>NW_026622841.1:55595957-57995957 GCF_023065955.2 Ursus arctos
AGATGCCCCAGATGAACAACTTTGTAGGACTTCAAGAGTCCTTTTCTGTGACCCCCCCAAAGATGTGCTTCCAACAGAGGGACACACTCTTTAATCAAACAGTGCTGAGGTATGAGGCTCATATATTTGTTTAGAATAAAAACAGCTTATGTACATTATTTATTAAGATTAAAGCCAAACTAACTCACTCGGTTTCATATATAGAAACTAAATTAACAGATCCTTGGTTTTCTTGAAAGATAGGCCTGATTGGGATGACTTTTTCAACATCTCTGCATATGGAGCCTTGGACTAGTATCAGATATATCCAAATATGGAGGATTTTTCTATTTTAAATGTATAGACTAATGAGTAACTGAAAAAAGTAAAGCTGGGAGAAGAGTAGCCTGGGTCACCTAAAGACACTCTGTGCAAAGTACCTAAACTGCCAAAAGGGACGCCCCAGGAGGGCAGGGATTTGGGGCAGCTTTGTGTAGGCCTAAGTCCCCAGTACAGTGCCGAGCACTATAGGTGCTCAATAAATACTTGTTGAATAAAGTGCTGCATAAAATAGAAAATGTCTTTTTAAATATGTAGCTGAATTCCCCCCAAAATGTAGGAAAATCTTCAGGGGTTGGAATTGATTTCAGAAGGGAACATCAGAGCAGCAGTGTCTGTGGCTTTTAGGTAAGCAGGTTGGGGGAGAGTTGCCAGAATTGGGAACCCAAAGCCTTGGGCTTTAATAGGTGCCTAGGGACAGGACACAGGGCCTTGGGCCCAACACAGGCAGTGAGAGCAATGACCCGGGACCCCCAAGGGCTGCACACTGTGTAAGCCTCAGCTGGAGAGACATCAGCCTGCTGGTAGAGGGAAGCTTGTCTACCAGCATGAAGTCTCCCCCACATAACCATTCTGACAGCCAGCCTCACCAGGATCAGGCTTTGAACTAATGTCACCTGGTGGCCTAGGAGTTCCCAAGGAAAGGAGAGTTGATGTTCTTTCGCTGGCTTCTGCAAACACAAACCCCATCTGGAGGCCCGTCCTCAACCCAGGTTAGATACAAGATCATAGCTAACTCCCCACTGAAGATGAACTCACAATGCAAAACTGCAAACACACAAGCCAAAAACACACACCTGGAGCAAGACTCAGCTAATGGCCAACAGCAGGGTTCAACTCCAAGACAGGCCTTCGGATTCTAGAATATCAGATAGAGACTACAAAGTAGGTGTGTTCACAACTATGAAAGGCAGGCAAACAGGAGAAAAGATTAAGTCATTACTGTAAAAGACCACGCATATTAAAAAACAATAAAGTAGTTCTCTTAAAAATAAAAAATTAGTCACTGGCATAAATTTAATGTGGAGAGAAATCCCTCTTTTCAGAAAGAACTGGAATCCCAGCCTAGTAGATATAAAAGTCTATAGTAATCATCTCTAGTAACAAGCAACTCAAAGAGGCATGAACATTTTCAGTACTTGATTTCTTGAAAGTAGGATGAGCTTAAATCTCTAGCTTTCAAAAATGTTACTCAAAAGTTGGTGAATCCGCAGCGTTTCTGATTTTCTGTCGCTATCCTTCCTGTAAACTCTCGGTCATCCCTCGTGCTAAGAGAAGAGATCTGCCCCCCACACACATTTCCTGTTCTTGGGGCATGGTTTTCAGTCCTGACAACCCAGGTCACATCCAGTTAGGACGAGTGAACAGTATCCTCTGTGAGAAAGCACAGATTGGCTCATCAGACTGAACCAGTAGGATGACACCTATTTTTATTACAACAATCCATTCCAGTTCCCAGATTTATGAACCCCTGTCTTCAAGTAGCATAAACAAGTGGGTAAAACATCGTGCTTCAGTTTTAACGATGCCTGAGGTTTTTAAATATAACCGTTTCCATTTCTTAAAAAATATACTTTATTTAAAACATAATAGCTCTGACTTCCCAATCATTGGACGTAAAAGGCACAAAGACAGGCTTTTACCAATAGGTAGACTTTACCAAGAAAGGGCATAAGAAAGGATTCCCGTAACTATTTTTAACCTAAAATGTAATAGGCAGATCTTTGTGCAGTTTGTCTTAGGCAATGTGTGCAACTGAAAGGATGTTTCTGGTCCCCGAAGGCACCCCACCCCGCTTATCCCGAGTGCCCAGGGTAGGACTGCCCAGAGGAAACAAAGGCACTCTCGATGGGGCAGGAAAATCTCTACTAAGAAAGCCTCTGAGCAAATGAATGCTGTAACCTGGAATGAACTCGGGCGATGAATCTCAGAGACAGACTCGTGTGAGCTGGCCACGCCACCTCTGGCTCACCCTGGCTCCCTGCTCTCAGCCTGGGTAGTGGGGACTGTGGTGGTCCAAGCTCGAGCCACAGGCACCACTGCGCACCTGTCTCCCAGGTGGGAGATGAGTGCGGTTGGGGTTGCCACTCGCAGACCACCCCAGAGCCCCGGGCAGGACCTCAGGGGAGTTGCCACAGGACCCACCCCACCGTTGCAGCGCCCACCCATGCTGTGTCGCTCCGTGTGTGTCCCTGGCTTGTGCAGATGTCTGTCCTGCGTCTTCCCGTCAGGCAGAGTTCTCACTTCCACTAAACCCCTTCCTTTATCCCACCGATCAGCTCAGGGGCCCCCCTGTTTTACCTGAACAGAGTGTATCGCTAGAGGAGCTGCAGGGTCAGCTTGCGCAGGCGACCAGACTGCATCAAGAGGAGACAGAGAAATTTACAAACAAGATTCGGAAGGTAAATATGTAACCCAATTTCAGCACAACCAGGGCTCTGAGCGCGGAGCCCCTTGGAGACAGATGACAGGATGTATTTGAGAGAGAGCTGTCTGTCAGGCGCAGGCTCCTGGACTCCCGGACTCCTGGAGGCTCATCCAGTTGAGCTGCCCCTCGGACGTCTCATACAGAGAGCTGTCCGTCTTTCTCCTCTCAGACATGCTTTTCACTGTTTACATTGTGGTCTCGGGAAGTTCTTCCTAACTTCTGACCTACATTTTCCTGCAGCCGTCGCCAGCAAAGGAAAATCACATAGGGACCTTAACACACCTGGACAGGGAAATGTGTCCATAACTTTTGTTGTCCCACAGATTTGCAAGCTTTCTCAATGTTAGGTGAATTTTCTGATACGAAATATCAACAACTCACCCTAAACGGTTGTCTTCAGAAAACTTCCAGTAATTGAGCTGAGGCCTTATTAACTCTTCTAACTTATTTTAGAATAACCTGTTACTGGCTAATTAACCACTATCTGTTAAATCCTTTCCCAGAGTTGCTAGGAGAAGGGATTCACAGACACGGGTACTCATTTCCTAAATAATTTAACCTTTTTTTTTTTTTTCTGCACCAAAGATCATGTTTGAGAAGTGAGTTTATCCCTGGAGATGCTAATAGCAAAATAGCAGGGTCCCAGGTGTGTCTAGTACTTGGATTCAGGACAAAAGAGTGTGTTGAAGACGAGGCTCCAGACCCTGTTTGGAGGGGGTGAGAGGTCATCCAGGCTTGTTCAGAGGGAAAGGGTCGGTGTTCCCTAACATATCAGAGGGAAGAGGACCAACTCTGGCCCTTGGGATGTGCTCAGAGTCATGGAACAGGAGGCAACCAGGGCAGTGGGCCAGGGCGGCGGGGGGGGGGGGGGGGGGTTGGTCAGAGCTGGTCTGGAAGGAACATTTCCAGGAGGCTGCAGATGAGAGGACAAGAGAGCATCCCCTCCCAGCACTGCGCCTCCGCCAACTAACACTCGAGGGTTTCTGGCGTACCTGCCATGAGCTAGGCGCTCTGCACATCTTGTGGTAGCTTCCTTTTGCCACTGAGGAAGCTGAAACCTTCCCAGGCAGCTGATGGCCTAACATAATATTGCAAGTAAATTGGAAAGCTGGATTTCCAGTATGGTAGGTTGCCCCTCTCACCCCGCTCGTCCTGCTCTTGTGCCCACGGGGAAGAGAACCTGTGAGACTCTGAGGGCTGCCGAGATGGTGAATTAAACCACCACTATTTTGTGTTCTCTCAGCTTGAAGTGCAAAAAAAGATCTGGTATTATGACGGTGGCCACGCGGGTCTCTGTGCAGACCCGGGATCTTCTCAGAGCTGCCTCTCCGTCTTCACTGGCATTGGCACGTAGGACGTACTGGTGTCGACCGCAGGCAGCCATAGCCACATCCCCGTGGTTTCTGAGCATTAATCGAGTACTTTAGGAAAATAAGACAAAACAAAACTCAATGCCTTGGTGTTTGGCCAAGAGGGAGTGTTAAATCAGGAGAGGACAGCTGATAGCTACAAGGCTGGTATTCGAACCCCTTTTTTTTTTCCAGTCTGTGGAACAGAAAGCTTTCATTTAGCTACTATTGATATTATTCTTGTGCCCTTATCTGTGCGATAAGATTTTATTCACACCCCTTTGCTTAGTCATTATCGACATAATCATTGTTTATTGCTTGGAAGAGTGCCTGTACCCATGTTGAAAAGCAGGAACTTAGCATAGAAATGGAAAAGACTTCTTTTTAGCAATGCTTTATTTCCCTGAGAGTTACTCGTGGCCAATAGGAATGTGGAGTCCTAAGTGTGGAAGTAAGTTCTCAACTTACTTTCCTGTTTGCCCCCCACCATACCTGGCAGAGGACCTTGTGTCCGGGAGAATCCCTGCCCCCCCCCCACCTCGCTCTCCCGCTCTCTGTGGGCCTCTCCATCAGCTTGCTGTCTCCTCTTTCTGCTGGGGGCTGTGCACACCAGAAGGCTCAGGAAGCCGAGGGGAAGAGTTTCCACTTAACACCCCCCCCTTACAATTGCAGTGTGCCTTTTGTAAGCCCACAAACAGAGGGCAAGGGGAACCTGCATGGGAGTCAGCTGTAAGCAGTGCATCCGAGAAACAGTTTTCCTGAAGAAGCTTAGAGACCTCCAGAAACACCACGAGAGACTTGACAATGAGAATTGATGATAACACCTTGGTTTGAAATAGTGTTTCCTTCTGAATCAGAAAACCCTTGAGGTTTTCTAAAGAGTACACGTCTCAAGGAGTTTCCTGAACTTTGGGGGCTTCTGTTCCCGTCCTAGGTGCCACATGCTCAAGACTGAATGGCATTTTGCCAAGACTTGGTTTGGTTTGGGTGGCAGATTGGAATAGCCGCTGTCACACCCTTGTCTCTCTTTCCATTCAAGATGGAGGAGGAACACCTCTATGCCTTGAGGTGGAAAGAGCTGGAAATGCACAGCCTGGCTTTGCAGAACACCCTCCATGAGCGAACCTGGAGCGACGAGAGGAATCTGCTGCAGCAGGAGCTCCGGTCCTTGAAGCAGAACATTTTCCTGTTCTACGTCAAACTCAGGTGGCTGCTAAAGCACTGGCGGCAAGGGAAGCAGATGGAGGAGGAAGGCGAGGATTTCACTGAGGTACCTCCCCACCCCCACACGGAATCCATTCGATTCGTGTCCGCTTTGTTCCTGCCCCCAGGCACTGCTGTCCCTCTGCGCCCTACACACAAAGTCACGTTCTGCTCTTTCAGAGGATTTTATCAAGCCCGAGCCAGGATGGAAAATGCAGCAGGTTGTCCAGTTCTGTATTAGACCAGGAATTCTGTGCTGTCCCGTGGCCTCGTTTGCAGAGTCCTCGTCTCTGCGTGGAGGTTGTGCTGCCATTTCTTCCATTGCTGACCTTTGAGTTCACGCAAGTTGTCACCCTGAGGTCCCGTGCGTCTCTCGGGCTGCCTTGCTGGTTTGTCAGACCCGGTTCTGAATCTTCCTCTCTCCCTTCCATTTCAGTTTTTGTTCCTAAATGCTAGAGCCCGTTCTGCCCGTGCGGGTTGATAAGGGTCTCTGCTAGGCTCCAGATGGGCAGAGTTTTGCCACCTCTGAAATTTGTGTATGTGCTCCCGCTTGTGCCTCCTCTCCCAGATGCATCGCAGACCCAGAACAGAGTCCTTTGCTTTCTGAGTGATTCTGATTGATTCAGTCCACGGGGCCTCCAGCTCTGCAGGCTCCTTCGGGCCTTGCCTTCTGGCCACTGCTGCTGGCTGTGTGCTGGGC
This sequence comes from Ursus arctos, assembly GCF_023065955.2. Taxonomy (NCBI): domain Eukaryota; kingdom Metazoa; phylum Chordata; class Mammalia; order Carnivora; family Ursidae; genus Ursus; species Ursus arctos. The sequence continues at coordinate 55,601,956 of NW_026622841.1, forward strand.
ATCCGCACCCCCGCTCCTTCGTCAGCTGTTTCGGGGCATCATAGATATGGGTTTCCCTTTAGCTCCCAAAGACTTTTCATGTGCTTTTCACTGTATGTAATTTTAAGTCCTCCTATGAAGGGGAAGATAAATTGATTCTCTTTCTTCAGGGAGGAAAGAAAGTCTTCCAAAATTAATTCAGCCTGCTTCCAAAGAGCCTTGACATAGAAAACCATCATTAAGCAAAGCCTAGAAGTGGTTGTGAAGTTTCCCGCTGATCCTCTAGCTTATAAAACCATACCTGTAATCAATAATAATGTATAAATCGTAAAATTTTTCATTATCAAAATAACGTACAAACAGTAAAATTTCTAATCTTTTCTGACCCATTGGGTACCCACTGTGTGCTGTTTCTATGAAGAAGGTGGCCAGTGAGTGAAATGGGCTAAATGAGCATATTCAGGAAAGGCCTGAGAAGTCAGGACTTGATAAGCCATAAAATGGAGAATTACCCTCCAACAATAAAAAGCAGGCTGTACAGCAAAGGATTCAGGTGGAGCTGTGATCATTGTCTCCTGCTGTTTTCAGAGCGAGCATCCAGAGACCCTCCCCAGGTTCGGTGAGCTTGGAGTTCAGGGGGACCTGAAGGGGGACAGCCCAGACCGAGATGACAATGGTCCAGGCTGCAGCTTTTCGATGGGAGAGCATTCTCCACACTCCCCTGTGCAGATTGGTGACCATGGATCGAGGCTGCAGCCTGCGCACGGGGGACAGTTCCACAGGCAGGTGGGTGCCGAGGTCCCAGCCCCTCTTTCTACCCACACCTGGGAGAGGCGACTCCTAGTCTATGTCCATGTCGTCTTATTTTATATGCTGGTGTTCAGGGAGTTGAAAACTCTGACCGCCTGTGGTCATGTCATTAAGACTTTATTTCAGTGTCAGCCCACTGGTTCCTTTGGCTTACACGTATAAATAAGGGGCATAGTCGGATCAGATCAGCTGGAGGGGCCAGCAAACGTACCTGAGAAGGAGAGGGGGAAGATGTAGACTGGTGTGTGGAGGGATCCATGGCTCTACAAAGGTTGACCGGGCTTCCACGAAAGAGACATTATGGAGTGAAGCGCGCTCCTTGTGGCCGGAGAGAGAAGGTACAGGGCTTTTTTGTTGACGTTGACCTGAAGGGGCATCAGCAGCATCACAAATTTGGCAACATAATGCATAAGGAGGAAAGAAAAAGTATTTTTTAAAATCCTAAACATGTATAAAGTGTTTTAGGTTCTTATTGGGCCACTTGAAATAAAAATATTTGATGACACTTAAAAAAATTAAAAGCATATATGGAGATGGGATTTCAGTGTATAATAGGAAATAATTATTAATGTTGCCAAATGCCACATTTATTAATTATTAAGCAGATAGCCCCTGCTTAATAAACCAAAAGATGCTATTGATGCCAGCCAGACTTTTTTGCGCTTCTCTACACAACAGCTGCTGTGTTGGGTTTGGAATGCTGAGACCCTAGGAGGTACCCAGTGTTAAAGCTTCTTTGCTCCCAGACTTTCTGGTCTGAGTCTTTTTCTGATCCTATGTTGCTTCTTTGAGGGTTCTGCAGGGCAGAGCCAGAGGCCGCAAACCCTAGACCCTTGACCCTGGGGTGAGAGGGCAGGACAGGTTGGACCCGAAGTGCACATGACCCTGGGCGTGGCTGTGGCCCCTCGACCGCCGACATTTCTGGGCACTCCCTGTGCACTGGACTCCACAGCTGCGGCTCCTCCCTCAGCCTAGAGCCTCAGAGGGTCAAGTGGGAGAGGGCTGTCATCAGAACTTTGGCTCAGATCCAAATGAGAAAAGTCGTGATGTCTGAGCACAGGCCTAGGAGATATGTGTCTTTTCCCCCGTCTGCTTTCTTTTCGTAGACAAATCAGATTTTCATAACTAGAGAGCTGTTTTCTCTGCATGCCCATCCTCCCTTCATTTCCCCTGAATAATATGACTCAAGAAAGAGGTTATACTTTCAAATGAATGTTTAATTACACTTATTAGGAAGTTTGTCATTATGTCAGTGTCCCTGGGGAGATTTTAGCTCATGGAATGAGTTTTCCAGCAATGGATCTAGTTAGAAAATAAAATGCTACTTTGCAAATAATCCTCGAAAACCTACCACTTTTAGTATGTTTCAAAGAGATGTTGTCATTCTATCTATGAAGTATCTGTGATTAACTCAAATAGCATCCGCTGATTGCCACTTAGCCCCAGACCTGCTGCGTCTCAGGTCACGTGTTGGGTGTTTCCCACCCGTGGGTCCAGATGCTTAGGAAAAGGGAAAAAATGTAACACATCTGGTTTTCTAACCAGTTCTCATGGAAAATGTTACCCTGGGGGTGGAAAATAAGGTGAAGTCGCTCAGCTGGAAACTCACATTCAGTGTATTGTAACGTCATGTCTCTTCGCCTCCTTCCAAAGCTGACTTTTTCACTGGTCCCTTGAAAGTGGAGGTGGGAGCCATGAGATTCCACTTTGTACGGTGTGCGGTCGAGGCACACGGGGGGCCTGCAGGACAGGGTGCGGACGGGCAGGATCCGGGCTGCCGTTCATGGCCCCGTCTGTCTGTAGGAGTTAAGTGCACGATGCCGTCCATCCGAGGACAGAAGATGAATGCACTCTACTGTACGACAGCTGGCTGCCTGGGAGTGACCATTCTCAGTTAGCAGATTTGCCTGCCCTTTCGTGGTGTGGGTGTGAGCTCGGCAGCTGGCCCGCAGGAGCAGGAACGTGTCCTAGAGAGCCGCACCCTTTTCAGCAACTCTGAGAACCTGCCAAGGTGATAAGCAGAATGGGCGACGTGGCCTAACTTCGCAAGAGACACCGTTTCCCAGGCCTTGGTCTTTGCTTTGTATCATAGTGAACGTTCTCACAGTTGAACACAGAGGATGGCAAAATGTATCCTTGTCAAGAGGTTGAAAAAAAATGTGTGTAGATCAAGTCAACCTTGAGAATAGTTCATAAAAAATTATCAGGTTGGAAAATGTTTGGCTGTGTGAATGTTCCCCGTTGACTGGTTTTTAGTTACAGGACTAGTGATCTAGGGGCAGCGACCTGATTGTCCTCGAGAACAGAAAGCCCTTTCAGTTTGCCCGGCCTTCTGGAAGAGCTGGAAAATATGCGAGGGCTTATTGTATAGCTCTCCCTGAGCTCCAGGATGCTGGCCACGACGTTAAGCTTTTGAGACCTAAGGCTACATATGCATTTTATGCTTACTAGTAGTTCCTGAAATCAAGATTTTTAATGCGAGGTGGCTAATAGTGCCAGAATTATGGCCCTGTGGTTCCAACTAGCTAATTGTCTGTGAATTAGATTAATTTATTCCAAGAGAAGTTACTTTTTCATCCAGGGATGGGACATAATATTCTTTATTAAAGCATCTAAGTGTAAATATAGAGAACCTAATTTAAAATTCAGAGCAAGAGCTAATGAAATTATGTTTCGTGTTGGTCTTCAACTACAGATGGTCACTAAAGAGTCTCCCTCAGGACCCAGCTTCAGGACCGAGTATAATCTGTTCCCCAGGACCTTTGTCACTCATTTGTGCAGGACTCGTGTGGAGCTTAGGGCCTTCAGAAGCCACCCGCAGTAGAAGTCAGCCTCTCTCCTGTAGACAGGGTGCCTTTGGCTCCCTGGGCCTCCCAGATGTCGACTCACCTTGGTGCCCACCTTTCTGCTTTGCCCAAGATGCAGAAACTTCCAGAAAGAGCACCTCTGCCAGACAAGACCTATATATCAGAACTGTGATCTGCTCCGACTCTTTTTCTTTCTTTCTTTCTCTCTCCTTTTTTTTTTTTTTTTTTTTAAATAAGGAAGCTCTCCTCTTGAACCTGGATCAGTTTTACCTCCAATATTTATGTTGTACCACGATTCATTTTTCAGACTCTGAAAATTTATAACCTCACCTAGGAGATATGCAACTGTCTATAAACAGACCAGACCAGAGCTTATAATTATGAAACACTTTATGTTGGCTGTGTGTTTTTGTTTATTCCTGTTATTGTGCAAATAGGATGGGCACAGGAATGAAGAGCCACAAGTACTCAAGGATACTCAGGAAAGGACTCTCTCGGCCCCTGCCCCACCTCCCAGCGCCAGCCACCGTCCGCAGTAAACCCTAAACCTCACTCATAAGTGATTTCTTCCCATCTGGCCCCTTGATTTTCATCACACCTGCCCTGGTTTCTTTGAAGCCTTCGGCTGATAAACCTGCATTATAACTTACTAAATATATGTCCATCACTTCTTTCACAAGCCCACGTTTATTCTCGGGAAGCTCTCTGAAAATTACGGTGACCAGCCCCGCAGAGCCTTCATGGCCCGGATCACCTGGCATATTCTCATCCAAAGGACAGATGATTTTTGTACATAAATGAATCTCTTATCTCTAACCCTCTACCAGGAATTTTCATGGCCAGTCTTCAGTGACTCATTCTCTTTTATCTGTGGGAGGATACTAGTTTTAGAAAAGAATCTTAAAATTAATCTGAATGGAACAATGAAAGCAAGAATGACAAATGGCTTATTTATTAAAATGTTGCTGGATGTATCCTTTCAGTCTGATCTCACAGTTAAGGACTTATCTTGGGACTCTTGCTGGTAGAGGAGTTACTTTATTGACTAGGATGTGAGGTCCCCCTCTTTTTAAGTATGAAATAGGAACTATGCCTGTGTTGGGGATCAGGGGCAGCTACCATGGCATTCTGGAACCCCTGCCTATGTCTGCTAGCCTGGATGAATAGGAAGTAGAGGCCATCTGGCTTTCTGTGGTCAGCGCATAGCAGCCATGTCAGTATATCTGTTCCAACTTTAGATTAAACCCATCTCCAAAATTAATGGCTTTGATATAAGCAAAGTGGCTGCTGGTAGTTTAGCTCTTTCACAGAATTATGAAACACACTATCTTAGAAATCTTAGGCAAGAATGATTTGATCAAATAGCTGGCATTGTATCACAAATATCTTGGTGTGTTATCTTTCCCAGAAACTTCCTTGTTACTTTCTATTAATAATATTTATTGTGTATTGGGGTAGCAGTCTTATTGGCTGAAGCCCAACCTTGAACCTGTTATAAAGTTTAGCACTTTATAGCACAGTCAAGCTCCTGATTCCAATTTTGGGATTATTGTAAGCATTTCCCAAGAGAGATGAACTTGAAAGAGTTGAAATACCCTTAGCCTGAGGAAAAGGAAATGGTAGGACCATTTTATCTTGCTTCTTTGTAAGAAAACCAACTGGCTGATCTTGAAGAGGTTGAAAAATTGGTCTTTTTGATCAAAATTGACCTATACTTAACAGACCTATAAACTAAAAGGTTGCATAATTGGGCCCCTGGCACAAAAGATTCAGAAAATTCTGTATCCAAGAAAACTTTGACCCAAAGACCTCTAAATGGCCCAGAGAATCTTGATTCCATTCTTAATTAGAGCAGGGAGCCCGAGGCAGGACTCGATCCCAGGACCCTGGGATCACGACCCGAGCCGAAGGCAGACACTTAACTGACTGAGTCACCCAGACGTCCCAATTAGGGTCATCTTTTTACCCAAAACATTGCAGCAAGGGCCCCCACAGGGAGAAAAATGAGACAAGTAACTTTTAGGCGTTCTTTCAGGATGGCTCGTTAAATTATTTCCATTGATCTGGGTGATAGAATTTGTTTCCAGAGATGAGGTGGCTACTCTTGGGCAAAATTCTAAAAAAGCAAAACCTGGGTAGAGTATAATGTCAGAATTTCGATACGTTGGTCCAGGTTGTCCAGCCTCAGATGGACAAACCCGGAGCACAGTCCGCATTGCCCTTCCTCGCAGGGAGAGCCTGGCGGTTGCCGTGTTGCCACGTGCTCTAGCCCCTCCTCTGTCACACGGGACACGGGATGGTGCGCACCCAGGATCGGTGTGGGACGCAAAGGAGACCATGCGCGTGAGTGACCGGCACACCTGATCTGGCACCCTCTGTTAGAGACAGTCAGTATTACTTTTCATCACTGGGCTTTTTGTACATGAATAAGTTTAGAAGCATCCTTCCCATCTGGGTCTTCAGAAGTTTTTGTTTGGACATCCGTTCTCGGGGTTGTACACCAGTGGCGGGGAGCTAGTCTGGCTTCTTGCCATGTCACGTGCTGCTCCTGGGTGATTATCATAACAAGTACCAGTAACATCCATTCCGTGGGCTCTCTTGCTCTCTTTGGCCACCTTCATCCCAGAGCAATTTTTGAACTCATTCTGTGATGATTAATATTATGCTGGTACAATAGCACATTGTGTTGATTACTTTGACCCAAATGTGCATGAAAACATTAAGGCTTAATTTTATTTAACCTGATATTTGCTAATGCCAGAAAGTACTTATTTCCAGAGGAACCAAAATTTCAGTCTGCAAAAGGACTGTTCTGTGAATTCCTGCTTCCGAGGACCACGAACTCTGGTCCTGAAGTTATCAGAGCCATTTGGGGTGGGGCTAAGAACCCCGCAGGCTGACGACATTCACAAAGTGGGCTTTTTAGAGAGAGATGGATCACATACAAGAATCGATTATATGGTTTTCTGCTTTTTCTTCAGTGAGAATTAGATGACTACTCAGAGACTAGATCAAAATTATTCCCATTACTTCATGCTTAAAATACTTTGACTTAAAAAGTAGTGATTTTTTAAAAGTTTAAAATCCAAAGATAAAAATGCCAGATGAATCTACTATAAAATGTAACTTTTTTTCACACAAACCCTGTCCTCAAGAAGACGTGCATTTACATTATTTTTAAATACTTTTGGTGCAGAGTTGAAAGAAACTGTTCGACATTTATTACAGTCGTACACATATCTTGAGCACCTCTTTGAGTGTAGTGGTAATTTACTTATATTCTGGTGGTTAGAAGGAACGTGTAGGATTTTTAGAAGGCTTTCTAGCTGCTGAATCTTTCTAATGTTAACTGGATTGTACTCTTCTTGGCTTTAGTCTCAGAGCTATTAAAGTAAAAATTGATGGTCAGGAGGAGAAAAACCAAAGAGCCATAAATGTTAACAAATAGGCCTTTCTACCCCATGGAAAGTCCACCACATCTAATATTAGAACTCCAGACAACTGACAGGGAAAACTGGGGAGTTTTCAGTAATAAATCTCAGTTAAGGAGTTTCTCTTTTCTAATTCAACTTTATTTAAATCCAAACAGAAAACCAAAGTATCTTAAATTCTTCCCAAATGTGGCTGTCCGTTTTTATCTCTGTGCATGTGTATTTAGGGGATTAACGAGTTGGTTTTAGGAGCATGACAGACTCTCCATGTGGTAGAGGAGAGCTGGGGGCACTGTCCTGCTGCCCTTGGCACGAGAGGGTTATCAAGCAGGGGGGAGTCTCTCTGAGAGTAAGGGGCTCTGTGTTCCCAAAGTCTCGAGACATTCTGACTCCAGCAGGACTGAGAGAGCTTTGATTCTACCTGCCTCGTAAATGCCCCGAACAAGATGGCCCTGTGACCAGTCTGGGAGCTCGTGATGCACTTTTAGTGTTTTCTGTCAGATTGGAAGAGATGAGCTCGTGGCATTTTTATTATCCAGGTACCATAATTGATACAGTATTTAATTCACTGGGACAGACCTTTCTGTTATAATGCCCATGCCGAAACGTACAAAGATAGCAATCATGGTTTTGAAATGTGCTTTCAAAGGTCAGGGTGAGTTTTAGAAAATAAAAAATCTTTTAAGTTAGGTGGAAGCGGATTAGTGATAAAAGTCCCGTGTTCATTAATCAGACCTGCTTGCATACTTCACATGAGCGGAGCACTGTGTGGGACGCCGGAAGTGTGGGAGCGAGTCGGGTGTTGTCTGTCCCCCGTGCGCTCACATGGGCGGTCGGGTGGTCAGGGAGGCACAGGAGAACAAGTAGGTGCGTGGTTATTGGTGCAGTTGGTGCAGCCGAAAGGAGGGGCACAGCAATTCCGTTTCAGAGGACCGTGAGGAAGCCCTCATGAGCAAGTTAAGCGTTTACATTTGACTTTGATTAAAGCTCAAAATGCCCTCTCCCCCATGGCCGTACTCATCCATCCAAGTCAGAGTATGACCACCCTATGTTTCTAAGAGACACAGAGCCTTTATGTATTCTCTTCTGGCTCACTGGCTGGCATTACAGTGACAGCATAGATAGGGATGTTTACATCTTGCCAGACCCCCAACTGTAGCTTCAGGTATCTGAAATCCCATGCAGCATCCTCGTGGCCCTGGCTTCTGGGTTCCCTGTGGCCTCCTGCAGCTTCCTCCCTGCTGCTTCTGGGCGCGGAGCACCAGCCTGAGTGCCGACCCTCCTCCTGTTCCACCAGGCCCTTAGCGGTCTCAGCTCCGGGAGCCTGACGCCCGGCAGCATAGGGACCTCCTGTCTCTGTCCCTCTAACTGCAGACTTTCTACCTGTTCTGTACCCATCACAATGGCACCTTGGACACAACCCAGCACCACCTTGATGCCTTGACAAAAGAATACCCTTACATGAGGGGGCTAAACCAACTCCGTGTTCGCTCCCGCAGGTGGCGGAAAACCAGCAGCTGTTCGGGGCGCTCAAGAGCCTGCTGGAGGACCTGCGCACCGAGCTGCGCGAGGACGAGCATGCGCGGCGGCGGCTGCAGCAGCAGTACGCCAGCGACAAGGCCTCCTGGGACGTGGAGTGGGCCGCGCTCAAGTGCCGCCTGGAGCAGGTACCTGCCCGCAGGGCCTCCCCTGCTCGTGCTGTGGGACCTCTGCCATCTGGGCGGGGTGGGGAGAAGACGCGGTTCCTCAGATCCATGGTGATCTTTGTCCAAAGAGCTCGGGCTCCAACGGGAAAGCCAGGAACAGCTGCCTGCTCGCTCTCCTTAAAATTCCCAGCCTCGGGGCGCCTGGGTGGCGCAGCCGGTTGAGCATCTGACTCTTGATCTCAGCTCAGGTCTTGATCTCCGGGGTCATGAGTTCAAGCCAGGTGTTGGGCTCCATGCTGGGTGTGAAGCCTACTTAAAAAAAAAAAATTCCTAGCTTTTCCAAGGCACCTTCTTCTCCCTCCTATTGCCTCTCCCAAGTATGAAACACCATCTCCAGTGACCACGTTTTGACAGTAGCAGTTATTTTTCCATTCTGTGTTGAACAAGGCTGTATTTAGCCCCATCAGAGGGTGGTCAGCATGAAGTGGTGATCAGAACACACTGACATAGTTCAGACAGGTGCAGAGAAAAGATTGTGGCTTAGTTATCTCAGAAAAGGAAACTGTGTGCGTTCCTTTAGATTCCTCCAAATACTGAAAAGAGCTTGTAGACCTTCCACCGTGTGCCCTAGAAGTCTGATTAGTTTCCGTGGTCTTATTTCCCCTAGAGGAAACGGAGGCCCGGAGGAAGTGGCTGGTCTCAGATCACAGAGCCTTTAGCGCTCGAGCAGAGAGAACGGGGTCTTGCCTCCACCTTCCCAACCAAGCTGAGCCTCCTCGGAGATTTTAGACCATGGCCATGGTTGTTAAGGTCAGATGTAGCCAGAAACGTTCTTTTCTAAGTGTTTTCTCCCTGGAAGCCCTTAAAAGCAGTATCACCTCCTGCCCTGAGTCTGCTTGCCCGGATTGTTTCTCCAGGTTTCTTCCAGCCCCTTGATCATGATAGGAGGAAAAGTCTGTGCATCTTTGATACTCTACTTTCTGAGCCCTATTTTGAGGCCAATCTTAAAGTAATTAAAATTTTATATGAATTGGCTAGATCATGAAAGAAAAAAAAATTGCCCAGAAAGGAGACATCTTCCAAATGGCCTTGATAATAGATGAAAGAGCCTGTCATGCCAAAAGAAAACAGCCCCCCTGATACTCACAAGTTCATCTGCATTGCCAGCTGGCCTAGGGGCGCAGTGGATTCAGGCTTGCAGCCCCCGGTAGAGCGGAGACACTGCCTTCTCCACAGAGGAAGCAGCAAAGCATAGCAAAACCACAGCATCAGGCCAGGCTGGTGGAGCCGCTGACCCAGTTATGACTCCTGCCTACTCGCCTGATAGGAGATTCTTACTCGATGCTCTGTTTATCTTAGTGCACAGCCTGAACAGTCAGCAGTGGCGGCAAAATGAGTAAGATGCTCTCTGGTGAGCCGCCTTTAAACCTATTTTAAAATATGTTTATGGGGGAGAAAGCTAAATATTTTCAAAGATGTAAGTGTAGCTGAAGAAAGGAGGCCTAATCTTTGATATGTGCCAGTTTCAAAATATTTCATCTTTGTCTTAGAGAAACCTGGTAGCCACCCACACGCGTGCGACACGTAAAGCCTCAGGAAGCCTCACCAGACACCCAGAAATAGAATTAGGACTTCAGACTTAGAAGCCAGGTGGTAATAGGTAAAGATTCATCTTCCACCCAAATCATAAAATGAAGTTTCTGAAACAGTTGCAGCCCAGGAAGCCATGAATGTGGGCTGAAGCTAGTTTATTTATAATCCTCCCATCTTTACTTTCTTCTACTTAAAAGCAAAACAGTTGAGTTCTACCAAAAGTGAAGTATTTTATCTCAGTGGAGGTCATGTTGTGTCCATGGCCAAATCTGTGATTCCATCAGTTAGCCCCCCTGTCAGGCCTTGCTGTAGATGTCAAGGATCCAGCAACAAAGAAGACATTTCTTGAAGGGGCTCTCCGTGTGGTGGGAGACCCAGACAAGGGCTGTCACTTATAATAGTGTGATAAGTGCCCTGCCAGGCCTCTACACAGTGCTGCCAGGAAATAGGGGTGTGCAGGCCATGCACCTCAGCCCAAGGGTTAGGGAGGGGTTGTTTGTGAAAGTCCTGCTTAGAATGAGTCTCAGAAGATCAATAGGAGTGGATACATGGAAAAGGAGAGAAAGGATGTTTCAGACAAAAAAAAAATCATGAAAAAAGGGGTAAGTCCATCTGAGGAGCTGCACCTGGTCAGGTATGAGGGAAAAGAAAAATGTGCAAAATACTGAAACATTAATCCTGATTTTATCATGGAGGTAAAGCATTTTGATTTACATATTTAAAAGATTATTCTGGCTTCAAGGAAGAGAATGGACTAGAAGCCATCAGAATTGAATGGAGTAACATGGTCCCTAGGTAAAAATCCAGGGCTCTGCTGAACTAGAATGCAGAAAGTTGCATCTTTATGTTCATTAATCCTTCACTGAAATCTGTCATGTTCTGCAGCAGCAGTGTGCTCCCAGCTCCCTCCTCCATCCCCTGCACTGTTGCCACAGCTTACTCCTGTAAACACAATACATTGCAACTGGTTTTGCTTTAGACACTCAATAACACTTAAAAGCAATTAAACATACTTTTATTTGTATTTCTTCTGTCATTTCCAGTGTTCATTTTTTGTGTAAATCAGGGTGTCTCTTACTATCATAATCCTTCTGCCTGAAAACTTCCATCACTTCTTAAAGTACAGGTCTGCTGGCAATGTTTTTTTAAAATTTGTTGAAAAAGCCTTTTCCCCCTTTATTTTTGAAAGATATTGTTGCTGAGCATAGAAGTCTATCAATGTTGACATTTTTTCCCCTTCAGCTCTTTAAGGATGCCACTCCATCGTCTTCTGACTTGCATAGTTTCAGACGAGAGGTGTGCTGTCACTCATGTCTGTTTGTCCTGTGTCTGTCTGCCTCCAAGGTGTCCTGTTTGGTTTTCAGCAGTTTGAATATGATATATCTAGATGGAAATTTTTTTGCTTGTTTGTTTCTTTTGGTATTTAATCTCAAAAGACATTTAATGGATATTTATTGTAGACCAGTAGGTCCCACTACTGCTCCATCCCTCATTTCCATGTGGGGGCTGAGGATTTAGTGATGGACAGGGACCTGCCCTCAAGGACCTCTATAGAAGGACAGGCAAGATATGGTGGTAACTGAGTCCTGAAGTGGAGCTGAGATGCAGACCACAGGAAGCTAAGTGGACTCACTGCTTTATGTTTTGTGTGACTCTCTATGTCAAATGTTTGTAATTAGGACTTTAAAAATGAGAATTTTTTTTTTCCATGGGATTGGTCAAATCTTGGTTTAAACATGTTTCCAGGGATAATATGCAAGTGAGCTGAGATTTTCTTCACCTGTTAATACAAGATTTGCCAGGGGCTAAGGTCTAAGTCTTTTCTCCTTGCCAGCTGGAAGAGAAGACTGAGAAGAATTTGGGAGAATCAGGCTCTTCTGCCGACAGCAAAGGTGCATTCAAGAAGGAGAGGGAAACGCACCAGAAGCTCCTGGCTGACAGTCATGGCCTGGTCATGGACCTGCGCTGGCAGATCCATCACAGCGAGAAGAACTGGAACCGGGAGAAGGTGGAGCTTCTCGACCGTCTGGACAGAGACCGGCAGGAGTGGGAGCAGCAAAAGAAGGAGCTGTTGTGGAGAATAGAACAGGTAAGGGAGCACCCAGGCGCCAGCAAACAGGGAGGAGAGTACAGACAACTAAACTAACCTGGAAATTAGAGCACTTAGAGGGGAAAAAAAAAAGTTAGGCTAATGTTTCACGAGCTTCTGAAGAAAGAGGAAAAAAACGTAGAATTTCTAGCATTGGTGACCTAGACTCAGCCCTCGCGTTACACAGATCTTTCCATTGCAGGGTTTGTAGGTAACGTCCTTGTGTGTGTATATACGTGGGGTAGGTCTGTGGTCGGGGCTGGTGAGGGGGGTAACATTCTGAAGGAATGTAAAGACTAAACTTGAAACATGAGGTTATTTCAGGTCTTATAAGGTGATTCCTGCCAAAAAGCAAGCTACCTTTTAAGTTTGCTGCTAAAGATGTGGTCATAATGGCTGCTCCAACTTGAATGGAATTGCTGTCCATTAGTAAAGAAGTTGCTGAATTAAGTTGGAAATCAGGCTGTTTGCACCTGCTCTGGATATTGCTGAGCTGCGATTAGGTCGGACCATAGTCGAGGGAGGGAGCTGGTAGCTCATTCTCTTGAGCCAAACAAACAATTCAAACACCCAGATGAATTCAGGGGGAGAAAGGGAGTTGTTTTTCTACCTCCCGGAGAATCATTCTCTGCGTTGTGTCCAACTTAGGACAGTTTGCACAGTTGTGGTCATACCTGAGTGATGCACAAAGTAAATTTCCACATCAAACTGATAAAGGTTTGGAATTCTTCTCTGGCTGGATTTTTACATAGTATATATGGGTGGTATTATTATTATTATTATTATTATTATTATTATTTATTTTGGCCGTCACACTTAAAAATTTATGAGGCCTCAAGGAAATGTATTAATCAATAAGAAACTGAGTTCAGGAAAAATAACCTTATTACTCCATTACAAATAGCCATACTGCCTGCATTTATGTGGGAGCCTTTTGAAAATGTGTTCTGTCATCCCCAGATGTGATACCTGTGTTATGCTGGTGCAATGGCCGAAGTTAGTTTCTGCATGCTGTTGGGGAGGGAGAGAAGGTGAATGAACTAAAAAAAAGCCAGGAGCCTCTGGCTCAGAAACTGTGGAGAAGAAGGCACAGTGCAGATGGAATGGAGGGGAAGTTCTTCCTAGATTCGATTACTCATGCAACTGAGTCACCATATTGGTGTTTGATGTGTCTCATTTCAAAATTCCCCAAAGTCAATCAGAAGTAAGGTGGCCACTTCCTGTTTGGTCTAGAAATGCATCATTTGAAAAGAATCTTCTGTATTAAATCTCTGCCTATGCTCTCCTGAACAGATCAGCAGTTAGGTAGAAATCGCAGGGGCAAAAACAGCATGTATTCTTTTGAAGGGGTCACAGATTTGTCATACCCAGCTTCGGTTAACCAGTGTCTCAGTACCTCCAGACACCTCGTTATCAGGGACGGTCCCTCTTGGCCTTCCCTCTAGGAGCACTCACCCTGTCTGTCCCTCCTATGGTACAGCAAGGCCATCGTGATCCCTGCCACAGCCCTGCTGGGGTCCCCTGTGCCTGTTAGCTGTGGGCTCTTTGGTCTTGCCATAGCTTCTTTTTGGAAGTCACAGCTTGGATATAATTTAAGCAAATCTTTTAGGGTTTCACTTTTGGAAATGAGGAATCCCTAGTGAAGGAAAAGTAGTAGGACATCCGATGATCGTCAACTTTTGAAGAGTTAATGACCAGGGGAGGAGCAGCCACCCCATTTTAAGACTGTATTTTGAAGGGTAAGATTGGGCATGTGCCCAACTCCATTTCCCATTCACGTCAGTCTTCCGAGTCAGGACGTTTCCACTGAGCCAACAGCCTCAGAACCCGAGTCCTCAAGGTTCACATCTCTGAGCATAATGGATTCGAGACACGTGGGTTCCAGGCGTTCATCTGTTCCTGAAATCTGTGCAGTGGATCCCACAGGCTTTGTACAATGATCTCACTGCTGTTTTTAGAAGAGGATTTGCTGCCAGTGACTGATGCTGCACATACGCAGTTGTGGCTTTCAAAAATAAAGCCGGCCTTTTCCCCAAACAGTCAGCATTCTAAAAGAAGAGTTTATAAATCTTGGTGCCCAATCCCGAAAATTAGATGGAGCGGTTATCTTCGTTCTCTGGAAGAGGAAATTGACCAAAGTGTGTGTGTGTGTATGTGTGTGTGTGTGTGTGTGTGTGTGGTTTATCGTTCATTTAATTTTTAGCTCCACATTCCATAGATAAACAAGAAATACAGGTGAACATTCTTCGTAATATATGCTCTTGATATTTGACTACTTGGGGAGCCATGGAACCTTGACTGTGAACCTAATACAGATGGTGAAGGAAGTAACACTAAATCCATTTTCCACTTTGAGAACACGTGCTTCATGCTTGTTGGGTGTCATTGAATTCCTACATAATTTCTGTGCCGCATGAGGCATCTTATATGACAGATGGCTGTGGGAATGCGGTTCAGGTCACATAACACATGTCATCTATCTTAGCATCCCTTGTCCCAGTCCAGATTTGGCTGGGCGATAGTTAACTTTTATGGAGTCGCACTACATTTCTCGGTAGAATTAAGTTCCCAGTTAACATGCAGATGATAAAGGACTCGCCGCTGTACTAAAGACCTAAAGGAAAGACCATGTGTCGTCCCAGTCTCCTTCCAGTAACTTCCTTAAATCAGCTGCTTCTACAGTCTGAAAGGCCATTCTTCTCAAAGCCGTTCACAAAGTGACCTTTTTTCTTTTGACCAGTTCAGGTAAGGTGACACTGTGGAGGGCTTATTGTTTCCTGTATCATTTGAAATGCAAGTCTTTTCAGTTTTCTATTTGCATTAAAAGTCATTCCACTGCAGGATTGAAGTACAGTGGGTGCCCATGGCTGGTTCGAAATGACTCTCCTAGGAAACCCTATCCTTTTAAGGACCCATTATTCTATTACAACATCCCAGAGGCATCTTAGCAGCAGATACCTCCAGCTAAACCCATTCCAGTTCATTTTTAGGAAACCTAACACTGACCAGCTTTAGTGCGCCTTGCTCCTGGCTGCCTGTGTTTATTTTTGAATTCCCACTGTGCTGAGTTAGAATGTGCTCGTTAGAGGAGCCCTCCTCCTTAGTCATTCTTTCCTCCTCTTCACACACACCCTCGGTGCACATTTACAGCTCCGAGTGTGACTCTTGCATTTTAATTCCTTGCCCAGAATAGCTTTGAGATGATCATGTGTTAGAACTAAATTGTGCCGACTTGCATTTGATGAACGTAATAAAAAGCTTTCCCTTTTTGTTGTTGTTTTTTGTTTGTGTTTTAAAGAAAACATTTAGCATCTTTAAGAGAACTGGGAAGAATTGTGTCTTGGGGTGGAGGGGCTGGTAGAGATCAGAGGGGCCGAGCTGAAGCGATTGGCTTGTTCCCTAATTCAACTCTGACCCCATCTCAGACTCTAACATTGAAGCTCTGGCTGCTTGAATTACCATCTTTCTCAGAAAATGAAGATAATCCATTGTCTCAGGAATGATGAAAAATGAGTAAAAGTCCTTTGTCTCCATTATTTCACGTGGCTGATGATGAACAGGCCATGCTTACGTCCAGCTCCTGGACAAAGGCCTCGGTTAGGACACAGAGGTGTAGCTTGTGAAAGATGCTTCGTTAAAAAGTAAATTAATGCTTCCAGGGGAGTTGTAGAACTTGCTGGCACGGTCTCAGCACTTGAGGACTGAACATCTTTCCTCTTTCACAAATCCAAATGTCACTTTCACCCTTCAGAGAACTTTCTTAGCCAGGAGAGCAGCCCCCGCGGTGGTGGCGTGTGTGAACGTGTCATCTGGTAAAGACCCCAGTGGACACATGTAGGTGGAACTCTCCTCAGCCCTCCGCTGTGCTTTCTTTGCATGTTTCGAAAGGAAGGTGGTGAGGAAAGCTCTGGAGAGTCCAGGGGGAAGTGGTCCACTACGGTTTCTCCAGGGAGCGAGCATCCGCCCTGCACGCCATTCCCAGCCTTTCCCTGTGATTTCACGTTGGCTCCCTTCCTAAGTGGCTCCACATGGTTCGTTCTCGTGCCGTAAATCAGCAAGGCGTGTATCAGCGCACCCAGACCCCAGGGAGGTCAGTGCTGGTCTCGCTGACGAACAGTGAGCCCTGCTGGGCTTGCCTTGCCAGGGGCCCCCGTGCTGCTCCCGTCCACAGCAGGCAGCTGGGCGGTCCCCACGTTACAGATGAGGACACTGAGCTGGGGACACTGAGCTGGGGACTTCACTCCTGCCAGCAAACCAGCAAGCCACAGGACGGTGGCTCCCACTCAGGCCTTCCTCACTCTAGGGGCGCCTGCGTGTTCCCCACTATTGCTTCCTGCGTTTCCCAAGGCAGGCAAAAAAGGTGTGGTTCTAAAGAGGGTGGCTTATTTTTCCTTTTTCAGTCAGTCCAGATCTTTCATTAACTTGATAGCTAAGTTGTAATCCTCCCAAGCAAAGTGAGAAGTTGTTTTTGACACCAGTGGTTACAACCCAGTTCAATCACTTGGGTTGTAGATGGGACCCATTCCAAATGATTTGGAAATAATAGTGTTAGAATGAGGAAACTCTGCTAGTTAGGAAAATCAGATTCACCTTCAGAAGTTTGCTATCGCTGATGTGAGGGTGCCTTAATTTCTGAAGGTATGAAAGAGAGTTCTAAATATGTCATTTAACAGTGTTCAGTTTCTAAAAAATAAATGTATAGTTTCCCATGAACAGTGCTCCAAATGATATACAGTACTATATATATATATGTATATTATTGGCAGAAGGAGTTGGCTCATGTGTGCGGTTAATGCAGTGTTTCCAGTCCGGATAAAGTTGTGATTTGTTTTTAATAAAAGCATCTGTAATGTTGTATTACTTTTGAAATTAAGGTCAGAACTTTTAAGAACATTTACTTCTCACAGTCTTTCCGATGAACCCAAATGTAGTCCCAAACTGTGGAGAAGCAGCGGTCTTAGGGAGAGCAACAGACAGAGGAGTGAGGCTAATTGTTTTCATTTTTAAAACCCTCAAGTTGCAGAAAGAAAACAGTCCCCGGAGAAGTGGCAGTTTCCTCTGTGATCAAAAGGAAGGCAACATCCACCCCTTTGCCCACCCCGGAAGCCCCCGAATGCCTCGTCCCATGGGGATATGGCCCTGCGTAGACACCGACTCCACCCCATTTGAAGACCGGCCGCTGTCCAAGCTGAAGGAATCAGACAGATGTTCAGCACGGGAAAACCTCTACTTGGACGCCTTGTCTCTGGATGACGAGCCAGAGGAGCCTCCGGCCCGAGGGCCCCAGCGGGAGTTCAGGAACTGCCTCCCCCAGGTCGGCCTGGGATTTGGGGTCCAGTTACCTGCTGTGAGACCCGGGGGTTGTCAGGAAACCTGGCCACCTGGCCAGCAGGCGCAAATCGCAGCCTCTGGGTTGAGTAAGCATGAAACCCTCACAGTGCCAAGAGCTTTGCTGGCTGGCCCAGAGCCCAAACTCCTAGCGTGTGCTGCATTCGGTTTCACTTGGCCAACGTGTCTTGGGTTTGGAGACACAGGACTGTGTCCTGTGTAAACGAAAGTCTCACCCATGAGCGGGTCCAGTGAAACACACAGGAGGAGATCATTCATTCTGGGAAGTACAGGTCTGCAACCTCTCTTGAAATCACAGCAGCCTTCTGGTTCTAAACAACTTATTGGTAACAAAAAAATTCTGTTCTAAAGAAAGTACCTCACATGGGGAAATAATAAGTGTCACTAAACAGTGACATGGTATAAATTCTTATTCTGTGCAAAGGGGGGTGGAATCCAACACTTAGAAGCCGTGCGTAAATCAGATCGGCAAATCGGGGAGTAAGCTGTGGGCTGGAACTCCCATGGCGCCGTGTCAGGTTTTTCTGGTTATGCCCTTTCTACAGTGGGGTTGAAAACCGGGTTGGAGTTGAGGAATCATTACGTGTGAATCAGTTTAACAGTTGCTGTACCTGTCACTTAACCTGACAAAGACAGACTTCGAAGAGATCGTGTCAAGCAGTGTTGAAATGCGGGGCAGCTAGACTTCAGCCAGGTGCTGGGAGGTCAAGTGCGTTCTCAGCAGGAGGCGGCCAGGGGCATGACAGCACCAGGATGCTGCCCTGTTTGAGTCTACTGGCAACTCTCCTGGTGCAGCTGCACAGCAGAGAGGAAGCAGACTGGGGTCGGGAGCCTGCCCTGGTCCCGTCCACAGTGACCGGGGCCCGGTACTGAGCTGCACAGAGCAGAAGTCCTTGTAAGTTCACCTGATACCAAAGAGCCAAGCTCACAGCTGAGAAAGTGCTCAAGCCTAAGGCTGTTGCATCACCTTCTACAGTGAGGCTTAGACCAAGGGACAGAGCCTCCCGACTTCCTCTCTAGGGGGCCCCGTCTTCCCTCTCCCCCCCCACCTCCTCGTCCTCCTCTCTGTCTCTCTCTTACACACGCGTGTGCGCACACACACACACACACACACATTCAGATGTACTCAGATCTTACAAAAGCCAGCTTTGAGATTCACGTAGTTAGCTTCCTTTGAGGAAGCAGGAGAGCCACTTTCTTCATGACGAAGTGTATGGCCAGTTTTTCTCACTCACGGGGGCTCCTCCCTGGACTGCGGGAGCGCCAAGCCCTCATCACGCTGTGGCTTCTGGTTTTATTATTATACTTCAAAGGGCTGAGGGGCAGGAGCATTCCCGACCAAAACTGCGCCTCGGTGTACCTTTCAAGTGGTATTTTCCTGTGGCCGAAGAGCAAAACAAATCACTTAGCACATTGAAAGTGCCTGGCAACCAATATTAACTGATTCAGACGATCTTATTTCTTCTTTACAGGAAGAAGAAAATCACAAGGGAAATCTTCAAAGGTAAGCAAGACTGATGAAAGCAATAGCCGGCTACTGAAATTAAAACCTCTTGTTCTTAAAATTCTATCTTGTCCCCGCCGTCTGTGGTAACACTGTCTTGAGAATGACTTAAAGCAAGACTTCTGAATAAGTCGTTGCTTTATTATTATTGATTTCACAAATACGGCATTTTCCGTTATCAGCAATAGAAAGGCCAGAGACACGCTGTACGCATGTGGGTGTTAGTGTCATGGTGAGAACAGTTACAGTTGTGTGGGGTGTATATAAAGGAATGTTGTGTCTGGTGGTTTCTGAAAAGTCCACAGAAACCCCTCACTTCTCATTTAGTCTGGAAAGACTCCCTCTTGATGTGCTGTGAGACATCTTTTTTTTAAAAGATTTTATTTATTCGACAGAGAGACAGCCAGTGAGAGAGGGAACACAAGCAGGGGGAGTGGGAGAGGAAGAAGCAGGCTCATAGCGGAGGAGCCTGATGTGGGGCTCGATCCCAGAACGCTGGGATCACGCCCTGAGCCGAAGGCAGACGCTTAACCGCTGTGCCACCCCGGCGCCCCATGTGAGACATTTTATATACTGTGCACTTGAAGCTCTGCCGGGAGGATTTATTAAACTATTTCCCGGCAGTAAACCTTGACGTAAATACAAAGCAAGTCATGCCGGTGGTGTTAGTTATCAGCTATGTTAGGTCGTTTGTATGATAGGATGTACCTGAAAAGACACATCTAAGCAAATTTGTTTAAATTTAAACATTAAAAATACACAGCGGAGCGGAAGGATTTCCTGTACACAGTCCCCCCACCGCCCACCCCCCACACATGCTTTTTCCTTACAGATGATCACATGCTGTTTCCACCACAGGAAACTTCTCCTCAGGGCAATTCGCTGTTTCCAGATCTCCTCGTCCCTGGTTTTCCTATTGAACTTCAAGTCCGTGAATTACTGTGTCCTGCCCATTTTGCCCTGTATCGGGTTTATCCACAACCACCCAAAATGCCTGTGGTGCGCTGCTGGCCTTCAGGCTGTCTTGTCTGGTCGTTCTCGGACAGTCCGGGGCCGCGTTCAAGAACTAGAGCCTGGTTTCAGAGCACATCTGCCTCTCGCTAGCCGTGTGCCCTGGGGTGACTTAGGTAATAACTACCTTGTGCCTCAGTTTCCTCATCTGTAAACAGAAGGAATTTCCATTTCTTTACAGCTTTAATGTGTTACTACACATGAAACAGCAACGCCCGACACAGAGGGAACAGGCAGCAAAGTTTAGCTCTCTTCACAGAGCTCTTCCCTGCATAGTAGCTCTTATTTTTTATCTCTTTTTTTTTAAGTTTATTTATTTTTTTTGGTGATCTCTGCACCCAACGTGTGGCTCGATCTCACAATCCTGAGATCAAGAGTCGTACACTCCACCGACTGAGCCAGCCAGGCGCCTCCTATTTTTTATATTTGTTGCTGCTATTAATTTCAAAAGTCATCCATATTTTAAAAAGTTAATCTTAAATTAAAACTTAAATATCACAATATCAGAAATATTATTAAAACTTACATATCAGCAGCGCCTGGGTGGCTCAGTGGGTTAAGCGTCTGCCTTCAGCTCAGGTCATGATCTCGGGGTCCTGGGATCGGGCTCTGCATCGGGCTCTGCGCTCGGTGGGGAGCCTGCTTCTCCTCTCCCTCTGCCCCTCTGCCCACTTGTGTTCTCTCTATCTCACGCTCTCTCAAATGAATGAATAAAATCTTAAAAGAAACCTTACATATCAAAATGTCCGAGGTATGAAAGTACATGTGTTGTCCGCACCATCCCCTTCTCCCTCTTGCTTCTAGCAGTTTCCTGTCTTCCCTCCGTACTTTTTCTTCTGTGCGCCTTCACACACTGGCACGTTTCAGATGTGTCCTGGTTTTGTATCTGTTTCACGTTGGCCACTGCTAAGGCTGCTGTGTCCCCTTTCTCTGCCCACATCACCTCCGTTCCACGAAATCCATCCAAGCCCTGGAGGTGGAAAGGCCCCACACAGGCGCACTGGCTTAACTCTGAGGATAGTTCCTCCATGAGCAGCAACGGGTCTTAGACAAGCCGTGTCCAAGAAATGCAGAAAGAGTTGGGGTTTCAGTACCTACAGAGCACTTCCAGCCCCCAGTGAACAGCATTCTGAAGCTCATTTTTTTTTTTTAAGATTTTATTTATTTGACATAGAGAAAGAAAGAGAGTACAAGCAGGGGGAGCAACAGAGGGAGAGGGAGAAGCAGACTCCCCGCCGAGCAGGGAGCCTGATGCGGGGCTGGATCCCAGGACCCTGAGATCATGACCTGAGCAGAAGGCAGATGCTTAACCCACTGAGCCACCCAGGCACCTGAAGCTCATTATTAATTCAGCAGCTCCTTGACTTGGCCAGAGGCAAGAAGAGAAAAATCACGCTTGCCAGAAAGCTTCATACCCATGATAAACTGACCCATCCCTTCTATTTCTTTTTATTTTCAGTGCTAGTTGTAGCCAGCTTTCGGTTATTCATCGGGCCATGGGAGAGTTTGTAGATTATTTCTAAACAGAAAATATCACTAACTCTTGCCCCTAGTGAGAAATAACAAGATCAAAGGCCTACTGGTACCATTTGTAGCCTGTTCTCTTTTACCCCAGAGTGGCGACCACAAGAGCATGTGTCCCCAGGGTGAGGGTAAAGGCGCCCAGAGTTTTGCCGGTTCTGTGGGCCAATCCATGTGGTACACAGACCCCAATTCTGGCCTCACCATCATTAATGGTTTCTGCAGTGGCGTGACCCATGTACTGTCCATCTGGGACCTGTTTGGCAGCACCTGTGCTGGTCTGAAACCCTAGGTATTTAACCTTCTGTTTGGGGTGTGCAGATATAAATATGTCCTATGAGAAAGTGGTCTAGTTGCAGAGACCGTGAGTCTGCATATGCCCCGCCTCCCCGTCCACCCCAATAAGAGGGTTTTCTGGCCAGAGGGTCCCGGCCTGAGCCTCCTTCCTGGCCGCCCCTGCTTTGCCCTGGGTGGGTTGACTAGCTGCCTGAGCACTCCAGCAACCTCCTGTCTTAGCATTTTGGAATCCCCAGCCCCTCATACGGTGCCTGTGCTGGCCTATAGGAGGCAGTCAGGACTTTCATACCAAATAGAAATATATTGGACGAAAGCACTAGTGTGTACGGCAGAATCTGCACCCAAACCACATCCGCCAGGCAGCACTTACCCCGACCTGGCTGTTCCTTTAGCTCACCCTCTTCGCCCTCCCATGGGTTTGTGTGTCTGCAGGCGTCTTCCTCTTGCCCAGGAATACAGGAGGAGCAAGAACACGGAACAGGCTGCGCTGTACAGGAGAGAGCGGGGGGAGGGGAGAGCCGAGCCCTGTTGGTGGATTTCGACAGGGCCGGATGGAGTTTCTGTTTGAAGTCGTATTTGGAAATTACATGCCCACCCGTCACACCTTCCACGTCCCTCCTTTGCTCCACATCTTCCATTTGGCCTCTGGAGATGACAGTTGGTACAGTTGACCCCCGAACAACACGGATTGAACCACACAGGTCCACTTAGATGTGGATTTTTTCCAGTAAATACAGTACAGTACTGTAAATGTATTTTCTCTTCCTTATGGTTTTCTTAATAACATTTTCTTTCATTAGCTTATTTTATTACAATAATACAGTATTTAATACATATACAAAATATGTGTTAATAGACTTTATCTTATCGACAGGGCTTTCGTTCAACAGTAGGCTATTAGTAGCTAAGTTTGGGGGAGTCAGAAATTGTACATGGATTTTCAACTGCATGGGGGTCAGACCCCCTAACCCCTATGTTGTTCAGGGGTCAGCTGTACTTCACTAGACGTTCATCCAATGAGGATGAGGCTGGCGGCTGAACAGGACTTCAGATTATAGCTGTGATGTTGTGCTACCCACCCCTCCTCGGATACCATTCGCTGGTTTGGGAACAGGATGGGGTTGTGTTCCCGTCAGTCGCACGAGCACCTGCCACAGTGCCTGGAACTCAGGAAACTCCTAGTAGGTGAAGAATTGCAGGCACTCGTCAGCCAGGTGTCCTTCCTATGGAGCATCCAAAGGCCAAAATAAAAACATTCCGAGGTGGGTTTGGAGCCTAGCTCTGACCACCCCAGAGCCCAGCCTTCTTCTTGTTCCCATAGTATTTCAGGGCCGCCTGTATTACATTCTGACTCATACAAGGCTCCCAGAACAATTCCAGAGCCATTAAAAGTCCAGTGAACATCCAAGGGGCTGCTTGGGAGCGGAGAACATCAAGCGACTAGAAGGTGTTCCGATAGTCGTGGCGGAGACTGACGCACGACGGGCACCTCTCCTGTGGGCAGGACGCGCGTGCTGCGCTGGGTCAGGGGTGGCAGGTGAGCACACTTCCTGGCCGGCAGGCAGCTGACACCCTCTTCTCTCCCCCTTTCCCAGGGCTGTGTCTGTGTCCTCCATGTCTGAGTTCCAGCGTCTGATGGACGTCTCTCCCTTCCTGCCGGAGAAGGGCCTGCCGGCTGCCAGCAGCAAGGAGGACGTCACCCCGCCCCTGTCTCCTGACGACCTGAAGTACATCGAGGAGTTCAACAGCAAGAGCTGGGACGAGAGGCCCCCAGAGCCCTGGGCAGACAGGACCGAGGGGGGGCTGGCAGGGAGCGAGGCCACTGCCGAGCCTTTCCCCGACTCCTCCTGGTACCTCACCACGAGTGTCACCATGACCACGGACACCATGACCAGCCCAGAGCACTGCCAGAAGCAGCCCCTGCGGAGCCACGTGTGCGCCGAGCAGGCCGGGGTGCGGGTGCTGCACAGCCCGCCCACCGTGCGCAGGGTGGACAGCATCGTGGTGGCAGGGGGTGAGGGCAAAGGCCGGTCGGAGCCTGAGTGCCCGTTTCCCACAAGCAGAGCCAGGGGGGGCGCTGGAGACACAAAGGGGGGTCCTTCAGAACATGTGCTTAGCAGGTGGCCTTGTGCCCCCTCCAGACACCCCCGAGACTATGTGGAGGGAGCGCTGCGGCCCCTCGAAAGCGCCCTCTGCACGCCCCTGGGGTTTGCCTCCCCACTACACAGCCTGCAGATGTCCAAGAACATGAGTGATGACATGAAGGAGGTGGCCTTCTCTGTCAGGAACGCCATATGCTCTGGTCCCCCCAAGCCTCCACTCAAGGACATGGCCTGCCAGACCAATGGGTCCCGGACAACGGGGACACAGACCGTCCAGACCATCAACATTGGCCTGCAGACCGAAGCCCTGCGTGGCAGCGCCATCACCAGCAGCCCCCACAAGTGTCTCACGCCAAAGGCAGGGGGTGGTGCCACGCCCGCATCGTCTCCTTCCCGAGGCCTTAGGAGCAGGCAGGTAGCCCCTGCCATCGAGAAGGTGCAGGCCAAGTTTGAACGCACATGCTGCTCCCCCAAGTACGGGTCTCCCAAGCTGCAGAGGAAGCCCCTCCCCAAAGCTGAGCAGCCAAATAGCAGGACCTCCCTGGGGCTGGCCCCAAAGGGGTGCAGCGAGTCAGCCTGGGCCCGCTCTACCACCACGAGAGAGAGCCCTGTGCACACCGCCATCAACGATGGCCTCTCCAGCCTCTTCAACATCATCGACCATAGCCCCGTGGTGCAGGACCCCTTCCAGAAGGGGACGCGGGCCGGGAGTCGGTCTCGCTCAGCAGAACCTCGGCCGGAGCTGGGCCCAGGCCAGGAAACTGGCCCCAGTTCCCGGGGACGGTCCCCCAGCCCCATCGGGGCTGGCTCAGAGACGTGGAGGGAGGATGGGGGAGAGGGCACGCCCTTGAGGCAGGACTTATCCGCTCCCCCTGGTTACACGCTCACTGAGAACGTAGCCCGGATCCTGAACAAGAAGCTGTTGGAGCATGCCTTAAAGGAGGAGAGGAGGCAGGCCCCCCACGGGCCCCCAGGTCTTACCAGTGACAGCCACATGGGAGAAACAGCCAAAGCTGAACCAGGGTCCATCGAGGTAATAAGGCTGAGTATTCTAACCCTCACCCCACCAGCTCTTCTGTTTAGATGCCAGGAAAATATGTGTCAACCTGGGGTTTTGCTAGGTCATCTGATTTCAAGAATCCTTATCCATAATAGGTTCTTGTGAGCTGGGAAGGTACAGGGTTTATGGGAGAATGGAATAGGCAGAAACAAGCCCTGACCTACTCCTAAAGAAAAGTTCATATTATTGTCCTCAGTGATCTTTTCTTGAAGATGCAGCTCAGGGTTTGGCTCAGGTTCTCTGGTCTGGTTGTAGGTGATTGCTGCTTGGCTGTCTGGGCCTTTTACTTCATAATTCGCCCTCTTCCCGTGTGAATCTGTGTCCTAGAAATGTGTGTGTGTGAAGTGTGTGAGAGTCACTCAGGGCTCTGCGTGCTCGAGATCTTTATCCGGGACAACACAACGGAGCGGGTGTGATAGCGTGGATACTAGAACATTCTCCGTCAGGAACGTACCAGAAGGTCTAGATTCCAGTGCGGGCTTCAGTACACACTAGCAGTCCTCTGTCTCCCAAATCCCGTGCCCTCTGCTACCACGAATCTCCCTGGAGGTAAAACCAGGCGAAACAGATGGATAAGATCAAAAGCCTGCCTTCAAACGATGTGATTACTACTATTATCCCCCTCACATCTCTCATATTATCATCACACTATATAGGACCACACATCCCGGCCCCTGTTATCATTATGCGATTATTATTATATCCCCCTTGACATTATTCACCAGTGGGTCAGCCTTGAATTTTGTTCTCACACGTTTCCACATGAAGTATGTCCATAGCACAGCACTTTAAAAACAATCCGTGTTTCCACTTCAGGAATGAGCAAAACAAAACAAAGCCCGACATGCTGGGAGCGAAAGGGTGGGGCTGCGGGCCTGGTGCGGTGAGGCTGCGCTCGGTCCCCACCTCCGTCAGACACTGGTCAGCCGGGGATCCCGCGTGCAGACTGGAGGGTGAGGCCAACTCACCACTAGCCTAGATGGACAGACTCCACACCCGGGGCATCCAGATACCCATAACCATTCTCCAGGCAGCTCCTGCAGGTGGCAAGGGTCAGAGAGGAGAGACATACGCTCGCCGGGCTGCGGCCCTGCTCTGCCACCGTGGCCCAGGCAGCGCTGGCTTCACAGGTAGGGAGACATGGCAGGTGTGTTTCCACATTTCCCTGGTGGGGGGAACCAGGGGCTCCCAGTTTAACCCACCAAGGAGTAGTCAATTCAAAATATAGAGTTTAAAGCTGAAATAGGTCAAACCATGTTGAAATTGCCAGTGACCTGCAGAAAATGGCAATTGCCATTTCATTCAACCTAATATTGATAGTATATTGGCCACGTTCCAAACATACACATCTCTGTGATAAAGTTGTTTACGTGCTCTGAGAAGACCAGATACCATGGCTGAGTGTTCTCGGGTGACAGATGGTGTCTTCTGCGGGCTTCTGTTACCCCCCTCCCTCCAGGGGCCTGAGGTGAGTGACTCAGTACTGCAGAGGGCTTGTTTGTGTGAGTGCCCTACCTTCTTAGGGCTCTGGAGGAATCAGTTGAAATGAGGGCTCTGTCCCAAAGCATTAACTGGCTGTGTCTGCAATGTCCATTAATATTAGAAACTAAGGAGAAATTAATGTTTAGGAACCAAAAAGGGCTTTGAGTTACAGTGACTGCTCCAGGCAATCTATGATAGTAGAAAGACAACCGCTTAATGGCTAAATCACAGCTCTAAGACATGAAGATGGTTTTATCAGAACCGAGCTATGCCTGTCCCCCTGCCACTTGGGTCCTCTATAAAGTGTCTGAGTAGATTTTCTTCTCACTGAGTGTGTTCGCTACCAAAGACATGATTGGCCAAGTTCAGGGATTCAGGACCTGCGCGGAGCACTCACTGGCAGAGACTGAACGTTGTGGGCTCTTTTTTCCTTTTCTGTTGGAATTTTGCTTGTTCTAGATTCCAGGTCTTCCTCGTCTAAACTGACTTCCTATATTAGGCCCATTGGAAACCCCTCCCCATCACTCCATAAATTATGTAGTAAGTAATTCTGGGTTTCCATTCCAAAATCACCAGGACTAATACTGATTATCCAGCCTGCACTGAGCGCCTGGCTGTGGATCCTTCCCTGAATGTTCCCTCGGAGGCCTGGACATGGGCCTCCCTGGTGGGGGCACAACAGGAAATCTCCCTTGTCTTTTCTCCATCCTGCCCCATGGCTATATTTATCCTCTTTTTCTCTTGTAAAGCTGGTGCTACAGCTCTACCCTGCGGAGAAGCTAAGAGGGGAGTTGTGGTGTAAGGAAAAGAATATTCTGGAAATGCAGTGCTACTCTTTACTCCCTTGTCTAGTGGAAAATACAAGGGGAAATTTTTAGCGTAAGCAGTGGCCACGTGATCCTTGTGACTAAAACAGACCATTTAATCCTCTGTTTCAAGTACAGCAGTCATGTGACTTCCATCTCTATGCACCCCAAAGGCTTTCTGAAATGTGAAATGCTAAAGGGCAAATCAGGGAAGAACAGAAAGCAGAAGGGAGAGGTCTGTTACTGTTCTGTCGTGAGGGTCCTTCCGTGCTCCGAACTGCCTGGACCCACGCAGAGAGAGGCCCGTGTACCTGCAAGCACGCCTGCCCTCTTCTGCAGGCCTCACGTTTCTCCTGGTAGCTGTCCCAGGAACTGCCACCAGGCTTGTTGACTTTAAACCTTTACTGTTCCTCTGTTTTAAAAAATACTTTCCAACCTACTTGCTTTTCTTTTCTTTCTCTGTCTGTTCTGTCCAGAACCAAACTGTCTTACTAACTGCCCCCTGGGGACTCTAGCCCTGCCTGCCTCACGCCGTAAGTGCTCTCTACCTTCTTTGCACACCGTCTGGAAAGGTCCTCTGTGTAATTTGGGGTTGGTATCTGACACTCAGAAACAAGGCCGATCATGCCAGCTAGATCTGCCTTGTCCATGGAGCCTGCTGCCTGCCTGCACTAGCCTGGAGTCCGTCTTCAGGGTCAGATCGGCAGGCCTAGACTTTCCCAGTTGCTCCACGGAGTAGCGAGTGCTCACTGTGAAGAAATCCTGCTGAGATTCCCGCTCTCTGCTTTCAGAGGGGTAAAGGGATATTGGCGAGAGAGGGGACTGTCTCGGGCACAGAGGCCTGGTTTGTGGGGGTCTGAGAGCTGCGCGTTTTCCCAGTCTGCCTGCACCTGCTCACTGGTATTCTGGAAACACATGCACACCACCAGATACTATAATGAGGTGTGAGCTTAACACGATGAGGCTTTTCTCTCTTTTTCAACAGCCGCACCAGAAGGAATAAATCCAAATGTATCTTGTCCTTCCAGGTGACCACCATAGGTGACATAGCGACTGCTCAATAAATATTTGTTGGATGAATCAACAACAAAGCCATCCCTTGTTCCAAAAAACAGCCTCAGAATTGCCGTCTGAGCCCGAACTGAGGCGTGTGAAAAAAGACCAACTTACTGTTTGATCGAGAGTTAGTCACCCACCCACCTCACCCACTGGTCTTAACTCGGAGTGCTAAATACAGAAATACGGTTGGCTCTCAAAGACGAAAAAGGTGCTCGCAAGATAAAATGACCACACAGCCTCTTGCAGTAGCCTCTCTGGGAAGGACAAGATCGTTTGCTTGTCTGTGCTGGTGTGTTACTGAGGGAAAAGTTGGTCCTTAAACCCATGGTCACACATTTCTTCCTACCGGGGTTCACATAGGGAAGAGGTGGCACCCCGCTGTCTGATCAGAAGCCTGTCCTGGTTCCGCAGCGGCCAGGTGGAAAGGGGCTGCAGTGGTGTGGGAAAAAGAACCATGGCAGCAGCCATCCCAGCATTCAACACACCTGCCCCACATGTAACACACTCATACACAACGCACTTACACCCTACACGACACAACACCTAAATCTTACAATACCAGGAGCAGAGACAGAAAAAGACAAAGCGGTGGCGGATTTCCGGAGCCCCGCATCTCCAGCGCATGCGCACCCGCGGGCTGAGGTGAGGGGGCACAGCTCACCCTGCCTAGTTTGCCTTTCAGCTATTTCAGGCCGGGCCTCGTGGGCGAGGGCTTCCTGGTTGCCATGGTTCCCATCAGGGGAGTGCTTTGCTCATCAAGGCTTCCCCATCCTTTGCTATGACGCGCAGTCACCAAGAGGCAGGGGACGGTTAGGAGTAGTCTCCAGTGTTCATGCCATTTTCCGCGGGGCCCACGGGGAGGCGGGGACCACCTCACTCCATCACTCTTCCAGAAGCACCGAGCCCAAGCCGGGGCTCCGCCTTCCCTCTTCTCCTCCCTCCTCCCATTGCCCATCGACACAGCCCACCGTCTTCTCTCTGCTGTCACTCCCTGCTCCGCAGACCAAACCGTCCTCATCCTGGCCTCTGCGCTTGCTGGTGCCGTCTCTGTCAGTCGTCCGCCGCCCTTCCTGACGGGCTCTGAGCGCCTGTGTCCTCTGTCATTCTTCATTGCAGTGGCTTACCATCTCAGCTTTTCTTGTTTGTCACTTGGGCGGCCGGGTTCCGCCCCGTGGAACTCACCGTTCCCTCACGCCCCCACCGCTCCTCTGCACCGGCATGCTCCAAGTGTGGGCATCCTCGTTTCCTGTGCTGCACACTAGGGAGCTCGACACTCCTACCACCAGAAAAGGAGCGCGGGCCCTTAGGAAGAAGTATGGTAGGTGGTTGGCCCCCTGGTTGAGTGTGTGGTGCCCAATCTGTTCTCAGAAGGCGTAGGATGACTTAACAGAAGCACAAGCACACTCTGATTCCACTTTTTAAAATGCTGCAGCAAGGAAGAGTCATTAAAGAAAACTAGACCGAAGTTAAAATTTCTGCCTGCAGCATTTTTTCCATGTCGTGGGAGTTTGTTTAACCCACTGCCACTCAGCTCGGAATAAGCAGTAGCAGAGTTCGTTTTAAGGTGAGTCTTGTTGCTAATGCAGCTGGATAAATCATCGGTCTCTTCATGGGCCTCCAACAGACCAAAGCAGAGGGAGGC
Source organism: Ursus arctos (assembly GCF_023065955.2). NCBI lineage: Eukaryota > Metazoa > Chordata > Mammalia > Carnivora > Ursidae > Ursus > Ursus arctos. Next base: position 55,632,144 of record NW_026622841.1, read on the forward strand.
TGGCCTCTTCCGGCCGGGTCACTGTGGTTAGCAGATCATTCAGGATGGCCAAAAGGATGGGGTCAGCTGGGTCGGGATATGACCAGGTGGCCTGTGGCTCTCCCCCCCCCCCATAGGCTCCAGCCCAATTCTGAAGATGCTGCGTAAACATCTCCATCTCACGCCACTGCCATATCTTGATCATGATTTGCTATCTTCTCATCCCTGTGTCACTGACCATCCGCGTGGAATTTTTCACTTACCATCTTAAGTTATTCTCCCTGAACAAAATATAAATTAACATTCTGAAGTTGACCCTAATTCATTGCACTGAACTCAAGTCTGTTGAGAAGTGTGTTTGGGGAGAGTCACCCCTCCCCCCCCCAAGAGGAACTGTCGGTCCGAGTAACCCTGTCTTTCTCTTTCTCGGCTTTGAAGGAACTACCTTGTTCCGCACTAGCTCCATCCCTAGAACCCTGCTTCTCCAGGCCCGAGAGACCAGCAAACCGTCGCCCTCCGTCCCGTTGGGCCTCACATTCCCCCACTGCCTCACCGGCTCAATCACCCGGAGACCCAGCCTCATTGGAGGAGCTCGGCGACGAGGAGCCACCAGGGGAGAAGACACACCTGTGACGAGTGCAAGTTTGCATGGATTATCGGGGAATAATTCCCTGTAATTTGCATAACCACACCGTGGTCATCTACCAAGCTCCGCCCACAAGGAGAGATCTAGCTTTCCCAAGGTCAAAGAATGTTTTTTAAAAAACACACAGCTGCTGAATGTCCAACCTGTGAACCTGAGATGTTTCTAGAAAGAAACCGTAAACGTGCCTGTAATAACTTAATTTTTTTCATAGCTCAGAAAACTATTTTTGTCTCCATCTTTTTTACACACAGTATATTAAACAAAAAAGCTAGATAAGATATAAATAAATTTAAAAAATAAAAGTTTTAAAGATGTACATTTTAAGAGATTCTGAACACCCTTGCTCTCAATACTGACTGCCTCTCTGTTAAATTTGCACTGTTACACTTTGGTTTGGTTTATTTCCACGCTGAATTAGAGTGTTTTAAGTTAATTTTATTTTGTCAGTGTTTTTGTTTTTTAAGAATTTTTGAAATGCTTCAGACTGTCTGATTCAGTGAACTTTTTGTAGTGAAAAAGCCATGAAGCCAGTCGACAAGACAGATATCCTCTCTATGGGAGGGGATACGCGTCCGCATTCTTGCAAAGGTACAGAGTCCTCATCTGGGCTTACCGAATTCGCTGTATAATCCACGTACTCTACTTGACTTGCACGTCTTTGGGTTTGAAGCGCTGGGGTGCATGTACATACTGCTACTGTGGTCTCACCATCGCTTAAGTGTGAGTCATCTGTCCCACCGTAATACGTTGTGAATCCCTCGTACTGTACTTTTATCGTTGTCCTCTTGCATTGAGATACAACAGCAATGGCATTTTTAAATTATTGTTAACGATGAACTGGCAATATACAGTGTTTATTCAAAATTTTCTTGTTTAAGGAAAAGCACTACAAAAAGTCAGGAGGGTACCACACTGAATCAAAGGATGGTGCCTCGGAGTCTGTATGAGACCATGATGAAGTAGAAATAAAGCCTTTACAAGATGGCGGCCTGTGCCGGGACCTCATGTTTCACTGTGCCCTGCATCCTCTTCTAAGGGTTCAAGGGACAGCTTTCCGTAGCCAGGGGAACGAGGGAAAGGGGAGGTCCTGCTGCTAACACACCTCATTGGGGGCACACTGTGAGCGCGTGGTGCGCCACCGCTTCCCTGTTCTCCATAAGAGCGTCCTGGGGCCGATGAAACGGCGACTTCGTTGTGGTTGAAAACATGGCGGGCATGGAGGTGTGAGGAAACTGTTACCCACAAGTCCAACTGTGCCGGCCTCTCTCCCTCTCCCCTGCTTGGGAAAGCAGGAGTGGCCAATCACCAAGAGGGTGCTTCCCTCCTCGGCAGATGTCACCTGGCCTGTCAGTGGGTGACAGAGTAGGGATTTATGAAGAGGTGCTGCTGCCAAAGAGCGTAAGAACTACTTCAGGCCGAATATCCTTCTCTAGACTCCCTAGCAGAATAAGCTCTGTTCCCAGCATTACCACAGTTCTGCCTTTAAACTAAATATTTTCTCCCAAAATGGAAAATGCCAACTATTGTTGAGGATGTGGAGACACTGGAACCCTGGGGCACCGCTGGGGCAGCCGCTGTGGAGAACAGCATGAGGGGTCCTGAAGGGAAGCCGATCAGCGCTCCAGCAGCTGTGGTCGTAGGCCCGGAAGAACTGAAAGCTGGGACTTGAACAGCTACGTGCACACCGATGTCACAGCAGCCCGATCCACAAAGCCAACCTGCGGAAACAATCTGTCAGTCAGCGAGCGAATAAACAAGATGTGGTCTGTCCACACACTGGAATACTGTTCAGCCTTAGAAAGCCAGGAGGTTCTGGCACATACGTGCTGCCTACTACACACACCAGCCTTGAGGACGCCATGTTACGTGAAATGAGCCAATCACAAACATAACAAATAGTGTCTGGTTCCAATTCTGTGAAGGACCTAGAGTAATCAAATTCATAGATACAAAAAGTAAAATACTGGTTACCAGGTTACAAGGGGAGAGGAAAGAACAGGGAGTGCGTGTTGAATGGGTACAGTTTCTGTTCGGGATGATGAAGTTCGGGAAACGGATGGTGGTGATGGTGGCTCGACAATGTGACTGTATTTAATGCCACTGAACTCTACACTTAAAATGATTAAAATGGTGAATGTTCGTGTATATTTAATCACCGTAACAATTTTTAATGCAAAAAATACTCCGCCTAACTACTCTAGGTGCAAACTAACTAACAAGTCAACAAACCTTACTTTTGTGCCTATCCTGTGCCCATAGTAAATGCTGGAAGGTGCATTAGTGTTTCTCCAGTTGGAAGCAACCAGCCAGCAGGAAGAAGGGAAGTCGTTGGCACTCATAACTGGAAAAGTGCCAGAAGTGCAGTCACAATCCAGAGCCACCAACTCTGGACTCTGCTCCCGAGTCAGCTCCAATGGCCCCCAGCGGCTCCTATTCATTGCTCAACTCCTAGAGAAAGAAGATCTCTTACTGGTGGCTCCAGCAAAAGCCCCTGGAATCCTAAATCTCATGGGTCTCCTGTAACTCATACATCACTCCCTGAGCCAATCGCTGACAGATTTGCCCAGCAGAGGAGAACCAGGGGGCTGGCAGAATAGAGGCGAAGGTGCCTGGCGGGCAGGGAAGGCTGTGTATGACGGCGGGGCGCCCCAGAGTTACAAGGAGAGGTCTGGTCATCAGAGAGAATATACTGTCTGGTTGGAGGAGGTAAGATTCCCAAGCACTAAAGCTAAATGCAAAACTGCTGTGGTATAAATCCTAAGTACAGTAGGGCTTGAATTGGACCTCAAGGAAGAACAGGATTTTAGTGTGAAGACAGGGAGAGGTTATGGGGTTGGGAGACCAGGAGGAGCAGAGTGTGAGTTCGTGGCAGTAAGTACATCAGACGGGAGCAGTGACAGGCTCACGGGGCTGGAAGCAGAGCCTGGAATGAGCAGAACCACACCACACGGTGCCAGTGCCTTGAAAGCCAGTTTGGGAACTTCTCCGACTGTCCAATTTTCTAATAGTTGGGCGTATGTATTCTTGAGTCCATTTGTCGTGGAACTATTCCAACTCCTGCAAAAGCAAGACAATAAGTCAGATGAAATCATGTTCTAGACTCCTGTCCAAATGAATGCCTAGTGGCATACCCTGAATGGGTAATGCTGGGCTCTGAAAGGGGAGCAGGTGCACCAGGGGCCAGCCTGCAGGGAGTGTCTGTTAATGTCTTCAGGAGCCGTCCTCAATGTGCCACTTGCTTTTATGTCCTAAAGAAAGGGGCAGAAGCAGATTCCTGGAGCCCAGCTAGCAGCCCTCACACACGGGGCCTGCCCACTGGATCAGGACCAGCACCAGCAGCCCAGAGACAGATCTCATCTAACTGTACTAGACTTAGGCTTCTTTTTTTTTTTTTTAATATCTGTGCATTCCATGATTTTACTTTTTATTTAGTACATTTGTGTTTCAGTCTCTTTTTTTTTAAAAAAAGATTTTATTTATTTATTTGACAGACAGAGAAAGAGCGAGCACAAGCAGGGGGAAGGGGAGAGGAGAAGCAGACTCCCCACTGAGCAGGGAGCCCAGTGTGGGGCTCGATCCCAGGACCTCGGGGTCATGACCTGAGCCGAAGGCAGATGCTTAACCAACTGAGCCACCAAGGCACCCCTCAGCCTCTTTTAAAATTAAACTTGCCAAGGTTGAGCCTATTTATTTTGTTCAAAAAGTTGCTGAGAAGGACAACTATTATTTTCTATTTTCTAAGTCACTGATTTTTTTAAATTGTAAAATACCCATAACATAAAATTTACCATTTTAACCATTTTAAAGTGTACCATTCAGGGGCCTGCACACCAACGTTGTGCAGCCATCGGCATTGTCTACACCTAGGACATTTTTCAGCCCCCAGAAAGGAAATAGACGGTCAATTCCCCCAGCCATTGGCACCCATGAATCTGTTTTCAGTTGCTATGGATTTGCCTATTCAGGATATTTCATATAAATGGAGTCACATATGTAGCCCTTTCTGTCTGGCTTCTTTCACTTAGCGTGGTGTGTTCCAGGCTCAGCCACACTGTAGCACGCATGTGTCAGCTTTGTTCCTTTTATAGTTGGACACTATTGCATTGCATGGATGCACTTACGTGTTCTTTACTCATTCACCAGTTGATGGTAACATGTCTATTATTAAAACAAAAGGACATGCTTTGGTTATTTTAAGCAACCTTCGGCATTCCCCAGTTGCCCAAAGGAGGCAATTCATGAATAATTAAGACTCTCACTAATCACCCAACAGCACTGAGGCACTTTGGTGTCTTTAATTTATACATAGTTGTTTTCATAAGGCCCCCAGTACGTCTTCTGCTCACCTTGCTTGTCTTTGGTTTGCATTTAGTGCTTTCCACACCTTTCTTTGAATGCAGTGTGCACAAGAAACCAGTATAGCAAGAAATCAGGCTGAGTCATAAGCGAGCTGGCTGTTTGAATGGATCTGATGACACTGGGTCTTTAATACACCCTGGGTCTTTAATACACCCTGGGTCACTAGAGTCAGTATGGCACTGCGAGTGGAAAAATCGGGGTTTGAACTCTGATTTGAATACTTAAAGTAGTGTAAGCTTGGGCCATCTCTTGAAGACTCATTTGAAAAACAGCAACAATAATACCTACTTCCCAGGCTTGTAAGGATCAAGGTTTATTGTGCTAGGAGTTGCGAACACCAGACGTGAACAGAAGAGACAAGCTCCTGCTTTTGCAGAACTTCCGTTCTCGTGACGAGAACCCAGAGCACAGAGGTGGGAGTGTGGTGGAGAGGAACCGAAAGGCTCCCCTGGGGAGATACCCTCTGAGCAGAGGAAGGAGCAGCTGTCGGCTGCAGGCCGGTGGCGGGACTAGCTGGTACAAAGCTGGGATGAGGAGTGTGCATGCGCCAGGGGTGTTTCGGGAAGCGGAAGTCCATTGTGGCCTTGATAAGAGGGAGAGACCAGGGAGCTTGGGAGAGGCTCCGTGGCCCACAGGAAAGGATTTGGACTTTCGGTTAGGTGGGGAAAAAATCCATTGGAAGATGGTAAAAAGCAGGGGAGTTACTTTTTAGAAGGTTACTGTGATACAAGTATAAGAATGGGGCAAGGCTGGAAGGCATCCTGGTCAAAGACAGTTATGTCGACCGAGAGAAGCCATGTTGGTGACTCGGACAGCTTTCCGCTCCTGTTATTATTAGCAATGTCACCACCAGGACCGCCACGTGCTGGTCGTCAAGAACCGGGCTGTAGAATCCGCTGCTGAGGATTCTGCAGGCCCCATCACCAAACTCCAGAACTGACCCTGTGGTTCAGATAAAAATTGAAGGAAGCCCTTATTTATTCTGCGGCCTCTCCGGTTGGGTCAGCAGGCCTGCCCATGGCCTCGGGCCCAGAAGAACCGGTCTTCCCTCTTAGCTCCCATCCCTTCAGGGGCAGAAAATCACAGAGCAAGGTTCGTATTCCCGTGTTGTTGCATTTTATTTTGTTTTTAAGCTCTGATCCTTCATAAGGAAGTTGGCACTTCTGAGCTATTTTCCATCGTGTGTAATTTAATGCCTCCATCCTTGTCTCTGTAGGGGGCCGACTGAGGACTCCAGGCATGGGGAGGGTTGGGGAGGGCTGGGGAGGCAGTGATAGGGCCTGAACAACCTAATCCAAAAGAACAGGATAGGAACACAAGGCAAGCCGACCGTTGTTTTTCTTAGGCCAAATTCCATCCATTAGATTGAACAAACCCACTGCATGCCAATGACAGAAGCTTCTGTAACTTCCCAGTGAGCTAATAAACTTCAGCAGGGCTCCAGGACTCCAAACCTCATCATCCCTATGGTAATCCTGGAGCAATTCATCATTCATCAACCCATGGCCAGCAGTGGGCCCCTTTAAATTCACTTTTAGCCGACTGAAATAAAAACAAAGCCCTGAAGATATTCTGATGGAATAGGCACACCTAGAAATAGCTCATGGAATTCTAAATTCTAAATCCCAAATTTCTGGAGTATGATTGAGCAATTATCTATAAAACTGTTTATACTTTTTGAATCATTTCACCTAGGGGAATTTACCCCCAAATAACCCCAATGAAATCAATGTAATTTGTAAAATAGATTTCATGGCAGCACAAATTATACAGTGAAATTTAGAAACGGGCTCATAAGTTATGGTCTATCAACAGGTTTGAATACTATGCTCATTCGTGTAAAAAACAGTCTTAATGACCAAGGACTGGGCTAGGCCTGGGGATATACAAACATAAATGTGACCGGTCTGCTCCCAAGAGGCTCATGACCAGGTCAGGGGTGTCCAATTTCCTTGGTTCAAATCCTGCTCCATTACTTTCTAACCAGACACCCTTGGGAAAGTTACCTATGCCCTCTGAGCCTGTTTCCTCATATGAAAAATAAAAAGAATAATAGTAATCACCTAATAGGAAAGTTAGGAGGATAATGCTTATTAAACACCTAGAATAGTGCCTGCCACTAGGTTTTGTTAAATAAAATAAATAAATAAATATATATATATATAAATGTCACATTTTCGTACAATATAATATGTGTCATAATAGCATATGTAAGTGGAGAATGAGCCCATTGAAGGGATTAGTTCTGCCTGGGGCAATGGTCTAGGAGGACGGCAGGCTTATCTGTTTGGTAAGAGTCTTCAAGGATGCATAAGGTTTCTCCAGGTGGAAATAGTGAGGGAAGGGAGAGAGTGAGAAGAACTTTAAGAAGTACTATCAAAGTTATGCATGTAATACTCCTTTTGGATTTTCCAAGATAGATTCAAAATTATTTTCAATGACTTTTGTATATTGAACTGGTATGTTTATCTAATGTGATGCCATGCTAAACTCTATTGGAAAGAAAACCAAGACGAGAAAATCTGTTCATCTATCCTGACCCTCAGGACACTGCCATCCATCCCAATATAGTCCTCCCAGAGTAAGGACTGCCCTTGCAGGAATGCCAGTTACTGCTTCTTGGGCATCTTCTATGGCATTTTGTAGAAGGAGTCACTTTTACTCTTGTCCACTAGAAGACTCTCAATGATGGCATTCCTCATGATGCCAGCAGCCTCATCTACTCTGTCTTATCATGAGTTCATGCCTGTGGACCTGTGAGTTAGACTTTGGACTGTACCAGTGTTCTCAAGGTAGTGCTAATAAAAAAGAAGCTAGATGTGAATGTGGTTGTGTCCATCATGAGAGTTCTTCATGAATATTCCATGTACTCCTGAGCACATAATAAAATAGCTCCTCCCACCCCGTTGGAAGTTGGGTTTGGCTCTCTGCCAATGAATTGTGGATAAAAAGCAATAGGTGTCACTTCCTGCTGGAAGTTTTAAGAGCCAGTAAGTACACCACTTACCTTGTACCTTGGCAGCTGTGGAAGTCTGTGTCCATCCAGCTGGCCTCCGAGTGACTGTCATACACGGGCCCACTTTAAATATGTAGCATGAGGGACAAAGAAGACCTTGTGTTAAGCCAGTGAAATATGGGAATTGTTCATTAATGAAGCATGCCTTAGCCCAACCTGACTCAAAAAACTGTCCAAAAAATTGTAAATATATGTATGAATCATGTGAAGAAATCCAAACAGGAGATCAAATTTCCACAGCATAGAGAAGCGCTACTTCATGTTAACAAGACGTAAGAGAAGTTAAAGTTGTGCAAACAGTTATTAATTTTCTTATTGAATTCTTCAAATTCAGAATGAGAGAAATTTCCAGTTCCTTTAGCCAAGAAGATAGATGAAGGCAGAACTGTGCTTATTACAGGACTAATTGACTACATGTAGGAAGCAGAACCGGAAGGGCCAACTATCCCACCATGCTGCTTCCTGCTCCTTTTCTTCTTCCTAGCTTCCCTTGCTGTCGGAGCTCCTCCCTTGAGCCAGCCAGCTGAGACAAAGGTGAGTAGTGATTGTCCCAGGGAATTACAAGTACAGGTTGGAAGAGAACTTAAGAGCATCCTGACCAAGCCCTTACGTGTTAAGTAACGAAAGAATGCAACCATTTTCTGGGGGTGCTTTCCCTGTAACTTAGCCCAGCAGTCTCTACTGGGCTGCGTTTGAGAATCACCCGGAGTAACTTAAGGCCTTTCCCCCCAACCACATAAATCGGACTCCTGTGGGTGTGGCCAGCTGTATATTTTAGATGTTTCCCTGGTGGTTCTGTGCAGCCCGAATCAAGAACCACCAGTAGAGAATTTCTTAACCTAGTGGTTCCCAAATGTCTTTGCACACTAGAATCACCCGGGGCTTAGAAAATAAAAAAATAAAATAAAATAAATAAAATAAAATAAAATAAAATAAAATAAAGCCTTGTCTCTCCCAGACTCACTGATACACTTGCTCTGGGGTGAGACCTGGGGGTCACAAATTTTTAAAGAATTAATCCCCATCAGAATTAATTCTGTTTTACAGCACAGTTGGAGAGCCACAGTCTTAACAACATTTAAGAGTTTCAGGTCTAGCCAGCCAGGCGTGGACACAAATCCTGACTCCACCACAATATGTGGCTGCGGGCATGGTCCTTACCCTCTCCGGAGTTCGGCTTTTCCGTTCCGGAAAGTAGGAATGACCACAGCTGCCTCATAAGGTGGCTGTGAGGACTGAAGCAGTGGGTCAGCACTCTGTCCTGCGATAACTGCTCAAGAAACACAAGCGAGTATCATCTCATTTCATTCTCTCGATTATCTTGTAAATCACGTCCTAACCTCATAGCTAAAGGAACTGAGGATCAGAAAAGTCGTTGGTTGCCTCAAGGTTACACGGTAATAATTGACAAAGCGTGACTCATCCGAAGCCTTTACTGTACAGAAGCTTGCAGCTGCCTCAGACCCACCCCGTTCCCCACCCTGCCCGGGGTTCGCACATGGGGCCAGGCCGCCATGTTGAAGTGACCCTGCTATGGTACACATTTAGGTGGTCCGGTGGACCTGGGCCCAACTCAGCTCACCTGCTTCTGCCCTGGAGCTTGAGACTAAGTCATGTCTTAAATTTCATTGACTTCATCCCTTTTCAAGATTGTAACATAGCATCAGTTGACCTATTTGACCAGAATCCTTTTCTCAATGTGATCACAAAAAGTAATGGTTACTCACAACTGTTTCTTGTATTAATATGGTACCCTTTCTAAAGGGATCATGGCCTATTAAACCCTCACATAACACCTTACACAGAAGGATGAACTTGGGCACTGGGGACACATTATTTATATTTGCTTCACAGATTCTAGAGAAGGCAGGGAAATTGTCCAAGGCACTTCTACATCGAAGAACGTAATCCTTTGAAGGGGAAGTATAGAACCACAGAACTAGATGGGGCTCTCAGCACCCTCAAATATGACCACAGGTTTACTTTGTTTACTTAAAATATGTGTTCATCCCCAGGGAGGCCAGTGCCCTGTCCCAGGTGCCCTCCCACCCCAACCTGCCGTGTGAGCAAAACCATGACTTTGGTGGGGGAGGGGCGGTACAAGGGCTGGCTGGGGTGGGGGGAGGAGACAAGGCTGCTTAGCCCATCTCCTCTCATCTCTATTATCCTCTCACCCCTTCATTTCGATAGGAACAATTGACTTTTCACTGCTACGGGGCATGAAGAGAGTTTCAAGAATTTTCCTAGTCCCCATTCAACTAGAATGAAGCCCCAAAGTCACTCCTCTGCAAGATTCCGGAGCAGCCACAGCTTTCTAAGGCAGAATTTACTCCTATGGGCTCTGGGGCTACAGGGTTGTGGGGTCACTTGTGCTGGCAATTTCGATGCCCCAAGAAAACAGAGAGGATTTCTGAGTATGGAAAGCCGCTCTTCTCTCGGCCACAGAAGGGGACCTCTCCAGTCACTTGTTGCCTTGTTGGCTACACCTCGGTCCTGAAGGAGGTTATTTCCAGGCCATACTGGTTAAAGGAAAACCTCAAAATAACAAGGCAGGAACATCTTCCCCCTGAGAACACTGTGTCCTCAAAGGTCAAGTTCAAATTGAATTTAATTCTCAGAGCCACTAAAGATCTTTTCTAAATTTACCCTGACCCACTTAGGGGAGGAGCCAGGACCAAGCAGCTTTTTTTTTAAATGAAATTTGGGACACTATACTCAAGGTACTGATGCCCCATAAAGCATCCAGTGGCCGCTTTGGAGATTGGATCCAACATTAACTCGCGGCCTGGGAGACCAGATGGGCCGCAAACTGCTTCCGTGGCGGTCAAGGCGAGGGCTGGGTCCGCACCTGTGCGCAGTAGCGCCAGCGGAGCTGCAGGCAGGATGGTGACGTGGGTGAGCGGCTGGGGATGTGCAGGGCATGCCTGGTTGCCTAGCAACACCTCGCAGGCCTCACTCGTGAGCATCAGTAGCGGCATCTGGTGAGCACAGGACTCTGGCATTTTGACAAAATGGGCTGAAATGGTAAAATGGGTTCTAAGTCACTGCTCCAGGTGGGGGATAGAGCGGATGGGGCATGTGCTTTGGAGGCCAGAAACTTACCTCTTCTTCTGCGTTTAGAATGACCTGATCTGCTTTCCCCCTGGGCAAGAGCACACCTCATGTGGCGCAGCCCAGCAGGTGGCTGTGCACTCGCCAAGGAAGGCTGGTTTATACTTCCAGCTTCCTGCAGCCTAATTTTGCTCTGCCACTTGCAGTGAGGTGAAAGCCAAAGGGACCTATTCCTGGCTTCCTTGGAACCCTGAATTAAGGCAGCGTGGCTTTGCAGGTGCACTGGGTTGTGAGCCCCATGCAGGTAGGTGTTCTCTTCCTTGTAACTTCACAGTGCTGTGCACAAATTTGCAGACCCTCAAGAAATGCCTGTTGGATCCAACACACTCATTTCCAATTTGGGGGGGCAGGGGTGGGGACATTTAAGGAATAATAAATACTTAATAAATATAAATAAAAGCATTAACATTTAAGGAATATAGGCTAACCCGCATACCCTGAAAAGCCCACTGCCTAGCATAAACACACACACACACACACACACACACACACACACACGGCACAATAATAAGCACATTATAATACTGATAGCTGCGGTTTGCAGACAGATCCATGGTTTCACAAAGTATTTGATACACATCATTCCTTTAATACATTTATGATTTGGGGACCTGAATATAGTGCCTGTTTCCCATTAGTCATTCTTTCTCCATCCTTTCTAGAACTTTCCCTCATTCAAGTCTTCTGGTCACTTAGCCGTTACCTTCTCCCGGGGCACCACCACTCAGAGGCCCCTGCCCACCATGGGCCAAGCAGATCTGGAGCTATTTCAGAGGAAGAAGACAAGGGGTGACTGGAACAGTGAGGTGTCAGAAACCTCACCTCTCCCTTTGCCTCCAGTAAATTGACCAGTTTGTGTTCCTTCTCCGCCTAAGCCCTGCAATTATTGGCTGGGCCTAATACATCCAAGAATTATAATTAATCACTAACATGGTAACAAACGTTTATCAAGCACTCAACCATGTACTAGGTATTATCATATTTAATGCAACAATCCTACGCGTCTTATAGATGAGGAAACTGAGTCTCAAAGGGGTTAGGTCACTTATAGGCAATAAATGTGGACGCAGCAGCTCAGATCCTGGATCAGCTGACCCAGAGCCTGTGCTCACAGCCAGCAGCTGGCAGGTGCTCCTTCTGCACCATTTATCCTGTCCCAGCTCAGTGGAGAAACCTTCCAGCAGCATTTCTAAATATCTGCAGAAACACATCATTAGTAATCTGCTTCCTACCCATGCACCATTTGGGGTCATGAGAAGCTCAACCCTCCATGGTCACCTTCAAATAAGACTGATTAAGCCCCACAGGTGGCATATGAAGAGTCAGGACCCAGAGACCTTGTAAACAGACCCTCCCTTAGTCCTGAAAAGACAAGTCCCACTCCAGTCTCCTCACATGGTGCCTTTTGTTCAGTCCTTCAGCAAACATCTGACCTCTGCCAAGTGCTTGGCTCTCTGCTGGGGCTGGGCACATGGTGGGAGCCGAACAGACTGGGTTCCTGCCCGCAAGTTGCTGACAGCTTTGCCACCAGACCCATCATGGAGAGAAACCGCCCGGCCAGGCATTTGTCACGGTAGCAACACATACTGGTATTTCTTGTGGTGCCGCTGGAAGATGTTGGCAAACACACGGTTGCAAACCAAGCTGGTTTCCACCCGAGCCGTTGCACCAGAGAGCGAGGCTGGTTGGGGACAGAGGCACACCCATGTCTGAGGTGGCCTGATGCCAGGAGCGTTCATCTGCTGACATTTGTCCAGGAGTGTGCTTCTGTAAGATGACATTTTGTCAAAAATACGTGATCCCCAGGAATAAGCCATTTCTCAAAATCTTCCAGGAAATATATACATATTTCCTTCCTCCCCTGTTCACTGCTCTCCGATGTCCATTGTTGTCTTAATTGTGTGGGTTATGCCACCATGAAGCATTTATAAGCATCGGGTAACAAATGAGCAGGGCTTAGACTAGGGTGTGCTTCAAACCCCGATTGTGTTTTAAGCTACTGTTGGACTTTAATAACGAGGTGCCTATCCACCAGCCAAACCAGGTGACACAGAGATGTGCTATGCTTCTGCCCTAATTCCTGGTTTAACTCCTTTATTATTATCATCACTTTCTTCCTGTTTGTTCAGTCGTCTCCCTGTCCACCCGCCCATCCAGCCACCCATCTGTCCATCCTCCATTCACTTCATGCTCCTGTTCATGCTGAGACACTTGTTATTCAGAGATCCCCAGGACATCCTCCCAGCTCAGAAGAAGGGATGGTTTTTTAGGAAAAGAAAGGGGAAAGTGGTAGTGGGGAAACTGTGGGAGTAATAAGATACCACTGGTGGAGTTCGTGAGAAGATGTTTTCTGGAAAGCCCTGTCTGATAATAGATCCATGGCTCCCACAAGGAAGAGCCACTGGGTAGTCTGCACCTGGGCATTAACAGCTATCCCCTACCTAAGCTGCCCCTCCAGGGTCGTGTCACCCCCAAGCCACAATTCCCCCTGAGTGGACTAGCCCATCCCTCAGGGAACCATAGCTCCAGGCCAAGGGGTTACCCTACACTGAGCAGCTAGGGCACACCTTTCTCCTCCTTCCAGAGCATCTGCTGTTATTGGTTCTATGCCAGCATCTCCTGGAGTAAGGAGGCACGCTATTTTGTACCACTGGTTCTTTCTCATATGCATCAAGTGCAAGAGAAAGAGCTGTGAGTACAGATAATGCGGGCCTAGCGTGCCATCTGTTAGTCGTAACACAATTCTACAGGGCCCACGAGGCCAACCGTAATCCAGCTTTCCTTCTGACTTCTGATCACCTGCCGTTACTAAATCACCCCAGGGATTGTATTCATCTTATAGGCCAGTCACCTGAGTTATTATTAGGTGATTATGTTTTCAGAATAAAGTCTAATTACATATCCATCCTGTAGTCAAGACTCTTTCACTCAGTCAATCAACAGATATTCATTCACCATCTACTACATTCCAGTCTTGGTTGCAGGGATATGGAGATGAGTCAGTAGAGACCTGTGTCAAGCGACCCCTGAGTCCAGCAGAAGAGAAAGGCTTAATTCCTCTTTGCTGCCGTGTAGGGAACTACACAGTGCTGCCCACACAGGAGGCTGGGCCTTGGTCTACTCTGGGAGCAGCAGGTGAACCCTGCAAAGACATCCTTGTCTCGGTTTATCCACTTTGGGGATGAGACTCTTGACTCAGATGGGGCCCTTCTAATTCATGTTTTCCATATAAAATATATCTAGCTCAGTTCTTGGATTCAGAGCTCCACGAGGATAGCAAGAGGATTTGCTGCAACTAGCTGAGCTCACAGCAACATCAGAGAGTATTCCAACATAGTATCCACATCGGAGTCATAAACACTGGCTATGGTCCGCAGCCTCCTTCTCATTAAAGAGGTGGTGGTGCCTCCCCACCCATGTAACGGGGCAGGGTCCAGCCCCACCTCGTTCTCTGCAGTGCTTCCCTGTCTGGACTGCAGCTCTCAGACTCCCGAGTCTTCTGCTGAGGCAACAGCTAAAAGAAGTGTTTGTATCCACTGGTCTCCTTGAATGGGCATGCGTCCTTTCTCGGGCACTGCCCAGTGTCATCCATAAAGCAGCTCCCAACCTGGGGCTGTGCTCAGTGCCATTGCTTTCTCTGAGGGATCAGTGATCTTGGTAAAATTGTCATCCCCTGGGCTGCAGCTGCAGCTGTGAGAGAAGCAGGCTTTCCTTCGGACACTGATCTACAAACAGATCCTTCATTGCATGGCCACGAGGACAGCGAATCAATTTCTTTATGTCCTGAGGACTAATGGGTCACCATAGGACTCTGAGTCATAGCATGAAGCATCTTGCACGGGCTGGAAAGTGCGTATGGATAGTGAAGAAAATAATATCAAGAGAGAATCTGGAATAAAGAGGACTGAGGTCTTGATGTGGTTGAGATGCAAACAATGGCGAAAAGAGAGCTATAAATATGAAGATTGATATTGGCTGTGAGGGACAGAAAACCGAGAAGAGCAGTACTATGAACAAGAGAGGCTTGTTTCCCTCCCATGGACACACAGGCAACGCAGGGCTGGTGTCCACAATCATAAGGAGGTACGTTGCTTCTATCATGTAGCTCTGTCGCCTTCACCCTCAATGACAGCTTCTAACTCAGGGTCCAAAATGGCTGCTCATGCCCCAGTTATCACAGCCTTACTCCACCCAGTGTGAAGGAAGGAGTAAAGAACAAATTGCCCCCTTCCTATGAGGACACTTTTCAAGAACTGCATATATAGCTTCTGCTTTCATCCCATCAAACTAGTACTACTGAGTCACATCACCACACCTAGTTGGAAGGGGGACTAGAAAATGCAGGCTTCATTCTGAACAGTGACAACTGAAGGCTTTGTCGCTGTCTCTGCAAATGGCCTGAGCAAAATATTGAAGCTTAAGGGTCTGAGAGATGGAACACTTCTGGGCGATAACAGAAGTTGAGTGAACAAACCCCAAACACTCACTGGATCCCAGCAGATACCCAAATACGTCGTCTTCCCCACAAGGCCCTCCCTGACTCAGCATTAGGAAAACGACAAACACTCGTTCTGTTTTGTAACAGCATTCTGGTAAACTGCCCAGCTTAACGGACAACTCATTTATTCTTTGAAAATTGAAAATAGTCGAGGGAAAAATACATAAAACAAGAAAAGAATAAGGAAGTTTTATGTCTGCTGCGTTGCTGTGACAGACTGAGAACAGGACCAAGAGTTACGGTGCCACATCTGTTGCCGAAAAAGCCTCACTTCCGTGTTCTCACTAAATGATAGCAAGAGCTGCTGATTTGGAAAGAGAGCAACTTTCTCCTCCCTGTGAAGATGAAAAGCAAACCTCCTGGCTTTCATCGGAACCAGGTACTTAAAAGGCCGCCATCCGAGCAGCTCAGAGGTACGCAGGGGCCGGGCTCTGTGTCTGGCGGCCCCACTGACTCCAAAGGCCGCACCTTGGCTGGTGCTCCAGGCAGAAGCCTCGTTCTGGCTGGCTCCTGTGTTCGGCCAGCTGGACATCTTTGCCCCCACTCCCCACGCGGCTTTTGTCAGCTCAGTGTTGGATTAGAAAGACCAACAGGTGAAGTGTGGCCAACCGAGGTGGATCGGAATGCATTGGAGGCCTCATGCAAATCTGGACACAGATTCTAAAGCGGGTGAAGTGTGGGTCCAATTTGAGACTAATGCAGATGTTGAGAACCAGTCTTCTGATGTTTACGTGGTGCTAAAGATGGGCTTCTCCCCTGAAATCCTTGATGAAGAAGCTCCTGACCCCTCCGTTTTATTTTTTTAATGTAAGAATTGTATATATATATCTCAAGCTAAACCAGTTAACAGGAAAGAAAAAATTTTTAATTATCCCATGTTTATACTCCAAATTGTTTCTTTTCTTTTTGAAGAAAATACAAATAATAACAAAGACTACTGGACTAATACTCATGTATCCACTATTCAAAATGAATGGTTAACATTTGCTAACATTTATACATTACATAATTTACATTGATTCTCATTACCAATGGTAGTTACGTTCTACAAAGTTGCCATGAAGCCTTAATTAGCCAACACCGAATCATTGCTCTTAAGGGAAACGTAGTGAGGTTCCCGAGAGCCTCAGGGGTGTGCATCCATAAACAGAACACAGGGTGGTTCTGTAGGATTTATACATTTCTTACATAAATGATATCAGACTGTTCCAATGTTCTTCAACTTGCTTTATCCACTTCATTGTATGTTTCTCTTTTTATATGGAAATATATAGCTTGAATTCACTCCTTGAAACTGCAGTCCAGTAACTCTGGACTCAGTAAGTAGGTGATATCAGTCATCAAGGGTTTTAGGTACTTTCGATAACAAGCTATTATTCATCTTGCTCCAGAAGAGTTGTCTGAAAAAACAAATCTGGTCATACTACACTTTTGTGTAAAACTCTCTTGAGCACATGGTATAGGGTGTAATCAAACTCCTGAGACATGAAGGTCATCTTCAATCTGACCCCAGGACAGTTTCTCCGATGTCATCTCCCACCACTCACCCCATACAATCAGTGCTGTCATACACATTTTCACTTCTTTGGCCCTTGCAAATACTAATAGCTTTGCCAAGTGGGTTATTGCCTTCTTTCCTTATCTGGCAAACTCCTAGACAGCCTTCAAAACCCAACTCAAACATCATCTCCAGTGGCAGATTTACTGGGAAGCTAAGGGGATTTAAGTTTCAGGACTTCCATTCACACGGGCCTCTACTAAGACCGTGGGAGGGGTTCTAGCAATGTGTTCACATGGACATTTCTTGTTTTTGTAAAAGGATAGAAGTAAGATATTTTTGGTTAAAGGGCTATCCAAACTGAATGAGCTTCAGACCCCTCCAAGCCCAAGAACCCTCCCCATTTGCCCCAGATCACCGCTCTTGTTAAGCTTTCTCTGAGCTCCCAAAAGGCCAGCCCTCTGGGTTCACACAGCACTTTCGCCTATGATCTGACAAGATGTACGAGGATTTGTGTGTCTGTCCCAATAGTAGGTATTCACCAAACATTTGTTAAGTGGATATTAGTGAGGAAAATATAAACAGAGCTTTGTGCAATTATTGGCCAATTGCTCCAGCCTCGGCCACGTTCATCTTCAGGAGACTGCCGACTGCTGGCTCGTTGCACACCGGCAGACAGGAGGGGACAGAGATGGCCGCGGGACCCAAGAGGGAAAAGAGTCAAACAGAAATGAGATGGAGAGATTAAATAGGGTAGGGACAACAACTTGAACCTATCATCTGGAAAGAACTCATGTTTTAGGTGGTGGGGTGGTTTCATTGAAAAACAAAGGGAAAAACACAAGGTACATAAAATGGGGGAGATGAAGAAAATGGGTATTTAGTTACTATTGCGTGGATTGAATCTGAGACCGCAGCTAACACAGTGTCTGGCACCTGCTGTCTTTCCCCAAGCAGCTCTGACCCAGCCTTCGAGAACCAGCTTCACCCTGATTTCCCAAAGCCACTGCTCCACATTCCCTTCCTATGGCCTGGATTTCATTCTTGCCTCAGCTCTGCCCCCAAAACTGTGAATGTAAGAACAACTACAGTGACGAGCTGTTTTCCTTATTTTAAACATCTGCATAATTACTGAACCGTGCATGTAGAGAAACTACCCTTTACACTTGCATCCGATGACCCTAACTCTTCCAAAATTCGCCACTAGTTAGAAGATTTTTTGTGTTTTATATTTCAAGGCATCCTTTTGTCCCACATACCCAAGACTGAGCTGTGTTCTGGAAAAAAATATGACATTGTTCTGCTGTGAAGAGGCAAAGAGGCAAAAGCAAAAGGCAGGAATGAAACACATGGGCAAACATTTCCCATGGGAAAGAATGTCACAGCTGAAAACAGATGCCTTCCTTGTCTCCCCGGCCCAAGCGCCACTTACTCTGTAGAATTACAGTTGGAGCCAGTGTTTGCAGAGCAAGCCGTTCCGTCCCCTCCTCTTGCTGTTATCTCTATGCCGAGACCGGCACAAGGAGAATCTGAGATCATTCAAAATTTAAACAGTGAATATAGCAATCAAAATGTCACTGGGTTAGAGGAAGGAATGAATAATTTAGCTCCCGAAAAGTTAACATTTAGAAAAGACCAGACTTGCACATTCCAGGAAGAAGGGACAGCCTGAAATAAGATGGTCCCCTCTCTTCCATTAGAAATAAATAAACTGACTCCAGAATCTGTATGTTAATTTCCCACAGTGTTTTGGCGGAGTACCGTCCCGACCCGAGAGCAGAGTGGCCTGACCCTTGACGGGGTGGACAGGAACAGTATTTGATTTCAGCTCATCCAGCACTTTCTGAGCTCGTACCAAGCCAGGCACGACTGGCTGCTGGGCATGCAGAGATGCAAAGACCCCCGCTGCCCTTGAGGTCTGGTGAGGCCCACGAGAAAGGCACAGGGAACACATGGCATGGGAGTGTGTAACAGAGCGGTGACAGGACAGTGGGAGGCCACTTGCCCAGGCTTGTGATTATGTCGGGTTGACGTCTGATAGAAAACCAAGATGACAGATGGTTATCTAAGAGGTGCCTGGGCTCTGGGGTATGACTGTCAGGGAGCCCCAGCAACCAGCAGCAAATTTGGAAATCAGGGTCAGGACCCGTGAGGACAGCCATGCTCTGACATCCCGCCATGACTATAGGTGTGCTGATTCTCTGCCCACAGTGTCCTCCACTGTCCACCTGAAAATCACTGCTTTTCCATGTGATGAGACATGGGCATCCGCTGAACCCTCCACGGTGGCCCTGACAGGCCTGAGTGATGGCTACTCTCCATTTCCAGCACTTTCTGTGTATACCAGCAGTGAACACATCCTGCTGTGAGGCCGCTAGCCTGGTGCACAAGCTGTTCAGCAGCAGCCAGCAAAGACCGTGTCTTACCTCCTCTGCACGCATGGGGCCAGGCGAGCGAGGCACTCAACAAATGTGTGTTAAAATGAATGAGTCTGAGCCCCACTTTGCTTAGTGGGAGCTCGTGGCTTCCACCGTAAGAACAAGAAAAAGCCAGACACTCTAAAAATATCATTACCTTTCTTGAGCCCATCAAAGAGGCGATGCCACCAGACCATGAAGTGAACATAACTTAAAAGGGTGACGAGCTGAGAAAAGGCAGGACACATAGCTGATTCGCCTTTGGTAGAGATGGAGGAACTCATGGCCGCTATGAGAAGCTAGTAGGAAGGAAATAGCTTGAAAGTTAACAGATTCTTAAGTGTGGCCCAAGTGTCACAGTTTAGAAGGATGAGGAGCTCTGGACACAAGAGGCGGTGGTCTGCACAGCTCTTTCTGTCATGTTGCCCTGGAACCTTTGTCGAACATCAGATGAATTTTGCTACTGGCCAAGATGGTGTAACAGGGACCAGATTAACCACTGAGCCATAAAACACTACAAACCTGGATGAAAATCTGTGACAGAATGGTTTCGACATTGGACAACAGGCAGCCCAGGAAAGCCATGGCCTCTGTCAGACATCATGAGAAAGTTTGGGGCCAGGCAGGTGACTGTGCCTATCACTGAGGAAAGACCCGAAGAACTGAGAGCCCCCATCTCCCCACACAAGCCTAACACAGAGGAACAAGCCACAGCCATCTTCTGGTGGGGGGCACAAGCATGGAGAGAGACCCCCTCTGTGGTGGACGTGTAGGAACCAATGAAGCAGGTGGAGGAAAGCCTCCGACCCCACAGGCCCTGCATGAAGCACCAGGTGACAGCTGCCCACTGAGGCAGAGAATGAAAATGCACGGTGGTGCCCTGAAGGTAACCAGAGCAACAACAGCCCCCAACCCAACCTGATTACACCCACTGGCCCCCACCTCTCACAGCCTGACAGAAGTGGGGTGCCCCCTTCCCCTCACTGGCATTCTGCCTTGGAAATTCTAGCTGCCTTCATCTCCCTGAATCCCCTCCTCTGACTCCTCCACTGAGGGAGAGCACCAGGCCCAGTTTGGGTCCCCCTCCCTGTGCTGCAGCTTGGAGACTCTCTAGGCGGTCAGCTGCAGCCATGGTAGGATGACCTCGTTCAACTCCCTTCTCTCAGGAATGACCTTCCTGCACCATCTGTTGTCCAATGTCAAAACCATTATCTCGTAGACTTTGTCCAGGTTTCTAGTGTCTTATGGCTCAATGGTAAATCTGGTCCCCATTACACCATCTTGGCCAGAAGCAAAAGTATGTTTGATTTTCTGCAAAGGTTACAAAGCAATACAATAGAGAAAGGAGAACCATTTCAATAAATGGTGTAGAAATAAGTGGATGTCCACATGGAAAAAATAAACCTCAGTACTTGCTCCCCCACCATTATGCAGAAAATGTTACCTGAGATGTACCATAAACCTAAATGTAAAAGTTAATGTCAATGTAATATAGCTTTTAAGGGAAAACATAAATCTTTATGACTCTGAGAGTAGGGAAACATTCCGTAGGCAGGAAACAGAAAATAGTGACCATAAAAGGAAAAAAAATGCAGAAATTAGACTTCACCAATATTAAAAACTTTTGCTCATCAAGGAACCGTTAAGAAAATAAATAGGCCAACCATAGGCTTAGATAAAATAGTCACAGAACTAAAGACTACTATCTAGGACAAATAAGGAACTCTTATAACTCAATAATAACAAGACAACCTGACTTTAAAGAGGTCAAAGGATATGATTAGATACTTTGCAAAGAAGTTTCACCAATGGCCAATAAACATGCAAAAAATTGCTGGATCGCATTAGTCATCAGGGAGATACAGATGATTGAAACCACAAGAGAGCAGTACTCAGCCACTGGCGTGCCTAAAATTAAAAACATCAGCTCCCACTGTGAAGCAACTGGAACTTGTATATTGTAGGGGGGCTGTATTGTGGCAGTTTTGTGTATGACTAAAACGTACACCTGCACTTTGGCTCAGCAGTTCCATTCTAGGCGTTTCTCCAAGTGAAATGAAACGTACATCCACAAAACTTACAAAAGAATGGAGATGGGTAATATCCTGAACTGGGGACTCCCAGGTGTCCTTCCATGCAGAGATGGACATACAAATTGCTGTAGATTCACACAGTGTGATACTTGTCAGCAAGAAAAATGAACAAATGACCAGCACACAGCACATCGCGGATGAATCTCAAAATTGTGCTGGGTGAGAGAAGCCAGACCAAAAAGAACATGTACTACTGTACATGGATCGCAGACACGAGATGGCTATAAACCAAGTCTCACCCCGAAGCCTCCCTCTTCCCGAGTCTCCCCTGTGCATTACACCAGTATCACATCCCTGCCTGAAGTCCCTCGACCACCTGCTAGTCAACACGGGCTCTTCCGCCTGACGTTCAAGACCTTTGTGCAGATGGATCCCACCTGCTTTCTAACCTTTTCTTCCGTGCTCCTTCTCATGAGCTGCTCCTCAACCCAGTGGAACCATGTGCTGCTTCCCAGACTTACTCTCACTCTGCCTGTACAGTACTGTACTGTACTGTAGGACTCCATTTCTTTGACATTCTGCAGCCATGGTAGGATGACCTCGTTTGACTCCCTTCTCTCAGGAATGACCTTCCCGCACCGTCTGTTGTCCAATGTCAAAACCATTATCTCGTAGACTTTGTCCAGGTTTCTAGTGTTTTATGGCTGTAGAGAAAAGTGGTGAACGTATGAGAAAAAGAAAAGTCACTGTCAAAAAAAAAAGGTGGGGGTATCTTACAAAAGAAAAAGCTCAGATTGGCAGTGCGTCTGGCAAGGGAGGAACTGGAAACCAGCAGAGAAAGGGCATGAGGGTCGGTGAATGTTCTGTCGCTTGGGAGGTAGGAGCTTATGTTACACAGATTAAGGCAATTACCAAAACTCAAGAAGTGAAAACCTTCTAGATTTGAGCCTTGCTTTGATTGTAAATTTTACCTCAAAAGAAAAAAACAAAAACAAAAACAGAAACTCATCCAAAAATGTCCCATTGATGGATGGGGAGAGGGATAGATGAATAGATAAGTATGGGATAAAACAAGGGTAGCAGATATGAATAGCGAAGTCAAGGGGCTTGGGTGGATGGGCTACTAGATGGTTACTATAAAATTCCTTCAACTTTTCTTTCTGTCTGAACATTTCATGATATAAATTGATGGGGAAATTTTTGTTCAATTAGCCAGGCAAGATGCTAGCCTCACATAGGCCCGGGGAGGAGGGCAGGGACTGAAGCACCCGGGTTATAGGACAGGACGAGCGAGATAAACACAGGAGTCCCCAGCAACCACAGCCTTTGTTGACCAGCTTCTCATTGTCCTTGGACCCAAAGGGAGCACTCCTCCAAAGTCAGCTCTTTTAAACAGGAAAATTTACCGTAGACAAAGTAGCTTAAAAAAAAAACAAAAAACAAATAACCTAGAATTATCTTGACAAAGTCTGGCAGGGCATATGAGGAGCTGGCCTGAAAGGACAGGCAGAAAAGGATAGAAAGGGACCATGACCTTTTCAAGAACTCAGGGGTTGGCAACTCTTCAATTCCTAATGCTGGGGGATGATAAATTATTCAAATGAAGTACACTCCTGCCTTCCACTGTCTGTAGACGAGAATATTGATTCTGCCATTATTCACCCACAGAGGTCTTTGCCGGAGGATGCCAATGGGAAATGGAAGAGCAACAACACTTCTCTTGGGATATTTTACCCCTGCTTTTCCCTGAGTTTCGTTTGCTCTTCTGCAGGCTCCAGATTTGAACCATTCTTCCAGCCCCGTCAAACAACCGCGTAAAGATCCACCCTCTACATACGTGCCCCCAGTGTGCTCGGGATTTCAGGCAACAAAGGATGGATTTAAGACCCTGCCCCCGCCCCCCATCCCCACACATGCCCTCTCACTCTGCCTGTACAGTACTGTACTGTACTGTAGTGTGCCATTATCTGATCTGCAGATCAGCGCTTTTTAAACTTTGATGTGCACAAGTTCTCCCTGGGGATCTTGTCAAAATGCAGGTTCTGGTTCCCTCGGTGGAATCGACTGGTCAGTCAGCCTTTCTAACCAGCTCCCAGGTGAGGCCGGTGCTGCTGGTCGTGGATAGCAGACACGAGATGGCTATAAACCAAGTCTCACCCCGAAGCCTCCCTCTTCCCGAGTCTCACCTGTGCATTACACCAGTATCACATTCCTGCCTGGAGTCCCTCAACCACCTGCTAGTCAACACAGGCTCTTCCGCCGACGTTCAAGACCTTTGTGCAAATGGATCCCACCTGCTTTCTAACCTTTTCTTCCATGCTCCCTTCTCATGAGCTACTCCTCAACCCAATGGAAAAATGTGTTGCTTCCTAGACTTACTCTCACTCTGCCTTCATTTGGCTGTTTCTTCTACTTGGAAGGTTCTTGTCCAACTCCTTGAAAATGCAGCTCAAATACCACCTCCTCTATGAAGCCCAATGCAGTTCTTGCTGCTAGAAGTCATCTTTTTCCCTCCAGCCTCTGGTGTCCCTTTGTACCTACCTCTCTAAGGATGTTATCACTAGGTTTCTTTTTGTATGACTTCTGACCATGTCTGTTGTCTGATCTATACCACTATGTGCTCTATACTCCCTTAGGGCAAATTCTCATTGGATTTATGCTTGTAGCCTATAGACATCTAGCACAAGGCTCTGTACACTTGGACATAATTGTGTGTGTTTATTAGTTAATTTTATTGGGGTGTAATATAAGTCAGTAAACTGCATAGGTTTTAAGTGCACTGTTCATTGAATTTTACACCTGGTAACCACTAGCCAGTCGAGAGCCATCACCCCAGAATGTTCCCTGATTCCCTGTCCAGCCACTCCCCACCTGCACCCTGTCCCTGGCCAGAATATAAGTGCTCATACTTCCATCACCCTTGATTTGTCTCTCTGAACGTCATGCAGATGGAATCATACTGTATGTGCTCTTGTCTAGCGTCTTCAGTTCAACGCCATATGTTGGAGCCTCCTCCATGTCGCTGCATGTTGGAAACAGCATCTCAAAGATGTCACCGCTGGTGGAAATGGGAGCCCACTTTGCTGCAGTCAAAACCGCCTGGGGGCTTCCCTGTGATGTGGGGTTTTGGACGTTTGGTGCTTGTCGCCTACCTGCTGTCAGGTTGTTCACAAAGTCACTGAGTGCCCTTGAAGCCCTGCCACTCTCTCTTACTGGCCCTTCTGCCTCCCGCCATTTACCCTGTGCCTTCCAGCTCCTTCAACAAAGAGAGAGCCCCTGCCTGCTTTCCCACCATCTCCTGAGACCGTGCTATCCAGCTCCAAGGTTCTGTGCCCCCAGAAGGGAGGGTCTCCCTCTGTCAGGAGAAGATGTCATCTCCATTTGTTCTCTGCAAATCTGTTTTCCTTCTTTGAGGCTGGGGGTAGCTCATCTGTTGAAGCTCCGTCAGGCCCCTGAGCCCAAGTCCTGCTACAGCTTATGTCCATGCTTTGCCAGGAAGCAAGTGTGACCAGTAAGGAAGAGGCAGATGGACCTGGAGTGCTCTCAGCCCAGCTGCCACCACATGACCCAGCCATGGCAGTGATGGACTGATAGATTCTCTCAGTCTGGGTCTTGGAGTACATTTGGGCCAACAGGCCCATCACAGTGACCACAGTGGGCTTATTCTCATTCTTTGCATCAACATCAGAACCACCACTTTGTGCCTTCACGTGATAGGGTAAGAATGAGGTCCAGACTAAGCAAGTTCCAAATCACTTCTCCAAAATAGGGGATCCAGGCCTGCACCCCCCAACACTGTGACGTTTGGCTAAAATGTGAAGGAAGAAGTCAGGTGTCACCCCCGGTGAATATCTGAATCTGGGAAGAACAAGGAAAGGGAGCCAGTGGATCAGGGCTGTGTCATTTTGTGCTCTGCAAAAATTGTGGTTAAAATATACTGTCTTAGTCAGCTCAGGCTGCTATAACAAATACACCACAGACCGGGGGTTTAAAAAACAAACATTTATTTCTCACAGTTTTGGAGGCTGGGAAGTCTAAGGCCAAGACCTGGCAAATCCATTGTCTAGGGAGGCTCTCTTCCTGGTTTGTGGATGGCTGTCTTCTTGCTGTGTGCTCGGGTGGTGAAGAGCAGAGAGGGGGCAGGCTGTCTCCTGTCTCTTCTTACGGGGGCACTAATCCCATCAAGAGGGCAACACCCTCATGACCTAATTGCCTCCCAAAGGCCCCACCTCCAAATACCTTCACATTGGGAATAGGGTTTCAACATAAAAATTTGGGGGTCTCAACTATTCAGTCCATAGTATATACATTACAGAAAATTTTCCATCGTAATCATTTTTAAGTGTAGAGTTCAGTGGTGTTTTGCACTTCTTCAGATGTCATTTGCTGAGTGCTCTTCCAAGACACGCACTCCCTTAATCCTTGCAGACCTGTGAAGTAAGTGCCGTTATCCCTGTGTCTTAGGAAACTAAGGCCCAGAGCGGGTGACAGTTACATCGGGCAAATGGTGGATCTTGGGTTTAAACCCTATCTGTCTGCTGCAGGCTGGTCCCCTACCGCTTTATTGCCTGCCTTTCTGTCTGGCTCCTTGAAGGTAATTTCAATGTCTCCGATCTCATATATCCCGTCAAAGTGCTTACAATGCTGACCACAAAGTCCTTCCATCTCATCACAGTCCTTCCGTCTCAGCACTTACGGAAAGGGAGGCAGGAAGGAGATGGTGTCTTTCCCCTCCCTGCCAAGGGGCATTCAGCCTTGTGTGCACCCCTCCACCACCATCTGCTTTGGCCTGTGTGGTGTGACTTGAGATTTGCAGGATACCGACAAGGCCTATCCAAAAATGTTTTCCATTCCAGGGTTGTTATGTACCTCAAATTCTTACCAACAGTCCCCTGCGCTAGAGTTCTATTAAAGTGCAAACATATAATAAAAAGGAAGACAGATGAAGCCACTATCTTCTATTAATATTGTGGCCATTTTGTATAATAAATGACCCAGCCCAGAGCTGAGCCTACTGGGGTGGACCTGGGGCCAATTATTTCAGAGCGAGGACAGAAATTAAGAAGAAAACTGCAGCTCCAGATTCCACCTGAGGGCCCAGGGCCGTTTGAGGTGCTATAGTGAATTATTGCTTCACAGATGGAGCACACAGGGAGCGGGGAAAGCTGAAAGCAGCAAAGATGAGATTTAGCTACTTCAGAATTGTGATGGGCACTTGTGTGGTGAAGATGTTTGGAATCAAGCAGTACAGAGTTTGCCAGTCACCAGCCGTGTGCCCCTGGGCAAGCTGCTGGAACCATCCAGATCTCCATTTCCATTGACCACAAATCAGAGATTTTAATGCCCTCCCTCCAAGGGCTGTGAAGAAGACCCATTGTCTGGACAGGTATAGTGTCTCATGCAGAGGAGGTATCTGGCATAGAGATGGTGCCTGGAGGTGTTCAAGAAATGGCACCTCTCATGCTGCTCAAAAACTCTATCAGAAAGTCTGTGGATGCTGGAGATGGACAAGGACCACAGGTGTCCCAATTCTGCTCACACCACGGTGAGTGGGAGCCTCTGTCTCAATCAGCTGTGTCTTTGGCTTCCCCACCAGCTCTGGAGGTGGACCTATGTGGGACGGTCCAGCTTCTTAGCATTGGTGGAAATAGCCATGACTTCTCAGTGTGGGAAATATTGTTATGATTTGGTTTGTTTGGTTTGGTTTCCTACTATAAACCAGTGATGAGAGCACCATGGAAGATCTCCCCCCTCCAAAGTTAGCTGAGGAATGAGCCAGTCAACCCAGAGAACGTCAAGATAGTGGCTAGCCTGGGAAAGGCTAATCACACTCTCAGTGCAGGACTAAAGAGTCTTCCCTAAAAAGCCAGCAGTGACCTTTAACTAGTACACATTGAAGTAAACACATTGAAGTAAATCAAGAGTAAAGGGAAATTAGAATTGACAAGACATTTTTCAGAAACTCTGAGTGATGGAGCGTCCAGAGAAGAGTGACACCCTGTGGCTTCAGGGTCCACAGTAACCACCTAGATCTCAGATGATATTTCAGGAGTGATATAAAAAGTTTCCTTCCTCCCTCAGGAAGGTCTAGGATGTCCCAGGGAAAGAGGAGCCCAGCAGCAGCCTGGGGATTCCAAGCTGCGTCTAGGGCCAGTCTGGGAAGCAGATTCCAGAAGCCCTCAGAGTCTGATCTCTCTCTCTTTCTCTCTCTCCCCGCTTTCCCACAGGAGAGGGTGGGGGTGAGTAGGAAAAGCCCTCGTTGGGCAGCGGCCTGGCACACAGCGAGCGGGACAGGGAAAGGGCAGGCCTTTCAATTGTGAACCTGAGCCCCACAGTCTAGCAGTCCTAGTTGAAAAGTTAATTCAAAAGCAAACCAAGCCTCAACAAACAATCCAAGAACCAAGGAGTTCTGGCCATCTGAAGGCCAAACTACAGGAGGCAGTTAATCCATGAGTGGATCCAAGACCAAAACCATACTGAAGTCATAAGGCCAAGGTACTTCTAACCAATGTAGCCCAAAGAGGAGCAAGATGAAGGTAGACAAGGAGTGATTTTGGAACCCACAAACAAGTCAGATGCCCAGCTGCCTATGGCCCATAGTGGAGCCATACAATATGCCTTTCAACTTACGCAAGTTAAACCTTTTGCAGTGGGCAGTGAGTGAAAGAAAACACAACGTACTAGCGCCAGCAGCACACCTCACCCAGTGGACAAGTTCCTTGGAATGAGCAGTGCTGTTCCCATGGACAATCGCTGTGCCCAGGACAGCATACCTCGTGAGCATCTAGACAGCCTGGAAGTGATGTTATTGGTATAGATCCATATTTTTCATAAAAAAAATTGTCCCTAAATGCAGACCAATCACTGCATCTGGTGCTCAAACCCAACTCCCTCTCCACTCCCCACTGTCAAAAAGCAGTCAGGTCTAACACAAAAGAGGAAACCAGCTGTGATTAACTTACTGAGATGTGTCACTCAATGTAATTTTAGGGTGATACAAAGATTTTCAAGGCTAATTTTGACGATGTGCAACTTTTACCATATGTACTAGCCAGACAACCTAAATCCTATTTAAATCCAATCTACATTTGATTCCTGTGAATGCATGGAGTGGATGGCAGATCCCAAAGGTGAAAAGCATAGTCAGGCTTGCGACAGAGACACTTAAATCTACCTAGACCTACATGGAATCTGAAAGGTGTAGGGGAGTAGAATCTGCCAAAGTCAAAAAAGAGTGGGCACTACCATTCAATGGGGAAAGAACCGTCTTTTCAACAAATGGTGTTGGGAATATTGGATATTTACATGCAAAAGAATGAAATTGGACCCTTCCTTTATATCATATATAAAAAAAATAAATCAAAATGGATCAAAGGCCTAAACAGAAGAGCTAAAAGTATTAAATTTTAGAGGAAAACATAGGAGGAAATCTTCATGACATTAGATTTGGCAGTGATTTCTTGGATATGACACCAAAAGCACAAGCAACAAAAGAAATAATAGATAAATTAGACTTCATCAAAATTTTAAAACTTTGTGCATCAAAAGACATTATCAACAGAGTGAAAGGCAGCTCACAGAATGGGAGAAGATATTTGCAAATCATCTATCTGTTAAAGGATTACTATCCAGAATATATAAAGAACTCTTACAGCTCAAGGATAAAAACAAAAACAAACAACAAAATCCAATTAAAAAATGGGCAAAGGACTTAAGTAGACATTTCTCCAAAGAAGACATACCGATGGCCAAGAAGCATGTGAAAAGATGTTCAACAGGATAAGTCATTAGGGAAATGCAAATCAAACCCACAATGAGATACCACTTCACACCCATTAGGATGGCTATCATTAAAGTAAAAAAGAAGAAAAAGAAAACAACAAATGTTGGCAAGGATGTGGAGAAATTAGCACCCTGGTGCGTTGCCACTGTGGAAAACAGTATAACAAATCCTAAAAATATTAAACAGAGGATTACCATATGATTCAGTAATTCCACTTTTAGTGGAATTATTGGTATTGTTCCATGGGTATAAAGTTTCTGTTGGGAAGATGAAAAATTTGTAGAGATGGAGGTACAATAATGTGTATCTACTTAATACCATTGGACTGCACACTTAAAAATGGCTAAAATGGTAAATTTTATGTTAGGTATCATACCTAACACAAGGTATTAAAGTCTACCACAAGGATATTAAAAAAAGAAAGAAAGAAAGAGTTGTTACTATGTAACCAGTAGTAGCCCCCTGCTGCCAGCACCATAGGGGAATCCCTGGTCTCTAAATCCCCTTCAGGCAGGGTGATTTGCTGCTGGAATGTTCCCTGCCCAGGGAAGACTGGTGCAGAAAGTCTATAGGGTTGTCTGGAGGTGACAGGCAAACCGTCATCTGGAAGAAACGGGACGGCAGAGGCCACAGAGAGAAGGTGAGACTCACAGGGACTTTAAACCTTTACTCCTGACCCTGACTTCCCCAGAGATGAGCCACTCAACCAAAACTCTGTTCTTCCAATGCTTCCCATTCCACCAGCCTTGTTCTCTTGAACTCCCCAGCCGCTTTTCCAAGTCTGCAGCCTCAGACCGGCACCAATGACAAATTGTCAGCCTCAAATTCAGCCCAGGTTTTTATACTTGTTCAACCTCTGGGATCTCTGCTCCTGATTAAAAGGCTTTTGCTGAAAGAATGCTAGCGCCGCCTGGACCACATCTTGGGAAGACAGTCCATCCGTGCTCCTGTCTCAGCACCGAGATCATAAATCACCCAGGGAGGGGCTGGGGCCGCATCCTGGCCAGCGATCGATGGTGCTAATGGCTTCTGGTCCATTAGGGACGGAAGGGTTCCAGCCTGGGCAAGGCAGCAGCATATTGCTTACCAGCCCCGCCAGGCAAAGATGCTGGGAATGTTGTTGGTAGTTTCCTGAGCACTCAGGGCAAGACTCAGCAGAAAGTAAAAAACCTCTCTCGTCCCTCTGACCACTCTGTCCTTTGCCAGATTCCTTGCCCTTCCTAGTCCTAAGGAGACAACTGCTCCTTAAAAATCAGCCCGTGAAGCATTTTTCTTGCTTGTTCCTTTAGTAGAACTGTCTGTTTAAACTGTTGTCCTTCTACCAAGAATGCAGGCCACTCCGGTGAATTATCGTCACAGAGCCCTTTCAGTGGACCAATCGGGGGGCCGGGCCCCCGGAGACAGCACGGTGGCAGATCCAGCCTATGCCAAGCTGCATGTGAAGTCGTCCCAGTGTGGTCCAGGAGAGCAGTTCTTAGGAATCCCAGCAAGGATGGCTTACTCTGGAAAATAAGCTCAATGGTTAGCAAAAATGACTATTTTCTCCTTGTTAATGAGTACCACGAGAAAATAATGTACCTCTGGATCTCCTCATTGTTTCAGTTACGACGCTCCAATACCACACAGTTATGTCAGTTTCACTCCCGAGCACCTCGTGTTATCCAGGCACCAAGATCCTATTTACTGAGTCATAGTCATTTAAGCCAGTCTTTTAGCAGTTGGGATTTATGCAAATCTTCGTCTGTAGTGGTATCGAAATCCAAGATCCCCAAAGCAAATGAGGGCAATGGCTGGAATTTCTCTATCCTCTGGGGAAAACCTTTGGGGAACAATGACAGAATAAAATAGGAGAGGGCCTGGATTCTATTTGCATCGTAAAGCCAACAGTTGAACAAAGCCCTGACTTCCCATCTTGATGTGTTACCGGGTCTGAATCATGCTGGCACATGCCCCATCTGTCAGGTATAATGATGGCGTTTTGAATGGTCTGATTGTAGCCCCAGGATTAAAGCCCAGCTGAGTAATGTGGTGTTGAGTTAAGACATGCCCACTATAAAGAGACTGTTCTTCTCCTTCACAACCAAAGCATAGACAGAGCTCTTTCTGTTCATGGTTGAGCCCTGTCTTCAGATCTGTTGCTAATAGGGAAACAAGCCCTTCTTCTGTTTGTTCTTTTAATAGCCTCGTCTCTGACCTTTCCATCTTCAGATATTCAGCATTAAAATGACATGATTGAAATTTGCTGTAAATATTGCAAATAGTTGTGTTTTTTTCTTTCAAAATGGTCATGATTATGAGCAGGGTAATACAACAATACCACCCCTCCTGAAACCAACTAAAAATATTTTAAACAGCTTTCCCACTCATCCTAGGGTCTGTCACCCCTCCTATCTGAGATGTAAAGCAGAATTTTTAAGACTTTGAACTCCATGATTCAGACATACCTGGAGTCACATCACAGCTCTGGAAATTACTATGGAGTGTGGCAGTTATAAAACATGTCATCAAAATTTTAACACACTTCCCATCAAGAGTTGAGGTCAATGTCCTTGACTCTTGAATCCGGGCTCTGTGACTGCTCAACCAATAAAATGCAACAGGGGTATTGGTAACCGTTTCTAGACCCAGGCCCTAAGAAACCAGCAGCTTCTGCTTCCTGTCTCTTGGGATGCCCCTTTCTCCTTCTAAGAACCCAGTCGCCATGACATGAAGAAGCAGAACAGCCCGTAGAGGAGCTCATGAAGAGAGGACGCATGTTTTCAGGACCCCGGAACCAGCTGAGCTGTCAGCCAATAGCCCGCCCTGTGACAAAGCCATCTCAAAAGTGGTCACCTAGCTCCCAGGCTACTCCAAACATTCATGCACAAGTTTTTGTGTAGATCATTGTTTTCATTTCTCTTGGGTATGCACCTAGGACCTGAACGGGGAGGTCATATGGTAACTCTATGTATGACCATTTGAGGAACTGACAACCAATTATCTATATCAGTTGCATTATTTTACATTCCCACTAACAATGCTGGAGTGTTCTAATACACCATGTCTTTGCCAAACCCTTTTATTATCTGTCTTTGTGATTAGAGCTCTCTTAGTGTGTGTGAAGTGTATCTCGTGTGGTTTTGGCTGCACTTCCCTCATGGCTAATGGTGTTGAACATCTTTCCATGGGCTTCTTGGTTGGTCATTTGCTTATCTTGTTTGGAGAATATCTACTCTGATTCTCCACCTGTTTTTAAATTAGGTTATATGTCTTTTTATTTTTGAGTTGTAACTGTTCTTTATATATTCTAGGTATCAATCCTTTACCAGATATATGATTTACAACTATTTTCTCCCATTCTGTAAGTTGTCCTTTTTTACGTCTCTTGATGATGTCTTTTGAACCACAAAGGTTTTGAATTCTGATAAAGTTCAATTTGTCAGTGTTTTCTTTGGTTGCTTATGCTTTAGGTGTCATATCTAAGAAATCATTACCTAATCCAAAGTCACAAAGATATACACCTATGTTGTTTTTTTCTTAAGAGTGTTATAGTTTTAGCTTAGTTTTTTTAAATCCATTTGGGGTCAATTTCTATATTTGGTGTTTGGTAGATCATCTAATTTCATTCTTTTACAAGTGGATATCCAGTTATCCAAGAACAATTCTTTGAAAAGACTAATCTTTTCCCTATGGAATGGCCTTAGAACCGACTGAAAGAAAATTAACTGCAAATGTGTCTATTCCATTGACCTATATGTCTGTCTTTATGCTAGTACCACACTGTCTTGATTACTGTAGCTTTAAAATCAGTTTTTGGTTCAAGAAATTAGTCTTCTAATTTCGTTCTTTTTCAAGAATGTTTTGGCTCTTCTGAGTCCCTTGTGTTTCCATATGAATTTTAGGATCCTCTTCTGAATATCTGCAAAGAACCCAGCTAGAATTCTGATGGGGATGGCAGTGAATGACTCTGCAGTGAATCCCCCCACAGTGCTGACATCTTGACAATATATTAAGTCTTCTGATCCTCTAACCTGAAATATCTTCTCATTTATTCAGATCTTCCTTAATTTCTTTCAACAATGTTTTGTAGTTTTCTGAGTAGACATTTTGTTTTGTTAAATTCATTCTCAAGTCTTTTATTCTTTTTTGATGTAAAAAGAGCCGTTCTTGCTCTTTAGGCTGTATTGCGAAGCCCTTCCCCGCCAAGAGCTTTATTTTACACAGGTATGTCAGTTAGTTGGGAGTTTCAGACTTCTCTGGCTAAGTCTCAGCTCTTTCACAATTAATAGACTGGAAATAAACCCCATGATAAAGATCTTCTCCTGCCCTGATCTAGTAGGTTCTAAACAAATTCTAGTAGGTTCTAAACACTTTCAAGAGACTTATTTTTTTTATTTCAGAAAATGCTTGACCACTGCCACCCTCTTTCTGCTGCTCCTGGGGCTGCTTTGTGCTTGTTCAGTGCTAACCTGGTCCCTTTTTTGTGAAGCTGCAGCTAAGAAGATCACGGGGCTCACCATAGCCAATGAAGAGCCAAGGAATGAGTCAAGACCGAGAACTACGATCGTATTAATTTGAAGCTGGCAAGCCAGGATGGTTCTGTAGTGCAGTTTAGGGTTAAGAGGCATATGCTACTTAGTAAACTGATGAAAGCCTATTGTGAATGACAGGGTTTGTCGATGATGCAGATCAGATTTTGATTTGACAGGCAGCCAATCCATGAAACAGACACACCTGCACAGTTGGAAAGAGATGAGGAAGATACAACTGATGTGTTCCAGCAGCAGATGGGAGGTGTCTACTAAAAAGGGAATCTGCTGCTTCATTCCAGAACTCCATTCCTCCAGACTAAGAAGAAAGACATTCTCAGTTAGAAAACTGCAATTTGGTTCCACCGTATCCTGCCTAGTATCATATCCTATAGTATAGTTTTCTCTATTCTTTCATTTCCCCCCTCCCCATTCTTTTGTTATACATAAAGTTGCTGTATGTGCATAAGCATACTGGCTTTTGTCATTGTTGTTGTTGTTGTTTAATAAATGGCCAATTGTATGTTTTGATCGACATCAAATGGAGATGGGTTGGAGAAAAATACTGCTTCTGTGGAAATAGCTCCTTTCTCCATTCATGGCATGCTCACTCAGCTCTTCTCTTTGTATTCCAGTAAGTTATTTTGCTTTTAGTCTTTAACAACAACAAAAAAAGAACAATATAAAAATTCTTCCACACTCTGTTTAATTGGAGAATTTTAATGTTTTTCATTTATCGTTGTAAAACCAAGGATAATTTTACAACTTTTTTTGTATGTAGCTGTTATATGTAGGGCAAGCTGATTTTAAGTACGGATAAATTACTCTAAAAGAAATGATAGTTTCCTAGATAGCTTGCCTTCAAGTCATGCATCTTGTTGTTTGAATAAACTACTTGTTAAAAAAAAAAAGGAAAATGCTTTTTTACTTCTGTATCTTAGCTCAAATGTAATTAGCAGGAAAATGAAATGTGGTTCATTATGTGTTTTCTGAGACCTGTGCTAAATAACCTTATTTTAAAGAAAAATAAGGCAGAAATCTTTCCCCAGATGCTTTCCTCGCCGCAGAGTCTGCTCTTTGGGCTATTTCTGTCTGCCCTTTCAGCAGCAAGATGTTCAGCGGCAGCATATGTGAATTTCAAGTTTCTCTTTGTTGGGAATAATTAGAAAAAGCATGAACTGGAGCTCAGAAATAGAAAAGAGAGATGATATAAGAGAAGAGCAGTAGGAATTCTGCCAAGAAGACTTGAGAGGAATGAAGGGAGCAAGAGAAAGGCTGTACCTGGAACGGTACAAATGTCAAGAGGTAGCTCCCTCTCAGGAGACCTGCACCCAGGGGGTGTGGACTGCCTGCGACGTCAGTCATCAAAACCAGAGTGGGACCAAAGTGGGCTTCTTTTCTCTTTAATGAAAAGTTTCAAATACACAAAATAAAACAGAGTAAGTATTTTGTCATAATGAACAAATATAATAAACCTCCCTGTGCCTGTCACCCCAAATTCAACAGCCATCAACTCATGACCAAACTTGTGTCTGCTATGAACCTAATCCCGCAGCCCCACACCCGATTATGTGGAAGCAAATCCCAGATTATATTATTTCATCCATAAATCTTCATTATGAGTGATCCTATCTATGCATGTATATATCCATTATCACACCTTTGAAAAGTAATAATTTTTCTTAACATTATAAACTATTCAACCAGGGTTCCA
Organism: Ursus arctos; assembly: GCF_023065955.2. NCBI lineage: Eukaryota > Metazoa > Chordata > Mammalia > Carnivora > Ursidae > Ursus > Ursus arctos. The sequence continues at coordinate 55,667,706 of NW_026622841.1, forward strand.
ATCTCCCCATTATCTCAAAAGTTTTTCTTTGAATTTTATCTGAATCAGGATCATATAAAGTCCATATGTTGCAGTTGGTAAATGTTTCTCTTAAAGTCTTTTAATCCGTATTTCAGTGAAGTTTCGGGCACACACTTCTTAGCATGTGAATAGCCTGCAACAGGACAAGATAAATGTATCATCGTCCTGTGGAAACTGTAGGGTAAGGAAAGTCTTGGACACTTTTAACAACCAAATGCTAATCACATATAAATTTCACATATCATAGAATCAGAAGTGTAAAAATATAACTTCATTTTATTAATTTTTATTATAATTTTATTTATTACTGAAGTACAGCTGACATACAATGTTATATTAGTTTGAGGTGTGCAACAGTGATGTGATAATTCTGTACGTTGCTGAGTGCTCACTGTGAGTGCAGTCACCATCTGTCACCACACAGTGTTATTACAATTTTATTGACTATATTCCCTAGGCTGTACTTTTCATCTCCGTGACTTATTTATTTCATAACTGGAAGTTTGTACCTCTTACTCCCCTTAATCTATTTCACCCACTCCCCACTCCCCAACCACAGAAACTACCAGTTTGTTCTCTGTATTTAAGAGTCTGTTTGGTTTTTTGTTTGTTCATTTCTTCATTTGTTTTGTTTTTTACATGTAAGTGAAATCATATGGTATTTGTCTTTCTCTGTCTGACTTATTTCACTTGGCCTAATACCCCCTAGGTCCATCCATGTTGTTGCAAATGTCAAGATCTTATTCCTTTTTGTGGATGAATAATATTTCATTATGTATATACCACACCGTCTTTATCCATTTTTCTATCAGTAGACACTTGCGTGGCTTCCTATCTTGCTTATGGTAAACAATGCTGCACTAAACACAGGGGTGCCCATAACTTTTCAAATTAGTATTCTCCTTTTCTTTGGATAAATACCCAGTAGTGACATTATTAAATCATATCGTATTTCTAATTTTTTGAGCAACCTCCTTACTGTTTTCCACAGTGGCTGAACCAACTTCTATTTCCACGAATAGAGCACAAGTGTTCCGTTTCCCCACATCCTCATCAGCACTTATTATTTGTTGTCTCTTTAATACTAGCTTTTCTGACAGGGGTAAAGCAATATTGTGGTTTTGATTTGCATATCCCTGATGATTAGTGATGCTGGGCATCTTTTCATGTGTCTGTTGGCCATCTGGATGTCTTCGGGAAATATCTATTCAGGTCTTCTGCCCATTTTTTAAATCAGATTGTTTGTTCTTTTGGTCTTGAGTTGTATAAGTTCTTTATATATTTTGGATATTAACCACTTATCAGCTATATCATTTGCAAATATCAACCCATTCTTTAGGTTGCCTTTTTGTTTTGTTGATGATTTCCTTTGCTGTGCTAAATCTTTTTATTTTGATGTAGTCCCACTAGTTTAATTTTACTTCTGTTCCACTTGCCTGAGAAGACAGATCCATAAATATGTTGCTAAGGCTGATGTCCAAGAGACTCCTGCCTATGTTTTCTTTTAGGAGTTTTATGGTTTTAAGTCTCATACCAATTTTTAACTTGAGTCCTTATTCTGTCTCTTTTTGCAAAAACTTGATCTAATCTCAGATAAATTTAATCAGACTCAGTGAGTTTTGTTTGTTTGTTTGTTTGTTTTCAAAGTCCATTAAGGCTTCCTGTTCCCCTTTTTCTTGCCTGCAGGACTAATCACATTCAGAGGACCTTCCCCCTTTCTCCCAGTAGTTGATGCTATCAAATGGACCCACTTAAATGTAGTTTTGTGCAGCAGGGAGGAGTTTATCCCAAGACCCTCCCATTGCGTTGTCCCCCTGTATTAGCTTTCTCCTGCTGCATACACGACAAGCTGCCACAAACTTAGTGGCTTAGCGGCTTAAAACAACGCTCACTTATTAGCTCACAGTTCTATACATCAGAAGTCCTGCATGGCACTGCTGGTTCCCTGCTCAGGGTAAGGCTGAAATCAAGGTATTGGCAAAGTCCTTGTCTGGAGGCTCTAGGGAAAATTCACTTCTAAGCTCATTCTTGTTGGCAGAATTCAAGTCCTTCTGGTTGTGGGACCAAGGTCCTGGCTTCCGTGCTGACTCTTAGCTGGGAGGGGCATTCAGCTTCTAGATGTCATCCATATCCTTGCCAGAGACACTTCTCCATCTTCAAGCCAGCAAGAGCACATCAACTCCTTCATAGGCCTCAAATTTCAGACTTCCTCTTCTGTAACCAGATGGAAAAAACTCTCTGCTTTTAAAGGGCTCGTGTGATTAGATAGCATGTTCGCCTCCAGATAATCTCTTATCTTGACTCCAACTGATCTGGAAACTTAATTATATCTGCAAAATTCCAACACAGCAGTTCCGAGATGGGTGTTTGAATAACTGGGAGAAGATGTGTGTCCACCAGGGGCTGGGAATGGAGGGTAGCAATCTTAGAACTCTGCCTACCACACCTTCCAAGGTAAATTTCCAAGAACCAAAGCTGGGTCAACAACTATCCATGTCATAGCTTCCGTCCTGCCATGAGCCCTGGGCAGTTCCTTGGGACAGAAGCTTTCTCCCTATCCTAGCTAATTTCTGGAAGTAGGGAAGGCAGAAGTAGGGGCTGGAAGAGAAGCTGACCCCCCGGTGCATTGGAAACTGAAGCTTCAGCCTGTCCCTTTGGGACAGCCCTTCAGAGCCCAAAGTGAGACAAGAAGGCAGGACTTGTGTATCCCCACATCAGCTGGTCACTGGCCAAGAGCCACCTCCTGGGGGAGGGGACAAGGCGTAATCTCAGGGGAGACAGTCTTCTGTGGCTGAGGGCAGTCTCCAGGGAGGGACCCATCGGTGAGGCAGCTGCTATTTCCAGGTGCTAGAAGACTGGTCCTGGGCGCAGAAGAGGGGTCGCCCGCAACCCTCCAATAACATCCACTCCACCCAACTTGTCTCCTTTCCACTTGCTCTACATCAGACCTTTTGAATTTATAAGTCAAAAACTGTAGCACGTTTGGTATCTGTCTTTGCTGTGCCTGACCTAAGAAAAAGGCTTCATATTTTATCAATCATTCTGCCACAGGGAAACAGACAAACAGGTGTCTCCTGCTTTGCAAAAATTCACAGTGTGCCACTCGGCTTTCACAAAAGACCTACATTAGCACCTGTTTTCGCTAACTGAAAGAAACCCAAAGAAACTTTTTGCTTTTACCAAAAAAAGGCCAAAAGCAAAAATAGCATTCAGCATTTGTTTTGCAACGAGCCATTACAGAGGCAGCGCAAACCCCAAGGGGCAAGGCTGGCCCCACGCAGCTCCTTCCCCAGGAGCTACACTCAGCATCTCAGCGTCCAGCCATCATAGCTTTGAACTGTCCGTGAGCATCTGTGTTTTACCTAGATTTATCTGGTACACTCCTTAGCAAGATATGTCCTAGGAATCAGAAAAGCCTAAGAAAGGTCTAGAAATGTTCAGTTTTTTTTTCTGTATAAATTAATGGTAATTGCCTCTTTGCTTTACACCATTTTGGCTTAGGAAAACTTTCATAGGAATCCTTTACTTTAAGACTGCAGGGTGAAACCTGTGTTCAAATGTATAATATTTGTTATTGCTAATTTAATATATAGTAACAGTCTATTGATTTTCAGATTTGTGAATACACTACCGGTGTTTTTTTATGTCAATAAAATCTTAAATTACCTCCAATCCTTTCTGGACAGAGTGAGAAATAAAACATCAAATGTTTATGGGTTCTCATGGGTTCACTTTACAGCCTGAGTTTTGCTAACTCAGTTTTTCCCATGAAAACTATAGGCTAAATGCCTCACCCCCATGTGTCTCCCCTCATCAGTCACAGGCTTTTTGAAGCCTGAGGTCCTCTGTTATCTGTTACTCCCTCTATATCCAGTACACAGCGCTCAGCAGTGGATGATCTGACCCTCATCTGATATAAATAAATACATATATACATAAATAAGACTTCCATAGTTTTCTATGCAAGAACACATCCCATGCCTTTAAATCATGATGGATACAAAAATGAAATAAGATGGAAAGATGGGATAGGGCAGGCATTTGGGCACCTTTATTGGGAACTCTGAAAGCTCCTCCTGCTAGCTCATGCTACAGAAGCAGGCTCTGAAATTCATGCATTGTTCATAGACAAACTCACAAACCTGCATTTTTACCTACGGGAGCCACAAACGTGGTCTATTCCACCAATTTTCTTTGCCTAGTCTGAAGGAAAAGTCCAGTGTGAAGATGAAAATACCACGGTTGACCACCAAAGAACTAGGGTCTGCCAATACTGGGCCCGGGTTGGACTGGCTGACTTAGACCCACCTTGGTCAGGAGCAGAAGGAAGCCCATGGGTTCTGCTGGGAGCAATTGAGTGACCTCACCCAGGGGTTAAGATGGACGGGAGGCAGAAAGCATTGAGGAAAGTGTGTGCTCCACTCATTCAACAACTGGCTGTCGAGAAAGCCAGAATGTTCCTGACACACTGGAGGAGATTGGGAGCTACATAGTTCACTGGGCTATTTCCAGTGCAGTGAAAATTGTGCAATTCTGAATAACTTCTCATAAAAGGCAAAAGCATGGCACACAATTTTGTGAGTAATTTTGGCCTAAAAAGTAACTGAATTCATTGGAAACAATGCCTACTTTAAGCTGCTAAATGGCTCAGAAGCCAGCTACTTACCTGACAGCTAAATTGAATATTTTACCTCTAATTGGTATTTCATTTTAAATCTAGCTCCAAAACAATGCTCTATAGAACTTTACAAAATTTACTATTAACAAATAACAAATTATAAATACAATAATTCTACCTGTGTGGTATGAACACATAAAAAACAGATCAGTGGAACACACTAAGAAATTAAGAAATAGGTCTAGATCCCTATAGGAATTTGGTATATCGTAAGGTTGGCATTTCAACCAGTGGAGGAAAAATAGTTTATTCAATAAATAGTTTGAGACAACTATCTAAAAAAAAATAAGTTAAATCTTTATCCTGTAAACTAGGATAAGTTCCAGATGGATCAAAAATATATTTTGGGGAAAAAAAATGGAATCATTCAGGTTGTAGTGGAAATCCTGGGGCAATTTGTTTTTGTAATATTCTTAAAAAAGGGAAGAACTTTCTACATCTGATACGAAATCCAGAATCTGTATCCTGGGTAATAAGGAATTTGGCTGGTCTCTGCCCCTGGTTCTTGGGAAGCAAGCTCTAAATCCTTGGAGATTCCTGGGTGATAAGAATGTCTGTCATTCACGGTGGACCCTGAGGATTTATAGTAAGGACATGACCCAGAAGGGGGCTGGTTATATAGGAAGGCCAGTCAGTGATGAGAGGGCTGGGGCTTTGAGCCGTGTGATATCAACCCAACCTCCAGGGAAAGGAGAGGTGAGCTGGAGATTAAGTTCAATCAAGGGGCCAATGATTCAATTAATAGTGAAACTCCAATTAAGAACACTGGATAGCCTTACCTGAGTGGCTTAGTCGGTTAAGCATCTGACTCTTGGTTTTGTCTCAGGTCATGGTCTCAGGGTTGTGAGATCGATCCCAACATCAGGCTCTACGCTCAGCGCAGAGTCTGCTGGAGACTCTCTCTCTCTCTCTCTCTCTCTCAAATAAATAAATAAATCTTTAAAGAAAAAAGGCACACTGGACATCAACCTTCAGGTGAGCATCCCTAGTTGCCAATATTCAGCATACTGTTGTTACACATTGATGTGCCAGGAGGTTGACACATCCTGACTCCACAGGGTGAGGACATCAGAAGCTTTGCATTTGGGACCCTCCCAGACTTCACCCTAGATATGTCTTTTTTAGCTGGTTCTAATTTGTATCCTTTTGGCTATAATAGAATTGAAATTATAAAACCAAACAGCACTTTCCTGACTTCTGTGAGGTGTTCTGGTGAATTATTGAACAGACAAGGGTAGCGGGAACCCCCAAACTTGCAGCCCCTTGGTCAGAACTGCAGGCCAGTGGTCCTGGGGAGCCTGAGCTTGAGGCTGGTGTCTGAAGTGAGGGCAGTCTTGTGGAGGGTGGTACTTTACCTACAGAGTTTGGCCTAACTCTGTGTAGTTGGATCAGAAGTCATTGTACCATTAAAAAAGGAAATAATAAATCTAATTACATTTGAAATTTTTTGACATGACCTCTTCAGAAGCAATATAAAAAGGCCAATACAAATGGGAAATTCTTGCCACCCATGTCACTGAAAATGACTAATTTTTCTAACAAATAAAGAATATCTACCATACAAAAAAACCTTGTAGAAAAAGAAGCTTAACCAAAAAATGAAATACAAATGCCCTTTAAATTTATGAAAAGATGTTCAATATCACTCATAATGAGAGAAATGCAAGATGATACTTCCCAAGGCAGGACTTTTTTGCAACCAGACTGGTAAAGATCCAAAGGTTGGAAACGGACTGTGAAGGGAGTGGAGAGCAAACTACTCTCCGTCCTTCTAACAGACATGTAAGTCTCTGTACCTCTAGGAAGGACAATCTGTCAGTGACTGTAAAAATGTTACTGCACATGGCCTCTGGATACCGATGGAGGCTGGCTGGGTCCGAGGACCCAGAGGGGAGCCTGCAAGACCACCCAAGAGGGTCCTTGGCTTCATGAGGATAGAAACCAAACACAACTCAAGAGGAAAAAAAAGAAGAGTTTATTGAAGACAGAGAGTATGGCTACAGACAGTGTCCAGAAGACTCAGAAAGGAAAGAAGAGTAAGTCTCATCTTTGCTTGAGGTCTGGGATTTTCATGGAGGATTGTGGTCCAGTGTGTTTGTTGTCTCAGGCATCCGGGAACAAAGACCAGTGTTTAGGTGTCCACCATAAGTCACTCATGCCCTGGAGCCAGGGATCTTGGTGAGTCAGTGGTTTTGGAAAATACTTGGGATGACGCCACCCAGTCACTCCTCAGACGTTACCTATTGGGCTGGAACACTCCCAAAAAATCATGAACTCCTTGACCTTTACGAGGAGACCATTCATTATCTGTTCTGCAAGGTGTGTGGGGGGGTGCGGTGTAGGTCTTAGCAAGAATAGAGGCAGCAGAGAAGCAGTTTTTCATGTGGTCCTTTCAGTTTCCCTGTCTCAATACCACTTCTAAAAATTGGATTGTATGGATATACTTGTCCACGTGCGAAATTATTGATGTACAAGGTTATTTATTTATCTACAGTGTTGTTTTTAATAACAAAATATTGGAAATAATCTAAGTGTTCATCAACCTATAATAAAAAGAACCCTATAATAAAACCCTATAATAAAAAGAACCCTACATTTACACCGTAAAATGAAGCAGGAAGCTTTTATGTACTTCTTTACAGTACAGTAAGTGAAAAGGGAAGCACGGCAAGCAGAGAGGTCATTGTATGCTAGCAGTTTGCAAAAAGAGGGTGTGTGTTGGTTCGCTAGGACCACCGTACGGAATACCACACCGGGGTGGCTAAAACAACAGAAACTTTTCTCAGGGTTCTAGAGCCTAGAAATTTGAGATCAAAGTATTGGCAGGATTGGTTTGTAGATCTCCCTTGGTCTTCACATGGTCTTCCCTCTGTGTGTGTCTGGGTCCTAATTTCCTCTTCTTATAAGGACAACCTTCGTTAGGGATTAGGGCCCACCCATAGGACCTCATTTCACCCTAATCACCTTCTTTATAGGCCTTATATCCAAATAGAGTCTCATTCTGAGATGCATATGAAATGGGGGTGAAGGTGGGGAGACACAATTCAGGGCCGAAGAGAAAGATATAGATATGGATACATGCTTGTATATGCATAAAATATGTATGGAGTACACACAAGAAAGGAAATTAATATTATTTGTCTCCAAGGAAGGGGCTGTGATGGCTACAGGCTATGGAAGCAGTGGGATGTTTCATGTTATTCCCTTTAGAACCTTCTGAAATGTATCAAAAGAATATACAAATTTTTAAAAATTTAAATCAAGAAGTTGAATTGGCATCTAGCACTTCAGACTATATCTGGCATTTAACAGGAAGACTGTTTCTGTGCTGATGAAGTAACTAGTCCTTACATTCTTCAAGGACAATAATTGCCTGCCTGGCGCTTACATAATAGAAACAGAGCTACCGTAAGCCAACGTTGTCACAAGATGAATGCTTCCTATTTCAAAAGTAAGCATCTGAACATTTATCTATTTTCAGAGTCCAATTTTCTGTGACAACAGCATTTTCCCATGGCTAACTTCAATGTATAGGCTAATGCATCGGTAGCTGACAACTCTTTTACCAATTGTATGTATATAACATGATGCTGTATGTTCACTTAGGCTAAGATATGTGTAATTGAACAACATTGTTGTTTATGTTTTATGTTAGAAATAGCTGAAATAATATGTCCTGTATTGTTATCAGATGGCGAAATAAAGCTGTGTCTTAATAAATATCAGTGTTAAGAATAAATTTCCTGATATCTCTTGAGAAGTTGAAAAGATTTAGAGTATAGACAGTAGGACTGGTAATATTATACCCCATGATATTTTGAGGGATAATCATAGTAAGTAGTAAAGTGGTGCAATTGTTCAGTGCTCTATATTTGCAAAGTGCCTTTGCACATTGTTCACTTAATGTCTTCCAACTACTCTTTGAAGCCTAGATTTTGACTCAGATCTTATAGATGAAAAATGGGAGACGGTGTAGCAAGAAAATGGCCAGCATCAATCTTGAGTTTTAGAGCAATTCAAAGGCTGTTTGGTATTTGTATCTAGAAATATCATCAGTTTTTTACAGAAACTGGTACAGCCTCAAATTGGCCAATGGATCTCCTCAAGTGCCAAGAAAATGTCATTCGGGGACCAAAACATGATGTAAAAAGCACACAAGTGAAAACAAAATCTATACAGTATGTGGTCACTTATTTATCGAGTGATTATTAGTTATAATTATAGTATGCAAAGTATTTTCACATACCTTGTCTCATTTTATTCTTACCATGGGAAATGTGTAGGACAATTCTTAACACAAACCCTCAAAGAAACATTATATTAATATTAAAAGGTCTTTAATAATATGAAACCTGTCTTATTTTCTGCCTGTGCTACTGAATGCTCCAATACGAAACCACAGATGACTCTAAAACCCTACGAACCACAAAATCTAAGTATGGGATAGAACTCTAATGGCAGAGCAGTAACCGATCATGAGAAGTTTTTCTCTTCCCAAAGAATTAAATATTCAGTAATCAACACTATAAAGCCTCACAAGGCAGGCGTAGCCTCTCTCCAAGGTCCTGAGGAGGGTCGCAGCCCATAGTCACAGCATGGCATAATGGACTGATTTGCATTCGAGAATATTCATTCCTTAGCTTTGGTTAGCAATTTAAAGACCTGATTGCAATTGTAACAGCAGGAATTCACTTGAGTTGCCTATGGACTAGCCAGCTCAATCATGACCTTGGTTCACTGCAGCCCCAGCTGACATGATAAGGAGAAGGACCGCCAGACTAAGTCAGTCAGGATCAAGAAAGGTAATAAAATAGTTGTTTCAAATCACTGAGCTGGGGTGGCGGGGGTGGGGGGGTTGGTGAGCTAGCAAGAGATAACTGAGACACTGACCCAGACCAATTCCATCGGAAATGGTACATCTGCCTATGTCCACTAATTTGTCAAATTCTGCTTATCTACTCAGAAGTAACTGTCTCCCTGCCACCTCTAATCTCCTGTGCTCTTCCTAGCGAACACTGCACCACCATCCATAGGGGTGCCCAGCCCACCAGCCCCATTGACGGGGAGAGGAAAACTCATTAGATTTTTAGCTGTGATCCCAGTGCCATTCCATCCCCAGTCTGAGCCCAGGCCCGGCAGTAGTGCCCTCCAGAAACCACTTACTGAATGAATAAAAGAATATATGCAGTTCCCCAGACTGCTGAGTGTGCCCACATTCCATCCCCCGGCTACCTTTTTTGTCCCTAACACTACGCCACTCATAACTGATTAGCATAACCCTTGATCTTCAGGACTAAGCTAGAAGTCACCTTTTCTAAAGCATGCCCCAGCTACCCCATCCCCAGCCCAGTAATTAAGGCCTTTCCTCTATGTGCCCATGGCAGTCACGCATAAAGACTGGCACCAGGGCACACAAAGACAGGATAGAAATCCTGCCTCTGCTGTATGTAGGGGCTAATAATCTCTTTGACGTGTCTTCTAATGTTTGTCTCAGTCCTCACCATGCTGGTTTGTTCCCCTGCAGCCTTTCTCCCCTTGAAGTTCAGCCATGAGGGATTTCACGCAATGAAGATGAGCAAGTAGGAACTGCCTGGACCAAGGAGATTCTTGGTCTACTCTGAGCCTCAAGGCTGACTTTCTGGAGCCTGGAATCAAACAATTCAGACTTGTGGAAAGAGAAAGGGTTTTCTAAATTCCAAAAAGTCTGCTTACAGATCAGTAGCCGGGCTTGGCTGACCGAATGAGATGGTTTGGGGGGTCCAGATAGTCCAGGTGACTATTGGGGGAGCCTCATCGGGAGCTACTGGTTGGGAGCCATTGGCTGCCAGGTGAGAATGGGCTGACCAGGGAGCAGGGGAGCAAGATGCTCTCACAACTCCCAGGGTTGGAGCAGGTCAGGGCTGAGATGCACAAGACCTGAAGCCCCAGCCCAGGCTGAGGTGCGGAAAGTTAGTTGGGGACAAGGGCAGGAGACAAGATGCAGGATTTGGGGTAGGGAGTGGAGAGAGTCGTATGGACCCAAGACTCTGAGTGTGCCAAGAAACGGGAGCTTAAATCAGATCAGCTACAGACACGTCAGCATCAGCGCCTGTGCAGCTACCAAAGAATCGGGACCGCTCTAACCAGCAGAGACCCCAGACCACTGCCAAATTATCAGGCCAACTCACTTCTTGGCCAGCAGGAGCCGGCGGAGAACAGCATGTCAGGGGGTAACGTGAGCTCTTCCTTGAATACAGATGCACCTGTGGGAGGGGGAGAAGGATGAAGAAAAGAGCCCCAAGGAGTTGAACTTCAAATTACTGTTTTAAACTGAGATGTGCTGGCAGAGGTGGAGGACCAGGCTGAGTGCGCACTACCCTCCGCAGGAATCTCGCCCAGGGCTGGCAGAGCTTGGACACCGGTGACAGAGCAGCACTGGTTTCGTACAACTGAGGCACTGTGTCAGTTTTGACTCCAGCTACACACAGCCAGGCCGGGTGACCTTGACCAGGTGGTTTACCCCTCCAGGCTTGGCTTCCTCCCTGGTGAGGCTGAAGTGCAGGATAATGCACCTACGCCAGAGCCCTGCGGTGAGGACGAAAGGACCTAAGACCTTCTAGGAACAGTGCTTGCCCTCTGGGATAACCCCACTAAACTCCCATGGTGGACTGTCTCCCTGTCATGCTGTCTAGGCATCCGGCTCACCAGTCCCTGGGCGACCCAAAGACAAGAACTCCGTCTTACTCACTTTCGTGTCTCTGGCACTGAGCACAGTGCTGGGCATGTTTGTTGAATGAAGTTATCTTGAAAGATGAAGATAAGCAGGCTTAAGGCTGGGGCCTCCAGAAGGACTGGCAGGCAGCTGAGAGAATAAGGCTCCAGGGACTCGTGTTGGCTCCCTACCTTCTGAGCCTGCCTACGTCCCTGGGGAGTGAGGCCAGAGGGCCCCTACGGTGCCAGGAAGTGATGACAGAAACCAGGAGTCTGGTGCTGAGGGTCATGCCAGGCAAGACAGACCTAGGCCACTTCTGTTCACAAAGGCTATCAGATGTTAATGGCATGAGGATGCTGGCCATCTGCCATTGGAGCCCGAACAGCTGCCTGGCAGGGAGAGATGGACTGTCTATTTACCGAGAGCCTGAAGGGGAAGCTTAAGGTCTAAGAAAGTAGTGAGTGAAGAGCCGGGCGGGAAGGAGTGATGGGGATTAGCTTGACTGATGAGAATAACTAATGAAACTACGCATTTACTCTGGGCCGGGCGGTGTGCCCAGACCTTCTCTGCGGTGTCTCTTCAAATCTTGACAACAACTCTCCAAAGAAGGTATTCTTAATCCTAATTTACAATGGGGAAAACGAAAGTCACAGAGTTCTAATAATTTTCCCAGTGACACAGCTAGCAAGAGGTGGGCAATCTGAGCCCCGGGGGGCTCCACACGATCTCACGCACACGGCCCTGGGACATCCCCAGTTGGGGCATAATCTGCATCTCCTCTTTCTAACTAGACCAGAGATGGCTACATCCCTCTGTACAACTTCCCCTCCACTGCACCCGAGCAAACGTCTCTGGTGCAGTTAGACTACAGAGGGATGGGGTGTGCTGCCCGGACCCCAGGCCCAGCTCCGCAGCTCTCTGACCTGAGTTTGCCTTTCTCCCACATGCATTGAGTTGACCCTTAAGAGTTTCCAACAGTCTGTGGTTCAGAATTGCTACCCAAATGATTCCCTTCACAGGACGGCACCCAGCCTATGTAGAGCTTATCAACCCCAACAAAGTTCTGTTTAAAAAGGTCACACTAGAAATGTGTCCTTAGAACTAAGTACGCGTGATGAATGGCAGAGGCTGGCTCTGGCAGAGAAATATGAAAATCAACATGGAGCATCAAGTGCTGTCATCTTAAACCTGGCTGTGAACATCACAAAAACTCAGCAAGGAAGGTACCAGCAGTCTAACTGGCAGAGCCTGAGGCTGCGATTCACACAGAGAAGGACAGGTGCACCTTGAAAGCCTGTTCCCTGTTAGCGGTCTCTCCCTCTGATGGCTCAGCCTCCACGCAGAATTCTTGGGAAATCTCTTCACTAAGCAGCCCAGACAAATGGCATCAACTCTATCCATTACATGCACACTCTAGTCCATGGGGCAACATAACATGGGAGAGATTTATTAAGGCAATAAAACATCCGAAACCTTACAGATCTTATGACAAGGAAACTATACCCTTTGCCGAGTTCGGCACACATTTCTCACGAGCGTGTCAGTAGTGTCTGAGATTCCGGCCCCGTAGGGAAGCTACCTCCTACGCACTTTGCTCAGTTTGCAGCCCCGGGGCCTCTGTCGACATCAGCACACAATACTGGTCCTCAAATCAATGTCTTTGACACCTAGCTCCAAAATGAGCAAGACCCTAAGGAAAATAAGCAGCACAATTTCCACTTTACAATCTACTTTACACTCTGGAGCAAACCAGACTTCCCTGGCCAAATCCTTAGATTTTTAGCAGAGCAACAAGAATTTGAGATTTCTCAGTTTCTAAAGAACCCATAGAAATGACGCGGTGACCTAGAAGTAGAGGGTGAATATGAAGGACGTCCTGGTAACTCAAGGGTCTGGGCACCAGACCTCCCCCTCTCCTCCTGGCAGGTTAACAACCTGCTTGAACCAAGGCCAGCTCTCCTGCATCATCACCCAGGCGCTGTGGGCTGTCGGCGAGTTCTGAGCCCCTGACGGCACCTGTCTGGTGAGCTGGGCTGATGTGCCAGCTGCTCTCTTGTCCCTCTTGCTGAGCAAAGGGGACAGGCTTCCCCGCCCCCATTCGTTCCAATCCACGTCCTCCTCCTTCCCACAGCCACACACACACACACACACACACACACACACACACACTACTGTGGGGTGACAAATGAGCAATCAATTTAATTTCACTGCACTCAACAAGGACGCGCACCAGATGGAAGGCCACAGAAAGTGCTGAGCGCCTTGGAAGGGGAGGGGTGGGCTGTTTGGGGGGCTGTCACCATAACAACAGGAAAAGCACTGCTGAAGTTTCTATTCTGGGGCTGCCACTAATTACTATGAATGTTTCATTCGGCCCTGTGATGAGCCGTCCCCAAAGCAGCCTGTTACGGCAGATGGCTTGTTTGCTTCTCTCTAGAAAGTTAGCCAAAGACCACAATTATATTTGGTTGTTTTATTCTTTTTTAAAACACTGATGGGGCTTAAGAACGCTTTGTTTTTACATTGTATTCTAAGGGCTCAGATGCTTCAAGATTCTCTCCAAACAAACAGCGATCTGTGGAAATGAAAGGCAGGGCCAGGAGCATTAACTAATTTAGTGTTTGAACTTGTTTGAGGAGGGAAGGGGAGTCCATTTAGGCACCTAAACAGTTAGAAATACTTAATATACTAAATAAGTCTCTCTATTGACCCCTCTGACAAGTAGACCAATTATGAGATTATTTTTGAAAGTTAGGCTTTCCCTACTTACACATTAAAAGTTTTATTAAGATTCACCCCAGAAAACCTTAGGGTAGACATGAGGCTCCCCTTCAAACCAGTGCAGGATTGGGTGGGTTTGGTCCAGCTCTGGGGCAAGAGTGAGGCCAAGTTTCATCGAGGATGACACTTCAAACTATTTTTAAAGATCTATTGACATGAACTATGCTCCATAAAGGTTTGAGGCAGCTTACAAAAAAAAAATGACATTTAAAGATTAGTAAATATTTAAGGGAAGAGATGTCAGAAAAGCAGTGGGCATGAAGATAATAAAACCAGGATGGGAGTAGCACAGAGAAATGCGTGACATCGAGCTCTGCACACCTGGTGCAGGAGAAGAAGGCTGTTGCAAGGGGCGCACGGGTGGTCAGTCGGTTAAGCGTCTGTCTTTGGCTTGGGTCTTGATCCCAGGGTTTTGGGATCGAGTCCCACATCAGGCTCCCTGCTCCACGGGGAGCCTGCTTTGCCCTCTGCCTCCCTCTCTCTCTGTCTCTCATGAATTAATAAATAAAATATTTTTTTAAATGCTATCGCAAGATAGCAATTTTTTCCAGAAGCTAAAGCAAACCAGACAGTCACAAGAAGCACAACTTCGCCTGATACGGAGACCGGAGGGAGATGCCCCCCTGTCCCTCCATGAAGAGGCGCTGTTGAAGAAGCAATTATTCACAGCCAGGCAGACTTTGTTCAGACAACTCTGGTGACAGGTGTAAGGACACTGCAGTGGGGGGTTGTAGTCTGGGGAGAGGTTGCGCTCAACCCCAAATGCAAGGGTATGGGGGGATTTATACCCAAGGGGCAGGGTGGAGTGAGGAGGGCAGGGTCAGTGGGTGGAAATCACAAAGAGGAAACACCAGGGACAAGGGAGGGTTCTGGCCGAACAGGCCAGGCTGAAGAGCTCTCACCTGGGAGACACGGGGGTGGAAGCCTGCCAGATATGGAGGGTGATCGGATATCGAGGGGAGGGGACTCTTTCTAAACTTATCAGGACTCAGCTGTATTTGCCAGACTACCAGGATTCTTGCTAAAACCGGGTACTATGGAGACAAACAGAAGTCCAAAAGTGAAGGCCTGGCTGAGAAAGAGCTCAGAGGAGTCTGATTTGAGTTTGTCAAGGAGGGAGTCTCTGTCAGGGCTCATGACCGCCCTCCACTGGGAGTGGTCTCTCTGCAGGCTACAGGCTTCTCAGAAAGTTCCTCGCAGCCAGCAGCCCTTATGTGAGGCAGCCAAACTCTCCGATTCCAGTGCACAGCCCTCAGACGGCTGAGCACCGGGAAAAACTTCTGACAGGCACCGCCGCCCACAGTGCGGACTGTCTTGTCCCTACGGGTCAGCAGCTCTGAACCGGAGTCGGGACCAGGGGAGTGCCGTTTTAAAAGCATATTCGTTATTATCACGTAATGTTCTAGTTAAAGTGAGCAAAAAAATATTGTTAAGGTACAAATAAAAGAAATGAATAGACAACAGCCTTCTTAGGCTCTGGAAATACCCAGAAGACGGTCATTCTCAATCAGGGGTTTGATACATCTTCAGGATATGCGAAAGTTCTCAGTCAATCACAAGGGTGGGAAATCAAAAGCAAGGAGACAGACTGCGGATCAGATAACTGAGTAGAGAAAGTACAGTGCATCGAACAGAAGCTACACTTTTCAATGCTAGAAGGCGCTCTAGCGAGTGGGCCGTGGAATCCAGGAGCCGCACGCATCCTAAAATTCATATGGAATCGCGAGGAAGCTCGAGTAGCCCGAACAGTCTTGAGAAAGAAGAACAAGGTTGGAGGACTCCGACGCCTGCTCTGACAGCGCACTGCAAAGCTCTCGCGGTCTAAACTAGTGTGGCCGCGGGCGTGAGGACCGCCGTACAGACCGAAGGAACGGAACAGAGAGCCAGAAATAAACCTTCGTGTTTACGGCCAAATGATTTTGCCCAGGGTGCTAGAATAACTCCTGGCTACCTCCTAGGGTAATTCTGAACGTCGTATGAAAGGATGCCTACAATGAGCACAGAGCCTTCTCTACATAGAAGCTACTCTCAGGGCCGAGACGCCACATTACTGTTCTGCCTGTGCACTGAATGCTCTCAAGACAGAGAGAAGTGTCTGGACATCTCTGCCTCTCTCCCCTCAGGCAGGATGCACAGCTGCGGCCGGTGCTGGAGGTCCGTGAATGAGCCAATGAGCAAGTGAGTGAACGCGGGACGATTAAAGTGACGTATTGTCCAGGGGGCCCTCCTTGGGTAAGAACAGCTCCGTAACCTGTCACCAACCTTGGGCATTGGGTCTCTAACTCCACAGAAGACCTATGCAAAAAGTCACCTTCTCTTGGCAGCTGGTGGGCTCCCCCAGCCACTTCCTCAGGATCTTGGGGCACTCAAACCTCCCTTAAACCAAAGGTCTTCTGTAAAAAAAAAAAAAAAAAAAAAAAAAAAAAAAAAAAAAAAAACTCTTGTCTTCCGTTTTGGATTTCAGTGTTATTCGTTTTTCCCAAAGCTCTCATGACCTTTCATAATTTCTGAAACGTGATATTCCCAGCAGATTTCCTCATCTCTCCTACAGTTTAGGAAAATATCAAGAGTATCTCTCAGTTTAATAGTGGTAAGACGCGTAGTCTTGTTTATTTACCGTAAACCAGTGGATCACAATTTGGGGTAGGGGGCGTTGGGGGGTGCTTTTGCTCCCTAGGGAACATTTAACAATGTGTTAGCTGCCCTGACTGTGGGGAGGGGGGGATGCTATGAGCGTCTGGTGGGTACAGGCCAAGGGTGCCGCTAACCATCCTAGGATGGGTGCAGGACAGCCCCCTCGGCGAGGAATGATCCAGCTCAAAATGTCAACAGTGCCGAGACCGAGAAACCCGACCATAAACTAGAACAAAAGAAGAAAGGTAGTTGCCGTTAAAAGATCATTTTCAAAAAGGAGAAAATCATAATTCTCATTCAGATTTAAAAAAAAAAGATTTTATTGAACTCATGAGGGAGGCAAATCTGATAGCTGGTTCAAAAGAGAATCTCAAGAACAAATGTATAGATCAGGTATATTGATATTATATGCAAATTGAAGGATGCCCAGGTGGGTCAGTCACTCAGGCGTCTGCCTTCAGCTCAGGTCATGATCCCAGGGTCCTGGGAACAAATCCCACGTCAAGCTCCCTGCTAAGCCTGCTTTTCCTTCTGCCTGCCACTCCCCCTGCTTGTGCGCACTCTCTTTCTTTCTCTCTCTGACAAATAAATAAATAAAATCTTTAAAAATATATATGCAAATTGAGGCAACTAGTTTTCCCAGAGTGGGGGTGGGGGGTACATTGAACCTCTTCCAGACAGGACACAGTTTGCGTCCCTATCAGTCACTGTCACTGCACAGAATAATACAGAATAGCTCTCTGGGAACCAGGATCACTTGAAGGGTGTGCAGTAGACAAAGTGAGGGCCAAACACGGGTGCTTGTCAGAATTAAATGTTTGCTAGGTCAAGGTCAGTTTAAGAGTCATTTGGGGATTATGAACTAATCCAAAAGAAAGTTTCAGCATGAGAGCCCTGAAGTGTGTTCTCGTCCATCTAACAAACCCACACCCCAAAACTGGGCCTGGATTCCTAAGACTCTGAAGTCTGCCCTGAGATCTCACTTGCTGAAGGGCTGGTCCAATTCAGCGATGGGGGAAGGGCAGTTTCTTTAAAGGCTGCAGGTCTGGGAGTTCTGACGTCAGGACACGCCCTTCTCTGGTTATTTAGAGTGGAGTTCCTCCAACTTCAGGGTACATAGGAATCACCGGAGATCTTGTGAAAACTCCAGTTCTGATTAGGTTAGGTCTGGGGTGGAGTTTGATACTGGGCGTTTCCAACAAGCTCCGAGCTTAGCCAGTACCGCTCCTTTATGGACACACTTTGAGGAGTGATGAAGACTCACACACGCAGGGAAGGGGTGGGAGTACTGGTAAAGGAAAGGAGTGAGAGGGAGCGCCCAGCCTGGGAAGTCTTGCTCCTCTGCAGAGCAAAGGAAGGAGGGTGGGAGATCAGATCAGCGGAAGGGAGGTACCTGGCGCACGCTGCCTTCGGGAGAACTACCTGATGTTTTAAGAAGCAAGTGTGTGGACCTTGTCTAGGGAACAGCATACACAGAAAGCGAGCGGGGGAATGCTCAGGCCCAGTGGCAGGAATTTCACCTTGAGCCATTTGGAAGCATTGTTTGCAGCCGGGTAGGTGAGCCAGAGACTCGACTAACAAGTACTCATTTGGAGAAACAGAGGCGGCTGATTCTGCATCAACATTTCTCCTTGCAACTTTCCTCCTTCCAGAAGTTTGGGGTGCAGGGGAGAGGCTACCTCCAACTGTGATTGCAGCTCCTGCCCCTGCTGGACACCTGAGGCTGGCTGAGGAGCACTCAGAGCGGGGGGCTGGGATTGTCTTCTCTATCGGATACACCGGAAATCAAATCCCAAGCTGCAAACCAGACAATGTTAAATTAATTAAACAAGGAGGTCATGAGACTGAGGAGGCTGGAACGTGGTGGTGGCCTTGTGGGAAGCAAACCAAAATCGAAGCCTGTCAATGCCTCAGGGTTACAAAGTCAAACCGCTAAAGACAACCAAACACAAACAGCCAGCGAGGCTTTAAGCTTTTAGCCAGTCGCTAATTTCCGTACTTTGCTTGCGCGCTTTCTCTCTATATAAATAAGTCTTTCCGGGGATAGCTAACCACTTCCAGGTTGGCTCTGCCCCACGCCAATACATTTCTGTTCAAATAAATTCTAAAAATGTTTAGCATGCCTCCATTTATCTTCTAACAAAATCCATGCTTCTTGCAGTGTCTTTTATTTTGGAGAAGTAGTGTGCAGTCTGTGTTTGCTCTATACTCTTTTCTTTCTTTCTCTCTTGAAAGAAATGCAGGTTTATCATTTTCAAGTACAAACAGTAACTTGCACTTGGCTGACCAAATGCTGCTGAAGTGTCTACACGCAGTGATCTATAGTTAGCACACCCGTGGGTAAGAGAGGGTTTCTGCGATGCATGAAAATAACTTATCTTACCGAGACATCTTGTTCCACAATCATCCCCTTCCCCCACAGGGAACTCAAATACAAACTTTACCTCATTCCCCCTCGAGCCCCACATACATCAAACTAGAGAAATATGAATTAAGGGTTTTCACCACATTTCTATATATGTTGGATTGGCCACAGCCTTTTGCAACCCGAGCATTTCCAGCAAGGGAACTAAATCTAAATTAGTGAAATATGTCTGTTCACAGTGTGAATATGAGCATACCAAAAAACTGAGTTTATATGATTTCAATTAATAACTTGCTGGGTTTAAATATGCAAAAAGACATTTTTGTTTGCCTACATTCATGAAGGGTACAAGTAGCTGGATTCTTTCAGCTGCCGTAAGTAAGTGGGTATACACTGGTCAGGACGTAACAACGTTAGGCAACTGACTCTTCTAGCAAGCGCTGAGAAAGACTGGAAACACATTGAATTTCAACAGGAAAACACCATTTTCTACTGAGCCTGATCATTTAGCCTGATTAGGCTGATGGCAGCGACTCAAAGTCAATCCAGTAATCCATTTGGGGATTTACTCTGGAAAAATGCACTTTCCTGGAGCAGGCACTGGGAAACTCTGACCAGAAACACCGCCGAAAGATGACAAGTGGGCATGTCTATATTGTTTTCCATTTTCATCAGCTGCCAGCATTTTTTTTTAAAGATTTTATTTATTTATTTGACAGAGATAGAGACAGCCAGCGAGAGAGGGAACACAAGCAGGGGGAGTGGGAGAGGAAGAAGCAGGCTCATAGTGGAGGAGCCTGATGTGGGGCTCGATCCCAGAACGCCGGGATCACGCCCTGAGCCGAAGGCAGACGCTTAACCGCTGTGCCACCCAGGTGCCCCCAGCTGCCAGCATTTTAACTCAGAGGCTCTCCCCTAAATATCTGGATTTCGAGCTTCTCTAGAAGACCAGGAAGACCGGGTCACTCAGAGCCAGCATTACTGATGGCCATGGCCATGGCCGTGAGTACAGCTGCCCCTTTAGTTGCTCTCCCCTTTCTCACAGATGGTCCAAACAGCTGTGGTCTCCCCAGACAGGCAAAAACCAATTATCAATTATCTTACGGTCATAGTGGATTTTTAATTATTTATAAAGCTACCAGGAAAATGAGCTAATTCTTGTGCCCACATCTCTATCAAAAGCAAAAATAGACCAATGTAGGAGAGGAAAAAGAAAAGTTTCCTCAACCGTCTTAGGGTCCCTGGGCTGGGTCTGAAAATCAAACTGACAAAGATAGATTAAGAGGGAAAAGCATACAAGTATCTTTAATAGAAGCTTTACATGACTAGAGAACTTTCATAAGGATATGAGGACCAAGGGCCTCTGGCTGGTTCATTCCATAGAGCATGCAACTCTCAATCTCGGGGATGTGAGTTTGAGCCCCACACTGGGTGTAGGGATTACTTAAAAATAAAATCCTAAAAAAATTAAAAGAATGAAAAAATAAAAAGAACGAAAAAATAAATAAAAACATAATAAAAATTAAAAAAAAGAAAAAGGAGGACCAGAAGAAACAGTTAGGCATGTGTACTTTTCTACCAGGTTTGATTAAGAGCAGGCAGTCATGCAGAAATAGGATGGGTTATAGACGATGAGGTGTAGGGAACTGCTGGAAACTTAGCAAGGCCTGTTTTTAGGATTCTTTTTGAGTCCCTCCGTCTTCAGAGATAAGATGCTCCTTTCCTCTGGGTTTGGGTAGGGCAACTCTCACGTGAGGGTTGGCCTATTTCAGGGAAGAAGGGTGAAGGGAAGGTCAGAATGACTTTGCTTCTGCTGTTTACTCCAATTCCTTCAGCTTCTAACATTCACTATGCCAGGGTGCCATATTTGGGAAAAGAACTGAACCCCATCACCAAGGGGGGGTAGAAGGAGAGGGTTCATATTTCTTTGGGAAGTGAAATACATTCCTAGGTGTTTAATATGCAAAGTGTGTCTGTAATGAAAGAAAAAAATTTTAAACCCATTTCACTCATTTATAGTGACCCACCCAACTCATAGGAATTTGGGGTTCCTTCCCTGGTGTCTGCTAACTAGAAAATGTGTTCCTTCTTTCAAAAGGGGCTGCTGACTTCTCAAGTAAAGGCAATACTTAGATCCTGTCGAGTTCATGATTTAAACAAACCGACCCTAATAATGACAGTTTTGAGACAATCGAAGGTTTAAACATAGACTGAGGTTTAGATGATATTAAGGAATTGTTGATTTTTTTTGTGTGTGTACTCATGGTACATTTTTGTTTTCAAAGTTTTCATCTGCTAAAAATGCACGATGAATTATTTACAAGTGAGAAGACATGATTTCTGAGATTTCCCATATATATTCCAAAGAATGTACTCTTTTGAAAATTTTCCAAAATAAATGGTTTTTAAAAACAGGCCCCCACCTGTCTAGGAGTCTGTGAGGCCATTATCATGCAAAGTAGCATTTGGTTCTTTTTATCCTTTGTTCTCTTTGTTACCCTGCAAAATGGCCGCAGATTAACCCTGACGCAATATTAAGTTCTTTCTTTGCACTGGAAAACTCCTTTTAAATAACACAGTTCCTTTAAATACAGGAGTAGCTTATTTGATAGTAATTTTATTTAAAATATCTATTTTTTAAATTTTATTATATGTTTATATTTATAATTATGTATTTATATTATTATTTGTAGATAGTAAATTAAATTATAATTTAAAATAAAATTTTAAAGGATACTTATTTTTTTAAATGAAGATATTTCAAGTTTTGGAGGTGTTTTATCTCCGTTTGGCCTGAATACAAGCCACACCAGGCTAAAAAGTCAGCAGTGGCCTGACCCGGTCTCTGGCAGGCTCTTTAAGAGAGAGCTCCGTGGGTCCTGGTGGGCCTCTCTCCAGCATGCCTTTCTGCTGCTCAGTGAGCTCAACACCACGGATGCAGGTGCTTCCAGCAACACGGTTCCCACAGGGCCCTGCTCCACAGGGCTGCTGAGAAGCCACTTGTGTTCTGATGATAATCACAGGGACTGAGATTTTTGATAAACTCCTCTTTCAGTCGGCCTAATTCCAGACAAGAGCTTCCTTGAGAAATTCCCTGAAGCT
Source organism: Ursus arctos (assembly GCF_023065955.2). Classification (NCBI taxonomy): domain Eukaryota; kingdom Metazoa; phylum Chordata; class Mammalia; order Carnivora; family Ursidae; genus Ursus; species Ursus arctos. The sequence continues at coordinate 55,689,978 of NW_026622841.1, forward strand.
AAAAATGATCCTTTCCTAGGTCCACAAATTATAGTTCTCTGTTCCCATGCCTGACACAATTACCTTCCTCAGAGGTGTATATGCCCAACCCTTCCCCGTGTGTCAGTCAGCTCAAGTCTTAAATGCTTAAGGAAAACTGCGCTTAAATGCTTAAATGAATCAGTCTGCACTCTCCCGCCACAGGGCGGGGGGGGGGGGGGGAGTGGAAGCTAACTCACTTGTCAAGGGAAGATGTGCAGAGTTTTATAACAGTAGGACTAAATGCCATATTATCACCCTCAACGCAAAACTTCTTATTTTATCATCTCTCGTCAATCTCCTTAACAATATTGTAAAGGAATCTTAGCCCTTGATTCATACCTTACAGGACAGAAATTTGTCATATGCATCACAGGCGTAAACGTACAAATCAGAGAATTTGGCATAAGACATATGCCAGAGAGTAGGGCATACAAAGTCAGAAAGGGGAAGATTTCAAGAATGACTTTGAACTCTGGCTGTCGAAATGGATGGATGATATATTTTTCGCCAGGATCACTTTTTAGATGTGATTAAGCTTAGGAGCCTTAAAGAATATTCCCGGATTATCTGTATGAGTCCAATATAATCACATGAGCCCTCAAAAGCAAAGAAATTTTCTTGATATGGCACCCAAAGTACAAGCAATCAAAGAAAAAAATAGATTCAATGGATTTAATCCATGTCAAAAACCTCTGTGTATCATAGTTTCTATCAAGAAAGTGAAAACAGTGGGGCGCCTGGGTAGCGCAGTCGTTAAAGCGTCTGCCTTCGGCTCAGGGCGTGATCCTGGCGTTCCAGGATCGAGTCCCACATCAGGCTCCTCCGCTGGGAGCCTGCTTCTTCCTCTCCCACTCCCCCTGCTGTGTTCCCTCTCTCACTGGCTGTCTCTCTGTCACATAAATAAATAAAATCTTTAAAAAAAAAAAAAAAAAAAAAAGAAAGTGAAAACAGTGGGAGAAAACATTTGCACATCATATGTCTGACAAGGATCTAGTATCCTGAATATATAAAGAACTCTTACAGACTCAACAATAAAACGCCAAAATCCCAGTTAAAAATGGGGCAAAGGACTTGAATAGATATTTCTCCAAAGAAGATACATAATAATTCAATAAGTTCCTGAAAACATGTTCAATATTATTAGTCTTTAGGGAAATGCAAATTAAATGTACAATGAGATACCACTAGGATGACCATAATAAGGTGGGAAGAAAAGGAAAACAGCAGATGTTGGCAAGGATGTGGAGAAGCTGAAATCTCGGCGCCTTGCTGCTAGGAGCAAAGATGGTGCAACTTCCGTGGAAAACATTTTGGCTGTTCCTCAAAAGGTTAAACATGGAGTTACCATCTGACCCAGCATTCCACTCTTTGGCACATACCCAACAGAACTGAAAACCTATGTTTATACAAAAACTTGTACATGAAAGTTCACAGCAGCGTTATTCACAACAGCGAAGGGTATAAACAACTGAAAAATCTAGCAATTGCTCAACAGATAAACAAAATGTGGTACACCCATGCAATGGGATATTATTTTTCCATAAAAAAGGAATAAAGTGTTGATATGTGGTACAAATTTGGGTGAATTTTGAAAACATACAGAGTGAATGAAGCCAGACAAAAAAAACTCACATATTATATGATTCTGTTTGTATGAAATGCCCAAAATAGGCAAATCCTTAGAGACAGAAGATACTACTGGGTGTCAGGGAACAGGGAGCAAGAAAGAGGGGTGACTGCTAACAGGCACCTGTTTCCCTTTTAGGGTGATAGAAATATTCTGGAATTAGGTAGTGATGATGGTTACATAAGATAGGGAATATACTAAAAACCACTGAATTACATACTTTAAAATGGTAAATTTCATGTTATATAAATTTTATCTCAATAAAAAAATTATTTAAAAAAAAGGAAAATTTAAAAGCCAAGAATTTTCTCCAAGAGCAACCAGAAAAAACTGAGGCTGAAGGAGAAGCCAGGGGGATTCAAGGCATGAGGATTCAATGTGTCCTTGCTGGTTTGAAGAGGGAGGGGCAGCGTGATGAATGCAGGTGGCCTTGCACTTGAGAGAGGCTCCCAGCTGACAGCCAGCAAGGAAACAGGCGCCTCAGCCCACGCGGCACAAGGAGCTGAATCCTGCAACAACCTGAATGGGACTGGAAGTGGGTTCATCCCTAGATCTTCCAAAGGGGAGGCTACCCCGCTGCCACCGTGATTCTGGCCTTGTGGGACCCTAAGCAGAAGTTCCCCTGCGCCCCACTGCACCAGCACTTTTAAGCCATGGAACTGTGAGATAGTAAGTGGATATTGTCTTAAGCCACTAGGTTGATTGTAATTTGTCATGGTAGCAATAAAAAAACTAACAATACGTAACAACTTTGTATGGAAACAGATGGTAGCTAGGTTTCTCTCAGTGATCACCTCATAATGTATGTAAATGTTGAATCACTATGTTGTACACCTGGAACTACTATATTACATGCCGACCACATATCAATTAAAAAAAATAAATAACAGTACACGGGTTATATACAGAAAAGGGTTTGTCTGTACATACCCCCCATGCATCATTTTAAGTCGGGGCTGACTACAGCCATGAACATGGAGCAGAGCGCCCAGGGAGGCAGAAGGGCAAGAAGATGTAGGACCTAGAACCCAACCCTGTGGGGGCCTGATGGAAACAGGAGGAGGAGCCTCAAGACACAGGGAAGATGAGGACAGTGATTGGCCGTCTTCCCTGGCAGGGGACACCCCGTCAGGGAAGTGAAGAGTGGCAGTACGCAGCCAGCCTTTCTCAGGGTACACCCTCTGTTCCTACCAAATTTCCAAGAGAACTCTGTCAGTGCTGGTGAAACAGTTGTTTTTAAAGTTCAAGGACGAGCGGTGCCTGGGTGGCTCAGTTGGTTAAGCGTCTGCCTTCGGCTCTAGCCATGGTCTCAGGGTCCTGGGATCCAGCCACACCGTGGGCTCCCTGCTCAGTGCAGAATCTGCTTCTCCCTCTCCTTCTGCCCTCCCCCCCCCACCGTCCGTGATCTCTCTCTCCCTCTCTCTCAAATCAATTATTAATTAATTAATTAATTAAAGTTCAAGGACGAGACATTCCAGGAGCTCATAGAGCAATCAGAATTCATAAAGAAAATAAACATAAAAATTCTGTCTAAAGGAGATAACACGGTTGGCAATATAGAAGCTTGTACAAAGGCCAGAACTGACTCAAAAAGCAGGACACGGTGAGCCAGAGGATTTTTTACCGTATTTTGGGATGGTCACGGTAATAAATCAATGACTATCCCAGTTTCAAGTGTGCTCTTGCGGATGTAACTGGTGCATGTGTGTTACTAAAATATGAACCCTAAAATGAGAAGCAGTTCCTGGGACCAGATGGAAATGGATTCTGTTGAAAAAGAGAAAAAAAACTAATATATTTGAAATGTCCCAGTTTCTGTATAAAAAGACACAATGTGAAAAAAAAAAGACACAATGTGGACACATTTTTGTTTTGTCCAAATAAATGATTCACCAGTTAAAAAAAAAAGTCGCTGTTTTGGTCAATGTTCTTAGTCTCAGACAACAGAATCCATGCTAGCTCATTTAAATAAAAGAGATGTATTAAGAGTCATAGGCAACTTATAGAATTGTTGGGAAAGGCAAGAAAACAGACTCTGGGCTGAGCTTCCAGGAATAACTCGGCAAACTGCACTGCAGAGACAGTCATCCAAAGGAGCTACTGTCTGCGTCATCAGGTCTGGAAGCTTCCTCCCGGCTGCCGGCCGCAGAGCCATCCTGCCCCTACGTGCACCTGTCCAAGGCACACCTGCACAGCAGACCCCTCAAGCCCTGCCTCCCTACAGGCGTCGCAGTTTCAGATGGCAGTCCTCTGAGAGGGCGTCTGGTTGGTGGGACCTGACTCTCATCTGGAAACAGTGGCAAGGGGATACATAGGAAGGCTGTTGTTAACGTTCTACCCTTCGCCAAGAAGGTGTGCCGAGAGAGGAGTGGAATGAACCCTGAATGAGCCAACCTGCTGTACCTTCCACAGAAGGCAAGCAGGCCAGGATTTCAGGAGGGAGGCGGCAGGTCAGTGCTGTCACTGCACGCACAGGGCAAGCGCAGTGACGAGGGAAACCATGCCGTCAACGCAGTGACCGTGGGTTAGCTAAGTAAGACGGAGCCAGTGCATTCACAGAAGTGGAGCCGTGGAAGAGGGAATGTAAAGGAAGGCATTGCAGCCGGCGAGTGCAGTCCAGAATTTTGAGAGACTGAGCTGCAACGAGGTGGGAAGAGACGGCAGCAGCAGGTCCAGGGCAGGGGAGGGAGGGTTTCCTTTCTTTTCTTCCGACTTGGATTGGCTTGGTTTGCAGATTTAAAAACTGATGATAAAGAGCCCTAAGGAAGGGAGGAGTTGAATATAAAAGATAAGAGGGATAATGCAAAGAAAAAAGGAGAATGGCCCAGAGTGTGAGCTTTCTGAGAAGGCAGGAGACTCTCGGGGGCAGGCGGCATCCGGAGCTCAGGCGGGTCGGCACCTTGGCTCAGAGGAAGGCCGTTTCTCTCTGGAGAAAGATTGGAATGGCAAAGGTGGAAGGAGGTTTGCAAAGATGATCGCAGAAGGACAGGACATCTCCATCTGGTGGCTTCTATTTTCTCTGTGCGGTGGGAAGCTCAGTCATCTGCAAAGGGGAGGAGGAGGCGTGGGTGTCCAGGACTGAGGAGAGGTGAGACTTGAATCGATCATCTGGAGAGAGAGAGTGAGCAGCCAGGGGGTCTGAAAGGAGCACGAGGCAGCAGGGTAGCACATGGTGTTCCCAGTGCATGGTGGGGGTGGGGGTGGGGGAACCAAGGGCTCGGTGCGTAACTCCTCCAGAGCAGAGAGAAAGTGTATACATAGTTTTTGTCTTATCTAGGATTAGGGCTTTTGCCAGATGGGTTCCACAAAAAGTAAAAGGAGCTGGGGAGTTTGTTCTGAGAAAGCCAAGCTGATCAGAGGGCAAGTAAAGTGAGGAGAGCGTCTGGCTGGGAGAAGCAGAGAGCGCCCCCCCCCTCAACAGGAAGCTCCCAGGGGAGCTCATGCCCCCTTCCTGGTGGGGGAAGTGAGAAAGGAAACTGCTGGAGAAGAGGGTGGTCCTGCTGATTTGGTGATGTGCAATGTTTTTGAATAACTACCATTTCCCAGGTCCTGTATTTGACTAAAAGGTAAACAATCCCACTGAAAGTCTAATGGTGAAGACATGTGAATGGCAGAGGGGGGCAGGTTACCACAAAGCCCTGAAACTTGAGCTTCGGGGCTCCTTACGGCAGGGCTCCCCCAAGGCCCTGGGAAGGGCCATGACAATTCTGTGTTTGTTCGTTTGCAACTCTGTGTAAGTTTCAGAGCTCACAACACCGGGCCCCTCCCAAAGCCACAGAAGAGGCTATGCAAATGAGGAAAACCAAAGCTGCAGCCGCCCTAGCATCAGAGTAAATAAATACATCCCTTCCTATCATCCAACTCTAACGAAGTAAATGAATGTGGTCTAGTGTCACCAAAGTGGCTTGTAGGTTCAATTACAAAGAACAAGCTTAGAATTCTGGCATCTGCCTCTTGTTAGTTAGAACATTACCTGATCTGGCAGAGTTTGAGTTTCTATGTGTGTGTGTGTGTGTGTGTGTGTGTGCGCAGAAAGACCTTAAGGCCGCCACCGTGACCCCAGTGCGTTACTCCTAACCCACAGAATACGACAAAGGTGGTGGGACGCCCCTCCCACAACCGTTCTGTTACATGAGACTCCACCTTGTTAGATTCGCTCTCGAGGCTTGCTCCCCGGAAGGTTTGAAGAAGCAAGCTACCATAGGTCTATGTCCACCAGGGAAGGGTCCTTCCTGTGTGAGCTTGGAAGCTGACCCTTCTCCATTCGAGCCTCCACATAGGAGCCCAGCCCTGGTCAAGACCCCTGACTAGGGTTTGGGTGGGGACCCCACGAAGTTGTGCAGGGACTCCTGACCCACAGACACTGAGAGGATAAAAGCATGTTGTCTTAAGCTGCTAAGTTTATGCCAATTTGTTACGCAGCATGAAAAACTAATACAAAGTGTAGACATAAGGGTAATAGCATTTGCTTTGCTGAGTTGATGTGAAGATAACACAAGTTATATGAGAGTGGCCAACATGATTCCAGGCATGAGTGGACACTTCCCCTGCTGTCCTTGCAGGGGATTCTTACAGCCCTTAAGAGGTGACTCATTCCAACTCAGGGATCAGGAAAGCAAGGGAGTAGTATTTCATCCGGATCCTGAATAATTAGCAAGATGTTGCTTTGTGGAGAGTGAAAGGAAAAGGTACACTGGATAAGACGGGGGAGCAAAGCAAAGGTAACACTCATAAACGCGAATGACGTGGGCAGTGACGCCAAGTAAGAGCACGTGGCCTGAGTCCAGACTTGTGTCAAAGACTTTGGGACTAGGTCACGGGGCCCTTTGAATGTTAAGCTAAGGAAATGTTCGCATTTTAAATGAATCACCGGCACATTTATTTTTTTTTCCAAATTGAATTTAAAACTAAGAGATTGAGTCAGATTTCACTTCCAATCTCACAATTGTAGAGTACATTATCATCAAAACTTAAACCTTCTGCTTTTTACTCAGTTAAAATTGATATTTGAATGATGGCAAGAAAGCGAAAGGAGCTCTTTCTTACACGTCTATCCGTCGTGCGTCTGTGTACGTGTGGCAGCTGCGAAGGTGTCTCTCCTCTGCCTAGAGGGTGACGAGGAACCCAGGTGCCCAGCTCTGAAACGCATTACTGATCTTGCACAAAGATCGCCTGCCTGCCCATGACCCAGGGCGGCAGGATAGTAAGGCAGGCCCTTCCAGGGAGTCTGATGGGAACCTCCCTGAGAACTTCAAAGCAGTCTGGAAGCTTCCATCTAGACTTCCTTCCCTTCCCTCTTACTTCACTGTGCCTAGTCTTGCCCGGACGTCTGGCCGTTCCTCCATTCTCCCCCCACCCCCTGCCCATTTTCTCTTGCAGGCCTTCCCCCTAACCAGTTTCTTGCACAATTAATCCTGTCATGGCATCTGCTGCTTGGAGGACTCGGAATAACACAAGTGGGGGCAGGAATGGTCTGAGAAAACGGCCAGTTTGATGGGGATGCGGAACCGGGCTCCCCACCTCCCAGCAGGTGAAGAGCTTGCCCTTCTGGTCGGCAGATGGGGCATTGAGAGCCCCCGGTGTGAGGTATTGGCTCAGTTGCTCAAGATTTCAGCAGTGGTGACCTGGAGAATATTCTGGTGGAGAAGAATGCTGTGACAGGTGCCTCGATGCAGGCATTTAAAAATACAGGTGGCATATGTCTGCAGAAACAGCACCAGGGGCTGGATGCCACTAGGCTGTTTGGGCGGAAGAATGAGTGACAGAGGCCTGCTAACATAGGGTCTCTGAGAGAGCTTACAAAGGGGCTTTATCCCCTGCGGAGGAATGACGGACACGGCCGACACGCCGGCTGAAGAGCTCTCTGTGAGCGTCCTGGAGCTCCGGGGAGGTTGCCGTGCTCAGCCAAGGCAGGTCTGTTAGGCAAAGGCCAGGGCCCTGGTGGGGAAACCTGGCCTCTTGAAATGTGGGACAGAGACATCTAGAATGATGGCCTGAAGATGTGGATTCGACGTTGGCCTCTGGACCTTCTGGAGCCCACCCTTCCCTAGTGAGGTCCAGTCCTTTCACTCTGTGGCCAAGTCTGCAGAGGCTCCTCCCCATAAGACAACAGGAGCCCCCTGAGGGGCTGCCCCATCTTCTCCCGGCTTCGGGATGTGTAATAACTTGTGGAAAAGAAGCTGGCGACGTGGGGACTGATAGTGAGAACTGCCCCTGGGTTTCACTTGCCGGCAGCAAGTAAAAGATCTTTTTACTTGTTCAGTGCAGTGCTTGCTCCTGGAGATAAAACTGTGACCCAATTAAAGTAACTTGCTTATCAACTAACAGCTTGCTCCTCAAGATTGACTTCAAGACCCCTGCCGCCTAAATTCAAAGCTATGATGTCTTGAACTGCCCAATCTGATCCCATTCCTTGCCTCGCAAGACACTCCTTGAAGTCACTCAGCCCAGGTCCTAACAGCCTCCCTGTGCCTTATCCTAACGTCTCCGTGTCAGCGCACAATAAAACTAACAATGGCAGGGGCGCCCGGGTGGCTCAGGCGGTGAAGCGTCTGCCTTTGGCTCAGATCATGATCTCAGGGTCCTGGGATAGAATCCCGCATCAGGCTCCCTGCTCAGCGGGGAGTTTGCTTCTCCCTCTGCCTCTGCCCCTCCCCCACTCATCCTCGCAATCTCTCTCTCAAATAAATACATAAAATCGTTTTTAAAAAATAAAAGAAAGGGGGATGCCTGGGTGGCGCAGTCGTTAGGCGGCTGCCTTCGGCTCAGGGCGTGATCCCGGCGATCCGGGATCGAGTCCCACATCGGGCTCCTCCGCTGGGAGCCTGCTTCTTCCTCTCCCACTCCCCCTGCTTGTGTTCCCTCTCTCGCTGGCTGTCTCTCTGTCACATAAATAAATAAAACCTTTAAAAAAAAATAAAAAAAAAAAAAAGAAAGGAAGAAAGAAAATAAAACTAACATTGTCATGGTCTCCCGTCGTGCTATAAATGTAATACAACTGCTTTGTTTGATCAACAAGTCTTTCTGGTGGTTTCTTTGGGAAGACCACCATCAACACAAAACAGACAGGGCTAATAGTAATCGGAATAAATTCAACACATGCGACGTTTCTCACTTTGGCAATTGCCTCTTTTCTTTCTTTTTCTTTTTCTTTTTTTTTTTTTAACTTTATTCACCTATGATGTGTCAACTGCATCAGTTTTAACCCACCCCTTCTCTCAACAGAGAAAATATAAGGAACATTTAAGAAACACATCAGGAAATGCATCCATGAGCGCACTCCGTATTTGACGTTGAAGGAAGCAGTTTTTGCCTCACCTGAGGGAGGAAACAACAACTGTTATCAATGACTTTCTTACTCCTGTAAGAGTTCCTTGATGACCCTACCTTCTTTATTTTACTTAGAAAGTTATATACTTTGTCTGCATTTATTCAGTTGAATAAGAATTTTCTTGGCTAGTTCATGGCTAACTTGCGGCTGGCCTTTCCAGGTTCCGAAGTAGTTGCCAAGTTTGTAATGCGTGCACTGGAGATATGAATACCCCTGGGCTGTTTGGGCCTTTAGAGGAAAGATCAAATTTTGATAGGAATGTCCCTTTTAATGAATTTTAATGACTTTGGCCTCTTAAAAAGGGTCTTCTTGTCCACATGGGTCATTTGAGAACCATTGTGATTACTCCAGCGAATAGAGGAGGCAAACCCATTAGGAGAAGTATTTGCTGTTGTTACTCATCATCGTATTTTTAAATATATTTTTATGGGTTTAAAAATATATTCATAATATAATGAGTGTTAAAAGAAACAGACATAACTTTTCACATAGACTGTTTATGTCTCAAATACAAATTCTGTTCTCTGAGAAGCAGATCCTCCTTTAAAGTTGAATGCAAATCAAGGGTTCACAAATTTGGTTCTTTTCCCATTGGTTTCCATCATAATTTCCTGTCTCATCATTGTTTCTAGTAAGAAACATCTCCTGAGCAGTTACTCTGCATTATTCCCTGACTCTTCCGGTGAATTTGTGATCTAGTTACCCCGTCACAGCTCAGCACACAAGGGGTGGTAATTACAGTTCCAAAGAGTAGGTGATCAAGGCCAAATGAAAGGGCGGTCAGTAAGGGTCATGGCAATGGTTGCTAACCTACTTTTGAATATCTGCCTCATCCCTACGGACCCAAGATTTTCTGCCAAGTAGCTTATCTGTAAATAAATTCTCAAATACAGTCAGGGTGTTCCTATTCTTAAAGCATTCTTTTGACTGTATTACTCCCCTGATCAAAACGTTCTACCACCTACTGATTAAAGTCCAAAGTCCTCAGGCTGAAATTTCAGGTTCTCTAAAATCCCTTTTCATTCTTCTAGGTTTATTTTCTACTACTCGTTTCCACAATCCAGAGTCCTCAACCAAGCTGATCCAGTCTTTTTCCAGGACATCTCTGGCACTTTTCTGCACCCCCTCCCCCAGACTCTGTTTATCTCTTTCAGCATTTCAGGATCGCAGAGGTTTAGCCAGGTATAACGTTCAGGACGAACCCACCTGAAGTGAGGTGATCATAGGGAAAGGGGTGGGTCCTGCACTTCTGTGGAGGTGGGATAGTTAACATAAAAATGCATTACCCTTGAGACCTCTTTGTCTGCTTGTCTCATCCTTCTGCCTTCTTACCCTTTCTGTTAACATCTTTGTATAATGTTTTTAACAGTGATCATTTAAGCATGCCTTAAAAACTGTTTAAACATGCTCTTGCAGAATTGACTGCTCATCTTGTTTCCCAATCCTGGACACTTGGAGCCGTGTCCAAGTCTGCTCTATCTCTGCCCATTGATAGCTCCCTTCCTCCAGTCCCAGCCCTTCCCTTTCCCCCCACTGGATTCCTGTGGGCTTTCTTTGTAACCAGCAATATGATAATATGGTCCTTCTCTCTCTCTCTCTCTCTCTCTCTCACACACACACACACACACACACACACACACACACACACACACACTTTATAGGTATTTCCTCCCTCATCTGCTCTTTGAAGGCTGGAATTCTGCCTCCTAGGCATCTCTGTGGCCACACCTAGCAGAGGGCTTTGCCTACTGCACATTGCATTGAATCAATCAAAAAAAAGTGACAAAAGAGCAAAACACTTTTGCAATCCGAAGAATACATTTGTAATGCAATCCGCATTCACAATTGTGTGCTGTTGAAGCACAGCCACACTTGTACGTCATCAGTTTGCATTCCTGCCTGCTCACACCTTCTCTCAATTCTTGCCTTAAAGTCAGAAGAGGGCAAGCATCCCCTCTGGGCCCATCTCATCTCAGCAGTGGTAGAAGTGGTCTGTAGTTCGTGTGATAGGTTATTTTATCTGCATGGTGCCAAACAATTGTTTTGACTTGGTTTTTTAATTCTCGTATTGACCTCAGCAAGCAACAGTCTGGGTATCTCAAAACAGCCTGAATTGACCAAGGAGAAAGAGTCATGGAAAGGTAGGGGAACTTTATGTAGCATGTAAGGTTTTCTCTTTGAGCAGGAAGGTGTCCAATGTTTTAAGGCAAAAGCACTAACGCGTAGGCACAGAAAAATTCTTATCTTTATTTTAAACCTGAAGTTCTTGGACCTTTGTGAAAGGAGTTCTTTGTTGAGCTGCTTCTCTGAAAAGGCAGTTGCTAGCCGGTCACCTACTCGTGACTCCTTTGCCCTCCAAACATGCTTTAGTACGCCACATAATGATGATCAAATCTTCCCAAAGAACAGGCCATGACAACATTAAATGGCTTATTTGTTTCCTGCACCTGTTTTTGTTACTTTCCAAGTCCCTGGAGAACCAAAGGCAGCCTTTCCGCCGCTCTGAGAAATTATTCCGTCTAGAATATTTGATCACACACCAGAACAGGTGTCAAATGGAAAATAATACGCCTGATGTCCACCCAGGCAACAGGAAGTTGGCCAGAACGTGGCATCTCCTAATTTAAAAGACCCAAAACCTCACATTCATCCTGAACTGCCCTTCTTAGAGATCCCAGCAGTTCGCAGATCCTAGAATCCCAGAGGGCTGAGCCAACTTAGAAATCCTACAGTTCATTACACTCATTTTTCAGGCTGAGATTCAGACTGTCTATGACTCAGGTTAAATGATATCCCCATCAATTAATCACAACTAGTGACAGATCCAGTCTAGAAGGAACCCAGCTGAACCCAGGTGTCCTACCTGCAAATTAACAAGGAAAACTGACCCCATTCATTCGTTTTTATTTTTTTAAGTAAGCACTACACCTAGTGGGGGACTTGAACTCACAACCCTGAGACCAAGAGTCGCACACTGTATTGACTGAGCCAGCCAGGCACCCCAACCCCTATTCATTTTAACACTCTGATTATTTCAGAACCTAAGATGAAGACATTTCATTCTGGAAACCATGACCCACTCCCAGCCAATTTCAACAGATATTGGAGATGAATTGGAGATTCAACAGATATGGAGAAGACTTGGACTAGTTAAATCAATCATAGAGAAGTATAAATGCTCGAAAGGTACGGATTGGAATACTCATTAAGACAGACTCTGAATTTTTCACACCAAGAAGTTAGTTGAGGATAGTCACATTTTTGACAGGCATCAATCCCAGAACTCTTAAAATAACACTTAAAGCCTACTTGGTGATTTTTAAGGGGGTTAATTATATGAGCAGTCTCCATGATCTGTTATATTTTCCCCCCTCACACATTTGTAAGCAAGCAACTTATAGCTCCGTGTGCCTTTTGCCATAACAGAAGTATCAACTACAGAAGGGAGATCTCTGATCTCAAACTTTGTCAGATCTCTGAGCTGGTCCATCAAGGTCTATTTGACTACAAGATCAGAGAACTCTGGTCCTTCCAGGCCTAACCTGAGTCCTGTCTGAACACCAAGAGGTCAGCACTGCAGGTGTGAGGAAGAGGTCAGTGACTAGAAGGAAAATGGCATCAGGGAAAGAACATGGGGCTTTCAATTCTTCCTCTGGCTCTTGCCAGCCGTTCAAACAAATTCTTTATTGTCTTTGAACCTTGGCTGCTCTCCTGTAAAGTGGAGCCAACCACTAACCCACAGGGCTCTTGGGAGGATAAAATGAGTTGAATGTATGTGAAGCTCCCCGCTTTGCACTGCCATCGAGCAGGTACTCAACAAGCGGTTCTCCCCATCCTCCCCACCCCCCGAGGTGCCGTCACCCCCAAAGGTCTGAACACCACTTCCTTCCCTGGATTCGTGTGCTTCTTTCCTAAGCCCCCATTTCACTGGGGGTGCCTGCAAGCCCTTCACCCCAATTAGCCCTGTTATCCCTGGCCCTCCATCAAATCCCTCTCCCCAAGTTCAGCTAGGTCTTCAAAAGGAAAAATATCTGATTGAAGGGGGTCACACTCAAAAGTCATCGGCCTCAGAATCCTCTGGATAGTAGGTATATTTTTGAACAAAGCTGCTCAATAACCAAAGTGAATCTCAAATCCATTGACTATCAGGCATGATAACAAAATCAGAAGAAAGTTTTAGACAGTGTTAGGAGGAGCCTTCATGGCTGGCAGATCCAGCCCTGCCTCAGAGCCTACTCTAAATCACCAGCCAGGGTATTCTTGCTTTTCACATCTTCTAGCATCCCTGTGAACACTACCTCTTCCACCCAATTTTGGTTGCCAGGGACCAGGCAAAGACAGTGAGAGGGTGGTTGGTTGTGAAGTCCTTGATGGTAGGGATCATCTGTAATTCCTGCGTTTGCTTCTCAGGTGCTGCCTGATGTGCCTTCCTCTGGGCAATCCTTCTCCATCTTTTAGGAAACAGAGTTTCCAAATGACATAATCATTTAACTGTGGGTGGTCAAAGTCTCCAACCTCACCTTTGCCAGCCTGAGACATGGCGTCTCCTGGTTTGAGGGCAAGTGTGCTTTATATGTGCCTATATCCTCCATGGGCCCTAGCATTGCAATCAGTAAAGGCTCATTAGATGAATGAATGAGTGAGTGAATGAATGAATGAAAGTCTAAAATCTGATAGACATTACTAGTGCTTATTTCCAAGTCTCGACTCCCCCAGGCACGTGAAAGACTACAGGTCAAACTTCCCTGCCATCAAATGGGGCCATGTGACTGCAAATAGAAGTAACATGGGTCGCTTCTGATCCAAACCTCAGATGGGAGCCCTCCGCCCAAGATTTCCCTCCTAGTCCACCAGCCACATTAGAGATGGCAAAGCCTCTGTTAGCCTGAGTTCCTGAGTCACTGCGTGGAACAGATCACTCCTCCACACCTGCTGACCTGTGTTGGACATATAACATGAACAAGAAATATGCTTTGTTGAAGGATTTTTCTTCTGCAGCATAACCTAGCCTATCCTGACTAATACAGCCAGTGACCACTTAGAAGTGAAGGCAAAGGGGCTGCATGTTTTGTCAAATTCCTAAATGCTCCTAAGAATATTTTCTTGTCCAAAGTTTGATTGTTGTATGGCATCAGTCTTATTAGTCAGGCAGGACCCAAAGTTTAAGAGCCACCGAGGATGGCTACTCAGTCTGCAGTTTCACTGGTATGAGAGCAGAAAGGTATGATGCCCTTCAGTTACAGTGAGTCAGTTCCCCTGGCACCCTGCAGGTCAGAACAAGGCAGATTACCAGGGAAATATGCAAGACACAGTATGAAAACAGTTTCATGCATCAAAGTCACATCCTTGGAAACATATTCTCGATTGATCTGTGCATAAATGTTTAAAATGCACTTTATTTCATTTTTAGGTTTTGAAATGAGGAGTTGACATTTGCAAGAATGAGCACCATATGTGCATTGTCAAGTCTGCAGCGTGCTCAGTGGGGCAGACCCAGCTCCCCCGCATGGCATCATCCACTTAGCAACCTCCTGGGATACCTTGTTTTTCATCTATGGGCAGCATTTGGCCAGAGGCTACAGTTAGTAGGGACATGGACAGGAAGAGTCCACTTTTTGGCCTTGTCTCCAAATTCACCTCACTAAAAATTCCTATTGTTTTTGGTTCCCTTGTTGGCAGTGAATTTCACTAGAATGAGTACCATATGTTCTAACATTTCTAAAACCATCTCAGTTTTGAATATATTCCTTGTCTCCGTAATCCATCAAAATGCCCCAGAAATTCCAATATTTTAGTACACAAACTACATCTATCAGACAATCTCTTGCACTAGGATGCAATACAAAAATTAATTTTGAGAGTCGTGCCTCAGTTTCTGGTTGAAACTCATTCACTTCACCCTCATATACCAACAAACCATATGAGGATGAGGTTTGTGTTTGCCCCAGGGAGTTTCGGCCAAAAAGACATCATATCAAATCGCCTTAGTCTCAAGTGTTCATTTCAGAACAGAATCTTACTGGGTCACTTAGTGATATCAGTCTGACTGTATTTGCTGACTGTTAATTAGCATATTCCAGGGGTTTTGTGAGTTGAACATTTCAATTGTGGAAATATCACTTTGCCTCTGAACAGTTTGGTCAGAAACATGTGCCGCCTCTCCCTTTCCCATGACCGACTGGTCCAGTTCAGTTTTTCAGGTTGATTATTCCATCTACCCCAGCACTGTTTTAGGTTGGGGTCCACAGCAGGGTGGACCACAGCAGGATCTAAACTGTGTAGTGAAGGTCAACTGCCCCATCACTACCATTCAGGGCTAGATCCCAAGTGTCTGAAACACTGTTAGGACACATCCTTAGGTTGCAAGGTCAAGCCCTGTTAAAAAACAGATGCCCCAGGGAGGTGGGGACATTAAATTATGGACTACTAAGCCCTTGGCACGAGCATGTTAGGAGCTCCTTTCCAAATGGCATCTGCAGAGAGCCAGGCCTGGAGAGAATGGAGATGGGCCCACCCAGACAAGTGTTCTAAGAGTGTAGCAGAAGAACAGACTTTGTGGGGTGCAGAGGGTGGACCCATGAAGTGGAGAGGGCGTGGCCATGAAATGCAAAGGATGAAGGGGGTTGATTTTAATTGAGCTTTTACTCTACTCCGGGCATTACACAAAATGTTTTCTGTGTGTCTAATCCCCTCAGTAACCCTGGGGAGTAAAGCATATGCTCACTTCACAGATGTGGAAACCACCAATCAAGGTGGTTGATGATTGCCCCAGGATCACACAGCTGGGATGTGACGAAACCACCACCAGAACCCCAGTCTCCTTCTAAAGCACTTACAGTCCCACTCTCTAAATTGGCCTGGACCTCAACACCAATTATTTTAAAACAATAGACATTAATTTTTTATAGCTCCAGAGGCTAAGAAGTCCAGGATTAAAGTAGCAGCAGAGTCGATGTCTGGTGAGGACCCTCTTCCTGGTTGGACGAAAGCCAATTCTAATAGCAACCTAATAACCCCATGACCAAATCTTGTTGCTGCAGACTCTGAGACCATAGACTTTAAAAATTAGGAGCTAGGAAGACAGTTTGGTAATTTCACCCCAAATTAAACATAGTCCATCATATGATCCAACAAGGCTACCACTAGGTATACACCTAAAGGAATCGAACAGATGTTTGTGTAATCAATGTTCATAAGCAGGATTATTCACAACAGCCAAAAGTAGAAACAACCCAAGGGCCATTAAAGGATGAATGGATAAACAAAATTGTTACATCCATACAATGGAATATTATTCAGCCTTTAAAAAAAAAAAAAGGAAATACTGGCACAGGCTATAACAAAGGTGAACCTCGAGGCTGTTACACTAAGTGAATAAGCCAGTCAAAAAAGGACAAACATCACATGATTTCACTTATTTGAGGTACTGTGAATAGTTAAACGCATAGAGGCAGAAAGTAAAATGGTGGTTGCCGGGGGCCATGGGGAGGAGGGAATGCCGAGTTATTTAATGGGGACTGAGTTTCTGTTTGGGGTGATGAAAAAGTTCTGTGGATGGATGGTGGGCTTGGTTGCATAGCACTGCGAATATACTCAGTTCCATTGAGCTGTGCACTTAAAGATGATTAGAATGGAAAGTTCTATGGTATATATATTTTGCCACAATTTTTTAAAAAACTCATAAGGACAGGAATTTAGAATTTGACCTTAAATATCTTCTTTTATTCATGAGCACAGAGCATTTTCCCCCCATTATGCCATTCTGCTCTATGGTCATGAGATGGGAAATGTCAGCTGGTTGAAGCAGCCAGCCTGACGAGATAAATATAAACTTTCTGATGGTGAATCAACTGGTCCTACCAATTAATTTTGCAGAAGGGGAAACTGAGAGCTGAGATAACTTACCCGAGACCATGCAACAAGGGAAGACAGGCTTCAGTGGCCGAGGGACACCTAAAGCCTTTACTGCCCGCCGGGCTTTCTCCTCTAGAGCAAACAAGAAATGCAGAGCCCAAAGCAGGTGGATCGATGTGCTCATGTGGACTCTTACTTGCCCAAAGGTAAAAGCATGGAAATGACGTAGACGTGGGATTCTAGAACAATTAAATTATTTAAACCACTTTATTTTGCTTAAAGTTTCCAAAACCAGATGCTTATTTCTTCCCTCAATTACTGCACCTTGACCTTTTTCATCCGTGTATATGCACAAGGAATCAGCCCATGTCCTAGCTATGGAGTGTCAAAACACATTCCTGCTGAACAGGGGAGGAAAGAGTCAATGGAAATAGAACTCATTCCATTTTCATGCATCAAGTATTTCTTGAGCACCTATTTTATGCCAGAGACTATGTTATCTTAGGGAGTAGAGCCGAGAACAAGCCATGCTTCGTCCCTGCCCTCATGAAGTACTGGCCTCAGGGAAGGGCACATGGATGCCACCCTAAGGGGAGCCTGAATAGCTCGGTGAACACTTGGAGGGTTGCAGGAAGTGACGGCCCAGTGTTGTAAAGGCTATGACATGAAGTGTGGATAACGAAGGGATGGTCTATCAGTGTTCAGAGAAGTAGAACCGCTAAGAAATAGACAAAGACACAGGTGGTCCCCTCTAAATTCATTTGCTGAAACCTACCCCCAATGGAATTGACTAGTGCCCTTATAAAAGAGAGCCCAGAGAGCTCCCTCTCTTGTCTGCCTTATGTGGACACAGTGAGAAGATGGCCATCAATGACAAAGAGGGTCCTCAGCAGATGCCAAATCTGCCAGAGCCTTGATCTTGGACTTGCCAGCCTCCAGAACCATGAGAATAAATTTCTGTTGTTTATAAGCTACCCAGCCTATGGTATTTTGTTATAGTAGCCTGATCTAAGATAGGTAGGTAGGTAAATAAGTAAATAGATAGATACATAGATGATTGATGATAGATGGATAGATAAATGGATAGATAGATAGATAGATAGATAGATAGATAGATAGATAGATAGATGATAGATAGGTAGATAGATGATAAATAGATAGATAGATAGATAGATAAATAGACAGATTTGTTACAGGGACTGGCCTCATGCAATCGTGGGAGCTGGCTAAGTGCCTTCCATCAGATTGTTGTCTTCACATCTGAGGCTGGAGTCTGAAGCCCACAGGGAAGAAAATTGGGGAAAGAGAGATGGATATAAAGTGGGGGAGATAAAGAAGCCCTCTTATTGCCTCCCAGACACCCTGTCTGTCATGGACAAAAACATTCATCTGGCCCAGGAGTGGGAGAAGCTGGAAGGGAGAAGGACTCAGGGCCAGCAGGTGTGAGACCTCGCGTGTGGGCTCCAGAAGGGCTGCTGCCTCATCTCCACCCTCTCACCTCCTACAGAATCTCTTTTGCGGCTCATGATGACTGGACACTTACAGGGAAGGGAGCTCTGGGAGACGCGGTTCCCCTCATCAAGCTGACAGACTTTAAAGCCACTAAGGATGACAACCTACCCTAGACTGGGGATTGGGGGAAGTTTCCAGGAGGAAGCGACATGGACACTGAGACCCAACGGATGGTGGATGGTGGCCCCATGGAGTGAGGAGAGAGTTCCATGAGTGTTGGAATCACAATAAGAAACAGACCCTGTCTGAGAAAGTTTGCATTTTTAACAGGAAATGGGAACCAAAGGATGAACTTGTTCAAAACCAAGAATATAGCACATTTATCTAGCATGTATAATAGTGAATTGAAGCCAATAAAATGGTGGACAGCTTTCCCAATCTGTGAGGTGATTCACAACTTCCTCTATGTTCGTCCATCCTTCCTACTCCCTCCCAGCTCCTTTCCGATCCTCCTCACTGCCAAGGCAATTGCAGGGTGGGAGCCCAATCACACAGATAACCTCCGCTCGTTTCCATAGACCTTACCCAGGAGTGAGATCAGTCACAGGATAGAAACCCACAGCGTGGAGTCAGTTTCCCACATTATCTCGGTACCGGTTGCCAAAATGCCAGTGTGTAAGAGCCTCTGAATCCTTTGTGTATCTGTATGGTTGAGCCAGGAGTCCCACCCCCAGCAAGGATACACTAGGCCTGAGACTGCTGAGTCAACATCTAACTCACTTTCAAACAAAATATGTCCTCCAGATTCAATTGAGTCCATGTCTTTAAGGGAAACCCAAAGTGCTGGAAGAAGGGCAGGCTTCCTGTCTTTCCTATCCAGCACAACACCTTTTGGAAAGATGTTCTTTCTCAGGAAAACCACCTTAACAGGGCTGGTCTCAAGACTTGCTGTGTCCAGCCCGAAGTGGGGACCACAGTGGTGACCTAGGCCTGGGGTGGGGGACGGAGGAATGCACACAGTTCCAAGCAGAAAGGCAGCCTCCCAGATGCCAGGTCTTGCTCTCAGTCATGAGACAGCTGCTCCTTGGTTCCCCACTAGGTCAGGGATCCCCAAGACCACCCTCAGATTCAGGGATTCACTAGAAGGATTCATAGAAATCAGAAAAGCTGATCTTCCCCATGGCGATGGCTTATTACAGTGAAAGGATACAGATTAAAATCAGCCTGGGTGACTCAGTAGGTTAAGCGTCTGCCTTTGGCTCAGGTCATGATCCCAGAGTCCTGGAATCGGGCCCCACGTTGAGCATTCTGCTCAACAGAGAGGCTGCTTCTCCCTCTCCCCCTGCCCCTCCCCTAGCTGATTCTCTCTCCTTCTTTCTCTCTTTCTCAAATAAATAAAATCTTTGAAAAATAAATAAATACATAAAATAAAATCATCCAAGGAAAAGGCTCAGAGGCCCAGGAGAGTTCCAGGAGTAAGGTTCCCCTGGTCTATCCCCACCAGAGCCCTGTGGACAGCACTTTGTTCTCCCAAGAACAAGGTGTGAGAATATGTGTCAAATATTGCCAATCGGGGACACTAACATGAGCCTTGGTGCCCAGGGATTTTATTGGTGTCAGTCATGGAGGCATGGGACACCCTCATAACTGACCTTAGCTATTCAGAGTCCAACATCTCCAAACTGGGGCAGCGTGGCCAAGGCCGCCACCATGAATTGCACTTATCCAAGGCCGCCACCATGAATCGCACCAGATCACAGATTATCTGGCATGGCCCAGTGCTCCAGGTAAATAAAGACTCTTGTCAGGCAGGATAGTCCATGGGCTTAGCGTTCTCTCTCAGGAACCAGTCAAGGGCTAGACCTTTCCTCAGAACATGCTGAGTTTGGACACCTCAAGCCTACTGGGTCAACCAATACTGTTCATCCACACATTTTGTTCACATTTTGTTCTGAGGGGGAAGTACCGTGGTCCAGAGTGGGCAACACTAGTCAGGAGGCATCCTGTCACTAACACACCGGTGACCTCAGGTTAAGACCTATAGAGTCTCCTTGCCTCTGTTTCCTCGTCTGTGAGACGATAGCAGTAATGCCCACTCAGAATTTCCTGAAAGGTGCTATGAGAGTTAAATGACACAGTGGATGAGATAAGTACTAAGCCTCCCGCACTTGCTAATGTCAGGGCTAACAAGGTGTCCAAGTCAAATGGCACTCTAGGGATTTCTGTCGATTTTGCAGTCATTTTGTTTTTTCCCCTAACGGTTATAAAGTGCTTCCTATGTGCCAGGGACTAGGCCAAGTGCTTATGTGGATTATCTTATTTAATCCTCAAATAATTCTCTGAGGATAGTACTATTATTATCCTCATCTGAGAGGACTAAGTTCCGGTAAGGTTACCCGAGGTCACATCTCTTCCTAAATAGCAGAGACAGACTTGAAACTGAACAAAGATAACCAGAGCCAAAAAGACCAAGCTAAACTGGTTGCTTGCCTGGCAAATGAGAGCTGCTTCACTCACCCAAAGGTGTGTGCAGTGATTCTCTCTCTCAGGTAAAAGGGAAAAGACTGGATCAGGATGCAAAGAAAAGGCTTTAGCTCTCCGAAGGTGGGATTCTGAAGGGTGTCAGTTGATGGTTAGAGGAGAAAACTATGAAACCTTTGGAACTGTTCATTGCTCTGGTTTTTACAACAGAAGTGCTATTGTCCGACAGGTCCAAATGGGTTGAGCAATTAAGACTGAGCAGGTGCAGGTCACAGCCGGAGAGTTTGTGGGCACCTAAGAATTGGGGACAGCCTTCTCCACGGAAGCGAGGCTGTCTGTCTCTAGGGCTGGAGATCGGACGTCCCCGTATCTGGCCACCTTTGCTCCGTGTCAGCCGCCTTCCCTCCAGCTCCCAGCGCTCCCAGCCGCACATGGCAGGGAACTCCGACCGCCTAGAGAAGGCTCATCCTGTCAGCTTTTAACAGTCTCATTGTTTTTAAGGAAAACCTCATGTTTATTAGAGAACTGCAGAAATAAATACTCCTGATTTCTCCTTCTACCATAGGCTCATCTGCTGTTCCTTGTCCTCTAAGATTAATCTAGAAGACGAGACAGCTGTTCAGTTGCTACAAATTATAGGAACACTCTGGTGCAAAAATCTCCATAAAAGCCTTCAGAGAAGATTTATGTCTTAAGGCAGAATTTAGAGGAAAGCAAAAAAGTCTTGGCAAGAAGCAGCAGAAGGCTTTTACACAGAGGCACATCTGAAACTCTGAAGAGAGAGAGAGAGAGAAAAGGATACCCACCATGGGGAGAAGGGCGGGCGTCCAGTGTCGCCCTGTGCTGACCCAGACCAAGGCCTGTGGACGGGGAGAGCAGAGGCAAGACCTCTAAATGCAGCCTGGACCAGAAAATCCACACAACGAGGAGTATTTGGAAGGCATCCAGGACGTGGAGATTGCCATCAGAAGATGGATCTTCTTTGGAGATGAGAGAGCTTAGAAGGGCCCCAATGTCCAGGAAAAATAAGGGTGGTTCAAAATAGTCAATTTTCAATAAGCCCCTTTGGAGATTACCTGGAATGTTTAGTAGTAGTAGCAGTAGTAATAGTAGGAGCAGTAATAGTAGGAGCACTATTTTAATTCCAGAAAGAATTAATGTGTCCTTGGAATAAGCAAGCTACTACTTACAAACAAATTGGGATAGGATTGTAAGTCTATTGCTCGGGACCCCTCCTCTGCCCCAGACTGGAAATGTTGGCGAAGACACCCTCTTTCAGAGCCCAGAGAAGACCTACACGCCGAGGAACTTGAGTTTCTGACTGAACGTGGTCTATTTCTCCTGCCCCGGTGACCTAGAACCCGGCCCTCTGGGAGGTGTTTCCTTTTCTGGGACAGGCGGTGCCTGATCCAATGAGAAGAATGTGCAACATGCTGTCCACTTCTGCCGCTCACCCCCCCGCCCCGACCCCCGGGGTTAGCACAGACTCTGCAGGTGAAGGGCACAGTCTCCGTCCACGTTGCCTCACTTCAGACACCAGCTACTAGTTTGGGGGTCCCCAGGCCACCTGTATTTCTGACCAATTAGCTATGAATTTGGGGTTCCCATGACCCTGTAGGTTTAATAATTCAGTAGAATGATTCCTAGAACTCAAAGTGCTGTATTTATGATTACAGTTTTACTAAAAATGATACAAATCAGGGGGCACCTGGTGGCTCAGTTGATTAAGCACCTGACTCTTGATCTCAGCTCAGGTCTTGATCTCAGGGTCTCAGAGCTCAAGCCCCATGCTGGGCTCCACATTAGGAGCTTAAAAAAAAAAAGTAAATAAGATACAAATCAGGAATAGCCACATGAAGAGATCCATAGTGTGAAGTTTGGAGCCATCCTGAAAGAGCTGCTTCCATGCCCTCTCCCTGTGGAGTCAAGATGTGTCACGCTCCCGATACATCAGTATGCTCATCAACCTTGGGGCAGCTTTGGGTATCCAGCGTTTTCATTGGGATTTTATTACATAGGCACAGTTGGCCGAATCATTGGCCGCGTGATTGAACTCAAACTCCAGCCGCCCTCCCCAGAGGTGGGGCGGTCAGGCTGATACCACAACTGGCCCCATCCTGAATTACCTCATTAGCGTTAACTCAGGTGGTCCATGGACTCCTAGCATGCAGGAAATTCCAAGAGTTTAGAACCTGAGACAAAGAGCAGACAAATGCTTTATTATACAGCACAATGACATCAACGAACATTTAATGAGGATTTTCTAGGTCCGAGGCTCTGCGCTGAGTACTTGACATACATCTATCTCCTTTGATCTTTAAAGCAATCCTATGTGCCAGATTTAGTATTATCCCATTTTACAGGTCACAAGCTGAGGCACAGAGATGGGAAGTAACTTGCTTAAATTCAGACAGCTGGCAAGTGGTAGAGCAGGGATTTTAACTCATATTTGTCACCTGGGCCCCTCTGTCACTCCAGGGCTGATTATAAAAAGGGAACAGCCAAGAGGACAGCCATTGTGACTAGAGAAGAACTTAGATGTAACACAAGAATCCAGACTGACTGTGAATTCTTGGAGGAAAAATAATCTAGGTTTTGCACTTGAAAGAATTCAGTCTTTAGAGTCAGAAAACCTGCTTTAAATTCCAGCTCTACCAACTGAGGAAAAAGCACTAAACTCTCTGATCTGCAATCCCCTTTTCAATTAAATGGAGATTCTAATAACAGCTACCTACGAGTTTGGTCTGAGGAATAAAGGAGGTCATTTATTTGAAAGTGAAGAGCACTAGACTCGTGCAAGGCTTTCTTTTTTGTTTTCCACTCAAGTCTATCGCTGGTCTTTCACCCACAGAACTTATCTTCTCTCCACCCAAGCTATTTATTCCTTGTGCCTCACATGATACCCTTCAGCCTCTCTGATTGCCTCAGATTGTATTTTTGTTCCCTTAGCTCAATTATTTTTACACTGTTCATATGGACAATTACTTAAGCTGTAGAGAACACCAGCCTTAAAAGCATGTTTTAAGCACCTAATTATACATGGCACCGCACTTGAAACATAGCCAACAGGATTCTAGGCCCGGTGGCCCGGTGGGAAAGACCAGGGCATGTCCTCCAAAGACTTGGGTCTGGTCCCACTTCTGCCTCCTAATACCTTGTTCCCTTGGAAAAGACAGCCTCTCTGATCATCAAACTAGTCGTTTATAAAATATCACTAATAATTATGCCTGTCTTGCTAACCTCACGGGCAGGGGGGGAGGGTTGGATGAGAAAATGTATGTGGAGTCTTTTGAAACCAACAAGCCTTTATATGAATAGAGAGAATAATTATGTAAGACAGCAACTAAAGCAGAAATGAAGCCCACATAAAAAGATCTACGAAAATCCTAGAACATTCCCATATAAGGAAAATACAGAAAAATGGCACAAGACATACGCACAGATAAACACGTGTTCAAGTCAGAGTTGGGTTCATTTTGGAAGGCAGTTGGCAGGGAGGGCTGGAGAAGAGGTTGAGGCATGTGTCAGTGTTTACAAATGCTACTGTCTGGGAGCAGAAACACATGCGAAGCTGGTAACCATATGGAAAAATCTAATGACAAAAAGCATGCATACCCGTAAGTGTGTCTTGAACATGACGCTGACGCGATCCCCGAAGCAGCACTAATGCATTCCATAACGGCGTTCAAAGAGCTCAGCTCTTACAATGAGTATGGATTTCTGTGGTGACCAGAGGTGAGCACACCTCCCTGTCAGGTGGTAGAAAGAAACCCAAAGCTGCCTGGGGAGTTGGTTCAGATGAAAGCCACAGGGTTTGCTTCATCTACATAAAATTTCCAAACACTATTTCCTCACAGGACATAAAAGAGATAAATTGTATATACAGATATAGATATAGATGTATTTTTTTAAAAGACAGCTTTGGGTGATACATAAGTTGGTGTTAACGTTGGCGTAAAACACTCCATTAGAAACCTTGCTTTAGCTACTTTTATCCATTCATTCAAAACATGTTTATTTAGGGCGCCTGGGTGGGTCAGTCGGTTAGGCGTCTGGCTCTTGGTTTCGGCTCAGGTCATGATCTCAGGGTTGTGAGATCTGAGCCCTGCCTTGGGTTCCACACTCGGCAGGGAGACTGCTGGGATTCTCTCTCCCTCTCCCTCGGCCCGTCCCCCTACCCACCCCACCCCATGCAGTCTCTCTCTCTCTCTCTCAAATAAATAATTAAATATTTTTTAAAAAAATGTTTATTGCGTGTCATCAGGAGGCAGGTACTCTTCTATGCCACCGGGATACCCCAGTGAATGTAACTGACAGACACCCCCACCTTCGTAGGGCAGGTCACTCTCCCTGGGTGCTGAGGAAGAGGCAGGAGACAGACTATAAGCGATAGACCCAATGAACAAGGAAGCTACAGAGGAAATGAGGACTTGGGCAGCACCACAGAGAAAAGGAAAGAACTTGAAGGGGATTAGAAGGGCAGGGTGGGGCAGTTGCCATTTCCAATCCTGGGGCTATCTGGAGCACGTGACTTAACCTCCCCACGCCTCCCTGCCTTTCTCCTGTAATGGCACTAATACGGGCCTCCCAGGGTCACAGCCAGGGTGGAATGGGGTAGTGCTGATCACATACTCAGGACACAGGAGCACCCACAAAGTCATCATGGGCAATGTTATTCACTTGAGTTTTGCACACAGTAAGGAGAAACCAGGACACACAGGAAGAGAAAGTAACCAGATGACGTAGGGAGCTTATGTTTTCTCTCCCACGGGTACCACTGAGCCTAGATCTACTTTAAGTAGGAGCTAGGATGTTTTGATCCGTGGTAACAGAAAAGGTTTTGAAAGCAGATACCCTTGAGACGGAAAATGTCGAGACTGAGCTCGGTTCTGTGACTCCTGCGCTGCAGACAAGGGGAAATGAGGATGGGAGAAGAGAGCACAGGAGCCCCGAGGGCAAGAGCAGAGGAGAATAACGAGAGCAGGTGGAAGGGTGGGAGGCATTGGCCCCGAGTATTAGCGGGCTTCCTGACCTTATTTCCAAATGCTCCGCCCAGAGAGACGCTCAGCAATGGTTTGTGTCATGCGGTGCGAAGTCCCCCCCGCCACACACACACACAGCTGACACTTCCAGTCTCCAGGCAGGACTGAGGCGGCCTGCTCAGGCTCACGGACCCCATGGGGAGGAGGAGAAACCACCGCACTGGAGAGCGGGAGGCTCCAGCCTGGGAGCGGAAGGAGTACGGGGTTCATCGCTCCCGGGCGGTCAGGTCGGGCCAGCTTCCTCCTGGCAACACCCTGCCAGCCGCAGGCTATTCACTCAGGGCTGACGTGTTGGTGGTTTCTTAACCAGCTGTTTACTTCTCACAAATATCATAGGGAACCAATCAATTGAACATTCGCATTGAGATATATTTCTATGTATTTGTATAACAAATTTTATAAGTACATTTTAATTGTGTCTCTAAAAACTGTGTTTTTTATGGCTTCCCCGGGGTGACATCTAGGCCTGGGAGGCGGATCAGATGCCATGGGGGGACCAATCCTGGCGGCGTGCAGTTGCTAAGGAACCATTGGATGGAAGTACAAACTTGTCCTAACTTCAGGTTACACGTGGTAGCTGCCCAAAAGGCAATCCACTGGGTCAGGGGAGCCCCCTCGACTTCACCCATAAGGCAATGGTTCCCATATTTTCAAGCATGCGACTTAACCCCACCAGGCCCCCCTGCCTTTTCCATAAAATGGAAAAGTCTTGTCATCACATCAAAAAGCTTTATAGACCTCATGAATAGTACTTGCATCATTTATTTTCAAAATACTTACGGGTAAGAAGCTACAATAAGTTTGGTAACATCTTAAAGTTAATTTTGTGTTTTGTAAATGGCGGCCAGATACTCTTACCCTCTGTACCATTCGGCCTACAGACAGTGTGCTTGAGGCATGTCAACGACGCAATGCGCTACACGGGCTCTTCAGACACGGTGTTTGTGGAAAACAACATGGGGATTATTTTAAAAGAACTAATGGAACAAACAAACCACCATTTGTCAATAGTCAACTTAAGACCGATATATACGGGGAAGAACCCAATACCTATGGAGAACTGTGAAAATACCAGCTGCAGCTGGATTCTGGCACTAACCCTGTCCTGGTGCGGAACCCGAGCTACTTTTGTTTGGTTGGAGCTCTTTTTTTTGCCCCCAACCTGATCCGTCTCCTCCCACCTGGCCTGCAAGGACTTTCATGCCCCTGTGCTCTGGCAGAGGGCACTCCGTTGCTTTGCAGTTTGCCACCCCAACTTCACAGAACAAGACTGGCTCAACTGACCTCACTCTTGCTCTCTCTCTGTTCCTGCCTGTTCTGATCCATAAACCCAGGATTTGCAAGCAATGCCCATGGGGACGGGCCCTGCGGTGGGAGGGAGAGGTGTGTAAACCTCAAGACTTCAGGGGCGCCTGGTGGCTCAGTCGGTTAAGCATCTGCCTTTGGCTCAGGTCATGATCTCAGGGTGCTGGGATGGAGCCCCTGCTCAGCGGGAAGCCTGATTCTCCCCATCCCATTCCCCCTGCTTGTGTGCGCGCGCTCTCTCTCTCTGTTAAATAAATAAATAAGATCTTTAAAAAATGAAATAAACAGTGGGGCTTTAGACTTCATGCTGTCTGGAAGATTCTCCTCCATCTTCAGTGGCCTTCCCCTTGGGGCTTGTTTCCTGTCCTCACTACGAATATGGGAAGCCTGAAGAAGCACCTGTCCCTGCTCATGAGCTTACCCCAGCCACGGAGCCAGGGCTTGGTCACCTCCTGCAGGCCGCCCTCCTTACAGGTAGGTGGCAGGCTCAGCCCTGGAGAGACAGGGCCATTAATGAGAAATGCGGGGTACCATCGTCAGGATCTGGGCCCCTGTCGGTGTCTGACCAAGTTTCTGAGACGCCTGCCGAGGGAAAAGGAGAATTCTGCTGAGAAGCAAGCAAAAAATCAGGAGAACCATTTCGATGGCTAATTGGGAGAGCATCTGGGTGGCAGCACCGCAGCCACGCGGACCCTCCCACGGGCTTCTGCAGGTGGAAGGGGACGAGAAGTCTGCCAAGGTGTCTCAGGGAGCTCTGCAGCAAGCCTGCTTTCCTCCTCTCACTGACCGTGCTGGGAGCTTTCGCGCGGTCAGTCTTCAGGATCCACGCCTGAGGATCATCCCGGATCCAGCAGAATCCACAGCGATGGGGGTGAAGGCAGGAGGGGGGCGGTTCGCGACTTGTCCCACTAAGTTTGTTATTATTATTATTTGTCCGAACCAGCTTCTGGGAAGCAGTTTAATTAAAAGCAGAAAGAATTTCAAAGTGTCAGCCCGTACAAATCCCAAATCCAACACTTACTAGTGGTTTGACCCTGCAAACCCCTGAGCCTCTTTTTTCTTTTCTCGCTAATTTGAGACATGGTGTTTTATTAAGCTATCTATTTTTGTATTGAAGTGTAATTAACATACAGTGTTACATTAGTTTCAGGCGTACAACATATTAATGCATCAATTCTATTCATTCCTCGGTAAGTGTAGTCACCATCTGTCAGCATATAACGGTATGACGACAGTGTTATTGACTACGTTCCCTATGCTGCACTTTTTGTCTCCATGACTTATTCATAGTATAAGTGGAAGTCTGTACCTCTGTGTCTATTTCACCCAGCCCTCCAGCCCCCTTCCCTCTGGCAACAACACCTTGGACCTCTTTATTTCTCAATGTCTTCACCTATTAAATGATAGTCACAGCAGCACCTATTTATAGGGTCTTTACCACAGATAGGCTTACAAGGAGCTTGGGGTATAATTTTAGTGTCACTTGGGACTACAGGTTAACAAGCTTGATTCCAAATATAGCACATTGTAGGCCCTCAATAAATGTAAATTCAATGAATTAAGATCAACAACAAGTTCTTCGGGAAAAGTGGCTGGAAATGAACAACTGATAAATTATGTGCAGGGCGAGTTTTATAAGGGGATGCTGATAACTTGTGAGTTGAAATGGCACTGTGTCTTAAACAGAGAGAGATTTCACCTTGGCATCAACATACCTGAATTCTATTCCTGATTCCGCTATTAATTCGCTTTGTGGCATTGAAAAAACCTGTTTCATGTTCAAGATGTTTCTGTAGACTGAAGAAGTTGGACCAGATTATGTCTAAGGTTCACGTCTACTCAGTGGATGGCTCAGGAACGGTCTCTGGTACTTCTGCCTGAAAAGCTAATTAGCTTAAGCGAAGCAAGTCAAAAGTGGTTTTAAGGGGGAAGAAGAGATCTGTGTTTTATTGAGAAATATACCTAATTCTCACCAGGATAAGTCACCGTCACTGTGAGTCAGATGGTCATTATCGCCATCATCCCTGCCGTCACGAACTGTTTACTGCGGGCCAGACACTGCACTAGGAGCGTGGTACATGCCTCGTTTCATTCAAGCCACTCAATATTCTTAGTACCTCTCCAGATCTGCTTAAAAGGACAGACTTATGTTCCCTAAAAGACAATGGGATAATTACCGATTATGGGACTAAAAGCTATCATTAATTAGTGGTCTCCTACATGCCAGGTGCTTTGCATACCTCTTTCCTAATCCGCCCAACAACCCTGTGAAGTAGGTAATGTGAGTTCTGAGTTCATTCCCATTGCTGAGAAATAAATTACCAGAAACTTCAAGGCTTAAATGGACACGCTTCCATGTTGAAGAGTCCAGCGCAGCTTCGTGGGTCCTCTGCTCTGGGCCTCACAAGGCTGTAGTCAGGATGTCAGCTGGGCTGTGATCTCTTCAAGCTCGCTGCTTGTGGTCCTCCAAGATGGCCTGCCCCGGAAATGCTAACCAAAGTTCCCTATGGTGGCTGCACTTGGTCCCTACCTTTTTGCTGACTTTCTGTTGGGGTCGTCCTCTGGCATGTGATCTTCTCCACAACATGGCATTCTGCTTCTTCAAGGCCACCAGGAAAATCCTCCTGACCTCTGTCTCTGACCCCCCAACCGTCTTTTCAAGAGTATGCCTGATTAGGTCAGGCCCACCCAGAATAATCTCCCTTTTAGTAACTCAACATTAACTGACTTGGTACCTCGATTACTTCAGCAAAATCCCCTCACCCTTGCCATACCATGTAAGAGAATCACGGGCATGATATCCCACCATATTCAAAGGTCCCACCACGCTTGCGGGAAAGGATATCCAGGACGGGCATCCCAGGGACAGGAATTGGGGGGGGGCACCCTGGAACTCTGCAACAAGCTCTGTCTTACGAGTCATCAGGTGCATGTCTAATGACCCATGAGTAACAAGGAGCAAAACTGGAGTCACAGTCAAGTGTGAGAGTCGTGAACCCAAACCCCTTCTTGCACATCACACCCCCGTCCTAACAGCAAACTAAACATTTTCTGAGGTCATCCAGGGCACCCGCAGTTCATAAAATACTTTATGACACGTAAAATTCAGCGTGATTAAATCAAGTTCAGGATTTCCCCCAGGAGTCCCTCTCAGCACACATGTCAATCAAATCCAGGCTGAGCCATCAAACCCAATTACCCAGAAACCAGCTGACATAAGCTATTAATAAAGCCATGTGAAGCAGGAGAGCAGACGTCCTCACTCTGTGGCTTTTCTCTCTCCCTCTTCGCCACCCTCCTCACTGTCTTTGCCCAGGTGTCACACCATCACTCCCGAAGCTTCTGCACTTGGCCCAATTCCCGCCTCGTCTCGTCTTGATCGCCCCTTCCCTGACCCCCTGCCACACACGGATGGAGCGCTCAAGACATGTCTGTTGGACTAAACGCTTCTCCTCGCCTCGTGATAAGCATGTTTCAGACTGTCTCAATTTCCTCCCCTACAATTTCAAGTGTCTCGGAGCAGTTGAATGAACTGATGTTCCCTGCATGTGCCCATATAGACAATGCCTTTTGCGCAGTGGTTGTGTCCCCAGCCCAGCACGTGGAGTACGTGGCTCCACACTTCCCTCCTTTCTCCCCCTCCTAGAGAGCAAAGGCTCGGGAACTAATGCCTGCTGAACGCCTACTGAATGCCGCCTGCTGCATCGTGCAATTATGCACTACCTCTTGGAACTGTAGATCCTGCGGCTCGGAGAGATTAAATAACTCGTCTGAGCTCAGGCC
The DNA here is from genome assembly GCF_023065955.2 of Ursus arctos. Classification (NCBI taxonomy): domain Eukaryota; kingdom Metazoa; phylum Chordata; class Mammalia; order Carnivora; family Ursidae; genus Ursus; species Ursus arctos. The sequence goes on from NW_026622841.1 coordinate 55,720,873, forward strand.
GCTGATCGTGCTGCAGCTCGGAGATGAACCCAGACTCTAGGCTGACAAAGCCACACTCCATCCAGACTTCATTGCTGAGTTGGCGCTTTTCTCCTCCAATGGGGCGTGGTCCCCAAAACTTTGAGCAGTATTTAGACAGGTCTGAGTTTTAAAGGAGACTTCGTGTGTTCAATGAAACCTCATCTTAGCAGATATGCGTTTCTCACTCATGGCAACCTAACAGATGAATGCCGCATTTAAGCTTCAGTATTTCTAGCCTGTACAGAGTCTTCTATACGCTTCTGCTGCTTGGTGCCTAGGCAGGCCTGAGACATATTAGTCTTTCAGGAAATATTTGGAGAGAGAAGGCAGGAAGGGACAGGATGGGCACGTGGGGTGTTTGGTGTGGGGGTGGGGGTGGACGAACGCTATAGGTGAGCAGAGCAGGGCCCAGGACTGGCCTTTCGGCAGCACAGCTAACACGGACGCGAACATTCTCCCTGCTTTTGCGTGCTTCCATCGCCCCCTAGCCAGCATGGGGAGAAATGCCCGTCTCGTGGAAAATCGTCATTCCCCCAGAACGTCCCTTGCGAATACTTCAGCCCTTGAGTTGATGGCCTTTGCTGCAGTGTAGGTCTGCGTGCTTCGTCTTTTTCATTGGCAGCTTTCTTCAGTAGCTGTTATTTAAAAACAGTGTCACTAAGGGTCGGCATCACTTATCTTCTCAGCGCAAGCAAATGGGATTTGTCAGCTCTTTAGAAGCCCTTTGCTAGTAAGAACCATGCCTTGTTTGTCTCTGACTCCCCGACTCCACCATGAACACCCCTGGGCCTATGTCCGCATGTGCCTTGGCTTTCGGGCCAGGCCAGGTGCTGTGTCCTCCAGGAAGCTCACACAGCAATAGCTTCTGCTAACTCCCCATTTACCACGGGCAAGGGGCCTGGCAAGCATTGTCTCATGTAACTCTCACGACGGCCCTATGAGGTAGTATGATTGCTCCCATCTCACAGTCAGGGAAACTGAGGCATGGTGGCGGCACACACCTTGGCAAAGCGGCGATTCAAACCCAGCTGCCTCCTCCCCAGGCCTAAGACCCACCTCTCAACACAGGCCCTGGGAATCCCCCAGCCAAAGTGGTGTCTCCATCCTCTGCGGCCATTCTTTTCTGACTCCTTCGGGTCATTTTTCACTCCCTCTCCCTGTATGTTGTATTTCTTCTTTCTCTAAACCAGAAACTCAAACCCCATGAAGGACATTGTCCCCCAACACGTCATCTTTGTGCGGTGGGCACTCAGGAGAGGCGTGTGTCCATCCAGGTAACTCGTGAAGCTGCAGCTCCTTCAGTGACTGCAAGGTGGTTAGTTCTGAGTTCAGGTTTCCCAAGGAGAGACCTGAGGAGGCCCAGCAGCAGAATAACCCGGAGACCTTTAGCTGCTTGTCTGCTTCAGCTACGCTCTCCTGGGAGGGAGGAGAGTGAGTGGGGTGTTGCCCGGGGCAAACGCAAAGTAGGATTCATAACTGAGAGGCAACAGGGGAAGGGAGTGCCGCAGACTGTCTGAAAGCAGGCTCCTCTGAGAACAGCGAGGCTTGGTTTACATTTTTTTTTTTTATAAACTGATTAGCAGACAGGGAGCAAAGAGGCCAGTCTGGAGGCTGTACCCTTGAGCCAACTGAATAGAGGCATCCAAGAAAACAATTCCCAAAAACCTGGGGAGTCTGGCTGTGGTGTAAGTGACAGGCTGCCTGTGCGATGTGTCCGGAGTCCTCCCCCTTCCCTGATCAGATTCCTCTGCGGGGATGTGAGCACTGTCCAGTTATCAATCATCACCTGCCAGGACCAAAGCAGAGGCAGGTGGGCCGGTCTCCAGCACGAGAAAGGAGAACCAGCACAGGGTTCTGGAAGAAAGGAGACTGGCCTGTAGATCGTTTGAGGAAGTATAGAATAAGGGGGTGGCCAAAAGCAGAATTTGGGGTCATAGGTAGGAAATTAAGGGTCAGAGGGAGGAGGAAAAAGAAAGAACAGGTGCGTGCACGGGTTTAGTTCACAACATTGAACAACTGCACGGGGTGGATGCAGGCCAATCTGCAGACAGCTGTGCTCCATGCCAGGCATGAGCTCTTCACCCCTCAGACCCTGGGGAGGGCCAGGGGGGCCCTGGGGAGGTGGCCGTGGTAAGTTTGGGGCTCCGGCACTGGCTGCTGACCAGCACAAAGAAATGTAGTATTTTCTCAAGCACTGCTCTCATCAGGTGTACGCTGATCGAATATCTGTCCCAAGATGAGGGAAGAGAAAAGAGAATGTGACTCTCTGGGATCAACGGACACGGAAGCCAATGTCACAGGGAAACTGGCAGCAGCATGGAGGTGCTGCCCTTCGGGTCAGATCAGGTTCCCTGTCGCCCCATCATGGCGGGTCCAGTGGCCCCTGTGGTCATAGCTGTGGACCCTCCCCACCCGGGGGGGCAGCCCTGGCAGAAGCACGCATCCAGCTGGCTGAGCCGCAACCCGAATTTCCAGGGCAGGGAAACCGGCTGGTCAGTGGGGCCGAAGCCCAGAGTGAGGCTGATCCTGGCAGAGACTCCCACGCCCGCTCACCTCTGCCCACGGCCCACAGGCGGCTCTTCTCCACGTGCCTGGGTCCAAACAAAATCCCTGCCAGCTGAGAAGCAGCAAAGAGCCATCTGCCTCTGGGCTTCATGAATGTGCAATTCAGACCACACTCCTCTCCGGAGAATTTCTGTCAGAAGATCAGGAATTTCTGACTTTCCAAGAAGAAGCCCAGCACCCATGGCTTTGTGAAAAATAACAGGAATATTTTCAGAGTCAGTTCCTCAAGGTCCACAGGTTCTAAGAAGTTGCAAGACCATAATCACCTCCCTCCACATTCGGCAACTGTTCCCACAGCATCCTGAGTACATTTTCGTGGCTGTTTCTAATTACCTCCTGCACTTGGGGACTTCATTTTGCATCATGGTTTTGCTTTGGGCCATCGAAAACTATTTCCGTCTTCCCATATGTGTTGGGCTACCACTAACTGGGGAAAGTTATTTTTAGCATTTCCTTGTCTTTCCATCTTTGCAGATCTGCCCTATTTAGGGAAAAAAAATCTAGAAAAGAGTAATTTTTCCCCCCAGGGAATACCAGAGATGATTTTAAAGTTCTACAAGCAACTTTTTTTCACATTAAGTGTAGAAGTCAGTAAAGGGAAGCAAGAATCCCAAATCCTGGATTTTCTCCTCTACCATGTGTGCTGGCATAGAAAAAAATGAAGGATTCTTTTCCTCCTTCAAAACCAGGCCTGTGTTACCACCTCTAGTAGATTCTATAGCCCCCCCATCCCACTCCTGCTTCTGCCAGACCCACCATCCCTAGAATTCAACAACCACACTAGAACTATGCTTTGCTACACTCTTAAATTTCAGATACTACTTGCACCCCCAAAGAATTCTGTCAAATTTAAGGTATCTTTTAAGAAACTGAATATGAAGGATTTTAAACTACTTTTACCTAATCTGTACCAAAAGCACCTTCTTTTTATTAATTAGCCATTTGATAAGCAGCTTCAGAATTATTTTTGTACTTGAATTTAAAATAATCACAGAGTACAAATCTTTGTATATTGCTGCCAAAACTAAGAGATGGTATTTTCTCATCATTTGATAGTATTTTGTTTTTAACTATCACTTATCAAACATAATAAAAAAGCCATTTTTGAACCACATAGAAAATGAATCTTTGACTCATTTTGTCAAAGATAGACCTAGCAGTGTTACTCAGAAACGGGTTCTATTGAAACTGTTTCATTTCTTCTGTTCTTCGTGACTGAAAGACTCATAATTAGGACTTCTTTCAAATATGTGAGCAGAGAGCTTCATAAAAAATTAATCTGAAATTAATTAACCTACCACACGCCTATTAGAATGGCTCAGATCTGGGCCACTGACAAGGCCAAATGCTGGTGAGGATGTGGAGCCCCTGGAACTCTTGTTCAGTGCTGGTGGGAATGCAAAATGGCACAGCGACTTTGGAAAACAGCTTGGGATTTCTTACAAAACTGAACAGACTCTTACCCTATGATTCAGCAACAGCACTCCTCGGTGTTTACTCAAGGAGTTGAAAACCTTACGTCTACACGACAACCTGCACATGGATGTTTATAGCAACTTAATTCATAATTACCCGGATTTGGTAACTTTCTGCCTGTTATTATGTTATGACTATTTCTCCCACTTGGCTGCAAGCAGATAGATATCCTTGTGGTGGACATGGAGATGCAGTGCCTACAACCCTTTCAAGGAAAGCCAATCTTCAGCTGCTTCTTGCCTCAGTGGCAGAGAGCTGACTTGCCCAAGAACAGACTCTTCCTGGGGGTCCCATATCCATTGACTGGTTGTGATAGGAGACAAAGCCCCAGCCATTTCAGCCCAACAGGGACCACTCTGACAGGCCACTTCTGCTCCAGAGCTCTCCAAAGGGTTCCTATTGTTGGCCTGTTTTGTAATTGGATCTTTCCCGTGAAGGAATCGCACTTCCTCTCCTCCTTTCTGCAGATGATCTCCAATAAACACCATACACATCAAACCCCATCTTGGTGTCTATTTCTGAAGAAAAAAACAAAAAAAAAAAACCCCAAAAACTTGTGCCATCTTGGAAGTTAATTGTTTAATTAATAGCTAACGTAACATACACCTTTACATATAAATACATTATCCTAGAAAATAGTGTGGGTTTTTTTTTTTTTTAATCATGGAAGAAACTGTTCTTTCATAGAATGATTACTGGAATGAAAGATTCAAAAGTTGAGCACCATACCTGAAACTAATATAACACTGTATGTTAATCATACTGGATTTCTTTTTTAAAGATCTTAATTAACTTACACGAGAAACACTAGAGTGATATAGTTGGGACAGGGATTATATTGCTTTTCAAATCTTGGTCCTAGTCATGAAATCAAAATATCATTTCATCTTTGAATTTTGATGATCTCAAATATGACTCAATTTATAAGCCTACTTTGGGAAGGATATATAAACTATGTTTGTGGAATTGTGTAGGACCAGACTGTAGTAAATAGTGTAAGTCAACCTAAAACAAAAACAAAAACACTTGAGGATCAAAAAACACAGTGCTTTTCTAACAACTACTATGCAAATCTATTATCTACGTTATGTTCCTCCAAATAAAAATCACCCCTTTATTTGGGGATATAGTCCCTGAATTGCTGCCCCCTTTATCTTGCTTTATTTTTCTTTATAACTTTTTTTTAGTATCTTTTATATCTATATCTGCCTCCTCAGCACCTAGAATGGAGCATGACATACAATAAGTGTTTGATAAATATTGGCTGGATAGATAAATGGATAGATGAATAAATGAATAAGTGACTTAGGGTCAAAGGCAGATAAAACATATCCAGACCAATAACATATTTAGCCTCCCTTTTCAGGAAAATGAAGCATAGTGTTAACTTGCTTTATATAAAATTGCCCAAAGTACTCATTGTATATGCACAGATGTATCCAGACCACTCTGGAAACCATTTTTCTTTGCTTCCTTCTTCCTCCCAGCCCCACCCCTTTGATGCAGACTGCCTGATTGCATAGCTTAGGGGAGCTCACAAGAAGGTTGTGTTCAGGGGATCAGGAACAGTAACAGATGGCTGGATGCCCTCATTCTGCAGATGCCTCTGTATCTGCAGTGCTTAAAAGCATTTTAACTAGTATAGGGTGAGATGGGTATTATCTGGTTGCAGCCCAAGCTTCTAGAATCCCAGATTAGTGCCCAGTCCCCTCAACCTCAGAGCTGCTAATCCTCGGTGACAGCTCTCATGCACCTGTTGAGGTCGAATGCTTTCAGACCTCAGTGAATTCTTCTTCATTCTAGCTTGTTTGGAGTTGGATTCTCCCCAACATTAACTCTTTGGCTAATGTAGCTGGCTCACAGTTTTGTTAGACTCTTTAAAGACAAGCGAATAAACTTGGAGAGGGTAAGGAAAGATGACACAGGAGGCTGAGATTGAGCTAGGGCTGGGGCCATCCATCCGAGCCATCAAAAGCAGTCATTAACCTAATTGTTGTTCTGATAGGATGGTGGGGATGCACAGGTGGATTCACAGATTCCATCCAGGGGTCACAGCGACTCTCCAACTCTTCTGTGAAAGAGCTGACCGGAGAATACAACCGAAGCGCACAGAAACTCACAAAGGCCCAGTCTGTGTTCATAGCTAAGTTCGCCTACAGCATTTTTGTCGCTTCTGGCTACAATCAGAAGGACTTTAAGGCCATAATTTTCCATTAGCTTTCCACGTGAATGTAATGGATGTTTGTTTTGCTAAGTCTGTAAGCAGTAGAATCTCTCTTAGTTTTTAAATGAACCTTTTCAAGTTTAAGTAAATTGCATGAAGGAAAATGTCATCTTTTTCTCTTTTTTTCCTCAGAAGGAACTGATTAGAACAAATGCAGGGGACCTCAAATGTTGAAATCAGCAGACCTTTAAATTGCATGGAATCAATCAGATTTCTTAAAACATAATTCTACCTGGGTTGCTGAAAATGGAGCTAAGAAATCCATTAGCTCTTGGCCCTTTTCCCATTTTTGTAATTACTGTTATATCTTCCCCTGTTGTGAAGTGTCTATTATGCAAATCCCATTGGGAGTGGCTTTTCCATCACGATCAGCTCATTGCTGCTGTCAGTACAGAGCCCCCTGGGGACTTCACCGAGCGTCTACCCAGAAAAGAAAAGGAAATACGAGTTTGAGGAGTTTTGTTAGCATGAGATGGTGCAGTCTCCATTGTAGCTATGCTTTGCCAAAACATTTCAGGATGCTTTTGACCTATGAAATCACTGCAGAGAAAATATACAGGGTTTGGTGTATTTTCCTTCCTCGTTTACAGCAACATGACCAGTCGCGTTTTTATGGTCACAGAGGGAATAAAATCTTTTCCTCTGGTGGCAATTATTTTTATTGGGTTTGTAATTTTAAGGTCGTTGATGGGGGGAGGGGTGTCCATTTCCCATAGAAGGCAAGAGGGGTGAAGAATCTGATAGATCTTCTCAAAGAGGAGGATTAGATAGAATGTAAAATTATAGCAATGGAGACTGTGACCATCCATCCACCAATAATCTTTTACAAGCTCAGATTTAAAGATGTCTCTCAATTAGGAAAACAAGGTAGTACGGTATAAAATAGAGAAGGTAAGCTTTGAAATTAAAGGACTGTTACTGGCCATTAAAAGAGAACTAGTGAAGATGGGCCCTCCAGAATTATGATTTTGGGTGGACATGGAAGAGATTCACTGCCCTCTCCCACCATCTTTCTCTAAACATATATAACCCCCTAAGAACCCACTTAAATGGGTAGCCCAGTTCATAAGATTTCAGAACCTGGTCCAAAATATAAAGGAAGCCAAAGCCATAGTGGTAATGAGGAGCAGAAGCAGCATGGCCTGGGGGTATCATACCCACATAAAGGTCTTATCAGCTGGGAGTTGAGGTTTTAACACACTTACTGAGACAGGAAAGTTAGTTCCCAAACCATGGGGAAAGGATGGTCTTGAATAATGTCAGGAATCTCAAATTTTCATATCTTTCATGAACTTATGAGTAGAAAATCTCTTCCTATGTGCCTAGAGAAGAAACAAGAAGATAACCACCTACTCTGATCCTTGGACCAAAAGAGCCACCCACAATATATCAAAATAGAAGTGTGAGATCTGAATTTACAATTTGGATATGGTGAGACAACCCTCATGCTAAGAAATTAATATAAAAATTCAGAAATGGGTGAAACCACTAGAAGCACAGAGGAGGCCCAGTAAATCTGTTCTTAGAGACATTTCTTTACCTCTTGTGATGAACTGAATTATATCCCCCACAATTCATACGTTGGAGCTCGAGCCCCTAGTGTGATTATAATTAAAGACGGGGCCTTTAAAGAGGTAATTAAGGTTCAACGAGGTCATAAGGGTGGAGCCCCGATCCAATAGGACTGGTGTCTCTCTGAGAGGAGGAAAAGACACCAGGATGCACACACAGAGGAAAGACCATGTGAGGATGGAGTGGAAAGGGCCAGCTTCGAGCCAAGGGTAAGGCCTCGGGAGAAACCAAACCTCCTGGCAGCACCTTGATCTTGGACTTCTAGCCTCCAGACTGTGAGAAAATAAATTTCTTTTCTTTTTTTTTAAAGATTTTATCCATCTATTTGAGAGAGAGAGAGGGAACACAAGCAGGGGCAGCAGGAGAGGGAGAAGCAGGTTCCCTGCTGAGCAGGGAGTCCGATGCAGGGCTCAACCCCAGGATCCTGAGATCGTGATCTCAGCCAGAGGCAGATGCTTAAGGACTGAGCCTCCAGGAGCCCCAGAGAAAATAAATTTCTACGTGGAAGCCACCCAGGCTGACTAAAACACTCCTAGTTACACGGCAGTCCAGATACACTCACTGAAGATAGATTCACAAGAAAAATGTATAGACCCCACAAAGGGAGGGAGTCACAGGAGCATCAAACAGGAGAATTTGCATTCCCCAAAACTAAAGGTAATAGGTAAAGCTGAAAGAGATTATTAAATAAGTTTGTTTAAAATATTTAGAGTTGAAATCTAAATAGTTGACAATAGTTGACAAATCTAAATAGCTGACAATAGTCAACAAAATCTAAGTCAAGTACAGGGTAATATGGGAAGAACATGTTTTTGAAAGGAAACTACGTATACACCGTAGAAATGGAAGGTATAATCACCGAGGGGCCCCTCGGTGGTTCAGCCAGTCGAGCATTAGACTCTTGATCTCAGCTCAGGTCTTGATGTCAGGGTCATGAGTTTGGGCCCCATGTTGGGCTCCATACTGGGCAGGGAGCCTACTTAAAAAAGGGGGGGGTGTAATTATTAAAATTAATAGTGCAGTATGGGGGTGCCTGGCGGCTCAGTCAGTAGTGCATCCCACTCTCGATCTTCCAGTCATGAGTTAGAGCCCCAGATTGGGTGTAGAGATTGCTTTTTTTTTTTTTTTAAAGTGTAGTAGGTGGGAAAATAGCATATTAGACCCAGGCAACCAGAAAATTAGTGAATTGAAATATAAATCGTAAAAAAAAAAAAAACTACTTGTGGCATACAATGAAAATAGGAAAGAGAGGCGGGACGCCTGGGTGGCTCAGTCAGTTAAGCATGCACTTTCAACTCAGGTCATGATCCCAAGGTCCTGGGATCGAGTCCCACATCAGGCCCCTTGCTCAGCCGGGAGCCTGCTTCTCCCTCCGCCTGCTGCTCCCCCTGCCTGTGTGCTCTCGGCTCTCTCTCTCTCTCTCTGACAAATAAATAAATAAAATCTTAAAAAGAAAAGAAAACAGAGGCTAAGATACATAAAGGACAGAATATGTCTGGTAAAAATTACCCAAAAAAATCAGCAGAAAAAAATAGAGGAGGTGGTGGTATTTGAAAAGTTAAAAGCTGAAAATTCCCTGAATTAAAAAAAGAATCTGTCTTTGGTTTAAAGGAACATATCAGTGATGTGGAAAATAAAGGCAAAAGAAATGTAGCTTAAATTAAAATCTCTTTACAGCTTGCAGCCCACTGATGGATACCTGAAGCATGCAGGGCGTGGCCCTCCTCAAGGAGCTCGTGGCTGCCTCAGTGCCTTAATGTTTAAAAGGAACCTTATCTCGGCAGCAGCTGGTCCCTCAAGGTCCTGAAAGTCTTGCTTCCAGATTCCTTGGAGACTTGTGCTATCCCTCACCCCAATAATAAAAAGTATATGATCAGTCACTCCTTACAATCCCAGTATAGCTGCTTCTGGCCACAGGTCCTATCCTGTGAGAGGGAAGGGGTTAAGTATAGGCAGGAGAGATAGGTGACCCCTGACTCCCCTGACTGGGCTTGCAAACAACTCCTGGCAGGTGGAGACACTGAGACAGAGCAGAACAAGAGATAAGGGTACAAACCAAGACGACACAAGAATCTCCAGGCCACGAGCGCCCCAGTCCGTTCTCATTGAAAGCCTGCCACTAAAAGCCCTCAGTGCCAACCCATTCAGGGCCCCTCTCACTCTGGAGAGCTTTTTCTTTCCTTTCTGTTCTCTCCTTCACTCAATAAACTTTCACTTCACTTCACCCTTTTGTGTCCGTGAGATTCATTCTTCCACTCGGTGAGACAAGACCCCTGCAAGCCTGCAACATCAGGACCTAAGCAGAAAAAATAAAAGCATAATCCCAGCTAAACATATTGTAATGAAATAGCAAATATCAAAAAAAAAAAAGTCTTAAGAGCCACCAGATTATGTGTCAAAAAGTGGCAATCATACTGAAGAAGACTTAACAACAGAAGTCAAATGACAACGTGGCGATATTTCAAAGTTCTAAGAGGGGAAAACACTGTCTCTCCAGAATTCTATCCCGGTGACACCATCACTCAAGACTGAGAACAAAATAAAGATGCTTTCAGACAAGCAAGTTTACTACTTACAGACTTGCTGACACAACTGGTTAAAATGTACTATAGGAAGAATGGATTTGAGTGGTATGCAAGAAGCATATGGTAAATACATTGATTATCTTCATCAGCATTGACTGTAAAAAATGATGGTAGCAATAAGACTGGCAAACGAGGTGGAGGTCGGGGAGGGGGAGAGAGCGCAGTAAATGGAAAACGCAGAATAAGGTAATAGAAAAAAATCCGATATATCGGTACACAGTACACATCAGTAAATGTAAATAGATCACATTGTCTATTAGATTCTGACTCCATTTACAAAATCTAGCTGGATGTGGCTCAAGTCTTTGTGGCTTGCATCCTTACTAATGAGAAGTGAGTCTGCTGTCATTCTTATCTTTGTTACTCTGTAATGTATCCTTTTCCTCTGGCTGCTTATGAGATTTTTTTTAATTGTTGGTTTTAAATAATTTGATTATGAAATTACAGGAGTACTTACCCTCAAATTGATCTGTAGTTTAGCAAAATCATAACAAAATTTTTATAAGAATTTTTGGGGTAGAGATTGATAAGTTTATTGCAAAATTTATATGAACATGAAAAGGATCCAAAACAGCCAAACAACTTTTAAAAAAAGGTTGGAAGACTCATAGTACCTGATTTATTGTACTTGTTCTCAAAGCTTATTATAAATCAGTAATAATCAAGACAGTATAATCAAGACAAATGGATCAATGGAACAGAACAGAGTCCAGAAAAAAAAATCCACGTATATCCACGGTAGATTGATTTTGGACAAAAGTACAAAGGCAATTCAGTAGAACAAAAACTAGTCTTTTCAACAAATGGTGCTGAAACAGCTGGATATGGACTCAGTAAAAAAATGAACTTCAATCTATATCTTACACCATAGGCATAAATTAAATGGATCAGGGACCCAAATGAAAGAACTAAAAATACAAAACTTCCAGGAGAAAACATAGGAGAAATCTTAGTGGCCTTGGTTTGGCAAAGGTTTGTCTTATTTCTCAAATAAGACACAGCAGCACAAACTATAAAAGCAATCCCCCTGCCCCCTCCACATCCCTCTACCTGTTTCAGAGAACCACTGATCTGCTTTCTCTCTATGCAAGAGTTTCTTTTTTCTTTTTTCTTTTTTTTTTTAGAAATTTCATATAAATGGAAACAAATAGGTAGTCTCTTATGTCTGGGTTCTTTTGCTTAGAATGTTTTGCTTTCTTTTGTTTGAAGATGTATTTACTTATTTGAGAGAGAGCGTGTGCACACGCGCACATGAGTAGGGGGAGAAGCAGAGGGACAGAATCTTCAAGCAGACTCCCTGCTGAGCCCAGAGCCCGGTGCAGGCATTGATCTCACAACCCATGAGATCATGACCTGAGCCAAAACCAATAGTCAGACCAATTAATCGACTGAGCCACACAGGCGTCCCTTGCGTGGAATGTTTTCGAGCTTTATTCTTGTTCCATGTATTAGTAGTTTTGTTTGTTTGTTTAATCCCAAGTACTATTCCATTGTAGGGATATATTCCACATTCTGTTTATCCATTCCCCAGCTAATGGACTTTTGGGTTGTTTCCACTTTGAGGCCATTATGAATAAAGCTACTATGAATAGTCACAAGTGAAGGAATACAAGTCTTTGTGTGGACATTAGGTTTTCATGATTCTTGGAGTTTTTCACTTCCCCAGGAGTGGAATTGCAAGATCACATGATAAGTGTATCTTTATTTAATCAACTTCAAAAATGATTTACAGAGTGGCTGCTATTACTGTACATTCAACCAGAAAGGTAATAGTGTTTCAGTTTCTCCATATCCTCCTTAATGCTTCTTAGTGTCTGTTTTATTGAGTAGAGCCAGTATAGTGGGTGTATAGTAGTATCTTATTTTGATTTTAGTTGCATTTCCATGATGATGTTATCTTTTTATGTACTTATTAATCATTCATATATCATTTCTGCTGACTATTCAAATATTTTGTCCTTTTGAAAAATTGGGTTTCTTATATTACTACCGATATAAGAGTTTATGTATTCTGCATACGAGTCCTTTGTCAGATATATAGTTTGCAAAAATGAACTCCCAGTCTATGCTTTGTGGGTTTTTTTTTTTTTTCATTTTTAAGGTGTCTTTGAAGAACAAAAGTTTTTTTATTTTGATGAATTTTTGTGTACCAATTTTTTCTTTAATATATCATACTTTTTGTATTGTATGTAATAAATCTCTGTCTTTTCTAAGAAGACTCTACATAATTTCTCCTATATTTCTTTCTAGAAGTTTTATAGCTTTAGTTTTTACATTCAGATCTATGATACATTTTGAATTCTTTTTTGTGTATTGAGTGAGGGTTTTTTGTTTGTTTTATTTGTTTTTGAGCACATGTATAGTCATTTGTTTCTGCACTAGGTGTTGGACAACAAACACAGCAAAGACCAAACAGAGAGAGAGGGAGGGAGGAGAGACTGTCTTTATATATAAGACAGATTGAACAGTCATATATAAACATGATTAGAGTCTGGAAGATTTTATACTATCTCAGGACCTTTTGTAAGAAAAGGGAAGCATTTTTTGCTCCCATCTCATGTTGGTTAAAGGTTTGTCCTTTGGGCATTAAACCCTCATGCTTTCAGGTTGCTCGTATGTGCACACTGAACATTTCTGAGTTCTACACCATGGGGTCAACAGGGAAGTCCCAGGACAGGAAGCAAGAGACTACAGCCTGTGCCTGAAGCAAGATGCTTGCAGGCTGCACCCCCATGAAACTAATTAGAGCCAGGAGAACTGGTCACAGTGGCTGGAATGAAGGTCCGCTAAAGCAACAGACCTTGTATTGACACACAAGAAGTGTCCAATACCACGTCTTATCTCCCCAAAAAGAGGATCTGTAGTTGCAGGAATATTTTTCTGGATCACAAAGTAAATGCAAAGGTGGTGTGGTTGCAATCTGATTACACAGCAACGATATTGCGAAGCAAATTCTCTGTGTCACAGCAAAGGAGACAGCTGCATTAGCCCCCGGAAGTAGAGATTAACCTCAGCGAGGGAGGCTAGGGGGCGATTAGGGGCAAGACCAAAGGGCACTATCAGCAGCAGTGACGCTTCTGAGTCCCCTGGCCCAAATCAATGTCTGCCCAAGGCTCCCTGGTGAGTGCTGTGGGAACCAGCAACAGCCGGGTCAAGTACAGAGCAGGAGGGTCATGGGGAGCTAAGGTGGCAAAATCTCCACTTTCAAAACCACTGTGGATTAAGTGGCACTTGGGAGCTTCATTACTTAAACACATCGGGCAGGCAGTATCTCTCATCTCAGGTGTTGAGGGAATGAGAATGACCCCCACTTGTGGAAAACTGCCTTGGGTAGCAAGCTACAGAAGAAGCAGGAACAGTACTTCTTGGCACCGGGGAGGCTAGATGGTGTCTCCTCTACCAGACCTGGGGGAATCAGAGAAATCTGAATCATCGAAGGGAAGAGTGAAACAGGTTGGGGGATGAGAATGTGTGTGACAATGATTGTCTGATCCCAGGGTTATACTCACAATACTTAACCTGAGCCATGGCATGGGCACTAATTAGTAAGAACAGATGCTAGCCATAAGCAATCAGTGGGTCATAACGCTGATGAACGCTGGCCCTGACCCAGGCCTTGTCTTGCGTCAGCTAATGCAGCTTACAGGAAGGGTAACATTAGGTGACAGATCTCCTCCTGTGTGCCAACCTTGATCTATTCATAGCCACTGCTTAGAGTGCTCTGTTGAGACAAATTCTAGTGGTTATATCCCATCTTAATGGGAAAGATCATTGTGATAGAGATCAACTAGGGATGTCTGCTGTGGTCACAGGGCTGGGGTTGTCAGCAGGTGCGCTCTGTGACAGACTAACCGCCCCTGGGCAGTTTACCTTCAATTCATCTTACAAACATTGATGGGTCATATACTGTGTGGTGGCCCCTTGTCAAATACAATGTTGATGCAAACATGAAAAAGGCCCAACTCCTATGCTAAGGAAGATCTCAGTCTGCATGGCGCACTGGGTGTTATACGCAACTGATGAATCATCGAGCTTTACATCGGAAACCGGGGATGTACTGTGTGGTGACCAACATAATATAATAAAAAAACACTAAAATAAAAAAAAAGATCTCAATCTACTTAGGAAGATAGTTATGTAAACAGAATTTTCACACAAATGATCATTACATCAATAGAGATATATACAAGGTATCATTATAAAAACATAAAGGAGCACAATGTTAATAGAATTGTCCAGGTGTGTTAATTTAGATAGGGTCATAAATGATTAAAATCATAGAGTTCATATAAAGAAAAGAGAAAAATTAGGGCAGAAAATACTCACTTTCTAAACTTCCCTGCAGGGAGCCTGGGTGGCTCAGTTGGTGAAGCATCTGTGTTCAGCTCAGGTCATGATCCCAGGGTCCTGGGATCAAGCCCCGGGTCAGGCTCCCTGCTCAGTGGGTGGTCTGCTTCTCCCTCTGCCACTCCCTCTGCTGGTGCTTTCTCTCTCATGAGCTCTTTCTCAAATAAAATCTTTAAATAAATAAAATTAAATTTCTTAAAATAGAGTAAGTAAACTTCCTTGCATGGAGTACAGAAGGCATGGGAAATGAACGCTTGGCATTGAGACCATCTTCATCATCCAAACCTGTCTACATTCAGAGGCATCTGTAGCTTAGGTCTAGGGCAAACTGGTGGCCAACTAGTAAGCTTCCAGTTCTCACACAAGTACATTTTCTGTAAATTGGTCCACACGTTCCCAAGGTTGTGTGGATTCTGGGACATGTGGCGCTGCCATCGCACTGGTGTGCGCCCCTCCAGGGTGGGCTGTCTGGCACTGGTAGACAGTGGAGGAGAGAGAGCTGGGGAGCAGAGGAACAGGCTTAATAAAACTTCTTTAATTCTCAATTCCTTTAAAAAGAGAAATATAGAGTTGGAAAGAAATCATTAAATCTACTTACTCCTTCAGTGAATGCCTTGGGAAGCTGCATTTTTTTAAAAAAAGCACATGAGATCTGAACTAAAGAGTAAATTCCACCAAATGGATGGAGGGAAAAAATGCATGTTCTCTTCAGTAAGGCCACATGTGACTACATTCAATCATCCCTTTTTTCCCACTCTGGGTGTGGAGAGCAGCCAAGTGTTCTGACTCTGCTTTCCCTGGCACATCCCAGCTGAACAATGGGCTCCATGAACCGTCTGTGCCAACCTTCACCTTGAGCTGAAGGCAGAAGTGTGAAGAAACTGAAGCCCAGAGAGGTCAAATGACTTGTCCCAAGTCATTCATTCATTCATTTCACAGATCCTTGTGAGTATCAACTCTGTGCTGGGTTCTGTACAATACCTGCAGGACCCCATTACAGCGGCGAATTCCAGAGTAGAATCTATAATCTTAAATACCGAGATCAGGGGGGGTTTTTTAGCACCACACTCCGCCCTGGAAGTCCTATCTATTCAAGTCCTATCCTATTGAAGGCACAGGAGAATTTGATTCCAGGAGACCTGGACTGCAGGACCAGCGCTGTAGGACAGAGATAAGCAGAAGCTCTGACATTGCCTGGATACTGAAGAGAACAGAAGTGAGCATAGCTTCAAACATTCTCGTAGTTTTGGAAGGGAGTGAAGAGTGAGCCCAGAAGGAGAGGGACCTCCTGCGTTTCAGAACCCTATATGGGCGCAGAACCTCAGGGGCATGGGCCAGTTGGTACCCCAGAAGGGGTTGTGCCTGGAGTCCTCGGGTCCCAGCCTCATCACGCCTATTCTGGGCTGGCTCATCACGGAAGTCCTGGCCTCCCCCAGGCTTTAAGGGCTGTAAGAACTCAGACCCAAGAATAGAAGGCCCTCCCCAACACTGGCCTGCATGAGACTGGACAACTTTGCAGGACCCTGAGAGGGTCGGGTGAAAGAACCACAATCATGACCAAGACTAAATTTTCAACAATCTCTAGAGAATGGGAGCTTGGGAATTTGCTTTTAAAAATGAAATAATCCATTGTTTCTTGGTCTGAGGCACTACCCATATTTATAGAACGAGGCCATTTATTTAGACCAGTGTTTTTCAAGCTATATGGTGAGGCCCACTAATAGGTCAGGAAATCAATTTAGTGACTCATGACCAGGCATTTTTCATTAACTAGAAGAGAAAGGAAAAGAAAATATCCCAGCGCTGGTTCAGGATTTTTTTTTCTTCAGTAACAGGTCAGTATGTGTACATAAGGTAGCAAGGTAAATGTATTTTATATTCTGGGTCACGGTCAGAAAGTTTAAGAGGCATTCAAGTAGACTACATCACTATGAGTGAATAACGCCCTGCCAGCCAGCCACTCATATTCTCTCGCCTGTTTCTACAGGAGGAAATAGCCTAATGCTACCCAACCCTGGGTCCTTAAGTATTGGGGATATTACAAGCTATTTGCAGTAATCATAACCAGCACTTATGAAACCTATCCTGGACAAGGGTCACCCACAACACTTCATCTCCATTTTCTAGTTAAGGTCACTCATACCTATATATTCGGTTGAAGAGCTGGATTTTATATCCAGGTTCTTCTGACTCCAAAACAACAGCTTTTCCAATATAGTATACTGCGTTCCCCACCCTTCAAACATTCATAAAGCTTATTGAAATATAGCAGAGCCTACAATAAGGCTGCTCAGCCCAAACAGAACAGGCTTGAGAATATTTTGTCAAGTTGGCCGATTCATGTAAAAAGTTAAGTAATAGAGGACGTGTGTGAAGAATTCTATAAATTGCACAGCAAAATTAAAACAGCAGGTGGTATCAGGGTCAGACAAGACTGTTCTGGTGTCTTTTCCTCTGAGTTCTCAGATGCAGTAAGTCATTCCACAACCATAACAGGCCACTTAGGATTGGCCTAATCATGCCTACTGGTGGCTTCTTTCTGGAAATTTCCATGGGCACGGGAGCCTACATTTTGCCATCTCCTGCCTCTTTCTGTCCTGCTGCGGCTCCCTCCACCAGCTCTCCCCTACTGCCCCATTCCCCCGCATCAGAACTCCTTCTTTTTCCCCTGAGCATCTGTCCCTCTCACGCTGAACCCAGGCTTATCAACTTATCAGGTTTCTCTCTTCTGGCAGAAAAAGAAGAGCTAAGAGTCAAATTTATGGCCCGTCAGAGTACATTTTTGTATTAACCTCAGGCTCCGTTTCCTACTTTATCCTCATTTTTATTTTTTTATTTTTGCTTTCCTCTTTCAGGGTTACGTCTTCTTGCTGTAGTCTTTGTATCTCTGTAAGCCACCTTAAAGCCTTTTCCGAACAAGATAAGGATAGAAATAAATTTTGAAAACCTACAAATAGAGATGGTTTCATGTCCCAGTTTTTCCAACTCAGTAATGTCTTTCTTCCTGTGTTTCATGTAGACTTAGTGGAACAGGTCTCCAGCATGGAAAATTACTGAGTCACCTCATCTATCTACAATCACGGACCCATTATGAGTCTGTTTATATTGACAACTTGGCATCTTTTTTCCTCCGGACCCAGAAAAGTTATGTCCATGATTGTCCAAGAATTGAATAGACACTCCCAGCCTGAGAGCTAACGCTCACCTGGTTGACTTCAAAACAGCCTCATCCTCAGGTTTTGTCCTTGTTTATTATTTTAATAATGTACCTTCAAAAGTACACCAATGAGATTCATCCTAGTATTTTTGTCCTTAGCTTCGAGCCAGAGGATGTTTATAAAAGGAAGAAGGAAATCCACAGCATGATTAAAAAGGAGAAGGCACCAGGAGCACAGGTCCTCAGAGTCTATGAACTGTAGACCCACGGTGCACCCACTGGGGGGAAATCTGGCCTCCTACGTGTGTGTCTTCCACAAAGTACTCAAAGCTGACCCAGCGTGGTGCTGGTTTGCTCACACGGCCCTGAGCCGTCTAGTAAGTAACTGATGTTTACCGAGTTCCTGCTATGTGCTAGAAAGAAAATGGTGCTTAAGTTACATTTCTAAGCAGGGGAATCTTTTTTAAAATTGAGACATTACGCTTAATTTCAATATATAAAGTGGAGCTTGTTGGAGCGAAGTGAGGGAAATGATGGGGGTGCATAGTGGGAAAGAGAAAGCGTCTCTGTGACTGGACTATTCCATTCATTCACTCACTCACTCATTCATTTAGCATTTATTCCCCCCTTTCTCCTTCCAGAATCAATCGGCAAACTTGTATTGAGTGTCAACAAATCAACATTCCCATGTAATGTGTGAAAGCGGTTTATAAAGGCTTTCCTGTGCCAGACTGCTCTTGACCTGGGCCCATGAGGCCAGGTCGAGACCATGGACAATCACACGCATTGTATACTGCGCAAGCACCTTTCATGGATTTATTTATCATGACAATCTTCTGGCAGATGGAAGTACAGATCTTTTACCAACAAAATTAAATGAAACATCCCAATTTTCCCAACAAATAGCAATACAGTTGCTTGGAAGATGTACCTTTTCCCATCAGCATAAAGGCACTGCGCCACTCCCAGCTGGCGTGCGTCCCCAGATTTGCTTGTCCGAACCCTGCACCCCAGCTCCTTGCTCCAGGAGCAGCAGCAGTTGCATCACCGCCACCCGGCCCTGCCTCCTGCCTTGCCTCTCGTGGCCAGCCGAGGCCACTGGAACATCCACCGTGGGCCAGGGCCCCAGCCCCAGTACCCCAGTGTGAGCCAAACAGAATTCCAGAGGCTCTAACCGTCCTGGTGGCTGCCCAGAGGGGCTGGGTACCACACACACAAACAGAGGGACTGAATGCCCCACTGGAGTGCGCTTTGGCAATGAGAGGAGATAGGAGTTGCTGACGGATAAATTGCTCACTCTTATTTCCACTCTAATGGTGGTCCCCAGAGCAAAGAGTCCACACAGCCTCCACAGAATGTCCTGTGTGCCGCTGCTCTCTTCCTTGTGAGGCTGGGCCAACTCTGAATTACACCACCTTTATTTGTTTTCCCCCCTTCCCTGCCCCCACCCCTGTCCTTTCCCTGCACCCCCAAGCCCTGGGATTCCCCACCTGCCACCCATACAGTGTGGTGGCTCTGTTGTCTCAGGAACCTGGGTGGAGGCTGGCGCTCCCGGTCGTGTAGCCTCCCTGGACCAGTCTGCACTTAAAAATATACCAGAAACACGCATCAGATTCCAACACATTGAAAAGCCATTTGGATCTTCACAGAAGTATTTTTAAAGATACTCAAAGAGAAGGGAATTTGCACCGTATTCCACATGGAAACTTTCCCCAAACTCCCATTTCAATATCATTTTCCCCCCAAAGTCCCACTTCCCATTCCAGCTGCTCAAATTTCCCTGCAACACCTCCAGCCCCTGAAAACCCTGTCAGCCTCTCTCCCACTCAGTTAGAAATCTTCTCTGAACTTTCCTTTCCCTTCTCTCTCCAAACCTGTATTATACAAATTTCTCATTTGAATTATCCCCTTCCCCACCTGCTCCCAAGAAAGGCCCAATATATTAACCTTATGAAGGAAAGCTTCTCCTTAGGAAAGTAACAGAAGGTTATGATTGATAAGAGTTATAATCCAGGTGTAACTCACTTAATACTATGATTACTTTTATTGTTATCATCCATCCACACCTTCTTACCCCATTTGACCTTGAGACCAGCGGCTCTGTCGGGAAGAGGGCTGGCCAGGTCTAAGGGAGCAGCGTGTGGTGGTGAGAGTGAACACGCAGCAGCACACGAAAGGGCAGAATCGAGGCAGACCCTGTGCTCCAGGCAGTCCGGCCTCGGAGCCCAAGGGGTCCTGCTCCCAGGCCAGGGCTCCTCACCTGCACGCAGGGACGTCTGGTCCCCTCCACCCCCGTCTCCTGGGGTCACCTAAAGCCCAGAGAGGAAGGAAGTGACTGGAGCAACCCGTGGACATGAGGCAGCGTCCCCGCCCGGATGATGACGGGCACAGCCGGGAAGCAGCCAGCCCCCGTCACGCTGAGCTGGCCGTGACTCAGCCGGAGGCAGCAGGTCCCCTGCCCAAACCCTGTAAGGCTGCCCCTGGGCTGATTTGTTACCCAGCAGAGGACATGCCCTGCTTGTTATCTGTGGAAAACAGGGCAGTCTCCTGTTAGACTGCCCCTTTTGAACAATAAGCAATCTTCCTCCTTAAAGTGCAGTTTCCCTCCGAGGCGACCAGAGATAAAAGCGGCGAGGCGCTTCTGCCCAGAGGAGGGGGAGGGGCCGGCCCTGCGGCGCCCAGCACGACTCCGTCTCCGGGAAAGGACCAGCCAGGAAGGGAGAAGAACCTTCCGGATCACGTGCCGCCAGCACCGCGCCGCACAATGAAACTGGCGCTCCGGGGATTTTCCCCACCTGCCTTCTCTCTCGGGTTCGCTCGGAACTGAAATGTGAGCCCCTGAGCAGGACACGCTCCAGCGTCCCTCTGGAGCACGTTGCCTTGGCAGGTGGTCCTGGGCGGAAGTTTTCTCTTCTTGGTTGGTGAGTCAGGGCTGGCTCACGCGCCAACACCAAGCTGCAGCCCCAGGGACAGGAGGAGCCATCCGTCCCCGCTCCTTCCCGTCTCCGTGGGGCCCACAGTCCCTGAAAGCTGCGTCAGCGCACTTGGTTTCACAGTGAGAGGGAAGGCTTTAAATGCAGACCGTCTGGCGGAGGGGAGCGCACCAGCAAATACCGAGAACTGGCTGCCACTGGTTATAAAATCCGTGAGACAAGAAACAACCGTGGCCACGGAGAATGAGGCCCCAGGCTGGACCAGAGCTATCCCTTTCATCACATTGCTTCTTGCCGTTTCACTAGAAAAAATTAACCAAAGACAGATTTCACGGCTTGCGGTATAGGAATGTAAGTGAACTCACAGCATTCTGATTTTGTAGAGTCAGTTCATCCACTTCAGAAAAATTATGCGGCTATCTCCGTAAAGTCCAGAATTTGCAAAAGTCTAGGTACCTAGCAGGGCATACCTGAAAATCAGCAAGCCCTACTTTTTAAACCGTAATTAATCATTTTATTTTGAGTAGATAATACATTCATGTATTCAGATACCAAATTCGTATAAAATAATACACATTAAGAATTATTCCACCCTGGGGCGCTTGCACTCTTGCATGGACTCTTGATTTCAGCTCAGATCATGATCTCAGGGGCGGGGGAGCAAGCCCGGCATCTGGTGCTGTGTTCAGTGGGGAGTCTGCTCCAGACTCTGTCTCTCCCTCTCCCTCTACCCCTCCCCCTGCTCTCCCTCTCTCTCTCTCAAATAAATAAATAAAATCTTTAAAAAAAAATTCCCACCCTGTCCATACTCCTCACTGTCCCCATAAGTAACCATTTTTATTACTTTCTTATCTATCCATTCTGGTTTCTTTATGCAAATGCAAACAAAAATATTGGCATGATAGATTCGCGGCCCCCGAAGATGTCCTGGATCCTCTGGAACCTATGACTCTGCAATTTTTTTTTTTTTTTTTTTTTTTTTTGGTGGCAAAAGGAGTTTTGCAGATGTGATTAAGTGAAGGATCTTAAGATGTGGAATTATGCGGGTGGGCCCAATGTCATCCTTACAGGAGGAAGGTGGGAGGGCCAGAAATGAGAAAAGACAATAGAGAGACTGGAAAGTACTATGCTGCTGGTTATGAAGGTGGAGGATGGAGCCACGAGCCAAGGAATTCAGGCAGCCCCGAGAAGCTGGGAAGGGCGAGGACACCGAGTGTCCCCTGGAGCCTCCAGAAGGAGCACAGCCCTGCCGATCCATTTTATTTTATTTTTTGTTTAAAGATTTTATTTATTTGTCAGAGAGAGAGAGAGAGCACAAGCAGGGGGAGCAGGCAGGCAGAAGGAGAAGCAGACTCCCCTCTGAGCAGGGAGCCCGATCCCAGGACCCTGGGATCATGACCTGAGCTGAAGGCAGACGCTTCACTGACTGAGCCACCCAGGCGTCCACTGCTGATCCGTTGTAGACCTCTGACCACCGGAACTAGCAGAAAATAAATGTGTTGTTTCCCAGCACTAAGTTTGTGGTAATCTGCTACAGAAACAACAGGAAATGGACACAACTTATCATCACCCTTTTCTTAAAAAAAAATAGCACACCTTGATTGGGTATTCCAAAGTGTTGGTGCGGTTTTGGCTTTAGTAATTTCAGAAGTACAAATACTATAAACTTGCAAACAACATTATTTGCAAGTTTTATTATTTGAATCTCTTTTACTCTTGTTTAGTTATGTGAACTTTATATAATATGTATTTTTTAAATTTTCTTTCAGTATCTCTGATTGAAGATAACAAACACTGAAACAAAAGCATTAATGTTAAAATTTCTTATTCCAAATTCACAGGACTAAATAAGTGAGTAAGAAATGTATACAATTAAGGGGCGCCTAGGTGGCTCAGTTGGTTAAGCCCCCGACTTTGGTTTCAGCTCAGGTCATGACCTCAGGGTTGTGAGATGGAGCCCTCCATGGGGCTCTGCACTCAGCAAAGAGTCTGATTGAGGTTCTTTCCCTTTGTCCTTGCCCCCATTCTCTCTCTCTCTCTCTTTCAAATAAATAAATAACCTTTAAAAATATTTTATTTTGGGGCACCTGGGTGGCTATCTTCCATACTGTATATACTGCCTTCAGCTCAGGTCATGATCCTGGGGTCCTGGGATAGAGCCCGCATCAGGCTCCATGCTCAGCAGAGAATCTGCTTCTTCCTCTGCCCCTCCCCCTGCTTGTGCTCTCTCCCTCTCTCTCTCAAATAAAAAAATTAATAAAATCTTAAAAAAAAAAGAAATGTATCCAATTAAGTTTTTGAGTCATATCTTTCTAAGTTTATAGCATTTATACTTCTGACATTATTAAGGTTTAAAACTGCACCGGGACTTTTGGGACACAATAAACATTCTTAAGCACTTCGATTTTGTTAGCAATGTATCCTAGAGTTCTTTATGTCTAACATAAGAGTGTCCTACTTTCTCTTACAGATGCACAGTGTCCTGTCATGTTGGTGGATTCGTCTCCTATTAACGGATAGTTGGGTTGTTTCTAATCACAAAGAGTGCTACTGTTAATAATCGAGTACGTATATCATTTTATATGTATGCAGGTAGATCTGTAGGACACATTATCAGAAATGGGAATATGGGGTCAAACTACTTTTTCACAAGAGTAGGGTGTGGCAGATTGTTGACAAAGAGGGTTATAGTAATCTCTCCCATTTCTGTGCACACACCCGTTGGCAACGTAACTTTACTGCTCCTGTCATCAAGAGGTAGAGTTTATTTCCCCACCCCTGGAATCTAAGCAGGCTTGTGACTTGCTCTGGCTAACAGAATGTGGAGAAAGTGATATGGTAGGATTTCCGAGCCTAAGCTCGCAGCAACTTCTCTCTCTCTCTTCTTCTCGGAACCACGAGTCCTCTACGTGAAGAAATCTGGGCTAGCCTCCATGAAGCTGAGAGACCAGTGGAAGGAGGCACAGCCAACTGCCAGCACATGTGAGATGAGCCCCAATGGCACCAATGAATGATTGCAGACACACACGTGACCTCAGGAGAGAGCAGGAATGCCAAGCTAAACCAGCCCAATTACCAGCCTGAAGACCCGCTGTTATATAAAGCTACTCATTTTTTAGATGATTTATTATGCAATAGTAGACAACTGATGCCTCAGGAAAGTAGTTTTTCTGAACAAGACTGATTTTGAAATGATGTACAATATGTTAGCCACAGAAACCAATAACCAACTTCTAGAGCAGTCTGTGGACTCTCAGTTTTCTGAGCAAGTCCTATTCAGCTAGTCTCTTTTTTTTTTTTTAAGATTTATTTATTTATTTGAGAGAGAGAGAGCAGGGTGAGAGGCAGGGGAAGAGGGAGAGAGAAAATCAAGCAGACTCCCCATGGAGCTCAGAGCCTGAGGTGGGGCTTGGTCTCAAGACCCCGAGATCAGACCTGAGCCGAAACCAAGAGTCAGACGCTCAACTGACTGCACCACCCGCGTGCCCTCCCCCCCCCCCCCATTCAGCTAGTCTTGTGTTTAGCTGTAGGTGTTGTAACTATTTGGATACACACCAACCCTGAGCACGCCAAAAAAGCTGGCTAGCCCCCCAAACTGTCTCACTTCCAGAGATAAGTGTTTAGTGTGTGTCGGAGCAGTGGCTACGGTAAGGGATTCCTCTCCACGAGGCATTACATTTCACTGTTGGACAATTTCTATTGTTAAGGGAAAAACTCCACACCTACGTCATCCTTTCTGGCACATACTAAGGCCTTTCTCAGTTCAAGAAAGGAAAATGAAGATTCTGAAAGTGCCCTGGTTAGCTTAATCTGGCTCCAAGGAAATAGTACATTTGATTTCAATTTATGAATTAGCACACCAGTATTTTTCAATGTCAAGAAAATCAATTTGATGTGTTGCAACTAGCATTTTTTAAATCATATATTTATACCCATGTTTATAATAGCATTATTCACAATAACCAAAATCTGTAAGCAACCCCAATGTCCATCAGCCGATGAAGAGCTAAGCAAAATGCGGTATAGACGGACAAGGGGATATTATTCCGCCTTGAAAAGGAAGACTATTCTGACACATGCCACAGTAGGGATGAGTCTTGAGGACATTCTGCCAAGTGAAATAAGCCAATCACAAAAGAAAAAAGGCTGTATGATTCCATTTATGTGAAGTACCTCGAGTAGTCAAATTCACAGATACAAAGGGTACTTGTATCAGTAGATACGAAAAGTACTTGTCAGAGGCTGAAAGGAGTTGGGGAATGGGAGAATATTGTTTAATGGGCAGAGTTTCTGGGATAATGAAAAAGTCTAGAGATGAATGGTGGTGATGGGTACAGAACAACGTGAATGTCCTTAATGCCACAGAACTGTATGCTTAAAAATTGTTAAAATGATAAATCGTCTATTATGCATATTTTATTTACTCTAATAAGAAATAATTACAATAAGTTGAAATAGAATAGAATAAAACATAGGTTACTTAGATGTGTCCACTGTGAAAATTCATCAAGCCCTTCATTTACCATCATGTACAGTTCTGCGTATTTGCTATGCTTCAATAAAAGAATTATTAAAAACTGGAATAAAATAGAAAATGTCAGGGTACATTGCCCTTAATAAGGGTAAGTGTTGTTTTGTAAAACTTTTATTATAGTTAGGGGTATGTGTGCATAGTGAATCATGATGTAAATTGTATTTCTGATTGTGGTTTTAAAACTTTTTGAAAAAACATTATGCTAGGGGCTAGTCTCCATTTCCTCGTTGAGGCTCCTTCCTTTTTGAATTTGATATGCTTTTCCCAATGAAAGGGATTTAACTTTATTTATTCAAGCAGAAAAATCCTTTCCCTGGGGTTTTCTCTTCGTCATAATCATTTTTCTCCATCTGACTGCTCATGGTAACTAGATTTCATATGGTAGATTAGCCAGTAAAGTCATGTACAGACATTCTATCATCTTGCTCCATGGACTGTTCACAGAAGCATTAGCATACATTGTGATGAGAGATGATGATGTGGGCTTTATGCTTCAGCTCAGAAAAACTAGAGTTTCCTTAAGTCATAGAGTGTTTGAATTTAAAAAGTCCTCGGTGAGGGGCGCCTGGGTGGCTCAGTCTTTGAGCGTCTGCCTTCGGCTCAGGGCGTGATCCTGGCGTTCTGGGATCGAGCCCCACATCAGGCTCCTCCGCTGCGAGCCTGCTTCTTCCTCTCCCACTCCTCCTGCTTGTGTTCCCTCTCTCGCTGGCTGTCTCTCTCTCTGTCAAATAAATAAACAAAATCTTAAAAAATAAATAAATAAATAAATAAATAAATAAATAAATAAATAAATAAAAAGTCCTCGGTGGTTACGGCTTCTAATCCCCTTCCACTCATAGGCATTTTTTTCTATAACATCCAAAACAGTGGCTTGTTCATCTTATGTCTGAACACTTCCAATTACTGTAAGGAACCTCAATTCATTGTAGAGTAGCTTCCATTGCAGAAAGTGTGTGAAAGCAGTTTCCTGGCAGAATTGGGTAGCAAATCTCCCTGGAGCCTGTAGAGACATCTCTGATCATGTAACAAGCAGGTTCTTGGACATGTTTAGTACCCACATTTCAAAGGCATCCTTCATGGAGAGTGTGTACTGGCTTATGAGGGCACTTTATTATTTTGCTGTGCCCATACAGTAATCCCAACACCACTTATTGAAGAGACCATCTTTTTCCCCCTGTGTATTCTTGCTTCCCTTGTTATAAATCAATTGATCATATGGGCATGGGTTTATTCCTGGGCTCTCTATTCTGTTTCATTGATCTGTGTGTCTGGTATTTTGTTTGTTTCTTTGTTTGTTGGTGTGTTTGTTTGTTTGTTTGTTTGTAGTAGGCTCCACACCCAAGGTGGAGCCCAACACAGGACTTGAACTCACAATCTTGAGATCAAGACCTGAGTTGAGATCAAGAATTGGATGAGTAACTGACTGAGCCACCCAGGCACCCCTTTTCTTAAATTTTTAATTAATCTCCACACCCAAAGAGGGGTCTGAGATCCAGTTGCATGCTCCACTGACTGAGCCAGCCAGGCACCCCCATCTATGTGTCTGTTTTTATGCCAGCTCCATACTGTTTTGATTACTATAGTTTTGTAACATAGTTTGAAATCAGGAAGTGCAATGCTTCCAGCTTTGCTCTTCTTTCTCAAGATTCTACCTCATAGTCCCACCACTACCCTAAATTGATACAAATAGCACCAATAATACCCCAGCTCTCAAATTTACTAATCATGGTCCAGACATGTAGTATTTGACTGCCCAAATTTCTTCTCCTTGAACATTTCTAATCTCTTCGTAAGGACCATGTTTTAAGTATATTTCCATATCATTGCTTCGGATGGAGCCTACCATGGGGAATGCTTACTACATTTCCAGCTTTGGCTGTCTGGGTTAAAACTCTAAATAAAGAAATGATGACCACCAACCCAGTACCAGATTGCTGTTTTTATGAAGTCAGCATACAAGCACAAACTTGGGAAATTCTGGGAACTTCTAAAATTTGTTTTGTTTTGTTTTGTTTCTATATTAGATATAATTGAAGGACTCATTTGTCTCGCATAAATGAAAATCTCTATAATACCCTCTTATGGACACTAGATTTTAAAACACATGTCTACCAATCATTCAGCTGTGTTAAGTCCTAAGTGCTCTAAGTACATTGAAATTCTTTGGAAAAGTGGAGATTTTGGAGAAGTGGACCTACTATTATCTTTGGCCCTATCTTCAGGGTAGCAAAAGAGAGTGTCAACCTGTGAAACAGGACACAAAGCAAGAGTAGGTATGGACCCCTTAGGGCACTGTGAAAGACAGTAGTGGAAACTTCCCATTGGCCTTCATAATGGATCATAGGATATTAGAACTGAAAGAGGCAAGTCAGGCCAGGAGTAGCAATCAGGAGTGATGGGAACCACTTGGCCCTTTGGTAGTTGATTCTAATGTACAGACTGAGGCTGAAGATGAGGCTGGACCTGAGGAGTGGATGGAAACAGAAGAAGATGGAAGTGTCATGCTGTACTCCCCCTGACAGCACATCACTAGAAGGGTCTGGACAGAGATTCGATTACCCAGTGTGAGTCCACAGGTGGCCTCGACATTATTCTCATGCTCCTAACCCCTATTTCAGTAGTAGACAATTTTCGCTGAATTGGAAACCACTTTGTTTGAGCCTGAAAGTGAGTTTCAATAGTGAAATTGGAGACCTGACAACTTGACACAAATACGGATATCTTTGACTTATCTGTCTAGTTAGAGCATAAACTCTTAGGGAGACGAGTCTTCATCAAAAAGAAGGCGTGATAGAGAGTATCAAGAATATTTATGTAATCATAATACAGAAAACGAATGAAGAAACCAGGAGCCAAAATATTGGCCTCCAATTTATGATGACAAAATTGATTTTTCAGTGATGACCTATAATATAACAAGATTTGTGAGGAGAAAATGCACACCACTCTAGATACTGCTGTTGGCCAGTATTTGCTGGAGTTTTAGGTTTACCAATATTCCAAGAAATTGAA
Source organism: Ursus arctos (assembly GCF_023065955.2). Lineage (NCBI taxonomy): Eukaryota > Metazoa > Chordata > Mammalia > Carnivora > Ursidae > Ursus > Ursus arctos. Next base: position 55,749,299 of record NW_026622841.1, read on the forward strand.
ACACTTAAATGTAGATGTAGTTTGAGAAAGAAGTTCAAGACCAGTATGAGACAGAAGTTAGTCACGTTTGGCACATGAAAAAATGTTCAAAATCATTAGCCATCAAGGAAATTCAAATCAAAACCACACTGAGATACCACCTTACGCCATTTAGAATGGCAAAAATAGACAAGGCAAGAAACAACAATTGTTGGAGAGGATGTGGAGAAAGGGGATCCCTCCTACATTGTTGGTGGGAGTGCAAGTTGGTACAGCCACTCTGGAAAACCGTGTGGAGGTCCCTTAAAAAGTTAAAAATTGAGCTACCCTATGATCCAGCCATTGCACTACTGGGTGTTTACCCCAAAGATACAGACGTAGTGAAGAGAAGGGCCATATGCACCCCAATGTTCATAGCAGCAATGTCCACAATAGCTAAATCGTGGAAGGAGCCGAGATGCCCTGCAACAGATGACTGGATTAAGAAGTTGTGGTCCATATATACAATGGAATATTACTCAGCAACCAGAAAGAATGAGTTCTCAACATTTGCTACAACATGGACGGCACTGGAGGAGATAATGCTTAGTGAAATAAGTCAAGCAGAGAAAGACAACTATCATATGATTTCTCTCATCTATGGAACATAAGAACTAGAATGATCAGTAGGGGAAGAAAGGGATAAAGAAAGGGGGGGTAATCAGAAGGGGGAATGAAACATGAGAGACTATGGACTATGAGAAACAAACTGAGGGCTACAGAGGGGAGGGGGGTGGGGGAATGGGATAGACCGGTGATGGGTAGTAAGGAGGGCACATATTGCATGGTGCACTGGGTGTTATACACAACTAATGAATCATCGAGCCTTACATCGAAAACCGGGGATGTACTGTATGGTGACTAACATAATATAATAAAAAATCATTATTAATAAAAAAAAAAAAAAAAAGAAGTTAGTCACGTTTGGGATTATTCACCCATCACTGGGAATGTAAAATGTAGACAGGAAGAAAACATGATGACTACCATCTGTTTCATACATTTCAAATGTTCACCCCTAACCGTGAATCCATGGGACTGCTACCACCTGATACTCTTCTGTTAGGGAGACAATGTTAGATTAACACTACTCTTACCCCCCAAATTCCAGGCTGTTGCTCCTGCAATTTGTGCAGATAACGCACATTTGTTATACATCCAAGTTGATGTGCTATGAAGGTGACCTTTGGCAACGCTAGTGGCAGAAATGACCTGGTACAGTCTTACCTACCAGAAAGATGGCAGCTTCTGTCACATTACTAAGTGTGGTAACTTTAATTCCATCCTTGTTCTCTACTTCATCGTTTCATAAAGGGATGAAAATTGAATTGTGAAAACCTTGCTATAGGAAAGGTGTCTGGCCAGGATAGACAGATACAAAGAATTTTACCTCTTCTAACTTACCCCTCAAACTAGGCACCTCAGAGACCTGGGGTTATGAAGTAGAGCAAGTATTAAAAGTAGAAAAGACAGTGAGGGCCGCCGGGGTGGCTCAGTCAGTTAAGCAACCAATTCTTGATTTTGATTCAAGTCATGATCTCAGGGTTGTGAGATCAAGTCTTGTGTCAGGCTCTGTGCTGGGCATGGAGTCTGCTTAAGAGTCTCTCTCTCCTCCTGCCCTTCCCACCCCTCTCTCCCTCTCTAAAAAAAAAAAAAAAAAGTAAAAAAGACAGTTGATAAGACACAAAGTGGGAAAACACAGAGGTCCTTGTGACTCTTGAAAAACTTTATCTCCAAAGGTATGATGACATCATTCTAGCTCACCTGTTTACTCACATCAATTTTAGTCATTGGAATTCTGGGAAAGAACATTCATCTTCATGAAGTCATTATGAAGAAAAGTCAGTAGTGGAAACTTCCCATTGGCCTTATGCTTTCTACTTTTCAATAAAGGAATAAGGCCCTGGGTAACTTGGGTGGACAGCTTGAATTTCCAGCTACACTATCACTGCAGAACAAGACTTTTAAGTTCATGAACTTTCAAGTGAAAATAATTGCTCAGCTCATTGGCCCTATTGGCAAAGTTCAGACTCAAGTTCTCACAGCCCTTCCATTAGATACACAATTTTCTTTCCATTCTCTTTTTTTTTTCTTCAAGGAACATGAAGCTGATCCTAAGAGTTTGCATGTTCTTTATTAAATTTCCATTTTGGAGTTTTCCAAAGAGTTTACGTTAAATGATTGCAGGACTTTTTTGCTTAATGAGATAAATAAGTTTACAATAATATTTTTTCAGTTATGAAAAATATTTGCCATACTAACTAATAAATGGTTTTATTGTAAAAGAGATGTAAATGCTTTTATATTTCAAGTTCTGGTAAAATTGACAATGGTTTTAAACACAATGGACCTACTTTAGTCCTCTTTGTAAATGTCATGGTTTAAGCAAGTTATACCATGATTCAAAGTATTTTTATTATGACTTTTGCAAACCACAGCTAGTTTCCTTTTGAGAAGGCCTAATTTTATTGGAAGAATCCTGAGTTTGTAGAATACTAATTAGTTCATCTCAGAAATCACTATGAGTTGTTCACAAATGTCCAACAAACCAGCTTAAGTAGTTCCTGTAGAGACAATAAATACCTTTTTAGATAGTAAAAAATATGGACTTTTTAATCTATCTCATAACCCTCCTTAACCATCTAATACATGTGCATTTGCTGGGAAAAGTTCTGGGAGACACAAGCCCACCATCATTAGGCAGAGGACAAAGCACTTCACACAGGTCCATTCTTCTGATCTCTGCAACCTAACAGAGACATTGATTCCAGAATTCTGCCTTTGTGTCTCTGGTTTTCCTTTTACATTTTGTACTCAGTCTCAAGAAAAGGTCCCTATGCTGGGATACAAGTTTTACTTTAGTGAACAAATTTCTAAACATTTATTTTATTGGCAGGGGGGTGGGGCAGTGCCAGGATGGCTCAGTCGGTTAAGCCCCTGACTTTAGTTTCGGCTCAGGTCATGATCTCAGGGTTGTGAGATGGAGCCCTCCATGGGGCTCTGCACTCAGCAAAGAGTCTGCTTGAGGTTCTTTCCCTCTGCCCTTCCTCCATTCTCTCTCTCTTTCTCTCTCTCTCAAATAAGTCAATAAATCTTTAATTTTTTTTTTTTTTTTTTTTTTACTTTGGGGCATCTGGGTGTGTCACTTATCTTCCATACTACAGTATGTACTTACTTCAGCTCAGGTCATGATCCCAGGGTCCTGGGATAGAGCCCACATCGGGCTCCCTGCTCAGTGGGGAGCCTGCTTCTGCCTCTCCAGTTCCCCCTGCTTGTGTTCTCTCTCTCTCTGTCAAATAAACAAATAAAATCTTTAAAATAATTTTTTAAAATTTTATTAGGAAAATTGTCTTTGGAATGCAGAGGCAGCTATGACTGTGTTTTGAAGCTTAAGCTGTTCTGTCTTGAAAATGTGAGGAAATAATGGTGAAAAACTGGAAAAGTTTTCCCTCCTAAGATTAGGAACAAGATAAGGATACCTGCTTTTACTACTTCTACTCAACATTATATTAGAAATGATAGTCAGTGTGATGAGTCAAGAAAGAGAAATAAAAGGCATCCAGATTGTAGGGAAGAAGCAAACCTGTTGTACAACCAAGCATCTTTGCTGTACACGAATGTTTGCTGCCATTGGTTTCAGCACATCTTTAGGTTGTACCGAGCTGGAAATTTCTCAATTTAATTTTTTTAAAAGATTTTATTTATTTGATAGAGAGCACAAGCAAGGGGAGCAGTGGGCAGAGGGCAGAGCGAGAGAGAGAGAAGCAGACACCCCACTGAGCAGGAAGCCTGATGCGGGGCTTGATCCCAGCACCCTGGGATCATGACTGGAGCCAAAGGCAGATGCTTAACCGACGGAGCCACCCAGGCGCCCCTCAACTTTAAAAACGTTATTACCTATAGATGTTTCATGCAAACTATTCAAGACCTAATTCTTCAGTCACTTTACTGTTTTTTTTATTAATTTAACTTTTTTTAAGTAGGCTCTATGCCCAGTGTGGGGCTGGGACTCACAACCCCAAGATCAAAAGTTGCTCAGGGTGCTTGGGTGGTTCAGTCAGTTAAGCATCAGACTCCTGATTTTGGCTCAGGTGATGATCTCAGGGTCCTGGGATGGAGTCCCACCTGGGGTTTCTTGCTTATCCAGGAGATGGTGGAGGATTCTCTCTCTCTCTCCCTCTGTCCCTCCCCCTGCTGGCACTCTCTCTTTCTTTCAAATAAATACACAAATCTTTAAAAAAAAAAAAAACAGTTGTGTGCTCTGCTGACTGAGCCGGCCAGGCACCCTCTGTAGTCACTTCACATTCGCCATTAATGCCTCAAACAACCAGAACTGAACATTTTCAATCCCATCTGTTGTCAAGGAAACCCACTTGGAATCATTTCCCTTTTTTAAAAAATTGATGTTTTTCCCAATATCCTCTATTCCTTAAGCAAGTGTTCACACCAAAACGATTATAATCCTAAACAGGTTTATTTTCTCTGTACTCATTTTGGCTGCTACAATCAAACATGGTTTCATTAACTCACCATCAGTCAATGGCTTTCCTTGCTTGCTTAACAAATGAGTCATTCAGAAACTTAAAATCTCATTTCCGTTTTTATTTGTGTGAAGAAATTCATCTGTGATGAGATATCCCATTTAAAGTTTTCTGATTTTTCTGACTGGTGCTTTCCTGCGAGTTGGGACTACTGTGATGTTGATTTTGACGATGTCGATGTATCCTGTATTTTTTAAGCAGAGGCTGTAGTGTCGTTGTATAATGAACATGAACCTATCATCAGTTGCATAAAATTTTTTCAGAAATAGATTAGTATCCTGATTTGTACTCCTATACAGCCGTTTGATGACTTAGAGGTGGAAAGATTTTATTGCAATTTTCGAGTTTAGGATATAGACTGAAATTTTTCTGAATCAGAAGAACCACTTTCAACCACTATTATCAAGCAGTGAATGGCTTTAGAGATTAGCTTTGCTGCAGATTTTTCCGCATTATGGAAATATGTTCCCTGTCTTGTTATGTAAGTATTACATATTACAGTTTTTCCTGTTGTTCTGCAAAGCCTAAAATACTTACTATCTAACCCTTTACAGAAAATTTCTTGCTCCCTGATTAAAGACATTGGAATAAGAGAATTCTGAGTATTTTTACTAAGCAGTATCTCACATTTAATTATAAATGTTTTAATGATTTTTTTAAGAGTGCTTCATCTTAAGTAGGAAATCAGTGGACTTAGTTTATAATCTTGAATTTCAAATTTTTTGGACCAAAGCATTTATTTACTGCAGTGATTTTTAAAACTAAATAAATCAGCTGAGAACCCTAAAGAAGGCATGTGGGCAGTGGAGATATGCATGGTAAAAATAGTAAAAAATAAGTACTTTAAAATGTTTAGTATATCCTTTTGTAGTGTTTTATTTACCTTATTAGTCAGAGTTCCAGGAATTTTTCATTATTTCTCTTTAATAACTTCGCAGAATTTTATTATGACTGACTGCCCAAAGTAAATGAGCAGATACAGTTGTCATCAAATTGTAATTACAGACAGTATAATTATCCCTTTTTGATGTTAGGAAGTGACAAAAGAAAATGCATTCAATTTATCATTTTTGTGATGTTTTGGAGGATTAGCAAATAACTTGATAAATATATTACTGCTTTAAAAACTAGTGTCCCTGAAAACCTATATAAAAATTTAATTTTGTACCCCCCCAAAAATTTTGGTTTTAGGTCTTGCTCACATGCTTCATTTTGAGTTAATATATAAAACTGTACTCCATTTTAGCTTCTTTATCTTATAGAATGGCCCATCATTTTGTCCTTTAGAGGCCTAAGGGCCAAAGTAACATTTCTCACAGATTCTTAAAACTGCAATAGAAGGACTTAATTGTCTTTAACTTAACTCTTTTGATAAGAAGTCTCCAACAGTCCTGATCTTTATCTGTAAAAGCAATAAAATCTGTTTAATAACTTTAAAATATTCAAAGAGGCATTAGAGATTGTGTGGTTCAAATCTATCATTTCACAAATGAGAACATTTCTTCTTTATCCCAAAAGTAAGTATCATTTAAAATTTTTTTTAATTAAAAAAAATCCCACGTTTTACTTTTAAATTGAAGTTCACTTTCCAGACCAAATACCAATGTAGAAACTTCCAATACATAGAATATAGTCTAAAACACATTGCCATGTCCGTGAAACAGATTATTCAGTATTATTAGGATGCCAATTCTCTCCCAAATTGGTCTATGTATTCAACATAATTCCAATCAAAATCCCAGTAGTTATTTTTAAGATATTGACAAGCTGACTCTAGAATTTATAGGGAAATCCATAATACCTATAATAACCAGAATATTTTTTAAATATAATACAAAGGTAAAGGACTTACCTGCTTTCAAGACTTGAAATTATAGTAATTAAGACAGTGTGGTATTATTATCATTGGATAGAAATAGGGATCAATTGACAGACATAGAGATCAATGAAAGAGAATATACAGTCCAGAAATTGATGCACATATACACGGTCTATCATTTTTTAAAAAGATATCAGAGTAATCCAAAGGGGAAAGGATAAATTTTTCAACAAATGTTGCTGGATATCCATTTAGATAAAAATTAGCCTTGACCCTTACCTCATACCATACATTAAAGTGAACTCAAAATGGATGATAGACCTAAATCTTAAATTCAAACCTATAAAACTTCTAGAAAAAAAAAATATCTTGGGCAGGCAGAGATTTCTTAAGACACCAAAATCATAGGACATGAAAAAAAAAAGGTGATAAATTAGACTTCATCAAAATTAAAATTTTCTGCTCTTCAAAAAACACAAATAAAAAAATGCAAAGACAAACCACAGACTGGGAGGAAATAGTTACAGGATCTGACAAAGGACTTGTACTCAGAATATGTAAATAATTTTTACAACTCAATAATAAGACAAATAATCCAGTTTAAAGTGGGTAAAGGATTTAGGGGCACCTGGGTAGCGCAGTCGTTAAGCGTCTGCCTTCGGCTCAGGGCGTGATCCCGGCGTTCTGGGATCGAGCCCCACGTCAGGCTCCTCCGCTGGAACCCTGCTTCTTCCTCTCCCACTTCCCCTGAGTGTGTTCCCTATCTGGCTGGCTGTCTCTATCTCGAATAAATAAATAAAATCTTTAAAAAATAAATAAATAAAGTGGGTAAGGGATTTAAATGAACGCTTCACCAAAGAAGATACACAGATGTCAAGTGAGCACAGGAAGTGGTGTTCAATGTCATTGGTCTTCAGGGAATGCAGATTGAAACCACGGGAGCACCCCTAGGTATGTCTTAATTAGAAGCTTGAAAATACCAAGTGTTGAGGAGGTTATGAGGCAACTAAAACTCTCATACATCACTGGTGAATATATAAAATAGTATAACCTTTGTGAAACAGCTTGGTTGTTTTTTTTATAAAGGCAAACGTACCATTACCATGTGACCCAGCTATTCCACTTCTAAGCATTTTCTCCAAGAGAAATGAAGCCCTATGTCCAAAGAGCTGTAACATTCAGAGCAGCTTTACCCATAATAGCCCTAAACAGAATACAACTCAAATGCTCACCGACAGCTAAATAAACATACTGTGTACATCCACGCAATAGAATATAAATCAATAATAAGAACCAAATTCTCCCCCTCCTTCTCCCCTCCCCCTGCTTGCACTCTCTCTCTAAAAAAATAAAGAAATCTTTAAAAAAAAAAAAGATATTTTGGGGCTCCTGGGTGGCTCAGTCCATTAAGCATCTACCTTCAGCTCAGGTCATGATCCCAAAGCCCTGGGATCAAGCCCCATGTCGGGCTGTCTGCTAGGCGGGGAGCCTACTTCTCCCTCTCCCTCTGCCTGCTGCTCCCCCTGCTTATGCCTCTCTGTCAAATAAATAAATAAATAAAATCTTTAAAAAATAAAAAAGTAAAAAAAGATATTTTGATCACAAGTTTTCTGAAGAGCATTCACTTACTGTCTTTCTAGTATTGCAAGCTACATTCATTCCTCTCCTACATCCTGTCCCCATGGCAACAGTACTCAGGTGCCATTTTTGCAGGTTTTACCTAGTAAATCTCAGCATCAATATAATTTTTGCATTGTTGTGTTGTTGTTTATACCAAATTAGAAAGGTTAATAACAAAATATTACAGACAGAAAACAGGTTGGGATACACTTCAAAGCACTCAGAAGCAAAATTTATATACATCCAAGTGTTCTTGGCTTTTTGTTCCAAATTACATAGGAAAAATCTCAGTACCAAATTTTGAACAGGAAAACACTCAGAATAAAACATGTATAATTAATTCTATTCAGGAGCTAAATCTGATAGGACAGCTACTGGTGATAGTAATAAAATTGGATAGTGCATGGTCATAAATAATTTTCCAACAGGTATTTTTTTCCTCTTAATCATTTTCAGGGTTGAGAACACACCACCCCCCAAAATGGTATCTTGGCATATTTAATATCCCAAGCTGAAAGGATTTGAGAAATTGCAGGTATAGGAAAGACTTTCTGACCTTCCCCTGAAGCACGTCATAGACCCTCATGTGGAAAGTGCCTTCCCTGGGGCACCTCGGTGGCTCAGTCGGTTAAGTGTCTGCCTTTGGCTCAGGTCATTGGGATCTGGGTCCAGCATTGGGCTCCTTGCTCAGCGGAGAGCCTGCTTCTCCCTCTGCCTGCTGCTCCCCCTGTTTGTGCTTGTTTGTGCTTGCTTGCACTCGCTCTCTCTGACAAATAAATAAATAAAATCTTTATTAAAAAAAGAAAAGAAAAGAAAGTGTCTTCCCTATTCCCAGAGGAGAGGAGCATTCTTACCTCCCAAGACAGAGAGACTCAGGGAAATTTGAAGGAATGCCTTGCTAAGTTTCCCCCAGTTTACTACCCTTAGCTCAGATTCTTTACCCTATCATATTTTCCCATGATGTCCTTCTCTTCATCAAACCAGCATAAAAATGCTCAAGTCTAACCATTTCTTTGAGGTCTTCATTTCCTTATGAAGATTTCTAGGTCTCATAAACTTATATTAAATAAACCTGTAAGCTTTTCTCTTGTTAATCTGTCTTTTGTTACAGAGACCCAGCTGAGAACTTAAGCAGGGAAGAGGAAAGATATTTTTCCTTCCCTGTATTACCAACTAGATTAGCTTTTAGACTCCCACAGTTTGGATATTTAATTGTTTCACTGCCTAGAGGCTTTGTGTTCAAATATTCTATTCAATTTAAGAATTATTCTAAAGATTTGGGGCGCCTGGGTGGCTCAGTCCGTTAAGCATGTGCCTTCGGCTCTGGTCATGATCCCAGGGTCCTGGGATTGAGTCCCACATCAGGCTCCCTGTTCAGCTGGGAGTCTGCTTCTCCCTCTGCCCTTCACCCCGCTTGTGTTCTCTAGCTCTCTCTCTCTCTTTCTCAAATAAATAAATAAAATCTTAAAAAAAAAAAGAATTATTCTAAAGATCAGGACTAATGAGCAGATCCTAACAATCTCTCCCCAGCCCCTCTGAGTTCTCCCAGCTACAAGATTAAAGAAGAAAACAATTCAGACCTACTTGTCTCTGAAAATAGGACTGGTGAACTTTTTTTTAAATCAAGAACTATTAAATCCACAAGGAAAAAACACTTATAAGCCACCTTGTTTTGTTTTTCTTCTTTTTTAAAAATAAAAAATGAAAAATGAGGAAAATGAGAACAAGAACTTGTACATGAGTGTTTAGAAGAGCATTATTCATTATCTCCAAAAGGTGCGAACACCCCAAATGTCCAACCACGGGAAGTATGAATGGAACAAAGGTTGAATATGCATATTATTTGGCCATAAAAAGGAAAATGATTCTAACACACGCTACGACATGGACGAAACTTGAAGACATCATGCTAAGTCAAGGAAGCCAGTCAGAAAAGACCACTTACTATGTAATTCCATTTACGTGAAATGTCCAGGTCAGGCAAATCTATGGAGACACAAAGTAGATTTATGGTAGCTTCCAGCTGGGGGTAGATGGGTCGGTAGAAGGGTGATAGCTAAAAGGTATGAGATTTCTTTTTGAGGTGCTAAAGTGTTCAAAATTGGCTGTGGTGATGGCTACCACATCTCTGAATATGCTAAAAATCATTTGATTATACATTTTAAATGGATGATTTGTATGGTATGTGAATTTATAGTTCAATAAAGCTGTGAAGAAGAAGAAGAAGGAGGAGGAGGAGGAGGAGGAGGAGGAGGAGGAGGAGGAGGGGAAGGGGGGGGGAAACAGGCCTTTGAAGATCCAGAGCAAGTCACTTAAAGCACCCGTCTCAAGATTTGGTTGTACCACCAATGCCTCATGCATTGTGGGTCCTGAAAAATGCTGAACTACATTTGCTTCAAGCTCCATTTCAGAGAAATAAGCATCTGGCACAGCTATGTTTTAAAAAAAAAAAAAACATGAATCTGATTCCTAAACACATTCTTCCTCCTCAAAGACCTGTTGCTTAAAATGTCACACCTCTGTGGGTTACCTCCTCATCAGAGAAGCTGAACCCAAACCCAGAGTGGATACAAAGTAGATAGATATTGTATTACATAAACATTTCGCATCACCCCCACAAAGATATTATATATGCCAAATTTGCGTCGGTAAAATGAGGACCTAACACCTATCTCATAAAGTTAACTTGAGAATTAAATAAAATTATGCATGAAAGTGCTTAGCAAAGTACCTGGAACTGAGTAAGCGCTCAATAAATGGTAATTATAACTATTATTACTCCCTACAAGAAAACTTTTCAAAACATCCTTACTCATGAACCTGCCTATCGAAACAAGAACCAGATTTCAAATTGTCCTAATTTATAATCATTTCAATTTCTTCCACTTTCTGACTTGAAGTGATTTATTTAAGCAAAGTACTTAACAAAAATTCACTTACTTAAAATTGGCTGATGATAAAAGGAGAAATAAGACATGTAACACTTTAATAAACTAATTACTTTCGGGCCACCTGGGTGGCTCAGTTGGTTAAACAACTACCTTCAGCTCAGGTCATGATCCCAGAGTCCTAGGATCGAGCCCCACATCAGGCTCCCTGCTCAGCGGAGAATCTGCTTCTCCCTCTCCCACTGCCCCTTCCTCCCAGCTCGTGCTCTCTCTCTTTCATTCACTCTCTCTCAAAAATAAATAAAACCTTTAAAAAAAATTACTTTCTTTGGATTGAAGTAAAAAAGAAATCCAATTTTACCATTTATCTAGACAGCTAAGGATCTGTTCAATATTTGTGACATAGTCATATTCACCTCACTGTGTGGCCACAACTACATGAAACTCTCTTTTTAAAATTCTATGAATGGGTGCCTGGCTGGCTCAGTTGGAAGAATACGCAGCTCTTGATCTCAGTTGTGAGTTCAAGCCCCACATTGGGTGTAGAGATGACTTAAATAAATAAACTTTAAAATACATATATACATACATACATAGAATTCTACACAAATTACAAGTATTAAAGTATGGGCTTTATATATATAGAAAGGATACAAGAAGGAAAGAGCTTTGCCTTACTACATACCAAAGGAAGGCCACCAGCCCTGAATATTTTACTTCAAAAGCATATTTCAAAATATTTTTAAAAAAAGAAAGAATGAAAGTCAGAGAAGTATTTTTTATGTGGAGTCTGCAGTGGAGTATTACTATTGCTACCATAGCAACCAGATCACTAGATGGTTTTGCAAAGGAAGTGTCTCCCCAGACCAGCTGCCAACGTGAAGGATAGCAACCACATTGCTACTCTGTTCTCTTTCACCTCCCCCACTTAAGTTTTTCCAAAATGTTTCCAGAACATTGATTTCAATTTCTTGGAACCTCAGTAAGGACCCTCTCCCTGTTCCTTTCCATCCCACAATCAACTCTCTTACTCAACAAAATCCAACTTAGCTCAGTTCTCCGCCTCCCCGCCCTGCCTTGTAGAAGGTAGTGTTTGATCATGTGATAAACCAAAAACTGGCATTGGACTTGGACAAAGCCCTTTTGTACCTTAAAATACTATCCTGGGTTGAGACACATTCCCATTTTTTTTTTTAATTTTACTTATTTGAGAGAGAGAGAGAGGTTAAGAGAACAAGTGGGAGGAGGGGCAGAAGGAGAAGCAGACTCCCAGTGGAGCAGGGAGCCCAACAGAGGACTTGATCCCAGGACCCCGGGATCACGACCTGAGCCTAAGGCAGATGCTTCACCAACTGAACCACCCAGGCATGACCCATTCCCATTCTAAATTTAAAGGCATTGTTCGCAATTATTGAAACTAAAGCCAGTTCTTGGAGAGTGGAAGTAGTGAAGAATAGTGGCTAGGGGCTTAGCCCCTACAGTTACATACACTTGATGACCAAGGTCTAATATCCCCTGCCCCACCTCTCCTCCCTCCTACCTTCCATTGCAAAACACTCTGGGCCAGAGATTTTGATGCAGGGCTTTGTTGGGGAACACCACCTGTAAGAGGAAAGGGGAGGCAGACTGGGGCAGAGGGAGAAGTTCAACTGCAATACATTCCCAAGAGAGGTCTCAGCTGACCCTGCAGGGAGCAGTGGAGCTGTTATGGCCCTTGAAGGTCCACCTCCCTCTGCCTCTTTTTGCCAGCAATTTGAATTGGCTAACGCGGAGACTTGCACCTCACAGGAGGTCACTGGGATTGTAGGGCCTCCGGGGCCCCCGGTTTCCTAGCACCTAGAAAACAAACTCTACCTGGCGGCTGCCGGTAATTCCGGCTTATGAGAGTACGCAGGAACACGGAAAATCTTCCGTCTCCAGCGGTGTCCGAGTGTTCAGTCTCTTCAGCAAGGACACCTGCGCTCCCTGAAAGTTGCTGCAGAAATAATTCCAGACTTTTGTCAAACACTTCAGAGCTTAATGCTAAAGTTGCAAAAAATTGCTTAAAGGTATTCTTCTAGAGAGTGAACCCCAAGGCCTGGATCTCCCTGTGCCTACTACATGATGGGGAATTTCAATTAATAATAAATAAAGATGTGATTTTTATGCGCCACTCACATTGGTCTTTTTAACATTGCTTCTTGCAGTATTTGTGTTGGGATTTTATTTTTGCAAAAATAGGTAGAATTTTCCCTAAATACACATATGTGAAAAAAAAGGGAAGTTGTTGGCATGCTGACTCAAATTGTTTTGTATACAAATACTGTTAAAAAATACAACAAAGTTATCCTAGTACCTGGGTTTTTCTTAAGCTTTAAGCCAAATCCTTTATGAAGACCATTAACAGTGAAAAACAGTGCACTTTTAAAAAACTGCTGCATATAAAATGTTCGAGAAATTTAATTTTATTTCACATGTGTAGGCACAAAATGTGTGTGAATACAGCAATCAGAACTAATTTCTATAGATTCCCATTACACTTCTGTACTCTGTTTTAATGCCAGTGTGTATTCTACAAAAGAAAATGGTTTCCTAAATTAGTTAACTTAAAACTAAGTGCCAGTGTTTTTATTTTAAAAATTAATTTTATATAATGAAATCTAAAAAAAAAATGTTGCTGGACAGCTTCTAATGCAGCAAGTTGGTCTGGGCTCCCTTGAAGGATGCTAATTTTTGGGTTCATTTTCCGTTGCCATGGAAAAAATTATCACCAACCCAGTGGCTTAAAACAACACCCATTTATTAGCTCACTGTTCCATAGATCAGCAGGTTGGGTGAGCTTGGCTAAGTCCTTTGCTTAGGGTCTCACATGGCTGAATTCAAGATGACAGTCATTCTAGGCACTTATCTGGAGTTTGTTCAGTTGTAGGACGGAAGTCCTCATTTGCTTGCTGGCTGTTGACCAGGGGGTCACTCTCTGTCCTGGAGCCAATCTCCAACCCTCGTACATGGCCCCTTTTTGTTTTCAAGGCCAGCAAATGGCGCCGAATCCTTCTCCTGCTTCTTTTCTTTCTGACTTCCTCTTCTAGCTACCAACTGATGAAAACTCGGGGTTTTAAAGGGCTCACACAAGGTGAGGTGCACCCAGATCATCTTGCTAGGTTAAAAGCAAGTGACTATTAACCTTTATTACATCTGCAAAATCTTTGCCACGTAACATAACATAACGGTGGGAGTAAAACCAGGAGAAGGTTGTGGGCCATCTTAGAACTCTGCCTCCCACAGCCAGAGGACCGAATAGACCACCAGAGTACCAACATGTACTGTCTCCAACACACTGGCCTCCTTTTTGGTGCCTGGAGACCCGATGGATAGCAACTTTACCTTGATCGCTGGAAGGACTGATCACCACACATCTACTCACATAACCCAAAAAAAAAACTTTTTGGGGGAAGCAGAACGTCGTTGGGGTTTATCAGACACTCCTGCAGAGAGAGGTGTGATAACACGGAAGTCTGGGTCACTGAGACTGAGACCGCTAACTTGTCACAACAGGATATCGTCTCTTTAGTGAACATCAAAGGGTAGAGGCACTTGTACTAAATCCTGACTCACTCACTGGTGCCAAACGGCGTGAATTTTGCCTCATCAGCACTTCTTCCCCAATGGCTCATCCAGGTCTGGAGGCTCCCCTATGGCACTTATGGGCTAGGGAAGTGCCAGTCTATAACACATCAGGTCCTCCTATACATTCAAATGTACGTGTAACAACAGTGTGCTGACTTGCCCCAAAGTCCTCACCCACAAGCTCATGTTAAGCTCCTTTTCCTGGTGAGATCCCTCCCCAGATCCCATCAGTCAAATCCGAGTGCCCTTCTCCCGAAAGATATGATGGTCACTTGGGTGCCTATATTCAACACAGCCATAGAAGTTTGAGGCACTCTCCACTCCACCACCCAAGTTCCCCAGAATACTTGGATGGCTGTATGTGACGTCTGTTTTCCTTGGGGACAGGGAGAACTTAGGCCTGCCTGTAATCATTTTTTTCCTTAAAGCAGCTGAAAGCCAGGGAGAGGAAGATGAAGGGATCAGAGGGTACAAGAGGAGAGAGCCGCCCTGGCCAGTAAGCAAGGCACATTTCTTTTTATTTTCAAGGCTGCCTACTCAGCTCAACGGAACAACTCTCGTTTGGGGCCCACCCAAAGTTCTATGTACTCCTTGCTGACAGTATTTATTTTAGTGCTGGGGACCCTTTGACTCAGCAGCCAGCCACATTGCCTTTGGGCTGGGATTATAGGGTACGATAATATCCCTTCCCCCACCTTACACCTGTCAGGGCAGTACTACCAAAAGACAAAGAAAGACAATAAGTTTTGGTGAGGATGTGAAGAAACTGAGAGCCTTGTACACTGTTGGTGGCAATGCAAAATGGTGCAGCTGCTACGGAAAACAATAGGGAGGTTCCTCAAAAAGTTAATGTAGAAATACCATCTGATCTAGCCATCCTATTTCCGGACAATTATTTAAAAGAATTGAAATCAGGAGCTTGAAAAGACATTAGGACTCTCGTGTTTATTGAGGCACTCTTCACAATAGTCAAGATGTATAAACAATTTAAATATCCATCCACAGATGAATTAACAAAGAAAATGTAGTATAGTCATATGATGGAACATTATTCAGCCTTAAAAAATAAAGAAATTCTGTAGTGTGTGACAACACAATGAACCTTGAGGACATTATGCTAAGTGAAATAAGCCAGTCACAGAAAGACAAATGCTGTATGATTCCACTTACATGAGAAACCTAAAATTGTCAAATTCATAGAATCATTCAAAGAGTAAAATGGTGGTTTCCAAGGGCTGGAGGAAATGAAAAGTGGGGAGTTGTTAATCAACGGGCACAGAGTTTTGGTTGAGCGAAATGAGTAAGGTCTAGAGATCTGCTATACAACATTGTATTTAGAGTAACAGTACTGTATCATACAATTAAAAATTTGTTAAGAGCGAAGATCTCACCTTAAGTGTTCTTGCCACAATGAATTTTTTTTTATTTAAAGAACAGAAGAAGAAGTGGAGGAGGAGGAGAAAAAGAAGAAGACTCCCTTTCAAGGTACTGACCCTCTTCTTTTTAACCAGGGTAAATAGAGGTGTGGAATAGCACAATGATTATGAACCTAGATTCTAGAGACACACTTCCTGGGATTGAATGCTAGGGTTTCCATCTTGTTAGCTGTGTGGCCTTGGACAAGTTACTTAACAGCTCTGTTTGTCCATTTCTGCATGAAATGGGGATGATAGTATCTTGTCACAGGGACCATGAAGATTAAAGGCATCAATCCACATAGACACTTAGGAAGGCCCTGCACTCAGTAAATGTTAGTTACAACCAAAGGAATTACTAAATGAATGATTTAAACAATAATTCCTATGGAATGTGGAAATCAATTAAGTATTTCTTCCCAAAAGAATAGAACATTTGTACAAGTATAGTTCTATTCTTTAGTTTCTTTTTGCCGGCCAACTAACAATAGTGATGGATATAAGTGTATGTTTTCTTAATAGGAAGGAAGAAGGCTTAGGTTGACTGAGTACAGTTTGCCAGGCACAGTGTAGCTACTTCCACATATATTGATTGTTTTACCTTATTCTCACAATGAGCCAGCAAATTGGGCATTTCATCACCATTTTCCCGTACGATGAAACTTGCCCAAAGTTGAGTAACTTGTTCCCAATCACAGTGCCTAGCAAGGTCTGTGAGTTCAGGTCTGGCTACAACACACAATCTGTCAGCACAGATGTCCACAGATTGGCTCTGCATGTAGCCACCTAATTCATCAATGAATAAGATGAGTTGAAATCGTTATTTTTGGAGGAATTCAGCGCCAGTAAGAGTTAAATTATTTATTGGCTATTCCAGACTGTATGGTTTCCTATTTAAACACACCTAGTCTAGGTGTAATACTCTAAATGACCAAATCTCTGGTCTAATTGTTAAGGGACATAACTTACAAGAAAGTAAAGTTATGAAAGAAAAAAATCACTGGAATTTGAAAGATAAATTGATGCCTAAGAAAAGATGGGATGGGGTTAATAAGGCAATAATTTGGGGAAATACAACCACCAAGAAATGCACTATTACTATTACTGAACCTTATCTTAGTTAATATTCCCTTGGCATATATAGACATGAACTACCAACTACCAGGGAAATCTACCTCTTCTCTGTCTTTTGGAAGGTATTTTGGAGGTTTGCCGGAGATATTGCTTTAAATATTCATAAATAGAAGCAACTATCCAATGTCGGAAAAGTAAATCAAGTAAATAAAAGGAAATGCTTGTATTCTTGTTGCCATGGAATTGTCCTTAGCAAGTTATTAGTGTTATACTAAAGAGGCTCAGAATACATTTCACTTATTTGCTTATGTAACTTTTACTCACTATTTTCACTTTGTGGTGCGTAAAGGAAAAATGGAAGTAAAAACACGATGACCTTTCCATTTTGTCCTTACACAGAAAACAGGAAGAGTGAGCACTGCCATCTTTTGGTTACACAATATAATAATTGAAATCGTTACACTTAACAGCCAGAAGAATGCTGTTAGTCATCACCAAGTGAACAGAAACACTTACTTACCCGGCATGAGTCAATTCTTTGGATGATTTCCTCATAACAACTTTCCTCTGGAAAGTAATCACAAAGGTTCCAAAACCTAAATTTTCTTTTAATAGTAGATGCAGAGAGAACGTGCTGATGGGTTGTCTAGATTCTTAGAGACTACCGACAGTTCTAATTATATTTGATCATTCTAAAGCATTCAGAGTGGATGAAGAGGAGAAGTGGAGAACTTTTTCTTGTAATCATTGAGGCCAATTTCACAACTGCCCCAGGTGCCAAGAACTTGAATGAAAGGCTACACTTTCTTCGATGAGGGAATGCCATGGCAGAGGCCGCCAGACAGATACCACTCCAGCGTCATCTACACCAAGCAAGAGAAACGGTAGAGAACGTCAGGACAGGTCACAGGTACATTCCAGGGATGGCCTATGTTGTAGGGCAACACTGTGGTACTATGAAAGGAAGTTCTGAGAAGTTCATCGGAGGGTACTGTCTGGGGCCAACATCCCAGCTGCCTTAGCAGCAGAGAAGCCATAAAACACTGTTGATTCATGACATGTGTTTTACTGACAGCAGTCCAACACCTCCTTGGAGCAGGTAAGGGGTATATATTTTGAAGAGGAAACTTCTGGATTTGAAGAAGAGAGGATTCTGTAAAGGAAATATAATCGCCGCAGACCATGTGTGGATCCGGAGAGAAAGATGCCAAAATAAGTTTTTTAAAAGCCTCATCAGGGTGCCAGAAAATAGAATATAAAACCCAAATGAGAATTTTAGGAATACTGGGGACAAAAAGGGAAATATGGAAATATCATAGCAGTTGAGTGAAAGGAAGTGATCTGAATTTGAACTTTTTTAGATATCCTCAAGTCTATCCTGATATACTCTCCTTTGCTGTAGAGACATGTATCACTTTCCCATGTCTCCTGACATATTTTTGGAGATAAAAGGGTAGAATTTACTTCTTCTTGTTAAAAAACAAAACATTTCCATAGGATACCAAAGAGTAGACTGGCTAGGGGTGACCTGGCTTCCGGTATTATGTCTTCACTAACTAGCCAGATGCCTTGAGCCTTGGTTTCCTAAATCTATAAAGTAGGTTTCTTGGATTCTATCAGTGCCTCTCAAGGGGGGGTCTGCAGACACCTCTGCAGCTATAGATTACATTCAAAGAACCCTAGGTTCTCTAGTTTGAGAAATACCAGATTAGATCATTTCTAATGGCCTTAGCTCTAAAATTCTGAGAGGAAAAAAAAAACCATTTTCCTTCACTAAATTCCTCAAGACCTAGAGGAGGAAGAAAAGCCAACACACTTGTCTTTTTCTTTCTATGTTCCTTCTCCCTTTCTGACATGCAGTTACTCTATTGTTCTAATTTCTAAAGCAGTGCTTTCCAAAAGAAACACATCTAACTTCAAATTTTATAGTGGTCACATTTTTAAAAGAAAAAAGAGACAGGTGAAGTCAATTTTAATATTCTATTTTATTCAATCCAATATATCCAAAATATTATCACTTTGACATGTCAGCACTGTAAAAGTTAACGAGATCGTTCAGTCTTCGGGATCTGGTGTGTCTTTCACATTTACAACACAGTCCAACTCAAGCTGGCCCCACTGAGAGCACTCAGCAGTCACATGTGACTGGTATCGGACAACAGGTGTAGAGCCCTCCTGGCGGAAAGCTAATGCTCCGCTTTCCATGATTTCACGTTTTCCGAAAAAGAGCCCGGTTGGCTTACCCAAGCCCGGAACCTGGAAGAGGTCTAGAACCCACAGAAAAGGCTCAGAATCTGAAAGAACACCCCTCTACTCAAAACTCCCCAGTAGAAATGCTTCTTTCCTCAAACCATCAGTCCATCCTTCCCAGAACACTTGAAAAGTGCTATTTTTTTTCCTTTCTTACCTTAATGCTATTTCTCCACAACAAAACTGAAAGTGTTTTTCTCAACAGACCATTCCCCAGGGAAGCAAGTAATTATCCCTCTATCTTTGGATTCGGGCAGATAGTGATTACCCACAAAATCCCTGCTGCAGACACAATAAGCATTTGTATTTGTGTTCTTCATTTTTGAAATGATGCGGAAACTTCCATTAATTCACCAACTCTATTGCAGGAGAACTCATTCTGAGACTGTTTCCAATTAATGTATTTTTTTATTGTATGACATGATGGCAAAAGGGATGGAAATGACTAGAATCTAATTTGGACATCAGTGATCTGGATTTCAGTTTGGGACATTATGTCTGTCCTTTTATACAAAGACCTGGAATACCGAGTGAAAGAAGTAAACAAGAAATTTTGCAAGTTGAGATGAGGTAGACTATTTCGCACGGGAGAAGATAAGGGGTATTTTTTGCATTCAGCCAGCATACTATGTAAAACGAAATTACCATATGTGTATAGGAGTCAGAGCTTCCTACTTATCAAAGCGGGTTCTGACATCTCTGAATTCCATCATCTTCCCACTTTCTCGTCTATTTGGCATGGCAGCATAGTTCAGAAGGGCAAAGGCAAGCAATGGATTCAAGTATTTCTTACTTTCTTAGGTCAGAAACATGAGCTGCCTAAGGAGATCCGCATGAACTTATTTATGTATCCTTTGTCACAATGCGCCTTTCTAATCCTCTCGTTCAACCCTCTAAGAACAGGTTTTGGCCAGCCAGAAGGGCTGGGGTAGCTAGAGGGGAACACTGGATGAACCACTGAGAAAACCACTGGTAAAAATATGAAATTTCACTGTACCTCACTCAAACCTATTCCTACAATATCGATACATCTGTGTGCTCTTTGTGTTGATGGTTCCAGATGGTCTGCTTCCAGGCCATCATAATTTCCCTCCCTTTTTCATCATTGATGTCAACTTCCAAAAGATGAGCTTCGATAGAAGGAAGAGGGATTACACAGCACATAGTATAAAGATTAGATTTGCCATACTGTATAAAGTCGGTACATTACTAAATTAGCACCGTACATTTCTGAAAAGCTGACACTTGCTGAAATGATGCCCCCCTCTGCTATTTCTTTAGACGGTCAATGATTCTTCTAGGTCTTTGTACCTGCTCCCCCCACCCCAGCACCGCACTTGCTATGGGTATCTGCTGGCTGGTTCAGTTCCAAAAGGAGGGAGGAGGTCTCCAGGGCAATGAATGTGAATGGGGAAGGTTCAACATCCCAGGGGCTTAGCCAGTCTTGAGTTTCTTAAAAATAAATGTAAATGGATTCTTGTTGTAAAAATAAAGGTGCTGCATTTTTTGTGGCCTGACTACCTGTCCATCCCTAAGCAAAAGTGGACCATGATTTCCTTTATTTTCAGCAGCCAGGATCTGGCTTTTACCCTAAAAATGACCTTTCTACCTGTCTACGTCCTTTACACATCCTAAGAAATTATAGAAAGGACTCCCATTTACTATATGGTGAGTAAAGGAGTGTAAACAAATTGAAAATTAGCTTAAGCCCTTCTACCCCATGTAATCAGTGTTCTTCATTTCTGCCCCATCAAGTACTTAATCCAGAAGCACAGTCCACAGGAGGAAATAGAGTCCTTCCCTGCTGGGTCTGGGCCACTTGCCCTGGTCGTCTCCGTGTTTCACTCAAGCTACCTCTCCATCCCAGCTGGACTTCAGACAACTCCTTTGAGGGAGATGAGGCCCATCAAGGAATGCGAAGGCTCCGAAATTTTACCCAACTTCTACACTAGCAAGTTCCTGTTTCCTGGATGCTGGCAGAAGACACAAGACTCCTGGGTCAGAAACAAAGGACTTCATTACTAACAACAGAGCAAGCAACACTAGCACCTTTGCTTTAGTTCCCTTGCCTGGATGTAACACAGGGATTACACCATGGTCCCACATGACGCCTGAACATGCAGTGGGTTGCCTTGAAGGAGAGGAACACAGGATCAAGGCCCCAGCCCTTGAGCCAGAACAGACAAACCATTCCCCCTCTGCCGTGACCTACTTACAGTGACTCACTAGAGAAACTGCTCTGTATTAGGAGAAGCGGCAATCTACCAGTCAGACGTACTCAGCAGGATGACTTGGGGATGTTCAGGGCCCAGGGCAGACAGAGCCCCATATACATTTTAGAATTCCAAACTTTCCTTCGGAATTACCTTAACCCAAAAATTCACAACACTGAGCACTAATAGCCCTGGGCCAGCTGTTGAAGACTGCATCAAATGTTGTATTCATCGCTAAAGAAAAATGGGATTGTGGTTGTAAATCTGTCTCCTTATTTTTTTTTAAATTTTAAGTAAACTCTATGCCACATATGGGGCTCACACGCACGACCTCAAGATCAAGAGTCACTATGCTCTTCCAACTGAGCCAGCCAGGCGCCCCTGTCTCCTTATATTTAAACAAAAACACTCAAACCCTCCCCTCCCCTCCACCATGGTTTCAGTTCCTGCCAGACTGTTATGAAAACTTTCAGTTCCTGATAGACTGTAATTGTGAAAAAAAAAAAAAAAACCACCACCACTCTCCAATTTGGATGGAGAATTCAACATAAAAAAAAAAAAAAAGTTGTGTCTAATAAGGAACTCAAATTTAATATGTCCATAACTAAACTCCTGGGCATCCACACAGTGCACCTGCTCCCCTTCTGCCCCCTAGAACACAACTCCATCCTCTAGCCACACAGACCACTGGCCTTGGGGTCGTGCTCGCCTCCTCTCACTCTCCGAATTCACAGCCTGCTCAGTGAATCCAGAACCTGACATAGGCACTCCCTCCCCGGTGAAGCTGCCAGGGTCTCTTGCCTGGATTGCTACAATAGCCTGCTCACTGTCCTTGCTACTTTAGTCTTTGCTTTCTCATGCTGATTCTCAGTCTAGCAACCAGAAGGATCCTTTCAACTTGAAAAGCCAGATCATATCGCTCTTTCGCTCAAAACCCCCCATGGACTCCCAACTCATTCAGAATAAAAGGCCAAGTTCTTACAGACCTGCCAGGTCCTACCCAATCTGCAAGCCCCATTTAACCTCTCTAACCGAGATCCTCCCCAGCTCTAACCACCTCACTCCTAGCACTCTGCATCCCCCCACCCCACACCTGCTCCTGAAACATGCCCAGCCCTTTCCGGCCAGGGCACTTGCTCTGTTATTCCCTCTGCAAAGATTCAAAGGGCTTGCCCCCGCTCCTCCTGCAGGTCTTTGCTCTAAGAGACCAAGTATTTATCATCTGCCTTTTCAAGTCCAAGGGGGAGAAAAACAAATCAGCAGGTGCTTAAAATACAGTGGGTTTCAGGTCACATCTGGAGAAGTGTAGGGCATTACAGGGTCATAAAGGAGGACTAGACCGGGGAGAGCCAGATGAAAATTCTTTTACCCTGTGGCACATGTCCCAGTAGGGTGGCATACCCAGCATCGTATCCCACCCACGGAGTCCTTTTTTTTTTTTTTTTCTTTAAGATTTAGTTATTTATTTAAAGACAGAGAGAGAGTGCTGGAAAGTGGTAGAGGGAGAGGGAGAGAATCTCAAGCAGGCTCCCTGCTGAGCATGGAGCCTGACTCGGGGTTTGATCTCATGACCCGGAGATCATGACCTGAGCCAAAATCAAGAGTCAGACACTTAACCGACTGAGCCACCCAGGCGTCCCACAACCCAAGGAGTTCTTGTGTTTTTGTTTTAATTGTGATTATATGTAAATGTGTCAGTCGCTGCCTTGAAAGGTAACAGCAAAATGAGGGAGCATTTACTTATCAAAAATGAGAGCCCAGGAATCAACTAAAACAACGCTAAATCAATTAAAACAATTTTAAAGTAATTTAAAATTATTTTGTAGTTTTTTGTATACTTTTTATACTGAATTTAAGTCTCTTTAGAACTTTACCAAACAATATATTCAAATTATGCCAATTCTCTTCTAAGTATTGTCAAGGTGGGTATAATGTTTCACAAAATTGTAACTGTGTATATCTACATACTTTTTAAAACCTATCCCTTTTCATGGACTATCCCTTCATTTGCGCATCCCCCTCCATCCCATGGCTGTGTGGCTTTCCCATGTCCCTGCATTCTTCCTATTTTTCTGTTTTTATCTGTGGAGTTTTCTTCCTTTGAACAGCATTGGTTCAAATAAGCCATCGATGGAAGCTTCCCCTATAGACCCAGAGTTGCAAAATCAGCACCTCTCACTAGTTTCCCTCAGTATCTTCCTCCTCCTCCTTCCTCCATTTGCCTTCAGTTCCTAGAGGTTTGTTGTTTTTGTTGGGTTTTTTGTTATTATTGTGGTTTCTTTTTTTCTTTCTTTCTTTCTTTTTTTTTTAACCAGGAATATAGATGACATGAGCAACTTACAGTTAATTTTCCCAAAGACGGCGGAGCTGTGCCTCTGTGCTCTCACCCTGGCCCCACCTCCTCTTCAGCCCACCTTCCTCTTCCAACGGGCCCACGACAAGCAGGAATCTCCAAACAAAACCCCGCTTCAAGTTCATAAAGAACAACAGCTAACAGCAAATATGTAATAAGTCCTGACACTGTCCCAAGCATTCTGCATATACCCTGTCCCTTGGTCTTGTAACACCACCAGGACATAGGCACAAATGCGAAAACAGCAGGCTCAGAGTGGGTAAACTTCTTGTGTGCGGTGACTTGGGTATCAAGGGGTGGAACAATTTTTTTTCCTTTCGAGGGTAAAAATTTTCTTTTTGCTCAAGCATCTTTAAAAGTGTCCTCTTGTGGCACTGGGGTGGCTCAGTCGGCGAAGCGTCTGCCTTCGGCTCAGGTCATGATCTCAGGGTCCTGGGATCGAGTACCATGTTGGGCTCCCTGCTCAGCGGGGAGTCTGCTTCTCCCTCTCCCTCTGTCCCTCCCGCCTGCTCAGGCTCTCTCTCAAATAAATAAATAAAATCTTTAAAAATTTTTTTTTAATTTTTTGAGGAACTTGATACTGCACATTTTCAAAGAAAGTCACATAAGAAAACAAAAATGGTATCCTTCTTCATCCTAGAAATAAGTAAGAAGGGCATAAAATTTCCTTTTAAATCACACTTGGAAGTTTAGGACCAGCATCCAAAATGAACAGAAAAGGGGAAAAACAAACAAACAAACAAAGACTTTTTTAAGATTTTGTATTTATTTGACAGGGATAGAGAAAGCCAGCTAGAGAGGGAACACAAGCAGGGGGAGTGGGAGAGGAAGAAGCAGGCTCCCAGCAGAGGAGCCTGATGTGGGACTCGATCCCGGAACGCCGGGATCACGCCCTGAGCCGAAGGCAGACACTTAACCGCTGTGCCACCCAGGCGCCCCAACAAACAAAGACTTTTACTATATGTTTTAGATTTCTTTGGTTGGGATTTTCCCTATGTGTTAATTGATATTCCTTCTTTCAACTCATATTACCCAAACAGTAAAATCCAGGCAAAAAATAGAAGCCTAATGGCTGCTCTCATCTTCCGTGCAGGCATTCCCAGGATCTCGGCTTGCTGGAAAAATCTGTTGACATTGTCCTTTTCTAGTTGTTTGTTTCTTGAGGAATAATAGTAAACATTCAAATGTCCACATCTTGGTGAGTCTTCCACTTTATTGTTTGGATGGTTTTTGTTTGTTTGTTTTTGTTTTTTGTTTGTGTTTTTTTTTTTTTTTTTTTTGGTGCTGGTAAGGCCATGATCTGCTTTTTGCTTTGTTTCATCTTTTGAATGGTTGTTAATTTTTTAGGTCACCTGCTGCAGGTGAGTTGCCTGGGGGAGTCTGGTGTTACTGAAACCAAACTCCAACCACCGTGTAACACTGGTCAGGGAAGCTGACAGGAGGTAACAAAGCAGTGAGCAAAATTGCAGCCATCACAAAAATTTATTAGGAATTTTTGATTTGCAGAATACTGGTGGTAACTGGCCCTTGTCTTTGAGAAAAGGTAATAGGGTTACTTTCAGAATGGCTCTTTTCCCAGTCCCCTTGGTTTTGCTGTAGGGTGAGCCCCATCCACTTTGGTTTGAGTAGAATGTTCTGGGGAACTCCTTAGAGTTAGGTCCCAAGATGATTCAAGTCACATCACTGATGAACACAGGGGTGAGATTCTCAGCAACATAAAGGAACTGCCTCCTTCTGCCTGTTCCCCTCCCACCCCCATCATCCCCCTGACCCAGGACCATGCTTTATTTTGTCTCAGCAGCCAACTGAGGACTGCAGATCGTACAGGATTCTTCCCTGGTCTCTGGGCTTTCTACCCAAGAAAGGCCCTTCTCTCTCTGGTCCCAGATTCCTCTCCTTAAATTTATGCTAACTTTGGCCTGAATTGCCTGGGATTTGTCCTCCTTCCCCTACACCAGCCCTACCACAGAAGTTAAGACTCTGGTTTCTAGAAAACCGGAAGCTGCCCTTACCTCTTGCTTCTATCCTTTTCAGTTGGTCCAAAACATCCATCACCGAGGCATTCTGGTTGGTTTGTCCTTCACTGAGTCTCAGCGCCTCTTTGCTACACTATGCAGTTGGCATCTGGGTGACCACAAGGGCAGGTGCCACTGTTGGGGAATCCATCTGCCTGACGTCGGATCTTCCAACAGCAGCTGCTACTTCCTGTTTGAAAGCTCAAGCCCCAAGTAGGCCCACCAGTAAGTCAGAGTTTCCAGACAGAGGGACTTTTCTAGTTCTCAGTTCATTTGCACAACAGAAAAGACACTAAACCCTGGGACTGGGGGGGGGGAGTGCCCTCCCAGGCCGGGCAACCAACAGACTCTGCCAATCCCCTGGCTCCTCCCCTGGCTCTCTCTGACGATTCAACTGTAGGTTACACACCTTTCCCATAAGAGGACTGTTCTCCAGTCTAGACTCCAGCAGGACATTCTCCCAGTATTGAACAGTGTTTTTCACCCCTCAGTCTTTCATATACTGTACTTACAATTTTTGTCATGGCTGATTATCACCTACACTATTAATTGTCTTTCTTTGATCAACTCAGCTTTTATCTTTAAACTTAATTTACTTCTGTGTTGTCCTAAATAATATCACTTTCAAGACTAATGATTTGTGTGCCAATTATATATTATCAAATACACATTAACTAAACACATAATTATGAGAACTGAGTCCATCTGTGTCAACATAAAACAACCATTTGTTCCAGGAAATCCTTGCCCAGGAAAATAAGATCATACACCAATAAATAACTTTACTGTTTGCTTCAGGAAATTTCTGCAAATGACTGTATTCAGGAAAACGGTGTGCCCACCTGAGAAAACATTAGATAGCAGTTTACTTCTGTAGATACTCCCCTTGCTGTGTCCTCCCATCCCAAGGCCTGCCCTGGTCCATTCTCTGCCTCCACAGACCCATCTTTGACCACTTGAGCTCAGACCTCAAAACCCTATAAATATTCTTCCTTGAGCTCTATCTCCTGACTCACAACTAAAACGGCCAGAGCGGTGCTCTCTTCTTTTGCTGTAAATCTAGTAAACACCTTTGCTTGCTCAACATTCGTTCTGATGATCTTTCGGGACCTGCCCATCGGCATGTAGGAAACTTTAAAATGCTTACCTGTGTACCACCTAAAGTCATCTCCTTCACTATAAAGAGCGCACACAGTACAAGTTGGCCAAGATTCCGTCTAAAAATGGTAAGAGGAGAGTGGTTCCTCTAGCACTTCATGCTCGGCCACTGCCTGCCCTTTTCTTCCCCTCCCTGCCTCCTCCCCCCATCCTCATCACCCAGGCCCTTTTTGCACCTAAGCTCCCTGCTTTCTATGACTCTGAAGGCAGGACACAAATGAGGGTCAAACTCGATTACCCACAGGCGAGCAGATCATATGATAAAGACATGAAGTAATAAGCAGCCTCTGTGTTTTGAAAAGACTGTTAACTTAAAACACAATAATGGACCATTCATGGAGTCAGTTATTACATCAGTCTCTCTGGAGCGAAATTTTAAGTAAATTGGAAAATCACCAGTCCCAATACAGAGCAGTATCGCGCCCCGGTGGATGCCCCATAGTATGATCTCAGAATCTCTAGAAGGCTCCTCTGTTCCAAATTTCTTGCTTTTTCTCCATTTTCCCACAACTCATAGGTATTATAAATTTTAACTTTAACTCTTTAACTTGAAGGACTACCTTTCTGTATCCTTCAAGGGCATGAAATCTGGGGAGATATGACAATGACAACCACTGATATTTACTGATCATTGTCTTAGTTCTAGCTCCGTAATGAAAGTGGCATAGACCAGGGGCTTGAACAACAACCACTGGTCCTCACAATTCTGGAGGCTTGAAGTCTCAGATCAAGGTGCTGCAGATCTGTGTCTGGTGAGGCCTCTCTTCCTGGTTTGCTGATGGCCACCTTCTCCTGGTGTCCTCACTTGCTGGGGAGAGAAAGTAATCTCACGTCTCTGCTTATAAGGGCACTAACCCTATTCATGAGTGCTCCACCATTATGACTTAATCACCTCCCCAAAGCTCTGCCTCCAAAGGCCATCACAGTATAGATTAGGCTTCAATGTATGAATTTTGGGGAACATAAACATTCAGTCCAGAGCAATCATTTACTATGGCTAAGACCTATTTCAAGATATCTCTGCACTACCTGTTCTAAAAGAGTCCTGTGAATGGGGCGTGGGGGGAAGCACTATTTTTACAATTTAAAGATGAGGAAACTGAGGCTTGACAGGTTGGACAACTTGCCCAAGGTCACAAAGAACCAAGGACCTTTATCACGTTATGGCTTCGGCAACATTACCGTGAATGGATTCACAATGTAAAAGCAACACGTGATGTTGGTATGACCGCCATTGTTCTTACAGCTTGTATATTCACTTTCTCCTTTACTCACCAGGACCCCCTCTTGAGGGGGCATGATCGGTGCTATTTTGAGCATAGTTTGTCCATTCGGTTTCCTCTAGGATAAGGCTGCTGCAGGTTTCAGAAGGAAGGGGGAAGAAGCAGAATGGGACTGAGGGAGACCAAGCTGAAGGGAAGGGGCACAAAATAGAGCTGACCCCATAGACACAGAGAACGGATTGGTGGTTGACAGAGGCAGGAGGTGGGGTAGGCAAAATGGGTGAGGGGGGTCAAAAGGTCCAAACTCCCAGGTATAAAATAAATAGGTCCTGGGGATGTAATGTACGGCATGATGGCTCTGGTTAACAACACCGTATTGTACATGTGACAGCTGCTAAGAGAATACATCTTAAAAGTTCTCATCACAAGAAAAAAAACGTTATGTGTGGCGATGGTTGTTAACTAGAATTGTTGTGGTGATTGTGTTGCTAAATATACAAATATTGAATCAGTATGTTGTACTCCTGAAATTAAAATAATGTTATATGTTGATGATATCTCAGTAAAGGGAATGTAGCTGGGTCCTCTCTCTTCTCCCAGGACCTGCTCTGCTCACACAAAACACTGTTGTTACGGTTGGGTAGTAAGGCCCCCAGGAGGGCATCCCACTTTGAGAAGGAAAAACCATGCGAGAGCCACGTTCTCTGTAAATTATAGAAGGCACTACAGAAGCAAGGAATACACTTCCACTGAGATTTACAATAAATTAAACATAGTCAGAAGCAAGATAAGAGTATAACGTTAAGCTTTCACCGGCCTGCTCTGAAGTAGAAGAAAAAATCCTTAGTGGGGCTCCAGTTCGAGTGTAGGTTTTAAATCGACTTGGGAATATTTGCAATTCTAAGATATAGAAATTTAGGGCAATGAAGGAAGACAAGAGCTATTTAAAATGTTGTCAGTGACTTGGTGACTCATTGTCCACATTACCATTAGTTTCTCACAACAGCTTCATGTGGTCAGAATCATTAGATTCATTTTCAGGCTAGGATGCTGACACTCACAAAGGCTAACATGCAGCTAGAATTTTCTGTATCAGAATTCGAAACCAGCTTTATCCTGCTTCAAAGGCTGTGCTCAGCACGATGAAGCTTCCAGATCAGTCCTACCTTACCTTTCTGTGGAAGAGAAAACATAAACCAAGTCAGCAATTGATGTGCCCCTAAGTTATGCCATGTGCTGCCTCCAGGAACCTCAGCCTCCTCTGTTCAGGAATAGAGAAGCACGTTTGCATACAAGGAAACCTAATTCACTTGCAACACGACATCGATTTTAGCTTTAGTTTCTTTTTTTTTTTTTTTTTTGAGAACCATAGAGCAGAGGCTTTCCAACTCCTTTGAACTTGACCCACAGAATGAAAAGCCCTTTACATCACGCCCTAGTACACGCAAACACACGTGTGTGACAGAGTTTCACAGAATAATACTCACTTATACATGTGAGAAGCATTCTGACATTTTAGATTCTAGTCTAGTCTTTCTTTTCCCTCTTATTTTTTTCTTTTGTTCATAGTCTTTCTTAATGATTCTTTTTTTTTAATCGTGGTAAAAACATTTCGTATGCGATCTACCGTCTAAACAAATTAAGTGCACAGTACAGTGTTGTTAACTCTAGACACGATGTTGCTCAGCTGATGTCCAGAATGTATTCGTCTTGTGTAACCGAAACGTTACACTTCCTGAACACCTCCCCATTTCTCCTTCCCGTCACAGCCCCTGCAAATACCATACGACTCCTGCTTCTCTGAGTTTAACTATTTCAGATATGCAGATAGATGGAGTCCTACAGTGGAAAACAGTACAGAGTCTCCTCAAAAAATGACAAATAGATCTTTTCTTTTTTTGATGCTGGTCATGGCCCAGTATATTGATGTCAGGATCCACTCATGTGTTGCTACCCATTTGTAATACCATCAAGAGAACTTGAATTATTTTTCGCTTTATATTACACAGAAGACTTGTGAAGTTGGTAGGAAGAGGCGGGGGAGGAGGGTAAAAGAAAGATTTTTAAAAATTAATTATTGGTAACAGTTTAGTGGAGATATTAACACTCAAGCATTTTTAATTCTTAAAAAGAGGAAGAGATAGTGCTTACAAATGCTGATTATTTTTCCTACGGGTTGACCAAAGATGGTGAAATACCAGATTTGTTTCACTAAACAGACATTTTAAAGGCTAAAGGAAACCAAAAATCAAAGGTTAGTTCATCTTCTGTGTCTCCAATAATATTCATCAGCTGTCTTGCTAACTAGGGCAAGTCTCCTTCCGAAGCAAATACACTCAAGAGCATGGATGTCACTATCCGCTAGATGGCGATACAGAACAGGCGTAGTTCCTTTCTCAGCGTTGTTTACGCTGACGTGCAGATTGATCTAGGCTGCAAAAGAATTTAGAAACCCACGGTTACCCAGTAATTCACACGAATTTAGCCTGAAAGTTTACTCAACGCTCCTGGCATGTTTCTGCCTTTTCCTGGAACATCCCAGGAGGTTAGCCTCATTCTTGATGACAAGCTAGCATTTAAAATTTGTAATATCCTTGGCTGTTTCCTTCTGGCAGTACAGATGAACTGCTGCTGTATAAACTCGAAGCCAGCAGAATGTCTGTATTTATTAATAATCCGCGATGGCATATGCCATGAAGCTTGCATTTCTTGCCTCTTCCACGTAACAGTTAAGAAACACCATAGGTCCTCGCATCATTTGCCTTGTAAACAATTTCTATATCTCTTAGTTGTTCTACAAATGGTAAAGTCACTGGAAATAGATAATGGACATTTTCGTTCTTATTGTCCAACTGATGAGGATGGTCTTCTCAAATGCACGTCGGCAAGCCATTTTCCCTGAAAGAACTAATAGCCGGTAAGTTGAAAATGTATCATAAACAAAAATGTGTGCTTTTGCAAGGTAGAAGCAGTCTTTTGAAATAATCCTGTGTAAGAGAAATTTTTAAAATTCTCATCACATGATGCCTGTTTATAAGACTTGTTTACATTTAGCTTGTGGTCTTACTTATTTTTACATCTTTTGGTGTAAGAGAAGATATTTATGAATGATTTTCTTTTGCTACTTATTATATTTGTACATCATTTGAATTTTTATGAATAGGTATTACTTTCACAAATGGGAAAGTAAAGGTTTTTTGTTATTAAAATATGTAACTATGAGGAAAAGCAGAGATTTTAGTATGGCATCACCCAGATAGCTATCACCAGTCGATCAGTTGAAGGCTCATACAATTTAAGTGCTGTCTAGGTTAATCCCGACCATGGATTGCTGATTTAGGAAACGATATTTCTGAATTTAGGTCATGTCTACCATGTTCCTGTCTACTATTAAGTATCCTTGTTAAAGTGGAAAGAATATCAAGCTGTTCATTATTTTGAATGTTAGACAATTAGTAAGAAACTGGTGGTAGAGCGGTCATTTGTTAAAAACAGCAAAATCAGCACATCTAATATTTTACTGTCCTTCAAGCTGCATGCGGCGGTCCATTGGTTTAGAGCAGGAGAAGCACTTTCATTTACGTTAGCCCATTTTGTGCTCCTTGTAGGACAAAGATGGAGCCTATTATCAAGGCTCTAAGACAAAATTCTGCATGTAAGGTCCTACGTCTAATACATAACAGAGCCAGGAAGGACCGGCCATGTGATTCTGAGTTGCAAACTACTTGTCTATCATTTTTGTGGGCTTGAAGGCTATGCCTGCCAATGCTCCCCACATGAGGAAGAGGAAGTCATTTCAGCAAGCATTTAAAGCATTGCTCTTTCTGGCTTTTCCTTTACCTGCATGTGGGGAGCAAGCCAGGAGGCAGGACTGAAGTGATTCAGAAGAAGCTGCGAGAACCAGTCTTCCTCACACCCAGTGTCAAATGGGTTCTTGGTGACACCTGAGGGGTAGACTGCACAGGTCCTAATGGTGCTGAATCCTGATGCCACGTTGATTTGTGACATTATACCCTGCCTTTCAAACTGCAACTCCCTGAGGCACAACGGTGTGTTCACGGAACTAGTAAGTGTGTGTTGATCACCTCCCGAGTGCCCAGGGCTCACGGTCGGGCCGGGAACATGGAATCCCTGCCCACACGGAGTTTGAAGTCTAGCAAAGGAGAGAGACATTAGCAAATGAGCACACGGACACACATATGATCAAATCACTAATTCTACTGTGAGACAAAAAGTGAAAGCTTCAGGACAGAAAATAACAGAATAAGGCATAATTTACATGGGATGAGGGATGTGTCTGGAAGTGTCTCTTGAGGAGCGTTTTTTTCAGCTGAGACCTAAACAATGAGTAGGGATTTATCAGGAAAGATTGTAGGAAGCATTCCAAGAAGAGGGACTGCCCTGTATTAAGGCCTGACATAGGAAAATGCTCTGCGTTTTGGAGGACCCAAAGCTCCTGCGGCCCAGGTCCAGTGAGCCAAGGGAAGGTAATGGGAGATAGGCCAGAGAGGCAGGCAGAGGCTCCAGGATTGGAACCTTGCTGCCATTGGAGGAATTGTGTATTTTATCCTAACAACAGTGGCAAGCCACTAATGAGCTTTAAGTAGAGAGGAGACATAATCAGATTTATGTGTTTATGTTTTTATTTTGTTTTTTTAAGGATTTCTTTATTTGAGAGAGAGAGAGTGGGGGGAAGGGCAGAGGGAGAGGGAGAGAGAGTCTTAAGCAGACTCCAACCTGAGCTCAGAGCTTGACGTGGGGCTTGATCCCACAACCCTGAGATCATGACCTGAGCTGAGATCAAGAGTTGGACGCTTGACTGACTGGGTCACCCAGGCGCCCCCAGAATTATGTTTTTAAAAGATGACATCTTTTGGTGGCTTTGATTCAATGAAAATGTAGTGATGGTCTTGGACCGGCTGTGAGGTTCCTATGGTGGTTCAGGGGCAGATGACAGACCTCTGCAGGGGTGGGGGAGGGAGGTGAAGGAAAAGAGAAACACCCCAGCAGGGGATCAAATAGTGTGGAAGGGATGTGCACTTGTTAGGGACAAGCTTGTGGGGGACTTCAAGTAGAGATGTCAAGGAGGCACGTGGCTTTAATAGTCCCTTGTTGAAAAAGAGAAGACTAGGCCAGAGTTATGGCTTTGGGAGCTGTCATCCCCGAGAAGGTACCCAAACCCAATGAGACCCTCTTGGGAGAAAGAGCTCAAGTAAAAGAAAGAAAGACCCAGAACTCAGACCAAAGAAACGTGTATGTTAAAAAGTAGTTAAAGAAGCTTGAGAAGGGGCCAGCAGGGAAGCGGAAGACAAACCAGGAGAGCTTTGTGAGGAGGAAGTGGCCAATGTTGCCAAATGTTGTGGAGAGGCCATCAAGGCGAGGACCGTGACCTACGTCTTAGAAATGCAATCAACAGTAGTTCACAGACGAGAGAAGTGCCTTTTAGAAATGTAATTTCAACTAAAAGTAGCTGCTATCCTCCTTTACTTTCAAGGAGGGCCTTTTACCCACATAGCTCTAAAACTAGCCTGACCAGAATATTTT
This sequence comes from Ursus arctos, assembly GCF_023065955.2. Lineage (NCBI taxonomy): Eukaryota > Metazoa > Chordata > Mammalia > Carnivora > Ursidae > Ursus > Ursus arctos. Next base: position 55,783,036 of record NW_026622841.1, read on the forward strand.
ATTTCTGAGCACTCAGATTTCTGGGCTTTCTGTAGCAGCCCGATTGGTATGAACTGTCTGTACCACCTTTTTTCCCCCCTAACATTTAATTATGAAAAATTTCAAGCATACAGAAAAATTGAAAGAATTATATAGTGAACGCTATCTATCAGCTAGATTCTACTCTCAGCTGGATTCTACAATTACCATTTTGCTATACCTGCTTTATCACACATCTGTCCATCAAATCATCCCTCCATCCACCCACCAACCCATCTTATTTTTTGGATGTATTTCAAAGTAAGTTTTAGGCATCAGAACATTTCACAACCAAACACTTCAGCCTCTATATCACTAGTAGTTCAATATCTGTTTATGGTTCAATTTCCTTTGAAGTTTTAAAAAAATAAAACTTCAAATATTCTTTTTAAAGATTTTATTTATTTGAGAGAGAGAAAGAGAGAGAGAATGAGTGGGGGGAGGGGCAGAGGGACAAGGAGACAACTTGCTGAGCAGAGAGCCTGACGCTGGGCTCGATTCCAGGACCCTGAGATCGTGACCTGAGTCAAAGGCAGACGTTTAACCCACTGAGCCCCCCAGGAGCCCCTGAAACTTTAAATCTTAAGTGTCCTAGTGGAGGCTTTTTGACAAGTGCATAACCTGTGTAGCCATGCTATTAAGTTAGAGAACATTACATCATCTCAGAACATTTGTCCCTGCTGCTTCCTCTTTCAGAAAGTGCAGATAACGTGGGTAAGGAGTCCTGGTGCTGGACTCATAGTAAGAACACAGCAACCATTAAATTCCCTTCCCCCTTCTGCCAGGGGACTCTGCCACCACTCATATACATTCAGCCACATTTTCACCAAGATAGGAATAGACACTGACCTCTTCCTAAAAGTGCTTTTGTAAACATTTCACAATAAACCCTTTGTAGAGAAGGACAATGGTGTCCAGTGAACCAAGCCCAACCCAGGAAATCATAATTCCTCACTCAGAAGCCTGCTCTGCTGGTGCTGAGCAAGCTCGTGTCATAGCCCTCCTATTTGTAAAACAGGAACAATAGCCACCTATATCGTACGAGTGTGAAAATTACCTTGGTATTTTAATATAAGAACTAATGGAGCCCTGCGAGAACAGGTGTAAAGACTCCAATGCCAGGTTGTAAGCATTATGACTAAGCCGCCATATATTCACGGTTTGCCCCATCGGAGCCCTGAGCTCACCTCATTGCTAGAGTGAGAACAGGCCAGATCAGGGACACTCTGGGCACAGGGCTGCTCCTGCTTAGATTTGGCACCAGAATCAGGCCTGGAGTTGCTAACTTTGTTATGTAATGGATATGTAACATATCCATTGTTAACAACCCCTGAAAGAGACCGTGGGGTGACTTCAATTGTTTATTTTATTTATAACTCTGGGCTTCAGGAAGGTCATACACGAGACTGATTTGTTAGAATGAGTAGAGGATTTCTCAATTGCTGGTTCGAAGGAATCCAGAGACATAAGTTGAGGTGACAATAGTTTTTAAGATTGAATTGAAATTTGCTTGAGCCTTGTTCCCAAGCGCTATGTGAAGTCTAATGATCTACCCAGATTTACCCATTAGTTACTGAGATTTTACAGGCTTGTGTTTACTTCTAGTTCCAAAGTCCTGCTCCTCCAGAATTCATATCTCTCTTGGGGGCCACTTCCACTCCTGTTCTGGGCCAACCCAGACATGGAATTCAGCCTCTTTTCTTTAATTTTCCCCATGACGACTTTCCAAAGCAAAGCCTTGTGGAACCCCATCTCTCTTTCTTTCATCTCTCTGTTCTACTCTCTCAACTACCAAATTCCTCTTGATGGTTAGATTCGGATTGGTTTAGCTGTGACTTTATTTCCATGTATTCTTCCATCCATAGCCCCAGGGCCTTACTTTCCACCCTTAAGTGGAAAATCATGATATTTTTCTAAACAAGGTAGTTCTCTAAGAGGAGCTCTGGTGCAAGTTCTTTAATGTACACTCAGCTGACCCTTGAACGACCAGGGGTTAAAAAATCTACATAACTTTTGACTCCCCCAGAACTTAACTACGAGTAACCTACTGCTGACTGGAAGCCTTACCTATAACATAAACAGTTGGTTAACACAGATTTTGTATGTTTTATGCACAACGTACTGTATTCATACAATAAAGTAAGAGAAAAGGAAGTGTTATAAGAAAAACCATACGCAAAAGAAAATGCATTTGTGGCACTGTACTGTCTTTATAGAAAGATAAAGTGTATAAGTGTGTACAAATGGACTCATGCAGTTCAAACTGGTGCTGTTCAAGGGTCAACTGTATACACACACATACATAATACATGTGTGTTTACATGTAAGTCATATGCATGTACAGAACGTACAACACATGGAAATATGTAGATCATTACTTGAACGCATGTAACTAAATATATAATTCATATCACATGTACATACACACAAACACCTGATTATAGCCTATGACTTCCACCCACAGAGGTCTGCACCACTTTCACCATGGAGCTGGTGAACTCTTCAGCTCCTGCCTCCTGCTCTTGGATTCTCATCTTATTTCTTCCTTGCCACAGATCCTCCTCTAGGACTGAAATGGATCCCATCCAGTTTGCACTGTTTTGTTCAGAAAATGAGAGACCGGAAATATCTGTTCGGTTACTCGTTTGTTCAATCACACATTCACTCCACATCTGACAATCGAGCACCTACAACGGAGTGCCCTATTCGATCATATAGAAGAGAAGAGACGAGCAAAGAAAGGAGGGGTCCGTGTCCGCGGAAACTTAAAATCCAGCTGGGTGTGCAACACTCAGCGCACATGAAACAAAACATCCTCAAACGCACAGTTCTCATCAGAAGAACAGCAAATTAGAGCAGAACGCCGGAGCCTTGCAGTGCACCCAGCGCTGCTGCTTCAGCAGAATGAGCAGGAGGAAAAAAACCACTGTGGTCAAAAGAAACTGCTGGCTTATGGATTTTTTTTTTTAATTACAATTTGCATGCTTTTCTAACAGTGTTCGTTCTGCTTAGATGGCAGAGCAGCTTTCATGAAAGTATGAGCTCAGCCTTGTCTTATGCCTGTTGAAAAAAAAAAGAGGTCAGGTAAAATGACTGTAGTAACAGCACCAAGCTAGTTGAAAACCACAGTGTCTTTCAGATGAGACAAAAAAACCGCACACTGGAAATTTTTTTTTTGCTCGCTAAAAACCCCTTGAAGTTGTCTCAGAAGCGCACACACAGGCGATTTCCTCTTTTCTTCTTAGGAGTGTCCTCAAGGAAAACAGCTTTTGAAATCCGAAGTGTCAGAGCAGTAGAGCAGCCTGGGTTAACTTTGATTGAGCAGCAAGTCCCCCTGAGTCTTAAGGAAGCACGTGGTCAGGAAGACCTTGGAGCTGGTGGGTGTCTGGATAAATCACATGTGCTTGAAGAGAAATTCTGATTCACCCAGGCCTGCACAAACTCAAAGTCACAAGTACCGGGAAGCCAGTCCCGCTGACACACGGGCTATGCCTTGGGTTGTTTTCTGTTCTGCCAATTTGGTTTTAGACTGTGGCAAAAGGGGAGACAGGAGAACTCAGAAGGGGTAAAGGAAGAGCAGATATATCTACGTGGTCATATTTGGGGAGAGGGACTTCATCTTTATGTAGCTCTTCCAAATCTCTTCATATGGTATGGCAATTTATAACTGAACTCTACGCTGAAAACTATCACTGAAAACATTTTAAACCATTTTGGAACAGGGATGAGTAATGTCTGAATACGTTTTCAAAAACCGTGCCATATATACTGGAGGATATCTACATAAAAGCTGAATAACTTCGCCAGTGTTCATCAGACATCAAAGTAGACCCAAGGTCAAAAACAGAAGGACTGTCATCCTGCATGCAGTTTAACATGGCCTATACGTGGTTTTGATTATTTTTTTAATTCAAAAATCAAATGTACTTTTAATGTGTGCATGGAGGAATCTACATACGAATTTCATGAAGAATAGGAAATACTAAGATAGTGAAGGATGATATTTGTGTATGCAGAGGAAAGATACGATCACCTATTTCTTGGTGGTAGTGAAATATGATAAGTAACTTTTCATCGTCAACTAAAAAAAGAGGTGGAGCTAAAACCAAACAAAGCATTTCTTTGGGGTCCCAGAATTGCAATTTGGGGAACACAGATTTGGGCAGTGACCCAAATAGTGTCCTCCCAGGGAACAAAAGTCAAGGGTTTTAAAAGAGGAAAGAGAATGTTTGCATAAGTTGTTTACAAAGAATTTTGATTGGTGTTGGTCATAGAAAACTAATCTTCCCTGAATATAATTGGTTGCTAGGGCTACCACTAAGCGAAAGTCTGTTACTGTAGCCAGTTGCAAGTGCTTGCGCTGAGTCCTTGGAAAATTTTCGGTTTGGCCAGTGCAAAAGTTCACAGTTCCACTGGTGAGGAAGTGTGTGAGGCCCACCACATTTACGGCCTCCTGGCTCTGTTTGAAAAACCCCTGGACACAAGTGACTCCACTTCATTTCACCTTTCACACCACAGAGCCTCCCAAATGGACTGATTGATGCAGGTTTTCTTTCACATTCTATCCAAGTTCGACAATACTTTTCTAGGAATTGGCTCTGTTTTTCCTTGTATACTTCTGTGACAAAATTTAAGATAAACTATTTATTAGAAGAAACACAGATGGTCTTAATTTGAAAACATTTCAGCAAGATCAACCCACCATGCTGGGCATGATAGTAAGAGAAATTGTTTCGTGAATCTGTAGTCTTTGTTCTCGTGCTTCCTCAAACCACAGAAGAACTGGCCGTTCCTGGGAAATCCTTACTTCTCACATGATGCTCCTACTTACTCTTTCTACTTATTTATACTGCTTGATGAAATCAGGCAATCACATGATGTACTCGAACTTGAAACTCCTTAAGTTGATACTTCAAATTCTATAAATTATATCCAGATCTAGTGTTAATGCTCTAAGTTTGCCTGATTGCTAGTAAAGTCCTCTCCCTATATGACAGAGGTGGTACCATAAACAAGTGGGGAGAAGACAGACAGTCAGCTAATGATGTTGAAAATATCAGTGGTGACTATCTTAGGGCAACAGGATGTCAGGTGACTTTTAATGTATTTCTTCATATGTTAAATAATTACTTGAATTTTAACAGTGATCATGAGTTGTTTATATAATCAGAAAGCAATTTCCATTGTAAAAATTATGGTTGGAAAAATTTGCTTGTAGGTATAAATAAGTAAAATTATATTTTTATTACCTAACATCCTATGCATGGATAAGTTACAGAAAGAATAAAGATCAAAGACCAAAATATGTGAAGCACAACTTTTATACTATTAAAATGAAATATATAGATTGTCTTCATGAACTTGAGTTAAGCAGAATTTCTTAAAACAAGACAGAAAGAGCATGAATCATACAGAAAAAGATTTATAAATTTGCTTGTAATTTTAAATGATGCCAAAATTACAGTTTAGCTTAAAAATCTGGTTAAAAAACAAGCCATATGGGGCGCCTGGGTGGCTCAGTCAGTTAAGCAATTGACTCTTGATTTTGGCTCAGGTCGTGATCTCAGGATCATGAGATCAGCCACATTGGGCTTTGTGCTGGTTGTGAAGCCTACTTGGAATTCTCTCCCTCTTACTCTGCCCCCCCTACCCCGCCATGCACATGCACATGAGCTCTCTCTCTAATTAAAAAAAAAGAAGAAGAACAGACGCCTGAGTGGCTCAGTCAGTTATGTGTCTGCCTTCAGCTCAGGTCATGATCCCAGTGTCCTGGGATCAAGTCCTGCATTGGGCTCCTTGCTCAGCAGGGAGCCTGCTTCTTCCTCTGCCTGCCTCTCACCCTGCTTGTGCTTGCTCTCTCTCTCTGACAAATAAATAAATAAATAAATAAAATCTTTAAAAAACAAACTATTTTTTAAAAAAGAAAAAAAAAGCCATAGACTAGAAGACATTTATAACATGTATTACAAAGTATCTAAGATATACAAGAAATTATGTTAATAAGCAATAAAACAAAACCCCCAATTTTTGAAAACGGGCAAGAAATATGCACAAGAAACAGAAAAGGAAAACAAAATTCACAAAAATATGCTCCTCCTCACTATACTGAGAGAAATACAAATTAAATTAGATCCATCTTTGTATCCACCTGATTGTCTGCAAAATGTTTAGTCGTACAATAGGAGACATTGGAAAGATGAAAAATAGGAACCTGCAAAATCTACTAGTGGGAGTGAAAATAAATACAGCTATTTTTTTTAAGATTTTATTTATTTATTTATTTATTTGAGAGAGAGAAAGGGAGAGAGAGTGTGAGTGGGGGCAGGGAAAGGAGAGGGACAAGCACACTCCATAGTGAGTGCAGAACTCAGCTCGGGCTTGATCCCATGAGCCTGAGACCATGAGCTGAGCCAAAACCAAGAGTCTGATGCTCAACCAACTGAACCACCCAGGTGCCCCCAAATACAACTATTCTGACATCAAATTCACAATATCCAGTAAAGGGGAGCCTGACGGGCTCGGTCAGTGGAGTGTGTGACTCTTGAGGTGCAACTCTCAGGGTCATGAGTTCAAGTCCCAAGTTGAGTACAGAGTTTAGTTAAAAAATAAAAAATAAAGGGGCTCCTGGGTAGCACAGGCATTAAGCGTCTGCCTTCAGCTCAGGGCGTGATCCCGGCGTTCCGGGATTGAGTCCCACATCGGCTCCTCCGCTGGGAGCCTGCTTCTTCCTCTCCCACTCCCCTGCTGTGTTCCCTCTCTCGCTGGCTGTCTCTCTGTCACATAAATAAATAAAATCTTTAAAAAAAAATAAAAATAAAAATAAAAAAATAAAGAAAAAAATAAAAATTAAAAAAAAAACAACAAATAAAACCCCCCAATATCCAATAAAGCTAAAAATTTACATTTCTTGTGACCTAAAAGGTTCTCCTGTAGAGAAACTTGCAAATATGTGCCTAAGAGACAGCTATGAGAAGCTGGGGACGATCTGAAACCCACCAGAGGGGAAATGAAAAATAAAGTTTGTATTCCCAAGAACATTGAAATAGCAATTTAAAGAAATGAACTAGGTCTCTATGTATTAATGTTGTAACTAGATCACAAAAACATACCTTTAAGAGGGAATAAACCAAGTTGCAGAAATAAATAATATGATACAAACTATTTTAAAATAAAACACTGTATATATTGATGATGGACGCATATATACATAACTAGAGTCATGCCCTGGAGATACTCCCAGGGGTATCCTCTGGGAGTATTTGGGAAGGAAAGTGAAAAAAGGTAATTAAGGAGTTTTATCTGAATATTATATTAGTTTTATTAAAATATTTATAAAGCATATTGCAAGACATAAAAGTAATGACTTAGACTCTCATTTCCGCTTGACCCTGACCAGACGATCAGAGTTACAGTGTCCAGGCTACAGGAAGAGAACCTACAGGGCCCCTGTGAGGAGCCACACTTTAGAATTTAGGGTGCTGAGCAGTGGTCAACCTCAATTTTTATTTACAATCATGACATGGATAGAACACTATTGAATGCCCAGCATGAATCTCGATGGTGCCCCTTGAAGAGTGCCCACTGTGAAGAGTCATCTCACAGATACCACAATGTATTTCTTCATATGTTAAATAATTATTTGAATAGTTTCTGAAATACACATCCATACCATTGGTGGGGGGGCGAAAACAGCTCTCAGCCTGAAGAAGATTACGTTGAAAGAAGAAATCGAAGGCATTTTGAAGAAAACTCAGATCGGACATGGAGTTGGTCAAGTTAGTCTGAAAACTCCCCTCCCCTCCAAAAGATTGCCTTTATTTTTTTTTTAAAGATTTATCTTTATTTATTTGAAAGAGAGAGAGCGCGCAACACACATGAGTGGGGATGGGGGGGCAGAGAGAGAGAGAGAATCCCAAGCAGACTCCTGGCTGAGCATGGAGCCCAACGCGGGGCTCGATCTCATGACCCTGGGATCATGACCTGAGCCAAAATTCAGAGTCAGTCACTTAACCAACTGAACCACCCAGGTGCCACCAAAAGACTGCCTTTAAACATAGACAGCACACGGCCTCTCTTGGCCTGAGGATGGAACACATATGTTATGGAGAAAAGGGGGCATTTTCTCAGCAAAATTTCCAAAGGTTTTTCTTCTGTCTCTGCTGCTCTCACATCTGCCAGCCACGGGATGGGGATCTCTGTCAGAAGACCTGACAAGCTCTCAGCACCTTTGGATGAACACTTGCCATCTGACTGTGTTCACAAAGCAGAGGTTGTCTACTAAAGACTGTGTTTAACCATTGATTCTTGGAGAAGCAGGAACTAGAAAGCCAAGTGGCAAATGCGAACTCCACAGTAGAGTCCATACATTAAAATGCTTGTGCTTCCACATGTAATGCCCGGAACTTCCAACTGTGACTCAGTTAAGTAACCGTTAAGTCCGGTTTCAGACTCTTCCTCAGTGTAGTTGCTGTATTCAACCGTATCCTTTGTGCTGGACTTTGAGGGGGGGGCTCTTAGAATCAGTGTTAATCTGTGTGTACATTAAAAAACTAGATATAGAAAAACAAATAAACCATTGCCAAATCCTTCAGAGATTTGTATATCTGCATGTGGTTTAAAACCAAACTTTACTAAAGCTTTTGATTAAACCAGAAGAAAAGTAATTTATTTAAAAATAAACCTTTGGAATGGGATAGGCCGGTGATGGGTAGTAGGGAGGGCACATATTGCATGGTGCACTGGGTGTTATACACAACTAATGAATCATCGAGCCTTACATCGAAAACCGGGGATGTACTGTATGGTAACTAACATAATATAATAAAAACTCATTATAAAAAAAAAATAAAAATAAAAATAAAATAAATAAATAAATAAAAAATAAAAATAAACCTTTGTACTTCCCTGGTGCTACTGGGACCTTCTGGGCTTGGTTTGGGTGATTATAACTGGAGCCAAGCACAGCAATGGAAATGACCCTATTTGGGGCCTTTGCCATTCAACGGCTGGGAGGGCTGAGGAAGTCAGGAGGCCAAAGCAAGAGCATAACCACCTCTAAGACCTTTCTGGACCTTGCTTGCGGCAGAGGTGGGGCTTGAAGAGTTGACTTAAACCATCTCCCAGCTTTGCTGAAGGAAACCAAGCTCTGGATTGATTGATTGCTATTAGCGACTATTTTTTTGGTCAATATTCTAAAAATTATTAGGAAGTCTGTATCATGAAAAAAATTATCTCTCAACCAACCCAGGCCCCGGTGTTCACCCCACCCCAGTGAGCAAGTAGTTTATTTTGGGGTGACCCAAGAAAATGTTATTGAGTGGGTTAGCTCTGTCAATACTTGGCGGGGGGTGGGGGGGTTGTTGGTACCACTGGGGAACTATGGATAACAGCAGAGAACACACCTCAGGGTCATTCCACCAAAGGAGGGCAAGGAAGTTCAGGGATTTTTTCCTCCCATTCAAATGTCAGTAGCTGAGGGCTGCACTTGCACTTCTGGATGAAACCCTCAAATGGAAAATTGTGGGTGCTGGCAGTAGGTTGCTTTGGCATACACTGTGATGGCCAGTCCCTAGGGTTAGAGGCAGAGCACAGGCAGCATCTGCCGTCATCAATACAAATAACATTCAGGGCTCTTGTTTTAGTGATGCTGGAAAGCCTCTGGGGGAGGTATGCAGTGTCACAGTGACTATTACCCATGGAAGTCTTCCAAGGTTTCTTATGTTTGGCTTATGAGCTGTGCATCAGAGCCTTGTATAGGACTGCTTTGGCCACCCCCCACCCCACCCTATTTCCAGTACATGCACCAGAATTCTCAGGTCTTTCAGGAAATTCCGAGGTCTTTCATGTGTTTTTTGCTCTTTTACTAACTGAGAATATGGTTCATCATTCATATCTAGTGAGCCTTCACCTCATATGAAAGGGCATGTGAAAAAGCACTAAGTATAAAAACTCTGCCTACCCTCAAGGACCGTGTAGTCCCGTTGGTCAATTCCAATGTGTACCACTATTCTTCTTTTCAGGTGGAATACGGGGTAAGAACTAAAGGGACCAAGTTGCTCAAAACCCTTTCCAGCTGTAAAACCTATAAAAACAGAATTGAAATGCAAAGAATCACAGAATTCTGTCCTTGGTTGAAACCACATCCACCGAGTTACTGAAGATGACACTACTTTTAACATTGTGTTATAGTCAGTGTTTTGTCTGACTATAGCTATGCTGTCAGCTCAAGAACAAGGATAATTTCCTTATTAGTTATCTCTTGCTGCATAACAAATTATCCCCAAATTTAATAGCTTAAAACAAGACAGATTTCTTATCTTACAGGTTTTGCCAGTCAGGAGTATGGCCAGAGTTTACCTGGGTCCTCCTTCTCAGGGGCTTCCAAGCTGACATGATTGTTGGCAGGATTAAGTTCCTCACGGACTGATAAACTGAGGGCCCTGGTTCCTAGACTGTGCTTGGCTGGAGGCCACCTTCAGCTCCTTGCCAGGTGGGACTTTCCAATATGGCAGCTTGCTTCACCAAAGCGTGCAAGCCAAGAAAGCAATAGGAACAGAAGTCATAGTCTTTTCTAACCTAATTATAGAAGTGACAGCCCATCACCTTTGCCATATTCTATTGGTGAAAAGCAAGTCATTCAGTCCAGCCATACTTAAGAGAAGGAGATTACATAAGATCAAGAAAACAAGGAAGCAGGGATCACTGGGGAGCATCTTATGGGTCTGCCTGCCTTACCACCTGGTAGGTGCTCAATAACGTTTATTATTTTGAATGTTTATTGTTCCTAAAACAACACAACAAGTTGCAAACTGCATCACCGAAAAAGAACATTAGATTTCAGAGGGAGGAGATCGTATAATAGGAGGATTTGGTGTTGTACATTCTCTTTAGTGGATAATTCCACATGTACTAATAGTGAGACTGTGAGCTCCTTGGGGTGGGTGAAACTGTGTCCTTTATCTCAATATCTTCAACACTTACTGCCCTTTCCCTGACACATGAAAGGAACTTGGCAAACACTGAATGGATTGAGGAATGATGTAGTGAATAACAACCTCTGTCTCTCTTAGGACTTTTTTCCCCTGGGCTACACATTTAACAAAATGATATGCCAATTTAGAAAGCAGTCATGGGGCCATGGGGAAGTTTATTACGGCAGAAACACTAAACAAATATTTGATTAGATGAACGTCAGCAAGGTATTCCCAATGATGGCTCTGCTATCTTTATTTTATAATACCTTTCAAAACACTAATCTGAGAAAACTTATAAAGTGGAAAAATAGTAACCATGTCCAGTAAAGTCTGCACTTACTAATACAATCAGATTGAGTCTTCATAGCATAGGCATCAGAAAGATAGAATTTACAATCTAGTTTTATTTAGAGGTTGACTAGCAAGGATTTGGATGCTGGATGTACTCTGGGGAGTAGTGTCTCACAGATTTCAAACTGGAGTTCAGCAGAAGAGTGAATCCATGTCAAAATTAGTGCAAACCCTTTTCTACACAAGGTCAGCTATAAATTTTTGTAACCCCTAGAAGACTAGGATTGCAGTGGGTTTTAAGAATGTATCAGATGAAATACTGGTTAGAAAAGAAAGTGCTTTTATTCAGAGAAATTAATCCTTAGTCTCAGAACTGATATACACTCTCTCATCCCTTTCTCTCTCCCCCTCTCTCTCCTTCACTGCCCCCATCTCTATATCTCTATCTCTATCATTTCCTCTCTTCAAGGAAGAGTGATGTCCTGATCCTATATGCATAATTTATTTATGGAAAGTTACAAACATTGCTTGCCAATTCAGCCTTCTTACTCTGTTTTGAGTGACTTAAACCATACATATTAATACCAACATTCCTGGGATGTTGATAGATGAGTAAGAATCAGATTGTGTACTTCGTAAGAATGACAGGGGGGTTCCCAAGAGCTACAAATTCTGCAAAACAAATCCCTTAAGTAAATAATGGAAAATGACAGTTTATTTTAAGCCCTTTGAAAAGTTGAAAAATGATGCAAAAGGAAAGGGTTCATCTGTTCTTAGTCAGCTTTTGACCTTTGACTATATAAACACAAGACACACATGAGCTAGAGCATTACTTCTCTACTATTCAGATGGACAAAATGAATCCTTCTGCTGAGTTTTACAGAAATATACTGCAGCATTATTACACAGAACATTACATTTAATCACTTATTTTTAAAGAAGGCAGTTGTTAAGATTTTTGGCAATCTCAGTAACTTTTTTTTTAATTTTTAAAGATTTTATTTATTTATTTGTTAGAGCAAGAGAGGGAGAGAGAGAGAAAGCACAAGCAGGGGAAGTGGCAGGCAGAGGGAAAAGCAGGCTGAGCAAGGAGCCCAGCACAGGACTCAATTCCAGGACCATGACCTGAGCAGAAGTCAGAGGCTTAACCAACTAAGCCACCCAGGTGTCCCTCCATACAGTAATTCTTGTCCTTCCACCACTCTGTTACCGCAGCCCCCTCTAATTCTATCTAATTCTATCACATGCCATCTTGACATTAACACACAGCTGTTAACACACAGTAGCGTAGCAGCCTTCTAGAAAGGACATCTCACTCTAGAAAGGACAATGAAGGCCGCAGCACCAACATCAAGTGCCTTTGTTGCTATGCACTGAAATCACTTGGTAGGAAGTGGCCACAGAAGAAGGAGGGAAATATCTCCTCTAAGCTTTTTTATTAGCAGGAAGGATCAGTTTAGAAGGTAAGTTATTTGCCATCTTAAACTTTCAGCTGCTTTCTAACAATACATCTCTTTCATTTCTTTCAGGTAGAAAACTTATCCCCAAGAAACCCTATTTATGGCAATTCCTACGTAGCCTTCCAGTCTTAGCCTGATATGAATTCCCCCAAGAAGACTTTGGCACTCCTTCTTCTAAACTCCCATTTCATCTTGCACACATACTCTGTATTATAATCATTTTCTTGCAGTGTGTTAGGTCTTCCCAAGAAGGGCAATGGTCTTCTATCTTTGTATCTTCAGTGCCCTACTGCCTAGTCTATAATCGGGGCTGATAATGAATTTGTACAGCCCACGAATGAATGAAAAGACTTTTCTGGCCAATTTCACCCTACTCTGATTATTCTTTCATTACACCGCTTAGGCTGCTTATACCATTTCACACAAGGGCATGGAGCAACCAAACTACTTAGCTGCAATAGAATACTTCTTAGTCAAGGAGAAATGACTATTTAAAGAAATTTTATATAAATCTTTTGGCAACTAGTCAAGGAAGACATGAATTCAGATTTGCGCAGGAATTTTAAGGAGCAGCCTTGTGGGAGACAGTCCAGAGCTGTTTCTTCTGCCTAAAATTAAAACTGTCCAAAGAGCCTAAGAACTGGCTCACTTTCCCCTTCCTAGCCCACACTCACTGATGCCCTAAATTAAAACTTGAATTAATAGCAGAAAAAGGAAGTACTCTGAAGAGGTTTTCATCCACTAAAAGGAAGTGAGTATAAAAGAGAGTTACCAACTTTTTCACTTTTATATTTCCTTTATTACAGTTTCTCAAAATGAACACAGCTTTCTTTTCTTGTGATGAAAATAAAATGTTAATTGAAATAAATTTAGACAATACAAAAAGTGTAAAAAAATGAAAATTATCTTATATGCAATCATGCAGAGAGAACTCTTATTAACATTTTGATGTGTGACTTTCCATATTTTTTTTCTCTGCACATACAAAAAGTGTGGTCATGTTGTACGTGGTGTTTTATAAAATTCTGAAAATTCAACTTAAATATCATGGGCATCTTTCCTTTAAAATAAATGCTGATCTTTGTTAATGTTTTCAAACCTGCAGAGCAACATCCCATTGTACAGTTGTGTTGTGATTTGTTTAATCAACTCTCTGTTGATGATAATCATTTCTATGGCTTCCAGGATTTCAGTATTATGAATAACACTATGATGAACATATCTGTTTGTACAATTTTGTAGGCTTTTCCAGTTATTTCCTTAGGATAAATTCGCAGAGGTAAACTTGCTGGATAAAAGGGTTTGCATATAAAGAAACTCTATATTGCCAAATTACCCTCTGGAGAGGCTGATCTTATTTGTGTTACTATCACTGGAAGAGAGACTGTTGCTCCACACATTACCAATACCAGCAGTTAGCAATCTTAAAATTTTACCTATCAATTGAGCACAAATTATATTTATTGTTTCATTACACTGACAACTTGATATGGAAACATCGATCAAATTCTTTTTTTTTTTAAAGACGTATTTATTTTAGAGACAGAGAGAGTGAGAGAGCACACACACACACGCAAGCAGGGGTAAAGGGAGAGAGAGAATCTCAAGCAGCCCTCCCACTGAGTGTGGAGCCTAACAATGGTCTCCATCCCAGGACCTCAAGATCATGATCCCAGCCAAAACCAAGAGTCCGATGCTTAACCAACTGAGCCACCCAGGCACCCCTCATTGACCAAATTCTTAGAGGAAATTTCACTTGAGTCTTAGAGGCTACAAAGATTCACTCCCACGTTAGGGAAGTAACAAGCAACCTGCATCTGATAATGGCTCAGGTGACATTCTGCTTATTATTTTTTTAGACAGTCTGTTCTTGAGGTCTGTTTACTTAAATTACTGGCTGTTTCAATTTTCATTTTCTCTTTTGGTCCCACATATCCAAGACTACCTTGAGAAGATCTTGGAAAGATCATGAAGAAGTTATTCATTACCTTTTCTTTACCCTCACCTCAGAGTGAAACAGCATGAAACAGGCTAACATCACAGTGTACCACTGTGACCCTATCACCCTTCTTCGCAGTCCTCAAATTTCCTACTTGAAGGACATTTATTCCCTTCTCTCTCTAAAACTCTCTCTTACTCATCCAGCAATAACCTTATCCCTTATTTTCCCCTTCCTCTGAGTTTGACTCCATTCCTCTTCCCTCAAAGCAAGACTGGACCTGCATTTCATATTATTCATTAGAAAACCTGATGAGGTCAGTCTGTATTGTTAGAGTAGGCACACGAGAGGCAGAGTACACTATGATGTGCCTGAGGTTGCTTTAATAAGTATGATGTGATCTAGGAGGATGATTTAATGTTCTAATTATACTTGCAGAAATTGAGGATCAAAGCTTCACAGAATCTAGTAAGAGATGAGGTCAGAATTGCAATCCAAGTCCCTCTGATTAGAAAGCTCATGGCTTTCATTATACCATGTCCTCACTAGTGCCTGTTTGTGATGGTTTAAATGGAGAAGAAATCATAGAAATGGCAGAACCCAAGTTCCCACATTTGGTCATTCCCCTCCTTTAGCCCTGATCTTTACTGTTTGAACATTACTCTTTGCACTCTTTGGTTTTGCTCCTAGGTAACAGAAATTAGGGACATCTGCTAAGTCCTTGCTTAGACTGTTAGAAACCAATGAGATACACACCTTGTCTATGGACTGTGAATCCACAAGATATTATCCTACTACAGAAGACTCCCAAGCTAACATTTACCAAGCACTTACTCTATGCTCAGTACTTTTTTCTTTTTTTTTTGAAGATTTTATTTATTCGTTTGAGAGAGAGAGAGAGAGAGCTCACAAGTACAAGCAGGGGCAGAAGGAAAGGGAGAAGCACGCACCCTGCTGAGCAGGGAGTCCAGCGCAGGCTAAATCCCAGGACCCTGGGATCATGACCTGTGAGGAAGGCAGATGCTTACCTGACTAAGCCACCCAGGTGCCCCTATGCTCAGTGCTTTTAGAAGAACTTTACAGGCATTAACTCATTTTATTCCCATAGTAAACCAATGAGGAAGCTACTATTACTAGACAGAAGCCTGGAGAGACTAACTTGCCTAAAGTCACACAGCTACAAAGCAGTGGATGTAGGATCTGAACCAGCAGTCTCATTCTAGAGCCTGTTCTCTTAGCCACCATGACAAGTATGCCACTGAGATAAAGAAGTCTGCTGGACATACATCTGAGACCCCTGAAAGGTATGAGTTTTTTTCCTTCCCGGGGAATGCTGTAATCTGCATATAATACCTGGAATTGCCGCGGCCATCTTGTGACCATAACAGGAGTTACAGCTGAGTATGATGGAGTAGAAAGATGGAAGGCTCTCAAGTTACTCAAATTCTTGAGTAACTAACTGAATTATCTACTCTTGGAACTGCTCTACCTTTGGAACTCTTTTCTTGTGATATAATGAACTCAATACTGTTTTGATTTCCTTCTGTTTGGTTTCCAGTTACTTATACAGAAAAGCACTCTCACTGATACACACGTATATAAGCATAATCTAACCAGGGACATACAACTCTTTCAGAGAGTCCACATATTTGCACCATGTGCAAGATTTTCATTCAGTTAGCAAGTATTGAATGTCTTCCATAGGCCAGGTATAGTACAAGTTGTTGAATAAACAAGTTGAGAAGGGCAGGTTTCTACAGCTATGGAGAATAATAACCTGGTGGTAAATATGGTAATGAAAATGGAGGCAGGCATATTTAAGGAAGGTATCATGAGAACTAATCTAGACCAAGAGATCAGAGAAGGCCCTAATAGAAGCAGGTGAAAGCATGTGTACCAGATTCAAAGAATCCATGCCATATTGGTATCATCCATTTGTAAGTTTGTTATATATTTAATTTGTAATGTATTTTGGTTTTAGTTGTATAAAACATAGTGTTATGTGTATAATAGTGATGGGTGTATATATATTTAGGTAAATTTATAATACAATAATTATTTACTTTACAAAACAAATTTCTGATTTTTTAAAAATTTATTTTTTTTAGTAATCTCTACACCCAACGTGAGGCTCAAACTCATGACCCTGAGATCAAGAGTCACATGCTTCTCTGACTGAGCCAGCCAGAAGCCCCTATAACACAATAATTTAAATCAGCATGGAGGCCCAGAATATTTTTCCCTTTTAAATGTAAATACTGAAACCAATTTAGGAGAAGCAGACTAATAGAAAAGATAAGCAAAGAAATGGGAATGGAAGCTTTTGGTGTCTATTTGTAGTTCACTGGTTGGGAGACTTCTTGTGACTTGAATTTCATAATTTGTAAAATATGATTCGTAAGTGGTTGCAATGGAATACTTTAGAGTTTTAAAATTAATGAAGAATAAAATTTTTAAATCCCTAAACTGTGTGAAATTTCCAGAAATCATTCATAAGTTTAGTTAAGAAAATGGGCAAAAGGAAGGGGTGATACAAGACATGACGCACAAGAAAAGGAGGCAGTAAAGGGAAAAATCAAGAGGCAGTAAAGTGCTTGGTAAACTCTACACAGCAGGAAACAGCACGGTGCATATTATGGCTGTTACTGAGTAAATACTTGTTGGAATTTCCAGAGATGACCAAACAAACATCGAGAAGGAAGTGGCTTTTCTTTTATTATGGAAAATTTCTATCATGTACAAAAGTACTGAGAATAGTCATGAGAACTACTGCATCTTCAACAGTCATTACTCATAGCCAATCTTGTTTCATTTATATCTCCATTATTCTGAAGCAAATTCCAGCTACATTATTTCACCCCTAAATACGTCAGCACACATCTCCAAAGCAAAAGAATGGCAAACAAGGCATTTAGCGTATACCTCACTCAGTGGCAGTCTTCTGCATCTTCAATTCTATAACTTGTAAAATATGATTTACAAAGGGTTACAACGGATTTTTTTTTTTAAGTAACCACGATAAAAAAAAAAAGTAGGTGGTTAAATCCCCAAAAGGCTCTCCAGGAGGGAAGCTCACCCCATAAATCCAGATCGGCGTTACATTCCCTAGAAGCCCAAGGCACAGCTCATGGACTCTTCCTTTCAAGGTTGAGACCCCAGTCACAGCCTGTGGGACCCAGCCTTTTATGGACCTGGCTGGCCTTCGCCCCGCCCCTCCCTGGGAAAGTCTCCGCCCACTGGGCCCCAGCAGTCACCGCAAGCCTCCGTGCGTCCCCGCCGCCTCGTCCTAGGGAGCTGCGCGCCGCCCTGGACTCCCTAGGCCTGGGCTCGGGAGCGCGCACGTCGTGCGTCCCAGGCTCGCTCGGGATTCTCGCCTGGTGCCGCAGGGAAAGGCCAACGGTTTGGTCCGCCATGTTCTTCTCCGCGGCGCTCCGGGCCAAGGCGGCTGGTCTCACCGCCCAGTGGGTAAGGAGGTTCGGAATGAGCCCGGGCACTGCCGCTGCCCTTTTCTCTTTCTCGGTGTCTCCTTTTGTCGTGGGCACACGAGAGCGCTGGGCTCTGGACGGCCTGCAGGCGGCGGCAAGGACACTGCGGCCTTCGCCCTCTCCCAGGGAGGCCGCCACAGCTCCACCGCCAGCGAGAAGCGCCGAGGGAGGGTCGCAGAAGTAGCTGCGGCGGGTGCGTGGCCTCCCCCACAGGACTAGGAAGTTTACGCCTAATGTGGTCAAGGAGAGGAAGAAGGAGGGGCCGTCAGGTGGTCTGTTTGTTGCTCTTTCGCCCTAGCGCAGAACATAGGCCTGGCCTGCGTCGGCCAGATAGGTTTCTAAGACCCCCGCCCACAAAGGAGGCACCTTGCCTACCAAGCCTGGTGACCTTGTGGCTGTCAGGTTGCAGCGCACTGGAGAGGACTCTGAAATTGTAGGCACTGGCTTGCGTGTTGAAAGCTTAAAGAGCGTTTCCTTGGGCGAAGAGGTGTTTTGATTTAGTGAAGATCGTATTTTGCATGTCGGAAAAGTTCAGTAAATAATCGTATCATACTAACTTTGTGAAAGAAACTACCACAAAGACTGCACCCAGAAAGATTTTAAGAGATTGAATGGGGTTCTGAGATCCAAGTACATGTCCTTATTTTAGGCAAGGAAATTCAATCTCCGGTCGAAACACTCATTCAAGTTAACTTAGAAATGGTGACTCCAGGAATGACGATTATAACAGCATTTACTGGAAAGAAGCCTTTTTTTTTTTTTTCCTAGCAGTAAAATAGAACGGTTAAGTCAGTTCTTAGCAGAAGACAGGGAGATAGTGCATAGTAGTATAGAGTAGTTCAGGGCTTTAGAGTTAAGACCTGAGTTTGGATGGTGATTTCACTGCCTTTTCTTGCTTTGTGACATTGGGCTGTGATTTCTCTCACCTAGTTTTCTTGGTCATAAAACGGAAGGAATATTCCAATTTGCAGAGTTTAGTCTTTCAGTAAAATTTTGAGGTCCTACTGCACCGCTGGGCTGCAGATAACAATGTGGATAATAATAATAGGTAACATTTGGTGACTAATTTCTATGTGCTAAGCACATTGTTAAATATTTATATCTAAATCTCATTTATGAGGTTGGTACTGTTATTTACCCATATTATGGATAAACGGATTTAGACAATCCCTGTTCTTGTGGAGTTGATAGTCTCATGTAAGAGAAACTTTGAGGTAAATATCATACAGCGTAAGAGTACATTGTTAAGAGATATGAGTAAGGTCAGTTTGGTTTGAAAGTGGTATAAGATTTTTCGTGGAGGCAATACTAACAAATTGGTGATAATGTCACATATATTAGGGAGAATATAACAGGTGGAAAGGACAGCGTAAGAAAAGGCTATTGATAGTTGGCAAGGAAAAGCTTGGTGCATATAAGAAGCCTCAAGCAGTGTTGCTGGACTCCACCGTTGGAAGTAAGGTGAATCCAGAGGTGAAATAAGAGAGGTGCCCAGATGTTGGAACTCCTTGCATGCCGTGCCAAAGAATTTGGCTTTATCTTAGAGGCAGTGCTGAGCCAGTGAAGGATTTTAAAGGAGCAGAGGGACAAGTTCAGGTTTCTTTGTATTGTATAGATGGCTGGATGGGAATGAGGGAATACCTTTGATCAGAGCCAGAGGCGGAGAGACTAAATATATGAGAGACTTCTTGCAGAACCCCAGGTGAGAGGTGGTGAGGATCAGGCCTTGTCTACTAG
Source organism: Ursus arctos (assembly GCF_023065955.2). Classification (NCBI taxonomy): domain Eukaryota; kingdom Metazoa; phylum Chordata; class Mammalia; order Carnivora; family Ursidae; genus Ursus; species Ursus arctos. Next base: position 55,802,939 of record NW_026622841.1, read on the forward strand.
TAGAAAGGACAGAAATGAGAGTACAGATAGGTTTTAACTTCTTCAGTTTTTGCGGCAAAGGGTTATTAGAGGTATACATCGAAAAGCAGTTTAAACAATGGAAAAGAATATCCTCAGGTAGTGGGAGAAAATTTCAATCAAGTCTTATGTTAGTTTCTGCAGCTTTTTTTCCTTTGTACAAATATTACCTGATTAGTGTGTACCCAATAAATACTTGTAGAGTTCATGAATAAGTCTAAGGTTTTTTTTCTTTTTTTTTCTAGTTTTATTGAGTAATTGACAAATCTCTGACGTTTAAGGTGTACAGCGTGATGGTTCGATTTAGAAGTTTAATTTTATTACACGAGTAATACATTGTAGAAAAAACATAATATTGGAAACAGCAAACAGAATAAGCTCAAAAGATAAAAATTACCCATAGTCTCATCAGCCTGGAAATTACCAAAATGTTAACATTTTTGTGTCTGCAATTAACAGGCCTTACAGAATTTTTTTTTTGGTAAAATTGGATGGTATTGTTCACATTGTTTGGTAGCCTGTTTTTTCTCACAAAACATTTTGATCTGCTTTCCTTACCTGTAAACATTTCTGTACTGTCATTTTTAATGCTGTGTGGCATTCCATTGTGAGGATGTTCTATAACCTATGTAACCAGGCCCTTCTAACCATTTTCAAATAGAATATCAGAATGACCTAGGAAATATCAGGAAAAGTGTATGAGGTCCCACTAATAAAGTTCCTTTCCTTAAAGAGAAACCATTAAGGAAACAATTTGCATTTTCAAAGAAATTGCTTATTTTGTTATAATTTCTATTGTACTAGCTAACTGCCAATTTCTTTAGCTACAGACTTCAGTTTATCATTGCTTTAAAAATACCCATAACTTAGTACTGTCTAGAAGTTCCTACAAGGGGCGCCTGGGTGGCTCAGCCAGTTAAGTGTCTGCCTTCGGCTGAGGTCATCATCCCAGGGTCCTGGGATTGAGCCCTCCATTGGGCTCCCTGCTCAGGGGAGAGCCTGCTTCTCCCTCTCCCTCTGCCGCTCCCCCTGCTTGTGCTCTCTCTCTGTCTGTCCCTCTCTGTCAAATAAATAAATTAAAAAAAAATTAAAATAGAAGTGCCTATAATAGTGTGACATTGAACCGTATTTCTTTTTTTTTTTTTTTAAGATTTTATTTATTTATTCGACAGAGATAGAGACAGCCAGTGAGAGAGGGAACACAAGCAGGGGGAGTGGGAGAGGAAGAAGCAGGCTCATAGCAGAGGAGCCTGATGTGGGGCTCGATCCCATAACGCCGGGATCACGCCCTGAGCCGAAGGCAGACGCTTAACCGCTGTGCCACCCAGGCGCCCCTGAACCGTATTTCTTAATCTCTTGGAGTCTCATTTTTCTTTTCTGTAAAGTACGGTAATACCTTATTTAGTGATTATCAAGAATTGCCTAAAGTGAATTATGGAGCAGTAGATACTCAGAATAGGCTTATTCTCTTCTTCAGTAATTTTCCATGGCTTTCTGTAACGTCGACGTCACTTTGCAGGTCATCACTGCCTCATTCCCAAGCCAATGCTTAGTTCAATAAAAGTGGGGAGTTGTGGCATTTTCAGACACTGTATTTTCAGCTTTAGAATTTTGGTTCTATTTTATAGTTTCTATTTGATTTTTTTCGTTCATTGAAGATATATGTATAGATAGATATATATCTATTTATGTCCTCAAGGATGGGTTTAGCAGTTTTGAAATTGTTGCGTGGTAATCTCCATTGATTGTCTTTTTTCTTGAAAATGGGTTGTTTTGTTGTTGTTTTTTTATGTTGAGTAATTTTGGATTGGATCCTGGGCATTGTGAACGGTATGTCATAGAAACTCCAGATTTTGTTAATTCCTCCGTTAGTGTTTTTTTGTTGTTGTGACAGGCTGTTAACTCAATTGAACTTGAACTATAACCCAACTCCCTTGTGGGCAGTAACTCAAATATAGGTTCAGTTCTATTAGCTGGGCTGCTTGGAGTTGGCCCCGTGTGTATGCATGGTTTGGGGTCAGCCACAGAGTTTGGGGCTTCTCTGGCTCTTCCTTTTCTTGGATTTCCCACTTTCCCATGCCTGTGGTTGTCCCAAACTGTCCTGTGATTGTCCCAAACTGTCCTGTGGTTCTTCAAGCCATTAAAGCTACAGGTTTTCTCTTGGGGTTTTAGCTGCTCAGAGCAGGATTAACAGGGGTCTACCTTCAGGCTAAAAGAAGTGAAGTGTAAAGCAAAAAACCTTCATTGGCTTCATCTAAGTATAGACTCCCCTTCTGTGTCTGCCTGCATTTGGTTGTTCCACAGTGCCTTCAGAAGTGTTTTGGGGTTTTAGTTTTTTAAAAAATAGTTTGTCCAGAGTTTATAGTTGTTAGTGGTTTGGCCTGATAATATCTACTCAGCTACTCTACAAGTGGAACCTCCTGTGGTGGCATTTTTCTTTCTAAATATTAAGTTTTGTAGAATGAACTGTTTTCCCATTCCGTTAGAGGTTCTTAAGCCTGATTTTGCAGTGTCCCAGGGTATCTACATTTTGGCTCAAGGACTGTAAAGGAGTTTTGTTTTTTGTTTTTGGTTTTTTTAAAGCATTTATTTTAGTTTTCTATTGTTGCTCTAACAAATTACCACAAACTTGGTGACATAATAGATTTATTGTTTTACAATTCTGTAGGTTAAAAGTTTGACATGGGTCTCACTGGGCTAAAATCAAAGTGTTGGCAGAGCTACTGGAATACTGTAGGGGACAATCTGTTTTCTTGGCTTTTCCAGCTCCTAGAAAAAGCTGCCCTTACTTATTGGCTCATGGCCCCTTTCTTCCATCTTCATAGCCAGCAAGGGCAGGTTAAGCTCTCACATCGCTGAGTCTGCTTCCATCATTTGTGACATAATCTTTTCTTTTGCTCCCTCTTCCACATTTAAAGGGCCCTATGGTTGCCTTGAACCTACCCTGATAATCCAGAATAGGAATCTCCCTATTTTAAGGTCAGCTGATTAGCAATCTTAATTTCATCTGTAACCACTGCAACCATAGTTCTATTTGCTATGCATATTAATATATTCACAGTTTCCCAGGATTAGGAAGTGGGTATTTTGGGGGCATCATTACTCTACCTGCCATGGCCTTGAATACTTAAGGCGAAAGAGAAATGAGCAAATTTTTAATTTATTCAGTGAGGTTCAGCAGGTCACTATCACACATTACAAATTCAGATCTTTACACTGGACATGTGAGCTCAGTCTCCATTTCAAAGATATAAATAGCTTAACTTCCCTTCTTTTTGAACACCGTTTATTATCAGCCCGGTATTTCGGGTAATAAATTATAGGTTCATTGACCGTGTCAGTACAGTTTTCCATTGAGAAACCTAGACTTACCCGCCACTTTTTGAGTCAAGTCAGGAAAAATAGTTGTAGGAAATTTTTTTTCATTCAACAAGCACGAAAGCTTTACATGTTTAAACACCTTTTTCTTTGCCTTATTAGAGAGGGAAAGTGCCTTATATATAGGATACTTTCCTGGGTGTTATCCCATTTTGTAGGTGAGACAGCTGAAGATTCCTAGACAAATATGCCCATAATTACACAGTAGTAGGAGCCTGAACTGGGTTTGTTTGCAAGCCGCATTTGTTTGTTTTTTCTTTTAACTGCTTTTCTAAGTTGTTCAAGCTTACTGAGGGAAATTGGTATGTATGGTGAAGATTTTAATTTAATAGGTGCTATAATAATAGAAGGGTTTGTCAGTGTGAGCAGACTAGGGAAGTGATTGTACTTAGGAAGAGAGCAGAGGGGATAAGAGGAGGTGGTTAACTTTGGTCATGATGGATACAATTTTGTTCCTTAGGGAATATCATGATAGTACCATGAAAAAATCACACAGTTTGAAAAACACAGATAATGTCATGTTCTGTTCGGACGGCTACATTTATAGCAATAATGTTGTACGTATCCTTGATATTTTGAAGTATGGAGTTCCTCATTATCGCTGACTAAATACTCCTTAATATTCTTCAGTACTTCCAAAGATCTGGGTTGGAAAAGATCGTCTAGCATTTCTTATTCTTGGTCATTACATTTTGAAGACCATTCATAAAATCCATCAACTGCATGCTAGGATATAGATACCATATACCCTTAAGTAGTAATTCGCAAATTTGATCAAAAGGATCAGCAGTGATGCTTTAAAAGTACACATACTGAGCTCCTCTGGTCATAGATTTATTAAATTTTAAATAATACATGTTTATTTGAGTACTAGTCCTTAGGACTAGAAAATAGTTTACATTTATACAGCATTTGTTCATGTTTATTTGGTTTTCAAGTTAAACAAAAATTGTGCTTAAGTTTTACCAGTTAATTCTTTAAGTTAAAAGCTCTTAAAATCCCTTAAACTTGAAAATGAATATTCCCTCTTAAAATCAACTTGTAATTATTTAGGGTCTCATCTGTTTTTGGATTATTGAGGCCTATTGCCTTCATGTTAGGGGCACAAGAAGAAAAGATAATGGGGGACTGGAGCGTTATTGTTTAAAGTTCCAATAATAATAATAATAATAATGATAGTGGCCAGTACATGAGTACTTATAATGATACTATGCTAAATACTTTACCTCATTTAATTTTTAACAGTTTCAGATAGGTACTGCTTTGATTTTATAGGTGAGCAAACCTAGGTACAGAGAGGTAACTTGCCCAAGGTTACAGTACTGTAATTGGTGAAGATGAGGCTGAACCTAGGTCTAGTGACTGAAATGATGTTTGGATGTTTCATTTCTATGAAGTATTCCTAGCCTTAGAACACTCGAGTGTTGTTTGTATCCACATTGGATTTTACATTTTTAAAGAGCGCTTTGTTTGATTTGTGGTCAGGATAGACAGTATTGTTGCCATTGATATGGTCTTCTTAATAATCTGTAATGCTCCTATAAAACCTGGGCTTTTTGCATAACTTTTTTATTACATAATTTGGCCAAATTTTGCTCGTTAATTCTCTTATAGTGCTAGAAAAATCATTTAGATTTCTTTAATCAGAATTAGCATTTTTAGTTAAATTATTGGTGGAACTTTATTTGGAAGACATTTGTAAGAGCCCTCCCATGTATATTTGAAAATATGACAAAACTCAATTTTAGTGGTTAAGGCAAAATTAAGGTTCAAGTCAGGCAAACCTATGTTTGGCTTTTCATTTATTTAGCACTGCAATCTAGGGAAATCTTTTTCCTTTGTTCTTTTAGCCTTAGTTTCCACATCTCTAAAACGGGATGATAATAGTACCTATATGGTAGGGTGGCTGGAAGAAGTAAATGAGGATATTTATTAAGTTTGTAGCACAGTATCTGATTCAGAGTAAGCACTTGTATTTATTATCACTATCCCTGAAGTAGGTATCACAGTTACTATTATCCCAGCCATCATCTACTTTATTAAACTAAAATGCACTGAAAACTTTTATTTAAAATGTAGAAATACCTACTCCGAGTGTATCATACACAGACTCTTGGGGGAGCTCTTTGTGTTCTCTGCATGTCTTTGCTCTAGACAGCTGAAAGAAATGGCTTTTGCTTGAGCTGGCAGTGGGGGAGGCTGTAAGTAATAGGCGAGTAGGTAATTGGTGAACAGTGGCAAGAAAGTACAGAGGAAGCCAGTATCACTTTCCCTTTACCTGATGTTTCCCATGTGAGCCGTGACCCCCCTGCAGGTGCACACATATATTACGGATTTAATCTATGAATGTTTGGGGGTAGTGTGAAAGGTATACTCCTTGCCTGAATTGGTTGCTAATAAAGGAAAACACCGATTTTCAGTTGCTCGACCTTAGTCCTGTCTTTCTGACTAATTAGGTTACTGATTGTGTCAGTTCTGTTTTGCAGCTTCCTTATCCTTTATGAATACTGTTAATGTTTGAGCAAACGTTTTAGAAGAAACTAAAAAAACAAATGTAGGGCCCACGAAAGATTCTGTTCTTGGGGAGTGGGTGGAAGAATATAAAATTTAAATTTTTGTCATTTTGAGCTAGTAGTATTGGTAATGCAAATGATGATTAAAAAGAGAAGGGTTAATAGAGGAGACGACTTAGATCCAAAAGGCCTGGACTCAGACCTCATCTCTATCACTAATTGTGTGATATAGGGTTGGGTTACTGTTTCTGAGCCTAAGTTTCTTTAAAAGTAAAATGGAAATAATAATAACTATAGATTTTTGAGGAGTCAGTGAAAAAAAGGTATCCTGAAGTACTTAACACAGAGTCATTCAAGTGAATTCACAGAAAACACTGCCATTATTTGCCTGTTATAAATCTGTTCCTTCTGAAACACTCTGAAAAAAGAATAAGCTAGAATTGAAGTCCACTATTAATTCTGTGCTGTATGTCAAATTATTCTTGTCTATTTAAAAAAAGTTAATTGAATTTTCATTGGAGTTCACTGAATTCAAATGGAATTCATTGAAGTATAGATACTTTAGAGTCTAGTGAGAAACAGACTTTAATCTGGTGAAAAGACTAGACATTAAGGGGAGAAAACTCTGCTTACTCTTCAAATCAGTCCAGCCCTGCTAAGTTGTTTATTTCCAATTCCAACACCAATAATTGGTCTGGAATGCCTCTTTATTCCAGAAACTAAATTCAAATGGCTTATTAAGTAGTGTAAAGATGTTAATGCAGACTTTTCATATCTTACTTATTCCTTTATTGGAAGTGTCTGATGTGGATGTTACAATGAATGTAATTAAGGTGAAGCTCTTAAAGGTGTCAAAAAACAGGGCAGCTTTGAAAATGGCCATGTGCTAACTTGATGTGAATGAGTAACAGTTTATGCCAGTTGAGAAACAATGAGGGCTAATATTTATCAGTTTACCCTATCTTGCTTGTTCATTTTTTTATAAACAAATTATCTGAGCCTTTTTCCTACTATTTTGAAGAAGTTCCAGCTTCAGACACTGAAAGTTGCTCAAATGCTATGCTAATGTATATATATTTGGGTTTTCTGTAGGAACAAAAGCGTGGCATTTACTGTGTTTTTTTTTTTTTGAAAAAAGTTTTTTAAAAAACCCAGTAAATAGCTTGTTTTAAATAGAGGGCATAGGTACATACTTCTCTCTGTAAATGGGAACATGGTGAACCAATGGAGGAGGCAGGTCTTTTCATTTCTAATCTGTCTTCCTATGTATGGATGCATTCCAGGGTTTTCTTCATTAAACTCTCTGATTTCCTAGATCTACTCTATACTTCTAGAGCTCTGATATCATCAAATAGTTCCATTCAAGTGGTTAATAATAAGACCATAACCTTGTAAGCAGTAGCCCTAAGATCGAATGTGAGTTCTACCAATAATTAGTTACGTGATCTTGAGAAGTTTTCATGACTCATTTAAATCTGGAAATAATACCCATCTTTCATGAAAGTTGCGAGAATTAAATAATGTGTAAAAAGCTTAGTGACTGACAGATAGTACTTCTACAATAATAGATAATGATAGGTAACACTAATATAGTACTTACTACATGCCAGGCAGCATATTAAGCACTTTATGTAGATTATCTCTTTTAATCTTTACAACAGTCCTATGAAGTATGTACTGTTATAAGGACAATTTTATAGATGAGGAAAGTGGCTCTAGAGCTGGGCTTTTAACAACTCAGCTGTATTGTCTTTCTGCAAAGAGTATATTTATGGAATATTAAGTACCAGTGATAGATCCCAATTCCCAAGATGTTAGACTGTGGAAAATGTGACTTTTAGAAATGATGAAATTGATCTATTTCGTATTGGTCCCTTTCTACTGTTAGAAAGAGTATTTTGACAATTAGTTTGGTGACAGTAGGCGGGATGAGTTGGACTAGGGAAGAGTTAGTTAGAAAGCTATTAGAGTAATGCACAGACCTGGAATGATGTCTGAAGTGGAGTAGTGATAGAGAGGAAAAGGACTAAAGACAATTCATTTTTAGAAATTGAAATGTTGGGGTGCCTGGGTGGCTCAGTCAGTTAAGCGTCTGCCTTGGCTCAGGTCATGATCCCAGAGTCCTGGAATCAAGCTCCACATTGGGCTTCTGAGCAGGGAGCTTGCTTCTCCCTCTCCCGCTCCCCCGCTTCTGCTCTCTCTGTCAAATAAATAAAATCTTAAAAAAAATTGAAATGTAATACATATACATGGCAAAAAATTCAAACAGTATGCAAGGATATATACATATTATAGTAAGTATAAAATATACATTAAAGAATAGGGGTACAGTGATATATGTTATGGTGAGTCTATTAAATGTATTGCGTATATTAAAGAGTAAATTTCCTTCCCACTCCACATCCTTGATCCCCTTCTTCAGAGACAGCCACTGTTACTGGTAGTTACTTTTGTAGTACCTCTGTATTCATTCTCCGTTTTATAACATTTTCTATATTTTGAAAAATTAGTGGGACATGCAGACTGGTATATTTGTAGATTTTTATCTTCTTGTCAAAAACTGTGAAGGCTCTGGGATTTTACCCTACCTGCCAGCCAACAAGTTAACCTGCTTCGGTCTAATGGATGCCGACTGAGACTCCTGGGTCAGAGACAGACGACTTCATTACTCAGGCCATGTAGGGTAGCATATGTTTCCTGTTCAGATTGGTTCTCCTTCATCCTCACATCCCATGGGAGTGACATGGAGCAGCCTGGGTGAATGCTGTGCATCATAACCGAGGAACCCAACCCCAGCTGCAAGAGAACTTGCCCAGTGTTTGCCTGAGAGGGAGATACCCTCTACAAAAATCCTTGAAAAGACAGTCTGGAACGAAAGCTGTCAGTGGCTGGTGCCTCTGCTCAGGTTCAGAGATGTGCAGAAACCCACACCCATGGAAAATTGTCTACCAGCATGATTACTTCTTCCTCCCCCATTTTAAATAAAAAAAGATTTATAGGTTAATTTCAGTGATGAGAGAGGAGATAGTATTTTCAACCATCTGTAATATACTTTCACCAGAAAAATTGATGATCTTATGTGGATATAAATAATAAAAATAATTATGTGGAAATTCAGGAAGCTATCACCAATCTGTTCTTTGTGACAATGTGACAGTGACTCTTTGTTAGAGTCAGCTAACAAAGCGCAATTTAAAAATCTGTTTAGTTCTTAAAATGAAGTTTAAATCTTCCATTTTTCAGTTATTAAATGTTTTATTCTCATATCAGCTAAGCAAATGTGATAATGCTTTAATAGGTTATATAGTAGTTTCAGAGAAACTTTATTTGAACCTCAAAGCACTCCAGTAAGTAAACATCCCTGTTTTATAGGTGCAGAAATCGAGGCTTAAAAAAATTGAGTGACTTATGTAAAGTTACATGCTAGTAAAAAAAATTCTTTTAAATCTGAAACTCCAGCATTTTTTTCTATGACTTAGCTGTTTTTTCCTGACTGTTTTCAATCAGTAGTCTGTTTTCAAGGATTTGGACTTTAAAACACATAATTTTGGGTAGAAGTGTCTGTGTGTGTAAACTACAGGTCAGCCAGAGAGTGCCTCAAAATAGATTTTCCAGTATATAGCCACCTAGCCCCAGAGACCAATTTTCAAGATTATCTCTGTTTCTTTCTCCCCCCACCCCGCCCCGTATTTTTCATTTTAAGTTAAGTCGTGTGACAGATACTGGAATAATGAGGAAGGGATCAAATATTGACCCAAAACTGAAGCTATTTTAACTTAGAAATTAGTGGTGTTTAATTTGATAATATATAGGGAAGTTGGAAGGATAAATAGGATTAATAGTAGAGGTGGTAAGTTTCATTTTGTACTTGATGAATGTTTTGTTTTATTGTTTTTTAAGACTTACTAATTTGAGAAAGAGATTGTATGTGTGCGTGCTGGGAAGGGCAGAGGAACAGAATCCTGGAGCAGACTCCCTGCTGAGTGCAGAGCTGCTTCCGGGGACTCTATCCCAGGACCCTGAGTCATGACCTGAGCTGAAATTAAGAGTTGTGTGCTTAACTGACTTAGCCACCCAGGTGGCCCTGATGAATGTTTTGTTTTAAATAAGATTTTTTGTTTGTCAGTTAATCCATGCTGCAAAGGAAGCATGGAAAATAGAGAAAAACACAAAAAACAGTATGAAAATAAGAATCCCTTATAATCTTGTTAACATCATAACAACAGACATAAGCACTTCAAATTGTTATGGCCTTCCAGTCTTTTCATTAGTGTCTATATTGAATATAATTGGGATGGTACTTTATGCTTTTTGTTTGTTTTATTTAACCCTGATATTTTCCAGTTACGATTGTGGCATAAATACATCTTTTGGTGTCATTATTTTTAGAAAATACAGTTTGGGGCAGCTACATAATATGATTTTTGTTGGAATTACTAATATTTATTTAAAACCTTTCTGTGTTGGGCTTTTTGGTTGCTTGTGTTTTGCTATAACAATACAGAAAATATATTTCTGTATAAACCTTTATCTTCCTTTTTACACTGTTTTTAGGATAAAATTCTAGATTTAATAAGATAAAGGTGGAAACTTTATTTAGTCTGTCCATACACTATGTCAATTTGCTCTCCTAAAAGGCTGTATCAATTTTTACCTAATGTATAAGCATACCTACTTCCATACACTGAACAGAACTGTTATTAAAAAAAAAAAATCAGTGCTAATTTGATAGCTGGAAATGTTATCTCATTTAAAGATACATGTTTTATTTTTTAAATTTAAATTCAATTAGCCAACATATAATACATCATTAGTTTTTGATGTAATGTTCAGTGATTCATTAGTTGCATATAACACCCAGTACTCATCACATCACTTGCCCTCCTTAATGCCCATCAGTCAGTTACCCCATCCCCCCACCCACCTTCCTTTCCTCAACCCTCAGTTTGTTTCCCAGAGTCAGGAGTCTCTCATGGTCTATCTCCCTCTCTGATTTCTTCCCATTCAGTTTTCCCTCCCTTCCCTCATTGTCCTCTCTACTATTCCTTATATTCCACATGAGTGAAACCATATGGTAATTGTCTTTCTCTGATTGACTTATTTCACTTAGCATAATTCCATCTATGTCAGTGTAAATGGTAGGTATTCATCCTTTCTGATGGCTGAGTAATATTTCATTGTATATATATAAACTCTATCATCTTTATCCATTCATCTGTTAAAGGACAGTTTGTCTATTGTTAACAATGCTGCTATGAGCATTGGGGTGCATGTGCCCCTTCTTTTCACTACATGTGTATCCTTGGGGTAAATACCTAGTAGTGTAATTGCTGGGTTGTAGGGTAGCTCTATTTTTAACTTCTTGAGGAACCTTCATACTGTTTTCCAGAGTGGCTGTACCAGCTTGCATTCCCACCAACACTGTAAGAGGGTTCCCCTTTCTTAACATTCTTGCCAAAATTTGTTGCTCCCTGTCATGTTAATTTTAGCCATTCTAACTGGTGTAAGGTGCTATCTTGTTGTGGTTTTGATTTGTATTTTCCTGATGGCAAGTGATGTGGAGCATTTTTTCGTGTCTGTTGGCCATTTGTATGTCTTCTTTGGAGAAGTGTCTGTTCGTGTCTTCTGCCCATTTCTTGACTGGATTATTTGTTTTTTGGGTGTTGAGTTTGATAAGTTCTTTATAGATCTTGGATACCAGCCCTTTAGCTGTTATGTCATTTGCAAATATCTTCTCCCATTTGGTAGGTTGCCTTTTAGTTTTGTTGACTATCCTTTGCCATGCAGAAGCTTTTTATCTTGATGAAGTCCCAATAGTTAATTTTTGCTTTTGTTTCCCTTGCCTTCAGAGACATGTCTTGCAAGAAGTTGCTGCGGCCGAGGTTGAAGAGGTTACTACTTGTGTTCTCCTCTAGGATTTTGATGGATTCCTGTCTCACATTTAGGTCTTTCACCCATTTTGAGTTTATCTTTGTGTATGGTGTAAGAGAATGGTCCAGTTTCATTCTTCTGTATGTGGCTGTCCAATTTTCCCAGCACCATTTATTGAAGAGACTGTTCTTTTTTCCATTGGATAGTCTTTCCTGATTTGTTAAAGATTAGTTGACCATAGAATTGAGGGTCCATTTCTGGGCTCTCTATTCTGTTCCATTGATCTAGGTGTCTGTTTTTGTGCCAGTACCATGCTGTCTTGATGATCACAGCTTAAACATGCATGTTTTAAATTACTAGTTAGGGGGGCGCCTGGGTGGCTCAGTCGTTAAGCGTCTGCCTTTGGCTCAGGGCGTGATCCCAGCGTTATGGGATCGAGCCCCGCATCAGGCTCCTCCACTGGGAGCCTGCTTCTTCCTCTCCCACTCCCCCTGCTTGTGTTCCCTCTCTCACTGGCTGTCTCTCTGTCTAATAAATAAATAAAACCTTTAAAAAAAATTACTATTTCATTAGCAGTTATACTGAGACATTTTTGTTCATATTTATTCATTTTTCTATTTGATTTATATGTGTTTATGATCTCTTCAGGCTGTTAATTTTTTGTCATCAAATGTGTATAAGGTTCAGGAGTCATCAGCATGGAGTTAAACATATGAGAATGAATAAGCTCTAAAAATCTGTGGAGAAAAGAACCCAGGACAGAGCTGAGCCCTGAGGACAACCTGCCCTGAGGGGTGGGTAAAGAGCCAGTAAAGTAAACAAAATGTTAGCTTTCAGAAGTTAGGAAAAAAGGAGACTGGATGCTTTCTGTTCTCTTAAATTAATTCTTTATTATGAAATCTTTTGTTTCTTCTCAGAATTTAGTTAAGTAATTCACTAATGTTACTCAGTAAAAATTATTCTTTGGTTTAAAACTCTCGGCTAAAGTGATGGCAGGGACTGTCTTCTAAGAAAGAAGATAGAAATTTTAGTTTCAGTTGATTTTTCGAAGCTTTATGCTGGTGGTGTGGGTTTTTTTTAGCAGTATTATTTGGGAACTGTGGCCTTAGGTTTATGTTTATCTCAGTCTAGGTTCTGGACAGGCAAATCAGGGGTATAAGTATAATCTTGTATTTAATTTATAGATTGACCCTGAAGCAGTTTGGGAGAATTTGAATAAAAGTATAAGAACTTAAACAATCTCCTTGATGTGTATTATTTTTTTCTTTTAAATTTTTATGTGTTTTAAGATGCAGAAAAGCAAAAAGAATATAATAAGCACTGCATTCTTTTTGCTGCCCAAGAAAAAAAAACAACCAGAGTTGAAGCCCCCTCTGTACTGATCAAATTCTCCCCTCCCTGCCCGCATTATCCTGAAACTGATATTTACCCTGTATTTTATACCTACGTCCCACATTCTTTTTTAAAAAATTTTTAAAATTTAAATTCAATTAACATATATTGTATTATTAATTCCAGAGATGGAGTTCAGTTATTCATCAGTCTTAAATAATATCCATTGCTCATTATATCAAGTGCCCTCCTTAATATCCATCATCCAGTTACCCTATCCCCTCTCCCCTCCCCTCCAGCAGCCCTCAGTTTGTTTCCTATGATTAAGAGTCTCTTATGGTTTCTCTCTCTCTGATTTCATCTTGTTTTGTTTTTCCCTCCCTTCCCTTATGATCCTCTGTTTTGTTTCTTAAATTCCACATATGAGTGAGATCATGTGATATAATTGTCTTTCTCTGATTGACTTCTTTTGCTTAGCATGTACCTTCTAGTTCCATCCTCGTCATTGCAAATCGCAAGATTTCATTTTTGTTTGATGACTGAGTAGTATTCCATTGTATATATACCACAGCGTCTTTATCCGTTCATCTGTTGATGGACAGACATCTGGGCTCTTTCCATAGTTTGGCTATTATGGACATTGCTTGCTATAACCATTGGGGTAGAGGTGCCTCTTTGGATCACTGCATTTGTATCTTTGGGGTAAATACCTAGTAGTGCAATTGCTGGGTCATAAGGTAGCTCTATTTTCAACTTTTTGAGGAACCTCCGTACTGTCTGTTTTCCAGAGTGGCTGCATCAGCTCGCATTCCCACCAGCAGTGTAAGAGGGTTCCTCTTTCTCCGCATCCTCGCCAACATCTGTCGTTTCCTGACTTGTTAATTTTAGCCATTCTGTATGTACCACATTCTGTACTTGGATCTTGTTTATTAACAAGCATTTACATAAACTTATTTCTTCAACTGAAATATTTGGATCTAGGGAAAAGTTAAATACATGATTGTATCACTGCGTTTACTTCTCTGTTACATTTGCTTTCTTTGTATTTCCAACTTTTGCTAGTTCCATGCTTGGTTTAATCCAGTGTTCTATCATTGTGTGATTAGTAGAACTCAGAAATGAAAGGATTTCTGAATAGTGGTTGAATTGCTTTTGGTGGTGGCAGAGAGGGTGGTTAGGGTGTTGGGAGCAACAGGGCAAAGAAATAAAATGCAGCAGAAAGTAATGAAATGGATTCCTTCTAAAACAACTGACTATGGTCACTGCATAGCATCATAAGCAGCTTTCTGAAACTTTATGGCTGGAGTTTCTTTTTTTTTTTTTAAGATTTTTTTATTTATTTATTCGACAGAGATAGAGACAGCCAACAAGAGAGGGAACACAAGCAGGGGGAGTGGGAGAGGAAGAAGCAGGCTCACAGCAGAGGAGCCTTACGTGGGGCTCGATCCCATAACGCTGGGACCACGCCCTGAGCCGAAGGCAGGCGCTTAACCGCTGTGCCACCCAGGCGCCCCTATGGCTGGAGTTTCTAAACTATTCAATAAGAATTGAAAGGTGGCTATACTTGACTCATTTGTGCAGAGTATATGATTCATTTGTACAGAATGAAAACATGTTTATGAAAGCTGGCATCCAGCTTGATTGAGAAAAAAGTAAAAGGCTGTAAATTAATGGAATACCAACTCTCCTAATGCAAGAGTGTAGTAGAAAGGGTACACAACTTAGGAGATACGGGTTGTGGACCTGGTTCTTCCATGGACTCATGTGTTTTCTTAGGCAAGTTAATAACCTTACCTTGGATTTCCATTTTCTTATACCTCTCTTGAAATAGAGATGGGAGGGGTATAGCACAGTGAGCCATATCTCCTAAGATCTTTTACTTATATAAGTTGAGTCTGTTGTTTTAAGTTACGGATCTTAAGGTATTTACTCATGAAAAATTTCTTAAAGCTTATAGTTTACTAAATTTTCTTAAAATTTTAGGGGAGACATATAAGGAATTTACATAAGACAGCTGTGCAAAATGGAGCTGGAGGAGCCTTATTTGTGGTAAGTAATTACTCTAATTTCTTCAGAATGGAAAGACTTGGAAATTTGGGTAGAACTATTGTAACAATCCAAGATATCTTAAACACCAGTGTCTTTGGTATATGCCATCCATTGTGGTGATTTAAATATAGCTAATTGAATTCATTAAATTTCAAAAGATGTGTGATTCCAGTTGAACCTTCTGAGTTTAAATTGACACCAGGGTAGCTCTGAATTTAGAATATTTTTTGGGGGGCGCCTGGGTGGCACAGCGGTTAAGCGTCTGCCTTCAGCTCAGGGCGTGATCCCGGCGTTACGGGATCAAGCCCCACATCAGGCTCCTCCGCTATGAGCCTGCTTCTTCCTCTCCCACTCCCCCTGCTTGTGTTCCCTCTCTCGCTAGCTGTCTCTATCTCTGTCGAATAAATAAATAAAATCTTAAAAAAAAAAAAAAAGAATATTTTTTGGTTAAATTACTGTGAACCCTAAACTGATTTCTAGTCTCACTTTGGGTTCTTAAAAATTAGTCCTATTGGCTGACTAAAGATTGTGTGGCTGCAACTTGGGGAATCCCAAAATGGTACTAGTTTAAAACTCATGGATTTTAGTAATACAGTGAGAATACATTCGTAGTTCCTTTATATTTTTGGTTTCCAGGGTTTAACTACAGGTAGAGGTCCATGAAAACCCCAGCTTAGTTGTACAATTCAGAGATAAGATAATGTATCTCCCTTCTGTGATAAGGCACAGTTTTCAGGGATTAATCTTGTGTTGTTTAAAGGCAATTTAGTGGACCTGTAGGATGATTTAGAGTTACTGGTACAATTTTGTTAACTGAGTTATTTCTAGGCTGAATCTTAATAAATGAGTTAGCCATACTATAGAGTAGATTCCTGCTTTATATTTTTTCATGTTTGTCTAAAAGTATTAAATTTGCCGCATATTTGAGATCATTGTACAAAGTTTCCATTTTCTTTTCCTTTTATATCCTTGAAAAAGCAGAACTTTGAGAGTTAAATATTGAGGGATTCAGTTCTGTGTTCACCGTGCATACTAAACATTAATTGATGTAAGTGTTAATCTCAGTGTGACTCATTTGATTTCCTGTTGACATGCCATTTCTGGTTAGTTTTTGAAGAGGGCCTGTTCTTTTTGGGGAGAAGAAATAAAGCATCTTGCCATTGGCTAGTTTTTGTTATGTGGGGAAGAGGTGGTACTTTTGTACCTTCCTAAAGTAGTGGGCCCTTTTGATAATCTGATACACACTCTTTTGGAACAATGCATGTTATGTGCATACTCAAAATTTTGTCTTAATTTTATAAGTCTTCCAGCAGTTGGCTTTTTTTTTGGTAATTACATTAGAAGATCCTGTTCTCTTATCAAGTTGGATAATACTTTTTTTGGGTTTGGTCCTAAAGCTAGCTCTCTTAATCATTAAAGAGTGATTTCTAAAACTTTTCTGAAATTTTGAATTCTGGTAACATTACTTTGTTAATCATATTAATTAAATGTGTATTTAATAGTTAGCCATTCTTTTTGATGCAAGGATAGATTATATAATGTTGGAATTAAAGTGAAGAGATTAAGTGATCAGTAGTATAGTAGTATAGTAATATACAAAGTAGTATAGTAATATACAAAGCTTTTCACACTTTTGAGGGAATTCTGATAATTGTGGAAAACATTTTTTCCCTTTATGTAGCACAGAGATACTCCTGAGAATAACCCAGATACTCCATTTGATTTCACACCAGAAAACTATAAGGTATGACTAAATTAACAGTATAATTAATTTACAAAATATTTAATATCTTCCAGATGTATCAAAACATGTGCTTTTTCTTTGATACAGAGGATAGAGGCAATTGTAAAAAACTATCCAGAAGGACATAAAGCAGCAGCTGTGCTTCCAGTCCTGGATTTAGCCCAAAGACAGAATGGATGGCTGCCCATCTCTGCTATGAACAAGGTACCAGATTCATTTTTGCCTTAGTTTGAAAAGAGGAGAGACTGTGTATGAATTTTTTCCTTATGTAGAAATTCCTCTGACGGTTATTAATGTCAAAGTCTAGGAATTTGAATCCTTTAATCATTTGTTTCCTCAAATTTGTGTTTTTGTTGGTTCTCTTAATAATGTGGAGAACTGAAAAGGTAGAGCTTTTTGTCCTTGCAGGAAATAGTAAAGGCATTATAGTAAAAGTAGTTTTATCTTTTTTTTTCCCCTTTTTGAGAGAAATGGCCATAATAAAGACAAAAGATTCCACATATGTATAATTTGCTGTCAAGGTATTCTGAAAATTAGTGTGTTTAAACACTAAAATGATGGAGAAAAGGATCTGCTCACAGCTAATATGAATCTTTTTATTATTTTGCATCTTTGGCTACAGGCTTTAATAAAATTTATATAATACATAGTATTTGATGGCACCCTACACTTGATAATCAGCAACATACAGAAATGGTATGGGCGACCCATTTAAAGGAGGTTAGTCTATTCATACATATTTTTAAGACTCATTTTTTCTAATTGTGGTTTCAACAGTAATCCACATTTCACATTTATTCTTGTTATATTAATATAACTATATTTTTGTGGTATTATGTTATGTTGCAGGGCATAGTTTATGAAGTGCCATACAAAGTCAATATGATTCTTATGAGAATCATACAAATAATAAGCCAGTGTGATAACAATGGAAAATACATTTGACTTTGAGCTAAGAGATCTGGTTTTTTCTGTGGACTTACTTCCTCATCTGCAGTGAAGATTTTGAACTAGAGTAGATCTCTTCAAATTATTATGTTATGATTCCTAAGTGACAGAGTTGAAACTGAACCATTTCCCATTCAGTGCATTTTCTACTTGACTATTGCAGAGATTCTGCTGTACTTCATTTCTCTTTTTCACTTTCTAAATTTTACTTGGTCTATTAGGCTAGATCATTATCATCTATCTTAAAGAATAGGAATGTCTTCAGTTGATCTAATGGAATGCCATAGGCAGATTTTAGATTATGTTCATATCTCTTAATTTGCTTTGTATCGTACTCTAACATTGGTTATGAACCATTATTATTTTATTAATATTTATTTATTTTTTGACTGAAAAATGTTACAGAGCAAGTTTGGTTGTACTTAAGTATAGTCGGGTGAGTTTTTTCCCCCCAATAAATCACATAGCTCTTTGGGTGTTTTCTAAAATACTTAACATTGTTTTTTGTATTATAATAGCCAGCTTTCTAAATAATGATTTAGGTATGTTTCTATTCATAAATGCTTTTCTCTTTTCTGCAGAAATTGATATTTTTAGGGGTGCCTGGGTGGCTCAGTTATTGGGCGTCTGCCTTTGGCTCAGGACGTGATCCTGGAGTCCTGGGATCGAGCCCCACATCAGGCTCCTCTGCTGGGAGCCTGCTTCTTCCTCTCCTACTCCCCCTGCCTGTGTTCCCTCTCTCGCTGGCTGTCTGTCAAATAAATAAATAAAATCTTAAAAAAAAAAAAAAAAAGAAATTGATATTTTTAAAGATTTTATTTTTTAAGTAATCTCTACACCCAACATGTGGCTTGAACTTACAACCCTGAGATCAAGAGTTGCACACTCTATTGAGTGAGCAAGCCAGGCGTCCCCAAAATTCATGTCTTTAATAATGGCAAATGTGTTGGAAGTCTTGCTGAATGGCAAGCTTAACAGAATGAAATAAATGAGAACCAATGTGAAATGTTTCACAAATATTGTCCTGTTATATTTAGAATTGAATGTGTATTTGTGAGAAGCAGGAAATAATGTACAGAGAATAGAATCAAGATTCCGTTTTTATACTTGAGACTTTTAGGGTTACTGTTTCTTTGCCCCCCGGCCCCCAGGAAAACCCAACCTTACAACCAAAACAATATCCAGAATCTCACACATTAGTTTCTTAACCATCACTGAGGTGTAAGGAGATATACAGCAGCATCCCCAGGGGAGATTTTTCAAGTTAGGCATCAGTGGTAGAGCTCCAGCATGTGTATTTTCTGGCTCCAGCATGTGTGTTTTGAGAGAGCTCCCAGATTCAGAGGTACGGGCCTGCTTTAGTATCACCAAATTAAATTTAGCACAGCTACTTATCTTTCACAAGTGAGCCATGATTAGATGTCTTTTGAGAATACATATCCTTTAGAATCTCTAATAGGAGGAAGTTCAACATATTTGTCATCTGAAATGCCATTTAACAAACTCATCTTTCATGTCAAAACATGGAAGCATGCCTAATTTTTAAGAATGCCAGACACAAATCTTACAACCTGATAGATTAATGATGTTAGGTCACCTGGAAAGTTGCAGCCAGGATGATAGTCATGATAGACTATATGTGGACTATCCCTAGCAAACAGCTAAAACAATATTGTTTTCTTTAATAGACTTGCCCTGATCAAGAGAGTCGTGCTCAGATAATGATTCCATTGGTCCTGAACCCCACTGTGTCAAAAGAAATATTTACTATAAATATCTTGATGTGAAGGGTTGGGAAGTACTAGTCCATAAGATTTTTGTAGAGTGTTGTGATTTAAAATATAAGTAGTGTTTTGGATTGTTCTGGAGAGTTATGTATGTGTTGTGTGTGTGGTTTGTGTGTATATAAAGTGTGTAGATACGTAAATCAATACAGGCTAATAGGTGAGCTTTGATTCTCGCCCCTTTTTTGTGTTGCCATACCATTTGCATGCAGTGTATATCACCAGTAACATCAAGGCTTTTTGAAAAATTGTGAAGGGTTGAAAAAATTCAAGTATTTAATTTATTGGGGCTTGGTCACCAAATTTTTGCCATTTAGAAATTTTAAATTATAAAATATGAGAGTTGAAATGATCAAAGTAGAAATTCTTAACAGTGAAAGACTTAAAAGATTTAGAGAAAAAGATGATCGTTTCACAGAGACGGGACATGGGATAAAGTGGAAGAGATGCTATAACCGTTAGCTTCTGGGGTCTGTGTGATTTAAGTGTAGAGTCTGTAACAGCTGAGGGACTTACACTTCCCAAATATCAAATACAAGTATATGTTCTGCTTCTGAAGACGTTTTACATTTTTACCAAATTGAAATTATGCTCTTTACAAGGTACCTAAATCTCAACTAATAAAGATCATAATTATTTTAAAATTTCCTAATATTTCAGGTTGCAGAAGTTTTACAAGTACCTCCAATGAGAGTATATGAAGTAGCAACTTTTTATACAATGTATAATCGAAAGCCAGTTGGAAAGTATCACATTCAGGTCTGCACTACTACACCTTGCATGCTTCGAAACTCTGACAGCATACTGGAGGCCATTCAGAAAAAGCTTGGTATGGGACACATTGTATTTGTAACTTTTATGAAAAATAGGATTGTCTTTTTAGATTTGATCCGTTTCTGAGTTTTCCAGTGTTTGCCATCTTATTGGATCTGATCTGTACTTCATCAGTAAATTTTTGTCTTACTGTGGTTGCCCACCTTTATTTGTTCTTATTTTGTATTTTCCTTAGTTCTCAGCCTCAGAGCTGAATTTTCACCTTTTTCCCCCCATAATCATTAAGCATATTTGAAAAGCTTCTAGGGGTTTTAAAGTTTTCATTGTTTAGAAATTAAGTTTCACTCATTGTGTAATGATAGCATGTGGTACATAAAAAAGTGATTGTACTGTCCTTGTATTCTTCAAATGAGTCTTGGAACAAGTAAGATAGGAGACTAGGATGCTTCAGAAAGGGAAATTTGAAATAAGATGTTATTACAGTGGCATTTATAAAATTATAAGGGCATTTTTCCATACAAAACTGCCATTGCTGCATTTTTAACTCTACATATCAAATGAAGTAAAAGGAGGTATACTTTAATCTTGTTGCTACAGAATATAAAGTATTTGCATGTTTGTATATAAAACAGAAAGCTGAAGTCTGCTCAAAATTTCACCCTCACAAATTCTGATATGGGTATAATTAGTTTTAGATTTTATGTTGTTTTGCTTATTTTCATTATTAAAAACTTTTTGCACTTTATTTTGGCTATAGCATATGTATGTCTGCCGTGTTTTTCTATTATACATTACTCTGCAGTTACTTTCACACATACATATCTTTGCATGATTGTTCTATTGTATACTGAGGTTGTTTACAAGAATAGAATTGAGTCAGATTTTACTATATTTTGCCAAAATGTCTCCCCTGAAGATAGGAGAGTACCTGTTTTCCTTGTAGTCTTAATGATCTTTGATATCAGCAGTTTTCTGAGTCTTTGCCAATCTGACAGTGTGACTGATTTTAGTAGGTTAACTATCACAGTCAAAATGAAAATACTATATTCCGATTCACTGCTGTAGAACAGCAAACACTAGAGATGAGTCCCCTGAAATCTTATTGTTTTTAAAGGAATAAGTCCACTTAAGAAATCCTTGGTATAATTATACAGAGTTTTTTTGTTGAAGAAAGTTAATTTTCTTAAATACTTTTTATATACCTCTGTAATTTGTTGTTTTCTTATGCCACCTTGCTATTAAAATATAACCTTAACAGTGATTATTTATGTTTTTAGGAATAAAGGTTGGGGAGACTACACCCGATAAACTTTTCACTCTTATAGAGGTGGAATGTTTAGGGGCCTGTGTAAATGCACCAATGGTTCAAATAAATGACAACTACTATGTGAGTATTCCATTTAATATAAAGTTATATGATCTCATATTTAAATATTTTAAATATTTGGTTTCCTGTCCTGTAGATATTGGTTTCTGAATTACTCATTGAGAAGAAACTGCTGGCATAAATATCCAGAAAGGTTTTTTTTTTTCTGTTTTCCAAAGTTTATTAAAAAAGAAAGAATTGAAAAACTTTGCATAAAAAGATGTCAAGTTTATGGGGCGCCTGGGTGGCACAGTCGTTAAGCATCTGCCTTCAGCTCAGGGCGTGATCCCAGCATTCTGGGATCGAGCCCCACATCAGGCTTCTCTGCTTAGGAGCCTCCTTCTTCCTCTCCCACTCCCCCTGCTTGTGTTCCCTCTCTCGCTGGCTGTCTCTCTCTGTCAAATAAATAAATAAAATCTTAAAAAAAAAAATGCTTTAAAAGTTTAGTCAACTTTAGCTTCCACATTGTTGTCCACCAGAAGGTTTTTAAAAATTATCTTTAAACATTTTTGCATTTAACTCTAGGAGATAATGACATATTTTAAAAGCTTATTTTTTTTTTTAAGATTTTATTTATTTATTTGACAGAGATAGAGACAGCTGGCGAGAGAGGGAACACAAGCAGGGGGAGTGGGAGAGGAAGAAGCAGGCTCATAGCAGAGGAGCCTGACGTGGGGCTCGATCCCATAACGCCGGGATCACGCCCTGAGCCGAAGGCAGACGCTTAACCGCTGTGCCACTCAGGCGCCCCTAAAAGCTTATTTTTAATTATGAAAAATAATTAACGTAGAAATACAGAAAATAACCACCAAGATTTAACATATTTTGCCATACTTACTGTTATTAGGTATTATTTTTATCATTATCATTATTTGTAAAAATAAGTTACAGATGCAGGTACACCACCTCATGCCCTGCAGAGTCCTAGTCCTTTTCATTTTAAGAGATAACCACTATCATAGATTTAGTGTGTATTGTTCCTGTACATGTTTTTAAACTGTGTGAGTATATGTATCCAGCCATATTAATATATTACATTGCTTATTTTAAAAATTTTAGAGATGGTATCATTCCTCTAAGTACTGCCTTAGCTGGATCTCCCAAGTTTTGATAAGTAATATTTTTATCATTTAATTTTAAATATTTTTAAATATGCATTTTTTAAAAGAACTTATTTATTTAAGAGAATAAGAGCGAGATAGAGTGAGCATGCATGGGGGGGGCCACAAAGGGAGAGGGAGAAGCAGGCTCCCTGCTGCGCAGGGAGCCTATTGTGGGGTTCGATCCTAACACCCTGGGATCATGACCTGAGCAAAAGGCAGACATCTAACCCACTGAGCCACCCAGGCGCCCCTGAAGTACGCGTTTTGATTTCTCCTTTGGCCTGTGTTTTTTAGAAGTATTAGTCTCCCAAGTGTGTGGAATTTTCTAGTTATCTTTTTAAAAAATTTCTTGCCACCTTAATTATATATAGTGGTTTTCATACGTAATATTGTTAATTTATACTTCTGAGAAATGTATTAGTGGAAACTGAGTCCTGCACTGAGTGTGGATTCTTCAAGAAGGTATTTGCTTTGCTTCTCTCTTGCTCCTGTAAATACTACTGTTCCAAAAGAAAGCTTCTCCCCTTATACCCTCCCCTATTGCTCCAATGTGTAAGGTTCTAGAGTAGCAATTCTTTTTGAGGGACAGTTTAATTTCTAGTTTACCCCTGAGGGAATAGCCTTTTAGGGTCATAACTTTGTGTGTTTGGGATGTCTCTTGTAGCCTGCGGCTTTGTCCCTTGACCCTTTGGGCTATGAAACTCTGAAACCAGGTTTGCTTGGTGTCCTGCTTGTCTTCCTGGGTTTTCATTGAGTTTTTGGCCTCTGAGTGTTTCTTTCTTGTCAGCATGTTGATGAAATTTAAAATTTTTGTTCTTTAAATTTTATCCAACATTTTTAGTTTTTTTATAGTAGGGGGGTGTTCAGTCAGGATAGCTAATTTGCCATAATGCCTGAAATGGAAATTTACTTTTTTTTTTTAATGAAGATTAAATTTGGTTTCTTTGGCTGTTTAGATTTCTAGGGTGGTCTCATTCCCTATCATGATTTTCTTCATTTTAATGATCAGAGATTCAAATTTCTTATCTTTTCTATTCCCCATACTTTAAAAAAAAGTCCTTTAAAAATATGGCAACAGTTTTACCTTCTCCCACATTTCTGCAGTTTACTTATAATAAACAGTATCTTGATTTAATCAGGAGTTAGACAGTCAAGACTTTGTGTGAAGCACTGTAAAAGTTTGAATATAATAGCCTACGGAGATAAAGATTAGTAGTGGTATGGTCTTTGGCAGGGCAGTTTTTGTTTTTGTTTTTTAATCCATACCCAACATGGGGCTTGAACTCAGGACCCTGAGATTGAGAGCCGCCTGCTCTACGAACCAGCCAGGCACTGCAGGGCAGTTAACATTTATGGGTCTCAGTTGGCTGGTGGATAAAATGAAATAGTCATGTAAACTTTGATTAGATCCTGCTTAGGAAAAAACGAGCTATGAAATACATTTTGAGGATAGTTGGGTAGATTTTGAATATGGACTTGACATTTGATTAAGGAATTATTTTTAGTTAATAAGGTGTGGTGGCATTATGTTATTTAAGAAAATGTTCTTATTCTTTGATGTGTGCTGAAGTATCAGGAGTGTCATGATGTCTGCAACTTACTTCAAAATGGTATAACCAAAAGTGGGGAGCTTATGTGCATATAATGCAAATATGGCAAATTAAAAATTGAATACAGGTGGTAGGAATATGGGTATTAATGTATAGTCTAAATTTTCATAATAAAGAGATAAAATCATTAGAAGACTTAAAGATTTCTTTTAGCTGTGAAGTTCTGAACATTTGTTGAACCCTAGGCAGTTTGAAAGCAGTGTTTTATTTTTATAAATGTTTCATCATTGAACAAATACTAAAGAACTTTTTTGTGGTGAGGCACTGGAGATGCAGTGCTGAATCACAATTTCTCTAGCATAGTATCAGAGTCCTATAAAACATTTTCTTAAGTACTTAACAGTTTTAGAGAGGGAATAGGAGTATGGTTTAGGTATTTTTCTTTTAATTTAATCTTACCCATTCTGTTTTGACTCTCTTGATTAAACCTAGGGTGCACCTAGGCACATGGGCATGTGTATCTGTGTGTTTCAGTTGTATTTATTATTTTAAATATCAGAACCCTTTCTTGAGGTAAAAATTTTATACAGGTACATAGTGTATAGAGCTGCTCTCAT
Source organism: Ursus arctos (assembly GCF_023065955.2). NCBI lineage: Eukaryota > Metazoa > Chordata > Mammalia > Carnivora > Ursidae > Ursus > Ursus arctos. The sequence goes on from NW_026622841.1 coordinate 55,827,986, forward strand.
TGAAATGGGGACTGGAGGGTCAGGGTCATTAAGATTCATTCCAAAAATAATTTCTTTTATCTTTCTGTTCAAAAATTAAGTGAATTTGGGAACAGGGTGAATTTTACCTGGGAAAGAAAGAAGATATCGTGAGAATATTACATCTTCAGGTTAGAGATAGATGTTAGGCATCTACTTTTACGTTATTACGACTGCTGGTGCTAATTCTGTTTGCATCTCACTGTTTCTTCAAGGACATAGCATTTGTTGAGCATGTGCCATGGCACTGTTCTGTTTTATATAGTTTCTCATTGAATCTTCAAAAACATTCTTGAAGTAGGTTTACAAGTGAAGAAACAAACTTAAGGAGGCTGAATAACTTATTTTGCGATTACTAGCTATTAAATGTTGGAGCCAGGACTCAAGTGCACAACTCTTTCACTTTAAAGTACTACTCTGTATTCCCTTTAGCCGCAGCTCTTCTTGCATACTGCATTTAACAGTATATACTACACTATAGGAATTAATCAGTTACTGCTACCTTGGTGACTAACTTGGGAGCTGAGAAAGACAAACAATAAACTAACTGATATTAGGGATTTACACAGATTTCAATAGTAGGAAGTAATTTTAATGTGACTTTTAATTTTTTATTCTAGGAGGATCTGACACCTAAGGATATCGAAGAAATTATTGATGAGCTCAAAGCTGGCAAAATTCCAAAACCTGGGCCACGGTATGCTTCTGTTTCCATACAATAAATTTTAATGGCTTAACCTAATGTAAACTTAATTAAAAAATTTTTATCCTTGGGGGTGCCTGGGTGGCTTAGTCCGTTAAGCATCTACCTTTAGCTCAGGTCATGATCCCAGGGTCCTGGGACTGAGCCCTGCATTGGGCTCCCTGCTCAGCGTGGAGCCTGCTTCTCCCTCTCCCTCTGCCTGCAGCTCCCCCTGCTTGTGCTCTCTCTCTCTGTGTCAAATAAAATCTTAAAAAAAAAAAAATTTATCCCTTAAGGGGTGTCTGGGTGGCTCAGTAAATTAAGTGTTGATTTCAGTTCAGGGTTGTGAGATTGAGTCCTCCATCCCAGTGTGGAGTTAAGATTCTCTCTCCCTCTCTCTCAACCCCACTGACCTCCCTCCCTCTCTTATCCCCTAAGTTCTTAGGAGTTGTCAGGAGCTTTGGATAGTATTGAAACCACCCTGTCATCTAAAGCAACTATTTCTTTTTTCCTCTAAAATCCTATCAGATAATCATCTGGTATTTACTTGAATATTTGTAGAGAAGGTAAATTTACTACAAATAGAAATCTGTTCCATTGTTTAAAAGTTCATACCCGTCTCAGAAGATTGACCCGAAGTTTGTCTCCCTCCAATTTCCACCTACATGTCCAATTCTGCCCTTTGAACCAACACAAGATAACTTTTACACCTGTTCTAAATGATAGCTCTTCGATTACTTAAAATAGGTGTCTTCTCTTCCCCAGATCTTTTTCTCAGAATTAATGTCTACCATTGTTTCATTTTTTTTCTTATATGACATAGTTCTGGTTTCCCTCTTTTGTAGCTTTTCTGGTTGTCTAATGACTCTCTTAACGTGATACTTAGATTAATCACAGTATTTGAGATATGTACTGAGCAGTGCAGAGCACTGTGGGACTATCTTCTTTGTTCTAGACCTTTTCCTTGTAATAATGCAGCCTAATTACATCAACTCTCACTTCAGGTACATTTCACCAGTAATTGCACTTATAGTCAGAATGCCTAGATCTTTTTTAACTTCAACATTGTTCATCCAGGTTGCTCTCATCCTGCAGTTGTGTTATACTAATTACTTTTCTTTAATTATGAACCTGAACTTTTGCTGCTAAACGAACCCCTATTCCATATCTAAGTGCTTATATTGCTCGGAATTTTTTTCTAATACTAGAAAGTGTTGGTAGTTTTATGTAGTTGTAAGCCCTGTAGGTTTTTTTCTGCCTATGCCATATGATTCTTCTTTCAATATATTTGTAGGTTTTAATGGCCATATAGTATTTTAATGTATTAAAAGAACTATGATGTGCTCTTTATTCCTGTTTTAAATATGTTTTCCTGCTCTTTGTAATAAATAGTAGTTCTGTGTACTCTTTCAAGAGGTAGATAGGGGCTCAGATACGTAATTTGAGTTGAATGGTAAATAAAATAAAAGCTGTTATAGGAGTGTTTTCAGCAGGAAATGATGTGTAATCTTGTTAAAATTATTGTGCTAGTTACTGTGTGGAGAACAGTTTAAAATTTAGTGCCTGTTGTGGGGCAGAGGAATTAAGAGTGATTTCTAGCTTTTTGGTCTGAGCACCTCAATGGTTCCTTTAACTAAAAAGGAGATTTGGAGTAGAGCAAGTTTGGGGAAGAAAAGTCACCTTGGGACAGGTTAAAGTTGAGATGTCTGCTAGACACCCATGGTAGAATGCTGAAAGGTATATTTGCACCTGGAATTTAGGAAATACATTAGGACTGGAAATGTGAATTGGGGATTCATCAGTTAATATAGATGGTATTTAAAGCCATAAGGCTGGATGAGATTAGTGGGGGTGAAATTAGTTTGTTGGTGTTCTTAACTTGGGATACTATAATATCATTGTATTTTAACATTAGTAACAGTTAACTGAGTATCACAGTTAAGCATTTTTAATATCTAATAATAGAGGTGTTGCTTATCAGTAATTTTAAATAGTTCTTCACGGAGATGTTTTTGAGTGTTCTAGATTTGAGCCAAAAACTTTAGAATTATTGGTTTTTGAACCTATTTTTATTTCCTATGTATCCCTCTTATTTAAAAAACAGAGGTGGGGCACCTGGGTGGCTCAGTTGAGGGGCCTACACTTGGTTTCAGCTCAGGTCATGATCTTGGGGTCCTGGGATGGAGCCCCAAGTCAGGCTCTGTGCTCAGTGGGGAGTCTGCTTGAGGATTCTCTCTCCCTCTACCCTCCCCCACCTGCATGCTTTCCTTCTAAAATAAATAAATCTTTAAAAAACAGTACGTAAAAAGAGATAAATCTACTTACTTTTCAGGGCACCTGGGTGGCTCAGTCGTTAAGCATCTGCCTTCTGCTCAGGGCATGATCCCAGCATTCTGGGATCGAGCCCCACATCGGGCTCCTACGCTGGGAGCCTGCTTCTTCCTCTCCCACTCCCCCTGCTTGTGTTCCCTCTCTCGCTGGCTGTCTCTATCTCTGTCAAATGAATAAATAAAATCTTTAAAAAAAAAATCTACTTACTTTTCAGTAATTGCAGAGCATCTTCCAGTGGTGTGTGGAGACTGTATTTGGACATGGTAGTTCTAGAATGTCTTCCCAGCATTGGAAGACAAAAACTTTTCCTCTCCTTCCTCAAGTTTTTTGGCTATATAGTATAATGAAAGAGACTGCAATGATAGTAGTAACCAAAATATAGTTATACTCCAAAATATAATTATAGTTATACTTTAACCAAAGCTAATTCTTTTTTTTATTAGTATTTTTATAATCAAGCACTTTGCTCACATATGTAAAAGAGGTGCTCATTGTGAGTCTTCAGCAGTACCTAATTTCTGAGTACCATTACCAGGTCTATCCTGGCCAAAATCAGTAAAAGATTCATGTCTCTGAACTGCTTTTTTAGGGTGCCTGCGTGGCTCAGTTGTTAAGCATCTGCCTTCGGCTCAGGTCATGATCCCAGGGTGCTGGGAGCGAGCCCTGCATCGGGCTTCCTGCTCAGGCTCCCTGCTAGGCTGGAAGCCTGCTTCTCCCTCCCCCACTCCCCCTACTTGTGTTCCCTCTCTCCCTGTCTCTCTGTCAAATAAATAAATAAAAATCTTTAAAAAAAAAAAAAAAAGAAAAACTGCTTTTTTATGTTTTTGTTAAGTGATGGGTAGAAAGGAAATATTAAACTGATGGTAAGGCCGTGCTTATTTTGACATTAAATATTTGCTGAGATTATTTTCATTTTTTTTAAGTACTGAAAATAACTTAACCTGCTTTGAAATTACTAATTAAGAGGTAGAAGTTGTTTTTTAGTATGGTTAACTAAAACTAATTTTAAATTCAATTTGAATTCTTCATGTTTAGTTTTATAAAGATATCTTTTTGCAGAATTCTATGGGATACAGATAATGTGAGATGTAAAGAAAATATAGGTGGTTGCTGATGGATAACTCTAAACTGTAAAGTCACTTTCGTTTTTTTATACTAAAAGTATATAGTATATACTAAAAGGGCAGGGGTGGGTATAAATCAGCAGTATTAAAAAGATAAGCACTAAACTTTCATAAAATAGCTTTTCTTTAAAAAGTACTTCTACGCCATAAACAATGTACAGAAAGGCCAAATTTTCTATGTGAATGAGTTAAAATGATGAATGTACAAATAGTGTTGGAATGGCTAAAAAAATCAGATTTACTTTTTCAATTGTAATAGAACAAGGTAATTAATAGATGGCATTTTAGGGGCGCCTGGGTGGCACAGCGGTTAAGCGCCTGCCTTCGGCTCAGGGCGTGATCCCAGCATTATGGGATCGAGCCCCACATCAGGCTCCTCCGCTATGAGCCTGCTTCTTCCTCTCCCACTCCCCCTGCTGTGTTCCCTCTCTCGCTGGCTGTCTCTATCTCTGTCGAATATATAAATAAAATCTTTAAAAAAATAAAAATAAAAATAAAAATAAATAGATGGCATTTTAAGCATAACACTTGAGACGAATCATTTTTTGTTTTTTATGAAGTGAAAACCCTAGTGTAAATTGTGAATGGAAGGGCTGGATCACTGCCTCTGGTGTCTGATGCATATTTACAGATAAAATGAGGGGAAGTTAAATGATTAATAGATGAAACACCATCTGTGGACTTTACAGCCTTTATAGCATTTTAATGTGCATTTTGTGAAGGGTGAGGGAAGGAGAAAGTTTGCAGGCAGACGTAAGAGGCCACTGAAACTTTCCCCCCCCCAAAATAGGTCATGGGACTGTAATTGCTATGGAACAAACTTTAGGAAAATGGACCAGATTACTCTTGAAATTACTTTCTTATACAAAAATCCACAGTTCCTTGAAGAGTTCAGGCAGTGTGTATGATTAACTCTCCCAATTATTGTTCTCAAAACCTCAGTTTTTATAATCTCCCTAAATCAGTCCTTTGTGTTGGTGAAGGAGGTAGCTGAGTTTAAACCATAGAGGGAATCTAGTAAAGGGGAAGAAAGGTCCTCCAAAAATAATTTCATTACATCATTAGCAGTCAAAGAGCAGGAGGTATACCTGTGTTATTAGTTAACATAAAAAAAATTACAGAGCCAAATACTGTTTTTTGTTAAAGTTAGGTATCATTTTGCCACTTACCCTACATTAATTTTAGATTCAGATAGTTCACGGTAACTGTTTTTTGATGTGGTTTTCATAGTGAACCTATAATGCAAATATATTACTTAACTTCTGACTTTGTACACTGAGTTACTTGTATTGTGTAATGTAATAGCTTGAAAGGCCTTAAAATGATTATGTGGTATCCTTGTCCTGTCCCCTGAACAAAAGATGATTTCCTGGGGCTCTAGAAAGAAACGTGTAAGATTGATGACAGAATTTGAAGAACAGAGCAAGAAGGAGTAAAAAGATGTAAACTGAACAATTCTTCAGCTGAAATCTGTGGCAGGAACAGGTATATTAACAAAGCCGTGAAATAAGAGTAGGTGCTAAGCCGGGCTCTAACAACAGAGGTTAGACAGGGGCAGAGGTGAGTGATTTCCTGAGAAGGTATGTGTGTGGGAGAACAAAAGACAGGTTCTTCTACCTCTGTTCTTGCCTCTCTTCATAGATTCCTACCTAAGGACCTGTTCCTGTTTTCCTTGTGGCTGTGGTAGCCACTCTGGTCTGGAACCTGTTCTTGAAAAGTTAATACTACTAATATTGCTTTTAAAAATATGAATACCAATATACTTTGTTTTCAGTGTCTCTAAGGAACACCCCTCCTAAATCTTCAAATTCCCATTTCATTTATTTCCAGATATAATGTACAAGTTTGTATTCTCTTCTGTTCATGGTGAATAGTGGATCTCAATCTAAATAAAATTCAGATATAAAAATAATAAATATAATGCACTAATTTATTAAAACATGATTTTTTCAAAAGATTTATTTATTTATTTTAGAGAGAGGGAGAGAATCTCAAGCAGACTTCCAGCTGAGTGTGGAGCCCAATGGAGGGCTCCATCCCACAATCCTGAGATCCTGACCTGAGCCGAAATCAAGAGTCAGATGCCTAACCAACTGAGCCACCCAGGCGCCCCCTAAAGCATGATTTTTAAAAATGTTCTCTGGGTCTGGGTTATTTTCTTATAGTTCTTAGCTCTGATCCTTGGCAGATGGTGAATCCCCTAAGCCTTTGTTTCTGTATCTGTAAAATAAGGCCAGTATTACTTGTCTCATGGCATTGTTGTAAAGATTAAATGAGCTAATAATATACATACACTGCTCAGTAAATGGGAACTAATAGTGTTACTTTTATATTTTTCATATCTATGGTGAGTCTCAAACCTGTCTGTTTTCATATTTAACTTTTGAAAATCTTGCAGCAGTTGAAATATTTGAATTAAATAATCCATGCAACTCTTGGATGAAAAACAGTTACTTAACTGGGCTGTTGTAAAGTACCAATGATTTTTTTAAGTGAAGATTTATAAATGATAACCATTAATAGTTTAATGTTACTTGCTCTTTTCAGGAGTGGACGCTTCTCTTGTGAGCCAGCTGGAGGTCTTACCTCTTTGACTGAACCACCCAAAGGACCTGGCTTTGGTGTGCAAGCAGGACTTTAATTTATATTCAATTGTAAATATTGTCATTGGAGAAATAAAAATAAATCTCCTATCTACATAAACTTTTTATATTATTTGTTCATCTCATGGTGTATACCTAGCAGCTTGTCTCTAGAAGTATCTGTGTTACGTTGAAACTTTGGAGTACCATTTTTAGTCTTTTGCTATCTCTGACTAACTATGAAGACGTTATTTCATAGTGTAGTTAATAGTCACTCCAATATCATCCATTTTCAACTGCCAGATCACTTTTACCAATAACATTAGATAACGGTGTCAAATTTCACATATACTTTGCTTTTCCATCTTTAAAGCCAAGTCTTAAGTTAACATGATCTTTCTATAGACTCGTTTACGGTAGTACTCCCTTTAAACATTTTTAGATTTACAGCACATAATTGTTACTGTATTTCCATCTGGTAAGTGACACCTCAAGCAGAGATGTAAGGAGGATAAAGTAGTTGTCTCTAGAAGTATTGTCATTTTTATTATTGTATACTGCAAGTATATAGAAACTGGGTGGAGACTCAAGTACAATCTGAGGTGGAAACAGCAGTTGATATGCAAAATACACTCTTCAGTTGAATGGATATTTCAACTTAGAACAAAGGATAAAACCTATGTATTATATACATTCAAGGAACTAGCTATGGTGCATTCGTTTTGCAAGTTGAAAAAAAATTAATAGCTTTAATGCAGGGATAAATCTAAATCCAATTGTTGCAGATTTCTCAAAGTCATTGTTTGGCCTTGTTCTTCTGGCAGACTAACCAGTCACTAGTAGTAATTATGATGCTTAAAAACATGATTCTTTTTAAGAATATCTTTAAAAATTAGTTTTTGTTTTTTTACCTGAGAAGGTAAACAATAACAGTAATTTCTTAAGTGGCATAAAAAGGTAACACAATGAAAATGCCTCTCTTCTATCCTAGAGCCCTCCTGACCTGCTGATTTATAAAAATGCCTTACTTTGACATAATTTTTTTTAACTAGAAGAAAAATTAGAAGTGGGGAAGCTTCAGATACTGGGTGAAAAAACAAAGACATGTATTAAGGATATGCACTGATTATCAATTTTTATGTAATATTTTAGAAATAGAAAATTTTAATTATACTGTTACACCATTATCAAACATATTCTATAGTTCTTAGATTATCACTTGTATTGCAGTGGTATATATTAGGATTTTGAGTCTTAATTTTTTTGCCTATTTTTCTTAAAAACTCTACCAATTTTAACATAATACTGGTTTTAATGATAGTTTTCTGATTGGCTTTTAAACACCTGGCAGGTAAAATTTTATTACAGTAATCCAAGATGGTTTCAAAATGTATATGAACACAATGATTAAAATTTCCTTGCTGTTTTCGGAGATGACAACTATATCCTGGCCTATTTATCAAACCTGTAGAGAGAGGTAGGCATCATTTGTAGGTTTACCAGCACTTGCTCCCTCATTTCCTCTTCTCAATTCCTAACTCTGTGCTCTTTTTTTTAAAAAGGGGGTTTTTGAGGAGGAAATCTTATTGCTGTTTAATAACAAAAATAAATTAAACAATTTATCTTTCTCTCTACTGACAAAGACTCTAATACCAGTTTTTTTGTAGTAACTACTTAAAGTTGCTAGAGGAAACTACTGATTGCTGTCAGTTTGTTGCTGTAATTGAATGGGGCCACTGCTACAACACATAAAAATAGTTATAAGCATATTTGCTGCAGAGGCATTACATATGTATAGACTAAGTCACATAACAAGCTATGATCTGAGATTGTATTTTTCATTTATTATATTCACCTTCCTGAAATATGGGAGGATTTTTTGAATGATTTAACTGGACTTACGTAGCAAAACATAAAGGTAGTTGATTATAAATGTGTGAAGAACTAGTAAGCTAGTAAGAAGGTAAATTTTGCAGAATAGTTTCTAATTCAGATATCAAATACAGTTGACTCAAACAGTGCCTAGCATGGGGGGGGGCGCAGTTAGGGGCACCAACCCACCTCTCTCCTAATTGAAAATCTTCCTGTAACTTTTAACTCCCCTCAAAACTTAACTATTAATAGCCTACTGTTAACTGATAACATAAACAGTTGATTAACATATTTTCTATGTTATATGTATTATATACTGTATTCTTACAATAAAGTTACAGAAAATGTACACTTGCAATACCACACTTATCAAAAAAAAGTTCATGTATGAGTAGACCCATGCAGTTCAAACCCATGTTCAAGAGTCAACTGTATACAGGTTTTAAGAGTCTGCTTAACTTTGGCTAACACTGAGGTTTAATGCTTGGGGTCCTTGACCTTTTAGTACTATCATGAAAACTGGTATTTACCCACTTGCTGAAGCCAACAAAAGACAGGGCTATACAATTAAAAGTGTTGGCAGCTTACTAACCAACTAGCTTGTGGATATAAACTTGTTTTCTTCGGGCTTCTTTTTGAGACATCTGTAATAGCTATAATAATAATTTCTTTATATTTCTAGTTTCACACTGAAAAGGAAAAACAGCTCCTCTTGCCTTCCTAAGTATCATGTGGACCTTTTGAAAAATAAATTGTGGTTGATTTATAATTTGCCCATATAATCTTAATATGAATTTCATTAAGAAATTTTTTTGCAACTGTCCCGTTGACTGTAGTCAGTACAGTGCCCTGGAGCACAGCTGCCTGAGGACTCTTTCATATATTCAGGGATTTTAAGTAATAAGGTTGTACATATAGTTGTTGCCATAAATTATGGCTAATTTACTTCAGCAAATTCAAGATTACCTACCTTTCAATTTTGAAGTGAGGCAGTGCTATAGAAATAGCAATTGCCATTGCCATAAATACTAATGAGTTAAATGAGAACTCAATGACCTGAAGAGATGTCCGAGTTGGTTAAATTTTTAGTGGGTTTCTTTGTATTTCATGCTATAAATATCCAAGTTAAATGTAACAGAGGCACCTGGGTGGCTCAGGTCCTGCATGGAACTCCCTGGTCGGCGGGGAGCCTGCTTCTCCCTCTCCCACTGCCCCTCCCCCCACTCGTGCTCTCTCTCGCTCTCTGATCACTCTCAAATAAAACCGTAAAAAAAAAAATGTTAACAGTATTTCACCTCCAGCCTAAGGTGCTTACTATTCATATTGAACCTAATGTTTTATAGATGAGAGAAATCCGGAAACTAGGAAGGGAAAAATTAGTGATTTTCAATGCAAGTTTATGCTTTATATAATTTGTTGGGATTTAACTTTGTGTGAAGTCTGAAGTGTCACATCATCTGTACTGAAATAAAGAAATTCCTAACTCCATTAAGTAACTCCATAAATAGGTGCTGTCGTTTATGGAGACCAATATTAATGATGAGGGAGGTGGTTTTCCGTCCAATTATGTAACCCCTTTGGTGGCTGAAGGCTTGTACAAACTGTGGCAGATGAACCTCGATGTAAATAAGCGTTCAGAAGTTAAGTCAGAATAAAATGGTTTCCAACAGATTATGTAACCACTTGGGTGGTTAAATAAAGGAATGTACAAACTGTCGCATACTAACCTCGATGTAAATAAAAAGCGTTCAGAAATAAAAGAGTACCCGCTGGTAGGCCCAGACCGTAAGTTTTCCTCACGCACTCTTCAGTACTTGAGCAGTTCCCTATGAAATACTATCTGGATGTGGAGAAACTGGTTTCTCTAAAAAAGGTCACTCGAAGGTGTGAATGGGAGAGAGCGTATTGTGGGGTTCGCGATGTCCCTGCGACAGGTGCACGTTAATGTACTTTCGAACTGGTACTGGGGCCCCACCTGGCCCAGGTGAGGGCAGGCGCGGTGGGTGAGGCCGAGCTCCCGGCACGCGTCCGGGTCCCCTGGGCTCCAGTCCAGGTGGTGTCCCGCCGGCGCGCAAGCGCACTACCGCGCGGACATGGGGGCCCCCAGCGCACCCCGCGTCTCCGTACACGCTGGGCCAGCCGTTCGCAGCTGCGAATTTGGGGGCAGATACCCTGCCTCTGTCTTTAGACGTATTTTCCCGGGTTCGACCTCACAAATAAGCCCACCCGCCCTGTAAAAATAACATGTGAATACCCTATGTTCAGCGTCTTCGCCGCCGCCATTTCCAGAAGTTTCCAGTCACATCCACTGCCACGGTCGCCACAAAAAGAGAATGCAGAGCCTTCCGGCCCCGCAGCGTCAGCGGAGCCTGCGCTGCTTTCTTGCGCATCCCTAGGTTCCCCCTCTGTTTTCGGCCCGGTGACGGTGGAGGGAGATGGCGACACCTGGGTGGGGTGGCAAGAGGGCCGAGCAACTAGAGAGGAGTTCCGGCCTGCACCCCCGCCGCCTCTCACTTGGTACCTTCCGACTCCTCCACTCCGTGGCTCGGGAAGCTTCTCCGTAGAACTGAAAGAGCGGCGGGGTAGCGGGGAGGGGCCGGCGGAAGGGGCGGGCGGGCGCTGTGGGCGGGGCGGTCACGCCGCCCGTCCCGTGCCCGCGGAGTCACGTGCCTGCGTTGCAGCCAATCGCCGGGCGGCGCTGTCCTGGGAGCGAGGAGGCTGTGGTGAGAGACGGACGGAGACCGGAGATGTTTTCAAGCCCGGCCTCCGCGGCGTTCGTGGCGGTTGCAGCGGCGACGAAGACAACGATAGCGACGGCAACACCGAGGCACTCGTTCAGGGGGTAAACCCTCCTACGCCGATCGTGCCTTGGGTCCGTGAGGGTGAGGGGGGCGTGGCGACTGGCGAGGAGGAAGGAGGGGCGCGGTTTCGAGCCCCGTCCCCGGCGCTTGGGAGGAGACCCCTCAGTTCTGCGCTGCTCCCGTCCCCCCTCTCCAGAGCAAGGTAGGGGACGCGCCCTGCCCACCCTGTCTCGTGCCGCCCGGCCTGGCCAGGCGCGGCCCGCGGCGCCGCTGGCCTGACAGTGACAGGCCGTTAGTGGCCCCGGCGCGGGTCCGCCCCGCCCGCCGCCGCCCCTCCAGGAGTCCCGAGGAGCCGCGGCGCGGCCAGGAGCTGCCAGCCGGGCGGGGGCGGTGCGGGAGGACTCGGCGGGGCACCCCCTGCCGCCGCTCCCGGGGCTGGGCTGCCGCCGCCTCCCGGAACATGGCGGGGCCGGGAGGAGCGTGTGCGTGCGAGTGTGCGCGGCCCGAGAGGGCGCCGCCGGCGTGCCGCGGCCGGACCCGGCGGGGCGGGGCGGGGGTGGGGGCGCGCCCAGCCCGCCGCGCGCGCCCGCCCGCCCGCCGGGAGCCGGGGTGCGGGCGCGGCTCTGGAGACCGCTGCGGCTCCTCCCGGAGGGAGCATCGGAGGTACCGGGGTCCGGGGGAGAGGAGGATGAAAGGGAGAAGGGAAATTGTCGCTTTAATAATCTCAGGGGAAAGGACAGCGGCACGCTGCAGCTCTGTCTTAAATGCCAGTGTAATCTGTCTTTGCCGCATTGGGCAATCGGTTCTCTTCATGGTTCTGCAAGTGCTCATTCGAATGGTGTTGGTAGACTTGGAGCACGTCAGGCTCTTAGATCTCATTTTGAGGGGTAATATGGTGTGACGCATCCTCGAGGATCCCAAAGCGTTGAATAAACGGTTGTACAAAGAGGTTACCGAAGCCTCGCTGACAGCTGTTTTAATAATAGCAGTACGAAACAGTTTGGGATGGGAAGTTAACACTATTGCACCAGTTGAAACGTAAGAAACATTTTAAGCAGTGTAGTCGTTGACATTGTAATTTCCACCGGACACCCGCGGCTAAACTGCGAACGCGGGTGAAATGGGTTACAGATTCAGTGATGTGTAAAGCCTTGGAATTATCTGTAATCCTGAAGTTGAAATGAACCTGTGTTCTTAGTCGTGTACTCCTTTATTTTAAAACGGTTTACGTAAATTATGAAGGAAGGCGAATTGGTAAAATAGCTATTTTAAAATAAATCGACTGTTTATTAAAAACATATGCTCAAGTAGGTTGTTAAAAGTCTCGGGCACTGATCTGTTTCAGTTTCTTCAGTCATTATACAAAGGCTTTCCTGGAGATTAGCTCAGAACTGGCAGAACATATGCTCTATTGGTGCCAAGTGGCTTAAAAACAAAATGAGATAGTGTTGACTGTATAAGATCAAGTCATTATATTAACTAATATTGTTGGGAAAAGTCTTTAATTTGGGCTAAACGCAAAAAAAATATTTAAAGACTAAAAATGTTTCCCCAGGAGATTATAGGCAGGATGAGAAAGGTTTTACTATGTAAAGATCTTTTATAGTTGACACGAAGAACTAATTAAATTTCTTTTAAAGGAAGGTCTGCAGTCGTTTGACTAAAGTCAAGCTTAACTATTCAGGGTATGTGTTCTATTTTAGGGGCAGGCAAGGTGTTAAAATGAACTAAATTAAGTGCTAAGTGGTATTCATGGAAGGAAAAAAGTAAAAAAACAAAAAACACCAGATGCCTTTAATGTTCTTCATCTCTATGATTTCCATAGTTGTTGTTACTATGGTTTTATGAGCAAGCAGAGCTGAGAAAGTGAAAATCTAGGGGTGAGTATTCCATGAGGAGTATTTGAGGAAGAATAGAGAGAACTAAAATATTCCGATGAGAGAAGAACTTAGTAGGTGAAAATATTTTGTTCAGTCTCTGGTTTTAGTTCTTGAATATCAGGAAGAAAAGAAAAAAAGCTTGAATTTTGTTTGGAGACAAGTGCCTACTCAGTGGAATGAATTTAAAACAAAGATGCTTTTATCAGGTGCTTATATATTCCTTTTTGTTCCAAAGAAGTTGTTGGAAAATGTGATAGTCTTCTAAGGTAGATTGTAGAAAATGGTAGTCAGTGGGATATTTGAAAACGCTTTGTTGGAAAAGAGGTCTTTATTCTATGGAGTAAGAAGAATAATAGGAAAAATATTCAACTTGTTGGTATTAATTGACAGGTAGTTTAATTTTATTCGCATGTTTTAAGAGCATTATTACAGTCTGAAAAGGGAATGATCTATGGATTATTTCCATCATAGTCCATAAGAGGTTTAGACTGCTTTCTGTATATAAACTTGATGATACTGAAAAAGTATCTATCAGAACGGCATGAAAAAATTGATAATTGGAATAGTTTGCTTAAGAGTTGTTCACATTACTTTGTGACTTCAAGCTTGTTGCTAAAATTAACATTAACATTATTTCTAAAATGCCTGTGCTGTGTAAAAGATTCAGTCTTGGTGATTTGTCCTTAGAACTGGAAGGGACCTCAAATTTTCTAGTCTGTTTTCCTCAAGAGAAAATAAAGTCCTGGTAAGGTGAAATGACTTACCTAAGTCAGTACAGCCTATTTAAAAAGTCTGGTTTGGGCCTAGAGATTCCTTTCTGTGAAAATGCTAATGTGTCTTTCTTTAAGAAGTAGCTTTATGGAGTAGTGGAAAAAATATGGAAATATAAATGAGAAGGCCTCAGTTTAAATTCTTGATTAAAAAAAAAATCTTGATTTATTACTTCCTAGAAGTAAGAACTCTGGTTCTTGACAAATCACATTAACATCTTCTTAATCTACAAAAAGTAATTTTCCTAAATAATTTATAGGGTTGTTGGATGGAACAAATGTGATTACATATGGAAAGCATGAGGTATACTGTAAACTTTTATACATATCAAAAGTGGCAATATTTAAAAAATAAATACAAGTTGACCGTGTTACAGCTTGTCTAGATCCCTAGGTTTTTGCTTAGCCTTAGCTTTATTGTTTCCAACACCTGCGGTTTTACAGATTTTAACTCCCTGTAGATACGTTTTCTGATCCCTACTTAGTTCTAATCTTAGTAAAGCCTCTTATGAACATTTTAAATATTGCAGTTGTTAGAGCCTGACTTCCTCTGGAGAATATGAAGTTTCTCCATATAGCATTTGAAAACATTCTCATTTACACTCATGCATGCATAATCTGTTTCTTTAACAGTGGCTTTTAAAAAGTAATAGTGAAAGTATCTTAGTTGCAATGTTAATTTGTCTGTTACTAGTTTCCACATATGGCAATAACAGGAGATAATTTCCTTTATAAACTCAGCTTTGAATGGTTTGTGTTAGGTTATCTTGTACATCTAAATATATAGAAATGTTCAGACAGTTTTTGTTGGTTGGCTTTCGCTGTTATGTTTAAAGACCTTTTCTTCTAGTGCTTTAAATTGATGATACTGGAAACAAATATGTGAATATTGTTTATTGTAGTTTTACATAGAATACCTGTAATTTTGAAGCTAAAAGTTATGATAAACATTTATTGAGCACTTAGAATATGAATGTATCTGTGTTCAAAGTTTTAAGTAAAATATTTAAGATAATTTTCAAAATAACCCTGTTAAACAGAGACTATTATTATTCTAACATATGGCTGAGGAAAATGAGGCTTTGAACTGTTATGTGATGTGTAGATATTCACAGACCTAAAAAAAAGTGACAGACTGTATTGTTCCCGTTCTTAACCATTTGTCTGTGCTCTGCCTCTAATTAAGAGTGTTTAGCTGATTTTGAAGTTTTAAGATAATGTTTCTTAAATTTCAGATTTTGTGAAAATGTCTAGGGGCCAGCTATTCTGACTTCTACTGTGTTGGTCAAAAAAACAAAAAGAAAAGTAGGCAGCAAGTCTTTTCTGAGATGTTGAGAAAACTATTGGGTTTTTTTATATTAGTTGTCAAAAGCAAATTAATCTCACCAGCTACAGAAGGACTACGGTTGTTAACATTACAAGAGGTGATTTTTAACAAACTCTTCCTTCACGTTGGTGCCATTTTTCTAAAGAAATGTCTGTGACTGGAGAAGAAAAGATCACTAACCAAACTCATTTAGGACTTTTATTAGTAATTTACTTTTATAGTAAATATGTGCAGTTTAGAAAAATAGCATCCAAGACTAGATTTTCCAATTAATGAGACCCTCCAAAATTCTAAGAAATTCAAATTCTGAAATTGTTAGAAAATTAAGTTTAAACACAGAAATGCTTCCAGATTGAGATAAGTAGAAGAGGTGAACATGAAGCTGCAAGTAATAAGGTGGAAATAATTTCTTTTTCTTTGGCATCTTAAGTATTGTCTCTTCTTTGGCCAATCCCTTAATATTCCACTAAAATTGTTTAAAAATATATAGTAGTTTACTTTTCTGGCTTTCGGTTTGTATTAGGGCCATAATTGGGGGAAGTATCACAAATATTAGTGATAAATATCATATTTTCTCTACTTTTTTAAAGATTTTTTTTTTATTTTTAATGTCTATACCCAATGTGGGCCTTGAACTTAGGCCAAGATTGAGTCACATGCTCTACCAGTGGAACCAACCAGACACCCCCAAAAATCGTATTTTTAAACCTCTTTGTTACTTGAAAGAGGTGTGAGAGAATCTTGTAGCTTCTTAGATTGTTCTTCCTCCTACATAGGAGTTTTGTCTGCCTCCTGAATTCTAAGAGAGAACAAAAACCATGCTTGTGTGGTTCTCTCTTCCTAGAAATAGCTGTATTGACTCAGTATACAAGATAATAGTATGTAAGAATTATGGTGCTATATAACTCATGAAGAATTTATTTATTTATTTAAGAGAGCATGCACAAGCACAAAGAGGGGGAGGGGGAAAGAAAATCCTCAAGCAAGACTTCCTGCTGAGTGGGGAACCCAATGTGGGGCTGGATCCCAGGACCCTGAGATCATGACCTAAGCTGAAATCAAGAGCCAAAATCAAGATACTTAACTGACTGAGCCACCGAGACACCCTAGTTCATAAAGTACTTTTTACATCAGATCCCTTGAATTTCACAACTAGTCTGAGATCAGCAACATATCAGCTAACCTGATGGTGTTGAACCATCCAGGTTAAAATTCTCTGGCAAAGTTCTGGCTCTTGTAATTCACTTGAGGAAGAGAAGCATTAGCAAATCTAAAGGAAGAGAGAAAAAACACACATACTCATTCTGTTTTTTTCTATCAAAGGCACGTTGTACACAGCTTTCTTTCTATTTTGTTATACCTCTTCTGAAACTTAAACAAGCAGGGTGGAAGTTAATACTAAAAACATTCTTTATACCACTTTACTAATTAGTGGTGATTCATAATGACGTTGAAGACAGGAGAAAATTAAAATTTTACGGAATGTTTCTTACCTTAATTTGCAAAAAAATATTATAAGGCAGAAGAAAGACTTGTTACATTCTGTTGTTCGGTACTAAAGTCTCGCAACCTCTGAGTTAAAGTAAGTTCTTTTTATCCGAGTTTAATTTTGAGTATTTGAAAGTTACTTGGTGATCAAATTTAATTTCTTTGAGCTTTTATACTGTTAGATGCTTTCATATATGTTATTTTAATCAATGATAGGAGTAGGTATCTTATATATCTAGTTATGAAAATACTTCAAAAAGGTGTCACCGGAATATCTCCAACTTTAGATACTAGTACTCATGAACTAACTTGCAATTTATAAGTGCTGTATAAATGTAAGTTTGTTACTTTAAGAGAAATTTTTCTTGGGATCAGCTTAATTCATTTATAGATTTATGTTGAGGTGGATCTTCTACTGGTGGTTATTCAGCCTTCAGAAATTATCCCTGTCTTCCCGTGTTCATTAAAACATCTCAAGAATAAAGATGAATGTTCTCTTTAAGTTGCATTGAACAGAATAAAAAATATCTCCTTACTGAATTTCTGTTTGTCCTCCTATCATTGAAAGTAAACAGAAATGTTTGACAGCAAATTGGCTTACTCATTCTTCCTTTCCTTTGTCCTTTTTCCTCCTTCCTGGCTCCTCCTCCTAGTTCAGACGCTAGTGTTCCTTTGCTTTTGCAGCCAGTGGAAAAAAATCTATACCTATCTGTTGTTGGTTGACAACTTAAATTTGTGTTATTAAAGTATTAGCACTTATGTTTCAAGGCTCTTTAATTATGGTATGAATATTGATTTTAGCTACAAGAATTTGGATCATTAGCTAATATATCAGGAAATGATCATTTGCATTTTCTCTTTTGTGAATTGACATTGACATATCCTTTGGCCATTTTTCCCTCTTCTTCGTTGCGTCTTATTGGAAACTTCTAGGAGTGGCAATCAAGAATTTATAGAATTTCAAAAACACTTTTATTGTGTTTTCAAATTACAAAAATAATATATGCTTATTATTAAAATAAAAAAACTGTGTAATAAAAGGGTTAACCTCCCCCTCTGGATATTCTTTGTGTATTAGAGATTGTTAATCTTCTATACGTGTTAATTATTTTTTCTAATTTATCATTTAAATCAGAACTTACATTTTACAGCTTTTTGGCAAACCCCAGAAGAAACTGGCTCTCTCCAAACTGTTACCTTATTGAGATGATAACTCTTTGGGCTCTTTTATTATTCCTTCATACCCTGAGTCCAAGAGTTTCTCCTGCCTATAATTTTTGTGAACTCAGATGTTAGGGAAGAAGTAGCAGAAAACAGTGAGAATCCTTTGAGCATAGGGGAAAACTGGAGTCTCACATTTAAGTCATGTACATTATGAAGTGCCAAAGACTGGTACAGGTGTAATTACAAGTGTTCTGTGATTGGTAATAGGCTCTCCACATAACTTTTCATTAACTCCTTACAGTGACCTTCTGAAGTTTATCTTATTCCCACATTTTTTTTTTTTTATTTTTAAGTAATCTCTGTGCTCAGTGTGGGGTTTGAACTCAAGACCCAGAGATCAAGAGTCACATGCTCTACCTACTGAGACAGCCAGGCACTCCATATCTTATTCCGATTTTAGAGATGAGATTTGATTAAAATTTGTGACTGTATTGTTTCCTCACAAAAGTACACCTTCAGAGAAGTTGGTGGTATTATTACGAGAGAAAAGGATAAAATAACAGATACATTTTTACCCTTTTAGGGAAAAGTAATTATTTTGTGTTAGGATTATGGATTTTTACAAAGGGTGAAAGGGCTGAATGATCCAGTCTGACGGTGTGATAATTTATCTCTGGGTATTGAATTTGAAAGTAACTAGAATTTTTATCTTTTTACTTTTGAATCTTCAAGTTGAACAAATATTACGGATATAATGAAGAAGATTTTAAACATTTCATAGTTTACAAATTTTAAATAAATGTTTTTATGAACAGCATTGCACTTATCATTGTTGAGGCCAGGTGTTTGGGAAAATATATGCAAAGACAGTGTTATGGTCTCTGTCTTTTTTAAGGGTTTACACTCAATGAACAAAACGTGAAATAGGAGGACAGTGTTCCTTTTTTTTTTTTTTTTTTAAGATTTTATTTATTTGAGGAGGGTGGAGAGCATGAGCGGGTGAGGAGCAGGGAGAGACGGACAAGCAGACTCCACACTGAGCGTAGAGCTGGATGCGGGACTTGATCCTATGACCCTGAGATCCTGATCTGAGCTGAAATCAAGAGTTGGACCTGTAATTGACGGAGTCACCCAGGCACCCCAGGACAGTATTATTCTTAAACATCTGATTTTTTTCCTGGTTGGTGTAGAAAGGAACGAGGTAAGCCCTGCAAGGACGTAGATCGTGTCTGTCTTGTTTGGTGTTGTACACCCGAATTTCATCACACTGTAAAGAGTCACTGTATATTTATTGAGTGACCGAGAATCACCCCAATGCCAGTGACAGGAGAATGGTTTGATTGGCATAAGAAGACTAAGGAAAAAAGATAGGTAGCACATGAAATTACTAGGATGAGGGACTTATTAATAAAAATGAATTTTCAAGATGGGAAATGATTTCCTTAGAAAACAATTATAGAAATTGTATGGAATTCAATGAGAGACAAGAAGATCATTGATAAGGTTGTTAGGTTTTAAGTCCCATTGCGCTAAGCACATACCTGAAGAAGACAGCATTCTCTGCTTGTATGGAGCTTAAAATCTAGCAGGAAGAGATAGTTACTTAAAGCAAGGATCCATAATTAGGGAGAGGTTCTGTAAACATTACTAAGACTAAGAATTACTGACTTGAAAATTTAAGTTCAGTTTTAATCTGGAATTATTATATTCTTAAATAGTCCTAAACTTGTGTTTTTAGGCATTATTTTTATAGTATATTTCATTTCCTTTTGATAGATAAAGCTGTTTTAATATTGGTACTATCAGTGAGATTTGCCTTTTTTTCCACTTTATAACATTTGTGTGGTTATGTATCCAGAAATGTTTTCTTTTAAAAGTAAAACAAAACATGCATGTATTCTTTCCCGTGGGGATTGGAGTTTTCACAATAGTACCCTTTTCTTCTTAGTTTCTTACAGTTATTTTAATGCATTGAATTTACTCTGTTCAGTTTCCCCCATTACCGTACTTCTCCTTATTGGTCTCTTCAGAATACTTTGGTAAGGGACCGGTTTATAATTGTTGTGGCCTAAAAAAGCTACCAGTAATTGATACATATATTACATATATATTACATATAAGCCAGTTTAGAGCATGTTTTCTTTTAAATGCCCTGAAAGCTGCACTTATCCTGAATTCTTGTGATAGTATAGTAAGTTGGTTATGTTGGACCATATGCAGGATGCAGAAAAAGTGAGGTAGGAGGTAAGTATTGAAATAAAGCCCAAAGAATTTAACCCTGGTGTGAAGTCATATGAAAGCTATAAATTTTGGCTCTAGTTTGAAGCAGTGTTACAATCCATGCTATAGTTGGGTCAGGGTAGGAATAGTGTGGTATGCAGATTAGAAATAATTTAATACTTCCACCAGCATTGCTCTCTCATAGGGTACTAATTTCAGAAGTTTCTCAACTGCATAAAGAATTTGGGCATAGATAAGATGAGTTTCAGGATCACAGGTTTATAATTATAGAAGCAGTGATTCTTGTAAAGTATTCTTTTTTTTTTTTTAATGCCATGACCTTTATCCTAAATCTCTTATATTTTTATGTACCAATGTTAAAAGTACACCAAATTATCTGAGCAATTAAAAATCCTTCCATTGGAAGGTAAAATATGTGCCCTGTCATTTTAAGAGAAAGCAGTAAAAGTGAGTTAGGGCATTACTTGGGATTAAACTGTGAGGAGTATTTAGAATGGCACCAGATTTATGTTGCAAAGATCAGTTGCTTGTCTCTTGAGGGGCAGGAGAGGGGACAAAGTTAAAATACCAAAACCTTTTTATTTTGAAATATTTCAAATACTATCAGAGGTACAGGAAACAGCATAATGAACTTCCTGGGTACCTATCACCAGCTTAAGAATTAAACATTACAAATTCAGTGGAAGCCCCCTATATACTTTTCCTGGAGCCATTTCCTCGCTGCCACAGGGGAATTCCTATCTCCTTTTCTTTGTACAAACTTCCCAACAGTGGCATTTCCCTTTCTCTAGACCTATGTAATTTTGTTTCTTTCTTCAAAGTTCACTTCAGTGACCTCTTTCCATTTTAACTTTATTGCATATTGTACGTAATAGTAGGAGTGGTCTGAGAAGGGGAGTTGAATATGAGGTTGTGTACCTGAGGTAAAAACCCACCTTAAAATCTAGGCAAGGGAAAGTTAGATTTCAACACTGTACTATGTGCAGAACAGAGTTGATAAAGTAGACGTAAGAATAACCTAACAACGTAATTGTTTTTAGGAAGATTAGTCTGATAGGAGCAGTGTGGAGTAGTGGGTCTGAAAGGAAGTGATGATTTGCTAACTCATTTTGATTGAATTTTTTTCCTCGTAATTACTGTACGTTGGTGAGATTTTACTTGGCTTCCAAACACTTTACCATTTTGACAGAAGAGAAAGGATTTGGTGACAAAATGCTTAATAATGAGTGTTTCTAGTTATCAGGATTTGGAGAATTATTCCTGACCCCTTTTAGAATCTGTTGACAGTGAAGTGAATACATAGATTCTATTAGATTTCTGCTTTAGCCATTGGTAATTTTTTCAGCTCCCAGTGCCAGCAATGCAAGGAAAGCTATGCCTAACCATTTTCTCTGAGCTGTTGCAGCCCTCTACTGGTCTATGGAAGTTGCACAATTTAGAACCCTATAGGGCTAGAGTCAGTAAGTCAGCAACTTATTTATTGAATCTTCACACTTTAGAAGTCATTTATGCCACCTCTCTCAATTGCAGATAAGTATTTTATATAATACACCTTAACAGTTGTGGAAATAAATGTATATGTAGATTTATTAGATATCCAGGGCAGAGAGATCATTGTAACACAACTTCCTGTATTACTTTAAGAGTTTAGATATATTGTTAGAATGTGGTCCTTTATGGTCCTGTGTTTGACAGTGTCAAAAAACATCTTTTTACCACTAATCTCTTTTGTAAATATTGTGTAATAAAGGAATGAGAATTTTGCTTTTTAAAAATTTGAGGTATTATTTAGTTGCTACTGTTAGGAGATAAATACAATAGACAAATGTTAATTGCTTCTTTTAAATTATTTTCTTTAAGATTTATTTGAGAGATAGCGTGCACATATGTGTTGGGGGAGGGGCAAAGGGAGAGGGAAAGAATCTCAGGCAGACTTCTCACTGAGCATGTTGCACACTGCCCTGCTTCCAGATGCAGGGCTCGATCCCATGACCCTAAGATCATGACATGAGCCCAAATCAAGAGTAAGATGCCCAACTGACTGAGCCACCCAGATGCCCCTTAAATTGTTGTATTTTAAATTACTTTCAGCAACTTCCTGTTGCTAGAGCCAGAAACTTGGGTGTCATTCTAACCTCCTTGCTCTTGTTTACTATTCTTCCTACCTCACAATCTGATCATTATACTTAAAGTGGTCTACTTGTCTCTCATCTTGTTTCTCTTTATCTGTCTTCCAAAGTTTCACCAGCAACACCTTTCTGAACACTACTTGAATTATGTCATTGCCTTTTTAAAAGTCTTAAAGTGGTTTTTGTAATCATTCAGATCAAACAACACAATCACAAGGTGCTTCATGATGTGATCCCTTCCTACTTTCTTTAGATACATTTTCTACCCGTTGTGCTTCAAGTTTTGCTATCCTTTCAGTGTGGCCTGCTTTCTTGTGTGGGAGTATGTGTCCATATCTGTGCACATGCTTATCCTTCTCCCTCTACAGCCCTGTCCATATCTACCTGCCTGTTGGTCATCCTTAGTGTTGGATGTAGTGGACTATCCTAGTGTTATCTCTTCTTGAGATCCCCCAACCACACCCCCATATATATGCACCTGAGTTGGGTGATCTCTTTGTGGTAGTGCTGCCTTATTTCTGTAACATTTATTGTTCCATACACTAATTAACTTGTCTTTTGCCCCTTAAAAACAGTAAATTTCCTTTAGGCTGGAATCGTGTCTTGTTTATCTTTAATTCCATTGCTTAGCATATAGATGCTTTAGTAAATGTTAAGTGATAGAAAATTGTATGAGTGGGGCGCCTGGGTGGCTCAGTCAGTTAAGCGTCTGCCTTCCGCCCAGGTCATTATCCCAGGGTCCTGGGATCAACCCCCACATCGGGCTCCCTGCTCAGCAGGGCGTCTGCTTCTCCTTTTCCCTCTGCCCCTCCCTCTGCTCATGCTCTCTCTCTGTCAAATCTTTTTAAAAAATTTACCTGAGCAAAGTGGGGCATGATATCTAAAGGAAATACCCATAGTTAAATAGTTCAGCATCACATATTCATTTTTTGAAGTTATAAGGAGAATCAGTTCTTCTAGACCAATGCTTATTGGACATACTTTCACCCTCTGTCTATATTGAGGAAAGAGTGGGGGGAGATAAAGAATGGTAGAATTTTAGAGCTGGAATGGACCTAATTTTAAAATGAGAAAACTGAGACCCAAAGAGTTACTTAGAGTTACATAAGAACTCAGGTCATCTAGTACTTATTTTGCTAAATTTCTCCTAATATGTTTTGCCTTAGGCTTGGCTGGGATTAGTAGATACTGGTTGTTTATATTTCAGGCAATTGGAGTATCTAAATATTACTCTGTTTCGTACCATAGGTTTACTTTTGTGGAATTTTGAAAGTAATAATACACATATAGCTAAACCAAATTGACCGTTTATCTTGTATTTACTTTGAATAGTCTTCTGAATTACCTGCCATGGTTAGATTCCTGAAAGATACAGTATTTAGCAGCACCAACCCAAAAGCAGACTGTATTTACTGGGTTGAGCTTCTGTCCTGAATCTTTTCCTTCCTTTCCTATTCTGGTGGCTGGGTTAGAAAACATAAAACACATAAAAGTACCTTTTACTTTCTTCTACCTATGTCTGAGGCAGTCTCTCACCTGCCATCTCATTATACTTTCCCGTAGAACATTACAGGTCTCCAGAGCAAACCAAGTGGAAGTTGACCTATTTTATTATTTTTTTAATTTCAATTTTTTAGACTATACAAGTAATACATGATCATTATAAAAATTAATATAAAACTGTATAAAATAGACCATAGACTTTCCTTAAGGACTTTTAAGTACATTGTTGAGGACAGTTTATTTTAAAGGATGTGGATGTTTGTCTTCATCTTTTGCATGCTGTTGGTTTGGAATACAATTTCTTGGTCTGGAATACAACCATCGTATTCTTGTGGGAAAATGTTATGGAATAGTTGCCAGAAAATATTGTAGTGAAAGTCAGCCATTGGTGTGATAAAGAATGCACAATCCCCTTTCGTAGACTGAATTCTCCCTTGAATGGTTTAAGTAGTTAAGTGGGGGGACAGTCCGGTTAATATCTCAGAAACACGCCATTTATTGTGAGGCCTTTTCCATTATTTTTGTTTTTGTTTTTGGTCAAGTTGAGAGAGTGAGTGAGAGAGCACACAAGCAGGGAGAGTGGCACGCAGAGGGAAAAGCAGGCTCCCTGCTGAGCAAGGAGCCCGATGCGGGACTCCTGGGATCATGACTTGAGCTGAAGGCAGATGCTCAATGGACTGAGCCACCCAGGCGTCCCTTAGAACCACTTTTAAAATGTGAGGGAATTAAGCTGTATGGTCTTTAAGTAGGGAATACTTAGTATTTGTGTGTAATGGTTTATACTTTTTTGCTTGGGGGGAAATAAGGATGTCATAATTTTTTAATTTAAGCTATCATTTTTGCATTCATAGAAAAATAGAATTTGGAGTGAAATTATTCTAAGCCTCTTATTCTGGAATCACAATTTTGGAAGGATAGGAGATCTGCACTGTCATCTAGCCTAACATTACTTTTAAGAAGAGATAGAAATATTGAGATGTGATAAAGGTCAACCAAAACGTCAGTGGTAGGTCTCAGAATACAGTCTTGGATTTCAGGTTCCAAGATAAAATCATAAAGAAAGTGATGGTCACTTCCCTGACTGAATGACTCTTAAGGATCATTAATTCTGTTGCTATAATTTGATCCTTTACTAGTTGCCTTTTTTTTTTTTTAAACAATTTTGGAGGAAGCATTTTTACCCCCAGAGCAGCTGCAACCTAGTGAAAGCTGAAACAGGAAAAATGGAATTCTCATTCCATGCTTATGGTTCTATCTTTACTTTCTTTTTGTAGAATGTAAAATTAGTAGTGAATTTAGAGGGCAGTGTTTGAATATTTTATATGTTCCAAGGACTATGATAAGATATCATTTTATTACTTTCCATGTCTTTATTAGTTGAGCTTTATCACTTTGTAATATAGATGAAGAATTTAAGTAACTTTAACTTTGTTTTTCAGTTGTATTTAAAGTGGACGTTTTGGAGACTTCTAGACAAAATGGTAGACTGGGGAAGTTGCCTTCTTTTTCAAATATGTGGAAATACTAGATAAAAATAAAACATGTAAAAAATACACAGCTGAGTTTGAAAGCTAGAAAGAGGAATCTGCATGTGCCTGAAATGGAAAAAGGACTCATCATCACAATAGAAAACAGAAAATGAAGCCCTTTCCTATGAAGGAAACAGATACTCCTTAGCCTGTGAGCTTTAATGCGGTGGTGGAATCCACAGGCCCAGGAATGGCTGAGAGTTGAGGCCAGACCAGGAAAGGTCTGAATTATTCATGATGGGGTAAACAAACAAACTAACATAGTCTAACTACCTGCCTGGGTTTATTTTTCCTGGTACATCTTCTTTCTGTCTCTTTTATTTTCAACCTTTTTAGTATCCTTTTGTAGTTTCTTTTACAAAGTATGTTGCTGAATCTTATTTTTATCCAGCCACAGAGATTCTTATCTTTTGATTAATGAGTTTAATCCATTTTCATTTATTATAATAATGCATTAGAAATTATTTACATCCTGTTTACTAAACTTCTAGTTAATTTTCTAGTTTTTTATTTTTATTTTTTTAAAGATTTTATTTATTTATTCGACAGGATAGAGACAGCCAGCTAGAGAGGGAACACAAGCAGGGGGAGTGGGAGAGGAAGAAGCAGGCTCATAGCGGAGGAGCCTGATGTGAGGCTCGATCCCATAACGCCGGGATCACGCCCTGAGCTGAAGGCAGACGCTTAACCGCTGTGCCACCCAGGCGCCCCCCTTCTAGTTTTTTATTCTTAATATATACATGTGTGCGCGTGTTTGTGTGTGTGTATATATACGTATATATGTAATATACATAAAATATATATCTTCCCTCCAAACAAGACAAGTACTTTAATTGCTTTCTCACTGTCCACTCGTCTGCTCCACCCCACCCTCCACCCTCAGTTTCCCAGTAGCCATGTTGATGTTCTGTTGAATTTTAGTTCTGGATTGTTAGGGGTTTTCAAGCATCCATCCATCCTTTTTCTTACCTTTTATATAAAATGTACTTTATTAGGTTATTTACTCACTCTTACTAGCATGTATCATGTCTAGTGCCCTCACAGATTTATTTCAATTCTTATTTGAGTGCCTATATAAAAGCAGTTTCAACAGGGTGTTTGTACATAAACATTCTAAGGCTTTTTATGCCTGAAAATATCTTTAGGTAACCCTCGCTTTTAAATAATAGATTAGTTTAATTACAGATTTTTGGTTTGAAATTCTTTTCCTTTAGTATTTTGAAAATATCATTGCATTATCCTTTTGCCACTGGTGTTGTGTTTTGGAAGTTCTGATATCCATTTGATTTCTTTTCCTTTCAGAGTGACCTGTACTTCTTCTCTAGAAGATTTTGAAATTTTTGTCTTTTCCAATTTATAATGTGTCTGGGTGTAATTACTTTCCTGGCTTATTTCATTCATTGATTCAGCCAATACTTATTCAGAATCTACTGTGTGCCGGGATGTATTCTAGAAACTTTAATCTGAGGTCTTTCTTCTTTTCATCAATTCTGAAAAATTATTGATTTTTTCCAATATTTTGTTTTCTCCATTTTTTTTCTTAGAATTTTATTATATGGATTCTGTTGTTTCTAACTTCTTTATATCTCTTACTTTTAATATTTTCCCTTTTTTTGTTTTTTTAATCCCCTTTTAATGCCTTCTGCAACGATCCTCTACCTGATCTTCTGGCTCATTAATTTATTCTTTGGCTTATCCATTTTATTATTTATCAGATTTATAAAGTTCTTTATTTTAGCCATTATACTTTTCTACTCTGTATTTCTTCTTGGTTCTGTTTAATCTTGCTGCATATTATCAATCTTCTCTTATCTCTTTGAGGATTTTGAATGCTTTAAAAATTGCTCCATAATTCTTCATATAGTGTACATAGTTTGAGTTTAGATTTTATTCTAAGTTCAGTGGGAAGTCAATAAAAAAATTAAGCAGGGCAGTGGTATCATCCAATTTGTAGTTTTAAAAGATCCCTCTGCCGCCTGTAGAAGGTGTGTATAGGGGTGAGAGAGAGAGAGAGAGGAAGAGGAAGGAAGAAGTGAGGTAAGAGTAGAAGCAATGGAAAACATTTGTGAAGTTTTTGCAGTAGCCTGTTCAAATGATAATAGGAGCTCGGGATGGGTAGCAATCAAGATGAAAGGACATAGATTTAATTTGCGTTATGTAGTAGAGATGGAGTCAACATTTCTGGATTTTTTGGCTTAAAGTGATGGATGGATGGTGGTGCCATTTCTTGAAGTGGAGAAGTTGGATGGGGGTGTGGAGGAGAAAATTTGACAGGGAAAATCAAGAATTCTCTATTGTCCTTTTTGGTTTCATATGCCTATTAGACATTGATGTGAAGATGGCAAATAGACAGTTGGATATATAAATAGAGAGTTTTAGATAAGGTTTAAAGGTACAGAGTTAGATGTCATTGGCATTTCAATGGTACTTAAAGCCATGAATCTGGATTAGGTCATCTAGGGAGTGAGAATAGAAAAGGGTCTAGGATCCAGTCCTGAGGCACTCCCAACATTTACAGGTTCTACAGAAGAGGAAATGTCAAGAAAAAAAATAGGTTTTTTTTTTTTTAAAGGCTCATTGTATTATTTGCACAATTTTCAGCATAAAAGATGTACTATACTTTGTTTAATCAGGTTTTTATAAGTGGATATTTAGATTTTTTTCTCCCAGTATTTAGGGCATACAAGTAACATTTTAGTGGATGTCTTTTTTTTTTTTTTTTTTTTTAAGATTTTGTTTATTTATTTGAGAGAGAGCACTCGAGTGGCAGGGGAGGAGCAGAGGGAGAGGGAGAAGCAGACTCCGAGCCCGCTGTTGGGCTCCATCTCACAACCCCGAGATCATGACCTGACATCAAGAGTTGGACGCTTAACTGATTGAGCCACCCAGATACCCCGGATGTCTTTCTTTATAATCTTTGCATATCTGTGTAGCACACATATAGGATAAATTACTAAAAGTTGAATTATTAAGACAGAAGACTGCATTTATATTTTAATGACTCAACCAAATTCCTTTCCAAAGAGGTCATCCCAGTTTCATCACCATTAGCAATGTTAAGAGTCTTCAGGTTTCCCTGAACCCTTGCCAACACAGCCTTAATCTTTATTAAGTCTTTTAAGTGAAAAGGTGACTCATTATTTTATAGTTTTAAAATTATGAAATGGATTTGAATACTTCTCTGTGTTTTCTTGTTCCTTAAACTGCCTCTTCGTATCTTCTGGTTTTTTGGTTTTTTTTGGTAAGTTGTCTGTTTTCTAGTGATTTGTTTAAAACTCTTTGATTATTAGTCCTTTGCATTTGTATTGCAGATGTTTTCATTTGTTGTCTGATTTCTGTTTGTGATATTTGCATTTCTAGTTTACAGTTTTTATTTAGGATTTCTAACAAAATGACTTTCGGCTTTTATATCACATTTTAGAAAAACTTACCTATCTTAAAGAATTTTTCCTAGTATTTTTTTAAAGATTTATTTATTTATTAGAGGAAGAGCGAGCACAAGCCCAAGTGGGAGGGGCAGAAGGAGAGGGAGAGATAATCTCAAGCAGACTCCCTACTGAGTCTGGAACGCCGTGCAGGTCTCATCTCATGACCCTAAGATCACAATCTGAGTCAAAACCAGGAATCAGAGGCTTAACTGCACCACCCAAGCACCCTTCTCGTATTTTTGTGGCTTAATTTTTATGTTTATTTCTTTGACCCAGGTGTCAACATTTTTAACTTGTCAAAATTATTCTAAAATTTATTTGGTGAGAATTGGAAAGACAATTATGGAAAAAAATGATGGACTAAAATTTATTATAAAGCTATACAGAAAAGTATAAAAAATAAAATACTCAAATGCAAAAGAACAAAACTGTAGAGTACTGGTACAAGAATGGAAAGACCAAGTACTGAAACAGACTAGAAACCCAGACTAGAAGACAGATATGGGGATATAAAGGAATAAGAATGATCTTAAACATTGGCATTACAGATAGATGGGTAGAGTTAAATGTCAAAAGAAGTTAAAGGAAGTAGGAATGAGTATATTTTCTGATTTCGAAGTAGAGACAGTTTAAGCCTAAAAGAAAAGGAAGGGCTCATGAGGAAAATACAAGCATAAAAATGTATTTTTGATACTATGTTGTACAGTCTATTGGACACCTGTGTTCATAGCATTATTCATAGTGGTCAAGAGGTAGAAACAACCTCAGTGTCCATCAATGGATAAACTAATTGTGGTATATACATGCAATGGAGAGAGTATTAATTTAGCCTTTGAAAGGAAGGAAATTCTGACACATTACAACATGGGTGAACTTTGAAGACATGCTCAATGAAATAAACCAGTTATAAAAAGACAAATATTATAAAATTTCACATATACATGGTATCTAGACAGTTAAATTTATAGAGACAGAAAGTAAAATGGTGGTTACCAGTGGCTGGGAGAAGTGGAAATGGGGAGTTATTGTTTAATAGCTATAGAGCTTCAGTTGGGGTATGAAAAAGTTCTGGAGATGAATGTGGTGACACTTGCACAACAGCATGAATGTACTTAATGCCACAGAATCATACACTTACAAGAAATAACAAGTGAATGTGAGGATGTGGAGAAAAGGGAATCCTTGGGCAGTGTTGGTGGGAATGTAAACTGGTGCAATCATTATGGAAAACAGCATGGAGATTCCTCAAAAAATTCAGCAGTTCCAGTTCTGGATATCTTTCCAAAGAAAATGAAAACACTAACTCGAAAAGATTTATGCACTTCCGTGTTCATTGTAGCATTATTTGCAATAGAAACAATCTAAGTGTCCATTGGTAAATGAATGAATAAAGATGTGGTATATGTGTACAATGAAATATTATTAGAATTAATAATAATTAATTATTAAAGAATGAATGAAGTCTTGCCATTTGCAGCAACATGGGTGGACCTTGAGGGCATTACACTCAGTGAAATAAGTCAGACAGAGAAAGACAAATATCATATGATCTCACATGTGAAATCTAAAACAAAACAAAAACACAAAGCTCATAGATACAGAGAACATACTGCTGGTTGCCAGAGGTGGTAAGTGGGGTTTAGGCAAATAGGTGAAAGGTAAGTTGGCTTGTAAACAGATGGCTTCAGTGGTGAATTTTACCAAGCATTCAAATAAATTAATGCCAGTTCTTCTCAAACTCTTCCACAAAATAGAACAGGGGGGAATTCTTCCAAAATAATTTTATGGGGCCAGCGTTATCCTGATACCAAAACCAGACAAGATATCACAAGAGAAGAAAAATTGCCACCGCTATCCATGATGTGAATATACATACAAAAATTCTCAACAAATATTAGCAAACCAAATTCAGCAGTACGCCAAAAGGATCATACACGATGATCAGATAGGAGTTATTCCAGGTATATGGGGATGGTTCAACATCCTCAGATCAGTCAATGTGATATAGCATATTGAAAAATAAAGGGTAAAAATCATATGATCTCGGGGCGCCTGGGTGGCACAGTGGTTAAGCGTCTGCCTTCAGCTCAGGGCATGATCCCAGCATTATGGGATCGAGCCCCACATCGGGCTCCTCCGCTGTGAGCCTGCTTCTTCCTCTCCCACTCCCCCTGCTTGTGTTCCCTCTCTCGCTGGCTGTCTCTATCTCAGTCAAATAAAAATAAATAAAATCTTTAAAAAAAAATCATATCTCAATACACGCAGAAAAAGCAATTGACAAAATTCAGCATCCATTTATGAAGAAAAAATACATTCAACAAAGCCAGGTATAGATGGAATATGCCTCAGCATAATAAAGGTCATATGTGCCTCGACTTAATAAAGGTCAAAGCTCAGAGCTAATGTTAGAGTCAACAGTGGAAGGTTGAAAGCACTTCATTTGCAATCAGGAACAAGACAAAGGATGTCCATTCTTGCTATTTTTATTCAACACAGTACGGGTAGTCCTAGCCACAGCAGTTAGGCAAGAAAAAGAAATAAAAGACATCTAAATTGGAAAGGAGGAAGTAAAATTGTCATTGCAGATGACGTGATTATATATATTGAAAACTCTACCAAAAAACTATTAGATCTGGTAAACGAATTCAGTAAAGTTTTGGGATATAAAATCCATATACAAAATCTGTTGCATTTCTGTATACTAATAATGAACTGTGAAAAAGAGAAATGAGGAAAACAGTCCCATTTACAGTTGCATCAAAAAGAAAAAATTACCTAAGAATAAATTTAACTGAAGAGGCGAGGCCCTGTGTATTGAAAACCAGAAGACGTTAATGAAAGCAGTTGAAGATGACACAAATGGAGAGAGATTCCGTGCTGATGGATTGGAGGAATCAATATTGTTAAAATGTCCATACTAGCCAAAGCAATCTCTAGATTCAGTGCAATCCCTATCAAAATTCCAGTGGTGTTTTTCACAGAAATAGAACAAACAAATTTCTATGGAACCACAAAAGACCTCAGGTAGCCAAAGTAGTAGTCTTCAGAAAGAACAAAGCTGAAGGCATCATGCTTCTTGATTTCAAGCTATATTACAAAGCTGTAGTAATTAAAACAGTATGTTACTGGCATAAAAAGAGGCACAGAGGTCACTGGAGCAGAGTAGAGAACTCAGAGATAAACTTATACATACATGGTCAGTTAATGTACAACAGAGGAGGTAAGAATATACATGGGGAAAGGGCAGTCTCTCCAATAAACGGTCTTGGGAAAACTGGACTACTATCTTGTACCCTAAACAAAAATCCACTCAAAGTTAAAGAGTGTAAGTCATGAAACCATAAAATTCCTAGAAGGAAACAGGTGTTGAGCACCTTGACATAGGTCTTGGCAATGATATTTTGAATCTGACACCAAAAGTAAAAGCAAAGATAAACAAGTGAGACTACATCAAATTAAAAAGCTTCTGCACAGGGGCGCCTGGGTGGCACAGTGGTTAAGTGTCTGCCTTCAGCTCAGGGCGTGATCCCGGCGTTAGGGGATCGAGCCCCACATCAGGCTCCTCCGCTATGAGCCTGCTTCTTCCTCTCCCACTCCCCCTGCTTGTGTTCCCTCTCTCGCTGGCTGTCTCTATCCTGTCGAATAAATAAATAAAATCTTTAAAAAAAAAAAAAAAAGCTTCTGCACAGCAACAGAAGTCATCAACAAAATGAAAAGGCAACCTACAGAATAGGAGAAAATATTCGTAAATCATATATTTGATAGGGACTAATATTTAGAAAATATAAAGAACTACAGCTCTAGCAAAAAAGGAAACAATCCATTTTAAAAATGAGAAGCAGATCTGAATAGACACTTTTCTAAAGAAGACCTGCAGGTTGCCAACAGGTACATGAAAGGATGCTCAACATCATTAATCATTAGGGAAATGTAAATGAACACCACAATAAGATATCTGCTCACACCTGTTAGAATGGCTATTACCAGAAACACAGGAAGTAAGTATTGATGCAGGTATGGAGAACAGAAAACCCTCCTCATGCACTGTTGGTGGAATATAAATTGGTATAGCCACTATGGAAAATAGTATGAAGGTTCCTCAAGAAATTAAAGATAGAACTATCATATTATCTAAGAATCCCACTTTTGGCTATCTGTGCAAAGAAAACAAAAATACTTGGAAATACGTATGGATCCCCATGTTTACTGCAGCATTATTACAATAGCCAATATATAGAAAGAGCCTGTTTGTTCACTGATGGATGAATGGATAAAGAAGTTATGGTATATACAATAGAGAAGCAAAAATTCTTTCTTTACACTTTTAAGGATTTATAGCTGGACAAAGAATTAAATTTACGTGAGACAGATTAACAGGAGAAAAAACCCAAAGTGTTATTATGTGCTCATAGAGGCCCAATAATGAATTGAGATCCACGAAATGAGCAAGGTGTAGGCAGTTTTTATGCTTTTTAGACAAAGAATATATTTGTGATGAATTGAGAGGATGAAGAAAACATGTTCGGGAACTTAATAGGAATTCTAAGTGAAATTTGGGCTGAGATAGTAGATTGATTTCTACAGCTTTTTTGTTTTTGAAGTCTCTATCTCTGATGATAAGGATGCCTTTTCATTTAGTGCAGGGAAGGTGCCTTTTATATGGGAGATATATTTCCTGCTTTGGGGGGCAAAAGAGTAAGTGTCTTTGCACTGACTGTTTCCCAAGTAGCTGCAATGCAAAATAATTAATATGCCATTGTGGTAGATTTTGGGTGGCCTTACTTTGGCCCCTACAACACACACGTGTGCGCGGCGCGCGCGCGCGCGCACACACACACACACACACACACAGAGGAATATCATTCAGCAATAAAGAAAGAAATCTTGCTATTTGCGACAACATGGGTGCCCCATGAGGACAGTTGTGCTAAGTAAAATAAGTCAGACAAAAAGACAAACACTGTATGATCTCTCTTAAATTTGGGATCTGAAAAAAAAAACCAGCAATAACAATTGATCAAGAAAACAAGTTCATGGATACAGAGAACAGTGGTTGCTAGAGGGGGGAGGGATAAATGATAAAGGAGGTCAAAAGATTAAAAAAAAAGTAGGAAATAAAAAGTCATAAAGATGTAATGTACAGCATGGTGACAGTATAATATACAGCATGGATAATACTGTATTGCAAACTTGAAAGTTGCTAAGAGTAAATCTTTAAAGTTCTCATTACGAGAAAAATAATTTGCAACTGTATGGTGACAAATGTTGACTAGACTTATTGTGATCATTTCACAATATATGCAAATATTGAATTTTTATGTTTTACGCTTAAACTAATGTCACATGTCAATTATACCTCTATAAAAAATAAAGTGGTAAATTCTATATTA
This sequence comes from Ursus arctos, assembly GCF_023065955.2. Classification (NCBI taxonomy): domain Eukaryota; kingdom Metazoa; phylum Chordata; class Mammalia; order Carnivora; family Ursidae; genus Ursus; species Ursus arctos. Next base: position 55,862,245 of record NW_026622841.1, read on the forward strand.
GGTATATTTCACCACAATTTAAATTTTATATATATTTTAAATTTAAGTTATATGTAATTATATATGCATAGTTGTAATTACTATAATTTAACCACAATTTAAATTATTATAATTTAAATTTAAATTACATGTAATTACATATATACACAGGCATACTTTGTTCTATTGTGTTTTGCTTTATTGCGCTTTGCAGACATTGCTTGTTTTTTTACAAATTGGATGTTACGGCAACCGTGTGTCCAGCAGGTCTGTCTGCCATTTTTCCAACAGCATTTGCTCACTTTGTATCTTTGTATCACATTCTGGTAATTTTTGCAATACCTCAAACTTTTTCATTATTTGTCATAGTGATCTGTGATCAGTGATTACACCTCGAAACTCAGATGATGGTTAGCATTTTTAGCAAGAAAGTATTTTTTTAATTAAGGTATATCCATTTTTTTAACTTAATAGACTACAGAATAGTATAAAACATTAACTTTCATGTGTACTGGAAAACCAAAAAATTCATTTGACTCATTTCATTGCAGTTTTCACTTTATTGCAGTAATCTGGAATGAAACCCACAGTATCTGTGAGATATGCCTCTGTGTGTGTGCACGCAACAAAAATGACAGCATCGTTTTTCTGCCTTTACAATAGAAAAATGATAAATACCACAGTAGAAAAATGGCAAAGGATGCTAACAAAATTCTGAAGAGGAAAAAATGGAGTAGTGGCTAACGTGGGGTGAAAAGGTTTTTGATAGTGAGAACTCCAAGAACCTAAGGGATCAGAGTGTGAGATGGGATGTAGACATGAACTTTGAAGAAAACCATGATTGGAGAGGGATTTGAGGTAGAAGTAAAGGCTGTTAAGAGATAAAAGTCAGTATGAGGTAAAGTAACTGGGAGGTATGTAGATGTTTGCAGTAAGAAGGGTAGAGGAAAAAGTTATTTAATGGTTCCCAAATCATTAAAATTACCTGGGGAACTTTTTTATAAGTAAACATTTTACTTTAAAATAGTTTTAGATTCACAGACAAATTACAAAGACAACATAGAGTTTCTATATACCTCACACCAATTTTCTCTGTTATTACTATCTTACATTAGCATGGTACAGTTGTCATAATTGATACATTATTATTAACTAAAATCCATACTTTATTCAGATTTCTATAATTTTTTTTTACCTAATGTCATATTCCTATTCTAGTAATCCCATCCAGGATGCCACATTACATTTAGTCATCATGTCTCCTGTGCTCTTCTTGGCTGTGATGGTTTCTCAGATTTACCTTGTTTTTGATGGTATTGACCATTTTAAGGAGTATGGGTCAGGTATTTTTGTAGGGTGCCCCACTATTGGAATTTGTCTTCTATTTTTCTTGTAATTAGACTAGGGTTATGTGTGTTAGGGAGGAAGACCAGCTAGGTAAAGTGCCGTTTTCATCACATCAAGGGTACACACTATCAACATTACTTATCACTGTTGATGCTAACTTTATTCACTTTGCTGAGATAGTTATTTGTCAGGTTTTTCAAGTTTCTTCGTTTTCCCTCTTTCCAAACTGTATTCTTTGGAAGGAAGTCACTCCGTGCTACCCACACTTAGAGTGGGAAATAATGCTTCACGTCCTTGAGAGCAGAGTATCTATATAAACTACCTGGAATTCTGCATGGAAAATTTGTCTGTTCTCTCCCATTTTTCAAATTTGTTCCATCATTTATATCAGGATGGACATAGATTATTTATATCAGGATGGACATAGATTATTTATATCTTGGGTTATAACCCAGTACCGCTTTACTTATGTATTCTTTTGCTCAAAGTGTTCCAACTTTAGCAGTTGGGACCTTTTTCAGGTGACACCTTCCCATTGTTGAGTTTATATAGTTATGTACATTGTTGAGGACTTCCTTACTTTATAGTACGAGTCTCCAGACTCACCTTGTATATTTCCTGTCTCAATCCTAGGATCAGCCATTTTTCTAAGCCCTGGTTCCTTTGGAGAAAGGCACTAGTAACCAAGATCTTGGTGTTAGGTGTTCTTGCTACTGGGGTGTTTGTTGTTGCTCCTGGGCTTGCTAGCTGACATAAGAGGGAAATCTGTGTGTGTAAATTCTACCTATGCATATCTATAAATATTTTTGTATGAAACCATCTGTGTGTGCATTAAGCTAAATATGAGTTCATACTCTCTCAAACAATTCATTACCACATTTTAGCCTTCTCCTAACTTGCCTTTCTGCAATCTCCCACTCAAGCAGTGAGAACCATAGCTCCTACCATCATTATCCATTTACTTAAGTGTTCACTTCCAGAATACAAGATCACTTGACCCTTGAACAACATGCAGAGGTTAGGGGTTCTGACTCCCCACACAGTCAAAAATCCACATATAACTTTTAACTCCCTAAAAAGTCCTTACTTAAAAACTACTTTTAACTCCTTACTAATAGGGAGAACCACAAGAGATCACTTCTTACTGCAGTGCGCAATTTATGTAGAGATGATTAGCATGACACAACATTTTAAGTGGATACTTGGCAATACTGAACCCACCAGTAGCAATAGGATGTGGCTGTGAAATTATTACAGTAGTACAAGATGTGTGTGCTACAGTTAATTTTATGCAGTTATTTAATACTGTATCTTTACATTTGTTTTCATTTCTCTTGACTGCAAATGGTACCATGTACCGTCTCTGCATGTGTACATTTTGATAAATTACAGTTTTTTATTACAGATTTCAGTATATTTTGTGGTAGTAAATGGTAAAAGATACTAGTTTCTACATATTTTATGCATACATGGGATACCTAACTCTTTCTATTTTCACTGTTTTGGGGCTGTATAGATCTTCTGTGTTTTCAGATTGTTGCGAATCTCAAAAATTTTTCTAATGTATAATCATTGAAAAATTCCACATATAAATGGACCTGTGCAGTTCAAACCCATGTTGCTCAGGGTTCAACTGTCTAGTAGTTTCAGAATTGTTAAGCTATACCACCAGGGATCTTTTTTAATTGAAATAAAATTCACATATAATTCACTACTTTAACCATTTTAAAGTGTACAATTCAGTGGTTTTAGGTATATTCACAATGTTGTGCAACCATCACCATTACCTAATTCTAGAACATTTTTAGTTACCCCAAAAGAAACCTGTTTCCCTCTTCTCCCAGCCCCCGGCAGCCACTAAAGGCAGCTTTTTAAAAAGTGGTGTTTATCTGCCTTCCCAGATATTCTGATTCAGTAGTTCTAAAGATAAAGCTAGACATCTGTATCTTTAAAACAACAACAACAACAATAAACCATTCTGCTTTGCTTCTGGTAGTCAGGCAAGTTTGAATTACCGGGTGGCATAAGCCTAAAAGAACAGCATATTTTGAGTAAATTGAAATGTTCTGGAAGTAATAATGTGAATCAAAGAGGATCTCATTAAAGCTAAAAACAAATGCCAATGCAGTTTGATTGTCTTTAATTTAAAAGTCGGTTTAGGCAGGGTTCAAGTGAGGAAAGAAACCATTTTATAAAATGTCAGCTTGTTGCGTCTGTGATTTCAGTTAACTTTTAATCCATGTAGTCTGTATTAATCCATTACTAAGTTTTGGTTTCAGTACTTTATTCTGCTTATTTTCTCTTGGGTGTTTTTTTTCCCCTGACTTGTTTGTTTGTTTGTTTGTTTTAAACTTCTGCCTGTCTTAGCCTACTTAGAGGAAAGCTTCCCCTCTTCCTGCCACCAATACCTTGGTAAAAATGTACTCTTACAGAATGAGTACTAATTGCCAAGTAGGTATGGAGCTGTAGTAGTAAAGCTAAGCATATCTGATAATTGGGAAAGACTTGCTGACAAACTTTGAGTTTGGTATCTTCTCATTTTGTAGATAGAAGCTAAAGACAAATTCTGGCATTGTGTGATACCCCTATGAAGAATTTTGAAGTCAAAGTTATAGTTGGAAAACAGAGTGACTAGACTTACAACTGGAAGATAGAGTACTAGAGCTAACAAAAAAAATAATGTTTAAGGCATCGGTTCTGAGGGTCCAGTGCTCACTGAATACTATAAAACTATAAAGTGATCTCAAAATACAGAATTTCCTTTAGTTTCTTTAGAGGAACACTTGTGTAGATTTTCACTCTTACTTTATGTAATCTTGTATGTCCATAGCATATAACTTCACAAATTCCATTATCTACTTCTGTTCTTCAAAGTTCTCTTCTAGCCATACTACTAACTAGAGGTTTTTTTTTTTCTTTCCTCCCTATCTTGCCAAAAGTCTACCAGTCTTTTCTCTCTTCTTGGATTTTTTCCTTTAACCCTCACTTGTTTTGTCATGTTGGGTAGCTTTTCCCTACAGACTTCTCCCAAGGCTTATTTCCTTCTTGATTATTTGTACTCTCTGCTAGGAAGATAAAGTTTTCTCCAAATTGTTAGCCTTAGGATAAAGAGTAAGTCATAAACAAAAAAGATCAACTTATTAATGTTTCCTAAAGAATCCGTTTTGTTATTATACTTAGAAGTCTGACTTTCAAGCAAGACTTGACATTGCAGGGGCGCCTGGGTGGCACAGCTGTTGGGCGTCTGCCTTCGGCTCAGGGCGTGATCCTGGCGTTATGGGATCGAGCCCCACATCAGGCTCCTCCGCTATGAGCCTGCTTCTTCCTCTCCCACTCCCCCTGCTTGTGTCCCCCTCTCACTGGCTGTCTCTGTCAAATAAATAAATAAAATCTTAAAAAAAAAAAAAAAAAGACTTGACATTGCAGTTACTTCAGTCTTCAAGAAGGATGCTTATCTCTATCATTATTCTTGTCAAGTTAGCTGTGTTGTTCAAATCTGCTCTTGTTATTAAATTATAACAGCATTAGTTTAGTGACATTGCTACTGGCTAAATTAGTTTAACTTGCTTGGTTAAACTTCACATTGTGGATAGTGATAAGCATTTTTATCAATAGTTTTTGGCAAATTTCTGATAATTGGACTTTTTAGGTATGCATGCATTATATAATGTCCCAAAAATGAGTCCATCAGACTCCTTTTGCTAAAGCAAATGCATATGTAATCCAAGAAAGTGTGCTTATAGTATGTATTTTTCTACTGGAAAAAAAAGGATTGGATAAGGTAGATGGATACCACCTTACATAGGTCAAGAGATTTAAGATACAGTAGTTTTCTTCCAGTTATGTGATTCTCCTTCCCATCCCTCACCCCCACCCCACATCTAAAGCAGTTTCTAGAGATCCCAAGCAAGGAGACTTTGAAAAATCAGTTTGGAAAAAAACTGTTGAAAGTTCTATTTAAGGGGCGCCTGGGTGGCTCAGTCGTTAAGCGTCTGCCTTTGGCTCAGGGCGTGATCCCGGCATTCTGGAATCGAGCCCCACGTCAGGCTCCTCCACTGGGAGCCTGCTTCTTCCTCTCCCACTCCCCCTGCTGGTGTTCCCTCTCTCGCTGGCTGTCTCTCTCTCTCGGTCAAATAAATAAAACCTTTTTAAAAAAAAGTTCTATTTAAATGTAAAGAATTGTGTAAAACTTCAATCATTTTTTTACTTATAATCTGAAAGAAAGATATACAACCTGTGGTTTGTCAGCTTCTGTTAAGACTGTTTTAAACTTAAAAATCTACAGAGGACAGTAATTGAGTAAGCAACAAATTTTCTGTCTAGAGTGGAGGGAAGAATAAACTTCCAGAGAAGCCAGTATTAAAGGTGATAATTAAGAGGCAATGAAAAGAAACTAATAGTTGCTGCATATACTTCCCAGAAAAATGGAAACAGATCAGTCTAAGGAAGAAAGCTATGGAGCACTTATGGCATAAGTAACAATCAGTAGAATAAAATAAGTATGATACCGGTATTTGAATACTCTTTAGGATCAATCTTGTGAGTTAAAGTATTCTCACAAAGAGTTATCCTGTGAAGAAAGGAAATGACAGTTGAAAAATTTTAATGAGAATTTCAGTCTGCTTAATGTAGTTATTTTTTAAATTAAGATGATATCCCACACCACTCACATGTATGCATGATGTGTATATATATGTATTAATATAGTAGAGAAAACCCCTGTCTAAAATTAATGAAATGAATCCTTTTCTAATGAGATCTTTTATAATATCAGTAAAAATACTCAATAATTTAATTTGTTTTCACATTTTCCTAATGATAAGAACCACTGGGATACTTATTAAAAGTACAAATTCTTGGTTCTGTTTCAGACTTACTAAATGTGTATTTTAACAAGCACTCCAGGAATTTTTTATTAAGTAGGACTACATTAGACTAAAAACCTTTTGCACAGCAAAGGAAACAATGGAAAGGCAGCCTTTGGAATGAGAGAAAGTACATCTCTCTCTGCCATATATCTGGTAAGGGATTAATGTCCAAAATATATAGAACTCAACAGCAAACAAACTCAATTTAAAAATGGGCAAAGGACCTGAACATTTCTCCAGAAGACACACAAATGGCCAAGTATATGAAAAGGTGCTCAACTCAACATCACTAATAATCAGGGAAATGCAAATCAAAACCATGATGAGATCTCACCTTACACCTATTAGGATGGCTGTTACCAAAAAGGCAAGAGATAGCAAGAGTTGGTGACTGTATGGTGAGAAGGATCTCTTATACACTCTTGTTGGAATGTAAGTTGGTGCAGCCACTATGGAAAAAGAACATGGAGGTTCCTCAAAAAATTAAAAATATAACCGCTATCTGATCCAGCAATCCCACTTTTTTTTTTTTAAACGTTGTTGTTTTTTTTGTTGTTGTTGTTTTTTTTTTTACAGATTTATTTATTTATTTATTTAACAGAGATAGAGACAGCCAGTGAGAGAGGGAACACAGCAGGGGGAGTGGGAGAGGAAGAAGCAGGCTCATAGTGGAGGAGCCTGATGTGGGGCTCGATCCCATAACGCCGGGATCACGCCCTGAGCCGAAGGCAGACGCTTAACCGCTGTGCCACCCAGGCGCCCCAGCAATCCCACTTTTAGGTATATATCTAAAGGAAATGAAAACAATACCTCACAGTAATATTTCTACTCGTGTGTTGCAGCATTAGTCACAATAGCCAAGTATAGAATCAGTCTGTTGGTGGATGAATGGATAAAGAAAATATGGTCTTTGTATTTACAATGGAATATTATTCTGCCATTGAAAAAAGGGAAGTCCTCCCATTTGTGCCAACATGGATGAACTTGGAGGACATTACGTTAAGCGAAATAAGCCAGAGACAGAAAAATAAATACTGTATGATCTCACTTATGTGTGGCATCTAAAAATGGACTCACAGAAGCAAAGAGTAGAGCGGTGGTTGCTGGGGATTGGGGGAAATGGGGAGATGTACAGCATGGTGACTATAGTTAATAATGCATTATATACTTGAAATTTTCGGCGAGTATAGACTTAAGTGCTATTACTACACACAGATAAAATGTTAATTATGTGACATGATGGATGTTTTATTTAGCTTGCTTGTGGTAATCATTTCACAGGGAATATATATATCAAATTACCACATTGTATACCTTAGATATATACAGTGTTTGTCAGTTATACCTCAGTAAAGCCGGGGGGGAGAGATGATGAAGTGTGATGAGAGTGTACATTCTTGCCTCATTGTTTATCTTAGGAGACAAAGAAAGCATTCAAGTTCTGTTCTATTACTGGGAGTTGTTTGCCATTAATGAGTATTAACTTTTATCAATTGCTTTTTCTGTATCTGTTCAGACTGTCATTTGTTTTTTCGCTTTTAGTCTGTTAATACAGTGAATTGCATAGATTGATTTTCACACATTAAGCTGACCTTCAATTACTGGGATAAATCCCACTTGTCATGATGGATTGTCCTTTTTATATATAGCTGAATTTAATTTCCTAATATTTTATTGAAGGTTTTTTGGTATATGATCATGAGCTATTATATTGATCTGTAGTTTGTTTTTAAGTAGGTTCCACACCCATCGTGGAGCCCAACATAGGGCTTGAACTCAGAATCCTAAGATCAAGACCTGAGCTGAGATCAAGAGTCAGGTGGTTAACCAACAGAGCCACCCAGGCGCCCCAGTTATTATAAATTTATTAGTGTTTGTTTTTGACCCATGACATGGCCTATCTTGGTGAATATTCTGTGTGCCCTTGAAAAGAATGAATATTTTCCTGTTGTTGGGCAGATTTTTGTACAAAATGTGAGTTAGACCCAGTTGACTTGAATTGATGGCATTTTTCAGTTCTTTTATATCCTTGTTGATTTTCTGTCTTATTGAGAGTAGTTGAAGCTTTCACCTGTAATAATGAATTTGTCTATTTGTCCTGTTAGTTTTGTCAGTTTTTGCTTCCTGTATTTTGAAGCTCTATTGTTAGTGCATACACATTTAGTGAACTAATCCTTTTATCAGTGTGTAATATGTAAAGTTCCCCTTTGCTCTGAGATCTGTTTTGTCTGATATTGTGGTTTACTCTAGCTTTCCTGATGAGTGCTTGCATGGCGTATCTTTTTTCCTTTCTTTCACTTTTAACCTACCTATATTATACATTTGAAGTAAATTTCTCGTTACTAGCTTATAGTATGGTCATTTTCCCCCTTCCTTCTGATAGTCTCCTTTTTTTTTTTTCCTTTCAGTTTTCTGTCGGTTCCACTGTCTATTTAATTCCAGTTTAGTTAACATACAGTGTTACAGTAGTTTCAGGTGTACAATCTGACAATCTCTTCTAATTGGTGTGGTTAGTCCATTTGCATTTCATATCAGTATTGGTATTTTGGATTAGGTCTATCATTGTTTTGTTTGTTCCTTCTGTTTTCATTCCTCAATTTTTCTTTTCCCGCCTTCTGTTTGGTTATTTGTACATTTTAAGATATTCTGTTTTAGTTTACCTAATGTGATTTTGATTATCCCGTGTATAGTTTGTATATTGGTTGGCTCTAGCAGTTACATTATATAGCATGGGCTCAGAACCTAACTATATTTTAAATGCTTAGTATTTATTGATGGAAGTAATATTTTTAGAATCTAATTTTGATTTTTATTATTCTGAAATTTTCCAAATAAAGTTATTGAAAGATAATGTAAGCTTTTTCTCACATATAGTCTATTAATAGAATATTATTGCTATGTATAATTTTCTTTAAAAATATTTATGACAGTCCTACATTCACTAGTAACTTGCTTTGCTTGATCTACAAAGGAGATAGTGCTTTATATTTATAGTCTCACCTAGACTAATGCCTGTTGATATTATGCAGATCCATTTTGCTTTTGAGTCAGAATTTTTCTTTTTATATATGACTCATAACTATAACTCTGTAAGCTTTACACAAGGCTAGTTTTGAGGGCAGTGCTTTTTTAAAAATATTCTATTTATATGGTAATAGTTGAAACAGTTGAATGATCCCAGGGTAAACTGCCTCATGTGTGGAGTATCAGAGTTTCTTTATTCAGGTTTATTTCCTCTATAAATGAAAGATTTGAACTATTTGAACTCTGGCAGTTTTCTTCTGTGGAATGTATTTTAATTCGGCTCTGTTCAGATTAATTGAATCTAGTTTTGATAATCTGTGAGTAAGTCAGTTCATTTAAGGGATTTTAGGATTTGTTTCACCTATTGAAATCAAACAGTTTAAAGTACCAATAGAACAATTTGAAGAACATAGAAGATTTTATTAATCCTCTGTTCAGGGTGTCTGGGTTTTAATGATTCACATAGATGCTAGAATGTAGCTTACTTAGACTTGTAATATCCATCTATTAGAAATTTATTGTATGAAATAATTAAAAATTAGCCTTGTCAGTCATTCTGCTTAATGTTGTGGTCCAAGTCATGCTCCTGTTGGCCAGCAACTTCAGTCTAGCCCAGTGCTATACGGTAGAGCTCTCTGTTATAATAGAAATATATATTTGTACTGTACAGTAGTTACTTTAATTTTAGTTAATTTAGCTTTCAACAGCCCCATGTAGCTAGTAGGTCATCAGACAGCAACACTGGTCTAGCTAGTCTCATGGCTTCCCTTTTTATATGTAAAACTCCCTTGGAATTTTTTTGGATTTTAAATGTAATCTTGTATGTAAGCCTAAACTTCTAAGATGTTTCTTGACTTATTGCAGAGCAGGAAAGAAGGCTGAACAAATCAGAAAGAAAATGATATATGACATGATAATTACAGTATGATAAACATTAAGCAAATGAATAGGTTGATAAAGTGACTAACTGCCTGGGAATGTCTGGGAGTTGAGTGAAGGAGAATAAACACTCCAGGAATTTTAAGTAGGAATGGTTTTATAAATTTAAATTAATTTAAAATGGAATCAGATATTGTAAAATTGCAATCAGACCTATCAGATTCTTGTTTGGGTCTTCAGAAGTAAATTCCAGACCAATGCAGAACTACCAGAGAATCTGCTAGGCCCTTCTACCTCTAAAGACAGGCTGAAATGACAAACCCTTTGTTATTGCTTTCACTTCTACTCCTTGTGGTTCCTTGGAAAACTGGATATTAGATACGACTCTAGAGAAGGTGGGAAGAAATATAAAAGTAGTTCTCTTTTCTTCTTTTCAGTGACAAGCTGAGTGGACTTTAATTAGAAGCTCGAATTCTTAAGTGAAAACTTAATTTAGGCTAGGACTTACAGAGACATAGAGAATAACAAATTGCATTAATTGTGATATATACCTGTAAATAGGTTTCATTGCATATGTATACAAGTAACCCTTATATATCCATTCTTTACAGATCCAGGATGAGAAGACTGATAAAAGAAGAAGCTAGCTGAACAGCTATAAGATGCCCAAATCTGGGTTCACAAAACCAGTTCAGAGTGAAAATTCTGACAGTGACAGCAATATGGTAGAAAAACCATATGGAAGAAAGGTATATGATTATACTAAAGATGTGTTGACTTTTTTGGAATTGAGAAAAACTCCCCATTTAATATTTTTAGTAATTACCCATAAAATAAGAAGCAGTTGGATGCCAGATAAATCCAAACCATTTATCTAAATCCTTTAGAATTAAATTGGATTCCTAGGAATAAGATTGTTTTTCATTCCCTGAGATAACACAATTACTAATATGGCATATTTACTTAAATAATCATTGAGAGGGGGTGGGAAAAAAAATCCAAGACCTCACAATCATTTGGCATTATTTTCTCCACCTCCTGACTCCCAGGCAAAACACACATACACGGTAGTGGTTGCATTTTCCATGTCTTTAACCTTGGATAATTCCAGCCTCAGTGTCTCTCTCTGTAATGGAGGACAAGAGTACTTTAGAGAATTGTTGTGACAGTGAAATGGCGTAAATATCGTGCCTAATGCAATGCTTGTTACATAATACGTGCTAAATAAATGTTAACAGTTTTTGTTGTTTATTAGTCATTGCCAGTGACCCGTGATTCTTTTTACATCTATCCTTCTTCATTCCTATTTAATTTAGCCCTCAAAACCTTCATTTAGATTTCTACAATTGTCTCCTAACTGGTTTCACTCTCTTTTATCTAGTTAATTTTACACATTATCTTTGAATTTTCCTTTTTGTTTTTCTGTTTTCCTTTTAAGTCTTTTCTTCCCCCTAAGTCATTTTCTTATTGAAGGACATCAGAAATGTTTCTGGTTTTTGGCAAATACAAATAGAGCTGTAATGAGCATTCGTGTACAAATCTTTTTTTTTTTACAATCGCTTTATTGAGGTATATAATTTATATACTCTTAAAATTCACTCATTTATTCAGTGATTTATAGTAAACTTATTAAGTTGTGCAGCCATCATCACAATCCAGTTTACACCATTTCCATCATTGCTAAATGATCCTCATGCCCTTTTGTATTCAGTCCCTATTCCCACCCAACCCTTAGGCAACCCCAAATCTGCTTTCAAAATCAGGAATTTTAAGTTTTCAGACTTTTGTTGTTTTCAAGAACTGTTTTGGCTATTCAGGGTCCTTTACGTTTCCAGACAAATTGTCAGTTTCTACAAAAAACCTATAGGGATTTTATTGAATAGATCAGTTTGGGTAGTATTGAAATCTTAACAGTATGTCTTCCAGTCCATCATCACTGAATATCTCTGTTTATTTAGATCTTCAGTTTCCCTGAGCAACACTTTATAGTTTTTAGTGTACAAATCTTGCACTTCTTTTGCTGAATTATTAGTGGTTTATTCTTTTGGATGCTGTTGTAGTTAATTTCATTTTGGATTTTTCATTGCTAGTTTTTAGAAATACAGTTGATTTTTATATAGTGATTTTGTATTCTGTGACCTTACTAAACTCATTTATTGGTTCTAAAAGTTTGTGGATTCCTTAGGATTTTCTACACATGGGATCATGTCCTCTCCATATATACTTTTACTTATTTCCAATATAGATACTTCTGTTTTTTTCTCGCCTGATTGCACTGGCAATCTCTGCCTTGTGATTAAAATGATTAATCCATTTACATTTAATATAATTATTCATAGGGTTGGATTTATATCTGCCATTTTGCTCTGTGTTCTTATATGTTTCATGTATTTTTGTTTTTCTCCCATCTGTGCTGCCTTTTTTTTATTCTAAATATTTTTCAGTGTACTATTTAAATTTCTGATTTCTTAAACTTAAATTTCTGATTTCTTGAATTGTAATCTTAAGAGATCGATCTCTGGATTATAACATGCATCTAATTATTGTAAATTAATATTGACTTAATTCCAGTAAAATATAGCAACTTTGTTCCTGTATAGCTCCATTTCCTCCCTTTTTTTGTGTGTATCTATCTATAGATTCATCAACATTTGTTATTAGCCCCAAAATAAACTGTTAGTTTTATACAGTCTTTTAAAGAAATAAAAGAAGAAAGGAGAAATACATATTCATACAGTTTTTACCTACAAATTTACCAGTTTTGCTACTCTTAATTTCTTCTTCCTGTACACTGAAGTTACTGTCTGGTTGTTATTTCCTCACAGTCTTTAAGAATTTCAGGGGCGCCTGGGTGGCTCAGTTGGTTAAGTGTCTGCCTTCAGCTCAGGTCATGATCCCAGGGTCCTGGGATCAAGCCCAGCATCGGGCTCCCTGCTCAGCAGGAAGCCTGCTTCTCCCTCTCCCTCTCCCCTTGTTTGTGTTCCTTCTCTAACTGTCTCTGTCAAACAAATAAAATCTTAAAAAAAAAAAATTTTTCAGGATTTACTGGAAGACAGATCTTCAGCCATGATTAGATTTCTCAGTCTTCATTGATCTAGGAATATCTTGGTTTTGCTGTATTTTAAAAACAGCTTTATTGAGATATAATTCACATACCATATGATTCACTTATTTAAAGTGTACAATTCAGTAGTCTTTAGTATATTTACAGAGTTGTGCAGTTATCTCCACTATTGATTTTAGAGCATTTTCACCCAAAAAAGAAACCCTGTGTATCCATCAGCATTCACTCCTCGTTCTGTCCCCAACCCCCACTGCCCTCAGCAGTCACTAATCTACTTTCTGTCTCTATAGAATTGCTTGTTCTGGATGTTTCATACAAATCGAGTTATACATAGAATTTTGGTCTTTAGTGACTGTTTTCAAAGGGCAGTTTTGTTGGGTATAGATTTCTTAGCTGATTTTTTTAAAGAAAAAATTTGATTGAATGTCACCCTACTTTCTTGCTTTAACTGTTTCTGATAAGAAGTCAGCTGTTTTGTACCCTTGTCAAGATGAATTTTTTTTTATTGCTTCTCTCTCTCTGACTGTCATGTGCTTAGGATTTCCCTGTTGTTTATTCTATTTGGGGTTTCTTGAGCTTCTTAGATCTGTAGATTAAAGGTTTCGTGAAATTTGGAATATTTATTTTTTTTTTCCCCTCTCACATCTGCTGTTGAACATTTCTCATGCATGTTCAGTTACTCTTGCTTTTCAAATCCAGTATTTCCATTTGGCTCTTTTTGTAATTTTTCTTTATTAGTATTTTCTATTTGATAAGGCATTATTGTCATACTTTAATTTTTTAGTTTATAATTGTCAAATCTAGTATTTCGGCTTACGCAGAGAAATTTCTATTGAATACTTTTTTCCTTGCTTTTTTCTTGTATGTCTTAATTTTTATTGAAAACTGGACAATTTAGGGTCATATGTACTGTAGCAGTTCTGCAGTTCTGGGTTCTCATTATTTCCCACCTGAAAGTTTGAACTGTTGCTAAGTTTTTTAATTTATTTATAATAGAATGTTAGGAATTTATCTTCAGTATTTTTCTCAACCACTGGTATCCATTTTTTTTTTCTTTTTTAGTCTTGCTTCCACAGGGTTACCCCTGTGTCTGTGTAGATTAGTCAGCAGCAATGGATTGATCAGAGGTTGTACTCAAATACCAGGAGCCAGTAAGACTTCCACCTTCTACTGACAGACTTGCCTGTGTGTTGGGGAGTGCATTCAACATTCAGGCATTTTTGTTTTGTTTTGTTTTTTTAAGATTTTATTTATTTATTTGACAGAGCAGAAGCAGGCAGAGGGAAAGGGAGAGGGAGAAATAGGCTCCCTCCTGAGCAATGAGCCCAATGCAGGGCTTGATCCCAGGACTCTGGGATCATGACCTGAGCCACCCAGGTGCCCCCATTCAGGCATTTTTGAGATCTTCCCTGGCATTTACTTTCTGTTGGGCTCACCCAGGTCTTCCTTTTGCTTGTGTGCAGTCAACTAAGGATATGTAGAGAGCTTGGACCCTCCCAGATTTCCTCTCTCACACATAATCCCCCAGTCAGTGAAGGATATATGGAGAGCTTAGCCCTTCTCAGATCTTCCCCATACATTGACATAGCTTTCCCTCTCAGCCAAGGATATGTGCAAGCAAGTCTTACCGGGTACACCCTATGGCTCTCTCATTTCTGCAGTCTCCTGGTATATTTCTGGCTTATTCACCAGCTGCTTCTCTTCTGCAGCAGGAACACAACCTTAGGCTAATAGGACTATGTGTTTTGCCCCCTCCAGTTGTTTCCTACTCTGTTTGCTATTTTTGTAAACAGTGCAGCTGGGTGTGGGCTTTTGGCCTTCTATACCAATTCAAGTTGACACTCTCTGGCAGTAAAGATGCTAGTTTTCATTGCCAGCCCCACCCCAGATGCAAACTAAGCATCAGCCAGGGAATGAAAGCATTCCCCAGGCAAGAATGCCAAAGATACTCACTGTTCTTACCATAGTTAAGCAGTTTTTCTTGAAAAAAAAAAAAAAAGCTGCTCAGTTTGTTGTTTGTTTTTTTTCAATTTCTGGAGCCTTGAAGTGGCTGTTTTTGACAATTGTCTAGATTTAGAGTTGTTTCTTGGGGAGATAAGTTGCCAATATCTTCACTCCACCATAGACAAGTTTCCCCAAATGTATTTTAATGTACCAAATGTGACAAATCTTAAGCAGAACGATTCCATTATTAGTTTATCTAACAAACCTTATATGGGATTCCTAGTGTGTTATGTACTCTTTTATGATACTAAGAATAAAACAACAGGTGGTTAAGCATGATCTAAATCTTTATGAAGACTCTTAACAAATTAGTCCTCCTGTTTGTCTGAAATGTTTTGCTCTCAGGACCCCTTCAACATAATCAAAGATCCCAAAAAAGGGACGCCTGGGTGGCTCAGATGGTTAAGCGTCTGCCTTTGGTCATGATCTCCAGGTCCTGGGATTGAGTCCCACATCAGGCTCCCAGCCCAGCGGGGAGTCTGCTTCTATTTCTCCCTCTGCCTCTCCCCCTGCTTGTGTATGTGCACGCATGTGCTCTCTCGCTCTCTCAAATAAGTAAATATAATCTTTGGGGAGAAAAATATCTCAAAAGCTTTTTTAAATGTGGGTATATCTGTTGATATTTACAATATCAGAAATTAGAACTGAGAAAAAATTAAATGTATATTAACTGGTTTAATACACACATAATATATTTTTATGGAAAAGAACTATATATTCCAAAACAAAAAATATTAGAAGAGTGTCTTTGGTTTTGCACGTATCTTTAATGTCTGATTTAACAGAAGACTACCAAATTCTCATCTGCTTCTGCGTGCAGGGTATTTGGATATCACTTGTCATGTAGTCTCTAGAAAACTCAGTATGTATTCTTGAGAGAATGAGCAAGATACAGTATTACCTTAGGGTTATTGTGAGCATATTTCTGACCTTGCAGATCCTCTGAAATGGTCTCAGGTACCATACTTTGAGAATTGCTCTACCATTGTAAGAAGCACATTAATGGAAGTATTGAATGTACAATAATGGAACAAAAAGGAGAGAAGCAGTCGACTGTACACGGTTCAGGGATAGTTTCACAGTAGAAAAGATACTTAATCTGAATTCTCAAGGATGAATGAGTATGTGGCCAGCAGGAAAGTGGAAGCAGAGGACAGTCCAAGATGTAAAAGAGACATGAATCTTAACATTAGAGTAGTACATGTAAAGTTAGGATGAACATTGTGGAGGATGGAGGGTAGAAGATGAGCATTAGACAGGGGTCGGTTCATTATGGCCTTATGTGTCTTGCCAAGGAACTTGAAATTTATCCTGTAGCCATTGAGTCAAAAGGGAAGGGCCATGGTAGAGAGCAGTTAGAGTGTTATTTTAAAAATCCAAGCAAAAGGTAGTGTGGGCAGTGGCTATGAGGATAGAAAGAAGTTGGCAGATCTAAAAGATGTTGAATGAATTAAACTTGAGTACATAGAAAAAGTAATCTGGGTCCACCCTGAGGTTGATTGAACTACTATTCCCTGAGAAGGAATCCAAGAAATGGAATGGGTTGTTTTGAGAAGAATGTTTGGTTTTTACTTGTTGAGTTGGCCATTGGAACATCCAACTGGAAGTATTAATAAGCAGTTAGATATAAATCCAGAGCTCAAAACAGCTCATTGGAAATAAATATATGAGGATTAGTGGAAAAATAACTTTATCATTATGGAGATGTCACCCAAAGAGAGTGGAGTGAGAATGAAGGAGAGTATACTTAGGAATTCGAATACTTTAAGAGTCCCTGGGAGACAGGAAATGCGGTCAGAGAGAACCAGGAGAGGCTAAACAGAGTAGAGTAGCTAAGGGAGTCTGTATGCCAAATGCCACAGAAGTTAACAGGAAGGGTGAGACCATTGGATTTTGTCAGTTGAGGTACCTTAAAATGATTTTGCTTGGTAAAAGTATTACATCAGTAGAGTTGTAGGGACAGAATGCAGTGCTAGATTTGAGGAGACAATGAAAACTTTTATTTCTAAATATTTGAATATAGGAAAGGTTGCATTTGTGAAATTATATCTGGGCTGCTTGATACCATTTTCAGGGTTGAATTTATATGGCTGATAAAGCTTTTATTCTTCCTAGGTACTTTGTATATATCTTTTGAAAGCTGCCACTAAATATACAGTAATGGCTAAGCATTGCCTTCATAAAAGTGTAGAAACAACTAGCAAAAAGCAAACACTTTTCACTAACATACTTCTGTTAAAAACATGGCTTTGGTAAGTTAAGAATGTTTATTAATCATTAGATTTATACAATAAATGGGAAGGATAATACAGACTATTAGGTTTTTCATTTGTTAATTTTTGGTTTACACAAAGTGATATATTTAACTCTTCTCATTCTCTGTTCACTCACTCTGCTTTTTCAAGATCACATATTTGTTAGTTTGGGTAAGGGTCAGAAGCTCTTCTGAAGCAATATGCATGGTGCTCATGGCCATGCTTTAGGATTTCTGAGCAGCTTGACATGGAAAACTGTTGTTAGAAGTGGTTTTCTTGAGTTTTAAGTAGATATTTAACTTAGTGAGTGATTGGCCTGGAAGCCAGCCTCAAGCTGCTTCTGAGCTTTTTCTTCCATACAGTTTTAGAAATGAATATACAGTTGTTCTGATAGAGACCTTATTTAGTTTAATATGACACAGACTATTGCTGTTATGAGATCCTAACTTAATAAAATAACCTGAACCAAAATTTAATTTCTTATAAATGCATTTAAGTAGAGCATAATTTTAAATAATAATCACACTCTGTAGCAATATACATTTAATATAAAGTACTTGCATTACCTCATTAAATATTACGATAGGAGTTCATCAAAAACATCTACTCACAATTCTTCAAATATTTTATCCTTTCAGTGCAATCTGTGGGATTTTTTTCCATTGATTTTAGTTTAGAAATTATTTTGTACTGTTTTCAGCTATAAGTTAGTATTTATGGTTTGTAGAAAAAAACATCTTTGATAAAACCTTCTATGAAAATCTAAAACCTAGGTTAAATTCATGAAGTGTGAGAGTGGATATTATTTAATCTCCTAAGTAGCTGTCTTATCCTTTTCATCAACATAATTCAGACCTTCATTATTTTACATCAAAGTGATAATAGAGAAATTTTTATTTTACTATTCAAGTAATATAATACATGTTGGTTATAGAAAAATTAGAAAAAGAAGAATAGTGAAAATAGAAATTGCCTTGTAAAAAACCATCATTTCTGAGATTGTATTATGCCCTATCCTACTTGCAAGCCGATCAGTTTCATGGATGCTGGCAGGAGATGCAAGACTCCTGAGTGGGGTATAAAGGAAAGTTAATTTCTCATAACAATAGCAGTAGCCATCTATCAGCATTTGTGTCTGTAATCTGAGCTCTGTTTCTCACAATGGGATGCAAAGAGAGCCAGGTGACAACTACATATAAAGGTGGATGCAGTACTAGAGAGGAACCCCAAATCTTTTATAATGGGCAGTAAGTCTACCTGACTTACTCCCACTAAAGGGAGAAATTGTTTATTATACAGAACAGTAAACAGATCTGCCCTTTGCTCCAGGGGAAGATACTACCTTCCAAGGCTGTTCTCCATATAGATATTCTTGAAAGATAGTGCAGAACAAAGGGAGATAGTGCCTCTGTAAGATGTGCAGATATCCAGGAGAGCCATTTAGAATTCTCTCCCAACACACCAGTAATGCTATTACCTACAGATAGCTCTTCATATTTTGGGTTGTGTCCTTCAAGAGTTTTCTATTTTCTATTTTTTTATATCTTGGTAAATTTTTATCTCTTCTTTTTTCCATCTTACCGAGTTGGTGAAGGCTACCCGTATATTGTCTAACAGTAACAGTGATAGAAGGTCATTCTCACTTGCCATTGATTTTTGTTGTCATTGTTCTTTTATTAACGTATAGTAGGCCCCAGATGTTTACATTGATTTCATTACTGTGTATGGTAGCTGTTGTAGGTTACTGAAAGAATAGCATTAATATAAATGAAAAAGAATTAAAATATTTTAAAATAATCTAAGAGTCCTAGACTTTTCTATGTCATGGATATGGAAGAATGTGCCAGCAATTGGCTCCTGAATTGATAGAGTATTTATACCATTTGGTAATACAGAAATTTCAAGACAATCAGACATAACTGTTTATTTTGAAAGTTTCTTTCCCCAGATCTGAAAATAATTTTTGAAGTGTGTAAGAATCTCACAAAAACCCTTTGTTCAAGTAATACTTCCGAGGATAGTTTTATTTTACAGAGAACAGAGCTGGTTGGTAGCAGTTACAAATATTCACACTAATCACCATATCGCAGAGGAGAGTGCGATCTTTATGTTCTTGTGAACATTTTCCACTTAACATGTTATTAAATTGGTTTCTTTTAACTTGTTTTATAGTACAGAACAGTATCTTTACTTACACAGGTGCAAGGGAAGAAGGACATGTTCACATTTTTCTTGGATTCCCTTTATTAATAACAGAGACTCCTATTTCTAAGGCAAGTCTCTAGAATTTTGTTGGTTAACCTTTGTATTAATCATGCCTTTTTATTTCTGATGCTTTGACATCTGGAGCCTGCTGACACCAGGGAGACTGCCACTTCCAGGGCTAGCTAATTCCCAAAGATAGTAAACAACTCGCTATGGCCAACATTTCATATGCAAACTAACCAATCCAGGGTCCAAACCCAGCCACCAGCTGTATCCAACTTTCCCACTCTGGGCCACTGTCCCCCTGCCCTAGTAAATCACAGCCGGGTACCAGCCAATAAGAGAAAAAGCGCCCATAGCCCAGAAACTGCTGATGTTACTCAAAATAGCCAGTCCTGAGCCTGCTTACTCTGCCTTGCCTTTTCTTTCCTGAGGAAACCACGTAAAAGCTTTTCCCCACGTTTCCCTTTTCTCCTTCTGCCTCCCAACCCACCTTAGTACTACCCTTTGTGGCCCTGTGTAATGTGGCATGCCCCCTCTTCTTGAGAACTGTGAGTAACAAACTGTCTTTTCAGTGGCAGTGGTAGCCTTATCTGTTGGCTTCACCATACCTGAGTAATAATAAAACCTACATTTTAAAACAACCTTATAAAGAAAATACATGCCTGTGAAGCTTGGTATCATTGGCAGAAGTGGAAAAACAGCTCAAGAAGATTTACCTTTGTAACTGAGAAATAAATAATATGAGGCTGTTATTCTTCAGTAATCTTTACCAGTTAAGATACAAGGAAGTCACATTCTCTTCCTGATTTTGCTAATAGATTTATCAAAAATGAATGTAGACTCTGTCAAAATGTTATTTTTGTCACCTGTTAAGATCATCGTATAGTTTTTCTTTAATATTCTGATACAGTGAATTGTCTTAAGAGATTCTCTAATAATGAACTATTCTTGTATTCTTTGGGTGAACCCTGCTTGATTATGATATTATCTTTCTAAGTTCTAAGACACTAAATCTGATTTGACATTTTATTTAGGATAGTTTATTTTTGTGTTTATTTCATAAGCAATTTAGTTTTTGATTTCTGTCTTGTATTCCCTTTTGGTATCAGTTTTATTTTAGACTTATAAGATGGATTGTTACTTCTTATTTTTATTATTTTTTTAAGATTTTATTCATTTATTTGACAGAGACAGCCAGCGAGAGAGGGAACACAGCAGGGGGAGTGGGAGAGGAAGAAGCAGGCTCTTAGTGGAGGAGCCTGATGTGGGGCTCGAACCCAAAACGCTGGGATCACGCCCTGAGCCGAAGGCAGATGCTTAACCACTGCGCTACCCAGGCACCCCGGATTGTTACTTCTTATCATACCTTCATGCTGTAGTATTATTTACATGACTTGTGAAATATCTGTCCCTTGAATTTTTTTTAATCTCTTGTAAAATCTTCTGGGCTAGGTACCTTTTTTAAACTTAAAATCTTTAGCTATGGATTTATGGTCTTCTATGATCATTGGTCTATACAGGTTTTGTATGTCTTTCATGAGCCAGTTTTTAGTAGTGTGTGTTTTCCAAGAGAATAGTCTATTTTTCTAGGGCTCTTAAATTTTTGGTAGTATAAAAATGAATACAGTATTTTTTTAAACTTTTTAATAACCCTTGTGGGGGTTTGATTTTAATTGAGAAATTCTGCTTTAAAAAAATGCACTATTTAATTTTTTATGCCTCTTCTTCCCCCTCTTCATTTTCTGTCTTGGTTTGAGAGCTGCAATCTGAGTCTACTTCTAATTTGCTTCTGAGAGTCTCTATAAATTATTATATCTGCCATTTATTATCGTATCACTATTCTTTTTTTAATATGTATTTGAAAGAGAGAGAGAGAGAATAAGCAGGGGGGAGGGATAGAGGGAGAAGCAGATTCCTTGCCATGCAGGGAGCCCGATATGGGACTTGATCCCAGCCCCCTGGGATCATGACCTGAGCCGAAGGCAGACACTTAACTGACTAAGCCACCTAGACTCCCTCATATCACGATTCTTTTAAGCTCTCTTGCTAAGGTGATATGGCTTAATTCTTAGTATCTAGCAGGTTTTTCACAAAGGAGCTGTTATAGCCCAGTTTAATATGCAGTACCAATTCAGATATTTGGAGAGCAAATGTGAACTTGATGATGGTTATAGTTCGTAAGGGTAGATACTCACCTGAATGGGTGGGCACAGGATATTAACAAAGCACAGTATGTTTAATTATATCCAGAATCACTTTTTCAGATTTGTGTATTTGTTCGTTGATGATAACATCTATATTATACTTAGATACAGTTTTATTATATTCAAGATATTTTGTTTCATTATTTTAAAATTCATTAAGTAAAAGTAGGGGAATATGAGACAAGTTAAAAAAATGTTAAATTTGTTGAAACTGGGTCTTGAATACATTGAAGACAGTGGTTTATAATACCTCTCTACTCTTGTATATATTTGAAAATTTTCTTCATAAGTTTTTTTGGATACTGTATTGCTTAGCTAATATTGTTACAACTTTATTCATATTTGATTTTTAATAGAGTAAAGACAAGATTGCATCATATAGTAAAACTCCAAAAATTGACCGAAGTGATGTGGGCAAGGAGATGAAAGAGAAATCATCCATGAAACGTAAACTTCCTTTTACCATTAGCCCATCAAGAAATGAAGAACGAGATTCAGACACAGGTAGAATAATTTGTTGTTCTCTGGTAAAATCTAATTCATTCTTTTACTATGATTTTCTTCATATCATTCCTCTTGCACCCCATTTTATAGAGAAATATTTGTATTTCAGTATTTCAGATTTATCATTTTGGGGCAGAAATTCCTATATTTCTCACCCAAACATGATCTCTAATCAGAAAACAACAATTTCCTTCTTTCTTTACTCTCAGTGTTTTTTACAAATCTCTTACCACTTTCAGAACTTAATTTCTTGGGGAGCATTTTAGTGATGAAAATTTACTGTGATAGGGAGCATAAGATATGTTGGAGTTGAGTAACAGTTGTTGAGTTTTTGTAGACACAGTATTGAACCCACCAGAGAAAACATTATAGGCATTTTAGATTCAGAAATGAATCCAATATATGCCCTCCCCTACCCTGAAAAAAAAAAAAAAAATTACTGAAATTTACCACCTAAGCCCAATTCATGGTACTTTTTTTCCTCGAAACTCTCATATGTCAGGAATGATCTTTGACATCAGTCAATCCCAGTTGTTCACAATAGATTAGAATCTCATTACCACTATCTACTATATCACTAGATGGTGTTGTAGCCCTGAGTTAGTAATTTCTTGAAACTAATATAAACTTCAGTGTTTGTTATGTATTTATCATAATTGTTTTATCCTTTGCATGAAATACTAATAACTGTTTCTAAGAATGTTTCAGCTTCACTCATAGAAAGTTAGTGTCCTAATCTGAGTTTATATAGAGAGTTTATATTCTATTTATACTTTTCTAGCCATCTTAATCATCAATATGGAAATGATCTTGACTCCAAAATCTGAAAATACTCTAAAGACTTTTGAAACGCCCTGTGCTAACATAGCTTTAGAAAGTACTTAAATTTTATCCGACACTTTTAGTAGGTAGGCCTTGTTTTGTGTATTTTGCTGTCTCTCTTAGCTTGAATTAGAAATTGTTCTTAAACATGACATTTTTTAATCCTTGAAAATTGTTCTTTTTTGCAGTGGTTGAGATATTTTGTGTTTTGTTCATTTTAAGTTACACTGATTTCTAGAGATTCAGTCTTTTTTTCTAAAGAATGACTCCTTGTCCGTAAGCAGTAGTCTCAAACAATTAGTTGATCACTTAGCTGAGAAGGTGCTTATGTGCCTTTAGATAAGATTTAATTTTTCTTATATTTTTCTCTGTGGAAGTCCTTTTGCTTGTCATTTTTAAAGTACTTGCATTAACCAGGTTTTGTTTTCCAGTGACAGTGATATTTCTACTAGTAGTTGAAGAAGGGATTTAGATAAATTCAAAGAATGTTAATATATTTTTAGAAGCAGATAAGATTTCAAAATAATCTTCCCATGAGAACCTTGTTATCAGATCAGCTAGATTATTTGTCTTTTATTTATTGTAAGATAAAGGAGAAAAGGTTACTTAGGAAGACACAGAGTTTAAACACTGAATAAACATAATCTAATTCATATTTTATTAACTAGATTATATACTTTTTCCCTGCTACAATTTTTCCACTACTTAAATGTAGCAGAATGTTGCAGGCCTCTCTCATTAAGATTGTTTTGTAACAAACTCTTACATATCTTTTGGAAAGGTTATATGCTAAACAAGATTTTAATGGATTTAAATATTTTTGGTAGGCTAAATTTATAAATTTTAGTAAAAAGTAGATCTAGGCTTTAGTTTTCGTTGTATATGCATGCATGTGTGCACACAAGCACACGCATACACACAATACACACACCCCAGAGCATTAATAAGAATTTCCTCAGGCCCAAAGCAGAATGTCTTATTTACAATCCATCTGTCTTATTTTCATAATTTAAAAAAATAATGTAGAATCCAAAGTACCGTCAAGTGGTATTTTCCATATGAAAGATAATTATAGCACCAAGCCCCACATCTTACGTTGATCTTTCTTAAAGTATACTATATTTTATTTTTTTAAGATTTTATTTATTTGACAGAGATAGAGACAGCCAGCGAGAGAGGGAACACAAGCAGGGGGAATGGGAGAGGAAGAAGCAGGCTCATAGCGGAGGAGCCCGATGTGGGGCTCGATCCCATAACGCCAGGATCACACCCTGAGCCGAAGGCAGACGCTTAACCGCTGTGCCACCCAGGCACCCCTAAAGTATGCTATATTTAAAATGAGTAGTTGAAATTACAAAGATATAAAGGGGGAAATATTTACAACATATGTGACAATCCTTGTTTCTTAATATATTTAGTATTTAAAGGTCTCTGAAATATGAAGAGAAAAAAATGAGAAAATGGAGAAAAGATACAAGCAAGTAGTTTAAAATAGAATTGCTCTTGGCAAAGAAATATATATATATATATTTTTTTTGTTTTTTTTTTTTAAAGATTTTATTTATTTTTTCGACAGAGATAGAGACAGCCAGCGAGAGAGGGAACACAAGCAGGGGGAGTGGGAGAGGAAGAAGCAGGCTCATAGCGGAGGAGCCTGATGTGGGGCTCGATCCCATAACGCCGGGATCACGCCCCGAGCCGAAGGCAGACGCTCAACCGCTGTGCCACCCAGGCGCCCCAAAAAATATATTTTAAAAATATATCAACAGTAATCAAAGAAATACAATATATAACAATTGACAAATTGTTGGCCTAAATCGTACCAGGTGGTCACTGGCCAGAAATAGGAACTTACTTTAGTTGGTCTAAATAATAGGGATATTTTGTTGGCAGTAAATATGAACACATTTATCCAAAACTATAGTTTGTTAACATTTGATTTAATCTTTCTTTTGGGATTTAATGTATATAAGTAATTGATGACAATGAAAATTATCTTTGTATGTGTTTATCTCTACTTCCTTTGTAATAGCAAAAATAAACCCAGGAAAATAGTGTCAAGTAATAGAGAATTTGTTCAATTATGGTAAATCCAATGAAGAAATACAATTTTTACTCTTAAGAATAACATTGTAGAAGAATACATGAAATGGAAAGATGTTCATAGCATACAGCATTTAAAAATAGGTTATGAAATAATATGTACTGTTTGATGGCATTAAAAGTCATATTTTGTATATTTATATTTGTATGTATGTGTACACAGGGCATATATTAACACACATATTGAAAGATAAGATTGTTTAAATATAAGAGACTGTTTCATTGTAGAACTAAGCCTAAACCTAGTGCGTGTATTATGAGCCCAGAACAAAAATGTAAATGTTGTAAACCCTGATTTAGGTTAAATAAAAGAGTGGGGAGTTGGGAATAAGGAGAAAACGTTAACAATGCTACTCAGCTTATCTCTCATAGCAAGGAAATAACTGATGTTGTCTACAACTGAAATACATAGTTTTTAAAAATAATTACTTAAAAATTTTAATCTTTATTTAAAATTCTTTCATATATACATTTACATTTATGTATGTTTATATTTTAGTATATGGTACCTCTTTTAGAGAAGAAGCAATTCCTTTAATTTCTTTATTTCTTTCTTTTTTTTTTGTTAAGTAAACTCTGTGCCCAAGGTGGGGCTTGAATTCATGACCCTGAGATCAAGAGTAGCCAGCTGGGTGCCCTACTTTCTGTTACATTGGATTAAAATAAAATCTTTCAGCTTTTTATTTTTAAATAGTACACATATATTATATTTTTCTATTTGTATGTAAATTAGTCATCCCCTCCCCCACCACCCCTGCCAGGTCTTTTCTTTTTATATATATTAGAGAGATGTTTGGAATGATGCTCACTAGATGTTAACATTTTATTTCCAGGATGTGGGATCATTTTTTACTTTCTCTGTTTTTTGTATGGCTTGAATTTTTAAAATAACGAACATAATTATTTCTGTAAAACACATTTTTTCTAAAAAGATACTCATACTATTCAAGGGAGGTTCAGTGGTCACCAAAATTAGCAATAATGCCATCAACTGGATGAGTCATTCTTAGTCTTTATTTTGAGATACCCTAGTATGTCTTAAACTTCTTAATTCTTAATTATTTAATATTTATTAATTTTTTAAAAGATAACATTGTAGGGGCACCTGGGTGGCTCATTTGGTTAAGCCTCCAGCTCTTGATTTCAGCTCAGGTCATGATCTCAGCGTCATGAGATAGAGCCCCTACATTGGGCTCTGTACTCAGCATGGAGTCTGCTTGCGATTCTTTCCCTCTCCCTCTGACCCTCCCCCTCAAATAAATAAATAGAACTTAAAAAAAAAAAAAAAGATAACACTGTAAAAAAGTAATTGCTTGACTAGACAAAAATTTGGGGGAAATTACAGCATAATTTGAGGTCATGCCAGTGGATCCTTACAGCTGTATCATAATACTATTTATTTCAGCAAATCTCTAATATATATGCATATATCATTTCAGTATCTATCCCATGTTGTCCTATCCTATCAGAGAATTCCCATAAATTTTTTCCCATGAAATGTTAAGGGGCCAATATATAGAGTGACTCATTGAACCTGTGGAAGCAACTGTTTATCTGGAAGACAAATTATTCCTTATAACTACAGCTTGTTTTATCACTTACTTTTAGCTTTTACCAATCTTTCCTTGTCTAGAATCCTGGCAGAATAAGCTAATTATAGTTAAAATAGAGGTAAATCAGAGCATAGTATTTATTATCAGAGGCTTTGGAGTCTGACAGATCATTGTTGAGTCCCTGCTCAGCTCCCTATTAGCTCTGGCCAAAAAATTTGAGCCCTTTATAACTCTGATTTTCTCATCTGTAAAAGTGCATGTAATACCAACTTCAGAGAATTGTGATCTTTAAGTGACATAAGGTGTAAAATTAGTTTGTGGTATGTTAATTAAAACAGAAAACTAACACTGGCTTAAATAGATTGGGATTTTTTTAATCTAATGTAATAAGACCAGGCATAAGCAGTCCGGAGTTGGTATAAGTAGTTCAGTAATGCCATCAGGTACTGGGTTTTCATCATTCTGCTCTCTCACCCTTAACCCATACATGAGCTTTGTTCTTAATATGTTGCTTTATAGTCACACAATATCTTCTGCCTTCTCCTGGACAGAAAGTAGGAGAGGAAGGACCAACGACAAAAGTATCTTTCTTCCAGTGAGACTTTGCTTTTTTATTGATGAAACAACATCCCTAGGAACTATTCTGCCTGCATGTCATTGGTTATGCTATCCTAGTTGCAGGGGAGTCTGGAAAGTTAACTACGTTTAGCTGGGCTTATTGTCACCCTAATCAAAATTGGAGTATTTCTACTAACAAGGAGAGGATGAATATCGAGTAGGCATCTTACAATACTGACGCTGTATGTAGTTTTTAGTACGGTAATTAATAACTGAAAATTGCTTTTATCTATAATAGCTATTATTGTTTCTTACCTAAGTTATCTTTATTCCTGCATTGTCAATCAAAAAAAATCATACTTTTCTTTTCTAGTCTAATGGCATTCAAGGGAAAGCCACAATCCCTTGATAGGAAAGTACCAAACAACTCTCTTGAGGGTACACAAGAGTCTCTTGTTGGCCTTCAGACTAAATTTGTGATTATTTTTTTTATGAATAATGCCATCACAAGCATCTTTGCCGATTGTATTTTTATTATACCCTGAATTCTTTCTTATTCATTCCCAGGATGGGGTTACATGATTAGGGGTTCAATATGTCTATGATGTTTCTCCAAAATAATTATATAGAGGTACAAAGCCACCAGCGGTGTATGAATGTTCTTGAACCTCAAATAACATTGGGGCACATGTTTTTCTTTAGGTTTGATAGATCTAATGTTCTATAGAGGTAAACCAGTGGTACTTCATCATTTTAGTTTGTATGTTATTTAAATAAGTAGAAAGATACAGTGTCCTTCACTTTTTAAAATACTTGTTTTCTCTTCATAAGCATTATTTATTTACTAATTTTTTTTCTTTTGGCATGTATAGATAATGCAGCATGAGAAAATCCAAAGAGGCACAGTGTGATCTGTTCCCAGAGTCCATGGTGGCAGTTGTGAGCATGTTCACATGTGTTAAACTAAATCTTCTCTGCCATCCAGCCTTAGCAGTTCTAGTTTCCTGATGCCATTGAAGGATTTACCCTGTTTAATAGGACTCAAACAATTGTGGAGAGAGGAACTTTTTAAAAAAGAAAACGAATATTTTTCTGGTAACTACGTTGAAGTAGCAGATAAAACCAGTGCTTTGCTTAATAAGGAAGATCACCTTTTGATGATTTTCATGGAGATTATTTATTACAGATTTTCTCTTGTTCCTCCCCCATCTTTAAAACTTTTACTTTAAAAATTTTCAAACATGCAGTGCAAACCTTTTTAATCATTCTTGATTTTTTTTCACTTATTCTCTTGCAGCCTAAAACACAATATTAAAAAGATGGCTTTTAAAATACAAATATTATTTGTCTTGCCTTCTGCAGAGAACATATCAGGGAGAGAGAATTGCTCTGCTTAGCACTCAGTGTTTTACAAAAACCTTATAGGGAGCACTGGCCTCAGTATAGCACAGAGGGAAAAGTGGGCGAGTCAAGGGACCAGATATGGAAGCTTTTAATTCAGCTCCTGAATTAAATCTTAATAGAATAGTCATTCAAATGCATCAAATATAAACATACTTGAGTAAAAGCCAAAGGGTATATGGAGTCAGGGTGGATTAATTTACTACCAAACGAAGATTTGAATAAACTGTTATACCACTTCCTTATATTAATGAATGTAATTTAAAGTTCAGTTTAATAGTTATGCTGTAATATGTCACAATAAGATGATCTTCTTTCAGTAATCCATTCGATTTGTTGGCACAACTTATTGGTTACTGCTTTTTCTTTCCTTTGCAGTATTTGGGGGCCATTTTTGTTTGTCTTTAAATGAAATGTCAGATATTCATCATGGAATTTTTCTGGTTGCTAACTTAATGTGTTCAGTTTTGAAATATAAGTGTTCATTGAAAGCCTTGTCATTGAATCCATTTACCCACTTGGTTTAGAATTGGCCTAAATGTTATTATTTTATCAGTTATTTCCCTTTCAGTTGAGTGAGCCTTCTCATCACTAAACTTTCAGGCTTATCTTTAAAAGTTTCAAGTACTATGTTTTATTTGTTCTCCTAAATTGATTTCTTTTTTTTTTCAACACTTGTTTCTTTATACCTAACTGAACTCATGAATAATATCTATAATAATGATCCCAGAAAGAAAAGTGTATGTCAATAAGTTGAGTATATGAAGATCAAAATAATATTGTGTTAAAACAGCATATTGTTTACAAGTAAATATATCTGCTTTGCCATACTGCCAAAAGTCAATTGGAAATATTTTTATTTGTCATAAATTGTTAGGCAGAATTCCATATTCTTAGGTGATAAACTTTGTTCTGATTTTAGGCTGCTTTCTTTCTAAGAGGTCTTACATAGTGGCTATTGCAGTAACTCATACCACTCAAAATGTATATAATTTATAGAAAGGTCTGTGGTCTAAAATGATACTGCTGTCCAAAGTGTTCATTGTCTTCTGAGTAGTTTGGCATTCGTAGAACAAAAAGGGTTATTCAAGTCCTTTATTCAGGTTTTCTAAAGACAAATTCTAAACAGAAAAACAGTAATAGAGTACTGCCTCTTTTATTATACTCAGAGATTGAAAAAATACATAGCCTCAAAGGAGATATCTATTAATAAGCAGCATCAGTAATATCTGTTATTGCAAACTGCATGGTTGACTTTCTCAACTTTAATGTTCCAGTTGAAGAAACCGAAATCTTAGCCAGACTGAAATCTTCAGCCAAACCTGTGTTTTAAATGTGCTTTTGGCTTTACTTTAAAAATAATCTTTTGGAAAAACAATAATAGATCATTGACTAGTGATCTTTTGAAAAATGTTGGTTTGTTGAATTCTGCATTTCCCTTCGTGTGCTTTTTTTCTTTTCTCCTGTCTCTTCTCATTCTGTAGATTCAGATCCAGGACATACAAGTGAAAATTGGGGGGAGAGACTTATATCTTCTTACAGGACATACTCAGGTAATTAGATTATCAGGGGCATCTGTTCAGCCAGTGGTTTCTTTCAGATTTACAAGTAATTATTGTACTATAAATAACTTTCTTTCAAACCAGTATATAGAGATCTTTGGTTAAATAAGTGAACTTACACCGAGTGACACTGAATTTTCCAGTTTTTGTTTGAGGTATCTAGTGCATCGTAACCAACACATGCTGTGTATGAACATTATAAGCAGGACTACTGTGTACCGCCACTTAGTAGTTGTATAACACAACGTGGGGGCCACCATTCACATAGAAAACAATATAAAAGTCAGCCCCATGGCAGTGCAGCAGCCCCTGTGGGAAGATACCCAGGTCCTTGATCTCTTTTGCTCTATACTCTTCACAAGATATACCAAGTGTACTGGTCTTCATAGACCGTGTACTCTTCCACTTGAATCATACAGTATTTTTTTAAATTTTTTTTTAAATTTTTGGTTGAAATATCTTTAGTCTGTTGACTTTGCTGCCCTTGTTGAATTTAACAGTGGATTAAAACACCAGCTTTCCTGGAGAAATGCCATTACCATTAACTGTTGAAACAGCTCTGTTTGGCTATGGCTCCACATATTATGCTTCTAATTGCTCCAGATAGAATACAGAAGAATTTATATCAGTTCTATCTAGTATTTGAAAACTAATTAGTTAAGTGTTTTGATTATCCTTTTTAAAAAAAAAAGGTTTACATTTTTATCTTGTTGTAATGTAAAATATTATTTAGTCCCCGGGTAGCCAAGTGTTCAGCTTTCAGCATGACATTTAGATATAAAAACTTCAAAGAAACCTTCTGTTTTGGGTATATTTTTTATTACTTTATAAATTTGTAGGGTTTGGGCGAGGGTGGTATAGAGCCAAATTATTATTATTAAAATTATCCTGAAAGCTATTTATTGAGCTGATAAGTTTGTAGTATTTGGTTATCAAAATTTGGCGGTGAAGGACATGTTTACAATCAGCATTAAATTTAAAAGGCCTACACTTACTGTGGAATTAGGTGTACTTTTCTAAACCAGTACTCCCCACAGCCCGGGTGTACCCGAAAGAGCTATAGGGGATGAAACCATCTATGATCTGAGTATCAGGGTTGGAAATAAAAAAATACAAGCACCTAACTTTTAGAGATATGTGTAGATGCTTTAGAACTGGAGAGCAATGGCAGCATTTTTTCTCAGAATTGAAATATACACATTCCAATTGAGTTATAGCTCCATTGCTCTGTTCCTTCCACAATGACTGCTTTGTGGGAAAGTATCATATTCTTTAGTTTCTGAGACACTGATTGGATTATGAACCGGTTCCCCAAGAAAAAAATTTTGTCTCTTCTCCTTAATATACTTTACACTTAATTGAGATGTGACAGTGTTGACCTTTCTGTTTATTCCAACAAGTCCTGAGAAGAAAGCATTAATTTTCACAGTTACAAGACTGAGACATCTCTATATTTCTAAAGTTCCTCTGAACCTTGAAAATAAAGAATGTTGGATTGCTGAAAATCCATTTCTCTGTTTTTGTTTAGTCTTAAGTAAAGCACTTGGATTTTTCTTTAAAAATCTCTTGAGTGGCTCAGTGGAATTTCAAGTCTATAGGAGACTGTACTAAATGAGCACATGTGTCCGTACTCCTACGTTTAAATTTTAAAATTCTGACCCATTATTTGGACAAAGTATTTTAGTTATACTTGAGAAACATGAGACTTTTTCAAATTTATATGATCATTTTTTATTTATGACAGGTCAGGAAACAAGTTCTTCACAAAATAGATCCCAGATAGTCCAAGTTTCGTTGAATGCTTTAAACTTGAAAAA
Organism: Ursus arctos; assembly: GCF_023065955.2. Taxonomy (NCBI): domain Eukaryota; kingdom Metazoa; phylum Chordata; class Mammalia; order Carnivora; family Ursidae; genus Ursus; species Ursus arctos. The sequence goes on from NW_026622841.1 coordinate 55,894,397, forward strand.
GCATACTTTGGAACATACTAATCTAACAAAATTCCAAAGAATGGTATATAGTTACCTTTAACATAGCTACCAGCATCTGTTTTCTACCTTCTTTTCCTATCTCATGTAAAGCATGAACTCAGCCAAATGACTAAGGTAACTCAGTTTAAAGAAAAAAAGAGTTCAGATTAGATGCTAGTATCTAATTTGAATTTTTTGCTTGAATATTTGGAATATGTACAATTATATTCTTTTCCAAAATATAATCATTGTGTCTTTGATCATTTGGCAGCTAGAATGCTAAAATGAATTTATAAGTATCTCACTTCTTCCTGTCAACTGAGTATGTATCACTTTAGAGCATATTCTTTTTAAAACATTGCATGGAAATGCCATTAGAAAAGCAGAAAATCCATTATTTTGCAAATACAAAATTTTCCCCAAAATTTTAGAAAATATTTTAAGGGTAGATTCTATGTATATTTTCTTCATTTTGTTTCCTCTGATTATTAGATTTTACTTCTTTTTTAAAAAATTCTACTTTTTATAAAATTTTTATATTTAAATATTTTAATTTGAGTTAAGTACATTCATTATACTTAAGGATTTGTTATCTAGATGGAAAATCATTAAAACAATTCAGTTCCTTATTAAATATGAGAAAACCAAAGCATACAGAACATTATTAGAAGAAAGTAAATGTTTCAGGAAAAAAATGGGCTTCTCTGAAAAACCTGTTAAGGACTTTTAATTAACAAATTTAGTAAGGTGAAACACTGTGCTGAAACTGGATTTATACTAAATCAGGCCATTAATGATAATGAAATGAGAAATATGAAAATAAAATATTGAACTTGTAAAGGCTGACTTAAGTAAATCTTGAAGTTTTTTGTATTTGTTATGTAAAATATCAATACAGTGGACATTTTGAAGCTTTGGAAGTTTTGAGTGTGATTTGTGGGCAGCAAAATTTAAATATTCTGATCTCTTAATTTTTCTAGGCCATTAGGATGCCAGCCATCATATCCTAATTAAGTGGTGCACTGCAAGAATTACTACTTTAAGTTCTTACGCCTTAAATAATAATATTTAAATAATATCAAACTATTACTGGTTTCTTGAAACTTGCTAGATTAATAAATGCTTATTATCTCCTAGAGTAGTCTATTCGCTGGCCACATCTGCCTTAAAAAACCACAGTATTGACTACCAAGCCTTCCCTTCTTCCATTTTTGCTATGTTTTACACTTATTTTTAAAATTTATTTATTTATCTTTGTAGCCTGTCTTTGCAGGGACCCTCAAGCCCAGATCAGTAAATCTCAGATATTTGTATAGGATTTCCCAAGAAATAGATGCCTAGACAGTTAACAAGCATACCCTCTGCATTAGCTCTCACCTGAATTATCTCCCAGAGAAGTCCTACAAGATAGATACCCGTATCTCTTTGATTTACAGAATTCAGTTCCATATGAAATTCCTGGAACTTGATGGGGAATGCTGGCTGTATTGCCAAAAGATTTCCCAAATAGCTCAACCTAGGAGCTGGCTTTTTGATGTATCAAATCTCTTTGAAAAAAATCCTTAAACATTTTGGATCTTTGCAGAATCTCTGTTAAAGACCCCTACCTACACACACACGGAATCTTTAATTTGCTCAGTTTTAGCTTTGATTAATAACATTCCATGTTCAGCTATCCAGTGTCTGGAATAAAGTGATCCTTTGCTTTTTTACAATAATTACTTTATGTGTTAAGACTTGTCTTAAAAACTACCTTGTTAGAAGATTGTACAAATCATCAGTGGAATTAGGGAAATAATTTGAAGGAACATTGCTATAAGGGCTTAGTAATAATTAAGAATAAAATTATAATGAATGAAAAGTTTTAAAGATAAAAGACTAAGGAATGTTTGAAATATTATTGAAGAAGTTAAAATTTAAAAGAACAAATCATTAAAATACAAATTTTACTAGGAATGAATTTCCAAATGTTCTTAATTTTCAGAAAACAGTAGCATTAATAATATATTTTTTTCAAAGCATTCAGGAAGAAAATTGCTTATACATTGAAAGTCTAGTGCTCTTTTGTGAACATTTTGCTAGTCTGTATATTACACATTTCTCATATAGGTGTATAGCATCTGGGTTTTTTTTAAAGTTTTCTTATGTTTTGCTTTTCAGTGCTTACATTTGTTTCAAATTCTTACATATTAATAATTCCAGAGAAAGAAGGTCCAGAAAAGAAGAAAACAAAAAAGGAAGCTGGAAATAAGAAGTCCACACCAGTTAGCATTCTTTTTGGTTATCCACTCTCTGAGAGGAAGCAGATGGCACTTCTTATGCAGATGACAGCAAGAGACAACAGTCCAGGTGACACCATCTTTGAGTACATGTGTATTCTTAGTTTTACTCAGACTCTCTACCCTTATCTTAACAGTTAACTACTTTAAACTCTTAATTTTAATTTTTTTCTTGGATTTAATAAAAATTTCTTATAACATGTTTGTAATTTTACATTTATTTGCATGGTAATTGTCTATCTTGTGTATCTTCCGCCAGATCTATACAAGAGCAGGGATCTTTGCATTTAGTGGACATTCAGTAAATATTTGTCAACTAAAATGGGTAATTTAGAAATGGTCAGTCACCTTGAGAAATTCATCGTAGCACTGTGTGCTTTCACCTTACTAAAGAATCTTTTCCCACCGTCTCTGTAAAGCTGCTTAAGTTTGCTAGCATGCTGCTGATAAACTGGTAATCTTATCACATGAGTACTTTCAGAAGCAATAGTGTAATCCATGTTTTTTTGTTTGAGATCGAAATTATTTTAAAAGGAAAAATGTCTGCAGCATACTATGTAAATTTATCTCGTATTTTATTGCACCTTCCAATTAAGGTGGTGTACTACATGTTTGGGGGGGAGTTATTCCTATACTGTGCCCTCCAAAAATAATGGACGGGTTTCAGCAGAACCAAAACAACAACGGAACAAACCACCCAACCTGCTAATTAATTAAAAGGAGCTATAAAAATGTAGATAAAATCCAGGTAGCTGGGCTGAGATGGTAATTACTATTGAGTATTGAAGGCATTCTGGCAACAATACAAAAAAATTTTAAGTTTTACAGTTCTTATTTACTGATAAAGTAAATCAGTTTATCTAAAGGGAAAAAAAATCCTTTTGACTCTGAATTCAAGGCATCTTTATATAAGATTTTGGGTAATGTAATAGACCCTGTTGAAATGCGTTGAAAAGGATAGTTTCTCTACTGAAGTTTTCTTATATTGGCTCTTTTTTTAAAAAAAACTGTGACAACATGGTAAAATTCTTTGAGTTTCTCTTATATTATATTTCCATCAAATCATGGTATGTCTGATATCTTTTACTAATAAACACATTTTAGGGCTTCCTGCTTTTTTAAGTAAGAGCGTGTTATTTGGCGTTATTCTCCTACCTTTCCACCCCCAATTTCTGAAAGACTGTAACCAAATGAAAGATACATTGTTAAAACTTTAAATGTTTCTATAAAATGTTGACCTTGTGTCAGATTTAATAGAAGACTTTTATTTTTTTAGCTTCTTAATTCTTCTGAGAGGGTAAGCATGTGTGAGCCGGGGTTGGGGGTGGGGAGCGGGCAGAGAGAAAAAGAGAGAATCTTAAGCAGGTTCCATGCCCAGCGATAGGCTTGATTCATGACCCTGAGATCATGACCTGAGCTGAAATCCAGAGTCAGACTCTTAACCAACTGAGCCACCCAGGCACCCGGAGAAGACTTTTACTTTTAAAAACTCATTTTCTTATAGACTGTGGACTCTGGGAAACAAACTGAGGGCTTCAGAGGGGAGGGGAGGTGGGGGACTGGGATAGGCCGGTGATGGGTATTAAGGAGGGCACATATTGCATGGTGCACTGGGTATAAACTCTACCCCCAACATGGGGCTTGAGCTCACAACCCCAAGATCAAGACTCACATGATCCACTGATTGAGCCAGCAGGCCCCCTGTGTTGTTTGTGTTTAAAATACAGATAAGATCACACTATAATGCAATTGATTCTTTTCATTTAAGGATTTTTAGCCAATTTTATTATATGTAGAACTAGAGTGGAAAGCTTTTTGAAATACAGAGCTGTTTGCTAAAATATAAACATACTTGCAGTTTAGGGTTCATTATTTTATCCATTACACAGTTAATTTTGCATGTTTATGTTATGTTTACCCTGATTGCCATCATGGATAATACTATTGTTTTATGTATGAGAATAATACTATTATTTTATATATGAGAATATTGAAATGGCTAATAAAATTTTACATGAATTAATTCCTTGCAAGTTGTATGAAATAAAATGTTTCATTTTTAAGAAGTTGAACAGCTAATTTTCTTAATAAATAATTTGACTATAAAGATCATAGTAATATTCATGGGGCGCCTGGGTGGCTCAGTCGGTTAATTGTGTGACTTCAGCTCAGGTCATGATCTCAGGTCCTGGGATCAAGCCCCGTGTCAGTCTCCACACTCAGCAGGGAGCCTGGTTCTCCCTCTGCCCCTCCCCCTTCTCGTGCTCTCTCTCAAATAAATAAATAAATAAGATCTTTAAAAAAAAAAAAAGATGATAGTAAAATTCATTTATTCATGCATGAGTACCACCATGTCCCAAGAAGTCTTCTAAACAATTGAGAAACAGTAATGAATAAGGTAGACAGTTGTCCTAGCTCCTATGGAGTTGTACCTTATAGAAGTACAGATAGAAAACTGTTACTGATGGAATGTACTTTAAAATCCAAAATGTAAATTTTAAACTTTTTTCTTATTGAGGAAGGAATGATAGTACTTTAGTACTCTAATCATGTCAGTTTGCAAGAAAATTATATGGTGCTGGAAATTTACTTTCCATAGACTTTTTTTCTCGTAGAACAGTTGCTTCCTTTAAATAGCTATAAATTTTCAGAATTAATTATTAACACTATACATATGTCTGGAATCCCTAACAGATTAAGAAACCTATTTTGTGGTTGGTTCCCCCCGCCCCCAGTAGTTCTGAAATTGGGACAAGCGGGAAAACTTTGGGCATCATCTTGTTCAATTTTTTTGTTTTTGGTATGGAAACTGGAACAGAAAATCAAAGGATGAGAATCAAAGCAAAGCAAATTTTTTTCTCTTTTATCAGCCCCCTTTTTAAAGGCCTTCCCAGACTATCCTTATTTCTTATACATCTTAAGCTTCATTTTTATGCTAAAATCATCCATGACCTCAATTTGCACTTAATATCAGCATAGAACTCTAATACTTTGTCTGAGTTAGAAGTGTGAACTCTAGCCTTCGATGTCATTTCGTCTAGGTGTTGGACTAATAGAATAACATGCCATGAAAAATATGTTGGCTTTTTTGTAGTTTATCAAATTATTCATTGAGCAAACACTTTTAGGGCACATACTTGATGCTTTGTTATCACTTTCAGCCAATTTTATGAATTGACAGAATAAAGCATTTTTTCTGAATTTGCTTATGCAGTATTTGATAACCCTAAAGGAAGACCTACTCCATGTATTTGGTTAAATTATTAATATATCATCTAAACCAAGTTTTGGAGTGTTAGGGTGAGAAGATATTCCCCCATTCCAGGAAATTGCACATTACAAACCTTTCAATGAACATACAAAATATTTAGCCTTAGAACTTTTGTTAATTTCCTTTTTTCTTACAGATTCCACACCAAATCATCCATCACAAACAACACCAGCCCAGAAGAAAACTCCCAGTTCCTCATCTCGACAAAAAGATAAAGTTAATAAAAGAAATGAACGTGGTGAAACTCCTTTACACATGGCAGCTATTCGAGGAGATGTGAAACAAGTCAAAGAATTAATAAGTTTAGGGGCAAATGTGAATGTGAAAGATTTTGCAGGTAAGATTAGTAATTAAAGACTAATGCTCAGGAACTAAAATTTATCATCTAGACAGATTCTTGTTACAATATAATCTGTAGTCCTATATTCCTCTTGCTGAAACAAAAGTGTTCTAAAAGTGTACTTTATTACAAAATTCTTTCAGACTGTGTATATAAAACCTTGATTCACTGCTGCAATTCCAAGTCAAGAACTACTCAAATTTTTAAATATTAGACTTCTATTTCAGTTGACATATTACTGTAAAGTTCTTTATCCCATTTAGGTTCTATTCTAGATGAATTAGAGTTATGTAATGTTTTCAAAGTGTTAATTCATTCATAAGTCTTTCAAGAACATTATTCACTTGAGCATGAGGACTTTAAGAGAGCATGGTGGTGTTTCATTTTAATAACTCAAATACCATACCAGTACATTCTTACTATAAAGAATTAAACAGTAAAAGCATGCAGGGAACAATATAGAGATTCCCTTTAGTTGCACATACTACAATACAGTTTCTTTTTTTGCCACAGAACCGTTGCTAACAGTTTGGAAGTTATCCTTTCTGTGCATTTTTATAATATATATAAAATGAACATTTATTCGTATATCGGCTTTTTAGAAAAATTAAATCATCCCATCTATATTATCAGTCTGTAGTTCTACAACCTGCCTTTTTTACTTAATCCCTTACAGATATTTCTGTCACAATGTATAGGTAGTTCTGTTTTATTCATTTTAGCAGCTGAATACTATTCCACAGTATACATTCCATGGACAATACTTAGTGAACATTTGTATAGAAAGAAGTGTATAGGGGCACCTGGATGGCTCAGATGGTTAAGCGTCTGCCTTCAACTCAGGTCATGATCTCCATGTCCTGGGATCGAGTCCCACGTCATTGGGCTCCTGGCTCAGCAGGGAGTCTATTTGCTTCTCCTTCTGCCTCTCCCTCTACTCCTGCTGTCTCTCTTCAAATGAATAAATAAAATCCTTGAGAAAAAAAAAAGTGTATAGTTACAGAAGGATTTCAGAATTTTAGAATGGAAACTTTTAAGGGGATGCATATTTAAAATTTTTGTAAATACAGTCAAGTGGCCCTCCAAAAGAAACTTTTATCAGTTTACACTACCATCAAGAGTAGGTTAAAGAGCCCTTTTCCTCACATCTTCACTAAAACTGGATATTATCAATTTAATTATTAACAATCTGACAAATGAAAAAAAGACCTTATTTGGATTTTCTTAATTAATAGTGACAGTGAATATTTTTTCTAGTGAATACTAAAATTTATGTGTATATTGTGACTTGCCAGATGGAGTCTTTTGCCCATTTGTCTTATGGCAGTATTATTATGTGTAAAAGCCCTTTGTGTAGGTTTTAATTCTCTATCAGATATGTAAAGGTTTTCATTGTGGCTTTGTTTGAATTTTCACTTCAATGTTTATTATACTAAAGTTTTAATTTTTTATGTAATACCAGTTAATCTTTTTGTTTGTGGGTTCTATGATGTTTTTTTAAGGAGGCCTTCTTTGTTCCTGTATTATAAAATCATACCCATTTTCTCATTTCCAAACTTTGTTTTTGTTTTGCTTTTACATGGAACTCTGTTAGAATACACCTGAAATTTATTTCTCTATTTGTTGTGAGTGGAAAAGAGACAATGAACAGGGTCTACTTTAAAGAATGAAACTTAAAATGCATAGCATCCATTCTGGAAGAAAATTTGGTATTATAGAAACCAAAAAGTACTTTGATCTAACAATTCCACTTCTAAAGACTTACCTTAAATATCTAGTAATGGCTGTGCATAAAGATTTAGTTGTAAGGATATTTGTTGCAGCATGGTTTTTAATATTTTAAAAATTAGACATAACCTGGGGCACCTGGGTGGCTCAGTTGGTTAAGTGTCTGCCTATGGATCAGGTCATTGATTGCCGTATCAGGCTCCCTGCTCCATGGGGAGCCTGCTTCTCCCTTCCCCCTCACCCCACCGTTCCCCCTGCTTATGCGCTCTCTGTCTCTCAAATAAATAAATAAAATCTTGAAAAAAAATTAGAAATAATCTAAATGCCCAGTAATAGGATCTTCCTTAAATAAATTACGGTATATCAATCAGTGTTATACTGTGTTGTAGAAAATTGTAATGACATAGGAAATTATTTCCACTGCAGTAAGTAGAAGAGGGTTAAACAACTTTCCCAGTTTCATTTTAAAATTATAAATCTAGGGGTGCCTAGGTGGCTCAGTCAGTTAAGTGTCCAGCTCCCGATCTCAGCTCAGGTCTTGGTCCTCAGGATCATGAGTTCAAGCCCTATGTTGGGCCCACACTGAGCATGGAGCCTACCTTAAAAAAAAAAATTATTATAAATCTAAGAGGGAGAGAAGTTAGGATTTAAACTAGAGTCTTCAAATTATTATATCTGGGTGGTGGAATTACAGGTGATGCTTCTTTTCTGCTTTGTATTTTTTGTTTTCTAATTTTTCTTTCATGAGCATGTAACTTTTTTTAATCACCAAAGTTATTGCAAAGGTAAATTTATTTTAGTTAAAATAGGTATTAAGTCTGGAAAAGATGAAAACCCTTAAATGTAGGGGTTTTTGTTTGTCGAAATCCCCTAACAAGCTTATTAATATTTTTATCTCCTTCTGTTCTTTTTCCAAGTTCAGATGATTATTATAAGTTACAGCAAGTTTATATTGATTGGATAAGCTTAAATGTTTAATATTTGGTAAAATAATTTAGCCCCAGTGGAAATAATATTAACATAAATGAACCTTCTGTAGAATTGGTGGTGTTCTTAGGTATGTATTTCCAGTAGCTTGTTCATCGTTCCTTTTTCCTTCTGTAATTAGAATCAGTATATCTCACACGGCTTTGTATATAAAAAGCACATATTCTGAATTAGTACAGATTAACCATTTGTTAAATTAATATTCTAACTTTAGGCTGGACACCATTGCATGAAGCTTGCAACGTTGGATATTACGATGTTGCTAAGATACTTATAGCAGCTGGAGCAGATGTTAACACACAAGGATTAGATGATGACACTCCACTCCATGATTCTGCTAGCAGTGGGCACAGAGATGTAAGTATGATAGAAAAATCAATATACATTTGCAAAATATTAATTCATCCGAGAGTCATTTAGTTCACTTTTTAGTCATACCATCTCATTTCTTATTTCACCCGATGCCTGGTCAGCTCATCTATGTTTTATTTTCCCTTTTTTCTGCCTTCTAATTGCTAATTCCTAGCATAGTCAGATTTAGCATTATCTTTTCATAAAATCTGTATAACTTGACAGTTAGCAGGTTGGCAGAATTTTTATTGCAAGGCCTTCTGTTAGATAATTAGATAATAGTGGTTAAAGAAGATTTTAATTAAAATAAAAATTATACTGAGTCCCCCTGCCTATTTATATTTTTTAGACTTATTAATATTTAATGATCTCTTGCTATACAACCTTCATTCCTGAATTTTAGCAGACATTATTTATTTAATATATTCAGATGACTTATGTGTATAGTAATAAAACATAATCAAACATGATTATTTATGCTTACAAATTAATGGCTTCTTTGAACATCATGTTTAATTTGTTTTGATGTAATTTTATGAACCATGGTAGGTTTTAAATCCATTGCATTTTCAGTCTTTGACATGTTGATATCAAAGCTAAGCGCATCTTAAAATAAAAAAGCTAAACCCATTTTTGTTGTAATGAAACTCATGTTTTAAGTGTGTTTAATCCTTAATTGCATTACAGTAATCCGCTTGCAGCGAGAACACATGAACCTGGGGCACTATTAGCAATGATTCTAAAGCAGATTTTCGTGTTTCAAATAAATAGGTTTCCTCTTTACATAGTTTTTACTTTTGTCAAAGAATATTTGGACATAGTTTAGAAAGTTGAAAAGTAGTATTCAGCTTGTAAAGACAACCGTAGGCTCCCTCCCATTCTTCCCCATTTTCCAGTATCTTTCACCAAAAGCAACTATTGTGGGTGTTTCTTCTAGTAGTTACCTCTATATTTCTAAGATGAAGCTCTTTGCTTTTTAATTATTAGTTATTATTTATTGACCTCCTGCAAAGGATTTTATTGCTGCCCAGAGACTCACAGAATCTATACTGTCTAGTCTATACTAGTCCATACTGTACTATCTATAATTGTATTTTCTTTTTTGGACTTTTTATTACTTGAGTTAACACATTGCTTTGTTCTTTTTTTGTTAGTTTTCCGTGCATCTATTTTTGTTCTTCTTTACTCTCTCTGACATAACTCTAAAATGCCTCTAAATAAGGTAAAGCACATTGATCAGCTTACTGTTTTTGAGAAATACCTGTGGGATTTCTCAAATCCCTGTATATGAGATATCTTGTATCCTGATCTGGTTGGGACTAGTTGCTCTCTATATCTGTAGCATAGATGCTGTCCTGGAATATAGCTTTACCATTAATCCCATGTGGGATTCTCAGTCTCTCCATGAAATTTCCAGTTCCTGGGTGCCCATCTTAACTCTCTGAGGATATTAATTAAATGGTTTGCTCCACTTCCTACATGGTCACAGATTTCCCCCAAATCCTTCACATTATTGCTCTGACTGGGTGTATTTCTCACATTAGAGATCTTCTGTTAACTTCTGTTCATTCATATTTGAATGAAGCTTAAAAAGCCAGATTGACAAGATGTGTAATATACAGAGCTTGTTGGCTGGTGGGCTTCTCTGTAGTATGTCTGGTGGACAAGATGGCTGTTTTGTCAGAAGTCTCCTAAATGTCAGTACTTGTAGGTCCTTCTCTTGAGGCAGATAGTTTCTCCAGAAAGCAATATTCTACTTTCCTGTCTGGATGACATAAGAATGTTTTCTAGCATTTTAGAAGCCAACCATAGGAGGAGTTTTTGTTCAGCAGTAGTGAGGAGAGACTATAAACCCATTTTGTCTTAGAGACACTTGTATTCAATCCTCCTGACTTACAGTAAAATACTATTAAACTGTTCTCCACTGTGCTATGTAAACCCAGAAACTTACTCTTATTTTGAGTAAAATCTCTTCTTCAGGGATGGAGTAGGTACATTCTCCTGGTTTTGAGGAGAGAAGAGAAGCAGTCATTACAATTAGTACTTCCCTCTCAGAGGCCTGGAAGTTTGAACAGTTACATGACCACCATATGCCAGGACTATCAGTAGTCCATCTCATGGCAGCCAGCATGTAACCCAGTTCAGAAATCCTGTTTTAGAGTTTTTAGAATCTGCACCTAGGACCACTCTCACCTGTAGCATAGGTTGGGTGCCCTGGGACTCTGAGACAGAAATTTGCAGATGATTGCAGAGGATGGGAGGAAAGAGGGGTGTGATCTCGGGAACAACACCTGTAAGGATGTGACAGGAGCAGGATAGAACAAAGGGAGAAACTGAACTGCAATGCAGCTGCACCAAAGCTTCAGCCAATCTCACAGGGAGTCCTTGATATTAGGATGCACTTCTGAGATGCTCTGATTTGAGGTAAGGGCTAGGTCTTTGTGCCCTCACGTGGGGGGGATGCAAGCTGCTGATGGCAAGGAGGCACACCCCTTAAGTGCTGCTGCTCCCTTTGGCCATGGCAGTTCCTGGTGAGGAACTTAGCTAGCAGTTGTTAGTGAGCAATACTCCCAGCATCTGGAGGTATAAGTATCTTGGTCTAGAAGCGGATATCTGAGCAGTGCACAATATCCACGATAAACTTCAGATGGAAGCTTCTGCCTGGCACTGTTACCTGGCCCTGTTGATCCATATGCAGCTGCCCCTTCACTCCAATCCGCAGTACAGGTGGGGCCCAGAGAAATACAAACCGTTTCCCACCGCTAGTGAGCATGCAGATCTGTTTTCCGAGACTGCCCTCCTTCCTTGCTTATCAGCAGCAAATCCCATCAGCCATTCACTCTCAGGTTTCTCTAGGCAAGAGGCAAACACTGGCCTATGTGAACCCAAACTCCTGACGCTCAAGTAGAACTTTATTTTCATGGTGACCTAATCCCATGTGAACCTCATCCAGTATAAGGTCAGGAAATTCCCTTTAAAACATTGTTTTCCCATGAGAGACTATGGACTATGAGAAACAAACTGAGAGCCTCAGAGGGGAGGGGGGTGGGGGAATGGGATAGGCTGGTGATGGGTAGTAAGGAGGGCACGTATTGCATGGTGCACTGGGTGTTATACGCAACTAATGAGTCATTGAACTTTATATCAGACACCGGGGATGTACTGTATGGTGACAACATAATATAATAAAAAATCATTTAAAAAAAAAAACACATTGTTTTCCTATTGAATAGACCAGCGATAATGATAAAAGAGGAGGAGAGGATTTGCGTATCTTTTAGCAAGTCTGGCATTATACGCAGCATTTCTTTTTAAGCTGGACGAACACTTAGTCTTCACTACCATCATGTTTAATATCTTGTACTCTGAATTCCATGAAGTCAGCAATTTTTTATGCTTGAAACTGTGCCATAAATAACATTTTCTTTGAGGAATATTTAACAGTCTGCATGTAAGTGGCACCGTTTCATTAAAAATGAAGATATAATTGCTTATTGATCTGAAAAACATTTGGAACTACTGAAATTTTTCATACTAAGGAAGACTTGGTAACGAAGTGTCACAGAAATTATTCAGCTGAGGTTCGTGTAACTTTGCATTTTCAGGTAGTTGCATTTGTTTGTCTTCTTTGACTCAATAGCCTTCAGTGAATATTTCCCAAAGTCAAATAATGTGAAAAACCAACTGGGTAACAAAAATGAAAATTAGATTTTACAGTAAGAAAAGTCCTCAGTATTCACATGATAAAATGACTGGGGTATGAAACTAAATATGAGTAACTTTCCCTCTGTGATCATTTATTTTGTGTTATTATTTTGTGAACTACATTACATTAACTTCTCATGGCAGTATTTGTGTTTTCACTGTGGGACAAGAAGTGTTCTAAATGTTTTATATGTATTAATTCTTTCAGTCATCACAATAAGCAAATAAGCTTCCGGTGTGTCTTAAGACTGTGTGGCCTATTACATTTCAGTGCCCTCAGCCTTTCAATGAGCATGGAGGAGCATTGACATAAGTCCCACTCTTCCAAGACACTCCCATGTTTGTTTGTTTTTTTTTTAAGATTTTATTTATTTATTCAACAGAGATAGAGACAGCCAGCAAGAGAGGGAACACAAGCAGGGGGAGTGGGAGAGGAAGAAGCAGGCTCACATCGGAGGAGCCTGATGTGGGGCTCGATCCCATAACGCCGGGATCACGCCCTGAGCCGAAGGCAGACGCTTAACCGCTGTGCCACCCAGGCGCCCCTAAGACACTCCCATGTTTATCAAATTAATATGACTCCAGATTAAGGGACTAAAAGGGACAAATCTCAATGTCTTTTTTTTTTTTAAGATTCATTTGTTTATGTGAGAGAGAGAGCACGAATGGGAAGAGAGAGAGAATCTCAAGCAGATTCAGCACTGAAGGCATAGCCTGACTCTTGGGGCTCGATATCAGGACCCTGGGATCACTACCTGAGCCGAAACCAAGCTTAACCAACTGCACCACCCAGGCGCTCCTTAATCTCTGTCTTTTTAAGACAAAAAATGAGATGATGATTCAGTAACCTGGGAGAATTGTTATTTAATAGTCTCCACTCTCTAGTGAGAAAGATAGTACATGCTTTGTAATGTCCTAGTTTGGATGTTGATATCATCTCATTCCTTTCTGCTGAAAAATCCTCTTTTTTTTCTCTCTTTAGCAGCAATCATCCTCTGCCTTATTTTCTTTTTTGACATGCAATAAAAATTTCAGTGTCAAGCTACATGTCTAAAAAGCCAATTTTACTCTAGCTGAGAAAAAAATGGAATTTGAAGTGAAAGTAGATATGAATTCAGTTGTGGCCTGGCCAGTTTACCAACTATGTGATTTTGAACAAGTTACTTTTCTCCTCTGAATCTCCATTTCCTCATTTTTAAATTATGTAATAAATAATACCTATCTAAAGGGGATATTTGAAGGAAAAAAGGCTGTGCTTATAAGCACACCTTGAAATCTAAAATGGTATAGAAATGTCAGAGGTTGGGTTGCCTGGGTGGCTCAGTCGTTAAGCGTCTGCCTTCGGCTCAGGGCGTGATCCCAGAGTTCTGGGATCAAGCCCCACATCAGGCTCCTCCGCTGGGAGCCTGCTTCTTCCTCTCCCACTCCCCCTGCTTGTGTTCCGTCTCTTGCTAGCTGTTTTTCTCTCTGTCAAATAAATAAATAAAATCTTAAAAAAAAGAGAAAAATGTCAAAGGTAAAAGATTATATTATATTACTGTTTTTCAAATATACCCAAATATTTTGGAAACTGAAAATGCTATTTTTCTTTTACTTTTTTTCCTAAGGTATTTTTCATGATTCTCAAAGTTCTAATTTTGAAGAAAAACACAACCTATAAATGTTATTTTTCCTAAGCTGGTTTTTGCTTACCATTGAACCAGTCTTTTCTGCTCCCTTGGCAATTTGTATATGCCTATATGATAGCACTTAAAACATTTTTTTTTTACTGATATACTTGTATGTTTCCTGCACTGCACTGTGAGTACCATGCATACAGGCTTTTTTGTATTGATTTGTGTTAGTGACCCGTGGAACTTCTTGTCACGTTTAAGACTTAATAAACACATCATAATAAATTCCCCATGGGTGCATGTGTAGGTATGTGGATGGATGGATGAATACAGAAGTGAGCAAAGATAAGCAGAATACCAAAGACTTAATTTATAAGGCCTGATAGTATATATAGGGTACATTTCCTTTTCCACTGCATTTATCAGAAAGTGACTTATTTTCTGGGTATGATTTTTTTTTTTTTTTTTTAAGGAGAGAACGAGCACACATGTGTGAGCTGGGGGAGGGATGGAAAGGGAGAGGATCTCAGGCAGACTCCATGCTGAGCACAGAGCCCAGTGTAGGGCTTGATCTCAAGACCTTGAGATCATGACCTGAGCCAAAACCAAGAGTCAGTCTCATTTAACCGTCAGAGCCACCCAGGCACCCCAGCTGTGATATTTTAAATACTGTACTTTTTGCTCTTCTTTTTAAAGGCATTATTGATGGTTTAGCAAAGATGAATTTTTTCTCTTTAAAGTAATAAACATTTCCTAATTTCTAAATATAATGTTAAAGAATTATGCCTTGTTGGACATGTTTCTATGAATTCAAGTTTCTAAATGTGCACAGAGCTGCAAATATTTCCAGAGGCTGACCTTTGAGCTCCTATACTTACAGAGACTCAAACACTATTTCCAGTCTCTTTTCAGAGGGAGACTGGCATGCTACTTTGAAGAGACCTTTGCTTTTCCTCCTACCAGCATGCCTAGGATAGTAGGAGTCACAATTCAGAGCTATTGAGAGCTGTTTTCTCCTTGTTCTTTTACTTATGCCTAAGGAGGAGGAGGGAAATGAGAGCTATCAAACTCTCATGTATATATATCTGTACCATTTATTACGAATCTTTAAGAATTGGGTTTCTTCCACTCAGTAATACTTATGAGAACTTCAGCCATCCATAAAACATTTCTAAGGTGGGAGAGGCAGAAAGATAGCAGTTTTGTGTTCTTTTCTAAATTATTTAGCGTAAAAGGACTAACGTAGCTTACTAAGAACCTAATCTTTAGCTTACCATTTGCAAGTGTATATGGTACTTGATATATATGTATATACATATATATATATGTATATGATATTTTTGTAATGCTTTGTTCCTAGTTCTGGTTTTTTGTTTTTGTTTTTTTTTTAAGATTTCATTTATTTATCTGACAGAGAGAGAGACAGCCAGGGAGAGAGGAAACACAGGCAGGGGGAGTGGGAGAGGAAGAAGCAGGCTCCCAGTGGAGTAGCCTGATGTGGGGCTCGATCCCAGAACTCTGGGATCACATCCTGAGCTGAAGGCAGACGCTTAACGACTGCGCCACCCAGGCGCCCCCTTAGTTCTGTTTTAGATACCTGTCTCTGATTTCATCATTTTTACCTATTTCAGATTTGTCTCTTTCATTTTAAGCAACTTTAAGTTACTTTATAAATCCTTTTTAGAATAAATAATTATTTGCATATGAGGATAATCTGTAAAGGATTATCTAGGTTGGGGTTTGTAACATGTTTGAATTAACCAGCTGTCCATGACTCATCGTAGACATGTAATAAATATTTGCCAATTATTTCCTGTTGGTTGTTGAAAGTTTTCAGCAATATCAAGATCCTACATCCTATTTTCGTATCCTAGGGCTCTAGCATAAGGAAATAAGCCTAAAAATGTAAAATTTTCAACTTATAAAGATGTACACTACAGTATTATTTATAATAACTAAAAGTTTTTATTTCAGTTACTTTCTCAAACTCCTAAAATGACAGTAAGAGGAGACTCTAAATGACAGGTGCACAAGGACGAAAACATAAGAAATAAGAAAACCAATATTTTGGGAGATGGAAACTAGAAGAATGACTGGTTACTGTTCTAGAACAGGGTTTGGCAAAATTTTTCTGTAAAGGGCCAGATAGTAAATATTTTAGATTTTGCTGGTCCTGTGCTGCCTCCAGCATCCCTTCCTTTCTCCTCCCTCTTTTCTTCCTCTCTCTTCCTCTGGACTAATTCTCCTTTATGAATCCTTTTTAAAGTAGCAGAGAGAGAGGGAGAGAAAGAATCTTAAGCAAGCTCCATACTCTGCACAGAGCCTGACGCAGGGCTCCATCTCAACAACCCTGAGATCATGACCTGAGCCAAAATCAAGAGTCAGAAGCTTAACCAACTGAGCCACCCAGGTGCCCCTAAAGTATTTTAAAAGAATATCAAAACTATTCTTCATCAGCAGGCTGGATTTGGTCTGTAGACCAAATTTGCCAACTCCTGATTTAGAAAATCACAGAAAATTGAAACCAGAACCATTCCAACACAGAATCCCAGAAAGACTAAAGCTCAGGAATTGGTGGTGCCTGGAAGTGTACCACCTTCTATTGGTACTTCTGGAAGTGCCCGTTAAGATAGAACTGAAGACAAGAGAAATGGATCAAAGTCTTTTTGACCATTATATCCCCTTCCTAACCTTACATAGCCAGATGACTGTACCTCTCTGACCCTGGCAGATGAATGGGAGGTTGATTTCCTGGCAAGTATGAACCATATATTCTGGACTGACATACCACAAAAATAGGTAAGAGTAAGAATTAAGTGTAAGTTAATTAAGGGAAACATACTGAATGTTAAAACCCCAGCCTCCTTTCAGCAACCAGAATGCTTACAGTAAGGCTTACAGTTTTAGGCATGAGTTGGAAGATTTCTCCACAGGAAATTGAACTAGCCAAGAAGGGAGTCTGATGAAATGGTCCTGTCATACCACACTGGCATGAAGTCCATCTTCATCTAGCAAGTCCTAACCATGCCAACAAAATTTTCAGTAATTCTTTTAGTGCCTTACTCTTATGTGTGGACAGCCAGTGATCCACCTACATTTGAAAAAAGTCTCTAATATAGAGGACAAATACAAAACAAGCAAATGGAAAAGTAGGAACTTGGAGGACAGGATAATGCCATGAGGAACTTCCCCAAAATCCAATTTCCCCAAAGAGATAAGAGTTTATTTTAGGTATGAAATAAGACCTGAATGCATTAAACGAGGAACAGTCAATGCAGGAACAATCTCCTTGGAAATTAATAATATGGTAGCAAAAATGAAAACTAGATGACAGTTGACCCTTGAACAACACAGGTTTCAACTGCACGGGGCCACTTACGTGCAGATTTTTTTTGATAAGTGTAGTACAGTACTGTACATGTATTTTCTCTTGTCATTTTCTTAATAATATTCTCTTTCCTCTAGCTTTATTGTAAGAATATAGCATATGATACATAATAACATGCAAAATATGTGTTAACTGACTGTTGATGTAATTGCCATGGCTTCCAGTCAGTAGTAGGCTGTTAGTAATTAAGCTCTTGGGGAGTCAAAAGTTGTGCATGGATTTTCGACTACACAGGGGTCAGTGTTCCTAACGCCGCCCACATTTTTCAAGGGTCATTTGTGTTGAGGAGTAAAGATAAAGTTGAGGAAGTCTCCCAGAAACCGGGAAGCAAAAAGATAAAGGTGAAGGAGCGGAAATGAGGAAAAAGATGATTACTTCAGGAGAATCTAGTATCTTAGTAAGAGTTCTTTGAAGACAGAACAGTGAAAACTTAGGAGATTATCCAAAAAAACTAGAAGTTTTCCTGGAACTAAAGGCAGATGGGTCTTCAAATTTAAGGCAGTGGAATGCTCAGCACATGGATATAAAAAAGACCAAGATCAAGATACATTTATCCTGGGGGGCTCAGTCTGTTGAGTGTCCGACTCTTGGTTTCCTCTCAGGTGATAATCTCAGGGTCCTGGAATTGAGGCTTTTGTCGGGCTCCCCACTCAGCAGGGAGTCTGCTTCCCCTCTCCCTCTGTCCTTCCCCCTGCTCACATGCTCACGCTCTCTCTCTCAAATAAATATATCTTAAAAAAAAAAAAAGATACATTAATCCTGGAATTTCAGAAGAGTAGGGGCAAAGAATGTCCTGAAGTTTTCAGAAAGAAAAAGCAAATCGTTACATAAGATAAAAAAAATCAGAGTGGCATTAGACTTTTCATTAACAGCACTAGAAGCTAGAAGATAATGGAGTGATGCCTTCAAAATTGGAGGGAAAATTGTCCTTTATCTAGACTAAGTATTAATCGAGTGTAGATAGAATAAAGGCATTTCCTGACATGTAAAAAATCTTTACTTAGGAATTTTCTGGAGTTGGTGATTCAGCAAAATGAGGGAGTAAATCAGAAGAGAAGATAGGATTTAAAGAATCCAACAGAAAATTGAGGGAAGGGTATTTCTGGGATGATAGGATTGAAGGGAAGTAACAGCTGGAAAGCAAATCTAGAGGCCATCCAGTCCACTTTAGAGCACATTAGAAGGTTTGGAGAAAGGAGTCTCTACAACAAAAAAAGTGATGGTGTATTGAATCAGAGAGATCTGTACTTACAGCAGAATGGGGGATGAATTAAAGATGATTATGTAAAAACTGAGCAAATGAAAAATCAAGACATTTAACTCCATGGGGAAAATAAAGTGTAAGAATGGAAATTTAGTCATAGTGCACTGCTTGATTTAACATTTTTATTAGTCCTAATGCACAAGAAATACATAACTATATTAGTAAGCTAGGAGGAAGGGGAGTGTATGTGTATGGAAGGAGAGGGGATGAGAGTTGGTGAAAGACAGCTGAATCCACATCTTACATTTTAAGACAGTAGGCAATGCCTAAAACTGAATAATACGGAAGCAGCAAACTCAAATCTGTTACTTAAGTATATGGAGAGATGTTTTGGAGACAGTTGTTCTTTACCAGTGGCCTTGAAAAGCTAGTTGATCTTTTAAAATCACAAGCATATGTAATTTGATAAAAATTAGTGGACAAAGAGAGAGAGAAAATATTAACTGTTGGGGTCATGAGTAATTTATTTTCTTTATACATTCTTATATTTCAGATTTTCTACATTGATAGTTTATTCTTTCATAGTCCAGAAAAAATGTTCCATTATTCAATATGAGTCTCCATTATTCTTAAGTATTTTTTCATGTTAGAAATTCCTAATTTACAATATTTTGTTTAATATTGTTTCTTTAAAAAGACATGATTTATTTCCTAAAAACCAGAAAACACCATAGAATTGGCGTTGGGAACAAATACTTGATCACTCATGAAGTTTGTGGTCTAGAATAAGGGGAGAAATGTGTTAATTATAGGTTAAATTTACATGTGATGGAACACACTAATGTCAACGGAAATAGAAGGTGAAAACAAGAAGAGACAGTGAAGAAGCAGAATTAATAATATTTGGCCACCTATTTGATGTAGAGGATGAGTAAAAAAACAAGAATCAGTGATGACTCCCAGCCTTCTGGCTTCAGTGACTGAGTATATTTTGGTGCTGGTCACTGAGAATGGAAATAGATAAAGGATAAGGTGCACATTTAATGAACTGTGTTTGGAACCTATTGGTTTCAGGTGTTGCATTGAAATGCAAATATACTCATCTGGATATATCCAGAATGTTTGTGCTTTGAGCTCAAGAAAGAGGGCTGAGAAAGAGCAAGCAGGAGAATGAAAATAAATAAATGGATCGCATAATTGTTAATCACATTCGAACAGAGTGGGGGAGAGCGCCAAATAGATGATGTAGACTGGAGCATGAGAAGTCAATCAAGGGCAGAGCCCTAGGGAAAACAGTCATTGGCTTAGATCTTTACAGATCTTGGGAGACCCAACAGGACTGATGTTAGCATAATTGTAGGTAAAAGAATGAAGAGCCAGTAAAGTCAAGGCTGCAAGGGTGAGTATATTTTCATAAGCTTGACTGTAAAGGAAAGAAGACAGATTTAGCTAGAGGAGGGGAAGATAGATTTCTTATTTTATCTGTTTCATTTCTTTATTGCTTTTTTTTATAAAGATTTTATTTATTTATTCGACAGAGATAGAGACAGCCAGCGAGAGAGGGAACACAAGCAGGGGGAGTGGGAGAGGAAGAAGCAGGCTCATAGCGGAGGAGCCTGATATGGGGCTCGATCCCATAATGCCAGGATCACGCCCTGAGCCGAAGGCAGACGCTTAACCGCTGTGCCACCCAGGCGCCCCCATTGCCATTTTTTTTAAGGTGAGAGAGACATGAGCTGGAAAGACTGGGTTCTAGAAGGGAGCCAAAGAGGTTTAAAGACATAGAAGGAAGAGGATAAAAACAACAGACAAAAGAAATGAAATGATGACTAACCAGGCACATCCCGGTTTTGTGGAGCCCAGAGCTTACTTTACGTGGTAGGGGAGACAAGGGCTTAAGAAAAATGTCAAAGTAATGAATACAAAATTAGATCCAGGGCACTGTAAGGGGACCATGAAAGAGACGGCCTTAAACTTTAAGATTTATTAGTTCTGAATAAATCCATGTCAGTTCCTGATAGTTAAAATCTCCAGAAGATTAAGAGCATTGGTAGTGATATTAGCCTTACAGAGAAGGATGATACCTCTTTTGAGACTCCCTCTAGAATACACATTATAAGAGGCCAAGAAGCATGTTATTCTTGTCCATTGATTTATCTGTGAAACTTGGAATAGTGCTTTTATTAATTAGGTCCTCAGTAAATATTTGTTGAACATATGATGGAACAGGAAGAAAAATGATGAGATATAATGCCCAAAGAGCCCACCTTAAATTTTAAGGAGGAAATTTTTCATAGTAGATAAGATCATCGGATGGAGGGTAGATGGCAATGAAAATGGAACTTGAAGAGAGCAATCGTGATTTAGAATAGACACTGAGGAAGGGAGGCAGAGCAGATGAGGCAGAAGGATGTTGTGTTCTCAAGAGAATGGTTGAAATGATACATATCTCTGAAGAGACTTAATCTTCCTCCTGTTTAATATTGCAGATAGTGAAACTGTTACTTCGTCATGGTGGAAATCCATTTCAAGCTAATAAACACGGGGAGCGTCCAGTGGATGTAGCAGAGACAGAGGAGTTGGAATTGCTGCTAAAAAGAGAGGTGCCTTTATCTGATGATGATGAAAGTTACACAGGTTCGTTTCAGATAATCTATATTCAACTGTTTGACATGGTCTTTAGTAGAACGTTCTGATTTTGCTTTACAATAGATAAAATGTTTGAGTTCCTTAGAGTAATGCTAGCTAGCTATTAAGAATGATGAATTTAGTAACCTAGGTATTTGGTACATGTCCCCTGTGTAAATGAAAACATAATGTCTTTGCCCTGTTTTCATGACACCCCCCTCCCCTGCCCTGCAAACTGCTATCGCATTCAAGTCTACTGCAGAACCTTTCCCCATTAACAGCTATCAGCAGTGCTACTCTGACTTCTTTCATTCTTTTATAAATTAGAGAGCTACTAACCAAACCCTTCCTGTTTTTCCTGGCATTAATGAGTCATCTTTGCATTTTTACTTCTTTGATTTAGGTGGTTGAACTGTGGTCGTTGTTGCAACATAGGGCACAGTTTTACAAACACAGTTTTAAAAAGGAGAGATCTAAAAGAATATTTGAGAAAACTTTTGGCATACTCCATTTTCTTTTAAACATAAACAATTAAAAATGTAACAAAATTTCCTGCATTGAGGAAAGTCTTGTGTGCAGATTGGAAGGGTTAATGTTTTCAGGCAAAAATCAATGAAAAAGAATTGATTCAGAATCATAATTGGCTGGGTGCCTGGATGGCTCAGTCAGTTGAGCATTTGATTCTTGATCTTGGCTCGGGTCTTGATCTCGGGGTTGTGAGTTCGGGCTCCACATTGGGCTCCACACTGGGTGTGGATCCTACTTAAAAAAAAAAAAAAAAAAGAAAAATCATAACTGGCCATATTCTCACAAAATTTTAAAGACCTTCTACAAGAAATTAGGTAATACTACTTCTTATACACGAGGGAATAAAAATCAAACAATACTCATTTCATCTCAGCCATTGCCAGAAGGCAATGAAACAACACCTGTAATAGTTTTGAGGCCGAAAGATCTACCCTTTACCTTTTTTTTTTTTTTTTTTTTTTTTTTTTTTTGAGGTATAGTTGACACATAACATTGTATTAGTTTCAGGTGTACCACTTGATTTGATCTTTGTATACATTGCAAAATGATCACTACAATAAGGCTCGTTAACATCCATCATCCTACATAGTTACAGGATTTTTTCTTTTTTTTTTCTTATGATAAGGAATATTAAGATCGACTGTCCTAGCAACTTACAACTATGCAGTACAGTATTATTAACTGTAGTCACCATGCTATATATTACATTCCCATGACTTAACTTATTTTATTACTGAAAGTTTGTACCTTTTGACCCATTTTGCCTCGCGCCTGCTTCTGGCAACCAATAATCCGTTCTCTGTATCAAGGAGCTTGGTTTTTTGTTTTGTTTTTAGATTCCACATATAATTGAGAGCATAATGGTATTTGTCTTTCTCTATCTGCCTTATCTCACTTAGCATAATGACCTCAAGGTCCATCCATGTTACTGCAAATGGCAAGATTTCATTCTTTTTTATGACTGAGTAACATTTTATTATATTCATATGCATATCTTTTGCCATTCATCCATAGATGGATACTTAGGTTGCTTCCATATCTTGGCTATTGTAAATTATGCTGTAGTGAACATGGGGGTGCATATATCTTTTTGAGTTAGTGTTTTTTTGTTCTTCAGATAAATACCCAGAAGTGGAATTACTGGCTCTTATGGTAATTCCATTTTTAATTTTTTGAGGAACTTCCATACTGTTTTCCATAGTGGTTGCACTAATTTACATTCCCACCAACGGTACACGAGGGTTCTGTTTTCTCTACATCTTTTCCACATCTTTGCTAACGCTTTTTGTCTTTTTGATAATAGCCATTCTCACAGGTGTAAGGGGTATCTCATTGTGGTTTGCATTTCCCTGATAATTAGTGATGTTGAGCATCTTTTTCTATACTGTTGCCATAGGTATGTCTTATTTGGAAAAATGTCTATTTATATCCTCTGCCGATTTTTTAATTGGATTGTTTGCTTTTGAGTTGTATGAGTTCTCTGTATGTTTTAGGTATTTTTATGAGCTATAATTTCCAGATATTTTCTACCATTCACTAGGTTGCCTTTTCATTTTGTTTATGATTTCCTTTGTTGTACAGAAGTTAGAATCCCAGTATTTTATTATGAAAATGTTCAAACATACAGCAAAGCTCAAAGAATTACACAGTGAACACCCTGTACCCACCAACAACATTTTTTAGTTATTAACTTTTTACTATATTTCCTTTATTACATTATCACATACCTATCCATCTACGCACAGTCCATCTTATTTTTTTGATCCCTTTCAAAATAAGTTGCAAACATTTCTAAATACTTCAGCATGCATTTCATTAACTAGAGTTCAATGTTTATGTATTATTATTTAATAATTTATAAATTGTTATTTATACTTGTGAAATTAATAATTCTTTTCTTTAATAAAACATTCTCTGAGTTTTGAGAAATGTGTAGACCTGTATAATCCAATCTTATCAAGCTGCTATCTCCGTCACTTCAGAAAGTTCCTTAAGCCCTCTTGTAGTCAGTTCCCACCTCTGCCTGCTCATTTACACCTTTTATGGTAAAAATGATTAGGCAAGAATCACTAACGGCTGATAATCTAGAGGGGATTTTTTTGATGAAGAGCACGATATTTACATGTCTTTTTCACATTTACAAGAGAGGAGGGTGCAGGGAACCAGTGATAATAGGGAAGAGAAATTTAGCACCACCTGAACTGTGTGATTAAAATTAACATCATCAAAGGAGGGACGGATGCACATCATGTGCCTTCAGATGGGATAGTGTGAGAAGGATATAACATTACTTTTGTAGCATTCTGGCTGTGAATGCATAACCATGAAGAATGTTCTGTTTTTTTCCTTTTTAAAAGCCAGTGCCATGAAAGATTAAGAAATGTCAGTGTCATAAAGCAATAGAAATGTTCCAGACTATGTAAAGAGATAATAATTAAAGGCAGTACCTGTTCCTTGGCTGTATCCTATACTGGAGGGGGCAAGTGACTATAGAGGACATTTAACAAGGAAAATGGACAGTAGATTAAATGTGTTGCATCAATGTAAATTTATGAAGTTGACACCAAACTGTGGTGACAAAGACTATCCTTATGTCTTAGGAAATACTTATTTCTTAGGAAATATTCACTGTATAGGGGTAAAGAGCCATGATGTATATAATTTTCCTTCATGCAGTTCAAAGGAAAAAATGTATATATACATGCATAGAGAGAATGCAAATTACAAAACAAGAGAGTATAACAATAATAGGCAAATCTGGGTAAAGGATATGTAATATTTAGTATTTTATTCTTTCTAGCTTTTTGTGAGTTTGAAATTAATTCCAAATGAAATTCAGAATATATATTAATACATAAAATTTCCTTGCTTTGTCCATTGAAAAGATATAAAAGTAATGACATTAAGACAGTAAGCAATAATCATTCCTAATTTTCTATTAAAAGAAAACCAGGACTTCTTTGGAAAAAATGGATGATTCTGTGTCTGGGACAGGAAATATATGATAAGCTTGAAACATCTTGTCATTACAGATTCAAAGGAAACTGTCAAAGCCTTGTCAAAAAACCTTAGGAGACAACTTGGAGCAGTTCACACTGGCGAGAGATGGGATAGTTTGAGTTTCAATAAGGGTATTAATTACAAATATTTAAAACCCATCATTTATGTTTAAATGCATGATTCTATAGTGGTAAATTTTTTAATTAACTCATCGTCAGAGAACTAATTTGTTATCTTAAAAATGAGGCAGAACTAGAAAAAAAAATGATTTATTTTGCCTTTCCTATATGAACTTTATCATTGGATGACCTCATTATAGGTGAGGAGAAGTATTTTCTTTTAAGATTAATCCAGCCAAAAGAATGAGGAAAAAAAAATTAACTGTTTTGCAACCCCCAATTACTTAATATATCTAAGCATTGAGGATCAGTAGTTGCTAATATTAAATTAAAAAAAAAGAAAATATTGCGTGCCCCCAGTGAAAGAATACCAGTTCTCAGTTCTCAGGGTCCAGCTGCAACTTGCAGGAAATACAAAGGTTAGAGAGATGTGCTGAGCTGCGTCCAGCAAAATCTAGACTGTGGGAAACCCAAACAGCTCCAGTTCTTCAAGAGATAGATTGCAGGAAAATGAAAAAGTATAACCCATAGGAAAAAATTAAAATGTTTAAAAGGAGTAAAGACTAAAAAATTAAATGTATTTACCAGGTGATTTATACTTTTCCGGGGGGAATTTTGTGCAAAACTCAGTCACAATAAATGGCACATAGAAGATCCAGGATATTAGGTTTCTTAAATAATAAGAAATTCTTAAGATGATATGTAAGATAATAGGTGGTAGTTTTGAGAGGGAGCAGCAATAGTGATAGTTCCTTTATTTCACTTAGGAAATGATCAGCGCTGTTACTTAACTATCACCTATCCAAAAGTGGGACTGATCATAGGAAGAGGAGATGGGTGGTAGGGGGTTGTAAATAAGGAGAGAAAAATATAATGTTGGTTAAAGGGTTGATAGCAGTATTTGGTGTAGTGGTAATGTTAATGAATGAAACTAAAACTATAGGCAAAATTGTAAAGGTGGCAACATTCCTTTTAGTATCTATTTTCATCTCTTCACCATCCAATAGATACAAACTCCTTAAGTGGTACATAAATGCTGCTCAGTAAATATTTGTTGACTTGGTGGGGAGGGGTTATTGGCCCTTAGGGATTATGCCAGGACTCTTCTTCAACCTCCACAAATCCAGGGAGTAGCTGAACCCGTAGGCTGAGTTCATCCATTACTGAGACTAGGAAAGTTTGAAAAGACCTATAATTAAACACCAGAGAGCCTTCCTCCTGGTACTTCAGCTGCTAACTGGCAGTCCCAAGGGTGAAGGCCACTTTACCTTCCACTACTCAGAGAAAAGCTGCTGCTTTGACCACTGCAACATAGGGTTCCAGTTGCTAACAAAGAAAGGCAGCCCTTCAGAGAGGCCTACAAATTCAAGAGAAGGATCATTCTGAACCAACAGAATAAATAAAGCTACTAGAGGAGACAGATAACTTGAATGATAAAAGTGAACACCGAAGGAAATGTAGGTACAGCTAATAAAAATCACAATTATGTGAGCAGAACTCCAGTGAAGAGTGGTCATTGTTAGGACTTAAATTATGAGACTGGAAAAATCAAGTAAAATATATGCTCACAGTACAGCAAAAATACAAAACGGAAGAATCCTGAAAGAAAAGATAATAGACTTAGGAAATAGATCGAGGAGACCTAACAGATCTAACATGTGAATAATATTTATGGGAATTTAAAAGGGAAAAAAGAAACCGGTGAAGGATAGTCCACAATTAAACAAATAGAAGAAAATTTTCCTGAGCTGAAGATAGCCTGAGTCCATCAGTGATAAAGGTCAGTGAGTTCTGGATGGTTTAATGAAAATGCAAACACATACCCCAGACATATATTGGTCAGTTTCCTGGATGTAACAAGTTATCACATTGGCATTGGACTTCTAACTTGTAACAGCGGAAGGTAGAATCTTGAGAGAAAAGAACTGCACCATAACAATTCTGTACGTGACCAAGGTATTATTCCACATGACAGGGTAAAAGAAAGATAATAGCAGACATTTAAGCATTTAGAAGATGCATCAATATGTGTATTTTCTTGTATTTTAAAAGAAGGAATACTGGAAAAATAAAGCCAACAACTTATAAAAGTTACTTAATAGGAGAAGGGATAAAAAGGGAGGTATATGAATTGTCACAATTTTTTTGAAAAACAGTCTGACAACAGCTAACAAAATACAAGAGCCCTTATCTTTTAGAGATATGTCCTGAATAATTTCTGGATGAAGTGGTAGAGTGTATGGGATGTGCTTCAAAATGATATAGGGATAGGATGAATAGAGGTATGGATTGGCCAAGCATTGATGGCTGTTGGAGCTGAGTGATGGGTACCTGATATGGTTGTTCAGTATAACATTGTCTACTTTTGTGTAAGTTCAAAATTTACCATGGTAAAAACGTTTTTTAAAATACATATGCTCCTTGATCTAGCAATGACACTTCTGGGAGTATCTCATGTTTATTTACAGCACTGTTTTGAGTGGCAAAAGAAAAAATACATAGTGATATAAGGGATTGGTTGCATAAATTGAGGTAGCTAGCCACACAGTGGACTATTTATTATACAACCATGTAAAATAGCATTTCTTACTGCTCTTACTTGGAGAGATTTTCATAAAATATTTTTGAGTTAGAAAAATCAAGATAAATAATCTTAATATCTCTTTTCTGTAAAATGAACAATGTTTTAAAACCTCTGTGTATGCTTGTATATGTACGTGATTTGTGTAAAATCTTATAAGCGTGGAGCAGAATTTGAAAGGATATATACCTAGCTAAATATGCTCTGTTGAATCTGTTTGCTAACATCACACATGATCTTCTAACTGCCAGATCCCTTAGCTGTCTTTTCAGTCTTTCTGTACATGTTGACAGTGTTGACCACGTTCTTTCTAAAATTCTCCTGTGTTGGTTTTTGGGATGTAATTCTCTCCTGGCTTTCATCTAGTTTCCTGAACTGTTTCTTCTCGGTTTCCTTATAGAATCTCATCTTCATTTCTTCCTCTTTCCCATACAGCCCTGTGTTGGTTTTTCCAAAGATTTTACTTTCTGGACTCTTTTCTCATGACACATATTCTCACAGATAAATTTCATCCACACTCACAGTTTTAATTATCATCAGTGTGGTGAGGCCTTTCAGATATCGCTCTATCTTTGTCTTAAGCCTCAAACTTGTATATTTAGCTGCCCTCTGGATATTACCGCTTGAATTCCACAGAAGTCAGCAGCACTGAATAGAACTTCTTTTTCTTCCATTTACACTCCTTTTCTTGTTTTTCCTGTCTCAATTGATGATAGCATCATTCAGCTATACATATGTCACTTGTTAGTCATCCTAAGCTCTTCTTCCTCCTTTTCCTTCAGTTCAGTTATTCAGCAACTATTTTGGAGCATTCATTATGTGTTAGGCATTATTTAAGTACTAGAGATACAGCTGATTAAGAAAATAGAGATATTAACATAATCATCCACCTACCCCTGTCAGTTTCTACTTCTAAAATATTTGTAAATCCATCTACCAGTTATAAGCTGCAAGTCATTTGAATATCTTTGTGCTATATGAAATCAAGACCATAATAGCTGAAATTACATTGGCTTTCATAAGAAAGTAAGAAAATAAGATTTGAAAATTAGAAAATTTTTACATGATATGTTAATTTTCCGATTATGGCTACAAACTCTATAATTCTAGTCTCCTCAGAAAACAGTAGCTGTAAAAAGAAGGTTTTATTATAAAACTTTCCATTAGAAAGAGATGCTACAACAAATTTTTCCCATGGAAAAGGGAAAGTATCTTATTTGAACTTAAATGTTCAATTAGTGTGAAACACATCTTCTAGAACCTTTTTTGATTTTCAGTGATTTGGACTGTTTCATGTGTTCATCAACTATGTATTGATTTTTCAGAATATTTATTTTCCACATGATGAATGTGCCTGAATTATTGCTTGATCAAAGTCCCTCAAGAAATGATGCAAAAATCATCAGTAAGTATCATACGAAGATTTTGGAGTTGCTGAAAAAGACTGATGAAAATACCCAATTTATTGCTTAATTTACATGAGGTCCTTGTTAGACTTAACTTTTTCAAACTTCATCCAATCTAAATTTAGAATGTTTTACTATTTAATCGAGAATTAATTTAACTGCCCATAGATGTTTGTATGTATAAGGCCCGATAGCATCATTACCCATCTGGTATATCACATCATCCATGTGACAGATACACTTTAAGTGTTGCCAAGTTAGAGAATATAACCAAGACATTGAATTTTAGAAATTAATAAATTTGGAGGAAATAAAGGTGTTAAGTATGTAACATTTTAAGTATGTTTTATTCCATTAGGCATTGTGCTTTATGACAGTGCTACTCAGGTCAAGGTAGCTGTTCCACAAACTTTTACTGGTCCTCAAGATAAGGAACTTGTGCAAGAATGTAAATCAATGCATTCCTTCCTTTATCAAAGAGGAAAAAAGGCTGCGAGTAAATATCAGCTGAACTAAACAATATTCTAGTGACATAATTGATTTCCATTTTTGGTGCAGGCTCCTTATTTCTTCACAGATTAGTAATAAACAATTTGCAGACTGGCCTCAGTTCAAGGACGACACTGAGTAGCTGTCCTATGTCATCCATATCAAACATTTATGATATTGTTGCAGGAATACATGTCCTAGTTAGTACAGCTTATTTGTATACAAATGTGTGGCACTTTTAAATTTGCATAATTCTTTAGACTTTCCTCCCTGCCTCCCGCCCCGCCAGCTTCTGCCCTTTTTCTAGTCTTATTCCACATTATCTTCCTGCACAGAAATTCTGTCTAAAAATGGTGTTGGCTACAAATATTTGCTTCTTGCTACCCTGCTGAGGACTCAGTCATATTCAGAGAGCCATATCATGCTCATGAAACATAATTATGGTGATGGAGAAGTGGGTAACTCTGTGTCACACAGTGATCCCCCCCCAGTACTTTCCGACATTCATTAATTGCCAAAGTAGAGATTCTGTTGCAAATTTGCAGACATTGACTTTATTACTTAAAGTGGCCAGTGAACAAAATTGAAAATGCCAGTCATTGTCAAAAAAGTTATTCACCTTTTTCTTTTACGTTGACCACCAGAAATCTGGCCTTGTTTATTAAGCAGCTGCTATAAACTTTGCTCACTTGGATATTTCAGCTTAGGCAAGGAGATGCTCCGTTATAGTAAATAGATGAGCTACATTTTAGCATCTGCTGTAAAACAGATTAAGAAACTTTTAAAAAGACAGTGATATATTGTTACCCACTGGTGTTTACTGAGTACATTTCTGTGTCATAAAATACACAAAATGACCAGTATTTTGAAGCCTTATTTTCTTAATATTAAAATAGTAAATTGTTAACTGTTCTAAATATATTGTCATAATTTGTGAAACTCACTTCCTCAGTTTTATATTTCAGAAGCTATGAAAATATGACTGGTTGATACATGCATATATGGAATTATAACAGTTAATAAATCAAGAGATCAAAAAACCCAATTATTTAAGTAAAAATTACCAGAAATTTTTATTAAATGGAATATGCGATGTTAACAGTTTAACCATAGGAAGAAGCATCACCTTAGGAAGTTTTAAAGCAAACCTTTTAACCTTAGAGGTATGAAGATATCTACAGGAAGAAAATACATAAGATGTTTTTAGAGTTAAAATATATATCAACATACTTGATCATTAGGAATTGAGACTTGATAGAGCATTTTAAAGGGTAAAGGAGTTTGCACGTTAGTCTATCTAAAATTAAGGATTCTTCTGTTTAAGATGTAAAGAATATTTTATCTTCTTGCTTTCCAAATGGCATTTTTAAATCACTTCCAGTATAAATGTTAGGAAGTGGGTTAGGTCAAGTGTGGAAAATTATAATCCATTTATAACCCAAGAGTCTTATTTAATTTGTTAGGACTGTTAGCAACCTCTTTGATTAAATCTGTTTCTCAAATTGTTGAGTGGCAGCAAGCACAGTGTTGGGTGGTTAGCACCCTTTATTTTTCACATATTCCTCTAGTACCAGTGCTTAGAAGAAATGAAAGACACTTAGATAACCATTATGTACAGAGGGCTGAGCATACAGCATGATAGGCAATGAGATATTCTTTAATGACCAACCAGAAGAAATTCCATAGTGTTTTGCATAGTGTTTTCGCATGCTCTGCTTTTTCTCCTCTGCTTTGTGACATACATGGTACACTTTACACACAGAGTTCTGAATTTTAATTTTTCAAACTTTCTTCTAAATATCACCAGCTGTTTCTTCCTGAATCCTAAACAAACAAAAAAAACTCTACACTTCTCTTATTTGAAAATCAGTACTTTCAAATTAATACAGATTTTATCATATGTCTTATGTGGATTAATTATAGCAACCTAGTTCAAAGCTTAAGAATTTTTAATTCTACATGGAGTGTATTTTAAAAATATATATGTCAAAGTTTGTTAAGTGGAGAAAAAGGAAACAAAATTAACTAAATTACCATTTACTGTAGATACTCATTTTTAAGCAGTGTCTATAAAAATTACACAGTTCTATATTTTTTACTTGATCGTATATCAGAAAAATAAGTGGAGGATTGTGGTTGCAGCTGAGGTGTTTTTTGGATGTCTGCAAATGAATATTTCATAAGTCTTTAAATTTTATGTTAAATAATATTCTGCTAAATATCCCTCTTAGAAGTTCACGTACATATAGTAGTCAAGATATTTCATGTGTATTTGCCCAAAATATGTAAGTAAAATTATTTATCATAACTACCAAACTAATAGGTTTTTTTTGTTACTAGTATGTTATCTTGATGGTTTTCATTACAAACTGAATCTCCACCAGTGTCGAGCAACTTAAAGTGAGTCTGTCACATAATTATGGTAGTTGAGATATTGCTGAATATTTAAGACTAAAGCTCTGTAAAGGGTACATTTGGGCAGAACCCTTAAAGATCTTTGACTTTTAAAAATAGTTATTATATACACATACATTTGAATGAGTTCAGCCTTAGCTGCATCATCCATCCTGTCTGCAGAAAAAGTTTTATCTAGTCATGGTTAAAAGGACCTCCATGTAATGTACATATATCTATCTATCTATCTATATATCTATACATATATATATATATATACACACACACACATACATAGTATAATAGTGTAATATATATATATATATGTATGTTATGAAATTAGTTGAGACTGGGTGATTTTGTCAGTTTCCTTTAGTGACATCAAAATTTTTGTAGTGATACTAGTCTTATTTTTAGGAGAAAAATCTTGATTAATTTATACTTTATAGAATTAGTTTCTATGTTACATTTTAGTAGAAAGGCAATGTATAACTAATTATAATTAAGTGAGGGAGTATACAGAGTGTTGTGGTACTTGATTTTATTTCCTATGTAGATTTTGCTTTTAGACTTAGTATTTTCAACTGTTGATTATATTCTCTTCCTTCCCCAGCTCGCCCCTAAACTCTTGACTATAATTCTCTTACCTACATCTATTACTATAGAAATACAGTGAAACTATGTCCTCATATGGCATACTTATTTCCAAATAAATGTATGACTGCTCTTCTATAAAGCAGAATTAAAATACCTAAACTTTGGGGCACCCAGCTGGCTCAGTCAGAGCATGCAACTCTTCATCTCGGGGTTGTAAGTTCAGGCCCCACGTTGGGTGTAGAGATCACTTAACAATAAAAATCTTTAAAATACCTAAACACTACTTAGGAATATTGTGGCTTAGACGTTGAGATTTACAAGAGACTATATAAAATTACCTGATGTTTTATTTCCCAGTCTCTAAAGTATATTTCTCAGTTTAGGGATATGAAAGCTGTAATGATTTGTTTCCTAAAATGCAGGTGTATTTTTTTTTAGTGTTACTTCTTTGGCTCTATAATATAAATAACTTATATAATTAGTCCTTAAATATATTAGCTGTGGTTAGTGAACTATTTAATACAGAGCAAGGAACAACCCACAATCTATGTGAGATGCCTGCAACAGTTGTGAAGTACTCCTCCAATGATGCCCCAGAGAATTTCTGAAACTTAGAATCAGTTTTTTCAGGCAACAGTCTCAGCAGAAGACTGGGATTAGAGAGCCACAGATCATTGCAAAGTTTTCTCAGAGGAGGAGAGGCCTCTTGTAGAGATTCACCACAAAACTGCTGAAGAAATGAGTTTTTCCCTTTATCAATACAAAAGGAAATACAGAGATTTAAGGAAAGTCAAGTGAATGAAAGATAAGAAGGGCCAAGATGAACAAACAGAACAATTGATCTTGGAAAATATAAATAATACAGAAAGCAGAAGGATAAATTCTTTGTGTTCTTGGAGATCTTTAGAGGGCAATCAGTCAACTAACCATAACAACAAAAGGCTGCTGTGAAAAAGTAAACCTGGAAAGTCCTTGGAATTCAAAATATTTATCATTACTGAAAATAGATATTCTGTACAGGACTAAAGAACAGGCTGGGCATTGCTGAAGATCTTGAGATCAAAGAGAAGAGCAATGTATAAAACATTTTTAAAAAGACATTGGAAATATGAGAAAAATGATTTAAAACAAACAAACAAAACTCATGCCCAGGATAATACAGTATTCGTCTTACAAAAAGAGCAAATGCTAAGAAGAAAATAAATTTTTTAATTGAAGAAAATGTCCTTTAAGGAAAGATTTATGTTTGTGGATCAAAGGGGAATGTGAAAGAATAGGAAGGAAGAAAGCGGGGGGGGGGAACCCACACCTAGATACATCGCAACTTCAAGGATAAAGATTTTTTTTAATCCTATAAGCTCCCAGAATCACAGGGAAACATGTTACCTACAAAGGAAAGAGATTGGCATCGGATTTCTCATTCTTAAATGTTTTAGAAGACAGGTAGAGCTATAGTTACACATTCTGTGAAATATTGTTTTGAACCTAGAATTCCATTCCCACCCAACTATTGCTCAAGTGTAAAGACTAAAGAAAAACCTCCTTGAACATGCTTTCTATTTGTTTTCTGAAAAAATTATTCACATATATTACTATTACTCCTCAGTGACACAAAATACAAGTCTAAAAAGGAAGATACAAAGACTAACTCAGAATTTTGGTGAAAAATTCCAGAGTGACAGCAATGAGCAACTGGCATCTTTTTGAACAAAATGTCAGCTTTATGAGGAATGTTACCAAGAAAATAGTAGATAACAATACACATATTGTATAAATTAGATTCTGAGAGTTCACTGTGTCTGGTATTATTGATATGAAGGCATATTGTCTGAGCTGAACAAGAAAAAAAGTGAAAACCCCAGGGACAATAAAACATATGAACAATTCATGGCCTAATTGTAAAGCAGGCTAAAATGTGACATGACTTTGGGCTGCTCATGGAGCACATTCATCGTTTCTGAAATGGCAGCAAGAGCTAGTCTATTGGTCAGGTAATTTAGAAGAGTCAAGAGAACAGCTCTGAAGTTCCGAAATTCTGTTCCCTTTATTATTTCTAAGTTAGTTAAATTCAAGTAAAATCAAATGTGTTACTTTAAGTTATGAAGAATGATTCTCTTGGGTGGTGGGATTATTTTATGGGTAGATTTTTTCTTTACCCATCTCTCTATTTCTCGTTTTCTATCATGAACTGTTTTACTTTTATAATTAAAGAAGAGTAAATGCTACTTGAAAATAAATGAAAACAATCTTTATAATAAATAAAGATTACCAAAGAAGTATAGCTTAGGACTTTTTATGCACTGGCCCATCTCTGAATAAAAATAACATATAAGCAAACATCATTCCAAATGTAAAGTTTGCTTTTTCTTTTTTTAAAGTAATATTCCTTGTGTTAAAAGAATACTTAGTTCTGTTTGAGTACATTACACACACACACACACACACACACACATATATATATATATATATATACAGCTTTCAACATTGTAGATATTTTGGTAATGGAAATCAAGTCATAAAGCATTTTTTCCTACTCTTTTTGAAATAGTTGTTCAATAATAAAAGCTCAGATCTTAGTATTCCATACTATCTAGATTTGATCCCTGGATCTCTAATTGTGGGCAAGTTAGTTAACCTGTATGTACTAAGTTCCACATCTAAAATAGAGATTACAGTACAAAGCTCATGGCGGTGTGGTAAACAAAGGTTAAATGAAGTAATACATGAGTACATGTAGAGTTATCAGCTGGCACAGAGTACACTTTATAAACATTAGTTTTAAAAATAGTGAAAATCTGAAATAAGGTTAGCACGTTTAGACATGTCCAGTTATTTTAAATGATATATTAAGAACCATACTTATATCATACTGTAGCTTTGTAATCTTTAAATTAAAAATGTTGTTTGTATTTACTATTATAAAGATGGAAAATCTAATCAAGTTCACAGGTTTGTAGTCAGTTAAGGTAGTCACAGCATGGCTGTTTTTCCTTTATTTTTTTTATTTCTAGCAGCTTTATTGAGATGTAATAGACCTGTAACATTGTGTAAGTGTACAGTGTACAGTGTAACAATTTGATATATGTGTATACTACGGAACCACCACAGTAAGGTTAGGGAACGCATCCATGGCCTCACATAGCTACAATTTCGTGTGTGTGGTGAAAACTTTTAAAGTCTACTTTTAGCAACTTTCAAATAATACAATACAGTGTTGTTAACTATAGTCATCATGCTGTGCATTATATCCTCACAACTTACTCATAACTGGAAATTTGTACCCTTTAACTACCTTCACCTGTCTTCCCCATTTCTGACTTTTTTTCCTTTATAAATTGTATTAATAGTTATGAGTGAGGTGTTTTTAATCTCTTACTTCATGTTTTTATGGAATATATAAATCAAGATATTGTATATCTAAGATGTGAATATCTCATAATCACACAAAGAATAGAGAGATAGCGAGTTCATATTTGAAATTCAACTTTAACCTCAGGTGGGTATGTTTAACACCATTATTTGTTACTTAATTCAAATATTTTATATGTTAGATTAACAGTAAATCTCATTTAATATAATGCTGTATTGTAGAGCTTAGGTTTTCATGGCAGTTATTTTCTTGATATACTCGATCATGAAATAAACATAGAAGTAGAAGGTATTCATATGAATGCTTATGGATTATGGCATGGTTTTACTGGGTGTTTGTATAGTTCATCTTGACTACATTTAGAGTTTTTATGTACTCAGAAAAAACAGCATGATGGTTATGAGTACCAATTTTAGAGTCAGAGAAAATGGGTTTGAAGACCTAGCTCTGACATGTACTAACTGTAAGGTCATGGACAAATTTATTATTAACATTATTACATAGTGTAATGTAGTGGTATCCTAGACATATAAGGTGGGTACAAAAATGAATGAGGTAATTTATAGATTTGCATAAATATGGTATTTTAAACTTTCCCCATGGATTATTTTCAACAAAAAGTTCTCACCTACTTATTAAGTTCTAGAAAAAGCACTTGTTATAAATCATTCTATAATGGCATTACATATCAATTAGCAAATGAAACAATTAAATAATTGTGTCTCCCATTCTCTATTCCCGTTCCCATTTCCCCTTCCTTCTCTGAGGAATACTAAAAAAATCTTTTACCTAAGTAGTTGCCTTTTTATGGCTAGTACTTTTATGCTTAAAAATATAAATTCCAGGGGCGCCTGGGTGGCACAGCGGTTAAGTGTCTGCCTTCAGCTCAGGGCGTGATCCCGGCTCTATGGGATCCTCCGGTAGGAGCCTGCTTCTTCCTCTCTCACTCCCCCTGCTTGTGTTCCCTCTCTCGCTGGCTGTCTCTATCTCTGTCGAATGAATGAATGAATGAATGAATAAATAAATAAATAATATATATATATATATATATATAAATTCCACCAGACACTAATATAAGAAAATTGTTTCTTGGTTCACTCTATTTCTTCTTTCCCCTCACTGCCTCCACGTGCCCCTCCTCCTTACCCCAGGAGAAAAGTCTTTATCTACATACGTCCATGTTTTACTTGAAAGACTGGTGGTTGCCCTCATTCTGAAGGACGACCTACCTCCGTTGTAACCCTGTAGTAAGTGAAATAAGTGCCTGGAGTCAGCTTGAATCTTTTTGTCTTCGATTTTCCGATACAAATACGAAAAGTTATGGGATTCGGTTTTGGCTTTTTAAGTTAACTTGTGCTTTATTGAATTTGGCGTGTTAATGTACATTTTAAGTGCTTTTAATTTAATGATACATTTTTCTCTTTTTATCTAAGCAATGAGTTAATATTTATCAAATGTATGATATATACCAGGATATACCAGGCACATTGTGTAAATTAATCTAATACAATAGCCCTGTGAGTTAATCCCTAATATTAGATTCCTGACTGTTAAGTGGCAGAGCAAAGATTCAAACCTAGGGCTAATGACAGAACCTGTGTACTTTTCCATTGTACCATGCTGATTATCGCTGGGTGTGAAAAGTTCCAAGTCTGACGATCCTGATATCAGCATAAAACCACAATATGATTTAGTGTATATTTATTTGACTTAACAATAACTGTCTTAAAGCGTGCCATGATCAGACACATGTTCGTTATGTTTGAATGTTGCACCTTCTCTTCTGTTAGCCAGAAAGGGTTCTGAAAATGAAATAAAATAGCTGGCGTTTTTGTTTTTGCCATAGAGTCTACCATTCATTAATTTAAAATCCTTAATGAAAGTTTATATTTTCATATATATAGCATTCCTGAAAATGTGCTTACATGTTACCTGATTCTGTACTCAAAAAAATTAAGAAAATTATTTAAAAAAATAAAAAACCTCTGGGCACCTGGGTGGCTCAGTCGGTTAAGCATCTGCCTTCGATTCAGGTCATGATCCCAGGGTCCTGGGATCGAGTCCCACATCAGGCTCCCTGCTCAGCGGGGAGTCTGCTTCTCCCTCTACCCTCCCATCCCCCTCTCATGATATCTCTTTCTCTCTGTCTCTCTCTCGGTCACATGCTCGCTCTCTCAAATAAATAAAATCTTAAAAAAAAAAAAAAAACCTAAGTATAGTATATATGTTTAGGGGTTTTTTTTATTTTGTATATTGTATAACATAATCATTTTTCAGAATATTTTTAAATAGATTACAGTGTAATTGTAAACAAATTAATGATTTCACCTTTATTATCAAATTTTTCAAATATATTCAGAAGTAGAAAGAACAGTATTATGAACCCATATGTATTTATGACCCAGTTTTACTAATTACCACCTTTTGGCTAATTTGTTTTGCCTCTCTCCATTCTTTCATACCACATCATTTTGAAGTCATTTCACTGGAAAATGTTTCCGTGGGTATCTATTTATAAAGAAGGAACTTTTTTTACTGTAAACATAACCACAATACCATCATCATACCTAAACTAACTAAATGTTATTACTGTTAAATATCCAGTTATTGTTCCAAGTTCTGATTGCCTCATAAAATCAAAAGGTTTTTTCTTTAACTTTTTCAAAGTTGGAATCCAAATAAAGTCCATATATTGCAAATTGGGTTATATGTCCCAAGTATCTTTTAATCTATAGTTATCTCCCTTGCATTCTATGTTCTTGCAATTATTGGTTGAAATACCCTGATCATTTGCTGGTAAATTTTCCCAAAGTCTGGATTTTGCTCATTGTATCTCCCATGATTTCATTTAAGGAAAATTATTTTTCCAAGTATTATCTTGCCTGAATTTCAAATTTTCTTAATTTACCTACGATGAGTTTAATGGTAAACTGGCTTTAACATTGAGAAGGAAAAGCTGCTTGCGGTTATTACAAAGAAATTTTGCTGGAGGTTGAGCGGATTATTTTAATGGTTCTGATCAATTTTCTTAGTTTTTGTCAAGACTGAGGTGAACGTTGGGCTTCTTTTGAAACTAATTTCTGGCAGTATTGGCATAAACTCTTTGTATAAATTATTAAAATATTTTACATGCTGGGCACCTGGGTGGCTCACTTGGTTAAGCGACTGCTTTGGCATAGGTCATGATCGAGGGGTCCTGGGATCGAGTCCCACATTGAGCTCCCCCTGCTCTGCAGGGAGCCTGCTCCTCTCCCTCTGCTTGCCACTCCCCCTGCTTGTGCTCTCTCTCTCTGTGTCAAATAAATAAATATATGTATTTTTTTACATGCTGATTTTGCCCATAATTTTAAAACCTTATTTTCATGACTACTTTTCAGAATATCAACACACTGTACATACATCTAGTATTTCATATGGGTTCTCTAATTATCCTGTTCTTCGCAATTGAACAGTCTTCACTGAGCTTCTGAAGGAGGCTAAAGATTTGCTACTTTTATTACATCAGTTCATTTTCTATCTTAATTGTGTTATCAGTATCAGCAGTTTTTCTGATAAATACAAACAAAATACATATGTATTTAAGTAACTGTATAAACACTATATAAAAATGGTGCCATTGCTTAAAAATAAATTTCTGGCTAGCTAAAAAAGTTCACCAGCTGATACATAAGAGCATGAGGTCAATATAGAAAGATAGGCATGTTAGTGCATAATGTGTGAAAGTGCAAGCTATATGAAAATTCAAGGTGGCTTAAAGCAAATCAAATAAGAGAGCTGTGTTCCCATGACAGCTGATATGGAACTAAGGGCATGTGGATGAAATGTTTGCCATCTCTTCAAATTGCTGAGTTTAAAGGGCACATCAGCAATGAATTACCCAGATAGTATCAGTGGCAACATCATTTGCCACCTGGATACTATACAGACTTGTAGAGTGGATAAATTTGTATTTCATGTTTATATCCCTTTCTACGGTCCTCCTGTTCTACCATATGTACCCCCACTTGATTTCTTGATTTCTTACTGTGTTTCTAAAATGCCCTATTTGCATATTCTATATTTTCTAAGCACTTACTATATGTTATAATGAAAGTCCCCAAGTGTAAGTCATGGACTTATGTTTAAAAATCTGTTGAATAATGTGGAAAATGAGAAAATTACAGCTACCTCACTGAAGGTTACCTTCCCACAATGGAGTCAAATTCCATAAATAGGCCTTTTTTTTTCCCCCAGTAAGCACACTACCATCCCTACCATGCTCCATCCCACAAATATAAAATACAAGTTTTTCGTTTTCTGGATGCTATAGATTTAGGCAGGTGCTGTTAAAAATAAAGTACTATATTATTATAGGTTTGTAGGAAGCTGAATCGTGTGTGTGTGTGTGTGTATTTAAGCACTGATCTAGAATAGGTGGAATGCATTGAGGATATAGTGGACCAGACAGCCTTCCCTTTGCCCTTTGCCTTTTTTGGGAAATAGACAATCTTTAACCTCCCATATCCCAGGTGATAAGAATAACATTTAAAAAAGCACAACTTTTGGAAGTGATGTTCCCAAAGGATAAATGAGAAGTTAAATATAGCTCCTTCCAAACCATTCCAAATAAACATGAATACCAATGCAAGCATAGCCTCAAGACAAGTCCCCTACCCGGCACCTTCCCCACAACAGGTGACTACCCCAAGCCCTTCCTATATATAAATTCTTGAAGTGCTCCTACCCCTAACTTCTAATCTAGAATATCTTCTAGTCAAGTATTTGGGAAATACTAAAGAGCAACTGATCAGAATCCACATAAATACACATGTAAACTTGGGCAGTGAGTAGTATACTGGTATGGGTAATGCGAATAGCAAGAAGAAATGAGAGGTGGGAGACAGTGTAGAAAATACTGTGAAGTTGGACAGAAGCATTCTGGGCTACATTTCCTAAGGGTGAGGTAACCTTGGACAAGCTGCTTAACCTGGCTCAGACTTTGTTTACATGTCTCTTAAATAGGAATAATAATTGATGTTATGAATAAATGGTAGTAGAAGAATAGTATTTTAGATTTTCAAAAGTCTCATACCATCGTCTTTGGAGTTTTTATTTTATCCTAGAGTTGGGAACCCTCAGATGAGAAGACGTAATATGTTCTGTAATGCTGGCCACATTGTGATTAAGGTGGTAACTGATCCAGGCAAGGAATCATGAGAACCTGAGCAGTGGTAGTGGGAATAGAACATGGGTTTAAGAGTTAGTCGAGAGATTGAAACTTTGAACAGTTAATTTTGGAAATTGAGGAATTGAGAATGTTAAAAATGGCTCAGAAATTTTCAGTTGGACAAAGTAGGTTGGTATGCTACAGAAGTGGGAAATAGTGACTTCAAGCAGCGAGAAGAAAAAGCTTCGGAAGAGAAAGTAAGGAGTTGAATGTCCTCAATTTTGAGTTAGGATGGTTGAAAGGAGTCCAGGAACATCCATGTTAGGCATCTGAAGCTCTGAGGAAAAGTAGAGGCCTGGACTTCACTCTAAGTTCAAGTTTTAGAGTCATGGTGTATTTAGTTTTGTATAATCATCATCATCCACTCCCAGAATATGTGACATTAGAATAATTCTGTGTTTCCTAAAAGCTATTATAATTCAAACCATTTTAAAAGCCCAGCCTCTACTGAACTATTAGGCTTGTGAGATGTAATTGGTTTGTCAAATGCACACTGGTAGTTTTGGAGAGATTTTGAAAGAGGGATTTATTTTATATGTTATATTATCTCTCTGCATTGGTCACATGTGCTCTGTTTGCTGCCCCTTTTTGGATACCATACAAGAAAAGATGGAAATGTATGGTAGCCTCAGTAGGGAAAAAAGTCAAGCCTAAGAATAATAGTGACCTCAAATAACATTGAACTGTTCTGTAAGTGTCACTAGTGTTTGTTGCAAATATCTAAAAGTGCCTTGAGGAGTAAAAGAGCAAATTTCAAATGTATTTAAGTGTTTTTAACAGTTAAACTTTCTTTTATTATTTAGCAATTTTTTATGAAGAAGAAAAATGCTTTAATGAAAAGTTTAATGCTTGAGTGATTGCTTAACCTTTGTATTTCTCATTTTCCTTCCTAGTGTCCCAAGTAAAATTGTTTGAGATGCTAAACATTAATTTTTATTTATTTATTTATTTATTTATTGAGAGAGAGAGAGAGCGAAAGTCATGATCCCAGGGTCCTGGGATTGAGCCCCATGTCCTCCTGCTCCCTGCTCATCAGGGAGTCTGTTTCTCCCTCTCTCACTGCCCCTCCCCCCCTTCGTGTTGCCTCTCTCAAATAGAGAAAGAGCAAGTATGTACGATTGGGGGAGGGGCGGAGAGAAGGAGGGAGAAAATCTTAAGCAGGCTTCATGCTCAGCACAGAGCCCAACGCAGGGCTGGCTCTCACAACCCTGAGATCATCACCTGAGCCAAAATCAAGAGTCAGACACTTAGTTAGCTGAACCACCCAGGCACCCCAGACATTAACATTTTTTAAGGGAACTTTTTGTGTGAAATAATTTGATATATGTTTTAAATACAAATTCAAATTGACTGATTAACTAGATAATTGAAGACTAAAAGATTGGAACAAAATGGAAAATAACAGTATAATGATAGCCATGCCATTTGACTACAAGAATTTGAGGATTTGGAGAGTCTAGGTGATTTTCTCACTATAAGGATCATCTCCTAAGAAAGGCAAAACAATCCCTTTTTTTAAAAAATTACTACCACACTATAATTGCAAGACCAACCCTGTGTTCCTATTAAAAGTAAATCAGAAGGTTTAGGGTCGCTTAGGGAAAAAAAGAGATTTCAGCCTGGTCTGCAAGTGAAATGATGTCATGGAGGTGTAGTACCTTTGCTAAGATCAAACTCCCCAGCTTCATGCGAGCAGCACCGGATTATTGCCACCAGCTGCTGAGAACCACCCTGCAGTGGAGCGAGCCCAGTGGGAACGTGGTGACCAGAGCCAGGTTACAGTCCTTCAACTGTAGTTGAACTACAGTTCAACTCAGTGACCAGAGCCAGGTTACAGTCCTTCACTGGAGTAATGCCACACTCTCATCAGAGACATTAATTAGTGTCAAGCTAATTTTTTCACTTTAAAACTTCCATTTTTTCCCCTTTTAAAAATGTCTTTGTGGGGCACCTGGGTGGCTCAGTCGTTGGGCATCTGCCTTCGGCTCAGGGCGTGATCCTGGCATTCTGGGATCGAGCCCCACATCAGGCTTCTCCGCTGGGAGCCTGCTTCTTCCTCTCCCACTCCCCCTGCCTGTGTTCCCTCTCTCACTGGCTCTCTCTGTCAAATAAATAAGTAATCTTTATAAATAAATAAATAAATAAATGAAAATGTCTTTGAAAAAGAACCATAGGAAAAAAAGTATATCTGGATTGGAGAGCATTGTTTAATTACCTTCAGTTGATGAATCAGGAACACAAATGACAAACCTTACATTTCTCAGTGTGCACATATATGTGTAATTCCCTTAAAGAATATGCATTTAATCTTGAATGTATATATTCAAGGTAAGCATTATGATATAAGCAAAACATACATGAGATTATATGTGTGGTATAATTTAAGTAATATATTAATATGCATAGACCCCCCCCAAAAAAAAAACAGGAGAAAATAGGCTGAAGAAATTATAAAGTGACATTACACAGGAGGAAATACAAACACATGACAAAGTGAGCCACACCAATAATCAAAAATATAGTGATGGTATTTTATACCTATTAGTGAACTTTTTATATATAGTAGGCTCCACACCCAGCAAGGAACCCAACATGGGGCTTGAACTCATCACC
Source organism: Ursus arctos (assembly GCF_023065955.2). Lineage (NCBI taxonomy): Eukaryota > Metazoa > Chordata > Mammalia > Carnivora > Ursidae > Ursus > Ursus arctos. The sequence goes on from NW_026622841.1 coordinate 55,938,194, forward strand.
CTGAGATCAAGACCTGAGCTGAGATTGAGAGTTGGACACTTAATTGACTGAGTCACCCACGCGCCCTTTAAAAAAAGAAAAAGGTTTTTTTCTGATGATAAAAATAATACATCTGGCTATGCTAGGAATTTGGAAAATAGAGAAAAGTGTGAAGAAGAAAATAAAAATCACCCATAATTCCTCCAGCAAAAGTTTAGCACAGATACTCTTTTGATGCATTTCTCGTTTCTTTTTTCATACACAAATTGATACATTGCTACTTTCAAGTAACATATACAAAAATTTTTTTTCTACATTATTAGGTATCTATAATACCAAATAATTGGGAACAACCTGAATGTCCCTTCAGTAAAAGGATCAGTTTAAATGATTACAGATTAACTCAATGTAATATGCAGCCTTTAATAAGAGTAATGAAAAAGATTTAATTTCGGAAGAAAATGTGATCTGTTCAATGGAAAAAAGCCATATGTAAAATGGTATATTTGCTGTAATTGGATCTGCTTGTTTATGTCATAGTTACTTCCATGCCCTGAAATCCCCGTACATCTTTCATGCCTCAGCTTCAGTGCCACTTCTTTGAGAATCCTTCTTTCCTTCTCTAGTTTTCCCAAGCAGACTGCTTCCCAAGTGCACCCTTTTCAACCTAGTATCTATTGCCTTTTTAGCTATTAGCAGGTTGTGTAACTGTTAAAGAGGCAGGACTGTCGTTTCATCTTGTCTCCCCCTGGCACCTAACATTATGTGCCTGGTGGAACAGAATAAATATTTATCGAAGTCTGATTCTTAGTGTAGAACTGAAGTTTTGGGGGTTTACAAAGGAAAAAATCATTCCTAATTTCCAGTAAAAGTAATCATCTCATGAGAGACAATATAAATAGAATAATTATATATAAATCATAATGAATTAAATCCTTGAATACTACACAGAGATGAGTTCTCAAGAGCAAATTATAAATAAAGTATTAACAATAGAAAATAACACCTATTGTATAAGTACGTATCCTTGGAGTCACTTAATCAGGGACCAAAATAAACACTGCTTCCAAAATGGATGTTCCTTTTTGCAACATAAAGTTCTGTAGTTTGATACTATATATTGCAAATTTGATGTCTAGGAATGGGGAGCATTTGCAACATCTATACAAGCAGTTATAATTCCAAAAATGTTCTTTTTTTGTACCATGTGTCAGTATAACCATATCACTCATCAGAATATACCTCTTCTCCAAAAATAAGATTGTGATCTCTCCAGGGCTCCTATACAGTGCCCAGTAGCTTACAGATACCCCAAAATACTTCTGGAATTCACATTTTTATGTGAGAAGAATATTTGGGGGCTAGATCAGTTTAGAGGAAGCTTAATGTATTAAATTTACAATTTTAATAAATACTTAGCAAATTTATCATTTTTATACTGAGTTTGGTGTTTCCTCCTTGGTCAGAGGCCTCCATTTTCTTTACCTTTAGTTAGAAGCTTAGGTTTTTTTTTTCAGATTGAGGCCCAATGTATACAACATACATTTCAGCTAAAAAAAAGATGCCCACCTAGGAAAAAGAAAAAATCTTTTCCTTAAATAAGTGATATAAGGGGCGCCTGGCTGGCTCAGTCAGTGGAGCATGTGACTCTTGGGGTTGTGATTTGAGCACCACATTGGATGTAGAGATTACTTAAAAATAAAATCTTTAAAAAAGATGTATAATAAAATAGAACTTGGCAAAGTTTTGGCTACATTTATACAACTTGAATGCAATTAAACTGATGTACTTAAAAATGTGTAGAAATTGAGCCCATTATTCCCCCCCATTGTACTAAAGTGTGTATTAGTGTCAAGTCTAAATTATAGATAAGAAAACTAAAGAACATCGTAGCTTTTTCAAATTACATATAAGTTCAGTTTGGTATAATCTTGATTATGTAATTGGGGGATACATATCTTTATTTTTTTTAACCAGATAATCATGTGTCTTGTATAGGCAAAACCATTCACCTTTATTTAAGTTATTATACTTTATGAGAATCACTTGATCCCTCGTGATTTTATTCATAAAAATTCTAAAACATATAAGACCATATGTGATATTTACTTAATTAATCCCTTTAAGTTAGTGGTTCTTAATCCTTTTTGCATCAGAGACTCTTACTTCAATATTCTTTCTCCAGGAAAAAAAAAATGTACATGTATGTAAAATTTTATATAACCAGTGTTTCCCCTAAATCCAGTCCTCTGGATTTTCTGCTTTATATTATACATTTTTATGTCATGTATCTTTGATACATGAATTCAGAATTCATTATACTGTGTGCTTTTAGAAGTGTCAAGGGATCGTATAATGAAGCAGATTCTTTATAAAGGTTTTCTGCAATACTGTAGCAGAGTTCTTACATATTTTATTGCATTATTCACATATAATTCTGACGTTTTCTTTCTGAATTGAAATAGTTACTTTATATGCTGTATTTTTCTCTCAGCCTTATTTTTCTGGCAGTTGTCTCTTGACCAACAACAGATTTTCTCTTCTTACTCTAGATTCTGAAGAGGCTCGGTCTGTAAATCCTTCCAGTGTTGATGAAAATATTGACTCTGAGACAGAGAAAGACTCTCTCATCTGTGAAAGTAAACAGATAATTCCCAGTAAAGCACCTCTTCCATCTGCTCTTGATGAATATGAGTTCAAAGATGATGATGATGAAGAAATAAATAAAATGATTGATGACAGACATATTCTTAGGAAAGAGCTACGAAAAGAGAATGAAGCTGAAGTAGAAAAGAATAGTTTATTTACAAAACAGGAGAAAGCTTTCTATCCAAAATCATTTAAAAGTAAAAAACAAAAACCATCTAGAGTTTTGTATTCAAGTTCTGAAAGTTCAGATGAAGAAATTCTTCAGAATAAAAAGGTTTCTGCTCCATGTTCTGTCCCTGAAACATCAAATTCTGATACACAAACCAAAAAGGAATATGGAGTTTCAAATGAACACAAACAGAAAGGCAAAGTTAAAAGAAAATTAAAGAACCAGAACAAAAATAAAGAGAACCAAGAGTTGAAGCAAGAAAAAGAGGGGAAAGAAAATACCAGAGTAACAAATTTGACAGTTAATACTGCACTAGATTGCTCAGAAAAGACCAGAGAGGAGGGGAATTTTAGAAAATCTTTTAGCCCCAAAGATGATACTTCGTTACATTTATTTCATATCTCCACAGGTAAATCTCCTAAACATTCTTGTGGACTTAGTGAAAAGCAGTCAACACCACTAAAACAAGAACATACTAAAACATGTTTATCACCAGGAAGTTCTGAAATGTCATTACAGCCTGATCTTGTTCGGTATGATAATACGGAATCTGAATTCTTGCCAGAAAGTTCAAGTGTAAAATCTTGTAAGCATAAGGAAAAAAGTAAACATCAGAAAGATTTCCACTTAGAATTTGGTGAAAAGTCAAATGCCAAAGTAAAGGATGAAGATCATAGTCCAACATTCGAAAATTCAGATTGCACACTGAAAAAAATGGATAAAGAGGGTAAAACGTTAAAAAAGCATAAATTGAAACATAAAGAGAGAGAAAAAGAAAAGCATAAAAAAGAAATTGAAGGTGAAAAGGAAAAATACAAAAATAGAGACAGTGCTAAAGAGCTGCAGCGGAGTGTAGAATTTGATAGAGAATTTTGGAAAGAGAATTTTTTTAAAAGTGATGAGACTGAAGATCTGTTTTTAAATATGGAACATGAGTCCTTAACAGAAAAAAAATCAAAATTGGAAAAAAATATAAAGGATGATAAATCAACCAAGGAAAAGCATGTTTCAAAAGAGAGGAATTTTAAAGAAGAACGAGAGAAGATTAAAAAGGAAAGTGAGAAATCTTTCAGGGAAGAAAAAATAAAAGATTTGAAAGAAGAAAGAGAGAACATACCCATAGATAAAGAAACAGAATGCGGTTCTTTAGGAACAAATGCCAGTGAAGAATCTATGGGGTTACACTCAATGGAAAAGGAAACAGAGATGGAAAAACAAGAAAAACATATAAAAGAAAGTAAGGAAAAATCTGAGAGGCGGTTTCAAACTAAAGAAAAGGATGTTGAGAAGACTGAAAGAAAAAATTCTGAAAAAGAAAAGAAAACCAAACATGAGCATAAGTCAGAGAAAGACAAGTTAGATCTTAGTGACTGCATTGATAGAATAAAAGAAAAAGACAGGCTGTATTCACATCACACCGAGAGGTGCCATAAAGAAGGCGAGAAGATAAAAAATACCACCACCGTGAAAAAAACTGATGATAGAGAGAAAAGTAGAGAAAAAATGGATAGAAAACATGACAAAGAAAAACCTGAAAAAGAGAGGCATCTAGCAGAAAACAAAGAAAAGCACTTGATAGAAAAAAAAAACAAACAAGCAGACAATGGTGATTATACTAAATCAGAAAAAAGCAAAAATAAAGAAAAAGACAGGGAGGTAGATAAAAAGGAAAAATCTAGAGATAAGGAAGGCATAAATATAACTAATTCCAAACACTTCCAGGAAGAGAAAAAGTCAAGTATAGTAGACAGTAGTAAAGCACAACATGAAAAAACTTTATCCCTTAAAGAAAAAACAAAAGATGAACCTTTGAAAACCCCAGATGGAAAAGAAAAAGATAAAAAAGATAAAGATATAGACAGATACAAAGAACGAGACAAGCATAAGGATAAAATTCAACTAAATAGTTTACTCAAACTAAAATCTGAAGCAGATAAGCCTAAACTTAAGTCATCACCATCATTAAAAGATACTCGACCTAAAGAAAAGAGGTTAGTGAACGATGATTTAATGCAGACAAGTTTTGAACGAATGCTAAGCCTTAAAGACCTAGAAATAGAGCAGTGGCACAAAAAACATAAGGAAAAAATTAAGCAAAAAGAAAAGGAGCGGTTGAGAAATCGTAATTGTTTAGAACTTAAAGTAAAAGAGAAAGAAAAAACAAAGCACGTACTAGCTGAGTCCAAAAATAAAGAACTTATTAGGTCAAAGAGTTCAGAGTTGACTGATGCTTATACCAAGGAGAAGCAGTCTAAAGATGCTATAAGTGGCAGATCACAATCTGTTGATGCCAAAAATGTAACAAATTTAGGGAAGTCATCTTTTGTTTCAGATAATAGCTTAAACAGATCTCCTAGATCAGAAAGTGAAAAGCCAGGTCTCAGCTCCAGATCTGTATCCATGATTTCGGTTGCTAGCTCAGAAGATTCCTGCCATACTACAGTGACAACCCCCAGGCCTCCAGTTGAGTATGACTCTGACTTTATGTTAGAGGGTTCAGATTCCCAAATGTCCTTTTCCCAGTCACCTTTTTTGCCAGTTGCCAAATCTCCTGCCCTTCATGAAAGGGAATTAGATAGCTTGGCTGAACTTCCAGAGAGGATTAAACCACCATATACAAGCAGACTTCCAACATCCCATCTCCGATCATCTTCGGTGGAAGATGTTAAACTAGTTATAAATGAGGGGAGACCAACCGTAGAAGTTCGAAGATGTAGCATGCCATCTGTCATTTGTGAACATACAAAACAATTCCAAACAATATCAGAAGAAAGCAGTCAAGGTGGCTTAGCTGTGCCAAGAGATATTTGTCCTTCTCCCAAATCTGAGGTGTCCTCAAATGTGCCTGAAAGAGAAGTTTCAAATGTGTCTAACATACATTCTAGTTTTGCAGCCTCTCCAACTAGATCTGTAAGCAGCAAATATATTTCAGCTGATATAAATGTTATCAAGAGTACTGCTCCAATGGGCGCTTTAATGGACAGTCCTGTACATTCAGAGCCATCTAATCAGGTTGGTGTGATCCAAAATAAATCATGGGAGGTACCTGTTGACAGACTGGAGTCATTAAGCACCAGTGACTTGATCTGCCCAAATTCTAGTACACCTGATCAAGATTCTTCTGTTCAGGGTTTTTGTAATTCTGAAAACAAAATATTGAAAGAACAGAACACTGATTTTTTATCCCTGCACCAGACTGAACTGCCAGGAAACTCTTGTGCTCAGGACCCAGCGTCCTTTCTGCCTTCACAACAACCTTGCTCTTTCCTCAGCCAATCACTTTCAGATGCTGAATCTATTTCTAAACATACGTCTATGTCATATGTTGCCAATCAAGAGCCGGGTATTTTACAGCAGAAAAATGCAGTTCAAATTATCAGTTCTGTTTTAGGTACTGATAATGAATCTGCGAAAGAGATGGAGAATACTTTTGTCCTATCAGATGTTCAAAAGACAGATGCCTTTGTCCCAGTGTACTCTGAAAGCACTGTTCAAGTAGCGTCACCAAATTTTGAAAAGGCTAATACTTTGCCTGTATTACCATCAGAAAAAGACTTTAGTGGAAGCGATGCCTCTTCCCAGCTAAATGCACATTACACATTTAGCAAACTAATATATAAGTCTTCCAGTGGCCATGAGGTTGAAAATAGCACTTCTGATATTCAGGTTATTTCACATGAAAAAGAAAACAAACTGGAGAGTTTGGTTTTAACTCATTTGAGTGATAAATGTGATTCTGATTTATGTGAAATGAGTACAGGGATGCCAAAAGGAAATCTAAATGAACAAGATAATCCAAAACATTGCCCTGAAGGGGAGAAGTGTTTGCTTTCCATTGAAGATGAAGAATCACAACAAAGCACTTTATCAAGTCTGGAAAACCATTTACAACAGTCATCTCAACCAGAGATGCATAAATATGGTCAAGTAGGTAAAGTAGAATTAGAAGAAAATGCTGAAGATGATAAAACTGAAAACCAAGTCCCTCAAAGGATGACTAGAAACAAAGCAAGTACAGTGGCAAATCAAAGCAAACAGATTCTTGCTAGCTGTACGCTGCTACCAGAAAAAGACAGTGAGTCTTCATCTCCTAGGGGAAGAATAAGATTGACTGAAGAAGATGATCCTCAGATTCACCACCCACGGAAAAGGAAAGTGGCACGTGTACCTCAGCCTGTGCAAGTGAGTCCCTCTTTACTACAAGCAAAGGAGAAAACTCAGCAGTCTCTCGCAGCCATTGTAGATTCCCTGAAACTAGATGAGATTCAGCCATACAGTTCAGAGAGAGCAAATCCGTATTTCGAATACTTGCACATACGGAAAAAAATTGAAGAAAAGCGCAAATTGTTATGTAGTGTTATTCCTCAAGCACCTCAGTATTACGATGAATATGTGACATTTAATGGATCGTATCTCCTGGATGGAAACCCCTTAAGCAAGATTTGCATTCCCACAGTAAGTAACATCACTTGATACGCATCTGCAGTGCTGTCTAGTAGAAGTAGAATGCAACTCACTCTCATAGTTTTAATTTTTCTAGTAGCCACAATTTAAAAAGTAAAAGGTAAAATTAATTTTAACATTTTATTAACCCAGTATATTCAAAATACTATTTCAAACTATATCAATGTAGAGAAATTATTTATGAATGAGACATGTTATATTCTTTTTTTTGTACTAAGTATTAGAAATCTGGTGTGCATGGTAGTACATCTCAGTTCAGACTAACAGTGGCTAACATTTTCAGTAAGTGTTCAACAGCCATGTGTAGCAAGTGGCTACCTTATTGGTCAGCACTGGTCTACAGTATTTTCTTGTTCCTTAACTGCTTTTCCTTTCATCCCAAAAGAGGTATGCTTTTATTTCTTTGAAAGGTAACTCATTTACATGTGCTTCTGGAACAGTCTTCACTGGAACTTTCCTCTGTTGAGCCACTTCTTGCTGGTATATTTTTAATTTTCTCTCTCTGTTGGCCTTTGTCCACCCACTCTGAACATACTTGGGTCTCCTTCATCCTGGGGAGGAAAGGTTACCCCGTGACTGTGCCAGTTTGTCAAGATCTCCCTCTGTTTTTCCTTTACTACCGCACTCTTGAAAAGTATTCTGTACCTGGTGTTTTCTCTGTATCACTCACTGTCTGTTCATCCCTTAAACCATATGCACCAGCACAGATCACCAGTGAGCTTGTAATGCCAGATTTGTTGGCCTCTTTTCCTTTTACTTGATCTTTGTCACATTGAACATTGTGACCATCTTGTTCATAAAATTTGCCCCCCTTGATTTTGTGATGATACTCTCTTCTGGTTCCCTTGCCTCCCTCAATGACTTACCTTTTTCTCTCTCTTTTAATGACTCTGTAGGAACCAATTCTTCAGTCAGCTTTTTGTCATTGTGGTCTTGGCTGTTCCTTTAGCACTCTTCCATATCCCAGTTTAGTCCCCTAAAATTCTTACCTAGCCATGTCATCTCTGTTGACCTCCAGAATCAGACGTAGGTGCCTCCTGGGCAGCATCACCTAAATGATCTGCAGATACCTGTCATAGGTTTAGTTCCCCAGGAAGTGGACCCTGAGATTGTGTGCAAGAAACTCATTGGTGAGTGCCGTCAGGAACAATACTTGTAACTGTGTGAAGGAACCACAATTCAGCAGAGCGAGAAGTCAAACTGAAATGCAGTTGCGGCACTCATTTCAGCTGAAACCATGGGAGCTCTGGAGTGGGGTGGCCTTTCTGACAGGGAGCCTGCCTCCAGGGAGGGAACACGACCTTGGGCATACCAACTATCTTCCCTTCCTGTGTTCCCATTGCCAGTTCCTAGAGAGGAACTCCAGTGAGAGCTTTCACCCTCCAGTACTCCTAGGAGCTGGGGGTTGAGTGCCTCATTCCTGAAAGAGGAGTCTAACCATGCACCAAGTATCCACTCCAGCCTCAGACTCCCAAAGACCAAAAGAAATGATTTATCTCTCACTCTCTCAGAAACAAATCTTTATTAGTGATGACACCAGAGTAGTAACCTATCAGTTACCATATTGCAAACATTCTACCTTAGAACTCTCTCCATTAACTGTAACTTCTACCACTGTCCTGTTTTAGGGCCCTCGTTATCTCTCACTTAGAACATTGCAGCAACTTGTCACTTCTTTTTTTTCCTAATCTTTTTCTGCAGAAGCATTCTCTTTTGTTGTGAAATATATATCTTTTTTATTTTTATTTTTTTTAAAGATTTTATTTATTTATTTGACAGAGATAGAGACAGCCAGCAAGAGAGGGAACACAAGCAGGGGGAGTGGGAGAGAAAGAAGCAGGCTCCTAGGAGAGGAGCCTGATGTGGGGCTCGATCCCATAACGCCGGGATCACGCCCTGAGCCGAAGGCAGACGCTTTAACCGCTGTGCCACCCAGGCGCCCCGAAATATATATCTTTTTTAAAACAATAAAGGGGCGCCTGGCTGGCTCAAGTCAGAAGAGCATGCAATGCTTGATCTCAGGGTTGTGAGTTAGAGCCCCACTTTGGGTTTAGAGATTACTTAAATAATAAAACTTAAAAAAAAAAAAAAAACAGTAAAAAACTGTTTCACTACTTAAATATCTTAGCTGTGATTAGCTGGCTTCCCATTACCTACAGCTTAAAATCCACATCTAATCTTACCATAACCATTCATTTTATAATCTGACCCCAATCTACCCCTCCAGCTTCATTTTCTCACAACTTCCAAAGTCACCCAATAATTCCTTCATACTTAGCTCACTCTTTGGCAGAAATCTCTTGTTCACTACTTTTGGCACTTAAGACAGTGCTGTTCCTGTTACTTCTACCTGAGATACTGTTCTTGCTAGGCTTCCTTTTCTATCCTCCGTGCCTTTGTTCCAGCTGTGTTGTCACCTCTGTGCAAAATCTTGTCAGAATTGTTTGTGTCTTCCTCACACCTTCACTATGATATCATAGTTAACTGCTCACATGTCCGCCCATAATCTGATTAAGGGCTAGGACACTATCTCTTGAAGAATGAGTCCCAAATTTATCTTCAGCTCTGAATACAAGACTGATTTCCATAACTGTGTTTCTAGTTGCTTCTGAATATCACCTGAGTGTACTACAATATCCATATAATTATCAGGTCCAATACCAAGCACATTTATCCTATCTCAAAAGTGCTCTTTTGGCCATTTTTGATTTAGTTACTGTCATTATCTGCTATCTGATTTCCCAGGCTAGGAACCCAAAATTCAGCCTCCACCTCTTCCCCTCTGCCTTCCCATCATTATCAGTCACTAAGTCATGTTCATTCATCTCACTTCCTTTCCCCTTCTCTCTCTTACCACTGCTGTGTATGGACCACATTAGCTCCATAGACTATTCATTCACATATGTGAATATTGCATAATCAAATATTCACGGTATTGCATAATCAAATAATTCATAACCGTGTGCTAAGCATTGTGCTAACTGGGTATCAGAAACTAGCAAAACAGACATTCTGAGTAGCTGCCATAAGTTCTACTCTAATCTCTTGTATCAATCTAGCCTTCTTACTGTCTAGGTGCCTTATATATAAGTCAGCTCTGAGTCTGTGACTACCTGGCTAAACATCTTTAGAGACTCCCAGTTTTCTATAGACCGAAGTCCCCATCATTGTCTACAGGTCCTCCCATACATCTCTGGGCTTGGCTGTAGTTACTACCCTATTACTGTATATGGTGCTTCCCCAGGCTATTCTGTACTGTTTCACATCATGCCTTTGCATATGTTCTTCTTTCAAAGCCTAGTTCAGAGAAGATCAAAAAGTCAGAGGAAAGATGGTTCGTTAGTCCCACATCCACAGAATATATCTGATGCTAGTGCCCTTTAAATCTTAAAAGGCAGATTTTGATATTACTCTACCACTAATAAGCTATAATAGTAGATTTTTAAAAAATAGAGTTGTAAATAAGTAAATTTGTCATTTTTTCAAATCCTTTCAGCAAAATAATTTGTTAATAACTTAAAGAATATAAAGCTAATAGTTTTCTTGTTTCCTTTGTTTCCCTTTAAAGGGTAAGAAATTTTAACTGAAGTGTGTTATATCATAGGCTTGAAAAATATAGGTAAAACTATGAAGAACCCATTTAAGTTAAACTTTGTACAAGCTATTGCACTAAAAACAGTTCTGATAAACCATATTAGGTTGCCTTTTTGGCACTACCTGCCTATTGAGAGATATATATGTATATGTAGTATGACGCACATACTTGTATATATGTTATGTGTGCTTGTGTTTATAATTACCTTTTCTTATTCCTTCACAGGGGATATAATGCAAGTGTAATTCCCTTGCAGCAATTCTGGAGATATAGCTTTGATTAAATCAGAATTTAGTTATATCGAATATTTTTTCAGAAAAGGCTGTAACTAGAGCCAAGAATTTTTTCTGAGTATAGTAGAAGGTTTTTTGTTTGTTTTTAATGAGAATTATCAAAGAAACACACAGCACAGTATAGTAGAAAGAGCAGTAGTTTCCAGGTAGTATACATAAGTTTGTCTGGATTTTGCTACAAACCGGCTGTGTGATCTTAAATAATTCCTTCTCTGATTCTTAATTTTCACATCCGTAAACAATAATACCAGCCCTGCTTTAAAGCAGGTTGAAATAGTATACGCCATAACCCATTAAAAACTTTAAAACATTATATAGATTTAAGAGGTTATCATTATTTTATCCAGCTCAAAATAACTTTAAGGTTCATATTTATTAGAGCTAATATGCAACCCCCCCCCACCTTTTGCTCATAAAAGGCTGTGTTTTTGAGCTTATGGGACTGAAACTCATTTGTTCAACATTTCGTTTCAAAAAGTAATGAAAAACCAGAATAACAAAAATCACTTTTACCCTACATTATTTTTAGTAGTTTCTAGTATGATTTTATCCATTTGTTTCCTCTGTCAGCAAATTGTCATTTTATTGAATTAGTGTCTCCACATTTGTGTGATCTGTTTATAGAACCTGTTAGAACTGTAGTGAAACATCTCCAGAGTCAATTTAAGTATTTGTTCTTCTAGCAAATATTTTTCTTATAATTTAAACAGAATGCTGCCGTTTTTCCAGAGGAAGTCAAAGGAAGAAAAATAAAACTGTAGATCAAGTTCCCAAAAGGCAAATGAACTGGGGGCGATAAAAGAAAAAGACTTGTCACGTCCTGGTATCTACTGTGGTCACGAGTACCAGCATACAAAGTCCCTACAGGGGGATTCTAAGAGTGGATGACAGGAAGGAAGAGCATCCAAGGGAAGCTGTCAAGAGATTTTATATTCTAGAGACTCCTGGGACTCACAGATCTTAAAAGACAAAATCTCCAAACATGATTTACTTAAAGATAGATGGGGAAAACAGGAAAGGGAAAGTTTCCTCAGAAAGTCTCCACCTATTCCTTTTTGGTGTTTTTACCATTTTTCTGTACATTGATAGATGTTGAAAATTTCTAAATTTATGTATTCTGCCCAAACCTCTCTCAGTTTTTTGGTTTTTTTTTTTTTTTTTTGCTAAATGGATATAGCTCCACTTGAATGTCTATCAGCTCCACAAACTTAACATATCAGCACTGAACTTAACCCAAAACCTGTTTCTCTTTTCTCCTGCCCCCTCTTCCCTCCTGGATTATCTCTTACCAGCCATTTGGTCCTCATGCTAAAGGACCCACAAGTCCTCCTCAGCTGCCCCCTCTCTTTTATTCTTAATCACCCTATTTTTAGACCCCTTCCCTTCCATTCCCTCCTCCTCCTCATTCCAGGGTCACAGTGATTTGCTTCCTTAATTTCTTGCCTGTAGTCTTATCCTCCTAATTTCTGCAGACACAGCAGTGAGCTGTAAGATCTCTCAATGGTTTCCCACCGCATACAAAATTTACCAATATGTTATGCATAATATCTGTTCCACAGCGTGTAATTAAACACATAGGGATGATGGTGGGGCAAGGTAGGTAGGGCTCATGGTCAAACACGTTTGGGAAATGAAATACCGTTAATCTAAAAATAAATAAGTTTCTTTCTTCACTGCAGAACTTCTCAGACCATTAAGTTTAATTTGTTAATTGTGAGACTCCTAAGTAAGTACATTTGTACAGTGTTTCCCAAACTTACTCATTCTTGGAACCATTTCCTGCGCGTCAGCTTTATGGGCCCAATGTTCTTTGGAACACACTTTTAAAAATCTAGTCTAGGGATGCCTGAGTGGTTCAGTCAGTTAAGTGTCTGCCTTCAGCTCAGGTCATGATCCCAGGGTCCTGGGATAGAGCCCTGCATTGGGCTCCTTGCTCAGCGGGGAGCCTGCTTCTCCCTCTCCCTCTGCCTGCCTTGCCCCCTACTTGTGCTCTCTTCTCTCTCACTCTCCCTCTCTCCATCAAATAAATAAAATCTTTTAAAAAATTAAAATAAAATAAAGCTAGTTTAAGAAAAAAGAAAAGAAGAAAGAAGAAAAAAGCTGGTTTACAGAATGACTACAACCTTTATTACTTTGCCTCTGCTGATCTCTCCATCTTCATGTCCTACCATTCTTTCCCTCAAAGTTGATATCCCAGGAATTCAACTTGTAGTTGTCTCCAGGCACCATACTCTCTTCATTTTGTGCACTTGGTAACACTGTCCTTTCTTCTGGGAATTATCTCCCTCTCTTCTTTCCCTTCTCCCCCCCCCCCCAAATCATTTCTCTTAACTTGTGATTCTGGCTCTTCCTTTAAGATGTAGCCTCAGGCATTACCCTCTCCAAGAAGCTTTCTCTGATACTCCAGTCTCACAGGAGTAGATACTCTTCCTCTGGGCTGCATAAAGGGGACCTTTATGATTTTGGAAAACTTTAAAACACTAAACTTCGCCTGTTACACTTATTAAATTTAAAGACATCTATAAGGCACAGAAATCAAACAGTTGTATTACTGCAGTTAGAGGCCTGAAAAATAATCTACCACCATAAGTTACTTGTCCTATAGAATTTTCCACTTTGATTCAACTGAGTGAATCCTTGTGATGGTATTTAACATTTTTTTCAGTCCCCCATAATTCCTGTAAACTGTTTAAGTACGGAGTCCTGATTAGATCCAGGTTTGATTCTTTGTCTAGAGCTTTTCATATATGGTGTATAATTCCTTTAGCCCCACATCAAGAAGTACATAGAATCTGCTTGTCCCACCTTTTGAAGAATCAGAAGAGTCAACTAAGTTATTCTATGGTGCCAAAACATACTGAGATACCTTACTTTGCCCCAAATGCTGACAGTCGTTAGAACATAGTTGAGGGTGGAGGGAGGAATATAGATATTCCAAGGGGTAGAGGCAGAATATTAAGGGATCACAGATGTCTCTATATTCACTGTAGACCAATGCATAGATGGCGTCTGTTTCCTTAACCTCCAGCATCTACCAGAAAGCAGTCCACTATAATAATCAAATTAGAGATGAACCAACTGTAAGATTTTTGGAGTATGGAAAGACAAAATGGGTTATCACCTGTAACAAAGAAGTTTGAAAACTACAAATCTATTAGAGTATAATTCCATCTTTTTATAAAAGACTTAATTCAGTAAATGTAAAACCCAGCACTGTAGCATTTGATTTGTATCCTGTCTACAAAGAGACTATGTTTATTAAACTAAGACTCAAGACTGCTGTAACCTTTAGGACTGTTTGCTTAATGTGTATCTGTTTTTGTGAACCCTCCCTCCCTGTATCTGAGCTGTCACTCACTGATGCTCTAAAATGTGTCTCTGTAATAAGGAACCTCCTTAGTCCTTAGCCCTTCTAATCTGCTCTTTGAAATTTTGTGTGGCCTCTGAATTAAAGCATCTAAGGTCATCGGTATGCTCTGCTGTGTTTCAGACTGTTGAAATTGAGAACAAGCAGTTGTATAATTGTTACTGTATTATCTAATTCAGAGAACATCATAATTTATGATTTCATTAAGTGATTCACTAAAAGGTTTGTTTTTATAAGAATAGCCCATTCGCCCAGCTGGCTCAGTCAGAAGAGCATCTGACTCTTGATCTCAAAATTGTGATTTTGAGCCCCATGTTGGGTGTAAAGGTTACTTAAATAAATAAAACTTTTTCAAAAATTAGGACTAGCCCATTGTTGGAAGTAAAACCTAGTATTTTTAACTAATGTATTTTCTTTAAAAATTAGATTACACCACCACCTTCACTGTCAGATCCACTTAAAGAGCTTTTTCGGCAACAGGAAGTTGTAAGAATGAAACTACGTTTGCAACACAGTATTGAAAGGGTAAGAAGTGTTTAAATTTATGCTAAAATAACTGTATTTTAACAATAGATTATAATGACCTACATTATATTTTATGTGTATATGTATATATACACACACACATACATATATAACTCTCTTAGGGGATTTTCCTCATTTAGAACCATTTTGAGAAATGGTTTGATTTTGTTACCTTGTACCTGTGTAGTTAGGGAATTTTTAAGCCTGTTTTAGGGTAGCTGTCCCTGTGTTACAGTTCATGTTGAGTGTATTTTTGATATATAAAAATCTCTAATAATTTCTTGTTATCCATTTGTTGACTTTGTGGAACTAAAGTGGTGAATTCCTGGTTAGACAGTTGGATTTCCGAGTTTTGGAATTGTTGCTTGGTACCAACTGCTTTAGTGCAGAATACTTAGAAAAGTTGTGCTTATTGGTGCTTATATGTCTGCTTTCATACGCTAGTTTCTAGTTGTTAATCTTGGCATGGAATGACATGAGAAAACCTGTCTATTTATAGAATCATAAAAGTCATGTCACTTGGATTGACAAAAATGTAGCACCTTCTTAATCTTTTGGGAGGGCCAGGGACTTCCAAAATTTGATATGAGCTCTGATCCTTCTTCACAGAGGTGTGTATATACTCATACAAACAAAAGTATGCAATTTCTTTGATTGGTACGTAATTGATTCCCTAGGGCAGAGGTTTTTAACTTTTTTGTGCCATAGGACCCCTGTAACAATCTGGTAAATATAAAACCGTTTCTCAGAGTTATGTTTTTAAATTAATAAATTTATAGCATTGCAAAGAGAACAATAAATAAAAGAAGCACTGATACAGAACTTACAACATTGTGCATGACCTATGTCAGTGAGTGTTTTGTTCTCAATAAGTTCGGTCATATAACACACGTCAATAGCTATTTCAACCATCAGGCATGTTTGAAGCCACCTGATAACATATTTTCATCTATTCATCTATCCATGTAACAAAAGCTATGCTGCCTTACAGACAGTTAAGAATTCTCATGTGAACTGTGCAATTTTTAGAACTTCAACAAATAGTAAAAATGACTCACATGCTTCCATATACTGACCAACAAACAATTTAAAATGCCTGACCAATGTGACAGCAAACAAGGATACCATTTGGGGGCAGTATCTGCAACAATTATAATATGAATTGAAAATATTTGTGATTTCTGTGGATGGCGAAGTTGTGTATACTTCTGATATTTCTGTGCTTTATGGCCTACATTCATAATTGAAAGAAATGCCAGTTGGAGGTTAGTAAAAATAAAGATAGAATTTTTCACGTCCAGTTTCACAGATAACCCTCTCCTCAGTCTATCCATGGGCTTCTTGGGAACGTTAGGACCCCAAGTCAAGAACCTCTGTTCTAGGGTCATTTTTCCTATTGAAAATGATGACAATACTTGAATGCCCCACTGAATGAACAAACACATTTTAGAGCCAGAGCTCCTGGCCCAGTTTCTCTGCCTCTCCAAGAACTAAGAGGAGGCAGTATTTGGGGCATGCATAACCCATTCTCAGAAGACATTGTTTGAGGAGCCGTTCTCTAGAATGCAAAGACATAACATTAAGAATGGTAACCTAAAGTGGACTATTTAGGCTGTGACTTAAGCAGCTTATCTTTGTTAGATATTTTAGGGGAGGGAGTCTGACTTCAAATAATATATTTCTTTCTCATATATGTTAAGGGATTTTGGGTTATTGCTCTTAATCTCTATATGACTTTGGCCAAACTTTTAAGAAAACTTCTCTTCTAGCTATTTTTTCTTAGTATCTGATCATTTTTTTTGGATATTTTATCACACAAAGTCCCACCTTAAACTTGTACTTAATAAATCCTAGGTGTTAGACTTACCTCTTCTCTTTTGAGTATCATTTGTCACATAAAATTTAAGAGATTAAATAGGACTCTGTTTCTTTGTGTTTTCACTAAACTATAAATACAGTAAAACTCTACAGTAATACACATTTGGACATAATGAGGCCTCCGTGCTCAGGGGAAGGATAAAGTTCTTGTCGAGAGAGAATAAGGAATGTGGTGGGAAGAAGACCGGCCACATCTTTAATATTTTCTCAGCCTAGCCTGCCAGACAGAACCAACAAAATGATGAACATCTTATAATGGAAGGATTCCTGGACTCAAAACCTATGTCCTTGAAGTTCTAACCAGCCACAGGTCCCAGGGTTGTCCCCACTGATGTTTAAGCCAAAGAAGACAGTTACCACCAGATGGCACAAGTCTGTAACCAGTATCACAATGGGTTGGAATCTGTAACTACACCCTAGGAATTCCTAGTCTGCTAAATGCAGAGGATGCTTAGATCATTTCATTAACTTAATGATAGGGTGAGTTTGCATATTACATAATTGGAAGTATTGCACCCCAGTTAACACATTTTAAGACAGGATTGTACTGTGATTGTCAGAGGTTTAAAATCAGCATCAAAGAACAGTGTGTGTTTCTATGAAAATACTCATTATAAAACAGAAGCTACCATCACAATGGCACACCACTTCACACTATTAGAAAGGCTATACTTAACAAGTGTTGGCAAGGATGTGAAAAAATTGGAACCTCATACATTGCTGGTGGAAATGTAAAATGATACAACTGCTGTTAACAGCTTGGCAGTTTCTCACCAGGTGAAACATAAAACTACCATATGATCCAGTACATCCACTCCTAGTTATTTACCTAAGAGAAACAGAAAATATGCATCCAAACAAAAACTTGAGCATGAATGTTCATAGAAGCATTATTCATGATAGCACAAAGCTAGGAACAACCCAAAAGACCATTAGCTGTTGAACGGATTAAGTATGGTGTATTTATACAGTGGAATATTAATCAGCCAGAAACAGGGATGAAGTACAGATACTTGCTGCAACACAGATAAACCTTGAAAACATGTGACATGAAAGAAGCCAGTTACAAAATACCACATGTTCCATGGATCCATTTGTAAGAAAAGGTTCAGAGTAGATAGGTAAATCCATAGGATCAAAGAGTAGCGCTCCAGGGGAGGAGAAGGTATATGGGGCATGACTGGTGATAGATACGGAGTTTCTTTTTGGGGTGATGAAAATGTTCTGAAATTAGTGGTGATGGTTGAACATCTTGGTGACTATACTAAAAGCCACCATGTACACTTGATAACTTTTTTAAAAAGCCTGCCACTTTTGGAAAGAGAACAGTTACTTATTCTTTTATGAGTTCTCAAATCTCTCAAGCTTTCTTTGAAGAAAAAACTTATCTGAGGGGCGCCTGGGTGGCTCAGTCAGTTAAGTGTCTGCCTTCGGCTCAGGTTATGATATCGGGGTCCTGAGTTAGAGCGCCATGTTGGGTTCCCTGCTTGGCAGGGAGTCTGCTTGTCCCTCTCCCTCTGCTCCTACCCCCACTCATGCTTATTCTCTAATAAATAAATAAAATCTTTTACAAAAGAAAAAACTTCTCTGAACTTCAGGTTCTTTAGTACATTTTAAGTAATTTTATTTTTTTTGAAAAATCAGGTGATTGAAGAATTATGGTGTTTTTTTTTTCCATTCTTGGTTCAACTAGGAAAAACTCATTGTATCCAATGAACAGGAAGTTCTACGAGTTCATTACAGAGCTGCAAGAACATTGGCAAATCAAACACTGCCATTCAGCGCGTGCACTGTGTTACTGGACGCAGAAGTGTACAGTGTGCCGCTGGACGCTCAGGTAAAGTGCCACTGATACACTTAAATGTTCCTGAATACAGCGTGGGTGCTTTTTTCACCTATTTCCATAGAAGAAACTTGAATTCAGCAATCAGTAAACTCAAAGGAGAAAAATAATTCTTGCAGAATAAAGTACTTCTAGATCACTCGATCTTTTTTCTAAAATCCTCTAAACATTAGACTTATATTATAAAAATTGATATTTACAAAACCAATATGTGTTTAGGATAGTGCCCTTTTACATAATTTGTAATTTGTTTCTAAAGTGGGAGTTTGGGGGCGCCTGGGTGGCGCAGTCGTTAAGCGTCTGCCTTCGGCTCAGGGCGTGATCCCAGCGTTATGGGATCGAGCCCCACAGCAGGCTCCTCCACTGGGAGCCTGCTTCTTCCTCTCCCACTCCCCCTGCTTGTGTTCCGTCTCTCGCTGGATGTCTCTGTCTGTCAAATAAATAAATAAAATCTTTAAAAAATAAATAAATAAAGTGGGAGTTTGTACCTTCAAGCAACTGGAAAGCAACTGGAAAGCAACTGGAAACTGGAAAACACTACAGGCAGATTGAAGCTCTAGATTGTGGCGGTGCTAAAACAGGGCCAGGCTTTTGTTTTCATCTTGGATATTGCTGGAATAAATAAATATAGTTGTGAAAAAAAAAACTGTAGCTATGTCTTGAATAAAGTTTACTGCCACATAGAAATTATATGAATTCAGAACCAAACATATCAGTTGTCAGAATTTCTTATGCCTCACAAACCAGAATGAAATGTATTGGTCATAGAATATAATGATTAAAATAAAGAGTATAATAAGCATGGATAATGAAGGATTATCACACACAAATACTAGGAAATGCTGTTTTAAGTCAGAATAGAAACATAAAGGATATAGGGTATATTACAGAGAAAATTATTTAATTCTCCCTGGGCTTTACTTTTCTCCTCTGTTTAAAGATTAAAAGATTAAACTAGATCAGTAGATTTCAAACTTTCTTAAGTTACCAACTGTTTTATCCAAATGAAAGTATTCAGAGATATTTGAAAAGGCTATTAAGAATAATAATTGGGGTGGGGAGCCTGGATGGCTCAGTCTGTTGAGCATCTGACTCTTGATTTCAGCTCAGGTCATGATCTCAGGGTCATGAGATCGAGCTCTGCATTGGACTCCACTGTGGGCATGGAGCCTGCTTAAGATTCTCTCTCTCCCTCTCCCTTTGCCCCCCCCCCCATTTGCACGTATACGCTCTCTCAAAAAAATACTACTACTACTAATTAGATCTTAAGAAAGAACTATTTGACTCTAAGGAAGTAAACACTGGAAAGGCCACTGAGGGAATGTACATAATTCTCAGCTTTAAAGAATTTAAAGGGACGAATGAATGTTTTTTAATAATGGAAATGAACAGTTTTAACTATGTTACTAAAGGCTGGACTAGACAGTGTAATAACTTGAGACCTTTTAAAGTTTTGTGCAATTATAGAGTAATGAAATCAATTTTAGAACAGTATAAATCAAGCCACAGGGAAAGTCTCTTGAAGATTTCTGATTTACAGTGGTTGGGTAAACATACCTTTTTATTTTCTCTTCCGGAATTCCAAAACGCACTGAAATGACAAAAGACATGTAAAAATAAATACCAGCCCATAGCAGAACTGAAAATCGAGATGGAAAGCCACTGGGCCACAACGTGATGACACTTCTGATAAATGAGAATCTATTGCCCCAGATAGGTTTATAAGGAGAACATCAAAAATAAGTGAGTTTTCCCAGTAAACCCTTAGAATGATCCCCAGATCAGAGACTAGAAGAAGATTAGGCCATGATCAGATTAATAATTAAAGGACAGAAGAACTTAATCCTTCTCCTGAGGAAAACTGTGGAACTCTTACCCATCCTTTTACTGCCTTTAGAGTAGATGGTCTCCCAACTGAGTAGCAGCTCCTATGAGAATAGCCTCCAAGGAATTAAGGAAAAGGAAAATAAATCTACCCTTCCTGGCTAAGGGCTTGGATCGTCCATTAGCCTACTTTCTCATCAGACCTCTTACTTTTCAAAATGAACTTGTAATATTAAAAAGATTCAATAATAAAATGCTAGGTACTCAGAACATCTTATGGAGGACCAAGGAAGAAGTGATAACAGTTAAAACGTGAGCATCTACATGATGCCTGGATGTCACTCTGGTACCACTGGGGTAGTAGTAGTAGTAGTAGTAGTAATTACAGCAGACGTTGATTGGAGTGAGTGCTGCCTCCGTGCCCAAGCATTCTGATGAGGACTTCAGAGACTTAATTCTCAAAACAAGATTCAAAGAGATATTCATCCCATTTTACAGAGTAGAAAATTGAGAAAGTACATAATTCAAGATTACATAATAAGACACAAAGCTGGCATTTGAGTACAGCCTGACTTGATTCCAAAACTGGTATTCTTAAGAGTTTATACAGAATTTCTTTATGATCACTCCAAAATATTGGTCCTGGAAAAACTGTTGGCTTCAAAGTCCTATAGCCCGCCCACTTTTTCTCCCTATGTATATGGTAAACATTAAAATTAAAATGAGATATGAAATCAATTTTACTTTAATATCCTAGGCATAAAAAGATAATGATGGCATATCAGTTTTAAATTGGGTTATTAAATCATATGGTATTCAACTACTTTTGATGTTCTCTTTCAGTCTGATGACAGTAAAACTTCTGTGAGGGATCGCTTTAATGCAAGACAGTTC
This sequence comes from Ursus arctos, assembly GCF_023065955.2. Lineage (NCBI taxonomy): Eukaryota > Metazoa > Chordata > Mammalia > Carnivora > Ursidae > Ursus > Ursus arctos. The sequence goes on from NW_026622841.1 coordinate 55,959,674, forward strand.
ATGTCTTGGTTACAAGATGTGGATGATAAATTTGACAAATTAAAGGTATGTATGTTTAGAAGTTCAATGCAAATGGATGCTTCCCTCTTAAGCAGAAAGTGCAGCTTTGTTAGGAGTGACTAGAAAAGGGGATAGCCATTAGTCCTGCGTCTTCCTGCCAGCTACATTTGGAAAGTAAAGGAAAATAAAGAGCACAAGTCCATTTTTCAAGACCACTGTAGTATGAAAGATGAAACTATCAGAGTAAAAGTTTCTGATGGGGATCTTTATGTGTCCAAGTCTGGTGATAGTTCTGACAGATGAAAGAATGGGGGAGAGCAATAACAAAGAAAATGCACTGCAAACAGTTCATAAAGAAAATTATTTGGTTTGAGATTTTAAATTGTTTTAAAAGTCACTTCTCTGATGTTCATGATTCTTTTGATAGTTGAAATCTCATTATTTGAAAGAACAGCTTCAAATTAAAGGCTGTGAGGTCAGACAGTGGTGAAGTTGCAGACCCAGAAATAGTTGGCGTATAGGTACAGGGTAAAGCAGAAATGGTGTGTAATTCAAAAACTTAATCACTAAAGGAACTATGGATGAGATTAATTTTTAAAGCAAATTTAACAGAAAAATCAATTAACTCTTCTCTTCTTCTCAATAGACCTGTCTTTTAATGAGGCAACAACATGAAGCTGCAGCTTTAAATGCCGTCCAGAGATTAGAATGGCAGCTCAAACTCCAGGAACTTGATCCTGCCACCTATAAATCTATCAGCATTTATGAAATCCAGGAGTTTTATGTTCCCCTTGTTGACGTTAATGATGACTTTGAATTGACTCCTATATAGCGGCCATTCCTTCCGGTGTTTTCATCTTAAACTCACGTGGCTCAAGAGTATTAAACTGTGGAACACTGCCTTTTGAGAAAAATACTGCTATTATGCCTTTACAGTTGTTAGTAAAGTTTGACTAAAGTTGGTTATGTAGTAAACACTGTCATTTTATAAAAAAATGAAAATAGAATTATTTGGATCCTAGATCCAAACAGTTTCTAACTGAAATCTATTATTTATATTGGTGAGAGGTAACTATTGCATTAGAGCATGTTGGCAGACTGTGGTAGACATTTTAAAAGCTGAGAATCTGCTAACAGCACTGGAAGTTGTTAGCAGTCTTAAGTGACAAGATAACCACTAGCATTCAAATCTTTCAAGTTTTATTGGAATATATTGGTAAACTTAAAGGTTCAATTCCTACCAAATAGTTTCTAACGTGGAAGAAAAACTCGGCACAAAATTTCTTCAGTTTATTTTATCTGTAAATTAATTGTACAGTTTTCTTTTCAAAAGTTTTAATATTGTCTTCCTTTTTAATAACTTATTTTATACATATTGTGCAGATGTAAATCTTGTAATTAATGGTCAAAATGTATACAAAGGGATTGGTAGTCAAAACATGTACAAAGAAATAATTGTAAAGCTGTTGTGTCTAATGTTTTATTGGACCAAAGTTGTAGTTTGTATGGAGTGTAGTAGTAATGTGTTCAGGTAGCAAAACTTCTAAATAGGCATGCATGTGTTTGAGTTAGCTTGTTGTCATCACCAGAATTGTAAAGGTTGTGACTTAGTTGTATTGCATGCTTCCTATAATTTAACTCTCCATAAGCGATGCCTCAAGTAGTGTAGGGTGCTTCATGCCAGTCTCCTGGGGTAGTTCCTGTGACTCACTATGCTGGACACATAGCTCTTTTTCCATCTCGCAGTAGAACCTATTCTCCCTCCCAAAATGCCTTTGAATGAAAATTCTGAAATTGTAAATGTCTATTTTAATACTCAAGTATGAAAGAATCTGTGAATATATGTAAATATGTTTAATAAATTTTATTGGTCATGTTAAATCATTGTAAAACTTTTTTACATTGCTTAAATATAATGTTTTAAGCTTAATAACCTTTGCACTTTTAAAATACAAACTGAGTACTCAAATCAAAAAAGAGATATTCGGTAATCAAAATAAGTACAAGAAACAGGCATATTCTGATCAATCTCTTCAATATTTATGAAAAATTGATTAATATGTTGTATTTTTTCCTTGTATCAAGATGCAAAACATAATTTTCAGAATTTTATAATTAAAATAAGATTTGGTATGCTGTTTTTAATAAAATAATTAGCAATATACTTAGAAAAAATCCAGTTTCTCCTGTAACATGAAGTAGATTAAATATTCAGGAATATTTCAGGTCTGAAATCTGCTAAACTTATTAAACATTTTTGAAAGGAAAATTAGGTTATATGTAAAATTGAACATAAGCATATGAGATAAAAGTTACAGAACTTTCCACAGTACTTTCTTGAATTATAAAATAATACTGGATATTTTTTATTCTGATAGAGAAAAGTAAAAAGAATATATGAGGACTAAAGTGACTTAAACTCAGCAAGCAAGTTGGAAATCCCAGCTAACGGGAGAGAATGTAAAAATTGAAGGTTTTGAGTGCAAAGGTATATATTAAGCTTAGGGAGTTTTGAATTTTTACGTCAGTTTATATTTTAACTCCTACTGTACCTGGCATGCGCAATAAAGCAGCACGTGTAAAGATACACAGTGCAAGGACTTCATTATAAAGGTTGGATGTAGTGTTCTTTAGGAATTTAGATGAGAGATTTGGGCCTTTTTTATTGGATAAATGGGGCCAAGAAAGGCAGGGTAGATTTTGAAGCACTGGTTTTGTTGAAGTTAAGTTTATTAAGGCTGGGAACATTAAAAGCTAATTTATAAAAGCAATACTTTTTAATATGGAAAAACTCAATGCAAATTTTGTTTATACTTTTGCCTAAAAATAAAAAAACAGATTATTAAGCATTGAAGTCATAGAAAATATGAGAGGGGTAAATTTATACAGCATTTTGTTCTGAGGGTCCAACTGGAAAAGGCGGGGAAATTACTGTTTGGCCAAACAGAACAAGCTGCAGAAGAGAACAAGCACGGAAGCAGGGATCTGGCATATTTTAGTTGTCCCAGCTTCTTAAGTACTAACCCTCGTGCTCACCCTCTTCAGTGGTACCTCAAGTTGCTGGAGCCTCTCTGCCATGATTCTCCTTCTGCAGATTTCCTTTGTAAAGCGACTCACAGCTAATCAGATAGCTTAAAAGAAAAGTGAATGCATTCTCGGAACTTATACTTAAGTAGTTAAGAGCTTTTGATATTAAAGATATTCTAAAGCTCTGAAATACTAAGAAAAAACTTGGAATGGGGTATATACCTGAAAAGATTTAGGATTCTGAAAGAGAAATAAAGGATGGTTAGTTTAATCAGTGATTTTTTTTTTTAACTATTCAAATATCATGAACAAGATATACTAAATTGTACCTAAGGATTTGTATTTCTTTAAATCTTGTTCTAAATCATATCTGTTTAATAAATGACTAGTTGATATTTGTGCATGTTATTTAATAAAGAGTTATATTTTTATAGAAAAAAAATAAGAGTGAAATGTGTGCTAAATGTTTTTTACTTTCCACTCCCACGTGACTCTAAGCCAAACACCAATGTTTACTTGGGCAGTAGCAAAATTACAGAAATACTCATTTTGGGGACAGCCTCTGAAGAATAGCTCAACTCTACTCATTAATGAGGTCTCAGAAATGAATTTTACATGTTAGACATGGTGCAAACTTCATAACCACAGAAATCTCAAGCAAAGACCCCATGAGGCTTATTTTAACTGACTTAATAATTATGCACTTATTCTAGAAATTGAGTGCAGTGCTAAATATGTATTTTTTTTTTCTTAGTTATCCAGAAAGCTAGCAATATTTTTTATTCTATTTCTGGTATCCTGATACATAAACCCCAAAAATTTTATATAGAGGAAATTGACTTTAAAACTCGTGAGATAGTCTTATCTTCTTGTATTTTAAAGAGAGTGTTTTCATGAGTTTTCTAAAAATCCCTTTCAAACATGTAGGGCAAAAAGATTGATACAAAAGACACTAATCCTTGGAAAGGCTTGTGTGAAGTTTAATGGATTAAATATCTTGTAATTCATTTTCCTGGTGCCTTTCTTGACACTGTAGTCTCCCTTGTCCCTAAAATGGAGTTACTAAGCCTCCACAGTAGCAGTTACCCGGAGTATTTCTAGTCAGTAAAACGAGTTCATAGAATAAATTGTGGCAAATGAAGTTTAAATAATTCCCTTAATCAACATGGTGAAAAAGGCATGTAGAATTATAAGTATTAGCATAAAAACAGTGAAAAATAAATCTAGAATGACTTGTTTCTGGTGATTAAATGTTAAATGCTACACAGTATCTGCAAATAATGTAAATTGTTTATACACGTGCATATCTCCGTAAGAGAAAATCGCATGTAAGATCGTTCACCTAAAGATAAACACCTTCACTTGCATGAGGATTCAGTTTTACTGGATGGATTAGTTACACAGAATTTAAGATTATTTATGAAACACATTTATTTAACTCTGTTGATGACTTTTTAAATGCTTTAAAAAAAAAAAAAAAGCTATATGCCATGTCAAAATATCTGAGTAGTCCAGATAAAAAGCTTTTAGGTAGCCACTGTTTTCCCCACTTCTGAAGGGAATTTTGCTGTTAATACACAAAATGAAGCAAGCTTTTGTGGCATATGTTCACAGATTAAAGAACAAGACCTGTCTGCCCGTCACTCAAGAGCTCATTATCAGTACCTTCTCCATTTTTTTTTAAACTGGTTTAAATCCAGTTGAAACAAACAAAAGCCACTCCTACCAAATGTATACACTGTTACCATTGCCAGAATCGCGATTATTTCCACCACCGAAGCTCCCCCGTGTCCCTTTGCAGTCAGTACTCCCTACCCCAGAAGCAACCACTGATTCCCATCACTGTATGTTACTTGTACCTGTTCTTGAACTTCATATGAATGGAATCAAACAGTATATACTATTTTCTTGTGTCTGCCTTCTCTCAACATAAAGTTTTGAAATTAATCCATGTTGCATATATCAGTAATATGTTCCATTCTATTAATGAGCAGTAGTATATTGTACAAACTTGTTTATTCATTCTCTTGTTGGTAGACATTTGGATTGTTTCCAATTTGGGGGCTGTTGTGAATAAAACTGTGAATCTGCAAGTCTTTTTTCGTGGACATATTCTTTCATTCTTGGGTACATACCTTGGAGTAGTACGTCATAGAGTATCGTGTGTTTGACTTTATTAGAAACTGACAGTTCTCCATAGTGGTTGTACTATTTTATACCCCTACTTATGAGAGACCCAGCTGCTTTGAATCTGCATCAATATTTGGGGTTGTCAGTCTTCAGTTTTAGCAGTTTGGGAGGATGTGTAGTGGTATCTTGTGCCTTTAATTTGCATTTACCTGATGACTAATGAGGTTGAACATTACTTTTCATATGCATATTGACCATTTGTACATATTTTGTGAAATGTCCTCAAGTGTTTTGCTCATTTTTATTGGGTTGTCTTCGTTACTCATTTGTAGGAATTTTTTTATATATTCTGCATATAAGTCCTTTGGTCAGACACATTTGTTTGTCCTGAGGGTTTTTACCTAGTCTGTGGCCTGCCTTTCCATTTTTTCTTAATGACTAGTTTCTGGAGTCCTAAAAGTACTTCGAGAACCTTTGTTTCTGTGTTTTATCAGTTGATGTTTACCAAAGAAGAAGTTAAAACAAAAAACAAGTTTTAAATGTATTAATAAACCTATTTCATGTATGTTTTTATGAAAAATATACTTCCAAAATTAAAAATTAGTGAGAAAAATGTGTAATTTTAAATTTTGCAAATCTCCTTAATATCTGGCCAAATAGAAGAAAGCTTAGAAATTTCCTATCTGCTTCTGCACTCTATGTGTTGTCTGCACTCTATTATTTGTTTGGCTTTTGGTTTGGTTTGGTTTGGTTTGTATGAAGAAAATACGGCCTCACACAAATAGTAGGAAAAGGGGGAGAATATTTTAATATTTTAAATATCTAATAGATTTTCAAACAAATGTGGGCAGCATTCTTTGATTCCACATCAAAACACAACAAATAGTTTAATTTTTTTTTTGAAGATTCTATTCATTTATGAGAGAGAAAGAGTACAAGCAGGGGTACGGGCAGAGGGACAAACAGACTCCCTGCTGAGCAGGGTGCCCAATGTGGGGCTCAATTCCAGGACCCTGAGATCATGACCTGAGCCGAAGTCAGACGCTTACCCGACTGAGCTACCCAGCTGAACAAATCGTTTCTAGAAGGTTAGTCACCTTGTGGAATCTGAAACTTACGTAATCAATTTTTGCTAACTCTGTTACATTAAATCTATTACTCTATCTTGCACTTTGAATCTTTTAGCAATGAATGATTTTTAACATCATGTATTGATCATTTAGAAAACATTGGTTCACTGTTATGTGTGTCTTCCAAATGTTGACAGACCTCATTATGTAATACCAAAAATTCACACTTGTTAACAGCACCACTGATTTCATCAGAAATGTCTTTTAAGGGGCGCCTGGGTAGCGCAGTCGTTAGGCGGCTGCCTTCGGCTCTGGGCGTGATCCCGGCGTTCCAGGATCGAGTCCCACATCGGGCTCCTCCGCTGGGAGCCTGCTTCTTCCTCTCCCACTCCCCTGCTGTGTTCCCTCTCTCGCTGGCTGTCTCTCTCTGTCAAATAAATAAATAAAACCTTTAAAAAAAAAAAAACGAAATGTCTTTTAAGGATTGTGAAGCTGTAAGTAACAACTACAAGTTTTCCAGAATTCCACTTTTCACTTGAAAGGTCAAATGTTACTGGCAACAAACACTGTCAGTTGTTTAAAGTGACAGGCTTTTGAGCCGTTGGGTGGCTCAGTTGGTTAAGTGTCTGCCTTTGGGTCAGGTCATGATCCCAGGGTTCGGAGATTGAGCCCCACATTGGGCTCTCTGCTCAGTGGGGAGCCTGCTTCTCCCTCTGCCTCTGCCTGCCGCACCCCCTGTTGTGCTCTCTGTCAAATAAATAAAATCTTTAAAAAAATAAAATAAAGTGACAGGCTTTGACCAAAGTACCATGTGATATATATATCAAATTATATATATATCTCACATCATCATGTTTTTACTTAATAGCAAAATAATTTACCATTTCATTAAACATCATATGGACATTCCATAATTTATTTAACCAGCCTCGTCTTAGACACTTAGGTATTTTGCGGATTTTTTTTTTAAGATTTTATTTATTTATTCGACAGAGATAGAGACAGCCAGCGAGAGAGGGAACACAAGCAGGGGGAGTGGGAGAGGAAGAAGCAGGCTCATAGCAGAGGAGCCTGATGTGGGGCTCGATCCCAGATCGCCGGGATCACGCCCTGAGCCGAAGGCAGACGCTTAACCGCTGTGCCACCCAGGCGCCCCTTTGCGGATTTTTATTAACCAAGAAAAAGATATTCAATGAACATCTTAGTACTGAGATAAATTCTTATGCTAAAACATATTAGCATCTCAGCAGTCATTCTGCCTGCTTTTCGCTTACAGAGAAATGGACATCTGGTTCTTTTAGACCAAGGAGCAGATACCTTCTCAGACTCCTTAACCTTCAGAATTCTAGGCTGAACTAATAACTTTAGAATGGGCTTATGAGTCTAATTTCATTCAGAAGTCCACAGCCATTAGATTTTTCTGCATGGGAAACTCAGTATTTTGGATTACACACAGGACTGTTCTTTTTTTTTTTTTTTTTTTAAGATTTTATTTATTTATTCAACAGAGATAGAGACAGCCAGCGAGAGAGGGAACACAAGCAGGGGGAGTGGGAGAGGAAGAAGCAGGCTCATAGCAGAAGAGCCTGATGTGAGGCTCGATCCCATAACGCCGGGATCACGCCCTGAGCCGAAGGCAGACGCTTAACCACTGTGCCACCCAGGCGCCCCCGCACAGGACTGTTCTAGCCAACAAGTAAGATCCAGAGTAGCAAAATTTCCCGAATTCTCCACCATGAGAATTCTTCATTGTCGTGAAGATCAGACAGGGTTCACATATGAACTCTGGTAGGAAGACTGCCTAGCAATCAATCTGATGCCCTAATATTACAAAATACATGATGCTAAGGATATGATTCTTCTAATTCTTAGGGTTACTTCAGTATTTTTTCAGGGGCTTTTTATACTATCTATGCAATCTTTTACCATATAGAGGCTTTCCAGTAGGTTATGATAAAGTCAACTCCCCTAATCTTGGAGCTCCTAATCATGAGTAAGAATACTTACTGAAACAGGCTATTCCCTCTGTACATTTGTTCTGAACAACACTACATGATGGCACCAATATTTTTCCCTATTGATTTTGGGGAAAGAGGCTACAATTTTTCGTGGCAGCTTGTTAATGCTTTTTAATTCGAAAGTACATTTGTATTATAGTCCAAAGTCTTTTCCCTATTAGTCACCTCTATACCAGAGTAATTACATTAAAACATAATTCTCTTTCAACAGAGGCACAGAAATGTATTCTTTTTACATGCTAAAAATAATTTTTTCACATTTTCACTTCCACTGATGCTGAAGCAGCAGAACAATCCTATGACCTCACAAGAGTGTTGGGCACAGTTTGTGTTCCCATCAGCCAAGAAGGAAAGATCTAATACACAGGGCATCAAATAGAGTCCTCAGGAGGGCATTGACTTTGCGAGGCCAAATAAGCCCTGAATCCCCTCTGGTCAATCCTAAAAATTAGCTTCAAAAAGATCAAACCGGGGGCGCCTGGTGGATCCGTCAGTTAAGCGTCTGCCTTTAGGTCAGGTCATGATCTCAGGGTCCTGGGATCGAGTCCCGCATGGGGCTCCCTACTCCGCCTCTGCGGGGAGTCTGCTGCTTCCTCTCCCTCTGCCTGCTGCTCCCCCTGCTTGTGCTGCCTTTCTCCGTCAAATAAATAAATCGAATCTTGAAAAGAAAAGAAAAGAAAAGAAAAAAGATCAAACCAGGGGCACCTGGCTGATTCAATTTGTAGTAGAGCACATGACTCCTGATCTCGGGGTTGTAAGTTTGAGCCTCAGGTTGGGTGTAGAGATTAGTTAAAAGTAAAATCTTAAAAAAGTATATTTTAAAAAATCAAACTTTCCAGGTAACTCAATTGCATGACTGCACCTCATCCATCACTAATGGAATACAACAAAATCCGGTAACCAACGATGGAAAAGTTGCAATGTTTGGATCCAGTAAAAAATGATCAGGCATATGGGCGCCTGGGTGGATTCGGCTCAGGTCATAATCCTGGGGTCCTGGGATCAAGCCCCGCGTCGGGCTCCCTGCTCCGCCAGGAGCCTGCTTCTCCCTCTCCTCCCTGCTTGTGCTCTCTCTCCTCTGCCATCTCTCTCTCTCTCAAATCAACAAATAAAATCTTTAAGAAAAAATGATCAGGCAATAAAGATGCAGGAAATTATGACCCTTAACCAGAAAAAAATAGAAATTGAATGAGAAATAAAAGCAATGATGGAACTAGTAAATAAGTACGTTAATACAACTATTATAGTCTGTGTTTGTACAGAAAAGTAGAAGAAAACGTAACCATAAGAAGGAAAGAAAGGGAGATAAAGTTTTAAAATAGCCAATAGCCAATGCCTAAACTTCAGTGCTTGGCACACAATAGATCCTCAAATGACTTGTCCAATATGTATTTCTGTTGAATCATTCAATGCAGTTTTTCATGGGCACCCATGGGAGAACTTTCTGTCAAGCATGAGTATGAGGAAAAGCAGCACTTCTAGTTCATTTTTATCCTACAAATACTGTGGATGTTGTGATGAGTTGTGTTTTCTTTCTTTGCATTTGCTATGAAAATGCTTAGAATCAATCTGTTACCTTCATCTCAATTAGTCATTTTTGTGCCACTCTGTGCCCAGCATTATTCTCTTGACCTTATTTTCCTTCCTTTCAAATTCCCTACATGGTTATTTGACCCTTCCTGTATCATTTGTATTTTTCTAAGCTTCTTCCAATCCTTCCTGGAAAAAGCAAGCCATAAACATATGAAAAAAAATAGACACTACAGTGAGGTACCATTTTGCACCCACTGGGATGCCTATAATCAAAATTATGAAAAATATGAATGCTGGCAAGGATGTGGAGAAATTGGCGCTCTCATACTTTGCTGGTGAGAATGTAAAATGGCACTGCTGCTGCGGAAAAAGCAGTGCTGCAGTTTCTCAACGAGTCGAACATAGAGTTACCATATGGCCCATTCCACTCCCAGTTATATACATGAAGGAATTAAAAGTAAGTGTTCAGGGGCGCCTGGGTGGCTCAGTCTGTTAAGCGTCTGACTCTTGATTTCAGCTCAGGTCACGACCTCACGCTCATGAGATGGGACCCTGTGCTGGGCTCCACACTGGAGCCTGCTTAGATTCTCTCTCCCTCTCCCACTGCTCCGCTCGACCCCACAACTCGTGTGCGCGTGCACTCTCTCTCTCTAAAAGAAAAAAAAAGTGTTCAAACAAAAATTTGTACATGAATGCTCATAGCAATACTGTTCGCAATGGCCAAAAGTAGACATAACCCAATTGTCCATCAGCTGATGGCTAGATAAACCAAATGCGGCATATCTTACAATGAAATATTACTCAGCCACAAAAAGGAATGACGTTTTGATAGATGCCACAACATGGATGAACCTTGAAAATAGTATGCTGAGCACCTGGGTGGCTCAGTCAAGCATCTGCTTTCCACTTAGGTCATGTTTGTTGGGGTCCTGGGATCAAGCCTCATGTTGGGCTCCCCGCTCAGTGGGGGGTTGGCTTCTCCCTCTCCCTCTGCTCGTGCTCTCTCTCTCTCTCTCAAATAAATAAAATATTTTTTGAAAAAGAAAAGAAAATATTATGTTAAGTGAAGAAGCCAGATAAAAAGGCCACATACTGTCTGACTCCATTTATCTGAAATATCCAGAAGAGACAAACCCATAGAGACGGAAACTAGACTAGTGATTGCCAAGGTGGGGTGGGGACTGTGTCATTGCTTAGCGGATACTGGGTTTCCTTTGGAGGTGAGAGAACTGTCCTGGAATTCGATAGTGGTGATGGTTGCTTAACATTGTGACTATACTAAATGCCACCAAATTGTATACTTTTAATGGTTAGAATGGTAAATTTTATCTTAAATGAATTTTAACACACACAGCATTAAGTTCCTGGGTACTTAGTACTCCTCTTTACAAGGTGGTGCGGCTCTGAGAACTGAGGGACCGAGGCTGTCCTGGGTGGTTTGCTGCTAGGACACTCCTCCTCCCAGCCAGCCCTCCTCTGGTCACTCACCTCCCTTCACCTCCACCCCCAAGTCCCCCTCTCTGCCCCTTCAAGTCTGAACTTCCCATCACACCAAGCATAAGCCTCCAGGAAGTCTTTCTGATTATTCCAAGCACCACTGATCTCTGCTTTTAGTTCTTTCTTGCTTGCTTTCTCTTTCTTTCTTCCTTCCTCCCTTTCTTCCTCCCTCCCTTCCTCCCTCCCTCCCTTCCTTCCTTCCTTCCTCCCTCCCTCCCTCCCTTCCTTCCTCCCTCCCTACCTTCCTTCCTTTCTTCCTTCTTTCCTTCCGCTCTTTCTTTCTCTCCCTTCCTTCCTTCCCTCTTTCCCCCCTTCCTTCCTTTCTTTTTTAAAGATTTATTTATTTATTTATTTGAGAGAGAGCGAGAGCATGCAGGCACATACAGGAGTGGGGGGAAAGGCAGAGGGAGAGAAGCTCAAGCAGACTCCCTGCTGTCACGGGCCTACTGAATCTCACGACCCATGAGATCAGGACCTGAGCCAAAACCTAGAATCAGTCGCCTAACTGACTGAGCCACCCAGGTGCCCCTACTTTTCCTTGTTTCTTAAAGTAACCAATAAGCTCTTGACTCTATGAATCCTTATCTTTTTCACTAATTGTTTTTACATCTTCGTTACTGTTGTCATTTTGGCTAATACAGGTGAGAACATCTGTACTAGTTTTTGTGGATCTTCCAAGAGCCTGAGAATCCCTGCACACAACGAAATGAGACCTTAATGACATGATTCCTGCCCTAAAGAAGCTTCTAAAATTAATTGAGGAAACAAAACATACATATACATATACACATTAATAGGGAAATGTCAGTGCAAATGAATGCTTTAGGAGCTCAGAGGCTATTGGAGACTTTAGCCAGAGAAGTCATTCCTTAAATCAATTCATTCACCTATGTGCCAGGCACTATGTTGAGTCATGGAAAATGATTTTTGATATTTGAATAGGGTGATATTTGAACAGACTTTCAAGAGTGGGTAGGATTTATGTAGCTAGAAAAAAAAGTAAGAACCCTGTCCTGAGCAAAAAGAAGAATGTGCAGAAATACAAGATTGGAAAAATACAAAATAGACCACCTGTTTGTGGAAATAGACCAGCTTGGCTGATGGAGGAATTTGTATGACATCAAAAAAGATCTACATACTGGCATGAAAAGATGTTCTAGATATGCTAAGTGGAAAAAAGCAAGTTGTAATGAAGTATTCTTTTTTTTTTTTTTTTAAGATTTTATTTATTTATTCATTTGACAGAGAGAGACAGCCAGCGAGAGGGAACACAAGCAGGGGGAGTGGGAGAGGAAGAAGCAGGCTCATAGCGGAAGAGCCTGATGTGGGGCTTGATCCCGTAACGCCGGGATCACGCCCTGAGCCGAAGGCAGACGCTTAACCGCTGTGCCACCCAGGCGCCCCTGTAATGAAGTATTCTTAACATAATTTCATTTTTTGCAAACATGTTAATGTATGTGACTAAAAAAAGAAGAAATGTAAACAAAACTAGGAGCAATCACTGGGGGCTAAAATGGCAAGGGGCACTCATTATGAAGTTCCATAATTTAAAATTTTTCCCCAGCTAAGCATGTACTACTGCCAAGATGAGAAGGGGACAAAAGGTAAATGAAAATAAATTAATAAATATTTTAAATAAATAAGCTACAGTTTGGACCTAATTTGTTAAGCAACAATGAGCCATGTATAAATACGGAATTTTGGGAAGCCAAAGGGGCTTTTGAGAATGCTTTGTAAATATCTCAATAGCCCTTGATGGCCCTTTGCAAATCTCTGCTGAAATAGCATCTTCTCCAAACTTCTCCTGCATGCTTTCCCAGTGGTCTGCTGGGTCTCCTGTACCCCTGGGCTCCCCCACCCCTACCCCCCTACTCCCCACTCCCATGCAGAGGAATACTGTTACTTTTACCTGGTGGATCAACAACCATTCAGAGCATAGGTAATGACAAGGGACTTTATTTATTTATTTATTTCTATTTTTAAAGATTTTATTTATTTATTTATTTATTGAGAGAGAGCGCGCGCTCGCACACATATGTGCATGAACAGAGAGAAGGGCAGAGGGAGAAGAGAATCTCTGGCACACTCCCTGCTGAGGGCAGAGCTGGATGAGGGCCTCAATTTCATGACCGCTGAGATCATGACCTGAGCCAAAATCAAGAGTCTGATGCTTAACGACGCTTAACCCAGTGAGCTACCCAGGCACCCAAGAAATCCATTTTCTTTCCTCATTCTTTACACAGCTTTGCAGTAGATCCGTAACAGAACAAGGAGGAAGGATAAAAGGGAAGAGAATGATGGAGAAAGGAGGTTTCTCCTCAAGTGGGCCTTCCATCCCCAGATCTTCCCTCCCACAAAAGCAGGCTGGGAGGCTGATAAACTGTGGCTCAGTTCAAATCTGTAAAACCAGATTGGTTAATTTAGCTGAGTCAGCCAAGTAGAGAGGTTGAGAATGGGACTGTGGGTTCCAAACCAGAATCCCCAGCCCCTCAAGTGCTGGCCCCTTGGGAGACAGAGTAGTTTTCCCCACTGGGAAAATAACTGTATACATAATTTTTAATATTAATCATTCTAAAAGTATATACACTACTTTAAAATGTTGATATATCATGGATATCTTTCCATGCCAACAATATTCATCTGCAATACTAGCTCTCAAAGTGTAATCTGGGGACCCTAGGAGTCCCAAGACCTTTTCAAGGGGTTCGTTAGCTCCAAACTCTTTTTATTTTAATTTTAAAACATTATTTGCCTTTTTCATTCTCCTGTCACAAGTTTAGAGGAGTTTCCTAGAGGCTACATAATACATGATATTGCAACAGTATAAATGCAGAAGCAGCTATGAAAATCCAGCTGCCTTCTATTACCTTTGACATTAACGAGAATAGCACAAATGTAAAATAATGCCATTTTCCTTTTTCTGGAATAGGTACTTATTTTTCATAAAGTGTTTTCCATGTTACCATACAATAGAGTGTATTATTTTTAAGTGAAACAATGAATAAGTATTTCTTAAATTTCTCTTTTTAAAAAAGATTTTATTTATTTAAAAGAGAGAGCAGGCATGCACAGGAGTGGAGGGAGGGATAGAGGGGGAAGAAGAGGGAGAGGGAAAGAATCTCAGGCAGAGGCAGACTCAGGGCTGAGCGTGGAGCCCAAGGTGGGGCTTGACCTTACCACCCTCAGATCGTGACCTGAGCTGAAACCAAGAGTGGGAGGCTTTACTCACTGAGCCACTCAGGTGCCCCATTAAATTTCAGTTTTAATATAAAAAGTTTTGATAGACGTAGCACACAAAAAACCTCTTTGGTGTCCTCAGTACTTTTCAAGAGTGTAAAGGGCTCCTGAGACCAAAAATGTGAGAACCTCTGATCCACAGTATCATGTTTTAATAGCTGGTTTAGTTCATTGAACTGGAGAAGTCTAATTCATTTAATTAGTAAGTAAACCAAAGAATAAGATCCTTAAGGTTAAATTTGTGTACACTCTTAATTATTTCTTTAAGGTAACTTTCAGGGATGATTTTTAGCATACATATTTACTTATTGTACAAAAATGGACTAACATCATTAATGTAATCCACCCCTCAGCCAACCGACCCTTCCCATTCTTTCTGTTTTCTTCCAAGCAACAAAGGGGAATGTAAAGGCATTTAAGACTACTAGTTTAGTAAGGAGGGCACGTATTGCATGGTGCACTGGGTGTTATACGCAACTAACGAATCATCGAGCTTTACATCAAAAACCAGGGATGTACTGTATAGTGACTAACATAATATAATAAAAAAATATATAAAAAAATGACTACTAGTTTAAGACTTTATCACTAGGTCACCGTTTCCAAGGAGAAAGTACCTTGCGGATCATCTAACCCAATGGGCTCCAACTTAATCACTCTGAAATCTTTTAAAAAGCAAATTCCCAGGATTGTGGGAAATAACTGAGCACAATTCTCAAATGCTTTTATCTGCATGTTTGCTGTCTGTGGAATCAGTTCATTTTTCTAAAATAGAGGCTGAAATGAGTGCTGCGTCATACACGCTCCTGCAGCCCTCTCCTACGGAGGAGTGGGGTGGTGCGCTGTAGCCATTTGTGCAGCCGTCAGTCCACCCTCTCCGTAGACCACTGGCCTCCTTCTTGAACAGCACCCACGGCGCCTCCTCTCTTCTGTTTCCAGTACTAAGCACAGTGCCAGGCACTCGCCGAGGGCGCAGCAAATTTCAGTGAACTGAACGAAGGCTCTACCCTAGCAGATCCTTATTCAGTAGGTCTGAGGCAGAACCCAGAAACCTGCATTTTTAATAAATCCTGCCTCCGACGTCAGATAACAAGAGTTCAAGGGTAACGGGCTGGGCTGCTCCGCCACTGGTGCCTCCGTGTTGAATCCCCTTAACGGGACAGACACAGCTGCCGCACAGGTTCCCGTGAGGAGTCGCTGAGCTAATGCTCATCCCATTCTCGGCTCCGTGAAGAGCACACGGTAAGCGCAGAGTATGGGCCTCACAGAAGATAAGCCGCAGCCTCAGGTAGGCGACAGAGAAACCTGAGATGGGGACAGGGAGGAGGGCGGAGGCAAGGCGCGCGTGGGTGCCTGGGCGGGGGTCCCTGCAGGAGTGTGTGTGGCCGCCGTCGGGCGTGACCGGAGGGCGGGGCGGGGCCTTCGTGCGTGAGCGGGGCGGGGTGGCAGCCGGGGGCGGGGCCTTCGTGCGAGCAGCGCCGGGACCGGACTGGAGGCGGGGCGGCGGGCCTGGCGCGCCGCAGGCGGGGAGGGGCGGGTCCGGGGCGTGCGCTGACAGGAGCGCCCCGGGAGTGAGAGACGCCTCCTGGCGGGAGCTGGCGGCAGCGGGGAATCGAAGGCCGGCGGAGCGACCGGGGAAACTGGGGGGAGGGTGGCGGCGGGCCTGTCTCTTTAAGGTGCCCGAGGCTCGCGGGCGCTGCGCTGAGGGACGGCGCGGAGGCGCGGCCTGCCTCCCTCGCACAGCCCCGCGGCTCGCCCAGCGCTCGGCCGACCTGCGGGGGAACGAGGGCCAGGCGGCCTCGCGGCGCCGCGGCGCACGGTGAGCGGGAGCAGGCGGGACAGGGTCTGCGGCCGGGGAGGGTCCGGGCCCAGAGCTCCGGCCTCTGGAGGCCGAGGCAGCGGCGGGCTCTTGGGGCCGGGAGAAGCGGAGCAGCTCCCGCGCGGCCTGGGCCCCGCCTACGCGCAGGACAAAGTGGGGGTGCCGCCCGGTGGGTGCTGGGCGCGGGCACGCAGGCCGGCGGCACCTCTGCGGCCCCCTCCCCTGCCTCGCTGGTCAGCGGCGCGTCGGTGAGCCGGGGCTGAAGAGCCGCCGTGGCCTCTGCCTCCTCCCCCGGCAGCAGGGGCTCCGTGCGGCGGCACAAAGGCTGCTGTCAGTGCCATCCCCCTTGGGGACCACACACAGGTCGCCAGAGCCCGAGAAACTGGTCCCGACGTAGGAAAACAGTTCCGGTGTGGTAGCGTTCCTCACTCCTTAGGCAAAAAAAGGGAGGCCCTTTAAATAATTCTGTTACCTGCTTTGTGCATGCCATGATTTACTTGAATCCTTTTTCCAGTGAGATTTTGGGAGTAGTATGAAGACATCCATAAGAGATGAAAACAAATCCCATTTTTAGTGAGTGTAGGATGAAAACTAGTTCTGGATAAAAATCACTTTTCGAATACTTTTGGCCTCCACAAATATGCACCAGAAATCATCCGACTTGGTATGTGCTGTTAAATAAATTAGAAAATTGGGTTACTAACGGTCTTTAGGAATACTTTGTGGGCCTCAGTAACAGTCACCAGGGCTTCCTCTTTCAAAATTGAGTCATACGGGGTACAAAGCCCTTTATTCTTTTCACCTTATTACTTTTGCTTTACTGTACTTTATAATACTTAGACTAAAAGTTTACAGTAATCATAAAGGCCCTATAAACTCACCTTTTATATATATTACATCAGTAGTCATTTATTTTACTTGATTCTATTTTTGGGAGGGTTTGTTTTAACGCCAAGAAGTTACATCTTTTTAAAAAGCTTAATAACCATGTTGGGTGTTTAATCACTATCAGAATTTGGTCTTTTTTTCCTTCTTTTTTTCAAAGTGTACTATCTTCTCAATAACTTTGAAGAATCTATGGTACCTATGGTATAGAATTCAAAGAATATCTTCACATTTTAATAAATTACTCAAGAGTTCTTAATGCAATTAATAATTTACTATCCCCTTTGTTATTTGCTGGGCTATTTAAGGAATGACTCTCACCTCCTTTCTCTAACCTGCTTCATTCTGGCTAATTATGTTAACAGATAAAATGAGATGGTCGTAAATAATCATTAGAATAATTTGCATTTTAAAAATTCGTTAAATGTTTTAAATTATGGTGCAATATTAATAGCTTTAAGTATGAGTTTAAAGTTGAATAATGGGCCTAAAACTAAAGTTGAATAGTAGTCGTGCAATATTAAAACTAGTTATTTGCCTCAGTAACCTGATGGTTTTTATATACATATCATATATATGTATATTTGTATATATATGTACATACATGTCATATATGTGTGTATATATGTATATGTGTATACATATGTATGTGTATATATGTATACACATATCAATATATGTATATATTTGAAGTTGGCTGACAAGACATACTATATAAAAATTGTAGTTTGTTTTGACTGTTTAATTATTCATTGAGAATGTCCTTTAAATGATCACTCAGAAGTATTTTAACACAAACAATGAGTCTTGGTTTGTTTTGCTTTTCATTTCTGTATTTGTTCTTAACCTAGCCCTTGCCTTTGAATTAAAGTTTTTTTTTTTCTTATTGTTTGTTTGTTTAGCTTCCTCGGAGTTGATCATCTCTGAAGAAACATGAAGACACACTGTGTTGTTATGCTTACTCTAGCCATCCTGGTGTTCCTGACATGGGTCCCTGTGTCACTGAGTTGTAACAAAGCACTCTGTGCTAGTGATGTGAGCAAATGCCTCATTCAGGTAGGACTAAGTGTACTTTTTATTAATATTAAAATGTCGAAGAGATGGAGAGTGCATATATACAGATATACAGTGTGTGTGTGTGTGTGTGTATGTGTGTGTGTGTGTGTGTATTACAGTATAAGGCCTGAGTATTAAGTCAGCTCCTGAGGTACTGAACCATGAAACACTGGTCTGGGGTTTTACCCCCATAGTTTTCTTGCATATTCCCAAGGTCAGATTCAAGAAGTATCCAGCTTCATAAATATGCCATTACAAAGTGATGAGCACTCCATTCAGATAAAGAGTTTCCTTGTATTATCTAGTTTATATATCAAAGAAGCTCAATTACTGTATTTAGAAAAGAATTTAGCTAGTCAAATAATAGACAAATTGTTCCCTATATAAAGTAATAGTTGTCTATTCTGTGCAATAGGTTATCCCAAATGTAGCAACTTAATGCAGTAAACATTTATGTCATGCAGTGTCTGAGGGCTGGGAGTCTCAGAGCAGTTGAGTTGAGCTGGGTGGTTCTGGCTCAGGGTCTCTCACAAGGTTGCAGGCAAATTGTCAGCTGAGATTGTGGAGAATCTGCTTCCAAAATACTTGAGAATTATCTCTCAGTCATCAGGCTAAGCCTAGTGATGTAACTACCACTCTCATTTTCCTGAAGAAAAAAGTGAGGTTAAGTAATTTGGTTAGGTTCGTATAGCTAGTAAGTGACTGTAGAATGCGGTCAAAGCATACTACAAAGCCTGTAGCCTTCCCACTACACATACTGGTTATTACTCCATAAAGTTGTGTTAATTAGTGGTGAACTTCACGTCTTCTATAGGTGTTCTCTTTTTTCTCATCCTGTAAGACCATCAGCAGTCTTGTGTCTTTTGTGTGTGTATTTATTAGCCTCCCTTTTAATTTTTGGCTGTTCGCTAAGAAATCCGGTAACCACACATTCTAGAATTCTGTGTAAGTTATAAGTTAGCTGTAATTCCAACGTGGAGCAGTTGTGTGTATGTACCATAAGTGATAATGATTTTTATAGATTTGAGGCATTTTGTATTTATTTTGGACATTTTGGTCCTTCTCATTAATAGTTGAGATTCTGGGATGCCTGGGTGGCTCAGTCGGTTAAGTGTCTGCTTTCAACTCAGGTCATGATCCCACTGAGTCCCAGGTCCAGCTCCCTGCTCAGCAGGGAGCCTGCTTCTGCTTCTGCCTCTGCCCCTCCACCTGCTTGTGCTCTCTCTCTTTCTCTCTTTCTGACAAATAAATACATTTTTAAAAAAATCTTTAAAAATAGTTGAGATGCTAGGAAGCCTGGCCTTTATCTGAGTGTAGTTTGCCACCATCTCATACTCTCTTTACCCTTACTTTGCATTTCGAACCAAAACTTTGAAATAGAGAAGTTTGTTGGTTGGTTTGTTTTTAATTTTTTTTCACTGTGGACATTTTTCAATCATAAGTAGGAGAAGAGAGGAGTATAACGAAGGGCAGTTTCAGCAGTCGTTAACTCAGGGCTACCCGTGTTTCATCTCTGTACCTCTACACTGACCCCAGCTATGTCTTAATTTTAGGCAAATTCCTGATACTGTTTTATCATAATTCTAATATCTACATCTTAAAGATAAGAACTCTAAGACACAGCTGTTAGCAATTTAAGGGGTGCCTGGCTGGCTCCACTGGAAGACCATGAGACGCTTGATCTCAGGGTTGTGAGTTCAAGCCCCACATTGGGTGTAGAGATTAGTAAAAAAAAAAAAAAATCTTAAGATTAACAGTAATTTTAAATATCATCTAATTTTTTATATGGACGTCTTGATATGGCATGTCTGCTTAGGCTCATTCTGACAGAAAATTCTGTAGTCTGTACGTGAGGTCCAGCGTTGTGCTTTGGTCTGATGGGGAAGCTGTGCCACTCCCCGCGCTGCTTCAATGTAGCTTCATTGTTATTAGAAATAAAGTATCATACAATTGCAATGTTCGTGTTCAGGTAGAATTTCACTTAAATCCCAAATTATTTTTGACTCTCCAAATCTATAATTTCCATTAGTTCAAATAATTAAAAATTGGATTTTATTAAAATAACTTGCTTGGTAAAGGAGTATTTTAAAAAGATAGCTTTTGGTTAGTATTGATAAATACCCTCAAAGATTTTTGGTTTGTTTCTTTTGCTTTTAAATTTTAAAATATTTGGGAGTACCTCTGTGGCTCAGTCCGTTAAACGTCTGCCTTCAGCTCAGGTCATAATCTCAGGGTCCTGGGATGGAGCCAAACATCCTGTTCCCCACTCAGCAGGGAGTCTGCTTGTCCCTCTGCCCCTCCCCCACTAGTGCGCGCACTCTCTCTCTCAAATAAATAAATAGAATCCTTTAAAAAATTGGTTAATTAATTTAAAAATATGTGATACAAAATACTTCAAAAAGTAAAGACTACTGTGCGTGTAAAAACTGGAAAATTGAGGGAGCTTCACCTGTTAAATGGTGACTCTAGTAAATTTGTTGGAAAGAAGCTAGGACTTTTTTTCTTTATCATTAATTAGGTGATGCTAACATTTCTCAGGTTCCTGTTGTTCCTTCAGAGCCAGGAATCATCAAATCTTTTTCTGGAGTGGTAGAGACAACACTTCTGGTATATAGTGGCAGAGTATTTGAAGCTAAAAATATTGCGGGCTCAAGAATTGGGGATTTTTCTTACTCATTAATTCACAAAGACTTAATTGGACATTGAAGTAAAATATGATTAGTTCCACCATTTGACTGATTTTGTGGTCTCCAAAACTCCAGCAGATTATTTCACATTCTGAGCTTTATTTTTTTTTTGTATTCCTCTTACTATGGCTACGTAACCACCCCAAAAATCAGTGGCTGAAAACAGTGTTGATTTTGCCCATGAGTTTGCATTCTGCAGGGCTTGGTGGGGTAACTCGTCTCTGTACCACACAGCACTAGGGCAGCTTGAAGGCTGAGGGCTGGAGTTATCTGAAGCAGCACTATTCCCTAGAACTTACTACGATGATAGAACAGTCTACATCTGCCCTGTCCAGTGCAGTAGAAACCAGCCACATGAGGCTATTGAACACTTGAAACATGCCTCGTGTGATTGAAAAATAGATTTTTAAACTTTATTTCGTTTTAATTAATTGAAATGTAAGTAGCTACATTTGACTAGTAGCTTCTGTACTGGATCTCACAAATCTGAGGACTCACTGCTAAGTCTAATACCTGGGCTAGAAAGATTCTTCAGCACTCTCCGTCTGTGTCTCTTGCCCTCGCTCACTTACTTTCTCAGCTGTCTGTCTATATGACTTCTCTAGTGTTCTGGTTTAAGACCAGCTAGATATCTTACATATTCGCTCAGGGCTCCCAAGATACATAATACCTCATGAAAGAGAGATAAAGGAATATGCATTGCCTTTTCTGGTCTTACCTTAGAGGTTACATACTACTTGCACCATAGTCATAGGTCCACCTGGATTTAAGTGGAGGGAACGTAGGCCCTACCTCTGATGGAGGAGCGTAAAAAGAGCATGTGGCATAAAATGGCATGGACATCTTTAAGTGTAAAATAGATTGGCTGGGTAGGTGATCTCGAAGTTTCCTTCTAGTTCTATATAGTTCTAGAGAAAGAAACCAACTATTATGTGTTATTAAATATTCTCTTTTTTAAAAATCAGAGTAAAAAAGTCATGTCTCTCTCTTTTTTTATTGAAGTATAATTGACGTACAATGCTACATTAGTTTCAAGTTGTTCAACAAGTATACAACATGTTGATTTGACAATTCTGTACATTACTCAGTGCTCACTATGATTAAGTGTAGTTACCATTACAATATTATTTTTTTAAAAGATTTTATTTTATTTATTTGAGAGAGAGAGCAAGAGAGAGCACAAGCAGGGGGGAGGGGCAGAGGGAGAGGGATAAGCAGACTCCCCGCTGAGCAGGGAATCTGACTCAGAGCTCCATCCCAGGACCCCAGGATCATGACCTGAGCCAAAGGCAGACGCTTTACCGACTGAGCCACCCAGGCGCTCCTGTTATTACAATACTATTGACTATATTCCCTGTGCAGTACTTTCCATCTCTATGACTTACTTACTTTATACTTGGAAGTTTGTAAGTATACCTCTTAATCTCCATTATCTATTTTCTCCGTCCTTCCTCCCACAGCCATTAGTTCTCTATATTAAGAATTTTTGTCTTATTTTTTAGATTCCACATATAAGTGAAATTGTATGGTATTTGTCTGACTCTATTTGAGTCTTTTCATATAGCATAATACCCTCTAGGTCTGTCCTTGTCGTCACAAATGGCAAGATCTCATTCTTTTTTTATGGCTGAGTAATACTGCTGTGTGTGTGTGTGTGTGTGTGTGTGTGTACACTACGCTTCTTTATCCATTCATCTATCTATGGGCACTTGGATTGCTTCCATATCTTGGCTATTGTAAGTAATGCTGCAATAAACATAGCATGTATCTTTTCAAATTAGTGTTTTCCTTTTCTTTGGGTAGTTGGATTATATGGTATCATACGTATTTCTATTTTAATTTTTTGAGTTACCACCATACTGTTTCTTACAGTGGTTGCACTAACTTACGTTACCACCAACAGTGCGTGAAGGTTCCTTTTTCTCCACATCCTTGCTAACACTTATTCCTTGTCTTTCTGACTGGTATGAAGTGATACCTCATTGTAGTTTTGATTTATATTTTCCTGATGACTAGTGATGTCGAACATCTTCTCATGTGTCTGTTGGTCATCTGGATGTCTTCTTTGGAAAAATGTAAATGGGACTGTTTTCTTTCTGGTACTTTATTTTTAGTGTATAGAAATGCCATAGATTTCTCTTTATTAAATTGTATCCTGCAACTTTATAGAATTCATTTATTAGTGCTAGTAGTTTTTTGGAGAAGTCTTTAGGGTATTCAATATATAGTATCTTGTCATCTGCAAAGAGTGAGTTTTACTTCTTCTTTACCAATTTGGATGCCTTTTATTTCTTTTTCTTGTCTGATTGCTGCAGGTAGGACTTCCAGTATCATGTTGAGTAAAAGTAATGAGTGGACATCCTTATCTTGTTCCTGATCTTAGAGGAAAAGCTTTCAGTTTTTCATCATTGAGTATGATGTTAGCTGTGGGATTTTTCATATGTGGCTCCTTTTA
Organism: Ursus arctos; assembly: GCF_023065955.2. Taxonomy (NCBI): domain Eukaryota; kingdom Metazoa; phylum Chordata; class Mammalia; order Carnivora; family Ursidae; genus Ursus; species Ursus arctos. Next base: position 55,983,088 of record NW_026622841.1, read on the forward strand.
TGTTGGAGCATGTTCTCTCTAAACCCACTTTGTGTAGTTTTATCATGAATGTACTTTGTCAGATGCTTTTTCTGCATCTCCTGAGGTAATCATATTGTTTTTATCCTTCTTTGTGTTGATATGATGTAGCACGTTGATTAATTTGCAAATATTGAATGACCCACGCATCCTTGGAATAAATCCCACTCGATCATGGTAAATTATTTTTTTAATGTTGAATTTGGTTTCTGGTATTTTGTTGAGGATTTTTGCAACCATGTTCTTTAGAGATATTGGCCTGTAGTCCTCTGTTTTTGTGGTGTCTTTGGTTTTGGTGCCAGGGTGATACTGGTCATGAGACCAGAATGAACTTGGAAATTTTCCTTCTTCTATTTTTTGTAGTAGTTTGAGAAGAATAGGTATTAATGCTTTTTTACTTCATTTTTTTTAAGATTTTTTTTTTTTTAATTTAAGAGGGAGTGGGGATGAAGAGGGAGAGAATCTTCAAGCAGACTCCCTGCAGAGTGTGGAGCCTGAGATCATGACCTGAGCTGAAGTCAGATGCTTAACTGACTGAGTCCCAGGCGCCCGGACATTTCTTGAAGTGTTTGGTAAAATTCCCCTGTGAAACTGACTGATCCTGAACTTTTGTTTGTTGGGAGTTTTTTGATTACTGATTCAAATTCCTTACTAGTAATAAGTCTGTTCAAATTTTCTATTTATTCCTGATTCAGTTTTGGAAGATTGTATGTTTCTAGAAAATTATCCATTTTTGTTCAAGTTGTTCAAGTTGTTGGTGTATATTTTTTCATGATATACTATAATCCTTTATGTTTTTCTGTTGTTGGTTATTTATCCTCCTTTGTTTCTGATTTTATTTGAGCCCTCCCTCTTTTTTTTTCTTGATGAGTCTGACTATATGTTTATCTATTTTGTTTTATCTTTTCAAAGAACCACCTCTTGGTTTCATTGATGTTTTCTATTATGTTTTTTCTCTCCATTTTATTTATTTCTGCCCTAATCTTTATTGTTTCCTTCCTTTTTCTAGGTTCAGGCTTTGTTTGTTCTTTTTTTATATCCTTTAGTTGTAAGGTTAGGTTGTTTATTTGAGATTTTTTTGTTTCTTGTGATCTGTATCGCTGTAAATTCCCTTTTTGAACTCCTTTTGCTGCATCCCAAAGATTTTGGACTGTTGTGTTTTCATTTCCATTTATCTTCATATATTTTTTTATTTACTCTTTGATTTTATGGTTGACCTGTCTGTTGTTTGATAGCACATTGTTTACCTTCCATGAGTTTGTGGTTTTTCCAGAATTATTTCTTGTAATTGATTTCTAGTTTTCATTGTGGTTAGAAAAAATGTTTGATATGATTTCAGTCTTAAATTTATTGATATTTGTCTTATGGCCTAACATGTGATCTATTCTGGAGAATGTGTACTTAAGCAGGTATATTTTGTTTTTGGTTGGAATGTTCTATGTATGTCTGTTAGGTTCTTCTGGTCTTATATATTGTTCAAAGCCACTGTTTCCTTGTTGATTTTCTTTCTTTCTTTCTTTCTTTCTTTCTTTCTTTCTTTCTTTCTTTCTTTCTAAAGATTTTATTTATTTATTTGAGAAAGATAGCACAGGAGTGGGGGGAGGGGCAGAGGGAGAAGCAGACTCCCTGCTAATCAGGGAGCCCAACATGGGGCTCAGTCCTAGGACCCCAGGATCATGACCTGAGCTGAAGATAGACGCTTAACTGAGCCACCCAGGCATCCGTCCTTGTTGATTTTCTGTCTAGATGTAAGTGGGGTGTTAAAAGTCCCTACTATTATTGTATTGCTATCAGTTTCTCCCTTTATGTCTGTTAATATTTGCTTCATGCATTAAGTGCTCCTATGTGGGGTGCATAGATATTCATAATTGTTATATCATCTTGTTTGATTGATCCCTTTGTCATTGTGTAGTACTCTCTTTGTCTCTTGCTACAGTCTTATTTTTAAATTAATTTATTTGAGAGCGAGCGAGCACAGAAGCAGGGACAGAGGGAGAGGGCAAGAATTTCAAGCAGACCCTGTGCTGACCATGGAGCCCCACACAGAGCTTGATCTCATGACTCTGAGGTCATGACCTGAGCCGAAACCAAGAGTCAGGCGCTCAACCGACTGAGACACCCAGGCACCCGCCTACAGTCTTTGTTTTAAAATCTGTTTTGTCTGATACAAGTATTGCTGCTCCAGGTTGGTTGTTTGTATGCTTGTTTTCATTTTCATTGGCTGGTGGATGTGTTTTCACACCTTCATTTTTTGCCTTTATGTGTCTTTAGGTTTGACATAAGCCTCTTATAAGCAGCATATAGATGGGGTGCCTCGATGGCTCAGTTGGTTAAGCGTCTGCCTTTGGGTCAGGTCATTATCTCGGGGTCCTGGGATCAAGCCCAGTGTCGGGCTCCCTCCTTGGGGGGAGTCTGCTTCTCCCTCTGCCCCACCCCCCACTTGTGATCTCTAATAAATAAATAAAATCTTTAAAAAAAATAAATAAAAAGTCAAATTGCTGGAAAGATACATAATGAAAAATAATCCCTTGAGTAATTCTCTCTACTCTTCATTTTGTTATTCAGGTTGAACTACTTTTAATCTTCCAAGTAATAGCTTCCACTCTTACTTCTTTTATTGTTGCTGGGTTTTTTAGCCATATGGTTAAATAATATGCTTCTACTACTGTTTTTTAACTTACCAATTCTAGATTATGTATCTAAACTGCCTTTCTGCTGTATTCGATTAGGACATGACTTACCATTCTCTCCTCCCCTACTCGCTACCCTGCCATAATTGTACAGTCTTTAGTTTCTCTCATGGTTCTCTCGCTTTTCAGTTTCTACAATGTACTTAAACCTTTCTATTCTGTCATATCATTTAAAAACACTATCTCTTGGGGCACCTGGATGGCTCAGTCAGTTAAGCACCTGGGTTTGACTCAGGCCCTGATCCCGGGGTCCTGGGATGGAGCTCTGGGTTGGGCTCGCTGCTCAGCGGGAAGCCTGCTTCTACCTCTGCCCCTCCCACCTTGTCGTGCTCTCTCTCAAATAAATAAATAAAATTAAAAAAAAAAACAAGCTATCTCTTGAGTCCTGCTGTGAGAGGAGTATATTAGTAGACCTCCTTTTTTTCTTTTAAAATTTATTTATTTATTTATTTATTTATTTATTTATTTATTTTTTAGCCATAGACAGAGTATAATTTTTAAGAACTGTGCATGTGACTAGCATTTATCGCCACACTTAGTATCATAGAAAGCAAGGAAATCAGTTTTCCTGCATTTGTGAATATTGCCCTTAGAATTTTCTGCTTTTGGAGTAATTACTGATTTCTGTCTCAAAGTCCGTGGAGAATGGGGTATAACCTGTACTTTTACTTTTATATCAGCAAGCTAGATAGCATCTATATTCTGAAGGCACTTAGTATAATAGTTAAGAGCATGACCTCTGAAACCAGATGTCTAAATTCGAATCCAGTTCTGTGATGTATAAGCTATCTGACCTTGCGCAAGGGAGTTAACATTTCAGTGCCTCAATTTCCTCATCTGTGAAATAGTGATGATAACTATACCTACTCTGTGTGGGTATTGTGAGGATTAGATATAGAGTACTTAGATCAGTTGCTAGTATGTAAGTGCTATAACCATAACTATTATTAACCTTAGTTCTTTGTTTTGTAACCAGTTTAAATCTTCCATGCTTTATTTACAGATATATTCTAAAATTGACAATCAAAAGCCATGTTTATTCTGTAATGATTTTATAAATACTGTTGACTGTATGGTCACACAAGGCACTATGGTTACATTTCCTTTCTTGAATGACTTTTTCTTGAGTTGCTAATTGTCTTTCTTGATTTTCCATCATCAGTCATTAACACCTTCTGTTGTTTTAAATTCTTAGTCTGTTTTTCCTACAAAGGATCCTCCTGTGTTGTTGTTTCTAGACTTAACTGATTGCTCTCTAGGTCTGATGCAAGCTGTCGTGTAGTGCATCCGCATTGTTACTTTTCCTAAGTTGGCTCCACTTTTTCTTTGATTCCATGTCTTGTTCTTTCTTGATTTATTCTCATTTTGTTGTAACATGCCCTAGAGTATCTTCTAACAAAGGCGATATTGGGAAGAAGTGTTCTGGGTGCCATATCTCTTTAAAATGCATTTATTCTGGGGCACCTAGGTGGCTCAGTCGTTAAGCATCTGCCTTCGGACCAGGGTCTGATCCCAGGGTCCTGGGATCAAGCCCCGCATTGGACTCCCTGCTCTGCTGGGGGCCTGCTTCTTCCTCTCCCACTCCCCCGTCTGTGTTCCCTCTCTCGCTGGCTGTCTCTCTCTCTGTCAAATAATTAAAATATTTAAAAAATAAGTAAAAATAAAATGCATTTATTCTCATTTTATTTATACCTGATTGGTGATTTGCCTGAATATAGAATTATTACGTTATTTCCCCCTGGGAACTTTCAAGACATTTCCTAACCGTCTTTTTGCTGCTGGCATTCTGTATTGCTAGTAAGAAGTCTGATGCCAGTCTGGTTTTTATTCTCCGTAGGTGACTTTGTTTCTTCCCTCTCTCTGGAAACCTTTAGTTTCATCTCCTTATCCTTGGTGTAGGCATTGTGATGGGCACCTTATAAATCTCTTTTAGGGAATAGGGGTTTTGTTTTGAGCTCAAGACTGGAATATTCCCTTTTATTATTATTTTTATATATAATATCCACGCCTTTTTCCTGGAATTCTGGTTACTGTAAGTTTAAGATAGATTCTCTAAGTCTTAGTTTTTTTAAACAGCGTTATTGAGATATAATTCTAATACTATAAATTGCACCCATTTAAATGTGCAACTCACTGGTTTTTAATGTATTCACAGAGTTATACAACCATCACCACAATCTAATTTTAGAACATTTTCATCACCCTAAAAAGAAAATTCATACCCATTAGCAGTCCCTCCCTGAGCTTTTTTCCCAACCCCTAGGCAACCACTAATCTACTTTCTGTCTTTCTGTACGCCTGTTTTGGATATTTAATATAAATGGAATCTTATGATATGTTGTCTTTTATGTCTGGCTTCTTTTATTGAGCATAATTTTTTCATGATTTATCCATGTTATACTAAGTATCAGTACTTCATTATTTTATGGTCAGATAGTATTCCACAGTATAGATACACCACATTTAATTCATCCATTCATCAGTTGATGAATATTTGGATTGTTTTAACTTTTTAGCTATGAAGAATAATACTGCTGTGAGTATTCAAGTACACGTTTTTAATGTCGATGTATATATTTTCATTTCTTTTGGGTATATACCTAGGAGTGGAATTTTTAGGTCATGTTTTCTGTGTTTAACATTTTGAGGAACTGCTAATGATTTCATACATTCCCAGCACCACTGTATGAGGGTTCTAGTGAATCTATGCCCATTTTTAAATTGGCTTCTTTGTCTTTTCATTGTTTAGTTACAAGAGTTCTTTATGTATATGGCTACTAAACCCCTATCAAAAATATGAGTTGCAAGTAATTTATCTCATTCTGTGGGTTGTCTTTTCACTTTCCTGATGGTATTATTTGCAACACAAAAAATTTTTAATTTTGGTACAGTCTAATTTATCTACTTTTTCTTTTGTTGCTTCTGCATTTGGTGTTTTGGCTAAGAAACTATTAGCCTAATTCAAGGTCACGAAGATCTACTTGTATATTTTCCTCTATTTATTTTATAGTTTTAGCTCTTATGTTTAGGTCTGTGATTTATTTTGAGTTGATTTTTGTGTGTCCACCTTTATTCTTTTGTGTATGGATTGCCAGCTATCCCAGCACTATTTTTTGAGAAGACTATTTTTTCCCTATGGAATTCTTTTTGGCATCCTTGTTGAAAATAATTTGACCAAAAGGATAGGAGTTTATTTATGAACTTTCACTTCTATTCCATTGATTTATATGTTTATCTTTATGTAAGTACCATGTTGTCTTGATTACCATAGCTTTGTGGTCTATTTTGAAATCAGGAAATACAAGTTTTCCAGTTTTGTTCTATTCAAAGATTGTTTTGACTATTTTGGGTCTCTTGTATTACCATATGAATTTTAAAATCAGCTTGTCAATTTCTGCAATAAAACCAGCCAAGGATTTTTTTTTAATAATAGACCTGACTTTTTTAGAGTAGTTTTAGGTTTATAGAAAATTAAGCAGAAAGTACAGAAAGATCCAGTATACCTTTGTCCCTACACACACCCGTGTTTCCCCAATTATTAACATCCTGCATTAGTTGGTGTATTTGTTACAACTTATGAACCAGTACTGACACACTATTATTAACTAACATCCTTAGGGCTTACATTAGGGTTCATTCTTTGTGTTATACAGTTCTGTGGGTTTTGACAGATGCATAATGTCATATATCTGCTTTTAGAGTATGACACAGAATAGTTTCATTGCCCTAAAAATCCCCTGTGCTTCCACCTGATCCTTACTTCCTTCTCCTCCCCCAATCCCTCCCCAGCTTTTGGCAACCACTAATCTCTTTTACTATCTCTATAGTTTTGTTTCCAGTATGTTGTATAATTGGAATTATATAGTACAGCCTTCCCAGGCTGCTTTCTTTAACTTAGCAATATGCATTTAGGGTTTTTCCATGGCTTTCTGTGGCTTGATTTCTTTTTATTGCTGATTTATATTCCATCATATAGCTGTACCATAATTTGTCCATTCAACTGTGGAGGGACATCTTGATTGCTTCCAAGTTTTGGCAATAAACAATAAAGCTGCCACAAACATCCGTGTGCAGATTTTTGTGTGGACATAAATTCTCAGCCCATGATAAATACCAAGAAGGACAATAGCTAGATCATATTCTAAGAGTGTGCTTACTTTTGTAAGGAACTGCCAAACTATCATCCAAAGTGGCTCTGCATCCTTGTCAACATTTAGTGTTCTCAGTGTTTTGAATTTTAGCCATTCTGAAAGGTATATATAGGTGTCTTGTTATTTTATTTAATTTATTTTTTTTAAGTGGGCCCCAATGCTGGGCTTGAACTCACAACCCTGAGATCAGGACCTGAGCTGAGATCAAGAATCGATTGCTTAACCAACTGAGCCACCTAGGCACCCCAGTGTCTTGTTATTGTAATTTGCAGTTCCCTACCAACATGATATTGAGCATCTTTTCATATGTTTTATTTGCCATCTGTATATCATCTTTGGTAGATGCCTTTATCTTTTGCCCTCTTTTGAATAGAATTGTCCATTTTTTTACTGTTGAATTTTAAAAGTTCTTTGTATATTTTGGATAACAATCCTTTATGTCTTTTGCAAATATTTTCTCTGTCTGTGGCTTGTCTTCTCATTCTCTTGACAGTGTATTTTGCAGATCAGAAGGGTTTTTTTGTTGTTGTTGTTGTTGTTGTTGTTTCTTTAATTTTTTTTTAGTTTATTTAAGTAATCTCTACATCCAGTGTGAGACTAGAACTCATGACCCCAAGATCAAGAGTCACATGCTCCGGGGGCCTGGGTGGCTCAGTCGTTAGGCGTCTGCCTTCGGCTCAGGGTGTGATCCCGGCATTCTGGGATCGAGCCCCACATCAGGCTTCTCCACTAGGAGCCTGCTTCTTCCTCTCCCACTCCCCCTGCTTGTGTTCCCTCTCTCACTGGCTGTCTCTCTCTGTCAAATAAATAAAAAGAAAATCTTAAAAAAAAAAAAAAAAGAGTCACATGCTCTTCTGACTGAGCCAGCCAGGTGCCTGCAGAGCAGAAGGTTTTAATTTTAATGAGGTCCAACTTCTCCATTTTTTCTTTCATGGATTGTGCCTTTGGTGTTGCCAGCTGGGACTGTGAAAGGGATTGCATTGAATCTGTAGATCAGTTTGGAAAGTCTTGCCATCTTAACAGCGTTAAGTCTTCTGATTCATGAACATGAATGTCTTTCCTTTTATTTAGATTTTTCTTTAATTTCTTTCAGTAATATTTTGCAGTTTTCAGAGTACAAGTCTTATACTTCTTTTGTTAAATCTATTTTACGTGTTTTATTCTTTTTGCTGTTATTGTAAATGGAAGTGTTTTCTTAATTTCATTATCAGATTGTTCATTGCTTGTATATACTGTTGTAGATCTTAAATCTGTTTTCACCATCCTATTCTTCATTCTGGGAGATTTCCTTGACCTAACCATTGAACCCTTTCTATTGAATTTTTAAATTTTAGCAATAACTCTTAAATTTCAGGAACGCCTCTATTTCTACTTGTCAGTTTTTCATATTAACACTTTTACTTTTGAATGCAGTACTTTCTCAGGTGTCTCTGAGGAGACTTATTAGAAGTTTTATTGGCAGAGGTGGAGCTATGTATGTTTCTCCCCCTACCCCTCCATTTTGTTACCTGAATTTCTTTTTCTTCCAAGACTGTTTTTTCTTTTAGCTTACACCTCTTTCATGTGGCAAGCTTTCCTCAAATATATGGTGTTCCTAAGCTGTCCATTATAGTTAAGAATGAGGCAATAAAAGCCTGGTTGGGAGATTGTGTGCTTAGGCAGGGCTGACATACACAGAATGGAGGGTATTGCTTGAGGGGCAGGGAAGCCCTTGCTGCTGGAATGTGTTCTCTGCTCTGAGGCTGATCATTTTCCTGAAGAGAAGTTTTTAGTTAGTTTGTTTTGATTGGCTGGTTATCTTGCTGTGGTTGGGAGGGTGGGAGTCAGTAGATGCCTAGTTCTTGTCTTTTTGCTCTAGTGTAGGGGAATACCCTGAACAGTCTGATAGAAACATGAACTTTAATGTCCTCTTTTATTTCTGTTCTCTTAAGTTGAAGAACAGATTGGCTACTGATGTTTGTTTCATGTGCCACGAATTGTTAACTGGGGTCATTGGGTCCTTTAAAGGCGTTAGTAGGGGATGCCCAAAATTATATTCAAAATTGTATATGTACAGTCTTCATGGAAGAAACGTCCATACCTTTCAGGAGGTTCTCCAAGTGGTTGATGGCTCTGGAAAGGTTAAGGATTACTGAGATTTTGCTTTTCATTGCACATACTAAGTTGTCATTAAAATTCTTTCAAATTCAGCAAAGTACAAGGCATGTTGACATTTTAGATGACAATAGTAGCTTTTCTCCTTAAACCGTGGAAGAAGAAAAGGTACGGAAATGAAGGTGGGAAATAAGTACTTTAAGAAGGGCAATGCTATAGAAGTTTAAAGGTAGTACTTCCCCCTTACAGGGAATTTCGATTCTCTTTTTGTTATTTTGGTTTGGTTTGAACATCTGTAGTGTTGAAATGATGTACTGTGAGGATAAGTTAGAACATTTGTTTATGTTGAGCCCTCTGCAACTCATGAAATGACTGAGTATAAAAAATGTTCCCTGGAAGCTCATAGTCCTGTAAATATTTGTTACCAGCATGGTTGCAAGGCAGCGTGGTCATTCCCGCCATCCTACAAGTTGCTATGCATAAGGTTGGTCCCTGTATAAATATTTATTTTTTGCTTCTGGCAGGAAAGAAATCTAACTTTAAACATCAAGAAAGTAAAATTGTCATCATGGTGTTTTTCCTTGCTCATATAATGAATGGTTTAGCTGTTCTATTTCAGGGGGAAAAAATGGTTGTATAAGATTTTGCTTTTAACTCAATCTTTACTAGTTTTTCTTCTTCTGTGAAAAGAACATTTAAAATTTGTATTTGTATTGGGGCGCCTGGGTGGCTCAGTCGTTAAGCGTCTGCCTTCGGCTCAGGGCGTGATCCCGGTGTTCTGGGATCGAGCCCCGCATCAGGCTCTTCTGCTGGGAGCGTGCTTCTTCCTCTCCCACCCCCCCTGCTTGTGTTCCCTCTCTCACTGGCTGTCTCTCTGTCAAATAAATGAATAAAATCTTAAAAAAAAAAATTGTATTTGTATTAATATTGTGCTTCTTCCCCAGAAATCTCAAGACCTATTTTTTATTATGAATGGATAAACCCCTTACTGACTTGTTAGTACTTTTGGCTAACATTTATGGTCATATTTAGGATGATATAAACATTATACTTCATGAAAGTATTCAAACTTAGGTTCAGAGATCATTGATGCATTGTTTTAGCACTTTACTGGTTATCTCAATATTTATTTAGCACTTTCATGTACTAAATCAACAGTCTGCTTTTTAAACTGTCAAATCTTAGACTTTCTGAAATAAGTTGGGATTTCTAAATAATTTTTTATTAATCTAGTTTCTGCAAGTGTATTGTCCTAAAAATATAAGTAGTTCAGATAATTTCAGGGCTTTTTAATCACAATAAACTAAAAAATTAACTTTATCTTTCTTGTTTTTTTTTAATTCAGTGCTAAATTCCACGTTAGCCTCTTGCTACAGTATCTTGATTTGTTATTATACTAGTAGTACTTTGGTTTACAATATATAGTTTTTCTTCTTTCCTTGAAAAAACATTACCTTATTTTCCTGTAGTGTTTTTTCCTCTTCATTCTGCTTCACTGCTCTTAAACGTTATGGCTGCAACTCATTTGTGTACTGTTTTGCTTCAGTTAACACCTCATGAAAATCTTTGAAATTAATGCCCAAAAGTAATGAGTTAGGCCTAACGTAATTTTAAGGGAAAAATAAGTCATTTTCTCCCTTTCAGATGTTTAATGTGGTTAGAATAGCTGCTAAAATAAATTAAAATTTATTTTCATTGGCTGTTTCACCTGTTGAATTATTTTTATTCTATTTTCGTTTTTAAATATTTATTTATTTTAGAGAGTGAGAGAGAGAGCATGAGTGGGAAGGGCAGAGGGAGAGCGAATTTCAGGCAGACTCCACACTTAGTGGGAAGCCTGACGTGGGACTTGATTTCATGACCCTGAGGTTGTGACTTGAGCCAAAACTAAGAATCTGACAACGCTTAACTGACTGCGCCACCCAGGTACCCCTCACCTGTTGAATTATTACATTAAGGCAAAGATGAAGATTTCATTGGGACACTTGGAAATTTTCAAATATGTGTATAATAGGGAGTAAAGTAAAATACCGCCACACCCAGTTTACTTATCACTCAGCTTCAACAGTGATCCACATATGGCCAGAGTAGTTTCATCCATTCCCCCACTTCACCCCATCTGGATTATTTTAAAGGATTATTTTATTTTATTTTAAAGGAATTCATTGGGCCATTTTTAAAGTAAGTAGGATTAAAATTTTGTGACTATGTTTGTATAAGAAATGGGTGCCATTTGATTTATTTTGATAGTTCATACATGAACTTGCATGCTGATTTATTTAGCCAAAAAGATAATTCTGTTTTCAGTAGTGTTTCACTTAAGTTTATATTATTTTTAGGGCAAAAGTTTACCAATCAGTTAGAATTTAAAAAGAGCAACGTGATAGTAAGATTCAGTTTAGATATTTCCATTCGAAGTTTAAAAGTTTGTCTGATGTTCTCCTTAAAGAGAATTAATATATCATAGCAGATTTATTGTAATCTAACATAATTATAATTATGTTCATTCTTTTGAATAAAGTCTGATTTTTTGAGGTTGTCTTGTTTTCTGTGTTTGTTTTTAAATATCCATTTGAGGGGCGCTTTGGGGGCTCAGTTGGTTAAATGTCAGACTCTTGATTTCAGCTCAGGTCACGATCTCAGGATTATGAGATTGAGCCCTGAGTCAGGCTCTGTGCTGAGCATGGAGCCTGCTTAAGATTCTCTCTCTCTCTCAGGGGCGCCTGGGTGGCACAGCGGTTAAGTGTCTGCCTTCGGCTCAGGGCGTGATCCTGGCATTATGGGATCGAGCCCCACGTCAGGCTCCTCTGCTATGAGCTTGCTTCTTCTTCTCCCACTCCCCCTGCTTGTGTTCCCTCTCTCGCTGGCTGTCTCTATCTCTGTCGAATAAATAAATAAAATCTTTAAAAAAAAAAAAGATTCTCTCTCTCTCTCTCTACCCTTTCCCACTCTTCCTCTTAAAAAACAAAAATCCATTTGATCTAAGTAAAGGTTGTAAAAGTATGTCAGCATAGGTACAACCTAATGCTTTGTTGATTATCGATGTTTACATGATATGCATTTATTTAATTAGCTTTGTCCTTACATTGCTTGGGGGGTACTTTTTTTAAAATTTTAATTCCAGTATAGTTAACATACAATGTTAGTTTCAGGTGTGCAATATAGTGATTTAACAATTCTATACATTACTCAGTGCTTATCGTGCTAAGTGTACTCTTAATCCCCTTCACCTATTTCACACATCCCCCCCCCCCACATTCCCTCTGGTAGCCATCAGTTTGTTCTCTGTAGTTAAGAGTTTGTTTTTTGATTTGTCTCTTGTTTTCTTTGTTCATTGTCTTCTTTCTTAAATTCCACATGAGTGAAATCATATGATATTTATCTCGCTATCTTATTTCACTTAGCATTATACCCTCTAGATCCATCCATGTTGTTGCAGATGGCAAGATTTCATTCTTTTTTTATGACTGAGTAATATTCCGGTGTGAGTGTAGACACACAAGCTGCATCTTCTTTAATCATTCATCTATCAGTGGACACTTCGGTTGTTTCCCTATCTTGGCTATTGTAAATAATGCTGCAGTAAACATAAGGGATACATATATCTTTTTGAATTAGTGTTTTTGTAATCTTTGGGTAAATATCCTGTAGGGGAATTACTGGATCATACAGTAGTTCTACTTTTAGTTTTTTTGGTAACGTCCATAATGTTTTCCACCGTCACTGTACCAGTTTGCATTGCCACCAACTGTGCACAAGGGTTCCTTTTTTCCCACATTCTTGCCAACACTTGTTGTTTCTTGTGTTTTTGATTTTCACCATTCTGACAAGTATGAGGTGATATCTCATTGTGGTTATGATTTGCATATCCCTAATGATTAGTGATGTTGAGCATCTTTTCATGTGTCTGTTGGCCATCTGTATGTCGTCTTTAGAGAAAGGTCTTCTGTCCATTTTTAAATCCGATTATTTGGTTTTCTTGGTGTTGAGTTGTGTAAGTTCTTTATATATTTTGGATGCTAACCCTTTGTCAGATACAGCATTTGCAGTATCTTCTCCCATTCACTAGGTTGCCTTTTTGTTTTGTTGATGGTTTCCTTTGCTGTGCGGAAGCTTTTTATTTTCACGTGGTCTCAGTAGTTTGTTTTTGCTTTTGTTTCCCTTGCCTCAGGAGACCTATCTAGAAAAAGGTTGCTATAGCCAATGTCAGAGAAATTACTAGCTGTGCTTTCTTTTACAATTTTTATGGTTCCAGGTCTCACATTTAGGTCTTTCATCCATTTTGAGTTTATTTTTGTGTATGGTATGTTAAAGTAGTCTTGTTTTATTCTTTTGCATTTAGCTGTCCAGTTTTCCCAACACTGTTTATTGAAGGAACTGTCTTTTTCCCATTGCATATTCTTGCTTCCTTTGTTGAAGATAACTGACTAAAGAATTGTGGGCTTATTTCCGGGTTCTCTATTTGGTTCTATTGGTCTACGTGTCTCTTTTTGTGCCAGTACCATACTGTTTTGATTACTACAGCTTTGTAGTATATCTTGTAATCTGGGATTATGATACCTCCAGTTTTGTTCTTTTTCAAGATTGCTTTGGCTATTCAGGCTCTTTTGTGGTTCAATCCAGATTTTCAGAGTATTCATTCTAGTTTCGTGAAAACTAAATATTGGTATTTTGATAAGGATTGCATTAAATGTGTAGGTTGCTTTGGGTAGTATGGACAGTTTAAGAATATTTGTTCTCCCAATCCATGAACACGGAATATCTTTTCATTTGTTTGTATCCTCTTCAATTTCTTTCATCAGTGTTTTATAGTTTTTGTAGTACAGGCCTTTCACCTCCTTGGTTAAGTTTATTCCTAGGTGTTTTATTCTTTTGTGTACAATTGTAAATGGGATTGTTTTCTTAATTTCTCTTTCTTCTCCTTTATTATTAGTGTCTAGGAATGCCATGGATTTCTGTGTATCAGTTTTTTATCTTGCGACTGTACTGAATTCATTTATGAATTGTAGCAGTTTTTTGATGATGTCTTTAGGGTTTTCTATGTATAGTGTCATGTCATCTGCAAAGAGTGAAAGTTTTGCTTCTCCCTTACCAATTTGGATGCCTTTTGTTTTTTTCTTCTGACTGCTGTGGCTAGGACTTCCAGTACTATGTTGAATAAAAGTGGTAAGAGTGGACATGCTTGTCTTGTTCCTGATCTTAGGGGAAAGGCTCTCAGTTTTTCACAAACAAGTATGATGTTAGCTGTGGGTTTTTCATATATGGCCTTTATTATGTTGAGGTACGTTCCCTCTAGACCTACTTTGTTGAGGGGTTTTATCATGAATTGATGTCATACTTTGTCAGATTCTTTTTCTGCGTCTCTTCAAATGCTCATATAGTTTTTATTCTTTCTCTTGTTGATGTGATGTATCATGTTGATTGATTTGTAAATATCCAGCCTTGCTTCCCTGGAATAAATACCACTTGATCATGGTAAATAATTTTTTAAATGTATGTTTGGATTCAGTTTGCTAATATTTTGTTGAGGATTTTGCATCTGTGTTCATCAGAGATACTCACCTTTATTTCGCTTATTCTGTGGTGTCTTTGTCTGGTTTTGGTATCAGGGTGATGCGGGTGTCATAGAATGAATGTAGAAGGTTTCCTTCCTCTTTAATTTTTGGGAATAATTTGAGAAGAATAGGTATTAACTCTTCATTAAATGTTTGGTAGAATTCACCTGTAGAGCTATTTGGTCCTGGACTTTTGTTTGCTGGTAATTTTTTGATTATTTACTCGATTTCATTGCTGGTAATTGGTCTGTTCAAATTTTATGTTTTTTCCTGTTTCAGTGTTGGGAGGTTATGTGTTTCTCTGAATTTATCTATTTCTTCTAGGTTTTCCAGTTTTTAGCATAAAATTTTTCTTATTATTTTATTAAATATTTCATAATATTCTTTGTATTTCTATGGTGTTGGTTATTTCTCATCTTTAACTTCTGATTTTATTTATGATTCTTCTCTCTCTCTCTCTCTCTCTTTTAATGAGTCTGGCTAAAGGTTTGTAAACTTTGTTGATCTTTTGAAAGAACCAGATCTTGGTTTCATTGATCTGTTCTATTTTTTTTCTATTTCATTTATTTCTGCTCTAGTCTTTATTATTTCCTTCTTCCTACTGGTTTGGGTTTTGTTTGCTATTATACAAACAGCGTATGAGAGCTCCTTTCAGTGTAAGCTTAGATTGTTTGTTTGAGATTTTTCCTGCCTCTTGAGGTAGGCCTGCATTGTTATAAACTTCCCTCTTAGAACAGCTTTTGCTGCATCCCAAAGATTTTAAATCATTGTGTTTTCATTTGTCTCCATGTACTTTTTGATTTCCTCTTTGATTTTATGGTTGACCCATTCATTGTTTAGTAGTATATTATTTAACTTCCATGTATTTGTGTTTTCTCCAGATTTTTTATTGTGCTTGATTTCATAGCATTGTTATCGGAAAAGATGCATGGTATGACTTCAGCCTTTTTTAATTTGTTGAGACTTGTTTCTTGGCCTAATATGTGATGCGTTCTGGAGAATGTTCCATGTGCACTTGAGAAGAATGTGTATCTGCTGTTTTCGGATGGAAAGTTCTTTTTTTTTTTTTTTTTTTTTTTTTTAAGCCTTAGCATTCACCTTTTTCTTTTTTATTATGTTAGTCACCTGACAGTACATTATTAGTTTTTGATGTAGTGTTCCATGATTCATTGTTTGCATATAAAACCCAGTGCTCCATGTAATACATGCCCTCCTTAACACCCATCACTGGGCTAACCCATTCCCTCACCATCCTCCCCTCTGAAACTCGCAGTTTGTTTCCCATAGTCCATAGTCTCTCATGGTTCATCTCCCTCCTCTGATTCCCCCCCCTTCATTTTTCCCTTCCTTCTCCTAATGTCCTCCATGCTATTCCTTATGTTCCACATATAAGTGAAACCATATGATAATTGTCTTTCTCTGCTTGACTTGTTTCAATTAGCATAATCCCCTCCAGTTTCATAGGATGGAAAGTTCTGAATGTATGTATTATATCCATCTGGTCCAATGTGTCATTCAAAGCCACTGTTTCCTTGTTCATTTTCTGTTTGTCTTATCTCTCCATTGATGTAAGTAAGGTGTTAAAGTCCCCTACTATTATTATATTATTACTGATTACTTCCTTTATGTTTGTTGTTGGTGCTTTATATATTTGGGTGCTCCTATATTGGATTCTTAAATATTTACAATTGTTTTATCTTCTGTTGGATTGTTCCCTTTATGATTAAATAGTGTCCTTTGTCTCTTGTTACAGTCTTTGTTTTAAAATCTATTTTGTCCAATATAAGTATTGCTACCTTGGTTTTCTTTTCGCTTACATGCATGATGGATGGTTTTCCACTCCTTCACTTTCAATCTGCAGATGTCATTAGGTCTGAAATGAGTGTCTTGTAGGCAGCATATAGTTAGGGCTTGCTTTTCATCCATTCCAGCACCCTGTGTCTTTTGACTGGAGTGTTTAGTCCATTTACATTCAAAGTAATTATTGGCAGGTATGTATTTATTGCAATTTTGTTTCTTGTTTTATGGTTGTTTTTGTAGTTTTTCCCTGTTCCTTTCTTCTCTCATAGTTTGCTGGCTTTCTTCAGTGATATATTTGGATTCCCTTCTTGGTTGTTTGTATATCTGTTAATGGTTTTTGATTTGTGGTCACCATTAGGTTTATATATTACATCTTATGCATATAGCAGTCTATATTAAATTGACAGTTGCTTAGGTTTGAACCCATTCTAAAAGCACTAAATATATAGTGTTTGAGGCGTATGATATCATACTTTTCATCCTTTTATTTTGTGAATCCCTTGTGTGATTTTTATTAGTATGCTGAATTTAGCTACTTCTGTGCTTCTTGCATTTCTTACTCCCACTTATGGTCTTTCCTTTCCACTCAGCAAGTCCTCTTTAATATTTCTTGTAAGGCTGGTTTACTGGTGATTAATTCCTTTGACTTTTGTTTGTCTGGGAAACTCTTTATCTCTCCTTCTATTCTGAATGATAGCCTTCCTGGGTAGAGTATTCTTGGTTGCAGGTTTTTCTTTCTTTTTTTTTTTTTTTTTTTTTTTTTCAGCACTTTGAATATATATCATGCCACTCCCTTCTGGCTTGGAAAGGCTTGGAAAGTTTCTGCCGAAAAATCAGCTTATAGCCTTATGGGGTTTCCCTTTTATGTAACTTTTCTTTTCTCTCTTGCTGCTTTTAAAATTCTTTCTTTATATCTACTTTTCGCCATTTTATTTAGTATGTGTCTTGTTGTGGAACTCCTTTGGGTTGATTTTGTTGGGGGCTCTCTGTGTCTCCTGCATCTGGATTTCTGTTTCTTTCCCCAGACATGGGAAATTTTCAGCTATTATTTCCTCAAATAAATTTTCTGCCCCCTGTTTTCTCTCTTCTCCTTCTGGGATCCCTGTAATGTGGATGTTATAACACTTAATGGGGTCATTGAATTCCCTTAATCTATTTACTTTTTAAATTTTTATTTCTTCTCTCTTCTGTTCAGCTTTATTGCTTCCCATTATTCTGTCCTTCAGGTCACTGATCCATTCTTTTGCTTCCTTTAATTTACTATTTATTCCATCTAGTATATTTTAAATTCCAGTTATTGAGTTCTTTATCTCTAATTGATTGGTTCTTTATGTTTCTTGTGTTTTCTCTTTTTTTATGTTTCTGTCTGTTGAGGGTCTCACTGAGGTCCTCCACTCTTTTCTTAAGTGCAATGAGTATCTTTATGATAATTACTTTAAATTCTCTATCAACTTTAAATTCACTTAGCTGTCTTGCAGTGATTTTTTTTCCTTTTTTTCCCCCTTGTAACATATTTCTCTGTCTCCTCATTTTGACGAACTCTCATGTCTGTTTCTGTGTTAGGAAGGTCAGCTGTGTCTCCTGCTCTTGAAAGTAGCAGCCTTATGAAGAAGAGGTCCTGTAGTGCCCTCCAGTGTAATGCCACCTGTTCACCAGAACTTTGCACTTGAGGGGTGTCTCCTGTGCATGCTGCATGTGCTCTACTGTGGTGGCTGAGCCACTTTGCTTTCAGTCACCTGCAATGGCGCTCTCTGCCTGTTGTGGCCAGGATTTGGTCCCTGTGTTGTTAGAGGGGCCAGTCTGGAGCTGCTTGGGCTTGAGTTGAGTCAAACCAGGCATTTGCCAGAGATGCAGTAATACCAAACTGTAAATCCCACCCCCCCCAATTTATTTTGCAGAGGATTAAGATCTCACCACAACCTTAGTTGTATAGACAATAGGTTTGATGGACTCTTAATTGAATAATTATGTAAAATCTCTGTAAAAGCCCTCTTCTGTCTCTTTGTAGTCAAAACTAGCCCCCTTCCCAGACTCAGCACTTGTCAACCACTGATTTGATTTTTTTCTTACAGTTTTGCCTTTTCCAGAATGATTTATGAGTGGAACTGTACTGTTTGAGGCTTTTGTGTCTGCCTGGCTTCTTTCATTTAGTATAATGCTTTTGAGATTCATCCCTTGCGTGTATCAAGTTATTGCTGAGTAGTATTTCATTGTGTGGATGTACCACATTTGTTTATCCATTCACTAGTGGATGGACATTGGGTTGTTGCCAATTTTTGGGGATTATGAGTAAAGTTGATACTTACTTTCACTTATATGTCTTTGTGTGGACATATGTTTTCATATCTCTTAAGTAAATCCCTAGGAGCAGGACTGCTGGGTCACCAAAGCTCCTTGATAGCCATCATCTCACTTGGATACCAAAGCCTGTAAGGGAAAATCCAGCAGTACCATCCCCTTTTTATGACTGAAAAATGGAGAACCACTGTGACACACTGCAGTTTATGGGCTAGGACTTGAATCTAGATCCTGTAAACCCAAGTCATTTCCTGTCTACTAGAGTATCATGTTCTTTTCAGTGATGTTTCCCGGTATTAACAACAGTTCTAACAAGTTTCTAGATCTTGGCAATGGTTAGAGAATGGAAATATTTATCAGTAACCAAACATTGAAATATAAATAAGATTCTTCCTTAAGTTATTAGTTTTCCATTGCTGGCCTGGAAATTTGTAAGTTCATAAAACAAATTTTAACTTTTTTTTTTTTTTTTTAAGAGTAAGTGTGTGAACAGAGTGGGGGGGGGCAGAGGGAGAATCTTTTTTTTTTTTTTAGATTTTATTTATTTGTCAGAGAGAGCGCGAGAGCATGCAAAAGCAGGGGGAGGGAGAAGCAGGCTCCCTGCTGAGCAAGGAGCCCGATATGGGACTCGATCCCAGGATCCTAGATTATGACCTGGGCTGAAGGCAGACACTTAACCTACTGAGCCACCCAGGCGTCCCAGAAGAGAGAATCTTAAGCAAGGCCCAGCACAGAGCCCGTCACAGGGCTCCATCTCATGACCCTGAGATCATGACCTGAGCCAAAATCAAGAGTTGGTTGCTTAACAGACTGAGCCACCCAGGTGTCTCAATAAATTTTAACTCTTGGGGCGCCTGAGTGGCGCAGTCGTTACGCGTCTGCCTTCGGCTGAGGGCGTGATCCTGGCGTTCTGGGATCGAGTCCCGCATCAGGCTCCTCCGTTGAAAGCCTGCTTCTTCCTCTCCCACTCCCCCTGCTTGTGTTCCCTCTCTTGCTGGCTGTCTCTCTCTCTGTCAAATTAATAAATAAAATCTTAAAAAAAAAATTTAACTCTTAAAGTCTAGTCTTAGATAAATCCCACCCCCCCAATTTATTTTGCAGAGGATTAAGATCTCACCACAACCTTAGTTGTATAGACAATAGGTTTGATGGACTCTTAATTGAATAATTATGTAAAATCTCTGTTTTCTGGCATTCAGAGATTTAAAATTCTCTGAGATGTTCAAGATTTTTCTAATACAAATGTAATAACATTTTAAACTATGAGATTATCCCTAAAACTTTTCATCCTGCAGATTTTCATTTCATATAAGCTTTTAAAGCCGCTTGCCAAATTCTGAATACTCACGCTGGTCAATGTGAGATCATCCAAATGTAAAAATTTCTATTTCTTCTTTAGTATAAAGTTTTAATTTTTTCCATCATAAGTTTATTGTACAATGATTACTTTACGAACGTCTAGCATAGTACTACACACAGAGTACAGATGTCTTATTCTATGTTACTCTGACTCTAGCAGGCAAGAGCAGTGCTGGTAGAACAGTTTGAGTCAGAATGCCTGATGTCAGAGCCCCAGCTGCAGGAACTCTGACAAATCACTAACCTACTCCTCAGTCTTCTCAACTGTACCATGAGCAACATCCACACTTTCTCTGAGACTTGCAGACTAGAGAAGCAGATGATGTGGTCATTAACTGGCTGAAGCAAAAGAAGAATCAGGTATTAAATTCCAACTCACTGGTTTTGCAACTCCTAGCCAGTGGTACTTATTTTACCTTTACAAACAATGATTAAACATGGGCAATAGCACTTCTAATTGTATTCAGGTAGAGAGTGCAATGTATAATAATGCCTTTGATTAAACAACCTAAAGGATTGTTTAATTATGGGTTCATTCTCTCTAAGAAAGTAATAACTATGATTATTGAAATGCTAAATTAATAAAAAATAAGCTTTATATTTCTCATTCCAATGTTTCTTTAAAAAAAGAATATCTAACCAAAACTGGGGTCAAATCTCAGCCCCTTACTAAATGATGTACAAATTTTATAATCTTATTTGAAAAATGAGGATAATAACTGCTTTGAAAGGGCCTTTATGAGAGTCAAGGTAATGCATATAAAATGCTTAGCACTGTGCCTGTTAGTGTTATAGAAAACCTAATACTTAGGAACTTTAGGGGAGGTAATAGTAAACAAGTGGAAGCATTGAATCTGTCTTTATTTTGGACTTCTGTGAACTTGGCGTTAGGTTGTGATCACATGTTCCATCCAAATGAGCAGTACTCAAGTTTGGTCATGTAAGGTTAGGAAAATATATAAATAGCCAGTCCAAACAGAAATTCCACATCTCAAGTCAACCATATTTTCTACTTAAGTAGAGAAAGATAATGATCAAGTTTTTGATAAAGAATAAGAAAGTGGACACTCAGGAAGTGGGGGGCCCAACCATGTTCATCTGCCTCTGCATTTGCCTGTGCACTGGAAGCATTTTCTACAGCAACACCTCGACCTCCTTGACCTCCACGTGGGGTCATCCGGGGTGTCGGTCTGACGAGCCAGGCCCAGGCTGCTCTGCAGCATGCCCAGAGTGCTGCTCCACCACCCTCCCCTGCTGCCGGGTGGTTCTGGAGGTGCTGAGGGGGCAGAGAGGCGCCAGTAGCACCCCTGTGGTGGCCATTGAAAAAAACAAAATTTTAAATTAAAAAAAAAAAGTGAACAAGATGTGGAAGGGATTAGGATTCAAGGTCTACTTCTGAATTTTGGTACATAAAATATACTATTAGGCAGTTAATAAATTATGTTGACAGAGTCTTACAATAGGGAAATGCTAATTTTTTTAGATCAGGAGAGTATACAGTCAATTTTTGTTAGAAATGTGTAGGAATTTACCAAAGTGGGTGGAATTTGGGGTGTTTTTCCTTCCACTCTAGTATATATTTTCCAGTATTTCATAATTAAAAAGTACTTAGATTTTTTTTAAAGTGTCCTTGTTAACCTTGACTGTAACCTCTTTAGGAAAGCTTTCTGGTTACTCAAGATTCATTTATGTTTTCGTAACTAAAACTGTTGAAGGTAAATATTTCTTTTTAAGTGAAGAAGACTGCTTAATTAATTAATTTTTTAAGATTTAATTATTTATTAGAGAGAGAGAGTAGACATGTGCATGCAAGCTGGGGGAGGGGCAAAGAGAGAGAAGTAGACCCCCTGCAGAGCGCATAGCCTGTTTGGGTGGGGGGGGGCTCCATCTCACCACCCTGAGATCATGACCTGAGGTGTTGTGGGCTTAATTGACTGAGCCATCCAGGCACTCCTCTGCTTAATTTAAATGGAGTAATTTTTAATGTTTTCCTGTGATTCTTAATACATCACAGAGTTAACATATTGAGTTGTGCTTTTTTTTTTTTTTTTTGTATTTCCAATACTTAGGTTCAAAGGACTTTAGAAGTATTTTTTATAGTTAGAAACATTCATCTTAACCATAGTTTTCTTGCTGTCAAGAAAATTATAGTGTACATTTCCAGAGATTTTTATGACCAAACATTCAATAATATAATTTTGCAAGACATGTAAAGTGAACAGAAAAGAATGAATTACTTGGTGAGCCAAACACACATGGTTGTTATTTATCATTATTTACACATGGAAATTCATTGCTTTTATTTTTTTCTTGACTTAACAATAGTCATAAAGCCAATGCTTTCCGTGTATTTTTGCTCTCTTGATCTGCAGTAAGGTTTTTGGGATCCTAAACGATATATATTAAATTTGCCTGGAATTTTCTCCTGGAAAATGAGAAGTTAAGTGTGTGTTTGAAAATCGAAAAGACACAAATCCTGACTAAAAGTTGGTTTGAGGATCTCATTTTCCTTATTTTTCAATCTCCCGAAAAGAATGCTGACATGAGCTATGAAGAATAGAGATTTGATATATTTTTAGGCTTATTTACTCTGTAAATGTTTTAATTTATGTGACTAAGTTTGTTTTATTAGGACAAAGATTTTTCAGTCTCTTCTGTAGTAAGATGGAAAGAAAGAAAAATATTAGTTGGCATATTGTTACTTTGGCATTCAACCAGTTTTCACAGTAATTTTTTACCAAGAAAGTCTTCGCCTGGATTTTTATTATTTTAATAGTACAGTAATAAAGCTTATCTTCAAGTTATTTCCCTCATGGCTTGGCTTCCTATAGCTTCTCCCTTTGTATCCTATCAGTAAATTATAAATCATTAAGCATATTACTGGAGTACATTATTCCATCATACTGACATGTAAAAGTACAGGCATCTATTAAGAGGGTGTGAAATAGATTTAATCTTGAGGGCTGCATAATCCAGGCAAGTTGAAGCAACTTTTAAATAGTCTTGGTTTTAACCTTCCATTAATTCTTAGTAATCTTAAAGTATCACCACCCTTTCATTCCAATTTAAAACACCTAGCAGATCCCTGACAGTAAAAAGGCATAATGAATGCTTTAATGACTCAGACTGGAAGCCATTACACTGACATTCATTTTCAAATTACTTAGTGTGATAAACAAGTCTTTCATTTAATAAGCTATTATTTGGAAGCTTCCATAGATAGAAAAAGGAGAGATTTGTTACTTTCTAATTTGCTTCTCTTGAGCTAAATAGATAATGTAAATACAAGCAACTAAGAGAGTAAAAGTTTATTTTCTATGTATAATGTAAATTAAAATTTAAAAGAAGCTTTATTTCTTGTGACTAAGTGGCAACCTTAAAACTAAAAAACAATAAGTATCAATATCCTTAACTCTGATAGTGTTTTTAAAAAACATATACTCAAAAAATGTTCACTCATTCCAAAGATAGGACAGATTTTTACGGAGAAACAAGTCACAGAGTGTATCTTTGGCAACTCTGCTTTTCTAGGTTTCCAAGTAAATTTGAGCTTGTCTGAAGTAAGCATCACCAGTTATATGATGAAGCATCTGTACTTCTCAGCAAGTGCCTGTCCTTCTAGTCCCTCTCCTTCTAAGAGACCTAGCAAAGTTACCTAAGGTCGATGTAATAAGATAAACTTAATAGGGATAAAAATTATGTGCTGTGTTTGTTTAAGTTTTTAAAAATGTATATGGTATCTCATAACCCAGGAAAAGCTGAGTAGGCAGTGGTGGCTACAGAATTTCCCTTTAAGTTGGCTTTGTTTAGGAGTGGCTGTCTAGTGGAAAGGACCAAAAGAGTTACCTTGAAGCCTCATTTAGGAAGCAAAGTTTAGTGGCTTAAAATAATAACCATTTATTTGGCTCTTGTTTCTGTGGGTTGGCAGTCTGGGCCTATATCAACTGCATGGTTTTTCTAGGCTCATTCTGTGTCTGTTGTCAGCTGCTGGTTGGTTGGAGGCTGGATGAGATAGGATGGCATCAAGTAGACCAACTTGCCCATGTGACCTTTCCCAGGCTTACACATGGCAGCTGGGAGAAGCTCTGAGAGGAAGAGGAGGGAGAGCACTCAGTGCTGTGGAGACCCAGACTCAGAACTGATATGATGTCTCTTCCACCAAATTCTGCTGATTAAAGCTAGTCTGAAAATAGACACTGTCCCTTGATTAGAAGAGCAGCAGAGTTACATTGCAAAGAGGGTGGGTGGACCCAGGGAGGGAATAATTGTTGCCTTCTTTTAAATAGTCTATACTACACCACACACACTGCTTTAATATGTTGTAGGTCAATAAAAATAGCAGTTTTTGAAAGATGCTTTTATTTATACTCCACATATTGAAAAACCACAGCTCCCACTACAAGCTGGCTAGTCATTTAATTTGGACAATGAATTTAATAGCTGAAAAGCAGGTTTTGTGCTTGTACTGAACTATTTTGCAAGGTAGTTTAGGGGGTAAAGTTATGGGTTATAAAGTGAAATGTTTTCTCTGTTTCAAAATAAGATAAAAGCATCCAAAATAAATCACTGAATGTGTCCAAACGAAAATATAAATCTGCTTGATGGTGTAGATATTTATGTTCCAACAAACAGTTAATGATCTTTAAAGAAACCTGTGGAAGAGTAGATTACTATAAATGCAAATGTGGGGATTTTGCTGCAAAATACTAACAATTTTAAATATAGATGTTTGAAATTTTAAGTTTGAACATCTGTCTTGTTTCTAGGAGCTCTGCCAGTGCCGACCTGGAGAAGGAAATTGTTCCTGCTGCAAGGAGTGTATGCTGTGTCTTGGGACCCTTTGGGATGAGTGCTGTGATTGCGTTGGTAAGTTGACATGCAGGAAAGTTTCATATTTATCACAGAATCTTTGACTAAGAGACTTTAAAAAATATGAATGTATTTTATGTGTATAGACTAGTGTGGGTATAGATGTAGTAGGTATATAGAACATTATTGAATTTGCTTGGATTGAATGATATTTACATATATGTGCAGTTTTATCTTTATAGAAAAGGTCTGGAAGGAAATTCAAAGTGCTTATTCTTGGGAAGTAGGAATGGAGGAACAATGGGAATTTTTTTACTTTTTATTTTTAAATTTCATACTCTTGAATTTTTAATAAGAAATGTGTTATAATTCCAAATAAAAATAAATACTTGGTATATTAAAAATTGATTATCTTCCTTTTATATAAGACTTCACTATGGGGCGCCCAGGTAGCTCAATCGTTTAAGGGCCTGAGTATTGATTTTGTCCTGGGTCTTGGTCTCAGGATTGTGAGATAGAGCCCTTATTGGGCTCCACGCTGGGCTGGGGACTGCTCGGGATTCTCTCTCTCTGTCCCTTTTCCCTCTGCCCCTCCCCGCCTCTTTAAAAAAAAAAAAAAAAAAAGACTTCACTAAGAGATCCTTGAGAAATTAAAAGATTTTTTTTTTTTTTGAGAAACTAAAAGTTGTTCTTAAGGGCTTTCTGAGGAATAGCATCTAAGATGTATTAAGTAAAAAAAAGAGGGGGGACACCTAGGTGGTTTAGTCGGTTGGACTCCCAACTCTTGATTTCAGCTCAAGTCATGATCTCAGGGTTATGGGATCCAGGCCCCCTTTGGGTTCTGCTCTTAGCAGGGAGTCTGTTTGAGATTCTCTCTGTCTCTCTCTCCCTCTGCCCCTCCCACCACTTGTGCTCTTTCTGTTCTCTCTCAGTCTCTCTAAAATAAATCTTTTTTTTAAAAAAGCAAAGTGTGCAAAAGTGTTTTTATGGAATGTTACCACTTGTTGTGTTTTCGAAAGAAAATTTACATGTGTGGACTGCTGATGGGAGAAACACTCATCATCCTCTCTCTAACCAGTTAACCCTTTCTCATCCTCTAAAACCACAGTTCGAGTGTCGCCTTGTCTCCCAGACGTCTCTTTTGACTGAGACAGGGTCCTCTGCGCTGTCCAGATAGTCTGCTTTTGTTAGATCATGTGCTGCATGCTCCTGTAATTGTTTTTAGCATGTTTCTTCCAACAGTCTATAAACTCCTTAAGGACTGGATGGTATCATTTTGATCTTTTAAAATTAACCACTATGTTTATCAGAGTGGGATATATGTACATACTTGAAGTACATGCACATTGTACTAAAACAGCCCCATGGCATGCTTGTACCCAACCCTTTGGTCTTGTGTCAGAGACAACAACTTCCAGCTCTTTGGTATTGTCTTACTTCTTACTTCATAATTTTAAATAATATCCTTATACTGTTCTCTCGATTCTTTGATTTTAGAAACTATTCATTGACTTCTTATTATAACAGATGATGACTTAGCTTTCTTATCTCTTATCTTCCTAATATAGTTATCACTACTTCTAGTTAAATCAGTAATTACTTTAGCAATCCATTGAATAAATTAGTGTTACATATTAGTTTGATGCATGATAGTATAAACACTAGTTTATTAAATGAATAACACCATTACATCTTTTTATATTGGAGTGTACTTCCTGAAAGATTTCTTACTTTTCTAGACTTTGTGTTAGTGTTTAAAATTTTGGCTTTCATTTTTAATTTCCAAGAGCCCTTCTTTGCTTGTCCTTTTTGGGGAGCATACTGTTCTTGTTTTATAGATAAGATATTTTCCTTATCATCCTGGGACTGTTAATTATAGAGTTCAGTTGTGGTTGCAGTTTTTCCTTCTGCTCTTTGCACTGTTGCTGTTTCCTCAATTGCCTGCTGATCCTTGGACATCTATTGATATATAAAAGTTAGACATTCTGATGCTAATTGGGAGCCCTGTGTTCATAGACAGCGCATGGAATCTAGTTTGCATCGCGGTTAGATGGTTGCAGTCTTTTTCACTGAAGAACCCTCTGTCTCAGTATCTATAGATTTTTCCCTTTGGGATCATACAGCTTTTCAGGGAAGAATCTTTAAATGTCTAGCCTGAGGGGTGAGATGTCCGACTGCAAATGTTCTGGGGTCCTGAGAGGTGATGTTACTATTCAGAAAGCGTACTGTCATATACTTTTCCTTATTTTTTCCACCCTCTACAGTTGTTGGTAGTCCCCGTCCAGGATCTCTTTGGCTTAATTTCTCTAGGGAATAACCCTCTCCTCTTCTACAATTGTGGGAGAAAAGAGGTAGGGACCGATCGGGAGGTTATAACTATCCTCAAAATAAGCTTGCTTCCGCCTTATCTGTTTGTTTGCAACTCCTGAGCCTTCCGAGAGTTCTGTGGTGTACATACACTTGCCTGTGAGGGTGACTGCTTACTCTGCTACATTTAGCTCATAGGTTCTTCCAAGGTGGAGTAAGTGTTTCCGTTTCTTGTTTTTCCTTATTGTTTTGCAGTGAATTCCGAGAGAACTGGGACAGAGGTGTCTTTTCTCTGTCATCTTGTACTCACCTTGGTATCTGTAATAGCTAGTATCATGTCTGGCACATAGAAGGTGCTCCGGTGTTTTATGACTGTCAAATAAATGACTTCTTACTGCATTATTCTCCCAAGATGGACAGTTTATGCCCTTGATGGTCATAGTTTTTAAAATTTTGTTAGTGAAAAAAAAAGAAGTTTTGAATTATTTTAGAGCATTAAATGTAAGTTTATTTAATATGTACAATGAAAGTGAAAAAGAGAAAACAAGTCCTTCAATCCCTAAATACATAGATAAGCATTTAACATGGATGCCAAATACACAAATACGCTTTTAACATTGCCTAAAATAATGTGGTGAATGTGTGTGTGTGTGTGTGTGTGTGTGTTACTCATCACACAACGAAAATAGTGCCATTCAGCTTTTGTGGGTTTTTTTTAAGATTTATTTTTTTAAGTGATCACACCCAGCATGGGGCTTGAAGTCACAACCTGGAGATCAAGAATCACATGCTCCGCAAACTGAGCCAGCCAGGTGCCCCCATTCAGCCTCTTCTTCTAGGAAAATAGTTCTATATTTCTGCTGAGAAAGAACCACTTATACATGGTCATATCTCTGCGGTTCTAGAAGCAACTGGTATGCTTCTGGGCTAGTTTCCATTAAAAAATATATATATATATTATTTACCTGTAAAGGATTTAACCACTAGTTTTAAACTTTGAGTTCATAATGTAACTTTACCTCTCATTTAAAATTCAATTAATCTTTCTGCTCTCTAGGATAAAATTTCCGTCTTCCAGTTATTTTTGTAGAAACAGTATTCTTTTTCTCGTAAGCAGTTCTCTTCCACACTAGGTTCTTGTCATGTCCTCTGCAAATCTGTGGCTGCTCCTGCCTTCTAAGTTGAAACACTCCCCATGACTTTTCACGAATTTTTCATGGGTGGGGCACAGGTCTCTGAGAGGACCTAAATTAAGAGTGCAGCCTTCCCTTCCCGTCTCATTCTGTGGACTTTTAGCATGTACTTTGTCTAGCAGCTCTCCTTCTGCAGCCTTGCATAAGAGAATTCGTTTCTCTTTTCTGATTTTCTCTTAAAGTAAGAGTAACCACCATAGCTCATTTTTATACTTGCTGTTCAACATATTCCTCAAATTCTGTAGTTTTGGATCCTAGATCCCTACCTACAGCTTTTTTGGTTTTGTTTTAGTGTTTGTTTTTGCTTTTCCAAGTGTACACAAAGATAGTACAATGAACTGCTGTGTACCTACTCCCCAGCTTCAGCAGCCATACTTGTTTCATCCATTCATTCATCTGTCTGTGTATCTCCACGCTCCCCCCCTCCGCCTCCTTCTTTTGTTGGAGTATTTATAATTTCGGTACATCCCCAAAGTCCCTTAGTTATACATCTCAAAAAAAAAAAAAAAAGTCAATTTTCTTCCACAATACAATGTCACCACCACACCTGAAATACTTAGCAATGCTTTCTTAACATTGGGGCACTGGGTGGCCCAGTCGGTTAAGCGTCTGCCTTCAGCTCAGGTCATGATCCTGGGGTCCTGGGATCAAGCCCCATGTCGATAGAGCTGCAAGCAGGGAGCCTGCTTCTCCCTCTCCTCCCCGCTCGTGTGCACTCTCTCTCTCTCAAATAAATAAATAAAATCTTAAAAAAAAAAGTCCTTAACATTTAATACCCAGTCCATAGTCAGATTGCCCCAATCAACTAGATGTTATTTATAGTTGTTTTAGGCAAATCAAGGTCCCGCAGTCCACTTACTGTATTTAGACTGTTAGGTTTCTTATGTTTCTTTTATTCTAAAACAATTCTTCCTGCCCTCACCACCTTTTAAAATTCCATGGACTTGTTGAAGAAACTAGTAATTATGATGGAAAATATATCACTTTCTGGATTTGGCTGATTGCTTCCCATATTTAACTTGTTTTTTTGTCCTGTTTTCTATAGATTGCAAATTAGATCTAAACACTAATTAGATTCAGATTCAGTTTTGGGGAGGTGGGGTACAGTGGTAAATTATACACTATAACATCTGGTTGTCCTCCTTTTAGTGGTGTTAAAATTGATTGGTGGGCTCAAGTGGTGAAAGTCTGATCCTTTTGTGGTAAGTTCTCCATCAGTCTTTCACCTGGTAGTTTCACCCTTCACTGATGACCTTTGCCATTATCAATTTCATTAAATAATGATCTATTATTGTCTTTCCTTCTGCATTTATTAGCTGGAATTATTCTATATAGAAGAAGTTTCTTACATCTATTAGGGCCCTTTGGTTACCCTGAAATAAAGGATATATAAACAAAAAGTGAGATAAATACTTAATTCTCTTTGTTCATTTTCAGAGTAATGACTTCATGCCCTAGCAAATTCCAGTAGTGTTCAATACATTTTTGCTTCGCTTTTTGGTAGGTTGGGTGTGGGTGTGGGTAGGTGGTATTTTAAGTATCATTATAAACTCATGGTTTTTTACATATGTTTAGTGTTTTAATCAGTTGCTGTCATTATTCTTTTTGCTCAAAATTATCTCATCTTTGGTTAGTAGAAACCTCTTCAACTTGGTGCTTGAGTCCTTTTGACATGGCTTCTGTTCTCTTTGCTAGTTTTAGAGGCTGTCCAAGGCTCATCTTATATATCTTACATATGTAGTTAGCCATTTCCCCGAGGGGACTTTGGTTCCCAATAGAAGAAAATGGTGAGTAGAGACCACAGTCTTGCCATTAGGCCTACTTGTTGCTACTACTAGCTTCTTCTAACCTTTTTTAGTGGGCAGAGCTAATAAATAGCTGTAAGGGAAAAAACCTTTTGAGTTTGTAGTAATATTGCCAATTCAAATTTAAGATGACAAGGTCTTTACTCCTTTTGATTTTACATCTGTAACTCTTGTGCTGAGATTTTTGGTTTCTAACAATATTAATGTAATTATTTATATGCTTTATTTATAATACATCAATGAGACTATGAAGTGGCAGTTAGGATTGTCCTTTGTCCTTGAATATGTATTGAAGATGTAAAGCCCAGATAACGGTCTTCTGAAATCAGTTGGAGTATTTTCTGCAAGTGGTTATGTGACAAACGTGATACAAAGTTAGGTTAATTTATGTTAGTCTTCAGTTTTTAGGGATTGTTTATTACCTTTCTGATTTATTTTTGTGTTTTGATTATGTAAAATATTTACATAATTAGAAAGACAAATGTATGTAACAGTGGTAAAGCAGCTCATATCCATCTCTGTCACTTCCACTCTTTTCCTTCCCTCAAATATAGATAAGATGACCACATCACTTATTGTCCAAGCTAATACATTTTTGCTAGTTAAACCAGGACAGTAGGATAAACCGGAACCTGAATTGACCTGAACTGGCTCAAGGAAACTGGGATGAATAGTTTCATCCTACCTATAGCCATTGTTTAAAACTTTCGTAGGCATTTATATTTGTTTAAAAAAATTCATTTGTTACATAAAACATTATGCTTCATGCTTTTTCTTTCTTGTTTTTGTATTTTCATTTAATTGAATGTCCTGGAACTTCTTCAATATTAATTTTTTTTTGGTACCTACACAGAACCCCATTGTTGGCTAAAACACGTTATGTATTCATTTGTTGATAGGTGGACATTTGGGTTATTTCCAATCTTTTACCATTACAAATAACAGTATAATGAATAATCTTGGGTAGTCAAGTCTATGTAATATTGCTAGATATTATCTAGTTCTCTTCCAAAAGAGTCAGAATGTTTGCATTCTCACCAAGGCACCGTTCCCCCACAACACTTCCAAAAAATTATGTTGCCAAACTTGTTGCTATTGTTTACCAAAGTTTTGGATTTTTGTTAATTTGATAGGGAAGTGGTATAGTTTTAAATTTTCATTTCTCTTATTACCAGTGAGGTTGAGCATCTGTTCATATGTTTAAGAACTATTTATATTTACTTTTTTGTGAATTGTTCATATCTTTGCCCATTTTTCTACTGGATTATTGGTATTTTATTTATTATTTAGAAGTTTAAAAATATGTTAGGTATATAAAACATTTATGCTATAATTTTGTTTCCCAGTTGCTCATTTGTATTTTAACCTTTTTTGTTTTTGTTTTTAAGATTTTATTTATTTGAGAAGGGTAGAGAAAGGGAGCACGAGCAGGGGGAGGGAGAAGCAGACCCCCCATTGAGCAGGGCGCCCAATGCAGGCCTTGATCCCAGGCCCTTGACCTGAGCCAAAGGAAGATGCTCAATGGACTGAGCCACCCAGGCGGCCCTTCTTTGCTATTTTTTATCCTGAAAATTTTTTTATTTTATGTGGTCAACTTTATCAGTGTTTTCTTTCATTGTGTCTAGATTTTGAGTCATAGTCAGGTTTCCCCCTACTCTCAGATAGTACTTGTATGGTTTTATTTGTTTATTTATCTACATGTAACTCTCTAATATATTTGGAATTCATCCTGATTTATGTATGAACTTTGGATCCAATTTTTTTCTTTTTCACACAATTCCAGTATTCATTTAAATATTACTTATAAAGTCATAAAGCTATTTATTTAAAAGTCTGTCTTTCACTGATTTGAGATGCCACCATTATCATATGTACTTTGCTTTATTTCTGGATTTTCTATTCTATACCATTGGTCTCCATGTCCGTTCATGCATCAAAACCACACTGTTTTATTTATAGAAGCCCTATAAATGTTTTAATATCTAGAAAGGCTAGGCATCCATCCATTGCTCTTCTGGCCATGGTATATTAATTTCAAGCTAACATACATACTACAGTTAATAAGAGGATTCTTTTCTTCCCTTTAGGTTTGCATGTGCTCTTTGTAAAAGACTTTCCAACCAGGCTTAGCTCTTGAAAACTGATTCTCCAAAGAGTTATTAATATATTAGACTGCCCTTTTTCCCCCTGAGATTTTCTGCCCTGAAGTGCAGAAACAGACCATGATAATATAAGTTTCTGTGTAAGTGAAATGCTCTATTGTGTATTTTGCTTATTAGCCTGTGCTTTTAGAATAATGTGCAATGAAAACAAGTGGGCCTAACAACTGAAAAGGAGCCACTGGCCAGAATAGCAACTTGGTCCACATAAACAAAATCTAACCTGAACTAAGGTGGCTTCCTGCTTTGATTTCTTTTCTTATTTACTTGTCTGCTTTATAGTTTCTGACCCTTAATTCCTGTTTTATGGCCATTGTTCTGACTTTACCCACTTAAATTAGTTTTGCTTGTTGAATAATTTCACATAAATGGAATCATACAGTATCACATAGTGGTTTAAAATGCATTTTAGAAAATTATGAAATGATTTATAATATAATAGACTCTACGATTAACCGTAAAAATAAAATTGTCAGTTTTTTAATAAGCAAAAATGGGTTTATTTAGGAATAGCAGAGAATTGCAATTTGGGATGTGAAAGCTACAGCAAAACCATAGGCAAGTCCAGAAAACAAAGGAGAGGAACACTCTTTTATAGAGGACAGGGAGGAGTTAGGAGTACTGTTGTAAACAAAAAGTCCACTGGAGTAAACTAGGAGTTGGAAGTGTAGTGGCTTCTCTTTTTGGCTGAACTGGGACAGTCTCTCATTGTCTAGGTTGTTGCCTGGGGAGAAGAAAATCTTTCTCTCTCCTGCTGGCGTAGCGAAGTATAGGCTTCTTCTTCCTATTGGGAATTCAGTGGTGCACTGTTTGGATAATGTTGATTTGGAGAGCCTAGATTTTTTCTGATACTGAGGTCACTTCCAGTATTTAATGAAAGTATTATAGATTCTAGAACTAGGCTATGAAGCCTGCTGAAAAACTGCTTAGCAACAATAACTTGTTGAACCATTTTGTCACACCATTTCTGCGACCCCAGATCTTACCCAGGTGAGAGAAAAGCCTGTGAAAATTGGAAAAGAAGGTGAGGGTGTCAGGTGAGAGGCAGTGCCTGCAAAACCCAGGAAAACAAGATGAGACAGCTATGCACTTGATACTTGAAACACAAACTTGAGCCTTAAGGTACAGGCTTTGCCATTCTGTTGATCACATGTTTCTTCTGTATTCCTGCTTCTTTATCTGCCTTAGGAATTCCTTGAACTCTGACTTTCAACTCATGGCTATTGTCCTAGGCCAACTTGACTGGGGCTTGGCCTCTTCCTTTTAGGACATCCAGAGCTTTTGTTATGATTCTACCTTTTGTAGCTCAGATCAAATCTAGGTGTATCCTTTGGTATCCTAGGTGTATCCACACAGAATGGATTTCTGTCTTGCTTCACACCAACACTTGTTACTTTATAATATTAAAGAACAAATATGTGCTAAGAGTTCAAACAAATACTAGTGTGGTAAATGTTTGTTTTCTTAGTTATTTTTAGACACAATCGAATTACATTCCTAGTTAAGGAAAACATGAATAAAATTAGAGTACAGCAGAAAGCACCTTGGCTGAAAATAAATAACTTTGGGACCCTACCCAAACATAACATAATTGTTTTTGTTTTAATTTTTATTTATTTACGTTTATTGAAGTGTAGTTGATAGAGTATTACATTAGTTTCAGGTAGGCAGTATAGTGATTTGACAACTCTGTACATTATGCTGCACTCACCACAAGTGTAGCTACCACCTATCACTATAAAATGCTATTTCAGTACCATTGACTATATTCCTTATGCTGTGCCTTTCATCCTATTGACTTATTCACTGTGTAACTGGAAGCCTGTACCTCCCATTCCCCTTCACTCATTTTGCCCATACCCCTACCACCTCCCCTCTGGTAACCATCAGTTTGTTCTCTGTATTTATGAGTCTCTTGTTGCTTTTTTGTTTCTGTGTTTGTTTTTTAGATTCCACATATAAGTGAAATCTTATGGTGTTTGTTTTTCTCTGACTTCTTTTACCTAGCATAATAACCTGTAGGTCCATTGCTGTTGTTACAAATTCTTTTTTATGACTGAGTAATATTCCATGGATATATATATGTACATGACTACTCTGCTTCATCCATTCATCTATCAATAGACACTTGGGTTTCTTGTATATTTTGACTATTGTAAATAATGCTGCAATAAACATGGGGTGCATATATCTTTTTTAATTAGTGTTTTGTTTTCTTTGGTCCAGTAAATAGAATTATTGGATCATATGGTATTTCTATTTATTATTTTTTTAGTAACCTCCGTACTGTTTCCCACAGTGGCTGCATCAGTTTACATTCCCAGCAACAGTGCATGAGAGTTCCCTTTTCTTTACATCCTTTCCAACACTTGTTATTTGTCTTTTTGATACTAGCCATTCTGACTCGTATGAAGTGATATCTCGTTGTGGTTTTGATTTGCAGCTCCCTGATGATTGGTGATGTTGAGCATCTTTTCATGTGTCTATTGGCCATCTGGATGTCTTCTTTGGAAAAATGTCTTCAAGTCCTTTGCCCATTTTTAATTGGATTATTATTATACATATATATATATATTGGTGTTGAGTTGTATAAGTTCTTTATATAGTTTAGATATTAATCCCTTATCAGACATCTTATTTGCAAATATCTTCTCCCATTCGCTAGGTTGCCTTTTTCTTTTGTTGGTGGTTTCCTTTGTTGTGCAAAATCTTTTTATTTTGGTGTAGTCCTACCAGTTTGTTTTTGCTTTTGTTTCCCTTGCCTCAGGAGACTATCTAGAAAAATGTTGCTAAGGGCAATGTCCAAGAGGTTATTTCCTGTTTTTTCTTCTAGGAGCTTTCTGGTTTCAGGTCTCACATTTAGGTCTTTCATCCATTTTGAGTTTATTTTGTGTATGATGTGAGAAAACAATCCAGTTTTATTCTTTTGCATGAGGCTGCCCAGTTTTCCCAGCACTATTTATTGAATAAACTATCTTTTTTTCCATTTATATTCTTTTGGGTGAGGAGGGAGGGAAAGAGGCGGGGAGGGACAGAGGCAGAGAGATAATTTTAAGCAGGCTGCACGCCCAGTGCAGAGCCCCATGCAGGGCTTGATCTCACAACCCTGAGTTCATGACCTGAGCCTAAATCAAGAGTCGGACGCTTAAACCGACTGAGCCACCCAGGCGCCCCTCCATTTATATTCTTGCCTTCTGTGTTTGTAGATTAGTTGACCATATAGGTGTGGGTTTATTTCTGGGCTCTCTATTCTGTTCTGTTGATCTATGTGTCTGTTTTTGTGCCAGTATCATATTGTTTTGATTACTACAGCTTTGTGTAGTATGTCTTGAAATCTGGGATTGTGATACTTTCAGCTTTGTTCTTCTTTCTCAAGATTGTTTTGGCCTTTTGTGGTTCCATACAAATTTTAAGATTATTTGTTCTAGTTTTGTGAAAAATACTATTAGTATTTTGATAGTGACTGTGCTGAATCTGTTTTTGCTTTGGGTAATATGGACATTTTAACAATATTAATTCTTCCAGTCCATGGTTTGTCTTTCCATTTGTTTTTGTCATCTTCAATTACTTTCATCAGTGTTGTATAGTTTTCAGAGTACAGGTCTTTAACCTCCTTGGTTAAGTTAATTCCTTGGTATTTTATTCTTTTTGGTTCAATTGTAAATGGAATTGTTTTCTTAATTTCTCCTTCTGCTATGTCATTATTAGTGTATAGAAATACAACAGATTTTTATGTATTAATTTTGTATCCCATAATAAATATTTATTTTTAAATCCTTATTGACAAATATGATTTTCCATTTTTTCCTTTTAAAATACTGCTAGTATTTAAGAAAACTACACATATTATTTAAATTATGGTCTCCACCAAATCCAATTTTTGTAAGTGTTGTATTGATTTAATACATATACCAGAAATGATATGTCAAGAGACATAAGCTTTTTTAACTTGGTTTTATTTTGCTTAAGATGTTTGATTAGCTCAGATGTTTATAATTGTTACCCAACAAGTACTTAAGGACACCCAAGACTAGAGAGAGTTCACTTTAAAGCTGATTTATTGATTTAAAAGTGGTAAGTAACAAAACTGAATTTAATTTATCCACTAGGACAAATAGCCCAGGAGCTAATCCCAAAATGACCCAGGACACAGGGTTTTCTATTAGTTATAATAGCTTTAGAGTGAATTTTCTTCAAGGATTATCATTAAATATCCTTTTCTTTACTTTCAGCCCACCATAATCTGTTACATATATCAAATATGAGTCATAGCATAATATTCAGGAACAGTTTCTTTTCTTTTCTTTTTTTTAAGATTTTATTCATTTGAGAGAGAGAGAGCACAAGCAGGGGGACAGGGAGAGGGAGAAGCAGACTCCCCACTGAGCTGGGTGCCCGAAGTGGGGCTCGATTCCAGGACCTGGGATCATGACCTGACTGAAGCCAGACACTTAGCCATCTGAGCCACCCAAGGCGTCCCATTCAGGAACAATTTCAGTTATCAAAACAATTTGCAATTCCCAAAACTCTTCTTTTCCCCCTCCCAAAATAAGCTATGTCAGGCAATTGTTTTTTAATTAAGGTGATTTTTTTTTTTTTTTTTGCCAAAATGGAATAGTAATCACTTAACTCAGGTGTTTCTTTGAGAAGTTGAATAGCTATGCCTTTATTCCAAAATAAGCTTTAAAAAAAAAAAAGATTCTCTTTTGTGATACCCATTGGACATTATTCTTAGAAATGATAATTGACCCCACATTTCTAAAGTAAATTGCTTATTTTTTTTTAAAGATTTTATTTATTTAGTTTTGACAGAGAGGCAGCGAGAGAGAGAACACAAGCAGGGGGAGAGAGAGAAGCAGGCTTCCCAATGAACAGGGAACCCCATGTGGGGCTTGATCCCGGAACACTGGGATCATGACCTAAGCCAAAGGCAGATGCTTAACGACTGAGCCACACAGGTGCCCCTAAATTGCTTATTATTTACGAACCCCTTAAGTTGTCATAAAACAGTTTGGGGGACACCTCGGTGGCTCAGGTTGTGATCCCAGGGTCCTAGGATTGAGCCCCGCATCAGGCTCCCTGCTCAGTGGGGAGTGTTCTTCTCCCTCTCCCTCTGCAGCTTCCCCTGCTTGTGCGAACTCTCTCTCTTTCTCCCTTCCTGTCAAATAAATAAAATCTTTTTTAAAAAACAGTTTTGAGAATTGCATTATGAAGTTATTTTGCTTTTATATTTGTATGTGAGCCCTAGCCAAAGCAAGGGGCCTGCTTTGATTGAAAGGTTTTTTTTAAAATCACTCATTGCATAGTTCACCTTGTTTATGCAAGAAGGAACTTTGAGTTTGCTTGTAGTATATGTCCTGTATATCTTCTGCCTTTTAAAAAGACATTTTAAAAGGGGATCCTGCCCCAGTACTATGAGCACACTTTGGACTCAGATCTTGGTTTCTAATATCATTCTCCAATAAGACAAGTCAGGGTCCTTGGAATAACAGCTGGTTCTAACACTGAGGCAGGAAATACAGAAGATAAGCCTTGAACATGTGAAAGTGCCAAAAGGTAAGGAAGTGCTAAAAAAAAAAATTACCCATATTGGTGTGTGTGTGTCAGCTTTACACAGAAGCCAACTGAAAGAGCTCCTGGTGGCTAAAGCTGGAAAAAATAAGCAACAAAATAAAGTAGTAATGGATTATAACCAAGAGTATAAAATAAATATTCATGGATCTATACTGATATAAAAATTGATTAAATAAGTTAACTAGTGGAAGCGAGGAGACAGATCTCTAAGGCGAATTCAAAATAACATGTATATGCTCTCCCCTCAAAGAGGGTGAGCATAACTGCACCCTTCATAGGTAGGGCTACAGATAGCGACTTCCCTCCAAATGGTACAGTATGGAAAGGTGGGGAAAGAGTAACTTTGCAGTGGAGAAATCTGACATACATGATTTCAGCCAGGTGATCAAGGTCAATATAAGCAGTCATAAATCTTGTTGGTAGTGTGTACCTTTGATCCAATTTGATGAAAATAGCACTTTATCTCTGTGGTCTTCCTCCCAATAACCTATAACCTGAATCTTATTGTGAGAAAAACATCAGACAAATTCTAAAAACAGTGCATCCTACAAAATACCTGATTAGTACTACTCAAAACTTTGACAGTTTCAAAAACTAGGAAAATTGAAAAACTGCCACAGCTATGAGGAGCCTAAACAGACATAATGGCTAAATCGGTGTAGCATCGTAAATGGGATCTTGGAACAGGAAAGCATATTAGGTAAATACTATAGAAATCTGAGTTAAGTGTGGATATTATTTAATAATAATGTATCAGTATTGGTTCCTTAATTATAACAAATGTACCATACTATATAAGATGTTAATAATAGGGGGAAACTAGGTGTGGTAGTATTATACACTGTACTATCTTTTCAATTTTTCTGTACAACTGTTGTGAAAAAAAAATTCTGTTAAAAAATAGGCTGTAGAGAGGAGCACCTGGGTGGCTAAGTTGGTTAAGCATCCAACTCTTGATTTCAGCTCAGGTCATGATCTCAGGGTCTTGGGATCGAGCCCCACTTTGGGCTCTGCACTTACTGGGGAGTCTGCTTGAAATTCTCTCTCACTCCCTCTCCCTCTGCTCCTCCCCCAACTCACATTCTCTCTCTCTCAAATAATAAATAAATAAATAAATAAATAAATAAATAAATAAATACATCTTTAAAAAAAAAATAGGTTCTAGAGACAACTGGGTGTCCGTTGGTTTAGCATCTGCCTTCGGCTCAGGTCATGATCTCAGGGTCCTGGGATCGAGCCCTGTGTCAGGCTCCCTGTCCAGCAGGGACCAGGGAGCCTGCTTCTCCCTCTCTCTCTGACTCTCCCCCTGCTGGTGCTCTCTAGCATGCTCTCTCTCCCTCTGTCTCCTTCAAATAAATAAAATCTTTTTAAAAAAATAGGTAATAGAGGGAAAAAAGCTTACAGAGGAAAATAGCATGGACTATATGATCCTATATAAAAGAAATTTTATCCATTTATCTAATTGTCAAAATAAAGAGACTATTTAAAAGAAGAAACCTTAGGATTTTTGTTGGAAGTACAGTAAATTTACAGATACATTTTTGGAGTATTGATATAGTTTTAATATTGAATCCTGCTACCCATAAGCATGGTATTGGTCTCTATTTAATGTCTGTATGTCTTTAATGTCTTTCAGTAAAGATTTACCATTGTCAAAACAAAAAAATTAAGTTTAAAATGTTTATCAATGCATTAAACAAAGAATAGTAGTTTTGTTGGTATTGTAAAATTTGGGGAGATCAGATGAGATTATGCTATTGACTGAATTAATTATAGACATTTGTAACTTGGTGCTTTTTTTGTTCAAGATGTCACGATTCTTAGGCCATGCATTCCATATATACTAGATGACATCCTAAAGAATTTTGTCTAGTGAAACACTTTTTAATTCTTTAAAATGTCAGTGTAGCACTGTCTAAATTGGGTTGATCTAGTCAGTCAAGAAATACTTTCTAAAAAAATAATAGCTAGTGCTTATATAACATCTTTTATATGTCAGGTAGTTTCCATATATTAATTTATTTAGTCCTTAAAACAAACCTAAGGAGTATGAGGGTGTTATTATCCCTCATCTGTTTTACAGATGAAGGAACAGACCAAAGAGTTTAAATGACCTCCCTAATAAATAGTTATTTAGAACTACTAATTTTTTATGATCTCTATAAAGATAATTAGGCTTGGGCACAAAGCTGTATTCTGTGAACTCTGAATTTTCTCTTGGATTTAGCCAGACCATCCATCTGAGAACTGCATACTTAGACTCCATTGAAAAAGCCCTTCCTAAAGCTGTTTCTGCCCTACTATACTTGGTATTATGCATTGAGTCTGCCTTTTGAGAGGCACTGTATTGCTATGACAACTCATGAGAGGACAGATGGTGGTGGGATTTTTATGTTTATGAAAACAGGGCATGGGTTTTAAAAGATTAAGGAAAGCTGCTCTAGACAATGGCATGTCCCCGTGTCTCAGTTTCAGTCATTATTTGTCTCACCAGTGTCCTTTTTTGCATCACTGTATCTTCTCCATATCATCAGACAAATTGTTTCCTTTTTTTTTTAATCTGTAGTTTGAAAACAATAGGAGTTTGTTTTCAGGAAAAGATAATTATAGTATTAACTGACTAAGTATTGATTCTTTTTAAAACTATACATACCCACAGGGGATTCTGATTTACTCCCTATATTCATGCTGAGGAAACTAAGAGATGAAAACTTCCATCCATTCTCATATCCCTCTCAAAATGAGGTCTATTTGATCACATGCTCTGAATCCCATTGCCCTTTCTAGATAAATGTAGGGCACTGTCTGCCTTACAGATCTAGCTACAGTGGCCACAGTCTCTTTCCATCTGTTCTTCTAATGCAGCTGTTCCCAAACTTTTTTTTTTTTTTTTTTAATCTCAGAACCCCTTTATACTCTGAAAAATTCAATCTTTAGTGATCTCTTGCTCTGGTTGAAATATATAAAGAAAATCCAACCTCACACAACTACGTAATTGGAAAAGAGAACAGTCTTTTAATAGCTTTTCCAGATAATTGTGTATATTCTTCTTTGATTCTACACCAAAACTGGACAAGTGGTAATTTCTTAAAGGTTAATTACAAAGTAGAATCTACAACCAGATTCTAAAATTCTTTATACTCTGTTACATCAAAATCCATTGGTCTGTCTTGAAACTTTGAATACTTTTTACCCATGTATAATTTTGTAACATTATGTATCAGTCATTTGGAAATTATGAGTTCACTTAGTTATGTAGATTTTCCAAATATTGACACATTCATTATATATGTATATAATTATAATTATGTAATTATATATATATATATAAATATATAAAATCCACATTAGTTAATTTTACCACCAATCTCATTAGAAAAGTATGTAAGTTTTGTGAAACAATTGAGTCATGGTAAAAGACGGAAGTTTTCTAAAATTCTAATTTTTGCTTGAAAACGTGTGTTTTATTATCAACAACAAATACTGTGAGTTACATCCTTGAAGCAGCATGTTCACTTCATGCATTTTCAATGAAATATCTCCTAGATACATAATTCTTCATAATCATAGTTTGTCTGGTAGTCATTTTTTTCTTAAGTAAGAAGAGTATTCTAAGGAAAAAGTGGATAGTTCAGCTTGCAACTCAATAAGCAATTTCCTTGACACAGGCATTATACCTAAGTACGCAGCAAGTATTTCTGCGTATTTCCCAGTTCGTCACACAGAATATTAAAAATCTCATATACAATGAATGAAATTTAATGAAATTAATAATTGTTATTGTTTTGTTAAGCATTGCCTTAAGTGAAACTGGCCTTTAAAAAAACAACAACTGTATTTGGTGGTGAAGAATACAGTGACTACTAGTAACACTTTGGTACCACTGCCTTGATTCAAGCTAAGGTGCCAAACGTTCTACCCGTCATTGCTTTTGCACCATCAGTGTGGATGTCAGACCTGTAAAACTAACAAAGTCTTACGAAAATTATTTTGACTCTACGAATCAAAGACTCTACAAAGTTCTTAGACTATACTTTGGGAACTGCTATTCAAATGTATCCTTTTTAAAAAACCTGGAGTATTATATTTATATATTCAGTATTTTAAAGAAAACTCCTAATGAAATAATAATTTTGCACACCTAAGTAGGTTATTTAAGGTGAAAGTATTGTGTTGAATTTTAGGAAAATATAGAAAAGAAGGACCTTCAATATCTGCTACTATTAACACGTATGTATTTTCCTTTAAAATATAATTTAAAAACTAAAATTACAATTATTATTTTAAATTATACAGTAAATTCAAACAGTAATAGAAGGTATATATATATATATGAAACATCTCCCTTCCTTATACCCCCATACCTCTCCCTAAAGTTAAATATTTCTTATATGTACTTATAGTAAACACATATATATTTTTCACACTTTTTATTTTATAAAAATATAATGAACAGAATCCAAGATACCAGGATGCCTGGGTAGCTCAGTCAGTTAAGTGTCTGCCTTCAGCTCAGGTCATGATCCCAGGGTCCTGGGATCAAGTCCCACTTTGGGCTCTTTGCTCATCAGGGAGCCTGCTTCTCCCTCTGTGTCCCTCTCCCCCTGCTTGTGCCCTCTCTCTCTCTCTTTCTGACAAATAAATAAATAAAATATTTTTTTAAAAAAGAATCCAAGATACCTTTAGAATAATTTTATTTTTACTTAGAGCAGAAAGCGTCTTTATTTTTAATTTAAATTCAATTTAGTTAATATATAGTATATTATTAGTTTCAGGGGAGAAAGCACCTTTTAATATTTTTGGTCATTTTTTTTCATTTAGGGAAAACATTTAAGTGAATGATAAGTCTCAAAGAGCTTTTATTTTCTCCTTTTGTCATTACTGGAAAGTTCTAATTTTTCAAAGAGTTAACAAGAATCAGTCTCCAACAAACTTTAGAAATCAGTAACTTGAGTTAACCACCACCAACAAAAGATTGATGTGAACCACTTAATATATCAAAATATAAGTGTTTTAAGTGTGATGGCTAAAGATCCAAATTTGAAAATAGAAAAGTCAGTGTGGTTCATTGTTAGTGATCAAGAGGAAGGGTAGAAAGAAAAGAATGAGAGACGTGGGTAAGGGATAGGTCTTGGAGGACATGGAAAGGAGTTTGGATTGTACCCTAAGTGTAATGGAAACCGACTGGAGAATGTGCAGTGATCATATCTGAATTACATTTTTAAATGATTATTCTGGTTACTGTGTGGAATATGGACTTTAGGATATGAAGAGAACAGATAGGATGGGGGGTCAATGAGGAGCCAGTTGCAGTAGTTAAAGTAACAGATGATAGTAGAGTAGACTAGGATTATTGATATTAGTGGAAATGGTGCAGCTCAGATTCGGGAGATATTTTGGAGGTAAGCTGTCAGAATTTTATTTGAAGTGGATGTAGGATATGAGGAAAGAGGAGAATCAATGCTAGACCCATGAGTTGAGTGACTGAGGTGGGGTGGATTTACAAGTCATATCACTAAGGGGTCTAGCAGCAAAAGACCAGGATATTAGGTGGATCTTCAGTGTGAATATTGAAATTGTCAAGAGTGACAATGGGTCTAGGGGTGGAAATGAGGTATAGTGATCCAGGTATTGAAGTTTTCGGTTAATGAGGAAGAAGTATGCCAGGGTGTACAGAAGATAATAGCCAAAAGGAGGGATAACAGAGGGTAAAATTCAGTAATATGCATTTTCTTTTTTAAGATTTTATTTATTTGACAGAGAGACAGCCAGTGAGAGAGGGAACACAAAGCAGGGGGAGTGGGAGAGGAAGAAGCAGGCTCCCAGTGGGGGAGCCTGATGCGGGGCTTGATCCCAGAACGCTGCCGGGATCACGCCCTGAGCTGAAGGCAGTCGCTTAACGATTGCGCTACCCAGGCGCCCCTCAGTAACATGCATTTTCTGAAGGAGTTCCTGAGGGAGAATGGAAGATAGAGTTTAAAATCTATCAAAATACAGTGTTTGCAGGTCTAGTCAAAATCTGATGGGAACTTGGTCTGGAGTGATAGCAGAGATGAACAGATGTGGTGGCCTTAATGGAAAAATCATTAGGTTAACTTGACCACACTTGGTGACACTTTGGGAGTAGGAATTGAGGGGAAATGGGAACTGAAATAGCTTCTGGGTTTCTGGCTTGTGTGACTGGATAA
The DNA here is from genome assembly GCF_023065955.2 of Ursus arctos. Lineage (NCBI taxonomy): Eukaryota > Metazoa > Chordata > Mammalia > Carnivora > Ursidae > Ursus > Ursus arctos. Next base: position 56,027,088 of record NW_026622841.1, read on the forward strand.
ATTGTGACAGGAGCTGAGATAGGCATGCCTATATAATGTCCAGGTAGGTTGGGGAAGATGACTGGGACAGTTGATTTTGAGGGGCCTGTAAGGTTTTCAAGTGGAGATGCCCTGTAGGAAGTTGGATACAGGAGTTTCTGGGGGGAAAAAAGATGAGGGAGGGAGTCAGGGAGAGGGCAAGAGTCAGAACACAAGCGAGAGTGAAAGAGAATATGATTAATCACATTTTCAGACACTTAAAGTAAATGTGACTTCTGGTTTCACACAGTGGTCTATTGTTCACACATGTTCTCCCTTGTACATATTAGACTCCATTGAAAATGAAATAAAGGAATACAACTAGAGGTAAACTTTAACAACACAGAGAAAGGAAGAAATTATAATTGGAGAAATATCCATAAGGAAAGATGGAGAATCATGCTGTTTAGTAAACAGATTGGGAGAAACACCAAAATAATTTGCAAAAAAAAGAGGTTATGGTAGGATTAGGAGTGACCTTCCCAGCTAAACTCCCAAAGAATCTTCAGGCTCAGCTTTGGATTTTGTGGCATGTAGGAATGAGAAATAGATCTGAAAATAGCAAGATTATTGAAGACCTGTCTAAAAAACAGCTGTATGATTTGATACCCTACCCTCTCTCTCATTCTGAAGTTCCAAACAACCTAGGTTAAAAAAAAAAAAATTGGAGATTCTCTCTAGAGAAATTGAAGGAATTAACTGGAAAGGACTAGAAGCACTGGTGTGTTGTTGGCACTCCAGAGTCAACAGCTCCTCCAAAAGAGAGAGAGAGAGGGAGAGAGAGTGCTGCTCATTTAGGCATTGCAGGAGAGGTAGATGTCTCCAGCCTAATACCAGACATGCGAGCAATGTTGAACAAGTACCCCGAAGGAAAGAACAAGGTAAAACAGCAGACCAACTCAGCATGGAGGAAATCTTTAGGAAATAAATCTTTAAGAAAAGTAATGGCTATATTTTAGAGGAATTTGAGCAAATATATCTCTATTATCCAAAACAACAAGAAAGCCTTTGCAAATTTAAAATTTGATTAGAAAAGTTATAAGTTAAGGGAAGTTGAAAATAATATTGGAATGTAATAGAAATATAGGACAGACAGATGGAAAATGACAGGAGGGGCTCCAGGGTGGCTCAGCCAGTTAAGCACCTGCCTTTGGCTCTGGTTGTGATCCCGGGGTCCTGGGATTGAACTCCACATCAGGCTCCCTGCTCAGTGGGGAGCCTGCTTCTCTCTGTCTCTGCTGCTCCCCCTGCTTGTGTTCTCTCTCACATTCACTCTCTCTCTCAAATAAATGAATAAAATCTTTTTTTTTAAAGGAAAATAAGACAGGAAAAAATAGATTCTCCAGGAAAGAATAAAAAATAGGAGGGAAAAACTTCTCAAAGAAATAGTAGAAGAAAACTTTCCAAAGCTGAGAAAAAACCATGCATCCTTAGACTGGAAGAATCTACAGAATGCTAAGCAAGATTAATGAGAAAAGACCTACTTCTAAACACAGCCTCATACAGTCTTACTATTGGCAAGTCAAATAATATTCTGAAAGATCTCAGAAATAACAATAGAGTTAATGTACAAGGAATAAGAATCACACTGTCAGGGCGCCTGGCTGGCTCAGTTGGTAGAGCATATGACTCTTGATCTCAGGGTCATGAGTTCAAGCCCCACGTTGGGTGTGGAGCCTACTTAAAAAAATAAAAATAAAACAAATCATGAATAAAAAAACTGAGTGAAAAAAAGAAAGAATAATCACACTGCCATCAGAATTCTCATCACTCTTACTGGACCAAAGCCTCAAGTGCATGGTTGAAAAATTACTTTGAATTGACAGATTATTGATCAAGAATGTGAATGTAAAATTAAAACATTTTTAGACAGCAAGAACTCAAAGTTACTTCTTACACACCAGATTTGATATGATATCAAACAAAATAAGGCAGAAGACCAAGAAAGAGAAGAATATGGGTTGAATGAAATAGCTTTAACCAGGAGTTGATTTAAGGACAGTTATAACATGATAACTACATTGAAGGTTGTTCTGTGGTCAGTTAAGTTTGGCCTCAGAGGAGGCACAGGAAGGCTCAAGGAACAAAGTTCATTATAAATCACAGGTCTCAGAGAGGAGGTCACTGCATGCCATGCAGGATCACAGAAGAAGCACCAGGTTTTGGTCAAGTGGCAAAAAGATAGGAACAAGAAGAAAATCTGGGCTAGAATCTTCAGTGGGGTTTCCACAGGAAAGTCCAGGCGGGACAGAGCGAGCAGTTGTGGTCTGGCTAGTTTGAATCATTCCCAGGGGCTCTAGGCTCTGCAGGTGGTCTCTAGTTGCTTAGTACTGGGCCTGGCTTGGTTAAGCACAGGCCTCCTGGGTTGCTTGGGTTGGTGGAGGAGGTGTGGCTCAGGACTGGTCAGTTTGCATATCCAAGGCCTGCTCCTGGCTGAGTGCTTTGCGGGCTCTTAGAATTGATTAGCCCAGGAAGCAGTCTCTCCCCAGTCGGAAAGCTTTTTCTAAGATGTCGAAACATCATGAAATACAGAAAATTAAAAACATAAATAATACAGAGGCTTAAGAGACAACTAGCCTGCCTGAAGCAATAAGTGAGGGCCCTGAGAAGTATCTCTCTGAGAAGAAAATGAGTTCCATAGGGTATTGAGCATACAATTGAGAAGCAGAATGATTTTTCAAGATTTGTTATAAGCTTGTTATTTGTGGTACACACACACACACACACACACACACACACACACACACACATTCCAAGCCTAGAAATAGCAAGAAAATACAAAAGTTCAACAAGAAAATATTAGTCCTGCAATTTAAATATGGCAGTTGGTTTGCTATTTTGAAAGTGTTCACATATACAGAGAAGCAGAGAGAATAGCATAGTGAATTCTTATATACCCATCACTGGATTTAACAGTTATAAAAAATATGCACATTTGTTTCATCTGTTTTTTCCCCCATTTTTTTCTGACCTGGCATTGAAATATTTAAAAGCAAATTATAGACGGTAAATAACGTTTATTTCTGCATCCTTCAGTTTCAGTCTCTAAAGGAAAATAAAGACATTTACTTTTTTAATAATGATGCCATTAGGAAACCTACAAAATTAACAGTAATTTCTTGGTATAATCTAACATTCCAGTTCATAATCAAGTTTCTTCAATTGTCTCAAAAATGTATTTGTATAGTTGATATGTTCAAATTGATCCAAACAAGATTCTTGCATGGTGTCTGGTTATGTATACTTTTTTTGTGCCACTTGTCATATTGAAGAAACAGTTTGCCTGTAGAATATCCCACACTCAGTATTTGACTGTTTACTTCTTTGAGGTTGTCCTTTAACTTGTTCCTCTGTCTTTCTGTATTTCCAGTAATTTGAAGCTAGTTGTTAAAGTTTGATTGGATTCAGGTTTTATATTTTTGGGCAAGAAGACCTAATAGGTAATTCTATGTGAAATAGCTGATTTTCAGTATTTTATGGGGTTCATGGAAAAGTTAATTTTATCTTAAAATTAGAAATATTTTCCTCTGCTAATATGGCATTGGGCAAGGAAATCCTATCATGCTTTTCAGTTTTTCAGTGACCAATATTCATGGGGTCATGTTAAGGTAAACTGCTGTTTGCTGGTTTTCAACTTTTAGAATCAGCGTATAGTAAGACAAGAAGTTTTCATTGTATTTGGGCAACAGAACATAGTTATTAAGTTTGACAACATAAGTTAGGAGAAGTTGAGTGGGGAAAGTGGGAAAGGCACCTGCATCCTTTTTGGCAAATGAGGGAATTAAGATATGTGGAATAAAAATCAGAAGTTTAAGTATATTTAAGATTGCAAAGGAAACAAATTATGGTATTAGAATAATACAGTTATTAGAAATATGGGAGAAAGGGTTAGTACAAATGAACTTTAATGTTCATCTCTCATATGAGAGGATTGATAGATAAGATCTAAAGATGTTTTTACTGCTTTTGGTAAATTAATCATTTTTATTTAAATTCTCATAGAGGTAACCACCAGAGAAACTTAAGAACAGACTTTTAAAGTGGTTGTGTCTGGGGAGTAGAGTTGGGGGGTGGAAGGAGCAGAAAGGAATTTTTCTTTTTATTGTACATTTTTCTGGACTCTTTGTTGTTGCTGTTTAACCATGCACATTCATTAAGGAAAGTAATACCTTTGTTCCCCTTAGTCTTAATTTCTACCCTAAAATGTGGTTTCATCAAGTAAAGTCTACTTTAATGTAACCTTAGTTTTCAAATGTATGATGACAACAGGTCAGATATATGAAAGAAGGCACATCAGAAAAGCAAAGTTCTATGCACGTAAAGTTTTTGAAATGCTTGCCTTTTCAGTAATTGCCATTGGTTTCCTGCTTTGGGGCCTCTCTGTCATGTGCGGAGCCAGTGTCTTTAAAATTTTAGTATAATTAGTTTTTAAATTTCAGTGTAATGACAGCATGCCACAAAGTAACAAACTGCTTCAAGAAAATGATCCTGGAAAAAAATGAGAGAATGTAACCTCTGTAGTCAACTAAAGAAAAGCTAACGACAATGAACTTCAGGAGGATGGTAGATGCTTCTCAGAGAAGTTTTACTAATTGTTTTAAACTATGAGTGGTTAGTAACTCTCTACCCAGAAACTGATCCACTGTACATAATGAATACAGACAACTGAAGAATTTCCAGAAATTTCAGAAGGTTGCTTTTCTGAGCAGGAGAAATCCCACATATCATTGGAAGATCAGATTTCATAACCCACCGTGCTTGAAAGAATGCAGAATTTGAAGAGTGCTTCAGGCAAGAGATAGAGGGTCAAAATCCACATTGCCTAAGAAGAGTCTCTAGTGATGATCTGTCTGGATGTAATCCAAGTTGAAAAGAGAAAGATACACGAAAGCTTTATAACAATGCCATGAAAACGTTATTACCTAGCAAGCATTTACTTCATGCTTACTGATTTTAATGCAATGTATTCAGATTTAAATTACAAATGTCTTTGGCCTAAGTTTGTTAAATGCACAAAACTCCCCCCTCAAAACTTTTTTAAATGTAATTTAATCTCTAGTAATGAGCCCTGAAGTTTCTTTAAAGTCTCAGTAGTTGTTGAGTTTAGCTCTTCTGTTGAACTCTGTTGTTTGCTTTTTGGTCTCAGATTACTAATTTTCATTCATTATAAAGTCTGGTAGAAGAATATATAATGTATATTTGTATAATTCAGGTATTCTAAGTGTAATTCACTTTTTGATGCCACTTAATGATTATTTATAGAATGTGGTTATTAATATGAGCAGCGGATATGAAGTCAGACTGAATCATAAGCTTGGCTCTAATCCTAGATTATGTAACAGTGGACAAATCATTTAATTTATCTGGGCCTATTTCCTCTTTTATGAATAAAGGAGTCAGATTTGACCCTTTAATCCATGATTCTGTTTCACAGTCAAAATTGTTAAAGTTCATACGTAATGAAAAATTTTATGAAGAGTGTGCACAATCTTATCCTCAGCTCTTGCCATGTTCCTTAAACTCATAAAGTGTTGAGTGGAAGACGTGACATGATTTTTCCTTCTGCCTAAATTTATAAAATGTCAGAATTTATAAATTTGGCTTAACTTTTCAAAATTTTAGTCTGAGGAAAAAGAAAAACTCCATATTAGGCCTAGTGAATACTAAACCAAGATGAAGTATAATTTTTTAAAGTATCGTATTCACAAAAGGAAATCCAGAGGGCTCTTTTCCAGTTATTATTGCAACTAAACAATGTACCCCAAAACATAGTGGCTTAAAACAGTAATAATCATTTAATTAGCTCATGAACCTGTGTTCTGGGTAGCTCCCTTCTGCTCCACACAACATTAGCTGGAATAGCCCAAAAATTGGGGCCAATTAAGCATTTTCCCAGCTTTCCCCTTTATAGCAAAACACCCGGAAAGAGTTTTGTATCGTCAGTATCTCTAATTCTCCTCTGCCATTTTCCCTTTCTAAGATTATTTTTTAAAATAATTCATTTTGAAATAATTTTCAAATGTAGAGAAAATCTGCCAGAAGGGGGAAGACTTCTGTATCCCCTTCACCCAGATTCCTGAGTTACTAACATTTTATTGAGTTTTTTCCAGTGTTCTTTACTCCTTCCTCTCCCTCCACACACACATTGCCCCCAAACATGCATGATCATTCATCCTTTTTTGAACCTTTAGAAATCAAGCTTTATACATGATAGCCCCTCACTCCTAAATGTTCCAGTCTGTATTTTCCAACGAGAACATTCTCCTACATAACTGCCATACACCCTCCAAATAAGGAAGCCAACATTGTTACAAACGCTGCCACCCAGTCCACAAGCCTCATTCATATTTCGCCAACTGTCTCAGCAGTACCTCTTGTGATATCTTTTCTGAGCCAGGCTCCTGTCCAGAATATGTGATGCATTTAGTTGTCGTGTCTGTTGATATTCATTCCATTTGAAACAGCATTGTGGTCTTTCCCTTGACAGTTTTATTGAGTACAGACTTTATGTTATGTAGGATGACCCTAAACCTTGATCCACCTGATGTGGACTGATACCCATACTTAAGTCAGACATTCTTGGCAACAACAGTGCTGAAAGGAAGTTACATCTCACATGAAGTGATACACAGCATCAGCCTGTTTTATCACTGGTCATGTTGACCTTGATTTCCTGATCACATTGGCATCTGCCAGATTTTCCACATCAAAGTCACCATTAACCCTTTTGTAATTGGTTAGTATATTGTAGAGAGTTTTGCAAGAGTACTTTAATATGTTCCTCCTCTAACCTTCACCCACCAGCTTTGGCATCCATTGACAACTCCCTCTACAACCCATATGACAACAACACCTCTATAGTTGCTCGGTGGTGATTTTCTATTACCTTCGTTCCTTCTACATTTATCAGTTGGACACTCTACTAAAAGGAGGAGCTTTTCCTTTATTTATTTATTCATTTATTGATAACATAAGGACTCATTAATTCCTATTTTATTTATAGGGGTAATCCATTATTATCATTACTTATTTTGACATTAAAATTGTCGTTTGGCCAGTGGGAGCCCCTTCCAGTTGCTTCCTGTGTTTTTTGGATACATTCCATCATTCACTGAGCATTTCCTTACTTTTAGGCATAAACAGTATCCCAGGGTCATTTTGTACTTTCTCTGGTCCAGCCCTGGAATCAGTCTTTTCTCCAGATAGCTCTGGTTCCTCTTAGCATAGGATAAGTATTTAGAAAATAACCTCTGGGCACTTGATGTGCTTGATGCTACAGGAGTGTGGTCACTTCTAGGGCCCCTCAGCCAAAAAAGTTAGGAAAATATCTACATATAATGTTAGAAGCAAGTTAATTTTAATATGTTGGAGCTTTGATTGCAAGGCATTAACTAACAATATTGCATGATATTCCAATCAGTGAGAAAAACTAGCTTTTATTTTCTTTGTTCTTCCTCCTCTAGGTATGTGTAATCCTCGAAACTACAGTGACACACCTCCAACCTCAAAGAGCACTGTGGAAGAGCTTCATGAGCCAATCCCCTCTCTCTTCCGGGCACTCACAGAAGGAGACACTCAGTTGAACTGGAACATTGTTTCCTTCCCTGTTGCCGAAGAACTCTCACATCATGAGAATCTGGTTTCATTTTTAGAAACTGTGAACCAGCCACACCACCAAAATGTGTCTGTTCCTAGCAATAATGTTCACGCCCCTTATTCCAGTGACAAAGGTAACTAGCCACAGTTGACTTTCTATCTTGCCCCCTCACTTTCTGTGTGGTCTGTGAAACCTATATTACCTTTTAGAGCAGTTTTTGGCTTTGAGTTTGTCTAGTCTTAAGGAAATTATGGACTTTAATAACCCCAGTCCTTAAGTAGATAAGGAGGCATGTCAAGCATATTGTCACCACTCCTTCATAGTCTCAGTGATAGAAATTGTGTTGGAAGATAGATAACCTGGTTCTAATTTTGGTGTTTATTTGTGTTAGGCTTTAACTGTTCTTTCCATAAGAGAGCAACAGTGCTGCTTAATATAGTATTGCTCACTGTCCGATAACATTCAAAGTGTCCCAGGAAGTCACATTTTTGTAATAGCATTTGTACTACAAATGATGCCAAGATCATCAGCTAAATTTCTTTATGGGACAAGTTGGTATTACAGACATCTAATTTCCCGGTATAAACTAACTCCAGTACTCTTGGTCAGAAGGGGAACTAAATGGAAGAATGGCTTATATAACTTTGAGAAGCATATTAAAAAACACTTATTAGTGAGGATAAGTCATTCCTTAATTTTGGAATGTACAGGACATGTAACTTATAAAGTCTTTGCTATTTTCAAATAAAAGGCTTTGCATAATTTTACTGTGGAAAAATAAGGCAATTATGAAAATTGCAGTTATTTCTTAAAATATGATATGAGTTTTACATAAATAGTATAAGTTGTACTCTTTTTTTTTTTTAAGATTTTATTTGAGAGAGAGCGAGTGAGAGAGAGAGCATAAGTAGGGGCAGAGAGAGAGAGAAAAGCAGACTCCCCACTGAGCAGGGAGCCCGACGTGAGGCTTGATCCCAGGACACTGGGATCATGACTTGAGCCAAAGGCAGACTCTTAACTGACTGAGCTCCTGTACTTTTTTTATTTGGCTTTTTGTTGTGCCCTCTATTACAATCCTGCCTATGTGAAATAGTCTGAACTTTGGACATCAGTAGTAAAAGCAAAACAGCATTTGTTAATGATATTCAGATTAAGATTTTTTTTTTTTAAAGATTTTATTCATTCGACAGAGAGACAGACAGCGAGAGAGGGAACACAAGCAGGGGGAGTGGGAGAGGAAGAAGCAGGCTCCCAGCAGAGGAGCCTGATGTGGGGCTCGATCCCAGAACGCCAGGATCACACCCTGGGCCGAAGGCAGACGCTTAACGACTGAGCCACCCAGGCGCCCCCAGATTAAGAATTTTTATTATTTTTTGGTTAAACTACCTTAAAAGACAAATTCTAGATTTTGGAAAATATCAGGAATATATGGAGTGTGCCTTATTCAGATATTTTGCTACTATTTTCCCCATTAAAATGCAATCTACATAATAGATATTAAATAATTCATAAATTTTGTTCAAATATTATTTAATTTAATGAAATAATTACCAGGCCACGAAGTTTCCTGGAAATACCAATTATCTTTCAAGGCAGAGTTAAAATTTTTCCTCTTTGACACCTTCTCTAGGTTATCCCTTGCTCCCAGGTGGAGTAAACTACCTCCTGTTCCTATAACTATCATCTCCCCATATTTGTTTTTCAATTTGTTGTCTGTTTTTAACTTCTAGGTCTACCATTTTCTACTTAGTTCCGTGGATTCTCTGATTACTCTTTGAGTCCTAATGGCTACTATTCCATAGTAGGTGTTAAGTAAATACTTGTTGAATAAATAAATGAAAGAAAGTTGGTAAATACTAATCAGCTGAGATTCAAAGCTCCCCTGTCCTGCTCACTGCCAGTCCCTAGTGTGTCTGGTCTTGTGCTATACTGGCCTCCCTGTTTTCCATTTTGACCTGATACTCAGTAGTGGTTCTGCTGTCTCCTGATGCTAACCGTTCACTGCAGTGGACTTGCCTCCACACCATTCCCCATGCGCACTACACTGGTGTCCTTGTGACTTTCCTTATTTTGTTACCTGGTAACTTTGCTTTTAATTCTTCTTCCTAATGCAAGTCCAGTTTTTTCCACTTAGCCTGTCCTTACTGTTCAGCCCCCTGTGATTTATCAGTTCTGTAAATGGCTCTGTAAAATAACAAACTTTAATCATATACTCTCTATTAATGGTTTTTATTGTTTTTATTTATTTCATGTAACTTATCCTCCTAGCAAGGGCATCTTATGGCATTAACTACCAGGAGAATTAAAAATTGAAACAATCAAAAATAGTTGTGTTGGAAAGCAAGACTAGAAATTGCTACTGATAATAAGAGTATTTTTTAATAGCTAATGCTGAATCATGCCAAGTGTTGCTAACAACTTTGCATCGTTTGAATTAAGTTTGCTTTATTTTATTGTAAATTCTCAGTATAACTTTAGAACAGTATTTTTTTTTTTTTAGAGAAGGGTGTGAGGCAGAGGAAGGAGAGAGAGAATCTTTGTTTTGTTTTGTTTTGTTTTTTGAGAGAGAGAGAGAGAGAGAGAGGAGAATCTTAAGCAGGCCCCATGTCCAGTGCAGAGCCAGACTGTGGAGCTTGATCTCATGATCTGAAGTCAAGAGTTGGATGCTCAACCAACTGAGCCACCCAGGTGCCCTTAAAACAGTATTTTTCAAACTTCTTTTAGCTGGAGAATTCTCTCCTCTAAGGAAATCTTATCAAAAATCACCAATTTTGGGGTGTCTGGGTGGTTCAGTCGTTAACCGTCTGCCTCCCTGCTCAGCAGGAAGCCCGCTTCTCCGTCTCCCACTCCCCCTGCTTGTGTTCCCTCTCTCTCTCTGTGTCTCTCTCTGTCAAATAAATAAAATCTTAAAAAAAAAAAATGACCAATTTAAAAATCATAGCTCCGAAGCATAGCAAATGTTAAGCCCAATAATCTTAACTTTGAGATCAAAGTCTAGAATCTAAGCCCCTTTACCTTCTTCAGCTGGAGTGGGGGACTCTGACTTCCTTCTCAGTATAATTAACAAATGTGATCTTTTTTCTTACACCTCATCCATTGTCCTGTGCAGATTAGCAGTAAGGGAACTAAGAATAACTATTAATATCAGCCAGGTATTAAAACATTTCCTGCTTTTCCTCTTTCTTGCTCTGAGCTCTTAATTTTTTATTTTTCAGAACACATGTGTACTGTGGTTTATTTTGATGACTGCATGTCCATACATCAGTGTAAAATATCCTGTGAGTCCATGGGAGCATCCAAATATCGCTGGTTCCATAACGCCTGCTGTGAGTGCATTGGTCCAGAGTGCATCGACTATGGTAGTAAAACTGTCAAATGTATGAACTGCATGTTTTAAAGAAGGAGAAGAATGCAAACCAAAGCAATTTAGTCAACAGGAAAGATATAAAAAGCTATTTGGTGAGGTCTGCTGGTTGCACCATAATGCCAGCAGGTTAAGATATAAAGAATTTGGACTGAGTTAAAGTATGACAAATGCAGGAATGTGTTAAATTATAAGTATAAATGCTCTGGTTGATTTTGTAGCTCACTGGCAATAAGCCCCTTCCTCTACATACATTTACAACTTTGGTCGTTATGAGAAGCAAGTACACAGAGAATTCCTTGAAAGATCTGCAGTCTCTGACATAAAGCCTGATGTCATTTTTTTCTAGCATTCCACAAGCCTTTGGTTTTTAAGGTGTTAGAGTACATTAACATAAGTTATGATTTCTTCATTTACTATTCCTGGGACACTGAATTTTTCCAGTTGTACACTAGATTTCATTCACTGTGCCTTGTCTCGTTTATCTCTTCTGTAAATAGGGTAGTATTCAAATATATCACCCTGAGAACTCACATAAAAATCACCGTTAAAAGCTTAATTTCAAACCTTGTAATGTCGGTTTTAGAAAGTAAATGCTTATTACCTTTTACAGTTTAAAACTTTTACATAGTAGAATCCATCCTGTACTACACATGCTGACAGAACTTTGGGGAAAGTTTCTCTTTCTCCTAGACCCCCCTGCCCAAAGTACTGACGTAGGTAGCGATGAAGAATTTTGAACAAGAATTTCAAGGCAAACCTCTATCACTGCATTAAATATTCTGCTAGGTTAATAATGAGAAAGTTAAAGCATTTCTCTGACTTAAGGTACCAGCTTAAAGACCAGTAGGAATGGAAAATGCCTGCCAAATCAGACTCTACATAGAGCACCGGGGAAACAGCTTGTCCCAATGTACAGAGATGGCAAGACTGAAAGGAGAAACTGTGCTCAGCTGGGTAGAGAGAATGAGCCCACTCAGCCTTAGCATGGACGGAGTCATGTTCCCATGAGTGATAGGAGGGAATAAAGAAGAAACTCATGGGTATGAGCAGGGAAGGTTGAAATGCTGGCAATTCTTATGGGAAACAAACCTAAAACTATTTACATTAATTATTTTGTTATATTGTAATCTTTCCTTTAGGTTTCTGTCTGGATTGAATGTTCTTATTAAACAAGTATAATCATACAATGGGAGGTTAAGATTATGAAATGAAAAAGATCTGTTCAAGATGATGTTAACTTCAAATACATTTTAGACTATTTTGTTTTACATGTTTCGATAATGATAAGCTTAAATACTATGTACCCTTCATCATAATAAAATCCCAGTCTTCAAGCATGAATCTAAAACACAAATATTTATTTTACAGAGACTCTTAACTTTACAAAATTATTAATTTCTTCAGTATATTATGAATTACAAGTAACTTGTAGGAATATCTTTTTATATGTCTAAATATTTTAGTACATAAATAGATAATGCTCTTAGACACTTTGTATTCATTATATGAACAGTAGTTAGTTACAAGATCGTATGTAATATCATGATTAACTGTCATAAAATCTAAAGCCTTAATACCTTTTCTGTTCTTTCAGTCAACTCTAATGAATACTAAAGGTCCTTTAGCCTTTTCAAAAACTTTTGGCCTTTTAAAAAAAAGCTACAATTTAGCTCTTGTATGTATTTTTTTTAATAGGAAAACATTGGGATCTCTTTTTCTTCCTTTTATCTAGAATGCCTCTGTTTAAAAGTGCCTTGAAAACATTTTAGCGCCCCTTCCTCATTAATGCCTATAAAGCTAAAGGTTTTCTTAAAACCTTTTAAACTTAAAAAAGAGAAAGTTTTAAAAGAATCTGCTTCCAGCTTCAGTTCGTTTTGTGTTTACTGACAGCATGCTTAATGTTGTCTTAAATATGTAAACAAACGTTTTTTAACTGCATTTATCACCTTGGTTAGGCTTTCATTATTAAATTTTTAAGTGTGATATCTCTTCTGCCCCTGTGCTGGGAGGGCAATTTCTTGAACCATGTTGTATTTGGTTTTTCTTACATCTTTTTCTCCCAATGGAAATTACCCCTAAATATAATGGTAAATTTTATATTCAATTTTGCTTAGTTTTTGTGGCTTATGATGGGGTTGTAAGGCAAAGTTCACCTAAAAAATTCCATTTCCAGTTTATATTTCAGGTTTTGAATAACAATGTTTTCCAAATTAAAAATAAAAAATTTGGGAAATCAGTAGCCCCACTAAAATTTAGACCTTTTATTACCATTCTAAGTACAATTCACTTCTATATTGAAGCTCTGGTAAAAAAAAAAAAAAAATTTTTTTTTAATCAAAAATTAGGTTGTTAACTTTTTTGTAACTAGATAAAAAATAAAAAACTAAATCAGTAGGTATTATAAAAGCCATATATAAAAGGTTCTTTCCTAGAGTAAGACATACACCTCCTAATTAGTTTTTTTGTCCCTCCCCACCCCCATTAGCATCTAATTATTGCAGAAATTGTATTCAAAATAGTGGCACCAAATCAAATGATAATTCAAATAAAGTAAGTCTTTGTTTACACAGAATGCTATAAAGAGAGCCTTTCATTTAGAAAAACTATTTCTATAGATTCAGAAAACAAAATTGGTAAGATATTAGAATATTTGAACAATTATTTATAAAGCCGAGTAACATCAAAAGAGAGAAAAGAAACTAAGACTTGTGAAAAACGAGGTAAATATAAATAAGCCACGTATTTAAAGTTTGTTTTTGTGAAAGCTTCTTTGAAGATTTTTTAAAATCTATTCTACATTCCCCAGAGTATATGTTAATTGTATTTCACATGATTGACAACATACAGAATTATGTATTTTTCTTTGGTTGTCCCTATAAGCAAAAGAGTATTTTAATAAAAAATTGAAATGAGTGTGTCATGCTTTTTGTTAACTTCAGAATAGAAACACCAGAATAAGGTTGACATTTCTGTCTAGTGATGTTACAGTTTACAGGAAGCATGTCCCCTTCTCTCTGGATATCCCTGCAGATTGTGTCGAAACAAAGGCTCTTTAACATGAGTTTGCTCTCTGCTTTTTCATGTGCTTTATTCCAATAAAGGGGAAATTTTGAAATGAAATACTTAACATTTTCCTTGTTCTGCGAGCCTCAGGAGAACAATCTGATGGTTGGAAGGAGTTACAGGAAGGTCAAGGTAGGAAAACCACTCCTCGCTCTCCCACAGTGATTCTCACAGAGTTATGTTATTAGAATTGAGAGCATAGGCTATCCCCTTATGGTAGAATCAGTGTTATTTGACAGAATCTACTTTCTGAAAGACTAGTGGACAGGAGGATCTAGAGAGGGGAAAAATTCAAGAGGACAGGTTGCCAGCCTGAGTGACTTAATGGAATGAGAGATCTAAGGAATTTGGGGGGTAGAATTCATTTCAAGGACTGCCCTGCTCAGTGGAGAGCCTGCTTCTCCCTCTCCCTCTACCTGCAGCTCTGCCTACTTGTCATCTATCTCTCTGTCAAATAAATAAATAAAATCTTTAAAAAAAAGAAGGACTGTACATTTGATGAGGAAAGTTGTTCTTTTGCTGCAGATGTCCAGTGGCAGTGAGCCATTGGCACAGAGAGGCAGAGGGTCAATCTGGAGATACAGAGTTGGGAGGGAGCGTCGCAGCTAGGGAAATCGGCAGGCGGGCAGGCTGTGGTATCGTCGGCCCCACACAGCACCCACACTTGGTGGGTTTTGAGTTCCTTAAGCCGGCAGCGAACTCCGTTAGCTTATAGGTGTTCTGAGTTATGATCCTTAGGCTTCTTATATTTTTCCTAACCAATTAAAAAAATTCATTTTACATCTTTTTATTTTGAAGTCTGTGCTTGAAGGATGGAGTCAGCAACAACTCCAAGGTCCAGCTTTTGAGGTGAGAATTCAGTGCAAAAGCAAAGAGAAAAGAGTTCTGCCCTCCCAGAGAGGTGCTGTGACCCAGAAAGAAACCTGGAAAAGTGCAGAACCCTCATCCATCATGGCTGAGGATGTCAGAAATGTCCTCATTTGATTGAAGTTAACCACTGAATTTAGACACAGTCACCACTGAAATTCCTTTGTGGCAAAAATGATTGCACTGTCAGCCCAGAGTGGTCATTCTAGAACACATGTGCAGGTAATGACTGCCACAATCCCAGTTCCAGTTCCGAGCAAATTGCAAGGCCTTTGTGCTCCTTGGCCTCAGAGGGCTTGGGTTACCTAGTAGGAAGCAGGAGCAAAGCAGACAACCTGCCCTTTGTTTTCCAGCAATTTCACCTGCTTCAGGGGATTCTCCAGGGAGAAGGGCAATGCCAAACGGAGTGCCTTTGCCAGAAGATGAGAAGAGGCCTAGGTCTCCTAGACCATGGGGACTATGCCCCAGGCCTCAATGTGTTCTCAAGTGCCTGGCTCCAAAGTGTGAAGTTGCCTCTTTATAGGGTTTTCAACTTATGGGTGTTAGCAGCCCAGCCCTCATTGTCAAGGGGCCCCCAAACTTGCCTCGGGGAGTCTGTGGAGATCCAGGGTAATTAACAGAGCCTTGCTCCTGGCAGATACTGGATGGGATAGGGCTCTGCATCAGATTTTACTTGATTTAAAGAAAATAATGAGGGGTGCCTGGGTGGCTTAGGTGGTTAAGTATCCAGCTCTTGATTTCAGCTCGGGTCATGATCTCAGAGTAGTGAGATCAAGCCCTGCATCCGGCTCCATGCTCAGCTGAGACTCTACTTAAGATTTTCTCTCTGGGGCGCCTGGGTGGCACAGCGGTTAAGTGTCTGCCTTCGGCTCAGGGCGTGATCCCGGCGTTACAGGATCGAGTCCCACATCAGGCTCCTCCGCTATGAGCCTGCTTCTTCCTCTCCCACTCCCCCTGCTTGTGTTCCCTCTCTCGCTGGCTGTCTCTGTCAAATAAATAAATAAAATCTTTAAAAAAAAAAAAAAGATTTTCTCTCTGCCCTTTCCCCCACTAGTGCTCACTCTCTCCCTCTCTCTCCCCATCTCAAAAATAAATATCTTAAAAAAAAAAAAAAAAAGAGAGCTAGGACGTTGCAGAATTGCGTTTGCAGAATGGTGTTTCCTTCTCTCAGCCTCATCCACTGGCAGCCTTAACTGTCATCTCAGCCTGTCTCACCACCTTCTCTCATGCTCCGGCTCTCCTCACTACAGGCCTTGCCCTCCCTCAGCACACCAAATCTATTCCGCCCTCAAGGTTTGCATGAATTGTTTCCTCTGCTGCCCTCTCACTTGCTTGTTCTTATTCAGGGCTCAGCTCAGATATCTCTATCACCATTTCTTAAATAGCAGCCCTTCCCCCAGCACCCCAATCCTATTACCACTTTACTTTCTAGTATCAGGTAAGTCTCGGAAAGTATTTATCAGTTACTTAGCATTTGTTCTTCTCCACTAGCATGTGAAACCCGTGATGGTAGGGAACTTGTTTCTTTATCACTGCCTTAAACACAGTTCTCTAGCGCCCTAAAGTGTGGGACATATGGCAGGCACAGGTGTTTTATAGATGAATGAAGGATAGCAGATCCTAAGATACTTCAGTTACTTAAAATGGTGGCTGCCCATTAGGAACTCAGATAAAGGCCCAGGTCCTCAGCAGATGTCTCAGGGCCCCATGGTCTCCTCAGCCAGACCCACCTCAGACCTCTTCATTTTGATGTGGGTTAGTTGAGCACAACAGTCAAGAAAGAATTCTTGAGACCTTACAGTGCAACTTAGTTTATCTAGGTAACACAGGGACAGGACCCATGGGCAGAAAGAGCTGTGCTTTTTGCTGTGTGAGGCTGGTGGTTACATACTTAATGGAAGGGAAGGGGGCATGCAGGAAGTGTCAGATTACAAAAGTTTCTTTGAATTTATTTTAATATCTACTTGTAAAACTAGTTTTGCAAGATTCTTCTGGTGCTTAACATGCAGTTTGTTATTAACTCTAGGTGAGATGATATACAGGCAATCATGAGACCCTTGAAGACTTTAGCAATGGGCACATATTTGATGCTTATCAAAACTATGTAGGCTACAGGTCAGCCTTCTGGACTAAGGGTAAACATTTTCCTGCTTCTGTCCCTCCTCATTTTCCCCGATGACCAATTTTCGGTCCTTAAATCGTTAAGGTTGCTGAAGGGCAAAGGGCTCATCTTCTGTAACTTCAGGCTGACACGGGGTTCTAGAGATGTCCCTACCTATGAACCGAAATTGGTCACTATCTGTTCCTATGAATAATAATCACAGAAGACCACTGCTGCAGAGTCCAGAGTGGACATCGAGGAAGGATTGTTTTGTGTATTAAGGATCATCTGTCGCCTGGGCAAAGGAGTCGGGAACTGTTTACATGTACCTCAATAATAGGTGAGAACAAAGCAAAAGAGACAACACATTAGGATTAATATGATAAAAATAAGTGTGATAATAAGACCCTTTAAGGTCCACCTCCCAACAAATCATTAAGTGACAATGTAGGGTCTTTAAGAGCACCAATCTGGTTAGTAATATCTGTAAATAACCCGGTTACATCTTTGTCATAATCCAGAATGGAGACACAACATTCCATTTTAATAATGACACATGTTCTTCCTTGTGCTGCTAAGACACTGATGCCATTCTATTTTATAGAACTGCTTTAAGCATTTGAGTTACATTAGTGTTTAATAACGTGATGCTGGAATGCCTGGGTGGCTCAGTCAGTTAAGCGTTTGACTCTTGATTTCAGGTCATGATCTCAGGGTCATAAGATGGAGCCCCTTATTGGGCTCTGCACTGGGCATGGAGCCTGCTTAAGATTCTCTCCCTCTCCCTCTGCCCTTCCCCACTCCACCCCCCACCCCTGCTCTCTCAGATTTGCTTGCTCTCTCAAAAAAAAAAAAAAAAATGATAATGTAACTCTATTTTGGAAGTCATTTAAGGCCTTAATTATGTAGCATGTGGTGTTACCCATCATATAGACTGTTTTGTTTAGCTAGCAATCAGGTAATTAAGAGACACTTTTATGGAAACAAAAGAAAAATATAAGTCAACGGTTAGAGCAAATTACAAATTCAGTGTCTCAGTCTCAAGTGCTACCAATAAGATTGTTTTAGATGTCAGGCTTGAAAGCATCCTCAACTGGATGGGAACGGGCAGCAGGAATCAGATGAATTTTTCTGGTTTGTAATTCAAATGTCTCTGGTGATCCTTTTGAATGGCCTACTCTTCAGCAGGCACAAAGATTGTCTATACATGAGTTTTGTGGCAGTTTCTCTGAAGCTGACCTCAAGTTGTCCAGAATCAGTTTTCAGGGTTTTAGGAAAAAGGGCGGGTTTCATTTTTAATGACTTTCAGTCAAGAGAATGAAAGAAGATTGGAAACCTTAGTTAGAAAGCCATAGTAAGATATATAAGGAAACCAGAAGAACTCAGGATCTAGTTTAGCTTATAATAAGTAGTATTAAAATTGAGTATCTACAAAGGTGTGTTATTGAAACATTTTCTCTCTATAATTTACCCTCATTTTTATCAGACACCCAAATCAAAACTAATTTTTTTGTAAAACAAGTCCAGTTTTAACAACAAAGATGGCCTAATTATTTACATGAGCTAAGAATCATGATTGATCATATAGATCTTTTAAAATCTGCTTTCCTAGGGGCGCCTGGGTGGCTCAGTCGTTAAGCGTCTGCCTTCGGCTCAGGGCGTGATCCCAGAGTCCTGGGATCGAGCCCCACATCAGGCTCCTCTGCTGGGAGCCTGCTTCTTCCTTTCCCACTCCCCCAGCCTGTGTTCCCTCTCTTGCTGGCTGTCTCTCTCCCTCTGTCAAATAAATAAATAGAATGTTTTTTTAAAAATCTGCTTTCCTAGAATTTTAAAAATTAATTAATTTTTAAAAATAAGAGTCTCTTAATCATTGTCTCCCATTCTGGTTTTGTCTTGTTTCATTTTTTCCTCTCTTCCCCTATGATCCTCTGCCTTGTTTTTTAAATTCCACACATCAGCGAGATCATATGATAATTGTCTTTCTCTGATTGATGTATTTCACTCAGCATAATATCCTGTTTCTATCCACATCATTGTAAATGGCAAGATTTCATTTTTTTGATGGCTGAGTAATATTCCATTGTATACATATACCACATCTTTCATCTGTCAATGGATATCTGGGCTCTTTCCATAGTTTGGCTACTGTAGACATTGCTGCTATAAACATTGGGGTGCAGGTGCTCCTTCGGATCACTACATTTGTATCTTTGGGGTAAATGGCCAGTAGTGAAATTGCTGGGTCATAGGGTAGCTCTATTTTCAACATTTTGAGGAACCTCCATACTGTTTTCCAGAGTGGCTATACCAGCTTGCATTCCCACCAACAGTGTAGGAAGGTTCCCCTTTCTCTGCATCCTCTCCAACATCTGTCGTTTCTTGACTTGTTAATTTTCGCCATTCTGACTGGTGTGAGGTGGTATCTCATTGTGGTTTTGATTTGTATTTCCCTGATGCCAAGTGATATTGAGCATTTTTTCATGTGTCTGTTGGCCATTTGGATGTCTTCTTTGCAGGAATCTCTGTTCATGTCTTCTGCCCATTTCTTGATTGGATTATTTGTTCCTTGGGTGTTGAGTTTGATAAGTTCTTTATAGATTTTGAATACTAGCCCTTTATCTGATCTGTCATTTGCAAATATCTTCTCCCATTCTGTCAGTTGTCTTTTGGTTTTGTTGACTGTGTTGCTGTACAAAAGTCTCAATAGTTGATTTTTCTTCTTGCTTCCCTTGGAGATGAGTCTAGCAAGAAGTTCTTGGCTGAGGTCCAAGAGGTTGCTGCCTGTGTTCTCCTCAAGGATTTTCATGGATTCCTCACATTTATGTCTTTCATCCATTTTGAGTCTATTTTTGTATATGGTATGAGGAAATCAACCAGTTTCATTCTTCTGCATGTGGCTGTCCAATTTTCCCAACACCATTTGTTGAAGAGACTGTCTTTTTTTCCATTGCATATTCTTTCCTGTGTTGTCAAAGATTAGTTGATCATAGAGTTGAGAATCCGTTTCTGAGTTCTCTATTCTGTTCCATTGATCTGTTTTTGTGCCAGTACCATACTGTCTTGACGATTACAGCTTTGTAATAGAGCTTGAAGTCCCGCATTGTGATGCCACCAGCTGTGGTTTTCTTTTTTAACATTGCTCTGGTTATTCAGGGTCTTTTCTGGTTCCATACAAATTTTAGGATTATTTGTTCCATTTCTGTGAAAAAAGTTGATGGTATTTTGATAGGGATTGCATTGAATGTGTAGATTGCTCTAGGTAGCATAGACATTTTAACATTATTTGTTCTTCCAATCCATGAGCATGGAATGTTTTTCCATTTCTTTGTGTCTTCCTCGATTTCTTTCATGAGTACTCTGTAGTTTTCTGAGTACAGATCCTTTGTATCTTTGGTTAGATTTATTCCTAGGTATCTTATGGTTTTGGGTGAAATTGTAAATGGGATCAACTCCTTAATTTCTCTTTCTTCTGTCCCATTGTTGGTGTATAGAAATGCAACTGATTACTGTGCATTGATTTTATATCCTGCCCCTTTGCTGAATTTCTGTATGAGTTCTAGCAGTTTTGGGGTGGAGTCTTTGGGGTTTTCCATATAAAGTATCATATCATCTGCAAAGAGTGAGAGTTTGACATCTTCTTTGCCGATTCAGATGTCTTTTCTTTTGTTCTTGTTGTTGTTGTTGTTGTTGTTGTCTGATTGCTGAGGCTAGGACTTCTACTACTGTGTTGAACAGCAGTGGTGATAGTGGACATCCCTACCATATTCCTGACCTTAGGGGAAAAGGTCTCAGTTTTTCCCCATTGAGAATGATATTCACTGTGGATTTTTCATACTTGGCTTTTATGATATTGAGGTATGTACCCTCGATATCTACACTCTGAAGAGTTTTAATCAAGAAAGGATGCTGTACTTTGTCAAATGCTTTTCCTGCATCTATTGAGAGGATCATATGGTTCTTGTCCTTTCTCTTATTAATGTAGTGTATCACATTGATTGATTTGTGTATGTTGAACCACCCCTGCAGCCCAGGAAGAACTCTCACTGGTCATGATGAATAATCCTTTTAATGTACTCTTGGATCCTATTGGCTAGTATTGCGGTGAGAATATTTTCATCCATGTTCATCAAGGATATTGGCCTGAAAGTCTCCTTTTTGGCGGGGTCTTTGGTTTTGGGATCAAGATAATGCTGGCTTCATAAAAAGAGTTTGGAAGTTTTCCTTCCATTTCTATTTTTTGGAACAGTTTCAGAAGAATAGGTATTAATTCTTCTTTAAATGCTTGGTAGAATTCCCCTGGGAAGCCATCTGGCCCTGGGCTCTTGTTTGTTGGGAGATTTTGGATTATTGCTTCAATTTCCTTGCTGCTTATGCATCTGTTCATGTTTTCTCTTTCTTTCTGGTTCAGTTTTGGTAGTTTATACTTCTCTAGGAACACATCCATTTCTTCCAGATTGCCTAATTTGTTGGCATATAGTTGCTCATAATATGTTCCTATAATTGTTTGTATTTCTTTGGTGTTGGTTGTGATCTCTCCCCTTTCATCCATGATTTTATTTATTTGGGTCCTTTCTCTTTTCTTTTTGAGAAGTTGGCCAGGGGGTTGTCAATCTTATTCTTTCAAAGAACCAGCTCCTACTTTCGTTGATCTGTTCTGTTCTTTTGGTTACTATTTCATTGATTTCTGCTCTACTCTTTATTATTTCTCTTCTCCTGCTGGGTTTAGGCTTTATTTGCTGTTCTTTCTGTAGCTCCTTTAGGTTGTGTATTTTAGACCTGTCTTGTTGTTTCTTGAAAAAGGCTTGTAGTGCTATATACTTCTCTCTTAAGACTGCCTTTGCTGCATCCCAAAGATTTTGAACAGTTGTGTTTTCATTTTCATTTGTTTCCATGAATTTTTCAAATTCTTCTTTAATTTCCTGGTTGACCCATTCATTCTTTTGTAGGATGCTCTTTAGCCTCCATATATTTGAGTTCTTTCCAACTTTCCTCTTGTGACTGAGTTCAAGGCGCCATGGTCCGAAAATATGCAGGGAATGATCCCAGTCTTTTGGTACCAGTTGAGACCTGATTTGTGACCCAGGATGTGATCTATTCTGGAGAATGTTCCATGTGCACTCGAGTAGAATGTGTGTTCTGTTGCTTTGGGATGGAATGTTCTGAATATATCTGTGAAGTCCATCTGATCCTGTGTGTCATTCAAAGCCCTTATTTCCTTGTTGATCTTTTGTTTAGATGATCTGTCCATTGCAGCAAGAGGGGTGTTAAAGTCCCCTACTATTATTGTATTATTGTTGATGTGTTTCTTTGACTCTCTTATTAATTGGCTTATATAATTGGCTGTTCCCATGTTAGGGGCATAAATACTTACAACTGTTAGATCTTCCTGATGGATAGACCCTTTAAGTATGATATAGTGTCCTTCCTTATCTCTTATTACAGTCTTTGGTTTAAAATCTAATTTGTCTGATGTAAAGATAGCCACCCCCACTTTCTTTTGATGTCCATTAGCATGATAAATGGTTTCCCACCCCCTCACTTTAAATCTGGATATGTCTTTGGGTCTAAAATGAGTGTCTTGTGGACGGCATATTGATGGGTCTTGCTTTTTGATCAAATCTGATACCCTGTGTCTTCTGATTAGGACATTTAGCCCATTTACATTCAGGGTAACTATTGAAAGATATGAATTCAGTGCCATTGTATTGCCTGTAAAGTCACTGTTACTGCATATTGTCTCTGTTCCTTTCTGGTCTATGTTACTTTGGGGCTCTCTCTTTGCTTATAGGACGCCTTTCAATATTTCTTGTAGGGCTGGTTTGAGGATCACAAATCCTTTTAGTTTCTCTTTGGTCTGGAAGCTTTTTATCACTCCTATTCTGAATATCAGCCTAGCTGGATAAAATATTCTTGGCTGCATATTTTTCTTGTTTAGTACCCTGGATGTATCATGCCAGTCCTCTCTGGCCTGCCAGGTCTCTGTAGATAGGTCTGCTACCAATCTAATGTTTCTACCCTTGTAGGTTACAGATCTCTTGTCCCGAGCTGCTTTCAGGATTTTTTCTATGTCTCTGAGATTTGTAAGTTTTCCTATTAGATGTCAGGGTGTTGACCTATTTTTATTGATTTTGAGGAAGGTTATCTGTGCCTCCTGGATTTTGATGCCTGTTTCCTTCCCCCAAATTAGGGAAGTTCCCCACTATAATTGCTCCAATATATATTCTGCCTGTATCTCTCTTTCTTCTTCTGGGATCCCAATTATTCTAATATTGTTTCACTTTATGGTATCACTTATCTCTCAAATTCTTCCCTTGTGATCCAGTAGTTGTTTATCTCTCTTTTTCTCAGCTTCTTTATTCTCCTCATTTGGGCTTCTGTATCACTAATTCTCTCTTTTGCCTCATTTATCCTAGCAGTTAGAACCTCCATTTTTTATTGTATCTCATTAATAGCCTTTTTGATTTCAACTTGGTTAGATTTTAGTTCTTTTATTTCTTCAGAAAGGGATTCTATAGTGTCCTTGATGCTTTTTTCAAGCCCAGCTAATATCTTTATAATAATTATTCTGAACTCTAGTTCCTGCATCTTACTAATGTCCACATTGTTTAGGTCCCTGGCAGTCAGTAATGCCTCTTGTTCTCTTTTTTGAGGTGAGTTTTTCTGTTTTGTCAGTCTGTTCAGAGAAAAACAGATGAATGAGAGAACAAAATACTAAATGGGCAAGAATGACCCCAGAGAAATATACACTAAACACATCAGAAGAGACTCAAAAGCAGGACCGGGGGAGGAGGGGAGTATAATCAGGTGTGGAGAATAGAGCAATATGCTAGATTCTGTGTGTATTTTGGTCTGTTTTTTAGAAACTAGATCCCAAAATTGCAAAGAAAGAAAAACTTGTATATGTACAAAAATAAAATTAAATACAATAAAGGATAGAATGGAACTGTAAAAAATGGAAATTAAAAACAAAAAACAAAAGAGAAAGAAAACAACAACAACAAAGGAAGGGATATATATAAACAGATAGGTGAACAGAACAGAGCAATACACTATCTTCTGAGTGTATCTGGTCAGTTTGTTAAAGGAAACCACATCTTAAAATTGTAAAGAAAGAAAAACTTATGTATACAAAAATAAAATCAAATACATTGAGAAGATAGAATGTAACTGTAAAGATGACAATTAAATAAGACTTTAACAACAACAAAAAACAAAGGGAGAAGGGAAAAAAAGAGATAATATAATCAGGTGGGTGAATAGAACAGAACCATACAGTAGATTTGGGGTGTATTTTGGTCTGTTAGAAGAACTGCATCCCAAAATTTTAAAGAAAGAAAAACTTATATATACAAAAATAAGATTAAATATAATGAAGGGATAGAATATGACTGTAAAAATGAAAATTAAAAAAGATTTTTAAAAAGGAATTGATAAGTTGGTTGAAAAGGAAGCAAGAAAAATTTTTTAAAAAGAAAAAGATAAGAAAAAAAAAGGAAAGAAAATTTAAAAATTAACTTTGAAAGACTAAAGAATCAAGGGGAAAAAGCCATGAATTCTCCGTGCTGTATTCCCCTAGCGCTGGAGTTCGGCAGTTCTCACTGATGGTCAACTTGGTCTGGGCTGGACGTTCTTGCTGATCTTGCAGGGAGGGGCCTGCTGCAGTGAGTCTCAGGTGTCTTTGCCCCGGCGGAACCGCACCGCCCTTGCCAGGGGCCGGGCTAAGGAATCAGCTCCAGTTTGCTCTCTGTAGCTCTTGTTCCCTGAAGTGTTTCCATAGAGCTTTAGAGGATGAGAATGAAAATGGCGGCCTCCCAGTCTCTGGCCCCAGAGTCAGAGCTCGGGGTCCCCCTCCTCAGTGAGCCCTCAGAGGAAAGCAGTCAGTCACTCCCGTCTCCCTGGGCTCTGTCCACACTCCGTGCTCACCTGGCCTGTGACCGAGCGTGTCTATCTCTGGTGCGTGACCCCGTTTGGAGTCTCCAAACCCAGCCGATTCCTGCAGCGTGCTCCCAGGCCACTCTTCCTGTGGGAGGAAGAGGAGTCTCCCTCCCCGGATCTGCCGCTTGTTGGGCCCTTGCTCAGAGAGCTGTGGCCCGACTGTGCCCCGGATCGCGGTTTAGGGCCACCCCGAGCTGAGAGCCCACTCCTCGGCTTTGCAGCCGGCTTCCCCGCTCCGACACCTGGGAGCTCTGCACACTCAGGCACCCGCAGTCCTTCTGTGACCCCGCGGGTCCTGAGACCACACTGTCCCTGCGAGGGTTCCACCCCCTGCTTAGCTGCCAGAGTGATGTCCCTCACCAGAGCGGACTTCTACAAGTTCCGATTTTGGGCTCCGCGGCTCTATCGCTTGCCGGCAGCCGGCTGATGGAGGTTTCCTCCCCCCGCCCCAGGTCTATCTTCCTATATATCGCCTCAGATTCACTTCTCTGCACCTCCTACCTTCCAGAAAGTGGTGGCGTTTCTGTTCATAGAGTTGCTGCTATTCTTTTCTTTGCCCTTCTGTTGAGTTCATAGGTGTTCAGAATGGTTTGATAGCTCTCCAGCCGAATTCCTGGGACCACAAGAAATTTAGGGGGCGCCTGGGTGGCACAGCGGTTAAGCGTCTGCCTTCGGCTCAGGGCGTGATCCCAGCGTTACGGGATCGCGAGCCCCACATCAGGCTCCTCCACTATGAGCCTGCTTCTTCCTCTCCCACTCCCCCTGCTTGTGTTCCCTCTCTCGCTGGCTGTCTCTATCTCTGTCAAATAAATAAATAAATAAATAAATAAATAAATAAATAAATCTTTAAAAAAAAAAAAAAAAGAAAAGAAAAGAAATTTAGGTCTCCTGCTCCTCCGCCATCTTGGACTCTCCCTTGGTTTTTTTGTGTGTGTATTTGTGTGTTTTTTGTTTGTTTTTGTTTTTTTTTCTTAGAACATTTTGTAAGGAGTCTCTAGATTGAGCTTTTAATAGCATCTCAAGGCCAAAGCCAAACCAAATACTTGCCATCAGACTTTGCCTGCAATACCTATAGATTTGGGTGAATTACTCTCTTCTCAAAGTCTTCAACATATCCTGAAGTTCCTGCACCTGCCAGGAAGTGACCTTCCTTATTCACCAGGTAAGGCTGCTGGGAACTCTGTAAGCAAGGTATCAGGCTGATATTTGCAAGGGGCTTTATTGGCTCCATAAAGTCAATCTGAGTTTCTTAAAGCTGTCTGGTCCTATCTGAGTCTCTCTCAAATACGATATGCTAGTCAAAACTTTGATAATGTAACCAGTGTTTCCAACAGTGTCCTGTTACAAGAAGAACAGAGTTTCATTGAACTTATGCAAATAATTATATTGCTATGCAAGAAAGAATACTCACTGAGAGTTTCTGAATTTCGGATGGTCCAGGTAAGTTGAAAAGTTAAATGTTTCAATTTGTTCCCAAAGGAATATGTTATCATAGTTCTGTAAGTTATAGATATCTTAAGAGAAAAAACTTCCTTAAATCTAGAAGAGCAAATATTAGAGAACCAGCAATGTTCCGAACAAGAGTCATAAAGAAACGATAATTATCTTCCTCAGTACTTTCAGTCCCATGTTACTAATTCTTGTTATGTTTTGATGCAGGTTTCCCATTAGTTCTGGAAATTCTTTTTTTTTTTTAAGATTTTATTTATTTATTTGACAAAATAGAGACAGCCAGTGAGAGAGGGAACACAAGCAGGGGGAGAGGGAGAGGAAGAAGCAGGCTCACAGTGGAGGAGCCTGATGTGGGGCTCAATTCCATAACGCTGGGATCACGCCCTGAGCCGAAGGCAGACGCTTAACCGCTGTGCCACCCAGGCGCCCCTAGTTCTGGAAATTCTTATCCAGTTTAATTTTATGATCTTAAGGTTATCAAAATCCTGTTAGAAAGTCCTTTTCATAAATCCCCTTGAAGACCAAACTCGTTCTGCAAGAGCATCAGAATGATAACTATAAATGATAAAAGACTAAAAAATGGACATGGTTAAAAATCTAATGAGAGTTCATGATAATGCAGTTAACAAGGAAATCTGCTTATTTCTGTGACACACAACATTTTAATAGTTAGAATGTCAAGTGATAACCTTATACCAGAACGTATTTCAAACTTTAGAAATTTCATGTATTTTCTAGAATAGTTGTAGCATTTACCCAAACAACATAACCTAAGGTTTATCATCATTTATTTGACAATGCTTAACAAGTAACTTAACATACCAAATAAACAAGCCTAATTAGTTGAAAAGACTTCATTTAGAATTCAAATCTTGGGAAGTTTCAAAACACATGCCTAAACAGGATCACAGATAAGTCTGAAAAACTCAGTATTTAATTAATCATGCTGACAGTAAGAGATTCTACGGAAGGTTATACAGTTGTTCACAAAACTTAGCTCCTTCAATATTGAGAAATTTCAACTTTCTTAAGTAATCAAAGACCTGATAAAGACAAAACATAGATGCTTTGGTTTTCTGGGCAGGTAAGAAAAAACTTTGTTTACAATTTCTTATTGAGAGAGAAAGGGAGAGAGAGAGAGAGAGAGGACAAGCAGGGGGAGTGGCTGGCAGAGGGAGAAGCAGGCTCCCTGCTGAGCGAGAAGCCTGATACAGGACTGGATCCCAGGACCCTGGGATCATGACCTGAGCTGAAGGCAGACGCTTAGCCAACTGAGCCACCCAGGGATCCCAAAAACTGTTTTTAACAGAGAGAAAAGCAGAATTTCAATCTTATACCAGTATACTTTTAAAATCCATTTATTTCCATTTTAGTCCTGACCACATATAAAATTATTTCCAAAGATTTCCCTTCACAAACCTTATACACAACTCTCTCTTTCAGATTTTGTCCTAAGCCTTTTCTCTCTAAATTGCCTGATTTTAGGGCACAATTACTTTTTTTTTCCCTCAACAAAATGTATTATATTTATACAAAATGTATTATTAGATGTATTATTTAATAAATGTATTATTTATTATTTCTTATACCTTCCTTAACACATTTCCTACTTCGCTACATACAGAGTTTCTTTCCTTATCATTTCCATCAGTTTTAATTACATTTAGCAGAATTTTAACTTAAGAAACCTTAGTCTCCAGTGAATATTAAGTAGTGCCTGATGTAGAAATGTTGAGGTTCAGAGCCAATGGCCAAGAAAAAATTCTTGAGACATTTTTGGTGCAAAAGGTGTTTTTTATTATAGCACAGGGACAGGGCCTGTGGGCAGAAAGGACTGTACTGGGATTGTGAGGAGCAACTGATTGTATACTTTGGAGATGGGGGAGGTAAAGACAATGGGAAGTTTCCAAAAGGTTTAGAGGACTTACAGGATCCTGGAGGCCTAGCTATAGTAAGTTAAGTTTGCTTTTCCTTCTAGCCAAGGTAGTAACATTAAGACAGTTGGGAGTTCCTGGAGGAATGTCATACTCTGCCAGTCTCGAGTATTTGTCAGTGTGCTGCAGGTTAGAAGGAAATATAATTTTATCTACATTTCCTTTTGCCTTTGTTCATCACATCATTCCCCACTGAACAGTTCTGACCCTTAAATCTTTAAGGTTGTTGAGGGTAGAAGGTCTTATCTTCTGTAACTTCTTCCTGCTGAATAGGGGTGTAGAAGTCTCCCTACCTGTGGATGAATCTTGGTCAGCTGGGGATGGAGACAGATATATAGATACACAGATAAATAGATATATAGATATAGAGTTACCAAAGGCTGAGACAGCCAATCCAAGATGGACAACATATATCAACCTCCTTGAGCAAAAAGGACCATTTGGCTTGAAATTATTGCAATGAAGGAGTCTCAGCACCAGGCAGGGAGACATTGGAAAAGATCACAAAATAAGGTTGTTAATATTATGAGAAAGAGAAGCCTGAATAAAAGACCTTTGGTAGTTGACCAAAATCTTTCTCCAGGCCAGGAGTTTAACCAATCACTAAAGAAAAGACAAGTCATCTAAAGCACCAATTTGGATATTTATTAAGGACCTCCTTATGCCAAATTACTTTCTAATACTACAGATGGAGGAAAAATGGGTGTGAAATGATCATACCAATGAAAAACAGATCATGTCCATCTTTATTTTCAGTTAGGAAGATTAGCTGGTGTAGTGGTAGTTTTGGGAACGCACCCATTAATCCAGGCAAAACCTAGGGTACAACGACCTATCCACCCTGGAGGAAGCCAGGGCCATACATAAGTCCCACATAGCCACTGGGTTCCATTTGGAGCTAGCCATCTGATTCCAGGTCGCCTTCTCCAATCAGTAGCAAACCAGTCAGTAGCCCGGAGTACAATGGTTTGAGAACATTGGTCTAATGATAGCCATCCTAAATAGCGTGTGCTATTTGCCCAGGCATCATACGTATGATTTCTTTGTTCCCAGCATAAAACTGCCTTTTGATGGAGTTCTCCATTGGTGGGTGTGAGCCATAAATATGCATCCCAAACTTGATATATGCCATCCTCAGAAAAGCGATAAGTAGGGTTTTGTAATTTAGGCACTTGTTGGTGGGAATCAATTTGTAGATTTGTAAAGTCAGTTAATATTTTAATAGTTTGAGGGTATGAAAAGGTCTGGTTATGTCCTGTTAAATTCCATATCGTATTGATCGTGGGCCAGGAAAAAACATTCTGATTAGTGATAGATGGATCACGAAACATGACATCATTATGTATTATTTCTGAAATGTAATTATATAGAGAGTGCCAATCAGTGCCTTGTAAAGGGGAAATCCACCAGGATATCCCAGATGTATTTGACGTGGGCAGAACCCCACAAGCTGTTTGATTTTGTAGTTCAGCGTAATGTGCCCATTGTAGAAAGGAATCGTCAGCTAAGATAGATGAATAGAAAACAAAGAGAAAATATACAACCTTCATTGTCATCTGAGGAGGAGTCTGAGGTCTTCTACAGGTTCACGGGAGTAGGAACACACCTTAGTTTGCTCATGGGTTTCCTGTGAAGGAGTTACAGATTTTATTCTAGATATATGAGACCATGAAGAGTGTCCTTCTAATTTTACTGCAGTGGGAGTACATAATATGACCCGATATGGACCTTTGCATTTTGGATTTAAGTCCCCTGCTGTATTTGACCTCCAATCTTTTAAAAAAACCATGTCTCCAGCACTTAACCTGGGGTGGACTTTTAGTTATACTTAAATCAGGTTTTGGAAGCATGTGATCAGTATACTTATTAAGTAACTCATGAATTAAACCAGCCTCGAGTGAATAATAAAGCACTATAGTCTTTATCTATTGATAGGTCTACAGTGAGAAAAGGTTTTTCATATACAATTGTCGGGTTAATATCCCAATTTCCAGTTGTTCACATAATCAAATACCCAAAGGTCTTGTTATTATCCCCACAGAATAACAAGAAAGAAGATTGTCTATACATGAGCTATTTCTCTGAAGTTTACCTCAAGTTTTCCAGCATCAGTTTTTAAGGTTTTAGGAAAAAAGGCAGTTTTAGTTTTTAATGACTTTAAGTCAAGAGAATGGAAGAAGACTGGAAACCTTAGTTAGAGAGCCATAGCCAGATATTTGAGGAAACCAGAAGAAATCAGGATCTAGCCTAGTTTATAATAAGTAGTATTAAAATTTAATTCAACAAAGTGTGTTTTTGAAACATAATTTCTCAGGGCACCTGGGTGGCTCAGTCGATTAAGCATCTGCCTTTGGCTCAGGTCATGATCCCAGGGTTCTGGGATGGCTTCCGCATCAGGCTCCCTGCTCAGCGGGGAGCCTGCTTTTCCCTCTCCCTCTGCCCCTCCTCCCTGCTCATGTTCTCTCTCTCTCTCAAGTAAATAAAAATCTTAAAAAAAGAAACATAGTTTCTCTATAATTACCCTCATTTCCAGAGATAGCCAAATCAAAACTAATCCATTTGTAAAACAAGTCCAATTTTCACAAACTTGGCCTAATTATTTACATAAGCTCAGCAAGAATAGTGAGTGATCATACAGATCTTTTAAAATTTGCTTTGCTAGAACTTTTTATAAGGAATCTCAAACTTTTAGTAGTCCCTTTAGGCCAGAAGCCAAGCCAAATGTTTGCCATCAGACATGCCTGCAATACCTGTAGGTTTGGGCAAATTCCTCTTCTCAAGGTTCCCAAAATAGCCTGAGGTTCCTGCACCTACCAGGAAGTGACATTCTTCACTCACCTGGTAAGGCTGCCAGGAAATCTGTAAGCAAGGTATCAGGCTGATATTTCCAAGGGGCTTTATTGGCTTCATACTTGATAAAGTTAACCTTAGTTCCTTAAAGTTGCATGGTCATATCTGAGTCTATGCATGTCTCTCAAATATGACATTCCAGTCAAAGCTTTGGTAAAAGACCAATGTTTCCAATGGTGTCCCATTACAAGTAGAACAGAGTCTTACTGAACTTATGCAAATAACTATGATTGCCAAGAAAGACAGAATACTCAGTGAGAGTTTCTGAATTTCACAGGGTTCAGGTAAAGAGAAAAGTTAAGTGCTTCAATTTGTTCACAAATGAATATTTTATCACATTTCTGTAAGTCATAGAAATATCTTAAAATTTCCTTAATCTGGAAGAGCAAACATTGAGAACCAGCAGTGTTTCAAACAAGAGTCACAAAAACTACGGTCTCTTCCTTAATTTATTTAGTCCCATGTTACTAATTCTTTAGTTTGAATGCAACTTTTAGTTAGTTCTCTGGAAATGCTTACCAACTTTAGTTTTATGATTTTAAAGATATCAAAAAACCTGTATTTGTCAAAAGCCCTATTTATGAATCTCACTGAAGATGAAACATGTTTTGCAAGAGTATAAATATAAATAACAAAAGACTCAAAAATGGACATGGTTAAGGATCTGATGAGAGTTTGCAATGTAGCTGGCAAGGAAATCTGGTCATTTCTATGACACATAATGCTTCAATAATTAGAATGTTAAGTGACAACCTAATTACCAAAACATATGAAAACTTCAGGAATTTCATATACATATGTATGTATATTTTTGAACAGTTATAGCATTTACCCAAGCAATACAACCTAAGGTTTACCATTATTGGTTTGACAGTTCTTCCAGAGTAACTTAACATACCAAATAAATGAGACTAATTGGTCAAAATTAAATTTACATTTAAAATTTAAAGCCGGAGAAATTTATTTAAAAACCTCAGAAAGTTAGAAAGCATATGCCTAAATAGGATTTCAGATCATTACAAAATTTAAAAATTATTTATTTAACTAAGTCAAATATGTAGGGTTATACAGTTGTTAGCAAAACTTAACTCCTTTAACAGTGAGATTTAAGTAATCAAAGACCTGATAAAGACAAAACATAGAAACTTTGGTTTTCTGAGCAGACAAAAAAGAAAAAAAACCCCTTTGTTTATATTTTCTTATCAAGAGCAGACCAACAATTCAAGAAAAAAAATGTTTTAACAGAGAGAAAAGCAGAATTTCAATCTTATACCAGCGTACTTTTAAAATCCATTCATTTCAGCCTTAATCCTGACCACATACAAAATTCCTTTCCAAAGATTTCCCTTCATAAACCTACAAATTTTCATTCAGAGTTGCTTCCCTTATTTCCTTCAGTCTTAATTTCACTTAGCAGAATTTTAACCCTTAGAAACCCTAGTCCCTAGTGAAAACTAAGTAGTAACCAATTGTGAACTGTTACACCAGAATTCTTTAGATGGCAAACTTATGAATCTGTAAGCACAAAGCATGTTTTCCAACTGACCCAAATATTCTTAGTTTCTCTGCAATAAGAAGCCAAAAGTGCAAACTTACGTTCAGTAATCAGTATTTTAGCGCTTTATCCTATTTGGGAAAGACCTAGATGTTCAACAAATTCAATCCCAATTTATCATGCAAGCAAAACTTTGAAGTTTCAGATTACCAAAGACTCTGAAAGCCGTCTTAACAATTATCCATGAAAACTCTGAGACATACAAAATTAACCATCATTTTAAGTCATCTTTTTGCTAACAAAGTGCAAGAGAGGTAACACAAGCTTATTTGAACTTCAGTAATCCCTGGTGGAATAAAAGTTTCATATTTAATGCTGATAACTCTAAAGACATGTCTATTTTAATTAAACCAACCGACTTCAATTAGTTTAAATACTGATTTATGTTCCACCCGAGTTCACTGTAAAAGTCTATCAGTTTGTTCCCCATTTGTCAGTTTTTGCCTGGGACACTGGCTGGGGAAATCTGAAGTGGGTGGTGTAAGTGCGGTGGGGTGCTCTGGACTCCCTTGACAATGAGGGGAGGAAGAGGAGCCAGAGGTGCTGGAGGCATCCAGATGGTATAGGAGCCAGTTATATAGGCTGCACCCAAGATGGTGCAGAACCAGGAAGAAGGGGAGGGGAAGGCAGAAGAGGTGAGGTGCCTCCAGGAAGGCTGGAAGTGGATAAAAGCCAAGAGAGCAGAGTAACAGACCTCCTGGTCCTAGAGCTCATCAGCTTGGACACATGAAAAACAGGCAGCCCACGCCAGGCTGGAGAAGACCGGGAATTTCCCCCAAACAAAAGGAGTTTCAGCAGCTGCTTGGGAATATTCCTTAAAATCCCTGTCCTGGGGTAGACGAACCAGAGACAGCCGGTTCCACTTATAGCCATTAACCTGGGAAATGAAGGAGGGAGAAGACCCCACATATGCCTAGAGTAACGGGGGTCTATTAGGAGGAACAGTGAGAGAGAGAGTCAGTGTCCCCTTCAGTAGGGATGGCCTGCGTTTTCTCCGGCGACCTGGGTTTATTTGGAGGAGGCCTGTTTAGATAATTAGCATCCAGTATGTCAAGAGGGAGTTTATCTGCCTGGTCCATTTGTCCAGTTTTCTGCAGAAGAGATCTAAGTGATACAGGAGGTCAGTCCTTTCTCAGATTTTACAATCTGTATTGTTTCCAATGCGTTAAAAGGCATTCCAAGGGATGTTCCTTGGGAACTGAAAAGAGAAAGTGCGTTACCAAAAATCCCCCCTGAAACCCGGGTGGCATCCCACACAGAAGTTCCAGGTATCAAAAGCGACCGGAGGAGTCCCTCAAACGAAATCACTGTTGATCACTGTCCCACTGTAAAGGCCCTGCAGGTGGGATGCCAGTGTTCACCCCACCTTTCTCCATTGCATCCTAAGCTACAAATGGGTGCTGGTGAGTGGACCGAGGTAATAATGCCATGCCTTGCCGTGCCGTGAAGGCCATGCCCTGAAGACCATGAAGAACCAGTCATTTTTAACCTATGAAACACATCAGCAAAGTTTCACAAGGGGAAATTGGGGAAACTACCCAATTTTGTAATTTAAGTAGTCAGTAGGGGCCATTGATGGAAAACAGTAAAGGTAAAAATCCATAATGGTTTTAAGCAACATTCCAGCACATGTAGTCCTTACAGCCAACTTCCCTAGGAAGCGATCCCCAGTTGGATTTTAATTCATTCGGGAGCTGGTTTTGGCTGGCTCTGGGTGGAGGTTTTGTGGCCAGAAGTGGCTGGACTAGAGACATGAAGGGTATCATGTTAGACCAATGAGAAGGAAACCTCACACAGGTGGCCTAAGATCAGCAGCCGTCCTGGTGACTTAGGTGGCTGTCCTGTGCCCTAAACAGACAACCTTGTGTAAGTACAGGAATAAAGAGAGGGCATTAAGTTTCTGGGTCTTATTACCATTCCAGCCATGATACTCTCTTCCAGCCAAAAGGCAGGCTTCTCTTCCTCCCTGTAGTGTAGCCATGGGCTAGAGGATTGCAGCTTGAGCGATCCACAAGAAAGTGTTTTAATAAGACCATACTCCTTGGAAAGCCCCTAAAATCAAAGTAAAGGAAGAGGAATTACTCACCAAGTTTGCACCGAGGCTTCCAAGTCCAGACGAGAACTCTCAGGCTGCGCGCTGTGATGCCAAAATGATGTGGAAATGTTGGGATCCAGAGCCAATGGCCAAGAAAGAATTCTTGAGACGTTTTTGGTGCAAAAGTGTGGTTTTTATTATAGCACGGGGACAGAACCTGTAGGCAGAAAGGACTGTACTGGGATTGTGAGTAGCAACTGATTATATATTTTGGGAATGGGGAAGGTAAAGAAAATATGGATCCTAGAGGCCTAGCTATTGTCAAGCAAAGCATTAACATGAGACAGTGGGGAGTTCCTGGAGGAATGTCATTCTCTGCCAGTCTCAAATATTTGTCGGTGTGCTGCAGGTTAGAAGGAAATCTAATTTTATCTACATTTCCTTTTGCCTTTGTTCTCCACATCAGTAAACAATTGTGAACTGTCTGTTACATCAGAATTCTTTAGATTGGCAAATTTATGAATACATTTCATAATTTCTAAAAACATGTTTTCCCATAGTACGGTCCTTCAATAAAGCATAATGCATGTTTACCAACAGACTCAAGTACCTTCAGTTTCTCTGCAGTAAGAAGCCAAAAGCATAAGAGCGCCTGGGTGGCTCAGTCGTTAAGCATCTCCCTGCGGCTCAGGGCGTGATCCCAGGGTGCTGGGATCGAGTCCCGCATCGGGCTCCCTCCGCTGGGAGCCTGCTTCTTCCTCTCCCACTCCCCCTGCTTGTGTTCCCTCTCTCGCTGGCTGTCTCTCTCTCTGTCAAATAAATAAATAAGATCTTAAAAAAAAAAAAAAGCCAAAAGCATAAACCTGTATCACTAATCTTTATCTTTTTTGCAAGATTTAGATATCCAATGAATTCAATCCCGTTTATCATTTTACTTAACAAAACTTCTAAGTTTCAGGTTACCAAAAATTTTGAAAGCTATTTAAAAGTTTTACCTTTTTATTTATTTATTTTTTATTTATTTAACCTGCTCATTCCTAACAATTACCCATAAAAACTCTTATGAGACAAAATTAACCATCATTTGAAGCCATATTTTGCTGAAAAATTGGAGCAAAAATAACATGAACTTATTTGACCCTCTAAAGACGCATCTATCCTAAACTAACAAACTAAAATTAGCTTTAATACAGAATATATTGCACCTGTACCCGCTAAAAGTCAATCAATTTTTTCTCCACTGTCAATGTTACTTGAGGCAACTGTGGGAACATTTGAAGGGGCAATTTAAGTCCAAGGTAACCCTTGGGGCCCTTCATGCTAATTTGGGGGGTGCTTCAGTTTGAACCTCAAAAGGAGGTGGCCCAACAGCTTGAGGTGCTCTTCTTTCCTTGATACTGAGGATAGGAAAGCAAGAGCCAATGGCGTCAGAGGCACAGAGAGGATGGTGCAGGACCAGGTTATGTAAGCCACACCCCAGCTGTTACAAAAACAGGAAGAGGGGGAGATAGAAGCAGAAGAGGTGAGGTGCCACCAGCAAGGCTAGAGGCAGATAAAAGCCCTGGCAGAAGAAAGGGGACTCCTGGTCCTAGAGTTGGTCAGCTCAGACAGATGAACAGACGCACATTTTCTTTCCACCAACAAAATGTAAAAATAGATAGTCTGTGTCGGGCAGGAGAAGATAGGGAACCTCCCTGAAACAAAAGGAGTTTCAGCAGCTGGAATATTCCTTTAAGTCTCCATACCAAAGTAGACTAACCACAGACAACTGGCACCAAGAATCACAGCCATTAACCCAGAAACAAATGAGGGAGAAGGCCCCCCATACAATAAGAGTCAGGCAACATCATCCAGCCCTCTCAAGATAGTATTTCAGATCTGACACATAAAAGCAGCAAAGAGAAGATGAGGAACTCAGGAAAGAGGGAGGCGTGTACATGATCTTGGCAGCAACATTTTTACAAGGGAGGGGGCACGGAGAACATGACAGAACACAGGTGACATGACATTAGCAGAAGCAGAAGGGCTTGCAGCAGCTGACCTGATGGTGGATTGAGGAGTAGAGGGTGAGGAGACACGTGTTCTCAAGCCACCTAAAGGAGTACGGACAGACTGGTGTTTTGGTACAGGGTCACAAAGACCTGACCATATGGGATTTTTGTCTGCTCTTCTTGGCAGACTTCCCCCTAGGCCAACAGTGTTGCAAAAGAAGACGACTTGGGTAAGGAAGCATATGACGCATCAGGGAGAAACTGGTTCCAGTTTCTCAAGATGCATCCCAGGGTAGTGCCGGATGGAATTGAAGATTTAGAGGAAAGAAAGACAGAGTCTCCTGGACTAGAGACATTCCTGCTGAACCCCAAGAGCATTGCTTTGGGTAGTCTGGGCCACAGGGACATCTCCCTGGAACCATCAAACTATCATCCCTGATGCAGGAGGGCATCCCCAACCTGTCCACCTCTTCAGCCTCGTGTGCCTCCTGAAGACAGAACCCCTGCCCATCCTTCCCATCAGTCCACATGAGTTTCCTTGGGAGACAGGAAGTTTCCCCTGCATTGAGACTGCATTTAATCTGGTGAACCAGCGATTTTGGTTTCCTTTTTAGGCATTTTCCCAGGTAGATCAGAAAGGGAGAGTCAAACAGAGGAGAACAGTGACTAAGCAGCTCTCCAGCACAAGGAAAGACAGAGTTGGGGGAGACTCAGGATGAAGAGGGTCACTCAAACTGCTGTTACCTTATCCCTTCGTGG
Source organism: Ursus arctos (assembly GCF_023065955.2). Classification (NCBI taxonomy): domain Eukaryota; kingdom Metazoa; phylum Chordata; class Mammalia; order Carnivora; family Ursidae; genus Ursus; species Ursus arctos. Next base: position 56,064,612 of record NW_026622841.1, read on the forward strand.
TCGCCAAAAAGATGTGGCCAGGTGAACTAGGGAGACCCTGGGCCCTGGGGCCGTGACCCAGCCAGACCCAAAGGAGTGGCCAAAGGTTCTTGGTCTTGTCATGAGAAGGAATTCAAGGACAGACATTCAGCACAGCACATGGGTAACAGAAGCAGGAAAGCTGATTAAAGTGAAAAGTACACTAGAGATCTGAGAGTAGTCAAGCTCAAGAGAGAGCTGCACATCCAGGGGAACGGGTTTCTATCTTTGACAGTTGTTAACTAGGGGGTGAAATGTTTATTATTTGGGGCAGGATGTAGGGTTTGGCATTTTTTTAAAAAATCCAAAGTGACTCCAATATGTTAGGCGACAGCCCAAGAGGGAATCCTTTGGGACGGAGAAAGCTGATCCCATAGTTAAACCCCAGAATTCGAGGAAAATATATTAACCAAGAGTCCATTACCCAAATCCCCCTCAGCTTCTGAATGGGGTCCCATCAGGAATATTGCCGAAGGTTCCTGGGATTCAGAGTGGCAAGAGACATCCTTCTTCCTGACTGCTCTGACACCCTTGCACTACTTGAGAAGGGACGTCGACCTCCCTTTGCTTCTGCCACTGCATCCTCGGCTGCAGTAGATGCCAGTAGATGGACTGAAATGCCACAAAGATTGAGCCTGTCTCTTTCAATTTTGAAGGAGTAAATATATTTGGTGACCAATAATAATACCCATTGCAAACCTCTAGATGTAGGATTAATGGATGAGGTAGCGGTCCTGGCCTTTGTTGGGAAGGGGCAGCTATTTTATATCGTCTTATTCTATATCTAAGCTAGAAGTACCTTTAATCTAGCAGCATGACCAAGAACACCAAATAGCCCATGGATAAGAACAAAGGAGAGATATGAAAAAACGAAAGTATGGGACTCCTATTTAATCCAGGCAACTTTCTCATGAGCATTATCCATGATCCAGTCCCAAGGGAGCAGTCTCCTGTTGGGTGAGTGCCCCAACTGGGTAATAGCTCCAACCTGTCCCTTTCTAGAAGCATGTGGTCCAATGTATCTTGGATTTATGCTCATCAAGGGTTCTCACCAGGTTATTGAGAAGGAAATCTTACATGGGAGTCTTAGGATTCACGGCCGTCCTAATGACCTGTATGACTGTCCCAGTGCCTGAGAAGAATACAGGTATTCAAAGAACAGGTAAAACAGGGGGAGAGCCTGATTTCTGAGCCCAACGCCATTATGGTGGCCACTCCGAGCTGGGTGGCAGGAGTTTGTCTGTATTGTAGCCACAGGCAGGAGGTTCTCTACTGAGCACTCAGACAAGGCACATTCTGAAGGGCCATACTATTCAGGACATCTCTGAAAAGGAGCAATTAAGAAAGATTGGGGTGGGGGTGTAAAGACTTACCAAGCTGCGCCGAAGCTCGTGGGTTCTTTTTGTCGCTGTCCCTGTAGAGGCCCCCCAAAATGATGTGGGGTCGTCAAGTGCAGCAGTCAAGAAAGGACTCTCGAGACATTTACGGTGCAACTTAGTAAGTTTATCTAAGTAGCACAGGGACAGGACCTTGGGCAGGAAGAACTGTGCTTTTTGCTGTGTGAGGCTGGTGGTTATATACTTAGTAATCAAGGGAAGGGGGCATGCGGGAAACGTCAGATTACAAGTTTCTTTGAATTTCTTTATTTTCTACTTGTAAAACTACTTTTGCAAGATTTCTTGGATGCTTAACATACAGTTTGATATTAACTGTGGGTGAGGTATACATGCAGTCATGAGACCTTTAAAGAGTGTAGCAATGGGAGCATACTTGATGCTTATCAAAACTAGGTAGGCTTTAGGTCAGCCTTCTGGGCTAAGGATAAACATTTTCCTGCTTCTGTCCGTCATCAGTTTCACAATCTTACTGAACCGCTTTCAGGTCTCTTGTAAATGATGTTTTATCAGCCTGGGACACTTTTCTCCTTTGTGTCTACCCTTCACCCCTTTCACTGGCTGACTAACGAAGGTCTCAGGCTTAGCATTTAACCCCAGGGAATTCCTCAGCAGCGTCTTAAACCAAGTCATTGCCCTAGTCCGAAAGTAACCAGGCACTGTAAATTGCCTCTCTTCCAGCCTGTGTCCAGGTTTTGAGTGGGTCATATGTAGGTGTTCCAAAGCATCTCTGCTGTATGGCTTAGGGTTTTTCTAGACTGCTGGTCCTGTAGGAGACTTGGAGACTAGGGGACTTCTCTAGCAACCTAGCAAGAAGACCATGTATGTTGTTGATACAGTTTTTGGTATCTTTAAGGGCAATTTTTGTTGCAGAAAAAACAAATCAGAAATTAATATGCATTTTAAAATTAACGTTTAATTTATTTGATTTAGAAAATTTAAAAAAATCTAGTTCTTCCATAAGTTTTAAAAAATAGTAAATATAATTTCCTAACAGTTTAACAGTGTAGGTATATATTTAAAAGTTTTCAAGGCTCTCTTTCAATGTTTGCTGAATACTTAGACAACTTATTAAATTAAACTTATAATAAAGTGAACCTATTGAAAGTTCCAATTCTACACACAAACTTAGGAAGATTTCAACTGAAAGTTAAGCCTAATTCAATTTCTCAATTATACACTTTAGATTGGACATATGAGGCTGTGCTCTAATAAGCAAAATCCTCTCCAACATTCAATTAAATATGCCAGTTCTTAACACAAAAACACTGATAATATGGTTTTGATTCTCATATCCTAGATCCACTAAATCATTCCAAGGTTGAAAAACTGGTTCCTATTACACAAGACAGCTAACTGAGGTTCCTTATGACCTCAGTAAAAAGGGATGCCAGAGAACAGAGGCCAGATTAGAGGACAAGACTTGAGCCAAGACTTAGCCAAAGATGCCCCTAAAAACCATGTCCTCAAGGAGGGCCTGCCTCTGGGGAAGCAGGACGAAATATGTGTTCTTTATGGACACCTCACTACCAAGGAGAGGAGCACGCCTGGTTTTCTTCCCAAATTTGCCAGTCAAGTGATTCCTCTGTCCAAGGGCAGAATGAACACAGGAGAAGAGAAAGGCCCAGAGGTCCACTAAATGATTTCCTACCCAGGAAGGAAATATCAGGAATAGGAAAAAGTTCTGATCAAATAGCCCTATCAGCAGAGTCCCTCGAGTCCAAATTACACACATTACCTATGTCTTCCCAACTTCCCAGAGAAGTCTGCACTTTCCACCTGAGTCAATGACTGAGTTGGACTTTGCATGTATTTGGCTTTATAAGATAAGTTTATGTCTTTTTCTATGAGTACTCTTTAATGAAATCCTCAAGTATGGAAGCGTTTTTTGGAATAATTCTCAAGAACGTTGAACCTGATGGCATCTTGCATCTTTTCGTGTTCTGAGGATCATAAACTCTTTTAAAATAATACCACACAGAATTGGGGTCTCTCCAATGACTTTGCCCAACTAGTGGCCACAACTTTGAGGTCTTTCTATAGAAACCTATTACCACTGGGGATTTCAAGGAGATTTTTTTTTAAAAAGATTTTATTTATTTATTCGACAGAGAGAAAGACAGCCAGCGAGAGAGGGAACACAAGCAGGGGGAGTGGGAGAGGAAGAAGAAGGCTCCCAGCAGAGGAACCCGATGCAGGGTTCAATCCCAGGACCCCGGGATCACACCCTGAGCCGAAGGCAGACGCCTAACGACTGAGCCACCCAGGCGCCCCAAGGGGATTTTTTTTATTAACATATAATATATTATTGGTTTCAGAGGTACAGGTCTGTGATTCATCACTCTTATATAATACCCAATGCTCATTACATCACATACTGTCCCCAATGTTCATCACCCAGTTACCCCATCCCGCCACCTACCTCCCCTCCAGCAACCCTTAGTTTGTTTCCTATGATTAAGAGTCTCTTATGGTTTGTCTCCCTCTCTGGTTTCCTCTTGTTTCATTTTTCCTCTCTTCCCCTATGATCCTCTGTTTTGTTTCTTAAATTCCACATATCAGTGAGATCATATGATAATTGTCTTTCTCTGTTTGATTTATTTTGCTTAGCAGAATACCCTCTAGTTCCATCCACATCATTGCAAATGACAAGATCTCATTTTTTTTTTTTTAAGGTTTTATTTATTTATTTGACAGAGATAGAGACAGCCAGCGAGAGAGGGAACACAAGCAGGGGGAGTGGGAGAGGAAGAAGCAGGCTCATAGCAGAGGAGCCTGATGTGGGGCTCGATCCCGTAACACCGGGATCACGCCCTGAGCCGAAGGCAGACGCTTAACCGCTGTGCCACCCAGGCGCCCCAAGATCTCATTTTTTGATGGCTGAGTAATATTCCATTGAATATATACACCACATCTTCTTTGTCCATTCATCTGTCAAAGGACATCTGCACTCTTTCCATAGTTTGGCTACTGTGGACATTGCTGCTATAAACATTGGGGTGCAGGTGCCCTTTTGGATCACTACATTTATATCTGTGGGGTAAATACCTAGTAGTGCAATTGCTGGGTTGTAGGGTAGCTCCATTTTCAACTTTTTGAGGAAGGAGTGGCTGCACCAGCTTGCATTACCACCAACAATGTAGGAGGGTTCTCAAGGGGACTTTATTCTTAGAAATTTGTCATGGCTGACCATAGGTCTGTCTTTACTATTCTCCCCCTTCCATCCCTCTCTGAGGCCTCTCGTTTTTTCTTTTTTTTAGCAGCTAATAATAGAGAGCTGAAGTAATTGTAGTTTGCTTTTTGTTTTTCTCACAAAACATGAAGTCTAGAAACAAGAAGACTAGGGATGGAAGGGGGGCTCCACACTGTTAGCAAGAAATAGGCACCTTCTTTTCACTCTGCTATCTTCAAGTTTGTCTCATGGTTTCAAGATGCCTACTGGATCTCCAACCATCATACATACTTTCGAAGAAAGAGGAAGCAGATTAGAGCCAAGAATCTACATCTCCAAGCCAAGTCAGCCTTCAGGAAGTCCATCCAAAAGCCTCTGCTTACCGCTCCTTGGCAACCACTAACTGCAAGAGCGACAAGGAATAAAAGTATAAGTGAGGCAAGAAGATGGGGAGACTGGTAGGCACCATACGGTCTCTGCTATGTGTGGGTGACTATAGCATGCTAAACACCTCGCATTCATAGTATTTTCTACTCTGTGTTGTAGTTGCCTGTTTACTTGGCTGTACGTCCCCTTCACCAGAATGAGGTTGTATGTCTAGCTTGAAAGCACAAAACTAGCCCCTGTCCTAGCTAGGAAAGCACTGGTTCTAGACTGAGTGGCTCATGGGAAAGGATGAGGTTTTTATGACTGTGAAAAGGGGCATGACTTTGAATGATCTAGATTAAGCTAGCTAATAGCAGTTTCTGAGTAGGTTGGTTTTGAAGGATATATGAGTTGGGTAAATTTTCAAGAGTTAAGAGTGGCCTTTTTAATGACATTTCTTATTTAATACAGTTACATTTTTCTCTGGCTGAATTTCTCTAGAAAAGATTCATGTTCTCTCATTTTCTCTGCCCTATTTGTAGGTGAAATAAATTATTTCTTTTAAGCCAAAAAAAAAGCATATGTAACCCATAATTGGGCCAGTTTACTAAAGCTTCATAGATTAATTAGTCTGTAATGATTTTCATCCTTGAAAAGAGAGCCCAGCCTTCAGATTTTTTTCCATATTAAAATCATGGACCAAGGAGTCTTTCCTTTGGATTCTGAAATAGTCATGCAGAACAGAACTACCTAGCATAATACTGCCCAATAGAAATATAATGCAACACACAAATGTAAATCACATATGTAATTTTAAATTTTCTGGTAGCCACATTTAAAAAGTAAAAAGAAATAGGTAAAATTAATTTAAAATAATGTATTTTCTTTAACTTAATATATACAAATTAGTATTTTGTCAGAAGTTCATAAATAACAGAAGAAAACCAATGAATCACTGAAGTGCTAATTAGTAAAACTTTACTGTATGTGCACCAAAAGTTTGCAAATGGGGGACTCAAACCGAAACATGAAATGGAGCTCAGGGGTATTCACAGTGAGAAAACAGTGACTGTTTATTCTTCACAATTAATTGGTTATAGTATTTGAATTTTCTCTTTTTTTAAGTATTATAATTTTTTTAAGTGAAAGGGAATTAGTCAGTGGTTACCTCATGTCAACCTTCAGGAATAGTTTAAGTTTTGCTTATGATTTTCAGAGACATAAGCAAGAAATGACCCAGGTCTAGTTAGCCTTACCAAATAAGATAAATTAAGCTTTGTTTGTATGACTGAACTGGTTTTGTCTGCTCAGGGAATTTTCAAGGCTGATCTCTACTTGTTTTTGATTTAACAGTTTCAACATAGAATTCATATAAAAATTATTAGTGGACATTTTACATTATTTTTTTGAAATGTTTTAAAAATCCAGTATGTGTTACATTCACAATGCATTCCAATTTGGACTAGTCACAATTCAGATGCTCTCTAGCCACATGTGGCTAGTGGCTACTATACTGGACAGCACAGACCTGGAGGACTTATACCATCTTAATTCTGTCACTTCTTATCTTGTTGATCTTCTGTCCATTATAAGTCACTTATTCCCTGGAGCCAGGGGGTCTTGGCATCGAGATATCTAACACAGTGGTCTGGGATATGCACATGATGGCTTTGCCTGGTCACTCCTAATTGTTCTAGGCTTTTGAAAATTAGATATTGAAGTCTTCAACTATTGTTGTATTGTCTGTTCCTCCTTTCAATTCTGTCAGCTTCTGCTTAATGCATTTGGGAGCTCTATTGTTAGATGCATATATGTATGTAATTGTTATATTTTCTAAATGGATTGACTCCTTTATCATTATAAAATGTCCTTCTTTGTCTCTAGTAGCAATTTTTGTCTTAAGGATTATTTTGTCTGATAGTAGTATTGCCGCTTCGGCTTTCTTTTGGTTACTGTTTGCATGGTATCTTTTCCATCATTTTACTTTCAACCTATTTGTGTCTTGGAACCTAAAGTGTGTCTCTTAGACACCATATGGTTGGAACATGTATTTTTTTTAATCCATACTACCAATCTCTACCTTTTAATTGGAATTTTTAATCCATTTAGTTTTAATGTAATTACTGATAAGGCAGGATTTATGTTTGCCATTTTGTTATTTGTTTTCTATATGTCTTATGTCTTTTTTCTTCTTATATTTCCTCTATTGCTGCCCATTAAATTTGGGGGGGCATTAACTATATTTTCTTTTTTTTAGATTTTATTTATTCATTTTAGAGAGAGAGTGTGTGTGCATGTGAGCAGGGGGTGGGAAAGGAAGGGGGGAAAGAATCTCAAGCAGATTCCATGCCCAGCATGGAACCCAATGCACAGCTCAATCCCATGACCCCAAGATCATGACAAGCTGAAACCAAGAGTCGGATGCCCAACCAACTGAACCACCCAGGCACCCCTGACTATGTATTTTCTAGTCTCCATTTTAATTCTTTTGTCATTTCTTCTGAGTTATTTTCTTAATGGTTGCATTGGAAAATTACAATTAACATCTTAATTTATAACAATTTATCTACTTCAGATTAATGCTATTTATTTATTTATTTATTTATTTATTTAATTTTTAAGTAGGCTCCATGCCCAGCATGAGCCCAGCACCAGGCTTGAATTCATGACCCTGAGATCAAGACTTGAGCTGAGATCCAGAGTTGGACACCCAACTGACTGAGCCACCCAGGTGCCCGCAGATTAACATCAATTTAATTTCAGTAGCATGCAAAAACTTTGTTTCTGTATAGCTCCATTTCCTCCCCCCTTTTTCTACCCTTATAAAGAAAACACTTGTTTCCTTTATTCATGACCGTATGCCACTCTCAATAATTCACTTTTGACACCAGATGTGTGGGGATTCCCCACACATCAAGGAATTTTCCACCTTCCTGGAGGACACTGACTAGGTGTTGTACAATTCAACTCAATTCTGACACTCTCTACCTAGAGATGGTGTTAGATCCCACACAGGTTGACAGCTCAGTTATGCAGGACTGCCCCCCCCCATTCAAATCCAAACTGTCCCCTGCCCCTCTGACTGGCTATAAATTGTGGGTTCCCACTACCCCCTCCTCAGATTTCATTAATTATCTAGAGCACCTCACAGAACTCAGAACTGTTTACTTACTAGATTACTGGTTTATTACAAAGGTTAAAGGATAGGAATGAACAGCCAGATGAAGCCATGTATCAGGTAAGGTCCAAAAGGGTCTCAAGCATAAAAGCTTCTATCCCCAAGGACTTTGGGAAACAACCCCCTCTCCGCATATGGATGTATGTATTCTTATTCACCAGCCCAGAAGCTCTCTTAATCCTGTCCTTTGGGGTTTTTATGGAGCCTTTACTATATAGGTGTGACTGACTAAATCGTTGACCATTGGTGACTGAACTCAATCTCCAGCCTCACCCCCACTCTCCAGAGGCTGGGGGTTGGGAGTGGGTCTGGAGGAGTGGAAGTGTGGGCTAGCCTCAGGTGCTTTCCTAAAGTCACATTGTTGGGGCAACTGTGTGGCTCAGTTAGGTGTCCAACTCTTGATTTCAGCTCAGGTCATGATCTCAGGGTTGTGAGATTGAGACGCACACTGGGGTCCTCCCTCAGCATATAACCTGCTTGGGATTCTCTCTCTCCCTCTTCCTCTGCCCCTCCCCCGACTTGTTCCCTCCCTTTCTAAAAAAAACCAAACCAAAACAAAACAAAAACCAAAGTCACACTATTAATACAAAACCAGGTGTGGTTGAAAGGGGCTTGCTATGAATAACAAAAGACACCTTTAGACTCTTATCACTCAGGAAATTCCAAGGGTTTTTAAAACCAAAAAATCACAATTTCACATCCCTCTTTTGTGATGTTATTGTCATACAAATTACATCTTTTATTTTGTATGCCCATCAATACAGATTTATAATGATTCCTTGTACAGTTGTCTTTTAAATCAGATAAGAGGGGAAAAAAGAGTTACAAACAAGAAATACCTTTATGCTTTTTAAAAATCTTTACTTTTTTAGTTACCTTTACCAGTGTTCTTCGTTTCTTCATGTGGATTCAAGTTACTGTCTAGTGTCCTTTCATTTCAGCCTAAAGGGCACCCTTTAGTATTTCTAGAAAGGCAGGTTAGGTTGCTAGTGGCAAAAACCCAATTCAAATCAACTCAAGGGAGAAAAAGCATTGGGAGGCTCACATACCCCAAAAGCTCAGGAATACCAGGTCTTTGGGAATGGCTGAATATAGGAAATGCTCTCTCTTGCTTGTAGGTCTGTGCTGGGCTGGCACACTCCCAGAGAGCCACCTCAACAGCTGGCTCACTCCTCCAGTTAGCAATGCCAGCATGAAGAGCTCATCACTGTGCAGATAGCCCCAGAAGAGGTTCTAGGTCACACTCATGGGTCCAAGGAGCCCTCCCAGATCAAATGGACAGAGTAGGGGAAGAGTGGGTCTCCAAAGAAATACAGAGATTACCCAGAAAAGGAGGCTTGCGTAGAATATAAGTAAAAACTAAAGGTCTCCACTAGGTCAGCTTTAGGAAATGTTTCAGCTTTATTAAGTTGTTCTCTTGACAAAAGCCACTTCTATACAAGGCAGACTTTAGACTTGGAAACCCAATATTAAATAGCTGTATTAAAAAAAAAAAAAGAGGAGTGCCTGAGTGGCTCAGTTGGTTGGGTGTCTGACTCTTGATTTCAACTCAGGTCATGGTCCCAGGGTTGGAGTCTGCTCAAGATGCTCTCCATCTCCCTCTTCTATTCCCTGCCCCCCAAACTGCTCACACATGCATACATGCGCTCTCTCTCTAAAATAAATGAATAAATTGAAAGAAAAAAAGAAGAAAGAAAGAAAGAAAGAAAGAAAGAAAGAAAGAAAGAAAGAAAGAAAGAGAAAGGAAAGGAGAAAGAAAAGAGAAGAGAAGAGAAGAGGAGAGGAGACGAGAGGAAGAGAAGAGAAGAGAAGAGAAGAGAAGAGAAGAGAAGAGAAAGAAGGAAAAGAAAAGGAAAAGAAAAGAAGAAAAAGAAAGAAATACCTGAGGTTTCCAGAGTGCTCCAAGCTTTTCTCAACTCCATATTTTGGTGCATTGTGCTACACCTTTCAGGAATTTACTCCCCAGGTGCCTGGGTGGCTCAGTCAGTTAAGTGTCTGCCTTTGGCTCATGTTATGATCCCAGGGTGCTGGGAAAGAGTCCCACATTGGGCTTCCTGCTCAGCAGGGAGCCTCGTTCTCCCTCTCCCTCTGCCTACTGCTCCGCCTGCTTATGTGCTCACTCTCTCTAGCTCTCTCTCTCGGTATCAAATAAATAAATCTTAAAAAAAAAAAAAAAGGAATTTACTCCCCAACTCTCCTCCCTCCCCTCAACTGGTGCATTCTGAATTGTCCTTCATCACAAGTGTCCCTATTTGTCTCATCTCCTCTGGGAGGACTTCATCGTCTCCAAAGCTGGGTTAGGCTTACCCACTGAAACTGCTTTAAAATTCTCTCTTCATTCCATCATGGCCTTTATACTCTGCTGTAATTGCTGGCTTCTTGAAGTTATAGGATGTACCTTGTTCACCATCATATACCCAGTAAGCAGCATATTCTTTTTTTTTTTTAAGATTTTATTTATTTATTTATTTAGTTAGTTAGTTAGTTAATTTGTCAGAGAGAGAGAAAGCACAAGCAGGAGAAGCAGGCTCCTCATTGAGCGAGGAGACCAATGTGGGACTTGATCCCAGGACCCTGGGATCATGACCTGAGCCAAAGGCAGACACGTAACTGACTGAGTCACCCAGGTGTCCCCAGTAAGCATATTCTGTCACATTCTGGGTCATCAGTGTATAGTTATTGAATCAATAAGTCATGACTAATTAAAAAAACAAAACAAAACACCTGCATTTTTAATTTGAGGCCTGGCAATTTTTTCCCTTGCCTGACATGTTAAAAATTCTTACTAATGTAATATAGTAAATCAATAAGTACTTTAGCTAAAGTATGAAAAGAACTTCTGCAAAGTCTAATTTGAATCTCAAATATGTGATATATTTTCTGAGGATAAAAAATGTATTTTGAGTTCTAATAAAGGGCATTATAAACGCCCATAAGCAATGCCCTATTCTCCAGTTGCTACAAGTTGTACTATTATTTTAAGCTTATCCATAATTCATAAAGGGGTAATGCAGTAATAATTTGTTATAGTTTTTTATTTTCTTCATCCAGATATGTAGTAGGCACTAAAACTGGATAGCCAAAAGATTTAAGAACTTTGTCTGATCCAATACTGAACCCTGCAATACAGGTGCAGGGAACCCACAAAAACAGGTTCCTTATTTTTATGTCTTCAGTGTAGGGTACAAGCAACAGTGTTGAGTATTCCTTCCATGTGATGTGGGTCTAATCACGCATTCACTGCCTTGGGATGAAAGTCCAAGATCATGCTCTGTATTTTCTTAACTTTTTCGGATTTGCCTCCTGTTTAAGTAGCTTATCTCCTGGAATTATTGCTGAGATTTTCTTCAGAATACTGCTAATAGAATTTTTTATTTTATTTTTTATTTTAATTCTAGTGTACTTTACATGCAGTGTTATATTAAGTTCAGAAGTACAATACAGTGATTCAGCAAGTGTATACATCATTCAGTGCTCATCAGGACAAATGTGTCTTAATCCCCTTCATCCATTTCACCCATCCCCTAACCACTTCCCCTCTGGTAACCATCTGTTTGTTCTCTCTAGCTAAGAGTTTGTTTTTTGGTTGGTTACTTCCACCCCCCCCCCTTTGTTCATTTGTTTTGTTTCTTAAATTCCACATATGAGTGAAATTGTATGGTGTTTGTTTTCTCTGCCTGACTTATTTCGCTCAGCATCATACTCCTTAGATCGTTCATGTTGCAAACGCCAAGATTTCATTCTTTCTTATGGTTGAGTAATATTTGTGTGTGTGTGTGTGTGTGTACCACATTTTTATCTATTCGTGTATCGATGGACACTTGGGCTGCTTCCATAATTTGGCTATTGATTAGTATTTGTGTATTTTTTAGGTAAATACCCTATAGTATGATTACTGGATTGTAGGGCAGATCTATTTTTAACTTTTTGAGGAACGTCTATACTGTCTTCCACAGTGGCTGTACCAGTTTGCATTTCTACCAACAGTGTACGAGTTCCTTTTCTTCCACCCCTTTGCCAACACCTGTTGTTTCCTGAGTTTTTTATTTTAGTCATTCTGACAGGTGTGAGGTAATACCTCCCTGTAGTTTTCATTTGCATTTCACTGATGATTAGTGACGTTGAGCATCTTTTCATGCCTGGATACCCTCTTCAGAGAAAGGTCTGTTCATTTCTTCTATTTTTTAATTGCATTATTTGCTTTTTGAATGTTGAGTTGTATAAATTTTTATATATTTTAGATACAAAACCTTTGTTGGATATTTCATTGTCAAGTATCAAGTGTGTCTATTATTTCATTAATTGAACTCTTTTTCTCTACTTTGTTATTCCGTATCTCTGTGTTAAGGGTCTCACTCATGTCTTCCCCTCTTTCCTCCAGTCCAGTGAGTACCCTTATTTATTATTGTTATTATTTTTTGAGAGACAGAGACAGAGTGTGAGAGCACACATGAGATTGGAGGTGGGCGGAAGGGCAGAGGGAGAGAGAGAATCTTAAGCAGGCTTCACATCCAGCCAGGAGCCCAATGCAGCTCTCGATCTCGCAAGGCTGAGATCATGACTTGAGCTGAGATCAAGAGTCGGACGCTTAACTGATTGAGACACCCAGACACCGCGACCGAGTGTCCTTATGATCACTTTAAATTCTCTATCAGGCACGTTACTTATATCTGTTTCACTTGGATCTCTGGCTATGGCCTTGTCTTGCTCTTTCATTTGGGATAAATTTCACTCCTGGTGGCCTCTTCTACATACATTTTATACTTTTGGGGGGTAAACGTGTGTTTAACAGGGCTCTGCCCTTTCTAGGAGAACTGGGCTGTGGATATATACTTTCTGAGAGGATTTTTTTTCACGTCTGCAGCTGCTCCAGGGTGTAACCAACCCAGAAATCTTTGATGTGAATTTCTAGATTTATAGGTGTAAGCATAAATTGGTGATAGAATTTGAACTCCAGAGCAGCATGAAGACAGGCTCATGGTCATGAACTCTCAAGGAGACATTTGCCCCATCGAGATCAACACTGACAGTTGTTCTTTTGTCCTTTGTTCTCCTATTGTCAGAGGGAGAATTTTTTCCAGTCCTCTGTTTTTTTGGACTACACCCTTTCAAGAGTCACAGCTTCCTGGGAGGTAGGAGAGGGCGTCCAGTCTATAACCTATTTTTTGAAGGCCGATGCCTTGTTTTCTGTCTTCTTGCTCATTAAAACATGAGTCTTTTGTTTATTTGAGATCAGCTAATACTCTCAGGGCAGGGATGACAACAGTGCCGGTGTGGCTTTTAGCTTCAGCATCAGGTTTTTCCTTATATATTTTTTTTAATATTTATTTATTTATTTATTTATTTATTTATTTATTTATTTATAGAGCAGGGGACGGGGCAGAGGGAGAGAGAAAGAGAATCCTGAAGCAGACTCTGCAAAGAGTATGGAGCCCAACACAGGGCTTGATCCCAGGACCCCAAGATCATGACCTGAGCTGAAACCAAGAGCTAGATGCTTAACTGACTGAGCCAGCCAGGTACCCCTGGTTCTCTTTTTTCTTTTTTAAGAGTTATTTATTTATTTGAGAGAGAGCACGCATGCACATGTGAGTAGGGGGAGGAGTAGAGGGAGAGAATCTTCAAGCAGACTCCCCGCTGATAGAGGAGCCTGATGTGGGGCTTGAACTCATGACCCATAATATCAGGACATGAGCTGAAACCAAGAGTCACACCCTTAACTGACTGAACCACCCAGGTGCCCCCTTTCTTTTTTTAAACTATGGGCTTTTCTTAATTTTTTACAAGTGCAGGTATACATTTAACAAACAAACCAAAAACACATTGGTTATGTTGTATCAGCATTTCTTGTTATTTTTTATTTGGAATTTTTTTCCCAGGAAGCTAAATTGCTGGATATAGAAGCCTTAACAGTTACTTTTTTAAAAAATTGTTTTCTTTATTAACGTATAATGTACTATTTGTTACAGGGGTACAGGTCTGTGATTCATCAGTCTTACACAATACACAGCACTCACCACACCACAACACCCTTCCCAATGTCCATCACCCAGCTGCCCCATCCCTCCCAACCCCTCTCCACTCCAGCAACCCTCAGTTTGTTTCCTACAATTAAGAGTCTCTTATGGTTTCTTTCCCTCTCTGGTTTCCTTTTCTTTCATTTTTTCCTCTCTTCTTCTATGATCCTCTGCCTTGTTTCTCAAATTCTACAAGATGATAACTGTCTTTCTCTGACTTATTTCTCTCAGCATAATACACTCTAGTTCCATCAACATCGTTGCAAATGGCAAGATTTCATTTTTTGATGGCTGAGTAATATTCCATTGTATACATATACCACATCTTTATCCATTCATCTGTCAATGGATATCTGGGCTCTTTCCATAGTTTTGCTACTGTAGACATTGCTGCTATAAACATTGGGGTGCAGGTGCTCCTTTGGATCACTACATTTGTATCTTTGGGGTAAATGGCCAGTAGTGAAATTGCTGGGTCATAGGGTAGCTCTATTTTCAACATTTTGAGGAACCTCCATACTGTTTTCCAGAGTGGCTGTACCAGCTTGCATTCCCACCAACAGTGTAGGAAGGTTCCCCTTTCTCTGCATCCTCTCCAACATCTGTCGTTTCCTGACTTGTTAATTTTCGCCATTCTGACTGGTGTGAGGTAGTATCTCATTGTGGTTTTGATTTGTATTTCCCTGATGCCAAGTGATATTGAGCATTTTTTCATGTGTCTGTTGGCCATTTGGATGTCTTCTTTGCAGGAATCTCTGTTCATGTCTTCTGCCCATTTCTTGATTGGATTATTTGTTCCTTGGGTGTTGAGTTTGATAAGTTCTTTATAGATTTTGAATACTAGCCCTTTATCTGATCTGTCATTTGCAAATATCTTCTCCCATTCTGTCAGTTGTCTTTTGTTGACTGTTTGTGTTGCTGTACAAAAGTCCCAATAGTTGATTTTTCTTCTTGCTTCCCTTGGAGATGAGTCTAGCAAGAAGTTCTTGGCTGAGGTCCAAGAGGTTGCTGCCTGTGTTCTCCTCAAGGATTTTCATGGATTCCTCACATTTATGTCTTTCATCCATTTTGAGTCTATTTTTGTGTATGGTATGAGGAAATCGACCAGTTTCATTCTTCTGCATGTGGCTGCCCAATTTTCCCAACACCATTTGTTGAAGAGACTGTCTTTTTCTCCATTGCATATTCTTTCCTGCTTTGTTCCCATGTTAGGGGCATAAATATTTACAACTGTTAGATCTTCCTGTTGGGTAGACCCTTTAAGTCTGATATAGTGTCCTTCCTCATCTCTGATTACAGTCCTTGGTTTAAAATCTAATTTGTCTGATGTAAAGATTGCCACCCCCACTTTCTTTTGATGTCCTTTAGCATAATAAATGGTTTTCCACCCCTTCACTTTAAATCTGGATGTGTCTTTGGGTCTAAAATGAGTGTCTTGAGGACAGCATATCAATGGGTCTTGCTTTTTTTTTTTTTAAGATTTTATTTATTCTTTTGACAGAGAGAGAGAGACAGAAAGAGCACGAGGAGGAGGAGAGGCAGAGGGAGAGGGAAAAACAGGTTCCCCGCTGAGCAGGAAGCCCAATGCAGGGCTCAATCCTAGGACCCTGGGATCTTGACCTGAGCCAAAGGCAGATGCCCAGCCAACTGAGCCACCCAGGTGCCAATGGGTCTTGCTTTTTGATCCAATCTGATATCTTATGTCTTCTGATTGGGGCTTAGCCCATTTACATTCAGGGTAACTATTGAAAGATATGAATTTAGTGCCATTGTATTGCCTATAAAATGACTGTTACTGTATATTGTCTCTGTTCCTTTCTGGTCTGTGTTACTTTGGGGCTCTCTCTTCGCTTATAGGACCCCTTTCACTGTTTCTTGTAGGGCTGGTTTGAGGATCACAAATCCTTTTAGTTTCTCTTTGGTCTGGAAGCTTTTTATCACTCCTTCTATTCTGAATGTCAGCCTAGCTGGATAAAGTATTCTTGGCTGCATATTTTTCTTGTTTAGTACCCTAAATGTATCATGCCAGTCCTTTCTGGCCTGCCAGGTCTCTGTGGCTAGGTCTGCTACCAATCTAATGTTTCTACCATTGTAGTTTACAGACTTCTCGTCCTGAGAAATCCCTTTCAGGATTTTCTCTATGTCTCTGGAGATTTGTAAGTTTTCCTATTAGATGTCAGGGTGTTGACCTATTTTTATTGATTTTGAGGAAGGTTATCTGTGCCTCCTGGATTTTGATGCCTGTTTCCTTCCCCCAAATTAGGGAAGTTCCCCACTATAATTGCTCCAATATACATTCTGCCTGTGTTTCTCTTTCTTCTTCTTCTGGGATCCCATTTATTCTAATATTGTTTTGCTTTATTGTATCACTAATCTCTCAAATCTCCCCTCATGATCCAGTAGTTATTTATCTCTCTTTTTCTCAGCTTCTTTATTCTCCATCATTTGGTCTCCTACGTCACTAATTCTTTCTTCTGCCTCATTTATCCTAGCAGTTAGAGCCTCGATTTTTGATTGCACCTCATTAATAGCCTTTTTTATTTTGACTTGGTTAGATTTTATTTCTCCCGAAAGGGATTCTCTGGTGTCTTCTATCCTTTTTTCAAGCCATCTAGTAACTTTATAATCATTATTCCGAACTCTAGTTCTGACATCTTACTAATGTCCATATTGGTTAGGTCCCTGGCAGTCAGTACTGCCTCTTGTTCTATTTTTTGAGGTTAGTTTTTCCATTTTTGTCATTTTGTCCAGAGAAGAATAGATGAACAAGAAAACAAAATGCTAAAAGGGTAACAATGACCTGGGAAAGTATACTCTAAACAAATCAGAAGAGTCCCAAAACCAGGGGAAAAAGAAAAAAAAAAGAATATGATCAGGCTGGTGAACAGAACAGAGACATACACTAGATTTTGGGTGTATTTTGGTCTGTTTGAAGAAACTGCATTCCAAAGTTTTAAAGAAAGAAAACATATATTTACAAAAATAAGGTTAAATACAGTGAAATGATGGAATATGACTGTAACAATGAACATTTTAAAAATATTTTAAAAAAGGAATTGATAAGATAAGAAGTTCATTGAAGAAAGAATGAAGAAAAATTAAAAACAGAGAGAGAGAAGAATGTGACCAGGCAGGTGAATAGAACAGAACCATACAGTAGGTTCTGGGTGTATTTTGGTCTGTTAGAAGAACTGCACCCCAAAATTTTAAAGAAAGAAAAACTTATATGTATACATACCAAAAAAAATTGAATAAAATGGATAGAATATAACTGTAAAAATGAAAAGTAAAAAAAGATTTTAGGGGCGCCTGGGTGGCACAGCGGTTAAGAGTCTGCCTTCGGCTCAGGGCGTGATCCCGGCGTTATGGGATCGAGCCCCACATCAGGCTCCTCCGCTATGAGCCTGCTTCTTCCTCTCCCACTCCCCTGCTTGTGTTCCCTCTCTCGCTGGCTGTCTCTATCTCTGTCAAATAAATAAAATAAAATCTTTAAAAAAAAGATTTTAAAAAAGGAATTGATAAGAAATTGGTTGAAAAAGAATAAAAGAAAAATTCAAAAAGGAAAAAAAAGAAAAAATAAAGAAAATTTAAAAATTAACTTTGAAAGACTAAAGAATCAAGGGGAAAAAGCCATGAATTCTCCGTGCTGTATTCCCCTAGCGCTGGAGTTCGGCAGTTCTCACTGATGGTCAACTTGGTCTGGGCTGGACGTTCTTGCTGATCTTGCAGGGAGGGGCCTGCTGCAGTGAGTCTCAGGTGTCTTTGCCCCGGCGGAACCGCACCGCCCTTGCCAGGGGCCGGGCTAAGGAATCAGCTCCAGTTTGCTCTCTGTAGCTCTTGTTCCCTGAAGTGTTTCCATAGAGCTTTAGAGGTTGAGAATGAAAATGGCGGCCTCCCAGTCTCTGGCCCCAGAGTCAGAGCTCGGGGCCCCCCTCCTCAGTGAGCCCTCAGAGGAAAGCAGTCAGTCACTCCCGTCTCCCTGGGCTCTGTCCACACTCCGTGCTCACCTGGCCTGTGACCGAGCGTGTCTATCTCTGGTGCGTGACCCCGTTTGGAGTCTCCAAACCCAGCCGATTCCTGCAGCGTGCTCCCAGGCCACTCTTCCTGTGGGAGGAAGAGGAGTCTCCCTCCCCGGATCTGCCGCTTGTTGGGCCCTTGCTCAGAGAGCTGTGGCCCGACTGTGCCCCGGATCGCGGTTTAGGGCCACCCCGAGCTGAGAGCCCACTCCTCGGCTTTGCAGCCGGCTTCCCCGCTCCGACACCTGGGAGCTCTGCACAC
Organism: Ursus arctos; assembly: GCF_023065955.2. Classification (NCBI taxonomy): domain Eukaryota; kingdom Metazoa; phylum Chordata; class Mammalia; order Carnivora; family Ursidae; genus Ursus; species Ursus arctos. The sequence continues at coordinate 56,083,035 of NW_026622841.1, forward strand.
TCAGGCACCCGCAGTCCTTCTGTGACCCCGCGGGTCCTGAGACCACACTGTCCCTGCGAGGGTTCCACCCCCTGCTTAGCTGCCAGAGTGATGTCCCTCACCAGAGCGGACTTCTACAAGTTCCGATTTTGGGCTCCGCGGCTCTATCGCTTGCCGGCAGCCGGCTGATGGAGGTTTCCTCCCCCCGCCCCAGGTCTATCTTCCTATATATCGCCTCAGATTCACTTCTCTGCACCTCCTACCTTCCAGAAAGTGGTGGCGTTTCTGTTCCTAGAGTTGCTGCTATTCTTTTCTTTGATCTCCGGGTTGTGTTGCAGGTGTTCAGAATGGTCTGATAGCTCTCCAGCTGAATTCCTAGAACCAGACGAAATTTAGGTCACCGCTCCTCTGCCATCTTGGGCCATCGATCTGAACATTTACTTTTTGATGTGGAAATGTATATTTAGAAAGTACAGGAAGGATGCTATCAAGAACTCAGATGTGTAGTAGACACATTAACTGGGGCAACCTCCTTTTCACCATTACCTTTTCACTGTATCCTAGTCCATGTTGTTATAGCAAGACACCCGTCTCTAGCTCAGGAATTTGGACCTTGAAGATAGTGACCCAGAAACGAAGTCACATTCATGGCACCACTCTGGAGAGAAGTTCTACCAATGGAATTCTCTGGAGTTGACCTACTTCCTACACTTCCCAGTTTGATTCCTTTGATTCTGAGATCTACCCCCAACAACCTTCCAATTAAAAGATTTTCCTTGCTTAAGAATCCATTTCTGTTGGGGGTGCCTGGTTGGCTCCATTGGTTAAGCATACAACTCTTGATTTTAATTCAGGTCATGATCTCAGAGTCTGAGATGGAGCCCCACATCGCGCTCTGCACGCTGGGAGTGGAGCCTGCTTAAGAGTCTCTCTCTCCCTCTCCCTCCGCCCTTCTCCCCAACTTGTGCGGTCTCCCTCTCTTTCTAAAAAAAAAAAAAAAGGAAAAAGAAAGAAAGAAAGAAAGAAAGAGAAAAGATTCTGTTTCTGTCGCTTGCATCAAAAGAATACCAATGCTATGTTGCTTATGAAATGCCTTAAAATCAGGTCAGAGATATTCAAACATGTTACAAATGGTATAGTTATTAAAACAGTGTGGTGCTAGTGTATTAACATACATACCCATGGTGTGGATATGCCCAGAAATAGCTCTGTATGCACAAAATGTAAAGTATAAGGTAAAGGTGGTGTTGCTTACCAGTGCAAAACTGTTATTAGATAAATGTGGGAACATCTGGGTATCTTAGTGAGCTCAGGTTGCTATAACAAATACCACAGACTGGGTGTCATAAACAATAAACATTTATTTCTTGGGGCGCCTGGGTGGCTCAGTCCATTAAGCGTCTGCCTTTGGCTCAAGTCATGATTTCAGGGTCCTGGGATCGAGCCCCACATTGGGCTCCCTGCTCAGCGGGGAGTCTGCTTCTCCCTCTCCCTCTCCTCCCCACTTGTGCTCCCCCTGTCTCAAATAAATAAAATATTTTTAAAAATAGGGGTGCCTGGGTAGCACAGTTGTTAAGCATCTGCCTTTAGCTCAGGGCGTGATCCTGGCGTTCTGGGATTGAGCCCCACATCAGGCTCCTCTGCTGGAAGCCTGCTTCTTCCTCTCCCACTCCTCCTGCTTGTGCTCCCTCTCTCGTTGGCTGTCTCTCTCTGTCAAATAAATAAATAAATATATAAAATCTTTAAAAAAATAAACACTTATTTCTCATAGCTCTGGAGGCTGGGAAGTCTAAAATCAGGGTGCCAGCAGGCCCTTTTTGGTAAGGGCCTTCATCCTGGTTATGTGCTCACATGGTCTTTCTTTGGTGTGTACGCACAGAGAAAGAGATCTCTGTCTCTTCCTTTCTTTTGTAAGAACACTGATCTCATCATGGGGGCTGTACTCCCAAGACCTTATCTAAACCCAATTGCCTCCCAAAACCCCCACCTCCAATACCATCACATTGAGGATTAGTTAGGGCTTTAACATATAAACTTTGGGAAGGAAACAAACTTTCATTCCATAGTGTTAACCATCTGAGAAAGAATAAAACTTAAATCATACCTCACACCTTATACCAGAATACATTTTGTATTGATCAAAGATTTAAATACAAAAAAATTGAACTACAAAAGTACTCCCCGAAAGAGAATTATTTTTTAATCTTTGGGTAGGAAAGGCCATTTTAATTGCAATTTAAAAGTTTTATAGCTAGTAAAGAGAAGAGTGATGCCTTTTATTACAAAGCCAAAACTTGCATTTGGGAATTAAAAAAAAAATCATAAACAACGAAAAGACCTGATACATTGGAAAAATTTTTTTGATGTCAGTAAGAAAAAGAGTTACAACCTGATAATAAAATAGCTGAAGTATATAAATGGACTATTCAAAGAAAAGGAAATGCCAGTGACTATGGAAGATTCCTAACCTCTCTCAAAATCTGAGAGATGCAAATTAGAATCTGAACACATAAAAGCACGGAAATACCATTTTCATGTATTAAAATTGACGATGATCAACATTTTTTCCGCTGTGAAATGTTCAGAGTTCAGCAATGTTCAAAGAGTCGTATAACACCTAACACGGAGAGGTTGCAGGAAATCAGTCATGGATCCTGTGGTTTTGCACAGCCTCTTTGCTGGGGAGGGGTGCACTTGGCGGATCTGCATTGATCCAGCTATTTATCCTACAGACACTACTCACAAGGGCATCCCCTCAACATTGTAATGCAAAGTCCTGGACCTAATGTCCCACAGTGGTTAGTGAGAAAGTGATGGTACATTCTTATAATGGAATAACGGTGCAGAATAGTGGAGATTGTCTAAGATATATTGTTAACAGAAAAAAGCAAGATATAGAATTATGTATAATATTCTACAGTTTGTGTAAAACAGAAAAAATTTATGTCTGTATTAGCCTGTATGCAAGTAAGTGTCTGGAAGGATTCACCAGAAAATGAAAACATTGGCTGCCTCCAGGGACGGGAGATGAGAGGCTGAGGGACAGAGTAGGAAGGAGACTTTCATTTTATGACCTTTTGACCTTTGAATTGTGAGCCATGAGAATGCATTACCTTAAATAAAATAAACAAAATTTTAAAAGGACATGAACAGATACTTCCCTTAAAAGTCCCTATTGCAGCAAAATTATATATCTGTATATCTCGATGAATGACTAGATGCGCCGAGTCTCTGATAACAATGTTACCCTAAGGAGTCTTGATTAAAACTGATAGGCCCCATCTGTTGATCTCATCATGTTTTGGGTAATGACGCATTTTCAGTTCTCAGATTCTAATGAATAGTTTCCAAATAGGGTCTAAGATTTGAGCAGTAAGATTTTAGGACGGGTAGTCACGCTGTTTGTGCCTTTGACTAGCATGGGATTTACTTCCTTGGCCTCACACAGGAGGTCAGGAGTATAAATTCAGTCCGTAGCATTCATTTAAATGGCTGCATTCCGCTTCCTTCAACTAATCAGAACCAACAAAAACACCAGCAAGAAACTTCAGATCTTCATTTTAAAATTCCAGGAGAAGGATCTTTAAGAAGAACGTATCTGTGATCACATGAACACGCGAAGCAGTAGTTCGCATCTGTTGCTTCATTGATCATCTGGGAGGGGCCTGCCTCCTCACGGCTTTTCTCTGTCCCCGCTTCCCCCACCCCGATAAAGGGGCCTCCGTCACATTCCTGACTTGGAATTTCCTCGCTCTTGCCAGTTTTATAGAGTTCGGTGCGTTTGGCTGGACCCAGAACCCCCAGGGCGGGAAGGAGGAAGCACAAGAGCGTCGTCATTTTAAGGTAATTGTTAATTTATTAAAGGAAACCTTGTCCATCAGAGTGTTTACAACTCTCCCTTTTGTGAGCTGTTCTGAGTAGACATACCAGATTTCCTCCGAGGGACCTTTTTACACAAGTACAGGGCTCCGAACAAAGAGCTCCTTCCAGAAGGGCCCAGAGCACAGACTGTCAAGTGATTTCTAGGGCTAGTGGCGGGATGCCAGCCACGCTCATGCCCCAGGCTCCAGAAATGGTGTGACCTCTTGAAAGAACACATTCTCTTATTGATTAGGAATCTTGAATGAAATTCAAGAGGTGCAGGTGTTCGGCAGTTCTGGACACAAAACTCAAACAGCAGAGCCCCCGCCTTCCCCGGTGGCTGCATACAAGTCTATGGAACAAGGCGTGCTCACCTCCTCAGAGAGGCACGTCTCCTGCACACGGACGACCTGACATCTGTGGCTTTTTGTCACTTCTCCCACCCCCTTTCTGTCTTTGCGGCTAGGTACAAAGAAAAATAAACATCCACTTTTTCTTTTACTGCTTGATTTTCCTGATAATAAAGGGCTTCTAAAACAGATTGAAAAACAACTCACAATCCAATCGTTCTCAAATTCAGCTTTCCTGCTGGAAAACCGGAAAACGGAGCAGACAGGCCTGGCAGGCAAGGCTGGGGGTTCTCCTGTGGGCGCTTTGAGCCCAGACTAGATGGGGAGCAAGACAGCAGGGAGTGGCCTGAGGTCACTCCACGTTCTGCTGGCCGCGTGGGGAAGGTGCAGAGCCTGTCAGCGGTGACTGCGCTCCCAGGAGGGGTGCCCCGTCTCCAGCGCGGGGGGTACCCTTCCCGATCATTCCCCTTTCAGTCAGCTGAATGTGTTGTGTGTCTGGTCTGACTGCACCTTGGGTCGCCCCACCGGCCACAGCGCTGAGGAGCTAAATCAAAGTCACCTGCGTTAGCTCGATCCTTGGACGTGGACCAGGAGCACAGGCAGCCCAAGGCAGGTTGATTTCTGGGCTGGGCACGGACGGGGTGGGCCGTAGCTACCCTCTGCTGGATATTAGAGCCAGGAGCTGCTGACAGAGCGGTGGCCACCAGTGGGGACCTGGCTGAAAGAATCACACGAGGAGGATCGGTGCAGCCCTAGTGGGTGCTGTGCAAGCCCAAATTGTAGAGGAGCAGAAAACGGAAGGAGAAGGTACGAGAAGGTGAGAAACTGCGGAGGAGGGTGTGAGGAAGCTGACTGGTCACAACCGCAGAGCAAAGCCTCCGGAGGTCCGGCTTCTATTGCTGAGGCCTCCAGACCTGCCTTGATTCCAGAATAATCCTCACTCCTACTGGTTCCAGGCTTTTCCTGTGTCTTAGTGCAGGTGTTTCCTTGCAATGAACCTCGTTTGGTTTTGTTCGTTTGTTTTTTGAGAAATCTTGGTGAGTCTCTGTTCTTTACAGCCCCAAATCCTAAGTAATAGAATGCCCTCCGAGTCGTTTTCTCCCCACACGTGGATGAAACTGGATCAGAATGAACTATTATTTTTAACTTGACAATGTGTTGTGAGAAGTCTTCTAAATATCACTGAAACTTTAGAGGATTTCCTTGCGAGGTACCCGGACTTCCGAATAACTGTCATCACAAAGCAAAGTCCAACTTGCTGCCATCCTGCTGAACAGATATCTGTGCAGAAACCCCCTGAGAAGCTGAGCGACATCCTCTCCCGGTCCGCCTTCCCTGGAGCTGCTCCAGCCCCAGCCCTTGGGCATTTACTGCCTTTCCAGCAGGTCCACGGTGAGTTCCAGCAACGGCTCTCGCTTTCTCTGTCCCAAATCCATTTGTCAAGAGCATAGACATATTGCAACTGTCAAAAGGACATGAAATGAGCCCCAGAAAAGCAGGCAGCATCACTTCCAGTTCTATTTGTTCTGTGACATTTTAAAAAGAGCAAATCTGTCATCAAGATAAAAAACTAAAAAGCTGTGCTCTTTGGTATAACTCGAGTGAAGACGACCCTGCCATTGAACCATCTCCTAGGGCTATCAAGAAACAAGAAATGCAGGCCATTTAAAAAACTTCTGTTACCGTCTGCCTATAACTTTCAGGCTCCTATGCTTTCAGCTTCTGCTGCTGAAGCATTTTTCCGTGGCAGCTGCAGCCAGGATGCGCGGTAGCCACACGGCAGCCGTGGACCTAAGGAGCCTACCACGGGAGCCCTGGCATTTCAGGTCCCGCGTGGAGGCACTGGGCATCTCTCCTGCCCTCCGAGCCCTCTATGACCCTGCGGCATCCCTCACCTGCGCTGTGTGGTGGTGGCCTCTGTTCCTGGCCATTGTTGACCTGGACTGAGCTCCATCCTCACCTCTGCGCTCATGGGAAGTGATGAGCACTCTCACTATTTCAGGGGGGCTAGGCGGGAGCACTCGTGGGTGAACACTGTGAGAAATGTCCAGTGCTTGACCTCTAGCTGTTGGCTCTGTCTCACAACACAGACAGCCTCCCAGGCACCACCATTCCTATGTCATGGGTTGGTGGCCAGGCTGCCAGTGGGAGGGTTAACACCATGATACTTGTCAGCCCCCCTCCCACATGTAGTTTACATGGTGCTCAACTGGGGTTTTCTCCTGTCCCTTCTCTCTTTTTTTTCCCTAGGGCCATCCAGAAGACTGGGGACAAGGAAGAGATCAGAAGGCTGTGATGCTGGCATTGTTCCATTGACAACATGTCTTAGGTGTGTGGGAGGGAAACAAAAAAGAGAAATGTTGCTCTCTTCTCGCACTTTCTGTACCTGGAATTACCTGTCAGCCGCCATCCTTGTGGTCACACAAGGGTTATACAGTGGTCAGAACTCATTGGGCTGATCAAAAGGAATGAAATCTTGCCATTTGCAATGGTGTGGTTGGAACTAGAGGGTATGATGCGAAGTGAAGTCAGTCAGAGAAAGACAAATACCATATGATTTCACTCATATGTGGGGTTTTAGAAACAAAACAGATGAACATAGAGGAAGGGAAGGAAAAATAAAATGAGATAAAAACAGAGAGGGAGGCAAACCATAAGAGACTCAACTCTAGGGAACAAACTGAGGGTTGCAGGAGGGGAGGTGGGGGGGAGGGATAGCTGGGTGATGGGCATTAAGGAGGGCACTTGATAGATGAGCACCGGGTGTTACACGCAACTGATGAATCACTAAACTCTACCTCTGAAACTAGTAATACAGTATATGTTAATTAAATTAAATTTGAATAAAAAATTTAAAAAAACAACTCATCGGGCTGAACACTGAACACCCATGCATTTTGTTGTATGTTCATTATGTCTTCAGGGTTTTTTTCGATGAACGTTAAACCCCAGAACAGTGCCGCATCCTGCAATGTTAAGATGAATTCGCCTTTCCTGTGGGCTCTGTGACTTGGACCTTGGGGCCCGGTGTTCCTTCCCACCCCTGCCCTCTCACCCTGTCTCATTTGGCCATTGTGCAGACCGCCAGCTGATCCCTCTGCCCTGGTCCTGGCACCACCATTTCATCCTCCTCATGCCACCAAAGGACCTTTTAAAATCAAACACTTCCATATTACTCCTTGCTTAGAGTCCTCGGTGCCTTCCCATCGGCTAGCGAGCGGATAAAATCCAAGATCTTCATTGTACACAACGCCCTCCTCCGTGAGTGGGCTCCTGCCTGCCTCCCTGGCTTCGGCTCTCACTGCTGCCCGACTCCCGTTTCCCTGCTCTAGAAATATGAACTGCTTTCATCCCCCACACTCCCAGTTTGCCCTCTGCCGGAATTGCCCTTTCCAAAATTACTCAATTAAAGTTGGCGCCAGGACAGACACACGCCGTGCTTATGGGCTTCCAGAACAGCGGTCAAGTGTTACATGTTCTCCTTAAATAGGGACAGTTCCCCCACTTTCTATCTGAGCCAGCTGTGAAGGCGGAGAACTGGGCTGGGGCCACAGGCCATCACTGAAGTGCTAGCTTTGCCCCTTTCTGACTCCACGTCTTTGGGCTGGTCACTTAGGATGTCTGACTCTTAGTTTCTTTTATGTCAAACCAGGGTTATAAATATTCACCTTCAAGGAGGAGCAACACATGAACTGTTGGATGTCAGGCAACTTTAGTGACTCTTCAGGGCTGCGCAAACGCATTCTGAGCTTAAGGCGACCTGAGTGCGGCGAGCAGAAAGCAGCAGGGTCCACAGTGGGGCCTGGGAAATGTTTTACTGCCTGGTTTCTGTTTGAGAGTGTCTTCAGTCCTGGGAAGAGTTTTCTGTGGCCGGCTCTGGCTGTTCCATCAAACACCACAAGGATTCCTTCTCCAAGGGCAAATTTAAAAGAATACGGCATCTGCCCTTAATTATGGTTAATGGTACTGGGAGCACATCTATGTGCTCCGACATGGACAAGCTGGGGAAGGATTTAGGACCAGTGGACAGAGCACTGGATGCAGGAGAATGATGTTCTAATTCTCTGCCACCAGCTTGACTTCTCTGGTCTTAATTCTCTCATCTCCCAGGGCTCAACTAAACTGGTGCTAGGGGCCCTTCTAGTTCTTATGTTCTATGTATGGCCAAGATAGAGTGGTGCAAAATGGGTGCTTTAAAAGCTGAGTTTTGGGGCTCCTGGGTGGTGCCGTTGATTAAATGTGCTCTTGGTTTCCGCTCAGGTCATGATCTCAGGGTCGTGAGATCAAGCCCCGTGCTGGGCTCCGCATTCAGCAGAGTCTGCTTAAGATTCTTGCTCTCGGGGTGCCTGGGTGGCACAGCGGTTAAGCGTCTGCCTTCGGCTCAGGGCGTGATCCTGGCGTTGTGGGATCAAGCCCCACATCAGGCTCCTCCGCTATGAGCCTGCTTCTTCCTCTCCCACTCCCCCTGCTTGTGTTCCCTCTCTCGCTGGCTGTCTCTCTCTCTGTCAAATAAATAAATAAAATCTTTAAAAAAAAAAAAGATTCTTGCTCTCTCTCCCTCTGCCCCTCCCCACCACTCACACACTCTCTCTCAAATAAATAAATAAATCTTAAAAAATAAATACAAACTGAATTTTGAATAACATCCATCGTTGACTCCAGGATCAATCAAGCCACAGATATTAATCCATCTGCAATGTGGTCAGTATGTAGTCCAATCTAACTATTCTGACTGAGAACTCAGTCTGTCTGTTCGGACGCCGGTTTCTCAGGAGCAATCTCCTTCTTGCGGGACCAAGTGGTGCCCGCATGTAGAAGAGCTACTGCTGACCCCCGAACAACAGATGTGATCTGCTCAACTCCACTTAAATATGCAGATTTTGTTCGATAAATACCATACAGTACTGTAAATGTATTTTCCTTATGATTTTTAAAAAAGGTTTATATATTTATTTGAGAGAGAGAGCACGTGTGCCTGAGTGGGGGAGGAGCAGAGGGAGCAGGAGAGAGAGAATCCTCAGGCTGACTCCCCGCTGAGCACGGAGTCCGACTGGGGGCCCAATCTCACCACCTGGGAGATCATACCCGAGCCAAAACCAAGAGTCCGACACTCAACCTACTGAACCACCCAGGCACCCCCCTTACGGTTTTCTTAACAACAGTTTCTCTTCTCTAGCTTTATTGTAAGAGTACAGTGTATAGGGGCGCCTCAGTGGCACAGCGGTTAAGCGTCTGCGTTCGGCCCAGGGCGTGATCCCGGCGTTATGGGATAGAGCCCCACATCAGGCTCCTCCGCTATGAGCCTGCTTCTTCCTCTCCCACTCCCCCTACTTGTGTTCCCTCTCTCGCTGGCTGTCTCTCTATCTGTCAAATAAATAAATAAAATCTTAAAAAAAAAAGAGTACAATGTATAATACATATACACAAACTGTGTTGATGGACTGTTTATGTTCTCAGCAAGGCTTCCAGTCAATGTAATAAGTTTGGGGGAGTCCAAAGTTATATGTAGATCTTTGTGTGGGGAGCCAGAGCCCCCAACCCCCGTGTTCAAGGGACAACTGTAGTTAGAAACTAGTTATAGTCACTGCCTCTGGGAGCAGAGCTTGATGGGAGGGCGATAGGGGAGTACCGTGACTTCCTTCTTCCCAGTGTTGCTTCCTACCTTTTGAATTTTGTGCTGTTTACATTAACTAAACTCTAAAATAATCACTTAAGTATTTACTGATGAAATAATATGGTGGATGGAATTGCTTTCAAATACTCCAGTGGCGGCTGGGGGGGTGAAGGAGGATCGGCCATGTATCGATAATTATTAAAGCTGGACGCTGGGTGCATGAGGGTTCCTCATATAGTTCTTTCTACTTTTAGAGATGTTTGAAATGTCTCGTTATGAAAAGTTTTAAATAATAAACATTTCAATTTGTTGAAAAGCACACTTAAAATTTGTCATATACTACGATATTTTGCTTTATTTCACCATTTCCTTGAAATTTTTGTTACTACAAATGAAAACAAAATGAAAGCTCCCTATGATGAATCAGTTAAATTATTCCACGAGGAATTAGAGAAACCAGGAATGAGACTGGAGTCAGAGGTCCGGCCCCCCCATAAACAGAACATGTGTCTCCCCGCCCAAATGCACAAGTTGAACTCTAACCCCCAATGTGATGGTGTTAGGAGATGGGACCTTGGGGGGTGATGAGGTGTGATCGTCACCCTCTCTCACCACCCTCATGAATATGGGATTAGTGTCCTTATAAAAGAGACCTCAAAACTCTCTTTCCGTGGCATGAGGACACAATGAGAAGTCAGTATCTGTTACCCGGAAGACGGTTGTCACCAGAAGCCGACCACACTGGCACCCTGCTCTCAGACTTCTAGCCTCCAGGACTGAGAGAAGAAAACTCTGCTGTTTCTAAGCCGCCGGTCTGCAGTAGTTACATCAGCGAGAACGGACCGAGGAGCCCCCTTAACCCGTGCTGAACGGCAAAGCCAGCTAAGACAGTCACTCTGGGTCAGGATCCTCTGCTCTTCTGCTTCTTCATCTTTTTTTCTTTTCTTTTTAAAAATATTTTATTTATTCATTTGAGAGAGAGAGGGCATATGTGAGGGGGAGAGGCAGAGGGAGAGGGAGAAGCAGACTCCCCACTGAGCAGGGAGCCCCATGTGGGGCTCGATCCCAGGACCCTGGGATCATGACCTGAGCCGAAGACAGACGATTAACCCAATGAGCCACCCAGGCGCCCCTTCTCTGCTCTTCTGGACCAAGTGTCTCAACATAGACACTCCTGCCAGTTGAGGAGCACATCATCAGCCGTGCCGGGCTCACCTGGGGTTACTGACTTGACAAGCATCTACGCTTCTGCTTTTCTTTTCACACTAACTGTCCTTTACAGAAAAAATGGAAGAGGTCAGGCCGTTAAGCAGACAGGGACAGTAAAGTGGAATTGAAGGAGCACCCATGAGTGCATGCTCCCTTGTGAATCAGGAAAATGGGCTTTTATAAGTGCACACCCAACGAAAGCTGCTGTGGTTTTCCTCATTTACTTAGCAATGCATAGAGGAATGAATATATAAACAAGGATTTCTGGGCTTTGATATCAACAGTAATAGTTTTTTTTTTAAGATTTATTTATTTATTTGAGAGAAAGAAAGTGTGAGTGGTGGGGGTGGGGAGGGGTAGAGGGAGGGAAAGAGAATCTCCAGCAGACTCCCCACTGAGCGAGGAGCCCGATGCAGGGCTTGATCAGGACCTGAGCTGAATCAAGAGTCAGACACTAACCAACTGAGCTCCCCAGGTGTGCCTACAGTAATAGTTTTTATTGCTGTTCTTAAATCACCACTATAAACTCAGTGGCTGAAAACAACATAAATTTGTTCTTAGAATTCTGGAGGTCAGGGGCGCCTGGGTGGCTCAGTCGTTGGGCGTCTGCCTTCGGCTCAGGGAGTGATCCCAGCGTTATGGGATCGAGCCCCACATCAGGCTCCTCTGCTGGGAGCCTGCTTCTTCCTCTCCCACTCCCCCTGCTTGTGTTCCCTCTCTCGCTGGCTGTCTCTCTCTGTCAAATAAAAAAAAAAAAATTCTGGAGGTCAGAAATTCAAAATTAATTTTATTGGGCCAACATCAAGGTATCGACAGGGCAGTTTCCTTTTGGAGGCTCTGAGGGGAGAATCCATTTCCTTGCCTTTTTCAGTTTCCTGCGGCTGCCCACATTCCTTGGCTTGTGGTCCCTCCTTCAGCTTTGAAGTGCATCACTTCAGACTCTGCCTTCTCCAATGTTCTCGACCCTTCCTGCTTCCCTCCTATGAGAACTCTGAGATGACGTTAGTCCACCCAGACAACCCAGGACCATCTCAAGACCCTGAACTAACTCAAACCTGCAACTTCCCTCTTCCACAGAAGGTAATATTCACAGGGAATTAGGAGGTGGATGTTTTTAAGGGCCATTATTCACTGACATCACCAACCACCAGAGAGCATCTCGGGAAGCACCTTGCTGGTGGTCCAGACCCGAGTCACACTTCTCAAACTGAGTTATGTGTACCCAGGACTGCTGGGAGCAAGAACGTGGAACATGAACTTTATTTCATGAGAAGTGATTTAAGACATGACTTTAATATTTAAATAAACATAGACATGTTATAGGATAGGATGCAAAATTCTCGTGTGTGTTTTTTTTTTTTAAAGATTTTATTTATTTATTTATTTGACAGAGAGACAGCCAGCGAGAGAGGGAACACAAGCGGGGGAGTGGAAGAGGAAGAAGCAGGCCCCCAGCGGAGGAGCCCGACGTGGGGCTCGATCCCAGTACGCTGGGACCACGCCCTGAGCCAAAGGCAGATGCCCAACGACTGCGCCACCCAGGCGCCCCTTCGTGTGTTTTAAAAACAAAAATGTAAGTCTTTAAAAACAAATGTACCCTCTAGCAGTGTGGTTCTTTGGGATTCATCCCAAGACCCTTGTGGTGGTTGGCTCTCCTCTACCATGGGGCCACTGCTGGAACCAACTCTTCTACACGTGAGGACACACAGGTCCAAGAGCTAACAACTTTTCAAAAGCACATGGGGGCTGAGCAATGGCTGGGTGGCTACTCCCCTGACGGCTGGTAGTTTGCTGTGTGTTTGCGCCTGAGAAGCCAGCTCAGAGGCCGGCGACAGACACATGAGTGGGTGAAACTGAATTGGAAAGAGCCCGATGTGTCTCCTTGGCTGAAGGAGCTGCATCCCTCTGCAGTCTGGGGGGACATCCCACACACCACTCTCCTCAGACCCCTCTGGTGGGGCAGTGGGGTCTCAGTAAGGCAGATTTTTCTTAAAGGGAAGTGAATGGGAATGTCGGGCACAATTTGCCCACTTGCTAAATACCTGATTGTTTCCCTTTAAAAAGAAGTCTCCCAAATTTCATTTGTTAAAGCCCTAATCCCCAGTGGGATGATATTAGGGGGTGGGGCTTTGGGAGGTGATTAAGTTTAGATGCGATCATGAGAGTGGGGCCCCCATGATGGGATTAGTGTCCTTTTAAGAGGAGGAAGGGAGCAGAGGGCCACCCTGGCCCCTCTGCCATGGGACAATGTGGCAGGAAGGTGGCTTCCGCAAGCCAGGAAGAGCCCCCCGGCCCCCACAGGGAATCTCCAGCGCCTTGATCTCCCAGTCTTCAAAACCGTGAGAAATGAATGCTCGTTGTTTAAGGCACCCGTTCTGTGCTGTTCTAGCAGCCAGTCTGACTCAGGTGATGAGGATTCTGACGGGGCAAATGTTTACAACGTTTACAGGCATTTGTATGAAAAAAAATGGCAATGCTTATTTTAAAACAGTGGGTTTGAATCTAATACGTTTTCCTTTGGAAGACCATGTTCTTCAGGATTTGACTCACTTGAGAAAGTTAAGTCATCCGTTATTTCTAGTCCTCCCCCTCCCCTCCCCCTCCCTCTAGATTTCCTTTGCGGTTCCCTAAAGCAGTGATCCTCAACTAGGGGGACCAGCTTCTTTTCTTGGGATGAGATCTGTCAGAGTCCTTTAGGAGGTAACTATGTAAAACTGCAGATCGTGCTGGGATGGTGGAAATCACAAATGGATACAAGCCTCAGCGGGTGTGGCCCACCCCCTGCGACGCACGATCGCCTGCATGTGTTTGTAGTTGGAAAGCTCTTTTGGAATCCACCGTGCCCAGCACAGGTGTGTTTGGAAGGCCAGAGAACCGTGTGTTCTGGTGAACTGCGTGCAGCAGAGGTGAGCTGTTTCCATCCAGGTGCGTGGTCAGGGCTGTTTGCAGCCCACACATGGTTGCCGGGTCTGGAATGCTGTGGCTTTGTTTGAAATCAGTCAGCTCTGACTGTTAGCACTTTGGGAATATTTTACTTCCTCGAAAAGAACTCTATATATCTCCTGGCATGACCTGTAATTTTCTGTGTGCCAAATGAAAGGCACACACAGAACAGTGACTCTGGTTATGATAGGTAGCCGAAGATGTCCAAAACCCAGAACCAAAATGTGGTAGGGTGGGGGGTATCTTATGCTTGAGAAGCCCTTGGTCAAGCATCCTTTCAGGCTGCCTGTTTGTGGGTCAAGAAAAAGAAACTCCATTCAGTAGCTGGAAAATTACTGAAAACGTGGCTATTGGCAAATGATTAAAAAAAAAAAAAGTTGGAAGTAGGAGTACAAAAGAGGTTTTGACAAGCTCCCTTGTGTAACAGCATGACCCATTTCAGAATTCATGAGGTTCCCAAAACTAGGTTTGCACGATGCACAGATGCTTCCAGCATCTGTGAAGCAGCAAACACATTGAAATCTTATTCAAAGCAAAACCACATTTGCATGACGAACATTGGAACATTGCTGTAAACAAAGGCCGGTCCCTGGAACTTGACGAAAACCCAGGAATGCAGAACAGTGTGGACACTTCGAGCAAGTGGGACCAAAGGCAAGATGGTGACCCACTCCAAGAAAGCAAATCTTCCTTTTTTCAGATGGTTCCACCTCTGTCTACCTTGTGTGCATTTTATATTATCTTAGCCCAGGTAATTTGGCTTCCCTGTTACAGCTTCCACGGAGCAGTTAGAAACCAAAGTCCCCTGTGCCGAATGGCACAGGCAGTTAAAGCCTACATCTCTTGGTTCTGGCTGAGGTCCTGATCTCAGGGTCCTGGGATGGAGCCTCGCCTCTGCCTCCAACGCTCAGGATGGAGTCTGCTTAAAATTCTCTCTCCCCGTCCCTCTGCCCGGCCACCCCACGTGCATGCGTGCTCTCTCAATCAATCAATCAATCAATCAATCAAACCAAAATCTCTTATGGAAGCTGTGTCATCCAGTATATCTTTACTTTTTTAAAAGATTTTATTTACTCATTTGAGAGAGAGTGAATGAGTGAGTGAGAGAACACGAGCAGGGGGAGGGGCCCAAGCAGGGGGAGGAGCCCACACAGGGGGAGGAGCAGACTCTGGGTGCTGAGCAGGCAGCCTGCCTTGGGGCTCCATCCCTTGACTCTGGGATCCTGAGCCAAAGGCAGACACTTAACGGACTGAACACCCAGGTGCCCCTCCGGTATATCTTTAAGACGGCTTATTGTGTCAATCTCTTTTGCCTTAACTTTCCATGTAAATGGCTTATAAATAATCATTTTTTTTTTTGTCATGTCCAATACAATTCATGCCAGTATTCATAGTGGCCACATTTGCAAATCAGGGCTTCAGGCTTTTTGTTTTGTTTTGTTTACTGAATTAATTTTATCCACGAGGAGGTCAGTTGTTTCATCTGTGTTTGATTTCACTAACTAATGAGGTGCAAGCTCTATATTTACTTTCTAGGTTGATACTCCTTAGGTAATATCTTTCATTTTCTTATTCGAAGGTTGCTATGTTATTAACAAAAAGTAGCTATAACAATATGCTGTAGAGACTACTTTTACCTAGCTCATGGTTTCAGCGGCAAGAATAATTGTTCCCATTTTGACTTCCAAAGTTTCTAATTTTTCAGCTATTATGTAAGGCTTCTCTTCCCTGATCCACATCACCCATTAGTCAACATTTGGGTCTTATGGGGGAGGCGTTTTTGTTTGCTTCTTTGGAAAAATTATGATAAAATTCCATATTCTAAAAGTGAACGAGGACTACAAAGATGCCTTCACATGCGACATTCGTTGGTTTCACATCAGTGATGACCTCCTTGACCTTCTTTGGCCAGATTTCGATTGTGAGCACGTTTCTTCTGATTACTGCGGAGCTTCGTAGGATTTCACAGCCAGTAAGACAACATTGATCTGGGTGCTTTCCTTATGTATTTATATAGTCAAAGTGGTTCTGAACACAGGCTGCCTCTAAACAATTATCTGGGGCACAAACACCAGCGAGTTTGAGAAAACCCTGTGCCTGTGACAGATGCCTGATGTTGTTTCCCATTATTTCGCATGATGTCTTTACTTTAGAGAGTGTTTCTGGTCCATGACAAGAAGGCAAATTAAAAATGTATGCATAAACCCACAACTCATTTAACCAACCGAGCCTCTATTTTTATTTTTGTAATTATACAAGTAAAAAAGGAATGCATGATCATTGCAAAAAAATGCAGCAGCACAGAAATATATGGAGTGAAAAGTGAGAGCTCCTTCACACACTCTCCTCCCATCTTACCCCTCCCACAGATTCTTCCAGATTTCTCTCAGAGGATTCATAAATTGGATAGATAACCTCCCACTCTAGCCCCTGGAAAAACTGGTCCCTTTTTCTCCTCCTCACTCACCAAGATCACGGAAACGAAAAGAATTTTATACTGGAGCATTTGCTGAAGTGGCAAAGGAGGTGCAATTTCACAGAGTAAAGGGGGCTGTCCCAGACCCTGCCGTGCACTCCGGGGGCAGTTTGGAGAAGGCAGATGGCGGGGGCGGGGGTGGGGGTCGAATGGAGGGGCCAGAAGAAGGAAGTGTTTGAGCAGGTGATGAGAATCTGAGTGGAGTCTGCTTAGACAAAGGGCAGGGCACCCACGGACCACGCCTTCCCAAGGAACAGCCCCCCCCCCCCTCGTTAGAATCAACTTTTTCAGGTCCAGAAGAAGGTGCAAGGTAGCAAGAATTCTTCTATGCCTTGGTTTCCTTCCTGTAATCGTGTCCATCCTATGCCACCTTGGCTGCGAGACTTGAGGAGACCCAACGTGACCCTCTGTCACTGGGTGCCCCGGCAGGCTCCAGGAGGTGGCCTCATGGCAACCCGGGGGGGCACAGCTGAGAACATTCCAAGCTGGGCATGCTCAGAGGACAGTGTGTGGACCTCAGCTCTCCTTGTGGGTGGGAGGAGGCTGCCCTCTTTATGGGCTTTGTTAAAATACGAAATTCAACTGAGTGAATTTTCATGATCTTATTGGCTTTATTCAATGATTTATGAATGAGGCAGCAGCCCATCTAGCAGCTAGAAAGGAGCAGTGAGTGGCTGTATACAGGGAAAGACTCGAAGGCAGAAGGGACTGGGAACAAGGAAGTGACACCAGGCAAAACAATCAGATTGGTTATTGCAAGGTCACCTTCCTTTAGGGGATGATGATGGGGGTCTGTCAGGCAGATGACCTCACTAAGGCCGATCAGGTGATTCCTGATTGACAGCTTTAAGTTTCCATTTCTGGGAGAGCCAAAACCATCATTAAGTCAGTTTGGTGATGTGGGGCTTCGCATAAGGGACTCCCTTTGGGGCCTGCTGTTTGCTTTTTTTTTTTTTTTTTAAGATTTTATTTATTTATTCGACAGAGATAGAGACAGCCAGCGAGAGAGGGAACACAAGCAGGGGGAGTGGGAGAGGAAGAAGCAGGCTCATAGCGGAAGAGCCTGATGTGGGGCTCGATCCCATAACGCTGGGATCAAGCCCTGAGCCGGAGGCAGACGCTTAACGACTGAGCCACCCAGGCGCCCCTGCTTTTTTTTTTTTTTTTTAAGATTTTATTTATTTATTTGAGAGAGAGAGACACAGATAGCAGCAGAGAGCACAATCAGGGAGGAGAGGGAGAAGCAGGCTCCTGGCTGAGCAGGAAACCCGTGCGGGGCTCAGTCCCAGACCCTGGGATCGTGACCTGAGCCAAAGGCAGCCGCTTAACCGACTGAGCCACCAGGGCGTCTTGTCTTTAACTTCGTTTTTACATACCTACGTCTGTGTGTGTTGTGTGTATGTCTGATTCCTTTTTTTTTTAAACCATGCATACACAGACACACATTTTTAAAACATGCATGGAATCATTGAATTTATTTTTCCGTGACTTGTTTTTTTTTTCACTTAATACACTGCAGTATTTCATGTCAGCCTATGTAGAGTCACCTCTCCTTTTTAGCACATATTGCCTATCTTTTAAAATTCGAAGATGGTTGTTTCTTTGTGCTCTTTTTGTTGTTGTTGTTGCTGTTGCCTTAAGATTAGGAGGCAGGCCATGAGAGTGACCTGGAGAGGACCGGAGAGAGGATGCTGAGGCCACCTGCCTGGTTATGTGGGGACTTGCGGAAGGGGACCTTGCTATTGAACAAGCGATGTGAGGGGGGGACACTAATGTCACTTGGTCTCAGCCTCTACATCTTTGCACAGGAGGGCGGGGAAGCTAAGGAAAATCCCCAAATTCTATCCTTTTGAAAAATGTCTCCATGTCATTTTAGGTTTCCATAGCAGAAGCCTATAGAAACTTCTGAGGTGTTTTAATGATGTTAAATGACCTTCCCTTCCTTTTTATTACTTTTTCTCTTTTTTGAAAGAATCAAAGACAAACTTCAAATGTTTAGAATGTCGACTTCATCCCAGTTCAATGCTTTTATATGTGTTGCTGAGAAAGAAATTCCCAGAAGCAAACACGTCAAAATGATCTCTGTGAAAGGAAAAGAAAAAGCTTATTTCAAATGTCAGTGGTCAGCGATAACCTTGAAATAGAATTATAGCCTTTGAAAATCATGTTTCATAAAATTAAGTGTCCCGAGATCACAGTTGGGCTTTCATTTCACAGAACTTTCAAATAGCCTCAAATGTAGTTAACTAGTCATTCATTTTCCCTGAGAACGGTGCTGACTCTCCTTAGTAGTTAGCCTGAGGGGTTCATCAGGGGCACCAACACCAGGAACTGGGGACAGGACTCGGGGCAGGGGGCCAAGCAGATGTGGCTTTTGTGGTCCCACTGCAGTCTGGGGTTTCTCCAGGACACTTCGGCTTTTTTTGCCTTAGAATTCACTTGTTTGAGCAACTGCCAAGACATCGGGGGACACCTAGGAGCCAGAGACGGAGAGACAAGATTTGAATCTTCCTCAAGTCAGTGCCGAGGTGATTTCACAAAATGTCATTTTCTTGGCAAAATGCCAATGTCGTTTTTCAATTGTAAAACCATATTTTCAAATTCTCCTCACCAGTGCGGGGTAACAGAGGACCCACATGAATGGCTTCTCTCATAGCGTCTGAGAGGGAGGAACTGTTCGGGAAGGGGTAGAAAATTCTAGAACAGCATTTTCCACAGAGGGAGCCCCCTGATGAGTCCTGGATGATTTCAAAGCAGTGACTTCACAAATCAGATTTATTGCAGCAAGGCAGCCTTTCCCAACTAAAGGGCAAAAGGATTCGCTTTGTTGGATGATAGAATGATCACTCTTCCTATTTCACTTTTGAAAAATAATCCAGTAATTACTTCAAAAAAATGTCATCTTTTTTTTTTTAAAGATTTTATTTATTTATGTGACAGAGAGACAGCCAGCGAGAGAGGGAACACAGCAGGGGGAGTGGGAGAGGAAGAAGCAGGCTCACAGCGGAAGAGCCTGATGTGGGACTCGATCCCAGATCGCCAGGATCACGCCCTGAGCCGAAGGCAGACGCTTTAACGACTGCGCCACCCAGGCGCCCCTAAAAAAATGTCATCTTTAAAACAGAAAGTTTGAGAGCCATCCAGTGCTTATCCAATGAGCAGGTCTGAGGAACCAGCTCACTTATCAGCTGCTTTGAGGGGGAGGGGAGGGGAGGGGTTTACCACTCAGTGGACACAGCTGGCTCATTGGGTGGGGTAGAGGGGACCATTATCCTGAGTTCTGCATTGTTTAATTTAGTCTATATAAAACTACTGTGTAAAGTGGGGAAGCAGAGTGAACAGGAAACCCACTGAATGGGAGAAAATATGTGCAAATCATGTATCTAATAAGGAATCAAGATCCACGGGGCGCCTGGGTGGCTCAGTCCCTTAAGCGTCTGCCTTCAGCTCAGGTCATGATCCCAGGTTCCTGGGATCGAGCCCGAGTCAGGCTCTCTGCTCAAGGAGGAGCCTGCTTCTCCCTCTCCCTCTGCCTTTCCCCCCCGATCGTGCTCTCTCTCTCATGTTCTCTGTCTTTAAAGAGAAAAAAAAAAAAAAAAAAAGGAATCAAGATCCAGAACACACAAAGAACTCCTAAAACTCAATAACAAAACAACCAACCTGATTAAAGATAGTCAATCATCTCGAGTAGTCATTTCTCTGAAGAATATACACAAATATTTGCCACGATCAACGTGTATTTATCTGATCACAGTTCTTTTTTTTTTTTTAAGATTTTATTTATTTATTTGACAGAGATAGAGACAGCCAGCGAGAGGGGAAACACAAGCAGGGGGAGTGGGAGAGGAAGAAGCAGGCTCATAGCAGAGGAGCCTGACGTGGGGCTCGATCCCATAACGCCGGGATCACGCCCTGAGCCGAAGGCAGACGCTTAACCGCTGTGCCACCCAGGCACCCCTATCTAATCACAGTTCTTACAGTGCACATCAAACTATGTCTTGTTCCTCACACATCAGTATTAAAAGAGAAAATATAGTTTTAAAAGCCCAGTTTGGCTTTTCACTTATAGAGAAAAGTCCTCTATTTACAATGTATGATTTTTGAACAAATAATAATAGCACTTTGAAACTTCACAGAAAATCTATAAAAATAAACCAGCTGGTGTTTTTCAATCAAGAACTGCAAGCATTTAAGACAGCCGCTTTGGCCTATTTTTAGATGCCGTGCTGCTGATACATTTCAATCTAAATTTATTCTCATTTAAACAAAATTTTATCAACATAGTAGATGTAAATTACTTTTTGAAAAAAAATCACAAGATTTGTGGTGGAAAGCATCATGTCTCTTCCCACTCCAGGGCTATTCTCATGGGCAATCACCTCTTTATTTTCCATACATCTGGTAGCTACCTTCATAATTCTAAATATTGTGCCCATATCATTACTTCTAAATTAGATAGATATTATCCAACAGCCCTGCTCCAAAATGTAAAGATTTAGCCTGCACAATTGATCTGCTCTTTTCAATTTTTGAGTCATTTTTAGTTCTTTTTTATAATCTTTATAACTTGAAATAATGCACTTAGACCTCTATTTCTTGTTCCATTAATTTTATACAATATTTCTTGTCTCTCCAGGATGTAAAATCAGAATCTTCTCCAAATTTTACTTCTTTACTTAGGTTCCTTACTAAGTTCTTCTGTGGATTGTCTAAAGTTTCTTTTTCAAAGTTGAAAACCATTAAATGGCTTACACATTATTATAACTATGTAGGTATTATTAACTGCAGAGATTTTTGAAAATGCTGGAATCCCCCGGGCGCCTGGGTGGCTCAGTTGGTTGAGCATCAGACTCTTCATTTCGGCTTGGGTCATGATCTCAGGGTGGTGGGATCAAGCCCCATATTGGACTCCACGCTCAGCATGAAGTCAGCTTGGGTTTCTATCCCTCTGCCCCTCCCCCAGCTCACACTCTCTCTCACTCTCTCTCTCTCTAGAATAGATGAATAAATCTTTTTAAAAAATAAATAAAATGCTAGGATCCTATTTCCTTCTGTACATGGTCAATGTCAGCACTCCAGAGTCACCTGAAAGAATGTTCTTAGAATTATAAGCAAAACCTGTTCTCTTTTCAAATATTCTACCAATTGCTCAAGCTTATGCTGCTTTCCAGGTTGCTTTCTGTTTGAACCATGACTATCCTGTACAACTTTCTGTTTTTTCTCCTGGAGTTTCTAAGTGCCTTTCTTTTATCTTGTCAAAAAAAGAAAGGTGCCTTCTTCTCAATAGGATTTTGGGTCAGTTTCACTCTTTCCTGTATCCCATATTTTCCTTTTTCTTCACTTTCCACTCATCTCAAGAACTTTCTGAAAAGGAAAAAGCGGGAGGTACATTTAAAAAATTATTGTATGTGTCCAAATATCTTAATTTACTTTTTCATTCAATTGATAGGTTGACTGTATATAACATTTTTTTAAAGGTGGATTGATTATATACAATGGAATATTACTCAGCTATCAGAAAGAACGAATTCTCAACATTTGCTGCAACATGGACGGCACTGGAGGAGATAATGCTAAGTGAAATAAGTCAAGCAGAGAAAGACAATTATCATATGATTTCTCTCATCTATGGAACATAAGAACTAGGATGATCGGTAGGGGAAGAAAGGGATAAAGAAAGGGGGGTAATCAGAAGGGGGAATGAAACATGAGAGACTATGGACTATGAGAAACAAACTGAGGGCCTCAGAGGGGAGGGGGGTGGGGGAATGGGATAGACCGGTGATGGGTAGTAAGGAGGGCACGTATTGCATGGTGCACTGGGTGTTATATGCAACTAATGAATCATCGAGCTTTACATTGGAAACCGGGGATGTACTGTATGGTGACTAACATAATATAATAAAAAAATCATTAAAAAAAAATAAAGATGGATTGATTGATTGATTGATTGATTGATTTGGCAGAGAGAGAGAGCACAAGCAGGGGGAGTGGCAGGCAGACAGAGAGGGAGAAGCAGGCTCCTCGCTGAGCAAGGAGCCTGATGCGGGACTTGATCCTAGGTCCCCAGGGAAGGCAGATGCTTAACCAGCTGAGCCACCCAGGCGCCCCAGGTTGACTGTATATAATATTTTAAATTGAAAATCACTTAAAATTAATGCCAGGATACCTTGACTTACCACTTGTTTCAAAATAAGTATGCCTGTTTATTTTGGTATTTTCCTTCTTGCTGCTTATTTTTTCATATATTTGTGGATCCTTAACTGTTTATATTTACTCTCTGGCCAACTACAATTCATGAAACTACTCTTCATGAAGGGTTGCCATGCACTACAAGATGGCAGAAGAGACCTTTTGGTAGTTAAGCCAATTTTCCATTAATGTTTCTCTGACACAAAAGATCATCCCAAACCTAATGTACTGGAAGCTTTGCAGTCAAGAGGCCACAACTTCTTACCTCTGTATTTTATAACATTCTGTAAGTAGCAAAAGTGACAAACTTGTTAATGTATCAAGTCCCCAGGAAATTTTAAGGCAACAAAAAAGCATTTCAGGAGGATATAAATGTTATTCAATAATAAGAAATATAATAACTGAGAAGTCTGCTATTTCAAAACATTTGGCAAATGAATTATTATTTTCATGATGGAAATTTTAAGGTGACAAGGGAGAAAATATGCATTAGGCAACTTCAGTAAAGTAATAAATATTAAACAGTGATTAGCCAACTTAATTGTTTGTATGCTTGATATTTACTATAGATTTTAAATATTAGCCTATTGTATCTCTGAAGATTTTCAGATATTTTTACTGTTAAACTTTCAAAAGTATATGGTGAACCTCTGATAGTTCTTCAAAGGTTTTCCACAATTTTACTATTCTTTTTTGTTTGGTAATTCTTTAGTTAGAACAAATTGTTTCATTAGAAATGCTACTTTAGGTAGGAGATTCAAGTATGTGTTATAATTTGGTGAGTGTCAACAACATAACGACTACTTCATTTGTTCTTACTTCTTTAATTTGTTTCATGCTCACTCTTTCTAAACATGACTATTCTAATTGGATGAGTTGAATCAGTCTAATAAGACTAATCAGAATATCCTATTCTAAAGAGTCAAAACAAACACATCACATTGTCAGGGTTTTCTTACCTAATTAATATTAATCAAATTACATGACATCTATAACTTGTCAAATAAAAAATTCAAGTTGCTATATGTATATGGATTTAGAAATATAAAATAATTAAGAAAATTATAATGCAGTTATTTAAATTTTTTCCTATTGTTATGCTTAAAATAACTTTTCTATTATATACCACACAAAAACTAGATATCTATCTATCTTCCAAGGAAATTCTAGAATTTCTATGAAAAGACACATGACCTGGATTATCCAAAGTAATCTTAAAAAGAACAAAATTTAAGAATTTACACCGTCTGACTTTCAGATTACTACTAAGGTATAGTAATCATGTGGTACTGGTGTAATGATAGACAAATAAATAGAACTAAATAGACAGCCTAGAATTGACACACATTTATACAATTATTTGAGTTTTACTAAAGCAGTTCAATGAGGAGAGGAAAAGTTTTTCATAAAATGGCATGGGGACAACTGGATATTCATTTGGGAAAAAATGAACAACCTGTACCTCATCCTTGCCCAATAAATAATTCAAAATATATCATAGACCTAAACTTAAGAGTTAAAACGATAAAGCTTCCGGAAGAAAACATTAAAAAAAAATCTTAATGACCATGAGGTAGGCAAAGATTTCTTGGACAAGATCCAGAAGGTAGGGGTGCCTGGGTGGCACAGCGGTTGAGCGTCTGCCTACGGCTCGGGGCGTGATCCCGGCGTTATGGGATCGAGCCCCACGTCGGGCTCCTCCGCTATGAGCCTGCTCCTTCCTCTCCCACTCCCCCTGCTTGTGTTCCCTCTCTCTCTGGCTGTCTCTCTCTCTCTGTCAAATAAATAAATAAAATCTTTCAAAAAAAAAAAAAGATCCAGAAGGTAGTAACTATAAAATTAAAAGTTGATAAATTAGGGGTGGCTGGCTGGCTCAGTCAGTAGAGCATGCGAGTCTAGATCTCAAGGGTTGTGAATTTAAGCCCCATGTTGGGTGTTGACCCTACTTAAAAAAAAAGGGGGGGGGTTGATAAATTGGACTTAAGCAAAAATTTTAAAATCCTATTTCCTTTTTTTAAAAATAATAATTTCTTATTATGTTAGTCACCATACAGTACATCCTTAGTTTTTGATGTAGTGTTCCATGATTCATTATTTGCGTATAACACCCACTGCTCCATGCAATATGTGCCCTCCTTAATACCCATCACCAGCCTATCCCAATCCCCCACTCCACTGAAGCCCTCAGTTTGTTTCCCAGAGTTCATAGTCTCTCGTGGTTCATTACCCCTTCTGTTTACTCCCCCTCATTCTTCCCTTCCTTCTCCTACTGATATCCCTGCTATTTCTTATGTTCCATAAATGAGTGAAACCATATGATAATTGTCTGCTTGACTTATTTCACTTAGCATAATCTCCTCCAGTCCCGTCCATGTTGCTGCAAATGTTGGGTAATCGTTCTTTCTGATGGCTGAGTAATATTCCATTGTATATATAGACCACATCTTCTTAATCCAGTCATCTGTTGAAGGGCATCTCAGCTCCTTCCACAATTTAGCTATTGTGGACAATGCTGCTATGAACATTGGGGTGCATATGGCCCTTCTCTTCACTACGCCTGTATCTTTGGGGTAAATACCCAGCAGTGCAATTGCTGGATCATAGGGTAACTCTATTTTTAACTTTATAAAGGACCTCCACACTGTTTTCCAAAGTGGCTGTACCAACTTGCATTCCCACCAACAGTGTAGGAGGGATCCCCTTTCTCCACATCCTATGCAACATTTGTTGTTTCTTGCCTTGTCAATTTTTTTAAAGATTTTTATTTATTCATTTGACAGAGATAGAGATGGCCAGCAAGAGAGAGAACACAAGCAGGGGGAGTGGGAGAGGAAGAAGCAGGCTTCCAGAGGAGGAGCCTGATGTGGGGCTCAATCCCAGAATGCTGGGATCACGCCCTGAGCCGAAGGCAGACGCTTAACGACTGAGCCACCCAGGCGCCCCTTGCCTTGTCAATTTTTGCCATTCTAACTGGCGTAAGGTGGTATCTCAGTGTGGTTTTGATTTGAATTTCCTTGATGGCTAATGATTTTGAACATTTTTTCATTTGTCTGTTAGCCATTTGTATCTCTTCTTTGGAAAAGTGTGTGTTCATATCTTCTACCCATTTTTTTGATTTGATTATTTGTTTCTCGTGTATTGAGTTTGAGAAGTTCTTTGTAGATCTTGGATACCAGTCTTTTATCTGTAGTGTCATTTGCAAATATCTTCTCCCATTCCGTGGGCTGCCTCTTAGTTTTTTTTTTCAACCGTTTCCTTGGCTGTGCAGAAGCTTTTTATCTTGATGAAGTCCCACACATTCATTTTTTCTTTTGTTTCTCTTGCCTTTGGAGATGTATCATGAAAAAAGTTGCTGTGGCTGATGTCAAAGAGGTTGCAGCCTATGTTCTCCTCTATGATTTTGATGCATTCCTGTCTCACATCGAGGTCTTTCATCCATTTGGAGTTTATCTTTGTGTATGGTGTGAGAGAGTGGTCAAGTTTCATTCTCTTGCATATAGCTGTCCAATTTTCCCAGCACCATTTATTGAAGAGACTCTTTTTTCCACTGGATGTTTTTTCCTGCTTTGTCAAAGATTAGTTGCCCATAGAGCTGAGTATCCATTTCTGGGTTCTCTATTCTGTTCCATTGGTCTATGTGTCTGTTTTTGTGCCAGTACCATGCTGTCTTTGTGATCACAGCTTTGTAGTACAGCTTGAAATCAGGCAACATGATGCCCCCAGCTTTGTCTTTTCTTTTCTACAGTTCGTTGGCGATTCAGGGCCTTTTCTGGTTCCGCACAAATTTAAGGGCTGTTTGTTTCAGCTCTTTGAAAAATGTCATTGGTATTTTGATTGGAATGGCATTGAAAGTGTAGATTGCTCTGGGTAGCATAGACATTTTAACTATGTTAATTCTTCTGATCCATGAGCATGGAATATTTTTCCATCTTTTTGTGTCTTCTTCAATGTCTTTCAAGAGTGATCTGTAGTTTCTAGAATATAGATCCTTTACGTCTCTGGTTATTTCCGAGATAACGTATGATTTTTGGTGCTATTGTAAATGGAATGGATTCCCTAATTTCTCTTTTTTCAGTCTCATTGTTCGTGTATAGAAATGCAACTGATTTCTGAGCATTGATTTTGTATCCCGCCACATTATTGAATTGCTCTATAACTTCTAGTAGTTTGGGGGTGGAGTCTTTTGGGTTTTCCATATAGAGTATCATGTCACCTGGGAAGAGAGACAGTTTGACTTCTTCTTTGCCGATTTGGATACCTTTTATCCCTTTTCGTTGTCTGATTGCTGTTGCAAGGACTTCTAGTACTATGTTGAATAATAGTGGCGAGAGTGGGCATCCTTGTCGTGTTCCTGATCTTAAGGGAAAGGCTTTCAGCTTTTCCCCATTGAGAATGATATTCACTGTAAGCTTTTCATAGATGGTTTTTATGAAATTGAGGAATGTCTATCCCTACACTCTGAAGGTTTTAATTAGGAAAGGATGCTGTATTTTGTCAAATGCTTTTTCTGCATCTATTGAGAGGATCATATGGTTCTTGACTCTTGTTGATGTGCTCTATCACACTGATCAATTTGCGAATGTTGAGCCACCCTTGCATCCCAGGGATGAATCCCACTTGGGCATGATGGATAATCCTTTTAATGTACTGTTGGATCCTATTAGCCAGGATCTTGTTGAGGATTTTGGCGTCCATGTTCATTAGGGAAATAGGTCTGTAATTCTCCTTTTTGATGGGGTCTTTGCCTGGTTTGGGGATCAAGGTAATACTGGCCTCATAGAATGAGTTTGGTAGTTTTCCTTCTGTTTCTATTTTTTGAAATAGCTTCAGGAGAATAGGTGTTATTTCTTCTTTGAATGTTTGGTAGAATTCCCCGGGGAATCCGTCAGACCCTGGACTCTTGTTTTTGGGGAGGCTTTTGATCACTGCTTCAATCTCTTCATAATTAATCGGTCTGTGTAAATAATTAGTTTCGTCCTGTTTCTGTCTTGGTAGTTTATAGGTTTCCAGGAAGGCATCCATTTCTTCCAGGTTGTTTAATTTATTGGCATAAAGCTGTTGATAAAAGTTTCTAATGATCCTTCCTATTTCATTGGTGTTGGTTGTGATCTCTCCCCTTTCATTCGTAATTTTATTAATTTGGGTCCTTTCTCTATTCTTTTGAATAAGTCTGGACAGTGGCTTATCGATCTTATTTATTCTTTCAAAGAACCAGCTTCTAGTTTTGTTGATCTGCTCTACTGTGTTCCTGGTTTGTAATTCATTGATCTCTGCTCTAACCTTGATCAACTACCTTCTCATGACTGGGTTAGGCCTGCTCTTCTGTTCCAGCTCCAGCTTCTTGAGGTGAGAATATAAAAATTGCATTTTAGATTTTTCTATTCTTTTTTTTTTTAAAGATTTTATTTATTTATTTGACAGAGATAGAGACAGCCAGTGAGAGAGGGAACACAAGCAGGGGGAGTGGGAGAGGAAGAAGCAGGCTCATAGCGGAGGAGCCTGATGTGGGGCTCGATCCCAGAACTCCGGGATCACGCCCTGAGCTGAAGACAGACGCTTAACCACTGTGCCACCCAGGCGCCCCTAGATTTTTCTATTCTTTTGAGTGAGGCTTGATGGCTATGTATTTTCCCCTTAAGACTGACTTTGCAGTGTCCCATAGGTTTGGACCGATGTGTTTTCATTCTCGTTGGTCTCCAAAAATTGCTTAATTTCATTTTAAATTCCCTGGTTTACCCAATCATTCTTGAGCAGGATGGTTCTTAGTTTCCAAGTGTTTGAGTTTCTTCCAAATTTTTCCTTGTGATTGAGTTCTAGTTTCAAAGCATTGTGGTCTGAGAATATGCAGGGAATAATATCAGTCTTTTGTTATTGGTTGAGACCTGTTTTGTGACCCAGTATATGGTCTATTCTGGAGAAAGTTCCATGTGCATTCGAAAAGAATGAGTATTCTGTTGTTCTGGGGTATAGTGTTCTGCATATATCTATGAGGTCCATCTGGTCCAGTATGTTATTCAAAGCTCTTGTTTCTTTGTTGATTTTCTTAAAATCCTATTTCCTGAAAGGCACAGTTAAGAACATAACTAAACAAGCAAGACGGAAATATTGGCAAAATATATATTTAGTAAAGGATGTGCCTCCATATAGAAAACTCCTACAACTCAATAATAGGAAGACAAAAAACCTATTTTTTTGAAAAGGCAAATAAGTTGAGCATATGCCTTCCAAAGGAAAATGTACTAGTGGCCAATAAGCAAATAAAAAAGCATTCAACACCATTAGTTGTCAGGAAAATGCAAATTAAGCTACAATTAAGTTACTACTACAACTAACCAGAATGGCTCAAATTTAAAACACTGACAACGCCAACACAGGGAGAGTGGAAAGAACAGGAACTCTCACACATTGTTGGTGGGCATATGAAATGGCTCCATCACTTTGGGAAAAGTTCTGATTGACAAACATCTGTCTTATGACTTAGCAATTCAGCTCTTGGGATTTTACCCAAGGGAAATTAGAAACATGTTCGTAAAAGGACTTGTGCAAGAATGTTTTGTTAGGAGACAGTTGTCTTTGGGTCTCTGGTGTTATGCATGGCTTGCGAGCAGAAGCACCAGGTGCCTTTTGTTCTGAGCTATGTTTGAATAGAGAACAGCCTTGGAAGATAAAGATAAAATCTCCCTCTAGGTAATCATAGCAGATTCAGGTTCTCTAAGCTCAGGGTTTGTCCCCTGTGAGGTGACTGCTGTTCGCAAGCATCACTCGGCCCTGTATGTCTCTCCATGGAGATGGGCTTAGGGGAGTGGTGCAGATACTGGTCCCTTGGCTACCACCATTGCTGTGAGCAATAAAACCCTGTATGTCTGACTTAGGAGTCTTGTGTCTTTGGCCGGCACCTGTGAAACTTTGGGGGGCTAGTTCGCAAGTGGGAGAAAACCTTAGACTCACAGAGATCTTGACATGTTCATAGCAGCTTTTGTTCCTAATGGCCCTAATTGAACTTTTCTATGATCAACCGAATGTCCATCAAAGGGAAAATGGATGAAATGAGTTGTGATACGCTTACATGATGGAATGCCACTCAGTGATAACTAGGAATGAACTACTGAAACACAACATGAATGACTCTCAAAAACACACTGAGTGGAAGAAACCTTACACAAATTAGTACTAATTCAATGATTGCACATATATGCAGTTCTAGAATAGGCACAACTAATCGATGGTACAAAACGAGGGCAGATCTAGATGAGGGTTGGACTGAGTGTTGCATTTTTCAAAACTCATAGGATGGTTGTACACTTCATATTTGTCTATTTCATAAGCAAATATAAGCAAATATTAAGATCTAGTTAAGTACATGTGAGCCGAAATGTTTAGGGATAAAATGTATACATGTCTGCTGTTTACTTTGAAATACATGAAAAGTGGGGAGCTTGGCTAGCTTGGTTGGTGGAGCATGTGACTACTGATCTCAGGATTGTAAGTGTGAGTCTGATGGTGGGTATAGAGATTACTCAAAAAAATAAAATCTTAAAAAAAAAGAAAGAAATATATAAAAAAATAAGATGGATTGGTGGGTGGATAAACACATGAATGGAGAAAAGATCTATGATCAAACAAATACAGTAAGATATTAATACTTGTAGAATCTAGTAGTAGGAATACATCACTGTACAATTCTGCCTGCGAACTTTTCTATGCATATAGCATTTTTCATTTAAAAAATTGGGGGAAAATACACATAAAAATTCTAATGGGGCTCAAGATATATTTTATCATGAAAGGAGTCTGTTAATGAAAATGATGTTGGGGAATATTACTCAATGCCAGATATGTCTGTCTTTTCAGTTCTTGCAAACAAATCCAGTATAAACCCAGAGATGTCTCTCAGACGAGAGAGAGACAGAGAGAAAGGGAGAAAAATGAAAGATGAAGTCAAGGTTTCCGGCTCAACATCAATAGAATTTTTAAAATGTGTCCATTAGCTACATAAACTCTACTAATAAAAAAGGAAGTATATTTTAAAATGATGATGGACAAGATTATTAGAAACATGATCCATAGAAGTCAGCCCCAAGTCCATCAAAATTCTAATAAGCCGATCAAATTTTCATTAAATAATTGACATTTATCATATATTAATTGCTTCAGTTTAGATAGTTCAGATTTATGACACTGCTACATTTTTCTGTATGTTGTATGTATGTCTTTTTAAACTTATGACATTTTGATCATCTCTATGATGCTTTTAATGCTGAAATAAATTATTATATATTTCCCTTGAAAAACGTGTGGCTTACTTTGTATCACAGTTCTCAGCAACACATTTTGGAAAAAAATGTACTACTTTTTTGGGTGCTACTTGTATTTTTAAGTAAAGAATTATATGTTAGATGAGTTTTAAAAAGTGTCTTACTATCTATATCCCATGTGAGGAAACTGTATCAGATGACCGCAGATCTGTTCAGCCTGATGGTCTGCTCTTTGCTCTGTGTTCTGAGCAGTGAAGATACAAATTACAGCTGCTTTTTCCCCCCCAAACAGAAAGCATCATTATTTTCCTCCTTCATAATGCATCATTTTCATAAATAGTTCAAACAATACAGGGACAGTGAACACATTCTCATACATATTCTGTCCAGATAACTAAGTTTGCTGTTTGCTGGATATCATGGACATCTTTCATGCCAAAAAGTAAAAATACATAGCATTTTTAAATGATACACTGTATTCTGCTGCAGTGAATATATCATAACTGATCCAATCAATTCCTGGTTGATAGACCTTTAGGTTTCAATGTTTTTATTACTAAAAATAACAATATTATAAATATTCTTGTACATCCTACACTTGTCCTATTATACCACGGGAATACGTTTTTGGATCACAGTTTATATATACTTTAAATTTTGTTAGATATCCTGAATTTCTCTCTTGAAAGTCTGTACCAATTTACAGTTCCACCAACGGTGTGAGTTTTTTAGCTACTCCTTCAGCTTCTAGAAACCTGCAGCTCCTGTCTTGCAAAGTAAAATATTTAACAAAGGAACTCTTAAATATTCACCAGAGGAACATTTCTCATCCTTATTTACCAGAAAGACTTCCAGCCATTTCAATCAAAGACTCTATAAAGGTTATTTCAATTGATACTCCTTTGTTGTAATTAGACTCACACATAAACTTCCCAGGGGATGGTAACCCACTTTATTTTTAAAAGCCTGTCTAGTTTTAAAAGCTTTCAACAGCCACTCCAAGGAAATCCTTTTGATGGCAAACTTCAAAGCCTTGTTTTGGTTAAGGCTCTTTTCTTTTTGTTTCAACTTCAATAAAAAGATGGAATACCTGATTCTTTTACTTGAAAACTAGATTTTCAGTCATTAAAAGCATGTCTCCACAAGCATAGCTGAATCCCACAGGATTGAATGCTGCATTCATTCAACAAGGTCTGACCTTTCTCCTCTGGTCTGGAAAACTCTGTGCTAGGCCCTAGAGGAAGGAGTAGGAGGGTGGGAGGGGCGGCATCTAAGGTCTGTTTGGGACAGGGACAAAACAAAACTATTAAGTGCTTTGGAAAGACTAGGAACTAACGTGAACGTTTTTGGTTGAGTCACAAATGGCGTATGCATCCCTGCAACCAGAGCCAGAACCACAGTTGTATCAGTGAAGCAGAAATTCTAATGCTCCATTAAACAACCCTGTGCAAATGAAACTTTTCAGGCTTTGTCCAATCCAACCAGACCATAGAACTTAGGTTTAGAAACTTCCCCAGGGTCATCTGTAAGTAGTTAGTGACAAACCCCAGACTCAGCTCCAAATCTATCTGACTTTGGGGAGCATTTCACTGCGTTGGTTCCTTTTTTTTCCCCAGCTTAAAATAGGAATTTTATTTTATTTTTATGTAGTTGACATATAATGTTACATTAGTTTCAGGTATACAACATGATTTGCTATTGGTATGTATTGCAAAATGATCAGTATAATAAGTCTAGTTGCCACCCATCACCAGACATAGTTACAAATTTTTCTCTTGTGATAAGAACTTTAAAGAGCTATTGTATTATTTCATATAAGGGCCAGAACCACCTTACAAAGTAGTTAGCATTAGGACTGTTTTTGCAAGTGACCTAATTGAGTTAAGAAGATATGTTCATAGAATAGAGGTCAGCAGAGTACAGCCCATGGGCCAAATCCAGTCCTTCACTTGTTTTTCTAAATAGAGAATTTTTGGAGCATAGCCACACTCATTTATGTACATATTGCCCATGGTTGCTTTTGAGTTACAGCAGCAAAACTGAGTAGTTCTAACAAAGACCATACAGCCCAAGGAAATCTAACAAACCTACTCTCTGGCTCTTTAACAAAAAATTGCTGACCCTGACGTACTTTAGGAATTACAGTCAACATTCAAACTCAGTTCTGTCAGATTCCAAATAATTTGTGCCCTATTACCTAGTCTAATTTATACAAATAAAAATTTGTACAAATTTTGGAAAGTTTTTGCCAGTATTTCTCTTCTTGCAGACACGTCAGAGGGCTGTGGTCTGGGTGATAGTACAATTACATGTTAATTAGATGTCTGCGGGGAAGGATCATCCCACAGTCACCCCAGCTGAGCTCCTTTGACCTTACCAGTCACTATAGTAACTGCAGCCTGCCAGCTGCTGGAAGTTAAGTGCAGCCACCTGGCTTCTATTGCTCTGGGACCCCATCTTGTTCATGAGTATTGATAACTCGGCTCTGGGCTTTCCTACCATCATCCCTGACCTGCAGAGAATCTTGCTGAACCCCTAAGTGATGCTGGTGCCTAAGAAGCACATCTCTAATGGCCTTGGTGACTGGTGTGTCCTGGGACCCTCCTGTGGACCATAATCCTCTGGTGGGTCTTCTGGTCACCCATAATATATCCATTCCAACATGCCTGCTTCCCTCAACCCTTTTATTCTTCCCTCTACCATCTGCAAGGGAAACTCAGACATTTCTGCTTCACTGAATGTTGGTCATTGCTTTTTGCAAGCTTCTAATTAATTGCTGCCTGAGTATCAAGTTTGCCCTGTTCCTTTTGCCAGTCAATTCAAGCAACTCTGTTGGACCCTCTTTCCTCCATTATCAGGCCCAGCATGTCCCCATCCAGGTGATTGGCCTGGTTCCCAGGATGGGTGGTGGGAGCAACTCCTGAGGAGTATACCTGGTGTATGCCGGTACTATGGAGTGATTTCTAGCATGGCCGAAGTATCAGCTTTTGCTAGGGAAGGGTGGAACATTTGAAAGTCATAGGGTTAGGAGGTGTCTACAGAGTTAGCATCCTCAATGGCCTACATCCATTTGTCTTTATTCCATATTTCAGAGTCCCAGGTTTTCCTAACCAGGACTTTGGCCTTAGCACAGCAGACTTGCCTTTGGCTGAGAATTCAAACTCATCCATGTCTGCTGTTCTACTACAAGAGATAAGGGCCTCTTTGTATGCTACCAAAAAGGCCTATGACTCTTGGCCATTAACTGCTTATTAAAGGTGCTCAGTCTCTAATTATCTCTCTGCAGGGTATTAATAAAATTTATCAGCAACCATCTAATTCAACTGCCATGGAAGACATGGTTCTCCTCATATTTCTCAAATTCCTGAGTCATTTTATCTGCAAAATTGTTCTCCTCTCCCTGGAAATTTTTTTCTAGCTCACCCCAGGTAAAGTCTTTAGCAACTGGGTCACAATCTTGTGCCAGGAGTATCTGTGCCCACCTACCACTCAGGATAGCATTTTCAATACCTGCTAAGTGGTAAGTCAATAAATCCCAAATCTCATCTTTCCATCTGTTTTCTCAGACCAAATTTCTGTGCAATTTGCAATAGTCTGAGTCCTCTGAGAGGTAAATGCCAGTATGGGACAAGACATGCAAGTAATTTATTAGGGGAAACAACTATGAGAGAAAATGAGGAGACTGGAAGAGCTATCAGTCATGATACAGGTATGACCCCTGTAAAGGAGGGAGGGAGGGAAGGAAGGAAGGAGGGGAGAGGAAGGAAGGAAGAATGAAGAAATGTCCATAACTGCAGTGCAATTCTATGAAAGTTTTGGCAAGACTATGGGCGTCTTCCAGTCTAATACACCCAGGAGAGGAATCCTGCATCTTGCAGGAATGGGCTTGCCTTAGTACTCCTGCCATTCTTAGTCACTGACTGGGGAGCAGCCAGTGTGGGAAGTGTGGCCTTGGGAAAAATGCAGTGATGTTTCTGGAATACATCATCTGGGACCACCAGTCTATTAGGATCCCTACAGCCAGAGATCCAAGAAGTACATGCCTCCACTGCCACAACTCACATGCCAAAGGAAAAGGGGAACTTCTTTTTTCTTTTATAAGAACTTACTTATTTCTAGTTTTATTGACATATATGTAAGCTTAAGGTATACAACATGATGATTTCATACATGTATCCATGGCAAAATGATTGCCATGGTAAGGTTAGTTAACTCCTCTGGGGAAAACATCTTTTAGGAGAAACTAGCAGGTTGACACACGCAACAAAATAGCCCAGCCAAACCACCCAAGAGGAAATGAGGTCCACAAGGTCCACCTACATATACAAGCTTTTTAGTTTCACACTTAAAACATAGATAGCCAAAAGTCACTGAACACTTAAGGAAAATCTCTCCTATGAAAATCAGAGACCCAAACAAACACAAACAATGGTCACAAAGCCATCAAATCACAACCTGAGAAGAATCAGAGATTTTGCAAGGAGAAGAAAACTTTAACATATGTTTCACTGCTCGGCTCAGGAAGAAAAGAATAGAACAGGATGCTATATAAAAAAAAAGAGAAAAAATTAAGAGAAATTAAAAGTATGAAACCAAATGAAAAACCTAATAAATCGGCTAAAAATATAGTTCAAGAAATTTTCCCAGAAATTTAAGAAAAAGACAAAGAGACAGAAAATAGAAGAAAAAAGACAATAAACATAAAGGAGCATTATAAGGATTCAACAGCAAATTACAGGAGTTACAGAAATACAGAAGAGAGAAGTGGATGGGGAAAAAAGTCATCAATGAGATAATTCATGAAAAGATCCCACAACTGAAATGCATGGATTTCCAGACTGAAAGGGCCTGTAAAGTGCCTAACCCACAAAAGAAAAAGACTGATTCCAGCTCAAGACATATCATTCTGAAATTTCATAAAACCATGGGCAAAATAGAGAATTTAAAAGTATTTTTTTCTTAAAGAAGTAGAAAATTTAAGGTTTTTGACTGTTTGTTTACAAAGGATCAAAAATCAGAAGAGCATTGGGTTTTTCCACAGCAACACTAGAAGCTAGAAGATCTGTAGCAAGTCTTCAATATTCTGAAGTAGAATGATTTGTAATCTGTACTTTGCCAAACCAAGTCAGTCAATTGTCAGCATAGAAAAAAGATACTTTAAAATATGTAAGGTGTGTTGGAGGCCCATAACTGGTGTATTAAATTAAGAATATGCAGATTGAAGAGGAACAAGCCACCCACACAGGGTTGGCAGGAAACTCCCTCAGGATTTGAGCTCCCACTTTGGGAAAGAGAAAACCTGGGGGTCCTTTTGACTGAAGGCACAGTTTATTGTTTTTTTGTTTTAAAAATGTTTAGAGAGAGAGAGTGTGCACGGGTGCTCCCAATGGGGGGGAGGGGGAGAGGCAGAAGGAGAAGGAGAATCTTCAGCAGACTCCCTGCTGAGCATGGAGCCCAGTTCATGGGGCTGGATCTCACAACCCTGAGATTATGACCTGAGTCAAAACCAAGAGTCCGATGCTCAACCTGCTGAGCCACCCAGGCACCCCTGAAGGTGCAGGTTTAACACATACAAAGAAAGGAAAATCACAAGATGTATTACTTACAGCTCGCAGAAGCAGGGGCTGGGGGTGGAGGGTGGGCAGTGCAGTGAGCTGGGGGAAGGGCAGTTCTCCGTCCCAGGTCACAAAGAAATGGAGGAATACTTTTAGATGTTTAGATTTATCTAGACCAAAACTATGATCCACAAACTCACGATCCAAATTATTATTATTCTAAATAACCTCAATGTTATCACTGATAACTTTAAAAAGCAAATGTTATACTTTAAATTATGACATAAATTTTACCATTTCTTCCCTCAGAAATGATTAGATGAAGCACTGCCTTTGCAGCATATAATGGGAATAATTTTGCTACAACAGGTAGAAGCTTATGAGGTAAATTTTTTATGT
Organism: Ursus arctos; assembly: GCF_023065955.2. Lineage (NCBI taxonomy): Eukaryota > Metazoa > Chordata > Mammalia > Carnivora > Ursidae > Ursus > Ursus arctos. The sequence continues at coordinate 56,119,868 of NW_026622841.1, forward strand.
GAATCAGCTTTGTAGTTTTTTTACTCCTAGAAAATCTTTAGGATTAGAGAGGACTGGAGGGAAGATAGTAGACTGCATTTATACTTACATTTGATTTATGATTGTTTCAATCAAAAAGTGTCAATTCACACTAATTTACAGACGTTGGAGGTTATAAAATAATTCTTGCAGGAGCCAAGGAGATTCAAGAATTCTTATCATAGATTGCAAATAAATGGCCACAAATTCTTTCCAGTGCCTCTATGTAGGTGGAGTCTATTTCTCCATTCTTTGAATCTGGAGCTTGGCCTATGACTTGCTTTGATCAATGGGACATTAGTAAATGACATGCAAACACTTAAAAAGTATTTGTGTGCTGAGAATACAAACAAGCCTTTGCAAGATGAGAGACCACTGCAGAGAGAAGCTCAGCCATCCCAACTGCCCCAGGTGAGTCTAACTCCCACCTAATCCACCAACTGACTATAATTGCAAGAGCAGCAGAAGAGTTTAACGCCACTGAGTTCTGGGGTGAATTGTTGCAAAGAGCAAATATGAACTCATATAGTTCTGACACCTGTTTTTGTCATGAGCTCTAAATATTGTATCTTTTATACGATATGTAAAACTACAACATTTTATTATATTATTAAATATATATTTAATAATATAAAAATAAGAAATTTCAACTGTGTAACAGTGCTATGAGCCAGTGAACTGTTTAGGTGCTAGTCCCAAGGATACAGGCAACAGACATTGGGCCTTTCTACTCTGTTCATCCAAGTGTGGGGTTGTCTTTAGAATATTTAATCCAATTCTCATATCTTAAAAAAAAAAAACAGCATTATTGAGATATAATTCATGTACCATAAAATCGACCCTGTTAAAGTGTATAATTCATGAAGGATATTCTTTCTTGTGATGTTGTTGGTTTTGTTACCAGGGTGATATTGGCCTCATAAAATGAATTGAGGAGTGTTCCTTACTCATCTATTTTCTAAAAGGGTAATAATAGATTTGGTATTATTTTTTTTCCCTTAAAACGTTTGATAGACCACCAGTGAAGACATCTGACTTGGGTTTTTCCTTGTGGGAAGATTTGTATTTACTGATTCAAGTTTTTTACCTTGATATGTCTATTCAGATTTTTTACTTTTTTCTTTAGTTAGCTTTGGTAATTTGTTCTCTTTAGGAATGCCTCCATTTTCAGCTATTTTTAAAATTACCAGAATTATGATGTTCATAACATTCCCTTATAATACTTTTCTTTTTTTTTTTTTTCCCTTATAATACTTTTCATTTTTGTAAGCTCTATAGTGTTGTCCCTCTTCATTTCTCATTTTGGTAATTTATGTCCTTTTTTTCTTAGTCCAGCTAAAGGTTTATCAACTTGATATTTTTCAAAGAGCTGGCTTTTGGGTCTTTTTCTCTATTTCCTTTTGGGTTTGATTCATTGATTCCTATTTTTATCCTATTTCTTTATTTCTATTTAATTTAGGTTTGATTCACTCCTCTTTTGCTACTTTCTTGAGATAGCAGCTTAGATTATTGTCTTCCTTCTAATGTAAGCACTTAATGCTATTAATTTCCCTCTAAGCACAGTTTTGGCTGCTTCCCTTAAATTTGATATGTTGTATTTGTTTCCATTCAGTTCCAGATACTTTCTAATTTTCCTTGTGATTTCTTCTTTGACCCATGGGTTATTTAGAAATATGTTCATTTCCAGATATTTGGGGGTTTCTCAGGTTTCTGTTTTTGCTAATTTAATTCCACTATTGAAAGAGAACGTGTCTTGTATGTTTTCAGTCCTTTAAAATTTATAGGAATTCGTTTTGTGGCTTACCATATGATCTATTCTGGACAATGTTTCATTTGTTTGAAAAGAATGTGTATCCTGCTATTGTTGGAGTTTTCTGTGTATGTCAAATATTTCAAGTTGGTTGATACTGTAATGCGGGTCTTTTATACCAATCTTGACTTTCTCCCTTGTTCATTGTTGAGGCAGAAATTTAAAACCCCAACCACAACTGAATTGTCAATTTATCCTTTCACTGTTTTACATGTATTAGAATTTCCTTCCTTTTTAAAGCTAATATTGAATATGCTAACCATTGGTAATTTAAGTGCTTAAAGCACTTAAAGAAGAGCTATGCAAACCTTGGCCTCTGAAACTGAAACCAGAGTCTTCATGCTTGTTAGCTCTCGCTTCCTCTCCCTTCCCATCCCACCCTCCCCTCCGGTTTTGACCTCATTTATTGCTACTGCAGAAAAGATTATAATGTGAAGAACAGGGCCATCAGCAGTTACCTCAATAAAAAGCTTTTTTTCTCCTCCCTTTTCTGTGTTCATATAGCTATTTCAAGCAAGAGCTCAATAATGCCCAACTCAGGTCAGTGCCTATCCCTTGGCCCAATTAGTGTTGCTAGAAGCAGAGTATTATTAACTGGCATTGTCCCATGCCCATTTCAGTGGTCAGAGGACACTCTCCTGTTGCCAGAGGGGCAAAAAAAAAAAAAAAAACCAAAACAAAAACAAAAAACAAAACAAAACAAAAACAACAACAACAACAAAAACCCAACCAAAAAAAACCCCAAAAAACTTCCCAAGCAATCAGAAAACAATGGCTACCACAGACCATGTTGGTATCTAATTGTAGGAGGCTCTAGTCAGGCTTAGGTGGCTGAGTAGAAAAAGTGGTGTACAAGGGAGAGACCAACCTATTGTCAAATCTGTCAGCTTATCTGGGAGGTATAGCGTCGCAGGACGGATTACGTAGGTTAATCCACATTATACAATGAAGTTCTAAAGAGAGTATTATTGCACGTAAGAATGCTAATAATTGGGAAGGGCATTTATCCCAAATTACATCTTTCCCCTAATAATCAGCCAACATCTATAAAACAAGAACACTTCAAAAGACCCTATTTCCAGCCATGCATTAGCAGAATAATTCTTCAAGTTTTGCTTAGGATTCCTGGAGGAAATTTAATTATTTTCAGCCTTTCCCACGATTCAGTTATTCTCTTTGCAACCTAAACATGCGGCCGGGCAGTTCTAATTCAGGTGTTGTCTGCAATTGTTGAGCCAAAGAGGGCGGTGGAAGACAGTCCCGCAGCCTAGCTCGAACCAGGGGCGGGCCCTTGTCAACACCCATTTTAGGAATTCTCAGCGGGGTCCCGACACAGTTTTATGCAAGTTTCTCCTCAGAGGCCCATGGCGCTTCTTTTAACGAAAGCCCACAGCAAGAGTCTCCACCCCAAGCAAAAGATTCCCCACCCAGTCCAAGGCCGGGAAGATGCCCCACCCAGCCGCAGGCTGGGCCGGCCTCCTAGGCTGGTTTAACTGGTTAGGACGACAGAAGCCTGGGGCACAAAAGATCTGCACTTCGGGAGTTGAGGAGCAGCCGGCCAGAACGTGGAGAGGAAACGTCTTTCCTTTCTCAAAACCACCGCAGCCGATGCCCCCAAGCCGTCTTCACTGATTCTCGCTCAGGGTAGGTGTTACATCCCACCCAGTCCCCCAAGACCAGGAACTGCGCAGGCGCCGGCAGAGTCCTAGCGCGGCGCATTCTCTCGCGCGCTCCCTCAGTCTCCTCAGCGAGCCTCCGGGCCGAAGGAGGCGCGGTGCTTCCTGGGTGTTGTAGTGTCCTTCCTTGACGAAGGGCCGTCACGTAAGCTGGGCCCTTGGTGTCCGGGTACTACGTCTCCCAGCGTACTGCACGCGAGGGCACCAGGCGTTTGCCCTTGACGGCTTTAGCCGTCAGCGCAGAGAGGAGGACCCGGGAAGCCGGCAGCGGCGGGAGGAGGGAATGCGCGTGCGCGTTGGGCCGGCTCGTCGCGTTCTGTCCCAATCATTGTAAACAGGCGGAGGCTGGGGCGGGGTGGGAATGGGGCGCCCGAGGCCGGCTAGGGGCGAAGCGCAGGAGGCGCCTACGGTGGCTGCGGCGGCACCGTGAGCGCGAGGAGGAGGCGGCTGCGGCGGGGGCGGGCTGTCGCGCGGCGGCAGGCACAGGTCAGTGGCGGGCAGCGGTGGCTTGCGGAGGTCGTGGCGGTGCCCCTCGCGTGCCCGGGGAGCCCTCTCCGCACCCACCTCGCAGCGGCGTCTGTCAGCGTGCGGGGCTGGGCGCTCGCCGCGCGCGGAGCGGGAGTTGGGGGTGGGGGGCGTGGCTGCCCCGAGTGCGGGTTCATCCCGGGCAGGCTTCTCCCCAGTTCTCGCTCCGTTGCCGGTCGTTTCTCCCCCTTGCCGGCCGGGCCTCCCTCGTGGCATCCGCATTTGTGATTTGGTGCTCTCGGGGTCCGGAGGAGGAGAGTCAGGAACCGGGCCCCTCCCCACTTGAGTCTCCAGGCCTTAGGGCAGCTCTTGGGCACCGGAACGGAGGAGAGGGGATTCTGTCTTTTATATAATCACTATTTTTTAAAATCACACTCGGAATATTGACCCGTCTCCAGGACTTGCCCAGTGAACTAGGAAGAGGCTCTTAATGTTTCCCACCCCTGGCACGGAAGCTGTGGGGCTCCTTTGGGTGCTGCCGTCTTTCGTTCAGGTTTCAGTGCGAATGGACGGAGTTGAGAATTATTTTTACAACTCATTTTCAAGTATGCTTGTGCCAAAATGCTGTTATTGAGGTCACCTTTTTTTTTCTTTTTTAAATTTATCGTTATGAGAGTGAAACAGGTTTTACAAAATATTCCACGCCCCAGTCAACCTGAAATAATTACCGTGTTTCGAGTTTTCGGGTTCATGACTTCAGAGCCTCCCTCTTGACCAAGCAGCTTGTTTCCTCTAAGGCCTAGTAGAGTTCTTGAAAATAATTAAAATGTTAACTCGAGATACTTTGTGCACTGTAGGAGAAGTACAGTCGTTTGGACATGGAGTTCACACACCATCTAGCCTCGTTTGAAAAGCTTTCACTGAATATTTTGTAGAGTGGAGTGGGCATGTTCACATGGTGCAGCACTTTCGGTAGCATTCCATCATACTTGGCAGTTATTCATAAAGTATTTAAGTGGTGATAAGGAGCAAGCTTACTTTTGGTTTGTGATTATAGGGGCAGCCCTTCTAAATGAAAAAAATGGGACTGTGAATAAGAAAAGTAACCTCTCTTGACGCCTTCCTAGTTGTCTTGGTGATTTAATTGTTCCTTTCTGAGTGTCTTTCTGAAAATGAGTAATTGCTGTCAACTGTACCGGCAGTAGGAGAGGTAGGAAGGAAGTTAGAGTGGTTCCCACTTTTCAAAGTGACCCATAGATTTAAGTGGGGTAGACTAACAGTAACCACTGAGAAGTAATTCTTTGAACAAAGTATCTTGAAGCAAATATGACGTAACTTAATTTGCTCTCTTCAAAATAGTATCTCTCATTTTAGATCTAATTTAGAAAACTAGATGTGTTATCAGAAAATGAATATTAACTTTAATTTGTACACTTGTATTTGCATGGCTGTTTGCTTGGCAAGGGGAGATTGGGCCTGAATGTAACCCAAAAGTATGTTCTTTCTTTTTTGGAAGAAACTTCGTGATAGAAACTTAAGTCAGTATATGTGGAAGGAATAAGGAGGAATGGGGGTCATTTTGTGTAGAGGAATTACTGTGTAGGAGGTACTATGCCAGGTGAAGAGGACTTACGGATGGATAAAGCAGTGCCCCTGCTTTCTGGATGATAAGGCTTTATTTCTTACTTGAACTGTTTGCAAGTACAATATGTTTTTAAGGTTACTTTGGAGAAAGTATGGGGGTGTAGAGGGTATACAAAGGAGATAGTGATCAGTTTCCTAAGGGAAGAGAAGGAGAGATTGAGGAAGGTCGCAGTGGTAAGGAAAAAGTATGTATAGGTGGGGATGAAAACAGTAAGGATGGGCATTTAGGTAGAAGGAACAGTGTAAACAGAAGCATGGGAGTCTAAGCTTCCATAATGAGTTGTAGGATCTGCAGGTGTAGCTAGTAGGCAGGGGCCAAATGATGGATAGTCTTATACACAGTTGAAGTAGTTTCAACTTTTATCTTGTAAGTAAATACAAGTCACTGAGACAGGATAAAGAAAACAGAAGCCTAAGCCAGCTCAGCCCATTTTAACTCCTTGCTGTGTGTCACATTAGGTACTTTATGCTTTGTGTCCTTAAACTTAAAGGTTTAGGCATGACTAAGGCAGAAAATGAGGGAAACAAGGGGTGCCTGGGTGGCTCAGTCAGTTAAGTGTCTGCCTTTGGCTCAGGTCATGATCCCAGGGTCCTCGGTTTGAGCCCTGCATTGGGCTCCCTGCTCATCAGGAAGTCTGCTTCTCCCTCTGCAGTTCCCCCTGCTTGTGCTCTCTCGCTTTCTCTCTGTGAAATAAATAAATAAATAAAAATAAATAAATAAAATCTTTTAAAAAAAGAAAGAAAATGAGGGAAATGAACTTAAGGCAGAAGGAAAGCTGGATGTGATTAGGGAGAGCATGGAACACTTTGAAGAGCCAGAAGTCATTCTCTGCAAGTATAGCATTGGGTTTATGGTGGTAAGTAGCACAAGATGACGCTGCACAGATAGATCCTTGAGTATTGCATGACATTCTAAGCATTCTAGAATTTTTTCCTTATAGATAATAATAGAGTTTATGAATTTTAATCAGGAAAGAGTCATGATAAGGTTTTCCTCTTGGAAAGATCATTCTGGTATTGTAGAATGCAGATTTCGGAAGGGATGGAGGGAAGATGCGTCAGGGTGCAGAAAGACTGGCTAGGAGTTTTTGTAATAATTGAGGTGACAAGGCCCTAAAATAAAGTAGAGTCGGTGGAGATACAAAGGCATAGGTTAACAGCAGAAACATTTAGAAGGTAGAATTCATAGGATTCAGTTGCAGTTGGATTTTAACTTGGGCCATTGAACAGACAGTGGTAAAGTTGACCCTTGAACAACGTGGGGGTTAGAGGTGCCAACCCCCCTTGCAGTCTAAAATCCATGTACAACGTTTGACTCCCCCAAAACTTAACTACTAATAGCCTGGTGTTGATTGAAGTCCTACAGATAACATAAGGTCAATTAACACATACATGTTATATGTATTATATACTGTATTCTTACAATAAAACTAGAGAAAAGAAAATTTACTAAAATAATAAAGACAAAAATATGTTTATAGTACAGTACTGTATTTATCAAAAAAAAAAAAAAAAAAGACCACATCTGAGTAGCTACCACAAAGCTCAAACCCATGTTTAAGGGCCAGCTCTGTACTGAGAAAGGGACTTAAGGAAGAGGAGCAGGCTTGGGGAGGAACAGTGTTTTAGCTTTTGGAAATATCAAGTGGGAGTTGTCCGTAAAACATCCAGGTGGAAACATCAGCTACAGAGTTGGGGTGTGGGTTTGGAGTCAGATCTTGCTATGAGAGTCAGCAGGCAATATTATACGTGATAGCTGCAACCTTTGATTTACATAATACCATGTAGGAAGACTTTACCAGTGGAGAATAGTTCTGGAAATAGACAATGGAGAACATTTACAGCTAAATTGAGGAAGAAGATCTGAAAGGGAAATTCCTAAGTGTTTAGAGATTAAGAGAAATCATGAGAAAATGTCACAGAAGCCAAAATGGAATCATTTCAAAAGGAAGCTATGCTTCACAACCAACTCTCCAGAAAAAAAGAAAAAATTTAAGAAAGCTATACTTCAAATGCTTTGAGAACTTGAGTGAAACAAGGATTATTAGGAGTCTGTTGAATTTGATAACTAAGTAAAAGCAGTTTTGTAACATTCTGCGTAACGCTACCATTTGGGGAAGGAGCTAGTTTCTTTGAATTGAGAAGTTAATGGGAGATCAGAGAGTGAAGAAAGTAAATGTGGATTAGTTCAAGAATAAACAAATCTTAGCTGTGAAGGGAAGAATGGAAAGAGGTGTTAGCAGACGGTAAAAAGGCTTGAGAGAGTGATTTTTAACATGGCAAGGACTGAACCTGCTTTTTTCTTATGACAGTTTAATTGAAATGTGATTCATATGATGTAAAATTCATCCCCTTAAAGTGTACAACTCAGTGGTTTTCAGTATATTCACAGAATTGTGCAGCCATCTCCACAGTCAACGCTAGAATGTTTTCATTACCTCAAAAAAGAAACCTTTTACTCATTATCACTCACCATTCCCTCTCCTCCCACCCATTAGTAGCCACTGATCTGCTGCTGTCTCTGGATTTGCCTATTCTGGACATTTCATATAGATGGAATCACATATATGATCATTTGTGACTGACTTCCTTTACTCAGTATAATGTTCTCAGGGTTTATCCATATTATAGCATATACCAGGATTTCATTTCTTTTTATTGCCAAATAATCTTCCATTGCCTGGTTATACCATGTTTTGTTTATCCATTGATCAGTTGGTGACTATTTGAGTTGTTTCTACTTTATGGCTTTTGTGAATAATGCTGGTATGAATATTCATGTGCAAGTTTTTGTGTGGATGTATGTTGCTCCTAGGTGTATACCAAGGAATAGAATTGCTGGATCATATGGCTATTCTTATGTTTAACATTTTGAGGAATTGCCAAACTGTTTCCCATCATTTCATTATGCAGTGTAAGGATTCTGCTATCTCCACATCTTCACCAACACTTGTTATTTTCTAGCTTTTAAAATTTTAGCAATTCTAGTGGGTGTGAATTGGTATCTCATTGTGGGTTTGATTTGATGATGATGACCATCTTTTCATGTGCTTGTTAGCCATTTGCCTATCTTCTTTGGAAAAATATTCGTTATTTGCCCATTTTAAAATTGGGTTATTTGTCTTTTTGTTGTTGAGTTTTAAGAGTTCCTTTATATAGGGGCGCCTGGGTGGCACAACGGTTAAGCGTCTGCCTTCGGCTCAGGGCATGATCCCGGCGTTCTGGGATCGAGCCCCACATCAGGCTCCTGCGCTATGAGCTTGCTTCTTCCTCTCCCACTCCCCTGCTTGTGTTCCCTCTCTCGCTGGCTGTCTCTGTCTCTGTCGAATAAATAAGTAAAAAATCTTAAAAAAAAAAAAAAGAGTTCCTTTATATATTCTGGATGATAGATCGTTATCAGAATAGGATGTGCAAATACTTTCTTCCATTCTTCAGGTTCTCTTTTTACTTTCTTGATAGTACCCTCTGATGTACAAAATTTTTAAATTTTGTTGAGATACAGCTTATAAATTTTTTTTCTTTTGTTACACATAATTTTGGTGTCATATCTAAGAATCCATTGTCAAATCCAAGGATATGAAAATTCTTATAAAAGTTTTTGGTTTTAGGTTTTATATTCAGGTGTTGATTCATTCTGAGTGGAAAGCCAGTTGTTTCATCCCCATCTGTTGAAGAGACCATTTTTTTCCCCATTGAATAGTCTTTACACCCTTGTTGATAATCAGTTGACCATAGATGTTTGTGTTTATTTCTGGACTCTCAAATCGATTCCATAGTTCTTTATGTTTATACTAATGTGAGTACCACATTGTTTTGGTTACTCTAGTTTTGTATTACCTTTTGAAATCAGGAAGTCTGAGTCTTCCAACTCTGTTTTTTTTGCTTATTCTTTGTGGCTATTTAGGGCCCGTTGCAATTCCATATTAAACTGAGGATCAGCTTTTCTGTTGCTGCAAAAGAGATTGTTGAAATTTTGATAGAGTTTGCTTTAAATCTGTACATCCCTTTGAGTTACTTTGTGACTTCCAGTCTGTGAAAAGGCTGTAGTCTCTATGTTGTACCTTTTACCCCTGCAAATGGATTTTTTTTTTAAATTTTGTTTTTGGAGTCTTTGTTTCTAGTGTGTGGATATATAGTTTATTTTCTGTCTTCATCTTGTATCCTGTAACTTTGTTAAACTCATTTATTAGCTCCAATAATTTCCTAGTATATTCTTTTGGGTTTACTGTGTAAATCATGTCATCTGTGAATGAATAGAGACAGTTTACTTCTTTCTTTCCTAATGTGAATGCATTTATTTTACTTTTTAAAAAGATTTTATTTATTCATTTAATGTGTGCACACGAGCGGGGGGTCGGGGGAGAGGGAGAAGCAGACTCCCCCACTGAGCAGGGAGCCTGATGTGGGACTCAATCCCAGGACCTAGAGATCATGACCTGAGTTGAAGGCAGACACCCAACCAACTGAGCCACCCCGGTGCCCCGCGTGCATTTTATTTATTGATTTTTTTTTTTTTTCATAATTGTCATTGCTTGAACTTCCAGTTCGGTGTTGAATAGAAATGGCAAGGCAAACCTCTTTGTCTTCTTCCTGGTCTTAGGTGGAAAGCTTCCAGTCTTTGACCATTAACTGTAATGTTAACTGTGGGTTTTTCAGTGATGCTCTTTATCAGTTGCCTTCTATCCCTACTTTGTCAGATGTTCTGTTAAATGTTTGTTAATATTTCTACATATTTTTTAATTAAAAACACTTTTTTCTATTTTTGATTTTCAGTGTCATTTCATTGTGGTCAGAGAACATATTTTGTGTGCTTTCAGTCTTACAAACTTTATTCAAGTTTGTTTGGGGCCCAACATAACTATGTTTTGATGAATGTTCCAAGTGCACTTGAGATGAATCTGTATTATGCTATTGTTGAGTGGAGTGTTCTGTAGATGTCTGTTAGGTAGAGTTTGTTTAAAGTATTGTTCAAGTCTCTCTTCCTTATTGGTGTTGTCCACTTGGTCTATTCATTATCAAAAGGGGGATATTGAAGTCTTCCAACTATTGTTGAACTGTTTCTCCTTTCAATTTATAGTCAGTTTTTTTGTTCCATGTCTTTTAGGGTTCTGTTATTAGGTGTGTATACATTTATAATTGTTATCTTGTTGACAGACCTACCCTTTTATCATTATATAGTATTCTTTGTCTCTTGTAATAGATTTTGTCTTAAAGTTTATTTTGTTTGGAATTAGTATAGTTAGTCATCCCAGCTGTCTTTTGGTTACTGTTAGCATGAAGTATCTTTTTCCATCCTTTTACTTTCTTTTTTAAATTAAATTAAATTTTAAAAGATTTTTTTATTCATTTGAGAGAGAGAGCACGCAAGAGCATAAGTGTGGGGGGGAGGGTCAGATAGAGAGGGAGAGCAGACTCTGTGCTGAGCAGGGAGCCCGATGCAGGGTTCAGTCCCAGCACCCTGGGATCATGACCCGAGCCAAAGGCAGACACTCAACTGACCGAGCCACCCAGGCACCCCCATCCGTTTAAGGCACACAGCTTGTGTCTTAGAACTTGAGTCTTTTGTGGGCAACATATAGTTGGATCTTTAAAAAAAAAAAAAAAAAATCGGTTTTGCCACTATCTGCCTTCTAATTTTAGGAATTTAACCAATTTACCTTTAAAGTAATTACTGATTAGGAGGAATTTCTGCGTTATTGCTGTTTGTCTTCTATATATTTTATATCTTTTTTACTCTTCAATTCTTCCATTACTGCCTTCTGTGTTTCTTTGCAGTGTATTATTTTAATTCCTTGTATCTTATTTACTATATATTTTTGAGTTATTTCTTAGTGGTTGCCCTAGGATTACAATTAACATTTTAATTTGTAATAGTCTAGTTCAGATTAATACCATTTTAATTTCATCAGTGTATAAAAACTGTACTCCTATAGCTCCACTCCCCCTTATGGTGCTTTTGTCACAAGTTGTATCTTTATACATTGTATGCCCATCTGATAAAAAATTGTTCCTTTATGCAACTGTCATTCAAATCAAAAAGGAGAAAAGAGATACAGATGAAAAATACATTTATATTTTAAATTTTTTAAAGATTTTATTTATTTGGGGGAGAGAGAGAGAGAACGCATGTGCGCACAAGTGGGGGCAGGGGCAGAGGGAGAGGGACAAGCAGACTCCCTGCTGAGCAGGGACCCGGATGCGGGGCTTAATCCCAGTACCCTGAGATCATGATATGAGCTCAAGTCAGGCACTTAACTAACTGAGCCACCCAGGTGCCTGGAAAATACATTTATACTGTCTTTTGAAAGTGTATGTCTTTGGACCAAAAACCTTGAGAGGAATGTCTTTTTTTTTTTTTTTTAAAGATTTTATTTATTTATTTGACAGAGATAGAGACAGCCAGTGAGAGAGGGAACACAAGCAGGGGAGTGGGAGAGGAAGAAGCAGGCTCATCGCAGAGGAGCCTGATGTGGGGCTCGATCCCAGAACACCGGGATCACGCCCTGAGCCAAAGGCAGACACTTAACTGCTGTGCCACCCAGGCGCCCCAAGAGGAATGTCTTAATATGTCTTTTATATTTGATATAATATGTTTTGATATGTCTTTTATATTTACCTATGTAGTTACTTCTATCAATGTTCGTTATTTCTACATGTGGATTCAAGTTACTGTCTAGTGTCCTTTCATTTCAGCATGAAGGACTCACTTTAGCATTTCTTGTAGGATAGATCCATTAGCAATGAATTCTTTCAGATTTTCTTCCTTTGAGAATGTATTGTTTTTTTCGTTCAATTTTGAAGGATAATTTAACAAGATAAAGATTCTCAGTTGATAATTTTACAAGATAAAGATTGTTAGTGTTTTTTCCTTCTGAAACTTTGATTATGTCATCCCACTGCCTTCTGGCCTTTATGGTTTCTGATGAGAAGTCACCTGTTAATGATATTGAGGATCCCTTGTATGTGATGAGTCACTTCGTTCTTGCTTCTTTCAAGATTCTCTCTTTGTCTTTGAACTGCTTGATGAAGATGTGCCTCAGTGTGAATTTCACTGAATTTCTCCTGTTTGGAGTTTGGAGAACTTCCTGGATATATAGATTAATATATTTCATTAAGTTTGAGACATTTTTAGTCACTATTTCTTCAAATATTTCTGCTCTTTTCTCTCTTTCCTCTCCTTTTGGGACTGCCATTATGCTTGGTGTGCCAGATGGTGTCCCACAAATCTCTTAGGCTTTCTTATATTTTCTTCATTAATTTTTGTGTCTGATCCCCAGATATATTTCAGTTGACCTCTCTTTAAGATTACTGGTTCTTTGTCCTGCCTTCTCAAATCTGGTGTTGAGCCTTTATAGTGAATTTTTCATTTCAGTTATACTTTTCAACTCCAGGATTTCTATCTGATTGTTTTAAAAATAATTTCTCTTTATTAATATTCTTCATCTGGTGAGCCAGAGTTCTTATGCTTTCCTTTAGTTCTTTAGGCATAATTTCCTTTTGCTTTTGAACATATTTAAAACAGATTTAAAGTCGTTGTCCACTAAGTCTAATGTTTTCCTTAAGGAGAGTTTCTAGTGATTGCTTTTTTCCCTTGTGTATGGACTGTTCCTTCTTGTTTCTTTATATGCGTGTAATTTTTTGTTGAAGTTGGACATTTTGAGTATTATAATATGGCAGCTGTGGAAATTAGGCTCCTCTTTCTCCAGAAGTGTTGCTAGTTGTAGTTGTAGTTGTTGTTAGTTTAAGAACTTTCCTGAACTAATTTTGTAAAGTACGTATTTGTCACGTGTGCCCACTGAAGTTTGTGTCTGTGTTCTGTCAGCTAATGATTGGACAGGTATTTCCTTAAACATTTGGTACCAAAAATGTCTCCCAATATCTTCAGAAGGGTGTTGTGCTTCTGTTGGAATATTTTATTCCTTGAGCACTCAGCCACCCTACAACTCTGGTTAGCCTTAATTTCCTGTTTGCGTAGAGGTCAAGGTCATCCAGAAGTGAGAGTGTAGGGACTTCTTGGGTAGGATAAACTCAGTGAGATCCACACCGACAATCTTAATCAAACAGTTGAAAGACAAAGAGAGAATCTTGAAAGAAGCAGGAGTGAAGTGACTCCTCACATACAAGGAATCCTCAGTATTATTTAACAGCTGACTGTTCCAACTTCTTACCAGAAACCGTAGAGGCCAGGAAGTGGTGGAATGACATAGTCAAAGTACTGAAAGAAAAAAACTGTCAACCAAGAGCTGGCAAAATTCCTGAGCATGTGCACAGCTCTGGGCATGCATGTTGCATCCTAGATTCCCAGGAATCTGTTGAAGCTGTTCAAGGTCCTTATTTCTCAAAATAGCTCATTGCACAGCCTTTCCTCTCAAGGTTTTGGTCAGTTTATTTGCACCAACTGTTATTTATTGCATCAGGCAGCAAGTACTGAAAACGTCTGCTTGTATATGTTTTTGACAAACACCCCTTGTGTCCTGTAGTGGCTTTAGCTTGGGGGATGTCTGAATTAGCAGCATTAGGTGAGTTAAAGCAAGACTTTTCACATGTATTCCAGGGAGCCATTAGATTGGTCAAAACAAATGATTTCAGTTTGTTTCCAAATGAGGTTTGTTTTGCTGTACCAGTAGTACCAGGAATATGGGCTGTTGTTTTCGCAGCCACCACTGATCTAGCCCAGGACAGGACGAGAGTAAGTTAAATGCCGCAAAGGCCTATGTTCTTACTAAGATTTAGCTGTTTTTCTTGAATAAGTACCCCCTGGATTGCTATAAGCTTTTGGTTTAGTTTCTGGTGTTCTGGAAAAGTTGATTCTGACAGTTTTTTGTTGCTTTTGCTGTTTCTTATGCCAGCATTTTGCCAACGTTACTCCCATCTATTTATTATACTACACTTGTTTTCAGGCTACCTGTATGTATGAGTATAAAGTGAATTTCATGTTTCACGTAGCATACAATGGGTCAGAGTATTCTCTTTCTCAGTGCTTTATTTTTCAAGGATTTTAGGTGCTTAAAGAGATGCAATATAAATAAAGGTTTTCTGGCTGTTATAAACACTACGTAAGCACCCTTTAATTACATTTTTGCTTACTTTGTGTAATTTGTGGATAAAGTTTTGATAGTGGAATTGCTAGGTGAGAATATTAATTTTTGATAGGTTTTGCTAAATTGCCCTTTTAAATGTATCAGTTTACACTTTCACCAGTAGTATATGAGGGTGTTTGTTTCTTCACACCTTTCCATTATTGGGTATTTAGACCTGTTCATCTTCAGAAAATTTGTGGTTGAGAAAGAGCATCTCTTTAATTTCCTATTCCTTCATTTTAAAAATATTTTTTAAAAAAAGATTTATTTATTTATTTTAGAGAGAGAGGGTGGGGGGAGGGTCAGAGGGGGAGAGAGAGAGAGAAAATCTCAAGCAGAGCATGGAGCATGGAGCATGAAGCCTGACACGGGGCTTGATCTCGCAACCCTGAGATCATGACCTGAGCCAAAATCAAGAGTCAGATGCTTAATTGACTGAGTCACCCAGCCACCTCCGTTTTTAAAAATGTCTTTTTTTGTGTGTATTTTGTATTTATACCTTCTATCGTTTTTTTGTTTTCCTTTTTAAGAAAAATTTATAAAATATTTGTCATGTTCTAGGGACACCTGGGTGGCTCAGTTGGTTAAGCGTCCAACTCTTCCTTTGATGTCAGGTCATGATTTCAGGGTCGTGAGATTGAGTTCTGTGTCAGGCTTGGCGCTTAGCAGGAAGTCTGCTTGAGATTTTCTCTCCCACTCCCCCCCGCCCCCCGGTCCCCTGCTTGTGCATGTGTGCTCACTGTCTCTCTCAAAGTCTTTTTAAAAATGTTAATGATTTGTAATAAAACTGTTAAAGAATTTGTTTATGATGTTTTCAAAATGAACTTAAAAGGGGCGCCTGGGTGATTCAGTCAGTTAAGCATCTGCCTTCCACTCAGGTCGTGATCTTGGGGTCCTGGGATCAAGCCCCGCATCGGGCTCCCTGCTCACCGGGGAACCTGCTTCTCTCTCTCCTCCCCACTCGTGCTGTCTGTCTCTTAAATAAAATATTTTAAAAAATGTACTTAAGATTTTTTGAAGGGTTTTCAAATGGACAAAGAGAAAAGGCAGAAAAAGCTTCCTTTTTCATAGTCTTGTAAAAGGGAGAAATATAGTTTAGAAAATGGCAAGTTTTGTCCAAACATCTTTATGCTCTTTTTTATAGTTAATTAATAGCACAATTGAATATTGGCTAATATTACTGCTAACTGACTATCTACTGTATATGAGGAATTTCATTTTATTTATCTTGGGAACGCCTTGCCAGATGTCAACATTCTTTTGTACAGATAAGGAAATTTGGTCCCTGAAAGTTGATGGTGTTCAGTCAAAATCCATAGCTGTGTTCCAGACAGAGCTAAGATTTGAATACAGATCATCTCTCAGACTTCAGAGCCCATATACTTCTTATATACCAAATTATCTCTCCATCAGGGTATTTCCCAGTTTCCTTACAGAGAGAAGGGGCCTGGGTGAGACAAATAATACAGTTGTGTTTTTCTCAGTCATTAAAGATAGTACCAAAGGAATAGCATTTCTTAGTATGTTCTTGCAGAGATGTTTTATATACATACAAAGAATGTATGTATGCACATACAAAGGATACATATAAGTATGTATCCTTTAAAAGAAGACTATTTTATTTTATTTATTTTTTTTTTTTTAAAGATTTTATTTATTTATCTGACAGAGATAGAGACAGGCAGCGAGAGAGGGAACACAAGCAGGGGGAGTGGGAGAGGAAGAAGCAGGCTCATAGCAGAAGAGCCTGATGTGGGGCTCGATCCCAGATCGCCGGGATCACGCCCTGAGCCGAAGGCAGACGCTTAACCGCTGTGCCACCCAGGCGCCCCTAAAAGAAGACTATTTTAAAGAGAGTGCACACACATGAGCAGGAGGAGGGGCAGAGGGAGAGAGACAATCTCAAGTGGGCTCCGCACTCAGATGCAGGGCTCAATTCCATGACCCTGAGATCACGACCTGAGCCGAAATCACAGGTCATTCACCCAGCCGACAGAGCCACCCAGGTACCCCAAATATGTAAACGTCCTATTCTAAACAGTTTTTTTTTTTTTAAGATTTATTTATTAGAGAGAGAGAGAGAGAGCATGCAGTGGTGAGGGGCAGAGGGAGAGGGAGAGAAAGAATCCCAAGCAGACTCCCCGTTAATCGAGGAACCCGATGCAGGGCTCAATCTCATGACCCTGAGATCATGACCCAAGCCAAAATCAAGAGCTGGCCAACCAACTGAGCCACACATGCACCCCACTATTCTAAACACATGGAGCAAGGAAATTTGTATTTGTTGAGCACTTGCTGTGTGCCAGGTACTAGACCTATTTATATTTGAGTGAAGTCCTTAAAACTGGTTGCCTTGAAAAGTACAAATATTTAAAAACTAAGCTTTTACGTAAAAGATTATTGAAAACAAAAATATTAGTAAAACTCATTTGGAATTGCTTTCAGAGCTAATACCATGATATAATGAAATATGGCAGTTCATTATGAATTGATTGTTAAATTAATTCAAAAGCACTAAAAATCGAGAGGCAGATATTGTGACAGGTTGAGAATAAAACTGCATACCGTTGCCGTTGTTTAAAAATGGGGTGTGTGTGTCAGTTACTGGAATAGTGGTTTTGTGTGACCAGGACTTTCCTCTTAACCTTTTCATAAATAGGAATCTTTCACTAACCTGCCAGTGGTGGGTGCTTTTAGATAAATAGAGCTGGATAAGGAGCTACTAAAGAGAAAAGAGAGCTGGGGAAGATGAGGAAAGAAAGCTCCCCTTCCCTGTACTGTGAAGAAGACTTTGTAAGGAAGATTCATAAATTATAGCGGTAATTTTAAGTAGTTTCTCCTGAAGTCGAAATAGTGAATCAAGAACTTTGACTTTCTGCTTAGGAAACTTATGGAAAACAAAAGTGTGAATATAAAAATGGAGAAAAGGCTCATTGAAGTCCATTTTGTATCCTACTAGTATGGTAACAAACAATTGAAAAGCAGCAGATACCATCTAAGTTTTTCAACTTACGTTTAGCATTTAAAAAAATGTATATTATGAGTATATTATAGTCTTAAATGTATATTTAATACATATTTATACTGTTGCTTGCTATTTACTGAGTATAAATAATACTCTTATTTGATATTTCAGTATTAATATACTTTTAAATGTATGTTAAAGAGTATATTATGACATAGAATTTAGTTTCCTCAGGTTTTCCTTAACGTTACTTTTTTTTTTTTAATTAAAAGACTTTTTAAAGCAGTTTTAGGTTCAGAGCAAAATTGAGCAGAACAAGAAAGATTTCCCATATACCCCCTTCTCCCCGTTATCAGCACCCCCCCCCACCAGAGTGGTACATGTTATGCTTGATGACCCTATATTGACACATTATAATCACCCAGTCCATAGTTTACATTAAAGCTCACCCTTGGTGTTGTACATTCTGTGGGTTTGGACAAATATATAAGGACATGTATCTATCATTATGGTATCACACAGTGTTTTCACTGCCCTAAAAATCCTTTGTGCCCTGCCTGTTCTTCCTTCGCTTCCTCCTCCCCTCCCCCAGCCACAGCAACCATTGATCTTTTAGCAGTTTCCATAGTTTTACCTTTTCCAGAATGTCATATAATAAGAATCAGTACAGTATGTAGCCTTTTTAAGTTGGCTTCTTTCACTTAGTAATAGGTGCTTACAATTCTTCCTCCATTTAAGAATCCACTCATTTATTTTTAGCACTGAATTCTATTATCTGGATATACCACAGTTTATCCATTCACTTACCAAAGGACATCTTGGTTACTTTTAAGTTTTTGCAATTATGAATGAATGTAATTCTCTTAAGTTAGCTGCCATTAACATCTTTTTTGTTTGTTTGTTTTAGAGAGAAGGCAAGAGAAAGCTAGAGTGTGTGCGTGCAAACGGGGTGCGGGTGTGCAGAGGGTTAGGGGAGGGGGGAGGGGAGAGGGGAGAGAGAATCCCAAGCGTACTCCATGCTGAGCATGATCATGACCTGAGCTGAAACCAAGAGTCCAGTGCTTAACCAACTGAGCTCCCCAGGCGCCTCAGCTACCATAAACATATTATGTATATGTTTATATGTGTACGTAAATTCTCTTATTTCAGTAAATACCAAAACACTTAGGAGTGTGATTGCTGCATCGTATGGAAAGAGTATGTTTATTTTTTTTAGAAACTGCCGAACTGTTTTCCAAAGTGACTGCCATTTTGCATTCCCACCAGCACTGAATAAGAATTCCTTTTGTTCCATATCCTTACCAGCTTTTAGTTTTGTCAGTGTTTTGGATTTTGGGCAATCTAATAGGTATGCTTGCTTGCTTTCTTTTCCTGGTAGTTTTTTAAAATTGAGGTATAAGTGACATATAACATTTTATTTATCTCCGGTGTACAATGTAATGATTCCATATTTGTGTACATTGGGAAATGATCACAAGAAGCCTAGTTAACATCCATCATCATACATAGTTACAAAAAACAGTTTTTCTAAGAAAAATAATTTTTTTTAAAGATTTTATTTATTTATATGAGAGAGAGAGAGAGACAGACCACAAGCAGGGAGAGGGGCAGAGGGAGAAGCAGACTCCCCTCTGAACAGGGAGCCTGATGTGGGGCTCGATCCCAGGACCCTGAGATCACGACCTGAGTCCAAGGCAGACATTTAACCAACAACCGCCTAGGCGCCCCTTAAAGAAAAATAATTTTTTAAAAATCTAGATTTGTTTTATCAGGTTCATCAGTTTACAATTCCTTAGGGACATGATATGGAGCAGTTTTCATGTTTGTCATTTATGTATCTTCTTTGATGTCTCTTGTCTTTTGCCCATTTATAAATTGGTTTGTTTTCTTATTGTTGAGTTTCAAGAGTTATTTGTACTTAACTCTTTGTACATGACAGTCCTTTACTATATTGTAGTCTTTAGAATATTTTCTTCCATTCTATGGCTTGTCTTCTCATTCTTGGTCTTAAATCTCTTAATTTTTATGTTCACTCTCCCTCTTTCCCCTCTCTTTTTCTTGCAAACTATTAACTAAAGAAACTAAATTTTATACCCTATAGATTTTGAGTCTTAGATTAAGGTTATTTGCTTATTTTTGTAAGGCTGGTATATGTGTCCATCAGAGAGAACATTAAGGTGTAGTTTCTTTCTTTTTCTTTGTGAGATCTTAGCAGCTGTTGAAAAGCATTGCCAGTATCCATTTTTAAATTGCTGATTAAGTGGCAATAGTCCTTCATTTCTTTGTTTATTAGGTGGAAGATATTACCAAAAGAAACTTGTTGCATCAACACTTTGTATAGGAAATTCAGAATAAATGCTTTCCCCCCTTTATTTACCAGCTATTGTAAATAATGAGATGGTTCTCTAGTATCCTCCGAAGTGACCAATGAGTTTTATTTTTGAGTATCATTGTGAACTCATGGATTTAAATATATTTGATACATTTTAGTTCACTGCAATTATTTTATTAATTTTTGGTCAGTGGGAGCATCTTCTTGTTGGCTTCTGAGTCCTTTCTTTTGACTTGATTCCAAGCATCTTTCATAACTCTTTACTTCTTTTATGACATGGTATTTCAGCCTCATCATGTATATATTCTGCTCTTAGACCTGGTATCATCTAATCAAAATACCTAATAGTTCCTAATAGTGTGTTATGTTGTTAGGTTCACACAACTTAATATGTATTTATGTCATGACAATTTAGTAGACATCTGAAAAAAAAATACATAATTGAAAGAGAAAATAATATTTTTATTTCATTCTTAAATAACTAAAATTAATGGTTTGCCTGTGCCTGCTGGATACTGTACATATTAATACTTTGTAATCAGATTGGACATTGCCACTCTCATTTCTTGTCTCATGTTGATTTTCGCATGGTACTTTAAAAAAAATTGTGGCAACTACTCCCCAAAATCTCACTTCACAAAGATATGTCATTGAAAGGAATGTCATTCAACCTAATGTTGAAACTGAACTTCTTTTAGTTTGTACGGTGTCTGAAAGATGTTGGATGCTACTGCTTGTCTCAAATTGAAGATACCCCATGGCTCCTGTATGGACTTGGCTTATGATGCTCTGGGTGCCTCAGCGCACTGTTTGGGAACCATAGACTAGATACTTCTGTCCAGTTTCTGTTGTAACCAGTGGTGTGCATTTTAAGTTTATTGTTTTGTTTCTGTTTTTGTTTTGTTTTGTTTAGTAATCTCTACACCTAACATGGGACTTGAACTCACAACCTCCAGATCAAGAGTTGCATGCTCTTCTGACTGAGCCAGCCAGGTGCCCCCAATAGTGTGCATTTTAAAAGTTATTGTTAAATAAAGTTTGTTGGTCCTTCCACTCTCCAGTTAAGTTCTCATTTAAGATTTACTTGAGAATAGATTATGTGATTATGAAATGTGGCAGGAAAGAGGCCTGTCTCCGCACGCCCCCTAAAGAATATACCATTCCTTTAAAAATGTTCTGTTTCTCTGTTAAGTACCGAGTGATATTTATTATGATTTTTTAAATGAGAAAACTTTTTTGTCCTTTGTATTAGAGTGACAGCTAGTGATAGCACTTTTGATTTTGCTTAAAGACAATAGTCCGGTGTGGGTTTTCCCCTGATATTTAATAAACATACATACTCTTTGATTTGGACAGCTGTATGTAGGATTAAATTGTGTCCTTTCCAGTCTTCCACCTTGGAGGCAGAAGGTGGAATTATTTTCTATATGTTTTAGCTGCTCATTTTCTAACACCTGACATTCTCTTTTTTTTTTTAATTATTTATTTTAGAGAGTGCGTGAGCAGGGGGAGGGGCAAACAGAGGTGGGAGGAGCAGACTCCCTGCTGAGTGGGAAGCCCCCGGGGGATGGGGGGACTCAGTCTCAGGACCCTGAGGTCATGATCTGAGCTGAAACCAAGAGTCCGAGGCTTAACTGACTGTGCCAGGCGCCTCAACACCACCTGACATTCTAATCCTCAGAGTCTGAACTTTCACTTTCACTTTAAAGCTATGCTCTTTATTTTGTTATTTTTGATACTGAAGTCCAGTTGACACAGAATGTTACATTAGTTTCAGGTGTACAGAATAGTGATTCCACAACTCTGTATGTTATACAGTGCGCACCACAAGTGTGGCTACCATCTGTCACCATACAACGCTATTACAATACCATCGACTGTATTCCCTGTGCTGTACCTTTCATCCCTGTGATTTATTCACTCCGTAACTGGAAGCCTGTGCCTCCTACTCCTCTTTACCCATTTTGCTCAACCGCCCACCCCCGTCCCCTCTGGCAACCATTAGTTTTGTTCTCTGTATTTATGAATCTGTTTCTTTTTTGGTCTCATCTGGAGGTTGATTATACAGATTGCATTATGTCAGTTTCCTGAACTAACTAGTTTTTTTGTTTTCTTGTCATTAGCTGTATGTTAGATGTCAGCATTGAAAAGGCATTCATACGTTCATTTTCATTGTAATGAACTTCCTAATTTTACGTTTTAAAATTTTCTTTTACACATATATCTTGTCTTAGGTAAATTGTTTTAATCAGTGACACTGAGAATGTTGGGGAGCTGAGTGGAAGACATGAAATCACTATGTCATTCAGCGAATTTCTGTGAGTGGCTTGTGGGACTCTAATGTTTATTTGTTTGGATAATCTCCTGGGGATAGGGAAGAAACTAAAGATTAAGTCTGATAAATAATATATAAGAAAGGTACAGAAAAGAAACAGTAACTCACATAAAGAGTATTAATCTCTATTAAAGTACAGCCCTAAACAAATGTTAGAAGATCTGAAAGGACTAATTATATAACAGCTGAATTGGATGGCAGTTGGTCTATAGGGATGTGTTGTCAATCCTGTAAATGTGAATACGAGTTTGCATTTCCTGGGCACAGGTCATAAACCTCAAACATACTGTCATGGGAGGAATTTCATTGTTGATGATATGAACTACTCTAAACTTTATCTGCTTCATTTGAAGGATTATATCTGTCCCATTTTGTTTATAAACTTAAAAACATTTTTTCTTGGACAATAATATTGATATTTTAAGAGAAATCCCTTTTCTTTTATTTCTTTTTAATTTTTTAAAGATTTATTTATTTGAGAGAGAGAGAGAGAGTGTGTGTGCGTGTGTGTGTGTGTGTGTGTGTGTGTGCAAGTCGGGGGAGAGGCAGGAGGAGAGAATCTCAAGCAGATTCCTGGCTGAGCATGGAGCCTGATGTGGGATCATGACTTGAGCTACAGTCATTCTTGGACACTTAACTGACTGAACCACCCATGTGCCCCTTTTATATGATTTTAAAGTAAGATTGGCAGGGGCGCCTGGGTGGCACAGCGGTTAAGCGCCTGCCTTCGGCTCAGGGCGTGATCCCGGCGTTGTGGGATCGAGCCCCACATCAGGCTCCTCTGCTATGAGCCTGCTTCTCCCTCTCCCACTCCCCCTGCTTGTGTTCCCTCTCTCGCTGGCTGTCTCTATCTCTGTCAAATAAATAAATAAAATCTTTAAAAAAAAAAAAGTAAGATTGGCAGTATTCCTTTTTTGTAAGACGTGATTTTCTAAAGTTTTTTTTTTAAAGATTTTATTTATTTGAGAGAGAGAGAGAGAGAGAGCATGAGTAGGGGGAGGGGCAGAAGGTGAAGTAGACTCTTCACTGAGCGGGGAGCCTGATGTGGGACTTGATCCCAAGACTCTGGGATCATGATCTGAGCCGAAGGCAGATGCTTAACCAACTGAGCCACCCAGGCGCCTGATTTTTTTGTTTTAAAAATGTATCAGAAAAATTCATAAGATAGTTTAAGGTATCAAATAGTACTTGTGCAGAGTTACTACAGGGGGCTGAGACTGTTGTCCACAGAAGACCTGCCTGCCGGGTCTGTCCTTGGCTGGTGTTGGAGAACTTGACTATTAAGTTTCCTACAGTATGTAAAACTTTCCTAAATGAGAATAGTGGCTTACTGTGTCTCAACTGTTGGTAAAAGCGGTGTGGTTTCTGCTGAATACCTGCTTTCTTTCTGGGAGTCTGGAATTCTGGTACATAACTCGGCTCCACAGAGACCTTGGGCTCAGTCTAAGGAGCTGCCCCGCAGACGACACTTCACATGTTACTGTTGCTGGAAGGAAGAGTTCAGCTTGTTTCTGTGACCCCACTGCAGGAGGATTCTTGGAAGCTTGAGCCTGGTGTCCTCTGGACTTCTCTCCACTTGCCTTTTCCTTGGCTATTTTTGGTTTGCATCCTTTCATGTACTAAATCTCAGCCATGAGTATGACTCTGTGCCCAGTTATGTGGGTCATGGAGTGATCTTGGAGGCCCCCCAGTGCGGTACTGAAAGACACTGTAAAACCCTATCTCATTCTTGCATCCCCCAGTCTTATTTTTTTCCTTTTAGCTATTTCTTTGTTATTTATGTCCTTATTTCTAAATGATAAACTGCTATTTTATTTATTTATTTTGTTTTTTAGATTCCAGTTTTAGGTATGGTGTATTAACTGGGTGTTATGGTAGATGATGATTTAGGTCTCATAGCCTTTCCTGAATTCCCTCCCTTTAGCCCTCTGATATAATCATGCCTGTCACAGTGTTTGACTGAATCAGTGTTCATTGTTTTCGTTATGATGACTGGATAAATATTGTGTAATGCCGAGCCAGGCAGTAGAATACAATTTTGTTTTCTCATCTACTTTTTAATTTTCCTAACAGTTAATGGTTATCTCTTATTTTTAATTTGTTTTTCTATTCTGTTCCTATGACAGATTTATTCCAAAAGCTCCAGCAGCTCTTTACCAGATCTTACTATTCTTTTCCATGTGTCCAGAGGTCTGTAAATCTCATTGTCCTCGGGAGCTCTTCTTCCTCCTGTGTCACTGTGAACTGTGTCACTAGTTGGTCACATGCCTGCTTTTCCTGGGGCTGCCTTTGCTGCTTTCCAGGGTTGCACTCAGGTCGTTGGGATTCTTGAGTAAGTGTATGGGAAGTACCTTCCTTGACACTGTGTGTCTGAAAATGTCTTTATTCTCCCTATATGCTTGCTTTCTTATTTATTTATTTATTTATTTAGTTTATTTATTTATTTGACAGAGAGACACAGCCAGCGAGAGAGGGAACACAAGCAGGGGGAGTGGGAGGGGAAGAAGCAGGCTCCCAGCGGAGGAGCCTGATGTGGGGCTCGATCCCAGAGCACCGGGATCACGCCCTGAGCGAAGGCAGACGCCTAACGACTGTGCCACCCAGGTGCCCCAATTCTCCCTATATGCTTGGAACTAATTTTCTTTCAGAATTTAGAATCTACTTTCTTTACTGTCTTTAAATTTCCAGTGTTCCTGTTGGCAAATTGTCCCTGATCCTTTGTAAGTGCTCTTCCTGGAGGAATCTATTTTAGTATCCTCTTTCTATCCCCTTGTGCTCTGAAACTTCATAACGTGCTTTGGTGTGGGTCTCTTCATTTATTGTGTGGGGTGCTTAGTGGTCTCTTGTGATCTGAGCACTCTTATCCTTTAATTTTGAGAAATTTGAAGAACAGAATACATTGTGTGTGCAGATACTGTTCACAAAATTTGGCATTCCCAAATAGTAGGTTAATACTGAGTAGAGTTTCAGTATGTAATATATTAATGAGTTAGTATTTGGGTTCTCTTGTAGAGATTTAGGTTGGAGACTCTTAGTTTACTGCTTATTTTTAAAAACTAGAAAAACAAGGAAAAGCTGCTTCTAATGAATTTTAGCTTGGTATTTATTAATAAAGAGCATTTATAAAATGCTGAATTTGTTTGACTTGTAAACTAGTTCAGCAGGTTATTGGTTTTCTGGAATAGGTCTTTTTCTGTGTTGATATTATCAAGTTTAATAAACCATTAGAGTTATTCTCGAAAGCTCATTTCAGGAGACTTTAATTTAGCAATCTTTCTTTCTTCCCTACTTATATTACTTTGTCCTTTTGCATGGGTGAGTGATTCTTATTACATGTACTGATTAATACTGATACCTGAGTAGAAAAGACTATTTTAAGAATAGTGTATATCATAGTTCTTTGGAGAAAAAGTGAATGTTTTTATGCCACTATTTAGTTAAATTGAGTCTAGTTTTATGAAACTTTTTTTTGCTTATAAATTATTTTTTTGCTTATAAATTAAAACTGTCATAAAAGTGCTTTACACTTTTAGTACTTTTTGTCAGATGTCGAAGAAGTAACATTTTTTATCTTTAGTATAGTGTAACCCCTGCATTTGTACTGTATTTTATATGCCATATATATACTTTAATATTTTAATGTTTGTGCAGTAATATTTTCAATTTGTTTAACCACTTTGCTTCTAAGATTTTGCCATCTCATGCCCTTTTTTTCCTTTACAGTTTTAAACACGTTTCTTCATTAAAAACTATGGTGACGAAAAAACCCCATTTTTTTACCTGCAGTTCTCTCTGGAGGAAAGATTAAAAGAGACATTCCTATTGTAGTGATTTGGGGTATAGGGGCAGTGGGATGTTTATGGTAGGGGTGGGAGTAGGAATATTTGAAAAGGAGGTTCTGTATTTTTTAATGGCTCATGATCACAGTCATCTCTGTGTGTAGCATCCATGGCTTTTCCCTTCTGTGAGATTTTATTGAGATATAATTGATATTCAGTGAAATGTATAGTTTAGTAAATTTTAACAAATGTGTACATATATATAGCCCACATGCCTGTTAAGATATAGCACATAGCTGTCAACCCAGAAAATTCTCTCCTGCTGTTTTGTCCTCAGTGCCTGGTTCTGCCCCACACCCTCACAACCACAGTTTTAAATTCTTTTGAATTGTTTCAGAACTTCGTATAAACAGAACCATACATTATGTGATCTTTGTGTCTGGGTGTGCTGACTTGAAATCCATCTGTTTTGTTGTGTGTAGGAGTAGTTTGTTCCTTCTCAAAAACGCTAATATTTAAAAAATGCTAATATGAGTATATTGTAGTTTCTCTAGTCTCTTGATGAAAATGTAGACGTTTCTAGTTTTTATGAATAAAGTTACTCTGATCATAAGTCTTTGTGGATATGTTTCCATTTCTCTTGGGTAAATAGCAGTGGAATTGCTAGGTCATATAGTAGGATTTAACGAAAGATACTGTCAAACACTTTCCGAAAGTGGTTAAACTTTACATTCCCACTGGCAATGTATTAAACTTCCTGATGTTCCACATCTTCACCAGTGTTGGGAATGATCTCGTTCCATTTAAATTTCAGCCATTCTAGATAGTGTTTTTTGATAGTTTACCCGGTTTTAATTTGCATTTCTTCAGTGTTTAGCGAGTTGGAGCTTTTTCGTGGGCTTCTTGACCAGTCATATATTTTTCTTTGTAAATTGTTTGCTCAACTCTTTTGCCCATTTTTTTTTTCTGGATTGTTTGTCTTTTTATTATTGAATTGTAAGGAGTTCTTTATATATTATGGATATAACTTTTTTGTCAGGTATGTATTCTGTAAATGTCTTTTCCAAGACTGGCTTGACTATTCATTTTCCTAATAGTGTTTTTTAATGAGCAGAAGTTTTTACTTTTGATAAGGTCCAGTTTTTCCATCTTTAGTGTTACAGTTAATGTGTTCTGGTCCTGTCTGAGAAATTCTTAACCCGATGTCTCAAAAATCTGTTTTTCTTTAGAAGTTTTATAGTTATTGGCTTTTAAATTTTGCATGTATGATTTATCATGAATTACATTTTGTGTATGATGTGACAGAGTGGCTTGAGCTTCTCTTTTTTTTCACATGGTTATCCAACACCATTTGTTGAAGACTTTCCTTTCCCCTATGAATTCCTTTGGAGGCTTTATTGAGAATCAATTGACTATATGGGTCTCATTCTGAATTTTGTTTTGTTTCACCAACGTATTTGTCTTTCCATACTCCAATACCATACTGATTAATTTAACTTTAATAACTGCACTTTTTCAAGATGGTTTTGGCTTTTCTAAGTTTTGTGCATTTCTAAAAATTTTAGGATCAGCTTGTCAATTTCTTTCAAAAAGCTTGCTTTTTTTAAAAATCTTATTGGTGTATAATTTACATGCTGTAAAATGCACCCAGTTGGAAGTGTACAGTTATTGTGTTTTGACAGTTGTGTATACCTATGAAACCATCACCACAATCATGATGTAGAACATTTTATCACCCCCCAAATTCTCTTTTACTTCTTTGCATTCACTTTCCCGGCCTACCCCATCTGGCCAACAGTACCTCTGATTGGCTTTCCATCACTACAGATTAGTTTTGCTTCTTTTGGAATTCCATATACATGGACTCATGCAGTGTGTATTCTTTTGTGTCTGGTTTTTGGTTCATTGTATTTAAGACTCATCTGTGTGGTTGTATCTGTCAGTAATTCATTCTTTCTTATTGCTGAATAATATTTCATCATGAGGATATATCATAATTTGTTAACTTTTGCTTTTTGATAGATATTTGGGTCATCTTCAGTTTTTGTCTATCCTAAGTAAAGGTAACATGAACTTTCACTGACAAGTCTTTGGGTGCGCTTACATTTTCATTTCTCTTAAGTAAATACTTGGAAGTGGAATTGTTAGGTGATAAAAGTGTATGTTGGGACGCCTGGGTGGCTCAGTTCCTTAAGTGTCTGCCTTCAGCTCAGGTCATGATCCCAGAGTCCTGGGATTAAGTGCTGCATTGGGCTCCTTGCTCAGCAGGGAGTCTGCCTCTCCCTCTGCCTGCTGCTCCCCCTGCTTCTGACAAATAAATAAAATCTTAAAAAAAAAGTGTATGTTAATTTTACAGGAAACTATTAAGTACTTTTTCAAAGTGATTGTGCTGTTTTAACTTACTGTCGGTAGCAGATGAGAGTACCAGTTGCTCCACATTGATGTCCACACTTGGTACTGGTAGTCCTTTTAATTTTAGTGATTATAGTAGGTATATAGGAGATAATGTGATTTTAATTTGCATTTCCTTGAAGAGTATGATATTGAGCATTGTTTTCATGTGCTTTTTGATTATTTGTGTATTTTCTTTGGTGAAGTATCTGTTTGTATCTTTTGCTTGCTGTTATTATTTGCTTGTTATTTTTTAATTAGTTTGTCTTATTGATTTGTAAGATCATATATATCTTATAAATTGTATATATACATATGCATGCTTTTTCCTAAAGAAACGAGTTCTTTGTCAGATATATGTATTACAAATATTTTCATCCAGTACATAGCTTGTCGTTTATTTTTCCTAATTTAATTTTCTTTCGGTGTGTAGATAGTAACTTTTGATGAAATCTCATTTTTCAATTTGTTCTTTTATGGTTTGTACTTTTTGTGTCCCAGCTGAGATATTTTTGCCTATATTTACTTGTTTTTGTCATTTACTGAGAGAGTTCTGTGATAATGATAATTGGGGATTTGTCTGTTTCTCTCTTTAGTTCTGTCAATTTTGCTTCCTGTATTTGAAGTTCTGTTGTTAGGCGTGTACATGTGTAGAATTGCGTCATTTATGACTGTGGGAATGTCCTTTATTTCTGGCAGTGCGTCTTGTCTTGCAGTCTGTTTTGTCTGGTATTGTAGTGATTCCACCTTTCTGGTGTTTTGTGTTTGTATGGTATATCTTTTCCATTCATTTGCTTTTAACTTGTGTAGTAATTATTTTTAAAGTGGATCTCCTATAAACAGCGTATTGTTGAATCTTGCTTTTTGTGCACTCTGATTATCTCTGCCTTTTTATTGGAATGCTTAGTCCATTGCCTGTAATGTAATTATTGGTTTTACTTCTATATTGCAGTTTGTTTTCTGTGTAATTAATCTTTTCTTTGGAGGTTTTCTTTTTTCTTCTTTTGCTTCTGGCTTCCCATGTGATCTCCATTAACACTGAGGTGGGGTGGCCTCCTTACCACTGGGTGATGGTGAAAATCCTAACTCTTCACTAGACCTCCTGAGACTACCCAGCAGGAATGGAGTGGGGCGCTTAGTTACAGTTTGGGGGTGGAAGTCCAGATTCTTCATGTGGTCTCCACTGACACCCTTGCAAGAGCAGAGCACTCTTACCAGCTGGCAGGTGTGAAGGGCCCAGCTCCCCACCTGGGGTACCCCTGTGACGGTACAAATCTAATCTCCCTCTTACTGGTGTGGTTGGGGCAGGACTACAGATTTTTCCTGGTGTTTGCCTGGAGCTGTTTACTAACTCCACTATTATCTAAAAGTTTTCATCTTGCAGGGCAACCCCTGTCCTGGTCCTTTGGCTAGAGAGAGCAGGCTTTTGTTGTTTAATCTATGCCCAGCAGTGTTTCTGGGTTTTGGACTTCGTGAGTTCCAAATCTGGAATGTAGAGGTAAAAAGAAAACTCTGGGAACTACCAGCTCTTTTGTTCTTGGAATCCTGAGGTCCCTAACCCACCAGCTGTCTTCACTCAGTCTGTTGTCTTTTTTTTTTTTAAATCTAGTATCCAGGAGTTTTAGTTGTACTTACCAAGAGGAGTTGGGGTAAGTATTCTTTTTACAGATATTTACAAATTTACATCAGTTCTTCTGTTGCCTTAGAAGTAGGAATTTCTGATTTTTGTTTTATTTTCTTACCTTTGGCTGTTCATACTCAGATTTACCATGGACCCTCTGAGACCGCTTCTGCGCTTTTATTTGGTGAAGTGTAGGCTTGCTGTGGCTCCCCAGTGCTCCAGTGTGTCCTCATGGAAACATATTGTTGCTTTTAATCATCCTGTATTCAGGCCTTCACCCCTTCAGGGATGCTGTTAGCTGCTGCCCTTCTTTCTACTCATTCTCAACTATAGGGGAAGCAAGTCAACAAATATTTGTCTAGAATAGTTTTTGCAAGATAATCTATTGAATGCCTTATGAACAAACCTGTCTTCTTTATCAGTCTAGGATGGAAACTAATGATAGTAAATGAACTGGGAGAACATGTGCGTGTAGGCATAAGTTACAAAGTGCTGCAGGGCAGGAGAGAACGACCTAAGTCTGTGTGGCATTTGGTTGTATATATTCCTGCCCTCACTCCTCTTACTGCCAGTTTTGTCACTTCCAGGCTTTGGAATTGGTGATGACTCAGCTCCCACATCAAGCCTGGTGTCCTCAGCTGGGCACTCAGTTGGCATTCAGTTCAGAACCCGCCTTATCTTTCCATGCCTTTCCTATCCTTCTTCCCAGGAACTGCTCCCACCAGACCAGGCTTGCTGCCATCCCACAAATAAGCCCCGTGTTTCTGCTTGTGTCTGTACCGTGCTGTCCCTCTAGGCATGCGTGTACTCTCTTCTTGGGTGTGAGACATGAAGGGCAGTGTAGTGGAAAGAATGTATGCTTCAGGGTAGATCCCAGTTTTACTTCTTGCTGTGTGACTTAGGTAAGTTACTGTGGCCCTCTAGCCGTGGCTCCCCCGTTTGTGAACCTGGAAAAGTACTTCTTTTCTCACAGGATGTACTAAGGTTAGTTAATGTATGTGAATGTTGCTGAAGCCACAGGAATTCAAATAAAGTTTGAGTTCCATTGCTTTGTTTCCTTAATTAAAATGTAAGGCTAAGGGTCACGTTCATTTCTTCTGGTCTTTGTCTCATCAGCAGTCTACAGTATGTTGAGAACATGGAAGAAACTGATTAGTTCATTAAATAGATGTTTGAGTACTTCCTGTAACGCCCTGTGTTGTGTTCAATGCTGGAGCTCACGAATTTGCTGGACAGATGGGTGCTCCGTTAATTAAAACAGCACAGTGCATGCAGTGCTGGAGGTGTGTTCCGGAGATTTGGGGAGCACAGGAAAGGAGTGATGAGGGAGGATTCCTGGATAAAGTGTTGCTGGAAATTATTCCTGTGTGGTTGTTGTTGTTGTTGTTGTTGTTGTTTTTAACAGCTCTATTTAGTTGTAATTTACGTACTATAAGATCCACCCTCTTTAAATGTGTAATTCAGTGATTTTTAGTAAATCAGCTGGTTTGCATAACCATTACCACAATCCAAATCTGGGCTGTTTCCATCATTTCAAAAAGATTCCTCATACCCACTTTCATCATGGTGAAGGATGGGTGTGTATTGGCCATACAGAAGTGTGGGAAGGAGGGCTGGCTTTCTGGGAGTGAAGATAGCATGTGCAAAGCCAGGGGAGCATAAGACAAAATGGCTCAGTGTGGAAGGAATGCCTGTAAGCAGGTTTATTTCTGTAGTTTACAGCTGTGCTCCTTCCTTCCAGCTGTGTTCTGGCTTCCTCGGTCCTTAGAGCTCAGTTTTCTCACCTGTGAATGTGTAACTGTGATGCTGTTGGGCTCTAGCTCTGCCTGAACTCTTAAAGCCTGTGATTGTCAAAATTTATGATGCCTTTGGTTGAAGAGAAATAGCCTGTATGTCTAAAAAACAATAGCCAAACAGAAAAACAGAAGAATTAGAGTGATGCTTACAGATCCTTTAATGATTGGAGAACTTTCTGCTCTTTTTTATGTTTTCCTGATTATATGAGCAATAATGCATACTGGGTAGAAAAATTGTGAAATGCAGGAAGATAGGAAGAAAACATAGGTCACTTATGATCTTATAATTCAGAGGTAATCGTTATTAACATTCTCTTGTTCTTATGATTTTTTTTTTTTAGAGAGGGAATGTGTGTGTATGTGAGTGAGGGAGGGAAGGGACAGAGGGAGAGGGAGAGAGAATCCCAAGCAGGCTAGAGGTCCAGTGCATAGCCTGACTCAGGACTTGATCTCATGACCTGAGATCACGACCTGAGTTGAAATTAAGAGTCAGACACTTAACTGACTGAGCCACCCAGGAGCCCCTGTTCTTAACGATTTTTTTGCATATATGTTCATATACTTAAATATTGATATTGTGCTGTAAATAAAGTTTTCCCCCACATTATTAAATAGTATTAAAAACATGATTTTAAATGCTGCATGATTTTTATGAAATTAAAAAAACACGGCCTGTGTATTTTTTAAAGCAATAGTAATAAAAGTAATAGAAGGACATGGTAAGTTTCAAACTATGTAGAAGGAATAAAAAAATACTTTTTCTCTCCCTCCCATTTTACCACTTCTGAGTTAACAGTAGTTGACTGTTTCTTAACATGCTTTCAGAAATTGTGTGTATTAATTTAGATTCTTTTATACAGATAAATCATAATTTAACTAATCTTTTATAGATAGCCATTAAGATTATTACATTTTTGCTTTTACAGTGCTGAAATGAATATTTTCATGTGTACATCTTTGAATTCTTATAAAAGTCTATCTGAAGGATAAATTCCTAAAAGAAATGCCTGGATCAGAGAGTACATTTCGTATTTTGATAGATACTGCCAAATTGCTTTTCAAAAAAGATGTGCTAATGTATACTTCTGTTATTAGTAGATATTCTCATGAGTCCCTCTTTGCTTGTATCTTTACCAACATTGGGTGTTATGAACTTTTTTGTTCTTTGCCAGTCTGATGTTAGAAAAAAGGTAACTTATTGTTTTAGTTTATGCTTTTAAAAATTAGAATTGTACTTGAACATTATTTTCATATGGATATTAGTCATTTTTCTATGAATTACATCATATCCTTTGTGTAGGTGTATTGATTTGTTCATATTTTAGTGATTTATAAGAACTCTTTGCTGTTTAAGGAACTTAGCTATTGCAAATTGCAATTTTTATTTTATTTTTTTACATTTGCTCATCTTGACTGTTCATGGTCAGATTTATTGGTCTTGCCATATAGGGCTTGTAGATTTCTTAAATTGCAAAATAACCTTAAAAGTAAGTGCAAAGAGAAACAAGTGATTCTGATAATTTTCCAAATGAGTATCATAAGGATATTAAAGGAATAAGAGCTAATCCAAGTAACTTTTGAACACTGTACCTAGACTGTAGTAACCTTTGTCTAGGGAAGAAAAAGTGAACAAATCTTGAGTTCTTACCGTGTTTGTCCTTTGCAGTGTCCGTTCTAGTGAATCTGTTTTGTGTGTATTTTAGGATTGAGCAAATAAGGGCTCCCTTGTTTCTTTCAACATAATTGCAGTATGAAATAAAATAGTTATTATCAACACACAAATGACTTAATATCATGCAATATAGAACTATAATTAGGGATCTATAATTGTGTTGAGTCATCAAATACATCACTACAACTGTTGTAAATTTTAATTATGATTCTGAATTATTCATGCATAGCTATATAAGTTGTCTTTGTAATTCATTATTTATAGTTGTTTGTTCATAACCTAAAGGAAAATAGTAAGATTTTATGTTGGATAGAGCAGTCAAAATGAAACCCCTTACAATGGGGACTTCTTTGTAAAAGGAACTCTGTATACTACTCTGAGAACTCTGATTTTCATTTGGTTTATCTTTCTAATACTTAAAGATGTAGTGCTTTCTACAAAAGCTCTTTGAGAACTGAAATGTGTGATGAATGGAAAATACCTTGAGATGATAAAATGAATATTTTTTAAGAGGGGTCGTGAAGAGAAATATTTTTGATTTGTAAATGCAGGATTACTCACCACATTTGTGTGTGTGTGGTGCTTTTGTGTTTGGTTGGTGTTAATGACCTTTTCTCCCTGTGTGCAGGTGTAATGGATAGGTAACAGAGAAACCCTCTTCACTGTCTCGTCAGGGAGGCAGAATGACTGAGTGCTTCCTGCCCCCCACCAGCAGCCCCAGTGAACACCGCAGGGTGGAGCATGGCAGTGGTCTTACCCGAACCCCCAGCTCTGAGGAGATCAGCCCTACTAAGTTCCCTGGATTGTACCGCACTGGCGAGCCCTCTCCTCCCCATGACAGCCTCCATGAACCTCCTGACATAGTGTCTGATGATGAGAAAGACCATGGGAAGAAAAAAGGAAAATTTAAGAAAAAAGAAAAAAGGAGTAAGTGCCATTTTTCTCTACACTTTTGATACATTTTAGATAAACTCTTACTCTAATCCCATGTACCTGCTATCTTCTGGGAATATGTCCAAAGACTCTTGTTTGATATTTTCTGTTCTTTTCTGGGTCTCAGTTTTTGTATACTAGAGTCATA
Organism: Ursus arctos; assembly: GCF_023065955.2. NCBI lineage: Eukaryota > Metazoa > Chordata > Mammalia > Carnivora > Ursidae > Ursus > Ursus arctos. The sequence continues at coordinate 56,154,533 of NW_026622841.1, forward strand.
TTTTAGGGTTTTACTCTTGTAAATAAAAATACCAAATTTCCAGAAATGGTAAAGCTTTTTGGTGGAAGTTTCTTATATTGGTTATTTTAAATAATGTATAAGAAGTAGATATTGGAATTTGACTTATATAGAATATTACTTTCTTGGCTAGGTGTTGTGTAAGCCAGTTGGGGTAACTACACTTTATTGGAACTGTGAAAAAAGTAGTTATTTGTTTGTCTTAAGCAAATGCCATAATGTATTCTGTTTATAGTTCCTATTCAGTAGGAAAGATGAATTGTTTAAGCATAGCTCTTTAGTATGTTAAAAGCAGATCAGGTGAGTTATTTTGAGTATTGCTTTATTTTGAATTTTATGGTATTTTTAAGTTAATTTGTTTTTTGAAGCATAACACTGAGGCAGAATGCACAAATTGTACATAACTTGAATGAGTTATCACAAAATGGACATATGTCCTTGTAATTATAAGCATCTGTAAATAGAGCATTATCAGCACCCTAGAAATTCCCTTCCATTATCGGTTCAAAGGGAGTCCCCAACCCTTCCCAAAGGTAAGCTTCTTTCAAGATAGCCCGAAACTGCCTATTTTGAATTTATGTAAATGAAAGCGTATTTCCTTTTGCGTCTAGTTTCTTTCACCCAAAGTTATATTTGTTAGATTCATCCATGTTATTCCACGTGGCGGTAATTTGTTCATTTGTTTTGCTGGGTTTTGTTTCATTGCTTTAATATACTAAAATTTACTCTGCTGTTATTGGTCATTTGGGTTGTTTTCCATTTTTAGTTCATGAATAGGGCTTCTGTGAGTGTCGTTGTAGGTGTTTATACATTTCTATTGTGTATGCCTGGGAGTGGAGTTGCTCTCTTATAGGCCATGCTCATTTTAGCAGTAGTAGATCCAGCAAAACACTTTTCCAGAGTGGGTGTACCAGTTTACACTCACACCAGCAGTGTCTGAGAACTACAGTGGCTTTATATCATGCTATCATGCCCTTAAGGTTTCTGCCCTTCTGGTTGGTGTGGAGTTTGTGGTATTTTAAATAGAGGGTAATTTGCGAAATATTTTTAAATATTTGTTATGAAATAGCTTGTAAGGCAGCTGGCTAAAGAAAAGAATAGGAGACGGGGCACCTGGGTAGCGCAGTCGTTAAGCGTCTGCCTTCGGCTCAGGGCGTGATCCCGGCGTTCCGGGATCGAGTCCCATATCGGGCTCCTCTGCTATGAGCCTGCTTCTTCCTCTCCCACTCCCCCTTCTTGTGTTCCCTCTCTCACTGGCTGTCTCTCTGTCACATAAATAAATAAAATCTTAAAAAAAAAAAAAAAAAAAAAAAAGAAAAGAATAGGAGAATTATATTTGTCAACAACAAAACCAAACTAGGATAGTTCTTATACGATATAAAGCAAGCCTCAGTGTATGGAAACCAAGGCCGGTGATGCAGAGAAACGGGCCGATGCATTCAGCCACCATCGGGAGATGGGGAATTTCCTGGTTCTGTCCTCCACCCAAACGAGAATTTAGTCCCTGCTGTGGTCTCCAGAAAGAACTTAACAGCTAGTGACAAGAGGGCGGGCTGTGATAGGGCAAGGGCTGGAGCTTCCAAACAGCAGTGCCATTTTTGTCAGTGGTGTCAGATTGCTTCAAATTACAGGGACCCAATGTATGAAAAAAATCTGAAGTAAGAAGACATCGTCAGATGATGAAAAAACATTATATTATGGAAGGACTCTTTCCATTAGCCCTCTCTGTAGATCCTTTGTTGTGTATCATCATATTTGGTTTGCCGAAGTTCCAGCTAAAACCTGTTGTAAAGGTCACCGGCACTCTGCATTTCTCCTCCCTCTTGTGGTCAGGAGATGTCACTGCCACGTCTCATTTACCTGAGAAGATACCCGTTTCATTTCTGGCAGTACCCAGGAGGGATTGGCCCGGAAGTGAAAAGTGAGGTAGCCAGGGCCTGGTAGCAGTTTTTTTTGGGTCCTGTTTTTAGAAAGTTTATGGACGGTTTGACATTAAACAGATAGATGACTTCTGTTTCCTGCATTTCTTTGGCAGCTGAAGGCTATGCTGCCTTTCAGGAAGATAGCTCTGGAGATGAAGCTGAAAGTCCTTCCAAAATGAAGAGGTCCAAGGGAATCCATGTTTTTAAGAAGCCCAGCTTTTCTAAAAAGAAAGAGAAGGATTTTAAAATAAAAGAGAAGCCCAAAGAGGAAAAACATAAAGAAGAAAAGCACAAAGAAGAGAAACATAAAGAGAAGAAGTCAAAAGACTTGACGGCAGCTGATGTTGTTAAACAGTGGAAGGAAAAGAAGAAAAAGAAGAAGCCAATTCAGGAGCCAGAGGTGCCTCAGATTGATGTTCCGAATCTCAAACCCATTTTTGGAGTTCCCTTGACCGATGCAGCCGAGCGGACCATGATGTATGACGGCATTCGGCTGCCGGCGGTTTTCCGCGAGTGCGTGGATTACGTAGAGAAGTACGGCATGAAGTGCGAAGGCATCTACAGAGTTTCAGGTACTGGGGACACACGGTTCTCTTGGGCGTTTTTTAAAAATTCACTTCCGTTTCTCAAAGGAGGGAAGATGATTAGTTTGTGAGGAAAATTGTGCCATGGGTCCTAAGCCTCAATCATAGTCTCGGTCCTTCCAGTTGAACAGAAATCCCCCACGGCGTGTGTGTGTGTTGACAGTTTGCTTTTTTTATGATACTCCCTTCCATGAGGAGGCTTTCCACACAAGTTGTTCACAGTTTGCAGCAGCCCGGCTGAGTCTAAGCGAAGCAAATGAGTAGTGTCCCTTCCCTCTGGTGCGCTCAGACTCTGCCTTTTTCTTCTCGCCTCCTTCCTCTGTGAGCAGGGCTCAGTGTTGGGAGGGAGATGAGCGGGACAAGGACGGATATCATCCGGGGGAAGGACGCTTCTTGGCCAGGAGACACTTTTATTAACGTAATCATATTTCCTGAGTTCAGCTAAGGGACATACAAATGTTATTTGCTAAATGTTTGGCCCCAAATGCGAATGCTTTTGTCAGCCACGTGCAGCTGTTACATAGATTAGTGAAATTGATTTTCCATTTATTTATGTTCCCTACGTATGAAAATTTAAATTTCATATTTGGCAAGACTATAATTCATTCAGGTGTCTAAAATCAAGCAAAGTATATACTATAATACTATTTAAAGGAAAAAGATTATATTTCTTACAAAGTAGTAGGACTTTTGTACTGTATAGGCTGGAAGTCCTGCCTTGTGGCAGCATCGGCGCTCCAAATCATTACCTTCCTATGATTCAGTTTCTTAATACTGGAGATCTGTCTTATAAAACTTGTTGGTCACATGTTTTCATGATGAATCAAATCATACACCTTTAGAATATAGAAAGATTACACTGAGTTTTTCCATTTATTTGGTTCATATACATTTTTAGAGGGCAGATTTGGTATTTTTGATTTTTTGGGAAGGGACAGGCCTCTTTGGTAATTGGGGAACCCTTTACGTAGTCCCCTAGATAGCATGTCATCATTTAAGAGTATTTTGGCTAACATGCTATCATTTTATAGAAGATAAAGTCCACAAATTAGGCATTGAATTGGAATTTATAACTCTTGAGTAACATGAAAATAAACACATTTAAATGAATTTAAAAATTTGACTTTTAAAACTAATTAATGATAAATTGATTTTTAAAGATTTAAACAATACTACCATAGCTGCTTCTCTCACATGAGTTTGATAGGCAGGAAGGAATTTTGTTTTAGGTGAAAGTTTCTCTGAAGAGTTTTCTGCAGCTTTGTTCAAAGGCTTCTTTTGTCTTTGACCTATTTTTGATGTTTGCATTCTTTTGGAGAGTCGGAGCTGCAGAACTCCTCTATTTGTGTGTCAGAGCATTCAAACAGAGCTGTTCCCCTGATCATTAACTCCTGGAGGCTGAGCTTCTGCTTTGATCAATTTTTTAATATTTTTTAAGCTCTGACAGTGTGCTGAATGCAGCACACTGTGGATTAGAGTTTATGGCTGTGACTTTTCTTTCTTTGAATGCCCATAATAATACTGTTTTCTGCTGGAGATTTTTGGCTCTTAACTTATTCATATGTAAGTTCCAGTTTTAAAGCAAATATATACCATTTTGGATATGCTCTTCCTCTACATAGGACATTTTATTTGAAGTGTCCAGTTTTTAAAAAGAAAACATTTTGATAATTTCAGAGTAACAACAAACGAAATACATATTTTAATTGTTTATTTGTGCAGTGTTCTGGGTAGGCACTATGGGGGAGAAAAATTAGATATATAGAGAGGAGATCTTTGCTAGGAATTTCACTTGAAGTTATCACTCCCTATGTTTTACTTATATTGTCATAAAAATAAGAAAATAGGAATTATTGAGGCACCTAGGTGGTTCAGTCGGTTAAGCCTCCGAGTCTTGATTTTGGTTCAGGTTGTGATCTCAGGGTTATGGGATCGAGCCCCACGTCAGGCTCGACACTCAGCACCGAGTCTGCTTGTCCCTCTCCTTCTACTCCTTTCTCCCCCCCCAAATAAATAAATAAAATCTTAAAAAAAAAAAAAAAGAAAATGAGAATTATTTTCTAACTTTTCTGCCTCAAAATGAAGATTATACAAAAATAAGCTTTCTCTTCTTACTTTCATAGTTAGAGTTACTGATTTTATTTTGTCAGTGCTGGATATGTTACAGACTTACTGTAATGGAAGGTTTTCACATAAGGTAAGGAATGCCAAAGCCCGGATGTAAGCACTATTGATACAAAATGCTGTTTAGATTAGATGACACTTGAGTATTTGCATCGACCATTGCAGTCTCTGGGCCTTAATCTGTGGCTTTTTCAAATGATTGGCCTAAAGTTCAAAGTATTAAACACAACAGGAAGCTACTTTGTACTTTTATGAGCAGTCACTGGCACTGAATCCACATCACTTAAATGCAGATTGGACTAAGGACTTAAAAACTTATATTTTCTTGATTATCTCTTTCTCTTTGAAATTTGAATGTTTTTAGGAATTAAATCAAAGGTGGATGAGCTGAAAGCAGCCTATGACAGAGAGGAGTCTCCAAATTTGGAAGAATATGAGCCTAACACCGTAGCCAGTTTGTTGAAGCAGTATTTGCGAGACCTTCCGGAGAATCTGCTTACCAAAGAGCTGATGCCTCGCTTTGAGGAGGCTTGTGGGAGGAGCACAGAGAGCGAGAAGGTGCAGGAATTCCAGCGCTTGCTCAAAGAACTGCCAGAATGTAACTATCTTCTGATTTCTTGGCTGATCGTGCACATGGACCATGTTATCACGAAGGAACTGGAAACAAAAATGAATATACAGAACATTTCTATAGTGCTCAGCCCGACTGTTCAGGTACATGGCTTTCTCTGCCCTCTGATGCTGACCCTGGGGAGTGTCGGAGACATTTTCTGTTGCTGAGTCGCATACAAAGCAGTTAACCAGCAAATGTAGACAATAGATTAGCCTGAATATTGGTCTTTTTCTTTCAGAATATGGAGAGTGTCATCATATGACCAGCGTGTAGCTTTGTAATTTCAGTGTTCTATGGTCTTTGGTGTGGGTTTCTAAACCAGTTTCTGGTGACAGTGATTGTCATCAATAGAGGAGCCCATGGGACCCACAATTACAGAGTTCATCTATAGAATTTTGAAGATTTCATTTATTTTTTCGAATAGCATTACTGCTTCATTACATCATGTCCACATATCAGACTCAGGCACAAAGGAGCCTAACATCATTTGTTTGGTCAGGGATTTAACCTGGTGATTTCATTCATAAAGATAACTCTTAGGGAAGGATGTTACAGAACTTTACTATGAGGAGGCATTTCAGGGCATGGGGTAGTGTGTTAATTGGTGCCTCTTTACAATGTAAACACTTGGCCTTCTTATGTTGCTGCTCACTTGGTGCTGGCACAGAGCATATATTTTCCTTTAATTAGAATTATTGATAGGTTATTGAGGCCAGACACAGACAAAAATGAAATGATGGTTGTATTTTTATTTTAAGCTCTCTTTTTGGCCAAAATACTAGGTCATTGTCAGCCATTATTATAATGCACTGTTGTAAGAGTGTATTTTCTTACACTTTCATTGTTCATTGATTGTATTTTGGAAGTAAAATGTTTCTCAGATTTCAGTTTGATCATTCAGACTAGTCAGGATTTCAGAATTTGGTAAATATTACATTGTTACTTAATATTACTATAATAGGGACAATAATTTCATAGAAGGTTCAAGCGTATTGTAAGTTTTAGATAGAAAGTAATTAATGTCCTGATCTCCTAGCATATGCACATCATATTTAAACCCTGGCTGTGCAGATGTGCCCAGAAGGCATTCATTTCTAGAGTGAGGGTTCTTGTACTCAGCCCAGCTTGAAAACTGCAAGTGCCCTTACTCGCATCATATTCCTCAGTGCATCCACTTGTGTGTGTTAAAAGGTCTCAAAATAACTTGAGAATAAAGAACATAAAATTTTTTAAATCGGTTAATATTATATTGCTAAAAAAGAGCAAATTAATGGTCAGTGACTTCTACATCCTTTTTCCTGTCCTTTTTTTCCCCCATTTCCTTATGATGCTTGAATACATGACTGAACTCCTACTACTTTTCCATTCTTTTCTTTCAATTGGCCACTAATTAGCAAAGCATGTCTGCTCAGTACTGAGGAAAACCGTCATTCCCGTGTCTAGGATTAAAGGACGTACTATGCATCACACACAAATTAAATGAAATAAAATGATTTGAATAGGTTTTTTTTTTTTTTTGCAAATCTTTTTATTTATTTTTTCTTAGATTAGCAATCGTGTCCTCTATGTGTTTTTCACACATGTGCAAGAGCTCTTTGGAAATGTGATACTAAAGCAAGTGACAAAACCTCTTCGATGGTCTAACATGGCCACTATGCCCACACTGCCAGAGACCCAGGAGAACATCAAGGAGGAGATCAGAAGACAGGTGTGTGTGCTCAGCCCCACGCTTCAGCCCCAAAGAGCCTACCTTTGCTCTGATCCTTTTGGGTGATGACGATGATTGACAGTGATGATCAGGAGTCGTTCTGGGTCACCGAACATTTGTGTGTGTCTGGAACTATGCTACACACATTGTTCATGGCACACGGAAGGCAGAAATTTCTATCTGGCACTATCTCATGCCAATGAAGTCAGAATATTGTAGAAAGAACACAGGTTTTGAAATCAAAAGACCTGGCTTTAAGTTTTTCCTAGGTTTCTAATTAGCTGACTGATTTTTAGGCAGATTGCTTAAACTCTGTAGGCCTTGGTGGTCCCATTTTAAAATGGGTCATTTCATGGTTTGATGTGAAGATTATTACCATAAATGAGATAATGGTGCCAGGCACATTGTTAAGGAGTCCAAAAATGTCAGCTTATCTGGACAAGGTTGCTGTTATCAGCCATATTTTACAGATAAAAATAAATTTGGGGAAATTAAAAGACTGACTCTGTGTCACATGGTTATTGAACTATAGAACCAGGATTTGACCCCAAATCCTGCGCTTTTCCACTGCACTACTTTGGACAGAAGAAATAATTCATTTGGTTGTTGTGTTTGTTTAGCAAAACTGATTAAGAAATTGAAGACTAAGAAACCTACTTATATTTGATGATTGTTAAGTCTTTTATTTGCATACATGTTATCAAATTCCTGTTTGGTCGTCTTTATCTACTCTGAGCTCCCATTATTAGTTGTTGATGTGTTGTGGGAAGGGATATGAATGAACTGTTACTGAACCAGTGTAAGTTAATGATGAGAACCTAATGCCCAGGCAAAAGAGTTTTCAGTCATATCCTTGAAAAAATAATTCATGCCGTTATTTTATTCCCTTAACGATAATTGAAAGATGGCTGTACATCTTCAGAAATTGCATGTGGTGTTATTTTAAGATGATGAGACATGGGACACCACTCAGTGTGTGGTATATTGTTTCCTAGGAGTTTCTTTTGAATTGTTTACATCGAGATCTGCAGGCTGGGATAAAGGATTTGTCAAAAGAAGAAAGATTATGGGAAGTACAAAGAATTTTGACAGCCCTCAAAAGGAAACTGAGAGAAGCTAAAAGACAAGTGAGTAAATTTGTTACTTTGGTATATCATGTTTATAATGGAATATAAACCGAATGTGCTGGAATTTTTTAAACTTTTTAATTGAACTATTTTAAGTTAGTTTCTTTTAAAAACACAGTATATACATGTTTTCTGAAGTGGAGTTCCCTGATGGGAAATTTATTTGCTTGAATGTTCCTAGTTAATGATTGTCGATCCTTCAGTTTTGTATCAGGGAAATATTTAATTTAGAAAGTTGGGTTATGGGGCGCCTGGGTAGCGCAGTCGTTAAGCGTCTGCCTTCGGCTCAGGGCGTGATCCCGGCGTTCCGGGATCGAGTCCCACATCGGGCTCCTCCGCTGGGAGCCTGCTTCTTCCTCTCCCACTCCCCCTGCTGTGTTCCCTCTCTCGCTGGCTGTCTCTCTGTCACATAAATAAATAAATTCTTAAAAAAAAAAAAAGTTGGGTTTTAAAAACTTTTTAAATTAATTAATTAATTGCTGTTTTGTGTTATATTGTAATCAGTACTTTCCTAACGTAATTGATACACGTTTGGCCAGTGGGAACCTTTTCGAGTGGCTCCAGTGTTGTGACATGCACTCATCATTTTTTAGGTTTCCTTTCTTTTTGGCACAACAGAATGTTTCAGGTTCATCTTGTATTTTCTCTATCCCAGCCCTGAAGTTGGATGTTTCTCCAAGGAGTCATGGTTCCTTTCAGTATTTAGAAATCAAGATCTGGGTGCTCAGGTGTGCTCACTGCTACTGTAGTAGCTTGGGTTCCAGGCCCTCAGTGAACACAACTGGAAGATAAAACACACACAGAATATTAAAGTCATGAAAGACGAAGGGTGAGGAACTGTTCCAAATTAAAAAACACTGCACAGACACAACTAAGTACAATAAATGGCCCTTGTGTTGGATCCTGGACAATTGGAAGAAGTGTTACGAAAGACAGTTGGGATAACTGATGAAACAGGCTGGACTAGAAAATTGGATCAATCTTAAAATGTTCTGATTTTGATAATTGTACCATGGTTAATATGAGCATGTCTGTTCTTAAAAAAATCTGCATTAAAATATTTAGGTACAGGGGCACCTGAGTGGCTCAGTTGGTTAAGTGTGTCACTCTTGATTCCGACTCAGGTCACGATCTCAGGGTTGTGAGATCAAGTTCCCTGTTGGGATCTGCGCTGGGCGTGAGCCTGCTTAAGATTCTCTCTCTCTGCCCCTCCCCCTTCACACTCTTTCTAAAAAAAAAAAAAAATAAAATAACAAAATTAAAATGTTAAAGTGCATGTTTAAAGAAAAGATGCACAAACAATAAAGGGGCGAAATGTAAACAGCTTTTGAATCTGTTGAGCATAATGGGAAATCACTATATTATTCTTGTAATTTAAGTAAACTCTGTGGCTAGCATGGGGCTTGAACTCACGATGTTGAGATCAAGAGTGGCATGCTCTACCGACTGAGCCAGCCAGGTGCCCGTTAAATGATACCAAAGTAACAAAATATAAAAAGCTTGAGAAGCACCTTGTAGACTAAAGGCCTACATAAAATGCAGGCTGTTTCCGCAGGTATTGATTCAGTTCACTGAGATGACCTAGCTCTGGCCTTGTTTTTTTTTGTTTTTTGTTATTTTTAAAGATTTTATTTATTTATTTGAGAGGGAGAATGAGAGAGAGAGAGAGCATGAGAGGGGGGAGGGTCAGAGGGAGAAGCAGAGTCCCTGCTGAGCAGGGAGCTTGATGCGGACTCGATCCCGAGACTCCAAGATCGTGACCTGAGCCGAAGGCAGATGCCTATCCAACTGAGCCACCCAGGCGCCCTGGCCTTGTTAATGTTTGAACCATCATATTTAGTAGATACAAGTCATGGTTTTATCAATGAAAAGGGACATTTTCTTAACTCAAGAATAAAGCTAAAACAACCTATATTAACTTTCTTAAAGCTTTACGCCCAACGTGGGATTTAAACACATAATCCGGAGATGGAGAGCTGAATGCTGTACTGACTGAGCCAGCCAGGTGCCCCTATATTTACATCTGCAGTGGCATCAAAGAATGGGCACCTAGGTGGCACGGTCGGTTAAGCATCTGACTCTTGGTTTTGGCTCAGCTCCTGATCTCAGTGTCGTAAGATGTAGCCCCTTGTCAGGCTCCGAGCTCAGCCAGAGTCTGCTTAAGACTCTCTCTCCCTTGGCCCCTCCTCCCCGCTCTCTCTAAAATAAATAAATCTTTAGTGGCATCAAAGAAATGTATATATAAACACCTACATTTTGCTGTAGGCAAAGGTAGTTTTGGGACGGTTGGTTAGTAACTGAAAGTAGTTTCATATGGCTGCTAAATTTCATCCTCATATGGAATCTCTTCAGAAAGTTGGGTTTTTAAGAAACTAAACATGATTTTACTGAAAGATGTTTTGTCATTTCCTGCTTGGTTGTACTTGTAAACAGAAGCAGTTAGATAGTGAGACATTTCAGAGACAGCTGGGGAATTTGAGGACTTTGAGTCAGCTCTTTGGAAACACAAAGAGGTACTGAAGATTAGGAGGAGTTTTATTCACCCAATAATAGGAAGACTAGCACGTGACTCCTGATAAGTTTGGGGTACACAAGTCAGATCTTCTCTAGCGTAGTGTGTGTTGTTTGGCTCTGGGACTGCAAGTTGCCCTGCAGCCACACTGAGTCTAAGACCTCAGATCTCTGGACCCTCTTATAACCCGTGTGCAGATTCAGTGCCAGGCCCCAAATATTACTTCCAGGGAACATTAGTTAGCATTTATCAGACTGGGAGAGCATGATCAGTGGTGGTTTGCCATTGTAGTTGTGCTAACAAAGACAACCCATGTGTTTCTGTTGCTTTGAGGTTAGAGATTTGCATTCATGTGGCGCTTCATCAGAAAGGAAACATTCATGGGGTTTTTACACATGCACCCCAGGACTGGCAGACTAGCAGAAGCCTTTGTGTATTCTTCTTCCTTCTTTTCTCCTGCTTACCAGATTATCTGTCTTTTGCTTCCTGTGCCTGTTGTCATTACTGTTCCCTTCATTCTTCAGCCTGGAATCAGTGAGTGACTGATCAGCCCTCATGGCTGTAATTGTTAACCATGTGGCATTGCCCACCAGACTTTAAATGGAGGGTCTCTGACCTATGACAGGGATAATGTATGTCTGGTTTTCATTATTCTTACTTCTACTTCTCTCTTGGATAAAAGAGTTGTGACAGAGCAAACCAGAGTCATCATAGAAAGGAATAGGTTACCTTTATCAATTTTCTTTATGCTCTCTTTTTATACCTGCTCATTCGTTCATAAATTTTCAAAAGGTTCTGTCAAGTTGATTTCAACTTTGAGGAATAAATTACTTTTACTTTTTTTTATTCCTCCCGTGCCATCCAGGAATAAATTATTTTTAAAGATAGAAGTAATGTAATTCATTATAGTAACAAGACTAAAAAGTTAGAAAAAACCACAAGATCATATCAATAGATGCAGAAAAGCATTTAGCAGAATTCAACACTTATTCATGATAAAAGCTCTCAGCAAACGTCATTCTCAGCCTGATATAGGGCATCTGTGAAAAAAATCTGTGACTAATATTGTACATGATGGTGAAACTCTGAATGCTTTCTCCTAAGATGGGGTATACAAGGCAGGGATATCTGTTTTCACCACTCTGTTCAACATTTTACTAGAGGTTTATTCTAGCTAGTACAATAAAGCAAGAGAAAAAGGTATATAGACTGGAAAGAAGAAAATCTTTATACATAGACTACATGACTGTCTACATATAAAATCCTAAGGAATCTATAAAAAAACTAATCAGTGAGTTTAGCAAGGTCGTGGTGGATACAAGATTAGATACACAGAAGTCTGTTGTATTTCTTGATACTAGCAATGAGCAGTTGGATACTGGACCTAAAAAGAAAAAGACCTAAATAAATAGAGTGATGTATCTTAATATTTTAAAGATGATAGGTATTCTCAGATCTGTGGAGTCAATCACAGTCAAAATCTCAACAGGTGTTTTTTGTGGAAATTAACAAGCTCCTCAAAAATTTCTGTGGAAATACAAATGATCTAAATGGGGAAAAAGAAAAACATTGGGGGATTCACACTACTTGATTTTAAGACTGTTAAGCTACAGTAACCAAGACAGTAGATACTGGATAAAAGTAGACATATAGAATAGGAAGTCCAGAAGTAGACCCACACATATATGGACAATTAATTTTCAACAAAGATGATAAGACAATCCTTTGGGGAAGACTTTTCTTTTCAGTAAATGATGCTGGAACAATTGGATAGCTGTATGCCAAAAAAGAATAACCAAAACAAAACCTTGACTCTTTCCACACTGCATGTACAAGAATTAACTCAATGAGTCATACTTTAAGACCTAAAAAAAAATAATAATAACTTCTGGGAGAAAACAAGATCTTATTGACTTTGGCTTAGGCAATGATTTCTTAAATAGGACACAGTACCCATGAACTGTAAAAGAAAATTTTGTTAGGGTGCCTGGGTGGCTCAGTCAGTTAAGCGTCTGCTTTTGGCTCAGGTCATGATCCCGGGGTCTTGGGATTGAGCCCCGCATCAGACTCCCTGCTCAGCGGGGAGTCTGCATCTCCCTCGCCCTCTGCCCCATCCCCCCCACCCCACTTGTGCCCATACGCGCTTTCTCTCCCTCTCTCTCTCAAAGAAAAATTTGTTAGATTACATTTTATCAGCATGCTAAAACATGCTCTTCAAAAGACATTTAGTCATTTAAAAATCTTTTCCTTTGGGAACTGTTGAAAAGGAAAAACAAAGCTGGGGGATCACAATGCCGGATTTCGAGCTATACTACAAAGCTGTGATCACAAAGACAGCATGGTACTGGCACAAAAACAGACACATAGACCAATGGAACAGAATAGAGAACCCAGAAATGGACCCTCGGCTCTTTGGGCAAATAATCTTCGATAAAGCAGGAAAAAACATCCGGTGGAAAAAAGACAGTCTCTTCAATAAATGGTGCTGGGAAAATTGGACAGCTACATGCAAAAGAATGAACCTTGACCACTCTCTCACACCATACACAAAGATAAACTCCAAATGGACGAAAGACCTCGATGTGAGACTTTTTCAACTCTAGGAAATGAGAAGGAAACTTCTAAATGGTGATGGTGTGAAATTGTTGAATATATGTTACAATTGGGCTGACTGGTTCTTCTTCATTTATTTTGCTTGACAGGAGTGCGAAACCAAGATTGCACAAGAGATTGCCAGTCTTTCAAAAGAGGATGTTTCCAAAGAAGAAATGAATGAAAATGAAGAAGTTATAAATATTCTCCTTGCTCAGGTAAGCTAAACTTTTTTTCCTCTATTTTGCAAGATCCTTTTTAAAAAATAAAAATTGTACATATTTAAAGTGTACATACAACATGATGATTTGATAGACCTATACATAGAGAAGTGATTACTACAGTAAAGCTAATTAACATTATCTCCTCATCTAGTTACCTTTTTCTTTTGTGATGGGAGCACCTGAAATCCATTCTTTTAGTGTATTTCCAGTATTCAGTACAGTATTATTAACTATAGTCATAGTCTAGATCTGTAGACTTACTCATTCTTTGTAATTGCAACTTTGTATCTTTTGACCAATATCTCCCCATTTTCCCCATCCCCCAGCCTCTGGTAACCACTGTTCTGCTCTCTACCTCTGTGAATTTTTTTTTTTTTTTTTTTTAAGATTCCACCTAGAAGTGAGATCATATGTGAGTGTCTGCCTTTCTCTGGCTTTTTTCACTTAGCATACATAATGTCCTCCAGGTTTATCCATGTTATCATAAATGGCAGGATTTCCTTCTTTCTTATGGCTGATACTCCTGTGTATATGTTTATAAACCTCACGTCTTCTTTATCCATTTGCGCATTGACCATTGGGTTGTTTTTATATTTTGACTGTTGTGAATAATGCTGCAGTAAACATGGCAGTTCTTCAGTATCCTTTGCATTTCCTTTGGATATAAACCCAAAGGTGGAATTGCTGGATCATAGGGTAGTTCTATTTTTTGTTTTTTGAGGAACCTCCATTCTGTTTTCCATAATGGCTGTATTCAGTTTACATTCCCACCAACAGTGTACAAGAATTCCATTTTCTCTACATCCTTTTTTTTTTTTTTTTGATAATAGACATCCTAACAGTTGTAAAGTAATATCTCATTGTGGTTTTGATTTGCATTTTCCTGATAACAAGTGATGTTTGGTCATTTGTAGGTCTTCTATTAAGAAATGCCTGTTCAGGTCCTTTGCCCATTTTTGAATTGGGTTGGTTGTTTTCTACCTGTTGAATTGGTTGCGTTCCTTAGAAATTTTGGATATTTACCTCTTATCTGATGTATGGTTTGCAAATATTTTCTCCCATTCCATAGGTTGTCTCTTCACTCTGTTGACTTTTTCCTTTGCTGTGCAGAAGCTTTTTAGTTTGATGCCATCCCATTTGTCTATTTTTTGCTTTAGTTGCCTGCTTTGGGGGTCATATCTAAAAAGTCACTGCCTAGACCAGTGTCAAGGGACCTTTTTCTTATGTTTTCTTGCTAATAGTTACATGGTTTAGATCTTATATTTAAATCTTTAATTTGAGTTGATTTATATATATGGAGTAAGGGTCCAGTTTTATTCTTTTGCACATGGAAGACCAGTTTCCCTGCACCATTTATTTGAATGAATGATCCTTTCCCTATATGTGTTCTTGGCACCTTTGCAAAGATCAGTTGGCCATAAATGTGTGGATTTATTTTTGGGCTCTCTGTTCCACTCTATTGGTCTCTGTCTTTTTCTGCCAGTACCATACTGTTTCATTACAGCTTTTGAAATCAGTATACTTTGAAATCAGGTAGTGTGATGCCTCCAACTTTGTTCCTTTTGTTCAGGATCGCTTTAACTTAACAGTCTGTTTTGGTTCTGTATACATTTTAGGATTATTTTTTCTATTTCTGTGAAAAACACCATTGGAAATTTGAATCTTGAGAGCTCTTTGAGTAGTATGAACATTTTAACTATTATTTCTTCTGATCTATGAACATGGGATATTTTTCCATTTATTTGTGTCTTCAGTTTTTTTCATCAGTGTTTTAGTTTGAATAGGTCTTTTACTTCCTTGGTTAAATTTAATCTAAGTATTTTATTTTTTGTTGCTGTTGTAAATGGAATTTTCTTAATTTCTTTTTCAGATAGTTCACTAGGGTACAGAAATACAACTGATTTTTGTATGTTGATTTTATATTCTGCAACTTTACTGAATTGGTTTAACAGGTCTTTTGTTTTTTTTTGTTGCTTTTGGTAGAGTCTTTAGGGTTTTCTGTATATAAGATCACATTGTCTGCAAACAGAGACAATTTTATTTCTTTCCAGTTTGGATACATTTTATTTCTTTTCTTTGTCTAATTACTCTGGCTAGGCTTTCCAGTACTAACTAGTGAATAGAAGTGGTGAGAGTGGGCATGATTGTCTTGCTCCTGATCTTAGAGGAAATGCTTTTAACCTTTAACTGTGGAGTATGATGTTACCTATGGGCTTACCATATGTGGCCTTTATTATGTTGATATGTGTCCCTTCTATACCCACTTTGTTAAGACTTTTTATCATGAAAGGAAGCATTTTGTCAAATGCTTTTTTCATCTGAGATGATCATAAGATTTTTATCTTTCATTCTGTCAATGTGGTGTATCCCATTTATTGAGATGCATATGTTGAACTGTCCTTGCACTCCAGAGATAATTTCCACGTGATCTTTTTAATGTATTGTTGAATTTGGTTTGCTGGTATGCTGTTGAGGATTTTTGCATCTGTGTTCCTCAGGGATATCAGCCTGTAATTTTCTTGTAATGTCTTTGGCTCTGGGACAAGGGTAATGCTGGCCTTGTGAAAGGAAGTTTGGGAACATTTTAAAGTTTTTTTTTTTTTGGAAGAGTTTGAAAAGGATTGGCATTATTTCTTTAAATATTTGGTAGAATTCGCTTGTGAAACCGTCTGGTCCTGGTTTTTGCTTGGTTAAGCGATTTTTAATTACTGATTCAATCTTTGTACTGCTCTCCAGATTTTCAGTCTTTATGATTCAGTCTTGGTAGGTAATATGTTTCCAAGAACATATCCATTTCTTCTAGGTTATCCAGTTTGTTGGTGTATAATGCTTGTAGTAGTCTCTTCTAATGTTCTGTATTTCTGTGGTATCAGTTGTAATGTTTCCCCTTTCATTTATAGTTTTGAGTTCTCTCAGTCTAGCTAAGGTGTGCCAATTATGTTTTTTTTTTTTCAAAAAACCAACTCTTAGTTTTACTGATCTTTTATATTGATTTTATAGTCTCTATTTCATTTATTTCTGCTCTGATCTGTATCATTTCCTCCCTTCTGCTAACTTTAGGGTTAGTTTGTTCTTTTTCTAGTTCCTTGACGTGTAGAATAGGTTATTTCAGATCTTTTTTCTTAATGAAGCCATTTATACCAGAAACTTTCCTCTTTGAGCTGCCTTTGCTGCATCCCGTACTTGTGACATATATTTCCACTTTGATTCATCTCTAGATGATTTGAGTCAGTTTTTGACCCATTGCTTATTCAGGAGTGTGTTGTAAGACTCCTAATGGTCATCATATATTAAATTTAAGAAGCTCAACTACAGAGGTGTGAATCTTTTAAAGAAACTTAGAAGACGATTTGGCAGCCTTAGAGGGATCGTGCCTGTTATATTTGGTCTTACCTTTTTGTGGTGTTTGCCTAACACCTAACCACATCTCCTTTCAGCTGGAGGAAGAAGCTACCTTCTATTGATTACTTCTTACTAGACACTGTTCTAGATGCTTTACTTAATCTCATTTTATCCACACACAGGTCTGAATTATAGGTGTTTTCCCCAACTTACAGATTAGTTGTACTTGTTCCATATTAATGAGATTGGACTTGAATAAATATTTTAAGACATGTTCTTCCTGACCACAAAGTTTGGGATCCTTGAAATGTAACAGTACAGATTTTATTTGATTGTTATTGCTGATAATATCTGTTTAGATATTTTGATTTTATTCTTTGTGGTTGAAAGCTGTTGGAGAGGAGTTGTTTTATTATTCATTCATTGATTTGACAGATAGCCCTTGAGTATCTACTGTTCTAGGCATAGAGCTGAAGATGAGCTCCTTTCGTTCTCTCTTGAATTTCTTAAGTCAAATTTACTCTGTTCTGGAATCTTCCAGAGTTTAACCAGAAATGAATGAAATTCTAGGCACAGCAGCGTCTGTACTCCCAGAAATTCATGGATATGGGACACCTAAAGCTGGACAAGTTCCAGTCCTTTTCTGTCACTTGAGAAAGACTGTGTTTTGCCTGCCAGGGACACATCGCTCTTCCCCTGAAGACAAGATGAAGTCCCAGATTATGTCTTTATTTCAGAGTTTTCCAATTTGATATTTCTCAGCACATTAACTTTACTAGGTGTACTGGGGTAAAGGGAAAACATGTGTGTTTAGAAACCTGTGGGAAAGGAACCCTGCATATTCCATCTCCAAGCTCACTCGCTTGTCAGAGGCTTTGAGTAGTTCCCTCTAGAACTTGACTACAGTGTCTTTCAGGTTTGATCATAGGTGCTTATCCCCTGGATATCTAGGAATTGGGAAGGAAATGCTGTAGAGCTTTGCCTCCAACTCCTCGTTTTCATAGCCATACATTTCTACCTCTGGAACTCTTGCTTTGATTCTTTTCTCTAGTTTGGAGGGGTTAGGTAGATCTTGGACAGATAGGGGTTTTTTCTCCCCCTCTGGTGATTCAGTTTTAGAAATGCATGTTCTGTGAAAGCAGAATATTTACTGTTTATCATCTCTGGGGACATGGGTTGAAGAGGTTGGTGGCTTTTGGTGAGGAGAAAAGATTTCTTCCGGGAACATCTTCCCTTTACTAGATCTACTTTAAGGTGATACTGACATCAGCTGTGTATCTCCTGGGTCCTTTTCCCAGTGCACTGTCAGGGGCCATCTTGACCCTGAAATAGACACTCCCTTTACTGAGTGGTGGGAAGGCATTCAGGAGGGACTGAGACTCAAAAACAGACATAGTCACTTGACCTTTGGCTTTGTGCCCAGTGTGATTGCCTCGTAGGGAGCCTTTGCAAAACGAGGACATGGGATTCCTAGGTGGCATTTTATGTCTTGAGAAAAATCTAGACATTCCTCCCAAATAACTTAGTCTACCTTTTCTCAGAGAGCTTTTTCTTGACATTAAGGAAATAGGATACAAGCTTTGCAGTATAAGCTTTCCCATAACTTGTGTTATGTATATATGGGGCTAAAGAATTCAAGGGAACATAGGAGGCCCCAGAAAAGTGACATTTCCTAGATTCATACTTGCAAGGTGTTCACCAGTGATCATTATTTCAGGAGAACGAGATCCTGACTGAACAGGAGGAGCTTCTAGCCATGGAGCAGTTTCTACGACGACAGATTGCCTCAGAAAAAGAAGAGATTGAACGCCTCAGAGCTGAGATTGCTGAAATTCAGAGGTAAAGGAAAGCAGAGGGTTTTAAGTTTTCAAGTATGTTCACTTAAATATAAGCACAAACTTGTTTCAGCTCTCAAACTTCCATACAAAAGAACTGGGCATCCAAATCAGTCATCTTTCAAGTTTCTTGTTTTTAAGATTTATTTATTTGACAGAGAGTTTACACAGTTGGGGGTGGTGGCGGGGAGGGGGAGAGAGAGAATCTCAAGCAGACTCCCTGCGGAACGTGAAGCCCAACCAGGGCTTGATTCCGTGACCCTGAGACCATGACCTTAGCTGAAACCAAGAGTTGGACGCTCAACTGACTGAGCCACCCAGGCGCCCCTAACTTTCTTCATGATTGAGTCTTAAGAATGGTGCTGTATCAAGCAGATTCATGAAAACCTGGGAAATCTAAAAGAAGGGTGGGAAGGGAGCTCACTGGTCCTTTGCTTCCTTCTGCTTCCTTCCTCTGCTCAATGGTCCTTTTTTCTTGGCCTCCCACCCGCAGCCGTCAGCAGCATGTCCGCAGTGAGACCGAGGAGTACTCCTCTGACAGTGAGAGTGAGAGTGAGGATGAAGAGGAGCTTCAGATCATCCTGGAGGACTTACAGAGGCAGAATGAAGAGCTAGAAGTGAGCACCAGCTTCCAGAAACTTGTAGAGGCCACCTCTTTCCGTTAGAAGTTGTCTTCCTTTCCTTGGGAAACAATGGGGAGGCTGAGTAGAGAGGAGTTTAGGGGACATCTCACCAGAGTGTGCAGGGCCTGAGCTGGTCCTGGCCGTGCACACAGCACAGGTGTAACCTCACTGGGCATCCCTGGGTGTGACGACCTTTCCCTCCCACTTATGGGAAGCCTTTCTTGAACAGTTGTGGAAGATCTGGGCTAACTTCCCAGAGATGAACAGAAAGAGAAATGCTGGTGGAAGAAGGAAAAGTCTCCTGACTCACCTGTGGGTAAAATGGGGAGAAAGTTTTCTCTCGTCTCTTAACCCCTGAAGCAGCCAGTGTGAATAAACTTGGCACTAGGGATCTGGGAGGCAACTGCATGGTGAAAAGAAAGCAAGAGATTTACATGGTCCTGATCAGAATTTCCCTTCTTACCCCAGATTAATCATTGTCTCTGGATGTTTTACCTTAGGGAAAACTCTCTCTTTACCTGAGAGAAAGAAGCCATTTCCTCTTAGATTCTAAGAATGGTGGGACAACTTTGTTTCTCTCGTCCCGGTGCATTCAGCTTCTGGGGCAAATCAGAGCCACCCACTGCATAGAACACTAGAATTCCACGCCAAACAAGTTCTGTGGACAGAGTTGAGAGGGGCTGCCCACCGAGGCTCAAGTCTCAGAACACTTGCCACGGCCAGGGTTGTGTTGTGTTGTCTGCGGTTGGGACCTGGGCCACCGGGTAGCTTCCCTTCTTTAGAAGGGTCTCAATGTTGCCACTTTATTTTGCTTTCTTAACATTTTACAGATCATATGAAAATCCTAAGTAGGAAAACATATTCCAGAATTGTAGTACTTAGGTTACAGGCTTAGCTGCTGTAACAAAGAGAAGACTCCCATGGTTTGAACAAGACAGTTCTGTGCCTCGCCTGGTAGACATCTAGGTCTCCCACCCTCCACACTAGTGGAAAACACTTGGGGTCCAGAGTAGCCCCTTAGGTCTTACCCACTCTTAGCAGGAAGGGGATAAGAAGGTTCCCAAGAACACCTGGTGGCTAAGGGCAAGTGGCACAAGTAGAAGCCAGCGCTGCTTCTCGTACCGTTGGCAGAGGCGCGGTGCCAGGCCACAGCTGCAAGGGAGGCTGGGGGACACGGGCTGCGTGTGGGCGCTGCCGCAGAGCAGAGGGGTGTGCCTGTAGCGGCTGGCCCCGGCTTCGGGAGGTCAGCGGAGTTTGGCATCAGCTTCTGTTCTGCTTTACCTTGGCTCTGCTGAAGGAGTGCAGTAATGGAGAACTGATAGCTCTCTCCTTTCCCTAAGTCGCACAGTTCAGATGTTAAGTAATGCCATTCAGAAAAGACAAAGACATCCACTTTCGAGACGAGTCTGGGATTTTATCCTGGCTCTGACTTCCCCTTCTGGTTGCTGGTCAAGTCACTTTTATCTTCCACTTACTTACGGGCTGGTCAGGAGTCAGTTCAAAACAGAAATTAAACCTGTTTTAAACACTGAAATGTTTAATGTCATTAAGCAAGCTGTCTGTTGGTGCATTTATCTTTTCCAGATGTGTTTACTCTTCTGTAATGAGCAGAATTTTGTGCATTCTGGGCCAAGGTGTCTACGTGTCTCATTTGCATATTCATGTTCTCATCTCCCGTTTGACCACGAAGTTGAGGAAACAAAAGTAGATTCTCGTGTAGGGTACCCTTGCGAACTGTTCGCTGTCCCTGAATCACGCGCCTTTTGCCCTTCTTAAGTGACAACTGTTCCTTTGTCTTCCCCAAGATAAAGAACAATCATTTGAATCAAGCAATCCACGAAGAGCGCGAGGCCATCATCGAACTGCGGGTGCAGCTCCGGCTGCTGCAGCTGCAGCGAGCCAAGCCCGAGCCGCAGGGGCAGGACGACGACGAGCCCGAGCGGCGTGGGGGCGCCGCGCAGCCGCCCAGAGACAGCGCCCTGGAGACGAAAGCGGCTAAGGAGCCGCCGAAGGCAGGCAAGGAGCAGGCCAAGCCGTCACCGAGCAGAGACCGGAAGGAGACGCCCATCTGAGCGGCCCGAGCGTCACGGAATCCCCAGACCCGCCGAGACCTGTGCGTCTTACTGTAACCCCGAGAGTCGGAGTGCACAACTCTCTGCTGTACATTCTGTAAAGATGTTTTTCTCCTCAGACTCTTCCTTCTTTTCACACGTATGACTTCTCCGCGTCAGGCTCAGGTTACACGGGAGGACAAAGCAGTGCACGCAGCGTGGGCTTGTAGGGGACAGATGAGTTTTCCAGATAGCGTCAGCTTATTTGAAGATTAATTTTCTTTGTTAACTTAAAACTATTTTAACCCTTGAGTGGCTTCTTTTTAAACCAAAAATTGTCTTTCTTTGCTTTTTTATTACAGCAGAATCAGGATCTCTTTCTCTCGTTCAAGGGGGGGGAACCAGACAAGGTACACACTGTTCCTGCCTTGTGGATTGCCCCACAGTCTCACCCTCCGGGATCTCTGCTTACTAGTCACTCTTGCTTGTGCCTTTTACACCTTTTCGGTGCAGATTATATAATGGGGAGCTGCCTCATATTTCCTGACTGGCCAGAACGGCTCTTACTGAGGTTACCTTTACCCACCCTCGTCACCCTCTCCTTTGACGGTCCTAAACCACAGTGCATGAGCCTGAGTCACAGGATGGCCTAGCCGGTCACAGACAGAGCTGCCAGCGGAGCCTGCCCACTGGCCCGGGGCAGTGTGGCCCGCGTGGCCCCCAGTGGCGCAGCGCAGCAGCCCCCTCGCTCCTGCGGGCTCCTTGCTGCTGGTGATGAGCACATGCTTTTCACTGGGTTGGTGGAAGGTAGCTGCCTGGCCTAAGGCAGCCACACACAGGCTGGGTTTCTGAACTCAGAAATAGTGTGTGACTGGTTTGCCACGAAACACAGAATGACTGAGATTGCTTGCTTGGGCTAGAATGTAAAAGTCTCTTTGCCTGAATAAGCCATATATGCTCTTAAACAAGTTTTCAATGACCCGTATCATCTCCGTGAACCTCCTGATGGACTCCCAATTGAAAAGATTGAGCAATAGAAAAAAACCTTTTCCTTTAAATGATAGCTGTGATCCCCGGCCCCGTTTTCTTGCTTCCGTAACTTCTCTGGTGACTGAGGCATCTGGGAGGTCAGCTCTCAGGCACCTCTATCAGTCACGCTCTGCCGGAATCAGTGGCACCCATGAGGTAGGTCAGCTCTCGTGGCTGTGAAGACAGACCCCACACACTCAAGGTGATGGAAACAAACCCCCCACGAGGGCTCTGTCCTCTCCTAGTTACTATTTATTTTCAGCACCTGTTTGATGCGGTTTTTTATTCTCTACCTATTGCACTGTTGTGACTTGTTGGCCATTGTTTGATTTTTGTACGAAAAAAAAGCTTTGTTATAGAAATCAGCATACTATTTTTTTAAATCTGGAGAGAAGATATTATGGTGACTGAAAATATGGTCAGGTGTCAAATATAAACGTATAAAAGCCTTCTTGCTGTCCTGTCGGTCATATTACATTCATTTCGTATTTGCTGGCAATATTTAAGGTTTCTTTTTTGTTTGTGTAAACTCTAATTTCTATCAAGGTGTCATGGATTTTTAAAATTAGTATTTCATTACAGTTGTCTCAGCGTTGGTTAACTAATTTTTGCCAGGACCATTATTGATCAAGCAAATAAATTCAACAGCCATTTGAGGAAAAAAAACAAAACAAAACAAAACCCAGCGTCTTGTTTTATTTGTACATGTTCCTTCTTCGAAGCAGGTAGCACCCTGTGGCTGGCTGGGATTGGTTGGATACTTCTTTAAGGTCCCGGAGGTCACTAACCTTTGGTTTTAGCTCGCTGTCTGCTCCTCACCTCAGTGGACTTGATGCCCCTGGCTGGTTGCAAGGGTTTGCTGTCGTCCTTCCCCAGGTAGATGCTTCCTGCTGAGGAAGCACAGGATCGTGCGGCCCAGCTGACTGGGATCGGCGCGGAGGCTGCTTCTGTGAGCGACGTCCTGCTTACAGGGCAGAGTGCCTTCGCAACGATGCACGGGTCAGTCAGCCTGACTTAGCAAGAGAGCAGGTTAGTTATTACAAAGTCACCTTCACTTCAGGGCTGGCAGGGGTCTGTCAGGCAGCTTAACTAGCATTGATTAGGCGATTTCTGGTGAAGATTCCATTGCCAGGAGCTCTGAACTTAGAATTAAGTTGTGCTTGCTGATGTGGGGCTTAGCATAAGTCTCTAACAATAACCCCCGTCTTGATGAGACTCTCAGCCTGGAGGGATGGGATCAAAAATTAAGGCATTAGTGCTCCTCTCTGCTACCATTCTGGTGTTCTTGCAGTTTTCGCCCAGTGTCGGGTTCACATTCTTTAATTTGGCCATTCTCTGTTCCTTTTCTGATGTTACATTCTTAGGGAGATCATCTGCGTGGTGGTAAGTGGCGGTGGACATGGGTTTAAAGCTTTTGACAGATTCGGCGAGGGGCCATGGTCCCCAAGACCCAAGGCAGTCAACAAAGACACCCTGTTTGAAGGAGTCATTTACGTCAACTGGCGTGTTCACAGCTCTTGGGTAGCTGCGTCTCCACTTGCACACCAGTGTCCGTCCAAGTGCAGCCAGTGGCACTGGCCACAGCACAGACCCCGCCCTGCTCAGACACCCAGGGGCCTCCCGAGTATCAAGACCGGTGAGAGAGCTCAGGCTTTGCTTGTCACGCGGCAGCTGTCGCTGCAGCAGCAGATTCTTCATGTCTTCAGGAGTTAAGGAGAAGTTCTGATCCTGGCCACATTTGCACTGACGCTTAGCCAGCTGAAGAGGGCAATCTGTTGAAGGGCGTGAGTCTGGAATCGAGTGCTTCCTGGGCAGTCTGGTTTGAGTCTGCGGCTTGGGCCTGGCCCGCTGACAGCCGTGGAGGCCCGTACGTACCATTTCCGGATCTGCAGACTGCACAGGTGGTTTTATTCTGGTAGCATCTCTTATCTGTTTCTTGGTCCAGAGCCTGGACGCAAGGTTCCCCAGGTTTGGGGTTAACAGGACATAGGGAGATGGACCCCAAGGGTTAGGGAGCCCGACAGCACCGAGAGGGCTGAGCTTGTTCCAAAGAAACCAAGGCATCGGAAATCAGAAAGTTAGTGATGGACAGAACTACAGGATCACCAGCGTCGTGGCAAATCCGGCGGTGATTTAATCCATGTCGATTACCTGCTTGAGGTGTGTGAACAAGGTCGTTTCTGGGCCAGAGGCAAGGCAAAAGATGAGCAAAAGAATCCTGAAGACCTTCATGGTGTAAGAATTAGGGAAAGGACGGTCAGAGAGGGAAGAAGGAGTAGAAAGAAGCATTCTTGGCCCCACGTCTCAGAAGCTGTCTGCCTCAGTGTTGGCTACTTCTCTTCCTGGTCACTTTCTTTTGAGGGCTCCAGCCATTTGCATAGGACTAGGTGTCAGGTGGAGCCGTCTTCAGTGTGAAATCTGCACCCGGGGTTTACTGCCTTGTAACGGAGCAGCACTGTCAGTAGTCAGAGTCCTCGGGAGGGGCCTTTCCATGAATCTCACTTTTACAAAAGTATCAGAGTAAAGCAACTGTCTGTCAAGACTTTAAAAATGCCCGTGGTTAATGATCTGATGAGTTCATCGGAGAAGGAAATGTTATTTCATCATTTAGGATAATAATTAGACAATGAGGGTTTTGACAAATATCTAGAAACCGCAATTTCTGGATTACTTACGTTAGTAATATATATCCCTACACACACAACGTAAGGTTTACGGCACACATACAATCAGCATTTGACAACGCGTCCCACGTATTTTAACATGTGAAATTAATGAGAGCCTTTGAGATTTTCCAGAAGCCCTCTGGGAAATCTCAAAGTTAGTTTGAGGTCAAAAAGACTATTGAGAATTTTAAGAAAATGTCAAAAGTTTTGAACATGTGATTAGATAGGATCACAGATAATTATGAAATAGTAATTGTCTAGTGAAAGTGACTAGAAGATGCTGAGGTAAATACAGGAGGTTAGCTCTCAATACTGTGAACACTGGGTTTTAAATCATCAAAGACTGATAGAGACAGTGTAAAGCACAGTAAGTAATTTGGGGAAGAAGAAAATCTTCGCTGTCCAAAGGTTAAATAAAAAAAGACAAAACCCACAAAACAACCTTTGCAATTTCTTATGAGCAGAACAACCATCTAAGAAAACTTTGTCCTTTTAACAGAGACAAAACCAAATTCTGATTTTGTATCTGTATTTTTGATACTAAAACTCATTTTTTAAAAAAACTGTAGTAACTCTATATTCCAATCTTAGCCAGCTTCACCACGCTTAAATTCTTTTCCCAAGATTCCTTTTCCACAAACTTTCTACAACCTTTTCCTATCCATTCAGATTTTGTCCTGGGTTTTCTCCTTTAATTATGGAAAATTTAGCCAGTCATTTTACTTTCCTCATCTGCTTTCCATATGCAGGTGTTTCCTTTCACCCTTTTTTTTTTTTTCCTTTGAGAGAGAGTAGGGGAGGGGAGAGTGGGGTGGGAGGGACAGAGAGAGGGAGGGAGGGAAAATCTTAAGCAGGCTCCACGACACAGGGCAGGGCTCCGTGGCACAACCCTGAGATCGTGACCTGAGCAGAAATAAGAATCTGATGCTTAACTGAGCCACCCAGGCGCCCCCACCCTTACTATTTCTAAGTAGCGTTCATTATATGCATTGATTAGAATTTGTAACCCTTAGGATCCTTCATTCCTAGTGAAAACGAAGAAGTAAGCAATTGTGGACTGCTAAGCTAGCCTTCTGTGGATCGGCAAATTTGTAGATACATTTTCATAGATTCTAAAAGCATATTCTTCCTCTCAGTAAATTTTCCAACGCAGCACAAAACGTGTTTACTGATAGAGCTGAATGTCTTTATCTCCTCTATAAAAGGAAGCCAAAAGTGGTAAACCTTTGTTCAGTGATGTTTCAGTATTTTTTTTAAAGATTTAATTTGAGGGAGAGAGAGCGGGAGGTGGGGCAGAGGGAGAAAGAGAACTCAACAGACCCCTGGCTGAGTGTGGAGCCCCACAGGGGGCCTGATGCCACGACCCTGAGATCATGACCTGAGCCGAAACCAAGAGGCGGATGCTCAACCGACCGTGCCACCAGATGCCCCAATGTTTCGGTATTTTTATCTTATTTGGAAACTGATCTAGATACTCCATGAATATCCATTGTTTATCTCAGGATACCTTTAAGGTTTCAAGTTACCAAAAAGATTTTGAAAACTTTTTAAGTAGACATACCAAAAAGGATAATTATTGTTGAAAAGTTCATTTATAAAGTTTTATCTTATTTACATCTATTTAATTCACTTGTTCTTAATTAATTTAGACTGGTCGTGAAAATTTAATGATATCGAACTGCTAACCACCATCTTAAGTTATCTTTCTTGCTGACAAATTCTGTAACAGAGACAACATGAGCTTACCTGGTTTTTAGTAAACTAAGGCAGAATAAAAGTTCTATCTTCACATTGTATTTAATGTTAACTCTAAAGACATGCCTATTTTCATTAAACCAACAAACTTAAACTAGATTTTACTTACTGAAGATTATCCTCGATCACATGAACTTGAAAAACAACTGGGTTAGTTTCTGTGTTTCTGGGCGTATACTCGATTATATAATACTTGTCTTTAAGCCAAATAGGGCTCCTTACAAGTTAATTTTGGCAATCATCTGGAGCTAAAGAAGAAATCACACATTTATAAGGGATATACGTTGACACAACCAAGCCTACAGACACAGAGGTCCAGTAGCTTGTAAGATTTCAGCTGTGAGACAGTTACAACAGCGCAGAACTCACTAGTTTACGAAAGAAAGTCAGATACAAATTTTGTTTTAGGCAGAATGGAATAAATTGAGGTTGCCTGCTCAGATGGCTTAAACTTTTCACTAATATTTGTGGAGAAGAACCAACGGGTAACCAAAAACAAATTCCAAGTTCTAATTCAAAGATCTAATTCTTAAATGCTTTTTGCCTGCCAATCTGAATATGGAAAGGAAGGGACAAGGTCACATTCTGGCTTCTTCTCTAGACCAGGCACCGTAGAGCTATGGAAGAGCTGACCCTGGTAGGAATTCTCATGGTTTGCTGGCAACTGCCAGTTTTCCCAGGATCCCATCTGCAGGTTACAAATTTTAACCTTCTTTGAGCAAAGATTGATTTGAATCAGGCAGTATCCCATCTAGCAGCTAGAAAGGAGTTCCAAGGAGTGGTACAAAATGAAAGGCTTATAGGCAGAAGGGAGCAAGGACAAAGAAGTTAGAAGCAGCCATAAAGCAGGTTGGTTATTACAGAGTTGCTTTCCTTTAGGTGACGGCCTGGGTCTCTTACCTCCCTAGTGCTGGTCAGGCAGTTCCTGGCTGGTTCCAAATTCTGTTTCCGGGAGAGCGGAAACTGTAAGTTGAGTCTCGGTTTGGAGACGTGGGGATTAGCATAAGCGACTCCATTTTGGGCCTGCTGTCTTGTTTTTAACACCAGGAGGCTGAGGCACAAAGCAGTGGTACGGCACGCAGCCGGCTGTTGCCTCTCCTGTCACCACACATCCCTGAGACTGAGGGAATGGAGTGCCCTCTGTGCAGGGACCCTGGGCCAGTTCTGATTCTCTGGAGTGCCCAGCCCCAGCAAAAGGCAAGAAACTGCTGAAAATTCCAGCTCCAATTAGAGAAAGCAAGAGCTGCCTCTTTGGGAGGATGTCTGTAGCCTTCTGATAAAGGTCGCACCCAAAATTCTTGAGTTTCTCACCTACGGATCTCATCTACTGCTATGAAGATGGTCTCCATGCCATCTGCTGTCTGTCTTCCCAAGCAGGGAGCAGCCATAGGGAAGGAAGGGTAAGTTCTCTGGAGGAAACATGAACTCGGCCCTGGCAGGTGGGGTGCCCAGGCCCCTGCGGCTGGGGCGCAGGGGATGGCGCCGCCTCCAGGCAGGCAGAGGCCCGGGAGGGCTGGTGGTGCCCTACTGCTCGCTGGACTTCAGTCTTTTGACTTCGGCTGACCTTACCGTGGGGCTGCCAGGGCAAAGACAGACATCCCATTATGCTTTAATTTCAGATCAACAGTGACACATAAGTGTGAGTGAGGGTGTCCTGGCTCTCCTCTCCTGTATTTTTACTTTTTGTCTGGCCACCCCGCCTTGGCGCCTCTGCGCCAGGGCCGATCAGACCTCTGCGGAAGCTTACAGCGATGCTAAGTGCTGTAGGAGCTCCCACTCCTTGAAGGAAAGAGCAGAGCCCCGGGGGGATGCTATCAAGTAGGTGGAGCTGGGGAGAGAGGGGCGGATTAAGGACTGACCAGGTTTGGCTTTACCTTCGATGTGAAGACTGTGGGGACACTGGCTGAGCGGGCACATAGGCTGGTACGGACCCCATGTGTTTGTGCACAGGAGGCGGCGGCTCTCCAAGACAGTGGACGAGCCAGACGGAACAGTCTGGGCAGCTGGAGGATGCACCCGCCCCCCATCCCGAGAGCCTGTACCTGGCTGACCCTCGCTCTTCCCATCCCCTGCGGGAGGGCTGCGGGCTCGCACACCAGCTCCGGGGCTGGTGCTGCCACCGCAGCCACTGTGGTCACGGCCACCTGTCCCGAGGGCCGGTCACCACGTGGGCACCACCACCACACACCTAAAAGCAGCGGCTGGCAACTGAGGAAACAAAACACAAATATTAAATACTTCCTCTTTTTGATTACTGTGCCGTTGGAGTTATATCAAAATTACGGAGAGAGTATTAATCTGGGAAAGGTAAGATCCCACACCAACAGCTTCTTCTAGGATCTTACTATTTAAAAATACCACCTTGATTCTCGTTAGGAGTGCGGGATCGGACTCTGCCCCTCAACAAGATTCCAGGTGACTGAGATGTACATGAATTTTGAGAGGCAGCACTCTAATGACCAGCATTTTCCTACCAATATTTAAAAGCCAAAACAACAAAAACCCCAGAAAAATCTCAGAATAAATGGCCATCCAAAACAAGTCCGGTGGCAGCACACAGACGCATCACGCGGCACTGTTCTTCCTCCGCGGGAGCCACTAGAGAACTTTCTCGTGGCCGGGGGCGGGAGGGGGGGAGATCCCTGCTGTGGGGGCGCACCCCCACCGCGCAGACCAGAAGTTACATGGCAGCTGCGGTGGCCTCTAGGGAGCTGAGACTCTGTCCACGTCCCCATGAGCAGTCTAGGCAATGTTCCCTATGCACCTTTCTCTCATCTGTGCTCCCAAACGTCTGCATTTTCTGAGCGCTGGGCTGCCGGCGAGCTCTAGGCTAGGACCGCTCACGGGGACTGCCCGGGGCCGCGGACACCAGCCGCTCACAGCTTCCTCCTGAACATCTACAGACACGACCCAAGCGATGCCGCGGCTCGTGAGTAACCACTGTGGCATCATCAACACGAAACACAGCTGGGCAGGGCGAGTGTTACAGAAGTTCTGCCTAAAAACCCCGAGGAGCCAATCTTGCCGAATTTCTTTCGGCAAAACTTGACTTAAATAAGACTTGGTGGAAATCATCGACAGCTTACTTACTCACATTTCTTTCCAGACTCAACTTCTTTTCCTCTGGTTTGAGTCAGATTATTCATCGTAGAGGCCCTTGGCGTTGTTTCAAGTTGCTGGGAGTTTCCTTCTTTTCTGCCCATCGCTCAGCCCTTCCGTCTCCTGGAGTCTTGCACGGAACCATGACCAGACAAGGAAATCATCGCGGGGGTCCTGGAGCCTGAGCCGCGGGGCTTTTTCCTAAGGAAGGTCAGTTCCAAACCTGCCGCCCGCGCTCGCAGCCCCGCCTTCCCTGAACTGCATCTCAAGGAAGAAGCGGCATTGCTCCCCGAGGCTCCCCAAATACAGCATGCCTGGGGTGGCAGGCATCCGTGTTCCCCACGCTGCCCTCCGCACATTCAGCCTGCAGTCCGCCAGGAAACACGCTCGCCCGACAGAAAGCGGGGCCCGGACCCAACAGGTAGGAGAAGAATCCGTGACACACCGTGCACCCCACCGCCTGTTCCGCAAACTACGAATCAGGATGCCAACAGCCTGGACGGCTCTGAGGGCATCTGCATGGTAGTCAGGGACTCGGCACTTGCCAATTCAGCTAGAGGGTTCCAGAAAAACTAGTGGTGTGTCATCACAGAAATACCTCCGAGACCTACGGACAAAGATCACAGCCCAAAGGTGGCCCCCAAGCTATTCCACTAAGCACATAGGCGGTCTGGTGGCCTGGGTAAAGGGACCCTCTGAAAACTCACAGAGCTGGCACAGAGATGTCCCCCAGGCCAGCGGAGGCGCAGCGAGAGCCTTCGGAGCAGCACGACTCGCAGCCGCAGCCGCGCAGGCTGCCAGGGGGGCCCGGCGCCGGCCGGGCTGGGCGGCCGGGAAATGCCCTGCACGACCGCGGGGAGTAAGCTCCAGCTTTGGAGAAAGACAGCCTTCCTCTTCACCTCGGTCGCCCTCACTCAGCAGTCCCCACATCACAGAGTACCTTCTAAGATCAGCTACCGCATAGTAAATATCTTAAGTACCATTTTGTTCATTTTCCAAGTATGACATCCGCATGCGTCCTAACTGCTTTGCCGCTTTCAACTCCTGGAAGACGTCAAAGAATCGTGTTTTCCTCCCTTTTCTCGCTTCCACGAGCCTGTGGCCTGAGAGGCTGCCCCGGGGCCCCGCTGACAACGCGCAGCGCCTCGTGTCCACGGCCACGCAGCTCATCCGCGGCACCCCGGGAATTCCGTGTGACCGGAGCCTCGTCCTCAGAGGTGAGGCCGCGGGGCGGGCCGAGCCCCCCGTTCTCCGCAGCCCACCCGGTCCCCGCGGCTGCCCCGCTCCCAGGGCTCCTCGCCCACGCTTCCCGTCGCACGGTTGGGAGGCGGGAGGCACACAGGCCTTACCCGCAATCGTCCGTACAGAAAGCGGCCGCGGGATCCCCAAGCCGCACCGCAGGCCTCACGCAACCCTGAGGGGTGACGGGTCACGGACACCAAAGCTCACAGAGGCTCCGCAAAGCGGCTGCCAGACCCCGCGCCGCGGCCGGCCGGCTCTCCCGCTCCCGCCCTTCTCCTGGGGGCCGAGCTCCGGGTCCAGGCGCCTGGGGCACACCCGCCCTGCGGGGGCTGCGACCGACCACAGAGCCTCGCCCTGGTGGCACGTGCAGATGGCAAAGAAATGACTAAACTAGTTAAAAGACAAGGATTTTAATCTAGTTTTCCCACTTCATACTAAATCATTAATACAGGTCACAAGTTGCATTTGCAGACACCTAGAAAACAATCAGAAGTGTATATATCTCTCTCTATAGATCTTATGAATAAATTTTATTCGGACAAGAGAACTTGTGCCACAACAGTTTAAACAGCATGATTCAAGACCGCAGCACTCCCGAGAGCGCTCCCAGGTATGTACAGTGTGGGAAGGACAGCTGCACCTCAGAGCCGATCACCATCAAGTTAAAAACATCTGCCGTACAGCACACGTGCCAACACACTCCCTCGGGTCATGACCAGCATGAAGAAAATCAGGACACAGATCCTCAGCCAACGTTCTGTAAATGTGCACAGCAATATGCTGCATTTAAGAGCTGAAATCAGGTCCTACGTTAGTGTTAGCTCAAGCCCTTAGGAGAACCCCCAATCTCCTTTCGCATTTACACACGTCAAAAACTATTCACACTTAGGGCTGGGCAGCCGGCCACAGAACCAACAGGTCCTTGCCTGCGTGGGGACAGTGCGGGCTAATACTGAAGGTCTCTTTACATCCTGGCTCACGGCCGCCTTCTGGCTGCCACTCCATCTATCTGTTGTTAGAGCAAACCAGGAGAAAGCAATGCAGGTCTCTGGGAATCTCCTCCCTTCCACAAGGAAAATGCTCTGCCAATTCAAGTTTCACTCAGTCAGGAAGACGGAAGGATTTAAGGCTTCGGTGACAATTATAATCCTCTGAGAAATTATTTTCCCTTAAAGTCAAGATAAGATAATAGTGTTTACTGTACTTTCTCTTGACTCTTAAAATCCCTGGTATCGGTGTAGGCAACTTGCACCTGCAGTTAAGTCTGCGAGAGAGGAAGGTCTCTCCTCCTCCCAAACGCTGTCCCAGATCACACGCGTGGAGCACTTGTCAGCCCTTGGCTCCCGAGGAAGCAGGACAACGAGGTTCCAGCTTTCTAGTAGGTTGAGGAAGCTGTGCTCATGGCATCGTCAGAGATTTTGGTACTGGCAGGGTGGATGCTTGCGAAATACTTGACGTCACTGTCCCGATCCATCTGAAGAGCCATGATGGTTTGTTCCACGGCTTCCTGATGACAGCTGGCAGAGGTTAAGAAATATTCTGCAGACACAAGGGCAGATTACAAATAAAATTAGTTTAACATTTCATAGTTTTATCAGGTACAAATACATTAAGTTCTCAGAAACAAAGTACAAACACAAGCTATGTTGAATTATAAAGAGTAATCCAAATTGATTTGTGCGATATGAAAAAGATGCCCAAACATAAGAGAATTAGATTTATCTTGATTATTTTTAGAACAAATGTCAGTGAAGCTCATAAACATATTAAAACATATACTTGTGATAAGTATTAATTCACTCAGTAAAAACACCCCGAATACCAATCAGACACACCACTGAAAACCAGTCTTCTCTAGCCATTTCCTTATAATTGCTATTAAAACAACTTTAATGAATTCTAAAGGAGAAAAAAGCAGTATTCATGTACCTATATACTTAGACGTCTCTTACAAACCTTTCTGTGCTTCAGTCCCAAGTCCATGCATTTGGATGGTATTTATTAGGTATTTGGGGGGATGACAATAAATAAAACAAGCTAAACCTTCAGCAGCTTATTAGGATGTGCAGCAAAGCAAATACTAGGGGTCGTCTGTCTTCTGCCTGAGGAATGAAGAGGAGGAGGAAACACAAACATGCCTCCTGGCCTCGAACAGCAGTAATGCCCGTCACGTGGTGCAGACCGAAGGCAAGAGTTTCCTCCTGTCTTAAGTGACTATCCAATCTCTCAAACGAAGCCTGCAATTATAAAAGAAATGCCCCTGGGGCAGAAAGGAGAACAAGTCCCTGTCCTCTAATCTGTGTCCTCTCTCAGAGGGAACCCCATTAACAACTCACGAACCTTCTCCTATCAGATTATGTCTGTGCACATACAACACTTCTCCCTCCGGGTGGTCTACGCGCCTCTGCCCCGGCACAGCTTCCCTAACAGCCTCGCACCCACCTTTCTCTAGCAGAGTCTGTCTTAACGTCTTTGCGAGCAGCACTCGAACGTTTGGAACCCTGTCATTCGCCAAGGTCAGCAGCTGTGGCATCAGATGCACGGCGAACTGGTCCATGGGAAGGCAGTCGTCCTCGATGACGGTCTGGGGAAGGCAAACAGCTGCTTTACACTTGCCGGATTCGTCTACCAGACCACAACACTGGCGACGTTATCTTTTAGTAACAACCAAAGTATTCCAGATTTTAGTTACTTCTTTTTAAACCAATATTCCAGGCTTTTGGGAACTCAAAAGTAAGATGAC
Source organism: Ursus arctos (assembly GCF_023065955.2). Lineage (NCBI taxonomy): Eukaryota > Metazoa > Chordata > Mammalia > Carnivora > Ursidae > Ursus > Ursus arctos. Next base: position 56,188,342 of record NW_026622841.1, read on the forward strand.
ATCATTTTAAGTCCCTACAGACACACAGTTTTTTAATGGTTCCACTGAGTCCTGGAGTGTGCACACTCATGCTCATTTACACACGTGCCATGGACCCCGAGCACCCCCTAGTGGATAGCCGTGGGATGAGCCAGGCACACAGCGACTCTAGGGAACAGGGAACCTACGAAGAGCCAGACGAAAAACTGTTTCTTAAGGATGAGAAAGAGGGTGTCGAGAGGCAAAGAGCGAAGAGGAAATGTAGTTTCAGATAGAAAAATGGGTCACAAACGGGAAAGTCTTCACTTACCTGGCAGACAAAGACAAAGGCTTGCCGACCAGACCACTTGGGACATCTACCAAAGTTCTCCACAAGCTCGTTGATGAGGTCCACTCCAAACGTGGGGGGCGTCGCCGTGTGCAGCTTCTTCACCATCTCACTGACCTAGGGCGGGGCACAGAGAAGTGAGGAGTATCTTCTGTTCTAGGATCTTACTGAATGGTGTGCTGTTCTAAAATTGTGAAAATTGTAACACATACCAGCTTGTAGGAAATCCAACGAACAGAAGAAACTTTATCTGCACACAGATTCAGAGCAATGGGACGTAAATAGTCATAAACATCTCTGGGACTATATAATTCTAGAAGTAAAATCAGCTGTCTACAAAAATGAATTATAAAAATAAAAATATAATTAAAATTTTAAAATAAATAAAAATGAAAATAGGTTAATCATCTGAATAATCTGTAATACTAGTTACTATTTGTAAGATGAACACATGCAAAGACTAGTGATTAACATGGTCTCTCATGCGTAGTTATCTCTAGTCTGTATGTAGCTGGAAATGCATTTAAACACCATGCAAGTTCACAAAGTATCTCTCCCCCTCAATATGTGAGGAAAACAAATGCTGTGCAATTGTGTGTCCACAGGGACTGAGACAGAGCAACGCATTTCCCAGTATGTTCAACGGGGGCTGGAATCACATTTTTTCCACAGTCACCGTTCAGAATGCTAATAAACTTCCATCTACAAATCAGTTTCCTAAATAAGAAGTTCTAGCAGTATTAGGTAGCCTGATGCACATCTGTCAAGGCTCTGAGCAGCTTCTAAGGGAACGATACCAGGGATACCAAAAGCGAAGAGGTCCTCTAGTGGCTGTTCCTATTACATCCGGAGAGACCTGAAGACGGACTGTGTCCACCAGGCTACTTTGAGTAGCTGCAACAATGCCCTTGAAAAAAAAAACCTCCGAGATGAAGAGATTTTTGCCTTTCAGATTTTATGTTTAAGACTATTTACATTCGTAATCAGCAGGGAGTAAACTATAAGCATGAATATACATAATATAGCCTTGACCTGTGTGCCTGTATATATATATACAAACACCAATACTCAGAGATGAGAGGCACACTTATCAACTCCATTTTCTGACATTGCAAGCTTTCTTGCTGGCCTCCCGTGGGTGCACACCACATGAGAAAGTCTGGGGTCAGGAAAGCAAACCGGAGAGAGGCCCCTTAGCAGGCAGGAAATGAGTGACACATGTTGGGGGACAGCATAAAGCCCCATGCACTCCCCTGGGCCCTTCCCTTCACCGAGCCTTACGGTGCTGACAGAGGGGTGGCAGAGCCCGTCCACCCATGGCACAGAGAAACACCCTGCAGCTGGGGACAGAGGAGAACTCTATCCCGGGGGGGGGGCGGGCAGCAAACCTCCTTGAGCGAAGACCCTACACTGATAGCAAGCAGAGGTCTCCTCCTACTGAGGACGGGCAGGAACCTCAGCCCCACCCGGACCACAGACACAAGGCAGAGACTGGATGCTACAGGGAGAGGGTAAGACTCTGAGAAAGCCCAGGCATACAGGGCCTTCCAGAGACTGAGGCTGAGCCCAAATCACAGAGATTCTCCCCTTTCCCAGCACGAGCCTACCATGCCCTAAAAGCGGTCTACAGCTAGGGGAGGGGAAGAACCCAGCTGGTTTACGTGGGCACACAAAAGCTGAAAGCTGACGGTGGAACACCACACACACGAGAAGGCCCCCTGGAGCCCCAGCTCCCACCCTCAGCAAAAGGCACTGGCAGGCCATGGTGAGAAGAAACGAAGCTTACCGGGCACTGAAGGCAATCATAGCAACAACAAAGCCCAAACCCAGCTTGCTCCTGATTAGATGGACCCAACCCTCCACACTAATGGCAGAAGAGATGTGCCTATTTTCAGTCAGAAACCCAGCAAGCCAGAACTCAGTGAAGTGAACCTTTAATGTATGAAGAAAACAACAACAAAAAACAACCAAGACTGTCAGTCCCAATTCTATACCCAGCAAAGATATCTTTTAAAAATGCAAGTGAAGTCTGGAATCCAGAACACAAAAAGAACTCTTACAACTCAACCCAATTTAAGACAAACAGCCCAATTAAAAAATGGGCAAAGGACTTGCATAGACATTTCTCTGGATTATATACAAATGGTCAACAAGCATATGAAAAGGTGTTAACACCACCAGTCACTAAGGAAATGCAAATCAAGATCACCAAAGAACACCGCTTCACAACCACTACGCTGGCAGCTATAATTTGTTTAAAAAAAAAAAAAAGGAACATACCAAGTGTTGGGGAGGATGTGGTAAAAATGGAATCCCTGTATATTGCTCATGGGAATGTAAAATGGTACAACTGTTACGGAAAGCAGTTTGGTGCTTCCTCAACAAATTAAACAGAATTATCAAATAACCCAGAAAATCCACCACAAAACAAGTGAAGATAGGTGTTCAAAGAAAAACTCGTACATGAATGTTCATAGCAGCACCAGTCACATCAACCAAACATGTAGAAACAACCCAAACATGCACCAATGGATGAATGAATTTTAAAAAGCGGTACACAACGGAGTCTTATTCAGTCATAAAAAGTAATAAAGTTCTGACACATGCTGCAACACAAATGAATTTTGAAAACATGCTAAGTGAAGAAGTCAAGACACAAAAGGCCACATGTTATAAAATTCCACTTATATGATACGTTCAGAATAGACACAGAGGGGAAAGTAACAGTTGCTAGAAGTTGAGGGCACAGAGGGATGAGGAATGACTATGAAAGGGCACAGGGTCTTTTTGGGAGGATGGAATGTTCTAGAACTAGACAATGGTAATGGTTGCACATTATGAGTGTATTAAATTTCACCAATGGCAAACTTGGTTATATGTATTTTACCACAGTAAGGGAAAAAAAAGGTGAAATATGTTAAAAAAAATTAAAAAAAAAAGGTGAGAAAATTCACTGCCGGCAAGACCTGCACTTCAAGAAATGTTTTACAGGGCACCAGACAGAAACTTGTATCTACACAAAGTAATGAACAAATCCCAAAAAGGTGAAGATGAAGCAAATACCCCTCCCAAAATATAGTCCAATAAATTGTTAGAACTTACTCAGCCAGTTCAGCTCGAAAGCGCCAATTTCTACTATTATCTGTCACCAAAAACTCCTGAAGTTGATAAAGGTATTCTCTTCTTTTGTCAATATGAAGAAGCTGAAGTGACAAAATAAAAATATTCGCTGAGATATAGGCATTATTACTTTTACTAGGCTGCTTGAAAACAACTGTAATATAGTTAATTCTTCTGAGAACAGATGTATTAGGTACATCTAATTGTTTTAAAAACTGACGTTAAGGTCATTTTCCCCGATAATCCCATTTACGTTCAAGAGTCTTAACCTTTTTTGAAATATTTGTTCCTTGAGCCATGCGTGACCTCTCTGAACCCTACAGTACCTTGGTCACAGATACACGGCAGGACTGACCGCTATGTTCACAGGGCCCCTCGTTACTGCGAACTCTCTGAAGACCGTACTGTGCTCTTATTCATACACGTATGCCCAGCGCACGGCACTGTGACGGCACACGGCAGTGCTCAATAAATACTTGCTGAGTGAAAAAAATTTATCCCAATAATTGCTTATAACCATTTTAAAGTAGGTTTATGGTCAGCAAGGGGGAAAACCCTAAAATCTGATAGAAACAGAAGCAAACTTAACCATGTAACAAACAGTTAAGAATCACGCAGGAAAAAAAATACTCTGACTACACATGTTCAGGGGTATGTTCTAAGGACAAAGTGCTTAAGGAAATCTTGAATGTTCTTTAGTTGAGTTGATGTTAGAATTAATATTGGAGTAATTCTGAAACTACTTCACGTATGCTGTGGAACTGAGTAAACGAGGACTGAGTATGTTCACGTTAAGAACAGAGTTTTTACCGTGAGAGAAAAGAAAAAATAGGAAGGGGAAGAAGGAGAGGACTGGTGTGGGACTGGGAGCTGAGTGATCACTATGAACTCAGTAATTAAAAAAAAACAAACCCAAACCCAAACACCCCTCCCAGCTCCTGTCCCCTGAGAAGGCAGAAAGGAAACGACCCCCACGGAGCAGCGTGCACACCCAGGGCCCGGGCCGTGGCTTCGAACTACCACTCTCCACTAGAAAACACCAGGCTCCTTGGACCAACAGCGGACTCCGGGCTGGGGCAGAGAAAGGAGAAGGTGGGCCCGGAAGTAAGGCTGTGCTTACAGTGAGGCAACGCATCAAAGGGGCACGGGTGGCAGCTTTCAGGGCTTCCTGTGAGCCACACTGATGTGCAGAACCAAGGACAGAAATGGATTATGAATAGAAAAATAATTCCAGAGTTCACACTTAACACTAAAAAAAACTTCCAAGAAGGGGGAGGGAGAGAAGGAAGAGATTAGCTAGCTTTACGTGAGAATGCCAACTAATAAATGGAGAAAGAATTATAAAAATAGAAAATCGGTGCTTTACCGCCAAAACAGTAACAGCTGATTGAGGCAAGAACCAGGTCTAGATGCACGGGTACAAAAGCTCTCTGGGTGGAAGACTCGGGAAAAAGGTGTTCGGAGCTTGAACGTATCAACAACCCCCCCAAGTAATTACTAATCAGGAAGGTGAGAGGTTGTTTTACAACGGAGGGAGCCACAATCTCGTGGCCGGAGTCTACACCGCCAGCGATGCAGTGACCGTGCTCCTCCCGACATGACGCACAGACACGCAACGCGCCTGCCAAGCGAAGCTGTGGAACCCGAATCTCGCTGTGTCACTGCCCGCAACCTGAGGGGCACCTGCAAAACCACCCGCGCGGCCTATTCAAAGATGCCAATGACATTAAAGACACAAGTCAGGAAACTGGTCTAGATTTAAGAGGGCTAAAGAGACATGATATTTAAATTCAAGACGCAATCCCTGATTGGATTCTGAACTGGGGGTTTGGGGGAGCTATAATGCCACATTAGACAGGCTGAGAAATTTCAGTATGATCTGTATAAAATATAATAACACAGTACCAGTGTTTTTCGAAAGTAGGACTACATTGCTTCTGTACCTCAAAACTTCGAACTACAAGAGCCAATTTCAAGGTTAAACAATAGTATTCCAGGACTAACAAGTTGTAAGATCACAACTGTTTACCTCCAAGACCAGAGATCCATACCGACTGGTAAAATACAGACTCCTAAAATATCACATAAAGCCTCCAAACTTAAATGATCATGGAATTTTTGTACATATATTAATTCAATAATTTTGAAAAAAAAAGGTGCTTGTTATCATGATCTAACAGTGTTTAATGATGAAATTTAGTGTAATTATTTTAAATTAAAAATTACAAGGACAAGCAAAAGTGATCAGAATGGGACTGTTTTTTTAAAGTCACATCTCACTATCAGCTCATGGCTACATTTTCTTATGCAAGAACATACAGAAACTTAATCTTGGTAGAAACAGAAAACCAAAAATTTTGGTCTACAATGAAACTTAAGTCTGTCTTTACGCAGAAGAATTTAAAAGTTACCTTCAGAAAATCATGCAAATGTTTAAGAACACCTATCCTGACTTCGTCGAGGTCTTTTAAAAATCCATTGAAGATCGGAACCAGATCTGCAGCTGTCAGCTGATCTCCGAGAATAACGGCAAGCTCGTGGATGGAGAAGGCTAACGTTCTTCGAACCTTCCACTGCAGAGACAAAGAGGACGTCGCTGGTAAGTGGAGCACACAGTACCGAGTGTTTTACCTCTCAGCCGGTGTGTGAAGGCCAACTTAGGTCTGAATGTTACCAATGTCAAACAATTAAATCGGAACAGAAGTAATGGCAAGAATAGACACTCAGCTTTAAATGCCTGCTATGTCTTAAAACCTGGCAGAGAAATTTCAAAGCCCCGCGTGGTACGGATTATCTCCCTTCATTTACAAAGGGAAAAAAGCTGGAAATCACTAAGGGCATAGTCTCTGCAGTTCTCTGAACACTGGGTGCCTGGTTTACAGATGTCCCACATCCATCAGAGGCTGGCTAGTGTCATCCTTGCTTGACTGTTCCCCTTCTGATTCTCGTACAGTCTATCTTATGGTTAAAAAAAATTATGAAACTTGTTTTTAAGGAACTGGCAATTAAAGAAATGTAAGAATAGGAAAATGTAGGAAAGTTTACATGACAAACATCTTTTTCTTCATGTTCCTTTAAAAGTTTTTACTTTGTTACTTAGCTTAAAACACTCTACTTGCTGAGAAGACGTTTATAGCAAGGGTTTTATCCCCACAATCCCAAAGACCAGACCCCGTTCCTGAAATAAAATTTTAAGCCCACATTCAGCATATCAAGCAGATGGAGGCAGAGATGTTCTGATGGAGGGGAGGGGACGGAGGCATGAAGCCCTGCCCATCCAGGGCCTTCTCAGTCACCAGGGGCCCCCGAGGAGCTTTGAAAGGCCTGTGGGATGAAGATGGAAAACCACCAGTGCGCAGGGCCTTTGTGGTCCCCTGCCCAGTTCTACTGGTGAAGAAGTCTGTGAACACAGGATAAATTCACTTCACCCGGACCCTGGCTTCCTAACCTCACAGGTCAGAGAAGGAACTTAAACTATATTCCCTCAAGATTACTTCCAACTCCTACCTTGCTTAGTTAACAGCACAAATTCCTTGAAAAATCAAATAATTACTAACACGTTTAAGGGAAAATTATTCATATCTCAGTATAAATTAGTCTAACCAGACTGCTTTCTTAATAACCAAGAGATTAATTTCACCAGAGAAGCAGATTTTGTGGAAGAGAGGCAAAATTTCGGTGTACGATATAGCAACCAGACCTAATGGCAGGGGAAGTTAAGTCAACAAAATCTAGGAAGAGAGCCACAACCACAAAATCATACAGATATCCAGACATGACGACCTAGGGTCAACATTTCACATTTTGTTTTCTTTCGGAGCAGATGGTGTTGGCAGTGTGTAGGTGTGGAGAAGAGCATGCTCGTGCACGCGTGCACACACGAGCATTTGCACACACAAACCCTCCCCCACCTTTACTGCAACACTCCCTGAACCAGGGCCCAGAGCTCAGCAGTGCTAATACTACTACAGTTCTATTAAGGTTTTAAGAAAATATAAGAAGCGTTTGTAACACTGTGTCTGGAATCGATCTACACATAAACTTTAGACAGTACATCTGTAAGTTAGGAACTCAGGCATGTCAAATGCAACGATAATTTCCAAACGGTGAAACCTGGACCATACAAAAAGCAAGCTCTTTGGTAGGACTTTAAGCTCTTCTGCACATGATTTCCCGTAATAGCAAGTATTTGCTGGGACATGAACAGAAATCCTACCAGGTTTTGAAGGGCACAGCACTGTGCCGTCCATCCACTCACACTCTGTGGACCCCCCGCCGCCCACTCACCTGCATGTCTGACGCCAGCGTCTCGTAGGTCTCTCGCAGGCAGTGCCAGTTCTGCCTGCCCAGGGTCAGGGCCACGCCGGGAAGGCTGTATGCACAGTGCTTAGCAATCTCAGTGTCGACCGTCTGCGCACGAGACGGGTCCGTCATAGATAAATACTGATCTAACAGAGCCTGAGGCACCACATCCTAATGGAGAGGCATAGGCACGGGTTCATTTTAGTAGTCTGGGCATAAACTGAGTGAACTTATTTTTAAATACATGAAGAATTTAACATAGTATCTCAACGAGCAGAGAAAAACCCAGTCTCAAAGTTTCAGGGGTCTGCTGAGAAGAGGAAGAGCACAGTTTTATGCTAAGGGAAATACATATATAAATAAAAGAAGCCACTCCAGAAGAAAAATGGTAAGATCTTAAAACAGAATGCAGCTTAGAGGAGGATTAGAACTGATTACTAAGCTGAAAAGCTGCACCAACAGTAAGACCAGCACCTCTCAATGTTGGTGGGATGGTCAAGTCTGACGGAATCTAGCGAATGTGACAGAACAGGTGCGCTCGTACCAACCTGGATTTTATAAAAACAACACCCACCTTTCGATGGAAATTGAGCAGCTACCTATAAAAATGTGAAGTGAATAAACATCTAACTGTTCATGTAAATGCGAGGAAAAGAAGAATGTCTACACAATCTTGCTAACGTATACATAACACAGCTCTGGAAGAACATACAAAAGAAACAAAACCGGTTGCTTTGGGAAAAGCCAAATGGATGCTGGAGGAGAAAACAAAGAAGGAAGTTTCACCGAATGCCTCTGTACCTTTTGAATTCTGAACTATGTAAACTTACCTATTTTTCAAATTCATTAAGAGATTGAGACCATCTGTTTTTATGAACTTGAAAATACATCTACAGTAGAAGTAGTGGAAAGCATGTTTACAACACTGCGAATACTAACTCCATTTTTAAAAGAACAACATATGCCATTTGACCTAGGACATCCCCAGTCCCAGAAGCAAACACCACACATAATCCCCATGAATGCGGCACCACGTGTAAGATCCCGGAACTGAACCTGGAGGCATCATAAGGACTTCAGGAGGTAGAGTGCCTTTTCACGACAGAGGCCACGCTGCGTGGACAGTACGCTGCCGTGGTGGGGCCGGGGCAGTGAGCATATGGAAAGATCAATACACACACACACACACACACACACACACACACACACACACACAGGCAAGGTACAAACTATCATATTCCAGATATTCCATAAGCATATTTTCCCATATTCCTGAAATTGGAGTGTAACTTGCCGTCGATGGCACTTTGTATGGTTTTGGGACATTTTTTCGTATTTTCATCTCTGAAATTGAGCTGTATCTTGTAATTCTTGGCAAATTAGGCACCATGAAATACCTAGGTATGATGGCATGATTCGGTCTTTGACAGACAAAAAGGGGTATGTATGCATGTTTTTGTACCCATAAAATGTTTATGAAGAAACAGACAGGGGCACCTGGGTAGCTTGGTTGGGTAAGTATCTGATTTCTGATTTCGGCTCAGGTTGTGATCTCAGGGTCATGAGATGGAGCCCCGGGTCAGGCTCTGCTCTGGGTGAGGAGCCTGCTTCAGATTCTCTCTCCCCCTCTGCCCTTCCCCCTCTCCTCTCACTCTAGGAAGGAAGGAAGGAAGGAAGGAAGGAAGGAAGGAAGGAGAGGGAGGAGAGGAGAGGGAAGAGAGGGAGGAGACGGAAGAGAGGGAAGAGAGGGAAGAAAGAAAAAGGAAGGAGCTGTGATCCGTGGTTACTCTGAAGAATGTGACTGCAGGTATCAGAAGAGGAAGATTTCTGCTTGTATTCTACTCTATTTGAATTTTCTTACCGTAAGTACGATATACTAGTCTTATTTTTAAAAAACTCATTGTAAGGACCAAATTCGGTGGGAAATGGGTTTAGAAGAGGAATTAACAAGACCGTCACCACATAAAGACTTGCTGTCACTTACTTGTACTTTAGATCTCCTCTCCTCATCAGGGCTAAAACTACTGTTGGTGCTCAAGTCCGAATCATTATGAATATAACGAAGGGCAGAGTCCATATTCTGTTAGGAAAAAATATTTACGTAAAGAACTGTCCCTTCTATAAGTTTCCTTCACTTAAACCATCTTACTAGGTTACTTACCTTTCAAAACTACCTGAAGATAAATTCTTTAAGCTTTTAAAAGTTTATAAACATACCTAAGACCTCATGAGAACCCCCCCTGACTTGAGTCAAACTTGAGGAATAGGTTGATAAAGGTATGAAAATGAATTCCAAAATAAACTCATCAAAAATGTAAATTGAGAAGTAATTTTGAAATGGCTCAAATATCTAAAATCAGCCTACTTATAAGATAGTATTATTGTATTACAGAGGGTGCTTTTGGTCAATGTTTTAGAGGCCATGGGATGTCCTATGCAGTTTTTCTTCTACTGTTGGCTATTTCTAATTTCACAAATACACTTTTTTAGCAGCTCAAAAAACTCCAAACAAAACACCTTCTAAAATGCAGAGATACCATTGCATTCAAATCACCAATGACAACAGGGGGCCAGGGTTTCATTCTGAAGCACTGATATTGTTTAAGATTTCTAACTCTACCAGCTGTCACCTAACAAAACACGAAACAGGAATCCACTAAAGCTCTAAGAACCCTCTCCATCCCCAGTGTGTATGCGGACACTCTTCCCTGAGCTTATCACTCAAACTGTTCTATCTGTGACCGGCTGATTCTAGCAACCAGTGGTGCTATTCCTTCCCCGTGTTCCTATACACAAGGGTAAGAAATACCGATCCCACACGATGCTGGCTGGGAGTGGGGGGGTGCGACAGGAAGTTAGGAAGGATCACACAGAACAGCTCCAAGTACACAGCGAAGATGACGCTAGGAACAGTACCCACCCTCACACTCCAGAGTCCAGATAATGCCACTGGCCCCTCCGCAACATGGCCTCAAGTCCCGATCTTCTGCTCAGAATACTGTGTTGCTTGCTGCAGTGAAATGGTCCGATCAGAAACAAAGCACCTCTCCAAAAAGAAAAGGGAAGAGTTAATTATTCTTGATAAAGGGCTTTGTTTCCAGTAAGACTATTTCACTGCAGTGAGCTACGTTAACACATTGAGGCTACTCAAACGGTCATGTAGACAGGATTGGGATTTACATTTCCAAGCATTGAACATGACACTAACGTCACAAAGACAGGATGTGGTGACAGTATTTTTACTTTATGTCAGAGAGAGCAGAGAAAATCAGCAACAAACAGAACACCAGTTAGAAAGTGATTAGCTACAACTAGTCCCCAACAACAGACTTCCGACTGGACCTATTTTCACTGGACACTTTACTGAGTGCATTACCTCAACAGCGTCGCTGATTAAAGGCACGGAGGCGTCGTGATTTATTTTACAGTTTGGCAGCCCACTTACACCCAGCTCATCTTGCACATCACTTCTCTTTTCTGCGTCGCTGGCCTCCTCGTGGGCGTCCAGGCTGGAAGCGCGCAGCGCGGCGGACAGCACGTCCACTTGCGCTGCGGGTGGAACAGGGAAGAGCACGTGAGCGGCAGGATGGACAACGTGCCTGCAAGTTTCTTCTCCGTTTGCACTATCAGTTATCAATGAAATGTATACTTTTTTTTGACACTGCCATCAAAAAGCTGAAAAAAAACTACTGTGGTAAATCATTAGTCCTTCGAGAGAAAAAGTAGAAAACTAATATGCTTTCATGAGATTAACAATGTTTATCCACTACTGTACATTATTCTGCGTTAGTACAGAAAAGAAATGCTATCTAGTTTTGGAGGTACCTCCAGTTTATTAAAAGGAGTCAATTTCGGTGTGAGTTAACTATGTTTTGGTAGTGCGTGAATCGGACTGACGAGGCTTACTTACTAAGCTATTTTAGCAGAAGAGCAGTCACGCAAACCCTGCCAACATAAAACAGCGGTAATTACAAAGATTTTTGTTGCAGTTACATTTCAACATCTCGTATCTTATCCCACTTTATCTTATTTTCCTCTAATTCCTCTTGAAAATGAAATTAGTGACTTAGACAACCCCACGTGAGTGCTATCTGGCTTGCAGCAAACCAAAATGACAAATTACCAAGCAGTGATTCTTAAATCTGGCAAATACCAGTCTATGTTTTGAGTTACACCTTCTTTATAAAAGTGATTCAACACTAATATGAGGCATTCTTCCTTCTCCCAAACAACTGAGACATGTAACGGAAAAAAGAATTGTGTAGTTACTTGTTTAAGTAACAATCCACCGGGATGCTCAAAATATAAAAATTCATCAATTTTCACTTCAAAATTAATTAGTACAAAGATCAGAAAATGCGTCCCCACTCCACTTAAAGATTATAAAAAAGCAATCCTAGTACTTTCATTAAGACAGCCAACTACGGGGCTGCAGCATTCATGAAACTCAAGCCCAAGCACGTCAGCCCCCGGCAACAGAGATACCGGAGACACAGGGCGAGCTTCTCTTCTACTAGGTCATTAGCTGCTCAATTAAGTAAGTAAACTGAAGGTGCTTAATCATAAAAAGTTACTCATGAAAAGTATGCTCATTCTTCTGAGAATTCCAGTTGCAATTTGTACTAATCCTTTGAATCAGTTTAGGTCCCCTTCTGGAATCTTTTTAAGTTTCCAAAACAAAATCAAAATAGTACTAAAGGAGATTGCACAACACATAAAGGTTAAAATGTTTAGTCCCACATAGAATGCACGGGGTGTGAGAAAGAGCCCTAATGCATTTTAACTGCTTCCCAGGAAGTAACTACTCAAAAGCCTTTCACAGAAAATGCCTTACCTGAGTCATTTCTCTCTAAATGGACTACATATTTCTCTTTGTCTACTTTAATGCTTGTACATTCATAAAAGTTATAATGAGTTACACCGAAGTTACTTTCCTCAAAAAACTGATTTATAAAGATCAAGAAAGAGCCTCGTGCTGACTCCTGAGGAAACCTGATGCTTCAACTCTCCAGCCAGAGAATGAAGTAGGATCTAATACTGGGCTAAATGCTGAAATTTCAGCAGGACACACTGCCACAATAAATTTAAGAAAACTGAACACACAGGTCTTCATCAAAATCTGCCTTTTACTTAATATGCAGACTGAAATCCCAGGAACCAGGGCTGGTTTAATCGTGGATTTGTGAAGAAACACAGTCCCCAGTGACTCACGCTCAGAAGCAGGGACAACCTAGAAAGTGAATTTTACTCCTTCCCTGAAGAAGCTGGTACAGCTAAGAGAAAACTTTATAATAATCTCTCACTTTTCCACACAACATACTGGTGGGTAGTCACAAATTCCTAACAATTTATTGATTTCAGTCAGGGAACAATATGATTTTTCTGACCATGACTACCAAAATGGCCCAATTCTTCCACTGGGCCTACACTGGGTAGAAATCTGTATTTTGTGAGCTTGGGCATTTTTCCTTTTATCGTCTATGAGTCGAGCTATAGTGAAACCAAGGTGGCGTCAGTAATGCTACTCAGAGTTCAGTCCTCAATCAGCTTGGTGATTCCAAACACCACAGACTGTGAAATTGCCCTAGACAAAGCCAGAAAAACCTCAAATTCCCTAGGTAAGTATTTTAGAAAAGATCTCTTACACCTTCTTTGTGTTTTCCTACTTCCCTCTCTGGCCTTCCCTGTAGGGTATGTTTCTGTTCTATGACTGAGAAAGGGCTTTCTTCTTCTGACAAGAGTATCTTTCTAGTCTCTGGAAACACATTTTTTTGACTAAAAGTCCACAAAGAAAGAACCCCCACCAATGCTTTGACGAAGAGAAGAGTTAAATTATCGAGACTGGGAAGCAAAGGTCACCTAATAAGCAGCAGCCGCAGCCTTGTGACACTTCCCACCAACGGTCACTAAGGGCTAGCGGGGAGGGGAGGGAACAAGTGCCACAGGCTTGGAAATGCTGAAACTCAACTGAGCACATGCCCAAAAACTCTTTCTCTGTGCGGTGCTGCTTTACCATTTTCCAGGCCTGCTGACAAAAAATTACACATGCAACACAACCAGTTCAAAAGGGTGGACGTTTCCCGACAGTTTGTGGCTGCCCACAGTGGCAGAATTAGAAATGAGGACACATCCAAAATTAAGGTATACCCTTTAAAACACCGTAATTTGGAAAATTAAGGCATAGTTACTGAAATTTAACATAAGTCAAACATGCCCTCGGATTTCAATGAAATAAAAAATTCAGGACTTCTGTACCTAAGAAGAAAATGCCCAACGCTGCCCACCTAGGTTTTACTGCAGAACGTCGGACGCAGGGGCAGTTCATATGCTAAGCGTCACCCTGCTGTGCTCTCTGAGGCCGGGATTTTGGTCTGGTTTGTTGCTACTATATATTTAGTGCTTAGGAAAGGAGCAGACCCACCAGTAGGTGCTCCGTAAGTAATGCTGAACGAATCAATGAACCAGTGCATATGTTAGGAAAGGTCATCATTACAGACGGAAAGAACACTGCAACAGATTTCAATGACAGCAGGTGTAAGAGCTGCACCAGATAGAGCGGATTAAATGGCAATACAGTACTCGCACTGACATCATTCACCTGTAGCCTGTGCACTCACAGTCCTATTTTAAGTAAACAGGATTAGCCATCTTCTGAAACACAAAGTCGGATCCTCAAACTTGTATGAGCACAGAGCTCTTTTTTAAAAAGCACACTCTCACGAACACAATTTTTAACATAGCTTATTCAAATATTTCAATGACCATCTGTTAAGCGCTGTGATGTGTCAGAGATTTAGCGGGCACTGGGATGCAGTGAGTACTCCCAGGACAGGCCTAAGAAGCTGAGCTAATGATCTTTTTTTCAAAAAAATGGAGCATAAAATTGATTCAAAATATATGTTATTGAAGTTTGATCAACTGAATAAACTGACAAATAGTAAAAGTTTTAAAGCTAAAAGCTTTTTTTTTTAAACTAAAAGCTGTAAAGACAAATGTTTATCAAGCTGTGAACAGCCCGAGTTTGAGGTGTAATTCTGCGTCTCCAAGCTCCTCATCTGGGGGCGGAGGAGAGTGAGGGATGGAGACAAATGACTCAGGTAAGACTCTGATGAAGGAGCTAACGAACAACAACCTCAGTACTTGCTACCTCGTCAAGCTGTCCTAGGACGCAGACTACTGGGTCAGGGGTAAACATCAGTGACAGGAGCCACACTGAGCAATGACCGAAGAAAGCAAAGCTATAAGGCTTTCATAAAAAATAATCTACCACGAGAGATTAGGGAAAAAATAGGGTATTCTATTGGAAATATTCCACCCTCTGTTCTTGCCCTTGCTGCAGAATATATTAAACAGGAATGATAAAAATAAGGAAACAAAAAGGGAGTGAACTAGTGATACACAGAATAACCAGGATAAACTTCAAATACATGATGCTAAGCGACAGAAATAAGACTAAAAAAAGGCTTCTATTACTTGATTCTATTTATGTGGCATTCTGGAAGAGGCAAAAAGCACAGGGACAGAGAACGGGTTGGTGGTTGCTAGTGGCTGGGCAGGGAAGGAAGGACTAACTAAAGGTGTACAAAGGAATGTTCCTCGAACGGTATCTGTATCTGACAGTGGGGTGGTTACACACAAGTGACTGTGTGTCTAATCTCACACAAGTGTTCATTCAAAAGGCTGGATTCTACTGATATAAACTATACCCCAATAAACCTAAAAGAAAACATGAAAAAAAAATGAAACTGACTGTCTGCCAGTTAAAATAACGTTCAACAATCACGGATATGAATTTGCCTTCAATCAAGTCTTTTAATTTTTCTCCAAGTGTAATTATAATAGGAAATCTTTAAAAATGACAAAGCCGATAAAGATAACTGAGAATTTAACCATCACTGATGCAATTTTCAAAGTTCAAACACAATAGGTTTTGTATGTTTTATAAGAATACTGAAGCTATCTATCACTTTATCTGCTTTAAAAATGGGCATTTCCCAACATTGAGCAAACTGACAGTTTAGAAATTTTAGCTTCTGGAACTAACAAGGTGAGAAAAGGAAAAGGGAAAGGAAAGGAGAAGAGAGAGGAAGAGAGAGAGGGAGAAGGAGAGAGAGAGAGAGGGAGAGAAAGGGAGAGAGAAAGTCAGTCCACGAAGTGATAGATCTGAAGATCTGTAGTTGTGGGAGATTTTCCAAAATTGGTTTTGTTTCAGATTTCACTGAATGGTTACAGAGAGTCAGGCGGAGGGCTTTAGTCTTCAAAGGAAAAGACAACACCTGCATCGGGCCCCAGCCGCACATACCTTAAACCACGACCCGAGCTCCAGCAGGCAGAACAAGGGGAACTGCCTCAGGGTGGCTCACTTCCCGCTGACTCACTCAGAACACATTTCCCCTTCTTAAGAGGGCCCTTTTTATTTTAACACAGAGCAACGTTTAAGGCCATTGTTCACAATGAAAGAATCTGGGCGATACACGTGTAACCCAGTGGAAAAAAGTCGAAACTGAGAAACCAAAACCCAGATGACTCTTATAAATGTTTATAGCTCTTAAAACTTCATATTCCATGGGAAACAGATATCTGTCTACTGTTAATAGACCACAGTCCTTCCTTTGAAAGCAACACTGTATCTGCTATTTTATAAAAAAGTTAAGCAGACCCAGAACAGAATAGTGAAGGCAGGGCTCCAGGCTGGAATTGTAAAGCACCGTTTGACTGACTGTGAAAATGTCAAGGTGAGTGATCTGTAAATCAAGAAATCTGTGTATTATGCTGCAGTTAGCAACACAGTGATGAGCTCATCGAAATGAAACTTCAGTATCAGATTAACTGTATTTATCAAGACAAGAATATTCTTATCAAAATAAGAATAAATTTTTAAAAGGTGATTTTCCTAGGACAAAAGTCAGCAAATAATATTTTGTATCAGCTTTAGAGCAAAGAATCTGACAGACTCTTCCATACCTTTAACATCTGGATCATCAATGTGCGGCTCTAGATTTTCTATCATTTCCTCAAGTTCCTTTCTGGTGGCCATAGTGATATTTGAAGAACCCGGTACGGTGACTTCAGAGGTTTCTTCTGGTGTCTCTGGGCTGAGAGTATCCCCAGAGCCCTGCTCAAGCTCTATATCTAGATCTATTTCAGGAAGAGGAGTCCTCCAGAAATGGAAGGAGTTGTACAATTCCTGATCTAAGAGAGCTGAATCTGGTGAACTGGCGCCACCCTCTGGCCGTAATGCAGATTTGCAGTTAGCAGGCTTTTTATCATTCTCATTACTAGCTGCTTCCTGATGAGATTCTGAGGACAAAGTACAAAGTAAAGAGCTGTCCATTGGGACACTTATTTCACCTGGAGATTTCCTAGATGTTTCAGCATGATCTTCCACCATGTTTTCCAGTTTGACACTGGAATTACTAATACTGGGATCTGAAGTAACATCCTCTGGCCTGATCTGTACATCCTCTGGGACTTCTTGATCTCTGATCCTTTTATTGTTTCATTTGGGGAAAAAAAAAATGAAAGTATAAAAATAATTACTGAAAAAAACTCAATGAAAGACACTACATAAAGTATTTAGACAAGTTCAATATTAAAATTTACAGATTATCCACACAAATTATACTGGTAGTACTTCTTTTTCCATCAGTTGTTCTGTGTTCAGAGATGTAAACATCCGTTAAGTGTAAGTCTAGATATTAAAGCATTACATGAGTTAGAAAAGATAACATTGCAGAATCCCAGGATTCTTAAATACCAGGCTAATTTCAATAATAAACTAAAGAAAAACTGTAGGAAGATAAATTCCTACAATGCACTTCAAAAATGATCTGATTCTTAGGATTATGGTATTGCCACTGCTCCAATGATGTACTGAAAAGCTGAGAATTAAAACCTATTTGCTTTTATAAGAAAGAAAAGGGAAAAACCTCTATACAGTATTAGAAAAGATCCTTATTTGCTATCTCACAAAATATTAAAATCCATCTTAGTGTAAATTAAGTTTTTATTTCTTCTACACTTTCCAGCTCTACTCCCAACGGTTTTCCCAAAATTAAGTCATGACTTAATTAATAAGGATGATGGTACAAGCTCCTGAAGCCCACTGACCACCACCATCCACGACCTAAACTAAAGACTCCTTACTACAGTAAGTTTTAACGTTTATCCCCTAAATTTTATTTGACTCCATTAAATTTAACAAACACATATTGAGCACCCACTAGGAGCCAGGGAACGAAGCCAGTACTGAGCACCCACATATGAATGAGATGCAGGTCCGGTCAGGGAGATCACCATTAGAGGCAAACAGGAGAGCCGAACCGGTAAGCAGGTAGCTGGTGGACAGAGTGGTAAGTACAGAAGTGCGCCCCGCGAGCATGGGGGCAGGGTGGAGCTGAAATGAAAAGGCTTAGAGGAAATGACAGGAGCAGTGTGTAGAGGAACCAGTAAATGTTTACGAGGCTACAGGGAAGAACATGCATTCAAGGGGAAAAAAGCATGTGCAAAGGCAGGAGTGACATAAAACGTGCAACATACTCTGAAAACAGCCATCAGTTTCTTATTAAGAGACGGAAATGGTGGGTGACCAGGGTGAAAAACTTTGCCAGAACCACCGTATTCCATACCCAACACCTCTGGAATGGATCCAATGGGCTACAGGGAACAAGGCAGGAATTAGGAAAACTGCATTTTTAGATGTGTTATTTTTGAGAGAGCATCCTGGAAGTGGGGCAGAAAATGGGGCGGAGGTGAGACAGGAGGCGGGGCTGCAGAAGGGCAGTGAGAGCCGGGGAGGACTGGGTGAATGAAGGCAGTGCGCTGGGGCTACAAGAAGTAAACACATTCAAATGATGACGAGACCAACAGGATCTGTTTACTTATTTACTGCATGCTGGAGATGGGAAACAAGGGGAGGAATCTGGAAGGACTGCCAAATTTTTGGCTAGCACAACGGAACAGATCGTGGTAGCACCAACTAAAAGTCGAAAACACAAGAACAGCGTAATGAGAGGGCTTATGAGTTCCGTGGACAGGGTGAGTGAGGTATCTGGGTTGTATTCTGGGTGGGGACGTCCATGGGAAACCAGTCAGACACCAGGGACCAAGTTGGAGGTCATCGACTCAGAAGGACGTGTGCAGGGCTTCGATGTGCGCGAGGCAAGAAAGATGAATGGAAACACGACAGGCACACCGAGTCACAGAGTGAAGGCATTTTTCTCGGGATGCCTTAGAGAAAGAGGTGAGAAGGGACGTAGGAACCGCAGGCATGGGAGACGGATGAAATCACGGATAAAGCAATGTCCTTCTAATAAGAAAGAATATGAACTCAAGAACACAGGTGCACAGATTCAATGGGTCAACACACACCTCTTTCCTAAGAAACATGAGAGGGAAGTAAGAATGGGTGTGTGGGTAAATTTGAAAGTGAGCGTGGGGAAAAAATTAAAGGTGCTCCCTGAAACAGTACGTGTCTTTAAATACAGACAGTAACAGATATTAAACAGGAGGCTTACCAGGACTGTGCAAACGGAAGGTGACATTAACACCTGTGTAATATCCTAGTTAAGTAGCCACCATACATGTTCCCATGAAATTATCAACTTCCCTCTGATTATGCTTTATCTCATGGTAATGTTTACATTATTTTCAAAAAATATATATTTTTAAAAACACATGAATATGTTAATGAAACTTGAAAAAATATGTAAGAAGTCATCTGAAAACATACCACACAATGATAGCATTTTACTTCTGGTGTTTCCCTTCTATTCTTCTAACCATAAAATAGACAGTGGGCGCACACAGTAGAGTTGTTACACCTGCGGGAGAGCTGGCCCCGAGTTCTTCGGTCCTTGCCCCAGCTCCAGCGCTGTATTACCATAAACCTGTGAGCCTTTCGCAGCTCCACATTTACTCCGTATTCATAAGGAAGAGGGACTGGCTTAGACAACCTTTAAGAGTCCTTCCCTCTCCAAAACAGTTCTTGAAGCTAGTGCTGTTACGCCAAATGAATGCCTTCTAAACCAATTACATATTTTCCAACCCCGTGGTTCTTATTAAAAGACATTTTTTCTGTTGTTTTAAAGAATTTAGTGGGATAATTGGTGAAATTTGAATAAAGTCTCTTACTTAGATGACAGTATTGTATCTATGTTAATTTCTTAATTTTGGTAATTGGACCATGGTTATGTATTAATGCTTGTGTTTTGAGGAAATACACAGTGAAATATTTACGAAAGGTAAAAAGAATATCATGTCTAAAACCTCAAAGTATTCAGAAAAAAAGATCAGTAAAGCAAATATGGTAAAATGTTAATAAGTGGAGAATCTGAAGGGCATATGGGATTCTTTGTGCTATTTTTGCAGTTTTTCTGATAGGAAAACTAAATTTAAAAAATTATAGTAACAAGATATTGTTTGGTGGGAGTAGAGACCAAATGAGTTAAAACTATTACCTGATAAATTAAAAAACACACACACAAAAACCTGTATTTAAAATGCCCAAAAAGAACCCAATTAAAAGGCAATGATTCAGAGGGTACCTGGGTGGCTCAGTGGGTTATGACTCTTGATTTTAGCTCAGGTCATGATCTCAGGGACCTGAGATGGAGCCCCACCTTGATGGGAGCCTGCTTAAGATTTTCTCTCTCCCTCTCTCCTCAAACAACAATAAAAACAACAACAAAGGCCCTTCAGTATGCAAAACTATTCCACTGGGCCTGAAACTCCTTGGTTACTATTCTCACAGTGCCATTAATATTAAACTTTAATATTCTTAGGAAAAAAAAAAGAATGGCCACATCATTCTATTTGTCTAATGTTACATTACTAGTGTGTCCAAACTTAGAACTCCTAGAATCGTTTTAAGGAGACAAAAAAATTTTCCCTACTGTTAAATTCTGGGAGAATTACTACATGTATGAATAACAGTTGCTTCAAATAGTCAAATATATGTTATCTGAATACTGATTTTTCCCAGAGCTGGGAGCTAGCTAGTCAATGCAAGATCAAGTTGCTAAATACTAAAATTCTGATATTCTTAGTTGTCAGATTTCCAAATGCTATTACAAAGCAAAAATCGTTCTGAAAGCTGAAGAGACCTCTGATTCTGCAAAATGAAAGAACTACCCCATCTCCTAAGGGATGTGGGTAACAAGAGCTCCAGGGTAAGCCAAAAATTTCCCTAATGGAACCTTAATTTTCCTTTAGTGTCTACATAAGTATCCTATTAATACCCTCCGAGTTCTGGACTAGAGACTCTTGGCCTAGAAAAATAAGTACACGTATTTCCAGGAGAAAATGACCTGTGGGACATCTGGTGAAAACAGCACTATGTCCTGACATGAAAGCAAAGAACATACATCTTTCCTGTACTGTGAATTAGCTCAATGAAGTTTTCACATCACTGAAATACTTCCCAATTTGTACCAAGAGCCATCAATTTTACTTTCACGCAGTTGACATCATACTAAACTGACGAAAAGTGGTGTAAGTGGTGTAGCTACGTGAGGCTTCGGAGATTAAAGATTTCTTTACAATTCATTCAAGGTTTATTATGTGCCAACTATGTGCCAGGCCCAGTGAAGGTGCTCTATACACAAAAATACAGAACTCGACTGCTACAAGCAGATGGACTTACAGTCTGCTGGATGACAGATGCAAATACACAATTGAAAAGATACGGATCAGAAATCAGTGCTCTCCTTCCAGTGCTGACAGCCAAGATGCAAAAGCTCTGAATTTCCAAAAAAACTCAGGGAAAGATTCATGGAGGTAGTGAGTCTAGAGACAGCAAACACACTGACAATTCACTTTGTTAAATGGGTATGGATGGAACAGAACAGCTTCTCAAACAGAAAGCAAAGAGAACCAAAAGAACATAGTATTCAGAGAACAATAAACAGCTGATCAACTAAGAAGAAAAGGGAATGCTTATTTTACATAATTTAAAAATGCAAATATGAATGTTTAACTCTGCTTCTGGAAGTAGCCTTTATTAACACCTTCCAAGAAGCGTTAATAGCCTGATCTAGGGTGAAAGGTAAGTCTGGCATACAAAGTTAGAGGTTTAAGATCAATTAAGGCTTCAGAGAGCATTAAATGACATTAAATGTTTCCAGGATCAAATGAAACTATATAATTATAAATAGTAGTGGAAACAGACTGTCAGAAACTTGCTTGAATGATCTGAATTCTAGGAAAATTGAGAGGACCTTGAGAACAGAAACCAAGTTCTTGATTTCTATCTATAGAAGCTGGTTCATAGTAGGTGCTCAATTATTTTCTGCATAATCAACCAATCAATCAATCTTAAATAACAAGTTTTAAGACACCTTAGAACAAAAGCTAGCGCAGTATTTAAGAGAGGGTAAACAAATGGTTCTGAGATTAATAATACATAGGACTATTTTTTTTTTTTTTTGAAGTTAGGAAGTAAAACTACACAAAAGCTTTTACGGTATTTAACACAACTCCTTCCTTAGCCAGAAATTCTCTCTTCCCTCCCCTCTATTGTTAACACGATTCAATAAAGTCTAACAATATAGTGAAAATCCAATGCTACAGAGAGTACTGACTTGACATTGAGACATACCTCATTAACAATGGAAGAGGAATTAAGGTTTGTAGGTAAAAGACAACTACCTTTAAATACCTCTTCCAGTAACGTCCTACACAGGCAGTCAGTACAACTACTGGCCATGGTAGTCACACCAATTATTTTGTCTATAAAGTTTTATTGGAACACAGCCAAGCCCATCCATTTATGTACCATCTATGGCTGCTTTCATGCTGCAAAGGCAGAGTTCACCAGTCATGGCAGAGACTGAAAATATTTATTATTCGGCCTGACCTATACAATTCTCTGTAAATTTATATTTTCACTTACTAGACGCCTTCCAGATTTAAAAATAAAGTTATGTAATAGTCTTTGCACAATTAGGTAGTGAACAAGGTACACTGACTTTAAAAATGAAAAACAGATAACATTTCCCCCCATCATCACTTTTGTCAAACTCCTTGTAGCAGCTGTTTTTCAAAAGAACTGACAGAATCTGCTTGCTAGGAAGACAGGTTTAGAGTGATTTTCTTCCTTTACAAAAAACAGTACCTCAGGTCTGTTTGGCTATTCAGCAGGACAGTAGGAGAACGGGCAAAAAGGTAAAACAAGGCAGCAGAAGAAAGGAAGAACTGCCAAATCAAAACACCAAGAAAGCAAATATCACAGTATCAAGACCTACAGAAGAGAATGTCCATTAGCATCATGACAAGGGAGGGAAAAGACACTATGGTAACTCAAGCATTATAGCAGGGACTGTTTCAGAAACAGGTTCTAAGTTATTTCAAGCGCACACCTGTAAAAGTGCATATTTCCCATGCACTAAATTAGGCTTGATTTTTTTCCCCCCTGAATATATAGTAAATAAATTTTAAAAACTAAAGCTCAAAATTTTTAATGTAAAAAAAATTTAGAAATAAAAATCAGAGTTGTCCTTTTTATTTTAAAATTTAGTTGCCCTATTATACTTAAAGTTGATATTCTAGTTAATAAGTACATTAATTTGGTGCTAATCATTATAATACTTTCCCCCTCGATTAAGAGATTATAATCATCATTCTGCAGAGTCCAAGATCCACAATTAAATTAATTGACTGAAAGGAAAAATAATAAGAAATGGACTACATACTAAAACAAACATATTCCTAAATTAGATTTTACCCCTTAAACACTAAACGCTTTATATTGTATAACCATTACTGCATCTATTCTAAATGTCAATAGATGGTTTACTAGGTAACTAACTTAAAATAAACTTATTTAAAAATTATCATCACATCTACCATAAATGGTATAAATACTTTTCTCCACGGCTGGGATCAAGCTCAGCGTGCTACATGCATCTTCATCTTCTCACGTAAGATGTAACTAACCAAAGAGACATGTAACAAATGTATGTAAAATATAGCTCTTGAAAAATATTTACCAATTTTTACCATCAAGAGAAATAGCAAAGTCTCCAAAAAGAACACTTATTATAAAACAGAGGAAATGAAAAATATGTTCACAAGCAATAAAGCTGGAAACCAAAGTTTAAAGAAATCATACCTGTTTTTGTCTTCGACTGGCGTATCTTCTGAGCTTTTGCTTTCTTCTTTAAAATACTGGCCTGAGCTAGATGGATTAGCAAAAGTAGATATGAAAGGTCCCAGAGACTGAAAAGCTGCTTGGCGAACCTAGAAGAAAAAGAGGACAGTAATAAAACATAAAAATAAGAGATTATTAACAGTCTACTTTCCATATACCGAAGTATGGTTAAGACAGTAATAAGGTGTTTTCTAAAAAACCTTCCCAGATTCAGAACTATAAATTGTTCGTCTGCTAGGACGTAAAATTCTTCATAAACTATTTTCTTTTTTACTTTCAATTTTTAAAAATCTGGCTTGAGTATTTAAACGATGAGAATATGAATATGAGATCCCAGAAAGCATCTGCACGAAACTAAAGGAAATCCTGCAGTCTTCTCAAGGAAAACAGAATGAAGAAAACCGAGACTGCCAAACAGAAAATAGAGAGCAATAAAGTTGACAAAATGTGATAAATACATTTCATGCTTTCTGGTAGGAAAGACTGTAATTTGCTTCCTACAAGGAAATGAGACAGACACGCCAGAACTATAGACACACTTATCAGAAACAGAATATGGACTTCAAATATAGTTCACAAAAATATGGATGCACATCCTACTGGTATCCATGAATGTCTCAAGTAGGAGAGCTGAAAAAAAAGGTTATAGAATTTTATTTCATATTGTACTCCTGTATTATTTTTGTAATCTTGATTATAAAAAAAATTGTGGGAGAGAGGTTTTCTGAAAGGAAGCAGGAGGACGGACACAATCTGAAAGAGGCAACTATGATGGGAGAAACCGCAAACCAATTTCTCTAAGCCCTGCTCTCGAGGCATAATAATACATTTTCCATGGTTTAAAATGAGGATTACATGACGTGTAAATTTTGCAAGGGCAAATACATGTGAAGCATGCCCATTATTAGTATTTACCTTCTGGGGGAAGCAGATACAAGACGATTCAATTGGTTAAAAAAAAAAAAAAAAGGCTAGAATTATACACAAGATAGCAAAAAGCAGCCTATGTGTGAACTTACAGGTTGTTTTCTCCTTTACAGCCAATAAATGTTACTTTCATAAAAACATAAAAGGTAACTTTTACAATTATCTGCATGAGTTCAGTCTACTCTGGATGCTGTTGAACCTCGCAGCTTGCCTCAGTTATAGGGTTTACATACACCTCAGATGACAAGATTTAAGCAGTCCTTCATTTTAATATAAACATATTCCCAAATTAGCAGCAAATACTGTATATCACTGAGGAAGACGATGACAAAGTCTCAAAATGAAAACTTCAAATAAGCTACATAATCTTTTCTAACAATCTTATACATTTTAAACAACATTAAAGTTGTGCTAAGGCTTAACAGTCTTTCCCTCTATGTAGAGTCTGGAAAATGAATATGGTAAGGCTGAGATCTATTTCAGGCATGACAGTGTAAGGAGCACCACTGACCCACTCTCCAGTGAAATCGTTGAAAATGGAAAAACAAACAAACAAACACCCCTAAAACCCCACCAATTACAACTTCTGAAAACAGTCCTAAGGGCAAACAACAAAAGAGGGAATATCTATAAATATTCAGTTAAAAAAAAAACCCCAAAAAACAAAAAAACCCTGAAGAGTCTGTGGTATTTGAACCAGGGAGGCAGAACCTCTCATCCAGATGGCTGCAGCCAACAACACTGGCCTTCCTCTCTTCTAGCTTCTAGCCAGGGGGCTTTTGAGGTTTTTCATCCTGCCCCCAGCTACCTGTTCAGCAGCGTGGCACTCCCTTCTCTTCTGCACAACGCCCACTGGTAGAATGGAAGCTCTACCTTGGATGTGGCTCAGAACACTGGGCCCTGAGAATACTCAGAATACAGTCCCTGCCCCAGCTTGTAAGGCCAGGATTGATGAGCCAAGAGAACCTGGGCGGCTGTCCCTCCCACTGCCATCAAAATGTGGTCATCCCAGATGGGAAGTAGGTATGAGGCATGCCCAAAGCTGCGCCTCCTGGAGGGGGAGTAAGAGTCCACTAACACCTTCCAGCCAGTCACTAAACAAGCAAGAAACAGTAACAAGCCCCAGAGAGAGATACAAGTACCCAAATTTGCTGTATTATCTAAAATGACCAGTTTAAAAAAAAATTATAAGGCATGCAAAGGAACAAAGAAGTATGATCCACAGGATGGGGAAAAAAATTAACAGAAATTACATGTGAGAACACTAAGATGTTGGACTTAGAAAAAAAACCTTCAAAGTGACCATTTAAATTGTTCACGGAACGAAAGAAAACCATGAGTAAAGAAGTAAAGGAAGGTATGAGGACAGTGGCATACCAAACACAGGTTAATAAAGAGAACCAGATGGAAATTCTGGAGTTGAAAAGTATAATAATTGAAATAAAAACTCACCACATAAACTTAAGTAGATCTGAATTGGTAGAAAAAAAGAACTAGGGAATTCAAGGTATATTAATATAGATTAGGCAAAGAACAGAGAGAAAAAAGAAATGAGGAGTCTTAGAAAATGTGGGACTGCATTAAGGGCACCATCACGTGTGTAACGGCAATACCAGAAGGAGAGAAGAGAGACAGTGCTTGAAGAAATGATGGCGCAAAATGTCCCAAATTCACGGACATCAATAATCTACACATGAAAGAAGCTCAACAAAAGTAGGATAAATTAAAAGAGATCTACAAACACATCATGGTAAAAATGCCAGAAGTCAAAAGCAAGATGAAAAACTTGAAAGCAGCAAAAGGAAAGTGACATATCACTTATAAGAGAACCGCAATAAAATAAACTTAATTTTCTGGCAAAAACAAGAGAGACTGGAGGGCAGTGGGAAGAGATAGTCAAAGTGCTTAAAGATATTAAAACAAAACAAAACTGTTAACCAAGAGTCCTATTACCCAACAAAGCTATCTTTCAAAAATGAAAGCAAAATAAAGACATATCCAGATAAACAGAAACAGAATTTGTTGCTACCAACAACAGGTTGAAAGCCAGTTACCCCGGATGGTAACTCAAAGAAAAAAGGATGATCTTAAACTGCTAACTTAATCTTCCACCTCAAGACACTGGAAAAATAAGAGCAAACTAAACCAAAAGCAAGCAGAAGAGAAGGTATAATATAGATTACAGTGTAAGCTAACGAAACAGAGAACAGAAACAGAGAGAAAATCGGTGAAACTAAAGCTTTAAAAAGATGAACAAAACAGACAAACCTTTAGCAGACTGGCCAAGAAACAAAGAGGTAAGAGTCAAATTACTAGAACCAGAAAGAAGGGACATTACTACTGACGTTACAGAAATACCAAGATTATGAGGAAAATACTATGGATCGTATACCAGCAAATTAGATAACCTACATGAAACAGACAAATTCCTAGACAAACTACCAAAACTGACTCAAGAAGAACTAATCTGAATAATTTTCTAATAAGTGAAGATTATCTGAATAGCGCTATAACAAGTGAAGAGATTAGTAAACAAATAACAAACAAAACAGAACTACAAAGTCCAAACTGAGATGGCATCACTGCTGAATTCCACTAAACATTTAAAAGAGAACACCAATTCTTCACAAATTCTCCCAAAACAAAGAGGAGGGAGCCCTTCACAACTTGTTTTATGAGGCCATTATTACCCTATTAACAAAACAAAACAAACCCCCCCAAAAAAAGCCATGGCAAGGAAGCTATGGACTATTATCTCTTACAATATGGATATAAAAACCCCTAACGGGCGCCTGGGTGGCACAGCGGTTAAGCGTCTGCCTTTGGCTCAGGGCGTGGTCCCGGCGTTGTGGGATCGGGCCCCACATCAGGCTCCTCCGCTATGAGCCTGCTTCTTCCTCTCCCACTCCCCCTGCTTGTGTTCCCTCTCTCGCTGGCTGTCTCTATCTCTGTCAAATAAATAAATAAAATCTTTAAAAAAACAAAAACAAGACAAAAAAAAACCCCTAACAAATTAGTAGCAAACAGTTCAGCAACATATCAAAAATTATTACACTATGGCCAGGTGAGACTTATTGAAGGTTTAACACCTGAAAAGCAATATACCACATCATATCCTTAGAATGAACATGATTTCTATTTGTACAGTTTTGTTCAGTTAAAAAAAAAGTTAATACAGTAGCTTGCCTATTGTCTACTCCTAAAAGGATTAACAATAACATACTTTACTAAATTATTTCTTAAATTATGAAATCAAAATGTTTCGTGTAAAATGTATTATTTTACAAAAATGATAATTAGACAAAACCCTACCCAACGCGAAGGATCACTGATCAAATTAATAAACAGTGCTGACAATTTAGTCCGTCGGATTTCTTGACATGTCGCACAGGAAACAGCCATGAAGCATTCGGCACAAGCTTTCCGGACTCCCCACACGTTATCGGAACAAAGCTGGAAAAACCTGGGCAGCTACGCAAGGACAGTGGTGTGTTAGGCAGACAAACGCAGGTTTCAGTGGTTCATTTTATTTCATTTTCTGCTTTCACAGTGTTTCAAAATATTAGATTTTCCTTTAACAATTTAGAAGATTTGTTTCATATTAAAACTCAGTAATTTGAAATAAATCACACCTAATTCACGGCACTGTTGACTGGAAAAGCAGAAAAAATAAATACAGCTTAAAAGTTATACACAAGCTTGCACCTAAATGTTTTGCCTAATGGATGGTTTCAGAAACTCTTCAAGTATGTTAACTGGTACACGAAGCATGTATATCCCATGCACTAACCACTGAAAAATAACAAGCTGTAGATTTAATTTGTCACTAGAATACTTGAGAGTTGCAATAAAATTACAGATTTCTTTGAATAAGAATTGATTTGTTTGATATTGGGAGAGGTAAAAATAAATCAATGGTCCTTATACATCACATATCTGCACTTTTAACAAACTGTAATCAAAACATAATTCAAGTGCCTAGATTATAGAAATTTAAACTCCTGAACTCAAAGTCATATTATCTTTCAGGTTCACATTCACGGGATTGTGTTAAAATTTGGGGGTAAATGTATGCATTTTGAAGTTTACATATTACTCTGTAACGTAGTGCTTACTCCTTTATTACCCCTTTATTTCTGCAATACTTACCAACATCTCCTCAGTAGCTTGCTGGCCAACTACACTGCAAATATCTCCAAAATTGGCAGCACAGACCTGACAACAAAAGCATCACTGACATTTCAAAATCTTACATACACAGTGCTTTTAAAATAATCTTTTAAAAAAGTTTCACATATCAATACAGTAACCACTAAAACCGTGTGTTCTTAAACAAACAAAACGCCTAAAAAATACCTTTCGAACATGAAACATTCTGCAATCACAGCACATCTCACAAAACCTAGGGAGGATAAGACGCTCTGTAATGTCCTTCCCAACCATGGGAGCCATTTTGCACATTATCTAAAATGGATAAGAACAAAAGCACACTGAAAACATCTTCAAACTAAGACTTTTCCAGTTAAGTTTGTTAACTTATTAAAAGTATACACTTTAGGAACTATAAAATAGGTTATGGCATCATTATCCCACATACATCACAAAAAACATTTACCTTATTGATTCAGGTTCAAGGTAGAAAAATACGTATTTACTATGACCAATAAAATCAACCAATAATTACTAAATGCACAGTAAGCCCAGAGAAAATCTGAAAAATTTCATTTTACTATAGTTTCAATCTTATTAATCATTTTGCCTGATAGCTTTAAAAGTAAAACACATTATATTTTCCCAGTAAGAAAATAAATGGTCACTGTTCAAAGGAAAGATTATCCACAAGAAGAATTTGGATTTAGTATATTTGTACTGCTAAGAAAAGACGCTCTGGAGGCAGTCCTTACCCTGCAAGGTACCGTGTTAACAGAAACTCGTGCCTAAGAGAACTGTGTCCCTTGGTTCTAAGGAAGGCAAGGACCCAGTTCCAACACACAGAGTTTCAGGTAATGCAGTTCCAGGCAAACTATGGATGAACTATGTTTGAAAACCAGCCCAATGCTACATAAATAAATTCCCCACACCACCGCCCAGTTAGTACAGAAAGAAATCTGATGGTCTGCTATTATTACACCTACTCCTAGCCCATATAAACATGATTAGAATAGAGACTGCAAAGAGAGAAAACACTATCCATACAGGACATGACTGACTCCACAGAAAAATTCCAAGGACTCTACAAAGAAGCCATTAGAACAAATAAGTGAGCTTAGGAAGTTTGCAAGACATTATGTCAGAATCAAAAATCAAATGTATTTCTATAAATTAGCAATGAAATGAAAACATTTAAAAACGGTATATTCACAACAATGTTAAGACACATAGTTCAACAAAATATATACATGCGCTCTGTCTACTGAAAACTACCGAACATTGATGAGAAACATAAAAGACCTAAATAAATGGAGAGATCTACTGTACTCATGGATTGTTAGGTGGGCGACCATCTCCAAATTGATCTATAGCTCCAACACAATCCCTATTCAAAATCCCAGCATCCTCAGAACTGGAGAGAACAGCTGTATCTCCCAAATCCCAAAGCTGTTTTTGTTCTTTGACTCTATACTGTTCCCGAGCATTTTCAAGCCCTAAAGATCCAAAGTTATATACTGTATCACTGATCTAACATAATTAAATTCATCAGAATGAATTATTTCCAAGATAGAGAACAACTAGGAAGCCAGGGTGTGCAGAACATGGTAAAATAAATAAACCAACTATAAAAGAATCATGGGTTTCATAATACTAGTGCTGGATATAGTCCATTACAATTACAATGTTTCACTATTGTTAAATCCCATAAAAATAATAGAGCAAGTTAAACTGCTCAGTTATGAAAAAACTGATTTCTTTCATTGAGGAACTTGTGAAATAAAAATCTACATTTTGGGATGTGACAGAGGTGCTGATTGTACAACACAGTGAATGTACTAAATGCTAACTTAACTGTACACTTTAAAATGGTTTTTCATTATGTGAATTTCATTTCAATAAAAATGGTATTACTGAAAAGTATCTAAATTTATTATTAAATGGTATGGAGTATCTAAAAAAATATAATAACGGAATCAAGAAATTTCCAAGGGAAAGGGGACTAATTTATCCTATGATCCAGAAACACTATCGTATCAATAAAGCTGCTATTATTTTAGGGTTTTTATTTTTTATTTTATTTTTAAGTAATCTCTACACACTCAACTTTGGGCTCGAACCCACAACCCCGAAATCAAGTGTCACATGTTCTACCAACTGAGCCAGCCAGGCGCCCCTATTTTAGGTTTAAATAGTAAACTCTCACTATCCAAATAGATTTGAATGTTTAGATGGATTTATTATAACTGACTTTGTTATGTACATGATTTAATCTGTGTGGCTTTCTTCTAATCACAATTTCTATCGCATATCATATATCATTATAAAATTACTTGCCTAATTCTCCTTCCCCCAAAGACCACACTTCAAGGGCAGGAGCTATTTTTTTCCCCTGTGCTTACATAGTGCCGAGAAAAGTGTTCAACAGCAATTACAGTTTCACAAACATTTCTTCACCAGTACAGGGTTTTTGTGTTTTTTATTTTAACTGCATGGATTACTTCTTCCATCTTCTTTTTCCATAATCAGGGATTTACAGTTACTTATTCTCTTGCTGCATATCTTGCTTTCTCAGAGCCCAGTGATAGAGCCACCTAATTCACAGGTGCAAAGCATAATATGGGGCCCACAGAACAGACCTTTTTTGTGTGCCTATGTCCCTTTCTAGCCCTAATAATTTGTGGCTACTTTGATACCTAATACGTATAAACTCCATAGCACACAATATAATATTTGAGCACCTCCTATTTGTCAATACAGTGACTAATTTTTGCTGAAACAGAAAAAGCACCTTCTACTTACAGCCACAGCTTCGGTTTTCACATCATCGTTGCTATCTGGGGCAGTCAGCTCTATGAGGACGGGGCACACTTTGGTCTCCACATCGAATCGCTCAATTAACTCCTGCTCCAGCAGGGCCAGCAGAGCTGCCTGACTTGTTTTTCTTACCTGGGAAAAGCCAGCAGTATGAACAAAGTACATACATGATGTAACAAAACTCTATTACTTCATTTTCATAAAACTGAAGACTTTTCACCTCAACTTAAAGGGATTCATAACTGGCAAAACCCTGCAAGTAAAAACTTGTTGCTATTTTTTCCAGCTATTGCCGACAGCACTTGGTAGACTGTGATACGACAAATGAAGTGGCACAGAAAAGCCATCCTTGGGGGGCGCCTAGGGGGCTCAGCTGGTTGGGCACCCGACTCTTGATTTCGGCTCAGGTCATGATCTCAGGGCCTGGGATTGAGCCCTGCACTGGGTACCCCACTCAGCGGGGAGTCTGCTTCTCTTCCTCTCCCTCTGCTCCTCCCCCCATTCACATGCTCTCACACGCAAGAGAAAAGCCATCCTTGTGAAAGGTGACTCCCAAATTAGCAAACTTTCTGAGGGACACCCAAGAGGGTACATGTGAGAACGCAGCTACTGGGCATTGTCTTATAACAGCATTAAGGAGACTTCCTAGATTTGCCAGACTCTCAATATATCTTGTCTAAGACACACAGTCATTTTGAAAAACAGAGTAATGAAGCTGAAAAGGAAAAGACTCAAATGAAACCAGCTTGGGGAGGCCATTCTACATACATCATACTACAAACATTTCCAGCAAGAACATGTAAATGGCACTCTTACCTGATTATTCTGATCTGCGAGATATCTAACCACGATAGGCAGTAAGTATTTGGAAAAAGCATATGGGATTGAAGGCCGGTTTTCTTGACAAAACAATGCAATATGAGGCACCTGTTCCATCAGCTCTGCTCTCACGGTTGGTTCTATTGAAACAACAGAAATGTGAGCAAACACATTCTCCCACAGTAACAAAATCCTTGCCTGGACTTAAGACTATTTAGGAAAGATGTGGACTTCCATCCTTGACATAAAAAGGACTTACACAACGTTTTCTAACTCTAGGATCCATTTCACAATCATACGCAGGTCAACCCCACGAGTAAAAGGAAGACCCTCCTCCCATCCCAGGCTTCTATCTTCCTACTGTGCACCAAGTACGCAATCATTTCCCATTATGACCAAATTTATCCACCACCTACATTGTGTCACATATGCTAGTTAAATACCCAAATATTTAACAATCAACAAAATATGTATTATTTATGAATTATTTAAGAGCCTCCCAGGACAAGTCATAAGGACCAGTTCCTAATCTAAATTTAATCAACAAATGGAGAATTTACAGTAAAAATTAAGACTAAAATGGTAAGTGACCATTAAAGTAGGCCAATCAAGTTAAAGAAACAAAAAAAATCTAAAAAGACCCAAGTATGTACAGCAAATTTCAGTATGACAAATAAAGCATTTCGAATCTCTGGGTTTCAAAAGGATGAACTGCCTACGAGTAATGGCAGGAGAATCAGTTATGTGAGAAAAAAAAGGATTCCCATCCTGCACATCATACATGAATTCTAAGTGAATTAAAGTTCCAAACTTTGTTTTTAAAGATCAAAAGCACTACAAGACAACATTAAAAAAATGTTTAATCTTGAGGTGAGAAGCCCTTCCAAGGCAAACAAAACCCCAAAACCAACTTAGAGACCAACTAATTCCGCTTTATAAAGCCTCCATTATAGACAACAGGTACCACACTCAGTTAAAAGGCAAACCAGCCTGGGAGAAAATAATGCAGTATTAATAACTAAATACACAAAGAACCCATTGTTCAAATGAACACAAGAAAGAAAATAAGGAAACAGACAGGCAATTCTCAGAAGAAATGCAAGTGACTAAGACACATATAACAAGATGGATTATCAATACAATTCATTACATCAGACCTAATTAGAACTTTGGTACCTATTAATGATTATATCACTACAGTTACTTTAAGGTAAATATGCATGCATGGGTCCAGAACTTTAGATTTCAACAAACAGAAATTAATGAAACAATCAGCAGAAAATATACTAGCATCTTACAAAGCTAAGAATCTTATCAACAAACCAATATTTTGAATTTCTATTACATGGCTCTGCCATTTGAAGTTAGACAGTAATTGAACAAAATAGTGCTTCTGTTTTGAAAAATACTTAATTAAAAACAAAACAAAACAAAACAAAACATAGGCCTCTCCTTTTCTTCACTGACCCTGAATTTGCTAACACTGACCTAATACATATTATATATTTTTTTGAAGCAAAAAAAAAAAAGGATACAAGTTACAGTTCTGGTTAAGAATGAATCAGTAGGGGCTCCTGGGTGGCTTGGTTGGTTGGGTGTCTGCCTTTGGCTCAGGTCATGATCTCAGGGTCCTGGGGTTGAGCCCCGAGTTGGGTTCCCTGCTCAGCCAGAAAGTCTGCTTCTCCCTCTCCCTTTGCCCTTCCCCACTGCTCATTCTCTCTCTCTCAAATAAATAAATAAAATCTCAAAAAAAAGAAAAAAGAGAGAGAGAATAAAATCAGTAACTTTTCTTTCTTCAAAGCCCTGCTTAGGCAAACAGACCAATGGAACAAAGCAGAGTCAAGAAATGAACACATTTTGGGAGGAACTGAAGTGCTGGGGAGGGATTTCAAAGCTACTATGATGGTTGAAGGGTATGAAGGAAGAGAAGGGAGTTGAGCCTAAGGTCTCTAACTTGGTGGGCTGGGCTGATCATGATGCATATATTCCACTTTCCTAAGCAAACAAGGAGCTTAGAACTTTTCAATATTTCATCTACCTTATCCATATCAACTTTTATCTTGATTTTTTTTATTCCCCTAAAGTTGTTATTCATATTTTTAGGATTTTACACAGCAAATGCTTATTTAGGTTTACTAATAACTTACTAAGTTCTTTTTCCTCGTCAGTACATCTTTCATCCAACTCTTTTCCAGTTCAATTAAAAAAAATCTATAAATAGAGTTACATACCAACAACATGGTAAGCTTCAGAAGAAAAGAACATATTCAGTATGATTCTATATAAAGTTCAGAGGGGCAAACTAATCTATACACTTAGCGGTCAAAACATGGATTACACCTTGGGGAAGAAGAACAGGACAGAAATGAGGAGGTGCCCTGAAATGGTTTCTGGGGTGCTAGTTCTCTCTCTTAATCTGAGTACTAATTACATGGGCCTTCATTTTGATTTACTTCATGGAGCTGAAAATTTATAGGCCATGTACTTTCTGTAGTTTTATTCAATATTAAAGTAACAGAGTTCCCCAACAAGTGTTTCTGTTGCCCATCGATGTCACCAAGTCAGTCCACACTGGTACCTTACTGTTCTACACCACAAAAACGCACTCTAGCATGGCAGTCTAAGTCCCTATGATCTAGACCTCGACTGCCTTATTGAACAGCCTCATTATTTTAAACTGTAGACTCAGTAAACTAGTGACCAAATGGGCCACTATCTGAACTCCTTACACCTCTAAACCAGTCTTGTCTTCTCCTGAGTATGCTTCTTCCCTTCTCTGTACCTCATCATTCTACTGAATTCAACTCAATGTCACTAACTTTCTGAAGCCAGCACCAATCCTCTCCGTTATAATGTACTGTTTGTAAGTTAGTTGCATTCATTAAACTGTTAATCTGATAACAGGAATTCTTATTCACCTTAGTAACTGCTCTAGCATTTATTCCAGCATCCGGCATAGGACTGTGCACTGTATTATGTTTACCAAATGAACAAAAAATGTAAATGTCAACACAGATAGTTATCATGAACTCAACAACTTGAGAGAGTATTTTTTAAAAATCTACAGTTGACCCTTGAACAACTAGGGGGCTGGGGCACTGACCCCTCCCTGTGCAGTAGAAAATCCACATATAACTTTTGACACCCCCAAAACCTGACTACTATTAGCCTACTGTTGACTGGAAGCCTTACCAAACAAACAGTTAACACGTACTTTTTATATGTATTGTATACTGTATTCTTAGAATAAAGTAAGCTAGGGAAAAGAAAATGTTATTAAGAAAATCGTAAGGCAAATACATTTATAGCACTGTACTCATTGAAAAAAAAACCTGTATCAATGGACCTGCACAGTTCAAACGCTGTTTGAGGGCCAACTGTATATACATTATATTTATAAAAACAAGCACTATAGGCAGCAAACAGGTAAAAGAAAATAAACACAAATTCCTCCCTAAAGAATATCTATTCTACTAAAAAAAGGAATAACCACAATGCAAAAAAAAAAAAAAAAGATAAGTGAAAATTGTAATTGATGAGATGCTCCTAAAACCGTTCTGGAACAAGCATACAGACATGAGTGAGCAATACAGTATCATTAGATATCATCACTAAGTTATTTTTAAGCTTACAGATTTTTTTCTACCCTATAGGAAAATAAAAAACCACTTAAGGCTTATGTAAATAGTAAAACATACTCCCCCATAAAACAAACTGCTCACCAACGATGAGCCCATCTAAAAATAAAAAATGAGACTGCTAACATGCTAGAAAGTTTGTTAAAAAGTGAAAAATAACACATTTTAATAAAGAGATAATGGGTTTAAGAAAAAAAAATATTTACTTTTGAATTGTTTCTAAATAGAAAATAAAGATATGCATATGACTTACGATTAGGTTAAAATGGTAAGTTTTATGTTACGCATATTTTGCCTTAAGAAAAAATATTTTTAAAAAACTTAATATAACCATATTCCAAGCCTGAAGTCAGGTTTACCTCTTTCTTAAGCAGACCCTCCTATCTTCACTTTGGAGACAAAATGCTCTAGTTTTATGACTGATTCACATTTTTCACAAGTGAGAAAGCACAGGATAAGGAAACATTTCATATTTGCCTAAAATAACTTACAGCCCGCTTCATCCCTTTTAAAATTTATTCAAAATTATTTTTAAGTTTTTGGTAACCCTAAAATATTAAGATACATGATGCAAAAACAATTTTTAGATTTTTCTGGTGAGAAATTTCCAAAATTAAACTAAACAGACCAACTACAAAATGTGAGTCTTAAGAAGTTTGTATTTTCTTCCTACTGATGTATTTGGTAATTTACATAGGAAATCTTTTAAGAAGTCTCATATCACACTAAGTTTTCATTAGTTTTTAAAACCTCAAATTTGGTAAAAGAAACCTTTCTCTGCATAAACATATACCTGAATCGTCAGCTAATCTGCTAATTCTTTCCAAAACAGCAATGCAATCTCTCTCATCATCGCAGACTTCCCTCAATGTGTCCAGCAAACTCCGGGCCACCATTTGTCTAACAGAAAAAGAAAACGATATAGTGTTTAGTGGTGTTAATAAGTAATATTTAGGGGGCGCCTGGGTGGCACAGTGGTTAAGGCGTCTGCCTTCGGCTCAGGGCGTGATCCTGGAGTTCCGGGATCGAGCCCCACATCAGGCTCCTCTGCTATGAGCCTGCTTCTTCCTCTCCCACTCCCCCTGCTTGTGTTCCCTCTCTCACTGGCTGTCTCTATCTCTGTCAAATAAATAAATAAAATCTTAAAAAATAATAATAATAATATTTAGAATTCCAAAAGGTAGAATCTACATGGTTTTAAAGAATGTTTTTCTTAATATATTTTATAACATAAAGTCACTAATTTCCTAAGTGACAAATGCCATATGGATTTTATTGTAACAAGATGAGACCGAATATTTACCAAAATATTTTTCATCTTTAACTGAAGTGACAAATTTCTAAGGTCACTGAAAATTTATAAAATTTCAGTTATCTTTAACTATCAAGTAATAGGAAAATACACACATTCTTCATTATATAAAATATTACCTTCATACATTTTTACTAAATGAGTTCTATACATCTATACTCAAAAAATTTAAGACTTTCAGATTTCCCAGAAAACCGATACAGGTATTCTGGGGACCACAGCTGGAGAAACAATGCATTAGGAAGAATGTCCCAATCCCCTTGAACATCACCTGGCACACAGTAGGTATACAACATCATCTGTTGAAAGAATAATATACTCCCCTCAGTAATCACTTTACACAAATATCAAAATTATGCCTAACAGCAAAAAAGTAATGGTGGTTGTTGTAATTGTTTTTTGCCAAAAAGCAAAGAAAGAGTGCCAGATGCTTACGAGGATCAAAGAGTAAACAATTATAAATGAGGCCTTGGCTGTGATTATTAACAAAACACGTTGACTAAGACTACACGTTAATATTACTTTAAGCAGGAAAACTGTATTTTCCCTACGGAAAGGAATGTAATAATCCTTCCACTTCCACAAGGAAAAGAATATGCACATACCTGTTAAATACGTTCTCACTTGCAGCATACTTGTCCAATCTCCCCAGTGGCGTCAACATTTCATCTTGTGAGACAAAGTCCAGGGCTGAAGGTATAATAATCACATCAGACTCTGAGCTGTAGTCATCCACACCAACTATCAGAGACATCAGAAATACTCCTTATAACACTTTGAAAGTAAAAAGTACCCCTTGCCTGTCTGAAGCAGCTAAGTAAAATGGCCTTTAATGTTTCTGGAGTGGGATAAAGGTTCACAAGAGACTCTTCCATCAACTCAGAAGCCATGAATGACTGAAGGATGCTCCCCTCCTTTTTCTATAGATACATCTAGATGTCTCTAGAAACACAGGGGTCAGAGGCTACAGAAACTCAGAGTGGAGTGATCACTGAGAACTTACATGTTCAAGGAGAACACTAACAACTTGTAAATAAATAAAATGTCAAACACTGGTAAAGTAAATTCTGCAATGCAGTCAGAATAACTCACACTATAAGCAAAAGAACAAATATAAGAATTACAGCAGATGTCTCATCAGAAACAATATAAGCCAGGAGACAGTAGAGCATGCCTTAAAGTACTAAAAGAAAAAAACCCAAAAAACAATGTCAACCTACAACTCTATACCCAGTAAATAAACACCTTTAAAGTATCTCTGAAATTTGTATCTTTCAAATACAAAGATTTCAGACACACAAAAGCTGACAGACATCATCCCCAGCAAACCTACACTACAAGAAATACTGAAGTCCTTCAAGCAAAAAGAAAATTATACCAATTCGAAATCTAGATCTATACAAAGGAATAAAGAGCACTAGGAATGGTAAATATGTGGGGAAATACAAAAAAGACTTTTCTTATTTAAAAATCTCTTTGAAAGATAAAGTAAAACTAT
The DNA here is from genome assembly GCF_023065955.2 of Ursus arctos. NCBI lineage: Eukaryota > Metazoa > Chordata > Mammalia > Carnivora > Ursidae > Ursus > Ursus arctos. The sequence continues at coordinate 56,227,378 of NW_026622841.1, forward strand.
GTACTGCAAAAAAAAAAAAAGATAAAAAATGTATTGCGGCGACTCTTAACTAGAATGAACAGACTGATGGTCACCAGAGGGGAGATGGGTGGGGCAATGGCTGAAATAGGTGATGGGGATTAAGGGGGGCACTTGTTGTAATGAGCACCGGGTGATGTATGGAAGTGCTGAATCACTATATTGTACATCTGAAACTAATTACACTGTATGCTAACTGGAATTTAAATAAAAACTTTAAAAAAATGTACTTTGGGTTTCTAACATATATAGAAGTTAAATAATGACTATAATAGCAAAAGTCAGGAAAAGGGCAAAGTACACTGTTCTAAAGTTCTTACAGTGTATGTGAAGAGATACATATTATTTGAAGGCAGACTGTTAAGATATATACTAATTATAAACTCTACAGTAGCCATTAATCATCAAAAAAAACCCCCAAAAACAAAAAACCAATAACAACAACAACCACCCCACCAAAGATACATAGCTAGTAAGCCAATAAAGGCCATAAAATGGAATCATAAAAAGAAATACTCAATCCAAAGGGCAGAAAAAGAGGATAAAAGAAGAGAGAGGACAAACAGAAGAGAAACAGCAAGATGTGAGATTTAAACCCAGCCGTGTCAATAACCACGCTGAGCGCAAATAGTCTCAATACCCCAATTAAAAGGCAGAGATTTTCAAACTGGATTAAAAATAACACCTAACATTAAAATAATTACTTACACAGTGCAGACAAATTTTATACAATTTATGCTTATCTACAATTCACAGCGAAGTATCTTATTTATTTTGAATCAGAAGGTTGTAAAAACCACTCAGATGCTCTCATTTGGCCTCTGTTTTCTCTTTCTAGCACAGGACTGTTGAGCTAGCATGACCTCAAAGGCACCTTTATGCAGGCTCTAGAATTCTATGACTATGACCAAACTGTTTCATCAGTCTCATACTTGTTAATCTTAAAGATAACCATTAAATACATGATTCTGGTCCTTAGAAAGCCAGGACCGTCCCACGTTGCAGGGTATAAGGCAAGCTTGGAGCACTTAGCTCTAAAGGCAGGCGCCAGGTCGCATATTCGAATACTGATTTTGTAGGTTTGGAGTGAGCCCAGGAGCGCTCATTTTTAATAAATACCCCTACTAATTCAAATGCAGACTGTTGAACAACCATATTTAAGAAACATACTGTTAGAGGGCAACGAAATCCTATTTTGCTTCAACTTCGGACACCACTCTATCTATTATGGTTGACAATTACTTCTCTACAAAAGGAGGTGTTCCACTCTGGCACGGGCACTGGTGACAAAGCCTCACTTCTATTTCCCAGAACGGCTGCCTCCTGCCAGTATCTGTGGAATCATTCTGGCCTGAACCCTCCTTTCTGAATTCAAAATTTCTTCATCAATTCTTGATTGGACTAATAAGGCTCTGAATCTCATCTTAATGGAGGCCACAAGGATTTGGTTACCATAGTTACAGACTACACACTCAGGTCTTACCCAGTCATCCTGCAAATGTCTGCCACAGGTTACAAAAAAGAGAAACACGAAAATAATCAATAAAAAGACTATTACCACTAATGAAAAAATCCTACAGCATATACTGAGTGATGGTACAGTAAATAATATCCTCCAATAAAACAACACAGAGGTAGTAAGTGTAGCAGTACTGTTAACAAGGAATCTATCGTTTATGCAAAGTAGAACACTAAAAGATTATGATAAATTAAAGACACAAATTATACCCCTTATGAGTACTCTCAGAAACATGCAAGAAAGAACAGCTAGAAAGCCAACAGGGGAATTAAAACGGAATACTAAAAAATATCATTAACCCAAGAGAAAGTCAGGAAAAAAGCAACAGAGGGAAAAAAAGAGAGAGACAATCAGAAAAAAAACAGACCTAAATAATTACATTATATATAAGCAGACTAAACATATAAAAGCAGAGATCCCTAACCAATAAAAAAGTAATACCCAACTATAGCCTATCCACCAGAGACAGTTTCAAAGCCAAATTTTCAACCAATAGGTTGAAAAGAATTTTTTTTTACAAAAGATAAAACATGAAGCAGTAAGTCTAAGAAAGCCAAAGTGGTGATATTATTATTAGACAAAACAGACAAAGACAAGGACTATTACTGCAGATGAAGAGAGATATTTCATGCCTCCATACCCCACCTGAGCACTTTCTTTCTGGACAACTAACATCAGTTTACAGATTCTTGGACACTGTGGCAGCCAAGAGCCCTTTAGGGTGTCACAGCCTTAAAAACCTAGGTTCCTCCACTGATGAATCATGTTATTGGAAATTTCAAATTGACCAAAAAGCATATAACAACAATGATCACTCTAGGGGGCCTGGGTGGCTCAGTTGGTTGGGCGGCTGCCTTCCGCTCAGGTCATGATCCTGGAGTCCCCAGATCGAGTCCCGCATCGGGCTCCCTGCTTAGTGGGGAGTCTGCTTCTCCCTCTGACCCTCCGTCCTCTCATGTTCTCTCTCTCTCTCTGTCTCAAATAAATAAAATCTTAAAAAAGAAAAACAAAACAAAAAAACAATGATCACTCTAAAATGCTTTTTCAAATTATCTGACCTCCCCAAATTCCCATACTTCCTCCTCTCCGGTAAATTTACTGTCTTAGCTGAAGGGCAACCAGCATGGAGTGGAAAAAGAAAGAGGACTTGCAAGCTCTACGTAAGAGATGGAATTCCAATAGATACTTAAGTAGGCAATCTTCATTTTTCAAAACTGCATACTTAATTATCAAATAAAAGCCTCCATGAAAAAGCTATATGACATCTTTTTAAAAAAATTTTTACTTAAGTTTTTTACCTTAATTCCAGCATAGTTAACATAGTGTTATATTAGTTGCAGGTGTACAATATAGTGACTCAACAATTCTATACATTACTCAGTGCTCATCATTATAAGTGTACTCTTTAATCTTTTAATGAAAAGTTGTGGGTTTTAGTGAATTCTAATAGACCAGAATCCTTTTTTTTTTTTAAGATTTTATTTATTTATTTGACAGAGACAGCCAGCGAGAGAGGGAACACAGACAGGGGGAGTGGGAGAGGAAGCAGCAGGCTCCCAGTAGAGCAGGGAGCCCAAGGCGGGGCTCGATCCCAGGACTCCGGGATCACTCCCTGAGCTGAAGGCAGACGCCTAACGACTGAGCCACCCAGGCGCCCCAGACCAGAATCCTAATAGAAGAGAATTCTTAATAGGGACAGAACCCTAGAGCACAAACTGAAGTCTTATATTTAAGGCATCATATGGCAAAAGCCCAAAACATAAATTAGACTCAACAGATCCTTCTAGTTCCAAAGTATAAGAACCAAACATGTTACAATACAAATAAAGAGATCAAGAAAAAAATGTTGAGAAAGTAACTACAGAAAAATGACATTTCTCTTTGTTAACTTATAAAACAGAATACTTTCCTTTGTAGAAAGCTAAGAGGTCATACAGTGGAAGAGAGAAAATACCCTTACAGTTCAGGATGTGTCTCCCCTACCTACTCTCAGCTCCTTGCACCAGCACCAACAGAAACCCAAAGTAGCAGAAAGCAATGACCTAATTTTTAGCTGTTTTAAATTTAAGGAAAATGTAAAAGTTTAAAAGTTGGATCCATGTGGAAGTCTGAAGATGATTAATTTAACCCCTACGTAGTGACTGCAAAAAGTGGTGTGAAAAGGGCAGAGGCTCTTCAAAGTGAGACAGACCTGGGTTCAGATCTCATGTTCTGCCAGTCATGAACTATGTGAACTTACACAAATATCTAATTAATTTGGGTCTGCTTCTTCATCTATAAAATACTGCAAGACTTCAATAAAGGGCAAGACTTTTAAGACACACATTCTAAGATGTCTATAAAGTCTCTAACACAGTGTCAGGCAAATAAGTAAATGTTCCCTCCTCTCTGCATTTAGGTCTGTTTCTAGTTAGAGAATCTCAATGTGGTTTCCATGTGTTTTTAAATGTTTTCATCCATTTCAACCAGTAAGTAGGGCTGCACATACACTGGGAGTGCCAAGCACTCAACAAGGAACACAGATAGAAACACTAGACAAAAAGTGTATGCATGTAAGTATATATGTACAGCTATGTGTACACAGACATATACACGAAGAAAGAATATACCGTGTAAGAATACATACATACAAAATATATTGTTAACTATTAAATGTTGTTAGTTATGGTAAGTCTAAATCTGCCCTGGTGAGTACAAGAAGACTTCAAAAAGTCAGGCAGTTCTTGGAAGACACATTGGAGTTGCCAAGCAGAGGCAGGAAGAGGGCATTCCCAGCAGAGAGATCTAAGGACGCTAAGGGGGGAGTAACAGCAAACCATGGCATGTCTGGCAAACCACCCACGGACTGTAGTGCAGGTGGGACACAGGGTTCCTCTAGAAGCGAGGCAGGAAGAACAGGGGAATGTGGCCAACCAAAATCAGCCTAGCCTTCTAATTTTTAAAAAGTTAACACTATTACATTTTTACATTATTACAGCTAGAGAATTCGCCTTGACACCCCGTAGTTAGGAATGGCATAGGAATGCTAAGCAACAACTTAGTCAAATTCAATAGTAGCTACCTCTCTTGGGCAACAGACAGTTCCGGGCAGCATCTCTGCTTATTCAACTGTGCTATGCTAAGACTTTATTAAAATTCTCGATTATTAATTAAAACTGTCATTTTTTTTAAGTTAAGCAATAAGCAAAGCTCATGATGTCTTTTCCAAGCCAAAGACTTTTTGCCTTTACACAGCATTCTAAGAAAACCCCAGGTATCACATTACTCCTCTCCCGATTATGACACCCTTAGTCGCTGGAGCAGAAAAGGAGGAAAGGAATACAGAGAAGCCCTAGTCCCCTTAAAGAGTTCAACATTCTAATTCAGTGGCGACAATCCTGGTTCCACCTGCATCAATACCGTAAGTAAGCCTCTTTTCTACGCCTTGTTAACAATGCTCAGACATACTACAAATTTATGCTCATTTCATGCTCTTTAAGAATTTTGAATCTACTATTCTTAAATCTTAAATTCTCTCAGAAGATGTTCCAAATCCCTAAGTTCCCAGAACTACACTAAAAAAATCAACTCCCGTTCCTGCCTTACCATCATTAATGATAAACGCTACAGCACCAAGCGAGGGAGAAACAGTGCCAGCAGCCAGGAGAACAAAAGCAGGGGAGAAGAGGCTGAGTAGTGCTGCCGCCCACCATTCTACTCCTGACCACAGATATGCTTAAGAGCATGAGAAGATCCAGAAGTGCCTCAGCTGTCCGGACGTGCTTCTCAAAATGTAGCAGCTCACTACTGCTGTCTAAAGATATATTTTTCCAACAACATTGCCTTTAAACACCAACCACCTTATTTAGGACTCAACTACAGAAACAGCAACATTACAATGGTGGAGGGAAAACAAGGCCATGTATAGTACGCTTTACAAGCAATATAAAGTAATTAAGGGCAATTCTGAGTACCTGGGTTTTTTCCTGACACACTGAATCTAGAACTTAAGCTTGCTATTCTCTAAAATGACTTTTTCATCAAACTTCTTAAAGAGGTAGTTCCCTTTGCAGCCTTCACCTCCTCAAGACAAGCAATCTGTCCTATTTCCCTTCACTCTTGTGATTCTCGTCTTAAGGATCAGCAATAATTTGCCAAAATTCGAGGGCCCTTCTTAGACCTATTGTCTTATTTCTCTACAGCACTTGACAAGGCTGACTTCCGCTATCCCAACTTCTCTGGAAGTACACCATCCTGAGTACTTTTCTACCTTTCTGGACTATTCTTATTTTTTTCTGATTGTTTAATGTAGGTAGTTTCCCTCTACTTTTATCCTATTTTACACACACACACACACACACACACACACACACACACACACACACACCCCTCTCCCCTCCCTCTTGAAAATGCAAGGCTTCAACTCTCACTTATAATGTAAATAACCTCCAAAAGTCTCCTGCCCTAATCCCCAGATCCATATTTGCAGGTACTTCATAGACTCTCCGCCTCAATGTCCCATTTGTTCTAAAAATTAAACTGTCCAAACTGTATTATAAAAACCAGCTCTTCCTCAGGACTTTCTCCCTTGTGACCTTGAGTTCTCAAACAGTAAGTGTTCAGTTACCTTTTTAACATGCCTTTCTGGCCCCCATCATCTAATCAGGTGCTAAGAACTATAAATCCTACTTTCATAAAGTATTCTGGATTCCCACATCTCAGTTCCCAACACCCTAATTCAGAGGTTCTGATGTCTTTTGCTGAGAGCAAACTGGGGCACTTGAACCCCACGAGGGACACAAAGATTTTCCTGGGAATATATCAGATGGATGACTTGAAGGGATATTCTAGACCCCAACTTCCAGGAGTACTCTTATTGCAAAAATGTGTGTAGGGGTTTGGATCCTAAGGCTTTCCCTTTTACAATCTCCGGCCTCCCACGGGACAAGTAAAGATACATCTCCTAGCTCCAAGGCCACCATGTTACACTGCCCCAAGGCTGGAAACACCTCCACTGTCAAACAAAAGGACCCAAAGAGACACTACTGGAAGCGTTAAGAGATCGACTCCCTAATGATTTTAACAAATACTTTTACAAGTCTGATACTTTTCAAACCTTTGCTTTCAAAAAATTTTAAAGGTTGAATAGCTCAGTAAAAACATGTTTTTAAAAATTTTAGCATATAAGTTGGAGGAAGTTCAAGGACATTACTGGCACTGCTAACAAAACCCTCTCCATCAACTTATTTATGTCAACAAAATGTCTCAGTGCACACAGGTCTTAAAAAGTAGAAAATGGATGCTAAATATTGTCTCATTCTGGCAATAAACTATATTCATCCATGAATACATACATCACTTTTTAAAAAGCCCCATCCAGGGGCACCTGGATGGCCCAGTCGGTTAAAACATCTGACTTCAGCTCAGGTCATGATCTCAGGGTCCTGGGATGAGCCCCACATCAGGGTCCCCACTGATTATGGGAGACTGCTTCTCCCTCTTGCTCTCCCTCTGTCCCTCCCCTCCCTGCACTCTCAAAAAAAAAAACAAAAACAAAACAAAGCTAAAAAAAAAATCTTTTCAAAAAGCCCCATCCATTTCATTGAGATACCTAGTCAGTAAAATTGTGTAGGAAATGGAAAAAGATCAAGAAAAAAGAACAGGGTAAAATTCCCAATTCTTGAAAATGGATGACAGTGGGTATCAAAGTGTTATGCTATGTAGATTCCATTTTAAAAAATGGAATTTTTTAACAGTGACATTTGTAAGTTTTGTTTTAAAAAATAACTGTAAACTTAAAAATGCACAAGATAGAGTTTTTGAAACTATTTTAGGAAGTATACAGTAATTAAGTTTGAAGACCACTGCCCTCAAAGGACTTCGGCTCCCCCCCTCCCCATTCTATCCCAGTTTACACATCACAACCACTTCCATCTTCCTAAAGCTCTACTCTGTTCAATACACTCCCTGCCCTCCCTCCCTCCCCCACCCCAAAACTCCAAGACACCAGGACTAAGGGACAACTTTCTCACGCTGTAATTCAAGGGACTCCATGATCTGACACAGCCTCTTTCCCTCTCCTGCACACAGCCCATACAGGGGCCCATTTCCCATCACAATTCCCACAACTCTCCTGTCTTATGTGCTTGTCACATCTGCCCCATTTCCGCCCTTTTACCCCCATCTCAGTTTAAACTTACCTATTTACAAACACCATCCAGGAAGCGTTTCCATTTTTTAAAAAGATTTTATTTATTTGGGAGAGAGAAAGCGAGAACATGAGAGTGGAGAGGGTCACAGGGAGAAGCAGACTCTCCGATGAGCAGGGAGCCCGATGCAGGACCCCAGGGTTCCTGGGACTCCACGATCATGACCAGAGCCGAAGGCAGTCCCTTAACCAAATGAGCTACCCAGGCGCCCTCCTCTTCTTTCTAATTAAGATCTCTTCCTCAACTCCCCCAGTCTGGGTGCCCCTAGCTTTTATTCTGCTGGCAATAGCAGTGTTTGAGTTGTTTTTTCTTCATTTTTTTCTGCCTGCCCCCAGCCCCAGACATAGATAAATTCCCTGAAGGCCGAGACCGTCCTGTTAATCTTTTTCTTACTTAAAAAAGAGTCTAATGCTTCTCCTGAATAATGCACATTTATTAACATTTGTTAGTGAAAGGTAGCCCATAGGGATACTTGAGGGGACTAGGGTACTTCATCCTCCAAGCTCATTAGCATATTAATGCCTCTAATAAGTACCACACCAAAGAGAATGGTTAATTTGTAGGACCTGACTTTCACCAAGCTTGATCACAACACAACATCCTTCTGTTCACCATACAGTCTCTAATAATAGCCTCTAAAACAGGGAAGAAAAAAAAAAAAAAGCAGACAATGTGTCCTCCCTCCTCCAATTTTTTCGATACTACTTAGGGCCACAATAAAACTTGCCAAATTCTGTTTCCCAATTCTTTATATTCTTTTTAGAAAATGAAAATGAGATGTACCTTGGAGACTTAATCATTTTTATAAGATTTACTTTAAGATACGGGGTTTTAAGATGATAGTCTAATAAATAAATCAACAAATGAATAGGGAAGAAGGGGAAGTTCTGTAAAGCAGACTGAGAGCCAGTAAATGTAAATTGTTTCAAGTAAGAATCACGGACACATTCTAACACGAATGGGTAAAAGTTTGTTTGGGAATGAGATATTTCCCCAGTGTCAAACTATTCCCCTTACTAATTACAAAAGGAAAGAACAGAATCTTTAGGTGGAGAAATCTTGCACACATCACCTTAATCAAGTGGTTAAAATTACCACCACCAATAATGGACAACTGGTATCAGGTGCCTCTTGAGATGAAGCACTGAGAAAAATCACAGCATTGCTTACAAAGTATTCCTGTTTAAAAACAAAAAAACAAACAAAAAAACACAACCTGAATCAACTCGTAAGGGAACATAAAACCAAACTGATTCTCCAAAAGTATCAATATCATGAAAGATAAAGGCTTTTAAAGAGGCATTACAACTAAATGCAGTGTTGGAGCCTGGACTGGCAACATGGTTGCCATAAAAAACATTATCAAATAATTGGTGATGGGGCGCCTGGGTGGCGCAGTTGTTAAACATCTGCCTTAGGCTCAGGGTGTGGTCCCGTGCTCTGGGATCGAGCCCCACATCAGGCTCCTCCGCTAGGAGCCTGCTTCTTCCTCTCCCACTCCCCCTGCTTGTGTTCCCTCTCTCGCTGGCTGTCTCTGTCAAATAAATAAGTAAAATCTTGAAAAAAAAATTGGTGAAATTTGAAAATGGACTACTTATTACATATTTGAATTATATCAATGTTATGTTTTCTGAATCTGATTGCTGATTATGAGAGAATGGCCTTGCTCTTAGGAGATTCAGGCGAAAGGGCCTGATTTCTAAATTTATTCTCAAGAGATGCAAATAAGATTAAGAACAACGTATTTATTACAATGTTTGTTTGTGTGTGTGTGTGTGTAAATGAATAGAAAAAATAGAGCAAACCGGCAAAATGTTAACAGTAGTTGAAGGCAGGTGAAGAGTTTTGGGAATTAACACAGGTGTTAACCTGTGCAACTTATGTGTGGGTCTGAAATTTTTCAATTAATTCAATTAAATCAATTTTTCACATTTACCTTGAAAATAAATTACTTCAGTATTTGACACAAGTAAAGTTTTAGGACCATATTTAGCCTGGCCAGAAAAACCAAGACTCACCCTAGCAAGTATGTGCTGAAGGTCTACTGGGTGACGGGTACTCTGCTATAGGTAAAGAGTAAAAATGTTACAGACCTTGGACTTAATAGTACAGTGCAGGGGCAACAAATCATGGCCAGCAGGTAAAACTGGCCCCCAGTCTGTTTTTGCGCGTAGAGTTTCCTGGCAGACAGCCACGCTCCTTCATTTCTGTAGGGCCTGTGGCTGTTTCCGTCCTACCCGGCAGACCTGAGTAGCTGCAACAGAGACCACGTGGCCTCAAAAACCTAAAATATTTAGAGTCCGGTCCTTCACTGAAACTTTCCAATCCTTGGTCTAGGAATGTAGCAGAAATGTAATTAAGTCACTGCTTGGGGAAAAAATGAATAAAGACAACAAATTTGAAGGACCGTATAACTTAGTTCTTATAGCCTCAAGCAACAGGTATGCTGTTTCAATTTGTACTTTGTGACAATATGTTCATCAGGTAGCTTTCCTTTAAATATAAATACTAAAAGCTTACGAAATCCTTAGAAATGATTTTTACTGAGACATATAAAACCATCCTATAGCATGTTTAATCTTCTAACTGAAGTTGAGCAAGAATAATTTCTTATAGTTCATCCTATATGAATATTGTAAAAACATTTCCCCAGGGTATGCATATAAACAAAAGAGGCATCAGTGTGTTTATCTGCTGTCAAATTAGTTACCAAGATCATGCTTCCAAACAGTATCTGCCGGAGGGACCCGCAGCATACCAAAGCCCCTGCAAGGGTGGACCTCCCATACATTATAGATGTGTTGTTTGTTCCCTTCACAGTGAGTAAACGTTTTCCTTACAGTCTTATTAACCCAATTACTTTGGTTAGTATTCCTTTTTTCCATAGGTAATCTAAATATAAAATTAGAGCTAATCCAGGTCCAAGTTACCACCAATCTCTAATACTCTAATAAATGGAGTCTGGAATTTATTTGAAGTTTTCAGGTTATTTCTGCCAAAAACTAATAGATTTAAAAGTAAAAATGACTTATATCAAGTCTGACTGTGACTATAAATTTAAAGCAGTACAGTTAATTTAAATATAAGTTCAGATTTTGGAATGACCACTTGAGGTGATCAGACATATTAGATCCCATCAATGGTCTTACACGCTTTTACTGCAACGATTGGCTCTCCCGTACACGAGTGCTTTAAAACACAAAGAAAAAGTGTGTATTTTGCTCCTAACATTTCCATGACAGACAGGAACTTAGGACAAAAAATATTTTAGTCATCAAATACTTACAGCATGTTACTACCTTTATATCATCCAGAAACTTCAGGAGGTTAATGACCTAAGCAAGTGATGAAGTAAGGGAAGTGAAATTGGAAGGCAGGGAGAATACAGTAGTAAAAGGTAATAAAGTAAGAAAGATCGCGTCACAGAGGTTCATTAACCTAACACTTTCAAGTCAGGTGACTGAGCAAATTATTTAACCATTGGATAAGCCTTATTGGATACCATTTTTGTAATTTTGTGGTTACAGACCTCACAGGGGAATACTGTTAAGTAAGGTTATAGCACAATGCCTAACACACAGTATAACAATAAATGGTAATTAAAAAAATAAAACCCAAAAATTTCTCCCACCTCTCTTTTGCAACTAAAGAACTATGTTAGATAATATCTAGGAAACGAATACCCAAACCTACAAGATCTGAATTGTATTTTAGCCTCTGCCACCTTGCCACCCTTATCTGGGAGACCTTGGGCCTAAACTTTCTTCTGCTTAAAGGACGAATATATAATCTGCCCTCTACCTCCTGATTTCAGTAATTCTGGGATCACTGGCTCACTAGGGGTACAGCACAGCTCACAGTTTTAAAGTTGATGTGATCGTCTAGATGATAAGGCAAACCAATTTAAATATACAATTCAACTTGTGTTCACCGGTATTCTTTTGCTACCACAAAGGCTGGCCCAAAAGGGTGCAATGTGCTTAGCATGATAAAAATAAACAAGATGTTGCTTCTCTTAATCTGGTGATCAATATGAAAGTGAATTTAGTAATTATTCAAATGTGCTTTATTGCAGTAGAACCAGCAAGGCAAATGTCTAAAGAATCATTTAGGGTTGTCTGGGTGGCTTAGTTGGTGGAGGGTCTGACTCTTGATTTCGGCTCAGGTCATGATCTCCAGGGTCCTGAGATGGAGCCCCGTGTGCAGCTCTGTTATGGGTGTGGAGCCTGCTTGGGATTCTCTCTTTCCCTCTGCCCCTGCCCCCCATACATGCTCTCTCTCAAATAAATAAATCTTTAAAAAAGCAAGCAAACAAACAAACAAAAAAAGAATTTAATCATTCAAACTTTCATTATTTACTATACCTTAGTCACATTATTTACCATACCTTAGATACCCTTCTGCTCATAGATTAGAGCATCACACTTCAAGTGTAAGCCTTGTAAAATATTTATAGTTAAAATAAAATGACACCTGGGATGTCTTTAAAGTACTCTGGCTGCCTCCTCTCTACTCCCCAAAAAAGCCCAGATGTTAGAGGGAGGTAAAGGAAAGTTGAAGCAAAGTGGTGGGTATATGATGATTCATCTGCTGTGTGTAGGTTTGAAATTTCCCATTAAAAAAAATTAACGGCATTCACTTAAAAAAATCAATGTAATTCATCACATTAGAAAAACTAAAGAAAACCATAGATATAGAAAAAGAATGTGACAAAATCCAACATCCACTCCTAATTTTAAGAAAGCTCTTAGTAAACACAGGGAAGATAAACTGAACCTCAAAATTCAAAACTTCTGCTCAAAAGACAGCTAAAGCAAAAACAAGACAAGTCATAGACTAGAAAATAATATTGGCAAATCACATACCTGAGAAAGAACTTGTGCCCGGAATATATAAAGAACTCCCAAAACTTAATAAGAAAACAAGTACCCAATTAAAGAATGGGCAAAAGATTTGAACGGGCACTTCATCAAAGATATATAGATGGCAAATGAACACAAGAAAATACGAGCATTATTAGTTATTAAGGAAATGCAAATTCAAACTACAAAAAAACCCCACAAAACCCAACCCACCATACATACTTAACAGGACGGCTAAAATGAAGACTGCCCACACCCAATGCTGGCAAGGGTACAGAGCACCCGGAACTCTCGCACACAGCTGGAGGCAGTGTAAAATGGTACAACCACTTCGGAAAACAGTCTGGCAGTTCCTTAAAAAGGGAGATAGCCATTCCGCTCCTAGGTACCTACCCAAGAGAAAGAACATATGTGTCCACACAAAGACTTGTACATGAATGCTCACCAGGGCTTTATTTGTAACAGTCAAAAACTGGAATCATTCCAAAAGTCCATCAACATTTTAAGGACAGAGCACAGCTGAGAAAAATGAAGTACTTTGCTCAAGATAATAAGTGAATAAACAACAAAGGCCAGAATCTGAATGCAGACCTAATGTTTACAAAACCAAGCGCGCTTTCCTCTGCACAGAACTATACTGGGATTTGGGTGCCTGGGTGGCTCAGTCAGTTAAGAGTCTGCCTTCAGCCCAGGTCATTATCCCTGGATTCTGGGATTCAAGCCCCAGAGTGGGGCTCCCTGCTCAGTTGGGAGTCTGTTTCTCCCCCTCCCCCTCCACCTACTTGTACACACTCTCTCTCAAGTAAATAAATAAAATCTTAAAAAAAAAAAAAGAACGAACTATACTGAGATGTGTTCCAGAATTACGGCATGGTAAATGCTCAGACACCAACCTGACACCAAGTAGGGCAGAGAACAAGTCTGCTCCCAAGTCTAGAGGGGTAAAGAGCTAAGAACACCTGACTAAACAGTTAGGAGGATCAAAGGATGGATCTGGAGAAGGGGGACCTTAGGTGACCTGACAGCTGGAAGATGGGTGCAAAGTGCCCTCTTCAGAACTCACAAGGACTAAGGGTCCTTTAACCTCCTTAGCCCAAATTCCATAGGTGTGCCTCCTCCTCCTCCCAAAACATGACATTAGGTTTATTTTCAGATCCAAGTTAAATGCAAAGTAACACTTTAATTCTAGTCTAGGGACTGCCCACCCTATCATGCAACTGATGGCAAACCATCAAGAGAGGAAAAAAAATCCCGAATTCCAAAATATAAGGCAAACAGAGGAGTGAATAATTTAAATTATACATTCTGTTTTGATGAGAGGAGGAACCAAGGCAAAAGGAGCAGAAATAAAAAAAACAGTGATCAAACAAACGTGGCAAACTAATGAACTTTACCTAGGAAGGGCTATTTGTCTTTCATAGGCGGAAAGAGCAAACAAAAACCTATGTTGTTTTTTTTTTTCCCAAGTCATGCAGCTACAAGCCCAGACAGCTGACATGCATATTTGCAAAGGGTTTTCCCCCTTTTACTTTCTTAAAAAAAAAAAAAAAAATTCTGTAGAGAATTGTTACCCAACACATCATTAACTGATTCTATGCACGTGTGGGTACCACTAAAACCATTTTTAAGCATGCTTTTCTAGAATATTAATTATATTATCTCTAAATAAAGATTTTTCCTGTCCAGTCTTGCTGGTGGCAATCAAAACATCCAACCAAGTCTCATGACTCACTCTTCCAATTCCCCATTTAACAACACTTCTAAATATCATGACTTTCAAGGGCACCTTCCTACAGTTTTTTTAATTGATTCCCTGGCCACTACTACACACAGCCCCAATTTTTTACTCCTTACTTTCCTAAGGTGACTTAAAGAATCTTATCAAAACTAGATTTCAAAAGTAGTCCGAGGGCCCACAGACTCTTTGAAAGAAGTACAGTCCAGGCAGTTATTACCCAATTAGTTCTGGATCCATCCTTAATTCATTCTAATCCAATAGTGCCCTCAAACCTGAAAAATAATATAGTGTGAAAGATTTCAAAACTTCTTCAGATATGAACAATTCTGCAGTATGGCATATGCTGTAATTTAGCGCCAAAAGCTCTTTGACATCATGCTAGTTACAGCTGAAAGAAAAGTTAACATAAAGACTAAATAAGCTGTATGACACCCAAGCTTCATCCGAATGACCTCTCCGTTAAACAAACCACATGCAGCATGCTAGATTAATCCTCAAGGGTATTTTAAGCATGGGTTCCAACAAATTGCCTATACAACAGGCCTGGGCTGCTCAATGTTATAAACTGAGCAATTTAAGAAAAGACTGTATTTCCGATACAATATTTGGAATCAGGAGGCCTACCTTCAAATTCTGGCTGGTAGTTAAGGAGTTTCATTTCTTGAGAAAATAATTTAGTCCCTTGTGTGTCAACGGATTTACGTACTGATATCCGAATCCTACAGCCTACATCTCACAGGAGTGTTGTGAAGAATAATCTGCGTAAGAAGGCTAACCCATCCAACCTTACTGTAATATTACTATAAGCCCTATCTCACCTATTTTAGAAATCTAGCAACTGAAATGTAAATCAAAACTGCATCTTTGGAAAAGTGACGATAGAAATTTAAAATCTCTATGAAAGTCTACCTGTAATTTTGCACGGCCTCCCGTTATTCAAGAAACAGAAAGGGTTTTCCTGACTCTGAAGTCACTCTGCTGAGACACCTATTCAAACGGGTGTCACTGGCTTGCTTTCACTTTGAAATTCAAAGTATGTTTCATGATACAGTATGGAAAGTACCACTTTTAACCTAAAACAAACTTAACAGCACCTAATCATTTCGTTTACTTACTTTTATGACCTTCTGCTATGTACATACAACGCACCTTTTTTAAGAAGTTAACTGCAAGCTTTAGCAGCATCTATAATTATATTAATTCTGTAGTGTAACGTTCAACATCAGTATCTCCTTCTTTTTTTAAGCTTCCCTTCCTCTTCACTCATAACCACCACCACATAATAGCCCTTTTACCAAGTACTGTTCTAAGGCCTTTATGTGCATTCATTTACGTCTCTAAACAACTCTAAATAGGCAATACTTACTATGCCTATCTTCAAATGACAAAACTTAAGCATATGGAAGTTAAGTGACTTGCAGGAGTCTGTCCAAAGTGACAATATCAAAACTGCCACCAAACAATCTGGCTTCAGAGTGTTGTCCATTAACTACTGTGGTACACTGCCTCGGATATCTTCATTATCACACTTATATTAAAACTGCTTGTAAACCACTAGAGGGCATAGACTGTGACCATCCTTTGCAGAGCTATATCCTCAGTACACAGAAGCTTGAGGCTCATGAATAAATCACTTGTTGAGTTCTTCACAGGTGTGCTTTCCCCTCTAGACTGCGCTCCTTTAGGGTCAATGAGGAAACCGACACTCCAGCTCACCCTTTAAGTGCATGGCACCTAAGTGAAAATAAATGAATAGGCAGGAGTTCTTCCTCCACACATTCCTAAACACCTGCTGAATGACGTGTCTTCTATTTATAAAGTCTTGAACCTAATTACAGGAATGAGAAGCCCCTGTTTGAGAGAACAATCAGAGCCACCTTTCCAATCCTAACTTTGCAAGCAAGCAATAGCTGCCTTGAATAACCTTTAAAGCTTACTAGCAGACATAACATAAAACATTAGGTGAAATGTAAAAGCTGTCCTTCACTACATTAGTACTGCTCCCTTTAAGAGTTTTTACTTAAAAAAAACAGCCCAGAGTTAGCAAAAGTTAATTTTGCATATGGTTCATTTGCTTTAAAAATAATTACTTTTTAGAGAACCCTTTTGAAGAGTAAATTCCCCCTTCACTCAAAACACCTAGGAATTTAAAAATTAAGCTTAATTTGGCCAAGGGAAGCCACATTAGACAATGCTAGGGATTAACTACACAGTATTTAAAAGAGCAATTTCAGACTGCAACCATCTCTGAATTACTTACCTAGGTATTAGCCACAGTAAATCTCAGCATCAGGCAGGGTCTCCCCTAAATACACCACAAATTCTACCATGGTTATCATTTCAACGCAGAACAATTTCCAAATTATCTTCTGATTCTTAGAAAAGCACACACGAAATAAACAAATTCCTCTCTAAATATCAGTTCCTTCCTGACACTATTCTGGAGACAATGTCAAAGTTGTTTGGTTTTTTTTTTTTTCCCTTTTTGCTTTTTAAACAAAAGATCGACTCTCTTAAAACTTCCCTTTCTCAAAGAAAAGCTAAAATTGTAATATTTAGGGAGGTCTGGGTGATTCGCGAACATTTGCATTAAAGAAATACGCTCTCCAAACCTAGTAACTCCTGCTAAGGCCACACCTTCTAGCCTTCCCGTAATCCACAAATCACAGGGGGGTGTCTAGGCAATCTAAAAACTGCTCGGAGCTAAAGGGAAATTACAGGTATGTAGTCTCCACACAGTCAGAGCCCAGGCAACAGAACCGGGACCAGGCTCCCCTACAGCTGGCCGCCGAGTGATACTTGCGAGCAACTCTAAGAAAACACACCTTCCTTCGCCCAGCCTCTTCCTTCCTGGGGGGGGGGGGGGGAGGGAGGTAGGGGTGGGGTCCGCGGAGGGCCCCCACAGGGAACAAGCACACCCCAAATGCCTATTTCACATTTCGGCCCTGCCACTTTCTCCTCCCGAACAGACGCCGAGCGGCCCCCGAGCCCACAGGCGCCCTGGGGGTGATGCGAGGGTGGGCGACGCGGCAGAGCCCGAGCTCGGGCGCCAGACAGGGCATCCCTCGCCGCCCGCGGAGCCGGGCGCGCCGTCCCCCCACCCTCGAAGCGAATGCTCCCTCCAGCTAGCGGCCCCGGCCGGCCCAGGGCCACGCCTCGCTGAGCCCCGTCCCCGCCGGCCGAGCCCAGGCCGCCGCCGCCCGCCCTTCCTTCCCGGCCACTCGCCGCGGGCGGCCGGAGCCGCGACAGCGAGGCGGGCGCACTCACATCCGTCCGCGTCCTCCTGCAGGTCCTCCTGGAGCAGCGAGAGGTCTGCGCCGAGGGGAGAGAAGAAAGGCCCGGTCAGCGCCCCCGGGACCCGGCGCGCCGCCCCCGCCGCCCGCCCTCCCGACCCCGCGGCGCCTCCCCGCGCCGAGACCCCGCGCCGGCCGCGAGTCGGGGCGGCGGCGGGCGGGCCGGCGCGGGGAGGAGGCGCCGCCGCCGCCCGGAGGACAGGGGGCCACGTACCCGCCATCTTGTGGTCGCCCCCTCCTCCTCGGTCTCCCGGGGATCCGGGGCTACAT
Organism: Ursus arctos; assembly: GCF_023065955.2. Taxonomy (NCBI): domain Eukaryota; kingdom Metazoa; phylum Chordata; class Mammalia; order Carnivora; family Ursidae; genus Ursus; species Ursus arctos. The sequence goes on from NW_026622841.1 coordinate 56,245,266, forward strand.
GGAGCGGAGCGAGCCGGGGAGCCGGGGAGCGCGCGCGGGAGGGGCGGCAAGGAGGAGGGACCGGCCGGCGGGGGCGCGCGCGGCTTCGCGCGCGGGGCGGGCCGAGGGCCCGGGCCTGGGCCGCGGGCGGAGCGGCTCCCGGGCGCTGGGGGCGGGTGGGCGCCACGGGCCCCGGGCCTCGCCCCGCCTCGCCCGGCCGTTTCGCGCGGCTCTCGGGCGGCCGGCGGTCCCTCCTCCCGCCTCCCTCGCTCCCGGCCCGGCCCGGCGGCGCGCGCTCACACCCTCGGCCGGAGGCGCCCTCACGCCGAGCGCTGCGACGGGCGCGCGCAAGCTGCCCGCCCGCCCGGGACCCTGCGGCGTGTGCCCGGAACCCGGCCCGGGCGGGGCCTCCCGCGGCCCGGCCGGCTTTATTGGGTCACCGGCCTCGCCCACCGCCTCGTCGGCCGCGGCCCTTCTTCGCGGGCTCGCCTTTCGCCGCCCCGCGCCCCCTCCCCAGGACTGCACGTACGTCGTCGGCGATCCGAGGCCCGGTAGAGGCCGAGGGTCCCACCCTCCGGGTGGAGGAAGCGCCGCCTCCCCGCGCGCCGGGGGCCCTCGCGAAGTGGCTGGTAACAAAGCCCAGGGCCCGGCTGTACCGTGGTTGAGTGACAAAGTCATCCTAATGCCCGCTTTCCCACCCGGCGCGTTTAAGTCCGAGGCACAGATTATGGTCCCCATGGCCTGCCCTTCGTGCGCTGACAAAGCGGGAAATGCTCCAGCAAGAGCGCCGGCAGGCCTGGGTTCAGATCTTGACTCTGCCATTTACTTCGGTGTGTAACCGTTTGTAAATGACGGATGATGCCTGCCCCAGGATTACTAGGATTAATGAAGAATGTGAGGAACCGGGCAGGGTACCTGATATCCAGAAGGTGCTCGATGAAGGGTGCCTGTGATTAGCTTTTTTTTTTTTTTTCTTTAAATAATCTTGCGAGCATTCGATGTGCGGGACTAAATCACTACTACAGATTTTATTATTCCCGCTTTTTTTTTTTTTTTTTTGATGTGTCAAGTGATTAGCTCAAGTGCAAAGTGGAGGCTGAATCCAGGTTTTCTGACTTCATTTCACACTCTCCTATCTTCAAGACTCTATTCCAACTCCACCTAAGGCCTCCAAAATGATAATCTCCCGAAGTGGAGAACAAAACACCCAATTGTTTAATGGATGCCAGATGGCAGGTCTAGTTTCTTGAAGAGGAGAGGGAATTCTGAATAATCGGCTTGTAACTTTCTGCATTGTGGTCTTCTATCAGTTGACCCTTGAACTACGCAGGTTTGAACTGTATGTAGATTTTTAAAAAATAAATACATTGGAAAAAATTTGGGAGATTTGCAATGATTTGAAAAAACTCAAACGGAGTAGCGTAGAAATACCTGGGGGGGGGAGTATTATTGTAAGAATGCAGGATATAACACATATTATATACAAATCAACTGGGTTATTGGTAAGGCTTCCAGTCAACAGTAGGCTACAAGTAGTTAAATTTTGGGGAGTCGAAAGTTTTACGTAGATTTTTGGGGTGGGCACCCTATCCCATTGTATTGGTATTTAATGCCATTGAGAATCATACCGAGGATTAGATTGATCCTCTGAAATTCATCATTCTGTGTAATAAAATGGGGTCTACATCTCTATTCTAAAAACTTCCCTCTCGGCTATTACAAGGCGGAACACAGATTGCATAGTGTGTATTAAATTTCTAAAAGCAATAAAAAACAGAATAGTATCTATTACTCCAGATGTGTGTCTAATGTTCTCAAATATAGAATAATTAAAACTAAAGGCCAAATTCATATCCTGTTTCTTTCTTTGCCTTGCAGAATGCCCTTATGTGAATTCAGCTGACACTAATTCTCAAAATGACAGCTAGAAATTCACAAACTATCAAAGAAACCGGTCCCTATTGACTCAGTCCATGAGAGTTCTGCCCTAATTGCGAATATTTGTCTTGTTGACCACCTACCATTTTAGCCATTCTGGGTAGAAAGGGGGAGGGGAGAGGATTTGGCTCTTTGCACTAAACTGGTGATTTTGCAAGAACACAAAACCTACAGAGTGCCAACTATACTTCAGCCACTGGTTATACAAACACAACACAAACTATCTGGACAGTCTACCCAGAAGTCAGATTGAAAATTCTCAGCGATGGTGGTAAAACAGAGATTATGTCCCACCTGCTAGCCTGGGATACAGAAAGACGAAGGAGCTCTGCCTTTGGTAGCTAGGACTCGTGAGCTTCGTCTCACTAGGCTCTGGGAAGGCCGCAAAGGAGGAGGGTCTGTGCAATTTTGTCATGTTCTTCAAGAGCCGTGCATTTGTTACCCTGCCTGCTTTACATGTTACTGCAGGTCCTTTTAGGCGGTATGGTTTTGAGACATTTCAGTGAGGGTGTCCTTATTCACAATTCAGTATAAGTACATGTTTTTACATTTGATTTTCTTTCTCTACTCCTTTCATGAAGATAAGATACGTGGTTTTTAAAACCAGCACTTACAGAATTCACTCTGTTCCCTTATTATTAAAAAATGGTATTTAAACAAAGAATAGCAATCATTTTCCTATATACCCTTACCCCACCCCAAATTCACTTATAATGTAGCCTGTGGGTTCCAGAAGGTGTTGTTTAGTGGTGAGAGCACAACAGGAAGTGTCAACGCTGAACCTATTTTGCCACTGAAATCTGTAAAATAGAGGGAATGTCACAAGTCATAATCTCTACACCAAACATGGGGGGCTCAAACACACAACCTGGAGATCAAGAGTCATGTGTTCCACTAATTGCACCAGCCAGCACCCCACAAGTCCATTTTTTAAAAAGTATTATCTGAGTATGTGGCTACAAAGGTCTGGATCTTTCAGAATAAGTACTCTTTAAAATACTTGTGAAAACCTCCATTAGTTGCCAAGGAGCCTTGGAAATCGACATATTTGGCTCTTCAAGAACAAACACAATAAATATCATGGGGAAAATATTGCTGATAAAAAAAGTTAGCTGGCATTGCCGGAGGCTATCCCATTTATTAATTTTTGTATCGGTAATTGAACTGTTTGCTTTTTTCTTCAGAATGTTCATTCCTGAAGCTGAGAAGATATAAAAGGCAGATCTATTAGCTATTGTGTTGAATAATAAAAAAAATGAATCAGTCTGAAAATGGAGAAATACTTATATGAGAAAGTGCTTTTTAAACAAATTTTTAACATTCATTTTTATTCATCTCTGTGTTTTTGATGAGATGTCCCTGGAGCCAGGTTGATGAGATGTCCCTCATAGACTGCCATTCCCAAGTAAAAAGAACAAACATTTTCCTTCTTTTTTCTTTTTTAATTAATTGCCCCAATTAACCTCATATCGAAAGCCTCCTTTACATATTCTGGTAAATTTTTTAAAGGTAAATATTTGTGCAAAATTTTTCTTATCTTTTTGTTCCCTTGCCTCTTCTAACTCCCTTTAAAATTCTTTTTTTTTTTTTTTAAGATTTTTTATTTATTTATTTGATAGGATAGAGACAGCCAGTGAGAGAGGGAACACAAGCAGGGGGAGTGGGAGAGGAAGAAGCAGGCTCACAGCAGAGGAGCCTGATGTGGGGCTCGATCCCATAACGCTGGGATCACGCCCTGAGCCGAAGGCAGCCCTTTAAAGTTCTATGTCAAGGTGACCTTCCAAAATGTGAACTCTTAGCCTTTCCGAGACCTTTCATAGTTTGGTTTTGTTTTTTCAAAGACATTAGATCTCTCTTTACTCACATCAGCTAAAGCTACATTTTCTCAGACCATCCTAAAAAAGAAGGAAAGAAAGAAAGGAGGGGAAAATACCTGCAGAACTGAGCCCCATCCGAGTCATCCCTATTCAGGCCGCTCTTTCTCTATTTACAAGAGTTGAAGGCTGCCCCTGGAATGTGGCAGAACAGAAGCTCTGTCCCAGGGTCAGCCAGCGCTGCAAGTTTTAGCATAGGCTTGTTCTGAACAGAAGAAAGCATCCTCTTGGAACCACTACTGTAAATCAAGTATAAAAGAAAATAAATCCTCTGTTTCTTATCCACTGTGTGAAGTGGTCTCCTGTTTTCTACGTCAGTAGAGCCAAAAGGGATTCTCCACTGAGAATGTGGTTACTCCAACTGAGGTACGGCGTCCTATACAATTTGTTTCACAGAGTTCAACTTCATGGTAAGTCCTAAGATGTGAAAATAGCAAGTAATAAGTACATTAAAATAGCAGTGTTAATTTTCTTTATTCTTTTCTCTTAAAACGCGGAAGACGTTAGTTGCATTTCAAAGCAATGTGGAAGAGCCTACCCCACAGAGCACGTGCCAAGGAAATGTTTATTATTCTAAATCTGGGTGCACGAGTCAAGCTGAACCAGGAAAAGACCGTAGGTAAACCACATACCGACACCCAGATAAACTTAGCGAATAAACCATACCTTGATTTTAAGGTCACTTCACAGTAATGTTGCACTAGTGGGTCTATGGTTCAGAACAAATTGCTTCCATTCTCATTTCACATCTGTGTAACTCTTTGTAACCAATTGCTTGTGTTCCTGGTCCTTGATTCCTTCATTTGATAGAAAAATTAAAAATAAAAAAATAAATTAGCACAATGACACAATACAATTCGTACACAGGATAGCTAATCCAGTTTTTAACTGCTTGTGTTTTTTTCTTTTTAAAGATTTTATTTATTTATCTATTTGACAGAGAGAGAGAGAGCCAGCAAGAGAGGGAACACAAGCAGGGGGAGTGGGAGAGGAAGAAGCAGGCTCCTAGCGGAGGAGCCCTACGCGGGGCTCGATCCCAGAATGCCGGGATCACGCCCTGAGCCCAAGGCAGATACTTAACGACTGAGCCACCCAGGCGCCCCTTAACTGCTTGTTTTGAAATAATTGCAGATTTACAGGAAGTTGCAAAAAATGTACAGGGAAGTCCTGCGTACATTCTACCCCATTTCCCCCAATGGTGATATAGTGCATTTGGCAACATTTTTGAGTTGTATATGTCAGACATCATGCTAGGTGCTTTTATGCACTTCCTGATTTAACCCTTAAAACAACCCTGTGAAATAGGCACTGATATTACCATTTTTTAAAAAATATTTTATTTATTTATTTATTTGAGAGAGAGAGAGGGAGAGAGAATGAGCAGAGGGAGGAGGGTTGTAGGGAGAGAGGGTTAGCAGGGGGAGGGGTTAACAGGGGGAGGGATTAGCAGGGGGAGGGGCATAGGGAGAAGCAGGCTCCCCGCTGAGCAGGGAGCGGGACAGGGGCTGATCCCAGGAGCCCCGGGATCATGACCTGAGTGAAGGCAGCCCCTTAACTGACTGAGCCACCCAGGTGCCTCTGATATTACCATTTTTTAAAATAAGGGAAACCAAAGCTCAAAGAGGTTAAGTAATTTGTCAAAAGTCAGATCACAAATAGGGGAGTTGGAATTCAGACACTGCAATCCTCATTCTAATAACATTTGTATATCATCATGTCCACAGCCTTCCATCAAAACTGTTCCTCAGCGAATTTCTCTGGCATCAGGAGAGCCTCTATCCTTGTATGTGTATGGTCTTGCGAACTAGGCCATCACTATTCCTTGCTGATTTTAACCATTGAAACATTTAGGATCACCTTTTCACTAATTTATCTCTCTCTGAATGGATTTGCCTGTTCTGGACGTTGTATGTAAATGGATTCATAAGTTACGTGGTCTTTGTGACTGGCTTCTTTCGCTCAGCATCATATTTTCAAGTTTCATCTATGTTGGAGCACCTGTCAGTATTCCATTCCTTTTTATGGATGAATGATACCTTATTATACAGATATACATTTTGTTTACCCACTCATTAGTTGATGGACATTTGGGTTGTTTCTACTTTGTAGCTATTATGGATACTGCCGCTGTAAACATTTCTACCCAAGTCTGTGTGCAGATTCATGCTTTCCGTTCCCTTGGATGTATACCTAGCATTGGGAGTGCTGGTCCCATGGCGACTCTGTCTTTGGTGTTCTGAGGAGTGACCAGCTGTTGTCCAAAGCAGCCACACCATTTTATAGTCCCATCCTTAATGTATGGGGGTTCCAATTTCTCCACATTCTGTTACATAAAATGTGCCTCTTCCAAAGTAACACTGTCATTATTCATAAATGGTGTGTGGTATATGCGGAAAATACAAGAATCCAAAAATAAATTATTAAGAAGTAAATTTAGCAAAGTCATTAGACACAAGGTCAGTTCTATGTATGTCAGTATTTAATAATTATACAGAGATCTAAAAATGTAATACCATTTACAGTAGTGTTTAAAAAGTCAAATCTTAGAAATGAATCTAATGAAAGATACGCAGGACCATTACATACAAAACTAGAAAGACATTATGGAGGGAAATTTATTAAATTCTTAAGTAAAATGTAAGGCTATGTCAAGGCCATGGATTAGAAAACTCAATTTTATAAAGATGTCAATTGTATTAGATTCAGTTCATTCCTAATAAAAATCTGAGCAATTTGTGTGTGTGTGTGTGTGTGTATTGACAGTCTGATTCAAAATGTCTATGGAAATGCAAAGGGCCAAGACAAGAATCGCCAATAATTTTGAAGGACAACAAAGAAATGAGAGGAATTTCCTTTACCAGACATCCAGACTTATGTTAAAGATACAAAAATTAAGAGTGTGTGGTGTTGGAGTGGACGTAACAAATAGATGAAGAGTCCAGAAACACACCTCTGCCTGTATGAGCTGCCGGATTTCTGGCAGCAGCAATGCAGAGGAGTAAGAGAAGGACAAAAGCAGCACCGCAGAGGTGTCACAGAAAGCCGATGCTGCGTCACCTGGCGTGCCACGTGAGGAGAAACAGGAAGAAAGAAAAGAAACTTGATCCCCACCTCCCTCCATACACAAAAATCAATTCCAGAGGGGTTGTGATACAAATATGAAATGTACAACAATAAAGCTTCAAAAGATCTTGAAGAATATCTTCTTGGCCTTGGGGTGGGGATGATTTCTTAAAGAGACACAGTAACACTGGCCATGGGGGAAAAAGATAAATTGCATGATCCTAGAAGTTCTGTTACCCAAAGACACTATTAGGAGAGGGAAAACGCATGCTATACAGTGGAAGATAATATAAATACGAAGATACACGAAGAACTACACACATCAATAAGGAAACGACGATCAATAGGAAAATGAGCAGTGGATATGGACATCCTAAAAGAGCATTTCCACATGGCTAAGAAACTTATGAAAAGGTGCTAATATAATTTCTCATCAGGGAAATATAAATTAAAAGTATGATGAGATACGATAATACGCCCACCAGAATAGCGAAAAGCTTGAAATATCGTCTATTGTTGAGGATGTGGAGTTTATTACTTTTCTGTTGATGCTATCACAAGCTACCACAAAATTAGTGACTTAAAGCAGCTCAAATGTATTCTGCTCTAGTACTGTGGGTCTGAAGTCTGACACGAGTCTCACTGGGCCGTATCAATATTTTAGCAGGGCTGCATTCCTTTCTAGAAGATCTACAGGAAAATTCAGTTCCTTGCTTCTTCTAGCTTCTAGGGACCTCCATGTCTCTTGGATCTTGTCTTTCTTCCTTCATCTTCATAGGCCTCAACATTACCTCTCGATGACCATCCCACCACGGTCACATCTCCTCTGACTCTCTTCCTCTCTCGCCCACATTTAAGGACTCATGCGATGACATTGGGCCCCCCTGTAAAATCCAGAGTAATCCCTCTCTGCCAAGATCCTTAATTTATTCACAGCTGCAAAGTCTCTTTTGCCATGTAAGATAATATATTCACAGGTTCTGGGAAGTAGGACAGTGGACACCTTTGCAGGGGGAGCATTATTCTGTCTACCACATAGAGTGACACAACTTCCATACAAGGCTCTTGGGAATTTGGTTCAACCACTTAAAGAAAATTTTTGGCAATATTTACTAATGCCAAACACACGCAGAACCTATGATCCAGCAATTCCACTCCAGAAGATATGTACACATATGTACACCGTTATTGGTAAAAACTCCCAAAATAGAAAAAATCCAAGTGTCCATCAGCATTCAGCATGGATAGATAAGGTTGCAGTATATTCATTTTATGGAATAATATATAGCAACAAAAACGAATGAGCAAGTGTCACATATTGTAAAATGAATGAGTGTCATGGAAGTAACATTAACCGATAGAAGCCACACAGCGAAGAATATATTCTACGTGATTCCATCTGTTCAAAATTTAAAAACAGGCAAAACTGATCTTTGGTGTTAGAAGTCAGTTTAGAGATTCACTAGGGATTGAGGGTGGGGGTCGGGGGATGGGTGGATATGATTAAAAGAGGACTTGAGCAGGGTTTCTGGGCGTTGGAAACGTTCCATGTCTTAACCTGAGTGAAGGTTGCATAAGTGTGAACTCTCTAATAATTTTTCATGCTGTATCTTATGATTTGGGCATTGTTTCTGTTTGCATGTTTTACTTTAATTTTATAAAGTTTTATTAAGGATGCAAACAATGTGACTATACTTAACACTACTGAATTGTACACTTAAAAATGGTTAAGATGGTAATATTACCTGCCTTCTTTTTTTACCACAGTTTAAAACAATTACTTAAAAAAATCATTAGCCTCTTCCTGAAGAACTAGTGTGACAAAAATCCAATCCAGCAATGAAAAATTTCAAACACTGCATTTTTCTTTATATCATCTTTAGGGCAAAACGAAGAGGAGGAGAAGGAAGCGGAGGAGGAGGGAAGGGAGGAGGAAGAGGGAGGGGGAGGGGAAGAGCAGGGGTAAGAGGGAAAGGGGTGGATGGGAAGGGCAGGGAAAGGAGGAGGAAGGGGAGGAGAGAAGGAGGCAGGAAAGGAAAGAAGGGGAAGGGCTGGGAGAGAAGGAGTAGGGGGAGAAGAGAGGGAGGAGGTAGAAGAAGAATGCAGCAGAAGAGGAAAAGAAAATGTTTACTTAACTCAATTTGATTATTTAGTAATTATTTTGTCTTTTCAAACAAAGTGTTCTTCTATGAGCAAGGTAGACTTTGCCTTTCTCCAGGCAAATTAAAGAAACCAGTGTACAGCCTTCGTTTTTTCCCACCTATCTTTCCTCTTGTACCCCTCATTTCCTCCCTTCCCTGTTCAGTCTTCGACCGTGTTTTCCTCGGCTGCATTTTGGGTGCTCAGTCTCTTCCTGCACCTCCACGCCCCTTGGGCATAAAGCACTGGTGAGAGTCCCCAGGCCTGGAACTTGAGCGAACAGGGCATCTGAAGCCAATCATGGGATTGTGTCCCATGTCCGTGTGACTCGCACACACCCGCGCAGCGTGGCGGAGTCAGCAGGGCCCCAGCTTTGGATCCTGGCTTTGCTGGTCCATGTCGGTGGGTTTTAAGCAATTGCCTCACCTCTTTCTGATTTGGCTTCCATGTTTGTGAAAGGGCAATCATAAAATAAAAGTGCCCTTCTCAAGGGCCACTGGTGAGGACGGGAGGAGTTCCTGCCTGTAAAGTGCTGAGACAGCGGCTGTCACATGGTAATGACTCAGTAAGTAAACTCAACAAAGAACTTATTAAATAGTCATCCATTCTGAGCATCTGAAATTACTGATGTAAGGAGTAATCTTAGTAGATCTGGCGGAATTCCAATAAACTTTGCCTCTGATTGCTTTCTATTTTTAGCTGTCACTGCTCTTCAGAAAATGGAAATGACAGCCCCCCAAAGTTAATGACGCTCAGGATGGCCTGGGATCCCCGTGGTCACCGAGCTCTCATTGCTATCTTTTAGCTGTTTTAGAGATAAATAATGCATATCGTAGGGATGGAATGGCATTTGACTTCAGCCTCGGTGCTCAGCCCAACTCTGCGATTTAACTTCGGCTTTGCTTTCAGCCTTTGGAAGGCCAAACGGCACAGGGCTTCCCGAGTGAGCGACATTTCTAGAATCCCTGGGATGCTGCTACTCACGGACCAAGAATACACGCGCAGGTTCCCAAAGCATCTAATCGGTGTGACAGCATCGTCAATGGCAATCACCGTGCCATGGGTTTGTTGTTATTTTCTGAAGATACCCTTTCAAATACAATTAAGCGTTCTAAATATAACTCAGAGGAAAATCTCCTTACGTACTTCCCGTGTGGAAATTCTGCCAATGAAAAGTGCTACATTAATTTATAATTGCTGGAGTAAATGCTGCAGTATTCATGAATGTTGTGAAACCTTTAAATGAGAGTGCTTTAGATAGTTAATTTTAGAAAGAACATTACATATTTTTGGAACCAAAAATTTTTATAAAAATTTAATTACTAGCACAAGGTAATAGAATAGTGATTATATCATGATTCCAATCTTTTCAGAATTGTTTGTTGTACTCGCAATTCTGTCACTAACCAAAATAACCTGTAACAACTGCATTTGATTTAGGTCTAAAAAAATTCTCTTTAAGCCAAGACTCTTTTTAAAAAAAGTTCTGTTTGAAAATTCTTTATATCTCATGGGAGTATTATTAAAATCATAATGTCTACTTTGCCGTCTCAATTCCACAAGGAAAAAAAATTTCAAAACAGCATACGATAAATCCATGACGAGCTATCTTTAATCCAAACAAATACACTGAAGTGTGTCAATAGTAGGAAAAAAAAGAAATATTAGAGGGGCACCTGGGTGGCTCAGTCGGTTTAAGCAACAGACTCTTGGTTTCGGCTCAGTTCATGATCTCAGGGTCATGGAATCGAGTTCCGCAGCATCGGGCTCCACGCTCAGCCGGGAGTCTGCTGGAGATTCTCTTCCTCTCCCTCTGCCTCTGCCTGTGCCCTGGCTCACTCGAGTGTGCTTTCTCTAAAATAAATAAGCGAAATTTTTAAAAAGTATATTAGAGAAAAACTAGGTATCCCAAATACATTTTGTTCCTTCTAATAAAAATACATGCTGTAAGAACACTTAGAAGAAAACAATTCTTCATAGATTGGAGCCAATAGAAACTAAACATTAAAATATAAAGCTTGCTGGGGTGCAGGGTGGCACAGTTGGTTAAGTGCCCTACTCTTGGTTTCAGGTGGGGTCCTGATCTCAGGGTCCCAAGATGGAGCCTCCCTCTGGCTCTGCGTACTCAGCGGGGTGTGTGTGTGTGTGTGTGTGTGTGTGTGTGTGTGTCTGCTTGGGTTTCTGTCTCCCTCTGCCCCTCCCACTTGTCCTCTCTCTCTCTCTCAAATAAATAAATAAATCTTCAAAAAAATATAAAGACTGCCAAATGTTTGCTTGGTCTGACAACCATTTTTTGGTAATTGAAGAGATAAGGTATTTTTGAGATTTTCCTAGGTGCACTGTTCCTTTGAGAAAAGTCAGTACTGAAAACCGATTTATGCTCTGTCATGCGTATAAGATCAATGCTTTTTGTTCAACAGGCTGGGGACAGTTGAGTATCGTGAATGTGCAATGAAGTACCTGCAAAAGTGATCTCACAGGTGATAACATTGACAAATTGTGTTCCTGCACTATAATCAAACTTTAAAATATTGGTTGCTAAAATATTTAAGGGCCAAATTATAATCCTAATTAATTTTTTGACAACATGTCACTTATTTTTATACTTCAGAGGTTTAATCTGTGATGGCGACATTCAGCTTCTGTTTCAGCTTTGAGTGAATTTGGAGCTCTCCCGGCTTGGGCTGAACATGGTCTTTCAGCTTTGGTTATTTGGTGTTTTGCCATGAAAAGTATTCAGTGCACTGCTCAAATGGAGGTAATGAATGAGTATGGCGCATACGTGCGTATTTACATCCACGCCATACAGCTTGCCTGCAGTTGCCTTGTATTTTTCCTCGATACGTCCCAAATCAATATGGGTTGATAAAGGACACCATCTTGTAATAAGATACAACTATTTTTATATCTATATTAAAGAACTCTAAGAAATGAGTTCCTCTGAACTGCAGTAAAAATTATTTACTGAAAAGGACTTAATAGACATTTTCCCCCAAAAGATACAAATGGTCAGTAAGTCCATGAAGAGGTGCCCATTATCACTGTTTATTCGGGAAATACGACAAAACCACATGATATATCACTTCATACCCATTGGAATGGCTTTATTAAAAGAAAAAGAAAAAAAGAACAAGCATTGGCAAGGATGTGGAGAAACTGGAGCCTTCTTGCCTTGCTGGCAAGAACGTACGATGGTACAGCTGCTGTGGAAAACAGTATGGTGGCTCCTCGAGAAATTCGACATGGAATAACCATAGAATCCAGCAATTCTACTTCCGGGTATACACCCCAAAGAACTGAAAGCAAGGACTTAGCAGATATTTGCACAACTATATTCATAGTAGCATTATTCACAATAGCCAAAAAGTAGAAGCAGCCCAAGTGTCCACTGATGGATGAATGGACAAACCAAATGTGGCGTGCATACACACACACACACACACACACACACTGGAATATTATTCAGACTTTAAAAGGAAGGACATTCTGACATATTACAACACGATGAAACTTGAGGACACTGTTCTAAGTGAAATAAACCAGTCACAAAACACCTGCTGTATGATTCCATTTATGTGAGACAGAAGGTAGATGGTGGTTGCCTGGGAGGGGGGAAGGGGAATGGGGAGTTAGCGTGTCCTGGATAAAGAGCTTTAGTTTGGGAAGATGAGAAAATTCTGGAGACGGATAGTAGTGATGGTCGCACAACAATTGTGATTCTACTTAATGCCAGTGAATTGTATACTTAAAAATGGCATATTTTATGTTATGCATATTGTACCACAATAAAAAATTATTTTATATTTTAAATATTTCTATGTGAGACATGCTTATTTGACCACAATGGTCAGGGTGAGGACAAGGTTGTCCAGAAGAAGTAAAGGGGGAAAAGAGTATTGATCAAGTTGCTTTGACTTTGCAGACAGAGCACTTTCCTAGTGCGCTGGGAGGATATAGCAGAAAGAGGCATTTCTTTGAAAGATCTAATGTCTCCACCAGCCAGCAGACCAGGACCCAGGATTAGGAGCCAAGCTGGGACAAATACACTACTTTACACAGTCTGGGATTGGGAGGGCTTGATGGGGGGATACACACCAGAGCTTTCAAGGGAATCCCCAGGTGAAAAATTGGGCATGTGCCAAGTCCAAGTGGGCCTTGGCTGGTTGGAGGGGAGAGGGAGTTAGGGCCAGAGCTGGACCGAGAAATGACAGACTGAGAGGTAAGCAGCCCGCCCATGTCTGTGGTATATGTCACTATATTGCCTGACTTTTTTCCATAATCCTAGAAATGAGGAAGATACTGAGATCAATCCTTGGAATGCAGCTGGGGTGCTGTGAGTAAAACGGACCTCTTCAACCCTTCAAATGGTTCGGCATGTCAGACAGGCCTTTTCTTATTACCTATGGTCTTATATTCAGATGCAGTCCATCCTAGTGATGGATAGGGACACTGATAGTTGATCCAACTGAGAAAGCTTGCGGGGCACCGAACAGCTACTGGCGTGGAACTGTTAGTTGCAGTCAGCACATTTAGGGAGCAGTCCTGGCCCGGAGGATGTAGGATTCCCCCCACATGGAAGCAGAGTGTGGGAAGGGCCAGGCTCCCATGCTCTGCTTGAAGCTTCTCAGCTACTCAGCTTCCCTGGTTTTCATCCCCTCAGCTTGAACCTGGAGTCTTCTCCCCCTACTTACCTCTCTGGACGGACGAGCCTCTGCTACTCACTGTGGCTTTGTAAGTCACCTCTCAAGGATGGCTCCATCTTGGGTCTGTGCAGGCCTCTGGACCCAGGTTCTGAAGCCCCATACGCCAACCCAGACCAGCATGCCCAGAATCCCACTTATCCTTCAAGGGCGAGATTTAGCATAATTTTTTCTCGTCAGATAGCACCAGCGCTCCCTAGAGATGCTGATGAACAAATAGACCTTCCCTTTTATCTCAATTTATTCTCTCAGGAAATCCTGCTTCCGATAGAGACAGATGTCCAAGAACTAGGCCTACTACATAAGTATTATTCATTCATTCAGAAAAATATTTACTCAGTGCCTTCCATATGCTTCAGGATTAGGGTTCTGTAGGAAAAACGTGTTCAAGGAGCTCACAGTCTAGGGACGGTAGAGAGTATAACAATTGTAATGAAATGTGCTGAGAGCTTCAATGGAAGGGGGCAGAGGGTGCTCTGGGAACAGTCAGGGTGAATCCGAAGGGGGGGGGCAAACAAAATACTTGGGCAGAGGTCCCAAGTGAGGCATGCTCCTTGGGCAGCACCTGCAGCCGTGCTCTGGCAGAGTGCTCCTTAGTGGGTGCTGGTCACCTACAGGAGTCAATCTGTGGGAGGGGGATGGAACTGGAGAAGAGGGGCGAGCGCTTGCCTCAGCCATCTGTAGGCAGTGGGGTTTATGACCTTCATGCACCAAAGACAAAGTGACCTGGTCCATTCCTATGTATTTGTTGGCACCCAGAATCTTGCCTCTAGCTCCTCGCCCTCTGTGACCTTGTGCTGGGGCAGGTCAAACATAGTCTCTGGAGACTAGTGAGCCCACTGGTATTGGACACGGTGGCCTGCAGCCTTCTCATGAGACTCTCCTGAAAATCAAAACAATTGTACCTTAAAGAGCAGTCAACGAGGCCAAGCCTGGGATTGCCCTCATTTTCTGGATGAGGAAAGTGAATGTGGGAGACTGTGCGGAGCTAGCCTCGGGCCTTGTTGGCTGTAATCTCCACGTCCTAGAGCACAGCTGGCACTGGTGCCTCCTCCAGAAGAGCTTTGCCTGGTTGCATAAGGCCAGCACCCCATCTTGCTGCCTCTCCCAGCAGACAAGACACTGAAAATAGCAACTTTTTAGGTTCCCCCAAGATTACAAGCTCAGGGAGCAACAGAGAGCTGTAGCTGTACCAACGTGTTGCAGTTTCTCAGAGTCACATTTCCGAACGGAGGAGGGAAAGGTCACTGAGCACTCCAAGCCAGAATCCGATGAGCAAGCAGGACGAGAACAAGAAAGGCCCCCAAGGCCACCATGCAAGACACAGAATGCCACATCTTGATTTTAATCAGACAAACTAATAAACTTTGGTTCCCATATTTGTTTGTTTCTGTTCTCATCACCTCTCCAAAACCGTTTCACTGCTGTCACCCTGGGCACCGGGACACAGGGGGTTGCCACCTGGCCCAGAAGACTGCTGTTTCGTTGCTGTTTGCTTCCTCCTTGGCCACTACTGGGCACCGTGAATATTGAATAAACACGCCTTCCTGACTGCAGAACTGCCAAGTGCTCAATAAAATAAGCCTTTTTTTCTTTCATTTTGCAGCTTATAAAACCCCTTTATAGATTATGCCGGTTGTTAATCAAAGCAGGCTGGCGAGGTCAAAGGGCAGATTTTAGTTCCCAATTACAGAAGATGAGCCTGAAGCTCTGATGGGTGGAAACCTAGATAAGGCCGTGTGGATAGATGGTCTGTGGCAGAGTGAGGGCTGAAACCCCGGGCTTCCCAGCTCTGAAGTTTTAGAGTAGGGACTTGGTTCTGTATGTACGTATGTATGTATGTACGTATGTATGTATTTTATTTTAAAGTAGGTTTACATTCACATTGTAAAGTAGGTACAAAGGCAACGTGGAAGAAAAAGAGGAACCTCATAACCTTGATTTTTAAATAATTGTCAATTCGAATTTTCAATCCGTATTTAGTGTACACAGACCCATTGACGTGTATCCTATTTCTCCATGATTTTTTTTTTCACTTTCTTTTTACATAAACGTTTCCACGAAGCTGACTTAAGGAGCCCTAATGAAGCTCGCCAAGGGCGTGAGATCTTTGCCTGTTCCTAGGGAACCCGGTTTAGCGCGAAGCGCGGATTCCGCACAAGCACATTTTGGTTAATCCGCGAGCACTGACCCACGGTGCCAGCCTATAGTGAAGAGTCTACTGAAACAGCACACCTGGGCTCTGTCTGCAGGTCTGGCCGCGCGATCAACAGGCGCAAACTGCCGTTCGTGGCCTTGGGTTTCCGCGTCCAGCCCTGTGTCTGCGGGCCACTGCGGGCCACTTCCCACACCATCGCGTCCGCCACAGTGCAGAGGACTTGCACAAGGATGCGTGAGCCATTTTCGTAGCATATTTATTTAAATTGTATTGGTCGACTAAAGAGATGATGTTTATTTAAGGATGTAATGGATTTCAACAAGTGTCAGATTGAGGAATTTATGTCATCGGCAGGCTTTAGTCAACCATGAATTCAGTTGACCCGCTTGGGTTAGGGAGTTGGCTTTCTGCTGAGCGCCTTCCAGAAGCCTCGGAACAGTGGTTCTCAAACTGTAGCATGCTCGGGAATACCTCGGAAAGCTTTTCAGAGCTCAGGCTGTTGGGCTCCACCCCGATTAATAGGACTGGGGTGGGCCTGAGAATTCGCATTTCTGACATAGCATCCCGATGCTCTTGGTTCAGAGGCCACGCTTTGAGGGCCACTGACACACACAAAGCTTGTGGTGAAGGCAGGTACTAATCTCAGAAATTTGCGTTAAATAACAGTTGCTTCTTTCAGATTTTTAAATTGCCAAACTTCTTAAATAAAACATCTATTCCACAGCCATGAAAAAGTTTTAAAAATCGAAGGGGTACACCTTGAGAGAGATTTTTCAAATTTCACGTGCAAGAATATACGATCTTACATTCTTCCATAGAAGACACGTTTGTATCGAAAGAAAAAGGGCAATAAACTAAGGCCCGTGTTCGCAATCCCTGAAGACCCCGCTGGGAAGCCCAGAACGGGACAGGCTGAAGATAGGTTGCAGGGGCAGATCAGGGCCGTGTGACCAGCTCCTTCTCTTTACCTAACCAGCAGCAGTGTTTACGGCAACACACTAAGAATGCAAAGTGGATTAAAAAGACAGCAATGAAAAGACACTGAATTATAATTCTAAAAAGCATCTATATCTTTGGGAATGCTGGGGTGACATCGAGGACATGGTTTTGTAAAACTCTCCATGTTTATAAAATTCAAGAACAACGATACTGCTCTTTTTGGTAAAGGTTCAAGTGCAAGACACACAGTACCCATTGAATCAGTCATTTGTGGGGTATGTTCTTAAGTCAAGGGAGGAGAAAAATCCCTGGGAGGTCCCCAACGTTGTTTGTCTTGCCTTTAATTAAAGGGCTTTCCTCGGAGTCCTATCAGTCGAGGAATGGAGCTGTGCTATTTGCTGTTTAAATAAAACAAGCAGCCTACCGGTCCGCCCACATGTAATAAATACAGACCATTTGAAATGTGGGGTTGAAAGAATAGGCGGCACCTACCTTTATCTCCGCCCTCTTTCAGCTGTGGGACCTTACCTTTACTGTCACTTACTTAGAATACATATCATGATTGAAAGCTCCTTATCTGCCAGGTACAGAGCTTCTAAAAAGGACTTTGTTTCTTCTGTAAAGTAGGGATCATGCTGACCTGCTGTCGCGACCACATGCCTGGAACCCTGGAGGAATCTAGATCTAGGAGACCTCTTCTCTCTGTCTCCTGATGATGAGTACCCACAGGAACCACTCCTGGGGGCTTAGCTTACTCCATGCATTGTCTGGTGAGTGCAGCCTCCCTCAGTGTGACTTTCCGAACTTGAGCTGTTTGGAGAGCCAGATGAAATGAAGTAATGGAAGTGCCTGGAAACGGCTTCCTCCGCTACAAGACATCACACACGTGATGCCAGTTGAAAGGACGTCATGCACCTTGAACGTGCTACAGACGGGCTAGGCACGGCACGGGACATCCACCAGCTTACAACATCGTCACTCTTGCTTTGTGCAATGCACCAGCGTGGCATCATTACAGAATCAAAGCCCTTTTGCAGTCCCCACAAAGCCCCTGACAAAGTGCCTTACACTTAGGGGGAGGGCAACTGTTCACTGAATTCAACCATGCACCCTCAAATCGAATGCTTTTGAGCTGTGATTGTCAAAAGGAATTTGCAACTGTTTTTAAGAAGTACCTAAAAATGTTCTCTTCTGTGGCATGTCCTCCCCCTGCTCCCACCCCCCGTATTTGAAACCACCACAAAAAAGTCTCTTGAATTAAGCTTGGAATGATCATGTTCCATCTCATGCTGGTTCCATCTTTAGAAGTAAAATCACAGTTTGCTTCCATAGGAATAAAAAATATGTATTTAGAGGTATTAATTGTAGAGGTACAATTAAGAAGAAAGATATGAAAAGCTAATCTTTAAATTGCAGAAATCGTATCTTTTCAGTAAGTTCTTTCGTAATCATGGTCAACTCGGCTGATTGGAAAATAGCTATAATAAGCCAGATTACAAGTTTAACCCCTGGAGGGGGTCCACACAACACACTAGCCACAGATGCTTCTTTACCCCAAGCAGCTGTTGGCCCCTGAAGGTGCTGGGCCAACACTTGAGCCTGCAACTGTGTGGACCACTGCGAATGTTGGGGGAAAGGACCCAAATTCTGCTTTCTGGCAAATTTGTAGCACTCTTAATTCTTTTCTCTTCTCTTCTCTTCTCTTTCCTTCCCTTCCCTTCCCTTCCCTTCCCTTCCCTTCCCTTCCCTTTCCTTTCCTTTCCTTTCCTTTCCTTTCCTTTCGAGAGACAGACAGAGATAGTGAGAGAGCACACCAGCAGGGAGGAGGAGGAGAAGCAGGCTCCCCGCCAAGCAGGGAGCCTGACGTGGGGCTTGATCTCAGGACCCTGAGATCCTGACCTGAGCCGAAGGCAGACACTTCAACCGACTGAGCCACCCAGGCTCCCCTCAATTCTCTTTTATTAAATAAACTGACTAGGACAGGAGTCGTCTTCAACTAGTCAATACGTCGTCCAGCCTTGGCGGTAGTGCACCAAGAGGTAGCAAGCCCCTTTGATGTGAATCGCTATGAGCACTGAGGCCTGCAGTAGCATGCCCAGAGTCCCCATTGACGAGGTCTTTCCTGGTTTCTTAACTTCCCAAAACAAAAAAGTCACTGACAAAGCTAGATGGGTAATTATTATGGGTAAAATTTCTGTACAGAGAAATCAGGATGATATGGCAGAATGAGAACACGTTTCACCTGAAGATAATCAAGTCTTAACATTTAACTTCCAAGTTACTGGAAATACAAGAGACAAAAGAGCAAATGAAACAGCATCTGGAGAATTCCAGAAAGTGGGAGATGAAACAGGACAGTAGGTCACTTCAACATGTCAGTGTTAAGATTAAAAGCAGCAGTACTGATGGAAAGAAAATTTTAATTTTTTGAAACAACCAAATGGAAGGTGTAATCTCAATTGGAATTTTGTTTGAATAAATCATCTGTCAAAGACAATTTCAGTGCAATGGGGGAAATTTGAATATTGGCTGGGTATTTGTTGTTGAGAGAGGAATTACTGCTAACTGAGTTTGGTGATAGTACTACTATAGTTCTGTAGGAAAATGTCTTTATTTTTCAGGGGAACATTCTAAGTATTTAAAGATGAAATGACATGTCTCTAGCAGAAAACTTTTCAGCAAAAATGAAGCAAAGGTGTTGAATATTTTTTGTTAAATCTAGTTAATGGGTAGATTATACTATATTTTTCTCGTTTTTTTAATTTGAAAATTTTCAAAATAAAAGGTTAAAATATATTAGATTTCAAATTTGTGTTTAAACATTTTCCTGGCTTTCTCATTTCTTAGCTGCATGAACCTCCACAAATCATTTAAATTCTCTGAGCCTCTGATTCCTTATTTATACATTGGTGATAACAATAAACTTGCGTGAAAATTTAATATATATGTGAACATGCTTCCTACACGGGCAAAGCTCACACGTTTTGTTCCTTCTTATTTATACGCATGGCTTGAACATTGGCTTGCATGGCGGTTCATCATTTCTCAAAGTGATGCAGATGCTTGTATTAAGGTTCTCCAGAGAAACAGAACCAATAGGACGTATCGAGAGAGAGAGAGAGAGAGAGAGAGAGAGACAGGGACAGAGACAGAGATCAACAGAAAGAGAAAGACAGAGAAAGAAATTTAAGGAATGGGTGATTGTGGATGCTGGCAAGAACAAAACATGTAAGGCTGGCAGTCTGGAGACCCTGGGAAGAGATAACACTGCAGTTTGAGTTTGAAGGAAGTTTGCTGGTAGAATTCCCTCCTCTCCAGGGGACATCAGTCCTTGTTCTAGTAAGGCCTTCACCTGATGGAACAAGGCCCACCCACATTTTGGAGAGTAATCTGCTTTACTCAGTCTACTGATTTAAACATTAAATCTCACCTAAGGAAAAAAAAAATCCTTCACGGCAACATCTGTAATATTTGACCAAATATCTGGGTTTGTGTCCAACTGTAGCCTAGCCAAGTTGGCATATAAAATTAACCATCCCAGTGTTTAATAAATAAGTGATTAATGAGATATCTAGTGTTTTGCTCTGTAGAATTCTGTGCGTTACAGAAAAACAACCTGTCGTTGGTGCCATTCTGAGTCATTCAAAGTCATATCTTTACAACAAGCAAGAAATATTTAGTTTTTTTTTTAATGCATCTAAATAAAATTTACCCTCAACCAAAATATAGTAAAGCCCTCATTTTCCATGATAAGAATGCAAGACCCATGAGAATAAGGGTCTTTCTGTCCCTTTACTGCTGTAGTCTTGGTAATTAGCATGCAGGCCTGGCAGACGTTGGGCACTCAGGAAATATGAATGAATGAATCCTTGGTGATGGAACTGAGCAGATATCAAAAGTGCAATTAGTCAAGTGTGATCAGGATATCACGTGTATATAGTCTATGGTAAAGTTTAGCATCAGTCCACACACATAGAAGAAATTCCGCTTCAGTTTAATTTGGAACATTTTAGGGGCACCTGGGTGGCTCAGTCATTAAGCGTCTGCCTTTGGCTCAGGTCATGGTCCCAGTTTTCTGGGATCGAGCCCCGCATGGGGTGCCCTGCTCAGCGGAAACCCTGCTTCTCCCTCTCCCACTCCCCCTGCTTGTGTTCCCTCTCTCACTGCATCTCTCTGTGTCAAATAAGTAAATAAAATCTTTAAAAAAATTTTTTGGAACATTTTACTCCTTGCCTGGGCATTTACAGATCAAGTTTATTGAAGGTGGCAGTTTGTAATAAAACATGAAGGCCATTTCCAAATGTATCTTATATCTTCCATGGAATCTTTCATAGAGATGGAATGATGTGCTGAACAGCGAAATGATTCAACTTTATTTTTATTTTTCTCCACAGGGCTTGAACTCTCGACTCTGAGACCTGAGCTGAGTTTGAGAGTCAGACACTTAAGTGACTGAGCCACTGAGCCACCCCAGTGATTTGACTTTTTCTAGTGAGAATTCCCAGTGAAGCCAGTCTTAGGTCTTACTGGTGGGCAACTGTACTGGGGAGGGGGGGCAAGACTGTCTTTTCCCAAATGTCTTCCTGTTATCCCAGGGCATAAAATGCCTAAAGTACCCCAATTTGGGATATATTCCTTTGAATCTTGAGGGGATTTTAACTTTCCAGCATTCTCAATCAACACCAATACCTCACAAAGGATATGTTAAAGCTGTCATTTTAGTACTTTAGCAGGGATTGACTAAAGCTACCAGCCAACTCTTCAACTGGTAGATGTCCCATGTTTCTTTTCCCTTAGGGATGATCTTTTCCAATTTTGATAATTCAGAAATAGCCATAATCAATTCTGCCCTTATAACTGTAGAGGAATCAAATCCCATGACAGCCAAAGAGTTTATGTTTAGTGTTTTCCTCTTTCTCCCCTCACACCTTGAATTAGATTTACATTAGAAATAATCTCATTGTTTCCACACCTAAGAAAGAAAAGAGTGATGTTCCCTGCTCCAGACGCTCCAGGAAGAGTAAGGGCTGTGGAATGCTGTTGGATGACTTCCTGCTGACGGGTCTTTGTGGTTGCTAGGGTACTCACCCATATGTTTATACACTTATATAAAAATGACCTAAGAGACTAAGAACGAAGAACGAGCCCAAGTACTTCAGGGATTTGGTGATCATTTTCACAAACCTCCTAGATTCTGCTTTCATCCATTCTTCCAAAGTCAAAATCATATAGTTAACAGAAAACACGACCACAAAATGTTTACATAATTCGCAGTTGTAGTGTTGGATTCTGATAGAATATTTGCTCAAATGATACTCTTATATGGGAAAATGTAACTTGAAAAATATGACCCAAGCCTACTGGAGTAGTTTAAGGCTCCCCAATTATGTTAAGGTCTGTGATGAATGTATCTACTTCATTATTTCTGTCATTGAAGTTATAACCTCAAGATGATACACAAAAACTTGGATTTTGACTAGAAAAACTGTCTAGTTCTCTTTCTCGGATACTATTTTACAATATTATATTAGTTTTAAGATCGCTCAAGATACAAGCGGATTATCAGTGATAAAATCATATTCTCTGAGACAAGAATTTCTATGCCCTAATTCTATTTCTTTTGGTAGCAGAGACTTTGGAAATAAATGGACTGAAAGGAATGCCTTATCTTTGATTCAACCAGAAGCCGTATAATGAAGTGGTCTCTAGGGCGGCTCCTAACCACACATCTCCCAGGGCTCTGGTGGAAATGAAATGAAACGAGGTATCAAAGTTCCCTACAAAATGCCTGGCATATTTTAGACACTCTTCAAGTATTAATTTTCCTTGTTCTTCCCGAGGGAGTTTAAATTTGTATATGAAAGATTTGAAAAGTAAAATGATTATATACATGGCAATTTTTATGAATCAGGCAAAACTCTGCTATTACAGGTCAAGCAGTTTTCTTATGTTTCTATTTTAAATCAAATCAAATCTGTTAAAACGTTTTCTCTGACAAGACCAAAAACCTTTCCCTCCCTCTTCTAAGAAGGCCAACCTCTTTTAAGAAAGTACAAGCCTCTTTAGTGTTAAGACTGTGTGTGGATCGCTGTGCTTTAGTTAAGACAAAGAACATATTGGGGCGCCTGGGTGGCTTAGTCGTTAAGTGTCTGCCATCGGCTCAGGTCATGATCCCAGCATCCTGGGATTGAGCCCCACATCGGGCTCCCTGCTCCACTGGAAGCAGGCTCCCTGCTCCGTCTTCCTCTCCCACTCCCCTGCTTGTGTTCCCTCTCTGGCTGGCTGTCTCTCTCTCTGTGTCAAATAAATAAATAAAATCTTAAAAAAAAAAGAGAACACATTATACTCTGCCTGTTCAAGGGCACGTCTCGAAGGCAAACGTGCGTGCACTCAGCATGACCAACATTATTTGCTAGGTGGAAATACAAATGTTTCCTCCTCCTAACTGGTACTCCGTTGTTTGGAGAAATGATGCATTTGAGAAGTCTAATAAATCACTCACAGATTTGTGTGGTCATCGTAAGGCAAGCAGATTTCCTTTGAAAATGGAAAACAACTTTAGAGTAAAATAACAGACTTCCTTGTTATACATTCCTACTTACACAAAGCCGCAGGTATTTGCGGAAATGTCTTGCAGTTCTCTTCCCACACTGTGGCTCTGGTTCTCATGGATGTCTAAGCTCTTAAAAACTCACTGTGTTGCCTAACAATGCACTTCACCAAATAAAGGTTAGAAGCCTTAGAAGTGAATATGGTTTTGCCGCCTGTTACAGAGACACGGAGCTCTCAGCGTCCTCTCCTTCACAAATGACCATTGTTTCTCTCTGACCAGCCCCGGGGCCTCTGCTTCCAGAATTCAGGCCCAAAGATGTCAGAACTGTCCTTGCTGGTAGTTACCCAGGTAATTTCAAGATACCCATCTTTTAGAATGTTGAAAAATGGAAGTTCCTAATAGGGGATTCTCTCAAATAACAGATAAAAAAAAATTAGGCAAGATAACCACTGTCTCCGTTTCTGTAAAATAAAACCCAGGCACTATCACAGGTGATAGACTGGCACCAACGTGCTGTCGTTTGGGACACCAAAAACAAGCCACCCGTATCAGACATAAAAAAATAGTGACTCTCGTCCCCTAAAAACATGTGATACTACTTGGCATTCGCAACTGTCTTTGCTGCTTTGCCCGCTGTATTAATTTTTTTCTTTGACCTATTGCACTTGCTTACGCATCTTTGTCTCTTTTAAGCCTGGTTGATAATGGTTTTCTGCTCAATTGTATCAGTTTTTTCTGCTCCAATTGCGTTAATAACCGAAGACTGCAGAAGTCCGCCAAGCTTGGGCACCAAGGACAATTAAGTTGTTGGCTATCTCTTGTGCCTCATTTACTCCCTTCCAGTGAGGAGAACATAAATGCTTGGCACTGTGTGGTCCAGGAAATTCCAGCCTGTTAGGAGCAGGGCTGAAGACCATTAGGCCATGCCATGTGCTGCTGTGAAGTGTCAAAGTCTAGGGCAAATAATATGAATAAGCAACATTACTGCTCCCCCATCTCTTATCAGAAAGTCAAACTAGGCGACTTGGAATTGACAAGGAGCAGCACGTGGGCTGGAGAAGCTGAAGGGGCTGCTGGAAATGAAGAGGAGGCCACCACAGCCATTTCCAGCCCCCTCCTGGCTCCTGACAGAGGCAACTTGTACAAATGCAAAGGAAAAAGTGCTTCTGGGGCTGGTCCATCACTTCTTGATACCCCAGAACCAAAGCTTTCTAGGCGAAAGATGCAATAAAAAGTATCCAGAGCTGGATGCTATAGGAGGTACAATCCTAGTTTGGAATATGGAATGGAGGGAAAGGAGGATCTCTTGCTAAGTGTCTGTCATAACTCAGACTCCACGCACGCTGCCCTTAGCGCTCCCAATGATACTGCGAGGAAGTACCATCTCCAGCGATAGGAAAGTGATGGGAAAATTGAACCTTAGAGAAAGTAGCGCAAGGTTACAGAGTTAGCACAAACCAGAAGTAAGATTCTTACCCAAATGTGTCTAATAATGAAACTTTAACAGTTTTTTTTAATTTTAAATTTTTGTTTCAATTTCTTTATTTTATGGTAGAAAAGGTGTTATTGCCACTCACTTAATAAACACTTAACATTTATTTGTGCCATCAGAAAACTTAAGTTTGAGATAAAAAACAATACTAACAGATAAATTGGCTGTACACATTTTGAATTATGCCAAATGCTGAAAAAGCCTTTGATTTCCTTGGGATTCCTAGTTACAGCAGATTTAAAATCTGTTATTCTAATGACTATTTTAATGAGGAAAGAAACTTATTTATTTTGATTTATCTTAAAATTTCTAAGATCACCAATATTAATATAATAAGATGTTTTAAAGAAACCAATGTCTCTTCATTCATTCATTATTTTGCATATTCATACATATATTTATTTATCATCAACAATATGTTAGACAATTTTGGGAAGAAAAAAAGCAAAATGTAAATATTTCCCTCAAGACCTTTGGTTTAATAAAGGAGATAGCATGTATAGAGAACCAGATCTTTTAAAATAGGTGTTTCTTTCTTTCTTTTTTCTTTTTTAATGTTTTTTTATTGTATTATGTTAGTCACCATACAGTACAACCCTGGTTTCTGATGCAAAGTTCGATGATTCATTAGTTGCGTATAACACCCAGTGCACCATGCATTACGTGCCCTCCTTACTACCCATCACCAGCCTACCCCATTCCCCCACCCCCGTCCCCTCTGAGGCCCTCAGTTTGTTTCTCATAAAGTCCATAGTCTCTCATGCTTCATTTCCCCTTCTGATTACCCCCCCTTTCTTTATCCCTTTCTTCCCCTACAAATCTTCCTAGTGAAACTTTAACAGTTTTAATCACAAGGAGCATGACCAGGAGAATGGAAAAAGCAGAAGGCCTCAAATGGACAGGGTTTAGATGGAGCTCCAATTCCCTCACCTGTCATCGTTCCTTCACTCCTATTTTCTCTTCTCCCCACAATGCTCAGAAAAGATCTTGAGCTATGCATCCAAGTTTGCTGGGCTTGACTTTCCTCATCTATAGACTGGGGTGATAAGATGATGGCACTGACCCAGGTGTAAGCCCGTCATAATCAAAGCCTGGTTTTGATGCGGACACACCACGTGTGTCCACTTTCTCTGGGGTGCCGCTTCAGTGTTCCTTGGTCTGGTTTGGCTTTATAGAGACTGTCCTGCAGAGCACTCATTATAATCCCCGGAACACCACATAAAACAACATGACTTGGGCAGTTGTTTATCTAGCTCTTATCTTGTTCTCAAAAATGAATGGAATTTCTCTTCTTTAACAAGTGCCATTTCATCTCAGACCACTTTAAAACAAAACCCATGTTCTGGTGACGGCTTAGAGACAAAGTGACTCAGCCCTGTGGCCAGGAGCCCCGTGGGGCCGGTATCTCGGCTTTATACCTATCCCTCAGCCACACCTGTCCTTGTGCAAACCAAAGTAGGAGAGGCCTCGGGCAAGGAGGACTCCTGGTCCTAGTTACGGTTTGTTAACAAGGCATGAAAAGGAAGTGAATTCTGCCAACTCTCCATCGGCCCATGGGATAAAATCTCAGGGAACCCATTTCCCACAAGAAAAGTACCAGTTCTCTGTACAGGAAGTTTCCAATCTAAGATGATGTCATGGAGAAAATGAGTGCTCTTTTTGTTTTTTAGTTTTTTGATATTGGATTTTATTTCATTTTTTCACTTTCAGTTTTATCTTCAAAGTTACAGGAGTTACTCTTTTACGGGCAGCAGGTCAAGGAGTCCCGGGCAACTTTGACCTGGTGGTAAAGATGTTGACAAAGAACATGGACACTCTTGGGCTGATTGAGTCGCGTCTCTGCGAGCTCATTTTTCCTGAGAGCGAGTGAGTGCTTGATACATAAAGGCCTATTTATGTTTCAAGTGTGTGATTCTACATGCTTTAAAGTACCTCTGTCTGGGGGCGCCTGGGTGGCTGTTAAGTATAGGGAACCCACGGACGGTCATCAAAGGGGAGATGGGTGGGGGGATGGGTGAAGTGGGTGATGGGGATTAAGGAGGACGCCTATCGTAATGAACATGGGGTGATGTATGGAATTGTTGAATCACTCTACTGTACACCTGAAACTACTTTGACTCTGTATGTTAACTATACTGGAATTTAAATAAAAACTTAAAAATAAAATGTAATATGTGAAATCATAAAAAAACCAAACAGACAAGAGCTGTCACGGGCAATATGTAGTATAATTAACCGCTAGGGAGAAAAAGTCAACATGTGATTTAAAAATTTAAGAAGAGAGGGGCACCTGGATGGCTCAGTTGGTTAAGTGTCTGCCTTTGGCTCAGGTCATGATGCCGGAGTCCCATCAAGTTCCCTGCTCAGTGGGGAGTCTGCATCTCCCTCTACTCCTCACCCTGCTCTTATGCACGTGCTCTCTCTCTCTCTCTCTCTCTCAAACAAATAAATAAATAAATAAATAAATAAATAAATAAATAAATAAGATCTTTTAAAAAATTCAAAAGACAGATGGACCCCTAACAAATTTTATTCACTCAATCATGAATTCATTCATTTATTCAACCAATGAATATTTATGGACCCTGGTGTTTAGATGTTAAGGGGATTTCAAGATGAATAAGAAAGGGGCCACCCTCCTTGGACTTGTAGAGTAGACAACGAAGTCAGGCACACAAATAGCTATCATTCAAGGAAGAAGGTGATGAAGTGCTATAAGGTGTTGGAATTTCAGAACACAAAGGAATAACTCAGCTTGGAGCCAATCCAGGAAGGCTCGTAAAGCAGATATTCGGACTGCGGCTTGAAGGACGGGCAGGATCTGTATGCAGGCAGCTGACTAACATCCTTCCATCGATGGTGCACAATTTCTTTTTAAGTTGACCATTGGTATTTGGAATGTATTTTGCATAGAAACAATATTCTGTCTGGTCTTTGGTGTCCCTGATCTGTCCACAAAAGCTCATTTAGCCCACAATGTACTTGAGAAATATGACAAATACATTCTTTCAACTACGCATAGATACTGTGTCAGGGTTTCTATGGGAAAGTTCAGGCTGTTCAAATGTTTGGAGCTAGACACACAGCTTCCTGCTGCCCCACCACAGGATGCGGGACCAGGGTCCCCTCCCCAACATCCCCCTCCAGGTCTCAAGCCAACATCTCAAGGGCAGACAAGGCTTCTGGGATTCGGAAGATTGGCGGTGGTGGCAGTATCCAGAATATGGAGCCTATAGCTTACAGAACTTAGGGGGCTCTCTTTAAAAAAATAATTTAAAAATCACTGTCTTTCGCCAATTTTATAAAAACTTAAGAACATATCTGTAGGCGCCTCCCAGGCCTGAAAGAGTCTCAG
Source organism: Ursus arctos (assembly GCF_023065955.2). Taxonomy (NCBI): domain Eukaryota; kingdom Metazoa; phylum Chordata; class Mammalia; order Carnivora; family Ursidae; genus Ursus; species Ursus arctos. Next base: position 56,273,456 of record NW_026622841.1, read on the forward strand.
CAAGTGAGAGACCCTGAAGTTTCAGCTTCATTAACTTTCTGCAAAGTGGAGCTCTAGGATTTGAAATGCTTGGAGATGAGCTATCCGGTTATTCTCTATTCTTCTCTAAAATATACTGAATTGTTTTGCATTAGGGGCTAAAGGAGCTAGAGCTCCAGCAGCCAACTCCTTTGCTGCCCTTGGGAAAGAGTGGAATGGGTGACGGTGAGGATACAGAAAGGCTGGGCAGGGCAGGGCTGGGGCCAGGTGTGGCCGATCACTGTATGGGTGTAGGAGCCAGATGGATCTGGGCTGGCATTCCAGAGTGTTCCAGAGTTGATCCTGAACAAGAGCCCCCACCTTTCTGATACTTGAGAGATCTTATTTGTAAAATGGGGGAAGTGCCATTATCTTTGTAATAGTGCCAACTCCAGAGGTCAGTTTCAATGCCACAGCACGTTGAAAATACCTAGCCCAATCCCTGGCTCGCCACAAGCATTTGATAACATAGAGGGATGAGTCATGGGGAAATTGTGATACTACCTGTTTCAAACAGCTTTGCAAAAACCCACTTTCCTGCCTGTACTACTAGCTCACTTGTCTCTACACCCGAAAGGCAGAAAGGACTGCAGGAAATGTTGCCAGCGTCGGCTAGAATGTAAAACATTCTGGAGAGATGGATGTCTATGTGTGTAAGTTCTTTATAGAGCGCAAATTCCAGTGCACATGGATATAGTGTTGATAGGAGTGTGGCTGTCAGAGATGGTTCACAGATTTCCCAGCTGCTAGCCAATTACAGTATTTCCAAAGGATGAAGATAAATCAGACCGGTGGGAGGCTGGGGACCAGAGAAGCAGGTCGGGCAAGGGAGCTGAAACAATTTAGCCTAAGTATGTTTATTCAACACTTGGCAGGTTGAGTCCTTACCTTTTAGAGACAAATGCTGAAATGTTTTGAGGTGGCGTGATATGATGTCTGGGACTTGCTTCCCCGGGAGGCAAGCAGTTGAGGGTGTAGATAAGACTGGCCATCAGTCTTCTTGGATATATATATATATATATATATATATGAAATTTTCCATAGTAAAGACTTTAAAGAATGACCAGATAAATAAAATCACTTATTCTATAATTGGGCATATGTCAAAATGTGTCCTTTGCTGTGGCTCCTTACTCCGTCAGCAGGTACCTCCTTAACACCTCACTGGTCCCACCTCTGTGCCCCCTGCCTAACACCCCCCACCCCATAATGGCTCTGGACTTATCAGGGAGTGTGTGTGAGGCGTTTTGGCTGATGTAGATGGTCCCTTATTTTAAAAGCTTCCCCATTGGGGTGCCTGTGTCTGCTGTCATTATCTTCTTTCTAGCTTCTAACCCTGCCTTGAACGTCAGAACCCCTCTGTGGTCCCCGACACCCACCTGGCCCGCTGCCCAGCTGAGATCTCTGGTACCCACATTTTCAACATTCTGACTTTTCTTTTGAATTTGAAACCTGGTGTTTGAGCACCTTCCAGATCCAGCCCTGTTTCGTATCTTGTGCTTATTTCCCACCCTCCCTTTCTCTCAGTTTGGGTACCTTACCCTATCTCCGTGACCAGTTGGTACCCACAGCTCACACAATGACAATGAAAGATGGAACAGTTCTATTTTTTTTTCAACTCAAAAGAATAATGTGCATTTCATTTCCTTGTAGTTTCATTCTGGAATTTTTAATTGACTGTTTCTTTTGCTTTAGATTGATCAATTTTCAGCTATCTTAATGAAATCATTACAGTACATTTCCGAAGCATGAAAATACATACCATCTATCAGTTTCCTATTGCTGCTGGTACAAATTTCCTCATGATTAGTGGCTTAAAAACGACATTTGTTCTCCTACAGTTCTGGAGGTCAGAAGTCTGGAAAGGGTCTTGCCGAGTTAAAGTCAAGGCGTTTGTCCGGAGGCTCTGGGGGAGAACCTGCTTCCTTGAGTTTTTCAGCTTCTGCAAGGTGCCTGTATTTGTGGGCTCTTGTCTCCTCCTCCGTCTTCAAAGCCTGCAGCCCGGTGCCCTCAAGTATCCTCCCCGACTCTGACCCCTCCTTCCTTCCTCTCCTACTTTAAAATACTTGTGATTATACTGGGCCCACCTGGATGATCCAGAGGAATCTCTTTAAAGCCAGCTAACTAGCCATCTTAATTCCATCTGTAACCTTCTTTCCCCCCTTGCCGTGTAACCTAACGTATACACGGGTTCCAGGGATTACGGTGTGAACATCGTTGGGGGTCCTTCTTCTGCTTACCACATACTGTACTAGAGACTGAATGTCACTTTAAGGACATCCAGAGCAAAAGTGATCCCAGGAATGAAGCGGCTCGTTTAATAAAAACCATACAGATGACCAAGATACTATTAAGTTTGTCTGATCGGAATGCTTGGGTGGCTCAGTCGGTGAAGTGTCTGCCTTTGGCTCAGGCCATGATCTCAGGGTCCTGGGATCGAGTCCCACATTGGGCTCCCTGCTCAGTGGGGAGTCTGCTTCTCCTTCTCCCTCTGCCTGCCGCTCCCCCTGCTTGTGCTCTCTCTCTCTTTCTCTGACAAATAAATAAAATCCTTTTTAAAAAAAATTAATAAATATGCTGCTGATTGAACCACTCAGGCTCCCAGCACCATTGGTTTCCAACTCAGCTTTCCCATAGGTTCCAGAGTTCCAGAAAGGGCACTTGGTGGTTTTGAGTGAACTCCTGATCCTATGACGCTGTCTTTAGGATAACAGAATGAATGGCATACATGTATCATTTATTGTTGTTGGCCCAGGACAACCTGGACTTGGTCTCCTCTCAGCCCCAGGGCCCCAGCTGTGCTGCATGAGGGCACGTGTCCCAGGGACATGACCTCAGTGTTTAACGTGCCTGGCCCTGTCACGGGTGCAGGAGATCCACAGGCACAGAAGAGAATCCTGACCTAAAAGGGAACTGAGAGAGTATCTGTCTTTTTCAGCTTATGGATGGAGAAAACAAGACACCGGGATGCTAGGTGACTTTAAAAAGACACCAGAACCCGAAGCAGACTTTTGAGGGGCCAAACAGAACCTATCCTGTTTCCCCCTAAAATCACCGCAGGTAACATATATAATTCTTTTAGAAGAATACTTGTTTTTAACAGGAAGCTCAATGTCGCCGCTGTGCAACGGGACTAAGGCCCTGGGATAACAGAAGAATGAAAGGCCTTTGTTCCAAAAGTGTAAGTGAGATAAGATGTGGTGGAAGAAAGTGAGGAAAAGGAGCACAGTGAAGATAAAGGTGAAGCTCGTGTTCAGAAGGAGCTGGCAAGTGCGGCCAGAGAGGGGTGCGTCTCACCACCCAGATCCCCGCGCACGGTGGGGGACTCGGGAGGCCGGCTGTACCCCAGCACTGAACAGTGCCCCCCAGACTGAGTATCTCTCCCCGTGCTCTTGCTTGTGCCGTCTGGAGCCACTCATCCATTCGTGATCATTCATTCATTCTCAGTCAACAAATACGCGATAGGCTCCTGCTCTGAGAGGCAGAGCAGTGGGGACGGCAGGGAACGAAGAAATGAGCACTCCTGCGGGCAGTGGCTTCACGGAGCCTCCCGTCCAGCTGAGCTGTTGGCGGGATGGAGCTTGCGTACAGCTGAGCTGACCACACCCTCGAAGTAGCACAGCTGGAGATGTGCGAGTGTGCAGAAGGCGAGCCCAGAAAAAAGGCACTCAGACGCCCCCCCCCCCCAGAGGCCGGATCCCCCAAGAGAGGCCGGATCCCCTAGAACAGAGGCAGCTCTCTTCTCTACAGAGTAAAGGCCGTCTGTTATGCCGCTCAGGGCTATTTCATCCTCCCCTGGAAAACGTGGTCATAATTCAATGGACCACTTATAATCTGTTCATTTCAGCCCTTCTAGTGAGTGGATTCTATCCTTCCTCAGGCAAGCAATCAATAAATAGATGTTTATTGCTCTTTGGAGCCTGGAAGTTGGAAGGTACAGAGTGTTTCCTTATTTGGCAATTCTGTTTGTGAATGAACCCAGACCTTAAGAAGGGGAAGACATGGTACACTTTGTGACAGTTTTGGAGGGACAACTTGTGTTAGACGGTGTCTTTACTTGTGAGGTGTTCGGCGTATCAGGGACTGGCAGTTTGATTCAACAGCATTTTGTCAATGGATTCCCCTATGATCAGACATCTGTGTAAGCTGTGTTAGGCGAAGAGAACTATGTTTCCTGCATGAAGGATATTGAGATGATTTATACGTTTTTAATGCATAAAAAAAATTTATACGTTTTAATGTCTAGTTGAACAATGAATCCTCTTATGTATTAAATAATACAAAATGATCTCTGACTAAGAGACGTCAGATTTAAAAAATACGTAGGCTATTTGATTCAGTTTCACACCATTTGACCTTGATATTCTAATTTATTGCCATATAAAATGAGCTTTCATGACAGAGACTGATTTATTACTACTACTCTTCTATTTCCTTTTTTACAGTACTCCTGAAATAGGGCTAGAGTTATTTTTAAAAACCCAGCTCTTTATGTGTGTCTGATCAACAGCAAAAATAATCTAGCATTTTAAATAAAGCAAATTGGAGGGTCCTTATAAACCTCACCATGGAGACCAGGGAGCAAGCTGTTACCATGGAGACATTTTTAAGTCCACTATGCCTGGAGTGATGATTACCACACATGCAGATATTATTAGCATGGATTGGATAGTGTAGGAAAGCATTTTAAGTTCCTCACTGGAAGCAGGACATTAACATCAAACAGACTTCAATGCACTACAAGAGTGTCCTCATCTCTGGCACATAAAGGGGAAACCCACAGCTTCCAGAGTTCACCCCAATTCCTGATCTAGTCTGGAGTGGACGCTGAGCACTTTATATCTTCCCCGGGCCGCTGGGAGCCGCTGAGAGCCGCTGAGAGCCACGCCAGCGTGAGAATCTCACAAACGAGGGTTTCTGAGCAGGTAGTCATCAGGGATGGTGTCTCAGTTTGGTTTGGGTTTATAAACAAGAGTTTTTCCTGATCTTTTAGAGGTTTACTTTAAGGTTGAAAATGAATTGCAACTAATTAAAATTTGTAAAAACTTAATTCTTTCTTAAGCATTTGCCCTCGATTCACCTATCTTTATTTATTAATTTGACACCTTCTGGCCATCTCTTTTAGAGGGATTTTTACAACTTAAATTCCCTTAGGTATTTCAAACTCTTTGTGTAATTATAATATACTCAATATTTTTAAGCACCTCAAACTTTAAAACCTTCTCAAGTTCTTTTTTTTTTTTTTTAAGATTTATTTTATTGGTGGTGGGGAGGGAAAGAGAGAAAGAAACATAAGCAGAACTGGAAGCAGGGATCCATCTCACCACCCTGAGATCAAGACCTGGGACGAAACCAGGAGTGTGCCCAGGTGCCCCTCAAGTTCTTAAGTAGTTAATGAAACTTGAAAATTTGAGCTTCTAGTCTCTTTAGTATTCCAACTGTATAAAAGCATGGTGAGATTTCAATGAAATAAGATCATATCAGATAGTTACACATTTTACATTTGAATCCTTGCCCTAACTTCTCTGACTCTGATAAGCTAATCATTAAAATCTTTGCAAGTAAAATAAATTCAAATTTACAAATTCCACAACACAAAATCCATTTATTAAACTTTTTTTTTCAAGGATTTATTTATTTATTCCCGAGAGAGAGAGAGAGAGAGAGAGCGAGCATGCACTAGAACAGGGGAAGGAGCAGAGGGCCAGGGAGAGAAGCGGACTCCCCACTGAGCAGGGAGCCCGATACGGGGCTCAATCCCAGGATCTCGAGTTCATGACCAGAGCAGAAACCAAGAGTCAGACACTTACCTGACTGAGCCACCCACATGCCCCGATTTGGTTTTCTTAGACATTTCTGTACAATTCTAACTCCTCTCAGGGAGAAAATTTCCTCCTTGCTTATCAATCCGAGATTTGGGAAGTGACACTAAGGGATGGAGTATACTGAAGATGAGTTTTAGTCGCTCTGTATTTATTAGGGTTTAGAGTTTTTTCTGGAGATCCTAGGCGACAGCCCTCATGTGGCCAGAGATAATTATCACTGCCGGGCTGGCAATGTGGAGACTAGGAGCCCAGGGCCTGTATGCACAGTGTCCTAGGGCGGCTCTCTGTCCCGGCCACCCCATCTAGGCACCACAGGGTAGTAAGTATGTGGGGTTATAATTTTTCAAAATTATGTATATTTTATCTTTTTTGGAAATAATTTAAGACATAAGGAAGTGATACTGTAATTTTAAGTCAGAGCTCTTTAATATGCTCTTCCATTTGAAGGTCTGGGGATTGAAACAGGGGGTGGGGGGCAGGACACCAAGGCTCTCACCTGATAAATGTATCTTCTACGGGAGGAGAATCATAATGGATTTCCATTATGGATTTCCCTTTAGGGACAATAGGTCCCAAATAACCAGGGTCTGAGAAGGAGTTCTCCACTTGGGTTTGGTGAAAGAGGTCAGATGTTCATGAATTCACTGCATAGTGGTCTGTATTAGTGTGGGAAAGGCTAAGCTGCTGTGACAGAGAGCATATAATGGCTCATCAAAAATTGAACGTTGTTTGACTTTCACTTAATAGCCCTACGGAAAAGGGGCCAGACTGATCAGGGGACTCTGCTCCATGTGGCCATTGTGTGACCCAGGTATCCCCATACTGTTGCTCCACCAGCCCTCAACGCTACTTACGGGGGTTCTTGGACCTCCAAAGAGTCCATGGATAGAGTTCAGAGGCACCATAAGTTTGGGAAAAAAAGGTCTCTGTTTTATATTTAGCATTTCCTTCAATTACGAATATAGGCAACAAACCATAGTATTATTAGCAGTACTTATGACTTTATCACCAATACAAATAACAGATACTTTACATCAGTTTCAATTGTCTTGAAATATCCCTTACATTCATCACTACTTTGAAATCGTGGTAGTTATTAGACTTGTTGTTACTTATTATTTGATGCATCATTAAAAAAACATATATGCTACTATATAAAAAATTAGTTTTTTATACATTTATGATATTTTAATAGTGTATTCCAATACAATTCTTTAAAATTTTGAAGAATTTAAGTGAACTCTACCCCCAACATGAGACTCGAACTCATGACCCCAAGATCAAGAGTTCAACCAACTGAGCCACCCAGATGCCCCAAGAATTGTATATTCTTGATCCAGAATACAAGAATTGTATATTTTATTTATTTATTTATTTATTCATTCATTCATTCATTCATTCTATTTTTTCACTGAGTTATGTATACATAAAGCAAATAAAATAAACACAACTCTTACGTGTACAAGTAGGTAAAAATATACATTTTAATGGTAGTAAAATATAGAACTTTTTCATTACCCTGGGTCCTTTTGTGGTGCCTCTCTTGCAAAGGTAATGATTGTTCGGACTCCTGTTATTATTAATTAGTGTCGTCTGTTCTTGACATTCGTATAAGTGAAATTATACAGTGTGTATGCTTTTTTAAAAAAGACTTCATTTTGTTTAGAGCATTTTAGGTTTATAACAAAATTAAGAGGGAGGTAGAGAGATTTCCCATTGTCGTCCTGTTCCCGCACATGCACAGTCTCCCCCATTAACAACTTTCCAGAATGGTGCATTTTTTACCGAGAATGAACCTACATTGACACATCATAATCACCCAGTCCATAGTTAACTTTCGGGTTCAATCATGGTGTTGGACAGTCTAAGGGTTTGGACAAATGCTTATGATGTATATCTATCATTATAATATCATGCAGAATATTTTCACTGCCCTAAAAATCCCCTGTGCTCTGGCTGTTCATCTCTCCCTGTAACTGGAATGTTTTTTATTGGGATATAATTGGCATATAAAATTATATTAATTTCAGGTGTGCAACATAATGATTTGATATTTCTATATATTGCAAAATGATAACCACAAAGTCTAGTGAATGTGTATACACTTTTGTGTTGGCTTCTTTCACTCAACATAATGTCTTGAGATTCACCCAAGTTTTTGTGTGTATTGTTAGTCCATTCCCTTTATTTTGTGTAGTATTTCACTTTATGAATAGTAACAATTGATTTGTCTATTCTTCTGTTGATGGACCTGAGTTACTTCCTGTTTTTGACATAAATAAAGCTACTATGAACATTCTTATGTATCTATCTTTTATTTTTTAAGATTTATTTATTTATTTTAGAGAGAGAGAGTGTGCAAGTGTTGGAGAGGGGCAGAGGGAGAGGGAGAGAGAAGCGCAAGCAGACTCTGTGCTGAGTGTAGAGCCTGACTCAGGGCTCAATTACATGACCGGGAGATTGCAACCTGAGCTGAAACCAAGAGTCAGACACTCAACTAACTGCCCCACAAGGGTGCCCCCAATGTGTGTCTTTAGTATGTAAGTGCGCTCATTTCCCTTGGATAAAATCGTATGGGTGGGGTTGCTGGGTCATGGGTGAACATATGTTTAGCCCTAGTGGATACTGCCAAACTATTTTTCAAAATGGTTGAATAAGATTATACTCCAGTTAGCGAGCAATGTATAAGAGTTCCAGTTGCTCCACATTCTCACAAATATAAGGGGTTATCTGTCTTTTAAACATTAGCCACTCTCGTGGGTGTTTTGTGGTGTATTTTATTTTATGCACTTATTTTTCTGAGAAGGCATCCCTAGGTGTCACCAGACTCTAAGGTGTCCATGGCACAAAAGGTGCTAAGAACCCTGTATGAGATCACATTCGTGGTCCAACTACGGCCTGGTGAAAGGCCTGCTCAACGTTGGGCACTTTGGTTTTCTCACTCTAGGGAAGGATAAAAAGCAGAAGGTCGGGGGAGCAATTTCCTTTCAAGCAATGAGGAAGTTGCTCATTGCTTAGTCACTTACTAACTTAGTCACTGGGCCACACCTAGCCTCCCGGGTATCTGGGAAATGTAGTCTATAGCTGGGCAACCATGTGCTTGTCTAAACTCTGTTAATGTGGAACACAGGGTGACGGACTACTGGCAGTCTCCACCACAAGATGCCGTTGACTCTCTTGGTGGTTTTTTTTGGTGGGGAGACTTTCGCTGCAGCATAAATGCACCCCCACCCAGGGTGAGGAACTGCTGAATCTCCTAGCTGCCCCATCCTGACTTTTGGCAACATATTCCAGGGCCTGGGGCAGTGTCTCCCTGGTGAAATCAGGCCCTCGTGCTGAGCTTCCCTCAGATGAATGCATAGATTGATCAGGTGCACGAGGTTCTCCAAAAATGGGTATATGAGACATGATATCTGAGATGTGTCAGTGAGTAACTGCGTGACCCAAGGATGAGTAGGATGGTGTTATTCTGGTCTTGGGAAGAATGCTGAAGGTGTCGGTGCAAGGTGGCCCGAGTCATGCCTTTGTCAAATACCTTGCGTGGCACTTCACTCTTCAACAGGATTGACAAAAATGTGTTGCAACCTTTCCAGGAAGTTGTCACAGTGTCTCAACCAACCCTCTTGGGTCATCCATTAGTGTGGCTTTACCCACTTCTCAGATTGGGTACAGTGGTTGCCCAAAGACATCTGTGGGCCTCAGAGTTAGCTGCCCTAGTTTCTGCACTCCACGCGCTTCAAACAGCAGCTACAGAGGGGAGCAGATGATGAGGTGGGAAGAAGTGAGAACATGTCTATCAATGGAAATACATAGATAGCACCAAAACTCTGTGGTCGCATTACTCAGGAATGAGGGAAGTGTGCACCCACGCCATATTGATGGAAGAGGCTTCCCCATGTAATTGAAGGCCAGAGTTGAACCAGCATTCTTTCTTTACAGTAAACTCACACATGCCAGCAGGGCTTGGGATGGAGATTTGAGTCCATGTGAAAACCCAAGGAGGGCCATGGTAAAGAGATTAAATCTGTCAGTGTGAACCGTATGTAATTTAAAATATATATACTTGGAAACAGCCACAGAAAAACAAAAAGCCAAATTCCATTTGGGCCATGGAGAATTGCCTAAAGCCCCTTCCTCCCCATTCTGTGTGATCTTGGCCTCCTGCGTTTGTACCTTCCCTCTATTTAGCTGATACAGGCAGAGATGAGAAGAGATTTGATTTACAACTCAGGGAGGGGGTGCTGGGAAAATCTCTAAGACGTCACAGAAGGTTTGGGACCTGCTAACATCTGGGGGCAAGGGAGGAGGAATATAGTGCTGCCAAGAAAGCGGGGAGGCAGGAATTTGGGGAGAAGAAATCAGAAAGGCAAATGGCATTGGGAAGAAAGTGTGTTTACCCAGTGAATTCCTATTAAGGGACGTTTGGGCAGTGAGACCCGGCTCTCTAGAATGACACAAAGGGATGATTAGTGAGAATAGAGAGCCTGAAGTGCTAGCTTTCTCACTCTCTCCTAAAGCCGCCAAACTCGGTGCCATGTGGGTTTTCATGCTGGAGCCCTTGAGTTGCTGGAGTCCTGTGTGGTGTGTACGAAGTCACCGGACACCCCCCCCCCCACTCCCCCAACCCAGGAGTCCTGAGGACATGCTCTGAGGGTCGGTCGCACAGGTGTGCCCAGCTCATCAAGGGGGCTTTGTGGAAAGCCCAGCTTTCTGACTAGCATTGGTTCCAGGGGTTGTGTCGACTGCACCTAAGCTTTGAACGTGTGAATTCCATTCGGATTCGTTCAGAAAGTCTAGTTTGGGAAACGTTATAAATAGGTTTCTCATGAACACTTATGAGGAAAAAACACACAAGTGAAAACACACCCATTGGCTGAGGCTTTGCCGACAGATCTGAATAAAAACTTCTTGGTTGGCACAAACTACACTAGGATCTTTTGAAAGAAGCCTCATGCCTGCTTGGCAAAACATGAATGTGCTGACTGTGTATTAAAAGGGCATATTATCCTCACTTGGCAATGCCCACAAAAAGTGTGCTTACTGGACAATAAAATTCTGACCTTAACGTAATACTCTTTTCCCCCCTCATTTACAATATTTGGCTTAATTAAGAAGCGAAATTGTGAATGTTTTCTTGGCAATTTGGCAATAAACATCTGTACTGAATATAAAGCTCCATTTGGTGTTTGGGAACAAAGTTACCAGTTCCTTAATGTACGGGTAAGTTTCTTGGAAAGTAAAAGAGGGCCAGTGTTGGGATTCAACCTTTTTCTTAAACATGGTAATGTACTTGGCCTTGCTGAAGGGGAGCAGAGAGGGAAGGTCGCCCAGAGCACTTCATCAACAGGACAAGAACCTTTGAGAAGTCCATGCATGGGGAGGAAGTTGTTGACAGCACGGACAATCATTTCCAAGCAGTATTTCTTCAGAACCCTTCTTACAGCTGCTGAATATGGTAAGAACACAGCCTCTAAGATAAAACGGAGGCATCGTAAATGAAGAGAGAGGCATAGTCAACAAATGGCGTTTACTCGTTCGTGTCAAATCCTTTGCTAAAATTAAGTTCATTACCAGTAGGAGCTAAGAATAAAATGGCAACCATAGGAAGACTGAAAGAAAATATGACAGAATACTAATCAGCTCTTGGGTGTGTGGATGTGAGGAAGTCTTTGAAGTTTAGAAGAAACCGCATAGCAAAAAAGATATGAATGCATATTTTGAATTTTAGTATCTGCAAATAACAAAACAGGTGAAAAAATGAAAGATGGGGAAATATCACAGTTCAATGAGAAGCAAGTGATTAATTGTTGCCTTAGATCAGGTTCCCTGGCAACTGGCTCAGATGAAGCTTTGGTATACAACAACTTTATTGGCTCGAAGTGTCTGTCAACAGATGAATGGACCAAGAAAATGTGGTAGATTTATACGGCAGAATGTTTATTATTCAGCCTTAAAAATGAAGGAAGTCCTGTCATCTGTGACAATGCGGATGAATCCCTAGGGCATTATGCAAACTGCAATTAGCCAGGCAGAGAAACACAAATATTGCACTGTATCACTTGTGTGTGGAATCTTAAAAAAAAGTCCAACTCGGGCGCCTTGTGGCTCAGTTGGTTAAGTGACTGCCCTCGGCTTGGGTCATGATCCCAGGGTCCTGAGATCGAGTCCTGCATTGGGCTCCCTGCTCAGTAGGGAGTCTGCTTCTCCCTTTGCCCCTCCCCCTGCTTGTGCTCCCTCTCCCTCTCTCTCAAATAAATTAATAACATCTTTAAAAAAAGAGAAAAAGCCAAACTCATAGGAACAGAGAGTAGAATGGTGGTTACCAGGGGCCAGGGGTGGGAGAAGTAGGGAGAGGTTGGTGAAAGATTACAGACTTTCAGATATAAGAGGAATGAGATCTGAGAATCTAATATATGACTCGGTGATTAAGGCTGATAACACCCTACCATATAACTGAAATTTGCTAACAGTAGAACTTAAATGTTCTCACCAAAAAAAAAAAAAAAAAGAAAGAAAAGAAAAGAGGTAACTATGAGGTGATGGATGTGTTAATCAGTGGGAGAATCTTTGCACGCTCTCTCTCTCTCTCTATATATATATATAATCATCACGTTCACATTTTAAATATCTTACAATTTTATTTGTCAATTATACTTCAGGAAAGCTGAAAGAACAAAGAGTTTATTGGGGAGGGTTCTAGAAACAGCCTCCTGGAGGGAGGGAGGGCAGCAGGGCTGGGAGAAGGAGAAGCTGAGCAGTGATGCAGCAGCGTTTGGGTGGCCCTGCAGAATTGTTTCAAACTGAGGCAAGGGGGCTAGTTCCCACTGGACTCATCTATGGGTGTCCCCAGAGGGGGCCTAAACTTGGGCAAGGGGTTCCCTTCCCTGAACACAATTATCAGAGAGGGAAGCAGTTCTGAAATGTCCACAGGGAGTCTGCCTGACAATGGGGCAATGAGAGCACCCCCCCTCTCCGTCTTCAAGGGGGTTCTAAGTGGCAACTGTGGAAGTTATTAAAGGAAATCTCATTTAAAATGGAATCGGGAAGCCAGAAGAGGGAGCTCTCTCACCCTACCAGTCCTTGTCACTTGCAGACCCAAACAGGAAGAGATGTACCCCTCCAAGTCAATGCTGCTTTACTACCCCAACTGGAGGAAGAAGGGTTTTCTCCTCCCCCCCCAACAGCCCAACCAATGAGAGATTGCCGCAACTCAGCCAACGAAAACCACTACACTTTGAATTCCCAGTTTAGTCCAATGGACTTGCTTTTAACAATCTCTCCCCATGCCTCTCTTTTCTTGATAAAAGAGCTGTCCTCTGTTTTGTTCCCCAGACTTGTCTATGGTTTCACTGTGGCTCACAAGTTCCGAGCTGCAATTCTCTGCTATTCCTGCATTAATTTATTTTTGCTGGAAAAATGACTGGCAGTTTTATTTTTAAGGTTAACACACCCATAGCATTCACTATAAAGAGCTAAACACTAAAAAACTCGCAGTGTTAATAGGAAAAACAATGACTCCAATATAGAAATTAACAAAGGACATGACTAGACAATCCACAATTCACAAATGGAAAAATGTCCAACATCACTAGTAATCAAAGAAATACAAGTCAAGGGTGCCTGGGTGGCTCAGTCAGTTAAGTATCTGCCTTCAGCTCAGGTCATGATCAGGGGGTCCTGGGATCGAGTCCTGCATTGGGCTCCCTGCCCAGCATGGAGTCTGCTTCTCTTTCTCCCTCTGCCCCTCCACTCCGCCAGTCCTTACTCTCTCACTCTCTCTCTCAAATAAATAAATAAAATCTTAAAGAAAAAGAAATACAAGTTAAACAAAAATGATAAGACATAATCTTGCCAATTAAAATATACAAAACATAATAGCCAGTTCTGGAAGAATTATGGTGTTGCCTGTAGGCATGACTGATGAGAAGTGTAAATCGTTACAGCTTTTTTGGAAAGCACTTTGGCATTCTATAGCAACCCCTAAAAATGCTCTTAATTCTTTGACCCACCTCAAAAAAGTTAACATCTCTAGAGAGATAGTTCATTATTTGAAAAGACCATATACACGAAGATATTTGTTACAGCATTTTTTATAGATGTGAAAAAAAAGATGGTATAACTCAAATGTCCAATGATAGAGACAAAATTTAAGTAGATATGATTTAGCTGTATAGCTATGGAGAAAAGATAGTGGAATTTTATATAGATATGGTTACAACTATAACAGATTGTAAGAAAAGAAACTTGAAGTAAGGAGGAATGGAACTAAATAATTTTAAAATTCAAGGGAAGAATAAATAGATTCAAATAGTAATGACAATTTTGAAAAATTGGCAGAACTACTCTAAGACATATTTATAAAGCGTTCTGGTGATCTGTTGCTGTATAATAAATCACCCCAAATTCAGTAGCTTGAATAACAATAACCATTTTTTACCATCTCTCATGAATCTGGGAATTGACTGGGCTCAGTTAGGTGGTTCCTACTTGGAAGTCCATGTGGCATTACAGATGGTGGCTGGGGATGTCTAAAGAAATGCTCACTCCCAGGGGCACCTGGGTGGCTCAGTTGGTTCAGCATCTGCTTTTGGCTCAGGTCATGATCCCAGGGTTCTGGGATCGAGCCCCACGTTGGACTCTCTGCTCAGTGGGGAGCCTGCTTCTCCCATGTCCCTCCTCCCCTGCTTATGTTCTTTCTCTCTCTCAAATAAATAAAATCTTAAAAAAAAAAAAAAAGAATTGCTCACTCTGAGACCTGGGGGGTACTTGGGCTGAGAAGACTCAAGTTGCTGAGGCTGAACCTATGGGCTCCTGGTCATCTCTCTCTTCCACATACTCTTTCCAACATGGTGGTGTCGGGGTAGCAGCACATCTTGGATATGGCCCAGGACTCCCACAGCCAGTGTCACCCAGGGTCAGCTTCATTGCCTCATATTCCTTGAGGCAGTTACAAGGGTCCATCCAGTTTTAAGGAGAGGGAACACAGCTTCCACATCTTAATAGAGGAATGCAAAAGTTCTAGAAGACCATTTGGGATGGGAAATATTATTGCAGCCATTTTTTTGCAAAATGTAATTGGCCACACAAAACCACAATAATTTCATAGATTGTAGTAATGTAAAATAAAACGCATTCAACAATGGCACAAAATAGAAAATCAAACAACTGGATTTATTGTATTTAAATTTTAATATATGATTAAATAACCATCTCAACTCAGTAGGAATGAAAAATTATTCAATTACTTATGTCTTAATAACTGATGAATTAAAGAATTAAGTGTAAAAAAAGAAAAAACTGAAAAAAATATCGAAACACTGAGAGTGGTGGGACACTTCAGAAGCTTGAAGTTTTAAGAGAAATCCCAAAGGAAAAGATTTTTTTAAAATGTTTTTTTATTATATTATGTTAGTCACCATACAGTACATCCCCGGTTTCCGATGTAAAGTTCGATGATTCATTAGTTGCGTATAACACCCAGTGCACCATGCAATATGTGCCCTCCTTACTACCCATCACCGGTCTATCCCATTCCCCCACCCCCCTCCCCTCTGAAGCCCTCAGTTTGTTTCCCAGAGTCCATAGTCTCTCATGCTTCATTCCCCCTTCTGATTACCCCCCCTTTCTTTATCCCTTTCTTCCCCTACCGATCTTCCTAGTTCTTATGTTCCATAGATGAGAGAAATCATATGATAATTGTCTTTCTCTGCTTGACTTATTTCACTTAGCATTATTTCCTCCAGTGCCGTCCATGTTGCAGCAAATGTTGAGAATTCGTTCTTTCTGATAACTGAGTAATATTCCATTGTATATATGGACCACAACTTCTTAATCCAGTCCATCTGTTGAATGGCATCTCGGCTCCTTCCACGATTTAGCTATTGTGGACAATGCTGCTATGAACATTGGGGTGCATATGGCCCTTCTCTTCACTACGTCTGTATCTTTGGGGTAAACACCCAGTAGTGCAATGGCTTGGTCATAGGGTAGCTCAATTTTTAACTTTTTAAGGGACCTCCACACTGTTTTCCAGAGTGGCTGTGCCAACTTGCATTCCCACCAACAATGTAGGAGGGATCCCCTTTCTCCACATCCTCTCCAGCAATTATTTCTTGCCTTGTCAATTTTTGCCATTCTAACTGGCGTAAGGTGGTATCTCAGTGTGGTTTTGATTTGAATTTCCCTGATGGCTAATGATTTTGAACATTTTTTCATGTGTCTGTTAGCCATTTGTATGTCATCATTGGAAAAGTGTCTGTTCATATCTTCTGCCCATTTTATGATTTGTTTATTTGTTTCTTGTGTATTGAGTTTGAGAAGTTCTTTGTAGATCTTGGATACCAGTCTTTTATCTGTATCATCATTTGCAAATATATTCTCCCATTCCGTGGGCTGCCTCTTAGTTTTTTTGACTGTTTCCTTGGATGTGCAGAAGCTTTTTATCTTGATGAAGTCCCACAAGTTCATTTTATCTTTTGTTTCTCTTGCCTTTGGAGATGTGTCATGAAAACGTTTGCTTTGGCTGATGTCGTAGAGGTTGCTGCCTATGCTCTCCTCTAGGATTTTGATGGATTCCTGTCTCACATCGAGGTCTTTCGTCCACTTGGAGTTTATCTTTGTGTATGGTGAGAGAGAGTGGTCAATTTTCATTCTTTTGCATGTAGCTGTCAAATTTTCCCAGCACCATTTATTGAAGAGACTGTCTTTTTTCCACCGGATGTTTTTTCCTGCTTTGTCAAAGATTAGTTGCCCAAAGAGCCGAGGGTCCATTTCTGGGTTCTCTGTTCTGTTCCATTGGTCTATGTGTCTGTTTTTGTGCCAGTACCATGCTGTCTTTGTGATCACAGCTTTGTAGTACAGCTCGAAATCCGGCATTGTGATACCTCCAGCTTTGTTTTTCTTTTTCAACAGTTCCCAAAGGAAAAGATTTTTAAATGACTAAATAATTATGATAAACAAGTGAGAAAAAAAATCCCATTTTCCAAATAGAAGAGGAAATAAATGACAAATTTTGAGATATACTCTAAGTAAATACAAAAGAAACAAGGTTAATGTCTTCTAATATGAATAGACACTTTTCCAATGAAGACATACAAATGGCTAACAGACACATGAAAAAATGTTCAAAATCATTAGCCATCAGGGAAATTCAAATCAAAACCACACTGAGATACCACCTTACGCCAGTTAGAATGGCAAAAATTGACAAGGCAAGAAATAATTGCTGGAGAGGATGTGGAGAAAGGGGATCCCTCCTACATTGTTGGTGGGAATGCAAGTTGGCACAGCCACTCTGGAAAACAGTGTGGAGGTCCCTTAAAAAGTTAAAAATTGAGCTACCCTATGACCCAGCCATTGCACTACTGGGTATTTACTCCAAAGATACAGACGTAGTGAAGAGAAGGGCCATATGCACCCCAATGTTCATAGCAGCATTGTCCACAATAGCTAAATCGTGGAAGGAGCCGAGATGCCATTCAACAGATGGACTGGATTAAGAAGTTGTGGTCCATATATACAATGGAATATTACTCAGTTATCAGAAAGAACGAATTCTCAACATTTGCTGCAACATGGACGGCACTGGAGGAGATAATGCTAAGTGAAATAAGTCAAGCAGAGAAAGACAATTATTATATGATTTCTCTCATCTATGGAACATAAGAACTAGGAAGATCGGTAGGGGAAGAAAGGGATAAAGAAAGGGGGGGTAATCAGAAGGGGGAATGAAGCATGAGAGACTGTGGACTCTGGGAAACAAACTGAGGGCTTCAGAGGGGAGGGGGGTGGGGGAATGGGATAGACCGGTGATGGGTAGTAAGGAGGGCACGTATTGCACAGTGCACTTGGTGTTATACGCAACTAATGAATCATCGAACTTTACATCGGAAACCGGGGATGTACTGTATGGTGACTAACATAATATAATAAAAAATCATTAAAAAAAAAGGTTAATGTCTTCTAATGCATAAGGAGTTCAAATAAATGGACTAATGGAAAGGACAAAAGATAATTCTTTTTTTTTTAAAGATATTATTTATTTATTCCACAGAGATAAAGACAGCCAGCAAGAGAGGGAGCACAAGCAGGGGGAGTGGGAGAGGAAGAAGCAGGCTCATAGCAGAGGAGCCTGATGTGGGGCTAGATCCCGTAATGCTGGGATCTTCGCCCTGAGCCGAAGGCAGACGCTTAACCGCTGTGCCACCCAGGCGCCCCACAAAAGATAATTCTTAATAGAATACAAAAAGAAAGTAATTTTGTAAATTGTGATGGAATGTATAATACATAAACTATATAATACAAAATTTACCATTTTAACCATTTCTAAGTATACAGTCCAATGACATCCAGTATATCCAGATTGTACAGCCATGACCACTGTCCATCTCCAGAGCTCTCTTCATTGTTCAAAACTGAAACTCTGCATCTGTTAAACAATAACTTCCCATTCCTGGCTCCCCCGATCTGTGGCAGCCGTGAGTCTGTATTTTGTCTGTAAGAATTTGACTGCTCTAGGGCCCTCATATAAGTGGAAACATTTGGTATTTCTTTTTTGGTGACTGGCTTATTTCACTTAACATGAGATCCTCAAGGTTTATCTATGTTGTAGCCTATGTCAGGATGTCTGTTCTTTTTAAGGCTAACAGTCCATTGTAGGTATAGACCACATTTTCTTCATTCATTCATTTATTCACTCATCCATCAACGGAGAGACCTTTTTGTTAAATTGTAAAACTAATATGTTGTTATGTTTAGAAATTCAAACAATAGAGAAAAGCACAAAATAGAAAGCAAAAGTCTTTCAATCCTCTTTATCGTTCACATTCATCACAGTACCTCCTGTTTGGCACTCAATCATGCATCCTTCTGGAAAGTTTGTGTGTTTGTAGAAGCAGACTCAGATGCTTACCTCGTCTTTCTTTCTTTGGTCCCTAGACTATCCTCTGATGATGAAAATCTTGATGGCGTTAGAGATAAAACTGGATGATGCAACCTATAGTTATAGTACAATATTAGGTTTTGACACTATGTTTAAAATATATTTAAACCAAATATATGTGGGGTATTTGTCCTGACACAGGCTTCTGAAAGTTTGCCCCCTCTTGAGAAGAGTCAGTACTAGATCCAACCAGTCCATAAACGGGAGGGCCCCATAGGGGCCATCTCTTTGGGGAAGGCTGAGGCAACAGGGAAATGACTCACCTGGGGCTATTTCTGTTGCTTCTGCTCACAGCCAGTCACAGACATGTGGCAAGGATCTGGAGACCTTCCTATTGGAATGACCCTGCTGCAGGGTGAGATATTGTTACTCTAAACTCCATTCTTGGGCTATCTTTCCCTTTGTCCCCCTCTGCGTCTCGTGAGAACTGAAACATCAAAGACAGGTAGTGCTGAACGTATGCTCTGAAGTCTGTGGTGAGTGAGGTTCCTCCTTTCAAAGAAAACAACCCTGGAATGACGTTAGTTGTGGAATTAGGCAGTTAAGTCCTTAACTGTCATGCGTCCAATAGTCAATAGTGGAGTTTGCAGCAAGGGTGCCATGATGGTTCCTTTGAATTAGAAGATGAAATGGCCTCAGGCCTCTTTCAGGCTCTTTATGCCCAAGGGCATCATAATTTGGCTGAAGAGCTAGATCCTAAGTAAGGTTTGAGCCTCCTCACCCGGACAAGTAACCCAGTGGGTAAGGGTGGGCCATAGCCCCGGGATAGATGGATGACACTGTGGAAGAGAGAAGTTGTAAATACCTGCTGGCTTAGTCTGCTCGAGTTACTGCCACAAAGCACCACAAGCTGGGTGGCTTGGAAGAGCAGATCTTTATTGTCTTACAGCTCTGGAGGCCAGAAGTCTGAAATCAAGGGGTCAGCAAAGCCGTGCTCTCTCTGAGGGTGCTAGGGGAGGATCTGTTCCAAATCAATCTCCTTGACTTGTAGATGGCCGTCTTTTTCCGCATCTCTTCACATCACCTTCCCTCTGTATGTTCCTGTCCCTGTGTTCAAATTTCCCCTTTTTATAAGGACACCAGCCATATTGGATTACGACCCACACTAACGTCCCTATTTTAACTTGACTACCTTTGTAAAGACCCTGTTTCCAAACCCAGTTGCATTTTGATAGATTATATCCTTTGGAGGGGACACAATTCAACCCATGATACCTGCCCAACCTCAAAACCAGCTGCAGAAAAATAAAGCGCTTACATCTGTATTTTATTGCTTATTGCCAGAGTGAACAAATTACCACCCTTTTTATAAGAAGTTATTATAATTTGTCCTTTTTTCTCTCTCTCTTCTCCTTGACACTGAATGTCATACTGTCACCTGAACGGGCCCATGTCCCTAAGGTACAGAACATTGAAATGGGATCACAACACAGCTAGAGGAGTGTGGGCCTGGCCTGTGATTCTGACCCTGTAGAATGTGGCTCCATGAAATGACTTTCGCAGGCAGCTGCTGAATTTAACTCAGGTTATGTCCTCTTGGGGAAAGACGGGTACATGGCAGATCAGTTCAGTTGTGTTAGACTGAAGGGCATCTCTACACGGATAGGAGAAGAAGTGTATACATAAAATAGAGAAGGTCTTTTTCTAGTAGCTATGTCTGAACTAAGTGATTTTGTAGAAATTGGACTAATCGGTTTCTGTCTCTTGTGTAATTTTAAACTTGTGATGGAGGGACCCAATGAGCAGTGAAGAATTCACCTGACCCAAAAGTAAGTCTGGCCTTTGCCCTTAGCTCCTGGGAGCTGATTTCCTGGCTCTGGGATGTCCTGCCTGATGGGAGTGTCTTTGTTTGCCTAGGAGCTTGGTCCACTGGACAATCTTATGATGTGATTTATGATGGGGACTTTGGGCTACATGGTATCAGTTCTGCTTCTGGAAGAAATTAGAGATGAAAGGTATCAACCAGATCTTCAGGGGCTGGAGACTAGAGTCCAGTCACATGGGTTGTATGTGAAGGAGCCCCAATAGAAACCTTGGACACCAAAGGCTCTGGTCTGCTTTCCCGGTCGGCAGTCCTCCATATATATTGTCACATCGTGGCTGAGAGAAGTTACCACAATCCACAACAAACCTGGAGAAGATGACCAGACAGAAGTTCCATGTCTGGACCCTCCTGGACTCTACCCCATGTGTCCCTGCCCTTGGCTGATTTTAATCTGTTTTTTCTCTGTAATATACTGTAACCATCAGTATTATAAACACTGAAGGTGGTTTTGGGAACCTCGCCAACTTGCAATTGATATCAGAAGGAAGGACATTCTCTCATGGGAACTGTTCTCTCTAACTGGACAGTGGACTAACTTCCTACATGTAGGTTCTGGAAGTCCGAGTTGCTGAGTCACACAAGTGGTGACTGTCTGTGGAGAAGGCCCACAAATGCCTGCTGCTGAGGTGCTCAAAGCTGGCCTGACGCCCTCTCCTTCTGGGTTAGAGCTTCCTAGGATTCTGCCATAACTCGTATCTTTCCAAGAAATCACCTGTTTTTTCTTAAACTTTTCCAAATTGGGCTCTTAACTATTCTAGAAGAACAGTCATGAAAGCGTATGGTGGGGAATTTGACCACATCCCCAAGGAATTCTTCTAAAGGATGGACAAAAGCTGACTCAGGTGAAGAGAGGACAGGAGAGAACAAGAAGTGAGATAGCTCTATGTTTGATATGACACGGATTTGATATTTCCAAAATTGGGACATAAAGGGAAAAGGCAAAGCATTATTCTGCAAACCTTATGGGTTGTTTCACAGTAGACAATAGCAGATGGGGCAAGTTCTTCTTTAGAGAGGGATCAAAGTTAATGATTGCAGGGAGAAAGATACAGTCAGAAAATCACTGTGTGCCTCCTCTAATGAAATTATAGATGCAAGCAATGAAGAATGAATGGCCTCTAAAGTCAGCAGGGAACAGTTGATGGGGAGTGTTCTACTGGATGGTTGGGCTGACCACACCTGAATCACTGCTCAATCTTGGTGTGACTTAGAGTCAGGCAACCAGACCTGAGTGCACCTCCTCATGAGATGCGATAGGAAATACACAGCCCCACCTTTGAAGTACTTCTGCCTCCAACTGAATTGAATCTGAATGTCAACAAATTTTTGGATTTAACCACCAGTTCACAAGTAATATGGGGTATGTTAAATATGAAATGAGCAACAATGATTAATCAACCAAAATCAGATTGTGAGAAATTCCATGGGAAAATTGTCCCAACATCTTTGACAAATAAATGGCAGGAATAAAATGGGGAGGAGAGGTAAATTGTTGAAGTATAAAAGAGCCTTGAGGCTTAACAAATGCATTGTCTGGACCTAGTTTGAACCCTGCCTTGAACAAACTGATTGTGAAAATACATTAGTAAGACAGTTGGGGAAAAATTTCTTTTTCAAAGATATAATTTATTTTTATGAGAGAGAAAGAGAGTGCGTGCAGGGTTTAGGAGGGGCAGAGGGGGAGGGAGAAGGAGAAGGAAAGAATCTCAAGCAGAATCTGTGTCGAGTGTGGAGCCCCACATAGGGCTTGAGACCACGAACCTGAGATTATGACCTGAGCCGAAACCAAGAATCTGACGCTTAACTGACTGAACCACCCAGGTGCCCCAACAGTTGGGAAAATTTAAACACTGACTCTATATTTGATAATATTAAAGCAACTTTTTTTTTAAGGAGAAGTTAATAAATATGTTGTGGTAATGTTTAAAAAAAGAAAAGAATTTTTATCTCCTAGAGTACATCCTAAAATATTTCAGGTGGAACCTTATGTTTTCTATATAACATTACAATGTATTGAAAGTGACAGCGGTTAAAATTATGTGGTGCTAACATTTGAATAGAGACATCAGTGGACTAGAACAACATGAAGTCCAGACTTCATGGCTATAAAGAAGTGGAGTCGGAGGGATGGGTGGGCAGGGTATCGCTAAGACAGAAATCATCAAATATTTATAATTGTTAAAGCTGGATGACAAGAAGTCATTCTATTCTGCATGTAAAGTCAACTTGTGTGTGTTCGAATATTTTGACAATAAAAATGACTTTGGGGGAAACTGGGTAACATTCCTCACATCCTACCCTGGGATAAATAAATCTTATCTGTAAAAACTGAAACCAAAAAGCACTGGAAGAAACCAGGGGAGGATTGTTTTCATAACCTCAAAAATGTGGCCGGATTCTCTAAGGATAATAGATTCCTATTTGTCTTCTGATGTGACTGCATTCCATTTGTTCATATCTTATTAATGCTCTGTTTCTATCATACAGGATGTTTGATGGCAGTTTACTTTTCTATGCCAGGTTTTACTTCTCTTTGTCAGGTTTTCACATTAGGCTTAGGGCACCTCCATAAAGTGAACGGTGACGTTTCCCATCTTTGCTGAAACTCGGGATTAAAGTACATTATTTTGGAGACAGTTCTCCAGCCACTGGTTTGTGGGTATCCGATGAGCTGCTGAGTGTGCACACGTGTGTTTTTCCCCCCTCTTTCAGTATCATGATGAGTTGATGAATTTTTATTGATTCAATGCATTTCAATCTTCCCTTGAAGTTGGGTCCTGTGTCTTTGACATTAATCTCAAAGTTTCTGATAGTTTCCTCGCTTTCTGATGTAAGACCTTTGAGGCTCATCCTATACTTTTCCCGCCCCGGGCCTGTAAACAGCCGTTTCTCCAAGAAGCCCTAGTTCCTTTTAGTGAGAAATAGTCTCTGGAGACCACAGAATGGATACCAGGTATCCTCAAAGCTACTGTTGTCATTTCTTCAAGGCCTTTCCAGTTTAGAGCTAGGAAATACTTACATTTAATTTCCCAAAAAGAGAAATACCTACTGGGTTCATAGTTATCTTCCAATTCAAATTAAATGTCTCATGGCCTTCACTTCTGGATTTTTATGCTTGTATCTTTTCCCTCTTATATCAAATACCTTGGTTCCTCGTTAACATATTTATGTTATATACACACAGGCATACAAATACATACTATGTAGACATATACAGCTGAATAATATGTCAACTTGGCTAAACAGAACTACATTTTCCAGAATTCCCTTCCCAGTAGATCTCAGCCCAAGGCTGGACACAGGAGAAATTTGCAAGAAATTTTGAAGTAGTCTTGCTTGTCTCTGACAGTCAGTGTAGACCAGGCCCTGTTGGAGCTCGAGCACATTTATGTGAATCTGCCAGCTCATCTCTTATGGGCAGAGTCCTCCAGGGCCTGGGGAATCTGTCTGGGTGCCAGGTATGAGGGGAAGAGGGTTTGAGGGAGTCCCTAACACCCCCATTCCCCATGTGTCTTTCTTGCCTGACCACAGCCCTGTGATGTCAGGCTTAAAACCAGGTGCAGAATAAAGACTTGAATTGTGGTTGGTTAACCAGCTCCCACAGTTGTGTATGGTCTAGTCCCTAGACATGAATTCTTTATTCTACAGCATTTCTAGTGGTTCTGCTCCTCTGATTGAGTCCTGCCTGGTACATATGTACACATAGCATACGTATATAGGTGTATATATATGTATATGTACATGCATGTGTGTATAAGCATGTATGTATATATCCTACTATGTGTATGAAATAATTTTAAAACAATGCTAAAATTATCACTGTCGATATCAATTTTAAGAGTTGTGATACTTTTTGTCTCCAAAATTATGTACTGAAGGGGCGCCTAGGTGACTCATTTGGTTGAATGTCTGCCTTTGGCTTGGGTCATGATCTGAGCGTCCTGGGATGGAGCCCCTCATCGGGCTCCCTGCTCAGTGGGGAGTCTGCTTGTCTTTCTCCCTCTGCCCCTCCCCCTTGCTCTTACTCATACTCTTTCTCTAAAATAAATATAAAATCTTTTAAAAAAATTGTGTATTGAATAACACATCTTTCCTCTGTGATTTGAAATGCCACTAGTTTCCTATACTAAATTTTCATATTTCTTTGAGTCTAGTCTGGACTTCATGATGTTCCAGTCCATTGATCTCTCTATTCAAGTGTCAGTACCACACAATTTTAATCACTGTAGCTCTTTAATACATTTTAATATCTGATAGGACCACCCTCCTCTCAATTTTTTTTTATTTTTTCAGATTTTTCTGGCCATTAATGTTTGTCTTTCCTATGAGATTTAGAATCTATAGTTTACTTTTTATTTTTAAAGGATTTTATTTATTTATTTGAGAGAGAGAGAGAGAACAAGCAGGGGGAGAGGCAGAGGGAGAGGAAGAGGGAGAAGCAGAATCCCCACTGAGCAAGGAGCCCCACGTGGGGCTCAATCCCATGACCGTGGGATCCTGACCTGAGCCAAAGGCAGACACTTCACCGGCTGAGCCACCCAGGTGCCCCAGATAGTTTGCTTTTAAATAATCCTGTTCATATTTTTATTGGTTATGTAAATTAAAAAAAATATTATATTTATTTATTTGTCAGAGATAGAGAGAGCACAAGCAGGGGGAGTGGTAGGTAGAGAGAGAAGCAGTCTCCCTGCTGAGCAAGGAGCCAGATGCGGGACTTGACCCCTGGACCCTGGGGTCACGACCTGAGCTGAAAGCAGTCGCTTAACTGACTGAGCCACCCAGGCGTCCCTGGTTATATAAGTTTTGATCATTTATGTTTTTTAAGAAAAGTATGCCATACGTGTAAAAAAAAATTTTTTTTCACAGAAATCTCACACATTAACTGTGGTTATATTGCCTGAATCTCTCTTAATGAAATGGTGTTCAATCACTTGTTTTCTTGTTTACATTAATCTGTCCACAAATTCTTTCTTTCAGAACTCTTATATTTGTCTATCAAATGTATAGCTTTATGTTTTCTAATTTACTCATTTTTGCTTTCGGCTGTATAATTTCCTTCCTTTGTTCTCCCTAGAGAACAAGAAATTAGAAGAAAAAGTGATTATCTATGAGAAATATCTGTGCAATTTTAAGGAAAAGTATTTTTTCCATTCATTCACTGAATAAAATTTAACTGTTTTTTTTAGATTTTATTTATTTGAGAGAGAGAGGGCATGAGCAGGGGGGAGGGGTAGGGGCAGAGAGAGAGGGAGAAGCAGACTCCCTGCTGAGCAGGGAGACTGATGCTGGACTCAATCCCAGGATCAGGCCTGGGATCATGACCTGAGCCGAACACAGACGCTTAACTGAGCCACCCAGGCGCCCCTAAAATTTAGTGTTCTGAATTAGATGCTAAACAAGAGGGAAATTAAAATATCCTTTTTATAGTGAAATAGAAATATTCCAGCATGTAAATACTATCAAATTCACAAGAATGCTTTTCTGGAAATTCTAAACCTAAATTGGCAGGCCCTGCCTTTTCTCCGGCTCCATTCATCGTCACCTGGATGGGTTCCCTAGTTATGACCTCTGCACCTTTAATGGAATGACTGAGTTCTTAGAACTGCAGTTAATACTTTACAGGTATTGTTCTGAGATGCCTTAGTCATGGCTTTCTCACACCGGTGTCTCGGGGCCTGCACCACCTCTAACCACGCCCTCGTCAGCGGAGAGGCCTTCGACTCCACTGGTTCTCTGGCTACCGGTGAAAGGTAGTTAGATATCAACAAACACAAACCTCCCATCCAAATGGCTCTCTCTCGCCTCTGTGTAAGTATCATGCTATTTAGTATACACTTCTTGATGCAATTTAATTATCTCTCTTATGTGTAGTAAATGGATGTCAACCAGAAATAAAATTTCATGCTGGAGCAGTAAAAGAAGTTCCTTTCATCTCTGAGTTTCTATAACACAGATGTTTCCTTTTCATTGCTTAATAGGAGAATAGTGGATCTAGAAGGGCCTGTTAGCTTCGGGTCACTGCCATCTAATGTCAGAGGTTAGAAACCACGCAGGGGCGGGTCTAACCGCTCTGCAGAGGAAGAGCCAGTGAACTGCCCAAGGACATGGGGAATTTGGGGAAGAAGGTGCTTCCAGCCTCCGCTCTTCCCGTAAGGTCTCATTCCCTCCTCTGCAAAAGCAGGGCAATCACAGCAGTGGGCGATGCTATCATTGTGAGGACTAGAGGGGTAAGTATAGACAGTGCTGAGTGCCATAACTGCTATATCACATTTGGTAAGTGTAGGCTTACATTTTTGCAACATTCGTAGACACGTGAATACCTAGGATCGTCAACACTTCTGTGGTTGCGGTGTCCCTGGATTCCTAGAATTAGATGGTAAAGAAAACAGAGCAGTCTTGGGTTGCAGAACTTTAGGTACTTTTAACTTATCTCATGAAACCGATGGGCTGGCCACAGCATTTCCACCTGAGAGATGGTAGCGGTTAGCCATCCGGGTGAAATCAGAGCAGTATTTCATAAACCCCCACTTTTCACTTATGTATCAGATCTAGTGCACATCATTTACGACGGCATAGATTTTATTCAGTTTTGTGGGTTATCTGTGGGGAGATGCTGTGAAGATTCTAGGGGACTTAACGCCCTCGTGATGCAACTGTTTGCTTCCACCGCTGGACATCATCTCGGTGATTTCTCTGGAAATGATTCCAAGCAGCAAACTTATTTTTAACTAAAGCTTAAAATAAATTGAGCCCTGGCCCATTAATTTCATTTCCTATGCTCCTCCTCCTGCTCCAACATTAGGTCAGCAAGAGAATGTCAATATCTAGGGGACAGGGTCTTTACCTTGGGCTGTCTACTGATGACCTTTCAGTATTTATTGGATGGATAGCATTTGAAAGCCCCGATCAAGGATCAGTAGAATTTTGGGGTCCCAAGTTTTCCCCTTCAAAAATAACAGATAAGACCAAGGTCTATTGGGAATATGTGGGGAAAAATAAATTCCAGCTGGAAAAGGGAATTTTAGATGCCAGAAAGGGATACAAGTCCTATCCAAAATGATAAGTAGTGGGAGTGTGGCCCAGGGGGACTTGAACTAGCTTTGGACTACCAACTTCTCCTCCAACTGGTTACCCAGTGTGCTCACCTGATGCTGTTTGAATATCTTCTTTTTCCACAGAGATGAAACTTCAAAATAATTTGCAACTCATTTATGGCTGACTGGACATTGCCTGTGCCTCCTGTTTACATTGGATGGATAATCAATCTCGGTTGCTTGTCTCTGCAGCAGGGGTGGGGGCCGTGGGCAGTGAATTTGGTAAATATACCACCAAGGGGGAAAATCTCTACTGTGTCTCCTTGAAATTCTACTCTCAGAATACTTCTGTACTCTCAGTGCTACTTTGCTTCTGATACTTCTGGTCACCAAACATGTGGGTGTTTTTCTCACCAGCTAGGTGTCCCACAATTTAACTCAATTCTGGCACTATCTTCCTGGAGACAGCATCAGATTCCACAGGTGAAGGGCTCGGTCCTGTAAGACTCCCGGACTTCGGATGCCAACTATAAGTCCAGGTTGTCACCTTGTGCTTCTGACCTACCAGCTCTATATCCGAAGTTCCTATGACCACCTCCTGGGGTTTGATCATGGGCTAAAATGGCTCACAAAACTCCTGGTAACACTTCACTTACTACTGTTGATTTATTACAAAGAATATTTCAAAAGATACGAATGAACATCCAGATGGAAGAAATGTGGAGGGCAATGTGTGTGGGGAGAGGCACAGAGCTTCCATGCCCTCTTCAGGCACAATGCTTCAGCCCAGAAACTCTGGGGAACCCTGGGCTTTGAGGTTTTATGGAGGTTTCATTACATAAGCATGCTTGATTAAATCACTGGCCATTGGTGATTAAGTCAACGTCCAGCCCCTGATGGTTCCACCCTTCTAATGGCATGGTTGGTTCCCCTGGCAACCAGCCCCATCCTGTGGCTGGTTATCTAGGGGCTTTCCAAAATGTGCCTCACTAACATAAACTCAGATGCAGTTGACAGGGTCAACCAGAAGGGTCTAACAGAAGACTCATACCTTTATGGCTCTTATTACTTAGGAAATTCAAAGGGTTTTAAAAGCTCTGTGCCAGGAACAGGGACAAAGACCAAATACATACTTCTTATTACAAATAACAACATCACGACCACGATTTTTTTTAGCTTTTGTTTTTTTATTTTTTATTTTTTTAATTTTTTAAATAATTTTTATTTTGTTATATTAGTCACCATACAGTACATCCTCAGTTTTTGATGCACTGTTCCATGATTCATTATTTGCGTATAACACCCAGTGCACCAGCCACAATTTTTTAATCCATTCACCTGTTGATGGACTTTGGACTATTTCCAATTTGAGGCAATTATAAATAAAGTGCTATAAGGGGCGCCTGGGTGGCTCAGTCAGTTGAGCATCTGATTCTTGGTTTTGGCTCAGGTCATGATCTCAGGGTCATGAGATCAGGCCCCAGGTGGGGCTCTGTGCTCAGTGGGAGTCTGTTTGGGATTCTTTCTCACTCCCTCCCTCTCCCGCTGCCCCTCCCCCACCTCTTCTTGTGCCCTCTCTCTAAAATAAATAAATAAAACTTAAAAAAACCCTAAAGTGTTAAACATATGTTTTCATTCCTTTTGGTGTTTAAGAATAAATTGTCTGTATCATATGACAGGTAAATGTTAAACCTTTTAAGAAACCGCAAAACTTTTCTCCCAAAGGGTGTAACATTTTGCGTTCCCACTGGTAGCGTATGAGGGTTTCACCATCCCTTGGAATGATCAGTCTTAATTTGGGTCAATCTAATAGGTGAGTAGAGGTATCTTACTGGGGTTTTAATTTTCATTTCCCTAATGTGTAATGATGTTATATATCTTTCAATGTGCTTTTTTGCTATTCAAATCTTCTTTGGTAAATGCTTATTCAGATCATTTGCCCATCCTAAAATTGTTTGTTTTCTTATTACTGAGTTTTCAGAGTTCTTGATGTGTACTACATACAAGTCATTTATCAGATACATGATTTACAAATATTTTCTCCCATTCTGTGGCTTGTCCTTTCATTTGCTTGACAGTGTCTTTTGAAGAACAGACATTTTTAATTTTGAAAAAAAAATAACATTAATTTTTCTTTAGTAGGTCATGCCTTTGGGGTGGTATCACAAAACCTTTACTAACCCAAGGTCACAAGAGTTGTCTTCTGTTTGTTCCTAGATGTTCAGTAATTTTAGCATTTACATTCAGGTCTATGGCCTATTTTGAGTAAATTTTTGCATGTGGTTTGAAGTATGAAACAAAGTTCTTTTTTTCATATGAATATTCAACTGTTTCGATACCATTTGTTGAACAATTTTTTTTTCTGTGAATGGTCTTGGTATCTTTGTCAAAAATCAGGTGTTCATATATGCATGGGTCTCTTTCTGGACTCCCTATTTTATTCTACTGAACTATTGTCTACATGCCAATGCTATGCTGTTTTGATCACTGTAGCTATAAAAGAAGTCTTCAAGTCAAGTAGTGATCAGCCTCCAAGTTTCTTTTTCTTTTTCAAAAATGTTTTGTCTACATGGGTATTTCCATGTGAATTTTAGAATCATCTTGTCAATTTCTACAAAAAAGTCTACCAAGAATTTGATTTGGATTATGTTAAACCTATAAATCAATTTATGGAGGATTGACATCTTAACAATATTGAGTCAGTCAGTGAACAAAGTATATCTCTTCATTTATTTAGGTCTTATTTAATGTTTTATCATTTTGTGTATAGGTCTTGCACATCTTTTGTCAGATTTATTCTTAAGAATTCCATAATTGTTTATGTTATTGTTAATGATATTTTTTAAAAAATATTTATTTATTTATTTGTCAGAGAGAGAGTGCACAAGCAGGGGGAGCATCAGGCAGAGGAAGAAGCAGGTTCCTTGATGTGGGACTCGATCCCAGGACCCTGGAGATCATGACCTGAGCCAAAGGCAGCTGCTTAACCAACTGAGCCACCCAGGCACCCCTGGAACTGATTTTCTAATATTAATCTTGTATTTTGCAACCCTGGTAAACATATTTACTAGTTTTAGTAGATTTCTTCTAATTTTCTACACAGATGATCAAGTCATCTATAAAGAAAGAGTTTTACTTGTTCTTCTTCAATCTGGTTATGCTTAGTTTTATTTTATATTTTTCTATTATCACACTGGCTTGAATCTCAATATATTTGTTGAATAAAAGTTGTAAAAGCATAAATCCTTGTTTTGTCCATAATCTTAGGCAGAAAGACTTCAGTTTTTCACCATTAAGTATAATGTTAGCTGTAGGTTTTTGTAGATGCTTTTTATTAGGTTGAAGATACTTCCTTCTATTTCTAGTTTATGAAAAATTTCTTTTTTTATCAGGAATGGATATGATATATTATTATTTGAAGGTGGACTATGGTGAGCTAAATATGTCAAGTTGGTTGACTATGTTTTTCAGGTCTTCCATCTCCTTATGAATTTTCTGTTTACTTTTCTACCGATTATTGAGGATTGTTGGAATCTCTGACAGATTGGTCTGTTTCTCCTTGCAATTCTGTCAGTCTGTATTTCATGTATTTTTCAGCTCAATTATTATGTGCCTAAACATTTAACATTATTTTGTCCTCCTTATGAATTGACCCTTTTATCATTATGAAATGTCCTTCTTTTTCTCTGGTAATATTCTTTGCTCTAAAATCTACTTTGATATTGATATAGCCACTCCATCTTTCTTTTGACTAGCATAGCATATATTTTTCCATGATTTTACTTTTAACTCTCTGCATTTTTATATTTAAAGTGTGTTTGTTATAGGCAGCATGCAGTTGTATCTTGTTTTTTTTTTAATCCAACCTGAAAATCTCTGCCTTTGAATTAGAGTATTTAGACCATTCACATTTAATGTGATTATTGAAATGATTTGGTGAGATGTATTGTGTTGCTATTTGTTTTCTATTTGACTCATTTTTCTTTGTTCCTTCTCCCTTTCTCTTCTTCTTTCTTTTGAATTAACTGAGTATTTTTTATGATTCCATTTGAGACCCTTTTGATGACTTATTACCTGTATCTCTTATATTATTTAAGTAATTGCTTTAGAGTTTATAGGCTACATCTTTAACTTATCACGATCTACCTTCAAGTGATATTATATCACTGCATGTATAGTATTACAATACTGTACTTCTGTTTCTCCCCTCTCAACTTTTGTGCTGTTGTTGTTACACATTTTGCTCTTATATATGTTATATTCTCTGTAGTACATTGTTCCCATTTTGTGCAAATATATTAAAATATATTTAAGTAGTAAGAAAACATTAGATATTTACTCATATAATAAACCATGTTTGGTGTTCTTCATTCCTTCGTGTAGATCCAAATTTCTACCTGGCATCAGTTTGGGTTTTTTTTTTTTAACCTTAAAAAAACTTTTTATTATGAAAAATTTCAGAGTATCAAAAAATATGGAGAACAGTGTAGTGAAGCCCTATGTATCCATTACCCAGCTTCAGTGATTACTGAACATTTTGGTACCATTTATGGTTTCTAGTATTTGTATGTTATACATTAAAACAAGTGAACAAAATTATGAAAATAAAATACACATGTTTAAATCATACTGCAGAACGATAGAGACACAATCTTTGGGTTGGGACCTGGGAATCTGATTTTAACCAGCTTCTTGCCTACCTGGTATCATTCATTGCCTGAATCCAGGGTCTTGAAATGTTTCTTGATCTAGCTTTTTTCGGGGAAGGGGCAAGGGTTGTTTTAGGCAGGAATATAAATCAGGTACCTGTTACTCCATTTTGGCCAGAAACAGAAATCTAGAACTGCCTTTTTAAGTTCTAGATTTCTTTCTAAATCCAGTAAGTGAAACTGTGTTAGATCTACATACCAATAACAAAATAAGAAAGTATACATAGTGAGGTTCCTTTATGTATAAGTAGGAAAAGCATCTGGTCACACCCATTATTTAAAGACATCAAATATCAAGTGCAAATGGCTGCCTCAGATAAATTCTAACTTCTCCCAATAGGTTGTGCTCCATTGAAAGAACTGCGCAGCCTAAGTAAGAAAAGGGATATAGTGATTAGTTAGAACATTCAGGAAGAATATGCATAACTGTCCCAAATTTCTTTTTCACTTGTGATGTTCCCTCTCTCTCTCTCTCTCTCTCTCTATTTCTCAATCTCTCTCTCGACCCCTCTCTATCCTTCCATCTCCCCACGCCCTGCCTCCCTCCCTCTAAAATTATAATATCTGGAACTGGCTTTAGAGCAAAAAGGGGAACTAGTTAAAGTGTTTATGTTAGTAGCTGAAAATTTGGTTTTACATAAAGAGTACCTCTTTAAGTAAAATAATAAAATGAAAGAATAACATATTCAGTATTTCAAAATGTTCCTGTTTCAAAACCCAAACAAAAGTCTCTGAACATTCAACTTTCATAGCTCTGTTTTTACCAGACACTGGAAAACATTGAAACCACACCAATCCTTCAGAAATGTGTTCCTAACCACAACTCCATGTAGGCAGACAAACAGAATTTAGGTCAGTTCCTGGAAAAGAAAGGCTTAGGAGTCACATTTAACTATTTCATGTCTTTGTTCATTTGCTCTCCATCTGTTTCTCTTCTTCGGAGGTCATGAAGGCCAAATGTCACAATGTCAGTTCTCTTCCCACCTCTGCTCTGATTGTATGTTTGGGTTCTCACTGGTCTGCCTGATTTCCTGGAGGCCTCCATCTGGCTCCTTATCCCTTCCCAACGATGTCCAGAAAAATTTGGTCTCCCTCGGTTCGTTCCTTCCATGATGACCCAATTCAATCTGAGACAGAGGCTGTTAAATAGACAAACTGTTCTCTTTGTGCTGAACTTTGGGACTCCTCTCCTATTGTTCCTGATTCTTGGTGCTCTCTTCTCTCTGCTCTAAGTGCCCCATTCTAGAGGCTGATGCCTTGTTCCAGCACAGTCAGCCCGCAGTGCAGGGGCAGTTGAGGTCCAGCCTCTCAGTTTGTGTGTGGATATCACTTTAGTAGGTGGAGTTCAGGGGTGGTGTGTTGGTCAGGACCTGCCACATAGATGGGACAGGCAGAAACATCCAGCAGCACGTAGACCAAAAGAAGAAATCCGATGTGCTGACAGAAGCAAAAGGGCAGGTCCAGATGACTTTGCTCTTCCAAGTTCAGTCCCTTCCCGAGTCTTACATGTGTTTTCTATTGGCTATCCTTGAAGCTGTTCAATCAATATCTCCCTCTAATTACCAATTTTTTTCAGGCCTAAGTGAGCTCCATAGCTGGCTCCTATTACATGACACAAAACTGCTCCCAGATCTGTTTCACTCCAGTGGATTATTTTAAAAAATTATGCTAATTCCTTGGGGGATGTAAATGATGTAGTAATTTTTATATTTTGAAAGTTATGTGCTAGACAGGTGTTGTCCAATAGGTATATAATGTGAACCACATATGTAATTTTAAATGATCTAGTAGCTACATTTGAAAAAGTACAAAGAAACAGGTTAAATTTATTTTAATAATGTATTTTATTTAACCCACTATATCCAAGATATTATCACTTAACATGCAATCAATAAAAAAGTTAATGAGATATTTTGAGTTCCTTTTCTCATACAAAGTCCTCAAAATTTTGTGAATTTCATGCTTATAGCATATCTCAGTTTGGGTCAGCCATATTTCACACGCTCAACAGCTGCACGTGGTTAGTGGCTGTTGGACAGTTCTGTTGGCTTTACCTAATGGGAATGGATCTATGAGTGGCTCAGGTGGTTAAGCATCTGACTCTTGATTTAGGCTCAGGTCATGATCTCAGGGTCATGAGATGGCGCCCCAGGTTGCGTTCTGTGCTTAGCGTGGAGTCTTGTCCCTCTCCCTCTGCTTGTCCCCCCCACTTGTGCTCTCTCTCTCAAATAATTAAATAGATAAAATATTAATAAAATAAAATGCCATAGTGAACTGATAGACATGATTTCAGGGGAAGTGGGGCCCTTAGGGTGACTTTCCTATGATACCAATAGTGCAAAGGATGGCACCTCTACTCCTTCATAAGGTGGGCTCTTTAATGAGAGGGGACCTCCAAAACTAAGACGATAACAGGATAGCAAGGAAGGTACTCATTATTGGCTCAAAAATTCTCAATTGCATTTCTATTGTTTAGGACTACGCTAAGACCTGAAGTTATAAAAACAAACATTTTCCAGGTTCTTGGATATTACTGTCTCCTGAGGGAGAGACACACTCATCAGAATCGTACAGATATAAGTGTTATGGAGGAAAGGAAGTCAGAGTGATGAGAGAAGATCCTGGGACTTGATGTAGGTGGAGTTGGGGAAAGCTTCTTTGGGACAAGGATGTTTGAGCTGAGATTTGAAAGATGTGTAGGTGGTTGCAGACCACAAAGAGAGGGAACCATCTCAGGAGAAGAGAGAGGATGTGCAAAGGCAGCACAAAGGGCGTGGTATGCACTTTGGGGTGGGAGAGGACCTCCAGGACTGAAGTGTGAGATGGATGAGGGTGGTGCAGTATGGGGCAGAGATGTGGGCAAGGGCCAGATCATACACGGTGTGTTAGACCAGATTACAAATGTTGGTCTTTATCCCAAGAGCAATGGGAAATCATTGCTGGGTTTTAAGCAAGGGATATGATGTAATCAGGTTTCAGTTTTGAAAGTCATTCCAATTACAGTGTGGAAAGTGTCCCGAGGAGGGCAAGAGGTGTCTGTGAGGAGACCACTCAGGATCCTAGTGCAGGAATCCTAAACAGGAGACCATGGTGGCCCACATTCCAGTGGTGGTAATAGAGATGCAGATAAGTGGATGACCTTGAATTATGTCAGGAAGGTACAAAAGACAAATCATTGTAGAGGAGATTAGGAGAAGCTTCCAAACATTGTGCTAGGACGAGCATAAAGGAGACTTGGAGAAAGGATCATGTAGAATTTAGGGGTCCAAGAGACATGCAAGGTAAAATATCAGGTAGGTCATTAGATATAAGAGTCTGAAGGTCAGAGGAAAGGTCAACACTGAAGATGATTTTTTTCTTTTCTATTTTAAATTTAAATTTTAGTTGGTTAACATACAGTGCAATATTGGTTTCTGGAATAGAATTCAATGATTCATCGCTTACATAAACCCCTCAGTACTCATCATAAGTGCCCTCCTTAATACCCATCATCCGTCTAGCCCATTCCCCATTCACCTCCCTCCATCAAACCTGTTTGTTCTCTATCATTAAAAATCTCATGGTTTGTTTCCCTCTCTCCTTTTTTTTCTTTTCCCCCTTCCCATATGTTCATCTGTTTTCTTTCTTAAATTCCACATATGAGTAAGATAGTATGGTATTTGTCTTTCTCTGACTGACTTATTTCACTTAGCATAATATACTCTGGCTCCATCCACTTCATTGCAAATGGCAAGATTTCATTCTTTTTGATGGATGAGTAGCAATCTACACATTTAATGCAATCCCTATCAGAATACCACCAGCATTTTTCACAGAGCTGGAGCAAACAGTCCTAAAATTTGTAGATACCACAAAAAACCCCAAATAGCCAAAGCAATTCTGAAGAAGAAAACAAAACTGGAGGCATCACGATTCTGGATTTTAAGCTCTTTTACAAAGCTGTAGTCATCAAGACACATAGCTCAATGGAACAGAATAGAAAACCTAGAAATGGACCCACAACTATATGGTCAATCAATCCTTAACAAAGCAGGAAAGAATATCCTGTGGAAAAAAGACAGTCTCTTCAACAAAATGGTGTTGGGAATACTGGACAGCCACATGCAGAAGAATGAAACCGGACCACTTTCTTATACTCCATACAGAAAATTAGATTCAAAATGGATGAAAGACCTAAATGTGAGATGAGAAACCATCAAAATCCTAGAGAAGAACACAGGCAGAAACCTCTTTGACCTCATCTGTAGCAACTTTTTACTAGACACATCGCTGGAGGCAAGGCAAACAAAAGCAAAAATGAACTATTGGGACTTCATCAAGATAAACAGCTTCTGCACAGTGAAGGAAACAATCAACAAAACTAAAGGCAGCTTACAGAATAGGAGAAGATATTTGCAAACAACCATTAAAGGGTTAGTATCCAAAATCTATAAAGAACTTATAAAACTAAACACCCAAAAAACAAATAACCCAGTTAAGAAATGAACAGAAGACACGAATAGACAATTTTCCAAAGAAGACATCCAGATGGCTAACAGACATATGAAAAGATGCTCATAATCTCTGATCATCAGGGAAAAGCAAACCAAAACCATGATGAGCAACCATCTCACACCTGTCAGAATGGCTAAAATTAACAACACAAGAAACAACAGGTGTTGGCAAGGATGAGGAGAAAGGGGAACCCTCTTGCATTGTTGGCAAGAATGCAAACTGTTGCAGCCACTCTGGAGAACAGTATGGAAATTTCTCAAAAAATTAAAAGTAGAACTACCCTACAACCCAGGGATTGCACTACTAGGTATTTACCCAAGGGATATAAAAATACAGATTCAGGAGTGCCTGGGTGGCTCAGATGGTTATGTCTGCTTTCGGCTCAGGTCATGATCCCAGCATCCTGGAATCAAGTCTCACATTGGTCTCCCTGCTCAGCGGGGAGCCTGTTTCTCCCTCTCCCTCTACTGTTACCCCTGTGTGCTCTGTCAAATAAATAAATAAAATCTTAAAAAAAATACAGATTCAAAAGGGTACATGCACCCCAATATTTATAGCAGCATTATCAACTTGGAGAGAGCCCAAATGTCCATTGACTGATGAACGGGTAAAGAAGATGTGGTATAGATATAATGGAATATTACTCAGCCATGAGGATGATTTTGAAATCATCTGTGCACATTCCATTCTCCAGCCTCCCAGGCCTTTACTTCCTCAGAGATGTTATACTTGTTGTGACCTGCCTTTGTGTATGTTACTCCATCTGCCCGCAAACCCTTCTCACCTTCCCCTTTGCATAGTGACCCCCTACTTTTCCTTAATGCTAGTTCAACTGTCACTTCCTCGGGGTTAACTTTCCTGACTCCCATGCCTATAATAAACCTGTACAGCACCATACACCTATCTCACCTTTGTGGCACTTGCAGCAATTACCAATTGCGATCTTTCATGTATTTGCATTCTTATTTGATTAACAACGCTTTCTGTCACTAGAATATAAGAACAGGACCAAGTCTTGTCTTATCTTTCCTTTCCTTTCCTTTCCTTTCCTTTCCTTTCCTTTCCTTTCCTTTCCTTTCCTTTTTTTTTTTTTATTAGATAGACTTTATTTCTTAGAGCAGTTTTCAGTTCATGGAAAAATAGAGCAGAAAGTGCAAAGAGTTCCTATACATACCTTGCCTCTTCACCACACACAGACTTCCCACTATCAACATCCTGCACCTGAGCAGTACCTTTGTTACAATCACTGAATGAACAGACACCTCATTATATCCTAAGTACATAGTTTGCATTAGGATTCACTCTTGGCATTGCACATCTTTTGGGCTTTGACAAATGTATAACGACATGTATCCACCATTACAGTATCATACAGAATAGTTTCACTGCCCTAAAAATCCTTTGTGCTCTACCTCACCCATTCATTCTTCCCTCTCCCCAACCCCTGGCAACCACTGATATTTTTCATGTCTTCATAGATTTGTCTTTAGCAGAATGTTATATTGTTGGAATCCTACAGTGTGGAGCCTTTTCAGTTGGCTTCCTTCACTTAGCAATATGCATTTAAGATTCCTTCATGTCTCTTTATGGCTTGAGAGCTCATTTCTTTTAGTGCTGAATAATATCGCATTATCTTGATGTGCCAGAGGTTACTTACCTATTCACCTACTGAAGGACATCTTGGTTGGTTCCAAATTTTGGCAATTATGAATAAAGCTGCTATAAATACCCAGATTTCTTGTGGGTGTGTTTTTAATTCCTTTGGGTAAACATTAAGGAGTGCAACTGCTGGATCATATGGTATGAGTATGCTTAGTTTTTAAGAAACCACCAAACTGTTTTCCAAAGTGGCTGCACCATTTTGAATTTTCATCAGCAATGAATGAGAGTTCCTCTTGCTCCACATCCTCACCAGCATTTGGTGTTGACAGTGTTTTGAATTTTGGTTGGTATTTTCAGTGGTATCTAATTGTTTTAATTTGCAATTCCCTTATATGATGTTGAGAATTTTTTCATATGCTTATTTGCCATGATCTTTGGTGAGGTGTGTACATTATTTTTTTAAAAAGATTTTATTTATTTATTTGAAAGAGAGAGAGAGAGAGAGCACAGAGTGGGGGAGTGTGAGAGGCAGAGGGAGAAGCAGACTCCCCACTGAGCAAGGAACCGGACCTGGGGCTTGATCCCTGAAATCATGACCCAAGCCAAAGTTAGACGCTTAACTGACTGAGCCACCCAGGTGCTCCAAGTAAATGCACATTAAAGGAATGAAGAATGAAAGCAAAATGTCAGGTAATTCAAGCTGCAGATAAAGATTAGTTATTGAAATAGATGGTATAAGAATGAGATGAGAAGAGAATATTTAGGACCAAGATTTTGAAGATTTCCCTCATTTAATGGCTGGATAGAAGAGACTAATCAAATGGCCATAGAGCAGAAGGAAAGAGGCTCAATCTCATTAGTCACTGGAGAAATGCAGATTAAAACCACTATGAAATTCTACTACATACCCACCAGAATGGTTAAAATTCTTGAAAAAGATACAAATATCAATTATTAGTAAGGATTTGGAGCAACCGGAATGCTCACACTCTGCTAGGGCAACTGTAAATCTAAACAAACAGCTTGGACAACTGTAGCAATCAGAATGCTCATACTCTACTGGGGAGCGTGTAAATTCATGCAACCAACTTGCAAAGCTGGTGGCATCAACCCAAACTGAATGTATTCATATTTTAAGATCTAGCAATTCCACTATTTGGTATATATCCATCAGGTTGATACATAGGACTTTATGATACTATTTATATTAATTTCAAAAACAGGCAAAACAAATCTATTGCATTAAAAGCTAGTATAGTCATTACCTTTGGGGAGAGGTAGTTACTTGGAAGAAGACCAAGATCGGGATGATTATAGGGTTCTGGTATTTCCTGATCTGGGTGTTGGTTATATGAGTGTGCTCAGTATGTGGTGATTCATCGAAGTGTTCACTTTATGGTTTCTGAGATTTTCTGTATGCATGTTTATACCCTAAAAAATTAAAAATGTATTTAGAAAGAAAAAGATACATCTGTTTGGAATCCTCCAAAAGGAAATAGTAAAGCTCTTTTACCATCTCTTCAGTGCCCCCAAAGAGTGAGTCTCTGGGCCATTACAAGAGCAAAGGAAACTGTTCATGAAAATTTGTCAAGCACTTAAAATGTTGATGTTTTACCTTGGAACCTAATACTGTTGTGAAGAAAAAACTTAAATGATGGTCACAGAATGATGAAAATATTGTAGAAATGGTCTAGGGTATTTAATGGTCATGAGCAAAAACACTTGGTCTTCCAAGTTGGGTTTTACTGTTTGTTCTTATCAATGTAAACTTTGTTAGCCAGGTCAATACATATAAATGAAATAATTTATTTGCCAGGACACTCACTCTGGTTTTTGTAAATTCATTATTGCTTATGAATATTAAAGTCATGAGTAGCTCTCAGATGAACTTGAGGTAATTGCTCAGAAATGCTGTGATGGTTTCTACCAGTTTCTACCACTGAAACAGGGTTGAACATGAAAAGTTGTCCATAGAACTGGTTAGTTTCTCATAAGCCCTCACTTACTCCCTGGATAAAGGCCACTCAGTGATTGTTAGTGCCTTGAATTGTGGAATTGGGGTAAAACAACCAAATCCTACACCAAGAAGAAGGAATTTGATAGTGTTAAGAGAACATCAAAATTCTGTTCAGAAGACATTGTACCTTAGTTCTGTTACTTACTGAGTGACTATGGATAATTACTAATTACACTTTCTGCAGCTCAGTGTCCTCAGCTATCCATGGGGATGATTCACTGGTTTGCTGGGAGGGATAATGACCTCATGTATTTGAAAGCGTTTAGATGTGGTGGGTGCTCAATAACATTCTCCTTGTTTCTTTCATGATAATTGAGAAATGAGGGGAAAAAAACCCATGTCTTATAATCTGTATTTTTTCAGTAAATAAACTTTGTGTTAATAGAGTTGTTGAATATACAATGTATTCCATGATATGATCCAGTGAAAAGTGCTTCAGCCTCAGAGTACCTTGGTTCAAATCCTACCTGCCATTTGCTAAGTATATCACCTTAAATAAGTTACTTACAGTATCTGAAATTTAGTTTTCTCATCGCAAAATTTTTACTAGATTCCCTATGGGCTATTGTGAGGGTTAATGGTGATGTATGTACTAGTCAGGGGTCTTGGTTTGCAAGTGAAACTCAACTGCACTCTGCCTAAACCACAAGAGGGGATTTATTGGCTCTTGTTGCCAAGTTCAGGCAAAGCAGAGATGATCTGTTCTTGGGGATAACTGCAACCTTGGACTTAGACACGTTAGTTCCATCTGTCTCTTGGATGAATGTTGGCTCTTCTTCTTCTTCTTCTTCTTTTCTTCTTCTTCTTCTTCTTCTTCTTCTTCTTCTTCTTCTTCTTCTTCTTCTTCTTCTTCTCCTCCTCCTCCTCCTCCTCCTCCTCCTCCTCCTCCTCCTCCTCCTTCTTCTTCTTCAAAGATTTTATTTATTTGGCAGAGAGAGACTGAGAGAGAGGGAATAGAAACAAGGGGAGAGGGAGAGGGAGAAGCAGGTTCCCCGCTCAGCAGGGAGTCTGATATGGGATTCGATCCCAGGACCCTGGGACCACGACCTGAGCCGAAGGCAGACACTTAACGACTGAGCCACACAGGCGCCTCAATGTTGGCACTTCTAATTCTTCTAAAACAGATACCAAGAAAGGGACCCAAACTTGGCTCTCCAGGCTTAAAATCTTAATTATAAATGCTGTCTCCTTGGAGAGTTTTCATGACACCTGACCATGTTTCCCAAAGATAAAGTTTGGCCTCATGCAAGCTCTCTTTTCTTCTACTGTGGGTGTTGGCATGGTCACCACAACTCTTTCCCATCTCTCTGAAATGGGAGAAATTGAAGCAACCTTGAGCTTTCTTGGACTGACTTGGATGCAGCAATTCTTTTCTACCTAAGGGTGAGTTCTTTCTCAAAAGATGCATTGGTGAGAGACTAAGATAGGGGTACATTTGGGAGGGTCTTGTTATTGGAGATTGGTCATCATCTCAGTGGATTCAGTCATGCTCCCACCCTTATCAGATAAATCCAAGTCAACCTGTTCATTTTTCTTTATGCATATGAGAAAAAATATTTACTTGTGTATATATTTATCTATTATTTATAAATGGATAGTAAATAGCTTTTCTACAAGATTATTAAAATCCTCAAAACTCTTGTTAATCTTTATTACTTATTATTCCTTGTAATAAACCATGATATTTAAAACACAAGCTTTGGGTCTAGGGAAAATGTGACTTTCAATCCTGGTTTTATCATTGACCAGCTGATATTTCAGGCTAACCTCTCATTTAGGCTTGGTTTCCCTAAAAAATTATCTCATATACTGTCCGATTTGTTCTAAGAATCTTATGAGGTATTAATAACCATAATCTGCGTAGAGACATCTGATGCATGTATGCTTGCCAATATTTTTGTTTTTCATCTGTATGTTCATTCTGGCCATGACCCTACTCTTCCAGAGAAGCAGATGTCCCAGACTCCTATAAGAAATCAGCAACATGTAAAAGAACAAAGCAAAGGCCGCCATCACAAAATACCATAGCCTGGGTGGCTTAAACAACAGAAATTTATTTTCTCACAGTTCTGGAGGTTAGAAGTGATACCAGGGTTTGGCCGATTCTGTTTCTGGTGAGGGCTTTTTTTCTGACTTGCAGACAACCCCCTGCTTGCTGCATCCTCACATATCCTTCCATTAGTGCATGCCCACAGAGAGAGAGAGTGAGTGAGCAAACTCTGTGGTGTCTCTTCCTATCCAATCAGGGTGCTACCCTTATGACTTTGCTTAACTATAATTACCCTTTCTGTGGGCCCTATCTCTAAATTCAGTCTCACTGGGATTAGGGCTTCAACATACAAATTTGGGGGAGGGCACAATTCAGTCCATAGCACAAAACAAAATTAACCTAAAATTGAATATAAATAGAAGCAAACATACCCAACTGTACATCAAATTACATAACAACAGAGGAAAAACAATTAACGCAATTAACTTTGAACTATGTGCTCTGATTGTATGATCTTAGTGGATTTGAGAACAAAAAGAACTGCAGAGACAACTTGAATTTGTTGCAGGAAATGTTCTAGGAAATGGTATTGGTTTAGCGATATTGAAACTATTTTCTCTACATTGTAGGATGGATATATTTTGTGTTGTTGGGAACCAGGGAAGGAAAAGGGAAAATAATCATGGTGGGGAGGTGAGAAAGAAAAGCGGTGGTTGTATTAGTATCATCTCATCTATATTTGCTTGTTCATTTAATTTAATCCATTGAAAGGGCCTATATGCTCTTTTTAATATCACTTAAACACTTAGCACCAAAATCTTGGTGTTTAAAAAAATCAGAGATCCTTAGAGAAATAGCTGACTGCAGGTCTGGGGCAGGAAAGTTGAAAGGTGAATCTGAAACCCT
Organism: Ursus arctos; assembly: GCF_023065955.2. Lineage (NCBI taxonomy): Eukaryota > Metazoa > Chordata > Mammalia > Carnivora > Ursidae > Ursus > Ursus arctos. The sequence continues at coordinate 56,316,816 of NW_026622841.1, forward strand.
TACTGTGTCAGATTACTTATTCAATATGGAGGGAAAAGTCGGTTTTACAATGGAGAAATCTGGCAGACACCATCTTAACTGAGTTAAGATCACCAGTATGGGATACATTTGCAACTGAGCTCCCTGCTCTGATGCAAGGAGAAAACTACAGCATCACCTTTGTAGTATTCTTGCCAAAATGCTTTACCGGCATCTAATTAAGGGAAAACAATCAGTCAAGTCCAGAATGTAGAAGACATTCAACTGGACAACTAGCTTTTTAAAAATGTCAAAAATCATGAAAGGTGGAATAAGGCATGAAACTGTGGGTTGTATATTTGATATTAATTAATTAATGCGATGACAAATTATTATAACAATTACTAATGTAGCAATATTATTAACTGTTTATCAAGTTGAATATCTTGAGAATAATAATATTGTTATAGTTTTACATGAGAATGTTTTTGTTTTTGGGAGATACATGCTGAAGTACTTAAGGGTGAAATGTGATGATTACTCTAATTTACTTTGAAATGGTACAGCCAAAAAAAAGTGTCATATATACATGTATTCACCATATATATATATGGTTTCTCTATACATAAATATATATATTTTATATTTATTTATATTTTATATTTATAATATATTATATATAATAAATAAAAACATTTATAAATGTATGTAAACATATTTATAAATATATATATATACACACACATAGTGAAGGTGGAGGGTATCTGAATGATTTGTTCAACTCTTTCAACATTTTGGTAGGTTCAAAAATTTTCAAAATAGAAAGTTTGAGGCAGAACTCCAATGTCTCTTTCAGTGTAACGCTATACATTTCCCCATTTAGCAGCAGCTCCTTGGTTAGAAAATTCAGGCTAGAAAATTCAGGCAAGTCAAGAGCGGTTCTAGAGGGAGACACGTTGCTTTCTTCTGCTTGTCCACATTAGGTGTTAGGACAGAATGCGAGGTTTGTTGGAAATAAAGTTCAGTCTTAGAGTCTAGAATCCATGGTGGGGCGGGGGCTTAAGGTCATGTACTTCATATATGAATAAGTCATGGCAGAAGGTGAGAAAGGAAAGCAGTTCCAGGCTCTTGGATTTCTGGAACAATATTAACAAACATACAAACAAGTAAACACACACACACACACACACACACAGAAGAACAAAACAAAACATGGAGGGAACTGATGTAAAGTTGCTAACTCCACATTTTGTCTAGTGAAGACTGACATAAAAAATTAAAAACTCATCCATTATTCCATATGTTATCACACTTGTGTCCCTAAAAATGTCATTTTAATGAAATAATAACCTCAAAGAAAAAAGGCAGTCAGGGCGGAAAGCTTTTTAAAAACCAGCTGCCTTCAGCCACGTGAACACACGCATTGTTCTTGGACACCGTGGACAAGCGAAGATGAGGCAGGCTGCTTGAATCGCTGGCTATGCCCTGGGGACCACCATGGAGTCCCACCACCTCCTGGTGGGGAGTCGCATCTGCCCCTTGGTGTTGCTTTGAGCCTCCAGGAGAGACAGGAGGACGGTTAAATCCTTACTCCAGAACGTATTCCACCCCAGACAACTCCTTGAAGACTGAGTCTCTCCTGTAGGTGAGCAAAAATGGGCTGCTCTGTGGCTTTTCCTCTTTGATGGCTACTTTGCCATCTGGAGGACATCAGAATTTAGCCAGTTCATTTTTTTCCTCCTCAAATGAGGGAAGGTATGAATCCAAAAAGAAATAAACTGTGCACCAGTCTTTCCCCCTCTTTTTGAAACGCCTGTGATATTTGAAGGTGGCTGTCTTGCCTTCACTCCTCTCTAGTTGTAGTGCACCAGTCTTTCGAACACCCTTCTTAATATGTTGGTTGGTTACCTGATTGGTTCGCTATTTCTTGAACTTCCGCTGGCTGCTAGGATCGGTGCTGTGCCAGTGTGTCTGTGGTCCTGAGAGCCTCCCTTCTGGTCACGGGTGCCTGCTTTGCCCTTCTGGGTCACCAGAATCTTGACTGGAATTGTCATTTGGAGTTGGGTTTGCCTGGAAGGATCTGTCTTCACTGCATTTCTTTGGGCTACAAGAAATGGAACCTCACTTCCCACTCACTTGAGCAAAGAAGGGGAATATGGTAAGTTTCATGGGTAGTTCAGAGATCCAAGTTAGGCAACGTGGATCACTCACAAGCAGCCTGACCCAGAAACTGGAGGGCTGACTGGAACACTGTCAGTCATTTCCTAGACTCTCTCTTCCTCTTGAAACATGGTCAAAACCCATTTGTCTCTCTACAAATTGGCTTCACACCCTCTTCTACCTCCTGGATGTGGCTCATGTTATATCACCTGGGTTTATATCACCTTCGTTCCAGTTGCACGTGGAGGCTGAATGGAATCTCAGGCCCTCAATTCCAAATTCCTGGAAGAGAATTTCATTGGTACATTTTCAACTAGATATCCACCTATGCCCATCTGTGGTCAAGTCAGTGGCCAGAGTTGGGTGGGTAGTAAAACAATAGCTGCCTGGCCCTCCGACCCCCAACCCCCCTTTTTTTTTTGGAAGAAGGAGCATTCCTTAGAGGAAAGTGTCTTTCTAAACTGGGCAGAATTTCTAAAAAAGCATCTGGTATAGGATTCTTTAATCTATTTAAGATTTTGTAAATATGGCAATAGTAATAAATGAGAAAAACTGACTCATTTCTGAACAAGCTGTGTTGAGTTTATCACCACTCAACTCAAACGTAAATACTGTCAGTAATCTATCACTCTCTTGCGAATTACAGCTGGGAGAATGATGTCTGTCCTGTCTCATTCTGCTCATTATGAACTTTTCTCCTGCTTGCTTAATATCTGCTGGGGCTTAATGTGCTGATCTCTGTTGATATGGGCCACGGACTAGGATTTTAAAAAAACAAATCTCAGGGTTTTCATAGACACTCCATCTGCAGCTCCTCAAAGTTCAGATTTTGAGTACTCATCAGTTGTTTTTATAGCTCTACTTAGTGTGTGTGTGTGTGCACGCGCACATGAATAAACCTACAAGGCTGGAATGTCGGAGGTTTGCTTTCCTTCAAAATGCTTTCCATCATGCGTGTTGAAGACCCTTATCAACCCAGCAGTGGGTTTCCCTTCTCTATCTCTTTCTTAGTTGAGCTCTGGGATCTCTGAGCTATGGCTCTGACACATTTACAGCAGGCTCTGACATTTGGCAGGGGAGAGCAGTTTTGAAGCTGAATATGGCCAAGTACGGCTCCTCAACTATGTAGAAGCCAGGCATTCCCAGACGGTTCTGGAGTGGTGCTTCCAAACACCTCCCTGGCTGAGTTCCTCCCATGCCCACTATATTTATAGTGGATTCCCAGCCAGAGCAATAAAATGAGAATACCTGACATCTGATAATAGACTTGTAAGCAAAAACAACAAAAACCCAAATAAGACCCCCAAAGTCCAAACATCCCTTCTATTACCACTATCATTCATAAAAGAAAGGGCATTTTTGGGCACCTGAGTGGCTCAGTCAGCAAAGCGTCTGACTCTTGATCTCTTGGCTTGGGTCTCTATCTTGGGGTCCTGAGTTCAAACCCCGCACTGGGCTCCACGCTGGGCATGGAGCCTACTTTTTAAAAAAAAGAAAGGACATTTTAATACCCACAAAAATAGGAAAGTCATAACTTCAGGACAATACACTTGGATACATTTGGTGTAAAGGAAATCTTATTGCTTTATCTTTTTTTCTCTTCTCATTTTGCTATAGACTGATGGAAGTCTGTCACATACAACTTGGGAGCCACATTTTCAGGTGCAATGCGGAATGGAAGATGTATGAAAGTGCCAGACCTGTCCTTGGGAGCTCATGGCTGAAATCTCAGACGGAGACAACTTTCAAAATCATCTTCTCCAACCTCCTTCTCATTAGATAAACCAAATGACACAGAGAGGTCTGGTAATAGAGATGTGACTATGACACAGTATCAAAAGTGAGAAATCCTCTCAAGGAGGTAGGACAGTGTCCAATGGGAAGTAAGAGAAGAGAGAAAGTCGAGGTTTCAGGGACACAGCATATGAGCCAGACTTTGAGGAGTGGTGTGATTTAGACCAATGGCTCTCAAGTTTCATATACATCAGAATCAACCCACGGAACTGGGTCTCTCAGTATGGCAGTTTCCCAGGTGGCGATGCTGCTGCTGCTGCTCTGGGGACCATACTCTGAAAACCGTGGATTTAGAGCTGCAGAGACTGGGGCTTAGGCAGAGGCGCAGAGGCCAGCAAGTCGTGTAGGTTGGTGCAGGTAGGATGGGCAGACAGGATTTTGTAGAAGAGGGAATGCCATGTGAGGGAGCTCAGACTTTATTTGGATAGGCAATGGGGAGCCACACAAGAGTTTTGAGCCAAAGAGTAGAATTTAAAACAGTATCACATAAAAAGGAATGAAGTGCTGACACATGCTACAACGTGGATGGACCTTGAAGACTATGCTAAGTGAAGGAAGGCAGTCGCAAAGGACCACGTGTTGTATAATTCCATTTATGTGAAATATCCAGAGTTGGCAAATCCTTAGAGGCAGAAAGCAGGTCCGTGAGTGCCAGGGGCTGGGGAGAGGGGGCTGTGGATAATGACTGCTTAATGGGTAGAAGGTTTCTTTTTGAAGTAATGAAAATGTTCTAACTGGATAGTGGTGATTGTTGTACAACCTTGTGAATGCACTAAATGTCACTAATCGGTAAATTTTATGTTCTGTGTATTTCACTATAATAAAATAAAAACCCAACATCATATTTCTTACAACTTGGATTATGTCACATAAAACTGTTTCAGATGTAATGTTAATAGATAAAAAATACAAAACTATGTATGTAGAATGGTTATAACCATTTCAGAATACAGCCTCACATATAGAAAAAAGATCAGAAATAACTTACTATTAGTGGTATGTGTGTGTGTTTTGGATGGTGAAAATAATGTGATTTCTCCTTTGTCCTAGTGTTTCTTAATTTTCAATAAATAACCAGATATTGCTTATATAATTACAAAACTGCTTTAGAAGAGGAGGAAAAGGAGAGTACCAGCTCTGGATAACTTCACCAAGAATACCTGAGTGTTATCTGCAAAGGCAGGATTGAGCCTGAGGTTTGGGACAGATGTGTGTCCCAGATGCTAGGACTGAGAAGTCAGCCTGACACGAGCGACCCAGGAGGGCACCAGTATGAGGAAGTAAGCAGTCCCCAGCAGAAGCGGTAATTTCCCACCATCCACCATCTAGAGGTCTTCTCCTTGGGATCCAGCCTTTCTTTCTACTTTCCTTTGGTTTTCTTCCTTCATTCAGCTGGCAGCGTGTCTCAGGGATTTTGTTTGTTCTTCCATTCATTTTTCCCAACAAATATTTGTTGAGCATCTACTATGTGCCTCCAATACTTTATCCATGTGTCTGAGTTGCAGTCTTGTAATTCTGGCCAGCTGGGTCAAGTTTAACAGAGCAGAATTTTATACTGCTTCTCTTTTTCATTTTCTAAACAGAACTCTTTTCTGTTCCTGGTCCAGGCTGCAGCCTCCTCTCTCAATTCCCCTGAATAGTGAAGAAGTAATAATTCCTTTTCTGTTTCACTTCTCTGGATTGTGCCCTTGAGTTCAGGCTAGATACTGCAGTCCAGACGAGGTTCTGGACACCCTGATGGTGTGGTCAGTAAAATCTTCCCAAGTGGTGCCTTGTCCTCCTTGGGTCTAACACTCCCATGCAATAGCCCTGCTCCTTTACTCTGAGTTAGCATTGTTAGCTCTGACTCCTCTCTGCTTCTCTACCAGCTTCTTGTTTCTACTTTTGCCACTTCTTGGTCACTAGCTTAAATCTTATAGGCCATGCTTTTCCTGCTTTAGACCCAGATCTATTATCTTCACTTTTTATTTTTATTTTTAAATCATCATGGCCCTCTCTTCACAACATGGATGTGGCCCAAACCTATATTTATATTTGTGAATTCTCATGGTGTGGCCATGGCTATAGAGGTTTGAGAAGCAGTCTATTTCTTTAAAGGGTCATGGTCAGAGGCAAGTTCAGACTGTGGGTTTCTTGATGCCTCTTTCTTGACCTTTTGCAACTCTAGCTCTTGGCCTCATAGTGGGTATCTGGTTAATATTTGGGGAAACAGAGTTAGGAGCAGTATGTATGCATAGTGGGTAGCAGATTCAGGACAAAGAATCAGGTAAATATTGTATTAGGGTTCACTACAAAAACAAAACTGATAGGATGTGTATAATGTGTGTGTGTGTGTATATGTGTATATATATATATATACACACACATATATATTTATTTTATTTTATTTTAAGGAATTTTATTTTTATTTTAAGGAGATTTATTTTAAGGAATTGAGTCCTGTGATTCTGGTGGCTGGTGAGTCCAAAATCTGTAGGGTAGGCCAGCTGGCTGGAGACTCAAGGTACAGTCACATTTCAAGTGTGAAGGCCGTCTGTTAGCAGAATTCCCTTTTCTTCTGGGGATGTCAGTCTTTTTCTATAAAGGCCTTCAACTGATTACATTATGGAGGGTAATCTGCTTTACTCAAAGTCTACTAATTTAAATGTTAATTTCATCTCAAAATATCTTCACAGAAACATATACAATAGTGTTTAACCAAATACCTGGGTACCATGGGCTAGCCAAGCTAACACGTGAAGTTCACCATCACAAATATTATTGGGTTTATTGTTTGCTCTTTAGGTAAGAACTCCAGGGCATCAAGAATAATATTGTGAGTGGAAAATGCTGTGTTTCATACACGTGATCTCATGTGTTCCACAAATATTTATTATTTTTACCCTTTGGGGAGACTCCTTGGCCCTGCAGAGATTTCCAAAATGTTCAGGATACCATCCTGGACCCCTAGGAGCTTCCAGTAAACAGGGAGGAATGGGATCTGTACAAACAGCAGTGTGTGTGTGTGTGTGTGTGTGTGTGTGTGTGTGTGCGAGAGAGCCAGCACCAACTCTCTCATCTTTGCAGCAAACTCCAGATTCTCTATGTATAACTTGGATATTTTACTTTCTCCTCAGTTCATCGTTTTTACCTTCATATCCTTGCCAACCCCTCAAACTGGAAAACAAGCGAAGGGCTCACTGAATAGTAACAATGTCTGGGCTTGAATGCTGGCTGCAGCCCATAAAGGCAGATGTTTACAGAGACCTCTTTGCCTCAGTTTCAAGAACAATTGCACCTTCTTCTAGGCAGGAGGACAGTGACATAATTGATAACAGATACGTGGCAGAGTGGTACCTGGTACCCAGCTAGCCATCAACACTTGATTAGTGTTCACTTTGGTTGTTAAGAGTCATCTTCCCTTCCAGGTTTTCATATTCAAAAGAAGAGCATTTTCCCAATTGTCCTGACCTAAATGTTGTAGGTCCCTCTTCCTCCCCTCCTTATCTTCTATATGCAAATATTATATATTTGGCAAAGAGCAGAGAATTTTCAGATCCTTTATCTCCCTTCTCATCAGAATCTAAAAGTAAGCTTGATGAAAGTATAATTTTGCTCATGGAGAGTAACTGAGAAAATAAATAGATGTTGCATCAGAGAAAAGATGTGTGAAGTTACCTACATGACAGAATGGCTGTGAGGATATTAACATATCAATGTCAAATCACTATGTTGTACACATGAAACTAATATAATATCATATATCAACTATACTTCAATTAAAAATAAAAAAAGAAAGAAACAATGTGTGATTCCAAAAAGGTCAAACAAGCTTACAGTCAGAGCACCCTGAATGACCATTTCGCTTTCTACCCCACCCACACCAGCATGGAGCTTTAGGTTTTATGACTGCTAATCTGATAAGTAGAGAATAGTTTCTGGATGGTTAATCTTTATTTTTACTTATGAAATTGAACATTTTCTTTGTCCATTCATTTCCTACTTGGGGATTGCCTAGCTGTGTTCGCTCATTTTTTAAAGATGATTTTTCTAGACCATTTTTAGTTTCACAGCAAAGTTGTGAGGAGGGTACAGCCGTCTCCCCTTATCCATGGGAGATACATTCCAAGACCCGCAGTGGATGCTGAACCACAGATAAGACTGAACCTTGTATATACTATGTTTTCTCTTACACACACATACTTATGATAGAGAAGAACAACGATAACTAATAATGAAATAGAACAATTATAACAGTATACTGTAATAAAAGTGTGAATGTGGTCTCCCTCTGAAAATCTTATTGTACTTACCCTTCATGATGTGAGATGATAAAGTGCCTACATGATGAGATGAAGTGAGGTGAATGACCTAGGCATTGTGACATAGCTTTAGGCTACTCTTGAACTTCTGATATGTCAGAAGGATGATCATCTGCTTCTGGACCACAGTTGACCATGGGTAATTGGAACCTCGGAAAGCAAAGCTGTGGATAAGGGGGGAACTACTGTAGAGAGATTTCCCATATACTTTGTGGCCCCACACATGCATAGTTTCCTCTATTGTAAAAGTCCCTCACCGGAGGGTATGATTTTTAAAATTGATAAGCTCTGTTGGGACATCATAATCACTCAGAGTCCACAGTTTACATCAGGGTTCACTCTAAGTGTTGTATATTCTATGGGTGTGGACAAATGTATAATGTAACGTATCCCTCATTACAGTATCATACAAAGTATGATGCTGCCCTGGAAATCCCTGTGGTCCACTCTGTCATCTCTTCCCCTGACCCCTAATCCCTGGCAACCACTGATCTTAAATAGTCTCCATAGTTTTGCCCTTTCCAGAATGTCATGTAGTTGGAATCATACAGTGTGTAGCCTTTTCAGACTGACTTCTTTCACCTAGTAATATGCATATAATGTTCCTTCATGTCTTTTATGGCTTGATAGCTCATTTCTATTTAGGATTGAATTATATTCCATTGTCTGAATGTATCACAGTTAATCTATTCACATACTGAAGGACATCTGGGTTGCTTCCAACTTTTGGCAATTATGAATAAAACTGCTATAAACGTCTATGTGCCAGTTTTTGTGTGGATGTTAAGTTTTTTACTCCTTTGAGTAAATACTAAGGAGGATGATTTTGGATTATATGGTGAGATTATGTTTAGTTTAATAAGAAACTGCCAATCTGTCTTCCAAAGTGGTCATACCATTTTGAATTCCCAGTAGCAATGAATGAGAGTTCCCGTTGCTCCACATCTTCACCAGCATTTGGTGTGGTCAGTGTTCTGGAGTTTGGTAATTCTGATAGGTATAGTAGTAGTATCATACAACCCAGTAATTTGTTGTTCTAGTACCGTCTGTTGAAAAGACTATCTTTGCTTCATTGTATTGCCTGTGCTCTTTTGTTAAAGATCAATTGACTATATTTATGGGGATTTATTTCTGGGCCCTTTATTCTGTTCCATTGATCTATTTGTCTAGTGTTTCATCAATACCATACTGTTTTGATTACTGTAGCTTTATAGTAAGCCTTAAAGTCAAGAAGTGTCAGTCCTCCAAATTTGTTCTTCTCCTTTAATATCAAGTTGGCTCTTCTGGGTCTTTCGCCTCTCCATATAAACTTTAGAATGCTTGTCAACATCCACAAACATCCATTGTGTTGAATCTATAGATCAATTTGGGAAGAACTGACAATATTGAGTGTTCCTGTCTATGAACATGAAATATCTCTCCATTTATTTAGTTCTTCTTTGATTTCATTCATCAGAGTTTTACAGTTTTCTTCATGTAGATCTTATACTTATTTTGTTAGACTTATATCTAAGGCTTTCAATTTTTGAGGTGATAGTGTAAATGGTGTTGTGTTTTTAATTTCAAATTCCACTTGTTCATTGCTAGTATATAAGAAAGTGATTGAATTTGTATATCAAGCTTGTATCCTACAACCTTGGTATAATTGCTTATTAGTTTCAGGTTTGCTTTTTTTTTTAAATCAATTCTTCTAGACTTTCTACAGAGACAATAATGTCATCTGACAGCAAAGATAGTTTTATGTCTTCCTTTCCAATTTGTATACATTTTAATCCTTTTCTTGTCTTATTGCATTAGCAAGAACTTCTAGTTAAATGTTGAAAAGGAGTGGCGAGAGGGAATATCTTTGCCTCATATCTAATCTTAGTGTCTGCTCATTTTTTCGCTTTCTTTCTTTTTTAATATATTAATGCTTTCCATATTAAGATCATTAACTGAGTCATATTTATGCCAAATATTCTTTTAGATTGCAGTTTAAAAAATTATGTTTATAATACTTCTTGCATAAAAAAGCATAACTTTTATGTGTTCAAATCTATCAGTCTTTCTCCTTGTGATTTTTAAAAGTAAATCTGCATTTTCCTTTCTCCATTTAGGAGAAATAGAGCCAGAGCCCTCCCACCTCAGCCTCTCCACAGCATACCACCCACCAGATGACTTTGGCACACTGCTTCTGAAAAACTGCTGATGGCAGAACCAAGAGAGGTGCCATAGCTTGAAACTCAGGTGGCCACATGTGGGCTAAGGGAATAATTGTTTGGAGGAAGTTCAACTTCCCAGAATATTTACCCAAGAAAGAATTTTTTGCCTTAAAAATCCCTTCCACCAGAGCTATGATGGGTTGGTTCTGAAGGAAAGTTTTAGTTCAGTAGAAGAATACAACATTTAAGATGTGTGTGTGGGAAGGTATGGAGTGGGCATCAGAAATGAGAGACAGAGTAAATTATAAACCATCGAAAGGGGGAAGGGGGCCTTACCAGGGCCCTGGAAAACTAAGTAATCTTCCTAGTTCCTGTTTTTAAAAACCTAGTTATGTCATTCAGTGAAACAGCTGTTATTTAGCTTAAGTTATAATTTGCATATTTAAGTCTTCCACGTGAACCGGGTGTAAAGTGGTGAAAGCTTATAGGTAATTTAGATGTTTATGGGTCTGTGTAAAGTGTTGGTGCTGCTTTCTAATCGAGAGTCCTTTCTATATTCAGAGCTGAAAAACTAAGGAAGGAAATGAGGCTGGTTGGAAGTTAACACTTCCTTTTTAAGGATAATAGCAACCCAGAAAGAGTTTTACAGGCTTGGGGAAAGGAGTAGGGTGGCCAACCAGCACAATTTACCTGGGACTGAGGGTTTCCCAGGATGCAGGACTTTAAGTATTAAAACTTGGACAGTCCCATGCAAACTGGGATAGTCAGTCAGTCATCCAGGTTTGCTGGTCATACACACACATACACAAATCTAATGTAATCTTCCCCCAAAATAATGCAACAGCCTTTCTATAACCACTTTGACAGTATGAAACTGCAGGTCTCAGAGATTCAGGAACTTCTCTAAATTCACACAAGCAGGGGATGAAGGCGCCTCGATTTAAACCTTGTTCTGTCTGCTGTCAGGTGCTCTTTCTACCCTACCACTCCTGAGATTAGACGTGGTGCTGACACACTCACTCTCTCATCGACTCACTTAAACACCTTCAGAGTGCCAAATATGTGCTGTGTTAAGGACTGATTACAGGTGATTTATGACAGGTTCTGTCACATTGGCAAATCAAGCAAGTCAATGAATAATAATGAGAGTGATAGTTCAACAACAATAACCACAATAATAGAAACACAAAATGCAAGAGTTCCAATGTAATTAAACCCTTAAGGCAGCTCAGTTAACCATTAAACTAGGTACTGAGATCTTCTGCGAGGCACTTGGAATTAGGGGATTGTTAGCATTAGGCTCTTCCTAGTCTAGGACAGTGTTGGGAATTCAGAGAGAACAAAGATCTCTGTGCCTGTGTCTGTCTGTCAGTCTTTCTCTCTCTCGTACACACACACACACACACACACACACACACACACCTCCTGATTGACTAGGTTCAAACTCTATCCATCTTGATCATTGTCCCCCTTACTTGGGGACTGGGTTTCATTGCATTCACAGTTCGCTGACTCTGGAAATTATACTCATTTTCTTAATCAGAAAAGTAAGAAAAATAAAACAGAAGTACTAAACTTCAGACAGTTAGCAGCATATGAGGGTTGCCGATTTATTTGTTTGCCTGTTTCCATTGTGGACTCTATGCCAGTGGATGTTCTCTGTCTCACTTGGTTCCACGCCCAGTGTCTAGCCCATAGTCAGCATCTACCATTTGCTGAATGGGTATGTCAACAATTAAAAACAGGAATTCCTGAAGATATAAGAATTGTTTCCAACAGCTAAAATCAGTTTTCTAGTTTGGTTACAAATAATTTTAAAGCACACACACACACAAAGTCACACACAATCTCTTTTAAGAAAAAAGTATATCCTAAACTCTATAGCATGACTCTTAGCAATTACAGTGAAACTCACATGAGCGGTGGGAAAGAACAACCTACTGATGGCCTAAGAAATGAAAGTGAGTTGGGTTCACTTTGGGCTGAATCATTGTAATTTCATTTCTCAGTTTTACAAATAAGCAACGAGAGAGAAGAGGACTGACTGGGTTACATACTGTTTATGGGTTTTGGGAGGCAGTCTCCCTGCTGAATCCATTCATTTATATTTTGTGGGAAGTGTTAATACATATCTTGTATCTTCTTTTAACTCAACCCTCTCAGCTCAGCCATGGGTTGGAAAGACTTTAGAGGCTGATGGGCAGGAGAGTCTGTGAAGAGGCCAGTTAGGTGAGGAGGGGCTCAGTGTGGAGACCCAGGGAGGTATGTTTGGAAAATCTAAAAATTGCCACTTACCGCCATTCCTTTGTGAGAGCCCAACGGAAGCCTCCCTTGTTCTAATTTTGGGTGATCTTGTTGTTCTTGAACATTTCTGAGTACTCCCATTCAGGTGGTAATGGAGAAAACGAAGAAATGGTCTTGACCCTTCTCCATTCATTTGTCTGAAGAGCTGACAGCTCAGTCACTTCTCTGGTTGCCATTCCTGAGCTTCTAAGATATGCCACCATCCTTTCCACGTGAAGATGAAGACAACCAGAGTGGCTAAGGGGGAACAGTCACTCACAGAGGACTGTGTATCCACTTACCTACCATGCCCTTCACCATGCTGCCCCATTCCAGGTGCGTAGGGACCATTCTCCTTTCCACGATGGAGGTTCCTTCTGTTCTCAGGTGTCCCCAGCAACTCAGAATCCCTTTTAGGCTTCTTTCTCCTTCTCTGAGTCTGTGGATGAATTGTGGGGCCCTTTCAGTTCTGCTTTCCTAAAATCCCTCAAATTGCTGGCTTAACTGGTATGTCCAGGAGTTTAGCTTCTCAAAATGTGTTTAAAGGGTCTGAATTACAAATAAGAGAGAGCAGCATGTGCTAGTTAGAAAATATCCAAAACTAAAGAAGGAAGGAAGGAAGGAAGGAAGGAATGAAGGAAAGAAAGAAAGAAAGAAAGAAGAAAGGAAGGAAAAGAAGGAGGAAAAGAAGGAAGGAAGAAAGGAAGGAGGGAAAGAAGGAAATTAGGAAGGAAGGAAAGAAGGGCTCAGAAAATGAGATATATTAAAGGGTTATTTAACCAATATTGCAGACCCTAAAGTTCCATAAAAGAAAGATACGATTATTAAAAACAAGGTTCGTAAACATTTTAATTTTTCTTTAACTGGCCCTCGAGCAGGCCAGATGACTCACCGTGGCCCGCTGAGATCAGCCTGCAGTCTGGGGAGCTGTAACACATTTGTGTGGCTTATCCTATTTAATATGCAGACCCAATTTTGTGGCATGTGATTCTCACAGAAACTTATCTACAAATTTCTCTGTAAGTCTACCTAGTATCCACATTTCATCTACCACCTAGGCAATACACATGACTGTGCACCACTAAACATACCCTAGCGAACCACCATCACTTACTCACTCCCGAGGGTGAAGGGATGTCAGTTGCCTCGTCCCTTCAATGTTGCAGCTCCACTCCCTCTATCCTGGCAGAGATGATTTTTCTGTTTCTCTCACGTATTTCTTCGTTTCTTCCTATGCATGTTTGTGCACAAATAGGCAGGCTTTACATTGGTTCACTGTTTGTGTTTATTTCTATGTGATTATACAAAAACGGATTTGCTGGATCAAAAAACATGACTAGTTTTATGGCTTTTATTGGCTTTTGCTAGGTTTTTAAAGAAAGAATGGGATGGTTTTCCCAGTCACTTTCTAGTCACTTGGTAGACTTACTCCAAACACTTGTTGGAGAATTCCTCTTTTCATTGAAAAGACGTCACATTCAGAACCTTCTGAGATGCAGCCCAAGGACGAGTATCCAGGCTCAAGCATCCATTCCATGCACAGCCCGTGGATCCCAGGGCCATATCATGCATGACTCGGAGACCACAAAAGAGTAGTCTCGTTCGAATAGCATAAGAGGCCAAAAATCCTGCTGGAGAAAAGTCCTAGCTGAGATAAAAAACCATTCATTCTTAGTCGCTTTTTTTTTTTAAAGACATTACTTCGCATTTTTAAACCCTAATAGAACGGAGATGGTCCTTGGTATAATCTATGCTTACCTTTCATAGAGATAGATAATTCCATCTTCAGATCTGTTTGGACTCTGACTTGTTGTAAAGGGGATTTAATTGTTAATTCCTTTATTTATGTTGAGGAAATGCTAAGAGAAGCCTAAGCAAGTATGTAGAAGCTGAGGGGAGACTTAACTAAGGAGGTGAAATGTGAGCGGGTCTCTGAAGGATGATGGGTTTCACCAGGTGCTCAGAGGAGAAGCTGGATTGGGCAGGATCTCACAAGTTGTCCTGAAGAGCTCGGATTTCGTCTTGTTTGGTGTCACTGAAGACTTTAAAGCAGCAGAAACGCAGGAGTCTGAATTAGTACAGGTGTTTGACTTTATGAAGATCTCATTCAGAAAACTTGCATGTTCTAAGAACTAGGATGATCGGTAGGGGAGGAAAGGGATAAAGAAAGGGGGGGTAATCAGAAGGGGGAATGAAACATGAGAGACTATGGACTATGAGAAACAAACTGAGGACTTCAGAGGGGAGGGGGGTGGGGGAATGGGATAGACCGGTGATGGGTAGTAAGGAGGGCACGTATTGCATGGTGCACTGGGTGTTATACACAACTAATGAATCATCGAGCCTTACGTCGGAAACCGGGGATGTACTGTATGGTGACTAACATAATATAATAAAAAATCATTTAAAAAAAAAAAAAAGAAAAGAAAACTTGCATGTTCTATTTTATTTTATGTCATAAGTTCTCAGTTATGTATCATGGAATGTTGATCACTGCCTCAGTTATATCAGAACCTCTTCATACGCAGAAAATTCCAGAGGAGTCAGGACAGGCCCTTAGCACAGTAATCAAAGAGTATAATAATAGCATTCATAGAGAACATTGTATCTTTAAAAGCTGAGAGCTACCCAGGATCTTGTCACTCCCAAAATATATGTCATTGTGGTCACCATCCCTCCTTCCTGGGTGAGAGCCTTATGCATCACCTTGGGGTGATCATGGGGACCAGGTGTTTCATGAGGCCGGTTTTAAGTTTCCAAAGGTGACCTGGCTGAGGAAGGCGTGTATACCCATGAAGGGGGTCCAGTTGACAGACTAGTACTGTTACTCTATAAAGCAGAGCATCTGACTGACCAGAATTTGATACAAATGAGGTGATTTTTTTTTTTAGAGTGGGGGTTGGGGTGGAAAGAGAAGTGGGGGGGGAGGGAGAGAGAGAATCTTAAGCAGGCTCCATGCCCAGCATGGAGACCCATACAGGGTTCAATCTCTCGAAACTGAGATCATGACCTGCGCTGAAATCAAGAGCTGGGTGCTTAACCAACTGAGCCACTCGGGTGCCCCAAATGAGGTGATTTTTAATGGAACTGGAGGTGGGGAGAAGGATAAACAGACGGGTGATTCTGGGGGCTTGGAGGAAGAGACGTGAATAAGGGATTGTCTTGGGAGAGCCTAGAAACCACACAAGCATCCCAAACACCTAGGCTAGTGGAGAAGAGCGCGGAAGGAGAAGAATCCTGAAAAAGGGTAAGGCAATGGAAGAGAAATTTCGTCAGCTCATTTTTGTCTGGGGATGGTCCTGCCCATGGTGACCCACTGAAAAGGCTTCCATTCTGGTTTGATCAGCTTTTGGGAAGTGAGAAGAAAGGCCAAAGACAAATGACTGTGCACGGAGACTCAAGCCATACTGCCAGGGACAGCAGAGGCGTTGGGCAAGGCCGCTGCAGGCAATGGTCGCGGGGCAGCTTTACCATGATATGTCTCTGCAACTGTGTTGCCCTTGCTTTCTGCTCAGCAAATCTGAGAACAGGGAGGTATTGTGACCAGGGCTGGGTAACTCTGGGTGGACCTCTTTTCTCACTGCTCACATAAAAGGCTATCCTTACTTTGGATACTAAACCAAGGACAGATGCTGATACAATAATCTGCACATTGAATAAGACCCGAATCTTGTCCATGGCTGCTTTTTGAACAATGTAGTCCAGATTTGTGTAACTCTCCACAAGCCTGTATCTGGCTAGCAGAAGACCCTGCTGCTCTGGGGAATTTAATTGCCACAGTTGTCAGTTTGGGGGCCTGTCTTGACTCTAGAGATGTAGGATCTTTCTCTCCGGAGGTCTTGATTCGGAAGCTCCCACTGCATGGGGCTACGTGGGTGCTAGGTTGCTTCAACATGGCTTTAATAGAAACAAAGCCAGATAATGAAAGTGGGTGGTCCACCAGTGCAACGGAAATGTCATTGACCAAAGTTGGCAAGTCGGGAGAGAGGCCTGAGAGTTTGGGATCAGGGATGAAGTTTAAGTAAAAGCATGTTATTTCTGATCTGAAACGCCAGTGGATTATTCAGGTGGATATGTCCAAAAAGCTGACATGTCTATAGTAGCAAAAAGTGAAGTCATCTCAGCGGTTGAGGTTCACTGGGCTATATGGATGGAGAAGAGAGAACAGGTCCCACAAGACTTCCCTGACTGTCTCAAGCCAGAGCCTCTTTTTATTTGCTGGTTCAGGGAGGATGGTCTGTGTGGGGAGCTACATATTTCTAGCTATACTTCTGAGTGTTGGGTGTCGGCCCAGGCAAATTATGGCGTTTTCTATACTGAGCAAGGCAGCTTCCTTTCTACAATGCGTGTTTCCTTTTTCAGACAGGGACCCATCTGTGTTGGAGGGAGTTATAGACCCCTGCTTCTAGAACTACATATAGAAGAATGAACTCAGGGCTGAGGGTTAAGAACTACATGGGAGTTAGTCGAAACCCTCACATTAGGAACTGCAGGAGAAGGTGGGTTGCAAAGTTAACTGTTCCTTCTCATCCGCACAGTTATGTCTCGGCTTCATTTCTGCGGGGATCCTAGAGTGTCACAGAACGATGGACTGCAGGCGGACTTCAAAGTGCGCCCATATAGAGGACCTCAGCTGGCAGCGTCCGCTTGGAGATGAGGAATGGAATCCTCAGGGACGCAGCCAGCCGTAGGGTCTCCCCCCACGGGGAGATCCTGTCCTCCTTACACTCCACGGGGCATTGCGGCCGGGCGGGGGTGGAGGGGCAGATGCCAGAGGGGGGCTCAGCAGAGCGGGGTCCGGCCGCTGAGCGGGTCTGAGGGAGGAGGCACTCTGCCAGGGACGCCGCAGGTCCCGGGGGGCGGCCCCGGGGGGGCTGACGCCGTTTGGGGGCGTTCCTGGGAGCTGGGGGCCGCGGAGGTTAGACCCGAAGCCCCGGGAGGAGCCGGCCGGCGGCCACGTGACCGACCGCGGCGGGGCCGGCGGCCCAGAAATAGCAGCGGCGGCGGTCCCGCCAGCGGGCTGCCGCGAGCAAAAGGCGGAGACTGGAGGCCGCTGGCTGGGCGCGGGCGCGACGCGGCCCCGGCCCCGGAGGATGCTGAGCCCCTGCCCGGTTCGGCCCCGAGCACATGATGGCGATACGCGAGCTCAAAGTGTGTCTTCTCGGGGTGAGTCCTGCGCCGCCCTCCGCCGGGGACACCCACGTCCGTGCGCCCCCTCTGCCCCCGCGCCCCCCTCGTCCATGCGCCCCCTCTTCCCAGCCCGGCGGCGGTCGGGTGCGAGCCTGCCCTGGAGCTTGTCACTCGTTCGCCCAGCCGCCGCGTCTCCCGGGATCCGCTCGGGCCTCCGGGGGCTTTCTCCTTCGCCTTTGATAATTTCCTTCCGGCGGAAACTTTTAAGTTGCTCAGCCAAGGCTCCAGATCCTTTTTGCCCCCGGGGGCAATTGGTTTCTTCACTTTTTTTTGGGGGGGCGGGGGGGGGTGGGAAAGAAAGCCCAGCCGAGGGCGAGCCAACGCGAGGGGGTGCCCCGGCTGGAAGGTGAAGGGGTAAGTACTGGAGAGCTGAGCTCCTCGGAAACTTCCGTGCTCCGGAGAAAGAAGGCAGCATGAGAAAGTCCTCCCGGATCCCCGCTTCCCCTCCCAAAGTGGGTCTTTCTGAGTCTGAGGAAATGGGAAAGAAGCCAGAAACACAGATAGAAACAAATACCCCAGCCCTTCGCCTCGGCAGCCCTGTCAGGTGATGCAGGACAGCCTCTGGAAACCCGCCGCAGAGAGCTCAGATAATAATAAGGGTCATTTCCTTTTGGGTGCCCACATCAAATTCCAGAATCTCTTCTTTTGAAAGAGCTGGTTTTAAGCCGTGTTTCCAGCAGCCTTTGGCATCCGTATTGAGCGTACTGCCCCTGGCAAATCCGGTCTCCCAAGAAAACTATTTCCTACAAAAAGAGCAGCAAAGGGGTAGTAGACCTGTTGTTATTGAAAAGGCATGCTAACTGGACTGTCAGGAGGGATGCAGAGACGCTCATAATGAAGAAATGATTCCAGGTTAGGATTGAATTGTATCAGACCAGCCAAGTGTCTAGGTTCCATCTAGGCTCCTTTGGAACCTTTGGCTGGACAATGTTCTTGACTATCTCCCGTCACTGCCTTTTGCCAGAACTGTTATTTACACTAGATTGTCTGGTTCGCCTAGAATTCCAGAAGACCTGGTGAAGGCGCTCCCTTTGCTGTTAGCCTGGGCACAAACTCCCTGGTGTGGCCACCCTCCTGGCTTGCTCAGCCAGAGCTGCGATCTGCAAAGGATCCTGTCCTGGTCTTCCTCTGTTGCAGGGGTGGATTTCACGCTCAGCCGGGCTTTCCAACATAGTCCCGACATAAATCCCAGGCATCTCATGTTTTCCTTGTGAGGGGTCATTTCAGCCTCATGGAAGGCCCCAGAGACTTAGAAGGAATGTTGTGTCCCAAGGAATCAAGGGCAACTTTGACGTGTGTTATGTGCCCGGGGATCGGCCTTGGGAGTAAATGAAGTAGGAAGCGTCCTGTCTCCTTGCCCGCTGCCCCTTGCCTTCTCCCCTGCCACCTACTTAGGTGGCACAGGCCTGCCCATCACACGAATCATCTTCACTGTTCGGGGACGAGTCTCTATAGCCTTCCACAAGGAAATGGATCACTCTCTGTGCGATTCTTGGCGAGGTCTTCCGTTGCCTCATCTGTACAATGGACATCATAACATCTTCCCTTTTAAGGCGGAGGATGACACCAGATGATCTGCTATGATATGTGGTACCATTTCCTGCTAACCTGTGATTCCAGGGTGACAATTAGCAAGCCTGGGAGATGAGATAGCTGGAAGAAGTCCCTTCACTTCTTTTCTTTTATCTCTAAGAATGAAGCATACTCTTTTAGTGGCTTCCTGGAGATGGTGCCTCACCCTTGTTTGCTGGGTCTTTGCAGTGGCTCTGTTAGTAGGAGATTGGCTTGCGAGGAAAGAGCCCGGCCAGAATGAGAAGGTATTTCTGGGCAGATGGAGACTCTGACGTTTCATCCATGGAATACGACATCTGTGTCCTTCTGTTGTTTTGAGAGAGGCTCTAGGTTTTTGTCTTGTTTAGGTCAGAGGGCCAAAAACCTTGTCACCCACACTGAGTAAAATTTGTTAAGTCCTGTGGTTTGGCCCGCCTGTCCTGGGCAAGATGTGCGTGATAGGCTGTATTCTCAGCTGCCCATCCATATGGGGGGTTTCTTTGAGTGAGATAGCATTTGAGGGAGGTCAAAGCCACTTTAACCACCTTGGGTTCACTCTTGATTTGAGAAAGAACCTTGTAGGTAGGTGACTAAAAGAAGGGATCAAGGCCAAGTCCAAAAGTCCCCTCAAAATTTTAGCAGGAGCCCCGAGCTCCTTTGTTCTCTGTGTTGGGAGGTCCATCTTTTCTGGATGCAGTCTTGCATGTGGCTAGCACTCAGCTTCCTGTTTTTCAGCCACCACCACATCTTCCTGAAGTCTCAGTATGACAGAGATCCTACGAGCTATGCCTTCTGTTCCTGTCACTTTCTTTCGGGCCCCTTTGGGAAGGTGATGGAGAGTGTGGACCTCCTAACTGAAGTCTGGTTGTCTCACTGGGGAGTGTGAGGGGCTAGTCTTTTTGTGCCCGGCTCTTTGCCCTGATGGCTCCGTGGTTAGTTACTCGAGGATGCACTTCCCGTTTGAGGCACCAGGTTGTTTGAGGCATGGACAGTGCAGACCTTTATGCCTCTTAGCTGTGGTCTGTAACCTCTGTGTGGTGGGAGGTTCCCGCCAGGAGGGTCATTTGCAACAGGTGGAAGCCAGAGTAAGAGTAAGCCGGAAGGCATATCCTCTCCACCTGTACCTGTGCCTTCCAGGACTCTGAGTTTCAGCGTGTCTATCTTATGTCTTTTGGTGAGCGCTCCCAGATGGAGTCCACGACAGTCTGTGGAGCATTCTCTGAAAGCTTTGTGCTCTTAGAAAAATCAAGGACTTAAGAGCTTTGTGTTTATTTAGGCTACCTGTTATAAATTCTTGGCTCTCATTATTTTCATGGGTGGACTTCCTCATGTTTTCCCTAGGCCTCAGTGAATGCCCTTTCCTGGGATATGGCAGGCCACCTGTGGAGGCCAGCCATGCAGGACGGTGTGCTTGACAGGGTCACACACTGGGAAAGGGTCCTTATTAGACACATGGGACTCAGGAGTCTTGTTCTTGTCAATAAAGTACCAATCATCCCACTTTGTAATCTGAACTAGTATTATGAAACATGTAGCTTAAAAACAACCCCCTTCAAAACAGCAAAGTATGTTAAAAAAAAAAAACCTAACAAAAACAATATCGAGGCAGCAGCTGTTCCGACCCCAAAGGTGGAAAGCTTCCCAGTATGCGTTTTTAACACACATCACCACGTGGCAAAAAGCAAGGGGAGAGAGAGAGGGAGAGAAGGGAGAAGAGGAGGGGTAGGAGGAGGGGCAGAGGAGGGGGAGGAGAGGAGCTTTCTTTATTTTATTATTTCCTCTGGGTGTGTACACTTAAGAACTGTTTCCGGATGGAATCCCAAAGAGATTTATATTTGGACTTTTGTTGTCTTGACGACAGTTTAGAGATATCTGCCACTTCCTCAACAACTGAGTGTCATGGTTAAAAGACAACCAAGGGTGTCCTGCTTCTGGGAAGGAGCTTGGGGAAGCCTATCCTTCTGGCCTTTGTTAGAATCTGTGTGATGGTTCTTCACGGAGCAAACACCTGGGATTTGGTGTGACATCTGGGCAGTGGAGACTTCAGAAGTGTGCAAGGCCTTCACATGAAGGGGCTGTTGTGATCCCCAAAGGCCCTAGGAGCCAAGGGTGGGACAGATTTTGCTCACAGTAAGCAGATCAGTCAGAGCCGTGGAACCTCAAATGGACCGTTTTGAGTGATAGTGAGTGTCCTGTCACCAAAAGTATTCATAAGGTTATATCAATCTGTTAGGGTCATTGTGGAAGGAAGGAGTGGGTAGAATGGGGAGGACTGGGCCAGGCAATCATTAGAATTGCTTTCCAAGTCTGAGATTCTAACATGTTCATTTTCAGTTGTTCTCAGAAACCAGCATTTCATGGGTGGGGGCTGGGGGGGGAGGGTGCAGACAGGCTAGAAACCTAATTTTCCTTCCTTCCTCCCTTCCTTCCTCCCTCCCTTCCTTCCTCCCTCCCTTCCTTCCTTCCTTCCTTCCTTCTTTTCTTTCTCTTTCTTTCTTTCCTTCTTTCTTTTAAAGATTTTATTTATTAGAGAGAGAGCAAGAGCAGGGCGGCAGAGGGCGAGGGAGAAGCAGACTCCCCACTGAGCAGGGAGCCTGAGGCAGGGATCGATCCCAGGACCTCAGGATCATGACTTGAGCCAAAGGCAGACAACTAACCGACTGAGCCACCCAGGCGGCCCAAACCTAATTTCTTTCTTACCAAACTTGATTCGTCTATTAAATTGAACCCTTTGTGGAAAGTGTGGTTCTGGCTTGAAAATAAATATAAACGACATGGTGGGGTGTCTTCCCAGGAGTGCACAACACATGGTAACACCGAGCACCCAGGTCAGGTGGCTGGAATCCACCAGGGTCTCTTTGTTCCTCTTTTGTTCAGGGTCAGCATGGCTGCATGTGTCCCTCAGCTTCTAGAGCTCAGTGCGTCTCTGGATGTGCCTCAGAGTCCCTTGCGGAGCATTTTCAAGCATCTCATGGTCCCTCCCCATCCCTTGTCAGGCATGTGGCCCCCACCCCTTCCCCTGGCCCAGTGTCGCTGTTCTCATGAGTGTGTTGTATCCTTCAGGGCTGCTCCAAGGCCACTGCCGTTGGAAAATACAAAACTTCACATATAAGATGCCAGGACATGAAAAGATTTTGAACTCACGAATTAGAAAAGGTCTTCAGATTTAATTGTGTCCAACAAGTGAGGCTACTTTTAGTGCTTGCGCGTCTATGCAAATATTACACTTTAATTTATCTTTGTTTTTTTTTAAAGATTTATTTATTTAAAGAGAGGGTGCGCGTACATGCGAGTGTGAAGGGGGGAGGGGCAGAGGGAGAGAAAGAATCTCACGCAGACTGTCCACTGAGCGCGGAGCGACTAGCAGGGCTCCATTCCATGACCCTGAGATCGTGGTGACCTGAGCTGAAAGCAAGTGTCGGCGGCTTGGCTGCTCAACCGCTTGAGCCACCCAGGTGCCCTTCATTTATCTTTGCTTTTATAATTTCCAATACTTGCTTGAAAATGAATAAGCATTCATTCACTCAACCATTTATCCTGTGCTGCTTTCATGCCAGGAGCCGTGGGGGCTGCAGGTAGACAGGACAGCCGCGATCCTTATCTTTGAAGCGCTCTGTGGTTCCTGGGACAGGGACACATCAGCAGTGAACTAAATGATGTCACTTGGATTCCTGCGACAGCACCTGCCACAGAGCCATGCACAGCAGAAGTAGTAGAGCAAGATGATGACAAATACTAACTGTCGTCCATCTTGTTAGATGTGAGAACGGGTGAGGGACAGAAAGTTTTTGCATCAAGTAGGTTTTGAGCAGCTGCTGGACCAGCTCTGTGGAGACAGGAACAGGGAAGGCGGGGCTCTGGTCCCTGCTGGTGATGGAGAGGTTCCTGGTTGGGCAGGAAAGACAGGCATGTGCACAGGAACCAGCGTTCCTGGCCACGGTGATTAGGGGGATGTTGGACGTGTCCGTGGCATAGTGGGAGCCGCCCAACCCAGGAGGGGCTGGGAAGGAACAATCTGGGAAAGTCTCTCCAAGAGGGAAGGATTTGAACAGTGCCTCAGAGGACACTTTGACAAGAATGGAAAGGTGGGTGTGGACCCCAGGCACTGGGAAGAGCAGGCGGGGCTGCGGATCTCACAGTATTTTCTGGAGGGCTGAGGTGGCTGGAGGGTGTGGGAGACAAGGAGCGCAGCCCTTCCACTCCCAGGCTGAGCACCGTCCTGTTGATCCCACTATCTCCCTAGCATGGGGTCTTTTACTTTTAACTTTCCTTCCCCTTGTTTTATGTTGAAAAGTCTCAAATTCACAAAATGTTTGAAAGAGTAGTACGATGAATGTCTGTAGATCTCTCACCTAGAGTCAGTGGGGATGACATTTTTGCCAGTCTTGCTGTATCTCTCTTTCTCTAATGTAATAAATAATACTATTTCTTTTTCCTGAATCATTGGAAAGTCAACTGCAGACATTATGCCACTTGAATCCTAAATACTTAAATATGTATCTTTCAGGAGAAAGGACATTGTCCTGCACACCTGTAATACCCCCAGAATTGAACACAGATGTAATGGTATCGAGCATAATGTTCATATTTAGATTTTCCAGTAGTCCCCAAATGTCCTTTATAGCTGTTTAAAAATCCACAGTAAGATACCATGTACTACATTTGCTTATCACGTCTGTCATTTAAACAGTTCCTCTCCTTTTTTCTGCCACGAATCCAGGCCACTTGTCTTGCAGAAAATCCCAAGGTCTTGATTTGTCTGATTGCTACCCCCTTGCTCCTTCTGGGTCATGCATTTTGGTGAGAAGACAACACAGTTGGTGTTGATCTTGTTTTGTAGGTGTTCATGTATAGTAGTAACATTTTCTTTCCCATTTACCTCTATGGTACTCATTCAAAGAGTATCTCTTAGCTTCTACAAGTGCCAAGTTGTGGTATGTCGGAGCAAAACAAAGGGCTTTGACCTTGTGGAGCTTACTAACATTTTAGCAGAAAGGTGGGAAAACAGATTCTATGGCTGGTTAGAAGGTGGTCCCAGAGCTGGCGGAGGGGCGCAGGAGCTCCGGGAGGCGCGGAGCAGGTAGGTAGGTTGGTGGGTGGGAGTGCTCAGTCTCCGGCGGAGACCAGATGGGGCCTCTGCTTTACCTGTGGGTTGACTTTGGTTTTGCAGCGTTGGTTGCATGGTGTGGCCACTGAGCTGCTGAGAGTCGTGTAGCTTCTGAGGACCCAAAGTTGTCTTTCTTGTTGCCTCACTTTGTTAACAGAAATACGGAAAAGAAATGGAGGATTTCACATCAGGGTCACTGAATCTTCTGTTCTGGTGAATCTTTTTCTGATGTATTTCCTGGCTCCTGTGGCCTCAGACCTGCTCTGACTTCTTTGGAGGTCATGAACTTGGCTTCTGCTTGCTCAAGATTTAGCCCAAAAGGTAGCCCCAGGCTGCTTTCAGTTCCCCCATACCTGGGGGACCTGTGGGAGAGCAAGCAGAACCTAGGGGAAATCATTTCCCTCCTATTTTCTCTACTCTGAACAAAGTAGCAGAGACCTGGATCCCTTTTTGTCAACAGTATTTGTTTTTCTAGAAGAAAAAAGTACCTGCATTATCCAGTATCACTTCCTTTCTGCTCTCCTGGAGTCAGTATTCTAACTAGGACCTGCTGGTAGAATGCATAGTCTTAGAAGGTGCCTCTGTCAGAGACTTCCCTGAAAGGGAAGCGAGAGGGAGAGGGAGTGGTGGGGAGAGAGAAAGGAAGAAAAGAGAAGGGGAGGAGGGTTGGGGGAAGAAAGGGAGCGAGAGAGGGAGAGAGAGGAATGCGTGTGCAGCATGCATGCTCTGGCCTGAAGAGTATCATGAAAGTTGCCCACTGGCCTCTGCTGGCAAAGGGAAAGAGCAAAGTGTTCCTGTGGGGTTTTTTGGTTTTTTTGTTTTTTCCTGGTCAAACTATTGGCCACGGCATTTACACTTACGGCAAGTTTAATTAAGAAAGTCTTTTTTTTTTTTTAAGGAAAAAAAAGCATAGCATCAATACTCCATACTTCATAGACTTATCTTTCATTTCCAGAGCTAAAATATTTTCTGAACTTTTTCATAATAATCTTCTGAGGCGATTTCTTCCTTATAAAGTAATACACGCTCATCTTAATTAAATTTTGAATCTAGTTACGAGGTGGGGGCAGTGACTGAGTAGTGAAATGATAAATGCTAATTTTTGTTTAAGACCACAAAGACAAGGGATCCAGGACGATGCCTTTAGCCTTATTTCTTTATAATGATATATAATTGTACAAACTTGCCGCAGTCTTGTTTCCTCCTGTTACTGGGAAATCCTGCAGGTGTGAAGAAGTCGGCCTGCCCCCTTCCTTCCTTGTGCTCCTGGTTCCCCTTCTTGTAGCTCCTCTTCTTTCCCTGTCTTTGGTGTTACATTCAGATGACCGCTCTTAATTTTCTGGTCAACATCAAGTTCACCGTCTTGCTCTATGTTTTTTTTTTGTTGTTGTCTCTGTTCTTTCCTGCCCCACAGGATAATTTTCTTCCATCCTCTTAATTTGTTTTATTCTCCCCACCTCTCATCGATGAATCATCAGACTGTCCTTCTTGAAAGAGGCATCCGGGGCTGAGCTCTTAAAGGGAATGTTTCTAACCTCCTCTTTACTTGCTCCCCCACTGCTGAGTGGGGGAGTGTGTGCTGAGCTGAGCCTGGTGACCTTCCCTTCTGCTGCCAGTGTAGACCAGAAAACCCAGCCAGACTTACCCTTTGGAGAATAACGCAGGCAAATGGGGATCTGTGTAAAGTGAATGAGGGTTTAACTGAGGGCCGTGTGCGTTGAGAGAGGAGTAGAGCTGCTCACTGGAGTTGTGCCACGTGGCTGCTAGGCTATAGGCACATAGAACAGTTACACAGAGAGGAGGGGACAATGTCCTTGAGTTTATAGGCCAGCAGTGTACTTGGTGTGATGGGGCACAAATGGGAATCAACCCCAGGTGACCCTGTGGGATGTCCATGATACTTCATGGCCCTGTGTTCCCAAGGAAGGGCTGGGAAATTTGGGAGAGGCCAGGGAGGGCGTGTGAGTGCCTGCTGCGGAGTGGTGTAGGCCCAGGGCAGAGGAGGGAAATGTGGAGGGCGTGAGTGGGAGAGGCAGCGGTTACAATATGCATTCATTAACAGGAAAAGGTTCTAGAAAGACTCATTTGTCGAAGTGGTGGTGATCGCCGTGGGGCGGGGTCTAATTTGCACTTAAAAACAACTTACTCTTTTTCTTCCTTGGTTTATTTAATAAGCTGGCGTTGCTTGTGTCAATAATTTAAAACCTATAAAAATTTGCTTCAGGGCCAAGGAGATGTTTGGCGGGTAGAGATCCCTTTGGTTGTTACTGGCAATGACTGATAATTTGATAATAAAACGGGAAAGTAATTTTGGTTAGACTGTGAGAGGCCCTTGAAATGTGCAGGTTATGCCTTTGAGCCATGAGAGGCCAGGTCTGTCCTCAGCGGGACACACACTCAGGAGCTTATCAGGCACGCTGTATTCTTATCTGCGCACGTCCTTGTTTGGTCCCGTTGCGACCTCTGCGGCATCAACAACTCCCACTGCCCCACCCCTCTCAAAGCCAGTCTTTCTCGAAATGGGGTTTTGGAAAGTTGGGGGGTCTGTCATTCTGTCACGTGGTGACTGTAGCTTTCTGTGCCTGTTCATTTTTGATGCTGTTCTTTAAAAAATAAATAAAATTACATCCTGTGTCAACTTCAGTGCCCATAAAAACTGGCTCATGAGACAAGAGCCCAGGCAGTAAGGACAGAAATAATGCACGGGGCCACATGAAGAGCCGGTAATCCTGTGACACGTCACAGATATTTACCAGGCACTGTGCCAGGCTTGGGCATACAGCGGGTAACAAATCTGACCCACTGTCCTGACCTTGTGAAGCCGACATTCCAGCAGGAGTGACCACTGCTCATAAATACCTAGTCCTGGTGATACCTGCAGTGGAGAGAAAGATGGCGGGGGTGGGGGTGGAATGGGGGACCCTGAAAGTGCTGCCTGGGGGCAGTAAAGTAGGGGCTTGAGGAAGGCTTCACTGAGAAGGCCTTTGAGTAAAGACACGGAGGCAATATTCCTAAGTTGGCAGAGGGGACCAAAGGCTGGGGTGGGAGGGGCATGCCTGGTGAGTTTGAGCGCCAGCGGGCAGGCCAGTGTGACCAGAGTGGAGTGACCACTGTGAAGGGAGCAGGAGGAAGTTTGGGACCTGAGTCTTTTGGGTGTTGTGGGCAGTGTGGGAATGGTGGCGTTTCCTGGGCATGTGGTGGGGTGGGGGGGCTGTTGGAGGTTTGGTGCTGAGTAGTAGCAATGGTCTGACCTCCCTTTTCTGCAGATGGCTCTAGCAGCTGGGTGGAGGGTGGACCATAGGCAGGGGAACTGGTGGAAGGCCAGGTCACGGTGATTTCCACCAGGATGTAGCAGCCTAGGCTGCATGTGGGGTCCCACTCAGGCTGTTTGAAGGTAGAAGTCAATACTTTGCCGACAGATCATGTATGGAGTAGGAGGGAACCATACCATCACATGGTGACAGCATGCTGACTTCAGACTGCTCCACAGCCCTGAGCTATTTCAGTTTAGCAGAGCAACATTATTCATCACAGTAGACTGATATTCATCTGAATGTTGTTGGTTTTATAGTTTATCTTTTTAGTTTTAACATTTATCTTATAGTTCCAGAATAGCATGAGCAGTTCGTATGTACTTTCATTATGTGTGTTTATTTACACTATCATTAATGTCTACATTGGGATCCATGGGATTGCTTTTCCCCTTAAAAAAGCCTATGGAGTCTTAAAAGATCCTGAGAAACACTGCTCTAACCATTAAAGTTGGCCCTGGGTTAATGGAGCTGTTGTCCCTCATGAAGTGTCCAGTGTTGGCATGACTGTGGGCAAGGAGGCTGTATTTCAGGAATCAGGGTCCGCTGCAATGTGGAGGTGTGTTCTTAGCTATGCCAAGTGCTGGCCCAGGATGCTATTCCCAGAGGAGGAGGCCTCAGCCATGCAGTCTTGCTACTTTTTCTGGTGTGATGCAGCTCACGGACAGCCTTGAAAATCTTAGACCCTTTCATAGGGATCCCTGTATTCTGTTGTGTATGTGGCCAAATAATGCATTAGGCTTTTTAAAGAGTGTTCTCGTAAAAGCATTATTTATGTAAACTTGAGAATCATGAACTCAGTCATTTAAAGATCTTCCAGAATAATTCAGTTTAAAAGGAACTAGTAATAAATATGGTCTATAGATTTTTTTTTGTCTATAGATTTTTAAAAGAAAGATCTTTATTTAAACAGACACGTTGTATTATTTGTAGACCTCTCCCTCATAGGTTAATCTTAGTAACATAACCTAATACGTACTATTGCACAATAAAAATAGAAATATTTAACAAATATTGTTATGATTTTGGTTGTATGATTTACTGATTTGAGTATGTTGCTGCTGTTGATGTGAATTGTGTTATTGCATATTTCACTTCCGTCAGCCCCGCGCTTCTGACTTGTGAATCACCACTGTTGTGTCACCGCTAGCCAGATGTGCACATCCTTGTTCTTGTTTTTTAGCAGGGTAGTTACAGACACTCGGCTTGTGTCTTCATATGTCCTTGGCTTCTTCCTTACAAGCACTATAATGGTTTATAATTGCCCCTACCCCTAATCCCAGTGGGGTCAGTAATAGTTGGGAAGGATTGGTGCACAGTCCTGGAACCGAAAGTAAAACGTACTCTGTTCTTCCCCGATCAAGAAAGCACTTTAGAATGACTTTGATTAAGAAGGCTCGCTCTACAGATGAGCTTGGATCAGGCTGGTGTATGTGTATCTCCCTAACCCTAACAGCTGACACGTGCTACGTCTAACTCATATGCCACGCACCGTCTCAGTGTGTCAGTTATCCATTGCTGGGTAACAAGCCACCCCACACTGAGTAGCTTGAAAGAACAAGGTATTTTTTCTCCCAGTTCTGTGGTTTGACTGGGCTCAGAGGGTAGCTCTTGCCTGGGTTTCCTTGCTCATACAGGCCCGTGGTGGCTGGGGCTGGAGCCACCTGCAGGGTGTGTCGCTCACCTGTCTGGTGCCTCCGCTGGGGTGGCGGGACCCGCTGGGGCTAAACCGGTGCCTCTCTCCACGTGGCCTCTCCACGCCGTTAGCGTGGGCTTCTCTGGAGTCTGGAGTCTCAGGGGAGGCAGACTTGTCACCTGGGGGCTGACTGTTTCCAGAGCGAGTGTTCCAGGAGCTTCTGGCAGAAGCTTCTTGTGACCTAGCCTCTTAGAACCCAGCTTGTCATTTCTGCCGCGTGTAATTGATGGAGCGAGTCACCAAGGCCAGCCCAGAAGCAAAGGGAGGAGATTTATGCTCCACCTCTTCATGGGAGGAATGCCAAGAATCTGGCCGTCTTTAATCTCCCCAATTGAGTAAGTGCTTTGCATACATCATGGCATTATGGGACTTAAGGGTGAGTTCTGTTACTGCCCACACCTTGCTGATGAGGGGACTGAAGCTCAGGGGTTAGTAACATGCACAAACACTTACTGCTAATAAGTGAGGATCAGAACTAGCTTTGTGTGACTCCAGAACCCAGTGCCCTTAACTACTTCGCTGGGCAGCAAACCTTGATCGTTATTAGTCACAGTTCCTTGTTCACAGCCCGCATGCAGTGATGACAGAGTGCCACTGGTTCAATAGAACGGGATTATTAAACAATAAAAGGTTTTGTGTTTAAAAAGTAATAATCACTGAACCAGGTTTGAAGTATGTCCATGGAAGAAAAGGAGGCAAATTCCCACAACGTTAGGGTCCGGCCAGGTGTTTGGGGAGGTAAGACGACTGATTCTCACTCCTGCGAATGTATTACATATGAAGAGGCAAAGTGCACTATCAGGACCTTGATGACAGTAGGGAGGTTCTGACACGTCCCCAGCTGCTCTAATGCACGATGACAATGACAGCAAAGCGACAGCGCTTTGTATGGTCGCAGTGTGCGGTCTGTGTACGGGGCATGCTTCCTGTCCCTGATTTGCAGGTGTGAGGCCCTGAGTCTTGGGATGTTGACTGCTTTGGTCCAGGTCCAGAGCCTGTGGTGGGGGGAGCAGCCTGGAACCCATGCTTTCTGGCCTTTTCCCATTTCCTGGCTCACATGTCCAGGAAGCAGCGTTTTACTTTGGTCCGTTTATTCCTTTACTCTCTCCTTGGATGCCTGTTAAGCGCTATGTCAGGAATGTCAGTTTGCAAATTGTGATCAATCAGGAAGGCCAGCCTGCTAGATGGGTGGGGCCTGTTAGATGGTAGAGGTTTCTGGCTCTGCTGGTACAACTGTCATCAAAACTGTGCCGGCCTCCTGCCAGGCAGTACAGTGGAGCGTGGATACGCCTCTGGGCAGGGAGACAGGAGGACCTTTTCTGTCTTTGCCATTTAACTAACTCACGTAACTTCTGGGGCTCAGTTTCCTCCTTTGGAAAATGCTGACTATTTGCATAAGTAACCCTCCTAACAGGGAATCCAGCCTGGGAAATCATAGTCAGAAAATTCTCTTACCTCTTCCGCCATGAACCATTTTACATCCTGATAACCTCAAGGCTTAGGGGGTTTGAATTGATTGTTTCTACCAGAGGATGCCAATTTAGAATTTTCTTTAATCTTCTCTGCTACAGGATCTGTAAGACGTGAGTGTTAAGTAATAGCTTTTGATTTACTCTGTATTGTAGAACTTCATTATTTTTACTAACTTGACCAAATTTATAACATACTTGTTAAACTTTTATATTGAAATAAATATTCATATAAAAAACTGCACAGATCTTAAGTGTAGTGCAAAATGGATTTTCACCAAAGGAGTAGACCTATATAACCACACACACGCAGATCCAGAAACCGTGACCAGTCCCTCAGAAGCCCAGCCTGTTCCTCCTTCCTGGCACTAGCCTTCCAAAAGGAAAGAAAAAAGAAAAGAGAAGCAAAAAGAAAGAAAACTAACCTATTCTTCTGACTTCTAACACCATACGATTACAGTTGACCCTTGAACAATGTGGGGATTAGGGGCACTGACACCCTGCACAGTTGAAAATTCATGTATAACTGTTGATACCTCCCGAAACTTAACTGTTGATAGCCTACTGTTGACCAGAAGTCTTACCAATAATATAAACAGTAAATTAATACCTATTTTGTGTATATTATATAATGTATTATCACAATAATAATAAAGTTTTCTCTAACTTCAGAGAAAAGAAAATGTTATTAAGAAAATTATAAAGAAAATAACATTTATTGTACTAGAGTGTATTCACTGAAGAAAATCTGTGTGTGAATAGACTCACGCAGTTCAAACCTGTGTTGTTCAAGGGTCAACTGTATTTTCGCTCATTTTTATTTTATTTATTTATTTATTTTTAAAATTTTAAAAAGCGTTTATGTATTTCAGAGAGAGCGCAAGTGGGAGGAAGGCGTATAGGGAGAGGGAGAAGCAGACTCCCTGCTGAGCAGGGAGCCCAATGCGGGGCTCTATCCCAAGACCCTGGGGTCATGACCTGAGCTGAAGGCAGGTACTTAACCAACTGAGCCACCCAGGTGCCCAATTTCACTTGTTTTAAAATTATAACATACTTACTGAAGGCTTTTCATTAGTTTAAAGTAATTATACTAAAGTGGTGTTGTTTAATAGAAGCTCCTGGAACAGGAGCCTCCCAGCTGGTGGGCGGGGGCTGCCGTCCTGTCACGGGTGCAGGGACTCAGGCTGGCCTTGGCAGTTGGAGCTGAGCAGACTGCAGCCACCTGTGTCCATGTGTCCAGTGCTACACAAATAATATCATTTCCCATGTTTGCTGGGATATGAAGGAGGTTGGAAAGCAATGGAAACCTATTTTAATAAATTAATTAAATGGGAAGCATTATTAGTTGTAGATAAATAAGCCTTTTAAAAGTGTTCAAAGGTGTTTGAAAGCAATTCTGTCAAGTATTAAAAATACTCTTCCTATTTTTCATGAAGAAAACCTTTCTGTGAAGAAAGCCTTTGTTAAGATCCATCTTCCTTAAAGTTTTTCTCCTTCCTCCTCCTCCTCCTCTTCTTCTTCTTCTTCTTCTTCTGTTTTTTTCGAAAGAGAGAAGGCACATGTGAGAATGGTGGGGGAGGGGAAGGGAACGAGGGAGAGAGAGACTCTTTAGCAGGCTCTGTGGTCAGTGTGGCGCCCAACTTGGGGCTCGATCTCACAACCCTGAGATCATGACCTGAGCCAAAATCAAGAGTCGGATGCTTAACCAGCTGAGCCACCCGGACACCTCTTCCCTAAAGTTCTTTTTAATGACTAGACTTAATACATACTTGTAAAGAATACAGATGGTACAGAAAGGTTCCAAAATGAAAAGCGCAAAGACCACCTTCCTCTGGTAATGTCTTATGTTTCTTATGTAGTTTTCTAGATACGGTCTGTGCACATGCAAGTGTTCTTTTCCTGCATCTTTCACCTAGAGGTAAACCTTGACTATCTTTTCTTGTCAGGATGTATTGATCTACCTCAGTTATTTTTTTTTATTTTAATTTTTTTTATTATATTATGTTATTCACCATACAGTACATCCCCGGTTTCCGATGTAAAGTTCAATGATTCATTAGTTGTGTATAACACGCAGTGCACCATGCAATATGTGCCCTCCTTACTACCCATCACCAGTCTATCCCATTCCCTCACCCCCTCCCCTCTGAAGCCCTCAGTTTGTTTCTCAGAGTCCATAGTCTCTCATGCTTCATTCCCCCTCTGATTACCCCCCTTTCTTTATCCCTTTCTTCCCCTACCGATCTTCCTAGTTCTTATGTTCCATAGATGAGAGGAATCATATGATAATTGTCTTTCTCTGCTTGACTTGTTTCACTTAGCATTATCTCCTCCAGTGCCGTCCATGTTGCAGCAAATGTTGAGAATTCGTTCTTTCTGATAGCTAAGTAATATTCCATTGTATATATGGACCACAACTTCTTAATCCAGTCATCCGTTGAAGGGCATCTCAGCTCCTTCCATGATTTAGCTATTGTGGACAATGCTGCTATGAACATTGGGGTGCATATGGCCGTTCTCTTCACTACGTCTGTATCTTTGGGGTAAATACCCAGTAGTGCAATGGCTGGGTCATAGGGTAGTTCGATTTTTAACTTCTTAAGGGACCTCCACACTGTTTTCCAGAGTGGCTGTACCAACTTGCATTCCCACCAACAGTGTAGGAGGGATCCCCTTTCTCCACATCCTCTCCAACAGTTGTTGTTTCTTGCCTTATCTATTTTTGCCATTCTAACTGGCATAAGGTGGTATCTTAGTGTGGTTTTGATTTGAATTTCCCTGATGGCTAATGATTTTGAACATTTTTTCATGTGTCTGTTAGCCATTTGTATGTCTTCATTGGAAAAGTGTCTGTTCATATCTTCTGCCCATTTTTTGATTTGTTTATTTGTTTCTCGTGTATTGAGTTTGAGAAGTTCTTTGTAGAACTTGGATACCAGTCTTTTATCTTTTATCATTTGCAAATATATTCTCCCATTCTGTGGGCTGCCTCTTAGTTTTTTTGACTGTTTCCTTGTCTGTGCAGAAGCTTTTTATCTTGATGAAGTCCCACAAGTTCATTTTATCTTTTGTTTCTCTTGCCTTTGGAGATGTGTTATGAAAAAGTTTGCTTTGGCCGATGTCGTATAGGTTGATGCCTATGTTCTCCTCTAGGATTTTGATGGATTCCTGTCTCACATCGAGGTCTACCTCAGTTATTTTAAGGGTCACATAGAATTCTCTCACAACAGTATACCATGATTTACTTAATTGGTGTCCTAATGATAGGTGTTTGGATAGTTCCAATTTTGGTTTTTACAAATAATTTGCAATAAAATCTTTGTATCTAAATTTTAATGTATGTGTGTAAAATATATCTGTAGGATAATTTCCAGAAATAGAGCTTTGAGTCAGAGATATATGAAGTTTATATCTTTAAAAAGATATTGTAAAAGTAACGTCCAAAATATTGTAACAACTTACCTTCCTTTTAAGTGTTTAGAGTATGATTTTCCACACCTTTACTAACAATGAATATCATCAAGATTTTTTATCTCTGCTAATATTACAGGTTAAAAATGATAACCTGTTCTGATTTGCACTTCTTAAATAATGAATATCTTTTTATATGTTTACTGACAATTTTTTTCTGTTACTTACCCAGTCACATCATTTACCCATTTTTAATTGGGTTGTTTTTCTCATTGATTTGTGAAAACTCTTTGCATATTAAGAAACCAAACCCTTTGTCATTTATATTACACGTATTTTTCCTCAGTTTGTTGGTTTCTAGTATACTTTGTTTACTGTATTTTAAAAATCATACCAAATATTTAAAAACCTTTATTTAGCCAAATATGGCAGTCTTCTTTTGTGGTTCTGGTGTTTTATGTCTTGCTTGGAAATATTATAAAATTAAATAATATTAATGTATATATTAATATATAAATAATATTAAATAATATTATAAAAGTTTTTAACCTATATTTTTATTTTGCTCTTCTACTTTTATAGTGCGTTTTTTTAAATTAAACTTTTTTGATCAAATGGAATTTATTTTGGTACCAAGATCCAGGTTGGGATTTAGGTTTTTTTTGTTTTTTGTTTTTATTTTTTATTTCATTTTTTATTTCAAATGTTCCAGTTTACTGATTAATTCATCTTTATTTACTGATCTGATATGCTATTTGTGTCATAAATGAAACCCCCATGTGTACGTGGGTCTATTTCTGTATTCCATATTGTTCTATTAAACAAATCCATTGATTTCTGAATCAATCATATTCAGGAAAATTTAGAAATAGTATGAAGGAATCGGTTTATGGTAGCTGAATGGCATAAGGTGCCTTGAACATCCAGGACTGCAAGTTGGAACTAGTTAATTGATTTGCTCATTCAACAGATATTTATGGCACCCTTATTAACACTATTAGCCACTATTAACATGCAGGAGTTTTGCTAGGTGCCGAGTGTATGGTGAGTTTTGATTGTCTATGACAATCGCATCTCACTGAGAATAGTAATTTGGAACACTGCATATATTGACTTAATTTGGTGTTTACTGGAAGATACTTTGATGAGTGAAAAGTTCAGGGTAGCTACACGGAAAGAGTATTGTTGGGAGCTGAGTCTTAGCTGGGGTGGGCCTGGCTCTGAAGTGTGGTGGCTCACGTGTTTGGATCGGTGGTAGAAAAATAAGCAAGTGGCGTGATGAGTTGCACTTTCCACCATCCACAGCATTTGGGTATTTTCCATGCTGTAAATCTTTATTTTTTTCCACTTCATTGTGAGCAGGATCCCTTCCATTGGGGTTAGTCCAGAAATTGCTGTCAGTGGGAACTGTGAGTCTCAGTGTTGGGAATAAATTGAGCTTCACATGTAACACAGTCCACTTAAAATGATCCTAGATCTTGGTTCTGCATCTCCCCCAGCTAGTGGGCGGTGCTGGAGTCATCGTGGCACCCTGTTTCCGGTGCACGTACATGCTCTGGTGGATGAAACAGTGACCCCACACTCTAGTGGGGTCTGATGCTGCTTGTTGCCAGTCACACCGGGGATAGGCTGCTTCCAGGAAGACGGCACTATCTGTGCCCAGAGCTGCCCCATTCTTCAATATCAATAGCCATTCTAGAGACACAGCTTCTCCTTTATTCTGATTACTAGGTTAGCTTAGAATTCTGATTCCTACTGTCTGCTTGCAGTCCCAACCAGACCCCAAGCCCCGTGCCATCTTCCTGAGCTGTCATTACCTCCGTAGTCAACCCAAAGTGGGTGTGGCCAGAACTTCTGGGACCAGGACTCTGTGGGCCACCCAGCTCCCTCTCTGCTGCTCTGTTGGTCAGATCTGTATGCCCTCTGGCACAACTTCCAGCCCTTCTGCAGCTGGCCTCTCCATTAGTCTTTAGACTCTGGCCCACCCTCCCTCCCAGACTGAGAGAGCCTCAGACAGTCTTCTGGTGTTCGTCTAGGTAAATTAGGTCCCTGAAGTTGGAGGTGGTAGCTTTCAGAAAGAAGCAACTAAGGAAGCAGTTTTTTTTTTTTTTTAATGGGGAAGGGTGGTTGGTAAAATGAAGTTACTGTTTACAAAAAGAAATGTATATATAGATACATAATATATCTCTCTCTATATTATATATATATAGATAAAAATTATTTAAAAACAAGTTTCTGTTTCTTATACTTAGGCACAAAAATAGGTGAATTCTGCTTACGTGTGTCTAATTCTCCCTGAGAAGGGAGGGGTATATGAAAATGTAGAGGGAAAGGAGTGTGTTCTATTTTCTGGAGAGTATTGCTGTAACAGGGGACCTACACCTGTTTCGTGGGTCTAAAGATGGGGAAAGGTGGGAGGGGTAAGACAGGTGAAGCACTTGGTCCCCTTAAGTGAAGTTGTAGAAAGAAAATACAGATGACCGTTGAACAACATGGGTTTGAACTACACGCTTTCACTTATACGTGGATTTTTTTCAGTAAGTGCAGTACAGTACTGTAGATGTGTTTTCCTTATGCTTTTCTTAACCTTTTCTCTTGCTTACTTTATTATAAGAATATAGCGTGTAATACAATAAC
The DNA here is from genome assembly GCF_023065955.2 of Ursus arctos. NCBI lineage: Eukaryota > Metazoa > Chordata > Mammalia > Carnivora > Ursidae > Ursus > Ursus arctos. The sequence goes on from NW_026622841.1 coordinate 56,353,825, forward strand.
ATACAAAACACGTGTTAAGTGGTTTGTGTCATCAGTAAGGCTTCCTGGTCATTAGTAGGCTATTAGTTAAGTTTTTGGGGAGTCAGAAGTTACATGCAGATTTTCACCTGGGCAGGGAATCAGCATCCCTAATCCCTGCATTGTTCAAAGGTCAACTGTCATAGTATCTATCAGACTGCCCTTGCTGGGCATTGCGCAGACTCTCCCTGCATCATCTTACCCCAGCCCATTAAGGTGCAACTCTTATTATCATTGTTGCACAGTTGAAAACGAAGCCCGAAGAAGTTAACAACATGGTTCGGGCCCCTTGGTCAGTTAGCGGCAGGACTGATGTTCACCTCCAGGCCCATGGATTCCAGAAACTGCTGTTAAAACACTATGCCAACTGCCTCCCTTAAAGGGGCAGGATGAGGTGACCCATCTAACCAGGGAGTGTGGTCAAAGTTTGGTACGTAAGTTGTTATTAAGCTCTGCGTCAGCCTCAAAAATGATAGTGGCCAAGGCTTGGTTATTGGTGTGCTCGTCCTCAGTGAGGAAGGGGGAAACCCATGTCCCTGGACCCTTGGTTTTAGCTGGGGGGTGTTTGTCTACTCCCAGGGCTGCAGTTTTGTGCAGGATGGAGCCTATCCGGATGAAGGTGGCTTCAGTGGTGACGTTTGAAGAACGACTGAAGGGATTTTCTTTGCCCCAGGAGGTGTTGAAACAGAGCTGGGGGACCACGTGGTGGGGGCACAGACGTGCTCACTAGGTATTTTTGGAAGCTCAGGATAGCATTTTGCGCAGGCGGACTTCTGGTCACTGGTGGAAGCAGGAGGAAGACCATGGTTCTGGGCTGGGAGATGTCTGCCAGGAACCTTCTAGTAGCTGCTGAGGAGGGAGAGGCCCTGGCCCTCACTCAGCCTTTTGGCGTTAACTGGAAGTCGTTGCTGTGCCTTTCCCATGCTGCCCTCTTAGAGGAATTAGGCCGCTGGGTATTGAAATGAGACGTTGAAAGTATTTTGCAGTGTTCTTTCTAAAACTGCATACACTTGTTCAAGTTTGTTGAAAAGAATAGTTCAAAGTAGCCAGATCTTTTATGAGAGCCAGTTTAAGTGTAAGTGTGTGAAACTGGAAAGACAAATCAGTAAGGGTCTGACATAAATGCTCTTTTACAGCGATTCCACAGGCTCCAGCCTGCTGCAGTGAAGGACTGGGGTTGGGGTTGGGGTCTTTCAGCTCTGGTTGCTGATGGTCTAGGAATAGTACCTTGATTTTTTTGCTATGGCACTCTCTTCTGGAAAGTGGTAGGGAAATGGAGTCACAGTGAGCTGGAACATGTGTTACTTGGCTCTCAGGTGGAACCAACACTGCCCCATTCAGTTTCCCATTCGCATGTGAATTCCCGCCCGTGAACGGTGACCTCTCACACATATGACATGTGTCATTGCTCTCTTAATTGACAGGCCTCGCCTTAGCTGGAATGTTCATGCTTTTGTTGCCTGCAATCCTCAGTTATCATGGGATGGGAGACTTCGTTGGCTTAGTTTCCAGATCACACGTAGAGAACACTTCTCAGAGAACCTGAAAGGCGTCGGAGTCAAGAGCTGCTTCTCCCTTTGTACTAAACAGTTTTTTTCTGGATGTGGGTGCCGCAGCAAGTCTGAGTTGTACAAACCATGAAACTGGATGAAAAGAATGTGATAGACGTTGGTCTTTTACTTTAGGAAATTCCTTTTGGCATTAATTTCCGAGGGAAGCAGTTCCTGCCTTTGGATTAAAGGCTAAGAAGGCCAGATACCTCTGTGGCCACCTGGTCATGGACAGGTGACCTAGTCCGACCAATCGGAGGCATGCGCCCTGGCCCCTGCTCGGCCCCGAGCCCCAGGAGCTGGGGTGGGAGAGGGATACATTTGTCTGGGAATGCCAGTGACCCTGGCAGGCAGGCCGTGGTGAACGGTGTCCAGCAGACTTGCCTTGCCAGCCTGACATCGTGGGGTTATTTTGGCTGGCACCAAAATCTGTTTCCTCAACTGGGTTCTCTAATTTCCTGAAAACCCCGTTGAGTTAACCGGCATTATGGCCCTTACCCCACCCCATATTTGTGTCCTTCAGGTGTGGAGGGTTCAATGAACCATACTTCTCAGTTCATGCCAAATTATTATCCCAGGCCCATGTACAGCCTTTCGTATATTTTGGCTCTAATTAATTTGTTCTTCTTTCTTGACTCCACTCCAGGCCCTCTACACAGCTCTGACCATTTTGCTGTGTTCATTGTGTGTCTTTTTATTTCTATGCCAGTATTTTTTCTTGTAAATTTCCTCTCTGCTTAAAGACACCACTTCAACCTCCAACCCTAACTCTAGGGCGTGGTGAGGTTGTCAGGCCAGGTGGGAAATGTGGCCATGGGCTTGATGAGGTGCAGCCAGCAATCCAGGTCGGCGGCGGGCAAGTGTGGAGGAATGAGTCATATTAAGTGAAGGTCCTGAGCAGCAGGAGGAAAGGAGAGGCAGGGCGGGGGTGGGGAAATCATCCCAGATCAGAGATACCAAGGAGGTCCAGAGAATCATCCCCATGGAAGAAGCATCTGTGCGAGTCTTCACCACATGGCACGTCAACCTGGTCTTGGCTCCCAACCAGCTCTGTGGGCCCAGCCAGCCCATGTAGGGATAAGCAGTCGGCACGGTGGAGACGTACAGGGCCTGGAGGCCACATAGCCCTTGCAGAGCTGGCTTCAGACACTGGTGCAGAAGAGACAGCGGACATGACCAGGGGATGACACAGCCAAAAGTCAGAAGGGGCACTGGGAGGCAGTCCTTGGCTCTGGCCACCAGAAGCTTCCAGGGGTGGCCACCTTTGGCTCTAGGACGAAATCACTGTGTCCATGAGCCTCATGAAGGGAAAGACTCCCCACGTGATCAAAAGCCTGCCTCTTTTGCCTCAGCGTGGTGTGCCAGACATGTTGTATGTGATTTTATTCTGTCAACATCTATTTCTTCTTTTAAAAAAGAGTGTTTTTTTCCCTCAGTCTTGACCATCTTAATGTAGAAAGTAATATCTTCTTTGTCATTATTAAACCATTGAATTTTTATTCTAGATTGTAAACCTAGAACTTAGACACTTTACAAGCACGCTGCCCATTGTTGTTACTGATCTTTTAACATGGGTCCTTTCTCCCTGGGGTACAGTGCAGGACCAGAGCTGGCCCAGGGCCTCCTCATAGGTGACACTCAGTGACCCTGGAGGCTGTGTGGAGGGACCTTCTCTGTCACTGAGGGGGCATCCTACCCTCCTGCTTCCCTCTTGTTCATTTGTTGACTGGTAGAGCTGACATTTTCCCTTGTTTGTGTGTTTGCATTTATAAATTCCTTGATGGCTCAGAACATCAGAAGAGTGGCAGTCATCCTGGGAATTTTTTGTAAATATTTGTTGTTTGTGTTAATATGATATCATGCATCGGAAGCCAATTCGGGAAATGTTTGTTAATAATTAGATTTGCCAAAGGCAGGGGAAGTCCTAAGTGGGTTATGCTTTCAGTTTCTAAAAAGCCTCAGACCATGGTGGTAATTAACTTGCTTTCAAATTGTGTATAATTTGTGTTAGAATACACTATTTTATTTTGAAAGCACAGTACTTTTTTATTTTACTTGAATTTCTACGTTTTCTCCTAATGCTAGGAAGGTTTCGATGGCAGCGTTTTGAATTATTGTTGCATGAGAGTGGGCAACGGCTCATTATTTTTGTTTTAAATCTGTGATATCTCTAGCCTACTCTTTCAAATATCTATTGAAATTTAGTACCGTATTTGCCTTATAAAGGTATCAGTTGTGGGAATGGATCAATGGATTTATGCATCTAACAGGTTCAGTTAATTAGTTTTGAATAGTGTGCCAAGGTGACACTCTCAGTTTTATGACTTTCCATAGATGATGGATTCTGCTGCTGTGACAAGGTCAAGCACATAAAAATCCCAATCAAATGCCATAGAAAGCACAGTTCCATATGTCAGTTTAATTCTGTAGTAGTCTTTTTGTCAGCATAGCTAGTGATTCCATCTGTTTCAATTTAAGATTAGCCTCAGTCATGCTTTTGTAGCAGGTAATATGTGTAATGTAATATAATTCCTTATATAATATAATATGAATATATAGCACATATAATATAAGAGGATATTATATGTAATTAAATATTAAAGTATATTTATTTAGGTTGTAATAGAGGCTGAGTGGGTGGTGGAGTATCTGTAATTCAGTATCTAGAGGATGCTGCTGCTTTCCCCTTGTGAAACAATTTGTTTTCCATATATGGCTTGGGATTGGGTGCCTAAATAATGCTGTTAATCATGTGTTACCTCTAATGAGCACACATATGTCATCCTGTACTGTAGCTCTTCACCAGAAATGAAATGGCCAAAGGAATTTGCTGGTGTTTATTATTCTCGTCATGGGATAGTAGCAGGTGCCACAGCAAATCAATCTTGGATTGGTAATAGGTGTTCATGAAGGCAGAAAATGGCAGGCTAGAGCACATTGACCCACACCTATTATGTAATCTCAAGTAATGATGGTGAGTTATGCTTGGAGGGACTGAAATACTCCATTGCAGAAGGCATCCGAGCCGGGGTCTCTAAATGGGTCAGAGGGTTCCACCAGATACCCTACCCCCTTCTGCTTCTTTTAAAAGCTCTTATTACTGAATGGTCATAAAAAGAGTTTTGTCTATCCTACTGCTTACCAACAAGACAGGATTACCAACAACTTGGTCCTGGCGGGCAGCCAGCCTGCCAGCATTTCAATGATGCTTGCTGCCGTGGCAACCCCACTGGGCCTTCCGTGGGTGCAAGTCGATGCAGCTGCTGAAGAAGAGGTGCAGCCCAGCGGCCCAGTGGGCACGGCCTTGGTTCGACCGATGTCATGCCAGCCTGGGCCACTGGGAAGCCATGGTGGCCACCTGCCCAATAGCTAAATATGGGTGGGTGGCATTTTCTGAATAAGGACATTGGGAAGAATACGGGTTTAAAGAAATGGATTGGGATACTGGTATAGTGTCATACTTTACAAATCAATCTCATAAATTAAGATTTACAGTTTGTGTGAATTCAGACACTGGGCACAGGATGAATTTATGTTGTACCCCTTCTGAAGAAGCGGGGTGTGAAGCAAATTTATAGGTTCAACAAGCTGTAAGGATAATTCTTAGCCTATTGAGAGGAATATGCAGGTTTTTAAGTTTCTTAGATGAGCTGCAGTGATTAGGATCTGGGTGAAGTTGCTGAAACAAGAGACTTCAAAATGTGGTGACTTTTAACCAGGATGGAAATAACTTCTTTCTTCTCTGTTAGTCCTGGTGCTGGTTCAGGGTGAGTTTGGTGGCTTATGAGGTCAACACGTTGTCTCTGCTTCCATCCTGTTGGCTGGAACCTGGACCCTTGGTTGCTTCTACCAGCAAGGGTGACTGAGTGCCCAGCTAAAACTTGGGCTTCTATTTCTAATAGATGAGGGGAGAGTGGGGAACACGGCCCCCAACAGGTTCCTCCATCAGCACCTTTTACGTTCCCACCAGGTCATTGCCACGATATGAAATCAAAGAATACGAATTCAGGCCTTGACTAGAACTTTGAATTGATTCTTCTCTCAGACTCTGGACTTTAAAGAAAGAGAAGCAAGATGGCGTCGTGTAAGAGCAGATAGTTCCGGTGAGACCCACTGACTGAATCCTGACTGTCACTTGCTTATGACCTCATGTTGTGCTGTTGAGCCTCTGTGACACTCAGATGCCTCACTATAGAACGTTGCAACGATGTCTACCTCACAGAGTTGTTGTGATAGTTACACAGTTACACAGCAGAAGTAAAATGAGAACATCCAGGATCGTCCTGTCACGTGCTAAGTTCCCAGTAAAAGTCCGTTCTTCCTCTCTAGGAAGAACTGGAGATGTCATCAACTTCCTGAATGCTTGTAGATGAACAAGTTGGTTTGCTCAGAAACTTAATTTAATTTGCATTATTGCACAAGGATTACATCACTTTACAGTAAAGATATTTTTACTCTTCCAAATGCAAATTTTAAAATTCTGTTGATGGGCTGATGTTCACCCAGAGGCAACTCATGCTGTGATGACCCATCTTCTCCAGGCCCTGTCATACCAATGCCATCAGGGTATCAATATGTAGCATAAAAGGGGTAAACAGAAAAGCAGGTTTCCTTGGGGAAATGATGTGTGACACTGTCTCACGGGGATCTGAGCGGCAGCACATGGCCCCAGAGGAGGCTTGGAGGCCATGACTAGGTGCAGTGCTCACCACAGGGTAGATGTGCTCTTTGTGGACTCTAGCCTGTGGTCCCAGCCAAGCCCCTGACAGGTGCTGCTTTGAGGAGGTGAGACTCTGCTGGAGCACTGTGTGCTGTGAAGTGTGAGAGGTAGCTAACGGCACCCCCGGGATGTGGCAAATGAGGTCCTTAGGGAGGCAGCTCCAGAACCAGATGCCGGCGCTAAGTGACAGAGACCATCATGAGAACTGATTGGTGGAGTCCGAGTTTATGAGGCTTTCCTGGTGTTAAAGAAGAGACAACAGGCCCACAATGGAGTCACTTGTGTTAAACCTAGGTCAGCAACCCAAGACCTCATACCTGATCTCACTGCAGGTTCAGCCTCTGCCAGGACGTTTAGCCTCTAAGCAGACAGTCTGGAGGTACCTGGTCAGTACTAGTGAGGTCATCCTCCTGTGAGATCCCTTTCGTCCCCAACAGGAAGGTGATCTTGTCTGAAACAACCCACTCTATGCTAGAAACTCCCTTTGCCTTCCTTCCTCTGCCTATAAAAGCCTCTCATTTTGTACAGCTCTTTGGAACTCCTCTATCTGCTAGATGGGATGCTGTCTGATTCATGAGTTATTGAGTAAACCCAGTAAGGTCTTTAAAATTTACTCAGTTGTTGTTTTTTTCTTTAGACCTGGGAATGGCACGTAATTTGTCCGGAGGGTCTTCCTTTCTCTGCCCTGCGAAGCAGCCTGCAGGGATTCATGCCCTCTCAGGCAGGCCACGGGGAAGCCACATTCCTCCACATCACTACTGTCCTGTACACGTGTGTGCTGACACCCCTCCCCGACCAGGGTGCACACCTGCGTGCACACAGGCAGTTCTACGAAGGCTTTTGCTGGCATCCATCGGGCTGTGAGGGGCAGTGGAGGGCCTTGCCTCCCAGCCTGGGGGTCTTGCAGCCGCAGGGCGCGCTCTCACCATCTGCGTCACTGCGCACTGGCAGCCCCTGCTGCTGCTCTAGCCTTGGGAAGTGGCAGGAGCCTCTTAGCTCCCAATGGTGAGCTAAGCTTTCACGTGAATCCTGAGAAGGCCATTTGCGGGGTAGATTTCATTTGGAAACACTTGCCTTGTTTATCCCCGTGACTCCTTCGTCTTTTATGAACAGAACCTATCCCTTGCTCAATACCCACAGGCCTCCCGATGCTACCGGTGTTCTTGGGACAGGCAAGGAAAGGGAGTCTGTGGCTTCTTAAAGTGGCTTCCAGGCCTGTCGTGTCCTGGGGACTCCAGCTCGCCGCCCTCTCTCCTGTCCAGAGCTGACCTCAGATCTCACCAGCAGCCTATTGGTCACAGGGTTGACCTCCTTGCTGAGCACCTGGCAAAGCCAAAGCATCGGCAGCCTCTCAGGGCGGGGAGACACAGGCTGATGATGGGGAATTGTAAGTTTGAGTTAAGGTGGTCTTTCCAAAGGAGGAACTTGGATGGCACTGGGTAAGAATCATGATATGGTGCAGGATTGGTGGAAATGGCAAGATGAAGTTTTTGAGGGGTTCAAAAATCCTGGGGTGTGAACTGTGTGTTGCTGTGTCTGATTGAAGAGTCCTTGGGCCTTCTGGGAAGTTCCTGTCGGAACAATCATCCCATTTGTCTGGGCAGGAAGGGTAAAGAAATGCTAATGGCACGGAGCAACAGCCAAGTCCTGTTAAAGTAGCCCGGAGGGGGCAAGTGTCCGAGGTGAGGACGTTCATTCCCAGTGTTTTCTGCACGGCCTTTTGTCTCTAATAAAAGATATGTTTTTATTCATAAACGTAGATGGGATAAATGACTATTTATAAAGCACTTACAAACAGGCCCTGACACGCTTACCAGCACAATGAAGACCTATGATAGTGCTTTAATAATTCAGCCCCCAGACCTACTTTTGATAGATAGATACAGTTTTGTTTGAAATAATTTCTTTTCCTTGATTTTGCGATTCTCTTCTTTAGTTCTGTGTGGTAAGTTTCCCTGTATAGGCATTACTGGCATCTGAGGAGAATGCCTAACAGATGTACAAATAATGAATTTGCTTGAAAATATGCTTGAAAGCTGTAAAACAATTGTTACTGAAAATCAACAGAATATACGTAACATCTGAATTATCTGTCTAGCTTACTTGACCATGAAATGTTGCCTTCAGTCACATCATAAAACCTGAATGCTTACACAGGGCCTATCTGAAAAGTATTGGAAACTTAATGATTATTTTCTTGATTTCTAGAAGGGCTGGTTCACTCAGGGGCTGATTGGTTTGAAGATTGAAGCCCATCTGATCTTTATCCCAACTCCCAGATGGATGTGGAGTTGGACTGTGGGTGGGAAAAGTCCTGGGTCTTCACTGCCCACGTGTGTGCCCTGCCGCTGGGCTCCAGGGCGCCTCCCTTCCTGGCGCCTGTGTAGAACCAGTTCTGTTAGTCATCCCTGACACACTCTGAGTCCCCACAGCACCCCAGGAAGCAGTGTCAGCCACTGTGTCACCGAACCAACGTGAGCTCGCTCCCTGGTGAGTCAGAAACCGCACCAAGTTGAGTGTCACACAAAGAAAAACTTTCTTTACAGCAAATAAGATCACAGGGAATGGCTTCTAAAGGCATGACGCCTTGAGAGAGGGTGAACGGGTTCCTTCGTAGAGTTAGGATGAATAGGTAGGGAAGCCTTGTCCTCCTATGTGGAGGTGGGCGTAAGGTTGCTCACGCGCCTTAAGGAAACATGCCTATACCTCTATGGTGTGTCATGTAAACGAGGCTGTGCTCCTCCTTGGGTGGAGAATGTAGTGTTAGTGTGAGGGAAAGGCAGTTGCGGGTTACTCCAGGGGTCACTCCACAGTCCACCCGCACAAGCGGCAGTCAGGGGTTTAGCTCAAAGGGTCTGGGTGGTCTGGGCCAGCAGGAGGTCTTGTCAGGGCAGTCGCTGTCACTTGAGGGTGGTGTCAATTTCCGTTTTCCTGAGTTAAGAGGCAAGCCGGAAAGAAGAGCTTAAGAAAAAGTATAAGACCACGGTTCGTGAGTACGAGCAGGTGGGCAGTGAAGGTCAGGGCTTGGGGTCTGGCTGGTGACACCTGCAGCACCAGGTGTGGCCGTCTTGCTGTCCAGATTGGTTATTTTGGTCCTGCGCTCAGTGCCTTTGGGGCCCCTCCCTTGGAGGGATGGATCTCCCTTTGCAGAGAGATCTGACTGGTGGCCCACAGATTCTCCACTGTGGACTCCGTGACGTGGGGTGCTCAGCGCCTGCGGGGCAGCAGGCTCACTTCGCTGTCAGCGCTTGGGGCTCTCCCCACCCCCACCACCTCCCAACAACCCTGCAGGTGTGGGGCCTCATGGTGCACCCGGGCCTGGTAAACTTCTTTCAGTTCAGTTCTCATTTTTTGCTCCACGGTGGACTTGCCTCTGCTCGTTCCTTTTCTCATCCACGCCTTTAATTTTTCTTTTTTTCTTTTCTATGTCCTATCGTGAGGAGATTTGGAATAAGCAGAAAAGATTACTGGGTGTTTCCTCCAGTGGAAAACTGCCTTGTGTAGAGAGCACCCTTCCAAGCTATCTGACTCTGCCTTTTCCTTGCCTTTGATGTGTTTTACAGCTCTACAGGTTGTAGGTAACTGGTAGCAATGCAAAATAATTACTATCTATAGACATGGAAAAAAGCTGTTTGTGTGGTTAAAATGACTATCCCTCTGCATTATGAAAAAAAGCCAGTTTGTCTATCTGTAAATTCGTTTCAACCATTAATTCGATCATTCCTTTAATCTGTATAAATTTGTGCTTCTCTGACTTCTTCTGTGAACTGATTATAACACCTTGTTAATACCCTCATTAATAATGAGGTCAATAAAATCTTTAACAAATGTTTATTTTCTATCTTATGAGGGTCATGGTTTTACCTTTGGTAATTATTCCTTAACATAACATTTATGGTCTCTATTAAAAATAGTGAAGGTGATGTGCTTTTTTTAACCAGTGACAGGAATGGACCCTAGTAAGAGGAACTTGGATCCAAAAAGTGGAAGGACTAACTAATCCTAAGGGGTTCAAAACATTGGAAGGTTTTCTCTTAATATTGTAAAAATGACTATATAGACTCGTAAACAACCAATGGGTCAAAGAAGAAATTGCAATGGAATTTCGAAAATAATTTGAGATGAATTAAAATGAAAACACAACACACTCAAATTTATGGGATGTTGTAAAGGCAGTGCTCAGAGGGAAATTTATAGCTATAAATGCAAGCATTAAAAAGATTTTAAATCAATAGCCTAATGTACATGAAATAGAGATTAGACAAATCAGAGGGAAAATTAATGAAACCAAAAGTTGGTTCTTTTAAAAAAAATTTATTTATTTATTTATTTGAGAGAGAAAGCGAGAGAGTGAGCCTGAGTGGGGGGAGGGGCAGCAGGAGAGGGAGATGAAAGTGTCTCAAGCAGACTCCTTGCCCAGTGTGGAGCCCGATGTGGGGCTCGATCTTAGGATCCTGAGATCATGACCTGAGCTGAAATCAAGAGTCCGATGCTTAACCAGGTGAGCCATCCAGGCACCCCAAAAGTTGGTTCTTTGAAGATCAACAGAATTGATGAACCTTTAGCTAGGTTGCTAAGAAAAAAGAGAAGCAAATAACTAAATTAAAAAATGAAAGTGAAGATGTTACTGCTGACCTTGTAGAAATGAAATGAATTATGGGAGAATATCATGAGCAGTAGTATGCCAAAAAATTAGATAATCTAGATTAAATGGGTTGATTCCTAGAATCTATCTACACATTGCCCAAACTGCCCCCCCCCCCAAATAGAAAATCTGAACAGACCTATAACAAGAGATTGAATCAGTTATTAAAAAGTTCAGGACCAGATGGCCTTACTGGTGAATTCTACTAAACATTTAAAGAATAGCATCAATCTCTCTCAAACTCTTCCAAAAAAATAGAAAAGAAGGGAATACTTCCTGTCTCGTTTTATGAGGCTGGCATTGCCCTGATACTAAGGTCAAGATAAGAAAACTACAGACCAAGATTCCTTATGATACTGATGCAAAAATCCTCAACAAAATACTAGCAAAGGGAATTCAGCTTCATAGTAAAAGGATTATCCACCATAACCAAGTGGGATTTATCCCAGGAGTGCAAAAGCAGTTCAATGTAAGTTCAATCAATGTAATACACCACATTAATAGAATGAAGGAAAAAAGCCCACATGATCATCTCTATCAGAAAAAGCATTTGACAAATTCCAGCACCCTTTCACGATAAAAACATGAAAAAAATGAGAAATAGAAGAAAACTACCTCCACATGATAAAAAGCATTATGAAAAACCCACTGTGTTCAGTAGTCAAAGACTGAAAGCTTTCCTTTGAAAACAAGGAGTAAGGCAAGGAGGCACACTTTTGCCCCTGTGCTAGAAGTTCTAGTCAGAGCAATTAGGCAAGTTTAAAAGGCATCCAAATTAGAAAGAAAGAAGTAAAATTATCTCTTTGCAGATGACATGATCATAGATATAAAAAATGTCAAAGAATACACACACACACACACAATGACTACTAGAGCTAAAAAATGAATTCAACAAAGTTTAATTCACAGGAATCCACAAGGTTCAAAATAAACACACAAAAGTCAGTCATGTTTCTGTATACCAGTAGTGAACAATCTGAAAAGGAAATTAACAACATGGTTCCATTTACAGCAGGATCCAAAAGAATGAAATACATAGAAATAAATTTAACCAAAGAGGTAAAAGACTTGTACACTGAGAACTAAAAACATTGCTGAAAGAAATCAAAGAAGACCTAAGTAAATATATCACAATTATGGACTGGAAGACTTATTATTATTTTTTTAAGGTATAAGTGTTTCTATTCTTATTTTTAATTTTTTTCATAAAGAGAAAAGTTTAATAAAGTCCATACTCAGTGGCACTTTTAACTAAATCTTTAAAAATCCATCCAACAAGGTATAAAATTTTAAAAATCAGATTATCATAATTTTGACTTTTACTCAGAATTTTATATTTTTTCTTTATGTTTTTTATTTTATTTACTTTTTAAAATATTTTATTCATTTATCTGAGAGAGAGAGAGAGAGAGAACGAGCTAGAGCGCTCAAGCAGGGGGAGTGGCAGAGGGAGAGGGAGAAGCAGCGAGGCCGATGCAGGGCTCCCTCCCAAGACCCTGAAATCATGACCTGAGCCGAAGGCAGCTACTAAACCGACTGAGTCACCCACGTGCCCGTAAAGTTTTTTTATTTTAATTCCAGTTAGTCGACATATAGTGTTGTGTTATATTAGTTTCAGGTGTACAATACAGTGATCCAACACTTTCATACAACACGTGGTGCTCATCAGTACAATTGTTTCCCTTTGGGTTTTTGCTTTTGTTTGTCTTGCCTCAGGAGACACATCTAGAAAGCAGTTGCTACGGCCAATGTCAAAGAAGTTATTGCTGGTGTTCTTTTTTAGGATTTTTATGATTTAATGTCTCACATTAGGTCTTCAATCCATTTTTAATTTATTTTTGTGTATGGGGTAAGAAAATGATCCTTCTTTTGCATGCTGCTGTCCAGTTTTCCCAACACCATTTGTTGAAGAGGCTGTGGAAGACTTAACTATTGTTAAGATGGCAATAATACCCAAAGTGATGAACAGATTCAGTGCAATTCCTGTCTAAATTCCAGTGGCTTTTTTTTTTTTTTGCACAAATGGAAAAGCCAATCTTTAAATTCATATGGAACTGCAAGGGGCTCCAAGTAGCTAAAATAATCTTGAAAAAGAAGAACAAAGTTGGAGGACTCACACTTCCTGATTTCAAAACTCACTACAAATTGGCAGTAAGCTGAACAGTGTGGTACTGGCATAAGAATAGACATGTAGACCAAAGGAATAGAATTGAAATTCCAGAAATAAATCCATACATCTATGGGCAACTGATTTTTGACAAGAGTGCTGAGATCATTTAATGAGGGACCAGGAGTCTCTTCAACACATGGTGTTGGGACAACCGGATAGCCGCATGTTTTAATTGAATCCTACTTCATACCATATACAAAAATTAAAGTGGATCAATGATGTAAATGTAAGATCTAAATCTATTAAATTCCTAATGGAAAACAGGGTTAAATCTTCATGACCTTGGATTTGCCAATAGATTCTTAGATATGACAACAAAAGCATAAGCAACAAAAGAAAAAAGTGTGTAGGTTGGACTCCATTTAAATAAAAAAAAAATTATGTGCATCAAAGGACAATATTAAGAAAGTAAAAAGACAACTTACAGAATGGGAAGAAATATTTGCAAATCAAATGTCTGGTAAGGATCTAACATCCAGAAATGTAAAATAGACTTACAGTTCAAAACCAAAAAGACAGATGACCCAATTTAAAAATGGACAAAGGATTTGAATAGACATTTCTCCAAAGACGATATACAAATGGCCAAGAGTACATGAAAAGATGCTTGATATCATTAGTTATTAGGGAAATGCAAATTAAAACTGCAGTGAAATACCACTTCACATCCATTAAGATAGCTGTAATTAAAAAAAAAAAGAAAATAATAAATGTTGAAGATGTGGGAAAAATTTGGAACCTTCGTATATAGCTGGTGGAAACATAAAATGGTATAGCTGCTGCAGAAAACAGAAGTTTGGCCATCCCTCAAAAAGTTAAACAGAATTACCATATGACCCAGCAATTTCACTCTGAGGTATATACACAAACAATTGAAAACAGGTACTCAAACAAATACTTGTACATGAATGTTCATAGCAGCGTTATTCACAATAGCCAAAAGGTGGAAACGACCCACGAAGTTTGGATGGATGAATGGGTAAACAAATGGTGGTTTATACACATGATGAAACGGAGCTTTAAAAAGGAGTGAAATCCTGATACACTGGGATGAACCTGGAAACACTATGCTAATAGAAAGAAGCCAGTCACAAAAGGTCACTTATTGTATGATTCCATTTATATGAAATACCCAGAACAGGTAAATCCAGAGACAAAGTAGATATGTGATTGCCAGGGGCTGTGGGAAGTGGGGAATGGGGGAGTAATTGCTTAATGAGCATGGAGTTATTTGCGGATGAAGAAAATACTTTGGAACTGAGTAGAGGTCGTGGCTGCACAGTATTGTGAATTACTAAGTGCCACTGAGCTGTTCCCTTTAAAATAGCTAATTATGTGTTATGCAGATTGTGCCTTAACAACCACTACTACTGCAAAAGGCAAGGGTAAGCAATTTTCAGGTTCTATATAGTTTAAATGTGAGGAATTATTTCCCAGGAGGAAGAGGGTTTAGATCAGCAATATTAGTATTTTCCCACCAAAACCACATAGAACACCTCTGGCCAATGGCATTCAGGTAGGAAGCACCTCCCAGGGGTTCTCAGGATTATGTGCAATTTCCAGTGAGTTTCCTGTGATTCCACCTCACCAGCTCTGTTACAGATTACTCATGGCGTATCTTACAGAGTCAAGAATCTGTGATTTAGGTAATGGTCATTTTAAATTTTGATCTTGTGAAGGTGGGGGGCAGGACAGGAGTGTGGGGAGAAATGTTAGTGTAAAATATTTATTAAGAAACGTTTAAGGAGGGCACCTGGGTGGCTCAGTTGGTTGGGCATCTGTCTTCGGCTCAGGTCATGATCCCGGGGTCGTGGGATCGAGTCCTGCATTGGGCTCCCCTGCTCAGCGGGGAGTCTGCTTCTCCTTCTGCACCCCTCTCTCACAAATATAAATAAATCTTTAAAAAAAAGAGAAAAGCTTAAGGAAGAATACAAAATATGTACCCTAATTCCTCCACATAGATTACATCTGTTCCTATTTAAAATAAATACAAGGAATACTTTGTATAGAATTATGAAATTCAAGTGATACAGGAAGGCAAAAAATGAAAAGGGAAGGCTTCTCTACCTTGGACAATCACTGTTAATATGTTCTTGTGATTTTTTTTTAAAGAACTGTTTCATGCTTGTGTGTTTGTGCTCACACACATAGATCTTCTTAAAAAAATAAAGAAGTCATTACAGACTTGCATATGGTTTTTTCCTCTTTTACTGAGATACAGTTGACATATAATAATGTATTAGTTTTAGGAGTACAACATAGTGATTCGATACTTGTATATATATATTGCAAAATGATCACCACAATAAGTGTAGTTAACATCTGTCACCACACAGTTACACATTTTTTTCTTATGATTTGAACTTCTAAGATCTGCTGTATTAGTGACTTACTAATATACAATACAGTACTGTTAACTTTAGTCACCATATACAGTACAGTACTGTTAACTTTAGTCACCATGCTGTACATCATATCCCCAGGACTTATTTGTTTTACAACAGAAATTTTGTACCTTTTGACCACCTTCCCTCATTTTACCCACCTTTGCCCCAACCTCTGGCAACCAACAGTCTGTTTGGCTCTTTCTCAAGCAGCAAATCCTAGAGCTCCTTCCATACATACAAGGTCTACCGATGTACTATGGAGGGCACCTGGGTGGCTCAGTTGGTTGGGCGTCTACCTTCAGCTCGGGTCATGATCCCGGAGTCCTGGGATGGAGCCTGGAGTTGGGGTCTCTGCTCAGCAAGTGGTTCAATTCAATTCCCCCTCTCCCTCTACTCCTCCCCTACTCGTGCTCTCTCTCTCGCTCACTCTCTCTCTCAAATAAAGAAATAAAAGCTTAAAAAAACAAATGGCTATGTAATCATCATGGTAATAATTAGCATTTATTGAACACTTGCAATGAGCCAGTGCTGTTCTAAGTGCTGTAGATACATTACCTCATTTAATCTTCACAAAAATCCTCTGAGATAGGACCTGCCACTGCTTCTATTTTACAAATGAAGCAACATTGCCCAGAGAGACTGAGCAAGAAATTTAAATTCCTTGTGTGTGATCCCAAACCCATGCTCTGACCCCCACAAAATTCTGTTCCCCTTCACAGTTTGTGGGAGAGCTGGGTGTTATCATTATTTACAGCTTTCATGCATTCTACTCCTTGATTGTTTTCGGTTTCCCCTAAAATGTGCTGTTAATCTCACACTCCAGGCCATGACCTCTCGAGCTCTGTGTTTTATTGGAGTTCTCTTAATGTTGTCTTTCTCCTATTAAAAGAGCTAGGGAATAACTAAGAAAAGTAAAACAATAATGGTGAAGATTTTCAAAATTTTTCCCAAGAATGACTGCCAGGGCTTGATTTTTTGGCCCAGAAAAGAGAGTGTCTATAATTTTTATTGCATGGTGTACATACTAAAAGAAATCTTTAGCAACTGCTCTTCTCGCCTATAGGGGAGGCAGGTCCTAGTTGTTCTTTTCGGATCCCACACAGAAACACTGAGACTGTACTGGTCTCCTCTGCCTGCCCTGCCACACAATGACTGTGTCCCAGAATGAAAGGGGGGGCCAAGAAAGCCCTCGACCCGTGGGCTAGTGGGCCATGGGCTGTTCCTTTCTTTCTTTTCTTCATATCAGGTCATTGTGTCTCCCCAGACTGAGCTCCAGATTGAAATGTGGCCTGTAGCTCAACTAACACACAAGTCAGAGGGTAGGGTATGGGATGCTCTATGAATTTGTGGCACATGCACTGATGAGGGCAGATTTCGGAGATGTGTGTTGGCAAGAACAGCTGTATACTGGGGATTTATGTTTTGGCTTTTGTGGAGAAAGAAGGAAACAGCACAGCAAGGCCAGCCAGCCTTTTGGCTCCTGTCTTGCAAGAACATAAGCAGCGAACTAGTTTGGATCAAGAGTCAAGAAAAAAGGTAATAGAAAATGCAAGCTCCCCAATTTTTTCCCTTGGTCAGCAAAATGACAGGATGCTCCCGCCGTCTGTGTGTCCTGGCTGACCCTGTGTTCCTGGCCCCCGCAGTTACAGTTTACCATTTAGATCCATTTAGCAGAAAAAGATCCTGTCTTGTGGTAAAAATGCAGGCTTGGCATATGCCGGGACTCTGGGGACTCATTCTGAAATATACTGACCTCTTTCTGGGAGAGGGTAGGGCACAAAACAGGGACTCTGGGCGATTTGCCAGCGTGTTTCCATGCGCGTCGTGTACTCGGGGGAGTCGGTTTTGTGCCACTGTGGGCAAGGTGCCAGGCTGACAGGTAGGAAACCAGAGTTTGAAATTAGCTGCTAAGGTCATATGGTTGGGTCATGGAGAAGCAGAAGTTTGTGCTCTGAGTTCAGAGAAGGTCTGCAATATCTTTCTTGATCTCCGGAGTTGTCCAAACCACTAAGTGAAGAAACATACTTCCTTTGGCTCATCTGACCAAATTACTATCTGTAAACTCTTGGCCTGGTTGCCTCAGTTGAGCTGCAATCTTCCTGCCTGGTTGAGAGAGAATCCAGCGGGGGACGTGGGGACAGAGGATCATTGGTCTCCAGAGTCAAAACATGAGCAGGCATAGGGTCCAAATTGAAGCCAGAATGATGATTTCACTGCTGTCTTTCCTTGCACATCCTCTTTCCTAGCACATTTATTTTTCTTTCAAGTTTATTTTTTTTAAATTATTTATTTATTTATGTAATCTCTATCCCCAA
The DNA here is from genome assembly GCF_023065955.2 of Ursus arctos. Lineage (NCBI taxonomy): Eukaryota > Metazoa > Chordata > Mammalia > Carnivora > Ursidae > Ursus > Ursus arctos. The sequence continues at coordinate 56,371,630 of NW_026622841.1, forward strand.
CGTGGGGCTTGAACTCATGACCCCAAGATCAGGAATTGCACGCTTTTGTGACTGAGCCAACCAGGAACCCCTCTTTTCTCTCTGTTTTTAAAAAACAGTCAGTGGTATTTTCGTAACGCTAGAGTATGGAAATGAACATTCGCTGGTAAATTAGAGGTTGCTCATCGCTTTCTGTAACTTAGGTTCTGAGTGCATGCATTGTGGTGATGCCTGTGGCCCACAGTGTGGACGAAATATGCTCACGTGTAAAACGTGGCCAAGTGAGCACTCTTGGTGCTTTGGCCAGAGGCAGACGGACTTCATTGGCAGGGCCTGAACATCAGGCTGTGGAGATCTTTTCCAGGCTTCACATGTTGACTTTTTCTAGGTAGGAGAAATCGTTATTTTGATGTACCATTCTCCAGCCACTGGGGTGGAGCAGGATGTAGTAAAAAATACCTGTGGCAGAAACTGACTTCAGCTAGTGCCTGTAAAAAAACAGTGTGTGTGACAAGTGACAAAGAAGTGAAGGGGTCAAGTTAAGAGGGGCTTGGTAATGATGTAACGTGACCAGGGCTTATCTAGAAAGTCCTTACAACTCTTTCCCTGGGGCGGGGTGTGTGTGTGTGCGTGTGTGTGCACGTGAAGCTTCAGATGGGGAGCCCGCTGCCGGGCTACCTTAGGCGGTTCCCATATGTACCAACGCCTCAGGAAGACAGGGAGCATCCTGGGGTCACTAGCAGCCCTGGGCATGGTGTCTCTGGGCGGCTTCCTTCCTTCTCCCTTCTGAGGGAGTGAAAAGATGGCCGTCCCCAGCTTCCACCTCATGTGACGCAGTAGTAGCTTCCGGGAGCTTCATCTCTCTGTGTTTCCTGGCCTCTGTGTGGAAGGACACACTGAGAGTCCCTTCCCTAGTGCTTGCTCGCAGTTATTAGAAGTCTCTCTGCAGCGCCAGTGAGGCTTTTTTGATGAACAGAAACGTGAAATCAGTTCGCCAGCTTCGGCGTCCCGTAGATTTCTGGGCTTTGATGGCATGGTATTGAGAAGATCCTAACTGACATGTCATTCTTTTAAAATTGCGTTTATGTATACGTTTTATATGTTGTGTAATATCTTAGTACAGTAGCACATGTACACAGGTTGTAAGTAGACACACACTTGTTAGAGGATGCACGCAATGGTTTCAGTGTTGGTGTATGAAGCTCCAACATGCACTGATGCCCTTATATCATCGTGAACAGGAAGGTGGCCAGCGCTGTGGGATTGTCCCGTTGTCTGTACTTATTTGTATTAAATTATTTTTTAATATCAAAGTTAACCAAAGTTGTTTATAAGTTACAAACTGTTACTTCACTTTGAGATTTCTTAGCTCTGGACTTTTTCCTCCCCAGTGTTTGGAAGTACCACATGCTGAGATCCTATATGTTTTTGTGGACATCCTAGGACTCAGATGTCGCCTGAAGATGGGTTAGTGATAGGGAAAGAAAGTACCGGGAGACAGAGGCTGGAATTGGCCTTACCCCATTCCACTGTGAATTGCGCTATGCCTCAAGTTCTCTACCCATAAGATGGGAATAATGACCTCAGAGTCACCATGAAGGTCAAATGCAATAATAAATCTGAGTCTGCTCTATGAACCACAGAGCCTTTAGAATGTAGATTAAGGTAAAGAGAGGCCATTGTTTTAGCTTCTCATGAACTTTTGACAAAGGGCATATTCTCACACATCATGCCTGAGGGGAATTGTGGGGTGCCAAGGAACTCACCACTGGATCTGAGCAGTCATACCCCTGGGTGGGCCAGAGATTGTTCCCACGTATGGTGTACCACTGCTTGTCTCTGTGTCATGAAATTAAAGACAAAAGTCCACCTCTTCTGGGCTGTTAAGGCCTTGAGGTCTGCCTCCATTTCTTGTTCCCATATGTGTAACCTGTGCATTTATGGAATAAGAGATATCCTATTGAGGGGTGTCTGGGTGGCTCAGTTGGTTGGGCATCTGCCTTTGGCTCAGATCCTGATCCAGGAGTCCTGGGATAAAGCCCCGAGCTGGGTTCCCTGCTGAGCAGGGAGTCTGCTTCTCCCTTTGCCCCTCACCCCGCTCGTGCTCTCTCTCAAATAAATAAATAATATCTTTAAAAAAAAAGAGAGAGAGAGATCCTATTGAATCTCCAGTGCCTGACACAGTGCCAGGTACGGCTTAGGCATGCAGGATATGCTTAGTGTAGAAGAGAAATGATCATCATGCCTCTCTGCATCTCTGGGGCTTGTCAGAGGATTGGGAGCCCAGACGGTGTTCATCAAGAGGCAATAGGGTTGGGATGTCCAGCTTAACAGAGTCTAACTTAACAAAATGTCAACTGTCATCATTGTCATTATGAATAACATGATTGGCATTATTAAAGCTCACTGACACTGTGATTTAGAACTTGGAAGCCCAGAAGCTCCATTTTTGCCTTGATGTCTTTAACTGTCTTCCATTTAATTTTCCCTTAGTCACCATTTTCGTGGGTGACGCCAATTTCAGCTTACCTGGATGAGTGCACTGACTTTTTAGGGCAGGCTCAATTCAGTGCCCTTCAACTTAACCTCTGTCAGTGGGAACTCCTTTTTTTTTTCTTCTTTTAAGATTTTGTTTATTTGACAGAGAGAAAGAGAGAGAGCACAAGAAGGGGGAGTGGCAGGCAGAGGGAGAAGGAGAAGCAGGCTCCCTGCTGAGCAGGGAGCCCCACGTGGGGCTTGATCCCAGGACCCTGGGATCATGACCTGAGCCGAATGCAGATGCTTAACTGACTGAGCCACCCAGGTGTCCCCAGTGGGAGCTTCTTATTCTCTGGCAAGGTTTTAGATTAATTTTCCATGCTGGAGGGGTCGCAGGTGTTTTTTTAGACCAGGGTTGTACCGTAGCATTAAGGACATGAGGTTGGCTCCATAATTTAATATCCAGCACAGAAGCGAAGAGCCGATCTGCAGTCACTTGCTTTCTTCTTGACCTTCAGCTGGTCTTTGGCTGGGGGGCAGTTGAGGACACGGTGTAGGAGAGCATACTGCATTCAGAGTATATTTCCATGGCTTTACTGCTTATTATCAACATAACGCCTATTCAGGTTGTTCCTGGGAAATTTGTCCACATCTGAGTGTCTGTCTTTATCCGTAGGCTCACTCACTTTCTCTCATTTGGACAATAAAAGAACAGAAGTGCATTTTTGATCTTGGGGGCTTGGGCAATGGTGGGGAGGTGGGGGTTTCTGCTGACTTCTGCTTGGAGGCTGCAATGTGCAATGGATTCTTCAGGCATCTGTGATGTAGGCAGTTTTGTGTTTCCTGGTCAGATTCTTAAACTAAATATAATATTTAGCATTTATATCCAAAGAGCATAGACCAAAAGTGAGGGTGGTAGTAATTCATTGATGACTTTTATTTGTATTTCGTAAAGTCTCTTAATCACGTCCATAATGTGAGATGACATGAAACCAGAATTCTAAACCATAAGAAAGTCAGGCTATCGTGGTAGTGATGGGGGATGTTTCTGCTCACACTTCAGAGGCCAACTCCCCTTCCTCTGACACACTCCCTTCCTTTCTTGCAAGTGCCTTTCCTGGTGCTAGTGTGCTAATCATCGAGTCTAGGCCTTGATATAGTTGACCTTCATAAGTATAGGATGATTCCTAATGCATCATGGGTCAAGACGACTACTTCGTTGGAACCGTGATAGAGTATGGAAGGTGGGTCAATTGTGAGCAGACGGTCATCTCCCCGGCTTGCTCTTTACGCAGCCTGCAAGTGTGCATGCGTCTCGTTTGATTAAGTCACACGTGCTGTCAGCTAGTATCTTGATGAAGGGATCACTACAGGTAGCTCTATTACACCGAATCTCAGGTGATCTGAGAAGCGTTGAGTGTTCGTTCACTTGAGTGAGGTGGCTGAAGATGCCAACTTTTCAAGGTGACTCTAGTCGGGATGTATGAACTGTTTCTTTTGTCTGCCCCGCAGAACTGAGCATAGAGTACAGGCCAAGCTCTTGTAGAGTCTTAGCAGCAACATGGTAGGCTTTGGCCGCCATCACCTATGATGGCACCTAGTAGGTGCTCATTAAAAATGCGGCCGATGAAAGAGCAGCCTTTTAAATGGCCTTTGTTTCCTCCTTTGGTTCCCTCTGATCCCCTTAAAGCTCCACAACTGGGTGGATTTTATTTGTTCCCACTGTTCTCAGACAAGTTCTGGACTCCTTAAGCAAGGTAGAACAATGTCCTTGGCCTGTGGGTGTTCTGGGGTCTGTTCTGATTGAGTGACGTTCTTTGTGCTGGTGGTTAAATCATCCTGACATTGCTCCTGCTGGCCTCACCTCTCACTAGCCTGTGAAACATTTGTTTGCATTCTCCTGCTTCTGTTTCTAGGTGCTTCTTCCTGGTGGGTGTATCAGCGTTAATTAGGGTTCCTTCAGGGAAGCAGAGCTACTGTGTTATGGGAAAGGATTCATTGCACTTGTCACACTTGACACCAGTGTGGGCGGAGGGACAAGGGGAGGTCTGGAAGAAGGAGCTTGAAAATCAGCGGAAACCCCTCAAACCAGAGAAGTACCAGCATGGCGGTCCGGAGGGGGGGGCTGTCATGGAAGCTCTGAGAGGCTGACACAGGCAATAGCAAGTGGCCTGCAGAGGGGTGGGGTAGCTAGCTGTCTATGGACAGCTGCTGCCTCTCGCCTGTATCTGGAGGGAGGCCTGGGGCCACAGTTTGGAGAGGAGATGAATACGGAAGTGGGCTCTACTGGGAACCTCTTTCTACCTGTGTGTGAAGACCTTCAGTAGTGTAACAGCAATTCTCGACTCCCTGCAAATTGCCCTTTTGGCCAATTCTTTTTTTTTTTTTTAAAGATTTTATTTATTTATTCAACAGAGATAGAGACAGCCAGCGAGAGAGGGAACACAAGCAGGGGGAGTGGGAGAGGAAGAAGCAGGCTCATAGCAGAAGAGCCTGATGTGGGGCTCGATCCCAGATCGCCGGGATCACGCCCTGAGCTGAAGGCAGACGCTTAACCGCTGTGCCACCCAGGCTCCCCCCTTTTGGCCAATTCTAACCCAGAACCGTATGGAGGAAGGGATCCTGGGAACTGTCTCCCTGCTTTAGCCAAGTTGAAGTAGGATAATCCGGGATGCTGCACAGCAGGCCGGTGTTGCAGAGCCTGTGTGGGCATGTATGCATGTGTGCATGCTTTTGTATGCTTGTGTACGCACGTGCGTGTGTGGGTGTATGGTGCATGTCTCACATGCACACATGTGCTTCAGATCCCCTGCAGAGGAATGTGTGAGAATATTAGAAGTGGGGACATAGAGCCTCTGGATTAGACAGCTTCTTTAAGCTTCTGACTGGGTTCCAGTCAGAGCGGGATTGGCAGGAGAGGGCAGTGGAAGGGGCAGAAGGGGCATCTGTTAGTCTCTGGGCTCTCCATCCACATGGTCATGGGGAGCTGCTGACATCTTTGCCTCACAGAGGAAAAAACCCCCCAAACCTCCACCAAATTCAATTCTTGGACAGACTTTCTTTCACCTCTTGCTCTGCTCCTGTTGGTAGAATTCAGCTCCCTCACCTCTCTTCCTCTGTTCTCCAGTCCTGCTCTCTGCCTTGCCCAGCTAATACATCCTTTTGGTTTCAGATTTAATGTCCCTGCCTCCACAAAGCCTCCTGGATCTCTCAAACATAGGTTAGATGTCCTTTTGTTTCCTCATCAAAGCACTTACCACGCACCGTATGTGATACTCTCCAGTTGACTTGTCTCTTCTTCCCTGGACCAGGAGTTCTGTGGGGGTAGGGACATAGGATCTTGCTGGGATTTATCAGCAAGCACCATTTCTTCCCTTCTTGATGTCATATGAGTGATAAGTGCTGGCCTTTCTGATTCCAAGTTCTAAGCTGTGTGTGTGAGCATGCGTGAGTGTGTGTGTGTGTGTGTGTGTGTGTGTGTGTGTGTGTGTGTGAATGGTTCATCCATTCCCCTGTGGGGATGAGCAGTTGACCACTGCTGCTAGGACCTCCGCTCTGACAGTGCAGCACGGAGGGCGGGACCTGAGGACAGTGTACCTTACAACATCTTCACAGTTCACCAGATCGCCTTGGTGGGTGGGAACAGGAAACAAGGCCGTAGAAGATTCAGCAGAACTGATCTTGAGATCAAGCAGTGTGTGGATTTGAGATGGACAAGCAGTGGTAGCTTTGTTCTTTCTAGGTTTTGGACCCACTGTTGCCTTGAACACAGACATTCAGAGATGGGGAGGGGTGTAGCCTGAAACATAGACGCTCAGCTTTCAGAATGGGAAGGAGTCAGAGGGCATCTGTGGATTCAGCAGATCTTATGAGTATTTAGGTCATAAGTAACAGTGAGGATCTGATGAGGGACCTTCTCACCAGAAAACACTTACCTACCCGCAAAAGTAATGTGTGATTTTGGGGGTGTCAGATGCCTGACACCCATGACTCATCCTGCAGAGGGGTGACAGGAGTGAAGAGGCAATGTGCTTGCCTGGGGTCAAGCGGCTGGGGGGGACAGAAGAGAGGCTTGCTCTTTCAGTTCATAGCTGTGCCCCAGCCGAACTGCAGCTTGACTTTTGCCTGGTTATGGCAGTGGGGGAAGTAATGTGAGGCCATCAGATTCTAACAAGGGCACAGGGTCCTGGCTGGTCCTCGGGTGCTGTGGCTGTGATGTGCTCTGATGTATTGACATGTCCGCTATTAGGATCGTGTGTGTGTGTGTGTGTGTGTGAGAGAGAGAGAGAGAGAGAGAGAGAGAGAGAGAGAGAGAAACCCCCCGGCTAGAGAGGGGAGGCTGTGGTGAGAAAGGGGGAGCATCACAGGGAGCTCCCTGATAAGCACCTTCGTTCGTGGGGCTGTTGGGCAGGCACACTGTTGAATCATCATTCACCTTGCCTTTTGTCTAAGACTTTGCCATTGCACATTTTCACCAGAGAGATTTAGGATTGATTTAATGAGCTGTTCTTTAGAACAGTCTTGAGGTGGAATAATAGGATTCTCTCAAGTCCAGAGATGAGGAAATGAGCTCCCGGGATGGGTCCTTCGCACTTCCTTTCTCCCTCAGTCTTCCCACTCTCCAGCACCAACCATCCAGGCCGTGGTCTGACTGCTGGGTGGGAGGACATTCCTATGCGTCCCCTGAACTGTCTTGTCATGGCTCCTAAGGACCACAGTGAGGGTGCGTGGATGGGGGAGGAGGAGAAGAACCGAAACAGCTCCCGCCCCACGCGCTGCTGTTGGCGTCTGTGCTGACTCACTGTGTGGAAATGATACTGAATGAAGGAGAATGTTTCTAATGAGGTGAAAAGGCACTTAATAAAACAGTGCAACCCTGCACAGGGAGCCGTGTGAGCGGTTCCTCAGAGCAACTCTGGAATGTCTGTAATGAGATCTTAAAAGCAAATTCTGAAATCCTCAGGTCTTTGCTTTCTGATCTTGCATGCTGTGATCTTTTCCCTCGAGGTTTACCCTTAAGATTGAATTATTGCTTTACATTGTAGCTCTTTATCTACCATAACTGTATTTGCTGACTTTGGGTTGATTTTCAGTGCTTAAGTCACTCTAAAATAGGTTTTGTCGGTTAAAGTCACTTAATATCTTTCCTCTCTCACGGGCCTGAGAGTAGGCTCCTGGAGGAGGACTCGGAATCTCTGCTCTTGGGGCAGAGTCTCGTGAGTTCCATACGGCTTTGCCGTCATCATGTGTCCCGGCCACCCCCTATTTCTGACCCTGCCCTCAGCTTTCACTTCCCACTCTGCAAGGGAAGCATAACTCTACTTCATTAGGGTTGTTGCACGGATGAAATAAAATTGGTTCCGAGTCAGTGCTTAATACATGTTGTCTGTTACATCTGTCTTAGTTATCCACTGCTGTGTAACAAGTTGCACCAAAATTTAACAGCTTAAGACACCATGCACTTACTGTCTCATCGTTTTGTGGGTCAGGAATCTGGGCGCAGCTTCACTGGTCCTCCAGCTCAGGGTCGCTTACGAGGCTGCAATCAGGTGTCAGCTGGGGCTGCAGTCACCTTGGAACGGGACGGGGGCAGGGTCTGCTTCCAAGCTCCCTCAGTGGTTTCTGGCAGCCCGCAGTTGCTGAGACCCCCTGTAGATGTGCTCGGAGGCTTTGGTGGCAGTTGGTTTTGCCGGTGTCGTGGTCCGCCCATGAATGGCGGCTTGCTTCCTCAGAGCTGGCAGGTGAGAGGGGGCCAGCAGGAATATCAGAAAGAGGGCAATCAGTTTTTACAACCTAACCTCGGGAGTGATACTCATTTTTTTCATATTCTGTTTTTTAAAAGCAAGTCATTAGGTTCAGGCCACATGCACGCAGGGAACCAAATACTGGGAGATGGGGTGGGGTGGATCATTGGGAACCATTTTAGAAGCTGGCTACTATAATTATGATCATTGCTTATCCTTATTTGCGAGCTCTGCAAATCAGGAACAATGAATATTTAGTGTTTTGTAAGAAAAATTCCAGAATATAATAAAATCTGAGGTTTGGTGCTTGATGCCTGTTGTAGGCCAGGTATTTCATGAAATCAGTGGATTTTCCCTCTATGAAGAGGGAGCCTATGTCTTTGTCATTTGTCCAGTGACCCGCCTTGCCCACCCGAGAGCCCACACGTAGGATGCTTGTGAGGAAAGAAAAGTGGCCAAAGAACGGTTGGTTCCTTGGGCAAGAAGTACAATTTAAGTAAAAAATTGTGTTAGCTTTTTTGTTTTTAAGAGGTTAAGGTCACACCTGCTAAGATTCATGAGATAAACTGAAATCTCTGCTTAGCTGCAGAGTCGGTACATGAGGACAGACTGCTCTCTGAGAAATGCCAAGAAGCAGTGGGGCTGTTGTAAGAATAACGAAAGTAAAGGAGCTAGGGAACTGCCCTTCCTCTTTTAAAGAGGGTCTTCCTTCTTCAACTTATCTGCGAAGGACTTCCTTAAGAGCTGGGGAAGGAGAGGGACGGAGCTCCTGGTATTCCTCTTTCCTCATTCCTGCTACGTCTGTGTCTTTGGCTTCCCTGCGACTCCAAGGACGTTGCCACCAGCTGGGCTGAGAGGCACTCATGGGGCCAGAAGTTCCATGCCTGAAAGATTTCGAAACTTCAGAACTCCCCAGCTCTGCCAACTCTGGAACAATGAGAGGCAAATAAACATAACCACAGTAGAAAGCGGATGGAGTTTTAAATATCATAAATATTTTCTTCCTAGCATTGGTTTCTCTGGGGCTGGATGATGTCTCAGAAGCATGACCATCTCTTCTTTTTAAACACTTACCTAAGAGTCACGGAAGATCTGGGGTGGGGTCTTAGCCTCGACATCCATGTCCTTGGACAGGTTGCTGCTATGAAATGAGGATGCTGAGACTTAATCAGACATGACGAGAGATCTGAGGAGACAAGGCAGTTTAACCTTTCCACAGACAACAGAAACAGACCCACAGAGGATGTGGATAGTGGAATTATCAGACGTGGACTTTAAAATATGTAAAATATAAATATGTCTACTATGCTCAAGCAAGAGTCATGATTTTAAAATTTGGCAAGCAATTAAAAACCATAAAAAAGAAAATTTTACAACAGAAAAAATACAATGATTGATGTCAGGGAATCAATAGATGGGGTTACCATCATGTTAGATACATTGGTAGAAAGAACTAGAAATTAGATCAGAAGATCTCCTACCTGAAACTCAGACAAAATATGGAAAACAGGGAAAAGAATATAAGAGAGATATAAGATAAGGTGAAAAAGTTTAATGCGAGCATATCTGGAATCCCAGAAGGAGAGAAGAGATATAATACAGCAGAAGCAATACTCAAAGAGATAATAAGTGTTTGGAAACGCCCAGCTTGGTGCCTGGAACTTTTTATGTGTTCAGTAAATGTCAGTTTTTCTTATTGCCCATATTACTATTTTGCTCAGTCCTGCTCCTATGAAAGATTTGTGCTGTTGGCAATATTGCTGGAGTCCAAATCTGCTAGACCATTTGTTCAACAAAGATCTTTGTAGTCTCCCAGGGCATTCTGCTTGCGCTGAAAGCCTGAGCATCTGGTTCTCACTGGCTAAAATCCCCGGTTTGAAATTAGAGTAAGTTTTCCCATGGAAACAATAAGTTACCCTATAGATACAAACAGAGATCAGGCTCCTCCATTGTAGAGTGCTATAGTTCAGCGGCGAATTTGGGAAATAATCATTATTTATTTACAGCAGAAAAATGCTCTCTGAATTTCAAATGATTAGCCAGCAAATGCAGTGTTTGAAAATGGTCAATGATCATTCATTTGATGTATTCGCGATTGCCTGGACAGTGACCTCTTGTGATCACTCTAACCTCCTGTCTTTGATTCCTTTGTGAAGTTTAAGTCTGAGTGTAAGTGTCCAGACTGCAGGAATTGGGCTTAATTTTCTTGTGGCCTGTCTTTGCATATTGCTGACTGCACAGGCACTGAATAGACGAGTGGATGTGTGATGGATGCACGCCTTCGGGAGAGAGATGGTTTGGCCGGTAATGTGTGGGGAAAGGGATGTGTGAACCTTCATGATGCTTTTACTAATTGTAGGACCATAGACCGTGGTTTCCTTACATGGGAAATGTGGACAATGCCTTCTGTCCTCCGCTTTACAAAGGGCTGTTGTGAGGACCCAGTAAGAGAGAGTAAGTGAATACATGTGTCTCTGTTCCCTTTGGAGCCATTTAATTATCTCCTTCTTGTGGCTTTCATGCTCCTTGTTCCTGCTAATTTCTTTTTATTACCTAGGAGGATATTTTTACATCTCTCCTGGTCACTTTTTGCACCCAAACAATAACCTGTTATTCTCTGCATGTGAGCTTCACATTATTCTCATGTACATCTAGACAATTGTGGACCTTTCCAAGCTTTGTTCATTAGTGCCCAAGGGGCATTGATCTAATGTATAAATTCACTTATGCTATCGGGGCGCCTGGGTGGCTCAGTTAAGCGTCTGCCATCAGCTCAGGTCATGATCCTGGGGTCCTGAGCCCCATGTCCGTCCAGCTCCCTGCTCAGCAGGGAGCCTGCTTCTCCCTCTGCCCCTCCCCCGATCATGCTGTCTCTCTTTGTCAAGTAAATAAATAAAATCTTTTTAAAAAATTCACTTATGCTATTTACATGCGTAGAATAATGTCTGTAAGCATTTTCGTCCCCATGAGTTAGATAGAGAAAATAGTTCAGTGACTCTCAGACTCGTGGCAGAACCCACCTTTTTCTTTATGAGACAATTCAGTTTTCTTTTGTCATATATGTAGTTAGCTTCCCTTTGTAAATGGATTTTGAGACGTTTGTTATCATGCACACCACTGACATGTTTCAAAATAACCACGACAGAGCTACAGCAAAGTTGCTTGTGGGAATGCTCAGGGGCTTTTAATTTATATTGTTATTTTCCTCAAATAATTTTGTGGTGTGCTTTCCTAAATGCAGTGGGATGCCTATCGTTGGATTTTCTTGCATTGCTAGTTCAAAATTTTCCCAGAAAGTAGCATGGAGGCTGAAATTTACTCTGTTTGGATGGAGGTCTCACACCACCAAAGGAAATCTTGTAGAATGTGTGATAATAAAACAAGCATATTATAGACTTGAGTTTAATGATATTTGTTGCTTTTATGGCACTATTTTTTTCTTTTGGTAGTGGTAACTGTGATTTATAAATATCGAACTCTCTTCATTTTGGTGCCAAAGATATTTAGGGCTCACAGGCAAACAGGCCCATTAAGTCTGTAATTCCAATAAGCCTTTAAATGTCATCCAGGAACAAAGTACTTCAGTTCTCCTGTGGAAAGGGTGTTGCAGAGACAGAACCGAAGTGATGCATGGGAGCTCTCTGCGGAGCTTACTGGAAGCTCTGGGGGTGATGTGCAGTGTTTTGACCTTGAGTGCTTAGTCTGGCCAATTCAGGTTCCTCAGAAGCAGGGGCCTGACTGTGTGGTTGGGGTATTTTGCCCATTGCTTTGTCATAAATCCCATGCAGAGGAGTGGAATGAGGGCGTGTATCCTCTGCCCCTCAGCCAAAGCTTTAGAAAAATACTTGGTGGGTTAAAATGGAATTTGTGCCGCCTTTCTGCGGGGTTTCTTTGGAATTAGGTGCAGACCGCAGAGCTTCGAGGATTGGGATATGCTTGAGAGAGCATATTCCTTTGTGTCAATTCCCGTTCTGCTTTCTCTTCGGGGTGGATCCAGGGTTTGGGGAAGGACAGGTGGTGCCATCGAGGAGTCCTGGCAGGGATGGCGGGGACCTGGCCAGCTGACACAGGGCATGGTGGTGAGGCCCTGGGCCAGGTGCCCTACAGCCGCAGGAAATGGAAATTGTCTCCTCCATGACCTCATCTCTTCAGCAGCAGCACTTGCTTCCTCTAGACGTTTCTTCCCCATCTGCCCCAAAGTGGAACCAATAAGCAGGCACACACAACACTGCCCCAAATCCCTAGTCACTGTTTTCTGGATTTGCCTGCAGTTTGTCCCCACAAGGTCATCTCATGCATATGGAGGGGCATGTCCACTGTCATTGAAGAGACCTTTGCTCCACTGGGTCAGACTCTACGGTGCTGTCGGCTTCCGGTACCTTTGGGGTCAAAAGATCAAGCCATTCGCCATCCCATGGTTCTGCCTGTTCCTCTCTGTATTATTTCTCTCCATCCATAAAATCTGGCTGGCCTCCACAGCTCTCCTAAATCCCTAACTTAACTCCCTATCAACGTGTAAGCATTTAAGACTTTTCAGAAGTGTGTAAGGCTCAAAGTCTAAACACTTAACTAAATGGATGACTGAAAAAAAACAAATAAATGCAAAAACCCCCTTGCCATGTGGGTTCTCTCTGATTCCTAGACTAGAGACAGATGCTGAAATGATCATTTCCATAGTTCACATAATGGGCAAATCATATTCTGCCTCTTTGACATATTGGTTGGCATGAAATTAAAGCTCAAGAGATTCTTGTCTGTACCACAAGTTATTTGATTTGTGGTGGCTTTTTGAGGCCATTTCTAATTTTTATAAATACTTCCATGAACTTTTTTGTGCTTATTTTTTTTTCTTCTTTTAACTACATTCCGAGGAATGGAATTTCTGAGTCTGTGATTCTTGGTCTAGCTTGTCATTTCCTTTCCGTAGGAAGCATGTTGGCTTATAACGCACTTTGTGAGTTTGGAGAGGAGGAGACGGTAGGAGCGTGTTGACTGTTGGGGAGAGTAGGGCAACGGTCGAGGATGGCCATTTGTGGAAAAACACATGGCTTGAGTCATACTGATGGTCTGCAGAGCTGGGTTGCAAAGATTTTGAGGCCCTTTTCAGGTTCAATAACATAACACATCCTTACTGATTAGTGATGTCTTCCATGAGAGCAGGAGGAGGTAGGGGTGGCATAATTGCCTAGGACCTACCGTTCTTTATGTTGAGAGGGAGGAACACCTCCTTGAAGCCTGTCACAGTCATCTAGGAGGGAATCAAGGGATGCCTTGCGTTTTATAGGACAACAGCTGCAATTTTGTGGTTTGTGATTTCAGAATCAGAGATTTACACTTGATTAACGAATGTTTGAACAGCAGAGATTGTCACATCAGAGTAAGAGCTGGTTCTCGGAGGACTGCATTAGTGGCCCCAGATAGTGACTTATATAGAAGGAATATCATTGAAGGTATCCATTTCCCTGTAAGTAGAAGGAACCGATCGCTTGGCCTCAGCGTGGGTCTGGTGCCAACCACACAAGTGAGAATACAAAGCACATTGATTACCCCCCGGGGATGATTCTGCTGAACTGTATTCCTGGTTTGTGGAATCAGAACTGGTTTTATTTTGTGCCTCCCCAGTAGCTGGTAGTATGTCCGCCTTTCACGACAGGCCAAACCCCAGCAGATCTCTTTTGAGGACACACGATGCTACAGTGGAACACAGTGAAACAAGAATACTAGTACTCCTTGGGAGTTCTAGAAAATGGACTTTTGGAGGAAGAAATTTACATTTGGCAGGGAGGTAGATTTAACCCGGTGAGAGCCTTAAGAGGATTTCACTGAACTCAGAACATTTAGGTTCTGACTCGACCAGCCAGCTGTGTGACCCTGAGGAAGTCCCCCGGCTTCCTCTTTTGAAGAACTAGGAGACTGGACAAGATGGGCTATGCTAGTCTCATAATCTTGTGCAACGGAAAAATATCTGCAGAGACGAGTTTCCTTCCGTCCCCGTAAATCCACTAAAAATAAAATAGCCTTTTAGAGAATGCTGGGCAGCTGCGGCCCCCCTCTCTTGTCGTCCTCTCTTTTCTCACAGACGCCGTCCTTCACCCAGGCGCTTTGGGCTTTTCCTGCTTGAACCCCGTGCGTTTCTGCGGGCGCGAGTCCTGACTCACCGGCGCTGCCCTCTTGTGTGTGTGTGTCACCGGCCGGCGAGGTCCCTGCAGGAAGGGGAGCTCACCAAGGCCGGTGAGTCCGGAAAAGCGGCCCGCTTCCCGGTGGCAGCCGGCTCCCTCACAATCCTTGAGCAGGGCCTTCCCCTGGTGGCCGGCGGGGGGACAGCAGTCGCCCCCGGAGGTCGTTTCTGGAACCTCGCACAGCCACCGGCCACAGATTATTTGAAGCAGTTCTTTGTTAAGAATATTGTCTCTCCTGAGACAGACTTCATCTTTGCCTCTCCTTTTTTTTTATTTTAATTTTTTTTCCTGTCAAATATATGAGAGAGAGAAAGAGAAACTTTGAGAGTGAAATGGTAAAAAGAAAAGAAACACGGAGCGTGTTTGGCTGAAGAATGCATTGTTCAGTCTAAATTTGAGCAGGCTTGCTGCTTTGTGCAGAAAAGCTGGTATTTTAAGCCCGAGTTGTCTGCAGAAGATGATGAGTAGAAAGGAATCATCTCCAGATGGCTTTTGAGTTTTTCAGCCTCAAGGGCATTTCGAGGATGGCCTTGCAGGATCTGTTGGGCTGCTTGGGGATGTGGAGCCAATGGTTCTGAGCGGAGCCCTCGAGTAGGGTGAAAGGAGCGCCCCGCAGTGTGCTTCCCAGAGCAGAGTCCTCATCCGGAGGTGCGCGGACCGCCAAGCCTGTGCACCAGGGGCCGTCCCTCGCAGAGAGTGAGCGCCATGGTGCCCACAGGGAAGGGCCTGGAGGGCTGCTGTGAGCTGGAGGCATTCCACAGGGCTGGGTGCCCCGGCTGGGAGGCAGGGGGAGCCTGGGTGTAAGCGAAAGGACACTGAAGAGGGCCAAAAAGGACAAAGCTCGGGAGGTGCGGGCTTGCCTGCCGAGCCCTGAGCAGACCGGCCCTGCCCGCCTGTGAGCGCGGGTACTCCCTCCGCCAGGCGCCTCTCTGGGCTGTGACCGGGGGTGGGAGGGGGTGGGGAGGTGGGGGGGGGGGTTGGCCTCTACGTCCTCTCGGTCTGGGACTGCCTGCTGGCCCAGGCGTGAGCCCGAGAGAGAGCATTCCTACACTGGGGACGAGAGGCCCCAGAGAGGGCCGGGGCAGGCGCTCACCTCAGCCCTGCCTTCCCATCTCGGCGACGGCTTCTGGGGCTGCACAGACCGCAGAGACGGATCATTTAGCATTTCTTGTGGGATGGTGAACTTGAGAGCTTCCTATGGGAGGAGTCGCACGCTATAAACTTGGTGACATAAAAATATGTAAAAGTACACAGCGGTCCCCCCCCTTGCCCACCGGGCCGTTCACAGAAAGCAGTTCGCCTTGCGAGAGCGAGTTTTCCTGCTCTTCAAGGGTGGGGCAGCACCATCCTTTGGTTTTCAGGTTCTCCGGAGGTTGCGTGGGTTAAAGGGTAAGGGCCCCTCATCTGTGGGGCCGGGGTGGGGCAGGGGAGTTCAAAGCAACGGAGATAAAACGAACTGAGTTGTGGGGTTTGGGGAACTGAGGCACATGAGCCGGAATCCATCCTGAAGGGTCAGCTCAGAAACAGCAGCCACATACTCATCTGGAATCTGAGAGCTGGCGTTTTGACTCTGTCACCACCTCTTTGAACTCTGCACGTCGATGTGCACGCTGCAGATGAACGGCCTTCGGTGCTTTTGGTCCGTTATGGCTCACGAGGGCCGCTCTCCGTGGGATAGGAGGGCTTCTGGAGAATGATGTTCTGATGAGTGTCACCAGCCGGGGCCCCTCTGGCTCCGCGTTTGCAGGAACTGTCCTCTGAGCACGGCGGGAGAGAAGGAGTAGAAATAATTGGCATTTCCAGTTGGTATTTCAAATCTAATTTTGTATTTCGGTGTAAAGAAAAGCAGATTTCTCTTTTTCAACATCTCCTCCTTGATCTTTGGGCTTTTAGACACCTTTAACAGAAGAGAACCACGTCACTCTTTTTTTTCTTCTTGGACTATGTCTTGTCTCCCTTTCACATATAGATCTCAAAACGTCACCCCGATCCTTGCCGATAAGCATGTGTCAAGGAGGACGTCTCTGTGTCAGTAGTCTGAATCCTGTGTCTCCTTGCCTTGCACCCCTCTTGGAAGAGCAGTGACTGGCAGCTGAGGCCAGTTGCTTTGTTCTAGTATGTTCTACTTCCTGGGCAGTCTCCTGACTTTACCGTATACCTCTCTTCCTTTGACATTTCCATTTCTACCATCATAATTTTAATTTCTAAGGTCAGTCTTATTCTCTGAATACTCTTCTAAAATAACATCCTGCTCTTTTGTGTGTGGGTATAAACATCTGGAATTTCTTAGCTGAGTGTTTATTTTTGATAGATGAAAATGTGTCCTGAAAGGTCTGTTAGCACGGGAGCTTGTGTTGTAGACTGGTGCAACGTGGCTTTTAGTTGGGGGACTCCACATGTCAGGATCGGCAGGATTTCCCCTCTTACCCAGAGGGGTCCCCACTTCTCTCTGGCTCCGCACAGGGCAACAGGGTCACACAGGCGCTCCCTGAGCTGCATCTCAAGGCCCCAAGCCCAGCCCCGTCTGATAGAGGTTTCCTGGAGACTCAACTTCCACCTCTTCCTGGAATGCAGGGAAGTCTGTCCTCTGGGTTTGTGGTCAGGGGCACCAAGAGTATGTTTCTGTGCAGCTTTCAACAGTTACTGCTGCTTTCAGCCTTGTTCTCCAATTCTTGATGTGTTCAGGGATTCTGTGGCATGAATTGTCTTGCTTCTGAGTGGCTCTCCTATCTGGTGGCCCTTAAGGCTCCACTTCTTTCTCAGTGACCACTAGGCCACATGCTTTTCTTTGACATCACTTGTCTGGTGTCTCGTCTCCTCTCTGTTTGACCTTGTGAATTTGTGTCTTTTATTCCTTAAGCCATTTGACAAGGGTGTTTGGAGGGAGTGGATAGAAATGCATGTATTTGATTTCCAATGTATAATGGACCTCTATCCTAATCAGCTTTAAAGAATTATTTAACAGAGAGAGCATTGAGATGAGACCTTTATATACTTAAGCAGAACTGGAGGTTATTATGAAGCTATTAGATTCTGAAGAGCAAATGTTAGAAATGCAGAGATTAGAACTCATAAGTCTTACAGGGTGAAACCTAGAGAAATAGATTATGTAGTTTTTGAGAGCTAAGGTTTTGAACAAAATCAGTTCTATCTCTACCAAAACAGTGCAGTGTGTTACCATACGTCTCCTCTAGACCCCTTCACATTTTTTTCGAATTTTTGGAAATAATATATTGTGAACATGTGAGTTCTAGGTTAATTATTGTATATATGTGGGCCATGTTTCTAAAGCCTTTTTTTACCGTACTGCTTTCCTTTCTATGAAAACAATACAGTTTCCTTTTAGAAAATCCTGGTAGGAAATAGAAGAAAATATCCTCCTCTCCTACTGCCTCCAACGAGAGATAACCTCTCCTGACGTCTGGCTCTGCGTTTATACTAGGTCAGAACTGATACCCTTGGTCTTCATGGCTGTGTCCTCATTCTTTTCCAGGATACTGGGGTTGGGAAATCAAGCATCGTGTGTCGATTTGTCCAGGATCACTTTGACCACAACATCAGCCCGACCATTGGGTAAGTTCCTGTATGTTTTTCTCGTTCACATTTCTTCCTTCCAAAGCACTCAGAGAGGTCGCTTTATGCCTGTGCCTTCAAGCAGTTTTCACCCCAGCCAGTGAGAATCAGTCCCAACTGTAAGGACTTTAAGAGAAATGCAGTGACTTTTAGGCAGGATGTCCGGGCTTACTGTCCCTGTCAATAATTCTTTTTTCCTAGCCAACTGTCCTCTTGGGCTTCAGCCTAAGACCATCTCCTTAATCTCTAAGAGCATTCCTCTGCAAATCATGCAGGCTTTATTTCCAGATGGAAGATGAGACACAGGACAAATCCCTGAAGGTCCCGCGTTAAGTTGCCTGCCAGTAAACCTGGAAACACTGTCCACTCACACAGCACAGTTGTCTACACAGTCTGTGGGGCAGATGGATTTTCCTTTCTGGATTAATCGAGTGTTAGCATTTCCATTCTTATGCTTGGGGAGGGGAGATAGATTGTTCACTTCTGAGACCCCAACCTTGAATATAGGAGCATTTTCCTATTCCATTTTCCCATTTCCTACAGATGTTTTTGCCAGATGTGCTTTGCTGTGCCATTTTGCAGGTGCTTTGCTTTTTCACTCTCTCAGAACTTGGCCTCACTACATTTTCTCCCTGAAGATATCATGCTCTTTGCAGAGAGCAAAGGTTTTGTTTCTTCAGAAGGGAAAGAATGTGCGTCTGTTTTAGGAACACTGTAGGATTGATGAGGACAGGGACTCTTGTCTCTATCACTTGTAAGTGGAGAAGATTCATCGCAGGGCGTAAGTAGATGCTCCAGCAGTTGGTTGGGAGGCCTTCGGTTGGAGTGGGGTAGATGAGAAAATCCACTGCATTTTGTAGTTTAAAAATGGCTTAAAGAAACATGTTCACAAAAATATGCATCAGGAACTGTGACTGCAAGCTAACTTGTTAAGTTAGTTGTGCCCATTTCATGGATGCTGGCAGAGGCCACATGACTCTTGGATCAGTCACAGGGGAAGTAGCAGCAGTTGGAGTATTCTCATTTTGTATTGGTTCCTGGAGCACTAATTTCCTGTAGAGTGACATGAAGAGGATCAGATGACATGCCAAGAGTTGGACAATTAACAAACTGAGCCCCCGAGGCGCCCTATCAGGGGCAGTTTTATTTATTTATTTATTAAAAAAATTTTATTTATTTATTTGAAAGAGAGAGAGCAGAGCCAGAGAGAGAGCACACGAAGGTGGAGGAGGGACAGAGGGAGAAGGAGAATCAGACTCCCTGCTGAGCAGGGAGCCCGATGTGAGACTCGATCCCAGGACCCTGGGGTCATGACCTGAGCTGAAGGCAGATGCTTAACCGACTGAGCCACCCAGGTGCCCAGGGACAGTTTTATAGATGAAATTCTTTTCACTCTTTTCTGTGACGTACTTTTATTTTCCTTAATTTTGCACTTTGTGTGTTTAATTAAAGCAAAACCCCTAAAAGTGATTAACTCTGAAGTGTGGTTTTAGAAAATAGAGGAGACTCATCTTCTCCGTTTTTAAACTTAAAAATATTCATTTTAAATAACAAATCTGTTTTCCTGTTGTAATGATTTTTCTAAACAAAAGACAATGCACGTTCTTACCATAAATTATGATAAGTGTTAAGCATGACTTTTACACATAGGTATAAGCATCATTGTGTCTATAATACGTAGATCATTTTAGTCACAATATCTTTGTCAAAGCAAGTCATAATGCCAGTCCAGATTCAAGGGAGGGGAAATAAATCCCACCTCATGGTGGGAGGGGTAACATTCAGAGAGGGAGCAGTATGGATCATTGGTACCCATTTTGGAGGCAGTCAGTCAAACCCTGTTGACCCTGCTTTGTCTAATAAATGCATTGTGGTGGTTTTGGGTTTTTTTAAAAATTATGTATTATATGAAAACTCTCTGTACTTTATCCTCATTTTTTTCTGTAAACCTAATACTTCTCTAAAAAAGACCATTAATTAAAAAATTATATATTCATTCCTCAAATTATAATGCTCATTATGAAAAGTTCAGACCATACATAAAAATGTAAAATAAAAATCGAAGTCAGAGGATTTTACTAGCTCTCTGATCCCATTTTCTTCAATTTGTATTACCAATATTTAGAGTCTAAACTGCATATCTAACATACTGTTTATAAGTATTTTCTGTGTATATGCAATTGTACAAATACATAATTTCTGAAACCAGAAATGGCATCACATTCTGACATGCCACAGCATGCATTCTCCATCCTCTGCCTTATTTTTCTTTCATGAATACAAATTTCTTAGAAGACAAATAAATGGTACACTTTACATACTGTCTGTATATTTCCTTGACAGAGTCAAGATTAAAGTCTAATTCTTCTGATTATAAAAGTTCATGTTCATTCTAAAAACAACCACAGAATTTATAAAAATTGGAATCATAGTACACATAGTTTTTTATCCTGTTTTCTTCTTAATATATTTAGAACATTTTCTTATAATATCACATAATCTTTAGAAACATGATGGAAATATATTCTCTTTTTATAAAAGTATTATATATTCATAAAAAATTGAAAATGAAGAAAACTGTGAAGAAAATATGAAAACCACCCATAATCTGGGGTGCCTGGGTGGCTCAGTTGGTTAAACGTCTGCCTTGGGCTCAGATCATGATCCCAGGGTCCTGGGATCGAGCCCCATGCCGGGGAGCCTGCTTCTCCCTCTCCCCATTGCTCATGCTCCATCTCTTGCTCTCTCTCTCTCAAATAAATAGATAAAATCTTAAAAGAAAAACACACATACATAATCTGCCTTCTGGAGTAGCTACCGTAAATATCTAGTCTATCGTTTTCTAGTGTTTTGCTATGTGTATATAAAATCTTTAGTAATTCAATATTATATTATGAATGCCATTTTACTAAATGGTCTTTAAAAACAAGTTTCCCCAGTTCTACGGAGATATTATTGACATACATCATTGTATAAAAAAGCAGTGATTTTGGGGCACCTGGGTGGCTCAGTTGGTTAGGCATCTGACTCTTGGTTTCAGCTCAGGTCATGATCTCAGGGTCGCTGGATCGAGCCCCGTGTTGGGCTCTGCATTCAGCGTGGAGTCTGCTTGTCCCTCTCCTCCTGCTCCTTCCCTGCCCTCTCTGTCCCCCCTCTCTCTCGCTCTCAAACAAATAAATAAGTAAAAACTTTTTAAAAAAAGCAATGATTTTTAATTGGCTGCATTTTCCATTTAAGGCACTGAGGTTATTTATAGTTTTTTGTTGTTGTTTTGTTTTTTTTTACTTTTTAAATAATGTATGATGTATATCCTGAGGCGTAAATATTTGCATGTACCTCTGATCATTTCATTAGGTTAAATTTATAGCAATGGAATAATTCAGACAAAGAATATGAGCATATTTAAGGCTCTTGATGGATACTGCCAAATTGTTTTTCAGAAAGGTTGTCCTTATTTTTCTGTATATTTACCAGCTTTAGGTCTTGAAAAATTTTTGTATATATGATTTTGAATTGTTATTTTCCACTAAACTTCAAACTTAAGCGTTTTCTCATACCTTAAAATTTCTTCATGAATATAATATTAAGTGATTGTAAATTCTGTGCTGTTTTGTTTTCTGTCTGCATTCCTCACTTTTCTTCTGGAGTCAAGGTTGAGATGGGCTCTTCCATTCTAAACTGTTGTCTTTCCTGATATAGTTCAATTGCCCAATTAAAAAACCCACTCAAAACTTATTCCCTCTTATGATTTTGAAAAAAATGTTTCCACACTCCAGCTTCAGAAAACTAAAGCTAGCAGGAGCAAACGCATTTCTTGGAAGGTGTTGTATACGGGCTGCCGCGCTCATCCTCCAGCTGCTGGGTTTGGTGAGCTGGGACTCTGGCTTATAGATGTGTTTTGTTTAGCCTGCACAGTGCTTTAACATTTTTAAGCCAGTAATGAAGAATCAGGAGATTTTTACATAATAAACTTGCATTTCTGGCTTCTTTTAAAAAATCAGTAGTCTTGGCATACCGGGTGCACGTGTCCACGTGGCTGCAGCCAGCTGGACCCGAGCCTTGGGTGCTCCGTGTGGGCGGGCGGGCTCTCTCCTTTCCACGGCGCTCCCACTGTTTATTGTTACCATTATTTTTATCAGTATTACTTTTACACCTAGTCCACTTGGCTCATTTATATGGTTGCTGCCTTGTCCGGTAGACATTTGACTTCAGACCCCAGGCCCAGGGCCTTTTTCACTGTAACAGCAACGTGACTTGTTTTGGCACACACAGCCGCTTTCAAAGTCTACCCTTGTTCTTCCCACTGTGATCAAACTACCACTGGAGAAAGGCCACGGGCTGTAAAATGTCATTGTTTCAGCATCGAAAGAGTTCATTTTTACCGTCTTCTGTGACTCACAATAAAAATCTTGGCTTTGCTATTCAAGCAGATTGTGTTGACATCTTGAACATATATGTGTGTGTGTGTGTGTGTGTGTCGCCCTTTCTGTTGCGACTTTTACAAGGTAATTGTGTTACTTCTCTGCCAGATTTCTGGTCCCCACAGATAATGAAGTCAGTTCGGCATTGCCAAGGCTCCCCCCCCCCAACCACTCTGGAAGGTAATCTACACAGAAGAAAAGACGCTTGAGCTCCTTAAGATTGAATGCTAGCAAAGTTGTGAAAGAAAAACAACAACCAAAAGAACAAGGATTGTCAGTTGTCATTTCAAATATTAGTCGTCTTTTCTCTAGTGGCAGGAAATGAGGAACCGAGAGGGGTGTGTACATGAGCGTGTGTGTGTGTGTGTGTGTGTGTGTGTGTGTGTGTGAGAGAGAGAGATCTGCGTGATGACTATACTGAGGCTGTTCCTCGCAGGCTTACTGTGTATCAAGCAGGAATTTCACAGATGTCATTCCCTCATATGATCCTACAACAGCCCCCCAGATATGAAAAGTAGATATTGGCTGTTTCTCAGATGCCACAACTGAGGGGCTATCTACATGCTCCTTCTGCCCTCCTGGCATCGAGGACAGACCTCTGCATTTTGTTCCTCACTGTGCTGGTAGACTCTTCGACCGTGGACAAGGCAGTCTTTCAAGACTCAGATTCCCCGCCCCCACCTTATCTGTAGAGTGAAGAGGTCGGCCTGGATAGTTCATGTTTTTTCCATCTCCAAAAGTCTCTGGTTCTAAGATTTTAAAGGCATGAACTTAGTTTTCTAAGCCTGAGAACTTTTTAAGGGCAGGGTTGACATATTATTTATCCTAGTGACTAGAATTTATTGAAGAATGAATGAAAATCTGACCTCCATCAAAGTAAAAACAAAACCAAAGGTGTTTATGGAAAAATTCTCTAAACAAAGTTAAAGGCCAAAGGTTAAACCGGAAAAAATATTATTTAAAATATACTATTACAAAAGGTTAGTGTAAAATACTCAAAAAGTGATTAAGAAAAGGATGAGCACCCCCACCAGAAAGTGGGCAAAGGTCACAAGCTAAATATTTACTGAAGAAAAATGCAAGTGAACAGTAAACACTAAAATTAGAAGAAGCATAATAAAAATGGGAGTGACATATCATTTCTCCTTATCGTACTGGAAAAGATTCGAAAGACCAGGATTGGCTGAGGAGAAGGTTATCTTCTACATTGTCATGGGTATTGCGTGTGGGCTGGTCCCACCCAGTGTGGCATGTCTAAGAGTAAGTCTAAAGAAATAGCTGTACAAGGACACGAAGATATAAGTACAAAGATATTCATTTAATCATTGTCATCACAGTGGAAAATAGGTGACCAAAATGTCCATCAGTGGGCTAGTGAATAAAGCCATAACATGGTGTAGAATAGTTATTTTAGGTAATGATGTTGATCTGTATTCACAGAAATGGAAGGATGTCCATGATACATCGAGTGGAGTGAAAACAAAATGTATGTAGAGTATGATCAATTATGGGCGTAAACATTGTATAAAAATAATTTGGAAGGACATATACCAACTTATTAGCAGTGATTGTGGCTAGGCGGTGACATGATGATTGATTTCTGTTTCCTCCTTTGCTTTCATTTTTTGAATTTCTTTTTTGGGATGTCCTTATATTGCTTTTGTAATGGGAAAAGTAATAAAGGCATTTCTATTTTTGGAATATATTTACTCTTATCAGTAGTTTGTGTATATTTTAAGCACGTTAAAAGAAATAAAGCATCATGGAGCAGTTGTGGTTTTTATAATATTGGGTCATATCACTTAGAAAAATACTTAGAATTTCCATTTAGTGCAATCATAGGTTGATAAATAGAACTGTTAACTTTTGGCATTGTGTGAGTATGTTGTGAGGGTTGTGTGGGAATTGCAAGGACATATGCTTTTCTACTTGGGACTTGTGTAGTTTGCCTCTTAGTCTTGGGGAAAAGTTGAGGAAACATTACTGGGATGGGTGCTGAGTGACGTAGGGCTGGACTGTGTGCTGGATGGGGTGCGTCAGCTGGGCCATAGGAAGTGGGGTAGATAGCCTGACACCTTACCCCTAAAACCTCTACTCTGCCTCTCCTGAGAATAAGAACATAATGAGGATACCATTATCACATGTAGAAAATTAATTTTTTAAAGAAGATTTTATTTGTTTGAGAGAGAGAGGATGGAGAGGGTATGGGAGGAGCAGAGGAAAGGGACAAGCAGACTCCATGTTGAGTGTGGAGCCGAATGACAGGCTTGATCCCACGACCCTGAGATCATGACCTGAGCTGAAACCAAGAGTTGGACTCTTAACCGACTGAGCCACCCAGGCTCCCCTAGAAAATTAATTTTGATTCAATGTTAATATCTGACATACAGTCTAAATTTAAATTTCTCCAGTTGTCCTCAAAATGTCTTTTTTTTTTTAAGTTTTTTTTTTTTTTAATTTATTTATGTGACAGAGAGACAGCCAGCGAGAGAGGGAACACAACAGAGGAGTGGGAGAGGAAGAAGCAGGCTCCCAGTGGAGGAGCCCGATGTGGGACTCGATCCCGGAACACCGGGATCACGCCCTGAGCCAAAGGCAGACGCTTAACTACTGAGCCACCCAGGCACCCCCTCAAAATGTCTTTTAAAGATATTTCCCTCCTAATTCCAGGTGCAGCCAAAGGGCATTTGGTTGTTTTATCTCTTTCTTCTCTCTTAATCTAGATTCTAGAACAATCTTCCTGCCTTTTATTTTGTTCGCTTTTCATGACTTTGACTTGCTTGGAGCATTTGGGCCGGTTGTCTTGTCGAATGCTCCACGTTCTGGGTCTGCCTGATCTGTTTCTTCATGAATTGCATTCAGGTTTTGGCCAGAATGCTGCACAGGTGATGTATGCGCTTCTTACACCATCACATGAGGAGGCTTATGTCGGTTGTCCCACCGTTGGGGAGACTCATTAGTTTTTAATGAATGGGAAGCTTTATCTCACAGAAAAAAAAAAAAATAAAAGTCAAGGGTATAAACTTTCCACGTATTGTATCTTTTCGTCTTTCATGAACACAAAGAAAACGTTTATTAACAGGAACCGTACAAAAAAGAGAGTATCAAGTGTTTCATTTTCTACTGAGAGTTTTGAATCCTTCCTTTTTTTTTTAATGGAGAAAACATAAATATTTGGTAAACTACCAACCTTTATCCCTGCATGTGTAAGAGCCGGGTGGGAATGAGCTATGGTATTCTATTAGTTGCTGCGAGTGTTGCATGCATAGCATGGGTGCATATGGAAGGCAGTTTTCCGTGTGTGTCATCGCAAGGCCCACACTGTGACGTGCCCAAAGGCTAGCTGTCCTTTTCATTCTGCACTGTTTTAATAATACGTTTCTAAAATCTTAGGTTTTGTTTTCTTTCCTGATGTGGGGGGCACATTATCTTAGAACAGTTGAGCATACTATCTTAGGACTGTTTTTGGAAGCAGAGGGCTTTGAATGCATTCTTGGCTTTTTAAAAAAACTTTCCTTCCCCAGGGGCGCCTGGGTGGCACAGCGGTTGAGCGTCTGCCTTCGGCTTGGGGCGTGATCCCGGCGTTGTGGGATCGAGCCCCACATCAGGCTCCTCCGCTATGAGCCTGCTTCTTCCCCTCCCATTCCCCCTGCTTGTGTTCCCTCTCTCGCTGGCTGTCTCTATCTCTGTCGAATAAATAAATAAAATCTTTAAAAAAAAAAATTTTCCTTCCCCAAACTTCCAGCTGGACTAACAGAAGATGCGGAATATTTTTTTCTGGGTGACGGGACTCTAACCGCCCATCTTTCCTTTTAGCAGCCCCCCCCCCCCCAGGAGGGAGCTTGTGAAGTCTTGCTGAGGCAAGATGAACTTGTGTCAAACAGGAGTCTTTGTGAGGATTGTAGGGGCGCCTGGTAACGTGGAGATGTTGATTCTCTTTTTCAGGGCATCCTTTATGACCAAAACCGTGCCTTGTGGAAATGAGCTTCATAAGTTCCTCATCTGGGATACTGCTGGGCAGGAACGGGTAAGTGTACACGTTGTTGGCTTTCTAGGGAAAATACTGAGGTTCCTGAAGGTTTCTTCGTACTTGGCAAGACTCGGTTGCAAGTGACAGGAACCCAGCTTCAGTGATTTCATCAAAAAAGGAAACGTGCTCCTCCACTGTGCGAAAAATGAATGGGTTGGCTGTCTTGAGATAGGGCCGAGTTCAAGTCCCCCAAATGTATTGTCAGAGGCACCCGGCTCTGTTCCTGTTTCTCTGCTTGCTGCCGTCTAGGCTGGCTTCATTTTTAGGCAGACTCACCTCTTTCCCTTTCCCAACGGTGGCAAGGGTGGCTCGGTCAGTGATGCCAGGCCTGCATTCTGCCACCTGAGCGGTCCCATCAAGGACAGTACCTCTTTTCCGCGAGTCGCACCCCGCGTCTCAGTGCCTGGTTTGGTCCCATGTTCCACTCCTGAACTTGACACTGTGTAGTAGCGTTTAAGGGGGATTTGGTGCTCCTACTTGTAGGGCCCAGTAATACACTTAACCCCTAGAGGTAGGGGCTGCCCTCAGCCCCACCTGAGCCACATTGGTTGGGCGTGCGGTAGGCTAGTTACCCAAGGAAAATCTGGATTCTCTTACTGGAAAACGGGGCAATGGACGTTGGGTTAGCAGAAACAGCCAATGACTTGTCTCTTATTCTTAATTCCTTTTATTTGCCAAAAATATTTAGGGGGAAGATTATTTAAGAAGCTCTTGTTTTTAGATTTTAAAAAGTGAAACAATACCAACACAGACTGTCTATAACAGGATATTTGTGTAATCACTAGAGCGTATATTATGAAAGTCGAAAGGGGGGTCAGAATAAGTGACACACAGAATAACCAATAGCTTGTCTTCCCTGGGGGCTTCCAGCCTGCTCAAAACTTTCATCAGAGCTAATGATTACAGAGTAAAATGGGTTGAATTTCCCCTTGTCTGATCCAGGCTTATGTGTCACCTTCTCTACCTCCCCTTTTCAAATGTCAACACTTCCTCTTTTTCCGTCCCTGCTCCACTCACTTCCTTTTTCTCCACAGCTCTTACCCTGTTCTAATATGCTGTTTACTTCAATTATTGATTATCTCTCTCTCAAAGGAAGAGAATCAAGGGTTCGGGATAAAGCATCCTTTTCATTGTCAGCTCCTAAGAAGTCAAGTGTGTGTTTCTGTAACTTTCATTTTATGTAAGTCCCCGCTCCAGCATTTGCAGATGAAGGCTACTAGGGTTTTGAAGACGTCTTTCTTCTTAATCAGGACGGACCTTCTGGCCTGCAAATGCTAACCTCATTAGAACGTCTTCTATTTTGCTGCTGAGTTGAGAGCACAGACTTGCACACACGAAGCCCCTACCTAGAGCTCCTCTTTCACTCTTTAGTCCGCTGTGCCTGCTGACCTCTGAAATGAGAGGACAGATCCTAGGAGAAAAGGTCGACTCAGGGATCTCATCTTTACATAGCTTCCTTTTTACCTACTGTGTACATTTATTTATAGTATGTAGATCTGCTAGGTTTTTGGGTTTTGGGGTTTGGTTTTTTGGTTGTTATTTAAACTTAAGCAGAGAGGTTTTCTTATCCCCATTTTAACTTTTGGCCATGAAGTTGTTGCTTTTGCAGCCACTTTTAATGAGTATCGGCCAATTTTACTGATAGCTGGCTTAGTATTAGTGGTACTACTGCCTCTACTATTGGTGGGTATTTCCCGAGGGCTAGCTATGTTCCACGCAGTGTTCTGAGTGCCTTCCGTGCCCTAACACGCTTAGTCCTCTCGCAGCACTCTGAAGTGGGGACTGTTTTTATCCCTATTTAGAAGTGAGGTCACGAAGGGACAGAGAGGTTAAGTAACTTGCTCAAGATCACACAGCCAATTATGCGGAAAGCTGAAATGTGAGCCCAGCAGTCTGGGTCCTGAGCTTTGCTTTGTAGTTTTGTTCTGCTAGAAAAATCACACAAAGGCCATGCAGCCGAGAGTAAAATTATGCAAGATCCCACCACCCAGATATTTCCACTGTTTTTTAAATTTAGTTTTTAAATTGAAGGATAATTGACATACAATATTAGCTTCAGGTGTACATGGTAGTGAATTGATATTTTTAGACATTATGAAATGATCTCCACAATAAGTCTGATTTCCGCTATTGACATCAGATGACCATTCTTCAGACATATCACGATCTGTGTGTTGGTGACTTCATATCAAAGGGCTCAGGGTTCTTTATTACCTGCCGTTTTCACTTGGTAATAACAGTGTTCCTGAAGAGAGATTTCTGTATGATCTAAACAGAGTATTTGACGTCTCCTTACCTGTTCTGATATAATATTTAAGTAGGTGACTGCTTTTGGTAAAATTTGGTCCTCTAAAGTGACTACGGTAGTTTGTAGCTTGCACCTTGACCATCTCAAAGCAAAATAGCAATAGAAAATTTTCCGTATGACCATATTTCTAATTATTCTAATTTTTTTCCAGAAATTTGACTATAGAGTTGATAGACATCTGTGCCTATATTGCTGTCTGTAATTTTAAAAGCGTAGTATTGCATATGTTATTGTATTCCACATATTATATATTAGGTATAGTATTATGGTATCAGTGTTATATGTATTCTTAGTAGTATTTGTTATCATAATTGTTAGTATTATGTGTGCAAGGCCAAGTGCACAGCAGTGCTTCAGGGAGGACGGACTGACTTTTGGATGGTAACTTCAGGTGGATGCTCTTTAGAATCTAGAATTGTGGAGAGCATGTGAGAAACGTCTGCACAGCCTTTGTGGTCATCGATCCCTCTAACCCTTGAAGGTCTGATGCAGTTATCCTCAGGCCGCCCTTGTCTGCTGTCCCTCCGTGCAGTCTCGCATCTCTCCAGTGATGGCAATTTCTCAGTCATTTTGGCAGCTTGTTGCTGGATTTAATCGTGCTTGTAATGACATTGCCTAATGTTGGAGCTAAAAATACCTTCCCTGCTGCTGCGTGTGCCTACTGCTGCTCGTTCTGTCTCATTAATTGTTGGAGTCCAGCGCGCTTTATTATCCCTCCTTATCCTTGTAGAAATCGGTTACTGTTCTTCTTAGTCTTCACAATTCTAAACAAACAAAATCTCTTTGGATTTATTATTTGATCATATAAAGACATGGATTCTGGGTCCTCAAAGGGTGATAATGCTCAGTGCAGTGCTTTGTATGTGTTAATTACTCAGTATTTGTTTATTTGCGGAGCTATCGAACCACTTCTGCCTATCATACACGATATTAATTCGGGACTACATTTGTGGCACAAATTCGTACTCATGAAAAATCACTCTCCCGTCTGAGCACTGGAACTGTAAAAGGATCCCTCTTTTCCTCCCCCTCTTTGTAGAACAGAGTGTTCGTTCTTGATATGCTGTCCTAATTATGCTTTTCATTCAACTGTATATGACGGACATCTTTTGATCCTTTCGATGGCAAATGGTAAGACATAGATTGCCTCTATAAAAATTTTTTTTTCAAATGTAACCATTTTCAATAACCAAGTGATTGTTGAATCCAATTTATTAGAAGCTTAACATTTTCAAGGTTTGTGCATTCAGTTTGTTGCTGCCAAGAGGGGTGTAGAGGGGGCAAGAGTGCCATTGGAGTGCCTGTGTTGTAGTGTTGGTGTGGGCTTTTGGGGGTTTTCATCCTGTCCTCTCGGAATGAGTTGCTGTGCTGGTTTCTGCTTTGCATGGAGCTGTGAGGAGAACTCAGCAGTAGGTCAGCAGACGCCTCTGGAAGGATATACAGAGGAGCTCAAAGTGGTCCCAGGGGAGAGAAAGGAATTTATCTGCCCAGCTTCATCCTCCTATCTCCCACTGATCAGGGTTTGTGATGGGAAGACGAGACTGCTGTCGTAATGTGTCAACACATCCATCTTTCCCTTTGGGTTTCCTTTTGACTACCTTCTTTGTTTTTCCGCATAAATTGGGGACTAGAGTATCCTCATTGTTACTAAAAATTGTTTTCGGGGAACCCGGGTGGCTCAGTTGGTTAAGTGGCTGACTCTTGATTTCAGCTCAGGTCTTGGTGTCAGGGTTGTGAGATCAAACCCTGCATTGGGCTCTGTGCTGAGTGTGGAGACTGCTTGGGATTCTCTCTCTCCCTCTCCTTCTGCCCTCCCCACTCTCTCTCCCTCTCAAAAAAAAAGTCTCGTCAATAGGAATTGCAGCCTCCATGTTTTAGAGGTGTGCTTCCAAGTCATTCTGTTTTTGCTTTAAAACACAATTGCAATCCATAGGATAATACCATTAAAATGTTCGTATCTTGGGAGAATTCCGTGCTTCATTTTCCTGATCTGATCCATCAGAGTAATATTGTTCTAAGTATCTAACATGAACAGATACTAACATCATCTTATTATCTTGTTTCAGTTGGGTTGAAGTCAGTGTTATGGCTGTCTATCTGCCCTAGTGCTTCAGTCAGAATAGTTGTATTTGTAAAATTTGGGTTTCAAATGCACCACAGTCACACATTCCGCGAAGGTGAATTGATGGTTCTTCGGTTAGAATAAAAGCTCTCCTCTGACACTACTAACACATCTGAAGTTGAATAGATTGACTTCTGAAATCAAGCTCATCATTACATACTTTTTAAAGATGAAATTGGAGAACGCACGTGCAGACTAAAAAATAGCCCCCCCCCCCACTTCCCAATACTTACCAGGAATTATGGAGCTTTGAAGGTAATGGTAAAATGACATGATGCAAAGATTTGTGTAGGAAGTTATATAATTTTTAACTACTGTCTTTTTTGGGTATTGTAAAAAAATTGATAGAACACTGAAAATGAAAGAAATGCCAAGTAAGAACAATATTGAACACTATATAGGACCCGTATTATCTAATAATAGATTGAGATGTTGTAGAAATCTAAATATGACCTTAAATAAACAAGACTTTATTTAGAATTTAGAATTATTAATTCTGACAATTGACACATGGCTGTATGTTAATTCTTTTTTTTAAATCTTTTTATTTAAAAGCACTCTTATACTGGGTCCCCTGGGTGGCTCAGTTGGTTAAATATATGACTCCTGATCTCCACTCAGGTCTTGATCTCAGGGTCATGAGTTCAAGCGCCATGTTGGGCTTCACACTGGGGTGGAGCCTACAAAAAAAAGAATACTCTGGTACTTACAGAAAAGTTACAAGAATATTACGGAGCTCTCTAGCCGAGGCGGCTCTGCTACAAACTGTGGGTCTCTGTGGGGGCCGGGGGGAGTCTACTTGCTTGTTCCTTCTGGGGTTAGAGAGACAGCAGCTACCTGAGGAAACTCTCCTCAGTGCAGAAGCACGAGGAGCAAGGCACAGATTCAAGGCTTTTAATGCTAGGGTTAGAACGAGCACGTGACACCTGCCTATATTCCATTTTCCAAGGCAAGTCAGATGGCTTAGCCCAAAGTCAAATGATAGCTGGACACAGCCTTTAGAGGAAGTGAGAAGACTACATGGGCATAAACAGGGTATGGATTCACACAGAGGTGAACAATTACTTGGTCATCATAATTTGTCTGCCACAGGCTTCTATTGGGTTCTCTTGCTCTGCGTACTTTGGGGCTCCACTTCGTCTGGCCTGGAACTTCTTTTCAGACATCTACCTCAATCTTCTCCCACTGAGCTTTACGTTTACACACTCCCACAATGTTTTATCCAAAATGAATTTCCTGTTAAGAAATCTGAAACTGTAGAGATAATGTTTGCCCTCCTGTGGCTTTTAAAATACAGTGGACCCTTGAACAACGTGGGGGTTAGGGGTGCTGACCCCCCACACAGTTGAAAATCCATGTATAACTTTGGACTCCCCCAAAACGTAATTACTAATACCTACTCTTGCCTGGAAGCCTTCCTGAGAACACATGTTGTGTGTGTTACATGTAATATACTTACTCTTACAAGAAAGTCAGCTAGAGAAAAGAAAATGTTATTAGAAAATCATAACAAAATGTGTTTACAGTACCGTACTATAAAAAATCTGCATTTAAGTACACCTGTGCAGTTCAAACCTGGGTTGTTCAAGGGTCAACGGTATGTTCATTACTTCCTGGTGCCTGAGATGGTCCCTCCCTGTGTTTCTGAAAAGAGCTATGGTGTGCAATTCTCTGTTTACCTTTTCCTTGACAAGGGAGCTCTTTTCCTGCCCACTCCCGCACCCGTTCTAGACTTGCTCAGAGCTTCCATCTCATAAGCTTTTTGTTTTCATTCCCTGGTTCACCTCCGAAGCAGCTGAGCCATGCTTTCATCTTTTTTGGATAATCCATCCTGGAGTTTTAGTGGTTGGAAATAAAATTAACTGATAAACGCTTTTGTCAGCATTTGTTTCTGTGTGGATTATCAGTGTGTAGAGTATTACCTCTCTTTTTTAAAAACAGCTTTATTGAGGGGCGCCTGGGGGGCTGAGTCAGTGAAGCATCTGCCTTCAGCTCAGGTCATGATCCCAGGGTCCTGGAATGGAGCCCTGCGTTGGGGTCCCTGCTCAGCAGGAAGCCTGCTTCTTCCTTTCCCCGCTGCGCATGCTGTCTCTCTCTCTCTCTCAAATAAATAAATAAAATCTTTAAAAAAACCCAGCTTTATTGAGATATAATTCACAGACCATATCATTTACTCATTTCAAGTGCACAGTTCGGTGGACTCTAGTATATTAAGATTGTGCAGCTGTTGCTACACTTCATTTTAAACCCATTAACAGTCATTCTCCATTTCTTCCTAAGTCCCCCAGCCCTTGGCTGCTTTCTGCCTCTAGATTTGCCTCATCTGAACATTTCATATAAATGGAATCATGCACTCTGTGTCTTTCACTTAGCATGTTATCAGTGTTCATCCACATTGTAACTTGAATCAGTGCTTCCTTCTTTTTCATGGCTGACTAATATTCCATCGTGTGGATGCCCTACATTTTGTTTATCCATTCATCAGGTGATGAACATTTAGATTGTTTCCACCTTTTGCCTTTTATGAGTAAAGCTGCTTTAAGCATTTATGTACGAGTTTTTATTTAGATAGCTTAACGACTGAGCCACCCAGGTGCCCCAAACAAGCTGTTTTTCATCTCTAATTACGGACCAGAAGTGCAGCCTTGACCTCAGAATGGTACCTAAAGAAAAAATTCTGAATAAAATATTAAATCTTTGAAATGTTAAAATGCATTCCCTGTAGCAAATTCATATAGAACTATAAATAAGTTTATCTTTGTGAGGTGATCACTTACAATTTACCAAACTATTACTAGATTTAAGATACATGATACTTGACTGAATTATGTTTTTTAAAAGAAGAAACCTATCTTCAAAGTAGTAGTATTTGCAGCTGATTTCAGCAGTATTGTCTAACCAGGACCAGACTTTATTACCATAATACATACTACTCAAGATAGTGTGATAATATGCTAAAACCCATTGATTCAAAGGCTTATAGTGACTCTTCTAGTGAGTGTACAAACTTTCTTCCCCCTAATTTTGAGATATTTCAAGCACTCCAGAAAATAATACAGTAAGTATATTTACACCACCCAGATTTGTTTACTCTTTGCTTGTTTCCTCTGTCAGAAGTTTTCCTGGTCGGGATGCCTGGGTGGCTCAGTCATTAAGCATCTGCCTTTGGCTCAGGTTGTGATCCCACGACCCGGGGATTGAGCCCCACATCGGGCTCCATGCTCAGCAGACAACCTGCTTCTCCCTCTGCCTGCTGCTCCCCCTGCTTGTGCGCTCCCTCTCTCTCTGACAAATAAATAAATAAAATCCTAAAAAAAAAAAAAAGTTTTCCTGGAAGCTGGACACCTGCTGAAGGCAAAGTCCCGGGGTGCCCTCCCGGAGCCCACGGGTTGGCGTGCTGTGGAGCCATGCTGCTGTTGCCTCCCTCGGCCTACGTTTGCAAGCGCCTCCCAGGCTCCTACAGGGACAGGACGACATGTGCAGAGACAGCTGAGAGGCAGCCAGGCAGGGCCGTGGCTGAAACGCCGGGTCTCTGTGGGTCCCTGAGAAAGAAACGAGACCAGAGGCAGCAAATAGCTGAGGTCAAGTTCGGTCTTGACAAACATCAAGAGAAACTTCCTTTGCTTTCTTTCCTTCTTTCTTTGGGGCCCCGGTCTCTGTGGTCAAGAAAGCGGTTCTCTTTTCATAGACTGTGGCTCAAGTCCGAGGAAATTTTGACCTTTGTAAGTCCTTGAAGAATGGGGCCTCTGAGAAGCTCTGAATGAGCTGCTCTTTGTTTTCTCCTTGCTTGCCCTGCGGCCACTGGAGACACAGGCCCTGCCCCCCGCGGCAGCAGCAACAGCACCCGTGCAGGCCTGCTCCTCACCAAGGCTGGGGGGCTGCTTCACCCTCCTGTGCCTTCCCACACCCCCTGGAGAACGGTTTTCGTCAGAATTCACCTTCAGTGGAAGAGGATCAATACCTGGTTTGCTTTCCTTCCCGGTCTGTCACAAGAGAACCGTACGTTTAATTAGTGCACGCGGACATCCTGATAAAGGAAATACTCCGCCTCTCCACCCTCCGCTCCTGTGACACCCCCTCAAAAGGAAAACCCAACGAAGACTGTGTGGTAAAGAGACACAGCAGCAGCCTGCCCGTCCAGTATATGCTGTTAAAAATGGGGTCGACAGCTACTGTGATAGGGTTGTGCCCCCGCCTCTCCTTTTAGAAGAAGCCTCAGGAATCTCCCAGTTGGAAAGTGGTGCAGCTGAAGAGGTCCAGGGACGTGTAAACATTGGTGACAGAAGCTGCAGAAGGAGAGTGTGACGGTGGCGCTTGAGTTGGGCCGCGGGACAGCAGCAGTGTGGGCAGGGCTGAAGCCGCCATTGTGGGCAGACCCGTTCCCAGACGTGTTCCGTGTGGGGGTGTTGGTGTCATTGAGGAAATTAGGAGGGTGGGTGCAGAAGGCCACTGGCAGGAGAGAAAGAGGAAGGACATGTCTGTATATTACAATCAATGTAGTAAGTCCGAAGGGAAACTCCAAGCTCTCGTGCCCTCAGCCAGTGCTATGGGAAGGCCGGAAGTGAGGGAGACGAACTGGGGAGTGGACAGGCAGGAGCACGGGGAGGGAAGCCTCGAGCACGCAGTCTTACAAAGCAAGGGTGAGCTTCTGCCTGAGAGTGGCCCCGGTCCCCTGGCCCTGCAGCACCCTCTCTGTCACAGCAGACCCCACCGTTGTCCGTTGTTCCCCGTTGGGTGTCTGCCCTCCTCCAGGTCTGCCTGCGCTGCCCCTCTGGGGGGACAGGCGTGTTCTGGGAAGGACGGCCACGCCGCTAGGGGAAGATTCCTTACAAGTCAGGCAGTGACATTTTACTGGTGTGTATTTTGGTCTGGGACGCTCTAAGTAGCGTCTAATTATGAAGCATTGTCTGTGCCTCCTGGGTTGAGGCCAATTTCCGTTCTCTGACTCTCCGTGGGCAAGACAGCCTTGCGCTTGGGAAGAAGAATGGGAGAAGCTCTTTATCTGGTTGTGTGTTTCTCCCCTCCCCTCCCCTCCCCTCCCCTCCTCTCCCCTCCATTCCTGCCTCTCCCTCCCTTTGCTTTCTACTTTTGTGCACCTTATTTCCTAAGTCTGGTTCAAATACAAACCAAAGGGCCTATGAAGCCTGTGAATGTCATTCGTGACAAGGAAATTAGGCACATGGACTTCATTTAATAACAAAAGAGCGTGCTCCCGAGGCACCAAAGGACGTGTCTAAACAGGAACAGCTGGAGTGTCCTTAGAACACAGAGTTCGCTGTTAGGAGACATTTATATTCAGAGCAGCCCCTTTGAAGGTGGCCTGACTCCACCCTTCTTCTTCACCTTCTATTTGTTTCCTAGGGCTGCTGGAACAGATCACCACACATTTAGTAGCAAACAGCGGGCTCACAGTTCTGAAAGTCAGAAGTCCGAGAAGGGCTTACCAGGCCAATACCAAGGCATAGGCAAGGCTGTGTTCCTTTCTGGACGCACTGGGGAAGAATCCATTCCTGGCCATTTTCAGAGGCTGCCTGCGTTCCCTGGTTTGTGCCCGCATTCCTCCCTCCATCTTCAAGGCCAGCAGCAGAGCATCTTCCAAGCTCTCTGACTCTTGCCTTCCTCTGCCACTTGTAAGGACCCTGATGGTGATGCTGAACACTGTATAATGCAGGATAACCTTCCCATCTCAAGGTCAGCTGGTCAGCAACCTTAATTCCATTGGCAGCCTCAATGCCCCCTTGCCATGTAGCATAATATGGGATTTAGATGTGGACATCTCTGGGGACTGTTATTCTACCTGCCACCTCCTTAGAAGAGTCCCCATCATATACCAAGTGTTCAATAGATCCTTGTTGAATGAGTGCCTATGTTTAGTATAAGCCCGTATCTGCATTACATCAACTTATGCAGCGTTTCATTGCAGAGAAGCGACTGAGGAATGGAAAGAGTATGGAACTTGGCATCAGAAGACCTGTGTTCAAGGGCTGGTTACACCATTTAAGAGCTGTGTGTCTGTGGGCAATTTACTGAACCATTATGAGCCTATTTTTTCATCTGTAAAATAGGAACAGTTTAATCTAGTCTACCTGCCTTCACAGGATTATTGATTCATCACATGTGTTCTGTTGTTACGTATTTGCCGAGTCCCTGCTATGGCCCAGGTAGGGGTCAAGAAGGGTTCTCAGAGGAAGTGGCAGTTGAAAAAGTTGTGAATGAAAGGTGGGAGTGAGGATGTCTAGTGGAGGTGGGTCCAGTCTGGGGAAGGCATGTGAGACGACCCTGAGGGCTCCCTGTGGCTGCTCATTCGGGGAGCAGAGAGGAGGCCAGGGATTGGGGAGAGAGAGGGGGAGGACGGGCCGAGTGCCCAAGTGACACCATAGGACAGAGTTTGGATTTTATGATTAGTAAGTTAGAAGGATTTTGAAAAATGACACAATTTGACTTTGTTTGAAGAAAAAACCACTCTGCTTTACAGTTAACATAGTATGACGTCGAGTGTTTGCTTCCGAAGATTCCAGTGGCGGGGGTGGGGTGGGAGGGGAGGTGGAAACAGGCCAGGGGCCATGTGTTTGGGCTGATCTTGAGACTAGGAGATGAGAGCATGAAAGTGCATTATACCTTGCTCTCTTCTTGTGCGTATGGTTGAAAATTTCCACAATTAAAAAGTTAAAAATAGATTCGATGGTATGTGTAAATAACATAACTCACAAGTTAAAAACAGGATTCCTCTAGCTGCTGTGTGGCCACTACAGTATTTAAATACTCCAGTGGAAAGTTCCAGATAACCAGTCAAGGAAAGATGGGTCCAAAGGCTGCACTTGGTGAACACAGACAGAGGCCTGGGTGCCTGGTGCTTTGGGGGTGAATGAAACCATGCCTGCAAGTGTGTTTTGTGTGACTCTGATCTCTTCCTAACAAGGTGCTGACACAGACTCGGGAAGCTCCTTGTGGGTGCCCAGCAAGGCAGGCTTCCTGTGGCCACCATGGTGGCAGGGCTGTAGGACGGGTACCACCGTCAGGGAGTGCGGGATCAGGCCCCGCTTTGGGGCCCACGGGCCAAGGTCTGTCCTGCTCTGCGCGTAATCCCAGGTGATGTTTGCTTTGCTGTCCGGTTTTGCAGGGAGACGTGTCTTGAAGATGGGATGTTTACTGTGAACAGGAGGTCTATATACAGACAGGAGAGACCCAAGCAACCTGAGTGGAGTAGGAGAGAGGGAGAGCCATGACCAACCCTCATGGCATTTCCTTCCAATGAACGGGGACTGTGTGTGATGAGAAATGCAGATAACTTTGGGACAGGGTGGGGCAGAGTTCTGGACTTGGAGGAAATTCCATTGGCTTGCTAACAGACAGGAATTAGAGCTGAGGTTCTCTGTAGTTGGGTATTACGTGGGTGGGAAGAAGTGTATTTCTACATCACTTCAAAATCTTGGCTTCTGTCTTGTACATTATTCTAAGGGTCAGAGTATGCCAGTTCATTACCTTGTCTTTCACAAAACACAAATCCATGGCCTCCCCACCAACACCTTTTTTTGTGGAAGGATGTTGGATTTGTGCTGTATTGTTGTCTCCTAAAGAAGGTTTGCACCGTACCTTGTCCAAAAGGAGTCAAACGGCGGTCAGTTTACTTCTGAAACCCAGCTTCCTCCTGATACTTTTGCTTCAATGCTCTTATCCCTGAATGCCGAGGAAGCTCTTTGACTTTACTGGCAAATTGAAAGAAAGAAGAAAGAAGGGGGGAGGGGGTTATCCCTTCTCATTGTTAAAGTAGTGTATCCTATTAAAATTTTTAAAAAATAATCCAGACATACTACAACAAGTGGTGGTCTGCTTATAATGGCATTATTCAGAGATAGCTACTGTTAACAGTCTGCCATATAGTTTCCCAGCCCTTTTTCTATTCCGCTTTACCTACTATTGGATTTTAGGACATCTGAGTGGGCATATAAATAGGCCTTCTGCTTTTCTGTGGAGAGAGAGGGTCTGTGTAAACATCAGAAAGGTTCTTCTGAATGGCACAGAAAGAACATTCAGTAATGGTTTTTCCATTCAGCTTTTGCCAGCTGAGAATGTTGGGAATGTCAAGAATTTTCCTCTACCACTTCCCTCTTTGTTTGAATCCTCATGAACCATGGGATATGTTTTGGCTTCTGCCCTTGACTGTCCATGTCCTCAGGGTTCTGTGGGATGGTGAGAATTTCTCATTGTGTGCTGGCACACGGGACAGGCCAGCCTGGGCTCCCAGGCGGCATCGAAGCGACTCACCGGGGACAGTGTTCTCTGAGAACTGGAACACATAACCCTTCCCTACAAGTTCCTGGACTGGATGCAAGAGCGGTCTGGCTTGGATAATTCTCATCTGGGGAGGCAGAGCCCAGCTGGAGCCTGTCCTTGTTTGGAAACTTCATGTGTTTTCCACTACTGCTCATTCTTGACATGCAGAATTTTTGCTGCTATGGAATTTATGATGCCACAAACCTGCATTTAAGGAATTTTGCCTGAAGCAGACTGGGTGGTCTGGAGGATGAGGATATTTCCTGCAATAATACTTTCCACTGTGCATGCACACGTGTACAGGATGGTGTGGGATGGGAAGAAAGGAGGTTTGTGTATTGCACTTGGAAGAATCAAGGCAGGGCAGAGGAAGGAGGTTCCATCTAGAGTCTGTCTTACCTTGGTCATCACAAAGCTGGAGAAACCTTAGTTATCACCACTGACCCCACCCCCATTATTACCTGATATGAAAATATTGGGGTTCCCAGCTGATGGTCAAGAAAGAATTCTTGAGTCATCTTCGGTGCAAGCAGGGTGGTTTTATTAAAACACGGGATGAGACCTGTGGGCAGGAAGAGCTGCCCTGGGGTCATGAGGAGTGGCTGTTTATATACATTCAAGTTGGGAGTGGGTAAAGGATAGCGTCAGTCTCTAAGGAATTGGGAAGCAAGGTTTCCAGGACCTTGGAGGGCTAGCTGTTGTTAGGAAAAGCTCATTTATTACTAGTAGTTACCTTAGTCATGAGTCCCTTCTGATGTGTATCAGTGGGCCATATGCTTGGAGGATGATTGCTAACACATATCTTGGGGGGGGGTTATAGATTAAGGAAGTTTCCAAAGGAATTTTTATATGTGAAAGGAGACTTGCAGGATCCTGGAGGTCAGGCTAATGTTAAGCTAAAGCATTAACATTGAGGCAGTTGAGTCCCTAGAGGAAAGTCACTCTGCCTGTCTCAAGGACTTGTCAATGGGCTGTAAGTTGTAAGGAAATTTGATATTTTCTTTTGCTTTTGTTTCCCACTTAACTGCCTGCATAAATTTACCAGAATAGAGCCAGGCATGGATGTCTAGACTCCCTTTGATTCTAGATCTCTTCATACTTTGCTTTTAATGTGGGTTCTGAGCATACTAGGTCTCAAGATATTAATAAATATTACTTGAAAAAAGGTAAAAAGAATCAATTGAGAAGTCTGAGTTAAAACCAAAACAAATAGGTTTCTTTAGTACAGAAATTTTCAGAGCCTTTAATGTACTAATAAACTTCACAAATCTCCAGGGGAGCTTTATTACACATAGCATTTTTCAAACTTATTTGGCCAAGAAACCTTTTTTCCAAAAAGCACCTCACGAGCCCAGGGTTCTGTAGAAGACCCTTGGGAAGTACCAGACGGCTCCCCTTGTCTCTCGTGCCATCTCTTATTTTTCAGAAGTGTGAGTTTCACTGCTGCCCAGCAGTCCACTGCATGGCTAAGGGCAAAGTATGAAGAGATCTAGACTCGGAGGGAGTCTAGACAAATTTACGTTTCTGGTCCCTGATGGCTAGACATTGAAATGGGCTCCAGTTTTTCAGCATGACTGGTAATTTGGGAGTGAATTCTGGTGACTTTGTGACCATCTCTGAGCATTCCCTTCAGAAGTGCAGATGTTGAATCAGTGTATGGACATTTTTAGGACTCTTGATATTCCTTGTCTGGTTGCTTTCTAGAAAGGTTATGCCTACTTATCCTTCTCCCAGTTGCCAGAAGTGGGGACAGGGTTAGCATCCATCTGTAAAAGCTGAGAAGTTTGGGAAGGTTGAAGACTGTTCCCTTCTCTTATTCTGTAGACATGCAACAGTTAAAAAACACACAGTTGCAACACACTAAGTACATGAGCAGCCATTTCTTTTGAGGGTCAGATTGGCTTTTCACAATTCCCTGTGCTTTTGCTAAGTAATTAAATGTCACTTGAGAGTTATCTGAGCACTTGAATTTGGTATTCTAGATATTTTGTTGGGTACTTAGGGAAGAAGGGACTTTGAATTGACATCTGTCCTGCTAATTTTCAAAGAACTCTTCGAAGTGAGATTTAAAACTTACAGCAACCTCCTGTAATTGTGAAACTTTGTTTCGAGAAGAATCTTTTATGTGTTTTCATCAGTCTTAATTTGGACTCTACGGAAATTGAATTGTGTCATGTTGAGGATTAAAGCCAATTGTGGTGCTTTCGTTTTTGTATTTGTATGGGGGAGAATATACACGTTGTAGACTAGAAGTGATTTATCTTTTTGTCCTCCACAAATATTATCCTTTGGTCATTGTATTATTGGGTTTTGGAACTGAGACGAACTTTTAACTCATTAAAACCCCCAATTCCCCGGCAATAAAGTCATTTAAGTGGCTTCCCCAACAGATTTATTTCAAAATGATTCCATTTGGAGGAAGGAAAGAACAAGTAATGCATTATATACAAAGATCTATTCAATAATTCATGAGACCTGCACACCAGTGACCATTTTAGATTCAGTTCGTGGTATTGTAGCTGAAAACGAACTCTGTCTTAAGAAGATGTCCACAATTTGCTCCTCTCTGTGTTTGAGTCCACGAGTATCTTGATTTTTGAGATACAAATTTTGTACCTACATGGTGTGTTTAAGTGGACCTTTCTTATATATAAGCTATTTTGAAAAAAAATGGGCATTTTATATAATTGGGCTAAAGGACACTTTATATGCATTCCTTACCCTTAGCAAAGCAGGAATGTTTCAAAAATACATTGCTTTTTCCTCCCTTTGGGCAGGAATTCTGATTTTATTTTCTACATGTGAAGTGGATTGCCAAAGTACAAATTAAAAATAGATTTATTGATGCCTAACAATTACAACAAATACACAGTGTTGGGCAGTGAATATGAAAGGCGCGCATGGTAAGTGGCCCGCTGTCCTCCAGTGAGTCCTGGCGAGTGGCCAAGGGCCGTCAGCTGGGAACTCCTGGGTTCATCCTGAGCTCCATCCAACCCATGCCCTTTTCTTTACACCACAGAGGCACCAGGGCAATTTCTGTTCAAGATGGAAGCTTGCACAAGGGCTGGGATTTGCGAAAGAGCCTGCTTCCTTCCACACTCTTGAGAGTGCCACACTAGCCTTCTTCAGTGCAGTGAAAGGGAAACCTCGGAAACTGATGTGCTTCACATTTCCAAATAGGATCATTTCAATTTGGCAGGTTTTTATTCAGTGATAAGTATTATGTGGGAAATAAACATGAATGAATGATGATTCTGTTGTTCGCTGGAAAAAACTTCAGGATCCATCCTTCCTTTCCTCCCTGCTCCTTAGCCTACCCTCCAATAAAAATGGCTGCTTTTTCTTTTTTGA
Organism: Ursus arctos; assembly: GCF_023065955.2. Taxonomy (NCBI): domain Eukaryota; kingdom Metazoa; phylum Chordata; class Mammalia; order Carnivora; family Ursidae; genus Ursus; species Ursus arctos. The sequence goes on from NW_026622841.1 coordinate 56,414,089, forward strand.
CTTAAAAACCTATTTTATTTTTTTTTAATTGTAAGCATTTATGCTATGTATAATGCAATGCAGACTCTTATAAGAAAAATGTACAAATCACTAGAAGTCCCACTGTGACCATATTGAGAAACATTGTTGTAGACATAGACACACCCACTCACGTTTTTCTCTAAATTACAGCATGCTCCCTATGCTGCTTTGAGACATTTCTTTTTATTCCTTCAACAGTATGTAACCTTCTCTGTAAATGACAGTCCTCGCCATCATTTTAATTATTGAAGAATATTCCCTTATACACAGATACCATTAATGGATTCTCTATGACGACCCGTTAGGTTGTTTTCAGATATTTGCTCCCATGTGTAACATAGGGACGTGTATCTTGGTGTATGATGATCACTCCAGGGTACGTTCCTGTAAGTGGAATTGCTGGGTCAAACAATATGCACATTTAACTTTTGATATATATTATCAACAGTGGCTTTTAAAGAAAGTCTCTTTCTTTTAAAAAAAATTATTTTTGTAAGGTGTACAACACGATGGTTTGATGTACATAGACATAGCGAAATTATTACTACAGTCAAACTAGTTAACACATCTTCTCACATAATTACCTTTTCTCTTTTGTAAATGATGAGAGCACCTGAAGTCTACTCTTTTGGAAAATTTCCAGATTCAACACAATATAATTAACATAGTCATCATGCTGTGCATTCTATTTCTAGAACTTATTCATTCCCTGTAACTGCAACTTTGTACCCTTTCACCAACATTTCCCCAATTCCCTCCTTTCCCCGCTCCTAGTTACCACCCTTCTACTCTCTGCTTCTACGTATTTGACTTTTTAAGATTCCATATGTAAATGAGATCATGCATTTTTTTGCTTTCTACATCTGGCTTGTTTCACTTGGCATAATGTGTTTTAGATTCATCCATGTTGTTGCAAATGGCAGGATTTCCTATTTTATTTTATTTTATTTTATTTTATAAGATTTTATTTATTTATTTGACAGAGAGAGACAGCCAGCGAGAGAGAGAACACAAGCAGGGAAAGTGAGTGGGAAAGGAAGAAGCAGGCTCCTAGTAGAGAAGCCTGATGTGGGGCTCGATCCCAGGACCCTGGGATCACACCCTGAGCCGAAGGCAGACGCTTAACGACTGAGCCACCCAGGTGCCCCAGGATTTCCTTTTTTAAATGCTGGATACTATTCTATTGTGTATACACACACCACATTTTCTTTTCATTCATTCATTCATTCATTCATGCATTCATTCATCAGTAGGCACTTAGGTTGTTTCCATGTCTTGTGCATTGTGAATAAGGCTGTGAGGAACATGGAAGTGCAGATATCTCTTCGAAGTGTTTGATTTCATTTCTTTTAGGTATATACCCAAAAGGGGAATTACTGGATCACATAGTTATGTGTTTTTTATGGACCCTTCGTACTCTTTTCTACAGTGGTTGCACCAATTTATATTCCCAACGGTGCTTCGGGGTTCCCTTTTCTCCACATCTTCACCAATACTTGTTATCTTTTGTCTTTTTGATAACAGCTATCCTAACAGGTGTGATAGCTCACTGTAATTCTGATTTGCATTTCCCTGAAGATGAGTGATGTTGAGCGTCTTTTTATACGAAGTTTTTTTTTTAAGTATTTTATTTATTTGTTTGAGAGAGACAGAGAGCTTGAGAGAGAGAGAGAGAGAAAGAGAACACAAACAAGCAGCGGGGAGGGGTAGAGGGAGAGAGAGAAGCAGACTCCCCACTGAGCAGGAACCCTGACGTGGGGCTCGATCCCAGGACCCTGAGATCATGACCTGAGCCAAAGGCAGGTGCTTAACCGACTGAGCCATCCAGGTGCCCCACGAAGGTCTTAAAATACATTCTCATGTAACATATGAGAGTGGCCCCCTGCCCAAATCCAAACCAACAATGGATATAATAAATCTTTTTGATATTTAATAAATTAATACATGCTTCTTCATTGCTTTTATTTTCATTTCTTTTACAGTAATTGAACATTTTAAAATATTTATTGGTAATTTATGTCTCTTCCCCGGAGATTTAACTATGTATATCCTTTGTCCATTTTTCTGTTGAGCTATCTCTTACTTCTCAGCTTTCAAAACCTTTCCACGATATAGTCTTCAAATGTATTCAAAGATCTGTTCTTCAGAATATACATAGAATCTCTATATGTCCTCAGCATAATTATCTATCCTGTTTTGAGATAAAGGATTCTGGTGACCAATGGTCTTGCTTTGCTCACATCTTGGAATGGACCTTGTTTATGTCACCGTGTGCCTTTGAGGGAGAGCAGCCTTGCAGGCTGAGCGTGGGTTGCAGAGGTGCCCTTGCTCCCTGGCCCTCATTAAGGACTCAGCGAGGGTCTTGTGATCTGTGTCAGTCTCCTTTTGTCCTCCCCTTGGCAAGCATCTTTTTCTTACCGCTGAATAATTCTAATGAGATTGCCCTGGGTCAGTCGTATTAGATAAGTAATGAGCAGTAGAGAAAAGAAAATTCATAGAAGAGGAACATTTAAAATAGAATTTATTTTTGGCCTTTGCCCAAAAGTGAATTTCATGGTCTGTCAGCCACAAGCACATGTGCGGTCGAGGAGGAGAATTTATTGCCTAATAGGGTTCCTGGGAAAATTCTAGAGGGAATTCAGGGGTCCTATAGGGATAATGTAGGAGGAGAATTTTATATTTAACTTGGGGTTGCATAAAATGTGTTGATTTTGGCATAAAACTATTCATTGTTCTTAAACAGTTTCATTCACTGGCTCCCATGTACTATCGTGGATCTGCTGCAGCTGTCATAGTATATGATATTACCAAACAGGTAAGAATGTCGCCTTTAAAATTCTGATGCCCCTTCTGTTGATTCTCTGTCGTAGAAAAACCAAAGCAGAGACTTGACTGCTTGAGTCTTGCCAGTAGCCTGCGATAAGATTTCACAGCATGGTAACCAGGGATAATCAGCACCATATATTGAGTTTATTCCCCTATAGGTATTGAAGCATTTCAAATTTATCGGCCAAATTAAATAAACAACAATGATCATTTATTTTTAAAATTGACTGTTCGTAGAGGCAAGGTCATGCCTGCCAGTACTGCTCTCCAGAATGTTGGCTTTTCAGGAAGAGAAAAATAATTTCTAAGTCCTGCATGTTTTGTAATTATGGAATGCTTATTTTCTATTAGTGTTTCAGTCCCACTACTTAAAATGTCAAGGGTAATATTTCTGTACGTGTAGTGTATTTGCATATATATAGTATACCATATTTTTAGTTATGACGCTGAGGATCTAGAGTATCCATCAAGGAACTGCAGTGGTTTCCTGGCTGTCTTTTTTCCACCCCGGGAGTGCTGACTCAGCTCACAGGACTGCTGGTTCAATGATCCATCACTGTTACCGTCCATGAGTTCCCGAACACTTCTACCTAAATGTGGTGTCTGCCTCGACTGCTTTGCTGGACGAGGGTTGTGAGTGAAGGGCAGAAAGGAAAACAGGACGAGAGGAAAAGGGTCAGGGGAGGAGAGAGAGGGATAGAGAGAGTACGTATGTATGTATTCTTTCTCGCTCTTTCCTGAAATAAGCATGAACATGTCTTTTTCATGTTAAGTCAACGCTATCATTTTAAATTAATGTTATTTATAGAAGAAAATTACTAGTATGATTTTCTTCGTCAAGTTTTAGTTTTAGAAAAGGAAACTTTTACAGGCTATTTAAGTGTAACTTAGCTAATATTAAGTTTTCTGCCAAGATGGGGGTAGGATGTTAATGTATGTGACTTTCCCAAAAATATTTTCCTCTGTTAAGTTGGGTTGGGTTTATATTTCTACTTGGTTGAGATACTGTGTTGATGGGTCTTTCCAGTGATTGATTGATTTACATTTTGGGTTTAGGATTCATTTCATACCCTGAAGAAATGGGTGAAAGAACTGAAGGAGCATGGTCCAGAAAACATTGTAATGGCTATTGCTGGAAACAAGTGTGATCTCTCAGATATTAGGTAAGATGCATTAAAAATTTTTTTGTTGTAGTGAATATCCTCCGTCTCTGAATGTCTACATGTAAAAAGCTGTCATGCCTGTGTTGTTAAGTCTGTTCTCAGTATAATGATTTAATCGATGGTCATTCACGGGTGGTCTAGGTAGTACTTATTCAACCAGAGTAGAATTAAGGGAAAATAATGAGATGCAAATTGGATGGACCACCTAGGAGCGGATATTAAAACCAAATCTCTCCTACAGAACACAGTTACATCCCTGACTCTAGAGGTCTTTGGGCTAAATGATTTTATTATTTTTATTGTTACCTTTTTTGTTATTTATTGACATTATTAAACTATGGCCATTTTAATAACACTTCCATATGGTAAGGAGAGTGAGAATTTGTAACATTTCCCATAGCATCCATGTTCGTTTTAGTTCTAACTTTAACTTAAGGGTGTAGTCGGGTCTACATAATCTCACTAAAACACTATGGTTTCCCTCTCAGACGCTGGATTGTTGACCTTTCTTTACCTGGAATGAGGTTTGCAGGGACCTAGTCCATAGGGACTAGAGATTTGATGATTGTTTTATGCAGCCTGATAAGCTAGCTATTTTTACTAAATAAAAATGTAATGAAAAAGGAATAGTGAATTTGCATCATCTCCATCCCCCTGGTTAATTTAACTCTCTGCAGTTCCAGTCGTTGGTCTTCATAAAGACTATGACATCATGCTTCAGGTTTTGTTCATCCAAGTATGATTAAGCCAAAGTTTGATAAACAATGGAAATAGATCTTGCAAAAGCTCTTAACATGGCCTTTGACAAATTGCTCTGTTTCTTTGGGATTCCAAAAGCTTTGTATCACATTGCATCGGGTTGGTTTATAATAACAGCCATAAACACCACTTAATCATTTTTTTTTCTGGGGGCTGGACAAATCTTTAAACTCCCCAGACTTAGCTCAGATCTCTACATTCTTTACTGCAATCCTGAAACAGCTTGCTTGTCTAGAATTGCAAAAAGAGAATCACTTTAGCTTTTGTCATCAGAAGGGTAGAGACAATCTTTGCTGAGGGCAGGCACTGTTATCTGACACCATTGAACTGTAGTAAAGGTGTGACTTTAAAGGTATTAAGTAAGCCTTGTGATTGTGGCAGAGCTGAGGGACTAGAATTTAAGCAGATGATGATATAAAGTTGACTGGAATTAGTTAGGATTCTTGCTGATGTGGAACTGAATCTCACTTGAAATTATTTTCAGGAAAAAGGGAACTTATTGGAAGGTACTGATATCCACATGGTAAAAAAGCAGGGTTGCCTGACTGACATTTGATACGTTCCATTTTTAGTCTCTGGCACTCTCTCTATATCTAGTCTAAATTGCCGTGGAAGGATTTCATCATATCATGACAAGGCATTTGTGGCCGAGAGAGGGGATTTGGGTGGCACGAGATGATTTTTCCCACCATCACCATGATGAGAGTAGGAAGGTAGGTAGTCTTGAAGAGGGGGAAGCTCCCAGAAAATGCAGCCTGGCCAGACAAAATATGTCTGTGACATGTTGGCTTGGCCACAGATACCTGAAGACAGGTGTACCGTGTTTCGGGGTGGAATTCGCCTTCCATGCACTGGTGTTGTATTCTCCTCAGCAGGCATTCTGCTTTGTGCCCAGCCTATATGTGCAGTTTTCAAAATGCCCTAGCCGACACCATCCATCCATCTCCCTTTCAACCGTAAATTCACGCACAGCCCCTCCATCCCCAGTGGGAGGCAGTCCAGGTGCTACACCCAATGGCCACATCATGGGGCCTCTGTCCGCTAGTTCACGTGTCTGCATAGTACCCTTTCTTCTCTAGTTTGGCCTCATTGGTCTGCACGTGACTTCTCAAGATGCTGAGGTTGTGGCTTATAAAGTGTGGAGTATATATCTTTTGTTACGCCCAAAGTTATGTTAGATGCTACTTGTTACAGAATCATGCAGCAAAGAAATGACTCCCTTTGCAATACTCTTTCCAACCTCAATGAAAAAGACCAGTTTGATTAGATCAAAGAGAAAGACCAGTTGGATGTCAGTAAATTTTTAAGCATTTATTAATAGATAATTTAAAATTTTAATTTTTTATAACTATTTTTCATTGAACTAAGTTAGAAACCGTAAAATCCACCTGTTTTAAGCGTACCAGTCAGTAAACTTTCATACAATTATAGGGTTGTACAGTCATCATCACATCTAATTTTAGAACATTTCCATCACCCTACAAAGAACATGCCAATTTACAGTCACTCCCAATGTCCAACTCCTTCCAGCCCCTGGCAACCACTAATGTATTTTGTTGTCTTTATAAATTTGCTTTTTCTGGACATTTGGTATAAATCAAATCATGCACTTACGTGGTTTTTTGTGACCGGCTTCTTTCACTGAGCATAAATGCCTATGAAATTCCTCTGTGTTGTAGTGTGCCTTAGTACTTCATTCATTTTTATGAAGGAATAATATTTCATTGTATGGATGTACCACGTTTTATTTTCTCATTCACTAGTTGAATGAAACTTGAAATTTGAGTTGTTTCCACTTTTTGGCCACTTTAAAAAGTGCTGCTGTAAACAATCATGGGCAAATTTTGTGTGGACATATGTTTACGTTTCTCTTGGGTATATTATGAGGAGTGAAATGTCTGGGTCATGTGGAAACTTTGTGTTTAACAATTTGAAGAACTGTCCAACTGTTTTCCACAGTGGCTGCACCATTTTGCATGCCTACCGGCAACGTACGAGGTTCCAATTTCTCTACATTGTCAACCAATGCACTGTTATTACCTGTCTTTTGCATTATTGCCATCCTAATGGGTGTGAAGTTGTGTCAATGTGGTTTTGGTTTGTATTTTTCCAATGACTAATGATAAACATCTTCTCATATGCTTATTGACCATTTGTGTATCTTCTTTGGAGACATGTTTCTTCAAATCCTCTGCCCAATTTTTAATTGAGTTACTTGTCTTTTTATTATTGAGTTGTAAGAGTTCTTTATGTATTCTGAATACAAGTCCCTTATCAGATATATGATTTACAAATATTTTCTTCCTTTTTATGAGTTGTCTCTTTACAATCTTTATTGTGTCTCTTGAAATGCGAAAGTGTAATGTCCAATTTGCGATTTTTCCCTTTTTTATGTCTTATGCTCAAGTGATTGGCTAATTAAAATCACAGAGATTTACTCGTATGCTTTCTAAGAGTTTTATAATTTTAGAGCTTACATTTATATCTGTCGCCCATTTAGAGTTAATTATTGTGTGTGTTATGAGGTAGGGGTCCAAATTAATCTTTGTCTGTGTGGATATCTAATTCCCAGCACTATTTGTTGAAAAGGCAACCCTTTTCCCATTGAATTTTTTTGGCACTTCTGTCAAAAATTAGTTGACCATAAATGTAAGTCTTATTTTGGGCTCTGTATTCAGTTGATCTATACATCCTTCTACTGATGCCACAGGATTTTGATTGCTGTAGTTTTATAAGTTTGAATTTGGAAATTATAAGTCCTCCAATTTAATTTTTCTTTTTCAAGATTGTTTGACTGTTTGACTCTCTGGGCCTTTTGCATTTCCATGTGAACTTTAGGATCCTCTTCTCAATTTCTGCCAAAAAAAGGCAGCTGGGATTTTAATAGAGAATATGTTGAATCTTTAGAACAATGTGGGGATTATTGGCATCTTAACAATATTATTTTCCGATCCATGAATATGAGATACCTTTCCATTTTATTTAGGTCTTCTTTAGTTTCTTTTGCCCATGTCTTATAGTTGTCAGTGTACAAGATTTGCATTTCTTTTCTCATACTTGTTCCTAAGTGTTTGATTTTTCTTGATGCTATTGCGAATGGGATTGTTTTGTTAATTTCGTTGAGTGTATACAAGATTATGTTGTCTGTGAAAATAGTTTTATTTCTTCCTTTCCAGTCTGGGTGCTTTTTATTTCTTTTTCTTGTCTAATTACCCTGTGCAGAACCTCCAATACAATTAGTATAGAAACGGTAAGAGCAGGCATTATTGTCTCCTTCCTGATCTTAGGGGCAGAACATTTGGTTGTTCTTACTGTGATGTTGGCACTACGTGTTATGTAGGACCTCTTCATCAGCATGGGAAGTTCCCTTTTATACTTAGTTTGTTGGGTGTGTTTTTTTTTTTTAATCATGAATGAATGTTGAATTTTGCCAAATGCTTTTTCTGCATCTTCTGAGGTGATCATGTGGTTTTTGTCCTTTATTCTCTTAATATAACATATTACATTAATTGATTTTCTAACGTTAAACCACCTGCATTCCTGGGACAAATCCCACTTAGCCATGATGCATAATCCTTTTTATATGCTTTTGGGTTCTGTTCGCTCATATTTTGTTGAGGATTTGTATGTCTGTATTCATGAGGATATTGGTCTGTCATTTTTGTTTTTTTGTGATGTCTTTGTTTGATGTTGGTATCTCAAGGCAGTAGGTTTTGTAGAATGAATTGGAAAGTGTTCCCTTCTTTTCTACTGCCCAGAAGAGTTTGTGAAAGATTGTTGTTAACTCTTCTTTAAGTGTTTGATAAAATCATCGGTGAAATCATCTGGACCCAGGATTTTCTTTGTGAAAAGATTTTGTATACTGATCCAGTTTCTTTACTTGCTGTAGGTATATTCAGGTATTCTATTATTTCTGGAGTTAGAATAATTTATGTGTTTTTAGGAACTTATTCATTTCATCTAAATTATCTCATTTGTTTGTGTAGTGCCCAGTGTTCTCTTACAATACTTTTCATTTCTGTAAGGTCAGTAGGGATGTCTACTCTTCCATTTCTGATTTTAGAAATTTTAGCCTTCTGTTTTATTTCTTGTTCATTGTAGCTAAGGGTTTGTCAGTTTTGTTGATCTTTGCAAAGAACCAACATTTAGTTTCACTGATTTCTTTCCCCTGTTTTTCTATTTCATTTATTTTTTCTCTGTGCATTATATCTTTCCTTCTGTTTGCTTTGGGTTTACTTTGCTCCTTTTTTTTCTAGTTTTTCAAAGGGGAAGATTAGCATATTTATTTGAGATCTTCCTTTCTTATTTAGGCATCTACAGCCAAAAATTGCCCTCTAAGCACTGCCTTAGCTGCATCCCACAAGTTTTGGCCTGTTATGTTTTTGTTTTTTATTCTAATAAGTTTTTTTTTTAATTTATTTTCAGACCCTCTGTTTATTTGGTAGTGTATTGTTTAATTTACACCTATTTGTGAATTTCCTAAATTTCTGTTGATGGTTTCTAATTTAATTCCATTGAAATTTGAAAACATGCTGTGTATGATTTTAATTATTTTAAACGCATTGAGGTTTATTTTATGGCTTGGTGTATGGTCTGTCCTGTAGAATATTCCTATGACTTGAGGCTAATAAATTTTCAACACCTATTTTTATACTTGTTATTCTCCCTTTAATAGAGAGAGCAAGCAAGCATGCAGACCTAAGGTTGAGGGCCTCTGCGGACAACTGTATCTAACTGGAATTCAATTATATTTTGTCTTTATTGTATTTGTTTTTTAGAATTACATTTTTATGCCAGTTGATACTAGCATTCCATTTGTGATGGTGATATGAATTTTTTTTCAATATGTTAAAAAAGTTGATTTATGCACATGACATGATTACCTACATGGAAACTCCAAAGGGATATGCCAAAAAATTCCTAGAACTAATAAGTGGGTTCAACAAAGTTTCAGGATGTACAATAAACACAGAAAAATCAATTGTGTTTCTATATCTAAAAATGAATATGCAGAAACTAAAATTGAAAACAGAATACTCTTTACAGTTGCTCCAAAGAAAATGAGATACTTAGGTATCTACTTAATAAAACATGAATGGCATCTATATGCTGAATATTATAAAATGCTGATGAGAGAAACCAAATGAGACTTGAATAGAGAGACATTCCGTGTTCACGAGTTGAAGTCTCAACATAGTACAATGTCAGTTCTCTGTAAGTTGATCTATAGGTTCAATGCAGTCTCTATCAAGATTTTAATAAGGTGGTTTTTTGTAAGGATAAACAAACTTATCGTAAAATTTATATGGAAAATCACAGGCACTAGAAAAACTAAAACAATATTGACAAAGAAGAATATAGTGGAAGAAATCATTCTATCCTCCATTAAGGCTTACTACATAGCTACAGTAATCAGGACAGTGTGGTATGAGCAGTGGGGATACACACACAGATCAATGAAACAGAATAGAGAGCCCAGGAATAAATCCACACAAATATGCTCAACTGATTTTTGACAAACTTGAAATGGCAGTTGAATGGAGGAAGATAGCCTTTTCAATGAATGGTACTGGATTAATTGGACATCCATGGAGGGGAGAAGACTGCAATCTAAACCTCATACCTCATGTAACAGGTACTCTAGAATGAATCGTAGAGTTTAATGTCAGAGGTAAAACTGTAAAACTTTTAGAAAAACTCCTAAGAGAAAATCTTGAGGATTTGTAGCTAGATAAAGAATTGTGAGACTTGACAGCAAAAGCTCACTCCATGTAAGGAAAAATTGATAAATTGGACTCATCAAAATTGAAAACACTTGTTCTGTGAAAGCCGGTGTGAAGAGCTTGAAAAACAAGCTGCAGGCTAGGAGAAATTATTTGCAAACCATGTATCTGACAAAGGACTAGCATGTAGGCTATATAAAGAACTCTCGCAACTTAATGATTAAAAAAATCTAATTTGAAAATGGGCAAAGTACATTTCACCCTAGGGAGTATCAAGATGGTAAGCACAGGCATGTTTAAAAGGTGTTCAGCATCATTAGCGGACCTGTCAGAATGGCTAAAATAAAAAAAAAAGATAACACCTAATGCTGGCAAAGATGTGGACAGACTGGAGCACTCATATGTTACTGTTGTGCACGTAAAATGATACAGTCATTCTGGAAAACAGTTTGGCAGTTTCTTTTAAAACTAAATATGCAATTACCATATGCCCAGCAATCATACTTTGGCCACTTATTCCAGAGAAATGAAAATTTACATTCACACAAAACCTGCACATGAATATTCATGGTGGCTTTTTTTTTTTTTTTAAATAATAGCCCCAAACTGCAATCAGCCCACATATCCTCTGAAAGGTGAATGACTCAGCACACTGTGGTGCAGCCAGGCCATGGAGGGGCATGCAGCAGTGAAAAGGAACAAACCACGGCCACAGGCAACTTGGATGACCCTTCAGGGCAGTTATGCTGAGCAAATAAAGCTGATCTCAGAGGGGTCATTTACATGAGATTTTGAGATGAAAATATTTTAGAAATAGAAGACGTAGTTGTGGTTGCCAGGGGGTCTGGTTAGGGGTGCCATGGTGGGCAGGTGAAGGGGAGGAAAGTGGGCATGGCTGTAAAAGGGCAACAGCAGGGATCCTTGTGATGTTGGAACCGTTGGGTGTCTTCTCTGTGGTGTGGATACAGAAACCTACACAGGGGTTAAAATTATGTGGGGCCCAACGCGCGCACACACACACACACACACACACACACAGACACAGATGAGTACCAGTAAAACGGGAAATCTGAATACGACAGAGTATAACGTCAGTATCCTATTTGTGATATCATATACTATAGTTTCACAACATGTTACGCTTGGGCAGCCTGGACGAAGTGTACAAGGAATCTGTCTCTTATAACTGCAGGTGGGTCTGCAATGATCTCAATAAAAAATGTAGCGAACGAAAGGTTGATTTAGATAAAAATAATAAGTAGACATTAGAACAGTGGTATATACATGGCTATGTATATGTATACATTACACACAAGCACACTCACTCCTCTATATGCATGCATAGATATCATATATGATTGAGGGAAGTTTTATAAACACACTGGGCCAAATGATGAAGTTCACCGTCCCCGGCAAACCCATCGTGCAAAAGAAAAACAGGATAACCGTAGTAAAACTCCCGTTTGGGAAAGCAGGGAAGGGGAAGCCTGGTGTATTAGTCCTTGTATAAACTGCCCCTTGCTAGACAGGAATAGTCTGGTAAATGATAGGGCCTAGTGGGCATCTGCTGTTGACACCTTTCCATGGCAGTGGAATCAAGTTCTTGGGCAGCCGATCTGGCTGCTCCACATTGTGCCTGCTGGTATGATTTTCTGGGGAGTTAGCCAAATCTCTACACTCCAGACCTTATTTAGAGCTTGACCTTCTTTTACTCTAATCCTAAAACATTTTGCCCTTCTGTAGTTGCCAGAGAGCTGTATTTTATTTTTCACTGGGGGTTGGAGAGGGACAGTGTGTAGATTTGACGCGCATGTGTGAGCGTGTCGGTAGGCGGAGGCAGTGTCCTCTAATGGACTTGGGCTGTGTAAGCTTGCAGGTCCATAAGAAGAGGTATGCCTGGCATGTTTTGAGAGTGTGCTGGAATTTAAATGGAATTAACTCTGTGAACTTGACTCAGCCCACTTAAAGCATGTGTGTACAGACGTGCTTCACGGGGGAGATGCCTGACCATCCGGTCACTGTGTTTTATATTCTTCCATGTTCTAGAAGATGGTATAAAGGTCTGACCGTACTACCCAGAGTCAAAGGCATTCAGGGGCATCTGGTCAGGGGAATTCAGGACTTCTAGCTTGTTTTATTAGGCACCCGATCTTTGTGAGATTTCCCTGAATATCTTGAATTCTAGACAAAAATGTCCTTGTGCCAAAGTTACTGTGAAATCAGAGTGCAGCCTCTCTGAATCTGAGGCCTGGAGGCAAACTGGAATTGGCCATATACTGTATGTAGGACTGTCCCAGGAGATATAGCACACAGTAGGTACTCGTGGTTCTCACTTTTTCTTCCCAGCAGTGAAGGTGTGTCTTGGAGAAAAGTTCTGATCACAGCTTCCCAGGCAGGAGAGTGTGCAGTTCCTGATGGGGCCTGAGAGACAAGGCTTCATCTCCCTACCCCCTGCTCCCCACCATCTGCTGATGCTGAGGTAGGGATTGCAAAGTTGGGGACATTCTAGGGAAATACAGAATTGAAAGAAAATAAGAGAATCTCAGCTGAATTGATTGTGCAGGACCTGAGAGGCCCGTGGACTAGAAGGGGGGGTTGTGCTCAGAGCAGATAGAGGAAGCTGTGTGATTTGCCTTGCTCGGATGGCAGGAGATGCTGGCATGAGTGCCAACGGAGGTGGCTCACTGAGTTCTCGAACAAGTAATGTCTGGCCTGGGGCTCATTCCAGGTGGCTCTAAGAAGGGCAGCTGTGGCCTGGGGTCTAGCGGGGAAAGAAACCTTCTTCTCAGGAAGTCTGGGGAGCCCACAAGAGAATGCATGGCCTTGTCCCTGGGCCTGGCAGAGAATTGGAGCAGACGAATCTTGAAAAGAAAAAGAGAAATAGGTCACCTTGCTTCAGTAGTTTTAAAAGTTCCATGAACATAAGAATCACGCAGGGCACTTGTTAATAATTCACATTCCAGAAACCTAGCTCCTGAGGTTCTGATCCAATAGGCAGCGGCAGGCTGGGGATAGATGCATTTTGTAAAGTGGTCCTTTTACAAGCTGTCCGAGGGCCATTCTTGGAAAAGCACTACCTTAGGTGGTAGGAGGAGATGACGGGGAAGAATGAGGAAGTGCTGGAACCTGGCTGGGCATATACCCAGGCCTTTGTGGCCACACCTTCCGGGGCCTCCCTCCCACCCTCCTGACCTTTGGGAGAATGGAAACAGTGGCTCTTCAGCTTTCAGGATCCAGCACCCCTGACCCATCATCCTGTCATCCCTTTAGAAGCCGTTCTCGTACTCTGGCCCCCTCTCTTTTGCATCTCACACTGAGATTACCAGAAGAAAAGATGTGATTGGGTTTGTCTCCATCTGATTAGTATCAGGCTCCTGCTTAGGCCAGGACCTTGTACCCAGCCACCTCCTGGAAGGTGGGACTTCTTCATATCCAGCCTGTACTGGCTGCCTTTAGCTCAGGCAAGGGAGTAGGGTAACCTGGCTGTGGCATCTTCACAAGAAGGGTATCTCAGGAAGAACCATCTGCTTTAGTTGGCAATGGGGCAAGATCCTTTAGATGTCCGAACAAGGAGAGGAGATCCTATCCTATCCCAGCCAGAATTCCCTCCTCACATTTCCACATCAGCCTAACAACCAAGCCTTGATCTGTAGCCATCATAATAAGTACTTTCTTGGTGGAAATCACTTCCACCCTACTCCCACCTCGTAGTAGATTAGGCCTGTTTTGTTTTGTTTTGTTTGCTTGATCTTCTTTGCCTGATTTTGAACTCTTGACCTTGTCTACAAAACCCCTTGGACCTCCCCCGATTTGGAACTCTTCCTGCCTTTCTTCAGCATTTGGACATTGGATTTCTTCTAATGGCTTCTAATTTGACCTGCTCTTCGAGCTTAGGGGTCTCCCGCTGGCTTTTTCTTGGAATCCCACACCTCACTGGTATGTTCACTGGCTGTGAACAAATCAGAAAGGGTGAGGGAGGGATAGTGGAGGAGAAGTGCTGATAGGAGAAAGCCCCTTAGGCTGAATATATTTTATCTTGTAAATGGTAGCAGTAGGAAGTTACCCAACCCAAGTCATGATGGAGACAAGGGGTTGGAAATTGGGAGGGACCTTCTACTCAAGGGGGTGGTGGGCTCTTACAAGAATGGGGAATGGCTCTTCTATCACTAGCCCCCTCTGCCCAAGGTTCCTCCATCCCCTGTAGATACAACCCAGGAGATAATCAGGGACCGAGTGTCCTTGTGCCCCTCTTGGAATCATGGTCTCTAGCCTCTGGTATCTCTAAAAGCAGCACTGAGAGAGTTTGGTGGGGCTGCTCCCAGTGAGTCAAGAGTCTTCCTGGAGTGTAGAGGCTGTAGTCCAAGAAAAGAACATCTGGGGTAGAAGTGAAATTCGGGTATGGTAGGAGGAAGGAAATTGTTCCTATCAGTTTTTGATCATTTGATTAGCAAGTAATTTTTGGCAGTCCTTTTTGTGTGCAGCAATGTTCTATGGGAAGTACAAGAAAAGAGAAGAAAGTATTTTCCGTAGAGCTATTTGCATCTATTCGGAAAGCCAAGAGTAGTACACATGGAAGGAAAACATCTAACGAGTAATACAAGACTATATTTAATAAAGTTCCAAATGTTATGGTGCAGAAGGGACAAAAGAATTCAGGAAAAGGAAAGTCTGTAGTCATCTGGAGCGATTTGGAAAGGCTTACAGCTGAAGTGTGCCATAAGCTGCACTGTTAGGGATCAGTCCTGCAGGAGGAAATTCCAGGAAGGGAAGGTAATGGACAGAGGCACGGAGGTGGGAGGCAGTTGGCGTGTGTTATGGTGGAGAGATCATAAGGAATCGACCTGATGTTTGCCCAGGGGGTTGGTGGAAGACGCATGAATGCTGAGGGGTTAGTTTATGGCTGGCTTCAAGGACTGCAGAGGGAGTGGTCTGAGCTCGGTGTGCTGGGCCTCCCTGCCTTCTACCTGCCCATCTCTTGCCATCACTGCCCGGCAGTCATGGCCCTGTCATCTCCTGAGCCTGTGGTGGCCTCGGGCGCCTTCTTAACAATGCTTCCTGTGGTTACCGCCGGTTCAAGAGATGAAACGTATTTGCCAACCTCAAGGAAGGCTGTGGGAGCCATTCTAGACTCTTGAGCAAGTGATTGGTACAATGTCCTGTGCGAGAGCTGGAGGGGGAGCTGGACTTGGCAGCCAGCAGGCTCCTCCCACAGCTTTTTCTTTTAATGATATTTTTTTATTATATTATGTTAGTCACCATACAGTATATCCCTAGTTTTTGATGTAAAGTTCGATGATTTATTAGTTGCGTATAACACCCAGTGCACCATGCAACACGTGCCCTCCTTGCTACCCATCACCAGCCCATCCCATTCCCCCACCCCCTCCCCTCTGAAGCCCTCAGTTTGTTTCCCAGAGTCCACAGTCTCTCATGGTTCATTCCCCCTTCTGTTTACCCCCCCCTTCTCCTACCGATCTTCCTATTTCTTATGTTCCATAAATGAGTGAAACCATATGATAATTGTCTTTCTCTGCTTGACTTATTTCGCTCCCACAGCTTTCCCACAAGTACAACAACCACTTCTGCAATCACCAGGCATTGGTTGTTTCAAATTTTTGGATAAACCTGAGGACTTTAGCAGATAAAAATATATCTGGAAATAAATATTATACATACATTGCTTTTATTTCTTACACAAGCCTCCAAAACTCACTCCAGTCTTGATGGTGGGCCAAAGATGAGTGTAGGAGTTTGTTTAAAATTATACAAACCACGTAACAGAACTTGAGATGCTGGATCTTAAAAATCCGACTTATTCCAAATACTAAAGCACAAAGCCAATGAACATCAAAAGCCACCAAAAAGTCTGGAACTATCATGGCCAGTATTAAAATGCACATAATGTTTTCTTTACGTGAGTTGAGTGGTCTGTGCTGTTGAATGTGCATTTTGTGCTCTGAGTGCGCTTTTCCTTGTTCATACCTCCTTCTGAGGCTCTGCAGGAGGCTGAGCCTGCTGCCTCTGACGCTGGTGTGGATGCAGGAGGGAAGGAACTGAAGGCTGAGCTCTGGGAGAGAGCCCAGTGACAACAGCTGGAATTTTTCCCTTTTTCACTCGTAAAATATTCTTAATGAAGAATATATAAAACATTGATGTATACTTTAAAGAATCATGGAAATTGTAAAGAATAAAATGAACAGCCATGTAACTATGAGTAAGCCTTCCTCCCCAACCGTGTCCCCTCCCCTCGCCCCAGAAGTAACCCTGACTTCTGGGACAATCGTTTCTTTGTTTCTTCTATGCTTTACTACCCATGTTCGCATTTCCCAATAATAGATTTAGGTTTGCCAGTTTTTGAACTTTATTTTAAATGGAATATCACTGTACCTGCTATGTGACGACTTGTCTCTTGCACTTATGCCTGGGGGGGTCATCCCAGTGAATGTCAGCTGGATTTTGTACGTTTTCATTGCTGTATACTATTCTAGTTTACCAGCGTGACAGTTCACCCGTCCTATAGTTGAGGGATATTTGACTTATTTCTGCTGTGGTGTTACTGGGACTGTGGCTTCTTAGATGTTCTCATACATCTTGCAGTGCCGTGTGCACGCATTTCGGTCGATTCCAGTGGGTAGGAGTCTACTGGCTGAGCTGCAGGGTGAGCACACACTCAGTTCTCCTAGGTGATGCCGGTGCTTTCCCCAGTGGACACCAGTGGTGTGTGGGACCTCCTGTTGCTCTGCAGCCTTGCCGGTCTTAGTACCAGAAGATGTGAGGGTGTGGACTGACATCCGAGGGTCATTTCCATTCACATTTCCCCAGTTACCGAGAAAGGTTGGCATCTTCCTACATGTATAGTGGCTCCTTAAGTTTCCTCTTATGTGAAGAGCCTGTTCAAGTCTTTGCCACTTTTTCTGTTGGGTTGTTTACCCTAATCTTGTTTAGTTAAAGGATTTTAAAATACAATATATAGGGGCGCCTGGGTGGCACAGCGGTTGGGTGTCTGCCTTCGACTCAGGGCGTGATCCTGGCGTTATGGGATCGAGCCCCACATCAGGCTCCTCTGCTGGGAGCCTGCTTCTTCCTCTCCCACTCCCCCTGCTTGTGTTCCCTCTCTCGCTGGCTGTCTCTATCTCTGTCAAATAAATAAAATCTTAAAAAAATACTATATATATATATAGTAAAATACAATATGTATATATTGTATATTGGATATTAATATATATATAGTATTTAAAATATATATATTGGATGCTATTCCCTAAACATATGTATGTGTTGAAATATTTTCTTCAAATTTATGTTTTATGTTTTAGCTTCGTGCTCTTTATTTTGTCTTTGCATTTTCAGAATGCAAAAAAATCCTTAATTCCTATGTAATAGAATTTATCGATGTTTTTCCTTTGCATTTTGGGTGTTTATTTATTTATTTTCTTGGCTGGCGAAAGAGCCTTATTTAAGAAATCTTTCCACACCCCTGAGATTATGAAGATATTCCTACATGGATTGTCTTTTTACAGTTTTATGTCCCTATCTGTCTTTAAATCACTTAAATTGTGTCCCTATCTGTTTTATGTCCCTATCTGTCTTTAAATCACTTAAAATTGATTTTTATATAGGCTGCCTAAGTTTTCCCAGATAGCCCTCCAGTTGGTTAGCTGCGTTAGTTGTGAAGTCCATACTTTCCCCACTGATGTGCGTACCATCTCATTCATATGTGACGTGTCCTGTACGAACGGGGCTCTTTATTCTATTCCATTGGCCTATTTATCCATCTCTGTACCAATACTAGCTGACTGAACTCTTATAGCTTTATCAGAAGTTTGATAAATGGTCTGTAATCACTTTAACCAATATTAGTCGTTGGCCCCAGAGACGATATCATGAGAGCGTATGGTTTGAAAGTGGATATGTTGTAGTGTGGTGGCAGTTAGGGGGGGTGTTAGGGCCTAAGTCTACATGTGGTAATGTGTTGTTGGGTATGTGTGTGCTTATTTTTATGGCTAATTAAAAAAAATATTTAAGTAAACTTTTTGTTTTAGAATAGTTTTGCATTTATAGAAAAGTTGAAAACATAGTACAGAGAGTTCCCATACATCCCACACCCAGTTCCCCATATTTTTTTCAAGATTTATTTATTTTAGAGGTGGGAGGGGCAGAGAGAGAGGGGGAGAGTGTGCCAAGCAGACCCTTTGCTGAGCATGGAGCCCGACAAGGGGCTTGATCCCACGACCCCAAGACACAATCTGAACTGAAGCCAAGAGTCAGATGCCCAAACTACTGTGCCACCCAGGCACCCCAGGTTCCCCCTATTATTAGCATCTTATATTACAGTAGGACATTTGTCACAACTAAGGAGCTGATATTGATACTTCATTATTAACTAAAGTTCATGCTTTACTCAGATTTCATTAGTTTTCCCCTAATGTCCTTTTGTTTTTGGTTCTAAGATCTCATCCAGAATATCATAATACATTTAGCTGTCATGTCTCTCTGGGCTCCTTGGGGCTGTGACAGTTTCTCAAACTTTCTATTTTTCTGATGACCTTGATAGTGTTGCGGAGTCCTGGTCAGGTATTTTGGAGAATATCTCTCAATTAGGGTTTGTCTGACGTTGTTCTCATGATTAGACTGGGGTTATGGGTTTGGGGGAGGATGACCACAGTGGTAAAGTGCTATTTTCATTGCTTACCACTTACCACTGGTGATGCTGACCTTGGTTACCCAGCTGAGATAGTGTTTGTCAGGTTTCTGCACTGTAAACTTACCTCCCCCTACTTTCCCTACTGCACTCTTAGAAGGAAGTCTGAGCTCACACTCAAGGAGTAGGGATTATGCTCCCCCTCCTTGAGAAAGGAATATCTAGGGAGGCCTGGGTGGCTCAGTTTGTTAAGCGTCTGCCTTTGGCTCAGGTTATGATCCCGGGATTCTGGGATCGAGTCCTCCGTTGGACTCCTTGCTCAGCGGGGAGTCTGCTTCTCCCTCTGCCTGCCGCTCCCCCTGCTTGTGCTCTCGCTCTGTCTCTCTCTCTCTGACAAATAAATAAATAAAATCTTAAAAAAGAGAGTGAGAAAGGAAAATCTACATACATTATTTGGAATTCTTCTGCAGGTGAAATTTGTCAATTCTACCCACTTCACTATCTTATTAGTCATTTATTTACATCAGCATGGACTCATAGATATTTATTTTATGCTTTAGGTTTTAATGCGGCGCTGTGTTATTTCATCTGTTGCTCAAATGTGTGTTTTGAGCCACTGGGAGCTCTTTCTTTTGGCTCCTGTGTCCCTTTAACATATGCTTATCATTTTGGTTTTTGAGCACTTGCTTACGTTCTGGCGTACCAAGATGTTACAGACTCATCCTGCATATTTTAGGCTACAGCTCTAAAATCAACCATTTCTCCAAGGAGCTCTGGTTCCTTTTATTGAAGAATGGTATTTAAGAACCAAAACATGGGCTGTATTGGCTTATTGCCACAGGGCTATCATTGGTTCTAGGACCTTTGAGTGAGTGGAGCGAGGAAATGCATGTTTGTATACTCACTTGATTGTATATGCTTATCTGTCAGTTGACCCTTGAGCAACATGGGGGTCAGGGGCACTGACCGCCCACCCATTCAACCAAAAATCTGGGTATAACTTTGACTTTCCAAGAATGTAACTACTAATAGCCTACTGTTAACCTGAAGCCTTATTGATAATAGAAGCAGGTGATTAGCACATATTTTATGGCATGTGTACTATATACTGTATTCTTATAATAAAGCAAGCTTTATTATTAAGGAAATCATAAGAGAAAGTACATTTATAAATATTATACTGTATTTATCCAAAAATCTACGTTTAAGTGGACCCGGGCACCTCAAACTGTTGTTCAAAAGTCAACTATAGGGGCGCCTGGGTGGCTCAGTCGTTAAGCATCTGCCTTCAGCTCAGGGCGTGATCCCAGAGTCCTGGGATTGAGCCCCACATCAGGCTCCTCTGCTGGGAGCCTGCTTCTTCCTCTCCCACTCCCCCTGCCTGTGTTCCCTCTCTCACTGGCTGTTTCTCTCCCTGTCAAATAAATAAAATAAAATCTTCAAAAAAATAAAAAAAAAACCCCACCAAAGTCAACTATAATTATTTCTATATCTATCTGTCTACATCTATAGTAAAATAAACATAAGTTCATATTGATGCCTCTGGACTCTAATTCAGAAGCACACAGTTCATTCTAACCTTCGTTAGGCGTCAGAGGAAGGATGCTTTCTAAAGTCATCAACAGATGTATTCTAAAGCAGAGTGGTAAGCTTTTTGTTCCTGGAGATTTTCTTAGAAGATACAATGATCTTTTTTTTTAAGATTTTATTATTAAGGAATCTCCACACCCAACGTGGGGCTCAAACTCACCGCCCTGAGATCAAGAGTCACGTGCTCTACTCACTGAGCCAGCCAGGCATCCCAGAGGATACAATAATCTTTTTCCTTTCACTTTACATGCTGCCCAGATTTTCAGAGTTTCAAAACATCGCTTCCGTTATGAATTTTTATAGCCATCTCAGTGATTTCTTTCAAATGGCACAACATTTACTCCTGTGTGTATCCCGTTCACTTAGGCAGTAGACGGAAAACAAGCGCATCATCACCATCATCACTGCTAGCAGGAATTGAATTCTCACTATGTGCCATAAGCTATTATAAGTAGCTCACGTTAATCTTCACAATCCTGCAAATGAGTCTCTCTCCTTCTCCTGCCTTGTTGATAAGGAAACTGAGGCACAGAGGCTAAGGTGCTTGTCTCGGATCCTGCAGCTAAGAGGGTGTAGGGCCCAGCTTTACACCTGACAGTCTGTCCCGGAGCCAGTGTTCTTGACCATCGTGCTGTGTTACATCGCATAAAAGTGCAAACAGGACGCATGAGGGAGAATTATTTCCAAACTACGGAGGGACGATGGCAGCTGAGCAGCTTCTGCTCAGGGGTTTGGAGCTAATGGCTCTTTCCCGTGGATCTCTCTGGCCTCCTCAGGACTAGCCTCAATTTCTGTCTGGAGAAAGGGATATGAAGAAGCAAAGGAATGGCCGAGTCTCCCTAGAGAACCTGCGTTTCCTGCTCAGTTCTCATTCGGTTCAAAGTCTGACATTTTCCATGAGAAACAATCCATTTAAGTCTGTGGCGAGAACCTGACACTGCTTGTTTGAACTTGACACCAGGAATTTGGCCCCAGGTGAATAGCAGTTATGGACACACATGAATAAGTAAGCAAGGTCCCATGGGAACAGAAACGCTTCCCAGGGCGCACATGTCGAGGGCTTTAACTGTAAGCACTTATTTCATTGTAAAGTGTTATTGTCCCATCAGGTCTTTGCTGCACAGGTGGTAATTCTTCGTTTTTAAAGAAAAGTTAGTTCAGTTTGGTTTTAGTTCCACCTCACAGGGAAAACCAATCTGGTTGTCTAAAAGAATGAGCATTTTAAAAACATTTTAAATTTTGCTGCTTTCATTATTGCTAAAATGGTTGCCTCATTGGTGCGGTATACAAATAGCTCGCATAGTGAAGAGAAAATGTGAGCTAATGTGACACAACCTGCCCTGCTTATTCATTCAGTGGCTGCTTGAGGGAGTGGGGAGCACTGAGACCATTCCATGGCACACGGCAGCCTTTGCAGACAGCAGCCCTCCTCCGCTGGATTCTGACGGAATGTTGTGAATGATTTCTACTGCTTTTGGCAAGAATACCTTAAACATGTGGGATGGTTTTGACAAAAAAGGATTCCACCAGACATTGAACAACCGTGTCCTGCCTACTGTTGCCTTGCTACTTACTGGTGGCCTGCTTAGTTGGTCTTTTAAGCTTGACCTTGGAAGGGGGCTGTGGTTGGGGGAGAGAGGAGCAGGATAGGGCAAAATTTGTGTGTGTGTGTGTGTGTTTTAAGATTTTACTTATTTATTTAAGAGAGAGAACACAAGCGAGCACGAGTGGGGGGAGGAGCACAGGGAGAGGGAGAAGCAGGCTCCCTGCTGACCAGGGACCTCCCCCTCCCCCCCAATGCAGGGCTTGATCCCAGGACCTCAGCCAAAGGCAGACGCTTAACTGACTGAGCCACCCAGGTGCCCCAATAGGACAAAACTTCTTAAGTGAAATGTTAACTCCTTTATCCTAGGAGTTTGGCAGAGTATGAAATGCTTGGTTATTGCTGTTATGGTAGTTTAGAAATATAATGCACATTCTGGAACACACCCAAACCACCAGAAAGCTTCTTTTGGGAAGAGCTCATGGGGCCACTCTTCTTTTATTTTATCACTTGTAAAATAGTGCCTGAGACACATATATTTGATTATATGTCTAGGTACAGTCATCTTAATATAGATTTCCAAACTTATGACTTCATAGCATCAGATTATGAATTTGGTAGACTGTGGAAATACCAAACTTAATATTTTACAGAGTTATTCTCAAGCTATAGAATGCGTAAGAAGCTGTTGGGAGGTTGCCCAAATGCCTATTTCTGGGGCTTGCCCAATGGACCTTCTGGTTCAGTGGGTCTGAGGCACAGGGATCTTTATTTCTAATGAGTCCAGAGTCATCACTGGGATGGTGGTCTGTAGAACACACCTGAGAAGTGAGGCCCTGAGAGATTCATGGGTCATCTGGAGAAGGCTGTATTGTGACTGCTCTGCGATGGACTACAGGAATCTTGGACGTTTGTCCTTGTCTTCAGCATCAAGTTGTGTGGTTTTTTTCTTTCTTTCGACTGAATGTGTTTAAGTTCTGGAAACTTCTTAGAGGGTGTGGTTTTTCTGCATTTAACCGTCCTTGAGCTCTTTGGAATACATGGTCGTCCTACCAACAGTGCAGAGTATCGCTCTCTCTCTGTGCTCGAGCACTGCAGATATTAAACTTTTCCATCTTGGCCAATCTGATATATGAATCATGTGATCCTCATTTTCATGGGAAGTTTTTTTAATTGCTAGCAGGCTTAGGAAAACCAAGGTTGTCTACTGCATAATTATTCTTCACCTATCTACAAATAATAACCATTAGAAAATCAAGATGACGTTAAAACTCTATTTGTAATAGCAATACAAACTTCAAATACTAGAAATAAACTTTTTTGGTGTGTGTGTGTGTGTGTGTGTGTGTCTAGTTTTTAAAGTTTTGAAATATTTTAAATCCTAGGAATGAATTTAGCAAAAAACGAGCAAGAGCTATATAGATAAAACTTACAATTTATGGTAGGACAAAAATTTAAATAAATTAACGTGTGTACTTTTTCCCTGGGTAGGAAAACTCAGTATTGTAAAAATGTCAGTTTGCTCTGAATTAAACCATGAATTCACGGAGATTCCACTCAAAGTACCAAAACAACATTTAAAAAGAGGTTTTACAAAATGATCCTAAAATTCATCTAGAAAAATAAGCAGAGGGGCGCCTGGGTGGCTCAGTCAGTTGAGTGTCCGACTCTTGGTTTCAGCTGAGGTCATGATCTCAGGGTCGTGAGATCGAGCCCTGCGTCAGGCTCTGCACTCTGCACAGAGTCTGCTTGGGATTCTCTCTCTACCTTTCCCTCAGCCCCTCCCCCTGTTCTCGCTCTCTAAAATAAATAAATCTTTTAAAAAAAGGAAAAATAAACAGAAAAGTAGTATTGGAGGGACTAATCCCAATAGATATTGATATCTATTTTAATGATTCAGTAGTAAAACAATATAACATTGTCACAGAACTGCACAAAAAGACAGTGAACAGACTAGAGAATCAAGAAACAGGGTGAAATACATACAGAGATTTAGTATATGATAAAGATGATATTTAAGTAGGCATAAAAAGGGATAATTCAACAAATGGTCTTAGGATAGTTAGGTAGTCATGGGGAAAATGAGAAAAAATAAATTCAAAATGGGACAAGGACTTAAATGTAAAATAACAAAACCATAAAAGTTAGAGAAAGCAGACTACTGTTAAAAATAACCTTGGAATTAGAATGAACTGTTTAATCATGATATAAAACTCAGAAACCATAGAGGAAAATAATCGATAAGCCTGACTACATAAAAGCTTCTGTGTGGCAAAGATCTAAACATAAAAGATAAGCTGAAGAAATATGGAAAATAAATTACAAAGGACTAGGCTTCTTAATATGCAAAGAGCACTTACAAATAAATAAGACAAAAAATCGAAACCATCCAAAGCAAAGTAGCTAGAGAACATGCACAAAATGTCACAGAACAAGAAATATTCATGGTTCATGAAAAGTTACTATCTTTCAATACAGGTGACTCAGAATTAATGTCAGATTTTTTCATGGGGAAAGGACTTCAAGATATGATGCAATTTAATCTTGGGGTAATTTATCAAAATAAATGTTTTTAATGAGTTGGCTGTGTAGTCTATATTTGCCCATTCTTCGGTGGAACCGTGATGATTGGCCTGCAAGCCTTCTTGGGCCATAAAATGAAGGAGTTGAGTCACATAAACCTGTGAAGGACCTTCAAGCTCTGAAGTAGTTAGCTTAAGCCTCCTGTTTACTTGTTTCCTCCATCTGCATCATATCCAATCTTTTTGGTGGAAAAGAAAATAGTGCCATGCCACCATCTTTGCCAATATAGCTTTGTGACGACTGAGTAAAGAAACACTGATACAGCACTGACTATGTGCTGGGTATTGTTTTGAGCACTTTATAATATCAAATGTCTTAACATGTAGAATTGTTATAAAGCATTCACGCTATCTGGTAGAATGAGGGACATAAGACCTGGGGCGGGGGAGGCACTGTGGGAGTCACCTGTATCCACTGACTTCCAGGAGGAACCCATGGAACTGCACCTTCCCGATGAACCCCAAGAGGGGACAGAGCATCACTCTACCTTTAGCCTGCTGCTTTGAATCCCCCCTCCCTCTCAGGTAGGGCTTCAGGAACTCCTTCTTGGGGTACCTGCCCTCCTCTTCCTCTCCCATCCATGGGGGAGAATCATGGAGAATTAAGTACCTCTGAAATTAGAATGTCAGCTGCCACGTTGCCAGGTTACCTCACGAATAACAAAACAAGGACCCCTGTTGGGCAGTGCAGCCTGTTGAAAACTCTTGGAGCCCACAGGAATGCTGTTTCCTGACCTCCCTCCCCCACAGAGAGCCTCCGGGTACCGTGGCCTGCTCAGGCCTCTGCCCGGGTCCAAGACACGTGACGGACCAGGCTGCTGTGTGGGCCACGCTAAAGTATGAGCTGATTAGCATCAGACCTGAGTTAGAAGGAGACCCCTCTTTCATGTGTTTCCACCCTCTAAGCCTGACCCATATTGCTCTCTCTCCCCATCTCTCTGCTCTTGGTCCTGACCCTGACGCTGGTCTCTTCTGATGATCCCTTGAATTTAGTGTTTTCCTGATAAGTGGATGGTAGCCTCCCCCGATCTCCAGCTTTCCCACTTTCTCTGCCCTTCGTGTCTCCCGTTGGATCTGCATCTAATCTCTATCCTGACCCCTGGGCCTGCGTGTGGCTGCTTTCCGGTGGGAGTAGGATGTCAGATAGTTAAGAAAGAAACCCTCGGTGATGCTGATATATAAGGTCGGCAGAACACCATCAGCTCCTGACAGAGGCTGAAAGAGCCATGGTGGGAGGGGCACCGAGGGCGAAGGACTCCCAGACTACACCTCCTGGCTGGTTGGCAGTAACTTTTTTTTTTTTTTAAGATATTATTTATTTGAGACAGAGAGAGAACGAGTAGGGTTTGGGGCAGAGGGAGAGGGAGAACCAGACTCCTTGCTGAGTAGGGAGCCCGACTCGGGGCTTGATCCCAGGACCCTGGGATCATGACCTGAGCCAAAGGCAGACGCTCAACCAACTGAGTTACCCAGGCGCCTCTGGCAGTAACTATTCTGGGTGATTCCTGGGAGTCCTGAATTCTGTACATAGGTTGGTTTAGAAAGTCGAAAAACAGTCTTTCCCATCAAAATTGACAAGCTGTGTTTATACTCTGGCTTGGGAAAATTAGTTTCAATCTACCTGTTCCAGTGCCGAGCACAATGCCCAGCATATGGCAGACACCTGATAAATATGTGTTGAAAAAAGGGAACGAAAGCCACTAGATGCCACCGTGTCATGTAATCATAATTACAGAAGACCAGTGATGGCAGCCTTCCAGCCGTGTGGGGCGTGCCATGGGCCTCTCCTGAAATGAGGCTGGAGGCGTTCCCAGTGGTTTCTATTTTACCTGCAAGAGGCTCCAAGGAAGGAAATTCTCACCTTCTTAAGGCTCTTTTTTCAGACTGTAGTTGTACCTGTTTGTTCCAACAACAACTTGCCGGTGCCAGCTGGGTGTCCTGCCATTCAATTCAATTCCAACAGTAACTACCTGGAGTTAGCACAGATCCCACAAATGAAGGACTCAGTCCTACAAGACTGCCCCTCCCTCCACTTCAGATGCCAGATGCAGGTCTTGGGTATCCCCAAGTTAACCTCGCTTTTGCCCAGCAGACTACCAGTTTGGGGGTTCCTATGTTCCCTGCACCGCAGGTTCAGTAATTCACTAGAACATTCTGAGTTCTGTGAACTCAGGAAAGCACTAGACTTATGATTACAGTTTTCCTCTAAAGAATACAATTCAGGACCAAGCAAAGGGAAGAGATTCGTAGAGCAAGGTTTGGGTTGCCGCCATCCCAGCGCCTGGACATGTTAACCAACTCAAACCTGTCCAAGCCTTGTGTTCAAAAGTTTTCACTGAGGTTTCGTTACTTAGTCACGACTGAGTAAATCTCCAGTTCTCCCATCCCTGGGGTTGGAGGGGGGCTTAAAGTTTCAACCCTCTAATCACGGGGTTGGGTCCTCTGGCAGCCAGCCCCCTCTGATCTCGCCAGGGGCCCCTACCTGTGAGAAACTCAGGTATGGCATCATGGAGCTCTTTATAAATAACAGAGGACACGCCTATCACTTAAGAAACTTCGTGGTTTCAGGAACTCTGTGCCAGGAAGCATGGAGAAAGAGCAAATACGTATTTCTTGTTATACCACAGTAGAGGAAACTTATTTTGACAGACCCAAGTGTGGTTGGTCCTTCTGATTTCAGTTCGTTGTGAGAGGGACTTTCACGGGCCCTCCAGACCGAGTGCGCACCTGTTCTTCAGGAGGGTGGGATATGCCCTTCCCTTGCCTCCGCCCCTGACTCTGGTGTATCACGGTTTGAGAATCTTTTGAACCCCACATATTCTCTGTCTATAAAAATGGAAAGAATGGCCTTTGGAATGTGGGTGCCAGTTGGGCGGTAATGTTGTCAAGGCCTGATGGGAGCAAAGTGGGCAGAGCCAGAGGGTCTTAGGGTAGACCCTGCCTCCACTCCTGATTCACTGTGTCATTTTGGGAAAATCATTTATTTCATGAGACCATTTCTAAACATGGAAGCAGTGTGAGGACACACTTTTCTTAGCTGTCCATTTCAGGGTCCAGCGTGTAGACTGTGAGGTGATTGGTCCGCCCGGGCTCACTGCTGTGCTCACGATGGATATTTTGGATTCTATGGCAAGTGACTTTGTTCTTGCCTTAATCTTGGCAAAACCTATTCTACTCCTCTTTGCCTCACAAAGGGACTGAGGAGAGGCAGGCTAGGCAAGCATGTGACTGTAATCTGCTCTCCCGTGAGGGGTCTCCAAGGCTTCTTTGATGGCCAGAATCTCCCCTACCCCCAGGTGGAGATTAGCAGGGCACAGCCTGTTTTACCTGAATGCATTTGGGTAGAGATGAGCCCCACCCTTCTATTTATGCTTTGATAAAGACTGCCGGGAAGAAATGAAAAGTAGGGTAACATGCCAAACTGAACGTAGAAAAGCCCTTTTCTGGGATGTTTCAAATGTAAAATTCATTGTCACCAAAAAACTCAAGTTTCCTTTTTTTCCCCTTCAATCTTTGTGAAAGGCCTGGGGCTTGTCTGTTGGGAACAGTAGTGAGGGCAGGTTTCCCAGTGGGTCTTTGGTAAGAAAGATTATGGCGGTACGATTCTAGCTGGCACGTCTCAGGAGGCTGCTTTTCTCTGGTTTGGAACCCTGGGGCCGCTGCCTTTTCTACGGCAGACTCTCCTTGAGCCCTTTTTCCAGCTAGCACCTGAAAAGTCCTCCTCTCATTTGATTTGGGGTCCATAACAAATTTAAATGCCAAGGACGAATTTCCCCAGTAACTTTACAGACCCGTAACAGCCTTTTAGGAGGCGTTTGGAGGGGTGGAGGAAGGGGAATGAGGTGGGAGAGGGTTACAGTCTCTTCACCCCGCTCCCAGTTTTGATTTTCTGTCCGCCTATCTTTTCCTGTACCCATCTGTCTAGTCTAGCGTTGTATTCTCCTTGCCCACAACATTAGAGGGGCTTCCAAATTCTTCCCCTCACTCCCCACTCCTGTCTATTTGGTGTACTGTTTTCCCCCAGAATGCGGGGCTGACCCCGTTGCCCTCCTGTTGTTCAGTGGCCACTGGCCATGAGATAGGCACGGGGGGTGTCTTCCGGCCCATCTGCCAGGATTCCTGCTGGCCACCCCTTCCCCCCTCAGCTCCAGTCCTTCTGACCTTCTCTCCATTCTGACACCATATCCTTCACTTGTAAATCCACCCTTACACCCAAGGCCGTGCTGGGTGCAGAACTGACTTTGAACAGTATCTGAGGATGAGGATACTCCCCTGCCATGGGGCCTTTCTCAGGCTGTGGCATCATAAATTGTCATTCATGTTCTCCCCGCTTCATGGCCACACTCCACTCACCTTCTCAGGTTCTGTTGATCAAAGTGCGTCACTTCCTGTACTTCTGTGTACTTCCTGGACTTCTGTACACCACTTGTACTTCTGTACTTCCTGTACTTCTATATACTTCCTGTACTCTGTACACTTCCTGTACTTCTGTACTTCCTGTACTTCTATATACTTCCTGTACTCTGTACACTTCCTGTACTTCTGTACTTCCTGTACTTCTATATACTTCCTGTACTCTGTACACTTCCTGTACTTCTGTACTTCCTGTACTTCTATATACTTCCTGTACTCTGTACACTTCCTGTACTTCTGTACTTCCTGTACTTCTATATACTTCCTGTACTCTGTACACTTCCTGTACTTCTGTACTTCCTGTACTTCTATATACTTCCTGTACTCTGTACACTTCCTGTACTTCTGTACTTTTGGTGCTTCTGTACTTCCTATCATTCTGAAGTGCTTTATTGCACCTTTATTATTCACGTATTGCAGATGTTACAAAGTTGTTGTGGGTTAGAGTAACCACGGATGTTTGTGTTCACTCTCAATTATTGGTTCCAGAAGGCAGGAATTACTGTTTTCTCTAGCACCTACAAGAGAGACTGGCATATAATAGCTGCTCAATAAATATTTATTGAATAAATGACTAAACTTCTGGGCAACAGGAACTGTGTGTTTTTTCAATCTTCGGATCCACCACAGCATCTTCACATTAAAAATAGGTCAATAAATGTCTTTCTAGATTATTCATTTAAATAGAGTTCATGTCCTATCAATCTTTGCAGGAAGAACCTTTTACAGGCGAAAGTCTGGCTCTGTCCTATTGCATCGCAGCCATTGTAGTTATAACCATGTTCATTTCCAGACATTCACATCCCATCACATATTCTCTCTGATTTGTAAAAGACAATATGTAGAAAGTTCTACAAGAGCATGTGTGTGTGCAGGACTGTGCACACGTGTGTACATGCACATACACACAATTTTTAAAAAACTGTGAGTCATTATTTAAGGAAAAGATTGAAATCAACCCTAACTCTGAAAGCTGAAATGTGTGCTGCCATCTTCCTAAAGAGTTTCCCTAATGTTCTGGAGTTCTTACCTTCTGTGGGGCCGGGTACAGCGTTTTACATGTGGGGATCCTAATTCCATGGACGCCAGAGACCAGGTTTTAAACTTTAAACATTTTCACCCATACTAGTTTTCAGTACTTGCCGAGCGATTGAGTGGTTCTTCTACAGGACTTAGATAAAGGAGCTGTTTCCACATGAGCTCTCTGTTTGGTGTGTTGGGTTATTTATAGGGTACAAATGAGCATTCATTTCTGTCTGGGTGTGACCTCTTTTCCAGGGAAGTTCCCTTGAAGGATGCTAAGGACTATGCTGAATCCATAGGTGCTGTGGTGGTTGAAACAAGTGCAAAAAATGCTATTAATATCGAAGAGCTCTTCCAAGGAATCAGTAAGTACCTGACCTACGTTTTTGGCTTTGCTTACGTTTGTATGCTTCTGAGAGTCAAAGATAAAATCACAGGGTGCTGCCTAGAGCTTTCCCTCTGTGTGACTCTGTCTGATGCCATGGCTGTAAAACCTACAGTCTGCACTGTTACTCCTGACCTATAGCGTGCCTCCCGATTCTGAATTTCCACAGTTCTGTGCTTTAACCTGTCAATTCTATGTTTTGTGAATCAAAATGAAGTAACTGTCTCAAAAGAAGTCATTTTAATTAAAAAGTTGTGTGTTTGACAGCATTTTGTGTTAGTTTATTGAGGGGGAGAGAAATAAAACAGTGATAAGGTGTAGAAAACTAAAGTCACGTGTTAAATGGAATGACTCTAGGCAAACAAAATAAAGGAGACTTTTAGTAATTTATTTCACCTGGTGGTCATCAAAAAAAAAAAAAAAGTCTCCATCCCACAAGACCTGAAATTGGGAATTAGGTGGACACTCGATTTTTCTCATTTTTGATCAGCCAGTTAATGGCAGGTGGCTCCCTTCTTTGTCTCCTGTTCCGGGTCACATTATAATTCCCTTTCTTTATGCCGGTTCTCCGTAAGTAACCTTTATCTAAGACCTGTGTCCCAGCTGACGACCAGATTTCCCCTTCACAACTTCTTTGGTAAAGATATTCTGCGCTGGGTTCCCTCAGAGAGCTCCCAGCTGCCGACTGTCTTGGGAAACTGTCCTGGGGTGCCCCCAGAGCATAACTGGGGACTTTGCCCAAGCATCAGCCTTTACTGAGGTGCTGGGGCTAAGTGGCCTAGGATACCCCCCTTCGGAAAAGTCGAACCCCTGAACAGTTGGCAGTTGTTTTCAAAGGTCTTATCTGGTTCCAGACAATTCCAGAAGGGAATTCCAGAGGGGAAACTGATGGTTTGATCTCTGTTCTGCCTGAGGTCATTGTTGGCGGTGCTCTCAAAGTCAGAGGGGCCGTCACTTCCCAGAACAGAGTTTATTTCCTTTTAGCTGGTTTTGGTTCATTACTTTAGGCTCTGAGAACACATAGCAGGGATTATTTTGTTTGTTTCTTTTGGCTTGATGGGGAATTCACTTAGAGAAGGGGAACTCTGACCTGGGTTACTTACACGATACAGAAACGCACACATAGCCCCAGCCTTACTTGTTTGTTGGGGTCCACACCACCTTCCTTCCCGTCCTCCTTCGGAGGTTTCATGTTCCCGATGTTATTTGACCCTCTCAACAGAACAGTGTTATCCGTGCGTGTTGACCTTAGTGAATGAACTCTAGAGTGCTAGGTTGTAATTTTATGTTGGAAGCCCTGGATCCCCAGACTCCTGCTCCTTCCTGAAAATGGGCCATGGCTGTAATGCTCAGCTGTGAAGCAAGTGCTCAGCTCCCTCTGTTTCTGCGGGAACGCTGGTGACATCCTTGCGTTTGGCTTGAACTCATTCCATTAACCTCATTTTCCCTCACATCACACTCGTTCTTTTCCAGTGGTATTTGGCTTTTCTGGTATGTTAGGCAAGTTGTGTGACTAGTCAACATTTTGTTTTGATTAAAGGTTTTAATTAGTGAAGCTAGATAGTTCCTGATGACTGTGACATTGACCCCTTTCCTTTGCACAGCTTCTGACACGTTCTGGAGCCCTCTCCCCAGCATTAGCCCCTGGCAAGCAGATGGTGCAGACAGCAGTGGCCTGCGGAGGAAGCACAGTGCTTGAGGTTTCAGCACGGGCTAGGAGACTTTCTGAGGTTTACACAAATCATTATTCAAATAAAGAGTGAAATAAGAACCGCAAAGAAGAAAATAAGCCCAAGCAGCAAGTATTAATATCTTAGCTGGAAAGGTACTTCTTCGTCTGGGGAAGCCAGTATACATCTCTTCACCCGTATGAGGTCTTTATGGCTCGAGGAGATGGGGACTATGAGTGAGGAATTCCCAAGATCTTGGTTGTCTGCTTCATTTAAGAAAAATCACATGTTTGGGGCGCCTGGGTGGCTCAGTGGGTTAAGCATCTTGCCTTCGGCTCAGGTCATGATCCCAGAGTCCTGGGATCGAGCCCCACCTCAGGCTCCCTGGCTCAGCAGGGAGTATGCTTCTCCTGCTGCCCCTCCCCCCACTCACAAGATCTCTCTCTCTCTCTCTCATAAATAAATAAAATTTTTTTTAAGCATGTGTTTTGCTTAAAGCACTGGATAATTATGGCTTCAAGTTATGGCTTCAAATAGTTAATTCCTATATAAGCCATAGAATAGTAGTACCATCTCCTCTTCTACATCAAATAAGCCATTTTTCTGTTTCATTATACTTCGGTTAAAATCACCTTAGTAAAGAAGCATGTAAGTCCACGGCCCAGAGCAAGACTTCTAGCCATGTGTATACCGTAAGCGCTGGTGCCTCTTTACTCCTTCAGGTGAATTTCTTGAGAATGGGGGTTGTAGCGTAATTACAGGTTAATTTAAGATGCGGCACGGAGTGCACCTAAATACGCTGCAGAGACGTTTCGTTTATTTTCTTTTTCCCCTGTTCCTACTTGTATTACATGCGCTCCTCCCTGAGCTCAAAATAGAACGGGATATTGCTGACTTGTACGCTCCCCAAAGCAATGTTCCAAAGACAAACGTGCCTGGGAGAAAAGATGCAATAAAAGAAGTGGTGAGAATAAAAGCCCTTTGAAAAGGTGTACTTAAACAACATTAATTCATACTGACTTGGAGGAAGAGACAGACGTTTCTCTTCCATATTCCCCGAGTGTTCATAAACCAGAAAGAGACAACCATGTTTTCTAGGCATGAGTTAATGTATTTACTACCTGGACATTGTTTTGCGAACTGTTATCTGTCTGTGAAGGCTGAAGCTACTTTGTAAAGGATTTGGGTGCTGCCCTGTTTTGGGGGGCGGGGGCTGTGCACAGTCTGTCCTCACGTGGCGTCCTCTGATTGGCATTCCTCCATGTGCCCTTTTCTTGATCCCATTTTTGGAGCCCCTTTACTCCGCTGCCTATGTCTCCTTCTCCTCCCTGCATTTCTCCGCGGGGTTGTCCATCTCTCTTTCTTGAGCTCTTATACCTTTAATTGGAACATTGACGTTTTCCTCTTTGAGTTAAAATATAAGAACTATTCTTGGCCAAGAAAGTTGTGGTACATTTGAATGTTTCAACTGGTGTTTGAAAGCACAAAGATATTCTGTTGCTGTTTACTCCTGATAGTGTTACGTATCAAAACCAAACACTTGATGGTCTTCCTTGTGAAACTGCTCTCTCTGCCTGACTCTGATTGAAAAGTGTGGCCCGCAGCTCTTGTGTCTGCTCCTCAGCCGGCTTCGTCTTTACCTCCTCCTTCGCACATCTGCTGTCTCTGACCCTGAATGTGATAACTTCCTCCTGCCAACCTTAATTCCTTGAAGGTCCAGTTCCTTATGAAGTCTTCATCTGCCCCAACTCTCATGGGTGGTTCCTGAGGTTACTTATGGCTTCCCCATCATTCTGACATTTGAACACATTTAAGTGATTAAACTAAATGAACACATTAAATGAATATTCTGAATTTTTCTCCAGGTACTTCAGGCATACACCTACAGCAAAGTCTCTGCGAGCAGATCTTACTCTGTCATATTCTCGATAAAGCTAAGATGAGTAGATAGGGTAGGGCTAAATTCAGGTTTTTGAATTTGGATCTTCATTCTTTTTTTTTTTTTTTTAAAGATTTTATTTATTTATTTAACACAGATAGAGACAGCCAGCGAGAGAGGGAACACAAGCAGGGGGAGTGGGAGAGGAAGAAGCAGACTCATAGCGGAGGAGCCTGATGTGGGGCTCGATCCCATAACGCCGGGATCACGCCCTGAGCCGAAGGCAGATGCTTAACCGCTGTGCCACCCAGGCGCCCCTGGATCTTCATTCTTGCCTCATGATCTTCCAGAAGATGATATTTCAGTGTGGTCTCTAGATCAAACAAAATGCAGTCACTCTTCTATGGGAACTTAGGATTGGATGACACCAGTCCATCGGACAGTGTCAACCTAGTATCTCTTCCTTCATGTCTTCAACAAACCTATCCTGTACTCTCCTGTGGGTCAGGTGCCTTGCTAGACACACGGGACACCAAGATGGACAAAACAAACTGCTGGTTAAGGCTGGAGACAGCCTGTCAGCACAGTCGAATGGATGTATAATTACACATTGTAATAAATGCTTTGAAGGAAAAGAACAAGGACTGCGGGGATAGCGACAGGTGGGGACTTCAGATCGGGTGGGGGAGATCTCCCCAGGGAAATGATTTTAAGCTGGACCTGGAAAATGGACAGAGGCCAGTTGGGCAAAGAGCTGAGGGGAGCTGTCAGGCTCACTCAGGCCGAGTGAGCACTGGGAGTTGAGTTCCTGAGGCAGGAGGTGAGGTGCTGCATTTTGGGGAAAGGAGGCAGCTGGTCTGCGGTGGGGAGCTCAGGCACGGCGCTGGCAGAGGGGCGTGGAGACTGAGCCAGGTCCTTGCCTGCCCTGTACTGGGAAGGAGGGGCTGATCTTCTGAATGTAGCTGGAAGCCCCGAAAGTGTTTTAAGCAGGGGTGTGGCATATGCAGTTTACACGGAAAGACCCCCACTTGAAGAATGTACAGGGGCAGGGAAAGGTTGGAAATGGTTCCCCAGGCAGGGTGCTGTTGCAGTCGTGCGGGAGAGGGGAGGCTGGGACGGGGTGGAGGAACATGGACGTGAGTTTCAGAAATCTTTTGGAAGTGGAAGCAATAACACGGGAAACAGGCCGAGCATGGAGACCTAGGGACAGAGTGGTACAATCTGATCCTCGCTCCCTGGGTCCCCTTTCCTGGCACACGAAGGCTCCCTTGGGGCTGCATCTGATGGGAGCCTACCAGACTGCATTCTGGAGTGTGAGAGACACAGATTTCGGTTTGTGGATTTTAATTATTCAATTTAAATACTGTTTCTGTATTTTCAAAAAACTCTCCCTGAGGGCAAAAAGAGGTGGAGCTGCAGGCTCACCAGAAAAATGTCTGTTTTGGGGTGGGAGCTCCGCCAGACAGCTGTGCTTTTGTTCCAGTTAATTTGAATGCTGACTATGGAGAAGAGAACGCAAGGCTTTCTTCTGAATATCACACTGTAGACATTAAGCTAGGTTTTTTTTTTTTGTTGGTAGTTTGAGAACAAGGTGAGAAATATTTTTTCAAGTGAGTATAATTAGAGGTACAAGCGTATTGGTTTGGAAAAATTAGACTAGGGTGTTCCTGCGAAAGGCAGAAAGTTAAGACTTGGGGGCAGGGATCAGGTCTTGTTCTATAATCATTCTTTGCACAGTGTTAGCTTTGTTAAGTGCCCCGGATTTTTAAAATTCTCTAGTAGTTACTTTTTGTTTGGAACAGGTTTAAAAACAAAACGAAGTGTTTGCAGATTTTATGGTGGTGTAGCTAGCTGTCAAATGGAAGTAGGTTTAGCCATTAAGGGACAGGAAAGGACAAAGACAAATCCTGTCTACTTTCTTACACCAAAAAAGTTAATTTAGGGACTGCAATAATAGGGGATGTCTGGGAAATAATGTTGTTTTCAGAATACGGACTAGCGGGATATCAAAAGCCCTAAACATGTGTATCTTTTATCCCAATGATTCCAAAGCAGAAATTGATCAGGTGTGCAAAATGTAGCAGGAATGTTTAACACACAGCACATTCTCATTCTGTCCCATTGTTGCAATTGCTTAAACATTTATTAGCTCATTCAATGTACCATTTTGCTGTGAAATTGGCACTGTTATCATCCCTATTTTACATACGAGGAAACTGAGGCATAAAGCAGTTTGTCAGTTGCTCTAGGTCACAGAGCTAGTAAGCGAGCGGCCCATATTAGAAGGCTGGCAGGGGCCCTGGAACTTCTAATCTGTCTCACTGCTCATTGCCTACGGCAGTTTATGGTAACATTATTCATGATGGTAAAACCAGGAAATGACTTAACTGTCCAAAAGTTGGGAAATGGTTTTTAAAAAGCCATGCTGTCACCAGTATAAACTAGTGATTAAAAACGATGATGTAAATCTGTATTTCCTGACACGGAAAGGTAGATTGTCGACTGTGAAACAGAAGTTATGGACCAGTTTGTGTAATATCCCGATTTCATAAAATATGCACCATCTAATATATAATGGTAAATAATATATTCTTCTGGGCGAAGGTTGGAAGGAGATACATACACTTAAAATGTTAACAGTGGTTGTTTCATGGTGGTGAGGTTCCAGGGAACTAAAAAACAAAAACAGGCTTTAATTTGGAAAATTTTAAGAATATACAGCAGTAAACCAAATAACCTAATGAATCAGCATGCACTTATAACGAAGCTGTTTCGTCTCTACGCCACACTCCCCCTTGCCCCCCACCTGAATTATTTTGAAGGCAATTCCAGACATCATTTCATTTGTAAATATTTTCAGAATGTAACCTTTTTTACATAACAACTTCATTATTACATTAGTAATCATAATGCTGTTATCATATTAATATCACCAAATATTCAGTGTTCAAATTTCCAGATGTCTCATATTTGTCCTAAATGGTTTCTCCGTTTGCATCTTACAGTTTGCTTGAATCAGGGTGCAAATAAATTCCACACACAGTGATGAGTGGATATGTCTCTTAAGCCTCTCTTAAGCAAGAGAGCCCCTCTCCATCTTTCTCCCTTTGTTCTCCCCACGTAATTGCTTTATTCAAGAAATGAGATCAGTTGCCCTCCGTGGTCTAACACAGTATGGACTTCGCTGGGTGGGTTCCTGGGTTGCTCAGTAGTATTCCATTGCATGAGGAAAAATGTGTTAATCCAGTCACCTAACATTTGGGGTGTTTCCAGGTTTTGGCAATTAAAAGTAAGTTTGCTGTGAACATTCACATACGAGTCTGTGTGTGAATAAGTACCTCAGTGTGGAACGGCTGGCTTATCTGCTAGGTAATGTTTAACCAGTTAAGGGACTACAAATGGTTTTCCGAAGCCTTGTTAGCATTTTGCATTGCTATCACAAATGTGGGAGAGCTCCAGTAGCTTCCCGTCCTCGTCAACACTTGGTCTGGTCCGTTGATAAAATTTCAGTCATTCTGATGGGAGTATAGTGGTATCTCCTTGTTGTTTTCATGTCCATCTATCCAGTGACTGATAATGTTTGCTTTTTTATGTGCTTATTTGCAGTCCATGTGTCTCTTTGTCGAAATGTTTCAGATTTTGCCTGTTTTGTGTTGTTTTTCTTTTTGTCGAGTTTTCAAGATTATTATTTTTTATTATGTTAGTCACCATACAGTACGTCATTCACTTTTGATGTAGTGTTCCATGATTCATTGTTTGCATATAACACCCAGTGCTCCATGCAATACGTGCCCTCCTAAATACCCATCACTGGCCTATCCCATCCCCCACCCCCCTCCCCTCTGAAACCCTCAGTTTGTTTCCCGGAGTTCATAGTCTCTCATGGTTCATTCCCCCTTCTGTTTTCCCCTCTTTCATTTTTCCCTTCCTTCTCCTAATGTCCTCCCTGCTGCTCTAAAGATTATTTTTATATATTCTGGATACGTGGTTTTTAAAAATCAGTTATTTGTTTTTTTCTAATATGTTCTCTCAGGCTGTGACTTGCCTTTTCATTTTCTTGACAATGTCTTTGGAAGAGCAGAAGTTCTTAATTTTGATGAAGTCTGGTTTGTTACATTTTCCCCTTGTGGCTAGTGTTTTTTGTGTCTTATAATTTTTAAATGTTAAAATAGAAAAATTAAAGGGACATATCTATTCAATGGAATATTATACAACCATAAAAAGAAATGAGCTATCAGGCCATGAAAACGGTAGAACACGGTAGAACTTTCAATGCATATTGCTAAGTGAAGGAAGCCAATGAGAAAAGGTGACATTGTACTGTATGCTCCCAACTATGTGACAGTCTGGAAAAGGCAAACTTATAGGGACAGTGGAAAGATCAGTGGTCGCCAGAGGCTCATCAGGGGAAGGAGGGAGGGATGAATTGGGGAGCACAGAGGATTTTTAGGGCAGGGAAACTACTCTGTATGGCGTTGTAATGGAGGATGCCTAACATCATACATTTATCAAAACTCAGAGGATATATGACACCAAGAATGAGCCCTAATGTAAACTGTGGACTTTCATCTGTAATAGTCAATTGTGATAAATATTCCACAGTTGTGCTAGTCGTTAAAACAGGAAAGTTGGGGTGAGGATATTAGGAGTTCTCTTTACTTTAAGCTTAACTTTTTCTGTAAACCTGAAACTGCTCCGTAAATACGTAAATAAATAAAGTCTATTCATTTAAAAAGAAAAATAAAAGGAAAAGATGCCCTTGAATGGTAAGGAAGTCTAATGATTTTAGAGTAACTTAAGCCCCTCCATATTGAAGACTTCTGGCATTTGGGACTACCACCTTGTGGTGACCTCCCCCTTCTTCCATCTGTGGGCGTCACCATGCCTTCAGCAACCTAGACATTGATCTTTGCTTTTCTTTATCCCTCTCTTTTCTTTATCTCTCTCTGTCAGGTGTCTTCCCACAGTCCTTCCATCCTTGTTTTCTGCTTCTCTTCATGGCACCCAGATCAAGGCTCTCCTTATCCCTGACTGGACTTCCTGTGCCATTCACTCTGCGTCTCCTAAGCCATTCTGGTCCCGAATGGAGTGTTAGCTCATTTTCCAGGTCTAACCTTCAAGGTCTTCTAGTAAGTCCAGTATTATCTTCTTTACAGCAGCAAAAGAACAGTTCAGAGAATGACTCATGTGGCATGACCAGCCCCCTGGCCCTTGCCCCCTTCTGTATTCCAAGAGCTGTGTTCCATGCTTGTGAGCCACGGCAGTGTTTCACAGAGACACCCCCCCACGCCCTCCCCAATGGAGAGGCTTAAAGGCCATTATCAGGCGTAAATACTGCCAAGTCCTATTGGTCAGTTTACCAATTGGGGTGATTCAGAGCATCAGGATGAAGAAATGGGAGTTACACAGCAGCTACCAGCCCCTCTAACACCAACAGAAGAGAGCCGAGCTGAGTAAACCCTGGCCTTCAGTAAGAGGGGAGAAGAACACAACAGCAGAAATCGCAGGGAGGCCTCCAGGCTCACACAGGGCATGGCCTGTCCTCCACACAGCAATGAGAACAGCTGCAGCCAAGCACGCTGTTTTATTTTTGTTGTGTGTGAAAGCATGACAGCCCCCGGTCCAGAGCCATGATCAAATTTATAGGCTTGGAGTTTGTTTTTTTACATATTGCATTCCCGAGGAATCATTTATAAAACTTGCTTTTTCCCTAGCCTGTCAACTTTCAGGAAAACTAAATTTCAAAAAAAAAAAAAAAAGTCCTTTAACTTTTCCCAAGCACAATCTTACACAATCCAAACCTTATTAAAATAAACACCCTGGCTTAGGATTTCTGCTCCAGGGTGACTTGTTATGGAGATTGTGTACTCAAAGGATATTTTGTAAGAGTAGAAACCTGCCGACGATGATGTTCAGAGCCTTTCAGATGTTTGTGTGTGTATACATATATATTTATCCTGTTCTCTGCCCCGGTAATTAATACAGATTCAATTGTGTGATCGCCTTGGTACAAAATGCCTTGGCCATTTTCCAGAACCATTCTTTTGTCTAAGTACATTTAACCTTTCGGTAAGTTCTAAATAGAACTTACCAGATCACAAGATCGGGGCCCGTGTGTTTTCACAGCACTGTGGGCTTCCTTCTGGTTTTAAGGTGCTTGCCTCATTGTTATGACTTGCCTTCCTCGACCTCTGCCTTACAGTGGGAGCGTTTCCCTTCCTCTCACTTTGACGTGGGGATCCCAGGTTGTGTTTTGTGGAAGAGTAGGATGGGTGCCGATCCTAGTACCTGAACCCTTCTCCCCAAGCAAACTGCACTTGAGACACGCCCAGGACCCGCTCACGGTCATTCGTTCCTTCCATATTGGTAAGAGCTGCAGATTGATATGGCCGAGTGGCTGTCCGGTTACTTTCTCACAGTCTTATTATTGGTGAGGGAAGGCCATGCTGGAGATATTAAATAGCTTGTCCAGGTTCACATAACTGCAACACTGACTCTCAGATCTCAGGACCACTTAACTAGAGGAGAAAAACAAAGTCTAGGGAAACTGCTGTAACTCTTGGAGAAACACTTTGTCCTAATAAATGAGATTTTGAATATTCTGAAGAGAAACAGGACCTAGCGCCTCTGAGAAGCCAGGTTTGACAACTGATTCAAAAACGCGCTAACAGTTTAAAAGAAATAAGAGAGGAATCTTTTTGAGGCATAACTTGGGTCTATTGGATCTTGCATCCTAAACTTTGTCTTGCTTATTGTCCACGGAGGAGAGAAGTGGGAGGCGGGAAAGAGGGAGGAGGACAGGCAGAGCAAGGAGGGCTGCCGACGGACTGCCCTAACGTTTCTCATTGTGCTTTCCATTTGCTCCTGGTTTCTAGATTTTCTCTCAACCTTTGTGACTTCAGTGTGTTTTG
This sequence comes from Ursus arctos, assembly GCF_023065955.2. NCBI lineage: Eukaryota > Metazoa > Chordata > Mammalia > Carnivora > Ursidae > Ursus > Ursus arctos. The sequence goes on from NW_026622841.1 coordinate 56,455,218, forward strand.
TATGCAGAAGCTGTCTATGTATTTAGAGTACATTTCCTAGGAAAGACCTTATGACATGGGGCATGTAGAATAAGTCACAGATAGGAGGACTAAACACGTAATACTCTTTTGCAAACTTTTTTTTTTTAAGATTTTATTTATTTATTTAGAGAGAGAGGGAGAGAGTGTGCACAAGCAGGCAGAGTGGCAGAGGGAGAGGGAGAGACAGGCTCCCTGGAGCCTGAAGCTGGGCTCAATCCCAGGATCCTGAGATCATGACCCGAGCCGAAGTCAGATGCTTAACCGACAGCCACCTGGGGGCCCTAGTTTTTTGCTAACTGTAGAGTTAACAACATAAGAATAGCATGAAGTTGATATTAATATAGGATGTTGATTTTGATATTGTCAAAACTACTGATCAGTGGACAGTACTTGTCTTCGTCAACTAAGGCCGCAGCTTGCACCCATCAGAATGATAATTTTGTCCCAGAGCATTTCAGATGCAAAAGCCGAAGCCCCTATTGTAGCAGCTAACACATTCAGGAAGCTCCTGAAGTCTTAGAAATTTAAATAATGATATAACGTGACACCGTCATCCCTCCGAAACACAGCACTTGCTCTGGAGGAGTAAGTAACACTTGATTGGCAACATCGGACCTAAACAAATCAGCACTGGTAGTCCTTGGCAGCTTTTCCCTCTATTTATTGCTTAAGCTTGACAGAGCAGAAGAGGCATTTTGCTTACTTCCTTTAAATTACGACTAATAAAAACACACAGCATGTCTCCCATACTTCCATTCTTGTTTGCTCCTGGGTCAGTACTGAACTGCTTTGAGAACGGTGCGTGACGGCTTTGCTCGGCTTTGTGGGCTGTCCAGGAGCGGCCCACCAGTGGCTTCAGAAATGATTACAACCTTCTCATCGGCTTCATCATCAAACGAAGAACTCTACCATTAATTTTGGATTTTGGATAATCGCCAATGACCTTAATCTTTATGCCTGAGCTTTGATGAGTGGCCATGGCGCCCAATGTACACAGCGCACCAGTACCTTTGTCATTACCTACTTTTGCCCCTGGTGAAGATGTACCAGGGTGATTGATTCTGTAGAGTCTGGAGGTAACCCCTGCTTGCACTGAAGGCCTTTGTGTTTGGAACTAATTTCCCTTCCATTTCTAATGACTGCTTACTGAGTAAACTGATATGCTGATGAGCTGATTTTAACAACCTTCATTTTAGAGCTAATGTTGCAAGCCTTTTTATGGGGGATAGAAATGTAGCAGAGAGAGTGAACGCGGTGCAGTGGGAAGGACACAGGCTTTGGGACCCATCAGAACATCAAGACAATCAAAGAACCACCTGTGCCACTTGACTGTGGACGTGACCTGCAGCGTATGACCTGAGCTTTCTGAGACTCAGTAAAATGATGAGACTAGCAGCCATCACACCGACCTCACAGCCTTAAGTGAAGACAGTGCCCGTGAGCGTCTTTGAAAACTGTGAGGTCCTAAACACATACTTGTCATAAAGCTTTATTGAGCTAAAACTCACATACTGTCCATTTCATCAGTTTGAGTGTACAAGTCACTGGTTTTAGTATATTTACAGAGCTGTTCATCAACACAGCTTTAGAATATCTCTATCATCTCAAAAAGAAACTGCACACCCTTTAGCAACCACCTCCCTATCCCCTGCCATTGCCTTCTTAATTTTTACTTTGTGTTTATTTAAAGAGACTGTCGGACAATTTTCACAATTTCATTAAGTAAGAATAAGATGACTCGTGCACGGCAGGATGAGGGCTGGGGAGCTTAGTGTTAACGAATGGTGTGGTAACTAGGAAGATTATGTATCTATTTGAAGAAGCAGAAAGATGAGTCCTCATGGTTACCGTGGAGGCCCTGCTGCCGTGAAGCGGCTCGCTGCAGGGGGCAGACCCGTGGGGGGCTGGGCAGGAAGCAGCGGCCTGGTGCCGGTGCACAGTCAGGAGCGTGGGGTTCCAAATCCGGGGAAATCCATGCTATCAGGAAGCTGCTTTTACTTTTCCTTAACTTTCCAAACAGGTGTTTGACTTCAGGCATCAGTGCAAGGAAGGAAGGAGGGAGGGAGGGAGGGAAGGAGTGAAAAGAGCCATTCCTGGACCCCTCTACTTCCTGCATAATCCGCATGTTAAGTGGAGGTGCTGAGGTGGGGTCACAGCCTGTATGTGGTGTCGACTGGAAAAAAGTAAATCAATACTGGCCTCCTCTTTTGTTCCAGGTCGCCAGATCCCACCCTTGGACCCCCATGAAAATGGAAACAACGGAGCAATCAAACTTGGGAAGCAAGCCACGCAAGCCAGCCGGCGGTGCTGCTGACCCGTGGGCCATGGTCCGCTGTACGTGAAGAAGCCAGAGCCCACCTCCCATTCTCGGCAGCCTGGCACCCCGCGTAGGGAGAAGTGAGATGCTGGCATGGCATCCTGGAAGACCTGCAGTGATGGGGCAGGAAATGTCCCTGCAAAAGGCTTTTAGAAAACTCCAGAAAAATCCGCCATACTGCCACAAATTGGCCTTTGGTGCATGAAATGCACGTGAGAGGAACAGATGTTAGGTAATAAGCACAGTTGAGTCTTTTGTTGTTGTTGTTAAAAACCTTACAATGTTCTTTGATTTGTACAGCAGTCTCACTGGCCTGTCTGTGTGTGAGGTTCTGAGCTGGCCTCCCCTCTGACTTCCTGGGTTCCTCAGCCCAATTTCAGCAAGTTCCCCGGTGCCACTGCCTCTGTCACCTGACCAGCCTTCCCTGAAAGGTTCATTTCATTTCGTTTCGCTTACCTTTCAGTGGAGTGTAATTGGATCATCACTCAAGCTAGAGCCTTGAGCCATTATGAAAGTGGAGAAAGATGTATTAGAAACTGTTGTCTACACCTCTGACTTTTACTTGATGCCTGTGTTTCTAAGTTTTAGTCGTATATAAACAAACAAACCAAATCTGACTAAAATACTTATTGCAAGTTGGGGGGTTGGGAGGCCTAGTTTGAAAGAGTCATTTGAGTAGTTACCGTGTAAACGGTGACAGATGCAGGGTAGAGATATTTTTCCAGAGACTGCCTGGGATGCATCATCTCCACAGTAATAAATCCCCACTCTCTTACAGAAGGTTAATTCACAGAGTGGGGTTTTACTAAGACACTATGTCATGGTGTCATATCTAGGGGGAAAATTAACCGGAGGATGCTTGAGTCTAAATCATAGGGCAAACTGCTACTACTATCAGTCAGTAGGTTACAGGAAAGCCAGCCAGAGGAAGCACCAGCACCTTAAGATTCAAGACCCCCCCCCCAAATTACAAAACTGGAGAAAGTATTTTAGAAGATGCCACGCTTGGGCAGCTGGGCAGGTGGGACCAGAGGTCCAACCCTAGAATGCCCAGTCGCTGAGAGTAGGCTTTTGTAAAACCTTCCCTTCTAGATTCCCTGTCTGCTCAATTAATTGAAGATGTGTGAATCCAATGGAAGGAAAGGAAAAGAAGGCACAGAAGGGAGGAAAAGCCATTTCCACTAGAAATCCAAATCTTATTACCATTCTAACTTCCATAAATACCTGGAATCAAGACGCAGTTGGTTTCTTATTAGGGCTTATATTGGGAGGAAATTCTTAAAGGATATTTGGGTCCATGCCTTCTGTGGAGAATAGGAAGCTGTCAAGACTGGCTGGTCTCAGGAATGGTTAATCGGGCAGCATGGTGACAGGGCCAGCTGGCACCTTTATGGCTAGGAACATTCGAGGCCCAACAAACATTAATAGAAAACCTTAACATAAAAGCCAGGAAAGAGATGGTGAGATGACAAAAGACCTCAGAGCTCCAGTAACTCAGTGTGAGCTTGCTTCGGAGGCTGTCATGGCTGTGCCCACCCTGCTCTTGACAGGTAAAGACACTGAGATCACCATCAACAAAAAGCAAGGGTCCTTGAGAGAGTCACGGCCAAGTTTACACTCATTGGTGTGGACCACAATCAAGAAAACAGGTGGAAATCACAGATTTAGGGTTTTTTGTTTTTTTCTAGAAAAACTCAAGAATATGCTGTCAGTTGGCTATTGCCACTGCTCCACTCAGCCTGCAAGAATGGTTTGACAGTCTTAGGGTGTGCAGGCCAGAATCACTTAGTTTTGGTTCGAGAGTGCCTCTTAGCTCTCCGAGGCACTCAAAACCTGCTAGCAAGTGGCATCTGGAAGTCTTGGCAGAGCCTTTGCTGGGCTTTTTAGGGTTTTCTCCACATTGTCGACTTTACCAGCAGCCAGCATGCTTCTGCTCACAGGCCAAGTGATGACCATGCCTCTTCTGAAAGTTAAAAAATTGGGGCTGCAAATTGAATGACCTCTTCCCAGGGGGCACGAAGGCTCGTCGTGGAACCTTTCCTCATCTAGCTGTCCCCAAGAACCTGGGTCTCTCTCTAGACAGCCGCTCAGGTTGCCCAGCTAAGGCGGTCCACGTCCCCGCGGGGTCCCCAGCCGTGGGCGGGGGCTTCAGTGGTTGCATCTTGCATGGAAGAGCTGATGTTAATCCCGTGTAGCGAGCAGCCCACGGTGAACAGGTGGTCTGATTGCAGAAGCACAGTAAGGGTGTGAACCACTCTTTTACCTTTCTGTATTGCCTGAACTCTTCCAGCCAGTCAGATGACCGTATGTGTGTAATCACTGCTCAGAGCAGTTGGGGAAACGAGTACACAGCCCTTGGGCACACGTGCATTCGTATAAACGCAGAGCCTCCTTTGCAGATAGACGCTCGAGCCTCGTCCGCAATGAAGCTTTCTTACCTCCTTTATTTTGCCTTGAAATTACTTTCTGGCCATTCTGCTCATTGAACTCTAGCCATGTTGTAATATCATGAAAAGGCCTGGAAATGACTATTGTTCCAAAATGTCAGGTAGTTTCATGTGATGTAAATCTTCCACATAATTTTCCAAACTTTGCTTGTTTCCCCTCCTTTTTCTTTCCTTCCATGTGTGTGTATATGTGTAAATACGATTTTGTATTTGTGACACCGACATGTAATTCATGTCACTGGCTGAGTCTGGCTCGTGCCTGTGTGTTGTACGGTGTAGGCCTGGGTTCTCATAGGGGTCACTTCCCCGTGGGGATCCCTAAAGTGGCACTGGAGTTGTGCACACATTTTAGGTTGGTACATAATTGACTTGCCATTTTATACTTGAAATGGTACACCAGGGTGCTCAAGACGACGTTACCTTGCAGACTGTAGAAGGTTGAAGACCTAAAACTGACTTTTAGCCAACGGAAGGGCTGTGCCCCAAAGAGATCTGAATTCGTTTGCCGAGGGAGGTTTGGATGAGGGGAACTATTTCCTTTATGGTCAAGGAATAGGGCGTATGCTGGCTGAAGCCAAGCCCCTCTTGCGGGACTGAACTCACTGCAGTGCTCACAGCCGGTCGAATTACAAGCTAGCTTATCAACTACAGGGCTCTGAGCTGTATTCAGATCCATTCAGCATCGAGTCTGCTTTTTCAGCCATCGTCGTTGGAAGCAGACCCAGTGATCCAATGTCAGTGCTCTGTCGTGTACACCGTTCCTTTTTCTCGTGTTTCTGTAAGGGGCTTCTGGCTGGGCTGGACCCAGCTCTCGCATGTAGAAGACGCAGCTGCGGACGGGACCTTTCCACCTTGCTTTCTATAGTAACGCACTGCCCTCCACCTCACCCAACTGCATGTGTTCTTTGGGGTTTAACACACACTGATTCATACTAATAAATATTGTAAGTTTTACCAAGTTTGTCTTTTTCTTATGATGTTCAGTAGGATCATTTTTTTTTTTTTAAATCACAGTTACCTGAGAATAAAGCGTGGTGATTCCTGGAGGCGTTTGTGTACCGGTACATACGAAGACATGTATAGGGGGTGTTCACTGGCATTGTTTGTAAAAGCAAAATGTCTTCCCCTAAGGAAATCGGTAATAAAATGTGGCACAGCCACATGATGAAAACGATAGGGTAATTAAAATGAATACAACCATGTATCTTAAAACAGAATGTGTCATGCAGGGCTACATACTGCACACCCCCAAGGGAGCCACTCTCCTAGCAGCCTGTGTGAATGGAAGCTCAGCAGCTATGCAGTGCACAACCTGAGCAACAGAGCTGTGGCCTAAATGAGGGAATAAAACAAGTTGAAGTAGTAAAAAACATATAAATTTACACAAAAACAATCATGTATGTTGTTTGTGAACGTGTGTGTGTAAAAATAAAGGAGGAATTAGAAGGCAAAACATCAGCTTCATGATAATGCTCACCTCTGGGGAGGCAGCAAGTAGACAGGATCAGGGAGGGGAACAAAGGGCATTTAATAGGCAGTAATTTTTATTTATTTCATGATAGAAAAATCTGAAGCCAATATGACAAAATGGTAGCATTTGGTAGTTTCAAGATATGTGCTTTATTAGTCAATGCATTTTGCTATATTAAGTTATTTCAAAGTGAGGCTATGGAAACAAGAAACAATAAAAGATGAATGAAGCTGACTTTGTAAATGTGCTAGAAAGAATTCATAAGTGTAATTGCCAGCTTAATGCTCTCAGTAAATTTTACGAGGCTGACTTATGCCCATCCTTTCGTCATCCCAGCTGCCCCCGCCTGCCCCACCCCCCACTCGGACTTTCTCTCGCACGCCTGCATCTTGTGTCTGCCGTGCAAGGCGCTGTTTGATGCACGGATGGACGTGGAAAAGAGTGTGACGAGGCAGGAAGGCAGTGCCTGATATTCTCAGCATTCAAGTCACTCCCGCGCTGGGAAGCCACTTGCAATATATAATGAAACAAGAAACAAAATAAAAACCACCCTCACCAAGAGACCCAGTGTTCTGATTTCGTGAGAAAACAAGCCTTTCTTTTGCATTTCCTAGGAAGTGGTTAGCCATCTATGGCAATGTGGGGAAGTGTTTTAGAACAGCCCAATGGATCATTGGATTTAGCCGGGAACCGTCGTGCAGCCCAGCCATCTTTGTCAATAGCGTTCTGTACAGACGGTCCCGCCCCTCCTCCGTCCCTCAGTCCTGCCCTGTCCCAGCTTGGGGTTTAGTTCATAGGACCCAGGGTCTGAGGAGTTGTGCACTGAGGCACCTCACACGTTTTTACAAAACAACTCGGGTTGACTTATGGGCTCTGGAGAACGAGGGCAGAAAGTCCAGAGGTTTACTCAGCTTGATCTCTGGGGATTGCCTATGGCTGTTCTAAGCAGTCATTAAACCTTGCTGCTCAAGAGCTGGGCTGGCTGGTCAGGAAAGGAGGGTGAGCTCATCCCAACTTCGTGAGCGTCTGTCTCCAGGAGCGCCTTTTCTGAAGTTTCGAGACCACAGCCACGTGTTGTTTCCGCTGGCTTCTTGTACGTCTGAGAAGCTACCTTTTCTCCTTCATTCCAGTGTGTATGGAGACAGCAGACAGATAATACCAAGCACCGGCAGGCTTCTGAAGATGGGCGCTCTTACACATGCTGGTCAGAGCATAAATCCACAGTCTTTCTAGAAAGGGTTTGATAATGTGTATCTGAGACCTTTGAGAAGACTGCATCCTGTGACCCACGAATCCTGGTTTTCTATTTGTAGGAATTAAGTGTGTGTGCTTGTGAGTATGTGTGTTTGTACATATGTGTGTGTGTATGTGTGTGTATGTATGTGTTATACATATAACATACACATTACCCATTACTGAATACATGTTCATCTGACACAGTGTCTTCAAACCATGAACTCCTGTATCTTACAGTTTCCGTGGGCAGGATTTGGGAACAGCTTAGCTGAGTGGTTCCGGTGCAAGGTCTTTAACAGGTGAATTGGGGATGTTGACTGGGGCTGCAGCATCTGTAGCCTTGACCGCCTCCCTCACGCGGCTCTTGGCAGGACGCCCCGTTTCCTTGCGGGGGGGTGGGGGGCTCTCCATACATTGCTCAAGTGACCTCATGTCATGCAAGCTGGCTAGCGCAGATTTATTGATTAGTGATACGCACATACTAAGGTGTTTGTCCCAGTATCATTTATAATAATGAAAGCTTGGAATAATGCACATGATCTATGATAGGAAAATAAATAAATTATAATAGAACCACAAAATAGAATACCGTAATCATTAAAAATGACAGTATCCAAAATCAGTGGTATTGGCCACAAGAGTCAGAGGTATGAAAATGTACTCTTTTCTTTTTTCTGCCATATCTTCATTTCTACCCTGAGCCCCCTTTCTGTGTAATGTGGAAAGCTGCATGTGGTTGCCCAGCGAGCTTGATCTCATCAATTCAGTGGCTTCCGTCGCTGTGGGCGTAAGTGTACTCTCAGGATTGAACCCTCACTTTCTCCCGGGGGGGCTGAATGCATCAAAGCTTCTGGAGGGCCACTGTAGTATTCCTGGGTCTCATGGTCTGGCCCACACAGTGGTCTCTCTCTGTCTCCCTTGTCTTGTGTACTGCCCCCCCAAGTCTGCTTATATACCCGATTTAAAGCTCCTAGGAAGATTTTGGATGGGAACATGAACTCCTCTGGGGTCCCCAAAGATTGGTAGGACAGCAGCCTGGGCTGGAGTGGGAGGCTCTGTCAGCAGAGGGGTTCCTCTATTGCTGGGGTTCCCTGAGGCCAGCCTGGGGGGGTGCAGTTCTCAGTCCTCTTTCTGGGAGGCTGGTGGGAAGCTGGTGCTGGGCCCACTGTACCCAGGTTGTGTCTGCATGTGAGCTGTCCCAGCTTCTCCATTGCTCCCTTCCCATAGCCCAGTGCATGTAGGAGTGGAGAGAGGCAAGCCATAACTTCATACTAGCTTTGTCAGGGCTTGCCTTTTTGAGTTCCCAAATCCTCTGCTCATAGGCAGACTTTATTGCCCCACTGGGGAGCTTGTGACAGTGAAGGGGGCACTGTTAATATCAGGCTGTGACAACAGGATTAAGTTGGATGGTCTCAGGAACACTGGAACACATGGTCATTCTGGTCCAGCCTCTTACCCATCTAGCAAGGTGGAAGCTGGTGTTTGAGAGGTGGGGCAGAAAACTCAGGAGTTCCTGGGTAAGTACCTCATCACAGCTGTCTTGGTAAAGTCACCCATCCATCCATCCATCCATCCAAGAAGTATTTGTCGAGGGCTACAGTGCGCCAGTGCTGAATGAGCCCTCCGTGCCCCAGCAGATGTATGCAATTTCCAAGCTTATAAAGGAGGAAACAAATATATGGGAAAAGACAAAAAAACCAAGAATGGCAGGAATGAGAAGGGGATGCTCCTTTAAGGGTAGACAGGGCAGCTTGACTGGGAGGGGTAGGAATCAGCCCACCCCTTACTCATTGTAAGATCCTGAGCCAGTTACTTGGTTTCTCTGAGCCTCAGTTTTCACCTGTCAAATGGGGATAGTACCCACATCACAGGTTTGATGTCAACATGAAATTGTCTTATAAGGTGCTTAGCCCAGACAACCTAGTGGCCACAGTTATGCTATTGGCTTCGACCTTTGTTCTGGATTTGTGAAGTGACCTCCTAGTTGCCACTTTCTTATTTTTGTTCCTTTCCCTGGATGAATATAGTATAGAGATTAAGATCAGAAATCTAGGGACGCCTGGGTGGCTCAGTTGATTAAGCATCTGCCTTCGGCTGTGGTCGTGATCTCAGGGTCCCGGGATTGAGCCCTACAATCAAGCCTGCCCTGTATTCGGTCCCTGCTCAGGGGGGAGTCTGCTTCTCCCTCTCCCTCTGCCCCTTCTCCTGGTTTGTGCTCAAGAGCATGCGCTCCCACTCTCTCTCAAATAAATAAATAAAATCTTAAAAATAAATAAAATGAAAAGAAATCTAGTGTCAGTCCACCTGAGTCCAACTCCCAGCTCTGTAATTTGCTGGCTGTGGGATGTTTGGCAGATTAATGTCTCTAATTCAAGTTTCCTTGAATGCAAAATGCAGAAAATAATTCCTATGCATGCTTCTCCCCAATTCTGGAATCCAAAGAGCTTCATGAGTGGAGAAGTTTTTCCCGAGTTTCATATGGACTCATTTGGGGTAAAACTAGATCTGAGCTGATCCGATGATGTTTACAGTCATTATTTCTCCAACCAGGGGTGAATATCTGCACCATTAGCTGCAGAAAAACTCTGGTGTTTGCTTCTAGGATTCCGTCCCTGACTCTGCTGGGTGTTCATAATAGAGGAGCTGTATTACTTTTATAAAATTCCAACAAAATTCTGAATTCTGCAGACACCTGCCCCCAAGTGTCATCTAAAGTATTGAGAGCCCATCAGAGCACCTCCCTCGCAGGTGCACCCTGAGGCTGGAGCACGAGCAGGTGCGCAGAGCCCTTCCCACCTGGGAGCTCCAGGTAGCTGCTTTTTACGTGGATGGCAACACGTGCTGTGGCTCCGGAGCGGGGCCCCGAGGCTCTCACGCTGCAGAAAGCACTTCTTATCCCATCCTGGCACCAAGCAACGTGCAAAACTGGTACCAGCTAATGTGAATACAGCCGCTCGCTATGTGCCAGGCACCGTCCCAGGCGCTTTACAGCACATTACCTCTTTTTATTTTTACTACCCTCTTTATTGTTACCCTATTACTCCATTACCAGTATTACCTCCATTCTACAGATGAAGAAACTAAGGCACAGGGCGTTAAGTAAATTGCCAGAGACTAGTAAGAAAGACAGAAGTCAAACATTAGCTACTCTTACTCTTTCCTCTTCTTTTTCTTTTTTTAATTAAAAAAAACTGAAAGAGCATTTTTGAGATGTAATTGACATTTTACATTGGTTCCTGATATACAACATAATGATTCATTATTTGTATCTTCTGAAATGATCACCCCAAGTCTACTTCACACCCACCACCACACGTAGTTACAGGGTTTTTTCCTTGTAATGAGACCTTGGAAGGTCTATTCTGTTAGCGACCTTCTTTTCGTTTCTTTTTTTTTTTTTTTTAAGATATTTATTTATTTGAGAGAGAGAGAGAGCACAAGTGAGGAAGGTAGGGAAGAGGGGAAGGGAGAAGCAGACTCCCCGCTGGGCAGGGGGCTCAATCCCAGGACCCTGGGATCATGACCTGAGCCAAAGGCAGACACTTAACCCACGGAGCTCCCCAGGTGCCCCGTCTTAGCAACTTTCAAATTTATGACCCAGTGTTATAAACTATAGTCACCACATTGTACATGATATGCTCCAGACTTATTTCTTTTATAACTGGGATTTTGTAGCTTTTGACCCCCTTCTGTTTTCTCCTTTCTTTGCTCTCCTTATAAGCACTGTGAATACAAAGGCATGAAGGAAAGGAGATCTACCTTCATTGAATACTTGCCGTGAGCCAAATACTTTCAAGTTGTATCTCGTTTCAGCCATGAAACAGATCTGGGGGGATGCACTGTTGTTCTCCTGTGTGTGGAAGGAGCACGGGCGCTTCACTGGCTCTCAATCCTGTGGTTACTGGCGGGGTAACCTCCATCCCTGCCCAGGCCCAGCTCTCTGGAGGAAGGGGGGCTGGGCAGCTCCGGGTCAAGCAGTTCAGGCCAGAAGGGCCGAATCACTCCATTAGCGAGATTTGCTGGTTTCAAGGAACTATTATCTGGTCCCAAAGTGCCGGTGTGACTCTCCTTGACCCACCGCTCAGGCAACTTGATTGATCTCTTCCGTATCCCTGACCTCGATGTTGACACCATTTGCTCAGCCCTGACCGTTCTTAACGGCTTTTTGGAATGATTCTTGCATCAAGGTTCTGCAATTTTGATGCGGCAGGGCCCGAGGCCCTGAATACGCTCCTGAGAACCCAGTGCCGGACCGGTGTCCCCAGGCGGGCCTGGGTGACCCGGGAGCGGCCAGCCTCCTCTGCTCTCCTTCACCTCGCATTTTCTCTTGATGTGCACCTAATTGCCTCTCCTTTCCTCGTCCTTTGGAAAAGGATCTTAACTCGCTTCTAAAGCACGTCCCACACTTTTTCTTTCTTCTGCCTTAAAGGCCTCCTGTGCTCCTTCCCACCGGTCAACGCACACATCCCCATGAACCTCCTCTAGAGTGATCAGCGGCCCTCCATTTCCTCCCCCCTCAAGCTCCTCTCTCCTCCACACTAATGAAATCCTCAAAAGAGATTCTTGATCGTCCATTCATTCTCTTGTTGCCTGAATTTGGAATTGGGCCGCTCTCCCTCATTCTGCACTTTTGGAGGGATATGTATACGCGGAGGGATCACCTACCTGCTTGCCTCTCTCTCGTTCTCCCTGCAGCCCTGCAGGAACTCGAGGCTGTGGACCTCCCCACCTGAGTTCCCTCCTTCCCTGGCCTGGGCCCCCAAGCTTCCCTTAGGTTCTTCCTTCGAGCACCTGTTCATTTCCCTTTGCTCGGTCTTAGACCCCTAGCCACTTAAGTGCCGGCAGCTCCTGCAAACAGCCTCCCAGTTCCGCTCAACTGAGCCCCCCTTTTTATGCCCTCAGCCAATTTGATGATTTTGATTATTGCTTCCAGGTGTTGGACTTCCGAGCTGTGGTCTGGCCTGGCTTCTCTCCGGAGATGGGAACTTGAGTCCCGGCAACCGGGTGGGTGGCCCCTTGGGCGCCCCGCTCCAGGTGCCGTCGCTTCGTCGGGCCTGTCGCTGCCAGCGCTGCAGTCCCTCGGTGGCTCAGACTTGAAATGTGGGAGTCCGTGCTAGCTTCTCCTAGGCGTTTGTCTAACGATGGAAATTCTATTTCCAGAATTTCTTGAACCTTTTAACCCTCTTTCTCCTCTCCGAGTGTAGGCTTTTGCTATATTCTCTCTTAACTATTGCGATGGCTGCTTAGCAGACCTCTGAGGTCTGTCTTTGGCCCGCAAGTTTGTCATTGAGATGCTGACCATGAATCTTGCTAAAGTACACGTTGGATTATGGCATCTCCTCAAAACTTTCTGCAAATGCGATGAAATTCCAAGTCTGTGACATGTGCTGAATGTTCCTCTCCTTGGGGCCCAGCCTCTGTCTCTCCCTGGCAGGGGCTGGGGCCTGCTCCCGCCAGCCTCACCATGTGATTGCACCTGGCTCTCCTCCATCCGGAAGGCCATCCCCATCTGCTTCTCTGTCCTGGCTTCTAGGAGCTTTCTCAGGCCTCCCCGGGGGCGTAACAGCCCTTCTTCTAATCTCTGTAGAGTTTGGGGTAGCAGGTTAGCCTGTAAGTTAAAGCCAAACGTTTTTACCCTAGGTAGTACATTTTTTCACTCAACATCATGAGTCTAGTATTAAATTGTCATTCTAATGCTCTATACTCTGTTAATTAGGTATTACCTCAGAGGGTCAAGAAAGAAGAGAAACTCCATGGAATATTACTCAGCCATCAGAAAAATGAAATCTTACCATTTGCAATGGTGTGGATCGAACTAGAGGGTATTATGCTGAGTGAAATAAGTTAATCAGAGAAAGACAATTATCATATGACTCATATGTGGGATTTAAGAAACAAAACAGAGGATCATAGGGGAAGGGAGGGAAAAATTTTAAAAAATGAAATCAAAGAGAGACAAACCATAAGAGACTCTTAAATATGGGGAACAAACTGAGGGTTGCACGAAGGGAGTTGGGGGAGGGCATGGGATAACTGGATGATGGGACATTAAGGAGGGCACATGATGTAACGAGCACTGGGTGTTATATGCAACTGATGAATCACTGAACTCTACCTCTGAAACTAATGATACACTATATGTTAATTAATTGAATTTAAATAAAGTTTTTAAAAATTAAAAAAAAAGAAAGAAGAGAAACTCATAGGCCTCATAGGCAAGTTTTCCTTCAGTGTTTGGTACATTGCACATGAGGCCAAAGACTGGAGATGCCAAGGCAATCTCTCTTATCTTTAAGAAGCTTACAGTTGGATTAGGCAGGATTTATGGATTTATGCCACGTGACATCATCTCAGTCAATGTGTGGTGCTGACAGGAAGGGCAGGGTGGCCACGATGAAGTGTGGGGGTGTGACATTTTAATTCTTTTTTGGTTTAAACATTTATTTTCTGTGTTTTGATTTTGTACCTGGTAGGGATGGTTTGGAAAAGTCTCATAGGAATAGTTTCTTTTACCAGTCTCCTGTTTCTTTAGTCAGAGGCCAAGATAGGGATGGCGGTCTGCCAGATGCCAATAAAGATAATGTTAGCAAAAATCTTTTTTAAGCTAACTGCTTTCATGTAAACCTTCATCAACGGTTTTTTATTATACACGCTGTAATCCATTATGCCTGTATCCATCCAATCACTAAGTGCGCAAGGAATGCCACACTCACTTACGGTGAGGATGAGCCTGGGTCCTTCCCAGGAAGGTCAGCGTTGTGACCCTGAGCATCAAAGCCACAATTCACGTGCCAAGAGACGTTCAATGGCAACCGTTGCTTTGCTCTGCTGCACTGTGGGTGCTATTTATCTTGGGGCAGCTACACTTTGGAGTCTGCTAACCCGCTTGTCTTTAGCAGGTGGGTATTGGGAGTCAGGGAATCAAAGGCAGAGAGCAAAGTCCCTGCACTGGGAGTGATGACCGGGTCATGTACATTTTTAAAATTTCTGTGTTGATATTAAAACACCACCAAACTGACAACTCCCCTGAATCTTACCAAAGCATCTCCAAACAGACTTTTCTAGTAAATATTCATACAGGAGAGCTTTAAATGTTATACCAGAATTCTTTCCTACCACAAAAATGTTGGAGGTTAAATATTAGGACAAAGGGATTGAGTAAAGTCAATACTCCAGTCTTCCTTGAGCAAAACATAGATATGAGTGTGCCTAGAGCTGATGAGAAATGAATGGGGTGCTCAGAGAGCCAGGTATAAGGGCATGAGATCCACACCTTAGATAAAATACTGATTGTTCATGACGAATCCTCTGTGTGACCAGTAATTTGGAGGAAGAAGAGTATTCACTTAGAATTAAAAAAAAAAAATAAAGTTCTTTCCCATTAAAAATGTCCATTCTTGACATTCTGGGTAATCTAGAAAAATAGAAGGAATCATAAACAATTTATCAATCCACCCTGACCTTCAAAGCACTTAGAATGTCTTTTTTTTTTAAAAAAAGATTTTATTTTTGTATGTAATCTCTACACCCAATGTGGGACTTTAACCTACAACCCTGAGATCAAGAGTCACATACTTCACCAACTGAGCCTGCCAGGTGCTCCCAAAACACTTAGAATGTTTTAGGAGTTTTGCTAGTGTTTGTTATTATGACACTGACAAACTAAGTAAAAAATAATTTTCTAATAGATGTTCAAATGGATTTATGGCTCTATTTATTTTACGTGAGCCCACAACAACATCTTTCAGATCTAGGGAATGTTCTAAAGGAAAGTAAGATATAGTGAAACCCAAGAGAAACCGAATCTACCTCTGTGTAATGACTTGCCCAACTGATTGCTTTCTGATCTCTTTAGCAAAAAACACTTAAGCAGCAGTAACATCATGAAATGTAGATAACTTTATACTCAGAGAAATCAGTGCTGAAATGGAGGCTTCTATGAAGATAAGCATTCTTCTATTTTAGCGGTGAGCACACAACAACCATAGCTCGGTGGATCTGATTATAAAATAATTCTTGGGGCGCCTGGGTGGCTCAGTCGGTTAAGCGTCTGCCTTTGGCTCAGGTCATGATCTCAGGGTCCTGGGATGGAGCCCCGTGTCAGGCTCCCTGCTCAGCGGGGAACGTGCTTCTCCCCACCCCTTCTGCCTGCTGCTCCCCTTGCTTGCGCTCTCTCTCTGTCAAATGAATAAATAAAATCTTAAAAAAAAATTCTTCATGAAGAGTGACTCTGTGATGAGCACTTCTCTATTGAAGCAATACTCTCTATCAGTTAACAAGTACGGGAGTAGAACCACATAAAACTGTAGTTGAATCTTCCAGTGAAATCCCTGTAGAGGTGCCTGTTCTCCAGGAGGGGACGAGTCAGTGCAGCATGACTCACCTGCACGAGCGACGCCATCCTCACCACCCACGAAGGCCCTCACCCAGTTGCTGTCCCTCCTCTTTTATGTAAAGTCTTACAAATACAGGACATCTCAATGATTAATGCAACGAACCCATGTATGTGTGCCCACCATCCAGAATTAACAAATACTAATATTTTATTTCTAAGCATTTGCAATAAACATGCACACACATATTCAATTAAGCAAAGTGAAATAGAATATAACAGACAAAGCTGAAGTCCCTTTTAATCTTCTTTCCAGACCCGTTTCCCTTCTCCCTTCACCTGCTCAAAGCAACTAGTATAGTGAGTATTGTGTATAGCCTTGGAGCCAAGTTTTCTCTTTATTTTGTATTGCATTTACACATATAAACACATATATACGGATATGTCTGTGTATCTAAATAAATGGTATTGCTTACATTTTGGAATAGAAACCCCGTTTTATGGCATGTGTTTTCCTCATTACAATAAAAGCCCTAAGGAGGTAGCCACAGGGTCTGCTCACCTCTTTATCCCTGGTGTGTAGCCTCATTTCTATCCTGTGTAAATACTCAACAAACATTGTTGAACTGAATACTATCTGCTAATATATTGTGAAATATTATGAAGGGGTATTAATTGGTGTTTTCAGTGTGGTGGGTGCACGCATACGTGCACACACACGCACACACAGACACACACACACACACGCACACACACACACACACACACACACACACACACACACACACACACATCTACGCAGGCACTTGGATCCCCAGAAGAGTTCAAATAGCATTTCTCTGGCCATGGAGCTCCTTCTTCTATAGCAGGCTTCTGTATCTCTTCCATGTGCTCCCTCTTTCTCATGCCTATCCTCTTTTCCCCTCCCTTGTCCTGCTCTGGCCCCCTCTGGCCATCCGAGCCCAGGCCCCTGAGACCCTTGGGAGGCTGCCAAGACTGCCTCCTACCACCATAGCCACCAAAGGCACGTGGCAACGCCATCCAGCTGATTCTTTCTGAAAGCCCACTCTCTGGGGCTCTAGACGCTCAGAAAAGACAATGTGTACCCCACTGAACAGGGAACCTCCGTCTCCCTACTCCTATCTGTTGATTCTTCAGTTACAGCTGCTTTGTGCTGGGCCCCCTTCCAGCAGTACGGGGTGCCCGGGAGCGGTCTCTCTTCCTGCCTCGTTTCTCCAGAATGCCGGTTCTTTCTTGCAAAAACAGTCATGAAATCAGAGTAGACCAGTGGTCTTAGCTTCCTCCTGGAAGGGTGCCTAGGGACCCTCGGTTAGGGTTTCAGACTCTACAAACAAAACTTTCTTCTGCTCAACCCTACCATCTCTGGTAAGAGACACTGCCGACACTGGGCTCCATGCACAGCCTGTCAGCACTCACCTCTGTTCTGATGACTACTTACTGCAAACACCTGTGTTTCTCTCAGGTGGCTGCGGGCACAGGTAGAGCACGTGCACAGGGCAAGCAGAGGTGCCAGACTCAATGCCTCTGGAAAGAGTGCTCAAAAGGAAGGAAGGAAGGATCACTTGAGGCATGCTCTATACTTTCCCCCAGTCCCCAGGGGGAGTGACCCTTAATGCTCACGGTGACAGCTGGCCTGATTCCCTCCCCACGGCCCCACCCTTGTCTCCTGAGATCCCCTCCCAAATAAACTGCCTGCACTCAAATTCTTGTCTTAGATCTGCTTCTCATAGTTTAGTTAAAATGCGTTATTATTGATTCAATGGTCAAAAGGAACTGTTGACACACAAAATCAGCATGGGGGACCTTAAACATATATTGCTAAGTGAAAGGAGTCAATCTGAGAAGGCTATATGTAATAGGATCCCATTTATATGACATTCTGGAAAAGACAAGACTATCGAGACAAATCAGTGGCTGCCAGGAATTTTCGGGAGGGTGAGAGTTTTCGGGAGGGTGAAACACCGCACGTTTTTTAGAGCCGTGAAACTATTCTGTATGGTGCTGTAAGGATGAATAATAATACCACCCATTTGTCAAACCTATAGGACTTCGCAGCACAGAGTAAACCTTAACGTATGCGAATTTGAAAAAAAAAATCGACGTGGAGAGCAGGGGATCCCAGACTGTGACAAAAGAATATGCCTATGACCAACGCATGTTGGAACTGCACCGAATGGGTGGGGGAACAGAGAGGCTGACCAAGTCACTTGGGAAATGACTAGAAATGATAAGCCTAAAGACAAAAAGAAGTGCCCATAAACACTGTGCTCTAGGTGCTGAAGTTATTAAGCCGGGAGGGACAGGTTAGCTACTCTGAAACCATCCTACACATATACTGGAATTGCACAAACAAGTAAATGAATGGCGGACAGTGGGTCCCCAGTCACTTTCGGGATAGGAGTTTATAGACAAGCTTGGGGGAAAGGCTGCAATGACCCATGTGGTACTGAATTAAAGTCAAGGACATAATATGAACTCATATTTAGCTTAACATAGATACTGACATAGAAATAACTACGCAGTCTGTGTCTGCCCAGGTTACCTTCCCCTGTATGCGGTTCCTAGTTATGCTCACTAAGTCTATTGGCACCAGTATCAGTGAGCACACCTGGCTCAGATTTCGTTTTCTAAATACCATTTTCCAATAAAAGGAAGTGGGGTCATTACAGAAATGGGTGATTCTAGGGACAAGGCACTGAATCTACAGAATGAGGCTGGAACATCTTGTAGTTCCCCAAAGTAAGGAAGTGCTCAGCAGACAAAACCACAGGCGTGTATACAACGAAAGGACACAGGAACTGTCTGAAAGAGTTCTCAGCGACCAAAGCTGGAACCATTTGAGCAACAAATAAATTTCATAGTACTGGATTATAATCCAAGGTATAAAATAAATGTCCAGGGGCACTGGGTGGCTCAGTGGGTTAAGCGTCTGACTCTCGATTTCGGCTCAGGTCAAGACCTCAGGGTCGTGAGGTTGAGCCCTGTGGTGGGCTCTGCTCTGGGGGTGGAGCCTGCTTAAAATTCTCTCTCTCTCCCTCCACCTCTGTCCCTCCCGCTGCCAGCTGCCTCTCAAAAAAAAAAAATAAATAAATAAAAATAAAATAAAATAAATGTCCACAAGCCCACACAAATGTAAATAAATGATTGAATAAATAAATGGAGGATGGGAGAGACAAAGCTCTCAAACAAAAATTCTCAATAATTTATGTAGATACCCCTCCCTCAAGGAGATGGGGCGTAATCCCCACCCCTTCAGTGTGGGCTTTACACAGTGACTTCCTTCCAACGAGTACCCTAAGGACAGTGGAGAGAGAGTAATTTTATAGCAGAGGAACCTAACAATCACTACCTCAGCCAGGCGATCAAGGTCAACATCATCAGCGGTAAGTCATGCTGATAACACTTTGAAATAGTATCCCTTGATATGCTTAATTAATAATAAAGTGATTAAAATGGTACTTTACCTCTATGGTCTTCCTCCCCGAAACACATAACCCTGGTCTGAGAAAAACACCAGACAAACCCCCAACTGAGGGACATTGTCCAAAATACCTAACCAGTACTGCCCCAAACCATCCAAAGTCATGAAAAAAAAAAAAAGAAAGAAAAAAAAAAAAAAGAAAGAAAGTCTGAGAAGCTATCACAGCCCAGAGGAGCGTAAGGAGACATGACAACTAGATGCAATGTGGGATCCTGGAACAGAGAAAAGGACACGAGGGGAAAGCCAATGAAATGTGAATCAAGTATGGCCTTCGGTTAATAATAACATATCAGTATTTGTTCTTAGTTGTGACAAAGGTAATGTAAGATGTTAATATGGGAAACTTGATGTGGGGTATATGAAAACTCTGCATGACCTTTGCAAATTTTCTGTAGGTATAAATCTGTCATAAAGTTAAAAAATTTTTATAAAAATGCATTCTCATGCTACAAGACCCTCTTCTCTCCTGGAATAAAAATTAGAAGGTATATAAGAGGTAAAGACATAGAGAACTGGGGCACCTGGGTGGCTCAGTTGGTTGAGTGTCTGCCTTCGGCTCAGGTCATGATCCCAGGGTCCTGGGATCCACACCACATCGGGCTCCCTCCTCAGCAGGGAACCTGCTTCTCCCTCTCCTTCCCGTTCATGCTTTCTCTCACTATCTCTGTCTGTCTCTCTCTCTCAAATAAATAAAATCTTTGGCAAAAAAAAAAAAAAAGATGCAGGGAAACCTCTTCTGCTTCAGTTTTTACTGTGATTAGTATAGAGAACTTGTGATTATAGTAGAGAGATTATTTTACTTCCAGATCTTACACTGAAAATATGATTTCTAGCAGAGTTCTTTTTTGTTGTTGCTGTTAAAGATTTTATTTATTTATTCGACAGAGAGAGACAGCTAGCAAGAGAGGGAACACAGGCAGGGGGAGTGTGAGAGGAAGAAGCAGGCTCCCAGCGGAGAAGCCTGACTGCGGGGCTGGATCCCAGAACGCCGGGACCACGCCCCAAGCCGAAGGCAGACGCCTAAAGACTGAGCCACCCAGGCGCCCCATTTCTAGCAGAGTTCTTACAAAATTACACAAAATGTCCTATTTAGTCTCGATTCATACTAAATTTCCCCACTTCCTGTCACCTATCCATTATGATATGATAAATAACCAAAAGTCTGAACCTTTATAGGAAAAATGTTTTTATTATTCCATAGTAAATCGGTGGTCACTTAGATACATGGAGTATAAAAAAAATCAAAGCTCTGGAGCACCTGGGTGGCTCAGTCGGTTAACTGTCTGACTCTTGATTTCAGTTCAGGGTCATGAGATTGAGACCTGCATTGGGCTCCGATGGACGTGGAGCCTGCTTGAGATTCTCTCCTTTTCCCTCCGCACCTCACACCCACTAAAAAAAAAAAAGAAAGAAAGAAAGAAGAAAGAAAAGAAAGAAAAATGAAAGCTCTAAGTGTCTATACATGATTCTTTTTACTATCTGTCTGAGATGGCTAACTTTTCAATAAATTAGCCAAAGGAATGACTTACAGACCGACTTCACTTTAGATTATTGGGATTCTCATTGAATTAAATCCTAGAAAGTTTTAGCACTATTATTTTTACGGGTTTTATTGTTATTATCATTTGGGGCTATGGAGGAGGCAGTCTTAGAAAGTCAGAAGTTTATAAATAAATATACCACAAGAAGTGAAAATCATAAAAGGCAAAATTGATGGATTTAACTACACAAAAATGGAAGCATCTGTATGTTGCTCCAAAAATATCATGAACAAAATCGAAAGACAAACTGAGAAAGACTATGATAATAACTGGCAAAATGTTAAGGGAACTAACGTATATGGAGATGCCTCCCCCTTAACAACGGTCAAGGCTGAGGCTGGAGGCTCTGACACGTCAGTTTGCAAAGGAAGAAATATAAATTGATGATAAATATGCCCCCCCAAAGTTCAACTTAATAAGGACATGCAGATTAAGATATTAATAACATAACTTTATTTGTCCATCAAATTGTACTTTCACACCTTGCTGATGGTTAAGATTGGAACAGAAGTCTTTAAAATGCCTACCGATTGATATAGGGAATCCATTTCTAGAATTCTAAGAAAATAATTAAGAATGTGTAAAGACATTTATCTGTAAATGTTTATTTTTATATTGCTTATAATAGCAAATAATAAAAACAACCTTTATGTCCATCGATAGGAACTTGTTCAAATAAATTGTAATTTGTCCATTCAAAGGAACATTAATCAGTCATTAAAAATGATTATGTAGGTCAGGGATGGACTAACTGTGTTCATTGGCCAGCTGCCTGTTTTTGTAAATTAAGTTTTATTAGAACACAGCCATGCCCATTTATATGGCTGCCATATTAGTCTGCTAGGGCTGTTATACCACTGACTGGGTGGCTTATACAACAGAAATGTATTGTCTCACTTTTCTGGAGGTTAAAAATCCAAAGTCAAGGTGTCCACAGCATATGTTTTTTTCTGAACACTGTGAGGAAAAGATCTGTTCCAGGCCTCTCTCCGTGCATTGTAGATGGCCATTTTTCAGGAAAAAATACATTTTATAATAAGTCGAATGAAAATTATTCAGAGGCATCGATATTTCAAGTTGCTTGGAATCCATCTGAACTGCAGAATGAAGAGTAGAAATAATTGGAACCATTCTGCCAAATCTAAAACACAGCTCAGATCCCCCAAGTATAAATGCAGCAGGGTCACAGATCTCCTCACTTTTATGAAGGTGTACAAATAGAATGTGGCTTTAAATTTTTCTACAGTGGATCTACTTTCTCCATGGGCCTTATGTCTAGGGGATTTGAGGAGGAATGGTGAGGGGCAGGATTCAGTCTGCCTGTTTGTGAAATTTCAGCCTGATGAACATGTTTTAATTCTGGTAGCAGCTCGGTCTTCCTGGTTCCTCCCCTTTCTCCATAATATCTGGGTGCACAGGGTCTTGTGGCCTGGTTATGGCCTAGCCCTCTGCCTCTGGTTTCCCATGTGAAGTGGTTAGTCTGGCCTGGTCCCTAGACTGAGGACTGCTGAGGACCATTGGTCCCATCTAGGCGGTGAGGCACCATGTTTTTACCCACTGGTCGAGCCTGTGACTCCAGTCCTTGCCTCTGGTCACAAATCCCCCTTCACAGTGGCTTCTTTCCTCTCCCTTGAGGCCCCAGTAGGTCTGCTGGCCTTCCCAGGACACTCACAGCCCCACTCCAGGTTGTGCACGATTTTCAGATCCCTGGCATGCGCACAGCAGGCTATGGGGCCAGGAGCATGCCCCTGGCCCCAAAATCCAGTCTCTCCCAGGGGCCTACGCTGCCATGTTGATGTGGAGTCCACACACATGTGGGCTCTTCCTGGCCATGGAGCCCAGGCAAATACTCCTCTGCTGTCAGCTTTCCTCTGAATACATCTAACCTGTACCCATGCTGAGATTTCGTTCTTGGGGAGGGGAGGCCAGGACACATGTACCTGTTCTCTTGGATCCCTATTTATTTGGATAGAAGGTGTGATGTTTTCACTTCTTCTCAGTTAGGTAATTTTTCCATGTCATAATCTACTCCCTTCCAAATAGCTCAAACAGGACACCTGACAGTCAGGCAGGACTTTGTAGAGGAGGGTAACATGGTTAGGAGAAGACACAGATGGTTATGGTGGTGAGTCAGAGAGTAGGAAGCTGGAGCTGAAGAGTCCTAGAGGGAGGTTGTGGGAAAGTTGTTTTTGAGTTACTGTCCTTTCGCAAACAGAACAGTTCAGTGTGGTAGTCAAAAGGCAGGCTTGGAACCTACCCACCTACTAGCTTTGGGACCTCGAGCAAGTTACATAACTTGTCCAAGGCTCAGCTTTCTTATTTGTAAAGTGGGGATCATAATGGTACTTACCTCAGTGGTTTGTTGTGTTATAGGAAATAATGCCTGTGAACACACAGCAGGCACTGGGCACAGGCTAACACACAGCTCGGCCACCATATCCAAGGCTGTCATGAAACTCTCAAATACTACTGTTGTGAGTCCCAAGAGGGAAAACCAGCTGTAAGTACCACCCACATGTAAGTTGTTACTCGTTGTATGATGTAGGTTGGAGAGGTCGGAAAAAGTTGGAGGGTACAACCTCGTCTTCACTATGAGGCACGCATGAAGCATGAGTGGATATGGACAAGGAACTGGAAGCAGAAAGTGATAGAGCAGGAGCCCCGGAAGAACCGAAAATGAGTCCAGAGAAACAAGAAGAAGCCAGTCAAGGTGATCCTAATGGTAAGTGGGAGGGAAGAGGGCCACCTTAGGGACCTACATGCTTAGGGAGAAGGCAGCAGGATTGAAGCAAAGAAAAGTTGTAGTTAAAAAAAAAAATTCTATATAAAGATACATGTAATCCCATGCTGCCTGGCCTTCTGTTGAATGTGATTATTCAAGTTGATACATCATTTATAAAACTACATTTATGGGCTCTAAGAATGACATTAGTCTTCCCTGGAGTATGCGATAAGAATTTTTTTTTTTGTTTCTTCTTTTGCATTTTTATTTATTTATTTTTCTGTTCAGAAAGTCCATCATTACAGGGTCTGTCCACCCACGTGACTCCGTTGGTCCCAGAATTCTTGGACCCAGCACATATCCAGGAGAAGGCCTTGGCCCGTGAGGTCAACAACATACAACACATGTCTGCAAAGGAGTCCAAAGGTCCACAGCCCAAGGACATATTCCCACCTGAATGGGGCGGTAGCATCTCCAATGCCTCAGCAAAAACAGTGCAGCCCAAACAGGCTGACATCCCCAGTTTCTCCACAAAACCCATCATGCCCAAGCCAGCTGAAACCCCCAGTTTGTCAGCAAAAATCATCCCACCTAAGCAGAGTGATACCCCCAATTCTTCAGCAAAAACGATCCTGCCCAAGCAGACTGACACCCCCAACTCCCCAGAAAAAAATATCCCTCTGAAGCAGACTGACATCTTCAGTTCCTTAGCAAAACCCATATCACCCAAACAGGCTGACACCTCCAGTTTTGTAGCAAAAATCATCCCACCCAAGGAGGGTGATACCCCCAATTCCCCAATTAAAACCACCCCATACAAACAGGCTGATAGCCTCAATTTCCCAGCAAAAACCATCCCACCCAAGCAGGCTGACACCCCCAATTTTTTATCAAAAACCATCCCACTCAAGCAGGCTGACACCCCCAATTTTTCAGCAAAAACCATCCCACCCAAGCAGACTGACACCCTCAATTTTTCAGCAAAAATCATCCCACCCAAGCAGGCTGACACTCCCCAGTCTTTAGAAAAAATTATCCCACCCAAGCAAGATGACATCCTCAATTCCTCAGGAAAAACCACCCTGCCAAAGGAAGATGTCACGTCTACTTCTTCAGAACAAAACATCCCACCCAAGCAGGGTGACAGCAATTCCCCAGCAAAACCCATCCTGCCTAAGCAGGGTAATGGCCCCAAGTCCTTAGCAAAATCCATTCTGCCCAAAGGGGCCAACACCCCCAAGTTGCCAGCAAAAACTTTCCAGTCTAAGCAGGTCAGCAGCCCCAAGGTCTTAGCAAAAACCACCCTGTCCAAGCACAGCCACACTTCCAAGTCCTCAGAAGAAAACATCCTGCCCAGAGAGAGGGACATCAAGTCCTCAACAGAAACCATCGAGTCCAAGGAGGGTGACATTCCCAAGTCTTCAGAAGAAGCCATCCAGCCCGTAGAAGGCAATGTTCTGAAGCCATCAGAGACCATGGAACTCCTGGAGGTGGACTTGGTGAAAGTGATCCTGACCAAGGAGGACTTTGAGTTGGCACTCAAGGAGGCCGGGGAGAGGCTGGTAGCCGTGGACTTCTCGGCCACCTGGTGTGGGCCTTGCAGGACCATCAAGCCCCTTTTCCGGTCCCTGTCCTTGAAGTATGAGGATGTGGTGTTCCTGGAAGTGGATGCTGATGAGTGTGAGGAGCTGGTGAGAGACCTGGAGATCATTTGTATCCCAACCTTTCAGTTTTATAAAAAAGAAGAAAAGGTGGGAGAATTTTGTGGCGCCATGAAAGAAAAACTCGAAGCAAGCATTGCAGAATTAAAGTAATTGTGGATTCTGAAAGCACTGTTAACAGTCAGCTGGTTATAGCTTGTGATTTTTTTATTTACTAAAAGAGATGAGCCATAATGAAAGTGTATGTCTGAATGACACCTGCTCATAAATGATGAAGTATTAGCTCCACCTTTTCAAAAAGTAGTAAAGCATGAAAGCATGTTGTGACCATGTTTTTGTTGGTAGGAAAGTGTGATATTAGAATTTCCTTTGGTGGAGATTAGGAGTCCACTGTCTCCTATTTTTTTGATCATGATTTTTTTTTTGGAACTCACCCTTGAAAATTCAGTTCATTTGGTGTTAGTGGCAACATTGGAAATTTAGACAATCCTTCTGTAGAAGTACATGATTTAAAGATGAGTGGAGACTTGTTTTTCTCATTTGGGGTTTCTGATAAGATGCTTTGGGAAACAAAGCATTTGAAAGATTCACATACCCTACCTAACCTCCTCTAAGTGTGGGGAGTGCTATGGAGGCCTCAGGAAATCCCATGGGCTCACTAAGGCTGTGTGGGATTCCTTGGTGGCAGAGTTGAGACCAAGGCTGTGTTCCCAGATCTCAAGTGCAGGCCTCTTTCTAATCATGCCCACAAAATCCGAGACAGGGCTCCCTGCTTCTGGTTTCTCAGGCCAAGAGCTTTACTATTCAGGTCAAAGTCAGGGTGATCTTCAATGCCATTATGACATCAGTTCCCTGGTGACAGAGTTCCTACTCGGTCTCCTGGTAACTGGGTTTCTGAAACCTGCTCCCAGTTGTCTCAGAGCCCAAAGGCCCAGGTCTGGGTCACAGATGGTGGCTTGGTCCAGAGTTTTTGTGTTTAAAAAAAAAAAGTGATACACACATATAAAACAGCATGTATTTAATATACACAATATGATGAATTTGAACATATGCATACACTCATGACATCGTTACCACAGTCAAAGTAATAAACATATCCCTCACCTCCAGAGTTTCCTTGTGTGTCCTCTTTATTCTTATTGTGGTGGTTGTGGTGGTGGTCAGAGTGCTTAACAGGAGATCTAACCTCTTAACAACATTCTAAAGGCACAATACTGTGTTGTTAATGACAGGCACTCTGTCATACAGCAAATCTCTAGAACTTATCCATTCTGGAGAACCGAAACTTCTACCCAGTGAGCAACAAGTCCTCATTCTCCCCCTATTCCTTGTCAGCCACCATCCTGTCTTCTGCTGGTCCAGAGTCTTTTAAAGAATTTGAACTAGTTGTCAACATTTCAAAAACCAGGATTCCCTTTAAAACTTTGAATTCTAGCTTTTCTTGAAAAATTGTAAAATCGGGCAATCTGGGCTTGCATTCCTTCAAGAAACCAATTTAATCTTGGAGGCTGAGTGGCGCTGCCTCCCATTGGTGGTGAGGAACATGGCTGGCTTCTTTTATGCGGCTGAGTTGTAATCCCTATCTAAGTTAACTGCAGGAGGGGCTGCACCAGCGACTTCCACTGTGTGCACTATCTCAATCGCAGACCTCATCTGAGCCATAAGAAATAACCACCTAAGAATAGAAACAAAATGCCATGCATACCTGGACTTTTTTCCAAAAACATTTGGAATGATCTACAAAAAGTATTAATGATAAAGCTAACAAATTCACGAAAATGCGTAAGGTGTCAACTGAGGCTCACTTAATCATTCTGCTTGAGTGGCACATTTTGTTCTGAGCTTCTTAGCAGTGTGGATGGGGTGGGGGTGAGAAAGGGGAAACTCGATAATGCCCTGATGTCATTACCCAAAAGGAGCAAACACTGGAATTTGAAAACTGAGCCAATGATTTCCCACAACTAAATTCTTGAATGAAAAATTTCATCTGGGAACCTTTCGATGAGGTTCTTGACAGTATTTTTTATAATAAATTCAGAAACAATTCTCATATAGCTATTTCTGGTAATAATCTTACATAAAAGCCAAAGCTATGATCATAATCCACTTTTCAACGAGAGGATTTGGGATTCAGGTTATACAAGTATGCAGCTTTTGATTTTCATATAAATGGACTTCTACTAATGATCCATATATCTGTTCTTTCCCTCTGGTAGAGAGACCTTCCTCTGACTTCTTTCACTCAGAGGTGTTCTTGTTTTCCATATTGAACAGGCTGGTTTTAAGATAACTTTATCTACTTAGACATTTAGGAATTAATCCAACCCCTCCACTACCAGAGCCCCATTAGGACAACTTAGCCCCACAACACTTTATTTTTATTATTATTATTTTTTTATTTTTAAAGATTTTATTTATTTATTTGACAGAGATAGAGACAGCCAGCAAGAGAGGGAACACAAGCAGGGGGAGTGGGAGAGGAAGAAGCAGGCTCATAGCGGAGGAGCCTGATGTGGGGCTCGATCCCATAATGCCGGGATCACGCCCTGAGCCGAAGGCAGACGCTTAACCGCTGTGCCACCCAGGCGCCCCCCACAACACTTTAGACTATGTAATTTGGAGGACCAGGGACTCCAAAATCTAACATTAGTGAGTTATACCAACAACTATTTCTGGGACTGTAGTATTCTGTAGTATTGCGGGTGTTATTTTTTAAAAAATCATAGGTCTTTCTTTATGTTTCAGTTACTAAGTGATGACATGGACAATGACCTAAAGAAAACCCTTGAAAATAGTCGTGATAGATTTTTCAGGTGGTTTTAAACCTTTCTTGATGTAATTCAAGGGAGGAAGGCAAAGCACAACTCTGCAAAGACAACTCTGCAGGGCCAACACGGTGCAGAGCAAGTGTGAGGCTCTCTGACAATCTAATTTGATCCAGGGATAAAATCTAAACTACCAGAGAATCGATTCATGTCCTTCAGACTACCCACCCTAAGCACCGTTTCTCTGGACTGTTTGGATAATAGTTAAACAGTAACCAGGTCAAAGTTGTATTCTCTGGCACAAAGCTTGAGCATGGACATTCTGTTTTGCTGATTAAGAATCATGCACTTAAAAAAAAAAATGAACCAAGCAATTGTCATCACCTCTACTATAGAGCATGAAGGAGAAATAAGAAGCATTTCTAATGAGAAAGAAGATTCCAGATAATCATATTGGCTATGCATGATGATAATCTAAGTAGACCCCTAACAAGAATAAATGGAAAACCTGTTTGATTTGATAAGAAAACTCAGCAAGGGCGCCTGGGTGGCTCAGTCAGTTAAGTGTCTGACTCTTGATTTCGTCTCAGGTCATGATCTCAGGGTCATGGCATGGAGCCTGCTTAAGATTCTTTCTCTCCCTCTCTCTTTGCCCCCCTTCCCCTGCATGCATGCTCCCTTTCTCTCTAAAAACAAAACAAAACAAAACAAAAGCTCAACAAAATGGCAGTATTTCAAGTAATCTCCAAAAAATCGATAGCTTTCTTTTGATTCAATGATAAGTGATTGGGAATCATTATGGAAAAAGGTCTTATTTACAACAGTGACCAAAAAAATAAAGTGCCTGGCAATAGTCTTAACAAGAACAGTAAGGATTTTTAAGACTAACTCTAAACACTTTGAGACATATACAAGTAGATCTGAATAAAGTGGAGACATAGTCCATTTTCCACATTGGAAAGAGAGATTGAAAAATGTTGAGTCTTTCCACGTGAGTAGACTTAGTGTGATCCTAACTAATATCTCATTGAGATCATTGGGAGAACCTGAAAAAATACTTAAAAATTCAAGAATAGGTAGGAAAAAGTTTTAAGAAGTAATTAAGAGAAATTTGCCCTGTCAGATAGTAAATGTGAAATTAGTACAGTAATTGTACAGTAAGTTTAGGGATATCAATAGAAGTACTGATGAAGAAAGAAAAGAGAGTAACGAAACATAATAGTAACCAAAGATCAGACTTCAGTATATAAGTAGTATAAGTAGTAATATATTAATAAAACAATCTTTCAATTTGATCAAATGTGAGTGGGTTATTCTTTAAAAAATGTTTAACATTAGGTTTCTAGTTCTCCATACTTGAATAATCAGTTTCAGTAGTTGTGGGCGGGGTCCAGGAATCTCTCCCCATACTCCAAGTTTGCAGCCCCTCCCCCCATCCTGTGTGCACTGTAGTCCCTAAACATGCTTCCTCTGGACAACTACTCTCTTGCAGAGCATCTAATGCCCATTCATCTCCCCAGAAACCCACAGCGCTAGCCCACGAGGGTTGTCTTATCCCCAGATTTGTCTCCTTCCCACAGCATTTCCTTCCTGAGTCTCAGTTACTCAGCTGGAAAACCTCTGCTAGAGAGAGAGGGCTGCCCAGTCAGGGGGTAGGGGTGAGGTGGGGGGGGTGGTCTTTGCTGTCCAGGTCCCATACAGGAGGCTAGGCCTTGAGCGGGTCCCGTCTCCTTTGAGAGTTCCCCATTGGCAGGAATCCTCATTGGCATGCCCCTATTTTTCTGATAATCCAGAACATTACCGTTGGAACAAACACATTTCCACAACATAATCCCACCTCAGTGGTTGAATTGCCTAAGCCCTTAAGGCCCTTCCTCCCATAAGAACCTCTTCCTGTCCCTATAATTTACAAGGCTGCTTCTTTTCCAGGGGAGTTAGGACTTCACATTACTAGATGGAGCATCCTTCCTTCGTACTCTCTCTCTCTCAGATTGGTTCCACAGGCCTGACAGGCATAAGCAAATAGGTTCATGTCTGAGTCATGTCTACAGGGTGTTATAAGATAAACTGAGGCATATTAAAATTTTTAGGAGTTTATTTGAGCAAAAATTGATTCCAGTTGGGCAGTGCCAAACCCGAAATGGTTAGGTGCACTCTGCTGCCAAGAGCCAGGGAAGACTTGGTGTGGAGAAGGTGTGCGGGCAGAGAAAGGATGTTATTTGATTGGCTATAGCTTCAAGCCTCATTGGCTATTTGTGCTTAGCTGTCCTTAAGTTTTGATTTCTTAACCTTGAGGCATTTCCAGGCTTAGATTTTCATTTGTTTACATAGTTCCACTGGGGCATTAGAGACACCTCAGGCTAAAGGCTTCCTTGTTTAATTAATTTAACAAAGGCTGGAATTCAGCCCACTGAATTCTAGAGCAGAGATGTGAGGGCACTCTGTTAAATGACTCCTAATAGACCAGCCAGATTTCTGAACTTCACTTATACATGGATGGTTTTCCTTCTCCTCGTCAATGGAAGAGCAGGCAGGGAATGACAAGAGTGGTTTGCTTTTCTAGATTCACTGACCAAAAAAAAAAAAAAAAAAAAAAAAAAGGAGTAAAAAGGTCAAAATACTAAAAACAGAATGATTCCCATTTTCTGTAAAAATTGAATAAAGTTTTTTGTTGGCTCTTTATGCATGGATATTTTTTTCTTTCGTTCTATTCTTGGTTTTTGTTTTTGCTGCTTACATAGACAGTGAAAAGAAAAAGCAATTAATGAAATGCTTTGGAGACCCCAGCTGCTAAAACAGAATCTGGGAGAACTGAAATAAGAGGAAGTAAGCATATGGCCCAAGGTCAAGGATGCTCTGGCCAAGTCTTCGAATGTACAACCTCACCTGAGGCTTTGTGTTCTTGTTGAGCATTCTGGGCCTTTCTGACTTTGTGTTACAAACAGGCTTAAAGACTAAATCTCTCTAAGTTCTTCTGCTTGGAGATGAAGCGTCTAAGTGGTCAAGGAAGCTGTGGGGTAGGTGGTATATCTGTGTGTTGGTGGCAAGTGACAGAGACCCAACTCAAACCTGGTCCAGCAAAAATGGAGAATGTGTTGGATCTTGAAACTGGAAATTCTAAGGGGACAAAGTGCTTTAGGGGTATGTGGACGTTCAAGCAACATCGTCAGAACACTGATGTTCTCCACCTCTCAACTCAGCTACCCCCTCCCCCGACTCCCTCTCTAACAGAAAAAAAAAAAAGTTGGGGGTGGTCCCTAGGTGGCTCAGTTGGTTAAGTGTCTGCCTTTGGCTCAGGTCATGATCCTGGGGTCCTGGGATGGAGCCCTACATTGAGCTCTCTGATCAGAGGGGAGTCTGCTTCTCCCTCTGCCCCTCCCCTTGCTTGTGGTCTCTCTCTGTCTCTGTCTCTCTCTCATT
This sequence comes from Ursus arctos, assembly GCF_023065955.2. Classification (NCBI taxonomy): domain Eukaryota; kingdom Metazoa; phylum Chordata; class Mammalia; order Carnivora; family Ursidae; genus Ursus; species Ursus arctos. Next base: position 56,486,653 of record NW_026622841.1, read on the forward strand.
CTCTCTTTCTCTCTCTCAAATAAATAAATAAATAAAATCTTGAAAAAAATTTTTTTAAATAGTGGCACTTTAATCAGGAAATCCTTTAACACCCACAGTGAGAATAGTTGCCCAGTGCAGCAATGACAAATATTGAGATCCAGATAGCAGGGAGCCGGAGAAAGCCCAAGGCTGTAGCTTCAAGGTTTAGGAATATCAGGATTTTCAAATTCCAGAGTGGAAAAAAAGATGATTTATTTGAAAATGAAAAAGCCGATATTAGAAAATGATAAACATGAAGAAGTTAAGGTTGGTAAAGACAGGCAGTGATTGCAATGAAGAAAGGTGAATCGTGAGCACTGAAAGAAAACGTGAATATTCTATTATATATTGATTAGAGTGTATTACTTTTAAAAACAGAAGTTGAGAGTTATCTTCTCTTAGGTTAAGATTGTGATTTCAAGTAAGAGGGAGATCTGGCTTGGGGAAGAACGGAGAACGGCATGGCTGTTCCCGCACAGAATGGTTCTGCCAGCCTTCGTTGCTGTCTTCCCTAAATGCCCCTTAAGGGTCTCTGGCCTCTGAGTGCTACCTCACTAGTGGGATTTGAGGAAGGTGGAAAGAGGGACTGCTTCTCTCTCCCATGCCCCAGCAAGGCCGCCCAGCCTTGGTATCTGAAAGGCAAAGCTAAATGCAAGTCTAATGACTCATAGATCAATATCTTTCACTGACATGAGGAAGTTGCAGAAGGAAGTCACCAGTTAGCTAATGATGCTTAGTTTAGAAATGGCAGATGAGGCTAGCTGCCTTCCAGGGAAGGCTTTAGAGAAGATTTCCCTTAAATCAGGCCAGTTAACAATGGCAAGACTATAATGTGTTGTCATGCCATCAGAAGCAGTGAAATAACTGGAACTGGAATTGTGTAGTGTAACAGTTCAACATTAATGGATTTTTAAATCTCCCTATGTTCATTTCCCTAATAAATTTGATCTGTTTCTATGAGCTCGAAATTGTTCATATGAAAAAGATGCTTACTTTCAAATAAGCTCTGTTTTGGTATCTGAGGTTTTTAAAAAAGTACTTATAAATCCAAATTATAATCCTACTTTGTTTTGGATTACAAATTTCATATATGTATATTGATAGAAAAATGCTAAAATAAAGTTGGCTAGCTGTATTAGTTGGATACCAGCTGCCATCACTCATCCTCCTCCAGGCCCGATCTATGTACTGATTTTTTTCTGTATGTGCTCTAAACACCCCCCCAAAGCCCCCCAAACAGAAACAAAAACAAAAACACAAAACACAAAACCCAAGATTTATTCTGTGATGTTCAGACACTACACATGTTTATAACTGGTATTCATGTTGAAGGCAGGAAGATAGGTGCATATGTCAGCAATGAGCTCTATTCACAGCCAATAGATAAACTTCCGAATGCAGGGAATATTCAGAGCCCATGGGTTGTCCTGTGGGAAGACTGCTTAGAAGGGCTTGTAAAACTGAAAACTCCTCTGTTTTTAATTCAAATTAATAAATCGATTTTTAATTCTTAGGATTCTTCTATCCTTTATTGATTTGCTCAAATATGCACACTTGATAACCCTAGTTTATCCTCTTGGATGAACAATATCAATGCTTTCCACAATCCGAGTGAAATATGTCCAAATGTTCTCTCTCCAGGAGGAATAGGACTTGAGCTGACCAGCAAGGGAATAGGGAGTTCCTGAAGGTCAAGGGCTGAGAGCAGAGGTCTCTCTTATCTGAGGCAGCAGAGGTGACTACACAGCTGAAAATGAAGCAGGGGGAGTGAGACCCAAGAAACCAGGAGGGTACTACAGAAGTTGCCTCAACCATAGGGGTGATCAGTGGGTATAAGAGTCAGAATCTGGTTACTGGGCATGGAGACAAGGTGGGCTCAGGTGAAAGGACATGCAGAAGGTATGGGAAGTGGAAGAGGCGGTCATGGTCACCTGGGATGACAACTGGTGAATGCTGCAGAGGTGCAGTGCAGAGCTGGGTCCCCTTGACTTCAAGAGCCATAGTGAGTATGGACAAGATCCTAGCATTTGAGCGCTGCCCTAGCAATACACTTACTGTCTTTTCCAAGTAGATCACTGGGCTACAGAAGTCTAAATCATATTGCTTATAAAATTTTTAGGAACTGTAACCAGATTATGCTTACCAATCTCACTGTAACTTAGGTAATAGGATGGGTGTCCAAAAAGTCTATCTGAAATATGGGATATTTAATCCCATAATGGAGTTTGCTATCCCTTGATAAAAGACAAAACAAAGTTTATTAATGTGTGGGGAAAAAATTGGCAGTTTTGGGTCCTCGACTTGTGGGGTAAGAGCTATCATAGTGGAAAAGACTAGGAATGAGCCTGTAAAACTGCCCTCTGACCACTCCCCAGGTCAGACTAGGAAATCAGTGCAATACTGCATCACAGACTCATGCTTCTGTTAAAGCGTGAAAGGATACAGAGTAGTGGTCCCTCCTATCACATCTTCATTTGAATAGCCAGTCTGGCACCTGCAGAAAATGATGGTAGTATACCACAATCTAAACCAAGCTGTAGTTCCTTCGCAGTTGCTGGACAGAGCAGTATTGTTGCTAAAGCAGATTAATAAGGCTTCAGGTACATATTGTGTGGCCAGTGATTTGGCAAATATGTTCTTTTCCATTTGAAAAGAAACAGCTTGTATTTACATGGAACAGACAACAACGTTCATTTGCTGTTTTGCTCCGGGGTATTTTGAAATTTTCCATCCTTTGTTATCACATAGTACAAAGAAATAGGAACTGCCTGGACATCCTGTATAACAGTGATCCATTACTTGATGACCTCACATGACCGAGCAGGACTGCAGAAGCCTGGCAGGATGGTGGAAATTCAGGGACCTGCCATTCAGGAAATTTTCAGGGGTCCAGTGAGCAGATGTGTGCCGAGATACCTTCTCCAAATTAAAGAAGAATTCTTGCTTTTGCATCCCCTACCACAAGGAACGAAACACAGCACCTGGTATGTCTCTTCGGTTTCTGGTATAGATAGATAGATATGGATATATAGATATATCTATACCTTATCTATCTATCTGGATATGGATATCTATTATCTATCTATCTATCTATCTATCTACCTATCTATCTATCTATCATCTATCTAACTAACTATCAATCTATGAATGGTTATTCACTGAAGCCTTAGTTGCTTATTGCAAAATATCTATTCAGTATTGTTCAGAGTACTATTCAGCTGTAAAAAAGAGTGAGGAAGTGCTCTATGAACTGATATGGAGTAATTTCCAGGATATATTAAGTGAAAAAAAGCAAAGTACAAAAAAGAATATAATATTTAACCCTTCAAGTAAAAATGGGGGTGATCTAAGAAAGTACGCATGTATCTGTTTATTATGCCAAGGAGGGAAAAAGAATGTTTTTGACTCTAAGAACCATATCAATGCTTCACATACTCCCAAAATAAATAAGTAAAGCAAAGAGGAGGAGCAAAATGGAATACAAACAGTAAAAAATGAATTTAATTCTATCCAAGTGAATAATATAAACATGGTGAATAATATAACCATAGTGAAGGGAGTGGGAAAGGAAAGCACTTACATAAGTAACCTTGAAAATCCGTATTTTGGCTGTACACTGTAAAGTTAAAGACAAAATGAACTGTACACAAATATCCTACTCTAGTCAGTAAATCTGTTTTTCACAGAGGTAGGTTAGCAATTCTGAGATTACTCTATATGCATTGTAGGATTGAGCAAGTAAGTAAATTTATTGTGGGTAATGAGAGAAAGGTCTCCTGCTATCCTATGAGAAAGAAGTTACAAATAAGGGGGAAGAAGGCTAGAATGAACTGTGTGATGTTAGACTGGGATGGAAGGTATCAGTATGAACTCATTGTTTTAAAGATAGATAGATGGATAGATTGATAGATAGAAACTAAATATACATGTCTATGGATTTCATAGCTTTGTCCATGAAAGGGCCTGGAGGCAATGACACTCCAGTAAAATGAGCACATCTAGGGACCAATCTTGGTTTCTAACTACCATCATCCAATAAAGGAGATCAGCATCCTCAGGAAATTAGCAAGGGAAATATAAGATGATCCTGAAACATCTTGGAGTACTAAAAAGTAAAGAAGTGCTCAAAAAATGATGATGGCATGTTGAAAGTCACAGGAGCCAATCTGAAGACGCTCCTAATGGCCAAATGTGGGAGCAAGTGAGCAACAACATAAATAATGGTGATAGTGGGTTATAATAAAATAAATTTCCATGAGCCCATACTTACATAAATAGATGAAGAAATAAAGGAACGATGGAGAAGGGACACCTGTTCCTTACAGTAGATTCCAATGAATAAATGTAGAAGGAATAATGGAAACCGATAATCACTTGTTCCAGGCAAGAATCATTGATGGATACTAAAATGAGTTGAGTGAAAGTTTGATTAGAAACAGGGCATCTGCAGTGTCTCGAAGCGTCTTATTATAAAATAGTAACTTTATAGGGAGGGACCTGGCAGACACCACCTTAATTACGTGAGCAAAGCAATCAAAACCAGAAATAAATTGGCATTGTGTACATCTGATAGAATGCATTCAGAAGAACCAGACATCACTATTGTGGTATTCTTGCTAAAAATGCAGAACCTCGATCCAATCAGCAGGAAACATCAGACAAACCCCAAATGTGGGGCATTGTAATATAACTGGCCAATACCCTTCAAAAATACCAAGGTCACGAAAGACAAAAAGACTAAGAAACTGTCCCAGACGAGGGAGCAATCACAACTAAATTCAAGCTGGGGACCTGAATTGTATCCTGGACAAGTCAGAGGACATTAGTGGCGGAAACCAGAGAAATTCTAAGAAGGTCTATGGGCCAGTTAACAATATTGAATCAATATCGTTTTCCTGTTTTGGGATTGTTCTAGGGTTATGTAAGATACTAACTTTAGGGGAAGCTGGGGGAGGACAAGGCATAAGTGGAACTCTCTCACCTCTTTTTGTAACTTTTCTGTAAGTCTAAAATTATTTCTAAGTGAAAATTGGAAAACAGTAAATGTAGATTGGGTATCTTCTGCATCCCAGGCCCTGTTCCAGAAGCTGGAGATACAGCTGTGAATAACCTGAGGCCCCTGCTTTTGGGGGGCTTACATTAAGTTACAGACCCCATGTTAATCACTGACCATTTGTAGTAGAGATTATAAGAATATGATTCTTTAGAGATGGAATTATTCTGACCCAAGGTTTACATAATTTATAGTGATACTCAGCTTCCATCTTAATGGTTTCATAAAAGCGAATGTACAATCAAGGACCAAGCATTGTTCACCACATTGCCAAACAGTTCTGGAATTTATATACTCCTTTCCAAAATGGCATGGTTACTAAGTCTTGGTGAGCACAGCCTAATTTCAGCTTAATGTATTTCTTCTGAAATGGAATCATTCTGGTAAGATTGATGTGTAATAAACCACACATTATCTGGATTGTACTTTCTATGCCACTATAGAAACACCAAGAACAATTCATACACGTTAAAGTCCATGGCTCACATCTGAATTTCGACTTCATTTCCATTCTTTGGCTTTACAATTCTTCAAAATCTGTGCTTCTATTGATTTCCAACCAGATTAAAAATAAGATAAATTATATCCTAGCTGCCTTGTGCTGAGTTTGTCTGTTTTGTGTCAAATCACCTTCCCTTGGTGAAGAAACTGGGCAAGGGGCAGCTGGTGGGTCAGTTCTAACGCTGACTCTCGTCCCTGCACTCCACAGAGTGTAATTGTGGGGATATTGAAGAAACCCCGTAAAGAGAAACTGGCTCTGATATTTACGTGACTTATTCTTTGCCAGCATGTACCAGCACTGATGGATCAGTCACGTAAAGGGAGCCGAAAAGAGAGAAATAGAATGAGAAAAAATGAGGTATTGTGTGTGTCTTCTGAGGGTTCGAACATTATGACCACATCTGGAAGAAAGTAAAATCGTGCGGACCACTGAGGCGATGATAAATTTCTCAAAGCCTTTAATTCTAAACAGAGTACTCAACCTGAAGAAGCAGCTCAATGAACTTCTTCAACAAGTTTCCATGACCATGTAATTGCATCTAAATAAAATTAAATCTACATACTTGGCTTCACCTTCTTTCAAACATGTTCCAAACTGACGATGGCTCTTGAGTAAACTACAAAGCACACGGCACTCGGTGCAGTGCCTAGAATATTTGTAGTGCGGAACACTTCCCCTATGACATCGTTGCTATCTACTCACCTGCCATATTTCTTGGCACAAACTGTCTAAATGAATGAATCCGTCAAGTCCAGGCACAGCTGTGGACCGACTTGAATGAACTGTTTACTCCATGCCTGCCACCCCTTCTCCACCTTACACGAGCAATGGTTGTGCTGAGTGAATGCATCATATCTGCCTTGATACTGAACTTTTTGGATTCCTGACTGGCAACTGGTGAGGTCTCAGGTTGCATATCTATTTAATAACTGGGTCCCCATTCTCCCTTTGGCCCCTAGGCTTAAACCACTGGTTTTCCTTAACCTCTGCAATAAAAAAAAATGATCCCCAAATAGATTAATATTTCTATTTTGTATCGTGATGGTTAAGAACTTACTTAATATGTTCCAGACTTATGTGACAGTGCCAGCAGCAAGCTCAATGGGAGGCCTAAAGAGAATGTTTTGGGAAGTATATGTCAGATCGTTCCACTGAGTTTCCAGTGGGATAATTCAATTGGTTGGTTTATTATTTTCTTCACACAAATCTATGATCCTAGTTATTCCAAGCTATACAACTTCTAAAAAAGGAGCCAAAGATGGACACTCATGCCTGCCTAGGAATGAGCAATTATTAAATAAATAAATAACAGTAATGGTAAATTTATTATTTTTTATTAAAGATTTTATTTATTTATTTGAGAGAGTGAGTGAGAGAGAGAGAGAGATAACATGAGTTGAGGAGTGGGGGAGGAGCAGAGGGAGAGGGAAAAGCAGACTCCCACTGAGCCGGGAGCCTGATGTGGGGCTTGATCCCAGGACTCCAGGATCGTGACCCGAGCCAAAGGCAGATGCTTCACCGACTGAGCCACCCAGGCACCCCATAATGGTAAAATTTATTGAGCACTTACATATGTCAGATATTGTGTTCCGGTATTTACAAGTATTATCTCATTTAGTTTTCACAACAATCCTGTGAAGTAAATGGCTTTATTAGCCCTATGTAAATGATTGATACAGAAATTGAACCCAGATTTGAGTAAGCCAGAGCTCTGATCCCTGAGCTAGTGCTTAAACTGTCAGGACACGTAAAGTCAGAAAAGCTACTGAAATGCAAGGAGACAGCAAGAACACAGTGATGGAATGAAATGGACAACCATTTGTGCTAAACAAAAATGTTTTTATTCTTTTATTTTATTGTGGTAAAACATACCGCACATACAGTTTGCTGTTTGGACCATTTTTAAGTGTCTAGTTCAGGGGCATTAAGCACATTCACACTGTCTTGCAGCGGTCACCACCATCTATTCACAGAACTTTTTCATCTTCCCAAATGGAAACTCTGTACCCATCAAACACGAACACCTCATTTCCCCTCCCCCGGCCACAACCATTCTACTTTTTGTCTCTATGATTTTCACCACTTACCGAAACGGGACTTCACAGAAGTGGAATCACACTGTATTTGTTCCTTTGTGTTTGGCTTATTTCACTTAACATAATGCCTTCAAGATTCATTTGTATTGTAGCATGCCAAAATTTCCTTTTGAAGGCTGAATAATATTCTGCTGCATGTATCTACCCCAAAACAAAACAAAAAAAACCTTCAGAAAAAATAAATGTTGGGGTGCCTGGGTGGCCCAGTGGGTTAAGCTTCTGCCTTTGGCTCAGATCATGATCCCAGGGTTCTGGAATCGAGCCTCACATTGGGCTCCCTGCTCAGCGGGGAGGCGGCTTCTTCCTCTCTCTCTGCTCCCCACCCCCTGCTCATGCGTGCGCTCTCTCTCTCAAATAAATAAATAAATATTTAAAAAATGAAAAAATAAATGTTTTAGTAGAAAATCTTAGAAAGGTGAGTGCGTGTGTGTGTGTGTGTGTGTGTGTGTGTACCTGGACATGAAAAATGCCACGATCCTGAAATGGCCAGGTATTGGCAAAGCATTTCCTGACCCTCCAGGGCTTAATCTCTCCTGTTACAATTATTCCATCATTCCTTTCAGTTCCTTCTCTTAAAGCACATCACTTGGATTATGCTTCAGTCCATTTAGACTGTCAGCTTCTTCTTCAGGACTGAAGTTAAGTGTTAGTCTTCTTCGTGTCTGCCCTAGCCTGTACCACAGAACTCGGCCCCAAACAAGCCATCAACCAACACCTGGAATAAAGGAAAACAAAAAATTATTTCCAGTTTAAGTTTAAAGTTTCTCATTAAAAAGATAACATTTGGTTGTGGGTTTAAATGTCCAATAATTTTCATATCTATGGTTTATATTTCAAAGGAAATATCCAAATTTTGTGACTAATCATATAACAATCAATAAATGCCAAACACTTTGCTAAGCACTTTATACAGATTATACCATTTAGTATGAATAGACAATATTAAATATAGGATGTATTGGTGCCATTTTATAGACAAGGCCATAGTGTTTAATGACACAGTGGGCAAAAAGTGATGGAGTCTGAATTCCAGTTTGTCTGATGTCCAAACCTATGTTCTTCACCCCACATCTACTCTAGGTTTTGTTAGGGCGGTACAAAGAAGCCTGTGTGTTCAGAGACTATGAGAAGTCAGGCAAGGTGTCAAATGTGGATTTTATGTTCCTGGGCACCTTTTAATTTCCACTTGTATGGTTGCCTTTAAGGATAACTGTGTTTGTGGGAGAAAACACAGGAAGAACTGCTGAGAATCTGGTTGCTTACCGGTGCTCTAGTCTTTGCAATCTGAAGAAGGAAAATGAAGTCAGCAAGAGAAGAAAATGGTTCAATAAGCAAGAATGGATTCAATGAAAATGTACAATTTTGGAGGCCAAACTTGATCCAAACAGTCCAAGGATACTTAAATATGCCCCTTCTTCAGGTGCTGACCTGGAGTGGGACTTAGTGCCTGATGACAATGAGGGAGACAGACATCCTTAGTATGTTCCTGATGGAGGTGTGAATCATTACAACCCTTTGGATAAAAAGTATGCAATATATATTGAAATAAGAAATATCTTTGGGGGCGCCTGGGTGGCGCAGTTGTTAAGCATCTGCCTTCAGCTCAGGGCGTGATCCCGGCGTTCTGGGATCGAGCCGAACATCAGGCTCCTCCGCTATGAGCCTGCTTCTTCCTCTCCCACTCCCCCTGCTTGTGTTCCCTCTCTCGCTGGCAGTCTCTATCTCCGTCAAATAAATAAATAAAATCTTAAAAAAAAAAAAAGAAATATCTTTGATCCATTGGCCCCACTACTGGGAATCTCCCTGTGGAAATAAAAGAATTCTATGATAAAGATATGGATATAAGGGTGTTTATTGTAGTGCTATGGGTTGTGATAAAAGCCCAGATCAATTTACATTTTCATCAATAAGGCAACAAATGGTTCTATAGTAGGGTCATCTATACTATGGATTTAGCTAGTAAAAGACTGAGTTAGATCTGTGGCACTTGACCTGGCCAGATATTGTGAATATACAGTAAAGTGAATAAAGCAATGGTCTGGTAATATGTTAGAATTCGTGTTCAAGAAAAAAAACAACGAAAAGCCAATTAGCTATGTTTTTATAACTATGGATAAGTTTAGGGAGTGATACACAACTTAAGCAGTTAAACTGGTTACCCTAAGTGGAGTAGAAATTAGGAGGTGTGGGAAGAAACTTTTTGTCCATATGCTTTTTTTGGATTATGTCATTTGTTCCAATGGCACAGATTGCTTTTGCAGTATAAAAGATTAATTGAGAAAACACATATTCTCCAAATGATTCTTCATAAACAAAGATGATTAATTTTACAGTTTTAACTGCTTTAAATGGTTATAAAAAGAAAAATCCCCAGGATGTCTTTTTTTTTTTTTTCTAACTCTTCTTCTAGCCTTGATTTTATCTGGTGAAGCTCCCACCTGCCTTCTTTTGGAATCTATATTTCTCACTGAAGTCTTACAAATGTGCTACACACAGTAAGCACCACTACCAAATCCCCATTTACCTGACGCTGCATCCCTGTGATACTTCCTGGCCTTGTACTTCTTTGAGCTAGTTATCCGTCTCTGTGGTGCCTGTCTGTTTTAGACAGATCTCCTGGTGTACAGTGACTCTGCTTCATTCCTGCTTGACCCCCAGCATCCTTGTTACTCGGTCAGGAGAATGGTTCGCGGTCCTTACCTTCTAGAACGGCTCAGCAGATTTTCACCCTATAGACTTCCTTCCTGATCCACTCTTGCCTTCCCTGATGCCTCACTCTGCAGTACTCAAACATTATAAGCTGAAAGAACACAACGAAGGGAATTAGGTGCTTATGCCATTTAGGGGGGGGGAGCAGGCCGTAGACTAGGCTCCCCAGGAATGACTCCAGGGAGGACTGAACGGCCCCGGCTGGGCAGCTGCCACCTCTGAGGCTACCCCTCTTTCCTCTGACCCAGGGATCAAGAAGCTGGCCCCAAGAAGGGGCCACTGTTTCTGCTGACCCCCAACAACTGATTGTCTCTTGATATCCAGGAAGCTAGCAAATGGATGCTGGAATGCTGGTGCAGAAAACTTCAAGTCTGGCAGGGGGTGGGGGTTGCCTCAACAGAAAAACAGCCGGAAGGGGCAGAAAGCTGGCCTCGGTCTCACATTTAACTTTTAAGTCTTGTCTAAGTGTATCTCACTACTCAAACTTATTTCAAGAACAGAATCCTAGCTGCAAAGGAGATAGTTCATGTTTGTCTCTCCTGCTTGAATGTAGCCCTACAGGAGCAGAGACCATGTCTGTTGGCTCACCACTACACCACCTGCAGCTAGGCTACCACAGTACCAGGCACACCACAATGTGTAAGGTAATGGTGCTGGATCCAGGCACTACCAAGCTCTTCGTGTGCATTAACTCACTGTACTCTTACTCAATACGCTTTACTGCCTCAATGTTTATTGCAAGTATGCCCATTTGAACGTTTACTGAGTTGTATTACACAGAGAATTGATCCTATACAAATTCATAATGATGGAGTACTTTTACAAAGTAAAGTTTAACATGTTTAACTATGGAGAAGATGGTTATACTTTGTTACCATTTGTACTGGTAACTTTTTTTCCCTTATCCTTGCCAAACCTATGAGATAATCTGTCCAAAGGTGAATACTATTAGTGATTCAAGTGGGTTGAAGTAATATTCAAGGACTTCATACTTCTTAGACTCATAAAAACTTCTTAGTAGCTAGAGAAATATGCTTGAGTGTATATATATGTGTATACATACACACATTAAGTATGCATATATATATGTATATATGTACTCTATATATTTGCTAACACTTAAGAGAAATTTATGTGCTGCATTAATCAACATAAGCGCAAACAATGAACATTAGGCTCTATGTTTCTCCATTCCTAACTTAAATGTTAAACAATACACAAGTCATTTACGTTTTGAACTGTCTTAATCACTTCCAGTTATCATTTCATTGTGGCTTTGGGAAAAGCAAAAATGCACAGGATGGAAAATTGGGCAACTCCCCCCCTACAAAGTTTAGCTCTGTTACTGCCATGAGATGCTCTCACCTGTGTTTTCATTCCCATATTTAACAACAAAAGTAAAACTTGCTGTTATTTGGTAACTCTGAGAAGAGTGTGATGATGTTTGTAAAGATCTTTAAACTGCTAGAAGAAAGGTATTAATAAATACCAAAGCATAAACCTCTTACATAGTGCACTATTTAATGAGAGATTGATAATTCAGGAGAACTCTGAGTCATTATTAAGACGATGCTCTAAAATAGTAATAGAGGAATTATTCCAAAGATGTTTCATTTATTCTTAGATGACCAGATATTTAAATTCTCATACAGTTCGAAGACTATATGATATTTGAAGCAATAATGAGAAGACAAAATCAGTTGATTTCAGAGTTAATGATTTAAAACGGGCCAAGGTTTCTTCATTATATAGACTGGAAAACTGGAATACATCCAGTTCAGACTTCCCATTGACTTCATGGTGATGGGTAGCCATTGTCCCTTATGGGAGTGACGGGGAACTTTCTCAGCATGCTACACTTGCTAATTGCTGTTCGCACACTGGGGATTCCCAAATGCTTTCCGGTAAAAGAAATGTCCATCTAGCTGTGGAGGAGCCAGTTCAGCCAAGGCTAATTTGCCCATGGATAACAGTTCTTAGACAAGCAAAAAAAAAAAAAAAAAAAAAAAAAAAAGCAGTTTGTGACAGCTTTAGGGCTGTCAGTTCACAGCTAAAGATGTGTGAGACACCATCCCGCGGAGTGAGTGTCAACCTCAACTTTTTTTTTTTTTTAACCTTACGCCATCTCTTGACAAACACAGTTTTTGCATTCTCCTTTGATGATGATTGAAATTTCAAAATACATTTTGTGAATAAAAATAAATCAAAGGTAAATTTAGAATATACTTTTCCAACTATTTAAGCACTCCCATCCTCCGAGGTTTTTCACGGCTTAAGATACATTCTTCTCGCGTAGTGCAATCTTCTGCGGATACTAGGTTAGCTCTTTTGGAGAACTATCCCCACATGGGCCCTGATACATGCATGGATTACGCTTGAGAACTTGGGCTTTGTGCCTACGCTCAGATTACTGTTCATTTGCTCATTTATTTTCAAGACAAACTGCGCTGCTCCTTTATGGCAGCATCCTCAATATGCCCTTTCTGTTGTGCTGCTTCCTAGGGACTTACATTCAAGTAGTACCGCACAGGTTTATTTAGGGCACATTCGTTTCACTTGATGTTCCTGTCCCCGATTACCCTGGCAATCGGTTAAAGATTTGTCAGCGCCTTTGCTCACAGGATTTTCCTCATTTGGTTCGGTTTACTACACGCTACCCATAAATGATGCAGATGGAATTCATTTCCAACACGGGGACGTGACAACTGTTTCGGTTTGGGTCTATCATTAATAAAACCGAAGAACAGACGCCCTCAACTGAACGCTGTAAATTCTCATTTCTATTTCTAGCTTGATAAGTGTGCCTTGTCAGATTTCCTCAACGGCGGGTTTGCTTCCTAAACGAGGGGTGTTTCCTCATCTGCTTTTGCATCACTGGATTGAATTCAGGAAGCAGCAGACGTTGGACTGGAATCCGACAGAGAATGTTGCCCTATCAATAGAGGGATGGGTAGATTTAGAGAACAAATTGACAAATCCCGGCCTGTTTTCCTCAGGGCACATTTTATATTTCTAGGCGGGCGACCTCAGGTCAGTTTTCAAAAGTTTTTTTTTTTTTTTTTCCTTCTTTTCAGCGCAGGCGAGACGCTCTCTGAGAGGCAAAAATGAGTGTCAGCGCGCCCCACCCCATTCGGCTCCAACGGACCTCATTATCCTTCCCGCCCACAAACAGTCACTACTACAATTCCCAGCAAGCATCGCGCAGTGCCGCAAAAGGAGCAGGCCCCAGTGGCATGCTGGGAATTGTAGTGAGTGAGCCTGAACACTCCTTCTGTTAGGCATTCCCACTTGGAAGACGGTGATGCGCTGCTACAGCAGGCTCTCCAGTTTCGCAGTCGGAGCTAAACGTGTCCGAGGATTTCGCCCTTCTGCCCTGTGGTACGCACTGCATCGGTGCCACGGAACTTCGCTCCGCCCTCTGTCCACACCCGTTCCCTTGACAGCTCGAGCTCCGAGCGGCCGCGAGACCCGGAGCGCGCAGGCGCACCAGCCGGCGCCGCGCAGGGCAGGACTCGAGGGCGGGACGAGCGCTAGGGGCTCCTGGCCGCCGGGGCGCGCACGTAGGCACGCAGAGGCCGTCACGTGGGGTGCCGAGGATCGCAGTGCGCGTGGCCGCGGCGGCTGGTGTGGGGTTGAGTCAGTTGTGAGACCCAGAGCTGCTGACCCAGCGGGCGGCCCAGTGGCCCGGCCACAGAGCGGCAGGCGTCGGGGGTTCGGGAGCTGTGAGCTGGCCCCATCATAGAGCTCGGCCGAGCCGGCGCCACCGTCGTCCCCCGCCCCCAGCCAGCAAACCGTCGCCGCGGGCGCGCCCCCGCTCTGCGCTGTCTCTCCGATGGCGTCCGCCTCCGGGGCCATGGCGAAGCACGAGCAGATCCTGGTCCTCGACCCGCCCACAGACCTCAAATTCAAAGGTAGGAGGGAGAGGGCAGCTGCCCGGGGTGGGGCGGGCGGACGACGTGATTTAGGGTGGGTGGGGGGGTCGAGGGAAGGTCGGCGGCGGGCCGCGAGTGAGCGTCCCCTCCCCCACGCCCCGGCACTTTCCATTCTCCGGCGGCGCCCGGCTCCGGCCCTCGGCCTGCCTGCCCCGCGCCCGGACCGCTCCCTCCCTCGCCCGCTCGCGGCTGGATGCGCGCGCCGGCCGGGGCGAGGCGGAGGGGCCCGGCCCTGGCGCCGCCGCCACAGCCGCCATCTTGCGGTCCCGCGGGGGCGCCTCCCGGGTGCTGCCCGCGCTGCTGCCCGCGCCTGGCACTCGTCCTTGGCCCCCGAGGGCCGTCGGGCGTTGTCTGGGAGGGTGTGGGTGGGCGGTGACCTTAGAGCGTGCGCTCGGGTCTGCGGCGGGAAGGAGGGGTTCTGGGGGTGGCGCGAGTGCGTCGGTCGCGGGCGCCGGCTGTCAGCGGCGGTGGGAGGCGAGGCAAGGCAAGGCGGCTGTACGGCGGCCCTGGACTCGGTTCCGAGAGAGAACCACCTCTTGGCCCTGAGCAGGGGCTGGGTGGAGCCGGCCCTCGGCCCTCGCAGAGGGTGTTGGTGCCTACCTTTTTACCTTGTTTAGAATTCGGCTGTCAGGTACGAGGAGCGCTAGGGAGGCGGAGAAGCCCATGAAGTCCTCTGGTTATGACTTACCCGGTTGTGTTGGCAGAGACCCAAGCGCGTGCGGGCAGGAAAGCTATGCGTCAGCCCGGGAATTGATAGTAGTAGGTTAATAGTAGACGTCTTCCTGGTCCTCAGGTATGACATTTCAGCTCACCTTCCGCGTAGGGCGGACCTGGTGTTTGCTCTTGTTTAGCTCTTTAGCTTAGCTCTTTTGCTGCGGAATCTTCAGTGTTGGGGATTTTTGCCTTTACGTTTGCGGTTTATGAGAAGGCTGATGAGGTGTCACTCAGCTCTGGAGCGCCCTTGATATACTTTGTAGCAATGCCTTTGATAAATTATTAGTCCGATTTGGTGATCCCTCAGGAATACTAAAGGGCTCTTTGGCCCATTTGGTTTTCAGTATGTAGGGTACTTTAGGGAAGAGTTAAACTGGATTCTTTATAGGGATGCCGGCAGCGTGTGGAGATCCAAAATGGAAAGCAGATTCCTTTCTGTCTTCGTTTAAAGTGTAAAGTGAATCGTCTTTTGGAAGATTCATTATCTTGTATTTCAGTTTCAGCAGTTACGATGAGAGCAGTTTTTGTGAAATGTGAAATGGCTATTCCAGTGCTTAAAACAAATTAAATCCTTTATTGTACAAGATCGAGTCCAAAGGAAAAACAATTGCTTTCCATAGGCAACGTTTTAAATAGTTTTAGGAATTTTAAAATACTGTTTTCTAGTATTATGAGAGTAATATTGTATAGCTCTTTTATTTTGCAAACTTTTTAGTACCTTTGCTAATTTCTTTGAATGCAAACGTGAGCTGCTTGTTAAGTAAGGATTTGGTTTTGAGACAACTCAAATATTTTGAGGGGCGCTAAGTGTATTTTATGGTAACAAGTTTATGTGTGTGGCCCTTCACATAGTTTTAGCTGGAAGAAAAAAAAAACACCTTTGGGGAATCATGAAATCACCTTACTTAGATAGCCATTGTCTATGGCGTTGGAGGAATTTAATGTAACCCCTATAATGGGGTGTGTTCTTTTGATAAGTTAAAAGAACTTCTGCTTTTACTTCTTGACAGGCTGAGTTTACAGAGGAAATTTCCTCTACTGGATAACCATGTGTGTATTGCCGCTAGGGACTTAGAAGCCTTACAAACCAGCTTTAGGCCAGGAAATGTCCACAGAATTTGAAGCTGTCTCCCTAGAAAAGTTGTAATGTTGCCATAGTAAGAGACTACTAAGAGTGGAGAAGCAAGCTAAAAAAAACAACTCAGAACCCTACACAGTAACATTCATATGTTTCACTTGTTTTTGGTATTGAAGAGTTATAATTCATGATTATAGAACAGGTTTTTCTTGTGTTATGGATGAAAGTAATTCACAAGGACCATTTTTAAAAGTTTGGACATCAATAACCACTTTCTAAAATTGACTTCAAAAAAAAAGTATTTCATTGAAAAATTTATAGAGACATACTCAGTTGGGCCACTTATTTAGTGAACACTTACTGAAAGCTTTGTGCCATCCCTATATTAAGATTATTCAACTGAGTAATTCAGCAGTTTATATTTGGAGATTCAGTGCTAAACAAGGTGGGGGAAAAGACTTACAGTTTGTAGTTTAATGGTGAAACATTCAGTGAAACATGTTAGGTTTTATCTTTGTCCTTGAAGAACTCCGAGACTAGTAAGGGACACATAAAAGGCATGTAGGTGCTATAACGGAGGCAGAACTGGTATGAAGAAAGAATCCCCTCAGGTTTCTTGGATGAGGTTTATTTTTATTTGGGGATTGGGGGAACAGGGTTAGGCAAGGGAGTGGTTGTTTGCTAAACCACTGATGTAAAAGAACGTGTTGTGTGCTTCTGTTCTAGGGTGGGATAATGGGGAGGATTGGGTAGGATGAATTAGGAGAGGTGACTTTTGGTGTCATTTGATTCCTTCTTAATGTTATTTTTCTAGTCAAAGGTAAATAATTTGCTTTGGAAACCTCTCTGTATTCCAATGCACAGTTCAACACTGAGTGAGAAGACTCTTAGAATCCAGTCTCCTTATGCTTAGTTTGATGATGATATAAAGTCATTTCATTATGACTTGCCCTAAATCACCTGTAATTTTTAGTTTAAGTCTGTTAAAGGATAGTTTGCAAAAGTTTCTTATCTTTTAGAAGGCTTATTTGAATTCTTTTGAACTCTACATTTGACTAAGATAGTTTCTCCAAGAGCGACTCATTTAATCATTCTGAGAATACGTAGCGAATCTTTTTGTCATACACATAACAATCCTTGATAGGAATTATCAGCACTTTGCACAATTATGGAGAAACAGATGCCAGTTTAATACATTTTTATAAATATCCTATTTTATTAAACATTTTTGTTTTATGCAATTGTCAACATTTGAAGGTTCTTTTATAATGGTGTAATGAATTAAGGCAGCTCTTTTGTTGCTTTGGTAAAGAAAATGAGGTAGATATTTTCAAATTCTGTTTAAACCATGGCAGTAATATGACCTAGAATTCAGATTTGAAATTTGATACTACATCTGAGATGATTTTTTGTCCTATTATAATTTACTATTATAAAATATTTTCCAATTGTATTATACAGTTTATTTTTTCCTACCTATTAGTAGTTTTGGAGAATAGTTGGAAGTAAGAAATTTCGAAGATGCTAAATTAAATTGTGAATGTATTCTTTCTTTTTTTCTCCTAATAATCAGAGAAGGGACAGTAGACTGAAACCATTGTGTTGAAGATGGCCCCATAACAGTTATCAAGCCAGTAAGAAAATTAAGCTCTCTGAGGAACCAAGGAACCTGTAATGTGTCCGCCAGAGCATCTTTGAATAGCAGCACATTACTAAGAAGTACAAGCGAGGATGTAGAATTCTACTCTTGGCAGATATTTGGCACATTTTTAGGTTTTTCAGATCAGCTCCTATTTCACAATGGCTTCATTGACTCCCTGGGGTAATTTCCCCACCTTCCCTGGGCCACAGATGACATCTCATTATTTCATTCCTTAAAAGCTTTCAAGAGCTCTTGATTTTCTGCTGGATAAAAGTCCAATTTTTTTTTTTTTTTTTAAATATGGCTTTTAAGCCCCTCCATGATGTGCTGTCTCCTCTTGTAACACCTGTTCATCTGCACACATCCATACTTTGGCCTCTGAGAAAGAAAAACCCTTCTTATATGCAGGCTTGCTTGTTCTGTTTTTGTTGATTAAGGTAAAATCCCTCATGACTCATACTTAGACCGTGTTCCCTCAGATATTTTCCCTCTTATGTTTTCAGCCACTAGTTTCTTCCTTTAAACATATAAATACACACAAGTCTTTCATTTTAAAAACAAATAAGCAAACAAAATACTTCTTTGACTCCCAACTCCTTCTGGTACATGTTCCTCTCTGTTCCTCATCTTCTTTGCAGTCAGACTTTCTGGAAAAATTGTCTCTGTTCACTGTCCAGTTTCTCACCTTCTGTCCACTGTAGTACTACTTCTGTCCTTACTGCTTATTGATTGCTGATCACATTGATCATTTCCAGTTCTTATCTTTTTGGCACTTGATGTTATTAACAATTTCTCTTTTTAAAAACTCAGTTCTAAAAAAAAATAAAAAAAAAATAAAAACTCAGTTCTTTTGACTTCTGTGTAATTGTCTTCTACTTTTCTTTGCTGTCTTTATTGTCTCATTTCTGGGCTGCTTTTTCTTAATTTCTAATGTTTCTGAGAATCCGATTTGGCTTTATATCTGAACTTTCCTTGTTCAGTCTTTTTGTTTTGATGGCTTCTTTTTCTCTTCCTTGCTCTTTCTTTGCACGTGTTGGTTCACACCCAAATTTGTATTTTAATTGAGACTTTACAGTCGTCAGTTTTAGAATTGCTTATTGACTATCTGGATTTGAATTTTTTTTTTTTAAAGATTTTATTTATTTATTTAACAGAGAGAGAGACAGCCAGCGAGAGAGGGAACACAAGCAGGGGGAGTGGGAGAGGAAGAAGCAGGCTCCTAGCAGAGGAGCCTGATGTGGGGCTCGATCCCAGGACCCTGGGACCATGCCCTGAGCCGAAGGCAGACGCTTTACCGCTGTGCCACCCAGGTGCCCCTCAAATGGTTTTTTTTTTTTTTTTTTTTTTTTTTTTTTTACAACCCAAGCCTACTTGTCTTCCAGTATTTTTAGTTTTCTGGTGGCATCATGATTACTTATACCAGAAATCTCTGTATATCTTCTAATTAAAATCTGTATTTCTGCATCCCAGAGATAACTCTTGAATCTCTTTTAAAACAACTCTACTTTTAAATTTATTCATTTTAATTCATTTAATTATACAATAAAGATCTGAGTTTCTGCTATATGTTATCAGTGTTGAATAAGCACAGTTTTGAATAAAATGAGATCTTTGTTTTTCATGAGGCAGTTCAGGTAATCAGAAGAAGGAAATGTAGCTATGAAGAGGTGTGTAGTGCTATGAAAATGTAAACTAGGAGACTTTGATCTGGTCAGGGAAGACACAGTTGGACTAAGATTTTCCAAAAATGAGAAGTTTCCTGGGTGAAGAAGAAAGGAAAATGCAGTAAGAGCTGCATGTATTTACAGAGATCTGTGGCAGAAGGGAACATGAAATATTTAATGTTACTTAACATGTTAAAGTAACATCTCATGAGTGTGGAAATGGTTTGTAGGTAGTAAGGAGTTTTGTTTTTGTCCTAACCCACTGAGGGATTTTAAGTGGGGGGAATGGTGGAGGTAGAGGGGACGGAGTGATAATCACGTTTGTATTTAAAACAAACCAACATAACTGTGGCAACAACTTGAAGTAATATTAAGGGGAGATAGAGATGAATTAGGCAGTTGCTTCAGTCCAGGCAAGAAGTGACAACTTGGTCTGAGGTATTGGAGATGGTGAAAAGTTAGAGGGTCAAGCCAGTGAAACTTGGTGGTCTATTAGATATGCTTATGCAGAGTTGAGGTATCTTGGATGTCTCTAAGATTTTTGGCTTACATAACTGGAGGAATGGTGGTGCTGTGCGCTGAGCTAAAAAAAGAAACACTGGGTATTTGAATGAGGACCACATGTGTTTTATTTGGGGTGTGTGGGAGAGTGGTAGGAGGAGGGTCCTGATCTCATTAGGTATGTTAGATGTGTTTAGGTCCTTTCAAAATAATTAATGAGAAGGTAACTAGTAGGTTTTGGTTATATGGATATGTTATTGAGGGAGAGGTCTGGGCTTTGGATAATTACTTTATTTCAGGTGATTATCTCTTCTCTTTTTTCTACTATCTCTTGTCTTTTTTCTACTAGTCTGTAGACAGGCCTGCTTTTCACTAGTGTTCCTCTCTCTTCGGCCTGTCTTCCATACTGCTGCTAGAACTACCTTTTGTAAAATGCAAACCTGATACTGTTGTTCCTTTGGTTAAAGAACCTGGCACATTTTCCCATTATGTAGGTGGAAAAAGTCCAAAATCCAATGCCTACCTCTCCATTTCTCTTCATAGCTTTGGTTACATGAAACCATTTTCCCAAATACTTCAGGCTGTTCCAAGACTTTGCACAGGCTCTCTCCAGAATATTGTTCTCCTATCTGTCAAGCAGTCTCCAGTTCAAGATCCTTTTGTGACGTCTTTGACTTTTGCAGTTCAAGTTGGTCACCACCTTCCTTCTTCAGGTCACTATTGAAGCTTGTGCTTATCTGTAATATCAGCACTTAATCACATTGCATAGTATTTATGCTTATATATTTTTTCTCTCCCAAACTGTAGGGTTAACTACTTGGTTATTTTTACGTCCATGGTAACAAGATCTGGCAGGGATGATTGCCCAGTAAACGTTGGTTGTGTTGATAGGACTCCGATGATTTCTCCTATAATTCCATGGTTTTCATCTTGCTGGGGTTTTTCATCTGCCTTTGCAGGTAGTTGTATTTTCAATTTTTTTTTTTTAGTTACAGAAAAGGTATAGTAGGGCATTTTGTTAAAAGCTGACTAACCATAGATAAATTTTTTTTATCTTTGTGCTTCACCTTTTTTCGTTTGTGAAGTGTGAGGCAGGACTAGGTGATTTCCTGGATGTTGTTCTGGCCCTAAAGGTTTTGAATATGTGTGACTACTGAGAACAAAAAGAAAACAGTTTCTATAAGTGGATGTTTCTATAAGTGGACAAATACATATAAGGAATTGGGTAAACTTGATTTGTTCTTGGAGTTTGGTATTTTGTGATTGTTAGTGTTGGTAATTTTTTGTTGGTTTGCTATATTAGTTACCTTTTAATTTCCTTTAAGACCTTTTTTCACCATGCAGAGATATTCTGTGAGGAGAGTGTTAACAAGCACCCTTTTATTTTCTCAGAGGCACTTCCTGACCTCTCTTTTTCTTGTGCTTTTGGATCTTAACCTTGATGGGCTCTTCAGCGAAGTCTTAGCTGCCTTTCAGAGGAGAAGGTGATTAATGTTAATATAATGTGGATCTTTTTTCTTCAATCTTAAAAAGTTGTTTAAAAGAAGATTATAAGAGGGGAGCTATTATTTGCAAAAGCATGTTTATTTTAACTGAACTGTGACTCACGTTACTAGATAAAATTTAAAACTTACGATGAAAACTTTCAAATATTCATAAAAACGTAATGAACCTTTATACTTAAATTTAATAACTTCATATACTTAAATTTAATGATTTTATTATGTTTATTTTTTATATGTTTGCTGCTCTGTTTTAAAATAGATTCTGGGATACCAAACATTTCAGACCTAAATACTTGAGCTTGCTTTCCTAATAAACAAAGGGACATTTTCATTACTTATAGTCATTATCTTAAAACCAAAAATAATTATTTAATATCATCTAATATTTAATCTATTGAAATTTCCCTAATTGTACCTCTGTTTTTAGCTGTTTAGTCTTCTGTGTATTGCATTTGTCATGTATTCAAGTCTTAATTTTAAACACTGCTCCTCCCACCTCTTTTTTTTTTCTTATTATTATACCGTTTACTTGTTGAGAAGATCAGGTGGTTGTTCATTAGAATGTCTCATATTCTAGGGGCGCCTGGGTGGCGCAGTCGTTAAGCGTCTGCCTTCGGCTCAGGGCGTGATCCCGGCGTTCTGGGATCGAGTCCCACATCAGGCTCCTCCGCTGGGAGCCTGCTTCTTCCTCTCCCACTCCCCCTGCTTGTGTTCCCTCTCTCGCTGGCTGTCTCTGTCAAATAAATAAAATCTTAAAAAAAAAAAAAAAAAAAAAAAAAGAATGTCTCATATTCTAGATATGTCTGAAATGTGTTTCCTGTAAATTGGGTTTTAGATTTGAAGGCTTGATTAGATTTAGGTTTCATTATATTGGTAAAAATACTTCATGGATGGAATCTTGTCATATCAGGTATAGATAGTGTCTGGTTATCCCAGTTTTAGTGATGCTGATTAGTGGTAACAGCCTTCATTGAAAAGTTGCATAGATACGAGCCCGTTTCTGGTAATATGTGCAGGAAGAAAGATTGGAAAGAAAATGTTAACAGTCAGTTAGCTCTGCTTTAGGATTCAGGTGTCTTTTGTTTTTATACTTTTACCTTTCTGCATTTTCCAGGACTTCACATTGGACATGCGTTGCTTTTTATAAGAGAGGAAAACTTAAAATTATTTTTTTGTTAGTCTTGATACCTTTGGAAGATTAGATCCCAAAGTCTCCATTTGTTCTTCCTGTATTCCTTTGATTTTTAATAATCAAAGTCTTTTACAGTCTGAGGTCTTTTTTTCTTTTTTTTTAATAATAAGGCAAGTTTTAGGAAGGTAAATAGAAGACAAGTCTGTTTGCAGCTCCAGGTAACAGTTCACAAATCAAATTATATAAAGACAAACAGAAAACTATGTACATCTGAAAGTAAATCTAATTTATAGCTATCCTGTAATAAATTACAAATCATAATTGTATATTAAAGTGTTGTTTCTTGGGGCTCTCACCTACTGGCATCAGTTGATGTTCTCTTGTGAGAAGTGTGGTAGATTTGTTTGGGGGTATTTATATCTCTGAGAATGGCTCCTGCAGATAAATTTTTAGGATCCCTCTTCCCCCGGTGTTGATTAGTTCACTGGTGAGTACCTAACCCAACACCAGCCAATATATATGCTCATGACTGACCAGCCAAAATTTTGATGCCGCCCCTTTAAGCACGCTTATAGGTAGATGATAGGTTTTAGGTCTTTAAAGTAGGCTGATGTGTGCCATGTGTAAGCAGAAGCAACTAGTTGAGAGAGAAGAGGGGGAGAAAAGCTGGCCAGAGACCTTGTAATCCCAGGAGTCCGTTTCTCTCGAATGAAGCCTCTTCTTTTTTTTTTTTTAATGATTTTATTTATTTTAGAGAGAGCCAGTGAGAGAGCATGTGCGTGAGTGGGGGGAGGGGTCAGAGGGAGAGACTCTCAAGCCAGACTCCCTGCTGAGTGGGGCACCCGGTGCCAGGCTCGATCCCTCGGATCCGTGAGATCATGACCTGAGCTGAAACCAAGAGTTGGACGCTCAACCTAACCACCCAGGCGCCCTGCAGCCTCTTATTTTAAGACCAGCTATACTTCATTTCCTGTGTCATTGAGACTCCTTGTATCTTTATAATAAACTCTTAAGTATGATTCTGTTCTTCATAACAAATTCATTGCTTAAACAAGATTGGACTTCATAATTTGTGAAAGTATGTTCAACTTACAATTGTCACTTTAGGATTCACTTTAGGAAAGTGAAGATTAATGTCTTATATTTTTATGGAAAAAACATCCACATAGATATTTTTGATGACTTGTCATTAACATGCCATAGTTTGCTTAGCTGCTTTTCACTGTCATTTGGAATGTTCTCTACAACTAGAGTAATCATGAACATTTTGTACTATTTTCAAAATTCAGGTTTAAATGAATGAGTTTAGTTAATCTGTATTTTAGCTTTTTAAGAATTCAGTTACCAGTTTTAAGAATAGAGCTGTTAATTAAAGAATTGTTAACATGAGAGGACTTTAAAATACTTAGCTTGCAGTATAATTTGATAGGTTTCTTATGGGCCTATATTTTGACAGTATTTATTTTGTAGCTGTGTACTTCCGTATATATTCATCCATACGTATATATCCATTTATATGTATTTGCTTTAGTACTTCGATAATCTGACATGAATTAGAGTGCCATACCTTTAAAGGTATAGGGTATCTTTGTTTCCCCTTAGTTGTTTTCTCTATAAAACCAAATTTGCTTTTATAACATTGGGGAAGATGAATCACTTGGTCTTGTTTTCTGAGTACTGTCGCACTGCCAAAAACTTCACTAACAATAAAATCTTCAGAAGATGTGTTTTTCTGAATCTTTTCAGTTTTCCCCCCAGCACTTTGCAAATAAAAAGCTTTATGAACAAATTAGGCTAATATGTATACACCTTTAAAAGTCCTTCTGATAATAAAATTCTCGACACTAAGCATGGAATGCTTAATATAGAGAATTGAAAAAGGTTGGAAAAGTGTAAAGCAAATAAAAATTACTCAGTGTTACATCTAGAAATAATGACTGCTAACATTTGGTGTATTTCTTTTTATGTTTTCTGTGTATAATTCTACATACCTACATCCTGTATTTTTGTTAATATTATTGTGATCATTTTCTCATGTTGTGAATATTTTGCTTCTAATCTAACAAGTTTTAGATCTGTAAATGGTGCTAAAAACTTTTATTTCTGTTTCTCCCCAAATATCCATTTTCCTTTTATTTCCTACCATCCTACTTATCTAGATTTTAAAAAGTTATCTAAAGTCTTAAAATATGGAGCCACTTCTATTTTAACGAAGATGTTAAGTATCAAGCATCCTTCATGTTTAGCCTTGAATGGAAATGTTCTCTTTCAAATAATTTTTTAGGTGTGTGTACATCTTATTTTTCTTAAGTAGAAGGTTACACAATGGAAAGGTGTAATTTATATAAAGTGACAAATCGGAATGTTCCATTTCTGTGAAAAGACAATTTATTGTTTATTCTGTCCCTCATGTTTTCAAGACTGTCACTGGGACTGTTAAGGTCAGAATGAGCAGTCTATGCATCAGAAGGTCTGAAAAATCACTTTTAAAATGTTTATGATAACTTTATACAAAATGCTAATAAAGCTGTGAAAATTTAGGATTGAATTATCTGCCATCTTGCCATAGAGTAGAAGATATTCTTTGATTAAGCCATAAGCAAGTGAAGTTGATCATATGTCACGTGATTTTAGAGCCCAGAGGAGCCTTGGAGGTCATTCTGTCTACTGATGCTAAAATGCGTGGGGTTAGACTGCCCTGGAGAAGTCAAGTGATTTGCTCAAGGTCACTCGCCTAGCTAATGGTTTTATTTTTATTTTTTTTTTTAATTTTTTTTAAAGATTTTATTTATTTATTCGACAGAGATAGAGACAGCCAGCGAGAGAGGGAACACAAGCAGGGGGAGTGGGAGAGGAAGAAGCAGGCTCCTAGCGGAGGAGCCTGATGTGGGGCTCCATCCCATAACGCCGGGATCACGCCCTGAGCCGAAGACAGACGCTTAACCGCTGCGCCACCCAGGCGCCCCTAGCTAATGGTTTTAGATTTGAAGCCTCTAATTCAGCATGCTGCTTTACATTTTTACAAAAGTCATAGTGCACCATCAATAACAGTAACTAGCCCCTCCCTCCAAAAGGCTTCCAGAGGAATTAAGAGAATAGAAGTTTTGACTTTTGACCTAGGTGCTGTTACATGTGAAGGTAATGAATGAGTATTTAACTATATAATCAAAACACTACTACATTATTTGGAAGTGGTACAGAAGAAATAAGACAGGGTTCCTATCGGTAATTTCTTTTAACTACGACTTTAAGCCCCATTCTAAATGGGAAAAATTGTCTTTTTGTTCTTTTTGTTCTTTTTTTTTTTTTAATGACTACATGTTACTGTATTAAGTGGATTTTGGTGATTTTTCATCGGCATTCTGATCATGTATTCATGATACATTATTGTCAGGATCCATATTTTTATAATTAATGTTAGTGAAATTTTATAACAAGATAATGGTTAGTATTTTTAAAACCTTGAATATAATTGGCTCATTTTTATTTTCCAGAAAGTAGTACTCTGTTTATTTGTACAAATATATTTGTACAATGTAATATTTTTCACTACCTGCTTTGCCAGAGATTTTTATAGCTGCTGGGAATACAGTAGAGAACAGAACCAAAGACAAAGTCTTCATGGACCTTATATTCAAGTCTGAGATTTCAGTGTATTTGGAAAAAATAAAAAACACAAATAAATTAAGGTGACTTCATTATTAAAATTCTAATGAAAATGTTTTAGGGCTTGGATGTAAAATATAAGATATTTTCTTAGTGTTTATGATACTTATTTCAGGGAATACTCAGTTGACTTGTGTATGGGACCAAGGGAAATACAATGTCCATTTAAAAATCTTTTTCATATATTAATGATTTGACTGCAGTTTCATGGCTTATTGCTGTAGAAATCTACCTGGAATGCTTATGAATTGGAAACAACTGTAGCTAGGTAGTTTGCATAAAATACCTATAGAATTTATGAGAGTTCAGGCTCTGGTGTCACACCTGGTTTGACGTCCTCCTTCCATTGCTTTGTAGTTTATGGCCTTGGACAAGTGTTTTAACTTCTCTGAGTCTGAGTTGAGTTACCTATAAAAGGAGGATAATACAGTGTCTTACCTCGTAGGCTTGTTATGAGGGCTATAATTCATGCAAAGTTCTTGACACACAGTGAGTGCCCTAAAAGCCTAGCTGTTACGAAAACTTGTCTTGTTAGCACTATTTTTATTGTTATTACTACTGCCGTGCTACTATTATTGTGGAGAATCTTAGTAGATATTCTGTATACTGTACTCAACATGCAAAATTTTTGTGTAACTGGAGAACTGTGTGATCAGTGATAGAGCTGTTAATTTGCTAAAACCTGTGGAAACATTGGTGTGTAGTCATCACCTGCTTTGCTATGGTTGCATTACTTAAGGTATTTGAGCTGAGCATCCAGCCTTCCTCTTTAGGATTTTTACCTATTCTGTTTCAATAAAGGTAGGATGAAGGAGTAAAAATGTAATCGTTCACCTAAATGACTTAAGATCTAGAATTATAGCATTTGAAACAAAGCATGCATATTTCTCATATTTTTATTTTGTTACATGTTAATTAAAAGGAATCCACGTGACTATTCAACCATACTTCCAGTGCGTATTTAGCCAACAAATAAGTATTAAGCAGCTATTATGACTTACAGTCTGTGTTAATTACTCCAGTTCACTCAGGAATGAATTGACTGCTTCTTCTTAGGGAGCTTATAGTTTAGTTGGATGAGATAAGACATCTACATAAATAATAAAGTGAGAAGTGCTGTGAGAAAAGGTATAGATTATGTGCTGTGTGAATTCTGTGGTCAGCCATGTTTCTTCTCCAAGATTCATGCTTTGGTTCATTGCACTGTCTATTAATTATTTGGAGGTCACTAACTGAGTCTGTTCGTCATAGCCAAGAACTCAGAAAGACCTTGTTAAGAACTGAAGGGTCTGAAAATTGAGTGTACTACAATTTTACGAATATTGGTAGAAGATAGATTTCTGGGTTTAGAGACAAAGGACTTTATTATTCATGACAGTGCATGTAACATGAGCTTCATATTTGTGTTGATTTCCTTTGCCCCCTCAAAGGGCAACACACAGGGGTTCAGTTTGGGCAGATGCTACTCACATAGTGGGTTTGCATCATAGCTGAGAAGCCCTTAAGTGTAGGGAATCTGAGTCTTTGCTAATGGGTTGCATGGAAACTTACCTGACCTTTTTATCCTAGAGGAAGACCTTACCTTTATTATACAGGACAATAAAAAGCCTGTTCTCTCCTCGGGAGGGAGGCATTGTTTTCCACGCTGTTCATTCTTTAAATACATCCTTAACAAGATAGTCTGGATGAAAGTCCCAGTGCCTCCACTTTGAAAACATGCAGAAATTAGCTAGAGACCCATAGAGAATTATCTCCAAACAGGCCTGGAAGTAGCTAGCCTAAATGGGTGTCACAGAGTTCATGAATTAATGTTCATGTACATTGCCTGTTATTCTTAAACTGCATCTCAGAGGACTTTTCTGTTTCTGAAATGCTGTATGCTATATATTACTGCTTATCCTGAATGAAAATTTGATTCTCTAGAGTGGGTGTTTGATTCTCTAGTGGGGTGTTTAGGAGTGGGTGTCTGATGTCTTTAATTTACTTTGCGTCAAAAATAAGATGGATGGGTGGACAGAGAGATGGATAAATAGATTGATAGTCTCCGAGTAAATACAACAAAATGTTAATTGTTGAATCTCGGTGATGGATATATGATTGTATACAATGATTTCAGTTTCTTTGTATGAAAATTTGCAATAAAATTTTGGGGGAAAAGCCAAGCCAACTACTGTCTTCTATTCTCTCCCCCAACTTGGTTTTCTTTGCAACTAAATTCACCTTGGCATTCCAAGAAAACTTCAGTGGCAATTCATATCAAAATATAGATGGATGACAACATTTAAAAAGCTTGTTTAGTCAGAGTAGTTCACGTTTAGCTGTTTTAAGCATAATGGGGTTCTTCTTAAGATTGGAGATTTGGAGAATAAGGGTCCCACTTTTTTTTTTTAAAGATTTTATTTATTTATTCGACAGAGACAGAGACAGCCAGCGAGAGAGGGAACACAGCAGGGGGAGTGGGAGAGGAAGAAGCAGGCTCCTAGCGGAGGAGCCTGATGTGGGGCTCGATCCCAGAACGCCGGGATCATTCCCTGAGCCGAAGGCAGACGCCTAACTGCTGTGCCACCCAGGCGCCCCGAGGGTCCCACTTTTAAAAGGAAGTCATTGTTCTGCATGCTGGCATTTTAGGTATACAGCCTTATTATAAAGCACGCTTTGTGCAGGAAGAGTATTTTTAGGTAAAGGAGGCAGACCTGTCCCACTTGGGATATCCTTCTTGGTGAGCTGCCCTAAACTTTTACTACATTTTTGAAGTTTTAGGTTGCAGTTTTCTTCAAATTTATGTCCAGACTTTTTTTTTTTTACACAGATGCCATATTTGTGTCTGTTACAATTCTGATTTTTAGAATTTGGGGCAGGGCATAGGATTTTGGCTTACTGGCAATAGCAATTGTAGCTGGAATTAGGACACAAAACTTAGTGACAGGAAATGTTACGGCTGCTTAAAAATGAGGCTAAAGGAGGAGACAAACCATGTAATTATAAAAGGTGGGGTTATTCTGATTATAGTTTTTTTGTTCAGTTGATAAGTACAAGTAAATGTAACCTGTACCCTGTGGAATTTTCTTGTTTTATATGGAATACTATTACATATAAACAGTGAAATTTCTAACCTAGAAAGTATGTATGAAATGGCAGCTGTGACTGGTGACTAGTATGCTATTACGTAATCTTAAAATGAACTGTTTCAGTGATTGTTTCTAAATGTTAAACTAAGCATTTACATTAGACAATTGACAGGATTTTCCTCAAGTAGAGGGATTAAGTTTTGGAAGTCCTCAAAAAGTACTTGTTTTTTATATAAATTGCTTCAGATGTTTACTTTCTCATCAAAACTGCTTTTCACTTCTTTTTCAGGTCTTTTTTTTTAGGTTACATCAAGGATCAGCTTTTCTAAAAAAATTATTGTTTGGCATAAATGAAAAATATGTACGGTTTATAGAATTACCAGAAAGCTTAATATCCATGTAATCACTGCCTAGGACAAGAACTAGAACTTGGCTGTTGTTGTAAAAACCTTCTTTGTACCCTCCCAGTTACTACATCATTCCTTGCAAAGTTGATCCTTGTACTGTATGGTTATCATTCACTTGTTTTTCTTAATGGTTTAACACCCTGAGCTTTGCAAAAGATAAGTTTTCAGTTAGTCAAGCAGGACATCTGATATAATGCAGTGGTTTTTAACCCTATTGGACAGGAGATCCCATTTTTATATTTTATATTGTTTAATGCCCATTTTACCATTCAAAATGAAATTCATATATAACATTGCCTACCAGCATACAAATTTAAAATTTTAATATAATGTCCTAATTATAACATAAAGGAGAAGTAAAAAGGAAATTTATAATGAAATAAGCATTTCAGTGTAAATGTTTGGGCATGACTTTAACAAGAGGGGATGAAGTAGCCAGATACTTGTAACCTTCCTAATAACAAATAAGTTTGGATTTAGGTGAACACAACATTTATCTGAATAGGGCTGACTGGTTTTCTTTAACATTTTGAAATAAGAGCAAAATAAGAAAATTTATGCGTATGGGTAGAATTGTGTGTGTCACCTACAAATGTCTGCTGATATAAGTATGTTGTGATTCAAGTATCATGAGTAGCATTGCTTTGGTAGGATAATTTTCTGTAATGGTAAACTTAACCTTTTCAAGTTTTGGAGGAAAGAGAACAGATTTTTTCTTTTCTACACAATAGATAATATTTCTGGAAAAGAGATTTTTACCAGTATGAAATTTCTGGGAGTGGTATTTGAAAATTCCATACGATGAAGGCGTGATACTTTTTTGTATGGGACTGCCCAGGCATTGCATTGTGTCTAATATCCTGTTCATCCCCCCCCTCCCCGCCCCGCCCATAGCATCACTCACTCAGTCCTGTCAGACAGAAATACCTGTGAGGGGTATCACCCTTGGATTTAGGATTTGGTTGTGGTGCTTTCAATAAATTATATAACTTTTCCTCTATTTTTGAGGGTCTGTAAAGGTAGATTTCACCAGGTCTTTTTAACGTGGAGGGTTCAGGGATCTATGATATGGTAGCTTTTTTTCCCCTTGGTTGGAAATTTCTTTATTACTTATTCTTATTAAGCACCAGCTTAATAGTGCAGAAAATTTCAGATCACCCCTTGACAACCCGTTCTTCCCTTTCCCACCCAAATTCCTTTTTTTTTTTTTTTGAAGATTTTATTTATTTATTTGACAGAGACAGTGAGAGAGGGAACACAAGCAAGGGGAGTGTGAGAGGGAGAAGCAGGCTTCCCGCGGAGCAGGGAGCCCCATGCGGGGCTTGATCCCAGGACTCTGGGATCATGACCTGAGCCAAAGCAGACACTTAGGCGCCCCTCCCACCCAAATTATTGATAAAGAGCTCTTAAAGGCACATTCTCTTCTCCCTTCTGTATAAAACTTGATCAGATAAAAGCAAAGAACTGTGTACATTTTGCTGTAAAATGCTGCCCATGGTTGTGGAAACAGTGTTTGCCCAGGCTTCTTCTGTTGTGCAGGTCCTGAAAGACTCTTGTTTATGAATTGTCTCTTCACAAAGCCTGCATTTCCCCCTCCCCCCACCTACCCTAATCTGTCTATCTCACCCTTACCCCCTCCTCCCCAAATTCCATGTAAATTTTTTGTGAATATTTGTGTCATTTTGGGCTGTAGTATATAGCTTTCATCAGATTCTCAAAGGGTTCTGTGACCCACAAAAGTGGATCAGATGTTTTTGTCCATGACTTCTTAGAACAATTAAATCTGGTTATTCTTATGCTAATGTTCATCAGTACTTGCTGAGTTTCCATTTTAACCTGGAAAACGGGCTCAGACTCTGTCCCCTGGGAGAGCAGCTCTTACTGAGATGCTCAGGTAGAGGGACACAATGGAACAGAAAAATTCAAAATCAGTGTTACGTGGGATTATTCATTTGTTAGGTGGGTATTTTCACATAGTACTGATAAGGTTGATACATTCATTTAACAACTTGTTTCAAATTGGTGGGATTTTTCTTTAGACATATTATCTTCATCTTTAGATAGTTTGCATTTTTGTTTTACAACCACAATCTATTATTAAAGATTTCTAAGCATTATACATTTTAAGTACTCTTTCAGAATTCATATGTTGATGAAAATTGACATATAGTCATTTTCTGAATCACTTTTAAAAGTCTGTTATTTTACCTTATTTTGGAAAATTGGTATTTTCCTCTAAAATTGAGGTGATTTAAAAAATTGAATTAAAAGAAATCTTACATAAGTATGTTATAAAAAATAGGATTGTTCAAAATTAAAGTTTTGTGAAAGGTTTCTTTTGTCATGTTACTAAGAAATTGTTTTTTTAATCCATGATTGCTAATGTTAGAGTTCTATTTGAAATAGTCCTGTAAAAATTTATACATTCTCAAATAAATATCTGTAGTAATTTATGAATTTTGAGAAAGTTAAGAAATGAAATGTTATATCTTTTAAGACTCCTAGTGTCATCAGTAGTTTAAAATGTGTCTGTAGTCAATGATAATTGTGGGTTCAAGTGCAAAATGGACAGATTGCAATATTACTCTTTACCTCTCTTACGCTAGTGTATGGTGGAGTTGTTAATTAGCTGCTTGTTGAAAAATGTAAGCATTTGGGATTGAAGAAATAAAGGGGGTAAAATAATATGCAAATTGAGGGATTAATGTTACCATATAATTAAAGCAAGCTGTTCAAAAGATCATACTTTGTATATATACTTTAAACAAAACACATGCATACCTGTTGATGTAAATAGCTATTTTTCATTAATTTTTTTTCGTAGCTGTTTCTCTCCCTTTATGTTTTCTACTAATGTTTTCTTATTTCTGTCTTCTCCCTCTTAAGAGTTCCAAATCTTTGTTAGAAAATGTTCTACAACTTAAATTTTAAGTGTAAGGTAAGATCATTTCACTCCTTAGGGCTTGAAATAAGTACCTTTTATGGCCTTAACTTGAAGTCTGTTTTCCTCTTGTTACATTAGGTAGATCTGTTTTCATCTCCTGCACTCTTCCTAATGCCTCTTTTCATTTGACTATTTGTTGTTCCCCTTCAAATCTTTGTCTTAGATGGTTTTCCAATATTCAACTAAATGGGAAACTATCTGCTGGAGTTGAAGAATTTTCTCATTCTGGGCTCCATACTATAAGGTTGCTTATAGATATGCTTATTTTTGTTTATTTAAATAAAGATAGTCTCTATAATAGTTTTCTCTGATTTCACTGTTTCTGCTTTTTAAAAAATATAACTTAAAACTGATTGCTTTGAAAGCCATTTAAAATTGGTTTTGGGTTAGTTAGGAATGTGCAGTTACTGCTTCTTCTTGGGACATACTTTTAAGTTTATCTTTTGTGCCCAATGTAAAAGGTATTCATTTTTTGGTCTAATTTAATTTACATAATGTCTTACAGGCTTTTCTTCAGCCAAGATAAAAAATGTCTATAATCTTTCTTTTACCCTCTTTTTAAAAAAATGAGGTTATACTAGTTTAGGACTAACTTAACTCAGGTAGGAGTGGATTACCTTTCTGTGTTCTTTGTCTTGGAATCTCATGTTTGGGTATATCACCAAAGCTTTAGAAACTTTGTATCTAGAGCATTTGACCTAGTGCTCATAATAAACACTTAACAGATATTTGAGGAAATGAACGAATGAGTAAATGAATCAAACCTAATTGAGAAGTGAAGCAGGAGCACTATTGTCATTGGATGTAGTATCTTCAGATGCAGGGATTTTTGCAGTTTGCCTGGTAAAATGGATTTGAAGACCTGCACTGGTTTGCAGACCACTGGAAAAACCATCTTTTCAATAATGTGGTTTAAGAGCACACTATAAGAATATAATTGTGGGCTTATTTCATAAATGAAAACTTTGGAAATACTTTTTATTTGATAGAAATAATACATGTTCATATAGACATTTTGTAAAATATAGTAAGGAATGAAAAAGTTATTTGTAAGTCCACCACCTAGAAAAAAGTACTGTTAGTTTTTTGATATAGTTAGGTGCACAGACTTCAACATATACTTTAAAATTGATTACATTCGGTTTGACTTCTGCTTTATATATGTGAATCCAATGAATGTTTTTTTCTGTTTTTGTTTTTTAAACCTTACAGGCCCCTTCACAGATGTAGTCACTACAAATCTTAAGTTGCGAAATCCATCTGATAGAAAAGTCTGTTTCAAAGTGAAGACTACAGCACCTCGTCGGTACTGTGTGAGGCCAAACAGTGGAATTATTGACCCGGGATTGACTGTGACTGTTTCAGGTAGCAAATCATGTTCTGAATTTGAGCAGTATTGAATTCTGACGTTTTTATGGTTATGTTGAATTTGGTTTTAATTAACCGGGTTTCATCTGGAGGGAGGGAGATAGTTTTTAAGTTATTCTGGCTTGCCTTTAGTCATGTCCTTCTGTTATCTCTTACTATATGCCAACTGTTGCAGAACATTTCTCACCCTTATCTTGTGGATGAGGGTGTCTGTGGTCAATTTATAAGCAGTAATTGTCATTTTAAAATTTTTACATATCCTTTATTTCTGTTGCTCAGTATCACATTCTTTGCCCTTATTATTTTATCTTTGAACTATTACATCGTTTTTATGATTGATCATTCTTTTCAGATCTCTAGCTATTGTCACATGTTGCATGCAGCTATACAAGTATTATTCTAAGTCTTGCTTAAAAATGTACAGTGCCTCTTTTTGCTGATTGTATCGAATTAGATGAATGTTTCTACCTTTCATTATAAATGCCAAAGTTTAATTTTTTGGCTCTCTTTTGTGTTTACTTGTCGTCCAAGGAATATGCTTGGTTCCCTCCACACATGGATTGCTTACTCCTGCTGTGGAGTCTGTGCCGTTGCCATAGTTAATGCTCTGTAAACTTCCTTTCTCCTGTCTTCCCAGAACAGTACTCCTTAACAATATTATCTGACATAGTTGAGAAATAGGAAGCAAGTATGAGAACGTATCTTAATTATAGGAGAACCTCTTAGGCTTCACACAGAGACCATTTACTCTTACTTTCTAGCAGTAGTTCTCACCTCCCACTCACTGTATGTCATGATAATTGGTGGAGCGGAAACACACATGGACCTCTCTCAGCTCAGAATCTCTAGGGGCATGGCCCAGCCATGTATATGTTTAAAAAAAAAAAAAATGCCCAGGTGATCCCGATAAGTATTCCTAAGATACTAATTCTGTGTCGTTTTCCTGGTTTTTAAATCCACAGCAGATTAAAAACACCAAATTACACAAAGAGTGAGAGCCTACAGCAAGCCCACGTAGAGTACTTAGAATAGAGCTTGACTGCAAAGGTAGCGAGGGACTTACTGTAGAGTTCTCTGCAACACTGAATCGTCTAGCCAAAAACGC
Source organism: Ursus arctos (assembly GCF_023065955.2). Taxonomy (NCBI): domain Eukaryota; kingdom Metazoa; phylum Chordata; class Mammalia; order Carnivora; family Ursidae; genus Ursus; species Ursus arctos. The sequence goes on from NW_026622841.1 coordinate 56,521,760, forward strand.
AGAGCTAGTAGGCCCTAGAAGAGATGTTTTTAGTGAGTCTTGTGATATGGTGGCCCGGGAGGAATGTGTTTGTGTTTGTCCAAGTTCATGGGAAAGATAGATAGGAAAGAAGATAAAGCAATGATACACACATTCTGGAAGTTGCTCTCTAAATCTTTAAGCCTTTTAGCTAAATTGGAAGAAAATAGAATTATTTCTATCCATGTGGTTAAAAACATTTTTGGTGCATCTAGTTTTATCTTTAGGAATCTGTAGAACTATTCAGAATGACTGTTTCTTGGAGGCTTCTAAATTGCTGAAGTTTTATTGTATTATTATTTCTTAAGAAAAGTTTGAGTTGCACAGGTTCACTTACATGTGGGTTTTTTTTGATAAAGACAGTATAGTACTGTCAGTGTATTTTCTCTTATGATGTTTTAGATTTATTTTCATTTTTTTTATTTTTTAAAGAGTTTATTTATTTGAGAGAGAGAGAGAGACCAAGCAGGGCTGGGAGAGGGGCAGAGAGAGCGGGAAAAGCAGACTCCCCACTGAGCAGGGAACTCGAAGTGAGGCTCGATCTTAGGACCCTGGGATCATGACCTGAGCTGAAGGCAGACGCTTAACTGATTGAGCCACCCGGGTGCCTTTCTCTCTTTATCTCTCTCTTTCTTATTTTTTTTTAAGATTTATTTATTTGAAAGAGAGTGCCTGAGCAGGGGAGGGAGAGAATCTCAAGCAGACTCCCCACTGAATGCAGAGCCTGATGCCAGACTTGATCTCAAGACCCTGAGATCGTGACCTGAGCCGAAACCAAGATGCTCAACCAACTGAGCCACCCAGGCACCTTTCTCTTATGATTTTTTTTTTTTTTTAAGATTTTTTTATTTGAGAGAGCGTGCTTGTGAGCAGGGAGAGGGGCAGAGGGAGAGAAGCAGACTCCCTGCAGTCCGACGCGGGGCTTGATCTCATGACCCTGAGATCACACCTGAGCCAAAATCAAGAGTTGGACAGCCAGCCTGGGTGGTGAGCCACCCAGGTGCCCATCTTATGATTTTCTTAATAACATTTTCTTTTCTCTAGCTTACTTTATTGTAAGAATATAGTACATAATACATACAGCATAGAACATCTGTGTTAATCCATGGTTTATGTTATTGGTAAGGCTTCTGCTCAGCAGTAGGCTATTAGTACTTAAGTTTTTAGGGAACCAAAAGTTATGTATGGATTTTCAACTGCATGGGGGGTTGGCACCCCCAGTCCCTTTGTTGTTCAGGCGTCAGTCTGTACTTTTCAAAACACTTTGTCTCCCGTAAACTCCTTTTGTTGAACATCTGACATATTAAAAACTACAGACACACCTGTTTACGTAGCACACCCTCAGATTCTTCTCCAATTAGAATTTAGCTCTTCAGTTTTTAGTGTATTGCCTTTCCTTATAAGGAGCCACTCAAAGTGTGCTTCCTTCTCTAGCAGCTTTTCCTTGATGGACTACTCTGTCCTGCATACTCATTTCTTTTTTCCTTTCTCTCTTTAGCACTTAGTTTTGTGAGTTCTTTCAGTTTGACAAATTTATATATTTTTTTAAGATTTTTTATTTTTATTTTATGGTCTGTAATAACTTAGAATGTAACTGTCATAAAGTCACAACCATGTTTTAAGTTTTCTTTTTATTCAGTCTCTACTGATAAGCCTACAGTGATTGCTCAGTGAAGGGCATTAATGGACATTTACTGAGCTTTATGTGGATTTTGAGTCATTTATCCTTTGCATTTTTTTCTGCTATGTATTTGCCCCTTTAAAAACTTTTTTAGCCGTGATGGGAGTTAATGGACATCTCAGATACACCTTAGAAATATGATTTTCTTATGTAATTGGTATTTCTCACATTTGCTTAATTGCACCTGTCTTTTTGAAAGTGTTGTACATATATAAAAGATATATCTTAGAAATAATTTACATGTTAGCAGGGGAATAATTTATACAATAGCATATACATATTTTGTGTAACTGTAGATTTGTTCTTACAGTCTTTGTAATATAAATTGAATAAAAGTTTCTCATCACCTCTAATTATAAGGAACCCCTAAAAATCCTCTTAAAGGCCACTGAAAATCTTGAGTGCTTTGAAAAATTTGAATATAATTATTAGGATGCTAGAAAATTTCTGCAAATGATGAGAGTATACCTTTTCCTTGTATACCTTGTTTTCTTAGAATCAGATTTAAACAAATTGATAAACTTCTTGAATAGGTGTTTATTTGAATATTTTTTGAAAAATTAGTTTTATTAGAACACTAAAATATGGTAGTGAGTTTTGAAGTTAACTTTAAAATTCTCCTTTATGTATCCCAGCTGTCTAATAAGATATCACTAAATACCAAATGAAGTCTTATATATTTATAACTGGTTGTAATAGACAGTTTACTAGATTTTAATCTGAGTTTATAGGTGTTGTAATAGTTAATGTTGGTAACATTTTGAAAATTTGGCCAAACTTAAATTTAGAGGGGATAATCATAGATTAATATTCATTTTTTAAGTAGCTGTATATTTTGTGGGTTGTTAAAATAGTTGGAAACCATAAAGTTGATTCTGGATCCTAAATGTAAATAATCCAGTATTAGGTTTCTTTCTTTCTTTTTTCTTTTCTTTTTTTTTTTTAAGATTTTACTTATTTGACAGAGAGCAAGAGAGGGAACACAAGCAGGGGGGAGTGGTAGAGGAAGAAGCAGGCTCCCAGTGGAGGAGCCTGATGGGGGGCTCAATCCTAGAACGCCGGGATCACGTCCTGAGCCAAAGGCAGACGCTTAACGACTGAGCCACCCAGACGCCCCTAGTATTAGGTTTCTTGAACCCTTCCTGGTTTTCTTTGAATTTGCATATTAGTGAATAAAATAGGAATAATAAGCAAGCAGGTGCAGAAGACACAAAGTAATGTGTCCTTTCTTCTTATTTAGTAATGTTACAGCCTTTTGACTATGACCCCAATGAGAAGAGTAAACACAAGTTTATGGTACAGACAATTTTTGCTCCACCAAACACTTCAGATATGGAAGCTGTGGTAAGTATAGAAGTGGAATAGAATTTATTTTGCGAGATGTTGTTTAAACCGTGGGTTTTGTATAGTTTTTATTTGAGAAAGATAATTTTTAATTTAAAAAATATGTAAATCTGTTAATTACAGGTAATCCTGACTTCAAGAATGAAAGAATTTTGAAATAGTATTTCTTAGAAACAGTTTAGAAATGCTACTATTAGGAAGAAAGTCCTTCAATCTCTAGAGATGTCAATGTGATTTTAACAGATGGTGATAGTAGGTTTCTTGAGGATTATATACAAAGTTCTGTGGTATTGCCAGATAACAGTGGCAGCGTGATCAGTACGGAGTGCTGCACTGAGTCCTGGCTGAGCCACAGACTCCGCTCCCGCTCCAAACAGCTATAGTATCCCCTGAGGTAAAACCTGTTACTTGTCCCGTGAGGTGTGAAACCTATTTGTCACAATCATACTTTCTCTGTCTCATGTTGGTTTTGTTTGTTTTTAGTGGAAAGAGGCAAAACCTGATGAATTAATGGATTCTAAATTGAGATGTGTATTTGAAATGCCCAATGAAAATGATAAATTGGTAAGTAGGAAAATGTGAGAAGATGGAAGCTATTAAGTTCTCATATACTTTGAGATTAATTAATTTTGCTTCTGTTTTTGGCCATTTTGGGTTGTGTGATGATGCTGTTCCACATTTTAATACTTAGTGCTTATTTAGGTTTAGAAAAAAAAACCTTGATATGCTTTTTTCATTTTAGAACATTTTGTCCACTCAAGAAGGAAAATACTTCTAGAACTACAATCTTCATGAGGGAGAAGAATCATTACTTCTCCTATTGCCACTTTTAAATCAAGTTCTTTAGAATGAGACACACATCTGCATAAATATAATTAAGTAATAGACATAAACCACCTTTTGACAACTGTATACTAGCAGCCTGGGGATAAAAGATTTAATTTACATGGACATGCAGTTTATTCTAAGTTTGACTATTCCCAGGTATTTTGTTCACTGTTGATTTTGGTCAGAATCCATCTGATTTTATTTCTTAGTAAATAATTTTTATGTTGCTTTTTGATTAGTGTGAGTAAAATACAATTTGGAGGACAGAGGAATATATGTGTATAGCTTAGAAAGTTGTCTGTGAATGTATAGAATGAGTTGTCACTTTCCCTGTATTCTTCTGAAATGCAGATTTTAATCTTTTTCTATGGTTTGTTGGAGGGACTTGGAAAGGCTAAGTAGGTTTTTTCTTTTGGTGACTTCATATGTAAAATACAGGTAAATAGAAATGGTGAGTACAGTTAGGTTACAGTCTGACATGACTTTTGTCTTAATCTGGAAGTCATTTGCCCTATTGAAAAGGAAATTTGCAGATTAGATAAGTACTTGGACTCAATTATTGTGTTACTTTCTTAGGATAAGCTGAAATGAAAGAGTCCCTGAGTGGTAATTATTTATTGTGTCTTTATTGCCCTTTTAAAGGGATGTTGAGATATTTGCCAAAAATAAAAAAATGTGAACACATATATTCTTACTGGAAAGTGAGGGTTCACTGGCATGTTGATGGTTCCCATTTGGAGTTTACTTTCTCTTTTGCCTATGCTGCCAGAAAGCTAACAGCTTGCATAACTCTTATTGTTGGAACTGAGAAAAAAGTGTAATTGCATGTTGTCTCGGTCGACTATATTTTTATTTTTTTCCAGTTTTATTGAGATATAGTTGACATACAGCACTGTATTAAGTTCAAGGTGTATAACGTAATGGTTTAACATACATATATTGTAAAATGATTACCGTAAGTTTAGTTAACATCCATTATGCCATTTAGCTACAAAAAAAGGAAAAAAATGTTTTTCTCCTTGTGCCGAGAACTCTTAAAATTTACTGTCTTAACTTTCAAATACACCATACATCTGTGTTAGGTATAGTCATCATGTTGTACATTATATCCCCAGGACTTAATTTGCATCATAATTGGAAGTATTATACCTTTTGACCACCTTTAACCAGTTCCCGCATGTTCTTCCCTTTGCGTCTGGTAACCACAAATCTGATCTCTTTTTCCATAGGTTTGTTTTTAATTTTTTGTTTTTTAGATTACACATATACGTGAGATCATGCAGTATTTGTCATTCTTTGACTTACTTCACTTAGCATAGTGTGCCCTTGGTGTCCATCCATACTGTCACACAAGGCAGGATTTCCTTCTTTTTGGTGGCTGAGTAATACTCCATCTTCTTTGTGTGTGTGTGTGTGTGTGTGTGTGTGTGTGTGTGTGTCTATATATATATATATATATATATATATATATATATATATATAGACACACCACAACTTCTGTATTCATTTGTTGGTCAGTGGCCACTTAGGCTGTTTCCACGTCTTGATTATTGTAAACAGTGCTGCAGCAAACATGGGGATGCAGGTATCTCTTTGATGTAGTGTTTTCATTTTCTTCGGATATATTCCCTGAAGTAAAATTGAGTGGAAACACATCTGGATATTTTCTCACTTAGTGTTATGTCATCTTTTATAGTTCTTTAGTAAACATGGAGCTGTGACTGTCTTTCATCTGGACTTCTGTTATACTCTGTATAGCAGACAATTTGAGATTATAGTCTGCAAAGGGCTTACCCAAGTATTTGATATTGTTGATTCAGAGTAAAAAACCAAACCAGAAGTTGATGAAAATGATATGGCTACCATAGTTGCACCTAGCCATTTTTACCATAGAGGAGAGTAGCAGGTATACCTTCACGTAGGTATGGCACATAGTAATCCAAGAAAGCGGTTTTGGGTCTGCTAAAGGGCCTGAATAAATACTGAATGTAGTTGCTGGAGTTCCATACCATGGAGCATGAACAGAAATAGTTTGGCCCTCGAACCTTTTCAGAGCAGGTATCATTAATAATCCAGAGTCCGTTCAGTATAATTTCAGAGTACTCCAGAGACTGATTCTGAGCCTAGATGAACTAGCTACAGAATATATTTCTGCTAATTGAACTACTTGGGATTGTGGTATAGTTACTGCCTTATTAAATGGGAAGGAATAAAGATCATTTTTTAAAACATTTTCTTTGGAAGAACTTTAAACACTTAGAGTAAGTACTGTGAACCCCTGTGAACCCATGACTGGCTTTAACGATGACCAGTTTATGGTTAATCTTATTTCATCTACCCCCCCCTTTTCGTCTCACATATTGTTTTAAGGCAGATCCAGATGTAATATAATTTTATTTGGAATTGTTTTGGTATGTATGACTCAAAGATAAGAACTTTGAAAAAAGGAGAAAAGAATTTAATGACAATACTATCATTACGCTTTTTATTTTTTAATTTAATTTTATTTATATTCAGTTAACATACAGTGTATTAGTTTCAGAGATTCATCAGTTGTATATAACACCCAGTGCTCATTCCATCATGTGCCCTTTTTCATGCCCATTACCCAGTTACCCCATCTCTTCACCCTTCTCCCCTGTAGTTTGTTTCCTGTGGTTAAGAGTCTCTTTTCGTTTGTCTCCTCCCTCTCTGATTTCATCTTATTTTATTTTTCCCTTCCTCCCTCTATGCTCCTCTGTTTTGTTTCTTAAATTCCACAAGATGGGTGAGATTATATGATAATTATCTTTCTCTGATTGACTGATTTCGCTTAGCATATTACCCTCTAGTTCCATTCATGTCATTGCAAATGGCAAGATTTAATTACTTTTGAGTAATATTCCATTGTATATATATAACACATCATCTTTGTCCATTCATTCGATACACATCTGGGCTCTTTTGATAGTTTGGCTGTTGTGGACATTGCTGCTACAAACATTGGGGTGCAGGTGCCCCTTTGAATCACTAGGTTGGTATCCTTTAGATAAATACCTAGTAGTGCAGTTGCTGGGTTGTAGGGTAGCTCTGTTTTCAACTTTTTGAGGAACCTCCATACTGTTTTCCAGAATGGCTATACCAGCTTGCATTCCCACCAACAGTGTAGGAGGGTTCCCCTTTCTCCACTTCCTTGCCAACAAGCCTTTAAAAGCTTGTAATATCATTAATATCAAACTATTCAGACAGACTCAAATTTGTCTCCAAATGTCATTCAAAATTTTTTTGCAATTTGTTTGGATTGAGATCAGAATAAAGTCCACGTACAGCTTATTGGATGATATGTTTTCTGAATCTCTTAATCCGTAGATTGCCTCTGTTTTTCTCTTGCAAATTTTATTAAAGAAGCTGGCTTTGTCCTATAGGCTTTTCCCTATAGAGTAGGTTTTGCTGATTACATTGTTGTGGTGTCATTTAACCTGTCTTGTTTTGGCATATTCTAAAATTGGATCTAGAGGTTTGATTAGGTGTTGATTTATTTTCATGGGGATGGGGGGAGAGGTAAGACCGCTTTGTAGGTGGTGATATATTCTCTCAATATATAATGTTGGTTTTTTTTTTTTTTTTGTGAAGTTAGTGATCATTCGTGTGCGATGTGTGAATGAGTGACTCTCAACAAGGGGTAATTTTGCCCTTGAGGGTACATTCGTCAATGTCTGGGGACATTTTTGGTTGTGACAACTAGGAGGGAGGGGTCCTAAAGGCATCTAATTGGTGAAGGCCAGGGCTACTGCTCAGCACTGGCAGTGTGTAAGACAATCCTCACAACAAAGAATTATCTGGCCCAAAACATCCGTACGGCCAAAATTGAGAAACTATAGTTTAGATTCATTAATTTATTTAGGGTTGCATAATGTTATTTTGTCATTCCAACTTCATTTTATTAGTTATAATATTTGTGTAGAGAGAAATTAGGCTCATGTTAACCACCCCATCCCACTCTCATTCCTGCTTCCAGGTCCTCCTCACCCATCTTGCCTCAAAAAAGAAGTAGATAGGTATTTAATTTAATTACATTAGGTAAGTGTATCTTACCTGTTGGAGGATCTGGATCTTCTTAGGTATGCGGTCAGTGTTTAGGCATTTACATGTTCTTAAGAATAGTGGAAAAAGATTGTTACTATTTTGTTGATCTCTTTTAAGTTTTTAGGACCTTGATACTGAATATATAAACAAATGATTGAAGTTATGTGGTTGTCTTTTAGGGTAAAAAAGATACCAGGTCTAGAAGTATAGTGGTTGAGTTCTTGTTTTTAAAATTTTTATAATTAAAAAAAAAACTTTTTTTTTTTTTTTGGCAAAACAATTCTAACTTATTTTGAACCATCGTTAGAGTGGGCATCTTTTTGGGAAGTAATTCTTTGATTCTTATCATAGATGGAGTGACCTAGGATTCCAGGAACCCTCCCCCCCCTTTTTTAAAATGGAGGTACCATTAATAATTATTCTAGTACAGCAAGCATTAACTAATACTGTTCTTAAGCATACTAAAATTTGTGGTCACCCTAGTCCTAGGGAATAGTAGGTCTTTGGATATATTTCGTAAATTAATGGCCCATAGAGTCTTCAGTTGAGTCGTATCCAGTGCTAGTAACAAGTGCCATTCAGCATGTTCCCTGGGTTGTTGATAGCTGGAGGGGGATAACACTAAAGTGTTGACTGCTTTATTTTTGCAAAGTTGGGTTCTTGGAATTACTAGCTCTTTTCAGTTATTTTCAACTCTGTCTTATGAGATCTAATGTCTATTTAGTGGTAGTGTTTTTTTTTTTTCAGGGTTGAATGTGGTTTTAATTAACTTGTTATTTTATGGTGTTTTATCACCTATTTAATTCTTTGTGTTCAATTAAAAAATTTTTTGGTTTATTTTGAGGCCTCCAATTCTACTTGAAATTTTCCAGATTTCTTAAATGTATTGCATTTCATTTATGCCCTCCATCCTAGCTTGTGTTAATGACATATTTTCTAGGAAAAAAATATCAATTTATCTTAAGACTGATGGGTTGTCAAGAACAAGGAATTTCAGTGGTCCTATGTATACAAAGACTTTTTATGATTAAATATACATTGTTTTGTGTTGAGCCAAGGAACAGATTGGGGACAGTGCATTATTAAGTGAGATGGAGTTCTCATAGTTGTATACATTGACCTGAATATCACTAAGTATTATTTCAAAGTGTGTATCAACATTTTGCTATCCTATTATTTTCACCTGTATTAAAGGAATTTGAGAAGATAGGAAGAGAACTGTGGAGATACTGATATAGTAGAATGTTATATGCATCTTTAAGTTTGTTTTTTGGTCCTGGGAGAGAGGTGTGTATGTGCATGTGTGTGTTTGGGGGTGGGTGTTGTCGAGTACAGCAGAGTTTTATAAAATATTGTATTTTTTGAACCTTGAGGAAAAAATTCATTTAACTTAAAATTGTTCAGGTTGAGGATTACCAAAGATAAGAAAATATGAAGTGCTTATTTTTCAGATATTGACAGGCATTGATTAACAACAGAAATTAAGAGCTGCAGAATTAGAAGGTGTTTATTTTAGGACAACATGGGGCGAGCATAAATTTAATAAGATTTATACATTTAATTAGCATAATGCAAAATTGATCATAACTGATTTTGTTTGGGAAATAATATAAAAAGCTACAGAAACTTTTGTACTTTTTGCTTGACCATAGTTATTATTAGTGTTATATATAATACATTTTTATAGAATAAAATGTGAATGTCTTAGAGCCTAATGATTTCTGTGTTAGTCATTCCCAGTACCATGCAGGAGAAATCAGTTTGATGTGAATCTGAGAATATGTTTCCCATGCCACCTCAGGGTATAACTGCACCAGGGACTGCTCCGGCTGTCACTTCAATGAGCAGCATCAACAACACAGTTCCAACAACTGGCAGTTATAATACGAAGAATGACCCCAGGGGACTCAATGTGTTCAAACAGGAGAAGCAGAAGGTTTGTTTTAGGGAGCTAACAGCCATAGGAGTTTACTAGTGTTACTGGTTACGTTAATGTAGTTACCTAGCACGTACATGGTATTATGAGTGTATTATATGAAATAGATAGAATCGAAATTTTCAGCTTTGTTTTAAAATACAGTAGAACCATAAATCACTTAAAAATCATGCACAGAAACTATTCTCTGTTCTAAAAAAGCAAATTGAGCACTTAATAAAATCTCAGTAGTGAGCAGAACAAATCTAAGTGTGAACATTGTTATGAAGTCGGTATAATTTTTTCTGTCATTGAGATTTTGGGAGCATTCTCTAAAAAAGGAGTTAGGAGCTTATTTGAATAGACTAGCAGGTATAGCAGTAAAGGTAGGAGCTGGCAAACATTGATCTCCAGGCAAGTATTTGTTCATATATATTAAAAAAGAAATGAAGTTATTATTTTATGTTCTGTTATCAAACACAAATAATGGTAACCCTTCTTTAACTGTCACTATTAGTTATTTACAGTGCCCCAGGGTAGGAGAATATGTGGTTAAAGCCTAAAGATCTTAGGTCATAGTTGAACTTGAGTGTGTGTGTGTGTGTACGCGTGTGTGTACGTACGTACGTACCTGTGTACTTCACATTTACTCAAGTAAGATGACAGGATGTCAGCAAGATAATGGTGACTTCTGGGTGGTGTAATGGTTGCTGTATGATTCCCTTTACCATTTTTTGCTTACTAGAAACTTCAGGAACCACACAGTTTGAACAGGTTGCTTATACTTTGATTTGGCTTTGCAGAGAATATGTGTATACTGAAGCTTAAATTTTGATCCTTTATCTAAATGTCTGATACTTTTTTGATTTTGTGATTTTAGTTTCTTGTTTCTGGGAATCGTGATTCTACAGAAACAGTAAATTGATTTTTTAGAGTAAAAATAAGTCTCCAGTAACCTTGTTTTTCAAATACTGTCTCTTCCCACGTTAAGGCCTTAATTATGCCTTTAACAATTTTATGCCATAGCCCTTAGTTTTAGTCTTAATTCCCTTTATAGACATTAAAAAAATTTTTTTGAAGGTTTTATTTTTAAGTAATCACCCAATGTGGAGCTTGAACTGACAACCCTAAGATCAAGAGTAGTACGCTCCACTGACTGAGCCAGCCAGGTGCCCCCTCTTTCAAATTCATTTACATCCTTTACTCATAATAGTCATAGGAGTGTAGCCTCATATTCATGGTTCTTTAGCTCAAGGCTTGTCCTTCTCAAGGCTTTATTGCAAAAACCTGTTTTGCCTTATATTTTGCCTTGCCCCTTCTGTTTCCAATCCTTTGCTCTGTTTTTCTAATTACCCCCCATAGGAATAATTTAGAATATTGGAATTGAAATTTATAAAGGTTGTTAAAAAGGAATACAGAAGTAAGTTCAATTCATGGATGGAAAGGGATTATTGCAGATAGGCTAAATAATATAAAATAGTGGAAAATGTACAAGATGTGGCATATTTTCTTGTCTTAATTGATATCACGGCCTTGACCTTCCTGTTTATTCTAGTTGCAGTATTAAATATAATGTTAATATAATGTTACTATTATCAGTTTCCTAAGAGTCACAGCCTGTTGAATCCCTCTAGTTTGCTTGTTTCATGGTTCTCAGAACAACCAGTCTCCTCTTTCTGGACCAATCTGAAGCAACTCTCGAGGAATGAGCTGTTTTTCTGGAGCCAAACCTCAGTAATCGAGCTCCTGAATGGAAGTATATATTTACAGTCACAGTAGCCTTAGTGTTCCCATCAGGCTCTTCAGATGGTTAATACATGAATGACTCAGCTCCCTGCCTAACTCCCCCCTTTTAACCCCCAGTTAAGTTAGGTTATGTATGCTTATACTTTAAATATACACAAATAAATTAGATTTCATTGCATCTGCTGTGTATGTTGACTGGTTTGTAGGGGGCCTAAATAGTACTTGACAGAAGTGTACTCCAAGTAACTTGTCTCATGTCTTAGTTGACTCACTGTTGAAATGTGTTTTTAAACTTCACTATCTTTTGCATTCTGTCCTTTATGTTTATGCTCCACAAATTGCTTATGACATTTCTTTTCCTTTTTGTTATAAAGAATATAACATTAAGAAAAATTTCAGTGAAAAAGAAAAATCTAATTCTGTTAACCATAAGAAGATATTCGTTGACATGGTATTTAAAATCCCATAGAGTGGGAAGCTACCCATCGAATGTTTAAAAAGAGTGAGATGTTTAAGTAATTTTACTTAGGCACAGAATAGAATATTTAATGATGTATCGTTTAAAATGATAATTAAAAGATGTACATATAAATGGATAAAGATAAAAAATGTTACAGTGTATGCTGATTTTATAACGTGCATATGAGAGAATATTGGAAGATAATACATAAATAATAGTTGGGTTGATGAGATTGGTAGTTTCCTCTCCCTCTGATAATTCTAAATTCTCTGGAATTTCAAGAATTTATTTAAAAATAAAAAGCCAGTTGTGAAGAGTTTGATGATTCCTCATTTTAATTTTTTTCTCTTCATTTGTTGGCCTCATGTATCTCCTCTTTTTTTTTTTTTTTAAAGATTTTATTTATTTATTTGACAGAGACATCCAGCGAGAGAGGGAACACAAGCAGGGGGAGTGGGAGAGGAAGAAGCAGGCTCCCAGTGGAGGAGCCTGATGTGGGGCTCGATCCCAGAACGCTGGGATCACTCCCTGAGCCGAAGGCAGACGCCCAACAACTGCGCCACCCAGGCGCCCCCTCCTCTTGATTTTTTAGTCAACTTTCTGGTTATGAGTATATGTTTTTTCCCAATTCTTAATCAGAACCTGAGGATTCCTTAGTTGCCATATTGTTGACTGTTGCTTTCATCTTTATAGAGGAAGGCAATGAGCTCTGCCCTCTTTTTCCAAATTTGGACTTGTTCTAGTTTGAAATTGGAGCACACTTGAAAAATCATTTTGAAATGAATTCTAATTATTAAGAAAAAGATTAAGAAAGAATATTGGTGGAGAACAAAATATATTTGAAACAGATTTTTACTAACAGAGCTGGAATTCGTCAGGACAGGGGAAGATAGGGTGAAGAACAAGAAAGCTAGCAGGAGGACAACTCAGAGAAATTGGAAGTAGTCTTCTTAAAAACCCTTCACAGCTAAGAAGCTTCTGAAGAAAAATGGAAAAATCTGAATGTTGATAGTAAAATATATAGTGGTGTACATTAGAACCTCATTATAACTATTAATTTTTACATGGGTATAGGCATAGTGATCAAATCACATTCCCTTCATAAGAGATATCAGTTTTGCCCCTTGAACTAACAGTTACTTACACTTAATATAAATTTGGGACCTGGGATGGTGTGGTAGATGTGTAACCTGTAATTAAATCTTATTGAGTATGTGGGATGACATAAAGTTGATTTTGGAAATGTTTTTGTTAGAAGTTTATATCTGAATAAAGCAGTTTTAAAAAAAACTAACATTAAATTTCTAGCAAGTAAAATTTTAGTTAAAGAGACGACTTGTACTAATACTGTTACAGTGTAGGTGATCGTGTAAATGACATTAAGGTAAAGGATGTTGAGGCACTTTGGACCACAGGCCGTGAGACATGTATTTAGGCACTGCTCTAGATATTTATCTATATTGGGTGAGTGTTGGTAAGAATTACAGCTTTAGGGCTCATAGTTTTAAAAGTATCTAGGTACTGCTGTGATTCCATATGGAATTTCATGAATTAAAGCAAATAGTGTTGGTAATGATTTGAAAGAATTATTTATGTTTGAGTTTAAGAACATGGAATTAACTCCCATACTTTCTCTCTCTCTCTTTTTAAAACCATGATATGTTTGTGTTCATTATCTCCCCTTCTAAGTTTATATCCTAGTTATTTTTTTCCATTAATAGAAGTTAGGTTTTCTTTTAAGTGTTTGTCTCAGGTAGTCTCATAATTTCATTGGAATTATTACTTTAATATCCCCCCTACCCCCACAGAATCTTATTTGAATTGCAGAATCAGAGCACTGAAAATGACCTTCATATTTGGATTTTGGTTGGCGTCAGTCATGCAGCATACTTTCATTGAATAACTACTCTTGGCCAAAGTGCTGGGTTTAGGGGTAAATGTAAAAAGAAATGACTCTTGCTCTCCCAGTCTTTGAAGTATTGTAGGAAAGAACGTCAAAAATACGTTATTATGGTATATGATAAGTGCTGTGGTAGAGGTAAGTGTGAAGGATTTGGGGAGTAGAGGAGGGAGTGGGCTGCTTATTTTGACTTCTCTTACTGCTGACCTTTATTGATTTAGTCCCACTAAAACTATTCACAGTTAACTGTAACCTTTGGTATTTTCAAAAAATTCTTATTAATGAAGTCATAACCTCAAAAATTTCCATTTAAATGATTTTTTGGAAAAGAAAGGTATGGAGTTTCAACTTGAATTTGTTTAAAATCTGTTAGGAGATTTGGTGAGTTAAAAAAGTGCCACTGTCTTTATAATACAGAATGATCTGGAACCTAGCAAAACCGTTCCACTGAATGCCTCTAAACAAGATGGACCCATGCCAAAACCACATAGTGTTTCACTCAACGATACTGAAACAAGGAAACTCATGGAAGAATGTAAAAGACTTCAGGGAGAAATGATGAAACTATCAGAAGAAAATCGACACCTGAGAGTAAGTTGTTTTTAAAAATAAGTTGATTTAAATGAAGGCATAAGATATGTGAATATTATTAGGACATGTTACCCACCAGTTTTTAAATTTATCCTTGGTCATTTCTTCTCATTTTCCCTGATTTGATTATGTCTTAGCCTTTGCTCCCCACTCTTGCCTCTGTAGTTTTACCAAGGCTTCTCATTGACTGCAAGTTCCTTTCCTAGTAGATGCCCTAGTTATCTGTGATCTGACCTATGGCATTGGCTAGCTTCCTCTCTTGTTTGTAACAGCCTTTACATTCTGTGCCCTAGTCATATGAATTGCCTGAAATGGTGCTGTCCCATATATAGTAGGGGAACATATGTGGCTGTTGAGTGAAATGTTGTTAGTTTGAAGTGAGATGTGTTGTGAGTATAAAACACTGATTGATTTCTTAGACTTAGTACAAAAAAACCTGTTTTTTTTATTATTACATATTGAAATAATATTTTGGTTATATTGGATTGAATTTTATTATTAAAATTAATTTTACCATTTTCTTTTTACCTTTTCAGTGTGCTATTAGAAACTTTAAAAGTACATAGGTGGCTCACATTTGAAGCTTATATTTATTTAGGACAGTGTTGGACTAGAGTATCCCGAGGAGGCCTCTCTATTAATGATCTTTTTTTTTTTTTTTTTTTTTTTTTTTGCTTTAGCTTGAATTCTTTTCTGACTGGATAGCCCTGAAATCCCATCCCTATCCTTACAAGCACATTATACATGCATGATTGTCTCTTGGTCCTTGGTTCTTGTCATCTTTTCAATATAAACTTTTCTAGGACTCTCTCCTGCCAGAAGAAAAGAAATATGGTTTTGGAATGCTATCTCCTTTATTTCCATGAAACCTCTATCCTGTTCATTGGAGGTCTTTCTCCCTCTAGTCGGTGGTAGTTCTTTGGGGGCAGGGACCTGTGCTCATTCATCTTTGCATTCATAGCACATGCATATAGTAGTCGTTCATATATTTGGATGAATAAATGGATGAATTGGTGAATGAGGACTAGTGGGTGTATTGATGATTTGCGTTTGACAAGTAATTATTTTAAATTATCTTTAAATTGCCATCAGAGAATACAAAAATGTATGTAAGTAAATAAGCTGAATTAAGGGACTTAATTTACATTTGATTCTTCCATCTGTTAAATGTATATCGGAACTACATACACTCTGAATCAAAGGCTCTGTATCTTGAATTGATCTGTGCTGAAATAATTGTCTATCTACTATTTCACGGTACCTCTCAGAAGCCCCCACCACCTCTTGGGAAAGTGGAAAGATTATCTTCATTTCACACCTATATCCACACACCATAGATTTTTAAGGATGCTGTTTTTTTTACCTTTACTTTATCTGCCATGACTTCCACGGCACAGTTCTGTTCTTTGATGAAAGATGGGCTCCTTAGCATGCTCATTACATTTGTTCAAAAAGCCATTGTTTGTCTCTTGGCAGGAGGGGAGAAGTGGAAATGGTAGGAATGATAGAAGTAGGGCAGGGCTGAAAAATAGGAAGAGTGTGAACAGGGAGAAAGGTGAGATTTGGGTGCTGGTCTTTCCTTTTTATTTATTGGCTGATGTTTTGTAGGAGATGTTATTTGAAAAAATGTTCTGCTGTTTAAAACAAAAGAACCTTGAGGACCATTGGCTTATAGAATCAATTTCAGGCCCTTTATTGACATTTCATATGTAAGACCCATCTTAATTTGTTGGCAGATTAACTTTCTTGAACATGTCTGATCACTGTTCCTTTTTATTCCTCTAGTCCTGTGGTTTTTTTTTTTTTAAAGATTTTATTTATTTATTTGACAGAGAGAGAGACAGCCAGCAAGAGAGGGAACACAAGCAGGGGGGAGTGGGAGAGGAAGAAGCAGGCTCCTAGCAGAGGAGCCTGATGTGGGGCTTGATCCTGTAACGCCAGAATCACGCCCTGAGCCGAAGGCAGACGCTTAACCGCTGTGCCACCCAGGCACCCCTAGTCCTGTGGTTCTTAATCCAGGCTGTGCATCTGAATCTCCTAGTGAGCTTTTTAAAAATATAGGTCCTCCCCAGAACTAGTAAATCAGAATCACTAGGAAGATTGTTTAAAGTTCTTGATGGGATTGAGAATAATTTTTTCTTCATACAGGACTAATGAACATAAGACTTTAAAAAACCCCAGCAACCCTCAGAAAATCCAGTAATTGCAAATAAAGGAGTATGACCTGAGGTGGACTCTTTCTTTCATTTGGCATTAGTAAAGCATACTAGAGGAATCAGTGTGAGAAAATAAAAAATGAGCTTGCACTAAGGAAGTAAAATTCTGCCCTGTCATTCATCTGGTTGGATGATGGACACAGATAAAGCCAGTTGCCTAGGTAACAGGTATCAGTATTTTTCCCAAGATCACACTGTGGCTGGTAAAGTGTCATAGCAACCTCCTATTTTGAGTGACTACTGCTTTCTTACTGAGAAACTTTGTCCCCTAAAATCATACTGTCAAAAGCTTTGCTGTGTGAAATCACACCAGTAAGAACCAAGCAGCCCACTCTTGTCTAGAGGATCTGAGTCACTTTGACACAGAAAAGCAGCCTCCCTTTCCAGTCAGGGGCATAGCCTCAAATGGGGGGTAGGGTAGGTTCTCCATACAACATCCCATGGCTGTTGTAGTTTGTTGTATCCACAGAAGCAGGATTTGGTGTCTCCTTTAAAGTCAAGACCCAGTGCTGACCCTTGTACACATGGACCTCCTGCTTTGAGCTTATCAAAACACTTGCTATATTTACATTTTATCCTGAAATTCTCCCTTACTCCAAATCCTGTAAAATTCCTGTCTTTTCCTTTGGCCAGATACTCCCTGTGCCTCTGCTGTGTGGGTGCCCTGGTTTCAGTGTGTCCCTAAACCTGTCAGACCACAGCTTTGGTCCTGGTGGTAACCAGTGTAAAAATACCATGGGCCACCACGGAAATAAGTGCATGCACAGAACTCTTCCTTACTTGTATTAATATATTTTAGTGGTGGTTTTTCCCTTCTATATAAATATAGCCGTATCTGATTTTTCACATTTTTAGGAGTATATTTTTTAGCTCTAGTTTTTAAAATCGAAATTATTGAGGTATAATTTGTATTCCATTAAGGCACCCATTGTGAATGTACAATTCAGTCATTTTTAGTAAACTAATAGAATTGTGCAGCCATCACTAGACTCCAGTATTAGAATGTTTCCGTCACTCTAGAAAGTCTTCTTAATGCTGGTTAGCAGTTGATCCCTAGTCCCATTGCAGCCACATGCACACTGACCTGCTTACTGGCCGTAGATCTGTAGCTTGGCAGTTTTCCTGTATGCATATTTGTTTTTAAAAACCTCTTTGTGCATATATTTTTTTCAGGATGAAGGCTTAAGGCTCAGAAAGGTAGCACATTCGGATAAACCTGGATCAACCTCAGCTGCATCCTTCAGAGATAATGTCGCCAGTCCTCTTCCTTCCCTTCTTGTCGTAATTGCAGCCATTTTCATCGGGTTCTTTCTAGGGAAGTTCATCTTGTAGAGTGAAGCATGCAGAGTGCTATTTCTTTTTTTTTTTCTCTTGACCAGAAAAAGATTTGTTTACCTACCATTTCATTGGTAGTATGGCCCACGGTGACCATTTTTTTTTGTGTGTACAGCGTCATATAGGCTTTGCCTTTAATGATCTCTTACGGTTAGAAAACACAATAAAACAAACTGTTCGGCTCCTGGACAAATTGTATATTACCAGATCATCACTAGCAGATGTCAGTTGCACATTCAGTCCTTTATGAAATTCATAAATAAAGAATTGTTCTTTCTTTGTGGTTTTAATAAGAATTCAAGAATTGTTCAGAGTCTTGTAAATGTTATTTTAATAATCCCTTTAAATTTTATCTGTTGCTGTTACCTCTTGAAATATGATTTATTTAGATTGCTAATCCCACTCATTCAGGAAATGCCAAGAGGTATTCTGTGGGGAAATGGTGCCTCTTACAGTGTAAATTTTCTCCTTTACCTTTGCTAATATCATGGCAGAATTTTTCTTATCCTTTGTGAGGCAGTTGTTGACTGAGTTTTTCATCCTTACAATCCTGTCCCATGGTATTTAACATAAAAAAAAAATAAAACTGTTAACAGATTCTTGCTCGATAGCTTGTTTGTGTGTCGTGTCGTTAGGTGGGGATACCAGGGAGTCCACTGTATGGTAATTTGAAATTTTTGATGCATAATTCTATCTTGCATTGAAACCCTTTCAGATATTACAATATTTGTAGTTAAAAGTCCTCATTCTATTAAGGAAAGGGATTGATAAAATTTTAAGCTACTTTTGGTATTTTGGAAGATCACAGTCAGTTTGTCCTTAAGATAATACAAAATAAGGAAATCCCATGAAAATAAAAAGACTATGATTTTAGTCTGTTTATATGTATGCCTTGTGGCTCTGTTGCATTTGATTTACCCCATTCTTAACAGGTTCTTCTAGTGTCTTCTCAAGGAAGACTAATTCTCCTTGGTTCTAGTCAAGTGCTTTTCAGCCAGCTTAAGAACTCCTTTTATTTTAGAACATTTCATAAAAATAGTTTAAAAGTAGGTGTTTTTCATGTTCAATCTGACATTCAAAAGTAAATTTCTATTACGGAAATTTGGAATTACTAAGCAAGTCTTGGGAATTTTCTTTGTGGAAAGTGACTTTATCCTTTGCAAATCTACCTATTAATGTGAAACACATTTTCAGTATAAATACGCATTTTAGGGTCTGATTCTTTCTTGCACTTAGTCTTATGTCTTCATTTATTTCACTTCTACTAGTGTAGAAAAGTTTGGAACCAGAGACAATATATTTAGTTTTCCTACTGAGTGCAGTCCAATACAAGAGACTCTTGATTCCTGAAAATAGGTGTTAGTTTTGTAAAAGATGCACTTCTTTCTGAAAGGGAAACTAGACTTTGGGACTTGATGCGGTGCAGTGAAGTGTGTTAGGCCCAGGTCTCTGTATACATTTTTTAAAAGAGTGAAATGTTCCTAAAGTATTTTGGTTGCCTTTTCATTTTGAGTATGTTTTGAATTTGTCAGGCTACATGTAGTATGTTGTGTCATTGTGCTCTATGGTATCTTTTATAAAACCTCTTGCTTGTGTGCAAAAGTTACTAAAAGCAAACAAGTAATGCCTGTCCATTACTAGCATGCTACTACAGGTAATGTTTCCACTGTTCCAACGCTTTACAGTCATTGTAAAATTTCCCCCCCTTTCTGATAACTGGAAAAGCATGCGGAAAAAACATCTTGCATTTTGTCCCATAAATGCAGGATCAGTAATTCCTTGGCTTAAAGCTCTCTCTATAAATCAGCATTATTGGTGATAAGTATCAAGCTTGATATCTCATAGCTATAATGTTTTGAAAATTTTGAGTTCTCAAAAATTTAGCAAAATCCCGTTTTATGGGAATGCGCTTTAGAACTCATTTATTTCAGCCCCTTTGTTTTATAGTTGAGGAATCTGAGGCCTTTCTGAGAATTAAGGGAACTTGTCCTGTGTTTCACAGGTAGGTAGGGGCAGAGCTGGAACTAGAAAATCTGCTCTCCTGACTCAGCTTAGTGTCTTTTCTGGTAATTTTGTGAAAAAAAAAATTTGTCCTAATTTGACATGACTGAAATTATGAACATAAGATGCTATCTAATAAATGTATGTGAAAGTTCGTATCCTAAGATTGTATTACAGGCTACTGTTGAATAGTCTTATGTGTTTGGTTTTAGTGTTAGGTTAGAAATCTCCCTCCCCCTCCCGTATTGGTAATAAATATTATGAAATACAATGTATTTTTAGATAGGCATTTTACAAAATGCATTATGCAAAGGTTGGTTTTGGGGTAGATTGTAGTTTGGGCAGTATCTGCAAAAGAAAGTATACATGGGCTTTTTAACTGCTTTTACACGTCGGGAGATGCTCTGATTGTATAGGAGACCTAATTTCTATTCTTTTAATTGCTGTATCAAATGTGGTGAGATTATTTTACTACCAACGGTTACTTTGAAAGAGTCCAACTGTATTAATTGACTGATAATATATAGATTAAATTGTTTGTCTTCATTCCTTACATGTTTAGAAATTGCTTTGTCTGCCTGCTTACTTGTGTATGTAAGCATGAGGGAAATATACTGTCGCTAATATTGAAATCACAATCAAGTAACTAAGGCCTTAAGTTCATATGTGACGCTAAATGCACTACCTTATTTCATTCTATAAGTAATGTACCTTAACTTTGCCCATTCTTGTATTTACGAGAAACAAATTTAAGAATTGTATTTTGAGTGTGTGGTTTGTTACCTTTAAAAAAAAATGACACTTGGAAAAAAGTATGTATCAAATTCAAAAGTTCTGGTCAAAGAAAAACAGTATTTTTACTTTCTCCTTCAAGTATCTTAGCTCAGAAGTTCTCCTAAAATTGAGATTATCTGCTATGGGGATTATTTTTGGATTTTAATCATTCAAAACATGCCACTTTGAAAACAAGTTTTATCAATAAGGTAAAAAAAAAAGTTCTTAATAGGATATGTCCCCAAATTGTGATCTTCTGCCACTTTAAAAACATGTGAGTGAGTTTTCCTAAAGAGCTTTGCACATTCCTATTCAGTGATTTTGGTGTGTGCATAGATTTTTTAAAAAATTCACCTTTATGAAGTTAGGGAAAGATCAATGTTTACCGTATGGAAAAACAACAAAATAAGAAGGTAAATAAATGATCTTTATTTTCTAGCTTTCAAAGGAAATCAGACTATTGCGTGAATAAATAAACTATTTAAAAATGTGGTGAAGTGTCATTTTCCTTTCCAAGAAACAAAAAAAGGAATTTGATTTCAACAGATCTGATGGTTTGTGTGTTTATGTTTAGTAGTAGTAATTGGTCAGTCACTAAGACTTGAGTTCTGATGGCAGATAGTCTCTCCCTTAGTGACCTAGATGTAAAGTACTTTTTCATGGGAAGTAGGAACAGTTGGGTTTTTCAGTTCCACATTTGATAGCCCACTGTTATCAGAAGCCATGCTTCTGGAGAGTTCTGTGCAGGAACAGTGTACTCTTGGGAATGCTCAGCCATCTGATGGGCATTGGAGTGAAGAAGTTTGAGCATTCATCCTTAAAGGAAAGGAAATTTTATCTTCTTACATTTCTGATTGTAGAAATACTATGTTCATTTTAGGGAATTTGGGAAAAAATTATAAAAAGATAAAAAGTAATGGCAAATCTTGCCATCCAGCAGTATCAGTTTGTGTGAATATTTTGACCTTTTCCCTATAATATTAATACTTTCTAAGCATTATTGTATATACAACTTTGTAGCCTGTATTTTTCACTTAATCATTTCTCTGTGGAAAATTGAACACCCAAGTATAAGTGGTTGTCAGATTGCTTTATGTTTACAATCACTTTCTTGACCATAAGGTTATGAACGTTTTGTGTATAACAGAAAACTTGATTGTCGGGTAGTTCCCCTTCTAGTTAGGCACACCATCCTAATTACCTTGTTTCTTTTGTTTCTTTTTTTCCAGTTTCTCCTTTATATAACACCCATCTTTTCTTTTTCTTTTCAAATTTTTATTTGGATTCTAGTTAGCATAGCATAATATTCAGTAGAATTTAGAAATTCATCACTTATGTATACGCAACACCCAGTGCTCATCATAGCAAGTGCCCTTAATTCTCGTCACCCATTTAGGCTATCCTCTTCCCACCTCCATCAACTCTTTGTTCGCTATCATTGAGAGTCTCTTATGGTTTGCTTCCCTCTCCTTTTTTTTCTTTTCCCCCCTTCCCATATGTTCATCTGTTTTGTTTCTTAAATTCCATGTGAGTGAAATCATAATATTTTTCTTTCTCTTGAGTTTCTTTGCTTAGCATAATACACTGTAGCTCCGTTCACATCGTTGTAAATGCAAGATTTCATTCTCTTTGATGGCTAAGTAATATTTCATTACCCTGCCTCCCACATCTTTATCCACTCATCAGTGGATGGATGTTTGGGCTCTTTCCATAGTTTGGGCTATTGTTGATAATGCTATAGACATCTGGGTGCATGTACCCCTTTGAATATGTATATTTGTATTCTTTGGGTGAATACCTAGTAGTGCAGTTGCTGGGTTGTAGGGTAACTTCTGTTTTTAAGTTTGAGGAACCTCCAGAGTGGCTGTGGCAGTTTACATTCCCACCAACAGTGTAAGAGTTATATAATCCCCATTTTGAAAGAAAGTGCAGGGAACTATTAAGATAACTCTTCTGTTTTTAGCATTGGTATTCAACTGCAGTAGTACATCAACTCACTTGAGCTTAAAAGAATAAAGATACTGATGCTTGAACAGTACCTCCAGAAATACTGGCTTAATTGGTCCAGAGCGGAGACCTGCCATGGTCATTTGTTTTAAAGCTCCAGTCATTTTAATCTGCAGCCAGACAATTGTTTCATAGGCTTTTAAATGCTAAGGCCAGGTACAAATTATGTCTAAGTAAGATTTAAGTCTTATATAAGGCAGTTGTATTATCAGGATTCTTTGTATATTAAGTTGCAGGGACGTCTGGGTGGCTCAGTTGCTTAAGCGTCCAACTCTTGGGCTCAGGTCATGATCTCAGGGTTGTGAGATTGAGCCCCATGTGGGGCTCTGTGCTGGGCTTGGAGCCTGCTTGATTCTCTCTCTTCCTCTGCCCGTCTCAGCCCACTTCTCTTAAATGTTGCAGGAGTCACCTTTAGGGATTGCTTAATGCGAGAGCTGTTTGTAGAAGTTAGGATTGTAAAATGCCAGCAAATGTTTTGTAAATACATGTGAGCTGACTGCAAAGATGATTTGAGAAATTTTTAATTACCACTTTGCTGATACCCCAAGTGATTACCCACTAAGAAATTGATTCTGCCCATCCTATATTTCTGAGTATGAGATGGTTTTCAAGGTGCTTATGAATATGTGCCAGGTACTTTATGTCAACCCATCAAATCCTCACTCAGGTCCTATGAAGCAGGTAATGTTCTTATCTGCATTGTGTGCTGGGGCCGACAGGTTTACAGAGAGGTTTACACAGCTTTAACAGGGCAGGAGTTTGATCCCAAAGGTCTGGTCCCAGAGCCCATACTTTTAACTATTGGAATTTAGAAGGAAAGGAAATGACTTGCACCCTGGTCCAAGTCCAATACTGTCTCCACAGAAAATTCGTATGGTAATTATTTGATGCCTTTGATCCCTTTCTAAAGGCTATACTTTTATTTCTATGTGAGAACATTTGATCTTAAATATTCAAAGATTTTGTTGCCTTTATCTCCTAAAGAAATGCAGAGAAAACATCTGCCCGTTAACAATCTTAGCTCGTGAACAAAATCAGTAGGAACATTACTAAACGATTTATTAATGTATTAAAGAAGGAGGCTATAGAATTTATAGGAATGGTTTATGTAACCAAGGCTGGAGAACAGTATGACTTCACTCTTCTTTATGGTCCTTTATTAAAAAAAAGAAATTAACCATTATTTCAGTATCTGAATTTTGATAAATTGTGGTATAAATTCTTGATGTTCTACAAGGAATAAAGTGTGTCAAGGAATACAGATATTTAAGACTCTTGAGGAAAATCCAAATTTTTTTGAGGGTGAGAAGTTATTGACCCCTAAGTTCTAAAAAAAAGTATAGAGAGTTGCAGTTGCAAGTGACTGAAACCTATTTTACATTACCTGAGCAATAAGAATTCCTTATTTTAGGGGCGCCTGGGTGGCACAGCGGTTAAGCGTCTGCCTTCGGCTCAGGGTGTGATCCTGGTGTTCTGGGATCGAGCCCCACATCAGGCTCCTCCGCTATGAGCCTGCTTCTTCCTCTCCCACTCCCCCTGCTTGTGTTCCCTCTCTCGCCAGCTGTCTCTATCTCTGTCGAATAAATAAATAAAATCTTTAAAAAAAAAAAGAATTCCTTATTTTAGTAGTTGTGTGTTTTAGGAAGTAGAGGTTTGTTAGGAGTTATATAAAGGTGTTAAGACAGTTTTTTTTGGAGGGGCAAACTTGCTTTTTTGTGCTATTTTAATTGAAAGTATATCCTTAAATGTGTAATGTGTAGATACATGAGGGTGTGTATCATGCTACTTCGAATTAAAGTTAGGGAAGTATTTCGCTTGAGAAATTCAACTTAAACTTCTGAGAATCACAGGAACATTTTTTTGCAAAGTATTTGGATGCTTTTTGTTTACTATCAAGTTTTACAATATTATTGAAATAAAATTTAGGTTTTCTTTTAGGGGTGCCTGGCTGGCTCAAACTTAAGGGGCGCCTGGGTGGCTCACTCGTTAAGCGTCTGCCTTCGGCTCAGGGCGTGATCCCGGCGTTCTGGGATCGAGCCCCGCATCGGGCTCCTATGCTGGGAGCCTGCTTCTTCCTCTCCCACTCCCCCTGCTTGTGTTCCCTCTCTCGCTGGCTGTCTCTCTCTCTCTGTCAAATAAATAAATAAAATCTTTAAAAAATAAAAATAAAAAAATGAAACTTAAAAATAGATATCCTTTTAAAAGTTTATTGATCATATTTAATGTATCAAATAAGTGAATTATCTCCCCAAGGGAAATGCTCTTGCACTTTGAGACTCCCATGGAATTTGTCAATTGGTGAATTTCATTATACATGTTTTAAGGAATGATTTCTTAGGAAGATTTTACATTGTGGTGAGGAAATGTCTTAACAATTTTAACATTAGTTGGGTAAAGTGGTTCCTTTGTAAAAGAAGTCGAGGGTGGAATGGGAATTTCAGGAAGATAAGTATATCGAAATATACACTAATGAAAAGTGCTAAAAATGCGTGTGTTCGTCATAATGTTTGCATAGCGATGTGATAAGAGGGGAATGGCTCCTATTACTGAGAACAAGTCTTGTGACATCTGTGCATTTAGTTGAGGTAGTAAATGGTATAAATGTTTCCAACACTTACTCAAACATGTAAGTAATCCTTTCCATCCAATATTTGATCTCCTAACTCCAGAAAGATATATCGCAGGTGCCAGTAGATAATGAGATTTTATGTTCCCATAATGTGTTCCCCATCCCATTGTAGTGTGGGGGTGGGAGGGGCGGTTGTGGCTGCAGAATGGTATTATCTTTCCCCATTTGTTTTGATTTTATTGTTTTTATTACTAAGTTTTCCCCAGGTTTATTTTTCTATTTAGGTTTTTTGGTTTCTTTTAAGGAGCAAGTCATGAAAAATAACAACTGAAGTCTCCTTTATACCCTTCTCTGAGCACATTTTCCTTTGTCACACCACTAGCCTGAGGTCTGTGTGTATCATGCTTGTCCGTGCATAAGATTTTACTACACATGTATGTAATAATCGGTTGTATAGCGTATTTTGCATGTTTTAAAATGTGATTTAAGTGTTTTTTACTTGGAATATTACTTCTCTAGCTTAGCCCTCACTTAAAATTTCTTACTTGGAAGTGCCCACACTTTGAAGTAGTAGATCCTTTGTGTATGTGTGTTCCAGGGACTAACACGTTTTCTCCTCTGCTCTATCAGTTTGGATCTGTTGTAGCAGTGTTCTCTGTTGCTGCTGATGCTACAATTGAAATTATGACACAAATACCTACCCAAGGCCTTGCCATAGCTCCTGAAGCCATTTCTTTCATGGTGGTGGTTCTAGGACTGAGGTATGAAGGCTGGCCAGCGGACAGTTGGACAAATGGAGCCCTCACGGCCACTGGCTGTGTGTGACTGTGTGTATGTACATTTGCACACATAATTTTAGTAATGAGGAAAACAGGTCTGAGGGAGGATAGGAGGTGCTCAAGTACCCATGCGGGATCCTGTGACTGTGCGTCTTTGCTCTTTATCCGTTTGTGTGTGTGCTCGCAGACCGCATATGTGCGTATGAGTGTTGGTACGGAGGTGGTTTCTTGTGCACATTCTTCAAATAGAAAAAAGTCCCATAAAAATCTGCAATTCCTACTTTTCAAAAATCAAAGATTTGGAGCATTGGACTCGCATTACCATGTGCAGTAATTTGCTGGAGCCAAGTAGCAGTTTTAGCTCCAGTTCCCATCTCTACTTGTTTCATACCGTTTCACTTACTAGTGACCTGCACAATCTGTATTCATCTGAATATGGGACGCGTGGTTTAGATACCACATAATACTGAGGACTTCCCCTGTCCTGCACACTGGTGGGGAGTTGGGATATACAGTGAGATCTGTGGGGTGGGGGGATCCTATTGTCAGGGGACAAAAGAATACTTATATCTAGTCAATAGGTGATTGGGCCCAGAATGCCCAAAATATGGTCAGTTGAAACATAAGCATAAAGTTTGTGGAACAGTAAAAACTATTTTTATGGAGTACCTAATGTATGTCAGGTATTTTATTTACCCTACCTCCTCTTCGGAATAACCTTTTAAGCTTTTTAAACAGAGAACAGTTTGGAGAAATGAACTTGTCCATTTTGTGGTAGAGCCGAGTCTATGTCCCAAGCTTGGGCCCCTCACCGTGCCATACTGCCTTTGAAAAAGGGGAATGATACTGTGAAAGTGACTTCATGGCATTCATTCAATTAAAAGACAGTTTACTTTGGTCTTGGTCACTCTATTGGAAGTATAAAATAAAGAATTGTTTCTGCTTTTGATAATCTTGGCAAATAATAAACCTACAGCTTATTACACACTGCACTAGTGGTTGGAGGGTAGGGTGTGGCTGCAGTGAGTTTTCAGAAATTAAGGTATTTTGGAATTCAGACTCTTTATAGCTGGCCTTTCAACCAGTTCATCTAGATCGATTGCTTTGTAAATGGTATTTATAGCATTATAGTTTGCAATATTAAGCATGAGTAGCTTGGGAAGGAAGCCTATCAAAGTGGTTAGGAGCATGGGGTCTGGAGTGATGCTGCATAGGTTATAATTTTGGCTTGGTTACTTTCCTAGTTACGACCTTGGGCATTTTATTTCTCTGTGCCTCAGCTGTCTCTAAGGATACTCACCCTGCCTACGTCACTGGGTGCGAAGGGGATTGAAGAGGTGTGGCTCCTGGAGCAGTGTGGCACAAAGCTCAGCAAATGTTAGCAGTTACTGTTTCTGTACACATGAGGTGGAAAATCGGGCAGTCGTGTGATTATTTGGAATAAAATTTAAAGCGAGATATCCAGACAGTGGGTATCTGGCTCGGAATTTTTTTTTTTTTTTGAAATTATTAACCAGTTCTGCAGTTGAAGGCATTATCTGGCCGTATATATGCAACAGCCTTTTCTTGAGCACCTGTAGAGAGGCAGCAGGAGAAGCAGCGTGGGTTTCTGAGAGTGGACAAACTTGGATTTGGATCTCCCCTTGACAGGATGTGTGCCCTTGAACAAAATGATGGAACCTCTCCAAAGTGCAACTTCATTGCTAGTGATGCCGTCTGATTTTCACATTCGTTTTGTGACCTTGTAGGGTTGTGTGGGGGACTGTAAGACATTTTAAAGAACCCAGCATAGTTTCTGGTACATAATAAACATTGAAGATGCATTTTTACGATGTCCTTTAATCATATATCAAAAAGATACAGCAAGAATTTGCAAGTTTTAATAGCTGCTTGATGGTAATGGATGATCTTGAGTTAGAAAATGTAAAACCACTACAAAATGTAAAGAAGGAAGCTATTCTTGCAGGTGAAGCACCCTGTGGGCGTTGTGTGTGATGTGCATTTGTTTTTTGGATTTCTTTTTTCTGAATATGAAAGTAACATTAATTGATTAAGGAAGCTTGGAAATTCTAGAAAAATATATAGTAGAAAAAAAATCAGGATCCCAGTCCCCAGAGACAACTAATTAATAGCTTTTTAAATGTCTAGGTGAGTAATAAATATATGTAATGTTATGTGTAAATGTATATTAATAGTATCAATATCAACATGTATGCTTTTGTAAACCAATTAGCAATTAATTGAATTCACTTCTTATCTGGAAACAGTTTTTGAAATTGTTGCATAGTACAAAAAATAGCCAATACACCCTTCAGGCAGATTAATCAATTGTAGGCATTTTGCCCCATTTCCTTCCATATTTGGTCTCTCTCCACACGAGTACATACACACTTTATATGCATACATACATATGTGCATACATTGTGCATTCCTGATGTATAGCATACATGTATACACATACGTATGTGTTCACAAATGTGCCTTTACACCCATGTTTTACTTTCTCTTGAGACCAAGACTAAGTTGCAGGTGGCATATGGCATGCATATATTACCCCTGACCCTTTCTGTGTGGATTCCCTGAGTAAGGCTCTTCTCTTGCATAGTCCTGGGACAGTTGTCAACTTGAGTGCATTGAACGCTGATGGAATACTTTTCTCCCAAATCCATTGTCCACATCCAGCCAGTGTCATTTATAGCATTCCCCCTCTGGGACTAAATCCAGGCTGGGGTCCCATGTTGCATTTAGGTGTCATGTCTCTAGAATCTAATCTGAAACAGTTCTTAGCCTTGGTCTTTTATTACACTTACGTTTCTGAAGAATACAGTCATCCCTTGCCTCCACCTTTTAAAATAGAATATTTCTCATCTTTGACCTTTTTTCCCCAATTAGGTTCAGGTTACAAATTCTTAGCTGGATCACTATGGAAATGGTTTTATGTCCTTCTCAGGGCATCGTGCCCAGAAGCCCATGAGGTTCTGCCCCTCACTGTGAAAAAGGTATACCTGGAAGGCACAGAAAGAGGACGCACACCCTCTGCACTCAGGGCTCTGGAATCAAACTGCCTGGGTTTGAATGCTGGCTTTGTCCTGTCACACTGGGCAGCTGTCAATATGATTGTGTCTCCGTCTCCTCGCTGTAAAACGGGGATTTAAAAAAAAGTGCATTGATACCCACCTCACAAGTTTGTTCTTTGAATTTAATGAGCTAATACATGTAGGGTGCTAAATTAAGTGGCTGGTTCATAACACCATAGGTGCTAGGCATCATTATTTATCTAGATCTCCAGGGGAGAATCTGTGTCTTGCCTTTTCCAGCATCTAGAGGCCACCTGCGTGCGTAGGCTGGTGGCCCCCCAGCCAGCAACCACATCATGCTGACTTCTGCTTCCACATCACACCTCCTCCTCTTGCTACAACCCTCCTACCTCCCTCTTATGGATCCTGTGATGACAGTGCCCACTTGGATAACCCAGGATAATCTCTTCGTCTCAAGACCCTTCACCCAATCACATCTGCAAAGTCCTTTGGTGTAACGTGTCCACATGTTCCAGGGATTAGGATGCTGGCATCTTTGGGGGCACTATTCTGCTGACCACAGGGACCATCATTTCCCCACTGTCAGTCCAAGTTCTTTGGGTTGGAGCCCACCTTCAGCAGAGGGGAAGTAGAAGATCTTGGTCTAAGCCAACTGGTGCATCCCACTGGTTCAGAAAGAAGTGTGACACAGCCAATGGAATAAAAACTGCAGCCCTTAAATGGATCTATTTCTTCTGGTGCAATTGGTCCCTTTCAGATTAGTTCAGTCTTTCTCATATTCAGCTTAAGGTTCAAGTCACTACCAATGCTATTGTCATCTCAGACTTAGGTTTGGATTTAGACCAGTGCTGCTGGTGGGTCTCAGCACCTCTAGGGATGGCTGTTGGCCACCATGCTCTTACGGAAGCATCGATATCAAATGCAGAAGAAACTTCAGAGCCAGGAGGAGGGGCTGGTGTCCTTCCTCATCTTCACACTTACTCTGAATTCCTCTTGCAAAAACGGCTGCCATTTCTAATGCACTCCATCCATGCCCACTTGCCTCCTTGCTGTGCTGTTCTCTGCTTATGGCCTTGTGGCTTTCCATTCTTATAACATGGTGGCTTCCCGGTCCTGGAAGCCACTCCATGCTGCTCTTGTTGCTTCCAGTGACTTCACAGGGCAGGATTCTGGTTTCTGACCTCCCCTTCCCGGCTCTGTCCTCCTCACCCCTCTGCCGCCCACTGTCCAGTCTTTCCTGGAGGTTGTCCCCACTAGGACAGACATACCTCAGGGATCTTGACCGCAGATACACCATTTTGCAACCATGGCTTTCTCTCCTTTCATCTTAGTTGCAGAAATAACCTCTATGGTCATAATCCCTCACTAAGAATAGTTTTTAGGTTTTTTTGTTTCTTTTTTTTTCTGGCTTCCTCATTCAGATTCAGTTCCACTGTCCATGATTAAAATCATGCTTAGACAATATTCTTAACTGTATTGCTCACCATCCTTACCGAGCAAACACTAACTCTCTCTGGGTTCATAGGGAACCATCTAGCACCAGGGAAGGCTCTTGAAAATACAGAGGCTTTGAGGTGACTCGGGCATCCCCTTCATTTTAATTTAGGGCCCTTCCAGTACTGCATTCAAGATGAGCATGTGGCTATTAAACCAAATAACCTTGTCTTTAGGAAGTGAGCCTGTGCTGACCTCTTAATGATTGTTTTAACTTGGTTTCTTCTCACCAGGGAGATATTCTGGCAGGGCAGGCGTCTGGGTTGGTCTTTCAGCCTAAGGGAATGTGTATGTGTTCTGGCCCCACTTGCAAGCAATGGGAGAAACATGAGGGGAGCAGGGCCCCCTCCCTGTCCAAGGGGCATGTGGCTCAGGTGAAAACCTCTCAACTCAGCCAGGGTGTGAATTTGAAGAGTAGATTGTGAAAAACTGGCAATTTTCCTGAGAGAAACCCTCAAGCTTCTTCCTTTGTCCTGTGAAGAGTCACTGGTAAATCTCACTGCTTGGAAAGGGCAGTGGAGCCGAGCTGAGCTGAGGTGCCGAGACCGGCAAGCAGGGATCGGCTTTTGCGGAAGACCTGGAGGGTTCCCTATGTGTCTTGCTATCCCAGGAGGTGGCAACAGGTGAAGTCGAGGGGGACCGGGGCCTGGGGAAATCACCTCTTAGTGTCCTTGTACATATTGAGGAGGGAAGCCGCAGGGAAAGCCACGTGGTGCTCAATGCTTGACTTCTTAATCCTGTTACAAAGGTATGTGTGTCTTTAATTTGATAATTGGGTCAAATTTATACAACAGAGTTATCTATAAATGGTACTGGTTTCAAATAGGAATCATCTCGTCGAGTTCTTTTAGGATTGATCATGAAGCTTCTTGAGGAAGAGAAATCACCGGCTAACCCCCAAGAATGACCCTCATGGTAGAACTTCCAGGATACTTGGGGAATGCACATCTTTCCTTTACCATCACACAGAAGGAGTAGCTTGGCATTCCTCATGAAATGTCGGCTGTTGTGCTATCTCATTTTTTCTTATAGAATTCTCCTTAATATTTCAACCCCAATATTTTAACTATTGTGATGTGTTTGAAAAGGGAATCACAAGCACTTATTAGATTCAAGTAGCACCTATGCTTGGAGCTTCTTTTATGCTTTCTAAAACTAAGTAACTGCATCTCCAAAGCCTTACTGATTTTATTTTGGCTAAGTGGCACTGCTGAATTTCAAGGAAAACGAAGGAGGGTGCTTGGAAGTTCTGATGTGTCTCTCTGCATCTTGGGCACCTGAGGTGAACTCATATGGGGCTCTAGATTGTCATTGGCAGTGGGGCTATATTCCACAGGAGTTGGGCTAATGGCTTTTCTAAGATTTGGCATTCAGAGTACATTTTGTTTTAATTCGGCACCTTCAACACCCTGTCCCTCAAACCCTTTCATTTTTCTTGAGGTTAAACAATAACCACCTAAAAGATACTTTTCACTTTTTTTTTTTTTTTTAAGATTTTATTTATTTATTCGACAGAGATAGAGACAGCCAGCGAGAGAGGGAACACAAGCAGGGGGAGTGGGAGAGGAAGAAGCAGGCTCATAGCAGAGGAGCCTGATGTGGGGCTCTATCCCATAACGCCAGGATCACGCCCTGAGCCGAAGGCAGACGCTTAACCGCTGTGCCACCCAGGCGCCCCATACTTTTCACTTTTTAAATAGTAAATCCAAGGCTAGGGAACTTTCAAAATGAATTGTTGCAAAATTTGATCTTGCCACCAGGTGGCAATGTGGTCTTGTGTCTTGAGGCTTTCCGCACCAGGGAAAACCCAAGTTGGTTTATCCCATCTGTACTGACACCTGAATTCTTTTTAAAAATCCACATCTTAAACAAAATCAAACTGTTATGTTTTTTATTCAGATTTTAATTACCAACTGAAGGGAGTGTTTGTATTGATTCTAAGGATAAATATTAAATTTCTTGCCCCTTCTTGGAACATATCAGAGAGTTGATATAAAGTTTGTTTTTCCATTAAAAATAATGGGATAATGATAGTAATAATGTGGGTGAACCCTTTAATCTTTGATTAAAAGATACTATAGAATAATATTTTTAATTTCATTATGAACTATTTGTGTGACTTATTTGGTTGCAGGTATTAATTTTTTATAATGCCTTATAATTGCATAAGGTGTTACCTTTTTGTTTTTATCTGATCCTTCATTCAGATATTGAATAACTTTTTGATTTAACGATTGAAGTTATTACATTCTGGCTTCTATATGTATCTTCCCTCCCTCCCCAGGTTAACATGTAAATGCGGTCTAATCTGCCAATTGTCAAATGGAAACTCTGGCCAAGGGGAGAGCAAAGCTTGAATAAGGGCTTAAAAATAACAGTAACTTAAAAAGCAAAAACTCCTAAATTTTTTACTGTAAGAAAGTTAATATATAATTGTCTTTGAATTTACTATTTTGGAACTCTAATGAGAGTAATCTCATTAAGTTTATTACCTTTAAAACCCAAATTAGCTTTAGCTTTTCTCTGTTCCCAAGCAGACATTGTATATGCATCTGGTTTTGTGCACACCTGTTTGGAATAGATCTTACTGAATATACCTGGCACCTGTGCTCCAACATACTACCCTAGCTAAGAGCCAAGGATGAAGAAGACAGCTTTGATGAGAATCCTCATCCTTGAGTGCCTGAACTGCGCCTGGTAAAAAGGCCACCAGTCTAGGTGCTAGCCTGTGGGGGTAGAGGAAGGCTTAAGCGAACAGGTGAGCAATAAAGTACGTGAATCAAGGGTGGAATCACCACGCACCGAATGAGCATCCGCTCTGTGGCCGTCGGTTTACTTACCTCAGCTCATGCAATCCTTCTCACCAACCAGTATCCTTCCCCTTTCACTGAGGAGAAAACAGGCTTACCAGATGTGCTAGGCAGAACAATGGCCCCTAAAGGTGTCTGCATCCTATTCCCTGGAAACTGGGGATATATTATGGTACAAGGCAAAGGGGTTAAGGTAGCAACTGGAATAAGGTTGCTAAGCAGCTGACTTTAAAATAGATCATCTGGATTATTGGTGGGCGCATGGTAATCACAGGTGCTCACCTCTGGGAGAGAGTGAACTAGGGAGATGGTAGCATGTGAGGGCCTCTGCCCAAGGCTGCTGACCTGAAGGCGGAGGAGGAGGCTACAGTCCAAGGAATGAAGAGGTGTCTAGAATCTAGAAAAGGCAAAGAAACAAGTTCCTCTCTAGAGCCTCCAGAATGGATACCGCCCTGCTGACAAGTTGATTTTAATCCGGTGAAACCCATTTTGGATTTCTGACCTCCAGACTGGTCATACAATAAATGTGAGTTGCCTTAAGCCACTAAATTTGTGGTGACTCATTACAGCAACCACAGGAGACTGTATAGTATACAGTACTATATAGTTGTGTAATACAGCTTACACATGGGGTGTAGAGTGATTCCAGTAATATCATGGCTCAGGGACTGTTTTATGGATAAACTGATAATCCTCACCATCCCCCACCTGCTGGGTAGAAGATGGGGGGTTCACTTTTAGTTCTGTTCTATTTGAGATTTAGTCTTAATCCAATAACTAAAAGAATACTTTCAGGCAATGCTGTTTTTTTTAAATTGAGTTATAGTTGACACACAATATTATATTAGTTTCAGGTGTACAACGTAGTGATTCAAACTCCATACGTTACTCAGCGCTCACCATGGTAAGTGTAGTCACCATCTGTCACCATACAAGTTAGTACAATATTATCGGCTACATTCCCCATGCTCTGTATTACATCCCTGTGTCTTATTTTATAACTGAAAGTTTGTATCTCTTGATCCCCTTTATCCATTTCCCTCACCCAGCCCTCCCTTCTCATTGGCAAACACCAATCTATTCTCTGTATTCATGAGTCTGAGTTTTGTTTTGTTTGTTTTGTTTTTTAGATTCCACATATAAGTGAAATCATGCAGTATTTGTCTTTCTCTGTCTTATTGCACTTAGAATAATACTCCCAAGGTCCCTCCATGTTGTAACAAATGGCAAGATTTCAATCTTTTTTATGGCTGAGTAATATTCCATTGCAAGTATATGTACCACTTCTTCTTTATCCATTCATCCACCTATGGACACTTAGGTTGTTTCCATATCTTGGCTATTGTATATAATGGTGCACTGCACATGGGGGTGCATATGTCTTTTCTAATTAGTCTTTTTGTTTTCTTTGTATAGATTTCCAGTACTGGAATTGCTGGATCAAATGATATTTCTATTTCTATTTTTATTTATTTTTTTGGATGTAAAGTTCCATGATTCATTACTTGCATATACACCCAGTGCACCGTGCAATACGTGCCCTCCTTAATACCCATCACCAGTCTATCCCATTCCCCCACCCCCCTCCCCTCTGAAGCCCTCAGTTTGTTTCCCAGAGTCCATAGTCTCTCATGGTTCAATCCCCCTTCTGTTTAGCCCCCCTTTCTTCTTCCCTTTCTTCTCCTACCGAGCTTCCTACTTCTTATGTTCCATGAACAAGTGAAACCATATGAAAATTGTCCTTCTCTGCTTGACTTATTTCGCTTAGCATTATCTCCTCCAGTCCCGTCCATTTTGCAGCAAATGTTGAGAAATCGTTCTTTTTGATGGCTGAGTAATATTCCATTGTATATATGGACCACATCTTCTTAATCCAGTCATCTGTTGAAGGACATCTCGGCTCCTTCCATGATTTAGCTATTGTGGACAATGCTGCTATGAACATTGGGGTGCATAAGGCCCTTCTCTTCACTACGTCTGTATCGCTGGGGTAAATACCCAGTAGTGCAATTGCTGGATCATAGGGTAGCTCAATTTTTAACTTTTTAAGGGACCTCCACACTGTTTTCCAGAGTGGCTGTACCAACTTGCATTCCCACCAACAATGTAAGAGGGATCCCCTTTCTCCACATCCTCTCCAACAATTGTTGTTTCCTGCCTTGTATTTTTGCCATTCTAACTGGGGTAAGGTGGTATCTCAGTGTGGTTTTGATTTGAATTTCTCTGATGGCTAATGATTTTGAACATTTTTTCATGTGTCTGTTAGCCATTTGTATGTCTTCATTGGAAAAGTGTCTGTTCATATCTTCTGCCCATTTTATGATTTGTTTATTTGTTTCTTGTGTATTGAGTTTGAGAAGTTCTTTGTAGATCTTGGATACCAGTCTTTTATCTCTAGTGTCATTCACAAATATCTTCTCCCATTCTGTGGGCTGCCTCTTAATTTTTTTGACTGTTTCCTTGTCTGTGCAGAAGATTTTTATCTTGATGAAGTCCCACAAGTTCATTTTTTCTTTTGTTTCTCTTGCCTTTGGAGATGTGTCATGAAAAAAGTTGCTGTGGCCGATGTCATAGAGGTTGCTGCCTATGTTCTCCTCTAGGATTTTGATGGATTCCTGTTTCACATCGAGGTCTTTCGTCCATTTGGAGTTTATCTTTGTGTATGGTGTGAGAGAGTGGTCAAGTTTCATTCTTTTGCATGTAGCTGTCCAATTTTCCCAGCACCATTTATTGAAGAGACTGTCTTTTTTCCACTGGATGTTTTTTCCTGCTTTGTCAAAGATTAGTTGCCCAAAGAGCCGAGGGTCCATTTCTGGGTTCTCTATTCTCTTCCATTGGTCTATGTGTCTGTTTTTGTGCCAGTACCATGCTGTCTTTGTGATCACAGCTTTGTAGTATAGCTTGAAATCTGGCAACATGATGCCCCCAGCTTTGTTTTTCCTTTTCAACAATTCCTTGGAGATTCGGGGCCTTTTCTGGTTCCACACAAATTTAAGGGCTGTTTGTTCCAGTTCTTTGAAAAATGTTGTTGGTATTTTGATCCGGATGGCATTGAAAGTGTAGATTGCTCTGGCTAGCATAGACATTTTAACTATGTTAATTCTTCCAATCCATGAGCATGGAGTATTTTTCCATCTTTTTGTGTCTTCTTCAATGTCTTTCAAGAGTGATTTGTAGTTTCTAGAATATAGGTCCTTTACGTCTCTGGTTAAGTTAATTCCAAGATAACGTATGATTTTTGGTGCTATTATAAATGGGATGGATTCCCCAATTTCTCTTTCTTCAGTCTCATTATTTGTGTATAGAAATGCAACCGATTTCTGAGCATTGATTTTGTATCCCGCCACATTACTGAATTGCTCTCTAAGTTCTAGTAGTTTGGGGGTGAATTCTTTTGGGTTTTCCATATAGAGTATCATGTCATCTGTGAAGAGAGACAGTTTGACTTCTTCTCTGCCGATTTGGATACCTCTTATCCCTTTTTGTTGTCTGATTGCTGTTGCAAGGACTTCTAGTACTATGTTGAATAATAGTGGTGAGAGTGAGCATCCTTGTCATGTTCCTGATCTTAAGGGAAAGGCTTCCAGCTTTTCCCCACTGAGAGTGATATTCCCTGTATGCTTTTCATAGATGGTTTTTATGAGATTGAGGAATGTACCCTCTATCCCTACACTCTGAAGTGTTTTAATCAGGAAAGGATGCTGTATTTTGTCAAATGCTTTTTCTGCATCTATTGAGAGAATCGTATGATTCTTGACTTTTTTCTTGTTGATATAATCTATCACACTGATAGATTTGAGAATGTTGAACCACCCTTGCATCCCAGGGATAAATCCCACTTGGTCATGATGGATAATCCTTTTAATGTACTGTTGGATCCTATTAGCTAGGATCTTGTTGAGAATTTTGGCATCCATATTCATCAGGGATATCGGTCTGTAATTCTCCTTTTTGATGGGGTCTTTGCCTGGTTTTTGGGATCAAGGTTAATACTGGCCTCAGAATGAATTTGGTAGTTTTTCTTCTGTTTCTATTTTTTGAAACAGCTTCAGGAGAATGGGTGTTATTTCTTCTTTGAATGTTTGGTAGAATTCCCGGGGAATCCATCAGGCCCCGAACTCTTGTTTTTCGGGAGCTTTTTGATAACTGCTTCAATCTCTTCATAATTAATTGGTCTGTTTAAAAAAATCAATTTCTTCCTGTTTCAGTCTTGGTAGTTTATAGGTTTCCAGGAACGCATCCATTTCTTCCAGATTATTTAATTTATTGGCATAAAGCTGTTGATAGAAGTTTCAAATGATCCTTCCTATTTCATTGGCGTTGGTTGCGACCTCTCTCTTTTCATTCATAATTTTGTTAATTTGGGTCATTTCTCTATTCTTTTGAAGAAGTCTCGCCAGTGGCTTATCTATTTTATTTATTCTTTCAAAGAACCAGCTTCTAGTTCTTTTGCTCTGCTCTACTGTGCTCCTGGTTTCTAATTCATTGATCTCTGCTCTAATCTTGATCAACTGCTTTCTCGTGTGTGGATTAGGCCTATTCATCTGTTCCTGTTCCAGCTTCTTGAGGTGAGAATATACAAACTGCATTTTAGATTTTTCTATTCTTTTGAGTGAGGCTTGGATGGCTATGTATTTTCCCCTTAGGACTGCCTTTGCAGTGTCCCATAGGTTTTGGATCGTTGTGTTTTCATTCTCGTTGGTGTCCATAAATTGTTTAAATTGATTTTTGATTTCTTTGTTTATTGAATCATTCTTGAGCAGGATGGTTCTTAGTTTCCAAGTGTTTGAGTTTCTTCCAAATTTTTCCTTGTGATTGAGTTCCAATTTCAAAGCATTGTGGTCTGAGAATATGCAGGGAATAATTTCAGTCTTTTGGTATCGGTTGGGACCTGTTTTGTGACCCAGCATATGATCTATTCTGGAGAACGTTCCATGTGCATTCGAATAGAATGAGTATTCTGTTGTTCTGGGGTGTATTGTTCTATATATATATATATATTTGAGGTCCATCTGGTTTAGTATGGTATTCAAAGCTCTTGTTTCTTTGTTGATTTTCTGCTTAGGTGATCTGTCTATTGCTGATAGTGGAATGTTGAGGTCCCCTACTATTAACGTATTTTTATCTATATGTCTCTTTATTCTGTTTAAGAGTTGGCTTGTGTATCTTGCTGCTCCCCTGTTGGGGGCGTAGATATTTATAATTGTCACATCCACTTGTTGGATACATCCTTTAAGAATAATATAGGTTCTTTCTGTATTTCTAACTACAGTGTTTAGTTTAAAATCCAATCTGTCTGATATGAGAATTGCTACCCCAGCTTTCTCTGAGGTCCATTGGCATGAAAAATGGTTTTCCATCCCTTCACTTTCAGTCTGGATGTATCTTTAGGTTCAAAATGAGTCTCTTGTAGACAGCAAATGGATGGGTCATGTCTTTTTATCCAATCTGCCACCCTGTGTCATTTATGGGAGCATTTAGGCCATTCACATTGAGAGTGATTATTGAGAAAAATGATTTTAATGATGTCATGTTGCCTGTAAAGTCCTTGTTTCTATAGATTGTGACTTTCTGTTCTGTATCACTCTTGGGGCCTTTTTACTTTTATAGAACCCCCCTTAACTGGTTTCGTGGTTACAAAATTGGTTAATGACTGGCGATTCTGGAAGGTCTTTATTTCTCCATCCATTCTGAATGACAGCCTTGCTGGATAAAGGATCCTGGGCCGCATGTTTTTCTCTGAAAGAGCTTTAAAAATGCCCCCCCAACCCTTTCTCTCATTCCAGGTCTTTGTAGACAGGTCTGATGTAATCCTAATATTTTTGCCTTTGTACGTGAGAACTTTCTTTGCCCTGGACACTTTCAATACTGTATCCTTGGATCTAATATTTGCGTATTGCACTATGACATGACGTGGTGTAGGTTTGTCGTGGTTGACCTTGGGAGGGTTCCTCTCTGCCTCTTGGACACGAATGCTTGTTTCCTTTGCTAGATTGGGGAAGTTTTCAGCTACAATTTGTTCAAATATCTCTTCTAAACCTCTCTCTTTTTCCATCCCCTCGGGGATGCCGATGATTGTGACATTGGAGCGTTTCATTGAGTCAGTAATCTCCCGTAACCTACATGCTTGAGATTGGATTTTTTTGAGCCAAGTTTCTGTTTTAGCTTTCTCTTCTACTAACCCATCCTCCAATTCACTAATTCGTTCTTCTACTTCATTTACCCTGGCCATCAGAGCATATAGTTTTGACTGCATTTGATTCATAGCATTTTTAATTTCTGCCAAATTCGCTCTCATTTCCGCCCTTAGAGATTCTATATTCTTGTTAATATTTTCGTTAATTTTCTTTTCAAATTTACACATCATCATGACCATTGTTACTCTGAACTCCATTTCTGATAATTTGGTTATACCCATATCCATCAGTTCTGTGGCAGAGGTCACAGACTCATTATATTTTCTTTGCTGGGGGGGATTTCTCCTTCTTGTCATTCTGATGAGGAGAGGTTGCAGGGTTTCCCAGAGCCCAAATTATTGACCAGGACCCAGGCAGTGTGCTCTTGTTTTATAGGGACCTTAGGGATGTGGGCTTCTTGATTTTTCAGCCTGCCTTCTGGCGGAGGGGACTGCCGCACTGATACTCAGGCAAGCCTGTTTGGGTAGAGTCTCCCTGTCCCCTGCGAGGGGGGATGGGGATGGGCACACTGTGAGCCGGTATTTCCAGGCTTTTGTTATTAATCAATAAGGAAAATCAATCAATCTGAATGACCTATTCATTGATGTAAGTTGGGTGGTGCTATCAGTTTCTCCCTTTAGGTCTTTAATATTTGCTTTATGTATTTTGGTGCACCTATTTTAGGTTGTGTATATATTTATCAATGCCCTATCTTCTTGCTGGATTTTATTACAGCTTTTTTTTTAAAGTCTATTTTGTCTGATATCAGTATAGCTACTAGTTTTCTTTGGGTTTCCATTTGCATGGGATATCTTATTCCATCCTTTCACTTTCAGTCTGTGTATCCTGACTTCTGAAGTGAATGTTCTGTGGGCATTATATAGATGTCTTTTTTTTTTTTTAAATCTATTCAGCCACTTTATGTCTTTTGATTGGAGAGTTTACATTTATATTTAAACTAATTATTATTACTATTTTTATGATAATCTGTTATTTATTTATATTTCATAATAATATTTTTATTATATTATGTTGTTCACCATACAGTACATCCCTGGTTTTTGATGTAAAGTTCGATGATTCATTAGTTGCGTATAACACCCAGTGCACCATGCAATACGTGCCCTCCTTACTACCCATCACCAGCCTATCCCATTCCCCCACCCCCCTCCCCTCTGAAGCCCTCAGTTTGTTTTTCAACTAATTATTGATAGGTGTGTATGTATTGCCATCTTGTTAACTGTTTTCTGGCTGTTTTTGTAGTTCCTCTCTGTCCCTTTCTTCTCTTGCTTTCTTCCCTTGTGGTTTGATGATGACTTTTTTAGTGTTAGTTTAGTTTGCTTTCTCATTTTATTTTGTTTATTAATGTAAGTTTTTGCTTTCTTGTTACTATGAGGTTCACATATATCCTATGCATGTGATGCTCTATTTTAAATTGATAGTAACTAAAATTTGGACACATTCCAAAACCCTACGTTTTCATCCCCCCACACCATGTTTTTTGTTTTTGATATTGCATTTTACATCTTTTTATTTTATGGATCCCTTAACTAATTATTGTAGTTTTAGTAATTTTTACTCCTTTTGTCTTTTAACCTCCATAGTAGCTTTATAAATGATTAATCCACTACCTTTATTATATATTTACCTTTTCCAGTGAGATTTTTTACTTTTGTATGCTTTCCTGTTATTAATTAGTGTCATTTCTTTTCAGCTTAAAGAAGTCTCTTTAGGGATGCCTGGGTGGCTCAGGCAGTTAAGTATCTGCTTTTGGCTCAGGTCATGATCCCAGGGTACTGGGATTGAGGCCTGCATTGGGCTCCTTGCTCAGTGGGGAGCCTGTTTCTCTCTCTGCCTGCCACTCCCACTGCTTATGCTCTCTCTCTCTCTCTGACAAATAAATAAATAAGACCTTTAAAAAAAAAAAGAAGTCTCTTTAACATTTATAAGTATATATGCACCCAACATAGGTGTACCAAAATATATAAAGCAAATATTTACAATAGTGATGAACTCCTTTAGCTTTTGTTTGTCTGGAAAAATCTTTATGTCTCCTTCAATTCTGTGTGATAACCTTGCCAGTACAGTATTCTTGGTTAGAAGTTTTTTACTTTCAGCACTTTGAATATGTCATGCTACTTTTTTCTGGCCTGCAGAGTTTCTGCTGAGAAATCTGCTGATAGCCTTGTGGGGTTTCCTTTTTATATAACAAACTGTTTTTCTCTTGCTGCTTTTAAGATTCTCTCTTTATCTTTAATTCTTGACATTTTAATTATAATGTGTTTTGGGATGGATCTCTTTGGGCTCATCTCTTTTTTGAACTCTCTGGGATTCCTGAACCTGGATGTCTTGTATCTACCCTAGGTTAGGGAAGTTTTCAGCCATTATTCCTTCAAATAAGTTTTCTGCCCCTTTCCCTCTCTCTTCTTCTGTGACTCCTATAATGTGACTGTTATTCCATGTGATGTTGTCCCTTAGTCCTTGAAGTTGTCTTCACTAAATAATTTTCTTCTTTTTTCTGCTCTGTCTTGGTGACTTACATTGCTTTGTTTTTCAGCTTGCTGATCTGCTTTTCTGCTTCATCTAGTCTGTTACTGAACCCCTCTAATATGTTTTTCAGTTAAGTTAATTTCAGCTCTGGGACTTTTTTTTTTTTTTTTTTTTTGCTCTTGGACTTCTGTTTATACTTTCTTATATTTTCTATCTCTTTGTTGAAGTTCTTACTTTGCTGAAGTTCTTATGTGGTCATCATCCATTCTTCTGGGTTTGGTAAGGATCTTTATCGTTACTTTGAATTCTTTTTCAGGTAGGTTACTTATTTTCATATCACTTAAGTCTTTCACTAAGGTTTTATCTTATTTTTTTTCTTTTCATTTGGAACACATTTCTTTGTTTCCTCATTTTGCTTGACTCTCTGAGTTTGTATTTATTAGGCAAGACAGCTACCTGTTTCAGTCTTGAAGGAGTGGTCCTGTGTAGGTGATGAAACTTCTTGTTCAACCTAGCCCTAGCTCTTGGTTATCTCTTAAGCCTTTGTGATTGTCTAAATTGCCTGACTTATTCTTGATATTTCCCCATTGTTGAGGGTGTGCCAAGACCCATCTTGATGTGGTTTTTTTTTTTAATCCTGTATTGTGAGGAAGAAGTTCATCTAGTTTTCAGAGAGAAATAATCCATATGTAACTACAGATTTGATGTGTCCATGGGAGGAGATGAATTAAAGATCTTTCTAAACCACCATCTTGTGGAAGTCTTTATAATGCTGTGTTTTTGTTTTTATTAATTGTTTGCTTTTTATTTCTTCTTTGGTCACCTGCTCTAGTCTGATAGAGAGAGAGAGAGAGAGAGAGAGAGAGGGAGAGAGAGTGTGTGGTGATTTGGTGGCAGTGGGGTAAGGGGTTCCTGTTTCCTGGGGAACTTCATGGCCTTGATAGGTGGGGCTTTGCTGGGGCTGCTGCTGTACGTTGGTTACCTGTAGGCAGGTCCAGTCTGTGCCTTCATGGAGAACCTGCATACTAGACTTCTTCCCAGCTCTGCACACTTTTTCCTCTAGAGGATCTGCCCACCATCTACAGATGCTGCTCCAGCCAGAACCACAGCACCCATGATCTGGGAAGGCCCTGCTGTCTGACTCCTGGGCTATCCCAAGTTGTCCTGAGTCCCTCAAATAGCCTTTCAGAAGGTCTCAGAGTCCACTGGCCTTCTGTCCCCTCACTTCCCAGCCCTTTATGCTCTGAGGTGTAGTCTGAACTTGCATCCTCTCTTCCACCAACTCCTAGTCTAGTCATAATGATAAGTAGGGGGTAGACTTGAGTACTCCAACTTTAGTCCTTTATAAACTAAAGAAAATTGGAATACACTTCCCAGTAGGTAGACCTGTTTTCCAGGCCTTTTGTCGTGCTAACAAACCAAGAACTTGCCTTTTCTTGCTCCTGGGCAGTAAATCTGGAACCTACAGAGGAACATGCTTTAAAGGAGGCTATTTAAATGCAGGCTTTGAGAATTGCTATAAATATATCTATGGCACAATGTTTTGTGTTGGTCTGAACCTATCCATAGTAATGCTGTTGGCTAGGAATACCTACGGCACTCATGTGGGCCAGTACTTCTTGTGGCAGAGATTCTACAGACATTTCCCCAACCAGAGCCAATGTGATGGCTGGACTGGTTCTATGATTGTTATTATGATTGCAAGATGCACTGAAGCAACAGCCATCAGGGGACTGTGATAAAACAAGGTTTATTATCACAAGTCCTGGAAGGTACATAGTACACCTGGGGCTGCACAATGAGGTCGTGGTTTAGAGAGAGAAGGAGGGAGTGTAGAGCTGAAGTTCCGGCTTTACTGGGGTCAAGGAAGAGATGCCTAAGATTACTTGGGTTTACTTCTTCTTGGCAAATTTAAAATGTAGGAAGAGCAGGAATTTAAGCATGGAAGGGAGAAGTGGGGTCACTCAAATGGTCAGTTTTCTAGGTTTCCCAGGGCTTCCTGAAAGGGAACTTCATGAGTGGGATAGCCTGGCTCTTTATCTAGTTGTGTAGCTGGCGATGTGTTCATTTGAAGTGGGTTCTTTAGTAATCAAAAGTTAATTGTCAGGTGCTTAGCCTATTCAGAGGCTGAACTGGGATTGGAGACTGGGTATCTGTTCTTAAAGAGAAGGCTTCTCACACCCTATAATGCCTGGTAAGTGGGACAGAGGCTAGAAAGTCTCTGGGTAAGGAAAGCTGGTCCTATGGCCAGCATCTGGAGGAGAAGGATAGTGTCTCCCTCCTGCAATTAAAGTGGCCTCTTTCCCTTCGCTTGGCATAGTTTACTAGGAAGAAGGGAATTACCAGCATTCTCTAGAAGTGGTTGATTCTGCTGAAGGCTGTCTGCATTAGAAGGGAGAGCAAGGGCAGGGGCTGAGGCCACTGGGAATGTCTGCTTCTCATTAGGTTGTGTGGGGGAGAGGGGCTAGATAGAGTTCATTAGCATCATTAGATAGTTTATCCTAAGAATGAATAAATGCATTTCCTTGACCTACCTCAATGGAAAGGAATGAAGCCTCAGGTTATGTTCAATTCAAAAAATCTGATTTTAACTTTTGGGGAATAGTTTTATGTTTACTCCTTAACATACCATTTCTAATGATGTTCTTTGACTTCTAAGAGAACATTTTTTATTGACCATAAAGAATAAAACAATCTTTGCGGTGTCCAAACATGTGTC
The DNA here is from genome assembly GCF_023065955.2 of Ursus arctos. Classification (NCBI taxonomy): domain Eukaryota; kingdom Metazoa; phylum Chordata; class Mammalia; order Carnivora; family Ursidae; genus Ursus; species Ursus arctos. The sequence goes on from NW_026622841.1 coordinate 56,566,716, forward strand.
ACAAATTCAGCCTGGAAGCATCTGTGCAGATCAAACAAACAAACCAAAAAAACCCCCCCAAAACCCAACAAAACAAAACAAAACCCAAAAAACAAAAACAAAAACCAAAAAACACTGTACAGACTTTTAGAGAATAAAACGTAACTTTTGAGAAGATGTTTACAGGTCAGAATAAAGGTATTTTGGAAATCCAAAAAGGCATTACAATTAATTTTTTTACAAAGTTAAGATAATGGATTTCATGTGTAATTAGTCTTTTTTTTTAAAATGAACATCCACATTTTACTTTATTTTATTTTTTTCAGCATATATTTCAGTCTGTATAATTAGTCTTGCTGAAGTGGCAACATTACCACTTGCCTACCCAATATCCATTCTGTCTTTCTGTTTCACTGACAGAACCCTGCTAAAAAAAATGACATTTCTTGGGCTCCTTTGTAGTTGGGTGGAGAGCCATGTGATACTGTTCTGAACAATCAGAAGTAAGTGGAAGACTGCTGGGAATTTCTGAGATGTTTAACTTTCTTCTTTTGCCTTCCACTACTTTTCCCTTGTGTTATTTTCCCCCTTTTTCCAGAATAAAACACGAATTTGGTTGTTTTTCCCTCTAGGAGCCATCTTGAGACCAGAAGCAAAGACTGAGAGGATCACAGTACTGTTAGCCCTGACGTATTTGAGCTGCTGAACTAAATGCCAGCTGGCCTACTGCTAGATTTCATGTACATGAGAAGAATAACCCTCATTTATTTAACTGACTTGTGGCAAAATTTTCTGTATTTCTCATTTATATATGACATTCCACTAATTTAAATGTACTTCTTTTAATTTTCTTACTAAAACACTTCTGCCGCCATGTGCCCATATTTTCAGGAAGCCCGGACTCTTCCTCTACAGGTTTCCTCTCCTGTTATCCTCCCACTCCTCACAACTGGCTAAGGGTATCCATTCCGTTTCCAGGCAGAGAGCAGGTGACAGAAACTGGAAAACCCAATTGCCTACCAGCAGAACCTGTTGCTCATCCCATGACGTTGTTGTTGTTGTTGTTGTTGTTGTTGTTGTTGTTGAAAAGTGTTCCTCATCAGTCTGATGCTTCTTAACTGCCTTTGCTACAGACTTCTCTTAAAAAAATTATCTGAAAATGTCATTATTTCACCTATGTTCTTGAAGGATGTTTCTGCTCAGTATACACTACTAAGCGTGTAGTGATTTTCTTTCAGTTCTTAAAAAATATCATTTCATTGTCTTTAGTTTCTACTGTTTTTGTGAGAAGAAATCAGCCATCAGTTTATTTATTGCCTCTTTAAAGTAACTGATCTATTTATCCATACCTCAGACTTCTTTAAGGTCTTTTCATTGTCTTTGTTTTTTAGCAGTTTTATGATGATGCAGCAAAGGGTGGGTGTTTTTGGTTGTTGCTGTTGTTTTGTTTATTCTGTTTGGGGTTTGAAAGACTTCTTGACTTTTTGACTTTATATTTTTTAATCTATTTTGGAAGATTTGGAAATTATCTCTTCAAATATGCTTCTACCCAAATTCTTCCATCTCCCTTAATGAGTTTCCAGTTGTTTATATGTTAAACTTGTTTTTGTACATCCTATATATTTTACCCTCTCTTTAGTTTTCTACTTGTTTTGTCTTTCTATGCTTTATTCTTGGATATTTTCCTCTGATCTGCCTTCTACTTTACCATTTCTCTCTTCAGCTATGTCAATCGGTGGTTGAACCTATATACTGAGTTATTAATTTTGATGGCTGAATTTTTCAGTTCTAGTATTTCCTTTTTAAAACAATTTCTAGTTCTTTGACAAAATTCAAAATTTTTTTCTTTTATCTCCTGGCACAAATTAGGGTAACTATTTTAAATTCTGTGCCTTATGCCTCAATTATCTGGAATCCAAAGGGAAAATTTCCCTTTTTTTTTTTTCCTTTTTTTGGGTTTTCTTGTTTTCTAGAATGCTTGGTTGTTTTAAGTTTAATGTTAGACAGTGTATATGGAAAAAAGGTTAAATTATTTGAACCCTAGAATGATTTTATCATCTTACAAAGAGGATACAAATCAATATAGCCTTAGTACATTCTGCATAGTTAGAATCAGCAGTTTTAAAAACTACTGTTTGGACTCCACATTCAAAGGTTATGACTCAGTTGGTCTGGAGTTGGGTTTGGACATCAATATTTTGCAACTGTTCCCTGAATGATTCTAATGAGTACAGGATTGAGATCTGCCCTAACATAAACTATGATAAATATAGTACAAAAGGGGAAAATAAAAGATTAACCACTTAATCTCACTTGCGAATATAGCTGCAAAAATATTAACATATAAAATTCAGCTTTCTCAAAAAATAATGAACTTTGACTAAATAGACTTCATTGCAGTAACACATGAATGATTCCCTCACAGAAAGTTTATGAGCAGAATTTATTACATTATGTTTCCTATGGAGAAAACTTACAGAACATATCAATAGATGTTAAAATTTTAACAACCAAATAAAAAATTTTTTAATAGAAATGGGAAGAAATTAATAAGATGTAATAAAGTCTATTTGGTAGATATTAATAATGCATACCAATATCTGGTTTCTGTCTCCTTCCAGGCATATAGAAGGTTCTAATTCCCAGTCCCCTTGCAGCTCACTCAATGGAGTCATGTGATTACTTTTGGTTTATGCACGATGCTATATCATGGGAGGGTGGGTGTGAGAACACTGTGCTCTCTTCCTCCACCGTGGTGATCCAAGAGGCTTTGCATTATAATGGTAGAACAATAGGATTGAATGAGCCTACTTTTTGCCAATTCATGGAGAACAGAATGCCTGGAGGTTGTCCAGACCCACAACTGGCTTTATAGGAATGAGAAATAAATGTGTTAATCTACTGGAACTTTGGAGTTGTTTGTTACCGCAGCGTAATCTGTCTTGAATGAGGTTGTTGGAAAACTTTAAATGCAAAGGACCAGATAGTAAATATTTTACATAATACAGGTCATGTGGTTTCTGTCACTTCTGCTGGACAAAAAGCAACCATAGGTAATACACAAATGAAAAAGCATGGCTGTGTTTCAGTAAAACTTTATAAAAATGGGTAGCAAATTTGGCCCATGGATCATAGTTTGCTGATCTCTACTCTTGACTAATACTTTTGCCTACTTATATCTCATAAATATAATTCTAAATGATAAAATCCTAAACCATTTCAACTACAAATAGGAACAAGCAGGATTGTCCACCTTTGCCATTTAATAATACTACTTTAGAGGATATAGTTACTATAATATGATGTGAAATTAAAATAATTGGTGTACATATTGGAAAATAAGAATTTTTTTGCTGATAACATAATCATAAACCCAGAAAATCTAAGGAACCCTAGTAAAAATGATTGGGATTTATAGGACAATTTGGTAAGATGAATGAATAAGATAATATAGAAAAGTCAATTACCTTATTATATATATCCTATATATATCATATGTTATATATATATATATATATATATATATATATATATATATATATCCCCAATAGCAAAATCCTTACATCACAATGAAATGGGAGATACTCACAATAACAGTAAAAATTACACGGTAAAATGATTAGGAGTAAATTTAACAAGAAAGATACAGTATCTCTATGAAGAATAACAGAATCTGAACAAATGGAAAGATATCCATGATGGAAAGATTTAATATCACGTCAGTTTTTCATAGACCATATATTAGAATGCATTATAAATCAACAAAATAAAAATTATGGTGTTGGGGATGGGAAGGAGGGAGGAGGGAAAAAGAAACAAAAACAAGACTAACAAAACAAAACAAAACAAAAAAACACAACAAATGAACAAAATCCAGAGATACATAAAAAGGGTTTCCTTCCTATACCATTAGGTAGGATAGAATCCAATTAGGTAAAGTTACATGTGTGTGGTTATTGGTGTGTATATATGTATGCATAAAGGCTTGCATGAAGGAATGATTGCCAAATTGTTAATGATGTTTATCTCAGGATAGTGGACTTCTAAGTGAATTTTTCTTTTTTCTTTGTAGTTTTAGGTGTTATTAATGTATTGATGATGTGTTGTTCACTAATCAGAAAAAATAAAAGGTTTAAAATTATAAACAAAAAGACCTCACCAAAACAACAAAAGAAATGAAACCATAAAGATGCCATATTTATGGCTTTACACAAATGGCAAGAATCACTGTGCTTTCCTACCAAGCCCTCATAGTGCAAGTAGTACTCATCAGTCAGTCATAGCGCTGTCTGCCCTTCTGGATTGGGTGACTTTAGTAGTGAAACAAGGTAAGGAATTGTAATGGAGCAGCTGTTAAGACTATGCTCTAGGCTAGGGTGCCTGGGAAGGTAGGTAGTGCAAGAGAGGTTGGCATTTGAATTCCCCAGGGCATAGAATTGCTAAATCTTTGTAAAAAGTGGGCAGTTCAAGACCCAGCCCTGGTAAGTCTTCCAGAGGGAAAACTGTTGACCTTTCACCTCTCGGGTAGTCTTGCCAGTGGAAGGGGCACCTGGCAGAGAGGACTGTGAGTGAGGCTCGGGGGAGGTAGTGTAGGTGATGATGGTGGGTGGTGATGTAGTTGCAGCCAGTTCTCCCAAACTAGAAGACAGAAACTCTTACACTTCTCTCACTTCTTTTTCATGGCAAGTTCAAATTTTTAAAATTCAAAATGTTAAAACGTTAGATGTTTAAAGTTGTCCAAATTATTTTTCATGGATAAAGCATGTTGAATTCAGCCCTCGGCATAGAATTCAGTTCAGTAAGCATTTGTTGAAAAATTAGTATTTTAAAAATTCTGCTTCCATGTGTCATTCTCTTCATGAAAAATTTTCACTATTTCTTCTATGATATTAAATCCCAGTTTCTCTCTCTGCCTTCAAATGCTCTCCATAGCATGCAACCACAATCTGCACAATTTTACTCTTCGATGGCTATTTTCTGCGTGAGTCAGTCTTGATTTTCTCCCATTCTTAGATGTTTATGCTTATGCTCATTTCTGTATCTTTCCATAGTGATTCTTCCATCCTGGCAGATAGCACAGTGGTTGAGGGCGAAGTCTTGGGGTCAGTGGGCTTAGGTTCAAATCTAGCACTTTCTGTGTGAACATAAACAACATACCCAGCCTCTGTAAACCTCAGTTTTCTCATCTGTAAGATGAGCCTCCATTAATAATTACTTCACTGGGTTTCTAGAAAATTAAATGTGCAGTTTATAAAGCACTTAACCGAGAGCCTGACACTTGGTTAACACACTCAGTAATTCTAAGTGACTTCCAATGCATCATCTTTGCAAGAGATTTTCTAGGAAATATAAGCTGTTTTCTGGTGTTATTAAGGTAGGAACTAGGTATTGCTGGATTATTTTCCAAGAACATCTATGCCCGACAGCAGTATAACTAAGTTCCCTTTTCTCTACAGTCTTGCCAGTGCTTGCTATTGTCAGATCAGGCCTGCTCAGGGCAAGGGTACACATTCCCATATACTAAAGATCTATCTATTTAAAAGTTAGGAGTTAAGATATTAAGCATCTACATAAAACTTGAACATCTATTCTTCCTTTGGTGGATATGGCTTCAGATTGACTTGGAGAACGAGATTTGAACTTAGAATTCTCAGACTCCTTGGAGTTCTGTGTTATGATGTGAGTGTGGAGGATTGATGGTGTCCTTGGCCTCTTCTTATCCTCTTCTCCAACCCCCAGCTCCGTCCTGCACTGCCAGAGGCCTTGCATGCCTCTGGGGTACACTAGGCATAGGAATGTGTGGTCTGCTCTCAGGGAAGAACCCTGTGCAGGTCCTTGAGGCAGACTTTTTTGGGTAGGGTAGGGGTCTGGGCACCCCAAGGTGGGGGGTGTAGTGTCAGGTGAGCACATCTGTTGGCCCCATGGACTTTTCTCTGATGAGCTTGATGATGGCCATCGTGGGCCCCCAGAACTGTGATGCAGGGCAGACTTAAGGTTTTCATCCATCCAAAACAGTAGCACATTGTTTTTACCGGATAATTCTGATTATTATGAAGTTGAGAACTTTTTCATACACATATTGAATTTTTCTACTGAGTTGATGTTTTCCTTGTTGACTGGGTCTCTCTATGTTTTCAGTACATACAAATACTTCATCTCTTCATAAATGTTGCCGTTTTTCCCCCTCAGATTGGACTTTGTCTTTTGACCAGCATTTTAAAGTTTGATGATGTCAAATTTATCATTTTTTTTCCTTGTGAGTTTTGTTTAAGAAATCTTCTGAGGTTGTAAAAGTATCATTCTGTTTTTTTCTAAAGATTTTGTTCACATCTGGGTCTTTATCTGGAATTTACCTAAAGCCTTTGCATGGATTTTCACATTTAATCCTTGCAGCAACCTGTGAGTTAGGCACTCTGATTTCCTAGTGGTCAGATGATTTGAAGATTAGGAGGAGTTGAAGACTTGCCCGATTTCACACGGCTAGTAAAGGCAGAGCCAGACTGGAGACACCAGCCATTCTTCCTGGTGCAAGGTGGTGTGTCATCGTGGTGTTGATTTGCATTTCCCTGATGATGAGTGATGGTGAGCATCTTTTCATGTGCCTGTTGGCCATCTGCATGTCTGCTTTGGGAAACCATCTATTTTTTTTTAAAGATTTTATTTATTTATTTGACAGAGATAGAGACAGCCAGCGAGAGAGGGAACACAAGCAGGGGGAGTGGGAGAGGAAGAAGCAGGCTCATAGCTGAGGAGCCTGATGTGGGGCTCGATCCCATAACACCGGGATCACGCCCTGAGCCAAAGACAGACGCTTAACCGCTGTGCCACCCAGGCGCCCCGGGAAACCATCTATTTTTAATTGATTTCTTTTTCTCTTGAGTTGTAGGAGTTCCTTATAGATTTTATTTTATTTTTTAAGATTTTATCTATTTATCTATTTTAAGATTTTATCTATTTATCTATTTAAGATTTATCTATCCTCCCCATGAGTGGGAGGGGGATTGAGGGGGAGGGAGAGGGAGACAGAATCTAAGCAGACTCTGCACTGAACTCAGAACCCCCTGCAGGGCTCGGTCCCACGACTGTGAGACCACGGCCTGAGCTGAAACCAAGACTCAAACTCTCAACTTACTGAGCCACCCAGGTGCCCCTCCTTATATATTTTAGATTATAGATTTTACGCATTAGCCCCTTATCACATATACAACTTGCAAACATTTTCTTCCATTCTGTAGCTTGCCCTTTCATTTTCTTGCTTGTTTCCCTTGCTGTGTTTATTTTTGCTTTTGTTGCTCTAGTATTTCAAATGCACACAAAGGGCTCTTTTTAATTGGTTATTGAGAGAGCAAGGAAATTGAGAGTTCAAGCTGCTGTCTATGGCATGGCTTTCTAGGCCATGACTGGCTGCATAGTCTCAGGAGCTCAAATGTTATAAACGACTGAGCACAGATAAGGAAGAATGCTCTTGCCGCGCTGCTGGGACTGCGGGAGGAAAGCGGGCGGTGGGACTTGAGGGCAGGGTGCCTGCCTCCTGTCCTGGGGCTCAGTCCAGAGCTGTCGCTGCTGATGATGCTGGTATATGAGCCCACCTCTTCTTAGGCCTGTGACTGCTCCCCTGAGAAGCCCCCAGAATGTACACCCAGATGCTTTTATGAGAAAACTAATTAGGTTTTTCCCTACAAAAGAAGCCCATGTTGAAAGTTTATGAAATTTCTGAGGTCCCAAATAACCAACCTTTCTGGTGTCATCATCAAAACGCCACAATTTTTCATTTTTTCCGGTGGTCCTGTGGCTTAATTAAAGCCTGTCAATCAATTAAATCAAGTCATCATAATCTGCTGAACTTTGTCTAAACCAGGTTGAGAGCCTGAGACAACAGAAATTTTTTGACGCAGTCATTACCTTCAAGGAATGGGCTGTCTGAGAGCAGTGAAGTGAATATTCAGGGAGGGCATGGTTGGTGGGGAACCAAAGTGTGCAGGGCTGGGCTGAGGACAGCAGGGGTTCTGGAAGGGAGGGAGGTCTGTGGGGGCTGTTGCCACTTTGTAAGGCTTCACGGAAGAGGGGAGATTAAGCCTGAAGGGAGCAGTGGGTAGGTGGAAGGAAGAAGCAAGGATATTGGCGGTGGGGTGGTTAGAGTGGGAAAGGGCAAGGAGGTAGGATACAGTTTGGTGTAAGTTGTTCACAATGGGGATTCGGGGTCCTTCAGAGGGCCTACTGGGTGAGTGTGCAAGAGAAATTCCTGTCTATCCTGTCAACAGAGGACAATGATCCCACCCACTGTGGAGTGGGAGGACCAGGGAAGAGGCTGTGGGAGTGTTACGGGACCTCAGGATGGGGCTAGTGGAGAATCACTCCCCAATCACAGTCAGACCTGTCATGGGCAGCTCATGAGCTGGGACAAGTGAGGGCTGCCACCAAGGCCTGTCTCTGCCATTCTCACTACAAGTGGCTCAGCAAAAAGTCAGGATGATTTGGGGCAAGTTTCTGAACCTCCTGCCTTGGTTTTCTGATCTATACATCATTGGGGTGTAAGTGCTTAGCACATTGCCTGACACAAGCATTTGTGCAGTGTGTGAATGTATGAAATATGTTAAATATATCCATTTATATTCATAATATACTCCATATATTCATATTATAATATAATCAAATTATGTAAGCAAATTAATGTGTAATCAAATGTAAATTGTAGAATACATAATTATATAAATACACATGATTAAATTATAATCATAATCAAATCATATAATAAATAATTAAATTATATAATATATCCATGGCTTTATATAATATGTTATATATTATAACATGTGACTATATATCTATAAATGTATAAAATACATTTATTGTAATATATAATTTGTTATATATAATATGATTATTTCTATATAACTATATGCATTGTAAGTTTTATATTTTATAAAACATTTTAAAATTTATAATGCATTTTTATTGATTGATTTCATTTATAAAATTATGTGTATATTGATATATCACATATAAATAGTAACTATATTTATATCTATGATTATTTATAGAAATTATAAAATACACTTACGGTGACCCCGAAACTCACGGCTTGTCTCTGGGTTTTTTTTCTTACGGAACCTGTACTTGGGCAGAACCAATGGGCGAGGACTTGTGTGCAGGTGGGTGAGAAAAAGGCACTCCTTCCGTGTGCTGTGCTCCAGTTTTTGGTGTCTGTGCATTCCCCTCATGTCATCTCCACTGGGGCCAAGGACACGGGAGCAAAGCTGCCTCCTGTCACTGTCACCCCCGCTTGGTTAAGGGCCACCCAAGGTCCGGCCAGGTCTTCTCCCCTCAAGTCCTGTGCCTGCGCCAGGACACCCTGCCACTTGGGGGCCCAGCAGGATTTCAGTGGACCTTCTTCATCACCTCGAGCTCTAACTGTAGAGTCCTGGCCCCATTTATCTCATTGTTTGCTCTTAAGGAATTCAGAGCCCCCCGAGCCCTGGGCCGAGGCGAGCCAGTGAGACCTGGGCCATGCGGACAGCCAGGAGCGCATAGTGTCACCGCCAGGTTGGAGCCCTGCCCCAGGTGTCCGCTGAGAGCCCACTGGAGTGGCTTCGGGGACAAGCCAGCACACCTAGGAGCCCGACACGAGTGCCCTCCACCACACGGAGCTGGCTCGCTGTGTTTGCCAAGCGTATTTTGTATAAGAAGAATGCCAGCATGAGAATGTTCTGTCTAGAATTGTCCAGACACTGACACTGTCATTTTGTTGACTTAGTTAATGACATCAAGCTTGCTTTTGTTGTGTTATTTCTGCCACTTTTTATAAACCATACAGCTTATTAAACACGGAGGAAAACCCCCGGCCTTCACCCCCCATTCACAATCTTTCCAGCCCCGGTGCCGGCTGTTTATCTGTGAGTGTGCAGGGCATTTAGAGCTGCAGGAGTGCAGACAGACACATTGTCAGGGGCCACTTGGGCTCTGTCTCCGAGCAGACAAAACCCTGGAGTGCAAACACTGGCCTTTTGTCCGCATGGACGTGGTTCCAGCCCAGCGCTCTTTTGCTGGAGGGACAGCTTCGCCTGTCCCGAGGGTGTGAGGAACCGACCTCCCTCCTCTGGGCATGGAAACCTGCCGGCTCCTTCCCTCACCACCTTTTGCCAGGGGTGGCATGTCCTCCTCCCGTGGCCAGTCTGCTTTCCCCTCCTCATGCCCGGGCTTGGCCACGGAGGGGCCTCAGAGCACCCCGGGGGACGACCCTGGGCTCCATTCCCTAGGGACAGGGCTGCTTTGAAGTGCGAGGCCTCGGAGCCCCCTCACCCCGGTAAGTAACAGCATCCCCACAACACATTCCCAGAAATGTGGATTTTTCTGCATCTAAGTTGTTGAGACTAGTCAAGACGACAGCTCTTCACAACTCTGAAGAACTTCCTTCTTAGGAACTGTCTTGTCCTCCTAATCAGCAGGAAGCGAGTCTGGAGGCTGCAGGCACGGAGTAGAGGCAGTAAGAGCAGGGACCCAGCCTCCCCAGCCCTGCGGGCACAGCCCAAGGAGCGCTTGATTTGTCAACAACGCTGTCTTCCTGCCTGCCCCAGGTTCTGGCTGCTGATTTAATCTGATGAGAGCCTTATTTGCCTGCTTTTGCGCTCACCCCAGATATGTGTCGTGACATAAAATGGCTTCGTTTGTGGGTCTCTTGCTATTGCATCTCAGCGCAACAGTCAGGGTCCGACGCGGCGACAACGCAAAACAGATTTCTGAGCTCTGCGATCAGAGGATGTCGGCACCGCAGAGCGTCTCTTTCCCTTTGAAGCTTCAAAATATCAATCAAAATATTGTAGCCAGTGACCCTTGGTAGGCCGGTCAAGGAAACGCAACCCGACCCACCACCATCCCCAGGCAGTCTGGAAACAAATTGCAGTCAAGGTTGGAGGCACGGAGGGCGAAACGGGGAAATTGTCCCTGGCAGTCAGTCCGGGGCCTTTCCACGTCTGTGCACTCATTGTGAGGTTTCTCCGTATTTCTTAAACGTGGCTTTTAAACGCGTGTGATTTTGTAACACCCTGAATTACTTTACAGGCCTTTTGAAGCCAGAGGAGTTGTGGGGTGAGGGCGAGCATTGGCCTTTCCTCTGGGGAGAGTGAGGCAGAGCTGACCCGGGACTCTTCCCCGGGGGCTTGCCAACCTTTGACTTGGGGAGTAGCCTTGATTTCACATTTCCTGTGTTGTCTTTAGACTGCTTTCCCCCACTTTGGTTTGGAAAGTCACCTTTCTACAACTTCCCCTTGATTTCTGTAATCTCTTCCCAAGTGTCGAGGGCACTCCTATTACCTCAGCTTTTCTGTCAGAAAAACTCACACTGAAGTGCTGGAGGCCCCCTGAGCTGTCTGCACGGGGTGGAGGACAGTGTTTGGTTTTGGAAAGGCAGCGACGCAGGCCCTCCCTTGGTCACGGGGGCCCTGACGCGGAGTTCCTGACGCAAGTGAACGAGGTGGTTGGTCACTTCCTCCATTCCCCCTAAGTTACCCTCTGAGTGGGGAAGGGAGGGTGGTTCCTCCGATGTCACAATCCCGTCTCTTTGGCCAACTTTCTTTTTGTGATGCAAAAAAAAGAATACTACTTACTTAGCATTTACAAAGTGCCACGCACTATTCTAAACACTTCATAGAAATATTAACTCATTTAATCTGTACAACAACCCCATGTGGTAGGTATTCTGTTTTTTTAATTCTGATTTTACAAATGAGGAAATGGAGGCTCAGGGTGGTTTATAGCTTGGCTTAACGATACAAGCGTGAGACCGGTGGTGGTTACACATCTCTCTGTGGTGATGTTCTGAGCCAGGTTCCCGACAAATCGGCCATGTTTGTCCTCCCTGAGCTGACACTGCAGTCCCAGCCTGCCTGAGCTTGCTGGGTTACTTACATTTCAGGACTCATTTCATCAGCTGCTTCATTTCACTTCAAGGTCATGTCTTTTCCTTCAGAATCCATTCCAGGGTACTGCGCGGAGGGGGCTGCCCTGCAAGGTGACTTGACCCATGCGAATTGAAGGTCATTTATTCTAAAGTGTTCACTCAGCTCCGGGGAAGGTGAGCCAGGAGGTCACCATAAGGTCAGCCTCATTTCAGACCTGCTAAATTCACAGACCTCGAGTTCCACAAAGATCTTGAAAGCTTAGGAAATAAAAAGTCAATCAGCTCATTGTCCTTCAGCTTCTTAAAATTCTGGAATATCCACCAAGCTGATCTATTTGGAGGAATATATAATCAAAGCCCAAATAAGCATATTTAAAAAAAGGTTCTGGAAAAAAAAAAGGAAGCACATCTCATCACAAAATCTTGTCAAAGAAATGTCCCCTATTATATATTTGCAATCTGTATCCTTTTTTTGGTTAAATTATATTGGATTTCAGCTATATTTTGAAACTTGAAATTTATCTATTGTAACAACTCACTTTGTTACAACTGAATAACATTTTTAAACACACAGTGAAAAATTAAAAGGAAAATACCAAATCTACACTGAACAAACGGTCAAATGATATGAAAAACTAGCTCAAAGAAGATTTAAAAAATAATCATCTTAATAAAAGTAAAAAAATATATTTGCTAGTCACAGAAGAAGAAAATGCAACTTCACAGCAGAAAGATCTGGAAGTCACAACCTTAAACCTGTGATCAAAGTTATCATCAACAGTGGGACAGCCAGACATTTGTGTACCTTGTGCAATGATGCAATGTGAGGAATATTTAAGTATTTGGGCCAAAATGTTCAGCTAGAATCTAATCAGGTCTTTAAACCTTCCAGTTTAGAGAACTATGAGGAAAAAAGGAACAAATATCACAAAGAAAATAATCAGATAAATCCAGAATGTAGGACATTAAAACTGTTCTGGTCTCAACAAATCAATGCCATGAAAAAAATTTAAAGAGGTGAGGAAGCAGACAAGGAATGGGAACTGCATAAATAATGACATGCAAATGCAATGCATGGTCCTTAAATTTGATTCCACTTTGAGTAAGTCAGCTATAAAAGTCATTTTGGAGACAATGAGGGAAACTCAAATACATTCTTAATGTTAGATAATATCAAGGAATTACTGATCATTTGTTGGGTGTGACAGCAGTATTGTGATTATGCAGAAGAATGTCTGTATTTGTAAGAGATGCATGCTAAAATGTTTAAACGCATAGTTTCACGATGCCTTTATTTTTAAAAGGTTTAACACAATGAGTATTTTATTAAGCATATGGCTATACATTGAATACAGGTGGTGGGTATAAGGGTGTTTATTCTACTATTTCAGGGGTTGTTTTTGTATGTTTGAAATTTTTCATAATAAAATATTTAAAATATTTTAAAAATCCAAAAAAATAAAAAAAGCTTCTGAGTTTCTCACTGAAAGACAATCCCGAAGATGCTCAGGGGAAAGCAGAGCAGACGACTGAAGTGAAATGGGCGGTTTGGTGGGAGGCAGTGCCAGGGTCCTGCACTGTCTTATGCGGTCATTACTGCTTGCCTGGTGGCTCTGAACGGGCCTGCTTCTCGGTAGGACCTTCATACGTATGTGCCACTACTATTTACTAGGGAGTAAATGATGGGATGAACGAAGTATACCAAGTCTCTAAGGGAGCGTAAACAACGTCTGGCCCTCAGAGCACTGCACACCAGAAGCCATGAGGCCCACCTTCTTCCACCCTGGCCCGGGCGCTGTAGGAATCCCCCCCTTTCAGCTATGTGAACATCTCTACCCTCTTCCTGAATCTCTGACTCTCCTTCCTCCCTTCTCACTGTCAGAGAAAACAGAAACTGCAGGAGAGAACTTTCTGCTACCAAATCTAAAACCTCCTTCTTCCTCACATGTTCTCCCCAGGCTGCTGCTGTGGAGAAGGTGGGGTGGCTCCTCTCCCCTCTCGTCTCCACAGGGACTTCTCTCTGCAATTGAGTATTCGTCCCCACCTGTGTCTCCCAGCTCCTCCTATGGGCTCCTTCCCACCAGCATTCACACACGCTCCGGTCTTCTTTATAAGTTCGACAAGACTACCTCCTGACCTACACTCTTACGTCTCCCTCTGCAACTGCTGGCTCCTTCCCTTTATGACCAAACTTCCTGAGAGTTCGTCTGCTCTCCCGACCTCTCATTCATTCCCAGATTGTGTTGCCACTGGCACAGCTCTCAACAAGACCACCGATGACCGTCTTGTGGCTATAGAACCGATGACACTGCTGGTCGTCTCCGTCTTTCCTGACAGATTTCCTCAGCTTTTATGACATGTGGACCCTCTTCTGGTTTTTCCTCCCATCAGTCTCCTTGGCAGCTCTCTTCTTCGGCTCTCCCCTTTCTGTTGAGCTTTTTTGGGGTTATGTCCTGGTTTCTCTTCTGTTCCCGTCCGACATGCTCCATGGATTGATTGTCTCTCTTCCCATGGTCTGAAGTGTTGCCAGTGTCCTCTGACAGCTCAGATCTAAATACCCAGTGTACCTGTTCATGCTGAGCTCCCAGGCTGCACAACCCACCTCCATGCTCATTTCCACGGGGGTGTTTATGGATACCTCAGACTCAGCATGTCCAAAATTGAGCCCTTTATCCTTCATCCATAACTCACGCTTCCTTGACTGTTTCCTCTCTCAAGTGAGGGAGACGGCTCTCCGCCCAGTGTTCTGAGCCAGAGCCCTGGGGGTCACCCTTGACTTCTACATCTTTCTTGACGCCCCACCATCCAATCAATCACCACACTGTGCAAATTCTATGTCCCAAATGCTTCTTGAGTTTGTTCCTGTCTCCCCTCACCCACGGTGGCCCCCACATCCGGGCCACCTTCAGCTCTCACAGGTCACGGTGTCTGCCTTCTGGGTGGCTCTATTTCAAGTATTGCTATTTTTCAATCTGTTCTCCAAACTGCAGCTAGAGTGATCTTTTAAAAATGCACATTATCAAGTCACTCCTCTGATGAAAACTTCCAGTGGATTCCATGCATTTAGGAAGAAGTCCAAACTTCTTAATGTATGTGGATTTTCATGTCTTGGCCCTGACTCCTTCTACTCCCATCTCCTGCCCCTGCTTATCTGTGGCAGACTTTTATCTTCTTCAAGGAATAAAATGTGGGGCCGTCTAAATCCCCCTCTGTCCATGGTGATTTGACCAACCGCACGCAGAGCGATCGCCTCCCTGTGCATTCCCAGGGTCTTTGCTGGGCTCCAGGGGCAGGCCCGGAATGTCATCTTCCTGTTGAAAGCCTGTGGCGAGCCTTTGTGGTCGCGAGACCTCTGGAGTCTTGCCCTGAGGCTTACCAGTTTTATCGTCATCTTCACTTCTTAACTAAGAAAGCTGGTGGTGGAAGCTTCAGTATTTAAAAGCCCCAAACCCAACAAAATTTATGTGGACGTTGTAATTATTACTATGCTGCATTAATGAACTCTATCCTCTCCTTTTTTGGCTGGAAGAACATAACATTCCCAATGAAAGGAAACAGATGTCGTTGCTTTGAGCGTTTCCAAAGGAAACTGCACTAAAATATGAAACATCACCGTATAAAAAGCCTGCCGTGTAACGGGGATGTGCTGATGCTGTTTGCATTTGCCAGCTGTGTGTAAGTGGGGTTGGTTTCTCTGGCCAACACGGCCCCCACATCAGAGTAATAACGACAAAGTCATGGAAACGTTCAGGGAAAAACTCAAACTGCGCTTCGAAGTGCTCTCAGCTTTCCTTTCAACCAAAAGCCACGTAAACGAAGGGAGTCCAAAGGAGGACTTGGGGGCTGGTAATTAAAAGTGATTTATGGACCCGGGAGGACGAAAGAGGCTCATCAGGAAGATCGACCTTTGGTGATCAATTTATAAGCCCAGTTAGCAGACGGGAACTCTGGTTCACCCTGACGCTGAACCAGAGCCAGCGTGCGTTCCGGCGAAGGCCGCTGCTCAAGCTCACTTCAGCCAGACCATCCGCGGATGACCTTCCTGTTTGACCTTCTGTGCTTGGGCGGGGTGGGGTGTCTGGCCCCTGCCTGGGGGCTTGGATGTCCTAGGGTGTCCTCTGCCAGTACGTCAGGCAAGGGGAGACTTTTTCCTTCTCCCAATCCGGGTGGGGTCAGTGGGTATCCTTTTACCCCTCTTACAAGCTTGCTTTCCTACAAAATGTCAGAGCTTGCGTACTCCTGTCCATTTTTTTTAAAAGAGGTGCCAGATGCTATTGGTGACTAGCCTCTCCAGATGCTATTGGTGACTAGCCTCTCCAGATGCTATTGGTGACTAGTCTCTCCGTCTTCTTTTCTCTTCCTTCTTTGTCTCCCGCTTCGTTGTTCTTCCTCTCTTCCTACCAGTGCAATTTCGAGGCCAGAAATCAAGTAAGGGGAAGCCTGCTCTTAACTCCTGCAGCGGGAGAACCCAGTGATGGTGCTGGTCCTTTTTGATGGCAGAAGCCAGTGGGGGAGCCCGCTCATGGCGGGTGCTTCTGTGCATGAGTTGGTCTGTGTGGCTGATCGCTGATTTGCGGGCTTTCCACCAGCCTCCCTGAGACCCGGAGGCCCGTGAGCTGCAGCAGTGTGCGCCGCGGCCCCCGCTGCTGCTCCACGGAGCCGGAACGAGAGGGTGGCCCCACTGCCATTGTCACCCGAGCAAGTTGCTTTGATAGATGCCTTCGTTCTTTCAAGCTGCCCGGATACCAAAGGGCTTGAATTAATAATTGACTAAAATTAATAGGCCAGTAATTGTCTAAATGAAATGTGGTCTGGTCTTCATTTCAACTTGATGGTTCTTGTTCCCCTGCTGGATTTTTTGTTGTTGTTCTGAGGAAACATTAAAAGGCTGTGGATGGGTGTGCCGTAAGTGATTTGTGGTTTAGCTGTCTACTTTTAAATGAAAATACCCGGCAAACAAAAGCCCCAGCTCCTAGGTCCAGGAAACAATTTGCAGAAGTCTAAGGTCGGTTGGTGGGATTTAGTGGGAACGGGAATAAAACAGGCTAAAGGTTGGTTGAGAATAAAGCTAATATTCAGTACGGGTATGTGGTGCCTGCCAAGAAGACGAGCCGCACTGTGTTAATAAAAGTGCAGATTTAGAAGAAGAGGTGCGATCGTCTGGTTCTGGCCTAGTCAGACCACCCGTGGCGTACGTCTGGGCTCTCCTTGAAGGGGGCATGGTGGATGGGGGCACGTTGAAAGGAGGAGAACCAGATCCACGTGGGCACCCCAAACCATGCCGCATGGGAGATGTGGGAGGTGTGGCGAGCACGTGTCTCGGTGAAGAGAGTTGAAGGAGCAGCGGACTGTTTGGGGACTGTTCCCACACGGCCAGGCTGGGACACCAAGGGACGCTGCCTCCGTGTGAGGGACCCTACCAGTAGAACTCTTCCAGGGGACTGAGTTTTGGGTAGTGGTGAGGACCCCATCATGGGAGTACTGCATAATCCCCCCATTGCTAAGCAGGAGAAAGAAGTCTGTTTAACCACGAAATTTTATGATTTTCAAATGGACAAATCTGTATTTTTTAAGTTTAAGTGAAATTTGAAAAGTGGACCGAGGGGAATCAAGCTCCTGCGTAGTTCTAAAGAGCTGCTCTGACCAGCTGTCGTAGATTTCAGCTCTCCCCCCACCTCCCAGCCTACGCCCCGATCTGACTCCTGATACAGCCCTGCAGTCTTGAGGAACCTTTGGCCTGCCTGGCAAGGAGCGTAGCACTCCCTACTGCCTCCCTCAACGTGTCCACTATACTCCTGACGAGTGGCTTACTTGCTGGGAGAAGATGATTACTTATTCACAGCCTTTGTTGGACATCAGAACATCGGTACCAACAGAATTCAGTACGTTTCTGTCCTTTGGCTTCACCATCTAAAGCCAGAGACAGGGAGAACATCTGAACTGACTTGGGGAGAACAGTGTGGCAATACTTCCTTCTTGGCTGACGCCGTGGAGAGAAATCCAAGCAGCCTCCAAGAAACCTAACGACCAGGATAGATTTAAAAACCCAGTCTCCGAGTTTCTGATCTGGGGCCAGAATGCAAGCCATTTAAAACCCTGGAGGCAAATACTCCTGCTTTTGCTTCTTGCAAGAGAAATGGAGGGTCAGCGCTAGTGCCGTGGCGGGGACCAGGGCGGGTAGTTTAAGGACATCTCTGAAGGTGGTGTTTTCTTAAGGCTACAAGAAAAAGGAGGGACAGGAGAATAGCCATTTACCTTTCCCCATCCTGTTTAAAACAGGGAGGCAGAACTGCACAGTGGGGGGAAATGGAAGATCGAATCAGATAACCATTCTTCACGCTGACCCAGCACTTACCCTAATGTCAAAATCACAGCCGCCCTTCTGGGATGGACAACCGGATCGCACTTTACTGCGCACGGCACTGTGGCTCTTGGCAGCTGTTGGAATGCCTACGAGAGATCTGGGCCTGCTTCTGCCGTCTGAAAGCAACACGTCGTGCTTGCTTCTTAGCTGCCTTTCTTGATCACTAGCGGTCCCATTTGGACAGTCAGAGACTCCCAGAAGCGTTCTGCCGACCTCAGCTGGCTTGGCCTAGCTGCCAGTGCATGGACCACCTCCATCTGAAGACTCTCACTGTGGAGTCACTTTCGGGGCTGACATTTTGAGCTGGGGCTGTTCAGGCTGGCCCTGTGTTTGGCCCGCTAGTGAGCGGGACCTCGGAAATGGGGATGGGGCCCCAGAGGCGGTTCTTCTCACAGTCCTGCAACAGGAGAATGAAACTGAGGGGCGGTGGGCCTCCTGCGTGCGTGTGCGTGTGTCGGGGTGGACTGGACATGGCAGGGAGAGGAAACATGGGAGAGATAAATGGTGAAGAAGAACATGGGAAACACTGAACTAGATTTATTCTGACAGTGTGTGGGCCTATTGCCGTTAACATTATAAATCACTTTCCTACAGAGGAATTCACTTCCTGAGCTTTGCACAACTTCATAAGCCTGGCATGTGTGTGAGAACAGAACGTAGCAATCTGAGAAGGGAAAATGATGGTTTGCACAAATGTGGTTTGAAACCACAACTGGTGATTTTGTCAGCACAAGGGGCTCCCGGGACTGGGGCCCAGCATGGCAGCGAGCTGAGACCGCTTCGGCGCTCACTTCCAGTATTTCCAGGATGGAATCTTAAAGAGCAGAATTAAAAAATGTTTTGTGGTGGCCACATGGCCTTGAACTCTGGGTTAAAGAGGAAATTAAAGTGGATTTCAGATCTGAGGATGAGCCCGGGATTGGAGCATCGATAGAAGCTCTTTGTTCAGGTGATCCTTTTCCAGAAATGGGGTGTCCACCTGACCAGTGCAGACCCAGCTTCTCTCTCTGATCCCGTCTGCAAGAATATCCATGGCTCCAATGTGTTACTATGCAGAAATGGTGACTAATTTAATAAATGAAAAATCAAATCCTGGTACAGCTGGGATTGCTTTGGTCCTCTGGGTCAACATGAAACGTCCTCTCCCACGTGAAGTCTTTCCCAGTTTTATTTTGTATTTTTCTTATGACACTCACCTGGTATTGTAGCTATTTTGCGCTATATGTAGCTTTCCATGAGGGCTGCATTTGTGACTTCTCGGCCTGTGGAGGGCCTGGGTCTATGTTAAATTGACTTGAGTTCACACGTAAGTGACCGTTCATTAGGGAGTAACATTTCCTTGTCCAGACAAATGAAGGAAGAGGCTCTCAAACTTGCCCGTGTGCTATTCTAAGTTGTATAATTGCACCTGACTCATTAGCTGGAAATTTTAATGCTGGGGAGACTCAAACAAGGTTCAGCTACATAATGAGAATGGATCCACTAAGCCCAGTGAGGATGGCGGGTCTGTGGACCACAGAGGGTCCACTTTGTGCTGCTCAGCACTCAGCTCCGGCAGCCCCAACCTGCCTCCAAGTGTACATTGCTCAGATGGCCAGGTGCACCTGGGGGATTTTCACCTTCCCCACAGCAGCATGATGGCTGGTGCAGAGCAGACCTGGTCAGTTCCTCCATGCGGGTTCTGTGCTGTGCTGACTGTCCTTCAGGAGGTCTGCACAGCCTTGCTGCCCGAAGACACCCTGCGTACAGTGCCCTTTCCCCAGGGTGTATGTGGGAAGGAGGATGCAAAAGACCCAGAGAGTAGAGGGTCTGGTTTGTGGTGTTCTCAAGGGCAAACTTGCCCCTCAGCAGCTTTCGGTTGTTGAGAATCAAGTTCTTCATATTTACCGTCTCTTGTCCTTTTAAACCATGCAAGGTAAGTATTAATTTCCATGGACTACACTTTACACACAAGATAACTGAGTTACTGAGATGGTTACTGAGACTATACAGCTATCCTATGACCTTAGCATAGCCAATACCTAGCACAACGTGTGACACATCATAGGGGTTGTTGATCGTGCATTGATTTCAATTCAATTTCATGTCTCTTTACATTCTCAAATCTTTCAACTTGGTATTTCTGTGGGCATAAGGAAACACACTGTATTCTCTTGTGGGTCAAAGGTAGATCTAATGTTGATGATGTAAAAAATGATAATTAGCAGGATATGGATGACAATATTCCTCATAATACAAAGGAAAAAGCAAAGATTGGAGAGTGTCAGGCCTCCGGAGCTCACACTTCAAGCCCCCCATTTTTGTACACAGAACCTTTACTGTTCTATGTCCTCATTATCTGCTGAAAAACTCCACTGGACAGTTGGTTTCTTTTTCTTCTCCTTCTCCTCCTTCTCCTCTTCCTTCTTCTTCTTTAATTTAAATTAATTAACATATAGTGCATTATTAGTTTCAGAGGTAGAGTTCAGGGATTTATCAGCCTTATATAATACACAGTGCTCATTACGTCATGTGTCCTCCTTAATGGGACAGTTGGTTTTGTATGTGGCTGGTGACGTCCAGCTGCACCTGTCTGATCATGGACTCTGGCTCCCATGGAGGCCACTCAATGCCCCAGACCCCGCTCTGCTACCTCAGCAGAGTTTTTGTGCTGCTCCACGAGATTTATAGAAGCCTCCCTGGGGAGTGCATTGACCACTATCTTTGTATTCCTACCTCACTAGCTCAAGGTCAGACGTTATGCCCAAGGGTTGTCCCAGGGCTGCGTTGGCCCTTTGGCACAGAGTGTATGAAACATATTGGGATGGTCTTCCCAGTAACTTATGATGGGGTAGGAGTAGAGAGAAGAGCCTAACGAGAGGCCTTTGAGATGTGCACAATTTCTTTGTCCTTGAGTAAGATGTGTATTTTAATCTGTTTGCAGCCCTATCCTGCCGTCTGGCCTTGGGGCAGAATCAAAGGAGAACTGTGCCCGAGGACTAAATGCAGACTGCGACCCACATGTTATAACTTACCCCAAAGTCCTCGTTAGTCAAGAGACACTGTTCTGCTGCCATGGGCCATAGCTCGATCAACTCCTGCAGTCTCCTCCCATCTGCATCCTCAAAAGAATTCATAAATTAGAATGTCATGCTTATTCTTGTTTCTTTACTGCTACTATCTACTTTGAAGTCCCCAGGACCAACAGATTGTGAGTATTCAATAAATCAGACCACTTCTTTAGCATAGGTTCCTCATTTTTGTGATGACAGGGTTGAACCAGGTGACCTTTAAGGTCCCCTTCAAGACAAAACCCAGACTATCTGAAAGAATCCTGAGAGCCAAAGAACACCTCCAAAGGCTGAAGGTGTCAACATCGGGGTCGGAGGCCACACCGTCTCTTTTGTCTTCTGCCCACACAGGCAGGGGGTACTAAGGATGCCCTGAAAGGCAGTGGTATTTGTATCTAAAATTTCCATGTTATAAAGCACCATGATAAGCTTACCCGTGTCTCCCAGAGCTGAGATGTCCTGGTTTTTCTCTTGAAGGTCCTAGCTAGCTGTCCCCTGCCATGGGGAACCCTGGCAGGCATGGGGACAGAGTATGACAGTCAGGGCCAGGAGCTGAACTTTATCTACCATCAACCCATGAGGTAATTTACTTGGATGCCCCGTGTCTCAGTTTCATTTGGAAATGGATAAAGAGGATGCTCTTTGATCTTTCTACATCCACAGGTTGGTTGAAGGTTTGACCATGAATATCAGCATTTGTAAAGGGCCTGCCAGTTGATAAAGAACTTTCACCTGCATGATTTCTTGTAATCCTTTTACCACAAGGAAGACTAACTAGGTATTATTATTATTATTGCCTTCTTGCAGATGGAGTGACTCAGTAAAAGCACTGAGAGACTGAGTGGGGTGCCCGTTACATTGGTGTAAATAAGTGGCAGACTAGAACCCAGATGTTCAGATTCTACATCCTGGGCATTTTCCCTATGCTGCATTGTTGCCAAAAAAATTCTAGACTAATCAGTCCATAACTTCTTTCAAGGTGAGGATGGCCCATTTGGCATTTTTCATCATTTTTGCTTAAGTAGTCACTCTGCGTATAGGTTCTCCAGTTCCTGCTCCTTACACTATCTGTCCCTTTCATTCACATTTCTCGGTCACATGGTGCTCTCACTGAAAAGGAATTTTGGTAATTACAATTTTTCTGTAGTTTGTTATACCTGTAGTCTCCAAGGAAAGCTAGAAAGTTAAGTGTTCTGGGATAAGTGTCAAGGAAAGCAAAGAAGCCTCCATCTTGATGCATACGAAGAACACCTTTTGTCCATACAGTTCTCATGCCCAAACTCCCATCCACTTATCCATCCATCCATTCAGACATCCACCCACCCATCCACCCATCCATCTACCTATCCATCCATCTATCTGTCCAGTATTGTTTGCAGACCTACTATGGGTTGGACACTCCAAAAGAACAAAAACTACACAGGACCTTCCGTCATGGATCTTAAAGTTCACTGGAGGGTACAGAGAAATTAGTAGGCAAGTACAATTTTGTGTGAGAAGTGCTCTGATGGAGGGAGTATTGGGAGTTGTTCAAGCATAAATGAACCTTTCCCTCCTCTGTCTTTAAGTTCTTGCTTAGATTCTACTTTCCCTGAAAGGCATTCTGCTCAGATTGATTTCTTATCAAAGGGCATTATTCTTTTGACATTTGTCATATTCTGCCTTATATAGTTATCCTTTTATGTAAATTGTCTCTCTTTCTCTCTCTCTTTCTCTCTCTCTCACACACACACGGGCACGCAGCTATTTTCAGGGAAGATTTTGTGAGACATGGAGCTCAGGGCTCTCACTTCTGTCAGACCCTGCACTCCTCTGGTACCCAGAGCATCAGGAGACAGTTCCTGGATGAGGATAGCTGTGTGCTCATACGGGCACAGTAAGCAGTGCTAAGGTGGGTCGCCCTACCCTAGTCCTCAGGGTCATGAGCACCAGCATGAGGATCTGAGAGGAGAGGAGGGATGGCAGGCGCAACTGAAAATCTGGCTTGGGAGCATGAGATGTTTCCTTTGGAAGGTTCCAGGAGTACTCAGGAATGGGGCTGCTGAAGCTCCTGCCTGCATGCTTAGGGGAGAGGGGGTGGGCTGGGGGCTCCGCTCTGCACACACTTCCTCATTTGGATCCTAGGGCTCCTGATGGCAGAGGGCATCTCTGAGGTGCCCCATCCTTTGTAGACTTCATAGTATTGTGTATTCATGCCAGGCTCTCAAAGACGAATTATTGGTGATTTCTCTCTGGCTTGTGGAAGTGTTCACACAGATCTGGGCTCAAAGTGTGGCATTTGTCACTTATTACCTGTGGCTTCAGCCCAGTGACCCCACTTCAAGTCTCGCCTCATGTTTTTGGCTGACACACCCTGGTACTGGACTTGGCTCTGAGCTGAACTCCTCTCCTGCTGCTCCTGCCGCCATCTTGATGTGTCTTATTCCTCCCATCGTCAGGGGCCCGCTCAGACGGGGCACTCAGAGGGGCAACCCCTGTGCAAACCCTTCTGTTGCCTCAGTGTTCTTTTTAAAATGCCCGGAAAACTTTGTCTTAGCTTCCCTGTGGGCACTTTTCACTTTTCTACCTTTGATGAAGTCTGTTTCTGCACAGGGCTGACTTTCCCTTGCTTCCTGCATCCTCCTGGTCAGCAGGGACTGCGAGGGAGGAAGTGGGCATCATGC
This sequence comes from Ursus arctos, assembly GCF_023065955.2. Taxonomy (NCBI): domain Eukaryota; kingdom Metazoa; phylum Chordata; class Mammalia; order Carnivora; family Ursidae; genus Ursus; species Ursus arctos. The sequence continues at coordinate 56,590,668 of NW_026622841.1, forward strand.
AGAGGACACTAAATTGAGGAATGCGATGCCTCTCCTACAACATTCTCCTCTTCAAGGACCACTTAACACAGAGAAGCAAGCGTGTCTCATTTATATAACCATTTCTGTCCACTTCAAGGCAGCCTGTCACTCAAGATGCAAAATTCCTCTTGGTGCTGCCCAACAAAAACCATGGGGACAAACGTTTACCTTTTGAAATGCTATTTTGAAGTCCTTTAGCTGGTTGACAGACTCTGAGCCCACCTCCAACTTTCACTGTAGAGTTCTTTCTTTTAAGAGAACAAACCTAGCACTCTGGGCACATAGATCATGGCTGGAAAGAGCCACAGAGGAAAACCAAGAAAACAGCAAGCTCAATTATCATTATCAAAACTACTGAGCATTTTAAAAAGCATCTCAATGAAAGTAATTATAGCTCCCGCATCATTCTGGCCGTTCCTGGTGCTTCAGGCTGTAAAGCTCACTCTGACATTCTGATCTCCCCTTGTTTATTTAGTCGGTCTTTGAGGGCAGGGAGAATTTATCTCAACTAATCCATGCAGCATACATCTAGTGCACAATGCCTGCAGGCCTGCCCGCTTGGGGTGGGCACCCGCCAACCCTGCCTGGCCAGGAGCTCAGGTTCGAACAGAGAACATCATGCAGATTGGGTGGGGGCAGGGCATCGTGCCTGCTGTTCTCATCCCAAGGGGAGATTCCTTGACATGGTTGATCCCACATTGCCCTCGGCCAGTGTGATGGAAACTTCCCAGTGTCCAGGACCTGTGCCACCCAGTGTGTATGCACGGAGCATTCAACCCCACAGAGTCAAAATGCCAGTATCTGGACACAACTTTATGGTGAATAAAATGCTTTCACACCCATGGCTTATTTGATTCTCGGAACAATCCGTGAGGTGGCCAGGGCATTTATCAAATGCAGGATAATTATAGTTTTTTGGTGGTAAGCTACCAAAACTAGTTGTGGCTAACTGCAGCAAAAAGTGTATTTATCGGGAGGATATAGAGGACTCTTCTAATTCAAGGAACAGCTAAAAAACCAGCCTGAGACGAATCGGCTCATCATGTCCTTCCTTGGGACCCTATGGTTAAGAGTCAAGGATCTGGGGACAGAGTCTCATGGGCCCAGCTGTGATCAGCCCCGCACTTCTGCGTAGGCAGAGCTGTTACTGACGGGGTCTTGTCAAGACTCAGGGCAGGGTGTACTGGGACTGGAAGCTGAGGAAGGTGATTCCCCCGAGTGAATTTGAGAGGCTCTTACCTGAGAAGGGTTCTGGAGGCTGGTGGGTCAAAACCAACAGTGTATACCACTGTCCCCATTTTACAGACGAAGAAATAGAAGTGCCAAGAATTTCAGTGATGTATTCAGAGAACCACAGAAGTGAAGCCAGGGTTGTCATTCAAGCCGTCCAACTGAAGTTCCATGAGCTTCCCCCCGACACTTCTGATTTTATTATGGAGACGATATGAAAACAAGAAAGGCTGCTTTGAGAAGAATCACTCATCATTCCATCAATGTAACTGTTGCCCTTTTCCTCCCCAATTTGTCCTCAGTGCGTTTTCTTTGTCACGGGGCTTCAATTGCAGTGTCCCTGCACTGTCCCCACTTACCGGTGAGGGTCCTGGGGCTGGTGAATTCTGTTGACTTTGGTATTTCTGGGGCATATAGCAAACCACTGGGTGTGTGCATCAGAGGCTCCCTTATAGGTTATACCAATGGAGATTTAGAAGGACAAGGGTGGCCTTTCGCTCAAGATCTAGAATTCGTTTTAACTCGGTGCAATGGAAACCATATGGATGAGCACTTAACCTCTGAAAGTACATTTTGAGGTCATTGCCATGCTTTTGCTGAGGTGAGTGAATGGGCTTCTGAGCGCTGGGTGTGTTACAGCATAGCTCTGTTAGCAGGCTTTTTTTTTTTGGATGGAGCAGCCGATGTGAAAACAACACAGCTCCATAGCGAGTGCATTCCAGACCTCTCTTTAATTATAGGGGCCCTGAGCAGGCAGAGCAGGTGGCTAATGGAGACACAGGCTTAAAGTCACATGATAAATCCATCAAGATCCCAGAGAACCAAGTTCACTTTCCCCCACTAGATTGGGTCAGAACCAAGTCACTCCAGGTGCATGGTGCTGTTTTCCAGATGACCGCACAGTGATCGTGGGCCCCTCAGTGAGCATGTCCCTCTCCTGGATGGTGAACGGGATGGCAGCAGTGACCCACAACCAACAGATGGAGGTCTGAGGGGCAGGGGAGTGTGCAGGGGGCTCAGTGCTATGGGACCCCTGACGGCTGGAATCTGGGGGACACTGGGAAGGTCTGTGTTTAAGCTGAGAGTGATGTTTCTGTTTTTCTAGATGAAAGTTGGCATATTCTTTGCAATTACCTCTTTGTTTGGGGGGAAAGACTTCAAAGGGCCCCTTGGTTGTGTGCTCGGATTCATCAGAGAACACCTCACAGCCATATAGAAGAAAATAACCCTTTCCTGGTATTCTATTTGGTTCTTGCCTGTGACCAAACTGAACCATGCCAGGTGACATTTACTGCCCTACCCCCAGATACCTTTGGTTCCCACATGTACCCTGGGAAAAGGGTGCCTATCCCATGGGTTAGCCAAGTGTGGGGACAAGAATCATGGAATCGCATGGTACTCTACCTGGGACCCTGCCCATAGGGTGGTGAGTGGTTATTTTGATTTGTTGATAACCACAGATTATTGGAGTCTTATTAAGGGAGGAAAAAATATGCATCTATGACTCAGTTCTTATAAAAAGAAGTTTTTGAACTTAATCTGATAGCATAGACTAACAGAATTACACTCCTCATATTATTACTCTGACTGCAAAGCTGGTTTGGGACAGGGTATACCTTTTTCTTCTTGCTCAGGACTCGAGAGAGGCACTCATGATATGTTGATAAAAGCACTTGCGAATGGCGTGGTGGGCCAGTAAACCATGTTGTTCATCTTTTTCTTTGGGACACTCATGGAGCAGTAATTAGTTGAGGACCCATCCAGTGATAACTGCATTGTCCCTCCCAGGCAATCTGCGGTGTCTGGAGGGCTGGGCCCATGGACACTGTGTGCAGTTCTATCTGGTACTCACTTCTAGGATTTGTCTTTTCTGTTTTGTAAATTTCACCTCTTATCCCCAATTACTCAATTCATTTTTATAGAAGTTACAGCCTGACCTCAGTGTTGGGGAAACTGAGGCATGGTCCATGCTGGGGCCAGGGGTGTGGGAAGCGTCACATGGCTCAGGGAAGGCATTGTGTTATGGGAGGAGGTAGTTGGTGACAGGACAGCTGGTGACAGGACAGTTGGCCGACAATAGCAAATTTGGACTCGTGAGCTGTATACATGTTCTCTGGGATTCCTGGAAGCAGGTAGGTGGGATGGAATCTGCACTATTGCTCTTTGGCTTTATTAAGGGACATCTGAGTAGCACAGAGCCAAAGGGACACGTGTCCTGCAGACTGCTGTCCTCCACTCCCCTTAGTTCTGTGACCCCTGGGCTCTGTGCGGTCCCCTCAACCGCTCACCTCTCTGAGGGTCCTGCTGGGCGGTGGCATCACCACTTGATCATCTACTGCGTCCCCAGGGTCCCAGGCTCGCTCTTCCTCTGTGGTGCTAGGTCACGGTGACACCAGCTGTGTGTGTGGGGAAAGGTGATCACGCACGGCTCTCCTACCCCTCGGGCAAAATTCCAGGCCGTGTCACCCGCCTCCCAGACAATGTCAACAGCATTTCAGGAACCTGGGCTAGGACAACCACAGCGCCAGAGAGAAGAGCTTCGTGCCGAGATTGTGCTCAGAGAGGTTGGGACCCCCAAGCCACTTACGTTGCAGAGGGTGCCCCAAAGCCAAAGATGTTAAAACAAATTCATTAAAAGATAGATGGTTTCTTCTGTAAGATGTAGAGGAACGTAGATGCTGTGTTGAGTGTTATTTTGGATGTTTATTTTTGTTTGTAAACTCTTATTCCACGAATAATTTTAAGTCCATTTATAAAGATGTTACAATGCAAAAGAAAAAGCAGTTGCGAGAGTCAGAGTTACAGAGAACAGAGGGTGAAATCAAGGAGAAGGAGGCCGGGAGCGGGGGATGCCTCCCTTCCATGGGAAGAGCACCCAAGCTGCCGCCCACAGCGGGCACGACACTAGGGAGGGGAGGCCTCCTTCTCGGCTCTGGTGGTGAGACTGTTGAACACCTCTCTACATACAGAGCTTTTTCAGAAAAGAGAGAAATGCTCCCACATCTGTACTCACTGCCTGGAGCTGCCTCCATTTCTTCCATGTGCCCTGCTGTCCCTGGTCTTTTTTTCTTCGATCATACCTATTCCCAGTTGAGATCCACCGTGCTGTGGTTTCAACCAAGGGGTCGTGCATCTAAGACTCTTGCTCTGCCGTCTTTGCGGAGCTCTAGACTGCAATTCCCAACCCACTGCCAGATGCTTCCAGTTCTAGGCCCTGCAAACATCTCACAAGTATGGGCTGTGCGATGGGCTGTGTTTCTGCACTCTATCTGTTCTCTAAGCTGGTGAATGACAGCTTCTGTCTGCAGTGCCCCACACCCCTTCTTTTCCAGTCTGGGCAGTTACTATTGATCTTTCAAGTCCTTCTCAAAGGTCACATATCTGCCGCCCTCAGCACGTCGTCAGGATAGAGCAGTTGCTCCCTCCTCTGTTGTCCCTGTGTCCCCTGGCCCCTCCTGTGGTCGTTGCACCGGGGGCCACTGTGATCCTTTATATATGTCGTATTCTAGAGCTTGCTTTCACGAAATACGTACAGATACCAGGGTCTAGCACAGAGCTTAGGACCTAGGAAATCCTCCATACCTGCTTGTTGTGGATGCAGGAGTGCTCAAGATGAACTCTTTCCTATTGGCAGGAAATCTTTGGCCACTGTTACTGAAGGGGGAAGATGCAAGTGCTCTGCTCAGGGGAGCAGACCAGCACTGTGACTTCTCACACTAGTGGCACAACAATGTCTGCAGGAGAAAGAGACAAGAAGTCCTACAGAGATGATAGTAGCAGAGACAAAGCATGGTACGGGGTTTGGTGTCTGCTCTCTGGGAAGAGCGACAGAAAACTGATACTGTGCTCCAAAACTTAGCAGTCAAAATCATTCAGCCCTACTGTGGTAAAAGTTTGCCTGCAGCTGATTTAAAGCCTGGCTGTCTTCACCTCTGAAACATCCCAGAAGCTCTTGGAGCTGGTTGTGTTCTGAGAGATGACTCAGAGCAAGATCTCTTGAAGCCTGGGAAACACCAGGGCTCGATTAAGTGAAGCATTGATAGATAGGTTACAAATGTAAAGGAAAAACTGAGAACTTTCTATGAAAGATTAAATATTTCTGTTTCTCAAAACCTTGCCCCACATTATGCAAAATGCGCTACAGAAATGTTTGCTGCACTAATGTTGGGAGAGATTGTGGTCAATGGTGAAACAAGCCCCTAAAATAATAATAGTAATAATAATAATAATAATAATAATAATAATAAATCTATTGAAAGGCTGATTTGTCTTTAAAATACTAAAGATGACTTAAAAATATGTAAGGTGTTTTGAAATATTTACGATGTATTTTAGACTTTTTGATGGGAAAAGTCCCAAAGAGAAGCAAATAAAGCCTTCCCCAGTGTGGACAAAAGTGGAAAAGGGGGGTATTATCCAGTTGATAAAAATCATGAAAAGCTTAAATTGAGCTAATGCTCAATCTGGCAGCCAGAAGGTAATTTCAGGGATAGTAAAATGTTTAAATGCACTGAGTAGAACAGTATTTTATAGGCTGTATTATGATAAATACATAGACGAAGGCTAAATGAGGGATGCTACGTTGTGTCTGGGTGACCTCACTAAATCTCGTGACAAATGGCAGAATACTGTGTTGGGTGGACTGCCAGTTCCGTAGCTCTGTGGCTTTGGCAAGAGTGGATGCAATCACTCACCTGCCTATATTACCCCAGAGGGAATCACATGTACTGAAATGTATTTTTAGGAGGTAAAAAACTCATCACTGGTCATTTTTATAAGCACAGACTCTCATTTGAAGTCAGAAGCTCTCTTGAAGGTGAGAAGCATGAGAATTAAGTAGGGACTCACATTCCAATATCACTGGCCCTATTAAATTCATCCCTCTTTGATGCACATACCCTTATGAGCACATGTTACCGTTTTAGTGAGAATTTTCAGGAATTCTGTCAGGGAGAGCTTGTGCTGGAGGGAAGAAAGAAGAGTGCCAGAGAAGGACAGAAGGATGACAGGGCAGTGGTGGGGGGCAGACCCAGCCCCTAGGAGACCAAAGACGAAGCAGCCAGCAGAGGGGGGGGTATCCAGAGGATGAAAAATGGCTTCTGTGCTCCCCGTGAGGACAATCTCAAGGGACAAGGTCAAACCTGCCTGTTTACTGGACCCTGGATCCAGGCCCCCCCACCCCTGACCATTCCTGTGTCTTTGAGTGCCTTCCAAGCACTCCTGGCTGGGAGCAGATATCCTTTCTCTCTATTAGATCAGGATTCCACCTCAAGCATGGGGCTGAGGCTCCCGAAGAGGTGGAAAGTGTGAAGATGAGCTCAGAGGATCACTTGGGGACCAGGCATCCCTTGTGTCTATTGTTTTCAGGGGCTGATTTCTTTTTAGGCTCAGGGTTTTTCTTTCTGATTGGTTGCTACAAGCTTATAACTTAACGTTAACAAAAGTAACAGCTCCCCAGACCAGGGGGTGTATACAGAGGGACTTCAGGCAGACTGTGCCATGATGGGAAAGGGAAAGACACCCCCACTGGTGGAGCGCCTCTGGCTGACCGGGCTCTTTGTCCAGGGCACACTGCGTGCAGGGAAGGAACCAAGCATGTGCCTCGCACCAACACATCACATTCTGAAAGGATGTTGCCAGGGAGAATTTTTATGTCCCCGTTGTATAGATGAAAAAACAAGTCTAGGGGAAGTTGAACAACGTGCCCGCAGTCACACAGCTAAGGGGCTGAACTGGCTTTCAACCCAGACCTGTCTGTCTTTCATGTCTGCACGTTATCTACTGCCCCAGGACCAGAAGAGGCATTTTCATCCACTGGGACTTGGGGAATAGTCTCAAATCTCTAATTCATAGTGAAATTTCTTGATGAAATTTAAGAGAAGGGAAATTGGGCATAAACCCTGAAAAGTACATTGGCTCAGCCGCCTTTGGGACAGTCAATCCATGAAAGCAAATAGAAGGATATATTATAAACCACAGACCTGTCAATCTCAGACCGTGGAGTAATGGGTGATCAGCCCGGGCTCATCAGCTCACTTGGGCTTGACTTTGTGGTTGCGGGACATGTGTGCTTAGGGCAGTCTGCTGGTTAGGGGACCTGTACGGCTTTCTAGATAACTCACCATCCCTACAGACCAGTGGGCACTGGTTTTGCCGTACGCTAAATATGTAGTTCTGTTGCTTTCATTGATAGGACAGGGCTTGCCATTTTGTATCTTGGCTATTGTAATAATAGCTGGAATGATCAGTAGAATGCATTAATTAATTAAGCAAATATTTACTGAGTACGTACCATGTGCCAGACACTGGGTTACATTTGGAGGTGGGTGGTGCCTCCTCTAGAACAGTGCTGTCCAACAGAACTTTCTGTGATGACAGCAACGTTCTTATCTGCATTGTCTAATATGGCAGTTACTAAGCCTCATATGGCTAACGTGACTGAAGAACTGAAGTTTTAATGAATTTTAATTAATTTAAGTTTAAATAGCCACATATGTCCAGAGGCTGCCATACTGGACAGTACATGTCTAGATTAGTCTTAGGTCGTATTTCGAAAAATTACAAAAATGGAAAACATTACATATACTGGAAACACGTTTGTAAAAATTTTAGTAAAATTGTACGTTATGTACTAATAATGATTATTATAAATGTCGTGAGTAGCTTTGCTGTGTATTGGTTTTTTCAAAGACGTTTAGGTGGAGCCATCTCCATATCAGGCAATAGGCTAGATCCTCGGCGGGGGAGTGACGTGGAATGTAGAAGCTTCGTCCATGTTCTGAAGAAACTCACAGCTTTGTAGATAAGTGCCTCTACCCACACAGGTGCATCTACACACCCACACATATAAATACCGGGGAACCAACTGCCAAGTGCCCTGAGGCAAGTACGCCTCACAGTCCCAGGTGGCCGACCCTTCCATTTATCAGATCCAGACAGCAGGATCCAGAGGAAAATGGACATTTCTCTTTGAGAACAAAGAAACCTTTCCTGGAAGTCTGCCAAGCTTCCTTCCTGTCATATTTTTGGGCCCTAACTTCAGTACGTGTCCACCCTGGCAGGAGGAATGGAATCACTGTGACAGGCTAAGATTAGATTTATTCCCGTGAGTTCCTTCTCTTAGGGATGGGTCCCTGAACAAAATCAGGGTTGTGTGGGCAAGGACCTGGGGTGGTGGAATGGAGGTTGGATAGGCAATCACTGTCCTGAAAAGTTCCCATTCTCTGAATCCGAATGGGCTTCTCTAGTCCCTGTGCTGCGTTCATTCCTTTGTTACAGCACTCAGTGTGTAGAGTGTGATAATGTGTTTGCTCAAGGGCTTCATTTCCTGTGAGGGGTTGGGTACCAACAACACACTTTTCTCTGTTAATTGCAAGCTCTCTGAAGGGGTTGGACATGCTTTATTCATCTTATCTTTGAAAGCTCGACACCCAGCCCAATTCCTGCCATACAAAGAGCCTAGTAAATATTTGTGGGACTGGATATGCATTTATTCAAGCACTACTCAATTCACATCTTCTTTCTTGATTTATTCTTTCAGAGACTACACCTGTTGGTTTGGCTTGCAGCTGGAATTGGAGAGGAAATTTATTTCCATGAATGGAGAAGTGTCAGAGTGAGCAGGCACGTGGCACCTGAAGCCTGGGAACAGGCTCACGAGAATAACGTCGAGGCGAAATGACTGTCAGAGACTTTAGAAGATCAAACACCAACCAAACGTAAGGAAGTTACATGGTGCTATTAGTGCAGAAGCTTCCAAATAGATGCAAGAATGAAAGCCTTCAAGAAGCTGATGTGATTGGCACTTGGAATAGGTCTCTATTAATTCACTTGGACCATAAAAGCAATCTTATCTAGAACCTTCCATTTACAGCCCTTGTTATTTTCTCCCTTTATTTTCACCTCTTCTCTTCTGCCTGGCTTCCTAACTCTCTTCTGCCTGACTCCGGTACATATGCAGCTTCTCAGCTGCATTGTTTATGGGGTGTCAGATGCCTACATATCGAGAACTCTTCCTGTCTCTGGGAATTAGATGTGAAAAGACAGAAAACAGGGCACAAGACCACGTACACCTTGGCTCCGAGTTAGATCATCTGAAAGCTATGTTCCTGGACTTCGTTATCTTAGCTTCCCACAGAAAAGCATCCTACAAATTGAGATTGAATATCATGTCGAGGGCAGCTGACACAGAAATGTACTTGTGAAGAACAAACCTGGGTATTCTGCAAAAGCATAGTGGAGGACTTTATCGTGTTACCCAAAGTCCTTTTTATAAGAATCTCTAAGGCTTTTGCTTTTCTGAGTGAACATTATATTTACGGTGACAAGTATATCCCATACAATGGCAGGGGACTCAGGACCAAGTCTAGCCCCCGATGGCAGCATCTGTCACATCCTGGTGACTGGTGGCATTCATTTATTTGTTCTTTTCAACCAGTTTTGATTCTGGTTTTATTATTTACTTTTCTGTGGTATATTGTAGTTCATTATCTAAGTTGCCTCAAATGTTTATGGATATGTACGCATGCATTTTTTCCTACTTACATACTCATCTACCTACCTGCTTATCTACCTATTTACTTATCTACCTACCTAGGCAGGACCTGTCTTCCTAGCTATGCATGTGGTACCTATCTCCATCAACCTGGGCGTCCTTAAAGTAACTGAGCTGTTTTTCTTTTCCTTCTTTGGCCTGATTATTCAGGCATTTCCTACAAATAATATGGAGGAAGCAGAGACAGATGTGCAATGCAGTTTGACTGGGGGGCAGGAGTCCTTGGGCTGGTTCCAGCTTTGCCTCCTGCTAAATGTCGCATCCTTGGTAAGTCACATATCCTCTAGGTGTTTCAGTTTGGTCATCTTTAAAATGGGATAATTATATCCACTTTGCCTATTGAACAGAGGACATACGTGTTTTGGTATGTTGACGTATGTAAGGTGGGAGGGAAGGTGGTTTATGAGGATGAAGCCCTGGCCAGTGGCCTGGGCAGCTCAGCTGGCATCCTCAGGGTATAATTAGAGGGACTTGAAGGTCATCTAAATGCTTCCCTCCATTAACCCTAACATTTCCGCGTTTAGATTTGTTTTTCAGGATCCCATAGGAAATTTGTGTATTTTATGGGTTATTGACTGAATGAAGTCAGATTTCTATTTAGCTTTAGCTCTGTTCCATTTTTGCTAAAACTTTTGAAGAAAATGAATTACATCTTATTAAGTTTAGACTGCTACTAGCTTGGATATGGTTTGTAAATTAGAATATCTTTTCAGAACATAATGTCACGGTAGGAATTTTCAGGGGAGCATATCTTCTGTGTCTGTTCTGTGTGGTCCACAGTTCACTGGTCTACGTCAGCACAGATCTGGTCACCTTTTAATGCTTCAGGGCATGTGGCCTTTTAGGAGAGAAATAGGGATCTCAGGTGAGAGCCCTGGGCCTGGGATCACTGCTGTGGACCTCGAAGGCAAGAGGAGCTGGTGCCAATATGTTGATGCTCATGCCACCTGCTGTGTCGTGAGTAATACAGTCCTTTGTTTCTGACCCAGGAGCTCATGTCTCCTGCCAGCATCCATAAAGTAGAATCAGGCTAATCTGTTTGTGTGTAAGTGGCATAAAGTCATATCTTAGACCTGACATCTAGCTTCCTGAATCCTGGGCGGAGCTCCTTCCACAGGAACGCCTTCTGTAAATACCTTGACCCAAGGAGAAGGAAAAGTAGTCACAAAGCTCATCTGGTGATATGACTGGATCTGCTCCACGTTCCTTCCTTTTGATTTTCTGGGCCTGGGCCTCTGTTAGCAAGCCTTCGGTAGGTATCAATGGTGGGTAGTTGACTGGCTCATTGGTAAATAGAGATCCCTAGAGGCCAGTGGAGGCCAGCCAGTGGAAGTGATAAGGAGGGAGCTGAGAAGAAGAGGGAGAAGGGGAGACAGAGGATCATCTGGCAAAGACATTTACTGTCCCTTTACCATTTTCTGTACCTGTCACACCATGACAAAAGGAATAAGGGTGGTGAAGTTGCTCTGCTGAGACAGCAGCATCCTTGAGGATCTAGGGAATGGGGGACGGACGGCAGGGCTGGTGGCCTGTGGGGGGCACCGTGTGAGAGAGGAGGACTGCTGGAAGGAGAGCTCACTTGGGGAGAGATCCCACTGTGCGGTCAGGTAGAAGAGGGGAAGCGAGGCCAGGGCAGTGTCATGATCTCACCCAGAAAATATTGAAGTTCATTTTCACCTTGCTGGCTACTGCCCTTGTAAGAATCCTAAAGAAATCTTAGCCAGTGCGGAGAGCTCTAACCAGAAGTGAGTGTTCCAGGCCCTTTAAGCCTGATGAGCCTCCTCACACATGGTCCACAGAACGTAAGGCCAGCTCTCCCCAAGAAGTCTGAAATGATAGCAGGTGTTTTTCAAAATAACTTTCCCTTTATTGACTAAAGTAGATAGGCCTCTGTCATAAAAACTTTAATTGCTCATCAAATATTTGGCTAAAATTGAGTCATTTTCTTTCAGGGGAAGTTAGCATTCTTAAATCACTAGCAAATGAGAGGTTTGTAAAAAATTTACCAAAGCACTCTTTGTGTGTATACACAATGGTTAATGGTCAATAAATAGATACTTTATTGCCTGGAGGTTCTGTCTAATGTTTAATTTTTAAAAATGGTACCACTTATATGAGGTCCCTAATGTAGTCCAACTCCTAGAAATAGAAAGTAGAGTGGTGGTTACGGGGGGTGTTGAGGAGGGGAGAGTGGTGAGTTCTTAAATTGGTAGAGTTGCAGTTTTGCAAGACGAAAAAGTTTTGAAGCTCCGTTGTCCAACACTGCGAATATACTTACCACTCATTTATGCTATGTGTTTTGTGTTTTTTATCTTAATCAAAAAATTGTGGAGGACATCAATGTAGAATGAACACAGTATTGATTTTATAGTTTTAACTGCCCTGGTTGATTTAAATTCATATGTTCATGCTGTGGGAAGAGGCAAAGTTTAGAAAAGGGAAAACTGCTTTTTCACTGAATTTTAGAGAATTCCGCAGGCTATTAAGTAGCGGTTAGTTGAATGTCTGCTCCACCTATGGAGGTGTATATATATATCACACGAGCACACGCGTGGATGAAATTTGAATACACTTCACATTTCACTAAAATCATTGCATATTTTCTTGTGTGAAAGGAAATCATATCAATGCTTATTCATTTTTCAGCCATCGTAAAAGATCACTAATTAAGGAAGACACTTCTGGGCTTACATTCAAAAGGAATGAAAGCAGGGTCCTGAAGAGATCGTTCTAAACCCATGTTCACAGCGGCATTATTGATAAGCAGCACAAGTGTCCATCGACAGAGGAATGGATAAGCAAATGTGGTCTATATATCCTTGGAATATTATTCAGCCTTAAAAAGGAAGGAAATTCTGAGACAGGCTAAAACATAGATGAACTTTGAAGACATTCTGCTAAGTGAAATAAGCCAGTCACAAAAACCCAAATACTATATGACTCCATCTTGTGTGCATGAGATGCCTGTCGTGGTCAAATTCAGAGAGACAGAAGTAGAATGGTGGTTGCCAGGTACTTGTGGGGGCGATGGGTGGGGGGAATGGGGAGTCATTGTTTAATGGATGTAGAGTTCCAGTTCTGCCAGATGGAAAGTGTTCTGGAGAGCGAAGGGGGTGATGGGTACCCAACAATGTGAATGCACCAAACGCCGCTCAGCTGCACACTCAAAAATGGTTGTTGTGAATTTTATATTCTGTGTATTTTACCACAATTAAAAGAATAGTGATAAATGCTGCCAAAAAAAATCACAAGTTAAGGAAGAACCTCATCCACGTGAGAATTCATTTCCGCCAGCCACCAGTCCAAACACACAGGACACTCTTCCCAGCACTTCACAGGCCAAACCAACAGGATCTAACACGACCAAAATATGTAAGCTGTGTCTCACTCTCTTCTTTCTGACACCGTGGCCCTCTTGTCCGATGAACTGGAAAGTGGTTGAAATAAACAAGACCTGCCTCCTGCCCCATTTGGTATTCTTTCCACATTCTGAAGCATTTGCAGTTTTCTGTTGTGCACATGTGTGAGGAAGATTTTCTAGTATCAAAGATATTTTTCTCATTAAATAAAGCCTTTGATCCAGCCATAAATAATCATCTCTGAGTGAGATGTTCAAATGTTTCATTTGTAAAAATTGGTGATTCTTAAGTGAGACCATCACCATATTGACGTAAGATGTCTGTTTAGCTCTGCCCGTGAGCCTCGCCAGGATAAACATGGCAGCTGGACATTGGCCTGCTCCCACCCAGGTGCACGTCACCCATGGCACTAGCGCCTGCTGACAGACGGTTGTGTGACGGGTAAGCTGTGCAGTGAGAACACTTACCTTCTCCCACCACCACAGAATCCTGTGTTACTTTGTATGCAAAATTCCTGCCCAGAAAAGACCAGTGTGGGCAGTTAAGTCTACTGGCAAAGCCATGATGGTTGGAGTCCATATTTAAAAACAACAACAAATAAAAACAAACAACAAACCTGAGTTTCCCTGATCAGCATTTACTCATAGGTATTTAGTTGAATTAAAGGAAGCAAAGGATGAATTTAATCCAAGTAACAAAGAAACAAATGTAGCTTAATCCAGAGTAGAGTAGAGCATGGCATTATAGAAACAAAGTACCGTGTCAAGGCACTGCAGCCTTGAGTCCCCTCCTTGGTGTTAAGATTTCAACTGCTTTGTTAATTCTGAATGAATAGTTAACCAAAATGGAAAAATCGGGGAATATTAGGAGCTCTGTCTATCTCTACATTGAGTTGTTTTGATCCCCTTGATTGTTGACTTCCATCCTGTCCTCACGGCATCACCGTCTCTTGGATGTTTGGAAGCTCTGTGGGGACGCAAGTCTTCCCTTACTCTTGCTGCCAGAGCACACTGGCACAATCCAAAGAGGAAGATTCTCTGATCGTCATCATCCCCGTCTTACAGATGAGGAAATAGAAACTTAAAGAAGTAATGTGCTCCAAGTCACGCACGGAGAAAGATGTAGCCCTGGGACTGACCCCAGGGAGAGAGATGCAGTAGCCCAAGCCTATATCCTGTGTGCTGAGTTGCCTTATGTCACCGGGAAGTTGACTCCCTATTTCTTCCAGCCTCACTCAACACGGGCCTTGTGTGGTTGCTTCTCATATTAGAGAACCCCCGTGCTGCACTCAGAGATGTGTGGGCACAGACAGTGGGGTCTCCTGTGAGGCTGAGAAAGTAGGAATGCAGAGAGCCTCGGGCTTGGAGAGATCATCTGGATATAGCTGAAAAAACATCCTGGTTTGGTTTTTCAGTCTGTTCTGCCTGCGGTACTGACAGACTTCTTGCTGGCATATTCGGTATCTTAGGATGCAAGCTGGTTCTGGAACATGGAGTTGGGTGGCCTTAGGCATGTGCCACTAGAACCCCAACTCTGTTCTCTGACAACCTCTCTTCCTTGTGGGTTGGAAGGGTTTTCTCTTTCAACTCCTGAATGTGAATGGGTAAGAGAACTAATTGCCCACTTTTAGGAGCAAGGGGAGCTACCTTGCTGTTGTCAGGGGTCCTGAGCCCTCCCCGGAGAGTAGTGTTCTGCCCTCCCTACTAGAGCAGGACACGCCCCCTCACCCTGTCCAGGACTTAGTAGACACCCTTACACTTACGCCGGTGAAAACGGTAATGACCACATCATGAATTTGGCAATGCAACTTGAATACTTGATCGAAGCAAATCCTTGCTAAAATGTTTCTGCTTCATTCCAAACCTCCAGAATTACTTCTTTACACTTTCCTTTTCTCACTATCCTCTATTTTTAGGCTCTTTAACCACATAGTCTTTGGAATACACCTTCTCGACCACTCTCCGAGGGCACTGTTTGCAGTGAGTTTCTGTATTTTTCAGATCTGTTCTTTTTAATGTGTGTGCATTTTCTAGGTTCTGTTGTCCACTCCACTCTTTTCTCTAAAACATGTGCTTATTAGAAGAAAAGTGTCAAATGACAATCTACATAGGGCATTGTGTGATGTGCTAGAATATTCCTTAGTTATGTTCCAGGTTTTCAGCTGTTGACATTCAGTATCATCTTCTCCTTCTCTGTCTTTTTCCCTGGGGCTTAGTTATTAGCTATCCATTCACCTCTGGATACTGAAATTTGAACAGATGCATTTTCTTCACAAATAGTCCATTTGGTCCTGACTGGAGTGTCATCAACCGTTCAGTTGACTCAGACAGTCCCTTCCTCCCTGGAGAGCCTTGGACTCGCCTCCGTCCACTGGAGCCGTTTTCTTCTCCCAAGACAGTTGTCTTGAGTCTGTTCATTATCAATGCAAACACTTGGCTGAAATTTATCTTAATCTCTTTCCTTCTTTTTTTGAAGTTCTTACCCATTTTCTAATCACTTCCTGCTTCCAACCACAGTTTCTCTTTCATGGTCTCTTCAAACATAGTTCTCTAAACTTCAAGTGGTTTAGATTGAACTTAGCCAGAATGAGCTGGGGCTCTGGAATGTGCAATGTTAGGATACCCAGCACCTCCCATTGGCTTACAGTTGACTTGAACTTTGAGTCCCAAATCCCCCGGGGACACATAAGCGGGACACTTCTGCCTCATTCCTACTTGTTTCTCTGCCCACACCCTCCTCCTTCCCGTTTGGCGTGTTTGCCATGGAGATACAACAGCCTTCATGACTTTGAGCCCACATCTTCCGTGAGAGGGATGACAGGTGAATTGGGTGAGGGGGAGTGAGAGGAGAATTAGCGAGGGAAAGTGGCTCATTGATGCCCACGGATTTCCTTCACAGATTTATGGCTGATTCTCTCTCACATTAGGCTGATGGCACGTGTGTGGGATATCCTGCTGCCCCCTTCTCCCCAGAACCTCAGAGGGTTTCTGACACATACCTGAAAGTGTTTTAATGGGAATAAAGCTTTTCATCCACTGATGGCAAACACTGGGGAGAAGTATATGTGGATTATAGCAGTGTTAAGGTGTGAACACACCTGTGCAAATCCCATAAGCTATGACAGGGAGAGCCGGAAGGATAGAAGAGAGAATCCTAAGGTTGTGTCATGGAGAAGAAAAGAAGACACAGAGGAGGGGGTCCAGGATGTTGCCAATTCTGCATCTGTGTCACAGTCTTGTACAACTAGGGACACCAGCTATACCATGAAATTTGGGGCAGTTTGCTTACATTAGGTAGGAGATGATGTCATGACATTCCTAGCATAAGCCTTGGAATGGTCTGAATGTTGTGTGTCCTCTCAAAATTTCTGTGTTGAAATTCTAATCCCCAGTGTGATGGTATCAGCAGGTGGGGCTTTGGGGAGGAGATTAGGCCGTGAGGGTGGAACCTTCATGAGTGGGATTGGTGCCTTTATAAGGAGACCTCAGAGAGCTCTCATCATCTCATGATGTCCAGAGACATCACGTCCTCTCACTTGCCAAGAAGTAGGCGAC
This sequence comes from Ursus arctos, assembly GCF_023065955.2. Taxonomy (NCBI): domain Eukaryota; kingdom Metazoa; phylum Chordata; class Mammalia; order Carnivora; family Ursidae; genus Ursus; species Ursus arctos. Next base: position 56,607,386 of record NW_026622841.1, read on the forward strand.
CTGGAAGAGGGCCCTTACGAGAACTGGACCACGCTGGCACCCTGCTTTCGGACTTCCAGCCTCCAGAACTGTGAGAAATAAATTTCTGCTATTTGAGCCACCAGCCTATGGGCCTTTGTGGTAGCCACCCAGGGCGACCAAGAGAGGCCCTGTGATTTACCAGGAGCCCTCCAGTTTGGGGAATGTTCCCAGTGGCTTTCCTTGAAGTGGGAGGAGAAAAATGATGAGTTTGATTTTCTATTACTGATAAATAGAAATGGAAATAGATCTGAATCTTTGGCATTTTAAAATGAACGTTCTATTTCTGCAAGCAATGTCATAAATATGAATGGGTCACCCCCTTCACAATGAGGTGAGGACTTGCTTTAAGTTCCTCCTCTCTCAACGCCCAGGGTTTTAATCCAGGCTCTGCTGCCTCCCAGTTGGGTGGCCTGGTGCAAATTGCTAAGTCTCTCTCTGCCCAAAGCAGAATCAGCTACACAACATGCAGGGCCCAGTGCAAAAGGAGAATGTGGGGGTAAATTGGTATGAGAGCATTCCACCACGCATGGGGCCCGCGTGACCACACAGGTTGTCCTGCAGGAAGCCGGCCCCGGTACTCGTTTCCCCATGTCGATGAGGATACTGATAACAGCTCCCTCTGAGGTTGTCGTGTGAATCCAGCGTGCTATTGCTAACACAGAGCTCAGCGTGGATATTAGTATCACTCACAGGTGTGACACACGGGTTCAGAGAAAGAGCCCCGTACTGGGGTCAGTCCGCCGCAGGCTTAGCCGGCCTGGACCAGGCTTGTGGCAGCTCGGGCAAGTGTCTTCAAGCCTTTAGTGCCTCACCTTGTGAGATGGAGACTGTGATGCTTGCCCTGCGTCCCTCACAGAGTTGTTCTGAGGGAAGTGCCATGTGCTGACCGAGTGCCAAATCATGGCCACTTGGCTTCAGCACCAGTATCCCAGGACCTGGGGGGGTTGCTCACTGCATTTGCTGGGCTCTTAGGCAACTCATGCACCCGACTTCATTTAATCTCCCCACTAGATGCACAAGGTGGACAGCATCACCTCCATTTTGCAGATGCCAAAGCTGTATTTTGAGAAGTCCCTGGTGGTAGCTCTGGGGTTACAACTGGGGCCAGATTGTTTTACTTTTGAAAGCCCGTGCGTTCCTCTGCGCCAGCGGTCCTTGATGGTCGGGATGCGTCAGAATCACGGACACCCCCCCCCCCAGGTTTCTGATTCAGTAGGTGGGTTGGCCCAAGGGCATGTATTTCTAACAAGTTCCCAGGGGATGCTCGTTGCTGGTCCAGGGACCACACTTGGAGAACGACTGTCCCAGACCAGTGCTCTCAGTCTGCTATGGATATCGGAGTCACTTGGAGACCTTGGGAAATGCTGATGCCAGGGTCCTCACCCCCAGAGATTCTGAGGTAACTGGTCTGGGGTGCGGTGGGGAATTGGGGTTTAAAAAAACTCCCCAGACTGTTCCGTGTGCAGCCTGTGGTGAGGCCTATTGCTCTGTGCCACGTTGTCTCCCGACATCCAGAGATGAAATGAAGCAACGTGTGTCCAATGGCTTTGAGAACCAACGCAGGCGTTATGTCTCCGATCTAGAGAGGAACAGCGACTCCAGAACTCCACCGGTGTAGAACCCAAACCAGACAGTCACATGCATGCTTGAGCCCTTATACAAGGTTAAGACAAAATCACCACCAAAGAAAATGAATAACAGGTGTCTGAAACATGCTGGGGCTTTAAAAGTGTTTTTCATCTCTGACTTTGAGAAAAAATATTAGCTGGAACCAGATAAGAGGCAACTCCCAAGGCCAGCTGGTGCCCTTGTCCTAAGGTGCCCGGCGCAAGCAGAAGGAGGTATCGGGCCTGCAGGCCTCCCGTATGCAGACATCCTCCCGCCGGGAGTTCTGAGTTCAGTCTATTCCTTCCCATAGGAAAATGCTAGCTATGCGTCCGTGCATGTGATCCCGTGTTGCTGGGAAACAGACTGTGGGGAAAGTGTTTAAGGAGTGTTAGTCCTGCTAACGCAGGGATGTCTACATTTGGGGACAGAGTTGCCAGATTTAGGAAAAAACAAACTCCCTTAATAAGACAGAATGAAACAAACCAAACTCCCCCGGACCAAATGCCTAGCCACATTTGAATTCCAAATAAACGATGAAAAAGTTTTTACTATCAGTCTGTCCCATGAAACATTGTACTTATTCTAAACAAGTATTTGCTGTTTATGTGCATTCCAGTTTCTGTGGGCATCGTGTGTTTCCTCTGGGAGCCCTGCCTGGGGAGGACTTTATTTTTGTCAAGGTGTCCCCATGCTCCAGAGTGTGTTTCTTAAATCACCCCCCTGAGTAGATAGAGAAGGTATTACTCACGAAGAAACATTCTGGGGAGCTAAGTTATCTGTTAGCAAGATGGAGAGACCAGGTCTAGAGCTTGGTTCTCTTGCGTTGTAGTTTTGTGTTTTTTCCTCTTCCGCTAAACTTGGTCGGGGAAAAACAGTCCCAGGAGCTGAGCCCTGGGCTGAAGGGCATGTAGTTAGTTCTGTGTCTTAGCTTTACTTCCTTTTGGGGATCACTGACTTCCTAAAGAGAACGCATGCAGTTGGAATCAGAGTTACCATGCTGCGGAGGGGACTGGTTTTGTCGGGGGTAGGGGGGTAGCCGACACCCCCCTTGGAACCCTTCCAGGGCCACTACTGTTAGCCGCTTGGGGGCAGCAGAGGGCAGCAGATGTCGTGAGCTGGGGGGCCTCTGGGCAGAGGGAGGGGGGTGCCTGCAGGACCAGGACAGCTCCAGGGAGCAGGACAGGGCCACGTGGTCGGGCTGTGAGGTTCGGCCTCAGAGTGGCCTAGTGAGTCACCATTCTGAGCCTGGAGTTTAGTGAAAGGATGCAGGATCCTGGCCCACAAGGTGGTGGGGGGGTTGGTATCTCTGCTCTGGCCAGATGGACCTCAGAGCAGAGGGGCCAGGGGCGATGCTATCCCAGTGTTTGGGGAACATTAAATGTTCCGTGAATGCTCAGCCTGGGGTGGGTCGTGTTTGGTAGGGGTTAGGGAGGCAAAGAGTTACTTTCACAGCTCCACCAAAGGAGAAATACACTTAGGTTCCTTCCTGTTTTGTTCGGCTCCAGTTCTATACCTGACTATTCTTTCACGTACAGAATTGCTCGTCAGAAACCAAGGCTGTGTTTTGTTCGAAGGGCCTGAGACCAGATACTAGTTCAGCTAGGGTGAGAAAGCGCCTTCCGTAGTATGGATTCTCAGCAGTAAATCTATTTGTGTACAATTGTGGGAAATCAGACCCCCTCGAGCCTGCTGCCTAGACCGGTCTTCGGTGTTCGGGCTTGTACATGGGCCTACATGTTTAATGCTGGGAAGCCCAGGGAGGCTCACGACTAACGTTGATACAGCCTCTCCAAGCGGTTACTGAGTGAAGAAGACAGTGTGTGTGTGTGTGTGCACGTGCGTGTGTGGCGTACACACATACTTACGGTGTGTGTAGTTTCTACATGGCAACAAACTCTGGTAGAGTTTTGACGCTCGTACTCTCCCACAGATATTTTCTTCCTGATCCTGTCCTCTAATCATGAACTCGGTGGGTCGGATCCTGAAGAACCTCATCTGATCACCGACCATTTTTGCTCTACATCTTCCCTGTGTCCTTCTGCTTTTACACTGGGTTCTCGGGCACCGCAGGCTCTTCACGGCCGGCCATCTTCAGTGAGACTCAGGGGAGGGGCCGGCTTACCCTTCAATCCTTCCCCTGAGGCCTGAAACTCACACCCTCGTCAAGCGTGAAAGGCTAACGGGACACAGAGGGTTAGGTCTGAGGTGGGGATGAGGACGGCCCCCTGCTCCAGGTGCCATACAGCAGACCCAAGAACCCATATTTGTGTGGCGAGTTGCCATTTACACTTTTCCTCCATTACCTCATTTAATCCCAGAACCAGAGCAATAAAGGCGTGTGGTCCTAGCACATTCCTCCATGGGCAGCCCGAAAGAAAATGACTCTGAAGTAGATAGAATCATTTTGGCCACCTCATTTCCACAACTGAATTGAGATTTCTGTGCCTGCTGCTGGTGCCACGCGGTGGGGGGATCAGCAGATCTAATCAGCAGGTGCAGAGAACTTTGCTATGTTACTGGTTCTTTTGAAAAAATACAAATAAGTAATTAAAAATCATCCCTTTGGGTATGGCTATGTTCTGTCTACACACATGGACAGTTTCTTTAAAAGAACGATTTTCTTTTCCTTACCATTCATCAGTCAGTTGAATCCTACAATTTTATATTATGGAGAAATAATGGATTTTGTGGCCAAGATAGGAAATACATGTAATCAAAGAAAAAAATCAAAGCAAAGCCCCGTGCATTCCCCAAACCGGTACTTTGCTCTATGCACACTCAAACACACACGCGCCACCCCGTTTCGTTTTACAGAACTGAAATCCTTCTGCACACAGTGCTTTGCACCCCCTTTCCCCCTTTAGTGATGCAGGATGAGCATTTTTTCGTCCTGGGATTTTCTTCTACACGTCATGGCCACGGCTGTATACTCTTCCACTGCGGCTGAAGATGTCCTTGCCACCCTGTTGTTGGACATCTCATATCTTGAATGTCCAGAGTGGAAAAGAATGAGCCCAGTCCCGGAAAGGGCCAGATCTTTTGTTCCGAGGCAGGGGCTGCCCCGAGTTTCCATGGGGCTGTGCAGGGGCACTCTGCACACGGGGAGGGGGGCGCTCACACGAGGGGCCATGGAGGAAGAGGCCTGCGCGCGCCTCCTTGGCCAAGCCTGTTCCTGGGGAGCCCCGGGTGTCAGCTTTCTCCCCTGCTGTTTGGCTCTGCGAAGCGTGTTTGCCTGAGTGTGACCTACAAGCTGACGGTATGAATTCATGTTACCCCCACTCCGATGACTATCTGATGGGAAATTAGGAGGGGAAAAAGATGTGCTACTTGCCGGCGGAGCCCTGCGCCGCGGGAGGGGGGAGAAGTCGGAGGAAGAGATAAAGTTACATCCCTCCGGCATTAGGCGCTGGTGGTTTGGAGCACATGCCTTTGATAATCGGGGTTAGTATCCCTTTCATGTCCCTGAACACAGAATGAGGCTGCCTCAAAGGGGCTGTTTCAGAAGAAAATTGTTGAACAGGCTTGACCGGGTGGAACAATGCAGACAGGGGCAGGGTTGGAGGGTGGGTCAAGCAGGGGAGCGGGGGAGCAGGCCTCCTCCGTGCTGCCCCTGCCGCCCCTGGACCCCCGGCCGCCCCCTCCCCAGAGACCAGCAGCATAGGAGGAAGCACGAGTTGCTCGGTGAAGCCCAAATGGCCCAGCATTTGGACTGCTGCACTCTCAGATTTTTTTTTCCTTTCCCTAATCTTGACTTTTTCTTATGTTAATCTACTAGTAGATACTGGTCCTTTTACAGACACACTTGGGCGTCCAACACAAACATGTGAAAGAACAGCTCTTTGTTCACTTGCCTTCAGGAATCCGGCTCCGTGAGTACCCCAGAAACGGAAGGGCTTTATAGTGATTCGCTGTTTTCTGGGCTGGAGCTTCCAGGGCCCAGTGACCGGCTGAGATTTGACTTTGTGCACGTGCGCTGGGCTTTCGGCTGAGATCACCCAGGCAAGCCCCGCCACCGTCCTCCTGGGCTCTCGACCGCTAGCGTTATTTGATCTTAAATGGGCTTTGCTTCTCTTTTAATGTTTACATTTTAAATGATGTGAAGTGAAGAAAACGCTACTAAGAATTCCTGTATGAGAATGAACACACCTGACGTGTTTGAAACACTTGACACCCAGAAGGAAGACGCCAGGCAGCCCTTTCAGTTGTTTCCACGAAGGAGGGGAGACGGGACAGGTGATCCTACTGCAGAACTCCTGACCGTTGTTGAGAACGAGCAGAAGCTTGGTGCGAAGCATCTCTGGTCGCTACCAAAGGTTCAAAGCCATCTGGCGAAGTTGCATGAAGATTGCGTATTCTCCCTTCTGCCCCTCAAATGTTTTCCTTGTCATGGTTTCTCTTCTGTTAGATTTCATTGGTCTTGTTCACTCTTCCACTTTTCTCCCCAGACTTTATTATATATTGAATATATTTTTTTTAAATTAAAGTAGAGTTGACCTATAATGTTACATTAGTTTCAAGTGTACAACATAGCGATTTCACAACTCTCTACGTGATGCAGGGCTCACCACAAGTGTGGCTACCGTCCACCTGTCACCACACAACACGATTACACTATCATTGACTGTATTCCCCTGACTTCTTCATTCCATAGCCAGAAGCCTGTATCTCCCTCTCCCCTTCACCCACGCTGCCCACAGCCCCCATCCTCGGACAGTCACCAGTTTGTTCTTTGTATTTATGGGTCTATTTCTGCTTTTGTTTATTTGTTTGTTTGTTTTGGACTTGGCATGTAAGTGAAATCATATGGTATTTGTCTTTCTCTGACTTATTTCACTTAACATAATACTTTGTAGGTCCAACCACATTGTCTCAAGTGACAAGATCTCATCCTTTTATATGTCAGAGTAATATTCCAACACACACACACACACGTGTGTGTGTGTATATATATATATATATATATATATAATATATATTTATATGCCACATCTTCTTTATCCATTCATCTGCTGACAAACACTTGCATTGCTTCCATATCTTGGCTACTGTAAATAACTGAACTACAACAGCCAGGCAGAAAGCTCATCTGTAGAAAGGATGTGAGCTGCATTTCAGGTGTGGGGCCTAAGTAGCTAGCAGGGGCAGGACAGCATGCTGCAAGCCCTTAGGATGGGGACTAGCCTTCATAGGCAGTATTGCCTGCCCTGGTCTGTGTAATGGACAAATCACCCTGTGGGAGGAAGGTGGACTGGTCAATTTAGATGTATCCTTTTTTTTTTTTATTTAAGACATATACTTTTTATTTGGATAGAAGAGCTGACCTGTTTTTTGGAGGTGGTGTTAGAGAGTTACGGAGGGCCAGTGTGGGAAGTACATTTGGGGGGTGCAGAGAATTTTGTCTGTTTTGATTCATACTTTAAAATCATGGGTAACAAATATCTAAATTGGACACTTGTCAAGTATAACCTAGGCCTCAGCCACGGCCGGTGAACTACTTTACTGAGAACTAATCTAGTCAAAATGTTTATGAGCCATCTCCAAGTCAGCCAGCACGAGCCATCCGAAGTGGGGACGATTTTATCATCCCCTGTAAGACGTCAGCCCTTGGTGACTCTGCGTGCAGAGCTGGTCCTGGGCGCTTGCATCCCCGCGGGCCTGCCCCGCTGTCTCACCCTGTCAGGCTCCTTGCTGGGCGCTGGCTCGTGAAGTCCGGTCTGCCTTGTGTTCTTGGGCCTCGCACCACGTGTGCATTCATCATGGGATGAATGACTGAAGCCGGCCCCTGTGCTGTCTTCCTCTCCTCTCTCTGGTTGCTTCTTTTCAGATGCTTTCCACGCCTCCTACCCTCTGTCACAGGTCTTTCTCCAGGACCCAACCTTGTATGCCTTTCTCTCTCTCTCTCTCTCTTTTAAAAAATGCATTCTCATGCCATTCCTGTGATTCCAGCAATTTCCTTCATGCAAGTTTGTCCTGGAGGCACCTGGAGAGGATCTGCAGTTTATGTCACCTCTGTGGCCGTGTGGCCCTGAGTCTATGTAGTGCTGGTACCTGCCTGGGTAGAGAGGGTGTGAAAATGAGCTGGCCGATAGCGGGGCTTTATCTTGGCTGGTGGTTTTACCTAAAGTGCAGTGAGCAGGGAACGGTATGCCCGGGGAGAGGATGGCCCAACTGCCCCACCTCCCCTGCGTCCAGCCGATGGCTGCTCCCTGGGACAATCAGATGTAGATCTGAATAAGTATGTGTGGCAATGGCAACGCGAATTCATGCACTTTTGTTACGACTGAAACTCTTGCCCTGGGAGGAGGAAATAAAATAGGGAGGTCCCACGTAAATTGTTGGTATTTGAAGCCCTGTCATTTAGCTTCTCCATACCAGTGGCATCAGACAGGGTACTTCGGTTCTGAGTGTAGTTCACACATATTGTACATGACCTGACCTCTGGATGGTGCAGGGCAGTGACGTGATCAGCAGTAAAAGGAAGAAGAAAGACTTGAAAAAATCCAAAATGTGTAAATAGAGACTCCATGAGTAAGTCATGGTTAAAGATTCGATTTTAAGTTGTTAGGCTGTTACGGTCCCTAAAAACCCCACATTCTCTGTCCAGGGCATAGCCACATTGGGTTGAGTTCAATAAATGGTTATTGAGAGTAGCACATGTATACACAAGTCATTGAATGCAGGGGATGCGTAAGGTCCTATGCTAAGAGCTGGTGCTTGGGTAGAAAAGTAATTAAGGCAAATCCACTTCTCCCAAGAAGCTCACAGCCTGGCTGGGGAGGCCAACACGGTAACAGGCAATTTGCAAAAAGAAAGCTAAGTGCCTGCACTTTATGCTCAGGAACATAGAATCATGGAGAAGGGACCCTGAACTTAGCCTTGGTGGCAGGGAAGGCTCCCTGGGGGAGAAGGTGTCCTAGGGATTTGTAAGAATGGTGTTTCTCTATGTCAGCATATCATCACTTATTTCCTTCTTGAGCCTCTTAAAAGATGATGGAAAGGGAGCTTTGGTGGTCTTGTGCCAAATCTGGTTCGGCAGGCTGAAATCAGGAATAGTAAACAAAATTTTTTTCTGGATTGTCTAACATAGTGGATACCTTGGACAAGCTTCTTACTCCCACTCACCCAGCTTTAGTTTGCCTTCCTGTAGGTGTTGGCATCGGGGAAGTCTGGGAGCCCGTGGGCAGCCTGAGCTGGGTTGATGGAAGAGCTCCACATTGCCCTTCTGGTCAGTGGGCAGGTGCTGCGCATGCGTGCTGATGCTTGGAGGTGCTCCAGCCTGGACAGGTGTGACATGGTGGCATGCTGGGCAGGAAATTGCCTTGTTTCTCAGGGGCTAGAAATGAAGTGAGCTATGAGCTGATGCCTGGAGTGAGCTGTGCTAATTTACTGAAAAATTAGTTGAAATCAAATATTCATCATTTACTCAACCAGGAGTGGAACCAATGTTATTAAAAAAAATATATCCAACCAACTAGGAGAACAAAAATCTCTAACCCTAAACCCCAGTGTATCAGTTTGAAACCAAAATGATTTATCTTCAATTTATTGAAGTAGAAAAGATGAAGGGACCGGCGTCTATTTAATTTAGCTGCTTACCATTTTGCTTGACTTTCTGGCAGCCCAGAGGATAAGCAATAAGAGGATGAGAGGTAAAATAGAAGAACCTCCTTACAAATGTTAGTGGTGAGACCCAGCCCAACTTTTCCCACTCAGCCAGCAAGAGGGTACATGTCATCTGTCCCCAGAGATAGGGTGTTTGGTGGTGCCAGCAGTTGAGAGCACCTGACTCCCAAAGGCAGGTGGAGGCTGTCCTTACTCCCTCTCTCCTCCCATTTTGGTGCTCAGTTGTTTCCTCATCTATAAGATGGATATGATAATATGTGGCCTGCATGCTTCATAGTGTTCTTGTGATGGTCAATTGGGATCACGTTAATTATTCACTTTCCCATTTTTCCCCCCCAGAAGTACAAACATTCCAGTAAGAATAAAGATGATATTTGGTTTCTTAAAAACTTAACATGACAGGTACTTGTAAGTTTCAGGTCAAGAGCACCTGGTAATTGAATACAGGCCACCAACCACTCATTCCAGAGCTATTTAATGTGCATCCATGAGGTGCCAGGACTGTGCTCTGCACGCTGGGCAGAGCCATGAACAAGGCAGACACATCCTTGTGCCCCACCAGTTCAGGACCGCTGAGCAAGTAATTGCAAGATGCTGTGAAATGCTGTAAAAGGAGAGGGACTGGTGCCATGTGAGTGTGTGGGGTGAGCGATGGCAGGCCTGGAAAGTCTTCCCAGAAGCAAAGCTTCAGCTGGGATCTAAGGTGGACATAAGAGTTAATTAACCAGATGAAGGAAGAAGGAGAGAATGGCACTGGGGGGTCTCAGTGAAAACATCTACAGGTTTTGTCAGTGCAATGCCAGACTTTTAGATGGTGGGTGGCTCTGACTTTTTACTTGATTTTTAAAAAAGTGCTGACACTTAGCTTTCTATACACATGATCCAGGGAGCCACCCCAATAATCAACCATATAGACCTCCAAGCTTGGGGCAGAGTTTAGCTGGTCACATTACCACCTAAGTGGTGACACTCCCAGAGTGACATGGATGTCTGTCTACACCTGGGGTGGGGCTCCAAGTGACGCAGAACGAATGCCGATGCTGTCCACACTGAGGGCTTCATGTGTGTGCCATTCACTTGTGGAGAAATGGGAAGACTTCCTTTCCAGGGGCTGGTCACAGCCATTGTTCTGGCTTGGGACAAGACTTTGAAGTTCTTGTCCTAAGCCCTGTAAGATGAAAGAAGATTGACAAAAGAGGTTTTTTCTTCAGCACAAAGCGGGGTGTGTGTGTATGTGTGTGTGTGTGTGTGTGTGTCAAAATGTGACAATCTGTAACCAAAAACCTAGTGAAGATACATGCTCCTTTATCCCCAGCTGAATTCGGGGTGTTGTCTGTTATTGCCACTTGCAAATATGGTGACTTTCACATCAGCTTGGGAATAAGGTTTCTGGGGACATGGGACTCCCAGTGCCCAAACTGGGGTAGTCCCAGCAAACCCACTTACAGAGTTATCAGGGCAGGGGAATTGTGTTTTCGAGGCTAGGAAAGCACAAGGTGTGGGAGTAGTTCTGCTATTCCCCAAATATTTCTGCCAATGTTTTCATGAAACAAAGGTCCATGTGCTTAGAGAGACCCATATGCTGCTCTCTGGCATACCAGCTCATACGCTCAAAATAAGCAAAGTGACTTTAAAAATAAGAACTAGGATGATCGGTAGGGGAAGAAAGGGATAAAGAAAGGGGGGGGGTAATCAGAAGGGGGAATGAAACATGAGAGACTATGGACTCTGGGAAATAAACTGAGGGCTTCAGAGGGGAGGGGGGGTGGGGGAATGGGATAGACCGGTGATGGGTAGTAAGGAGGGCATGTATTGCATGGTGCACTGGGTGTTATACGCAACTAATGAATCATCGAACTTTACGTCAGAAACCAGGGATGTACTGTATGGTGACTAACATAATATAATAAAAAATCATTAAAAAAAATAAAAATAAAAATGAACCTAAATGAAACACCCCTGGAGAAGGAGAAATGACACAAAATATGGTGCATCTCTTTATAAGAGGATGGGCCTAGGCACGCGTGGGGTGTCGGCCTCAACTCTGTACACACTGTTGTAATCCACAATCTGTATAGATCAATGGACAGCAGTGCTATTGAGGACATGGGAGCCCTTAGGACTATCTTCCTTCAGTGGTCCCATTTCACACCATAAATATATATAGAAAGATATCTATATTTCTTGTTATATTTCTGAAAAGTTCTTAAAGGTTTTCTATAAGTTGTAAAATTTTGTTACATTTAAAACAAGTTATTCGGGGCGCCTGGGTGGCACAGCGGTTAAGCGTCTGCCTTCGGCTCAGGGCGTGATCCCGGCGATCTGGGATCGAGCCCCACATCAGGCTCTTCTGCTATGAGCCTGCTTCTTCCTCTCCCACTCCCCCTGCTTGTGTTCCCTCTCTCGCTGGCTGTCTCTATCTCTGTCGAATAAATAAATAAAATCTTTAAAAAAAATAAAATAAAACAAGTTATTCGTTTTGTTTTTGTGACTTTGAGTTTACTGTACTCGTATATTCTTATGTAAGAGTAGAGTTGATTTCCAGTTGACTAACTGACTTCATATTGTATTTTATAGACTTGTGCTATCCAATACAGTAGCCACTAATTCTGTGCCGCTGTTTAAATCTAAATTAATTAAAATTAAATAAAATAGAGTGACATCAGTGAAAATGGTTCAGTAAGGCCTACTGAAAATTCTTTCCTCCATAAAATCAACTGGCAAAAATAGTATGAATCAACTTTTTCAGAACTCTGGAAATGAACCAAAGGCTTGCAGCAACCCAAGGAGTGTTCAAGAAAAATAGCTGAATCTCCATAACAATAGTGAGCTTTATGATCTTTTAACTTGCACTATTCCTACCACCACATCCCCCGCCCCCACTCCATTGTAGCCTTGAAAATAGATAGCCTGGGGTGCGTGGGTGGCTCAGTTGCTAAGCATCTACCTTTGGCTGGGCTTGATCCCAGGGTCCTGGAGCCCTGCATCGTGGGGCTCCCTGCTCAGTGGGGAGCCTGCTTTTCCCTCTCCCCCTGCCTGCTGCTCCCCCTGCTTGTGCTCTCTCTCTGTCAAATAAATAGATAAGATCTTAAAAGAAAAAAAAGAAAAGAAAACAGCCTGTGATTATGGTGAAAACCAGCAGTCTGGCAGTCACTAAAGGGGGCAGAATGGGATTGGAGCTCCTTCAAAGCGCCATTTCCAGAGAACTGTCATTATTTAAACCACCAGCTTGTTCCCTGGAAGACCCCATCTTTTTTTTAATGATTTTATTTATTTATTTGAGAGAGAGAGTGAGCTAGAAAGAGAGAAGGAACAGGGGGAGGGGCTGAGGGAGAAGCACACTTCCCGCTGAACAGGGAACCTGACACACGGTGCTCAATCTGGACACAGGACTTGATCCCAGAACTCTGGAATCATGACCTGAGCTGCAGGCAGATACTTAACTGACTGAGCCACCCAGGTGCCCCCAGAAGACCCCATTCTTAGGGCTGTCTTTATTTAACCTGACATGGAGCTTGCCAGGTGCGAGCAGCCTTTTCCCCAGGGATGTTTGTCAAAAACAGTGAGAGGCAATTGTTGAATATCTCAGCTGCCTGGATAACAGTTGGGGCTAACAAAAGGTTAACCAAAGGGATTAAAAGATAAATCTGAAAAATGGGAAGTCCATGTGGAAATTTGAAAAGTTCCTGGGACTACAGAAAGCCATATTCATGCATATGTAGATTTGTATGACTGCTTAGGGATCTATACATCTCAGGAAAGACTTGTTAAGACCACAAACTCTCATCTTTGACTACTTTGGGGCTCTGTGCAAGGGGTAAGTGAAGGATAAGCCAAAGGTACAAACTGCTTGACGGCACGCAGAGCTCCTGGCAAAGACTTGGAAGACTTATGGATTCCAGGCACTTAAAGAAATCTCTTTCTGATCATTAGCTGACTACAAAGCTGACCAGCAAGGACTTCAGTGGCCACACACAACCAAACTTACAGAATTAGTCCAGGAAAGTCATTAAAAAACAACAATAGCAATGAACAACAACAACAAAATTCTGGAAAGGGGGTAGAATCTGATGTATTGGGTTTCCACATTACATATTATTTAAAATATAATATAAACATTATATTACATATAATATTATTTTAACAAAAATTATGAGACATGTAAAAAAACAAAATACAACCTATAGAAAGGAAAAAAAGTAATCAATAGGAACTGTCCCCAAGGAAGCCCATACATTGGACTTACTAGACAAATACTTTAGGTCAATTATTTTAAATATGCATAAAGAGCTAAAGGAAACCATGAGAATAATGTCTCACCAAATAGATATTATTAACAAAGAGATAGAAACTATAAGGAAGAACCAATAGAAATTATGGAGTTGAAAAGTACAACTGAAATGGAACATTCACTAGAAGGTTTCTACAGGAAATTGGAGTAAATAGAAGGAAGAATTACTGAACTTGAAGATAAGTCAATTGATATTATCCAGTCTTGAAAAGCAGAAAGAAAAAAGAATGAAGAAAAATTGACATACCCTGAGACTTGATGAAAACCATCAGATGGACCAACAGAAACATACTAGAAATCCCAGAATAGTGGAGTGGATAGAAAGAGAGAGAGAGAGAGAGAGAGGAATATTTGAGGGACTAATGACTGAAAACTCCCCAATTTGGATGAAAAATATTAATATCCAAGACACTCAATGAACCCCAATTAAGATACACTCAGAGAGCCATACCTGGACACAGAATTTTAAAAGGGTTGATAACCAAATACAAGAGAGAATCTTCAAAACACCAAGACAGAATCAACACATAACTACAAGAGATACTTAAAATGAAGAGCTTTCACATATTACCTTTTTTTTTCTTTTTTTTTTGTGGTGGAAACAATTAAGTGGATGGCATATTTGAAGTGCTGAGAGAAAAACACTGTCAGCCAAGAATTCTATATCTAGTAAGGAGAAATCAAGACATTCCCAGATAAATAAAAACAGAGAGACTTTGTCCTCACAGATGTGCTCTACAAAACACGAGAAGGAGTCCCTCAGGCTGAGATGGAAGGGCACTAGGCAGGAAGTCAGTCACACGAAGGCAAAAACCACCAGAAGGGCAACTACCAAGGTAAATATAAAAGGTGGTGTAAATACACTTTTCTTTGTAACTCCTTTTTTCCACCCTGCTATCTGACTTAAAAGACAACTGCATAAAACCATAACTATAAATCTGTGTTGATGGACATACCAAGTATAAAGATCTAATTTGCATGACAATAACACAAATGAGGGAGGAGGGGCCAGGGCTACATGGGTGTAACGTTTTGGTATACTATTGAAATTAGGTTGGTACTAACCTGAAGTGGGTTGTTACACATTCAAATATTAGTTGTAATCTCTGGGGCAACCACTAAGAAAATAAGCAAAAAAACCATAGTGACAGAAATGATGGGATTTAAAATGGCACTGTCCCTTGTGCCTATTACCCAGCACAAAGCAGCTCCACAATATTTTCCCAAACACCCACCCTGGTGTCATGACTTCCTTATCCTTTGGAACAAGAAGCTCCTGCAGAATGGACTCTGAGTTGTGGGTAGTTTAGTCTTTTCCAAGCCATATTCATTAATTATCTAACTAAACAAATAATTAGACAAACACATCCATATGTTCACTTATGTAAATATGCTTAAAAATAAAGTATGTACACATTTTGAATAAATACATATATACACATATTTAAATATTTTATTTTAAAGAAGTTCAAAATTCCCCTCTACTCTCATTCTCATTTTCTATAGTTTCTCTCCAAAGGGCAATAACTCTCAACCATTTCTTGCAGATCCTCCTAGAGAATTTTAATTAACATATTTTCATCTAATGTACACTGTTTAAAAACTATGTGCACAAGGCTATCATAGGATATGCTAGTGTGCATCTTGCTTCTCTTATTGAAGATTTCTTGGTTATTATTTTTTTCCAAAGATTTATTTATTTATTTTATATATAGAAAGAAAGTGTGGTGGGGAGGGACAGAGGGAGAAAGAAAATCTCAAGCAGACTCCAAGCTGAGCACGGAGTCTGACGCAGGGCTTGATCTCACGGCAGTGAGATCATGACCTAAGCAGAAACCAGAGTCTGACGCGTTACCAACTGTGCCACCAGGTGCGCCTCTTGGTTATTTTTGATCCTTGCCCATGTAGGTTGACCTCATTCTCATTCTTTCTGTTATGTACATATTTATTGTAGGTGTGAATCATAATTTATTATGTGTCTTATTGTCCATTTAAGATGTACAATACTGTTACTGTTTTTGTCATTACACATAATGCTGTGGTGACCATCCTTATACAGACAAATTGGCATACGTTTGTTACTGCATTTGTGGGGCAAATTCCTAGCTGAGAAAGTCCTGAGTCAAAGACTATGTGTATTTCAAATTTTGATAAGTTTTGCTATACTGATCTCTTAAAAGCATATTCCAAATTACATTTCTATCAATAATATAAGAGAGTGTATATTTTTTACCCTCACTAATACTTGGTATTATTAAGCTTTTAAATTTATGTGAATAAATAGACAATATTTCACATAATTTGTATGTATTTAATTTTGAATGAGATTGAACATCTTTTTCATGGTCCGTTTCTATTTTTGTTTCTGTGAACTGCCTATTTGACTTTTTACAGAGTGTTTTAATAAGTTGATAATCTTTTTCTTATTTAGTTGTGAGAGAAGCCAGGTTTTTGAATCTCAGTTACACTTATTGAGTTTGGGGAAAATTCTTTCTCCTTTTTTTAAAAGGAGATTTAAAAAAAAGATTTTATTTATTTATTTATTTATTTATTTATTTATTTATTTATTTATTTCAGAGAGAGAGAGAGAGTGCATGAGTTGGGGGGGGCCGGCAGAGAGAGAGGGAGAAGCAGACTCCCCGCTGAGCAGAAAGCTAGATACGGGGCTCCATCCAAGGATCCTGGGATCATGACCTGAGCCGAATGCAGATGCTTAACTAAGTGAGCCATATAGGTGCCCCGGAAAATTCTTTTTTTTTTTTTTTGGTACATATTGTATTTTATTTTATTATTATTTTTTTAATGGTTTTTTATTATATTTTGTTAGTCACCATACAGTACATCCCCGGTTTCCGATGTAAGGCTCGATGATTCATTAGTTGTGTATAACACCCAGTGCACAATGCAATACGTGCCCTCCTTACTACCCATCACCGGTCTATCCCATTCCCCCACCCCCCTCCCCTCTGAGGTCCTCAGTTTGTTTTTCATAGTCCATAGTCTCTCATGCTTCATTCCCCCTTCTGATTACCCCCCCCTTTCTTTATCCCTTTCTTCCCCTATAGATCTTCCTGGTTCTTATGTTCTTAATCTGTATTGAATTCTCTTCCTTTGTGTGTGAAATGGGAGTGGGTTGTTATGCCTTATGGGGGTGTGGGAGAGAAATGCCTTGCACACCTTTGGTGCTCAATAAGCATTAGTTTCCCTCCATCTTCAAAGCAGCAAGTGTGCATGTCCAATTCTGCTTCTGCTTGGAATCTTTCCACCTTCCTCTTTTGCCATAAGCCAGAGAAAGTACTCTGCTTTTAAGGGCCACCTGGATAATCTCCCTAAGGGTCAAGTGTGCCATACAACATAATCTAATCGTGGGAATGGTAGCTCTTCATACTCACAGGTTCTGTTGATCAGGCAAGGAGTCCCATCCCAAGTTGTAGAATTCTGACTACCATAGAAGTGGGACTTTTCTTCCCCCCGCCCTTTTTAAAATCAAATAAAGGCTTGGGTGGAGCTCTGCTAAATAGAGTAGGTAACAGTTGAGCTGTTGTGGGTGGAGAAGGGGTAGGGAAGCTTGGAACTGCCCCACCAGGACCTCTGTTCAAGGTGTGCCCCAAACCTGGAATCATCATTTTGGAAGTTACACGTTTAAGGCATTAAGGCTATTTCTAGAACTCAGATGCTATACTGCAAGGGGCAAAGCATCGACCAACGAGTACCTTCATAAACAATTTATCAGGATAGCTTTTGCTGAAGTACAGTGCTGAGCAAATGAGCCACAGGACTCATATATTTTGATAAAATAGGAGTGGAAAGAAGCAGTACCGGGAGTAGCTGAGTGGTTAGCTGACCCATAAAAGATCATGCTGAGCTGGATTCAGATCCAGGTCTGTTCGACTCCAAAACCCAAAGGCTTTTCTTTATATCATTCTGATACCACTGCCGCACATCAAGCCAGCCCATGAGAGTCACCACTGGCAGAGAGCCTGGCCCTCCTGCTTCGCCAGTCCATGCAACACTCAGAGGTAGCTCTGACTTTGGGAACTCCAACTGCAGCGGTGTCCCAGACTCATGCTGCAAAGTGATGAGCACAGGCCTTTGAATGAGTAACTCTTACATCCCTACCGAAAGAGCCCGGAGCTTCCTACCATATTTCACGGCAGAGTTGCACCTTTGCAAATGCTGGGCTGTGAATGCCAAAAGAGCATTTTGGTGAGTGACTTTTGTAAAAAGTATTTCCCAAGTTCTAATTGAATGGATGTTTTGTTAAAGAAAAAAACAAAACAAAACAAAACAACCCAGACATTCTTTAGAGTTGTTCTGGGAGCCATCTTGGGAAATTCATGCACCCTTTCTGTGGCTGCTTTATATTTAGAAACACACACACAGACTCATACACATCATGGCAAGCTGATTGCAAAAAGAGGCTTGATGTTGCCTTTCCGTTGGGTGGTCTGAGTGTTTATAATGGAGTTCATGCAGCACTTGGGTAATTGCTTATTGGAGAAAGTGCCAGATACATTCTCAAAAAGAAGTCTTCCCCTCCCTGGGCTCCTACTCAGTCACATGTTAAGGAATCAAAGATGGCCATCTCTTTGGGCTGAGATGAAGCTTCGACTCCTCACTCCAGATTCTGCCAAAACTATCCTTGTCTGCTCAGGATAAGAGGACAAGAGATGCTTTATAATGGTAGGAAGAACCTGAAGGCTACACTAGAATCAGGCAAACAAATGAAAGGCACTAAACTGTCTGCAGTATCTAGCTTTATGTAGATTCCCATGAATAACTCCCGGTTTTCTAAAAACTTTAGGGTGTGTGAGCTCACTAGGGAGCTGTTAAAAGGGAGATTGCTCACTCCTACTTCCAGAGGGGTTCTAATTCAGTCGGCCTGCGCTCCACAAAGTTTTAATTTTTAATAAGTAGCTCAGGTACAAAGAAAAAAAATTTTTATAAAAGATTTTATTTATTTATTTGTCAGAGAGAGAGAGAGAGAGCACGAGCAGGGGGAGCAGCAGGCAGAGGGAGAAGCAGACTCCCCGCTGAGCAAGGAGCCCCACATGGGACACGATCCCAGGATCCTGGGATCATGACCTGAGCCAAAAGCAGATGCTTAATCTCCTGAGTCACCCGGGTGTCCCCACAAAAAAGAATTTTACCTTTTTGACTAACTGAGCTTGTCAGAAGAGTCCAGGTGCACGCAGGGGAAGGACCTCATAACTCTGCTTTGAAGGAATAATGGAAAAATAACTTGAAAGCCCCCAGTGGAGAAATGGGTTGGTAAATTGTGGTACATGAATATAATGGAATATTGTGTAGCCAATAAAAATGGCACACTCCTGTGAACAGGAGTGAAATGTGGATTCATGATGATTACGATGGTGTGCACAGGTAATGGGAAGGTAATAGCGGAAATAGACATGATTGTCTTTAATATTGTTTAAATTCAGCAATTCAGTTATTTTGTAAAGGTGTTCACTGCAAGCTCTGTATTAAAATCATCATAGGGGCGCCTGGGTAGCGCAGTCGTTAAGCGTCTGCCTTCGGCTCAGGGCGTGATCCCGGCGTGCCGGGATCGAGCCCCACATCAGGCTCCTCCGCTGGGAGCCTGCTTCTTCCTCTCCCGCTCCACTGCTGTGTTCCCTCTCTTGCTGGCTGTCTCTCTCTCTCTGTCAAATAAATAAATAAAATCTTAAAAAAAAAAATTAAAAAAAAAAATAAAATCATCATATATTTTCATTTCGTATAGATATTGGGATCTGTAACAAATATGCAGAAGATGTCATTCCTATCACAAGAAACTGTTGGCCAAGTGATGACAGAAATACCAAGAGAAATCCAGAGAAAGATCACAGGATTTTTGGCCAGAAAGCTTGTGTTTGAGTTCCAGCGTTAGTACCAAAGTTGGGCGTTGGCAAATATCTTAACCTCCCTTTGCTCCAGTTTTCACATGTTTAATATGAGAATAACAACAGTAACAATAACCATTTTTACCTCAGGAGTTGTGATAATGGTTGTATTAAGGTAATGAAAATGAAAGTATTTTATAGACTGTAAAATGTTATGTAAATAGAAATTATTTTCTTAAGCTGTAATGCAAAATAGCAGAGGAAAATGTCAACATTGAGAAACTTTTCCCCTGCGAGCTTTTTTTTTTTTTTTTTTTTTTTTGACCTATGGGTTTGGAAACTCCTCTTTGGTCTGTTTAACAGTGAGTTCTTGTAACTGAGCATTTCTGAGGCTTGTGTGTGTGAGACAGCATTTCCTCACAGAGGGTAGAATGGCCTCAGGATGGTCAAGCACAGGGCGTCCTTCAGCCCTGGCACACTCTTCAACAGAAACCGTGTCCACTGTCCTTGACACTCAACATGCCCCCGTCCTCTTTTTTCTGTACAAGATGATATAGGGAGACCGCCGGGATGGGATGCACATGACACATGGCGTGCCCATTCCCTCTGCCTCCCCGACACCTGTGCAGACTGTGTGTCCAACTCTGGCTGCAGACCTCAGGAGTCAGGTGGCCGTTCCCTTGGGCACTGGCCAGCACTTGCTGAGGTCTGAGGGACTGCTTGTGTGGGTCATGGCCTTGACAGGTGTGTCACCCTGCTTTGCTGGAAAGACTCTGAGAAGGCTGGAGAAAGCAGCAGACTTGTTCTCATGGGAAGGCGGCAAGCTAGTGCCCTCCCCCCAACCCCGAAAATGGAGTGGGAGTGTTAGCCAGGTTCCTCCAGTAAAGCCAAGAAGTCCTAGTTAATTTCATGGTCATTTCCACACTGTTTATCAAAGAGTCTCTGCTCCAATGTAAAGCTCCCAAATATGGTGTTTTCACGAGCCTGGCTGGGATGTGGCCAAGTGCCTGAGACATATAAATATTTACTAAATAAGCAAATACATTTGGAAATGTGTTTCTGTCTCAGCATTAGTGCAGTGGTCATTGACGTTAATTCTCAGAGTGAGACCATTTTATGGATTATTCCCAGCAGGGGCTAAGAAAACATATCAACGTCCGGAGCTTTTAAGGTCCCCAGAGCCCATGGGGGACATCCACATTTTTCTAAGGGAAGGTGACATTTTATATGCAAAGGGGCAATAGTGACTCCACTGTCTTGCAAAGCAAGGTGGGGCAGAGGAGAACGTGGCTTGTGGTGTTAGCTTCAGTCAGACTTGGGGTCGAGTCTCGGCTTTGGCACACTTGGTGACTTCCTGTAAATAACTCACCCTCTCTGAACTCCTGTTGCCTTATCTATAAACGAGGGACAGCGGTCCACATTCCAAGGGGTGTTGTGAGGATTAAGGGAGACGATGTACGTAAAGCATCTGGCCAATACCGTGCAGCCATGAGATGCTAGTTTTCCTTTCTTTTGAATTTTTGTATTTTTTTTATACCTTAAGGTTCTCCCCCGTGTCACATTTCTTCCCCAGGATGTTCCTCTGCAAGCCTAGTGTATGTATGTAGTGGAACTGAATCCACATGTTCCTCATTTGTGTAGACTAGAAACATCAAATGTTATTCCAGAAGATTCGTTCGATGCTCAAAAGTTGTATAGTGGCAGCATCAGGAGAGCGTCTGGCGTGCTCTGAAGACGGCTGTCCAGTCAGATTTCAAAGCCCCACCAGTAATTGCTTTTTATGTTCTATCCACTTAGGGCAGTTTTGAAGATAACCACCAGCCTATATTACAGGGAAGACTGACATGTGATTGTGTTTTTTTGCTATAAAATATGAGCACAAGTATTTCCACGTAATCATGAAGACGACCCTGCGTGAGTGCGTGACTATGTGTGTGTGAGCCTGTGCGACAATGATTAAATCTGTTATCCAACTTTGCAGATGTGTAAACTGAGTCTCAGAGGGATCAAGCAACTTATTCAAAGGCAAAAAACCGATATTTGGCAAAAGTGACTTTCAGGTGGTGTTTTCTGTCTCCAAATCTAGAGCACGCCATCGTCCACGGCGCTTAAACAGGAGAGGTTGTAAGATGTGATCCGTTTTTGTCGCGGGGTGGAAGGGCACCGTGCGGGGGGGACAGTGGAGGTGGGCAGCACCTGTGGAGACCTGGGCAGGGCCGTGGGGAACGCTAAGGTCATGGGATGAGGACCCCGAGGTAGGGCAGTGTCAGGGCAGAGCTGACCAGGCAGAGGCGGGGGGTTCTGGGCGCTAGGGGAGGTAGCCCAAGGCAAAAGAATGATCCGTCTCTCCTTTTGGCTTAGTTTTGCTTGGTTTTCTCTGGGAATCCCCACAGAGGGTCAGACATTTAGGCAGATTTTGTGGACTCATTGCACAGTGACCAAGTTAGGAGGGGTTGGGCTCAGTGCAAACTGTGCAGGCTGAGCGATTTAAAAAAAATCTGGCAAGAATCAGAGAACTGAGAGCCAAAGGGGCCCTTGAGAGGTTGTTCCATTCCCACAGGCATTCCTTACTTCATTCAACAGTTTTTACCGAGGCCCTGCCATGCCCCAGGCACTGTGCAAGGTGCTGGAGATCCAATGTCAACCATAATGGATATACACCTTGCCTTTGGGGACATAGCGTAGGTTTTTCATTCAATCCTTTAAATTCACAGGCAAAGAAACAGGCATAGAGAAGGAAAATCACTTTGCCCCGGGCCGGATGCTGGTTAGTTATTGGCACCTTCCCCATTTTCCCACTCCCAACTTCACCCCACTCCCACCATGGCCACCGACTCAGGAAAGAACAGTTCCGAAACTCTGGATTTTTCTTCCTATTTCTCTGACATGGTTGATGGGTCCAGCTGATGGATCTTTGTGGGAGGAAACCCAGAGCAGCTTCCAGGGAAGGGGACGAGCAGAAAGCTAGCTCTGGATCGCAGAGGTGGGCCTGGTCAAGTTGCTGATGCTGCACTTCCCAAAAATGGGTGTGAGGAAACCATCTCAGGGCATACTTCCTCTGGCTCCCTCTCTGTGCTTGGAATGACCCGGCCCCTGTCTCTGAGTGGGGTCACTACTTCCCGGGAGAGGAAGCCAGCCCCAGAAGAGTTCAGATCTTTCAAGCGGTGCCTCAGGACCCTAGAAAACAGAGGGAAATAACCCCAGACCACAGATGGGGGACAAGCCCTAAAGCATCAGGCCCCGTTCCGCCTAAATCAAGACATCCGGTCACTTTGCTTCAGCAGGACAAAGAGCCTTTTCTTCCTAAGCCAGGACTTTCTGTCTTTAATCTTACCCAGAAGAAAAGAGTTCTCATTACGTCGGCATCTTATCACATAACTGTATATCGTAAAGATGCTGTTATCACTTCTTCCTTCTGATTAGCTGGCCCTGAGTGATTCTAGCTCATGTGATGATCCGTGTGCTCTAAAAACAATGACAGTCACTGAATCATCGGCAGAGGCCAGAGTCGCAGGCGTGTGGAGTGATCTGCAGGGATCTCTGCGGGCTCTTCGTAATAAACTGTCCGAGCACAGCTAAGAGAGCCTTCTGCGCATGTGTGCTTTGGCACCTGCAGCCAGAGCCCGAGAGACTCCAGAAAACTCCATTCCAGTACATGGCCTCACTTGTCGGCTTTGTTTCCTGAGTCAAAACAACAGAAGTGAATAGAGAGGCAGCACCTGGTGTCTCAGGTGGCCAAGGAGCAAACAGGTGTCTGTCCTTCGTGTGTCAAAAGCACACTTTGGAAGGAAGCCTGGTGATGAAGACGGGCATTGCCTTCAACTTTGAACTGTGAAAAACAGCAGGTCCCGGTCTATGATAAGCGCTGTGGCCACAAAAGACACCTGCTCCTTGGGGGGCAGGGGCTCAGCCAATGGCAGTCAGACCCGGCCCTCTGGCAGACTCCCCTGGCCCAGGGACATCCCCAGGGAGGTGGGTTTAATTGTTCCAGGTGGGCCTGGGCATTGGTGCAGTTTCTGTTCAAACTCTCCAGGAGGTTTTCATGCCTTTGATGAAAACCTCCCAATCGGGGGGATCAGGAAGGAATACAGAAATCAGTGACTTGTAAGTGACATGAAGAGTGAGCAAGGGAAAAAGGGAGAAAGATGGTGTAGGGAAAGGACCAGAACAATGGGCACGGGGCCTTGAAGGCCCCGAATTGCTTGTATTGCGTTTGGCAGGAGTGCTGGGTGGGAGGCAGAAAGAAGTGACTTGAGGCTGAAGGTGCAGGTGGAGATGGGCTGTGAATTGGACCCTCATCCAAAGAGCTGGCTAGAGAACTGGCTCGGAACAGAGTAGATGACAGCAGACAGATATCTCAAATAATCAAAGGAATATGTGACTGTAATGTGGAGAATGAATGGATGGGAGAGGGAGACAGCAGGTATGAGGCGAGGGAGAGGCTGAGGCTCTAACCCAGGTGAGGGAGATGGGAGCCTGAGCAGAGGGAATGGCCGTGGAGGGGGATTCAAATTCTGTTGGAAGGTGGAGTTGGCAGAGTTTGCTGATTGATTGCATGCAGAAGGTAAGAGAAGGAGTCAAGGATTCCCCAGAACGCTTCCCTGCTGTTCTCAGGCTACCTGGTTCATATTCCCCTCCTCCCAAGCCCCACGGCACCAGACTTGGCCTTCCCCCAGCCAGCTGCCCTCTGCCGGCACCAATCCCCCATGCTCCCAGCCAGTCAGCCCCAGGAGCGGCATGGCTCGTTCCTGGGGGTGATCCATCCTAGACTACTACGGCTGTGAACATCTGTGCTGTTCTCCAAGAATCTTCGTCAGAGAGTCCATGATCTTCCCATTCATTGGTAGAGGGTCCCAGCACACGGGGAGGAGGGACGGGTCTAGAGTGCTCCCATCTCACCAGCGGGTGAGACTCTACCTCTTCCCAAACCTCAAATTCCACCCCCCACCCCCCACTAGTTCAACTTCCTCTGCCAGCCATAGGGGGATTTTGGCTGAAGTCATGCAAGGAAAGGACCCAAAATTCACAGGTCATGCAAACACCTGGTCAGATCTGATTGCTTATGGGACACCGGTTCTGACAGTGTCGCTGTGGTGATACCGTTTCGAGGCCTGAGGTCTGTTCTTTGGTGTGGGAGGCGATTCTCTACTGGGCGGCTTGCTGGGCAGTTCTGGGTCACTGAATATCCCCCTCTGGGATTAACACCACTTAGAGCTTACACCCTATTGTTTTTGCAAAATCCCTTTGTTTTAGGAGGGGATAAAGAGAGTCTCCCTGACTGGAAGTTCGTCAAAGAGCTGAATTATCTGCGTTGAGCAGTGACTTACGCCAGGGGAGAGGTTGAAAGGGAGAATGGCACATGACATCATAGAGGAAGCAGGCCTCATACCCTAGGTGGGTGAAGATCACACGAGAACACCTGGCAGTTAGATCTTGTTTATCTGATGTGCCCAAAGAAGTTTTGCAGGCAAGGCCTCAATTTCCCTACGTCTGAGAGCCTGGTGGTGGCAGAGTCAACCTAGCTGCCCATCTGTGTCCCAGGGGGCTGCCCGCATGTGCCCCCTGCAGACATGAGCCAACAGGGCGGGGGCCAAACCCCACCTGTTTCCCTCCTTTTGCCTCACAGACATGGCAGAGACTAGAAATACTGGTTTGGCAACGCCAAACGTGTCATCTAACCACGAGCAAACCGGATTTCAGGTGACCTTTACCTTCTTTTCCTTCTTTTCTGTCTTGTTTGAATGCATGGTATCTTTCTAATCCGATGATAAAGCAAAGCTACATTTTGAGGGGAAATTGGGAAGGCATCACCCAAAGAGCGGTGTGAGGGGCTCTGGTTGTATTGAAAGCAGCCCTGGCAGACTGAGCCTGGCCGGCAGAGGAGCGGGGGCCGCCCGCGTGGAGCCAGCGAAGCCTGGGCTCGGGTGCTGCCACGCTTGCGGCAGCCTCGAGAACTCAGCCGGGCTGGGTTCTGCCGGGAGTGAGAGTAAAATGGGAAAGAGAAAAAAGAAATAGACGTCTATAGAAATTTCTCAGGGAACTTGTCTGTAAGGGTGCCGGAGGCTGGGCTTGAGCGAGTGGCGAGAAGCCCCCCCCGAGAGTTGCGTGGACGCCGAGCCCCCGGAGACCTCGGCCTGCTGTGTTTGTGGCTGTTGTGCGCCCAGCGGCCTCACCCCTGGGACCTGGCGGGTGCAGTGAAAGGTACAGAGAAGGGCTTGCGCTCCTGAAATAGAAGGCCCAGCCCCTTTGCTCCAAAGCCTTTGTGCGGATCCTCAGCCCCAGTCTTCAGTTTGATTCTGGAGTGGCTCCTGGGCTGGAGCTAATGCCTGGGACCCAAGCGTGTCTGATGGCGCCTGGTGCTCCGGGCTGTGGTTGTGCTGCGGCTTCTTCATGGCTGGTCAGTGTCTGTCCCCAAACGGCCTAATGCAGACCCGCGGGACTGCTCCTGCCTTGGCCCCGGCTGATCCCGCTGGCCCTGCTGCTCTGGGCGCCTGTGGCCCTGGGCCTGCGCAGAAGATCTCTCCAGTGTTTGGGTCCGTTCCCCGACCAGGTGTGCGTCGACAGGGCCCGAGTCTGGTGGTGTGTGTGGCAGCCACTGGGCAGTGTACCCTTCCGTGTGACTCTGCAAGTTCCTTGTTAGCCGTCTGTGCTTGCCTCAGCTCGTTCATCACTTCGGAGGAGTGTCTGCCTCAGTTTCCCCTGCCATGGAGGCCCCATTGGCCCACCCCATCAGCCCTTCCTTACTCTGGGACCAAAGAAGCCCAGGTCTCTGGAATGACACAGTTCAGGCATCCGGGGGGCATGCCTGCCACCCCAGTGTGTCATCAACAGCATTCTACAAGCAGAATTCAGGTTCTCTAAAAAACAGAAGGATATCCATCGTAGAATTGTTGTGAGGATACCATGAGCTCCTGTCAAGGGCCTAGAGCAACGCGATGTTCCCGCTGTTGCTTGGCACCGGGCCGATCCGCGCTCACATGGTGCTCATTTTGGGTCAGAGTGCTGCAGGGGAGCGGGGTGGAGGTTTCCGCATTCCCGGTGGCATCCAAATGCCACAGCTCCTGCCACTTCGCAGGCTCACCCCGATGTCACTGCAACTTGATGAAGAGGATGCAGAGCTCACAGTCCACGGGGGCAGAAGGATTGGTGTTGCTTTGACCAGGCTCACCCTGACACCTCCTGCCACTTCGCAGGCTCACCCCGCTATCACTGCAACTTGATGAAGAGGATGCAGAGCTCACAGTCCATGGGGGCAGTAGGATGGATGTTGCTTTGAGCAGGCTCACCCCGCTATCACTGCAACTTGATGAAGAGGGTGCAGAGCTCACAGTCCACGGGGACAGAAGGATTGGTGTTGCTTTGAGCAGGCTCACCCTGCTATCACTGCAACTTGATGAAGAGGGTGCAGAGCTCACAGTCCACGGGGAAGTAGGATGGATGTTGCTTTGAGCAGGCTCACCCCACTATCACTGCAACTTGATGAAGAGGGTGCAGAGCTCACAGTCCACGGGGGCAGTAGGATGGATGTTGCTTTGACCAAAATTCTAGCGAGAACTTTGGCTGGTGCTGTGTTTGTAAGCTGCACTGCACACAAATAGGACATTTGAAAAAGTCACTTCCTGGGACCATGTGAAAATGCAAACTTTAAATGGAGAATTGGTGTCTGTTCACTCATCACGTTTGCTTTGAGAAACAGCATGGAACCACTTTACAGGGAAAATGTGTCTTTTTAGAGCAAATATCCACAGACAGAAATGTGAAGAAGCAAAGTGATAACTTTCAGCTGTTGCTCGGCCATCAGCCAATATTACTTTTTATTTCCTCCTTTGATTGGAGATTGCTACTCCCCCTTCATAAAGGAGAATGTGGAGGCCCAGGGAGAGAATGGGAAAGAATATTCTTGTGGCTGGTGCAGTGAGGCCTGAGCCTGGCTGGAGAGGCAGGCCGTGTGGACAGCTCACAGCCGCAGCTCCAGGACATGGCACGTGGTGGGGTTTGCCTTGGCCTTGGGAGGGAAGAGGGTGACAGGGACAGTTCTGTAAGGGCAGCTCCTTCCCGGAGCACCTTCTGGTTCCCGTGCCATCAATGCTCAGTTGGGCAGTAGATTAAGCTAACTGATCACTACAAGGAAAGTGGGAAGGAGGAAGTTCAGAGCAGAGTTTAACTTCCTTCCTGGAAAATAGCCTTGAGCTGTGATTTGAAATAAGAGACGCTCTTTAAGGATTAGTTGTATTTTCAAAAACCACATCAAATGAAAAACCCACAACCACAGAAACTCTGGGCTTGGCCTTGAGCTAGAAGATGTTGCAATGATGTGAACCAGCAGTGACTTTGCAGGAGGTCGCCGTGGCCTCACCTGAGCCCCCAGCGGAGGCCATAGATACCAGCCAAGGGCTCAGCCTGGCTCCCGAGTCCATGAATCCCCCGAACTTAGAAGGTTCTCACATGGACATCTTTGGAAGGTGTATTAGCATGAACATGGGACCAGAAACTTACAAACTGGCATGAGTCATAGCACCCAAGGTCAGCATAGAACCTTGTACTCATACTGATGGGATTTTAAGAGACAGCTTTATTTGGCTTTGTTTCATAATTTTTCAGAAGGACACATGGGTCTGGAGGGACGGGCCATTTCTATAGTCTGATGGCAAAACCCAGGTTGCTTGGCTCACCACAAGGAGGCTTTGGGAAGGCAATGGGCTCCCGGGAGTCTGAAAGATGAGGATGAGGGCCTTGGAGACATGTGAACCCCAAGGGGGCTCTGTCCAGTGCCTTGCTCAGTAGCACAGATCTGTGCAATGGGTTTAAATGTTCATGATGTCATAATATAAACAAAGTGGCCCCAGGGGCGTTCCTTGACCGTCCTAGGGTAGGGTGGTCAATAAACTTGCTCACAGTTCAGCCTGTGTGATCTCTAAGCCTTTTGCTTGCATCCTCCCAAACTCTGATCACTCTGAGGAAAATAAAACAGCATGCTAATAGTGCTTTACATACTACGGTTGGACATCTGAGTACTCACGGCCCTGCGATCCCTGTGTGGGAAGAAGTCTGTCTCTACCTGCTCTTTTTGGCTTTGCCAGGCCGAGGGACATTGAAATAGCCCAGACTGGCAAGGCTCAGTGAAGGCGGGGGGTGTAAGGTCCAGATCAGTGAGAGAGGAAGGAAGGAGGCTCAGCCAGAGCAGGCTGGTGGGAGGCAGTTTTCTTTGGCAGCTGAAGGGAGAGCAGGGATGAAGGCAGCAGCCAACCCGTGCACGGGGAGGGACACTGAAAGATGGGCCAGAGAATCTAAAAGTTTTGCTCTGAGTCATGAATGAGACCTCCCTTTGCCATTTTCCCAGAGAGTGCCATAAAGATTGAAATCGCTGTTGGAGCACTCTTTGTTGTCAGCCGGGTGTTTCCTCTGAATAGGACAGCAAGTGGGGTCCGGCTCCAGGAGAGGGTAAGCAGGTGCTGCCGTGCAGTCTGCTCCTCAGCATCAGCCTGTGCAGCCAGGGACGCTTCCAGAAGGAAATCGTCCTTCATACTGCATTCTGAAAGGAGCTGCTTACCTGGCTTGCCCGCAGTAGACGTTTAAGCATTAACAAACGACCGTTGCCGAGGCCACTTGGGCCGTATAATAGGTAAAACAATATTTTAATAAAGGCTATTTAACTCAGGCCTGCTTCTTCTCTTCCCCTCTCTTTCAATTTTGGTAACATACACAGAACATAAAATTCACCTCTTAGCCATCTTTAAGTGGACAGCTCAGTGGTATTAAATTACATTCACACTGTTGTATACCGTGACCCCATCCATCTCCAGAACTCTTTTCATCTTGCAAAACTGAAACTCTGTACTCATTAAATAATGACTGCCCATTCCCTCCTCCCTGGCCACTGGCAACCATCATTCTACTTTCTGTCTTTATGAATCTGGCTACTCTAGGGACTTCATAGAAGTGGAAGAAAATAGTATTTCTCTTTCTGTGACTGGCTTATCTCGCTCAGCATAATAGTCTCGAGGCTCATCCATGTTGGTTAGAATTTCCTTCCATTTTAAGGCTGAATAATAGTCCATGGGTGTATAGACCACATTTTGTTTATCCATTCATCTTTTTTTTTTAAAGATTTATTTATTTATTTTAGGAGGGAGGCGTAGAGGGAGGGAGAGAATCTCAAGCAGACTCCCTGCTGAGCACAGAGCCGTCAGGGGGCTTGATCCCATGACCCTGAGATCATGACTTGAGCTGAACTCAAGAGTCCGATGCTTAATCGACTGAGCTACCCAGGCGCCCCTCTATTCATCTTTTGATGGACACCTGGGTTGCTTCTACCCTTTGGCTAATTGTGAATAACGCTGCCATGAACATGGATGTACAAATATCTCTTCAAGTCCCTGCTCTCAATTCTTTTGAGTCTATTCCCAAAAGTGGAATTGCTGGATCATATGGTAATTTTATTTTTAATTCTTTTTGAGGAACTGCCATACTGTTTTCCATAGTGGCCACACCAATTTACATTCCCACCAACAGTGAACGAGGGTTCCAATTTCACTACATCCTGGCCAACACTTGTTATTTTGTTTCTGTTTTTTCCTGATGGCAGCCATTTTAAAGGGTGTGAGATGGTAATCTCATGGCGTCTTACTCTCTTTGGACAGAAAGTCAGATCATGCTGCTTCTCTGATGAAAACCTCTAACCGGTTAAAGCCACAGTCCTCCCTATGGCCTGGGTCCTGCTAAATGTCCCCCAGTGGCCTCTGCTTCATGTCCTACTGATGCCTCCCTACCCTCCATACGACTTCTCCCACCCACCTGGGGAGCCCCCTGATGCCCTCTCCAGGAAACGTTCTTCTCCCCTGGTATGTGCTGGAGATAATTCTTCTGCTTTGCTGGATGGAGGGAAATGAAAGTAGCCCAGATTTCAGTTTCAATTACCAGTGCCCCTACTTCTACTTCTTCCAGGATGTCATCCAAGATCAGCTCTGCAGAGAGGATGTCTCTCTTTTTGCTACAAAAACAGCAGCCCCTTGCCCCATCTACATCCCTCACACAGCCTTAGTTTCACCACACACTGTCTCACCGCCAGGTCGCTTCGTATCTATCTACTGATGTCCTCTCTCCTGTCCATCCCCCCAGGAAGTACGCTAAGGACGGAGGGGGGCCCTGCTCTGCTCTCTGCTGGCTCTTGGGCACCTGGACCCCCGCTGGCACACAGGAGGAGCTCAGTAGTTGCCAAAGAATGAAAGAAACCTGCTTATATGGAACCACAAACCACGACCTCATCGAGTTACCGAACTTAGGTACTGATGCATGACCAAGTTTTTACTCAATTCTAATTCTGTCAGTTTCTAATGGATTTTTTCTGGGTTTTCCTATATATAATCATATTCTCTACAAACAATGACCATTTTGCTTCTTTCTATCTTCCAGCCCAGTTCCTGAGTGCTCCCCCACTGAGGAGGGCCAATGCTGGCTTCTGCCCTGCAGTAGGTATTTTGTCACATTAAAGAAGTACCATCTGTTCCGATTTCACTAAGGACTTTTTGGTTAAAGTCAAGAGCGAAGGGTTAATGCTCTGAAATGCTTCTTCGGCATCTGGTGGCCATTAGGTTTTGTCTTGGACTCCTTGATGTGGTAATCACGTTAAGGGCTTCCTAAAATTGGCCCATTCGCTATCTCGACGTCTGAACCCCGAAATGCTCCTGGGTGAGGCGCCGGTGCCAAGGCCCGCCCGATGTGCCTGGGAACCGGACCCGCCGAGGCCGTGGCAGGCTTCCCGGGGAGGGCTCAGGATGGCTTATTGTTTCTGAATTAAACAAATGAAGAATGTGATTCAATTAGAGGCAGCATAATATAAACCAAGATGGATTTATATTTAGCCAGGCAGAGACATGTGGGAAAGAATGGAACTTCCTTCGGCACGGGCTTGGAAAGTTGGCTTTGAAGGGAGGGAGCTCTGCTCTTCCATGCTGTCTTCACCTCCCCCAGACTCGCCCCCAGATGTTTCCCTCGAGATAGTTCAACGTCTTGGGAAAGCATTATGGTTCAGTGGAAAGCAAAGCTCTAAAATGTTCATATAGGAGCCTGGCTGTCTCTGCAGAGCTGCCTGCAAGGACAGAGGCCACGTGGTCCTGGTTTTCCTCGTTTCTACATGGGAGAATGGCACCTTCAAGTCACCCAATGAGACCTGTAAGAGTAGAGTAAAACATGGCGAACATGTTAATACACTGCATTTACAATTCCTAGAGAGCATTAGACAGAGAAACAAAATCCCCTTTGTTATAATTCTCCATGGGTTTCCTTTTGGCAGGAAAATGAGACAGGAGGAAAGTTTTGTGAATTTTTCTTCGTTGAGGAGGGTGAATGAGTGTGGAACCAACCACAGAGTGAGGACCACCATCCTACGACTGTCTGCATCCGACTCAGCGCAAAGCTTTACATTCTTTATTCTAATCCCTGCCTCAAACCCTGCTCCTGGGGTGGGTGGGTGTCGTCACTGTGTCAGGTGGCCTGGCTACTATGTTCACAGTTGGGGTGGGACGGGAGTCCAGATATCTCTCTTACAAACGGGAGGGACACAGGCAGGCTTAGTTCTTTCTCTTCTACACCTATTTCTTTGGGGTGGTGCATAATCTTCTGGTTTGCTTGTGGAAGAGTCTGCCCCCCAACTTGTCAAACAATTGAGAGTACTTTGTGTTTATTCTAGGATAGAGAAAAGAAGTGAATATATTGTAGATAATGAGAGCCATGTTTTTCACTGTTGGAGAAAGGAGTTATAAATAAGCTAAGGGGGCAGGCTGGAATAAACCCTATGGTATTGGATCGGAATTGAAGGTCTCGGAAGGAACTCATGTCTTTAATATGCATGTATGTAGACAGATGCACATGTGTAGAAACTTGATAAATGACAGATTTCATTGCACACAATTGAGAAAAGGATGGACCATGTCATAAAAGCAGCTGAGACAAATAGTTATCCATATGAAAACAAATAAAAAGGATGGCCTACCTCATGTCATAACAAAGACTCATTGTAATTGCATTAAAAACTTAAATATGAAATTAAAAAAATATTAAGACACCAGAAAACATTATAACAACATATTATTATGCCATTTGGGGAGGGGGAGAAGATTTTTGTTTTTTTAAATGAAGCCATAAAAAAATCACAAGCAATAAATAAGAAATAATGATAGATTTGACTCCCATTAAAATGAGAAATTTGATTTATCAAAAGACACTGAAAAAAGTGAAGATCCAGTCACAAAAACTGGAAGAAAATGATTATAATACATTGAAGTCACAAATGATTGGTGCCTAGAATATGCAAAAATCACTGCGTCTGACCTTTTTGAAGAGGCAGTCTGTTGGGAGCAGCCCTTCACCTGTGGGAGCTGCTCTGAGGGAGAAGAATCAGGAGGGATTATTGACAAGAAGCCTCACGGTAACTTTACCGAGCAAGAGGCACCTCCAGGAGCAGGAAAGCAAATGCAAGTTCAGGCCCTTGGTCGCTTAAGAAACAGGAAGATTGGTTCATGCTTCGGGACTCATGGGAAGTGGCCAAGTGGTAACAGGAGGGTCTCCTTTGAAACAGGGAGCAGCAGGGTGGGATGGAGGGAGCCAGGCCCGTGGAGATGCCCGGACACAGCCTCAGAGGGAAGCCAAATACAGAGACCGCTCTTCAGGTAAAAAGAAAGTTTTGGATAAGCAGAAATAGTAAGTCTTCCTGGAAAATAATTCGGACCCAGGACTCTGTTTCTGTGATTCCTTTGCCTGCAAGAGCATTATGTTGCTTCTGAAAAGAAAGAAGAAACTTGAAATATGTATGGCTTTCCCATGAATTCCGCTTTTCTAAAAAACGAAAGCATCCTTACTTTGCTTCTGTTTCCCTCCGTTGGGCCTCTTCCCCCACCCACCCCCTTCCCTCTCTCCCAGAAGGTGCATGCAGGAGGGCTCAGCTTCCATGGAGGACTGCTCCCACATGGGGCAGCTGCGTGAGAACACAGGTTGTCTCAAGGGGCTGCGGCAATCACCCTGTTTCGTGAAGATTAGGAAAAATGAATAACTTCCTTTAGAAAAAGTTGGCATAAGGCTTGTTTTCTTTTCTAGACCTCTGGAAAAAACTCAGTGGTACTGTGTGAAGGAAAAATGAGTTAATAAAACTCTTCCTAGCTTGTCCTTATTTTTGTACCCAGGAGGGAGTGGAAAAATCAGACCTTTTTAAGATCACGAACCCTGTGGCAGTTCGGGCGTGCTCTTGTCTGTGTATAGAAAGCATGTCAAGACTGATTAAATTATCTAATTAAAATAGTGACCGCAAGGAGTCTGTTTACTTTGGCCAGAGGGGGTTCAGCTCAGCCAGTCCCTTCTCTGTGCCGCGGAGGACCCCTTTCCCCGTCGCAGGCTCCTACAAGGCCCACACATCTGGGGGCCTCAAGCCCACTCCCAGAAAAGTGAGGGTGCGACCCACGCTCACCCATGGGGATCGGACTCACTCCAGCTGGGACTGAGGAACACTGGAGCCACTTTCCTTGTCAGTATCTATTCACTATGGAGACTTCAAATATGACAAATTCACGCAGTTAGTCATTTTGGTCTGTGCACAAATTGGCAATTGTTTGGCTGATTGACTTGAGCTGAAGGTAGTTTTGGTTGGGTGCTGTTTGCATTATGAAGATAAAACCTAAGATCCACAGAGCATGTCCACAAGTCATAAGTAAAGGAAAATGCCAGAAAAATTTCTGTTGTTGTTCTGAGAGGACTGACGTAACCGTGGGACTCATTTGTCGTGAAGTTGCTCAGCAGCCCTGACACCCTGCGGCACCGGCCCAAGGAGAGGCACCACTGGAGGGCTCCCGGGACAGGGCATGAATGATGGCTCCTTAGAGTCAAGCCAGAGCAGGCATTTCTTTCTTTCTTTCTTTCTTTCTTTCTTTCTTTCTTTCTTTCTTTCTTTCTTTCTTTCTTTCTTTCTTTCTTTCTTTTCTTTCTTTCTTTCTTTCCTCCTTCCTTCCTTCCTTCCTTCCTTCCTTCCTTTTCTTCTTTCTTTCCTTTTCTTTTTTGGCTAGGAGTAAAATTTGGGGCACAAAATATGAATATGCTATGCATGATTTAATTCAAATTTAAGTGCATCAGGAAATGCACTGAGCCTGTCCTCCACTCTAAGCCTTGCACAAGGTATACAAACAGATCTGTGGACATGAGAAGCAGTCTGTTAGTCTTGCTGTTATGGAGTCAAGGGCTTCCTTTGGGGGACTTGGTCCAGTAGCCTGTAAGTCCTTAGAATGGAGGCCACGACCTTTGAAAGCTGGAGTACTGGGGCTTATTCTTTTTTTTTTTTTTAAGATTTTATTTATTTATTTGAGAGAGAGATATCCCTTGAGAGAGGGGCAGAGAGAGAGGAAGAAGCAGACTCCCTGCTGAGCAGGGAGCCGGATGTGGGGCTTGATCCCAGGACCCCGGGATCATGACCTGAGCCAAAGGCAGATGCATAACTGACTGAGCCACCCAAGTGTCCCACTAAGGCTTATCCTTATTTCCTCCTAGTGCACCCAGGAGATGAGGGGCTGGTGAGGGGTCACTTTGCAGAAGGAAAGCCAGGCCTTCTGCTGAGCCTTGCAGGGCACCATAGTTCTTACAAGCGAAGGGGAGATGTTAAAACAGTCGTCAGCTCACGTGATGAATGCAACTGGCCTCCAACGCTCTACGTAGGTGTTTCTTCCTTCTTCCTCCTGCACGTCCCTATCCGTTTCCCTTCCTTCAACATTCAGTAAGTATCTTCTATGAGGGATCGGCGATGGCTCACTAAATGTGTATTTTTAATACTTACTAATATTAGCCGGTTAATATTTTCATGAAATTTCTTAAAGTTCTGTGTGCAACCATCTTACTTTGAGATACGGGAAGAAAAAAAGAGCAACATGTTAGCGTCGGCTGGGAAATTGTTTACAAAATGTTATCGTGATTATCTTTCCATTTTGGGTGCCCTTCATTCCTCTGTGTAGATCCAGATTTCCATCTGGTATCACTTTTCTGCTGCCCAGAGGATTTCCTTTAACATTTCTTACAGTGCAGTTCTGCTGGGAATGAACCCATTCAGCTTTTATATGTCTGAAAAAAGCTATTTTGTCTTTATTTCTGAAAGGTTTTTTTCCCCCCCTGGATATGGGGTTCTAGGTTGACAGTTTTTTCCCAGTACTTTCATGATGCTGAACCACTGACTCGCATTGTTTCTTAAGAGAACATTGCTGTGATTTTTATATTTTTTCCCTCTGTATGTAATGTGTCCATTTTCCTTGTTTTTAAGATTTTTCTTTTTACCACTGGTTTTAGGCAATGTGGTGATGATGTGCCTTGGTGTAGTTTTCTTCACATTTCTTGTGTTTGGGGTTTGTTGAATTTCTTGGATCTGTGGATTTAGAGTTTCCAGGAAATTTGGAAAAAAATGTGTCCAGTAATTCTTTGGTATTTTTTCTGTCCCTACCATTGAGGATTTCAATTATATATATAGTAAGCCTCTGAGTTTCACAACAGTCGTTATTTTTTAGTCTTTTTTTTTTTTTTAAAGATTTTATTTATTTATGTGACAGAGAGACAGCCAGCGAGAGAGGGAACACAGCAGGCGAGTGAGAGAGGAAGAAGCAGGCTCCCAGCGGAGGAGCCCGATGTGGGACTCGATCCCGGAACACCGGGATCACGCCCTGAGCCGAAGGCAGACGCTTTAACGACTGCGCTACCCAGGCGCCCCAGCGCTACCCAGGCGCCCCTTTAGTCTTTTTTTTAAGTCAGAGTTCCATGTTAGATTATATTGCTAGAGCTCAACTTTCTTGCAGTCCTGCTGTTAATTTCACCCAATGTATTTTTCATTTCAGATAATATATTTTTCATTTCTAGGAGCTTGATTTGAGTCTTTATTATATCTTTCATGTCTTTCCTTAACACGTTTATGCCTTTCTCCATCTTTTGAAATGTACAGAATTATAATAGGAAATTACAATAATTGTTTTAATGTCTTTGCCTACTAATTCTATCCTTTGGGTCATTTCTTTTTTTCTTTTTTTGGGGGGGTGGGGTGTGAGTATTAGCGGGAGTGGGGGCAGAGGGAGATGGGGAGGGAGAATCTTAAGAGGTTTCTACACTCAGTGTGAAGCCTGATGCAGGACTTGATCTCACGACCCTGAGGTCATGACCTGAGCCAAAATCAAGAGTTGGATGCTTAACCAACTGAGCCACCCAGGCGCCCCTGTCCTTTAGGTCATTTCTTAATTGGTGTATACTGATTGATTTTTCTTTTCATTATAGATTCTATTTTCCTGCTTATTTGCATGGGTGGTAATTTTTGCTTGGATGCTAAACATTTTATCTGTACATTTTACCTTGTAAAGTGCTGGGGTTTTGATATTCATTTGACTAGTTTTCGACTTTGTTCTGGGATAAGTTATGTTACTTGCTTTGAAGTCATTTGACCCTAATGAGAACTGCTTTTAAATTTTGTTACATGGGATCAGAGCAGTCCCTGGTCTAGGACTTATTTTTCCCTACTCCTGACATGCTGTACTTGATGGTCTGTACGATGTGACGTTGCCCACTCTGGCTGGTGGGTACATGAAGTAGTTCCAGGAGGCTCTCTGCTACCCTGTGAACTCCAGCTGTCCTAGCTTCCCTGATTTCTCAGCTCTCTCTTCTCAGCTCCGTGAAATGATAGGGCTCTGTTTGGGTTTCCCCTCCTGACTTGCAGCCTGGAAGCTCTCTCTAGGCAGTAAGCTGGGACAATCATAGGGCTCATTTGTTTGTTTCCCTCTTCTTGGGGATCATTATCCTGCATTGTCTGTTGCCCAATGTCTAGAAACCATTGTTTTCTCTATGTTGTCCAGGGTTTCGAGTTTTTAAGATGAGAAGATAAATCTGGTTCTTGTTATTCCATTGTGGCAGGCTAAGCATTGTTTTAGGCCCTGGAATATAGGAAACACTAAGACTGAATTAGCCTCTGCTCATATGGAGCTTATAATGTAGAAGAATAAGGGAATTTTTACATATTCACGCATTCATTCATTCAACAAACTTGCTTGGTTTCTTACTATGTGCTCTTCTAGGTTCTTACATTCTAGTGGGAGAAGAAGGCAAACATATGTTACATATAATGTTCTTTAAGGAAAGATAAAGGGGGATAACCATGATGATGGGGTGGGCGGATATTGACATTTTAAATAGGGCAATGAAGGATAGCGTCTTTGTGGAGACTGAGACATGCATCTCAGTGTCTGATTGGAGACATGAATTAAGTGAGATTGCTGGCCAGTGGAAGAAGCTTTCAGGCCAAGAGAAGAGCAAGTGTAAAGATCCTTAGGCAGAAAAGTGCTTAGCCTATTTTAGAAACAGAGCGAAGGTCAGTGTGGCTGGATCTAAGTGAGCGAATGGGTGGGGTTTGAAGTCAACAATATCAGAGGCTAGATCTTGCAGGCTGTGTAGTTACAACAAATATGGGAGCATTGTGACCCCACGCATATAGTGAGGTCCTAGCTTTGCTGCTTGCCAGCTCTTTTTTAGTGAGCCACTTTTTTTAAAAAAAGATTTTATTTATTTATTAGAGAGAGAGAGAGAGAGAGAGAGCACAAGTTGGGGGAGGGGGCAGAGGGAAAGAGAGAAGCAGGCTCCCTACTGAGGAGAGAGCCCGACATGGGGCTCGATCCCAGGACCCTGGGATCATGAGCTGAGCCAAAGGCAGATGCTTAACCAACTGAGCCACACAGGCACCCCTTTAGTGAGCCACTTTTGAGGGTAACTCAGTAAACTTAATTTATAACCTCCTTGTTCTGTTAATTTTTTGTGATTTTTACTATTATGTATTACTGTGTTTCTCCATCCTTTATTCTGACAGAGACTCTTGATAATCCTTACTTTGTTGAAGATATAGCTGGTTCTTGGAGAAGGTGTGTGATATAAGGCCAAAGACCAAAGCAATATGGCCTTGTTAGAATTATAAATCAGGTCCCCCAAATTTCAGAGGATCTACTATGTCTGCCATACCTAGGAGGCCCCACAGATAGTGTGAGAGTGGTATTTGAGCTAGTTTTCTTTTGTGGTAGGATTATTTTTTATTTATTAAAAAATAAAACTAATATATTTTCATGGTAAAACATGCAAACTGAATGGAAGTCCCATTCTGCAAAGATAACCATTGTGAACTGTTTCTTGTTTATCTTTCCAGAAACTTTCCTTGCATTTGAAAGCACAGACTTGAACCTGTATATGTTTTTGGTAAACAAATATGAGCTGACTTTTGCCCTCTACTATGTATTTTTTTCTTCACAATGTTTTTTTAGGGATCTCTGCATTTCGGTGCAGAAATAGAACAAATAATCCTAAAATTTGTGTGGAATCTCAAAAGACCCTGAATATCCAAAGCAATCTGGAGAAAGAAGAGCAAAGCTGGAGGCACCATGCTTTCTGATTTCAAATGATACAATTAAGCTATTGTAATCAAAACAGTATGGTACTGGCATAAAAATAGATCAATCACATGGAATAGGGAGCCCAGAAAGAAACCTACACGTATATGGTCAATTAATCTATGACAAAGGAGGCAAGACTATACAATGGGGAAAGCCGTCTCCAATAAATGGTGCTGGGAAAACTGGATAGCTACACACAAAAGAATGAAACTGGACCACTATCTTACACTGTGCACAAAGATAGACTCAAAATGGATTAAGGACTTAAATAGAAGACTTGAAACCATATAAGGGGCTAATATCTAAAACATATAAGGAACTCATAAAACTCAGTATCAAAAAAAGAAAAACAAAACAAAACTGTCCAAGTAAAAAATGGGCAGAGAACTTGAACAGATTTTCCCCCCAAAGAAGGTATACAAATGGCCAACAAGCACACAAAAAGTTGTTCAACATCACTAACCAGCAGGGAAATACAGACTAAAACTACAATGAGATATCACCTCATATCTGTAAGAAAGGCTATTATCAAAAAGACAGAAAATAACAAGTGTTGGTGAGGATGTGGAGAACAGGGACCCCTCGTGCACTGTTGCTGGGAATGTAGATTGGGGCAGCCACTGTGGAAAACAGTATGGAGGTTCCTCAAAAAATTAACAACAGGATGACCATACAACCCAGCAATTCCACTTCTAGGTATTTATCCCCTCCCCAAAATGAAAACACTAATTTGAAAAGACATATGTACCCCTGTGTTCACCACTGCATTATTTACAATAGCTAAGATATGGAAGCATCTAAATGTCCATCACTAGATGAGGGGATAAAGAAGATGTGTTGTATATGTACAATGGAACATTACTAAGTCATGAAAAAGAATGAGGTTTGCCATGTGCGATGATCTGGATGAATCTAGACGGTATTATGCTAAGTGAAATAAGTCCGACAGAGAAAGACAAATACCGTATGACTTTCCTTAGGTGGTATCTAAAGAAAACAAAACAGGCAAACAAAATAGAAATAGACTCATAGATACAAAGAACAAACAGATGGCTACTAGAGGGGAAGGCGTGCGGAGGACAGAAAAAATAGGTGAAAGGTATTAAGAGGTACAATCCTCCAGTTTTAAAATAATTAAGACATGGGAGTTACTGTACAGCATAGGACAAATAGACAATAATATGTAATAACTTTGTATGGTGACAGATGGTAACTACACTTATTGTGGTGACTATTTTATAAAGTATATAAATATAGAATAACTATTGGACATCTGAAACTAACACATCTGAAACCAACACAATATTGTGTGTCAATTATTCTTCCATAAAGAAAAAAAATGAGCTGATTTTGTCCCGTCATGTCTTTTTTCTAATGCTGTTTTAGGGATCTTTGCACATCAGTGCTAAGGAGACTGTTCTTTCAAATGGCTCCAATGTGCACATTTACTAGGTTTCATTCCACTAACCCACTAGTGGTGGAGATTTAGATATTTTTCTCAGCTTTTCTGGGCAGCAATATTCTTGTTGGTATATATTCATGTAGTGTGTTTCCTGAAGAGCTTCATCATGTCTTTGTGGGAGCAGACCTGCATTGACCGTTTCCTGTTCTAGAGTTGAGTATTTCTCCAGCCTCATCCTTGCATCCTGCCTTTCTTCTCACCTGCCCACCTCCTTCACCACGTGCTCTACTACGTGGAGATACCTACAGTATCTTCTGGGTTGCCTAAATGAATAAATGAGGGAGGGACTGAAGAGTGAGCTGAGGAAAACTCAAGGCCTTTCTCGTGGCGGCTCTTGCTCAGGTCCCTGTCCTCAGAATATAAGGCAACCAGCTGAAGCAAGTAGGCCTGCCATAAAGCTGCGTGGACTTCAGCAAAGCCAGATCCCAAGCTGCCTTCCACCATTTTTTGGTTTTTACATTCAATGGCTGTCTTCTGAAGCATGAAGTCCTTCTGGGAGTCCTGGCAGATGGGTAGTAACCAGTTCTCCTGGGAGCCCTGTTTGGTCTTAGCATGGTGCCTGCTACTAAGGGGGATGGAGGAGAGATACCGGAGAGGCCAACTATAGAAAGAGATAAAACTGTTAGGAAAACCCGTCCTACTTTGCATTGTCAACTTCTGAAACGATAGCATATCATTGTGCACACCAAAAGGTGGACAAAATCAACCGGGCGAATGGAAAAATTGTGTCCATTATGTACAAAGGAGTATCCCATACTTCAGACTTTCAATCCTTTGTGCCAAAGGGAAGGCTGGTGATGCACTGTTGTCAGAACGAAGGTCAAAGCATGGCCACACTGCCCTTCTGCCGCAGAGTCCTCTCCTGCTTGGCTGTATGCGGAGAGAGCATGTAACATGAGCTCGAGGCCCTTCAGGGCAGTGGCTGTGTCTTCTCACTTGTGAGCACTGCACCAAGGGCTAGCTCCATGCTGGGCATGTGGGCCAACCAAGATCCTTGTGCAATTAATCCAGTGATGGCTGGATAATTTAGCCTCCAGTGGATGGAGGAGCTTGACAGAATGCCACAGAGTGGGAAGTTGGGAGAAAGGAAACACCAAGCTAGTTGGCTGACCTTGTAAGTTTTTATTAGGATGCTTGGGGGTCATCTCACTGCAATTTGTGTATGTAAAACACACATGTGCACACAGTGTGTGTGTGTGTGTGTGTGTGTGTGTGTGTACACAGAAAATGGAACGGTGTTTCTTGCCTAAGTGTAGACGCGAACAAAGTAGCTTTCTTTGTATTTCTTAACCTCTATAGCCAATTTAACACTTAAGAGTCATTGTTCCATTTTGGAAAGGAGGAAAGATGACTTTGTTTCTTTCTTTTTTAAAGATTTTATTTATTTGAGAGAGGGGGAGAACACAAGCAGGGAAGAGGTGCAGAGGGAGAGGGAGAAGACCCCCCACACTGAGCAGGGAGCTCGATGGAGGGGCTCCATCCCAGGACCCCGGGATCATGACCTGAGCTGAAGGTAGAAGCTTAACCGACTGAGCCACCCAGGTGCCCCCGAAAGATGACTTTCTTCTCTGTATGCAGAGCATCTATTTTTTTGGTGTATCTGCCAATGCTACTAAACACTGTTTAATTGGATGTTCTGTTGATGAGAGAGCCAAGATGGTGGGCTGGTGGCATTAGTGTTTGG
Source organism: Ursus arctos (assembly GCF_023065955.2). Classification (NCBI taxonomy): domain Eukaryota; kingdom Metazoa; phylum Chordata; class Mammalia; order Carnivora; family Ursidae; genus Ursus; species Ursus arctos. The sequence goes on from NW_026622841.1 coordinate 56,649,348, forward strand.
GGGGAAAAGTTAGAAAAGATGGATGACTGTCACAGAGGTTTCAGTACGTTTGTGTATCTCAGGGGCATTCCAGCACCTGTCTCTCTTGGCATGGGCCTGGCTCGTTTGGGTAATCTGGGGCTCTGCTCTCAGCTGGTCCTGTAGCTAATGGAGATCTAACTCAATTTACCCTAGGTTCTTGTCACTGACAGGATGGGGGAGTGAAGCTGGCCAGGCACTGCATGACAAGCCCAGATTCTCTAATCTTATTTGTCCATAAAACTTTTTTTCCTTTTCTTTTTAACATAAGATATATCAACAGCCCATGGAACCCTATGTCCAGAGGCAGTCTCCTAAGGAAAGATTCTTACTGCCCCAAGGGCACCAGGACGTAACTTGCAGATGGAGGAGGTTTTGTTGCATAGCTGTTGGGAAACCATATCCTACCCAGCAGATGCTTGGAAGAGTTCACTCAGTGTGGTAGTGGCTCATTCTGACCTTCCATACTTCTGAGTAGTTTGTATGTAATACGTGGTGATGTGATCACAGATTTCCATCAGGTAGCCTCTGGGGTGAGTATATGCAGTTAGATGTGAATATACATATGATGTTACAATGTTTGATGTTTACCTGTTGCTACCCTTATCGATGTGCTATAACTGGTAGTTATTCTAAAAATTAGACTGATAGTTAATTTCCTTTTCAAATGACTTGAGGTGATTTTTATATAACATCCTTTTCAAAGTTAGAATTAGAGTAAAGAACAAGAACAACTGGAAATATTTGACTCACTCGTTCATTCGGGCTGGCCGCTCTAAATGGACTTCCAGATGATCAAGAAGACTGACCAGGTCTGCCGTTTAGTCTAAAATCACACAGACATTCGTATTTTCTGTGGATCAAGACCTACAAATTCATGCACCCTACAAATTCCATAGAGGTTGAACTCTGCCTCATAAATAGATGTAGGCTTTTAAAATGGACAATCAGCCATTCCAGCTGCATGCTGATAAAACTGCCATTCTGCCCTATTTTTCTTAGAATCTAGTGGGTATTAAAAAACATAATGTCCTGCCTTCTTGAGCCATCGAGTCAGAAGATCTGTCTTACCCGGTTGAGGGTGCAGGGCCTCAGCTCCAGGCATCCAGGCAGGAGCCTGTAAATCTTCTAGCCTTGCACAGCCAGAGGTCCCACAGGAAACATAATCCTCTCGGCTGGCGTCCAACATAAGGGATATGGGACACCTGCAGCACAGCCACTATGACCACTTTCAGCCTGATGTCCTGAGTCTCACACAGGGTGTTTGGGAGAGCTTGATGTGGGGAACAAGACCTTCAACTCCTGTCCCTAACTTACCATTCATTTCTCAGGGACTGTGAAATTGGCCAACCTGGAAGTGTCACAATCCTTTTCCTTTAAAACTCCCTATATATGTTCTGTGTACTCCAGGCTGGGACCTGCCTCCCTCCACCCTTCTCCTGTACCCTTCCTCCTGCACCCCTTCTCCTGCACCCCTTACACCTGCGCCTCTCCTCCTGCACCCTTTATACATGTACCCTTCCTCCTGCACGCTCCTCCCACACCTTTCCTACTGCATTTCCCCTCCAGCACCCCTCCTCCTATACACATCACACACCCCTTACTCACACAGGTCTTTCTAGTGAGATGGAGGTACTGCTTGGGATGTGCATGGGACAGTCAATGAAGCAGAAGTCCACTCCCCCCCACTCCCCACTATGTGCATGATGGAGAGAGGGTGGAGAGGAGAGAAGAGAGAGGAAGCCAGGGTACATCATCAGAAGAAATGATAAGGTTATGGAGGAAAACCCACAAGGGCCAGAACAGGCCTGGGCAAAGCATTGGTCTGCACTTGGTTTTTCCGTTGATGGTTGAAGATACTACATGTCTTTGAGGACCAGAAGTGCAAAGATCTGAGTTCTGCTCCCACCTCTGCCGGCATGTTACAGGGTGATCTTAGGCTAATTACTTCCCTCCCCCTGCCTTCAGGCTCCTTCTCTGTAAAATGATGGGGCAGGCCAGATAACCTGCAAGGTTTCTGCCGGTTCTGGAACTCTGTGCATCCCATGCTTACCCAGGGTCCCCCAAGGAGAAGCCTCCCTAGGTTTCTGCCAAACTGTGATCTGCAAGGGCCAGCCCAGACTTATGCCAATAGCTGCACGGTCATAACCATACAGGGGAAACTCGGTTCCAGATACAGTCAGTATGTGACCAAGGTACAAAGAGGCCATGCCTTCCCCCAGCACCCACAGTGGTATTATCTCTGGGAGGGCACGGGAGTGTGCTATGAGATGGCTTCATTCCTAAACACAGGCTCCCTTCACATTCCCTCCTAACCGTCAAATTCTGGCCCATCTGGACTGAGCGCCTTTGTTCTTTTGATGGGGGATTTCCATTTGTTGGATATGCTTAAATCTTTTTTTTAAGGGGTTGCTCTTCTCAATATTTTGGTTTTTAACTTTTGAGGGTGTTTCTGCCTTTCATAAGGTGGTTTCCTTTTTATTTGCTTGACTCTTCTGCTGGGAAAGGTCGGAGTAATGACCCGTGTGGGTGTAATTTCAGGTCTTCCACTGATAATAAAAGCCACAATAGTAGTTGGGGAAAAATTATTGTGAAAAGTCCCATCTGCCCCTTTTCACTGCCCTGTTTTTATAAATAGAGGGCAAATGTTACAGTGGAAACCATAATATTGCCCATGTAATAAAAACATCTGGGGTTTGACTCCTTTTTCTTCTGTCTTCATACGGCATTTATTGCTGTCTTGGGACTCAACATACCTGTTTTTGCCAGGCAAATGGTGTTAGGGTAGTGAGCGAGGTCTTTACTACCCTTCTTCCCGCTCGAACTTCTATTGAACCTCCGTCTGAGTGAGTCAGGCCAATGAGGACTTAGTTAGCCTCCTCTGCTGGTTTTGCGTATCTTGGATGTGTTTTCCTCACTAGAATATCAGCTTCTGTACATTTTGGGCTTCTCTCATCATGCACAGTATATTAATGTTGGGCACAAAATGTCTTTACATCCTTCTTGTTTGAGTCTCCCGGTGTTAGAGGAAGACCTCTGCACCTAGTGTGCCATTCTGGTGGGGATGTGTCCTCGGTCCTGCACCATTCATGGGGACACTGTGGGTTACAGGCAGGACAGAGCCTCCAGGTTCTCATTTATACAATGAGAACATCTGTGTATCTATTTCCTGGGGCTGAAGCCAAGGCTAAGTGGAGAGCTCCCCAACACATTTGGAGCTGTCCCCATCAGTGAGGGTGGTGCTTCCAGAGAGCAGAGCTGGGGCTCACAGGACTCCGTGTTACTCTGTTCTTACCTCATGTCTCCCATCCAATTAAGGCTCAGGTAGAAAGTGCAAGAGCCCAGAACACATTGGCCATCCCCCGCAACCCTTGACAAGAGTGGGAGGGCACTGGGAAGTGTGTGGACAGATAGCCAATCAATCGTGGTGATTCAAGAAGCCTCAAGGGGTCCGCTTTGCAGCAACCATGGGGATGTAGTCTTGGCAGGATGGGCAGTGGTCTGCCATCTGCTTCCTTCCTGCCTGCCCAGCAGCTCCCCCGCCTCTCACATGGTGCCTCGGTCCATTGGGAAGTGGGAATCTTATCATGGACCCAGGGTTCCTTCACTCCAGCTCTGCAGACCTCTGCTTCAGTGCCCTTCTTGTGCAGAACAAATTAAATGAGAGTCTTAGGACCAAATCCTTCCATATTTCTATTTTACACATGACACATAGCTACCTATAAGACTTTTTGCATTTAGTCATGGATATTGGGGATAGGAAAGGCTTTAAACTTCAGTCAGTTTACATATGAGGGAAATGAAGTCCAGAGACTTCAAGCAACTTGCCTGTGGTCACACAGCTTGTTACTTGCAGAACGGGGACCAGAACGTAGCTCTCCTGCCTCTGGGCCAGCTCTCCCCCACTTTTCTGTATGAAGTGATATGTATGTGGAGTATAACTTGGCATATAATATATCCACATGCACATGTTTATTGGTCTTCAAACATCAATTTGTAAGCATCGCTGTCAGAGGTCCAGTGGCACAATGGAGGGAGGGGCAAACAATCGGAGTTCTGAGTTCTGGTCCCACCTCCACCCACCCGCTGGGAACCTGGGCAAGTCACTCTGCCTCTCAGAGTCCCATTTTTCTTGCTTTAGAATAAAAAGTTCGTATTTCAAGTCCCCTTCCAGCTACACCAATCTGAATTTGTTGCTAAATTGAACCACATTTAAAGAAAGCTTGTTCTATAACTTCTAATAGTTTGGGAGTGGATTCTTTTGGGTTTTCCATATAGAGTATCATGTCATCTGCAAAGAGAGACAGTTTGACTTCTTCTTTGCCGATTTGGATACATTTTATCCCTTTTTGTTGTCTGATTGCTGTTGCAAGGACTTCTAGTACTATGTTGAATAATAGTGGCGAGAGTGGGCATCCTTGTCGTGTTCCTGATCTTAAGGGAAAGGCTTCCAGCTTTTCCCCATTGAGAATGATATTTGCTGTAGGCTTTTCATAGATGGTTTTTATGGGATTGAGGAATGTACTCTCTATCCCTACACTCTGAAGGGTTTTAATCAGGAAAGGATGCTGTATTTTGTCAAATGCTTTTTCTGCATCTATTGAGAGAATCATATGATTTTTGGCTTTTTTCTTGTTGATAAAATCTATCACACTGTGGTGGGATACAAAATCAATGCTCAGAAATCAGTTGCATTTCTATTACAAATAATGAGACTGAAGAAAGAGAAATTAGGGAATCCATCCCATTTACAATAGCATCAAAAATCATATGTTACCTTGGAATTAACTTAACCAGAGACATAAAGGATCCATATTCTAGAAACTACAAATCACTCTTGAAAGACATTGAAGAAGACACAAAAAGATGGGAAAATATTCCATGCTCATGGATCGGAAGAATTAACATAGTTAAAATGTCTATTCTACCCAGAGCAATCTACACTTTCAATGCTATCCCGATCAAAATACCAACAACATTTTTCAAAGAACTGGAACAAACAGCCCTTAAATTTGTGTGGACGAGAAAAGGCCCCGAATCGCCAAGGAATTGTTGAAAAGGAAAAACAAAGCTGGGGGCATCACAATGCCGGATTTCGAGCTGTACTACAAAGCTGTGATCACAAAGACAGCATGGTACTGGCACAAAAACAGACACATAGACCAATGGAAGAGAATAGAGAACCCAGAAATGGACCCTCGGCTCTTTGGGCAACTGATTTTTGACAAAGCAGGAAAAAACATCCAGTGGAAAAAAGACAGTGTCTTCAATAAATGGTGCTGGGAAAATTGGGCAGCTACATGCAAAAGAATGAAATTTGACCACTCTCTCACACCATACACAAAGATAAACTCCAAATGGACAAAAGACCTCTATGTGAGACAGGAATCCATCAAAATCCTAGAGGAGAACATAGGCAGCAACCTCTACGACATCGGCCAAAGCAACCTTTTTCATGACACATCTCCAAAGGCAAGAGAAACAAAAGATAAAATAAACTTGTAGGACTTCATCAAGATAAACAGCTTTTGCACAGCGAAGGAAACAGTCAAAAAAACTAAGAGGCAGCCCACGGAATGGGAGAATATATTTGCAAATGATGCTACAGATAAAAGACTGGTATCCAAGATCTACAAAGAACTTCTCAAACTCAATACGTGAGAAACAAATAAACAAATCATAAAATGGGCAGAAGATATGAACAGACACTTTTCTAATGAAGACATACAAATGGCTAACAGACACATGAAAAAATGTTCAAAATCATTAGCCATCAGGGAAATTAAAATCAAAACCACACTAAGATACCACCTTATGCCAGTTAGAATGGCAAAAATTGACAAGGCAAGAAACAACAATTGCTGGAGAGGATGTGGAGAAAGGGGATCCCTCCTACATTGTTGGTGGGAATGCAAGTTGGTACAGCCACTCTGGAAAACAGTGTGGAGGTCCCTTAAAAAGTTAAAAATTGAGCTACCCTATGATCCAGCCATTGCAATACTGGGAATTTACCCCAAAGATACAGACGTAGTGAAGAGAAGGGCCATATGCACCCCAATGTTCATAGCAGCTTTGTCCACAATAGCTAAATTGTGGGAAGAGCTGAGATGCCCTTCAACAGATGACTGGATTAAGAAGATGTGGTCTATATATACAATGGAATATTACTCAGCTATCAAAAAGAACGATTTCTCAACATTTGCTGCAACATGGATGGCACTGGAGGAGATAATGTTAAGTGAAATAAGTCAAGCAGAGAAAGACAATTATCATATGGTTTCTCTCATCTATGGAACATAAGAACTAGGAAGATCAGTAGGGGAAGAAAGGGATAAAGAAAGGGGGGGTAATCAGAAGGGGGAATGAAGCATGAGAGACTATGGACTCTGAGAAACAAACTGAGGGCTTCAGAGCGGAGGAGGTTGGGGGAATGGGATAGGCTGGTGATGGGTGGTGGGAGGGCACGTATTGCATGGTGCACTGGGTGTTATACGCAACTAATGAATCATCGAACTTTACATCAAAAACCAGGGATGTACTGTATGTTGACTAACATAATATAATAAAAATATTTAAAAAATAAAGAATGCTTGTTGGCTAAAGATGTTTTATAATAAATACTGGATCTTTTTGAAAAGTGAGTAGCTACTCCATAAGCTGTTGTGTTGGTAATTTCAGATTTTCACATGTCAGTCCTTTTGGAGAGGAGCCATTCCTCTAATGGGGCACAGCTTTGAACTACATAAGCAAAGGGCTCTGGCAGAGCATGAACGGAGGTCTCTAACATTTGTCCCCAGGCAGGACATACCCGCTGGCCTCCTCGAGGAGACAGGAACGCATCCTGTTGGACGCCTGCCTTCCTGCCTGTCCCTCCACATGGGGCGCCCTGGCAGAGATGTGGCCTGGGGCCTGAAGGATCAATGACAGTAGTCACAGGTCCTACTCTGCTGGAAGGGGGTTCAGCTTCAGTCTGGACCTCTATGCACCTGTGCAGTGGGCTAGTTACTTCACCATCAGACACAGTCATGGCCCTTCGAGGCGCTTCAGGCTACACAGTCTGCATGAACGCTGACCTGTGCAAAGGCTTGAATGTGGTCGATTCTGTTATTCTTATTAATCAGGGGAGCGGCCTTATAAATAATTCAAAGTTGTTACAAATCCACAAATCTTTTTCACATTGCCTGCTTGCAGTAAGCTCTCCACAAATGTTTATTGAATGACTGCATACATTAACATACAAATGAATATTTTGCAATAGGTTTTGGTATTCATATTTGCACATCTGTCTGTTGAATGTTCTGAGGATTTGCAGCAGCCCTCACAAAATGATGAGGCACACTAAAAAATAGACCCGGAGACCAGGAAAACCAGAGGGCACCATGGTCCCCCTGCTCTTCACTTGGTGGCAGGGAAAGGGCCATCCCCTTGGCTGATACAAGCCTCTAGCATGAAACCTGTCCAGCCTAGAGTCTTGAGGCTCCCGTCACACACCATGCTTGACTTGGGGGGGTAAAACACCTATTCTGGGTTTCTATCTGACAGCATGACCAGAAGATATTCACGCCCTAATTCCTAGACTGCGTGACCATGTCCTAGCAAAAGGACTTTGCAGATTTCATTAAGGTTACAGAGCTTAGCCTAGGGTGATTATCCTGAACGGTCTGGGTGGGCCCAACTGAATCACTCAAGCCCTTGGAAGCAGAGACCTTTCTCTGGCTGGAGTTAGAGAGATGCGGCAGAAGGAGGAGCTGGAGAAGTCACATCAAGAGAAGGATTCCGTATGTCCTTGCTGGTTTCAGGAGGGAAGGACAGTGAGACAGGAATGCAGGTGGGCCCTGGAAACAACCTGCAAGGAAATGGGAACTCTGGCCCTAGAACCACTAGGACCTGAATTCTGCCAAGAAACTCAATAGGCTTGAGAGAGGAGTCTTCCTAGAGCCTCCAGAAAGGTCTGCAGCCCTGCTGACATCTTGATTTGGGCCCATGAGACCCTCAGCAGAGAACCAGCCAAGCCATCCCTTGCCCTAGCTTCTGACCGAGGGAAATGGAATCATAAGTGGGTGTTGATTTAAGGCATCGGGTTTGTGCTAATTCATTACTACAGCAGTACATGAGTGAGGGAGCACTGCCTTCAGCTCTTGGGATCCCCTTTTCCTCCGCTGAATGGAAGGGGTTGGGCTAGGTCTCTGACACCTCTCCCAGCTCGTGAGTTCTAGGATCCACAATCAAAAATTGATTAGGTTGATAAAAATACTGGTATTTTGGGAAGTAAGGTTGTGGACTCCCTGACAGGGTTCAGAGAGGGGCTTTCCAGCTGCAAACCACACTTACAACCTTTCTGTGTTTGGTTCCTTTTCTGGAAATAGGAATAGCCACATGGCCACACATGGACTTGAGGATGAAGTGGAAAAACGTGTGGAGAGCACCTGGCTCCTGGAGTGTGTCATTTAAGAGTCCTGCCATGGAGAGTTGGGTGGCCCAGACAAATGCAAGGGCACGTCTCAGCCACCTTCCAGTTTCTGTCCTCTTGTGCCTACGATGTGGGCCAGAACTCACAGGATGAGACAATAACCAGGACTTGTTTTGGTTCCGAGGAGCCTGAACAGTTCTCAGAGCTGCTGGAAGCAGCATCATTTACTCTTTCCTTTTCGGTCCAGCAGCTGGTCGGGATCCTGGGCCAGCTTGCCCACCAGTGATGGAGCCCACAGAATGGGGCAGTGCCCTTCTGCTGGGGCCAGGAGCCCAACTTGTCCTTTCCAGGTATTAGGGGTTCAGCTGGCCCAGTTCCATGGCCACTATTGGCTTCGGTTAGGAGGTTGGAATCATTATTTCTGACATTTAGGATAGTTCTAGAAATTTCTGGGCTCTCTGGTATGTATGTTTCCTGGGATTTGCCATCTTGAATTCAGAAAGCTTACTGCTCCAAGGAGAGGCATTTTTCAGGGGATTCTTTGATTTTCTGCAGGTGGAGTTTACCGTATTTGATCTGTCTTGTTGACATCCCCTCTGGTAGTAGGTCAGTCATTTCTTCAAGGTAACAGGAGCCCGAGCACAGGGATGGAAACACACAATAGGTTCTCATAGACCTGTTTCCACCACTCCTGGTCCTCTCTGCAGGGCTCACTGATGTTTGTGAGGTCCTGCTTCCCGGACTCCTTCTGGAAACAGCCAGAACCAGAACCCAACTAATGAAGAAACCCACATTATTTCCTTCACTCTGGGGTAGATGTGACTAAGGACCAACAAACACCATCAATTGTCATCTGGATGGGCCCACCTTTGGAAATGGTAGCAAGGAGCCCCTTATTCACATGTGAGTTGGGGAATATCTAGCCCTTCTTCAGTAAAGTCTTGACCTTTAAAGTGGCATCTATATATCCATTAGGTACATAGGTTGGAATTTTGGCTTTGGAATAGCTGAAGGACTTTTCCTTAATTGGGTCACCTTCTCACTGGGCCCAGTGGGGTTTAAAATGCAAGAATAGTTCAGAGAAGAGTTGAGTTGAATGAGACACATGGGATTAGCAGGCTCTTTGCAGACTCAAAGCCAAGCAGTCTGGTCAAATGCTGGCACCTGACAGCTGTGTGACTTTGGGAAAATTACTTAACTTTTCTGTGCCTGTAATGGCTGTTAGGAAGGGAAAAGGAATTTAAATATGTATTTATGTAAAGCATTTAGAACTTTGTTTGGCCCATGAAAGTATTAGCTGTTCGTGTAGAGTCCTAACATGGGCTTTGTGCTGACCAGACATTGCTGATCCCCTGAGCCAATCCTCTTCATGTGAACAAACCAGCACGACCCTATGGGGGGCGGGGGAAGAACACTGAGATTAACCTTCTCACCTGAGGTTTTCCTTGCCTGCCACTGTGGCCCAAAAAGTCTCTCTCATGCAGAACGGTTGGAACTGGCTAGCAGAGGAATTCTGCAAAGCAGGTGAGGCAACTACTGCCTTCTTTCTCATGTACCAGGATTGCTATTCCAGATGGGCAAACTTAAAGAAAAACAGTTTCTGGTACTCAGTTAAAAAAATTATGTCAATAGCTTTATTGGCTCAAGATCAGCAAGAGAAAAAAGGGGGAAAAAAAGCTCTGCCTTTCAACAGAGCAATCAAAAATGCTGAACATGTCTTCCCCCCGCAAGACTTATTTATGGCTTTCTTTTCAGAATTCCTTCCTTTGGTGGTTAAGACATGCACGAGGTCTTTGAAGTGGGCTAGACATGTTTTCTGCATGTGTGAGCAGCTGTTTGCTTCTCTTCAGGGCTGGTTCAGATGAACCATTTTTCCTTACAATTTCCAGTCATTGACAGAGGGATTTTGCCCAGGACTTTGCACAGGATTTGGTCACGGTGGACAGCAATTTCATAGGTGGATCCCTAGCTCCACTAAGAACAACGATCTGCAAATTCTCCTTGCAGGCAACATTTTTGCCAAGGTTTGTAACCCTGGGGAGTGGCACCGCACCGGGACAGCAGACTCGGGATCCGTCTGTCCTTCTTTCTGCTTTTCCCACACGGCTTCCAAGTCAGAAGCTGCTTCATGGCTATTACACATAGGAGCAAGCAGAGCCCACCGTGTGACAGAGTATGTCAATATAACTGGGACCCTCTTCCTGTTAGTTCTGAGATCCAAATGCCAGCATATTCCTTGGAGATTATGTTCCGATTATGATTATGTGTTAGTTCTAGCTGATTTAACCGTGATCGTTCCAGTCTCTGCTTCTCTTCTCAAAGCAAAATCTATGATTCTGTGATTACATGTTGATTAAATGTGATAATACATGAAGTGAGCATGACCAGCACATGGGAAGCACTCCATAATCTTGATTGTATGACTATCATTATCGCCTGTCTCTTTACCCAAGGATTTCAGAGAAATAAAGTCTCAAAGAGAGCCTCCATTATCTGCCGATACCACACCCTCTCTCAGTACTGCTCCTTTTTCCGGGCTTGCCAATATTCCTAACTCTCTCCTGTCTCAAAAACCCAATGTCCCGTGGTTCTACATTCACTGTGGCTACTCTACTTTCTCTCTCCTTCCTTACAAAGTCAATATCCAAGAAATTTACTTTGACTCTCGACTTTTCCTCAGTTTTCCTTCATCCTTTGACCCTCTGCTCCCAGGCTATGCACCAATAGCAACTGAAACCATTGCTTCCTCCCACCGCCGCGTGCAGGGTTCTCTGGCCCATTGTGTCCATTGGCTGCTCTGAGTCATTGGATTCTATGACTCTGCATGTCCCTGGTGGTATCTGGAGGAGTGGCCAACTGGCCAGAGGGTTATTTCAGGAACACAGGAAATGTGGCAGTGCATTAAGCAACTGAATTGTTCATTTAATTTTAATTATTTAAAGTTTAAATTTAAAAACAGATACTTGATTCAGTTATTGAGAAAGTTTTTAAAAGATTTATTTATTTGAGAGAGAAAGAGAGCACACGGGCGAGCCGGGGGAGGGGCAGAGGGAGACGGAGAGTCCTAAGCAGACTCCCTGTTGAGTGGGGAGGCTAATCCAGGACTCGATCCCAAGAACCCGAGATCATGACCTGAGCCAAACCAAGAGTTGGATACCCAAGGGGGCGCTTGGGTATCACAGTCGTTAAGCGTCTGCCTTCGGCTCAGGGTGTGATCCTGGCGATCTAGGATCGAGCCCCACATCAGGCTCTTCTGCTGGGAGCCTGCTTCCTCCTCTCCCACTCCCCCTGCTTGTGTTCCCTCTCTTGCTGGCTGTCTGTCAAATAAATAAATAAAATCTTTAAAAAAAAAACGAGTTGGATACCCAACCACTGAGCCACCCAGGTGCCCCTTGAAAAACTTTTAAGTATGATCAGAACAACTTGGGCCTGTGAATATAGTTTTCTCAATGGTAAATTTTATGAGATCTAAATACAGTTTAAGCATTGCTGATGAAAATTTAGCATCTGAATTGAGATGTGCTGTGTTTCTGAGATTTGATGTGCTGTAAGTTTCTGAGATCTGGTTTGAAACAAAGAACATAAAGTCTCTGGGGAGCCTGGGTGGCTCAGTTGGTTAAGCACCTACCTTCCACTCAGGTCATGATCTCAAGGTCCTGGGATCGAGGTCCATGTCCGGCACCCTGCTCTGCAGTGAGCCTGCTTCTCCCTCTGCCTGCTGCTACCCATGCTTGTGTTCTCTTTCTCTCTCTCTCTGTCAAATAAATAAATAAAATATTTTAAAAAAATCTCTCAGTACTTTTTATATTAATTACATTTTGAAATCATACTATTTTGGCTAGAGGGGGTTAAACAAAATCTGTTACCAAAGTTGGTTTCACCCGCTTTGATTTTCTTTACAGTGTGGCTGCAGGAACACTGTGTCTTGCACTTATCTCGGTGGGGTGGCCCTGCTGTGGGTCACAGGCTCCTGGAAACCCTTTCCTCCTTTGGCTTCTGAGCTCCAGCCTCTCCTCTTCCCTCTGACCTCTTTCCTGAGAGTGCTGATAGTCCCCACAGCCACTCCTGAATGTCGGCACTTCCCAGAGTTCTGTCCCTTATCCTGTTCTCTTGTTACACAATCCATTCTTGCAGAGTGACCCCCCTGCCCTTTGCTTGAGTGTGTACAACCTGTAACATTTGCAGGAGCCTTTCTGTGGGATGACTCCAGCAGAACGTCTTTCAATGTCTCAAACTCCACCTGCTCCAGTTCATCCCACCTTCTGGCCTCTGAATCGTGACCTTCTTCCTTGATGGCCCCCCTGCGAATTGTGCCCTTAACCATTTGTGCCAGAAACCAGGGCCAGGCTGGAGCCCTCCCTTTTCCTCAGAGTCATTACTATCAGATACTGAATGGCACAACTTCTTTTTACTGAATGAGCTTCCTCCCTCCTCTTCTGGCCTGCACTAGGCCTGGCCAAGCTCTGGCCTCCCTGTTCTGGCTCCCTCCACTTGTCCAGTCTCCAGATGTAGCCAGGGCAAGCTATCTAAAACACAACCCAACAGCATCGCCGGCTTAACACCCTCCACTGGTCCCAACTTATTAGAAAAATTCTTAAATGCTTTTTTTTTTTTGGACCATGCTAATTCATTTTTAAAAGTTAGGGTATAATCGACACATTACATTGTATTACTTTCAGGTGGACAACATAATGATCTGATCTTTGTATACATTGTAAAATGATTACCACAATAAGTCTAGTTTCCTTCCATTACCATAGTTACACATTTTGTTGTTTTTGTTGTGATGAGATCTACTCTCTTAGCAACTTTCAAGTATACAATAGAGTATGGTTAACTATAATCACCACGCTGTACATCACATTTCCAAGGCTTACTTATTTTAAAAATGGAAATTTAGACCTTTTGGCCATCTTGACCTAGAATGCTTTCCAATGTGTCAGCTACCTAGCACAAAATCTGAAGAGGGACATAGGAGAATAGAGAGGCACAAGGTACACACCAAATTTTTGTCCCAATTCCTCAGGGCAGTAGAAAAGCCTTTAGTCTACCTCTCCCTCCATATCTGCCAGACCCTCCTGCACCTGCTCTTAGGTCCCTCTGTGCCAACAGGTGGCCCTTAGTGCCAGGCTGTTCCATGCTTTGCCTGACGAGTTTCCTCTGCACAGAGACCTCCAAACCCACCTATCTACCTGGTAAGACAGATGCAGTTCTTCTCCAGTGTCTTACTGATGTGTCCCCCATCAGGGGATAGAACATTGTCCTTTTGGGTCCCTTCAAACCACTGGAGACTTCTGTCCTGCTTCCTGATTATTACCATGACTTACCAACTTGGCCACAAATGACCTCATATGAAGATGAATGTCCCAATTACGGCCAGATGACAATGGATCTCATTCAGAAACTCAATTGTCCCAGAAGTCCTTGTTAGCTCTCTGAGGGATGGTCTCTGATGAGCTGGGACTCATGTTTGCCCATGGCCTTCTCCTCTCCTGCTCTGTGAGGTAACTCTCCTGGCCCCCTGCCAATCAGGGATCATCAAGGAAAGGTGGTGGCCTGGAAGCAGTACAGGGAATAAGAGGTGCATGGTCTGCAGAGAATTTTAAAAGGATGATAAAATTGGCCAGAAGTCCATTTATCATCTCATACTAGCAACTCTAAACAGTGGCAGAAATAGACTATTCCTTCTCACCAGGGTAGCCCTCTCCTACTCTAACCCCTCCCCTACTTAAAGCACTGGGTGTTATACACAATGAATCATGGAACCCTACATCAAAAACTAATGAAGTACTGTATGGTGACTAACATAACATAATAAAAGAAAAATAAAACATTTGTCATTTCGACTTATCCCGCTCTCTTGTAACTTCTGGTTTACTTCACTTCTCTGTATCATCAGTTATATATATATATATTGTCAGCATTGTTTTTTGCTGTTGCTTAAATTTTTTTTTCTTCAAATATAATGAACATATAGTGTTACATTAGTTTCAGGTGTGCAATATAACGATTTAACAATTTTATACATTACTCAGTGCTCATTTAGATAAGTGTACTCTTAATCCCCTTCGCCTATTTCACCCATCTCCCCATCCACCTCCCCTCTGGTGACCACCAAATGTTCTTTATATTTAAGAGTCTGTTTTTTTGTTTGTCTTTGTTTTGTTCCTTCAATTCCACATATGAGTGAAATCGTATGGTATTTTTATATCTCTAACTTCTTTCACTTAGCATTATACCCTCTAGATCCATTCATGTTGTTGCAAATGGCAAGATTTCCTTTTTTATGGCTGAGTAATATTCCATCACACACACACACACACACACACACACACACACACACACGCCCCTTATGTCCTTTATCCATGTGTCTATGAATGGACAGTTGGGTTACTTCTATATCTTGGCTACTATAAATAATATCGCAATAAATACAGGAGTGCATCTATCTTTTAAATTAGTGTTTTCATTTCCTTTGAGTAAATACCCCATAGTGAATACTGGATCATGTAGTATTTCTATTTTTAAGTTTTTGAGGAACCTCCATACTGTTTTCCACATTGGCTGCACCAGTTTGCATTCCCACCAACAGTGCACAAGGGTTCCTTTTTCTCCACATCCTCGCCAACACTTGCTGACTCTTGTATTTTTTATTTTAGCCATTCTGACAGCCATGAGGTAGTATCTCCTTGTGGTCTTGATTTGCATTTCACTGATGATTAGTGATGTTGAGCATCTTTTCATGTGTCTGTTGACCATCTGTATGTCTTCTTCAGAAAAATGTTTGTTCATGTCTTCTGCCCATTTTTAATTGGATTTTTTTTGACATTGAGTTGTATAAGTTCCTTATATATTTTGGATATTAACCCCTTATCAAATATATGATTTACAATATCTTCTCCCATTTGGTGGGTTGTCTTTTTGTTTTGTTGATGGTTTCCTTCACTGTGCAAAAGCTTTTTATTTTGGTCTAGTCCCAATAGTTTAATTTTGCTTTTGTTTCCCTTGCCAAGGGACACATATTTAGAAAAATATTTACTATGGCTGATGTCAAAGAGATTACTGCCTATGTTTTCTTCTAGGAATCTTATGGTTTTGCACCTTGTATTTAGGTCTTTAATCCATTTTGAGTTTATTTTTGTGTATGATGTAAGAAAGTGATCTAGTTTCATTCTTTTGCTTGTAGCTTCCAGTTTTCCCAACACTATTTGTTGAAGAAACTGCCTTTTTCTCATTGTATATTCTTGCTATCTTTCTTGGAGATTAACTGACCATAAACATGCGGGTTTATTTCTGGGCTCTGTGTTCTGCTCCAACGATCTATGTGCCCACTTTTCTGCCAGTACCACACTGTTCTGGTTACTATAACTTTGTAGTATATCTTGAAATCTAGACCATATTTTTTCAGGATAGAGGCTGAATTCTGTATTTACTGTTTTTCAAGGTTAGAATAGAGTCTACAACAAAGGAAGTGTGAAAAATTTACTGAATTGATAAATCAATGGATTTCCTCAATTTACCAGAATATCCTTTGACAGGAAATCCTTTGTCCAAAAAGCAAGTGGTAAGAAGACAAATTCATAATAGGGATTTATTTAAAATAATCTTGTAAAGTATACTCTAAGCTTATTAGAGATCCAGCTGGTAATTTATACCTAGCTTTCATTTTTATGGCATTGGAAAGGAATTACTGCATATGGAATATAAGTTTGAAGCCCTTCAAAATCTTAGACCAATAATGGAAAATGTGATTAATTATTTCATTCATCACTATTTGTTGTTTAGCGTGTGCTAGGCCTGTGTTATAAAGCAGCAAAATGGACCAATATATTTTATTGAAATTTTCAACAATGACAGTAAAATTGATCTGGTGAATATAGAACTTACAAGAAAGCTCAGTTAACCAGATGGGGGATTTTGCAAGGATTTCCTGGGATAATGTGACATATTCCCCCAGTACAGTGATACTCCAGCATCATTCATTATGAGGGCTTGGGCACTTCAATCAACTAACAGAAATAAAAACCACCACACTCTCTGGCAATCTATTGATTTCTGGGTCCTTTTGTTATTCATAACAGAGATCAGAAAGTTTTTACCCATCTGGACAGATTTTATTCATTGTTGTGTGTGTGTGTCGTATATATGCACAGAAGAAAGACTTGCCAGGTTTCATCAACCAGAGACTTTAAGGACCATATGAGATGTCTTGTCTTCTTTTTAGGGAAGGCCCTGGTGTGTGCTGTCTTTGATCTGAGCCTGAGATGGCCCTGCATTAGTGCAGAGTGGGATGGATCACCATTCAAATTGTGTGGTCAGTAGTTACTTTGGTTTAATATATATATATTATATATATTAATATATATATATTATATATTTTTTTTAAAGGGGGGGTAGGGGCAGAGGAAGAGCAAGAATCCTAAGTAGGCTCCACGCCCAGTGCAGAGTCTAACACAGGTCTCTATCTCACAACCCTGAGGTCATGACCTGAGCTGAAATCAAGAGACAGACACTTAACTGACTGAGACACCCAGGTGCCCTGGTTTAATAATTTAAAGCCACACTTTGGATTAGTAGAAGGCAATTTGCTTTGAAAGCCTGTCCACTGTTTGCAGATGAGTGACAAGATGTGAATCTCAGTATGTCAATAGTATCAGTGTATTTTGGGGTGAGATTTGCTGCCTGAGCAAGAAATAAGGGTATTTTACTCATGATTACATGTCTCTAAAAAGTTTCATGCAAACTTGTGTGAAATAGGACATAGTAGAAAAAATTAAAGAAGCCTTTTCAAAATAGGCTTTGACATACAGATTGGACGTTAACGTAAGTCTGGGGTCAGCCTTCTTGGAATCAGGTTTTCCTTTTGGGCTCTATCTATGGGATGTGAACTACAGAGAGACTAGCAAGTGTCTGAAGTCAGGTCAAACCACTTACAGGGATAGATGGAGCGAAAAAATATACAGCTGGCCAGGGGAGAAATTTGTGTGGGACTTGGAAGGAGTGAAGTATTGGCCATTTTTATGCTCAGTGGGTCACAGCAGGGCAGGCACCATAGTGTGGATGGAGCCCCAAGTCCCTGACCTGCTGGCTGACCTTGCTGGATGGGGCAGCCATCAGATCTGTACAGCTCTGCCTTCCCCTGCACCTCCTTGTCTGTCTCCAATTCACCCTGCAGGTCACCCACGTCATCACGGCTGGAGGAGTCAGGGAGAGACAGACACCATTCTCATCTGTTGCTTGTCTCCCCCACTTCCGTCCTTCTTCCGCTCCTGGGGGTTGGCCTGTTGACTTCCGGCCTGTTGCACACCAGGCCCAGAGGTAGCCAGCTCGCCAGGACACCTCATCTCACTCCTATGATGGCAGAAGGGCTATCCCCTGCAATAAAACCCGTATTCCACACCACCAAAGGTGGTCTGCTGCTCCAATTGCACTCTGGCTGAAACATGTGTTAGTTCCCTGTTTCTGAGAAGAGAAGGACTTGGAGGAAGAAGGTAGCCACTCTCCTCCATCCCAAAGATGACTGAACGGGAGTGTCACTCTGGGACAGAGCAAAGTCATGACGTTAAACCTCGGCTGCAGTCCCTGGGAGACTTGGGTGGAGTCTGCTTTGGTGAACTATGGAAATAGGAGGGCTCTTTGCTCTTTCTGCAAGTGTGGCATTGCTGGAAGGCAGAAGAATGAAAGCTTCCCAGTGGCTCCTGAGGGGACAGGGCTGCGGTCCAAGAGCAGGGACCAACGAGGCAGAGGCCCCAATTCCAGCCCCAGCCCCATCTACCACTGCCGGGGGTTTGACCTCTGGCAGCTTGTTTAATCTCTCTACCACCCAGGGAGGGATCAAAATATTGGGGATACAACAATTCCAATGTTGTTGGCTGTTTAAATGATTAAGCAACCCAATTTTTTGTTTAAATACCCTGCAATCCATAGTGTTACTCAAGTGTTATTTTTATTGGTGTGTCCACTAAAATAGTAAATTGGATTTGTATTTCTCTATCTCTAACAATGCTGTGGAAGGAAAGAAATCATTGAGTTGAAATTCAAACTATCCTCAAAACAACTCATGAAAGCAATGCCTTTGTCAGCTGGTGACACTGTGACAGGTCTGGTAGGCATGCCCCCATCCCCCTCCCAGCCAGGCCAGACCCAGGCAGCCACTAGACCCTGTACCAACAGGAATCTGCAGAAACCAGCGGGCAGGATGAATGTAAATAGATCTTTGTGTAGGCAGGACAGATCTCCACCTTAAAGTCCCAGACATTATTCCCTCACTGTCTTTCCCCACTCCCATGGCAGAAAGAATGGGATTTGTGATTTTTACAACTTTTAAAAAATTTAAAGACGAAACTCAACCAGGCTCCTGCCTGGAAATTTCTACCAGGATATATTTCTCAAAGACTCATTCTCATTGCATTACCATTTCAAAATAGCTGAATTCATAAGCATCAACTGCACTGTCTTGAACTCATCTCATTTTGGAGGTGTTCTGGGAAAAGTTTGACATTTAATAGGGGGTAGCTGTGATTGGAAGTCTTTAGGTCAGCACCCTGGAGCATGGTATTGTTTTGGTGACTGTTTTGCAGACAAGGTCTAGTAAAAATCATTCATCTTAAAGGCCCATCTGTCTGAGGCAGGAACAATTTTCACCTGTGAGGGTAGGAACAATGATGTCCCAGCTGGCACAACAGTCACAGAATGAGCTGGTTTACAAAATGCTGGATTGGGGAGAGAGAGAGAGGACACACAGGGTGAGGGCGATGGCTCCAAAGGCTTAAGGGGGGTGGGGCCCTGGAGAGATGCCCCTGGAAGTGGGTGAGGAGGTGAGGGAGGTTGCTGGCTTGGACCCATCCCATGAGGTTCAGCTGGAACCCACCCTCTCAGAACCAGAATCCATGGGCCCACACAAGGGCTCTGATGTAGTTGTGGCCACTCTTCCCATGGTCGGGGAGGAGTTTTGACAGGTGGGGGCTGGGGTAGTGGAGGGTCAGGCAGGTGGATGCCCTTGACTGCCTGGGGGGTGGGGTGCTGTGGGGAGATGGGGCCCTAGAGGAAGCACCATTCTCCCTTTCTGTCCAGAGCTGCCGTGCTGAGAAGTTCCTCAGGAACATCTAAATCTAGGTGAGCCTGACGCAGAAAGTCTGAAGACCTCCTATACTTTGCTGGTAGTGGGGTCGTAGTAAATATTTACCATCAGATTTGTTTACTCCCCTATGAAGACAGTCCTCTTTCACCCCCATGCCATTCTCATGGATTTTAGTTTACTTGTAACAAAAATGCAGGTGGTCACCAGGTTCGCTGGTTATTTCCAGTAACTCAAGGCATGTTTCACTTAACAATTTTATAAATAAGTTCTCAAGTTTGGTTTAGGGGACTTTCATCCTAAAATGCACAATATAATGAAATGAAATTGCTCAAACTACTGCGAATGTATGTGAACAGAGTCTAAGATGGTGAAAAGGAGCTGGAATGTCTCCCTTTTTCCCACCCGACCCCCAAGGTTAATTGTCAACCCACTGCCCTCTGCCCAGAGTGGTCCCACAGAGCATGGGTGTAGGGAAGGATGAAGGGAGAGGAGGATAACAGGGAGGAAGAAAGGAAAGAGGCAACAAGGAAGAGGGGAAGAAGAAATAGATGACAACACAGAGGGATGGGGGAGAACAGGTGGGGAGGGGACAAATATGGGTCAGCGTGGCAGAGGCTACAGACAGGTTCTTGAATGTTTTCAGCTCCGTAAAGAGATTTGGCACACCATGAAATTCTTCTTTCTCCAAAAGCAATCAAATCAACAAACAAGCACACAAGAGCATGACTCCCTCTTAGCCACACTCCCTATGGCCACTCCAAATCCAGAGTGGAGTTGCCCATTCTGGGGGCAGGGGAAGATGGGGTAGCAGAGGGACGTGGGGGCTGTGGAGGCTGCTAGCCCCTTGCCTGTGGGGACTTAAGGCTCTCCCAGAGCTCACGGGGTTGTGGGAGAGGGGAGAAAAGTTCTGATCCAGCCTCCATGCATCAGAGCTGGACACTCTGTCAAGAACCAGCTTTCTTCTTAGGCTGCTTCTTAAATAGAATTGGTTACTGGGACTAGTGGCTGCAAGGGATGGGTGACCAGAATGTAGCCTGGCTCTTGAGGAATCCCACAAGCAGATGTGGATTCCCTTGCCATGTGCCTGGCAGGGTTGCAAGTGCTCCGTGTGTTTTATCTCTTTGGGCCCCACACTCTCACACCCGCGACCCTCTGGAGGCAGATGCTGCCCCATGTTGAGACCAAATGCAGCTGAGCCTGGTGTTTGTCTGATTTGGACCCTCCTGGTTGCTAAATGGACACCATGACTGCAGAGCCGCTGATTCAGAAGGCAGGTTTTGGGTCTGTCTGAGTCTTGTAGGGCTTGACATACAAGGGTGAACCAGCAGGGTGGTGTCCCAAGCAGGAGAACCAGTGCAACACAGCTACGGGCTGTAGGGAAGAATCCCACCACCATCCTAATGCAAGAGTGTGTGGTCTTTGCCCAGTTGGTGGGCCTCGAACTGGATTTGCCATCAGATTCCTGAGAGGGCAAAGTATTATCAGAAGATCCACTGGCATGTCCCCTCTACTCTGGCCAAAGCTGAAATTCCCAGCTCTGCAACATCCTTATTCTTTTCTCGCATGTAGGGGGAGAAGGTGAGTGCTTTGCTTAGTCTCCCTCTGATGTGATGGGCTGGAGTACCTGCTGTAAAAGCAGCAACTGGGAACAGTCAGGTCATGTTTTCTTGATGGTACAACACAGGCCAGAAGACTGCCTTTGTCCACCAGTCCACCAGCGGTCCATCTCGGAGACACCAAGGAGCCAGACTGGGGGTCTCCCAAGGCCCTGGTTCTGGGGCTGAACTCCCAGTGGCTACACGGGCCTCCTGCTCCTGATAACTGGATGTGAGGAAACTCTCCACTGTTCGGCTACGGGGGCCTCTGATAAAGCCAAGCTGCTTTGCTGCTGAGCTGGAGCTTATCTACCGAGGGTTTTTATTGCTTTACAAGTCAGTGCTTATCCCTCTGGGCGATGAGAAACCAACAAGATCATCTTGGTAGAAGTGGCCCAGAGCCTCCAGCCTTGTCTCCTCCACCTGAATCTCGGGGTGTTTGTGACATGGAACTTTGGACCACAGTTGGGTTCCACGTGTTACCTGCTTGGAGAACAGGATCTCCCATCCCTGGGGATGAGGCCCTCTGGGGAGGAGGTGCATAGAACATTCAGTGAGACAGTGGAAAGGAGAGGGCACTGTGTTCTCTGCCCTGTGGCTGCTGGGGAGGGGCCTTGGGGGCTGGGAGATGTGGGGCAGGTCTGAGGGGCCAGCCTCACCTCTCAGCCCTTCTCCACCCTACCTCCACCCCTCCCCTGCTCATCTGAGTCTCCCTTCTCCTCCTCTTTTCTGGGCTTTGTCCAACTTTCCTGGCACGTGATTTCCGTGTGCTCCTCTCCCTGTGCTCTGTCCCCCTCTGTGACCTCAGGGCCTGTTCCACCTGGCTCCTGTTCTCAAGCGGCCTCTAGACCAGCCCCACTGCCGGCTGCCCCTCCTAGCCTTTGGGCAGGCCATTCACTAGCAGAGAGGGCCTTCCAAGGACCCACTGCTTCTTTGGAACTCACAACAAAACAGGTTCTGTAAGGATTAGTGAGGCACCAGCTTTTATGCAATAACAGCTAATCCCTTGTTTTCATAACAAGGTTGGGAGAATCTGTTTCTTGTTTCTCCAGATTGTTTGTTGATTCTAAATAGCTGCAGTGCCTGTGGCAGTGACGGTTAAACTCTGTCCATGACTCATCAGTCCCCCTGTGTCTGCCTCGCAGGTGTCACTGCTGCTTATGGAGCTGGGGAGCTGGCTGTCCTCTGACACTCAGCTGCCCTCAGTCCCAGATGCATGTGGAAATCACCAGGAGCTTAAAAAATTACTAATGCCTGGTCCCACCCCAAGCCTTCTGATTTAAGTGGTTTGGACAATGGCCTGGGCATTGAGATTTTTTAAATATCTGCTGTGCTTCTCCTATGCAGCCATGAAGAGAACCTCTGCTTTATGTGAATTCAGGGAAGGCTGGAGGCCACAGTTGGGCAGGGGCCCAGTACAGGGTGGGTGATCAGACCTTTGGCAATGTTCCCGAATGGTTTCATAGGAGTCCTGTCTCCCTAGGAGAGGCACATCTTGCTTATCCTCTTGTTTTTTCACTCAGCAAACGTGAGTGTCAGGCATTAGGGAGCCCCATGGAGAAGACATGGGGGTAGCTGTGGCAGAGCTTACCAGCTCTGGGGAAAGCAGAGCTGGAAACAGATAATTGGAACATCTTGCTGTAACTATTTTAATAGAGTTTGTGTATGAGTTCAGTGGAAGGAAGGGCTAACGCAGCATGCATGTGTTGGGAGTAGGGTGATAGAATGCTTTTTAGAAGTTATAATCCTTATTTGACAGAGAAAGAAGCTGAGGGGTTCAGCACAAGCTGAGTGCTCTCTCTTACACGACGGCAGGAGCAACAAGGTGTGGGTTCCCACCATCTCTGTTTTCAGATGGGTCTAAATAGGCTTCTCCCTCCACAGCTAAGGAGGTGTTCTAGCATTGCATTATGAGATATTAGATATTATCTGGAGAATTAAAATCTTTCTACCGACTGTCCCATGGATCTGATACTCAGTCCCTGGAAGTGTGCTCTATGACATTGTGACTGGACATGAGGCTTGGGATCAGTGGGGCAGCATTACCTGGGAGCTTGTTAGAAATGTGGGTTCTCAGGCTCCACCCTAGACACACTGAATGGTTATCTCTGGTGGTGGGGCCAGGAGTTTGTATTTGGTGAGCTCTGGAGGCCATTCTTATGAGTGCCAGTGTCTGAGAAGCCCTACCTGAGGCCCCTGACTCCGTTCCCAATGGGGTGATGTGATAGGTTGCATTGTTTTTCCCAACTTTTCACCCTCTCGGTATCCACACATTTTGCCACGTGACCCTGCAGTTCTTGCTGCTGGAGTAGAAGTGTATTCCTCGGCCCTGATTGTGCTGGATTGGCCAGTGACAATCTTTGGCAATAGAATGTGGAAGGGGGTGACAGTGTGCTGGTTTTGAGCCTAGGCCTTAGAAGGAATCATGTTTCTGCTCGCTTCTTTGGGAGCTTCCAACTTGTACATGGAAAAAAAAAATGTCATCAGGTAGCTGCTGCATCTTCAGGCGAGGCTGGAGAATGACCACATAGATCAGAGCTTCCCCAGCTGACCTGTAGACTGTAGCCCAGAGCAGAATCTCCTTGCTGAACTGTAGCTCTTTGACCCTGAGAATAATGGATAGTATTTTTTGCTAAAGAGTTCTGGGATAGTTTGTTATGCAGCAATAGCTGACTGATATAGCTGATTGAGGCAGGCATCCAAGGTTCAGCACCCTGGAGATGAGGCTGTTGGTACAAGGAGGTCAGGTCAGTAGTCTGGTCTGGGGTTCGGGGCTTAGAGAGGCTGTTTGTGCACTGGGGCCCGGAGGCTCTTCGCCTCATGTGTTCTCAGTGGCTGTCCCTGAAGCTCCCTGCTTCATTCTCCTGGTATGATTTGTTCAGATCCCTAAGAGAATTTGATGAACAATACCATAGACCACAGGAGCCACCATTATCCTCACCTGAGTTATTTAATAACTTCCCAATACAGTCTCTTACAGTCTCCTCTCAACAGAGCAACCAGGTCTCTCCTTTGTAAAATATAAGTCAGATAGCACCACTTCTCTGCTTCAAACCTTGAAAAGATTTCTCATTCTACTCAAAGTCGGAGTCCTTGCCATGCCTACATGAACCTATGTGTTCTGGCCACCTGTTCCCCATCTTCATTTCTCTTACCATTCCCTTTTTCATCTCCTGGCCCCTCCAGCTTCCTGCGGTTTCTTGACCAAAAAAGCTTGCTCCACCTGAAGACTTTTGCAACCATTGTTCCTTTCACATCCACACTTTTCCCTTGTTCTGGGGAATGCTTACACAGCCATCTCCCGAATTCCTTCAGGGTCTCGCTTAAATAGCAGCTCACTAGAGAAACCTTTCCCTTGAGACATAGAAAGGGCAATCCCCCTTTTGCCCCATATCACACCCCTATCCTCCTTACCCTATTTTATTTTTCTGTGGAGTACTTATGTCCATCTGATATGTTATCTATTTATCTATTTTCATATTTAGCAGCTGCCTTCTACACTCTAGAATAATATTCATGAGAACAGGGAGTGTGCTTGTTCACTGCTCTAACCCCAGTGTCTATAATAGGCATGTAGTAGGTGCTTAATAAGTACTTGTTGAGTGAATGAATGAATCATAAGCTGGACTGTGGTTTGGGAAACCCCAGGGTTCAAACATGGCTACCTAAGTTGGCCCTTGGGCCTGGCCTCTGGGCAGGGACATTTCCCCTGCAAGGGGCTGTAAGTGTGCCAGCAGCGGTAAATGACTATGTCTAATTAGACTCTGTCACAAGAATGTTTTTAACTCAGAATTCTTCTGATGTGATATGCTCTCCCTGTCAACAAAGCTGCATTGGATGCCAAATCATAATTAGAAGGTTTTTCGGTGAGCAGTGAGTAAGAACAAGGGACTCAGGTTGAACTAGTAACTTAATAGCTTCAGATAATTAAGCATGTGACTGACTAACCTTATCAGTTTCCACCTCATGGAAGACTTTGCCAGTGGGAGCCAGAAAACCTCCCAGGACCAGGGTCCCCCCAGCTTCTAGGACAATGCTGGGTAGGGCAATGGCTGACAGTCTTTGGAACTTCTCTTCTTTTGGGATGGGCCTGTTGAAGTACCAGGAAGGGGTAGGCTTTGCTGGAGTCACAAACCCTGACGTGTCAGTGGCTTAACACAAACACGGTGATTTCTTGCTCACACCACATTCTGAGGTGATCAGATGTCTCTCTTTGAGATCCTTCTCCCACTAGGACTCAGGGACCCCACTGATTCCACCTGCAACTCTGCCACCTGGAGTTCTCTGCCTCCAACTGTGCAGATGCCAGCAGCCGTGGAGAAGGCACACCTGTTCCTCACTGCCTTGGTCTGGGTGTGGCCTCACTCATGCTCACGGCTCGTGAAGAAGACTAAGTATGCGGTGCAAACCCAACTTTAAGGAGCCTGAGAAAGATGGCTTCCAGCATTCCTGGACAAAGGACGTCATTGGCAGGAATTCTTGCACCTGAAGAACCGAAATTCTAGGGGAAGCCCGGAGCGGGGATGGGAGGGGTCACCTGGGCTGGTATGGGGAGCACACAGAGCTGTTTCTGTTTTCTTGCATGTAAGGTAACATGTCTCTGCTATGAGTCTGTTAAATGTTTATGTCATAGCTTAGCTCTTACAGAGACACCTTATTTCTAATAAGGCAAGCAGCAGCCAGGAACAGACCCAGAGATAAAGAAATGCAGAGCCAGGTTAGGGAGTAGGGAGGGGCCCTGGACAGTGGCTTGTATGGGGAAGCCCCTGGGGGGAGGGTGCCCAGTGAAACCTTTACGGATAGGTACAAACTTCCTATTTGTGCAAATCTTTTAGATGTGTATGCAACTCATTGAGTCCTTTGTTGCTAAATATGCATCATCAGTTTAGTCACATGGTCAGAAGAGAGGCCCGGCACCGCTCATCTTTGTTGGCAGTTTGCATCATCTCGGGCTTTCAGATCATTAGACCTTGAAAGAATATGAGAGGTCACTAAATCTAAATCCTTTACTGTTAAATATGGGGTAACTGAGGCACAAGGAAGGGAGCACCATCCTCAAAATACAGCTAGTCAGCAGAGCTGGCCGGCTGACCAGGTCACCTGGCTCCTCCCACCCCCACTCGGGGCTTCCTCTGGAACTTGGGTTCCTCAGGTGCAACAATTCCTGCCAATGTCCAGGACGCCCCAGGGCATCGGTGAGCTTGAGGGCTGATCTTTAGCCAGTGCCTGGAGGCAAAGCTGGAGGAAGTGGAGGTGTTTGCATGCTCCGTTTCCATTAGGGGGCAGAGAGCTGTCTTCTCATCCTGCCGAGCTCCCTTCCAGGTGACACCAGAGGAAGCCGCAGGAAAGCTTTCAATAGCCTTGGGGAAAACCCTTGGGCAAGGTTTCTTTGTGTCCTTTTCTGAGCATTTGATTAACTTCCTTTGCTTTATATATAGTTTTCCAGGAATAACCCGATGTACTTCTCACCACAAAGATATTAATACCCCAAGCAGAGCATGTGGAGGAAAACAACCAGGGATGGAAATATCAAGCGGGGTGGGAGCAGGGTGGAGACAGAGACAGAGAGAATTTCACTGCCATGGAAGAAAGTACAAACAGATAAGCCAGGGGCACTTTACTGTGCAATTGAATGATCTGTTTTATAAGGATCGTATCCTCACAGGAATTTTCTATGGCGTACTAGGTGATGAGAAACATAGTTTATTATTATTATTATTATATTATATATAGTATATAACACTATTATTACACATTTTATTATCTGATACTAAGCATGTCAGGATTAGGTGATCATTTTAGGAAGAGTGTTGGGAATAATTAGCTGTCATCCGCTAATCACTGGACAAGTTGGCCCTACCTCCCTGCCGCTCGGTCACCGTAGTGACATCCAGAGAAGACACAATAACCAGCCCTATCAAGAAGGCGTTCCAGAGCCAGAGCAGTCCTTTGATGAACAAAGCACTGTTTTAGGAAGACAATGTGGGGGCAACTCTAAAATGGAAAATCCCGGTTCTATGAGCATTCAGGGTTGAAATAAATGCAGATTTATTTCATCTAGGGAGCTTAATTACCAAGCGAAAAACATAGCCTTTCTTCTGCAATTGGAAAATTTAACTCACATGGAACAAAGGAGAATTTCTTTTTTTCAAAGCTAACATGGAAACTACCAGGGTTTGGGTTGTGGAAAGCCAGTCTTTGATCTCATCCTAAGAGAAACCTGTCAGACCATAGCCATAGATCTGCAAAAGCATTTTTGTGTGCGTTCGTGTAAGTCCATAGCATGGGGATAAGGGCGATGTGTAAACATCAGGGGAGGCAGGAACGTGGGGCTGCCATGTAGGCCTAGGCCAGAGGGAACTTAGGTACATGTGTGCATATTGGGAGAGAGGAAGGTGGGGACTGGGGATAGGAGTCCAGATGGTCCTGTCCCACCCTCCAGGGACATCCTAACCTACAAGAGATGCTCTGCTGGGGGAGCGTCAGGAGTTAGAGGGGCTGTGTTTTTTGAGGTTACTGTGCACCTTGGGTGCATGGTGTGGAAAGATGTCAGCTAACTGAGAAGTGCCATCACTTCCTGGAAATATGCTGCTTGGAGTATTGTAGGGGACAACATAGAAGAGATGCCCGAAGTAAAATTGGTGCCAGAATGCAGTAGACCCAAGTGGGCCTAAGTCTGACCATGTGGATGCAATGTCCTGGGGTTTTTTTTTAAGCAAAAGTTTGGATGGTGATTGTAGATCGTGCAAAATCCCTCTACGTTAGACAGGTGGCTGCCAGCAATGATTGGGAGGCAGACTTCAGGTGGGCAGATACCTTGGTTCTCCTTGGATCTAGGATGGCTGAAAGTGTCATACACTATGTGGACAACTGGATGGTCAGTAAAACTCACCTGGGGAGCTTTCAAAAGTACTGATTCCTGGATTCCATCCCAGTAAGACTAAAGCAGAATCTCAGGAGGTAGGATGGGAACCTGGGCTGCATGGGTCTAAGGGAGCCACCAAGTGGATGCAAGGCAGTTAGGGTTAAGAAATAATATTAGAGAGACTGAGAGATTGAAGAGTGTTCCCCCCCCTTCCCAAATTCATATTTACCCTCAGCCAGAGTATGTGACCTTATTTGGGTTCTTGCAGAGGTAATTAGCTGAGTTCATGCTAGGGTAGGGTGGGCCCTGAGTCCAATGACTGGTGAGGTCAAAGAAGAGGTGAGGATATGCACATAGAGGAGAGGGTCATGTGAAGATGGAGAGAGCATTGGCGTGACGCCACCACAAGCCAGAGAATGCCTGAGGTCACCAGAGGCTGGAGAGGCAAGGAAGGATCCTGTCTTAGAGCCTTCAGAGGGAGCACAGCCTGGCTGACACTTTGATTTCTAGCTTCTAGCCTCTAGGACTATGAGAAAATAAATTTCTGTCATTTTGAGCCACCTAGTTTGTTGGTAATTCCAACAGGCCTAGGAAATGAATACAGGGGGATTTATAATACCTGACTTATAGGCCCTTTTTTACTAAGGTGCAAACAGATTTATATGCAAAGAACCTCATTAGGGGCTCATGTTCTCACAAGGGGGGAGCAGAGTCAAGGCAGCCTTTTTCCCTCTGGGTAGCTGCAGAGACTTAGATTCCCCAAGGAAGGGGCACTGTGGGGGTGGTGAGGCTGTACAGTGTCTAGTGGAAGGTGCCCTCAGTGTGTAAGAGGACATGTTTGTGCAACAGTCCATCAGCATGGGGAGTGTGCCTACCATTTGGTCTCTCAGAGCACAGGCAGGCACAGTGGTGACTGCTCAGTTGCAGTGAGGCTGACCGTAAACCACAGCCACAAGTATATACTGTAAATCTCCCTGGCCTTCTCCAGAGGGATGTGCAGCCATTTTGCAGGTGACTGTCATTAAGGAAGGGGAACTAGTGAGACTTTGGGGGAACTGTTGGACACTGCTGTGAGATGACACTACCTCCTAGGGACTCAAAATGCTATGATGGCCCATCAGCCAGAGTAGCAGATTATTGTGGTCAAGTGATTAATAGGGTTTTTTTTAATAATAATTTTTTATTATATTATGTTAGTCAACATACAGTACATCCCTAGTTTTTGATGTAAAGTTCGATGATTCATTACTTGCATATAACACCCAGTGCACCATGCAATACGTGCCCTCCTTAATACCCATCACCAGCCTAATCCCATTCCCCCACCTCCATCCCCTCTGAAGCCCTCAGTTTGTTTCCCAGAGTCCATAGTCTCTCATGCTTCATTCCCCCTTCTGATTACCCCCCCTTTCTTCTTCCCTTTCTTCTCCTATAGATCTTCCTACTTCTTATGTTCCATAAATGAGTGAAACCATATGATAATTGTCTTTCTCTGCTTGAATTATTTCACTTAGCATTTTCTCCTCCAGTCCTGTCCATGTTTCAGCAAATGTTGAGAAATCGTTCTTTTTGATAGCTGAGTAATATTCCATTGTATATATGGACCACATCTTCTTAGGGTTTTGACTCCGGTCCATTTCACAGTGGGCCAAGTGTGTTTCTGAACCTATCCTATGCTTATATCCCCAGTTTTGGGGTGCATAATTGGAACATAGACATACTCAGAAACTGGCAGAGCCCCCCAACATTGTTTCCCTGACCCATGGAATGACCTAAAGGCTACTTTGGTAGGACAGGCCAAGTAGAAGATTCTAGAATGGCCTCAGAGCATTATGGCATTCCTGGAGGGACTGCAAAGGTTAGTACTACTATCAAGGACTTGAAAGTCAGAGTTAGAGAATTTTACCGTATTTCCATTTAACTTGCCTATTTGGCCCGTGAAGAAGACAGATGGATTTTAGGAACCAACAGTGAATCATTGTACACTCAATCAATTGGTGACTTTGATTGCAGTTGCTTATCCAGATGTGTACATTTTTCACATCCTCTAGCATCTGGCATGCAGTTATCAAGCCTGCAGATGCCTCTTTCCCTCTGTACATGTTAGTAATGGTTATCAGAAGCAGTGTGCAAGGCTAGTGCTCATGGTAGGGCTAGCAATGTACCTTCACTGAACTAACTCATCTCTAGTCCTCTGTCATAATCTAATCTACAGGGTTTTTGCTTGTCCCTCTATTCCATGGGACATCATACTGACCTACTACCTTGATGTCCATTGATGATATAATGCTGATTGGACCCAGTGAGGAAGATTTGAGGTAGAGGAAACTGACCTAGATACTTTGATGAGACATATGTGTAACAGAGGGTGGACATAGATCCCACAAAAACTTAGGAACCTTTATGTCAGTGAAAATTTCTAGAGGTTCAATGCTCTAAAACATGCTGAAAGGGAAGTTTCTGCATCTAACACTTCCTCCACTAAGAAGAAGACACAAAGTGTAGCAGACCTTTATGGATCTTGAAGGCAGCATGCACTTCATTCAGTCATGTCATCTGAATCATTTGTTGAATGACTCAAAAAACTGCCAGTTTTGAGTGGGTCCCATAACAAAAGAAGTCTCTGTGGTAGATGGTTTTGCAAGCTGTGTTGCCACTTTGGCCTTGGGATAAAGGATATTTTATGACACCTGATGTGTCTCTGACACATACTGAGACTTTGGCAGCTCCTGGTAAATGAATCAGAGGGAAGGTCTTTAGGATTTGGAAGCATAGCCATGCCATTCTGTAGATAACTGTTCATTTGAAAAATAGCTTTTGGGTCATTACAAGGCCATAGAGACTGAGTCCCCATGTCTGTATAGAGCAGAGACAGAACATTAGACCTTGGAATCCATACTGCCCATTGGGAACTGAGGGTTTTCTGACAGATCAAGCCATAAAGTCGGGCAGGCACTGCCTTTTATCAGCAGGGGGAATTAAGATGTACAGTATCAGCCTTGGGCAAGTCCAAAACAGACATGTGAGCTCTACAAACAAGTGGCTGAGATTCTCATGGCTCCTACTTCTGCTATATTGCCTCCTCTCTCCTAGCCTCCCCTTATGGCATCATTGGGAGTCCTTACGACCAGTTTACTGAGAAGGAAAAACTTCAGCCTAAGTTTAGAAATGGTTTTGTATGACATGGCCATCCAAAGATGGATGAAGTGACACGTAGGGCTTTCGTATGCTACTTTATGGAAAGACTTAGTACGTCTTTGGTTGTGTGATGGTAGTTGCACCATGTTGGGTGAAAACATACTTTTACTATCATCCTTACTTGGGAATAAAAATGATTTAAAAAGGTGTATATGGCTGTCTCGTTGAAAAGTGGTGGACTGTGGTGGTTTTATACTATGTCAGCTTGGCTAAGCTGGAACTATGTTCCCAAGAATCAGTGTGTGGATATGAGATAGACCCACTCAAGGAGAGATTGCATGATGTTTGAAATGTGGAGAGAAAGCAGCCATTACTTTCTGAAGATGGTTGTGGCTGGATGTGGTGAGAGACAAATGTAGAGACACGAGTGCGTTCCAGGCTATTTTTTCTGCTCCTCAATGAGAGTCTGTCAGTCAGTTGCCGGTGGGGCCTACCTTGCCTTTCCTTTGCCTCACTCCACGTCCAGTCATCTTCCTGATGGCTGGCCATGCTTGCTGGCCACCAGCGAGCCTGACCTGCCTTCCACAGGCTTCTCCACCGGCTCTTCTCCGCCATCCCAGCTCCGTGGATGGATGTGGCTGGTCCCAGCAACTCTGGCAAATGCTGACCCGTCCATTGGTGCCGTGGCTCCACCGCAGTGCTGGTTAATGACTCCCTCTTTCAGAGCCTCATTGTGTGTGGTTTTATTTCTCTAATTGTGTGAGGTTTTATTTCTCTAATAAGTAAGAATTGGTCTCCTGAGCTTGGGAGAAGGGAGAAAGTCACTATAAATCCTAGAAGAAATGACTGCAAATCTGGCCATTGTCATGGGAACACGGCAGGAACCAGGTCACTGAACCTGTCTGCCTTTTCCACATTTGCTACTTTGAGGGCACACGCTGGCACGCATCTCAGTAGAAAAGTCTTACGTGTGAAGTTTCCATCATAGTGATCTGAACCTGAATGTATACTTTTAGGCTGAGAGAAAATTGTGAATCCAGACAGATTCACAGCTCCACCTTAGCAGAGAGTAGGAGCCCTACACACCAGTCTTGGCAATCTGAGTTTGAGGAAAGTTATGTAATAATGTCAACAGTAAAATCTTGTGTGTGGGATGGAGAAAGGAAGCTTCCAGAGTATGTCAGTGGGCGGATTGTTGAGGTCTAAATCTCAAGCAGTCATATTAACTCGAAGTTTAGCAATAAGCAACATGCGAGTTGGGAGCCTCAGAGAAAACTGTTGAAACATGTGTCTGGAGTCTCCAAATGCCATGAGGTAACCATTTTAAAACTTTTTACCCCCTAAACCCCTAAATATATGCTCATGGAACTGGGATCATAAAAGCAGACTTCAAAAATAAATTTGGAAAGATTTCTTATCTAGACGCCCAGACAAGCAAACAAAACCCAGGACCCTGTAAGGGTACACTCTGGGATTCTAGAAAGTCTTAGTTGCAAAGATCCTTAAACCTGGAACTTTCAAGAAATTAATTGAGCACCATTGAATGTGGCTATCTTTCCAGGGCAAGGGGACTTTTTAATGTTTAAATCAGAGAGAGATTAGTTACTAAACCAGAAGTGTGGTGCTTTTGTAAGAACTCTGACAAAATCAGGAAATCTAAGTTTTCATCTGGGTGTTCCCAGAAGAGTCACTTATTCTCTTTAGGTCAAAGTTTATTCATCTGTAAAACAAACAGGTTGGGCTAGATCAGAGGACAGATTAATCTCCCGATTCAGCTCTAATCAACTGGAGACTTCAGGGCTGAGGGGAAGTGTTCTGGGAATGACGTCTGCCTTGGCCGGCCAGGAGCTTGTAATTTAACAAGAACCAACCCTTTAGACCAGGATCTTGGATGTCCAGACTCACCACTCACCAGCTTTGTGATTCAGTTTCCATTTCCTTGATTTTAAAACGGAGCTACCAAAGTACCTTCATGATATGGTGCTGGTCAAGGCTAAATCAGGTGTCCGTCAAATGCATAGAACAGTGCCCTGGCACATGGCAGGAGTTCAGTGAAAGTTGGCCATTAGTGTTAGTATTAGTTTGTATGTTCCTGACTCTCTGGTTCCCAAATGCCACTCTGTGCTCTGACTAGAACCAACTGGGTGCATTTAAAAAATACTGAATTCTGAATTTCAAAACTGGAGACTTTAATTCAATAGGTCCAGTTTGGGAACAGGGATCCCTATTTCTAGAAAGATTTTCAGGTGATGATGACTGGTAGCCTTGTTTTAAAATCCTTGCTCTAGCCAACACACACACACACACACTCACACACACTCAGGTTAACACTCTCCCACACTCCGTCTTGGTAATGAAGTCTATTTAAACATAGAATTGCAATTTGAAAAAGAAAGAATTCCTTAGTCTCATAATAAAATGAGTTTATTTATTTATACTCCTATCTCTCTTCAAAGATTTGAAGTGGCAGAAAGTGCTCTATATCATACAGAGTAAGCCTCAATGAAAGTTTCTTCATCTGACTTTCAAAAAGACTGCGGGAACGGCTCGCTTGGAGGAATGCGGTGGAGACGTCCGGCATCTGGACATTCCTTCTGCGTGATGGCACACATCTGGCTCTTTGGAATGAGCAGAACATTTCCCTTACAGTTTCCCTCCAGATGTCTGAGGATGTGAAGCTACAGCCCAAGAGGTGAGCCATTTATCAAGCTTCACTGACTAATTAAAAGCCAGAGCTCGGCAGAACCTGGCCGGATTCCTTATCTTCATCGTGCATAAATGTGCAGGGTTTTTACGCAGACACACCCTGCGGGACAGGCCTTCTGTCAAACAGACGGCGGACTTTTTTGCTCCCTGCACTTTATGTACATGCCTGAGAGGCCCAGAAAGAAGTGAGCGATTGGTGTGCAAGTGCAAATGGATGTCCTGGAGCAGACAGATGGGTGGACGGTTATCTGGCTTCTATAGAATCCAAATGAAGCCAATACCATTCAAATTCCTGCCCTGCTATGTTGTGCCTTCTCAAGGTTGCTGAAATTGAATTCAAAAGCCAAAAACACATGCTGGCCCAGCTCAAAGAGCAACTGCCGATTGCAAACACATGGCTTAGCAATGCCTAAGATGCTCTGGGGTGACATTTGGGGCTGCTGATTAAGTGGGATAATCAAAGAAACATCATTCAAAACCCTTGCCCTTACACACAAGCACACATCCAAAATCATTTTTTTGAAGAAAGCACTAAGAAAAAAAAAAGCACTAAGTAAAATAAAAATCTCTGATGAAAATACTTAGCTGTCCCAATGATGGAATCTAAACTTAGAGTTTGAGTTTTACAGATGTCAGTGGAAAACACCACATAAAGCAAGATTCTGTGCAGGAAGAAATTCTTGCAGCCTTGGGTGCAATTTCTGAAAAAAGGGAGGTTAAGATCCTTGGCTGGGAAGAATCCAGTATAGGTATCCTTAGGTGACCAGCCAAAGGAAAAAAACAAACAAACAAGCTGGAGATATGTCTGTTTCATCAGTCACGGATGCATGTGGACACCAGGCTAGGGCCAAATCAAATGCCTGCACTTGGAAAATACCCACTGGGCTTAGAAGGGGAAAGGGAGGAGGTGGTCAAAGATAGCCTGTAGGCCTCTTCCAAAATCCTAGTTTGGAAGCACTTTGTTATGGCAAGTGTCCATGGGTGAGGGTCTTGTGGGTGAAATTGGAACAAAGAAGGTGGTCCTGCCATGCAGAGGAAATGAAAATGTGCTGCACAGAAATCCTTATAAAGGCTGCTGGCGCTCTGGCAGTGTCACTGTGCTTGAGTATTTTCTTTTAGCGCATGCCGTTAAAAGAACGCCTAGCCGTGAGAGGTAGTGCGGGTAGGGAGAGAGTGCCCCGGCTTGGCTTCTGGGTCTGTGTGCTCAGGCTTGCTGCTAACTCCCTGCGACTTTGGGGATTCACCCCATCTCCCTGGTCTCCATTTCTCCTCATCTTCTCCAGAAGAGTCCCTTTGCAAGATGAATTCCTGGCAGAGTTCTGCTTCTTCACCCTCTTCCTTCTTTCTTGTCTGTAACCATGTTCCTGCTGAATAAATCAGTCTGCATATCCTCACTGACACTTCCCTGCAACCCTTCGAAATGTACTAGCAGCAGGCAGAGTGCGTGTTTGAGGAGGGATGCATGGGTTACACTGCTGTGGATAGATTGTGACGGGGACAAAAACATGCAGACAGATGTTTCTCTCTTTCTACTTTTCTATCCTGTAGCTTTTTCTGAGGTTTGGCCTGGTTCGAGCAGAGCTGAACATCAGGACATTCTGAACTCTGAAGGCAAGGATGTAAATGCAATGAGCAAGGATTTCTCTTGCTCTCACCTCCTCCTGAGTGTCGGGCGGGCCCTGGTGCTGGTGACTGTTGTCTGAAACAGCATTTCCCAAACTATGCCCCATCCCAGAAGGCACCGCAAGACGGCCAAGCTCTGGGCTGTGCCTGGGTCACTTCCCAGAGAGTCACTGTGCCTGTTGGTTGGTCCTGCAGCAGAGAGAGCAACTGGACTGCATTTAAGTAAGAATTCTCCGAATGGACTCTCTGAAACTCTTCCTTTTGGGGAACACTTACATATAAACTTACGCATATGTGAAGAACACATTTGTAGTCTTGCAAGTAATCGGGAAGGTTCAAAAAGACCCTCCAGCTGGTTAGCAGCCAATACTGCCCAGACTCAGGGAAAGAATGTGGGTGCAAGTGGGGCCCCCAGGGGCCATTCTCAATCTCAGTTGATTTCCCAGTGGATTCTCAACCACTTTTTTCATTATCATCTCCCTTAGGAGAAAAATTACATTAAATTAAAATTCTCCCAATCAAGGGAAATGAAATACTGAGAAGTAAGCTTTTGATGGTAGCATTGAGCTTTGGAGGGCCACAAACCATTATAGTACCTGCGTTCTTTGGCTCCAAAGAATCAACTTGTGCCCTGTTAGAGGTGGTGTTTCCTACCTTGAGAATGTGTGCTTTGGAGGTCCAAGCAAGTGTTCCAACAAATTTACCTGGTTTAGAGGTGGGTTATACCTGGCGTCTTCTTTTTCTTTTGCGGGGACAGGTGGAGTAGGGATATTGGAGGACTGGGAAGAACAGAGGATGTGGCCCATTGTTGCCATGGATTCCAAGCAAATTAGGAATGAATTTCCTGGTTTCTGATACAGATAACAAGAATTATTAACGTATGGAGGGGATATGGAATAGGTTTTAAGAGGAAGGGTTCAAATTTTAGTTCTACCTATTGTTGGCTGGCTAACCTTAGGCAAGTTACTTAACCTCCCCAGGCTTCACTTTCTCAGTCTATCCATTGGGGATAGTATGACCTCATTGGGTTTTTGTGAATATTTAATGATAAAATACATGAGATGTGCTTAGGATAGTGCCTGGGACCTAGTTAGCTTTTATTGGAATCCCCATTTTTTCATTTTTTTGTAATTAATTTTTAATCTGATTAATTTCAGGCATGTCAAGTAATAATAGTGTTTCTAAGTAACACTTTTTATATTTTTGCTTATTGGGAGGTGGGGTGGTGGTGGTGCTGATTTCTCCTTTAAGGAATGGTTGATAGCAGGAATTCTTGGCTCCTACCGTTGATAAACCGGAGAATATGGGGGAGCATTTTTCTGCAGCCTCCCAGTTAGGTCATTTTGTCAGCCATGAAGTTATTAGGAACCCGAGTTTTAAATCCTGGCTCTATTGCTTAAAACCTGTGCCTCAGTTTCTTCTTCAGTGAAGTGGGAGCCATCATGCTTAGCTCACAGTGCTGTGATTCAATGAGGTAATGCATGTCAGAGCATTGTGACTTCGTCCCTGGTGCCGCCAGAGACTTAGATGATGTACTGAGCATCAGTTGCCACCACCCTTGTTAGCAAAGTTTTCTCGTTAGAAAACTAGCCAGGGCAGTCCACATGTCTTCAGTGGCGCTGACTTCACCCCCAAGTGTAGTCCAAGCTGGTTGGCCCAGGGCACTCCCCTGGGATGCGTGTAGGGAGGCTGCTATCTCTTGCCAGATGAGGACAAAAACACACATGGCCCCTGTCACTGCTGGCAGCCATCTCACAGGAAATCAAAACTCATTGAAGACTTTTGAGGTATAAAGTAACAGGATGAAATTGATATTTTAGGAAGAGTAAATTGACAGACTTGTGAAACTGAGAAACTGAGGTTGGAGAGAGAAGGGCCAGTTTGGAGGGTCTATTACTTATGCCCTGCCCTCCCCTAACCCTGACTCCCTTTGAAGTGACAAAGGTGTCCAGGACCCCATAGTGACTCTAGTGTTTCTGGTGATAGTCTCAGGTTATCAGTAAGACCCACTCTTAAACTAAAGTAAGATATAAGGATGTGAGGTTTTTTTTTTTTAATGATGTAGGAGATTTATTTTAATTTTATTTCATTTCTCTTTATCTCAAGTGCATGAAGTTGAGTTCATCACACTGCTCAGCTCATGGCAACCAGGAGGATTGAAGGAGGGTTCTTTCTTAGTTTATTAGTCTATAGTAAACGAGCCCATAATCCAGACAGTTGGTCTCCTTATTGCTATTGTCTTTTCTGTGTTTATCCATGTTCTTAAACATTAAAAAAGATTTTTTTACATTTTTTATTATGTTATGTTAGTCACCATTCAGTACATCCTTAGTTTTTGATGTAGTGTTCCATGATTCATTGTTTGTGTATAACACCCAGTGCTCCATGCAATACGTGCCCTCCTTAATACCCATCACTGGCCTCTCCCAATCCCCCACCTCCCTCCCCTCTGAAGCCCTCAGTTTGTTTCCCAGAGTCCATAGACTCTCGTGGTTTATTCCCCCTTCTCTTTACCCCCCCCCTTCATTCTTCCCTTCCTTCTCCTACCGATCTTCCTATTTCTTATGTTCTATAAATGAGTGAAACCATATGATAATTGTCTTTCTCTGCTTGACTTATTTCACTTAGCATAATCTCCTCCAATCTTGTCCATATTGCTGCAAATGTTGTGTAATCATTCTTTCTGATGGCTGAGTAATATTCCATCGTATATATGGACCACATCTTCTTAATCCATTCGTCTGTTGAAGGGCATCTCGGCTCCTTCCACAATTTCTCTCTTGTGGACAATGCTGCTATGAACATTGGGGTGCATATGGTCCTTCTCTTCACTATGTCTGTATCTTTGGGGTAAATACCCAGTTGTGCAATTGCTGGGTCATAGGGTAGCTCAATTTTTAACTTATTGAGGGACCTCCACACTGTTTTCCAGAGTGGCTTTACCAACTTGCATTACCACCAACAGTGTAAGAGGGATCCCCTTTCTCCACATCCTCTCCAACATTTGTTGTTTCTTGCCTTGTCAATTTTTGCCATTCTAACTGGCATAAGGTGGTATCTCAAGGTGGTTTTGATTTGCATTTCCCTGATTACTAATGATTTTGAACATTTTTTCATGTGTCTGTTAGCCATTTGTATGTCTTCATTGGAAAAGTGTCTGTTCATATCTTCTGC
Organism: Ursus arctos; assembly: GCF_023065955.2. NCBI lineage: Eukaryota > Metazoa > Chordata > Mammalia > Carnivora > Ursidae > Ursus > Ursus arctos. Next base: position 56,687,957 of record NW_026622841.1, read on the forward strand.
CCATTTTTTGATTTGATTATTTGTTTCTCATGTATTGAGTTTGAGAAGTTCTTTATATATCTTGGATATCAGTTCTTAACCATTTAAGATAATCCAAAAATTTTTAGACTATTCGCTCAGCCTTTAGCTAGGTGAAAAAAGTAAACCTCTGCCCAAGTCAGAGCAAGGTCTACCCTTCCAGATCATCAGATTGTCAAAGTCTGAGTATCCAATAATCACCTTCTAGTGTACTTCATGATCTGATTTGCTGCATTCCTTACAAACATGGGCAACTTTACAGTCATATGATTAAATAGTGTTCATCCAATTAAAAAAAACCTCAAGACTTTTCTTTAACTGATTAGCAATTGTCATTATGCCCACCTCCCACTCTTTTTAAAATTTTTTAAAAATTTTATTTATTTGACAGAGAAAGAGAGTGAGCACATAAGTAGGGGGAGCGGCAGGCAGAGGGAGAGGAAAAAGCAGGCTCCCCATTGAGCAGAGACCCTGATACAGGGTTCCATCCCAGGACCCTGGGATCATGACCCAAGCCAAAGGCAGATGCTCAACTGACTGAGCCACCCAGGCATCCTAGCAGTGACAATAGTTTTAATTGCTTCTTTCCAAGTGTGTATTTATTCCCTCATTTAGGTATATGATGAACATTTTAGCGTTGGCCACGTTGCATCTGTTACCAAAAGTGGTGGCCACTCTGAGTCCACTTCATTCTTTCCCTTCACTGTTCGACGTGGATGTTGTGCCTGCTGCTCCCCTGAGATTGTTCGCAGCTGTCAGACTCCGTGGGATCCTTATCTTGCACCATGCTTTGGTGCTGTTGGGTACTGTTGATTACCTGTCCCTGAACTGCTTCCCCTGGCCACTGTGAAATTTTGCTATTCTTCTAACTTTGCTATTCTTCTAACTCTCTGATGACTTATCTCTTAAATGGAATTCTTTGGATTTCTGGCTTTGGTCCTCTATAACCCTAGCTGGGTTGTCTCATCCTGTGTGTCCATGACTCCCATGACTCTTAAGGGTGGCCTTTCCCTGGAGATCTGTCCTCTGCCCCTACCCTACCCTGGGGGGTCACCTCTCAGTCTCTATCTGAAAAATGAAGCCATTGTCTTCCCCAAACCTCCTCTCTTTCCGTATTTTCTCCCTGGCTAATGGAGCTCATCACCAAAGTCAGCTGACCTGCCGTAGGGTATACCCACGAGATAGATGCTGCAGAAGACTCTCCCACCTCTGGTAACTTGTTTCTATTGACTGGGGGGTGGACAACAGAGGTGTTCAGATTAAATACTGAATGTTGGTCTTTTCTTATACATAAGAATGCATGTCTCCTTAGCTTGAGATCTTTTTGGATTGACAGAAAAAGGGGTAGAGTTAAGGCCACTTTGTCATCAGTGCATGAGGTGTTTTGCTTCTTTGTGTGACCTCTGCTCTGGATGTCAAGGAAGACGAAAGTTTGGGAACCAGTCCCATTTTGGCTGTTCCCGGGAGTTTACTCAAATTAAGCACAATTCGTAGATGGAAATGATGGGTTTTCAGGAGAGTTCCCGCCCTCACAGCCTCATCCGTGGGTCCCCTGGAGCCATTTTGAATGGCTGCTGGCAGCACAGAGTTACCTGGGGTTGCGCTAGGCTTTGGTACCTTTGCACCAATTGGTGTCTCTGATGAAAATGCTTATTCATTTGTTCATCCATTCAATATAAATAGAAAGATGTCTCAGCGGTCCCACTCCTACATAGATACCTGAAAGAACTGAAAGAAGGACTCAAGCAGATTCTTAATACACCCTTGTTCATAGCAGCATTCTTCATAACAGCCCAAAGATGGAAGCAAACCAAGTGGATGAATGGATAAACAAAATGGGGGATATACACACAATGGGAAATTATTCAGTCTTGAAAAAGAATGAAAACCTGATAATACCAACATGGATGAACCTTGAAAACATTATGTTAAGTGAAATAAGCCAGATATGAAAGGAAAACTATACTACTGCACTTCCTTGGAATATATAGAATCGGCAAATTCAGAGAGACAGAAAGTGTGTAAAGGTTGCCAGCGGCTGGGGGAGGGGAAGGTGGGGAGGGAGCTATTGCATAATGGGTACAGAGTTTCTGTTTGGGATGATGAAAAGTTTTGAAAGCAGTGGTGATGATTGCACAAAATCGTGAATATAATTAATGCCACTGAATAGAACACTCAAAAATGGTCAAAATGGCAAATTTTGTTATATGTATTTCACCACGATAAGAAAATATGTAAATGGAGAATTAGCATTTATTATGATGGTTCATAGAGTATTTGTAGACCCATGTGAATTTCAAGGGTTGGAGCCTTGTCCTATTTAACTGTGTATCCTCTGGGTCCAGCACATAGGAAGGACAAATGAGGAGGAGCTTAAGGCTGGGTCTTGAAAAGCTCAGAGAGGAGAGGCAGTGGCATCTAAGTACATCTAATCTTTTTATTATTCTGGAACTTACATACAGTGTAGATTAGGTCGCTTTTGGCTCTAAAAATTGTTCCTTTCTGGGGTGGAAGGGGGCAAGAGAAGGGTTGGCCATGGCTGGTTGATGTGTCCTCTGGTGACAAGCTTTGGGCCAACCTGGAGGATACAGGGCATGGTTTATTGAGGGTACCCGTGGGGGCTGGATTTGGAAAGCCAAGGGAAGGGGGGTTGGGATGCCTTGATTCTCAGCTCAGAGTTTTGAGGTGGAGAGGTTGAAGGTTCCTGAGCAGGAGAATGCCATAGGAGGGTGTGGGTTGAGAGAGGTGGCCTCTGGGGACCAGACGCACTCTTCCAGGAAGCCTCCAGCAGGCACATGTGGCCTTGTGGCTTCAGTGCGTGGCTAGGTGCTGCCCATCCAAAGGTTGCGATTATGTTGATCAGAACTATCTTTTCCCTGGGGAGGAAGGATGTCTCTTCTTTTTCTTCTTCATTTTTCTTGCTGAAAAAAAAGAAAACAAAAACCAAAAACAAAAACAAGGAAATACTCCTACCCATGTCCTTCAAAGCACTGTGGCATCTTCAGATCTGGGTACTTGAAAGCTAAAGCTGGTCATAATTTCCGATGGACATAATGTGCATTTGAAATTCTTTTCCACATCAAATTAAATCTGTCTTGGATTGATTTCCTGGAAGTGTTTTTCATTAGAATAATAGTCTTCAGCTGAGAGATCAGATACCGCAGAAGGGGAAACAGGAACAGGGGATCATCAAGTGCATCCTTGAGGGAGATACCCGGCGACTACTTCTGAGGGACTACTTGGGAGAGACCATCTCTTCTCTAGGCCTGCCCCCAGGGAGTGGGTACTGGGTCCGGTGAGCCTCCAAGTACTTCAGTGATAAAATCTTCCTTTTTAAAAATTGAAGTGTAAAGAAAAAATGAAATTGGGTTCAACCGGGAAACCACCCACCTACCCACACACCCAACCAAAATCCATCGTGTACCTACTGGCTGAGCACCCTTCTGAGGTACCAGGAATACAATGGTGAGTCAGGCAAAGTCCTTGAAAGAGAGCAAAGCTCGCAGGAGGAAACCCCAGGGACCAAGACAAAGCTCCAGTAGTATTTGACGGCTTTTTTTCTGGTCTTAAATATGTCCTTCTGTGTAAGGCACATATGCACAGTCTGCCTTTTCTAGAAGGTTCTAGACTGTCTGATGGAGGAAATCCTTCTGAAATTCTTTTCTCCTCCTCCTCTCTGAAACATGACTTGTTTACTGCAGGCTGTTAACGGCCTTGAGAGCGTCTTTAATCCTTAGCCAGGGTCTTTAAATATAATACATCAATAACAGGTAATTATTCGCTTTGAACTTTTTGCTCCTTTCCCCCATACCCTGCGGGGTGAGCTTGGAACTTTTAAGCACTGTAACAGATTCTTCCTATCAAAGTGTCAAAACTCATAAGGCATATGTCAAAGAATTCGTTTGCTTACTTTCATCTGTCTCCCCTCCTCCCTCCTTTTACTTCTAAGTCTCGCCACCAGCTTTGTGGATTATTGTGCTGAGCGCCAGTTTTCAGCCTTGAGGCTTTTCTCTAAGCCAGGACCACCTCGGACCCTGAAGAATTTGCCCCCGTGCACCCAGCCTTGTTGCCCTTCAGAGTCTCATGCAGTTGAGTTTGTTACTCCTGGCCTGTCACGTTATTCCTGTTTTGAACGTGTCCAGGAAAATCCTGTCCAATTCAAAACTTCCTTTTGCCCCAAACCGATCTTTGATCTGAGAGCCCTGGACACAACTGACTCCGAGCGGCTTGCTCTGTGCACGCTGGGGCCCAGGAGCTCTTTTGCAAGCATCTTGAGGAAACAAAAAATGGTTTATTTGTTCTGTCAGCCAGGGTTGATGATGGATGGCCTGGTGGTTCGCTCTTGGGAGCTCCTGGACCAGCCCTGACCTGAAGACAACTTCGTCTCCAGGGAGCTCCTCCCACCTCCTTGAGCACTGTTTTTTTTGTTTTGTTTTGTTTTTAAGATTTTATTTATTTGACAGAGAGAGAGACAGCCAGCGAGAGAGGGAACACAAGCAGGGGAGTGGGAGAGGAAGAAGCAGGCTCATAGCAGAGGAGCCTGATGAGGGGCTCGATCCCAGATAGCTGGGATCACGCCCTGAGCCGAAGGCAGACGCTTAACGACTGAGCCACCCAGGCGCCCCTCCTTGAGCACTGTTTGTAGGCTGTGGATTGGTCTGCTCCATGGAAGCCACAGGTACAGCTTCCCATGGTTTTTTTTTTTTTTTCTAACAGGTTCGAGTAGCCAAGTGACTGCTCTAAACTTATTGCTATATCATTGTGTCAAGTGCTGCCAGTTTGGTTCTCTGTTCAAATAAAATCTTTCTTGTCCTCCCAAGGCTCTCTTGTACATATGAAGGGATTTTCCAGACATCAGCTGAAGTGGTACACAAATTAATATAAATGCTGGTCTCTCAGAAAATCGAAGGCTTATGTGCGCAGAACAGATGGTAAGGGAGTTTCTTACCTCAGGGTCTCCCAGGGGAACAAAATCAATAGTGAACTAGGAACTCATATTAGGGTTTAAGGAGTTAGCCAAGAATGTAAATTCTTTTCAATGTAAAGAAAAACATTGAGGGTGTTACTGGACATTGAAAAAGTTATCCACATTTCTGTACCCAAATAATCAAATTCGACAATTGAATTCTGTGATGTTACTCAGATGATTTCCTTACTTGCTAAGGATAGAAATTCACTTTGAATGTAGACATAACAAGACCTAACAGGATGTTCTGGAGTCTCACTGGGGAATAATGACTAACAAAGTGGAAACTTTCACTCTTAAATCTGATTTCATCCTTGACCTTTCGAGTGACCTTTGGCCTATTGCCTCCTCTTTCAATATCTGTTTCCCCATGATTATGATGGTTATACAGTATCAAAGGGACCTTTACATGTCGCGAAGAACTCATACGATAAGCAATATGTTTATATTGAAGAACATTGAAGAATTTAGATTCTATCTATCCAGGATGTCAAAATGTCCTTATTTAAATCAATGTTTTTTTTTTTTAAATTAGTGTTTGGATATCATGAAGATCAATGAACTAGTGGGCTGACTGTATTTTTCCTTTATCCAACAGTTATTTTGGCAACATATGATAGAGCTTGAGTGTGTCATGTGCATAATTAACAATGGCAGAAAAACAAGGATAACATTGTGCTAGTAACCTTCAGGGAGGGGCTGTCCATTTGCCCCTGATGAGCTCAGCAGGGAGGGTGGGCTGAGTTCTGTAAGAAAAGAAGTCAGCTTTAAAGCTCCCATGTTTTTGAAACTTCAGTGAGCAGAGGGACATCTGGTAGAGAAGATATCCACAGTTTCCTGTTCTCTGCTTTGTTATTTTTTCCCCCATTCTGATTACAGGTTAGGCTTTCACGGGCTGCCCTGGCCAGGGGCTGGGAGATGTAGAGTTACAGGAGTGGGTAGCTGATCACTTTAATTACAGGCCCAAGGGTCTTTTAGGGGTATTTCTTTCCTTGGGATAATTTTCAGCAGCTTTGTTAGCATCTCAGGGTCCCATGGATCCTTGTCGTCGTCACACTGGGTTCCCACAACCAGCTAGTTTTTTAGCTAAAGAACTGTCAAAAATGGGGAATTTGGCAGCATGAATTCCTAAACAAGTATGAAGGGTAGCCATAAACATTGATTGATTGTTAGCTTAGTGTCAAAATGAATTCTTTATCACATTTGAATAATCTAAGTACAGGGTATTGAATTGAGTAGATACTTGGGTAGATTTTTAATCATTAAGTTTGTTGATATAAAATTGTTGATATAAAAATAATTGAACATAAACAGAAGATGACAGGATTTTTTGTTTTTTGGATAAAAATTGAATGAAAGGGATTACTAACCCCTTTAGAGTGAAAGATTTTGATGACTCTGACTAGAAATAAGTAAGTATGCATATTAACAAGAATCTTCTACTTTACATAGTGAATATACATCAAAGGCAAAAAGAACTGGTGCTTGCTTCACTGGTATAAAGGAATTTTAGCAAATCACAGGCACACTCCATATTATAAACACGGGGCTTTTTAGCAGCCTACACATTTCTAGGGCTCAGATGACAGGAACTGTGGCTCAGAATATTGTTTCCAACTCTAGGCGCCATCTTTCTGGGAGGGGTGTGGAGAACTGAAGTGCAGCAACAAGGCGCTAGATGGTGGGAAGGCCTTGAAAGCATCTCAGATAAGGAGGAGGCTAATGTATTTTGTGCTGGAGAAGACGGTGGGGATATCATCTATTTGCCTTCAAACAGTCAAAAGACTCCTCTGTAGAGAAAGGAGTACACTTTTTTCATAGGAGCTTGGCTAACATTTCAGAGAGAGAAATTTCCTTTCATTCTAGGCTATATCTCCCGGAGAATATAGTTTTCCAACCTGGGAGTGGACCGCCTTCTAACCAAGTTCCTGTGCACTGGATACTTATATACATAGGGATGCAGGAGAAGAATTGTCATGTATTATGAAGGAATGTGTATAAAGTGATTAGTAAAGCCCCTTTCTTTGAATCTATGTACAGATTGATGGTTCACTGTCTTCCCTCCTCCACTTGCTGGAAGGCCCCCATCAACCCTGCTCCCGTTATTCATAGTATTAATTCAAAGAGGAGATGAGTGTTAAAGGCTAAATTTCAAAAGAGAGTAAAATCATGACTCTTATATAACTTCAAAATGAACTTGTGTCAAAGACTGTACTTAACTCCTAGATTAATGAGAGATTCACTGACTATTACAACTAGTCCAAGGAGCGCACATCTAGAGTCAGATAAGGGCAAAGAAATTAATTTACAGATGGATACAAAGCTGGCAGAATTGGTTAACAGCCATAGGGTGGCAGTCCATGGCATTCCACTGGATACAATCTATATTTCTATGGCTAGGAATAAGTTGTATTACTCCCAGTTTTCTACAAGCTAACCTTTATCTCTACAGAGTTGCAAAACAGTCTAGTCAAAGGAGAACATCCGCAGAGGAGTGTCTGGCATTCCAATGAAAAGATGTCCAGTAATCTCTTCTGCCCATTGCAAAATCTTTCACAGTTTTTTCCTACGTGAGTTAACACAGAGAAAGTTCTCCCTAGAGTGCCTGGCAAACGGTAAGTGCTCAATCAACGTTATGTACCATTATCATTGCTGTTATTTTTACCCAAGTCCTGGGTAGATGAATCACCTGGTGGTTGATGTGAGAGACTCTTTGACCAAGGTCTTGACCACCATTTTTTTCCCCTTCCCTTTGGAAATATTCACACATCAGGCTATCATGTTTCATCTCTCATAGATCAATGCCTTCTCTGCTAGGAAATCTTTTTTCCAATGTGCACACAAAAAGCATCCTTATCTTTGATTTCTTCCAATTCCTCGTTACCTAGCATTGGAAAATTTCTCTCTGACTCAAATTTGTTAGAAAAATTCCAACGATGTTCCTCAGTTAGGGAAAGAACAGACTGTAAGTTTTTACTAAAATTACAAATAACAAATGTTAGATTCAGTTATCTCTGCAAACAGAAGCCAAATATCCATTGCTTAGAGTTGTTGAGTATTCAAACATTGACACAGGAGTAATGTAAGTTAGACAATTTATACATGCAGTTGACCCATGAACAATGTGAGGGTTAGGGGTGCTGAGCACCCACACAGTCAAAAATCTTCGTGTAACTTTTGACTCCTCCAAAACTTAACTACTAATAGCCCACTGTTACCAGAGAAGACTTTTGCTGATAACAGAAACCGTCGATTAACACATATTTTGTATGTTATATGTATTATATTCTTACAATAGAATAAAGTATTCTTACAACAAAGTAAGTTAGAGAAAAGAAAATGTTAAGAAATCAAAGGAAGAGAAAATACATTTACAGTACTGTAGTATATTTATTGAAAAAAACCTGTTTAAGTGGACCTGTGTAGTTCAAACCCATGTTGTTTAAGGGTCAATCTCATATATGTATGTATTTTTCTTGCCTTATATCTATCTATGTATCTATGTATCTATCTACCTATCATCTCTCATCATACGTACCCACTCGAGTACTGAACTCATCTAGAGGGGAGTATATGGTATGACTTGCCCCCTCCACCTGAGGCCGGTCGTCCGTGTTTCTGAACCATTCTTGTGTTTGGAGACACTGTTGTTTCTCGTAACCGTGGTTCACAGGTGACCTGTGTCCAGCCTTTGTCAGAAATCCAGACCCAGGTCAGAGGAGGCAACAGTGGGGAGCACAGAGGGAGCTAGAGCCAGAGGAGAGCTACAGCATGAGAGAGTGGGTGCCACGCAGAAACCATGGCTCCAGAAAGATTGGAAAGATCGCTACCAAGAAATTTGAACATGTTTCTTATAATGTTGGTTTACCCAGAAAGAAACGACTGCTGACCATGGAATTTTCCCACTACTAAGAGAAATAAAATGCTTGTCTATGGAGTGAAATAAAGTTGTGCTAGCATCGACCTGTGTGTGTGTGTCTGGGTGGCGAACAGACCAGCCGGGTGGCCTGAGGCAGTCTTGCTTGTAGCTTCTGTTTGCCATACTGATGAAAGACTCAGCTTTTCCTTGTTGCAAAACAATAGAATGGAAACCTACATTTTCTGATATTTGTAACTATTTGATGTGCCTTTGATAGTTTTTTGCCATTCCTGACAATTATGCATGCTTTTCCCCTGACAGGTTGGAGGTACAGCCCTGCTCCCTTCAGGCCCCATCTGTCATAGGTTTGTGGCCGGTCTCATTGTTTACAAAGGCAGAGACCGAGCCCCTTCCTTGGCAGCCCCAGTGATACATTGGGAAGATCCTAGAAATATCTGTAGGATCTATAGGAACAGTATATAATTACGTCTTATAATGTTTAAAATGCAAGGTGATGAAACTCTTAATCACCAACTTTCGATTTAGGACTTATCTATCATTTGAGAGTATTTTAATAATGTTGAAAATTTTTACTAAACATTTTCAGTCAAAAACTTGCACATAAAATTTCCTGGGTCCACGTCTAAATATAAACACTATTGCTACTCATGTGTGGAATAAAGCCCTGTTCATGGAGGAGCCTATGTTCGTGTGCTTTCAGTGAGGGTAGGATGTGTGTTTGGCTTGGGGTTTGTTTTATATCACCCCCCACTCCACTCAATTGCGTATGAAAAATCGCAGGATTAACTTCTGGGTGTGGATGAGGGCCAACTCAAAGGCCTCTCCACCTATAAATCAGGGAACTGGAGGACTTTATTAGATTTACCCAAACCTCTCCCAGAGAGCTGATGTTTTCTTGCACATGGGGCAGACACTGAAGGCCAACAATCCTTCCTGGAGTGTTTTGGGGCTTTGCCATCTCCTGAAGAATTCTAGACATCTATGTATCCTTTCTTGAGCTGTGTTTATTTACTTTCCCATGGCAGTGAAATCTCATTCAATACCTTTAATGGCCTCAGCACCCTCTGTCCAGTGAGCGTTACGTGTCATCCCGGCTGGGATCTGCTGAGCCCATAGGACTCGGGTCACAGAGCTGTTTCTAGTGCCAACACACGATTTCTTTCACGTTGCTATTAACTCGGCCGTAAAGAAGGGAGATTGGCTGGTGAAAGCGTCCTGGGTCCTTCAAGTTGTACTCAGGTTTCACAGTCCCTGTAATGTGAGCTCCCTGTGCTGAGTGGGTTAGTGATTATGGTCAGATGACCGCTTTATTCTGACCTGTCAGCTGTACAGTCATGTTTGGGGGGTGTGTGTGTGTTTGCACAGTGCGACTGTTGGTCTGGGGGAGCTCAGAAAGGTTTTGGAGGAGGCCTCTACGGGGATAGGCACATGCAGCCGGATCTCTGCCTGCCAAACTGCCCTTCCACCTGCTGCCCAGGCCTGCTGGTCACCCAACCCCCAGCCCAAGACTGACCGTTCAATGTGGCCATGGCAGAAGCTACGCTTACATGAGCCACGGCCTCTACGTGGTCTGAAACAGCCATTGCTATCGTAGGGAAGCTGAAGGGTGTCTAAGACAAATAGGAGAGTTAGGGACCTCCCCTCTCAAGGCCTGGTGGCTGTGGAAGACGCAGAGTCCTTCTGAAGTTTATGGCGGCTGCTCTTGTCCCCCCTGCGGCCCATGAGCGGAGGAAGAGTCAGAGTACGCAGAGGGCCTCACATTCCTTCTAAGTAGTGTGCATATGCACATTTTTGGTGGAGCTATTTATAAGTACACTTATGTCTCAGTCACTGTGCTTATTAAAGACATAAATATTTTACCTCTTAGCAAAGAAGAAAATAGTTTTCACAGATTTCCTGGCAGGCAACAGTGCAACCTAGCCAACTCTTTTCATCTGCAGATTTCAACCTAATAAAGTATTGATCTAGGGAACAGGACTTGTTTCAATGTCACACTCCCGAAAAGTATAAAACCAGGTTGAACAGGGGGCAGGGAGGTTTGCCTCCACCTTAGGATATTTTAAAAGTTCCTGGGGCTTCGTTGAGTGATGTCGAAATGGAAAGCAGAGATAGAATGAAACAGATTAAATTCCCCAAGGTGTGAGAACGCTTGACTGACAGGAAAACACCTTTCTTGAGGGGCGTCTGATTACTCGTCTTCATTAGGTATCACGCTAGGTGACAAAAGCCTTCTGGCTCTGACGCCCGTGATGATTTAGTGCCACACCAAACCCTCGGAGTGAAAACTCTCCTGGTAGTGTAGACACGGAGGCCAATGGTGGGAAGTGGGTGAGTCTGAGGGTGGAATATTGTGTTTAAAACAGGATTCTCCTGGGAGAGCAAGGAGGGGACTGGGATGAGATGAGGAAAGCCTGGGGGTGGATGCGTTGAGGAAGAGGATTTTTTTTTTAAATTATTATGTCACGTTAGTCACCATACAGTACATCCTTCGTTTTTGATGTAAAGTTCCATGATTCATTGTTTGCGTATAACACCCAGTGCTCCATGCAATATGTGCCTTCCTTACTACCCATCACCGGCCTATCCCATTTCCCCACCCCCCTCCCCTCTGAAACTCTCAATCTGTTTCCCGGAGTCCTAGTCTCTTATGGTTCGACTCCCCCTCTGTTCCCCCCTCCCCCACTTAATTTTTCCCTTCCTTCTCCTAATGTCCTCCCTGCTGTTCCTCGAGGAAGATTCTTTAGCCAGCCGGGACTTAGTAAAAAGGGAGAAACAAGAGGAGGCTACTTCAAGAGCAAGTAAGATAACGATCACTCCCTTTTCTTGACTTGGTCTCAGCCACTGTGCTGGCACGTGTCCTGCGTCTTTTCACCCCGTCCCCTCCACGATCCAGGAGTGAGGCCTGGCAGGCTTAGAGTGCCTTAGGGACCTGCTTCCCCAGTGCAGGCACACAGCCACCCTCCCCGCCCACCCTTGCTCCACTGTCCTGTGGTGACATGGTTCTCCTTCTCTCCCCTCCACTGTCCCCCTGCTTCTTTATCTTCTCCGGGCTCCCCCAAACTGGAACTGGAATGCCCTCTTCCAAGCACTGCTGCAGCACAGGGCACTGTGTGTCATGGGCTTTTATCGCCGATCGGCAGATAATGCAGCAGGCAGAGATGTCGCACTCTCGCACAGCACGGAGCCTACCTAGACAGCAGACCCTCCAGCTCTTAAAACCTCTGCTGCTTCTGCTTTTGCAGACAGGGCTGTAGAGTCTCTTGCTTGGCTCAGCTCGCTCTCATTTTCCCTTTTGCCGCCTCCTCGTCAACTCTCCCACCCCAACTTCCCTCCCTGGTTATAGAGAGTCATCCAGCTCTGCTAGCCCCTATCCCTAAAAGCCTGGATCCACATAACTGAAAACCCCAAATTCCCTCTGCTCCTCCATGGGATCTGGGGGCTCCACTTTCCTATCCACTTGGCTTCCTGGAGCAACACTTTTCATTGTGTGTCAAGGACAGTTTCCACACCAAGTCCTGGAGGCAGGGTCAGCAGGCTGCTAAAGAGGAACACTGGACACATAGGGCCTTGGACCCTAAATCTCTACCTTGGATAACAGCCAGTTCGGTTTCAGGGAACTAGGTTCCCTTCCCACTGTCTGTTCCTCACCAGGTCCGGCCATCTGAAGATCTAAACAAATTCCCAGCGAAGTTCACACCTCAGTAATTTGTGGTCATTGGCTGTTCATTTAGAAAACAAATTCCAGAAAGTGGTGTAAGGGGACCAATGCCATCCTTTGCCATGCCAGCAAGTACAATTATTATTGTTTTTTCTCTTTTTTTTCTCTAACCTGCTGCAGGTTGCAATTCAATCAAATTAATGCATCATTTATTAGAGAACGTGAATTTGCAACACACACAGGGTAGGGCTACCTCCAAAAGTCTCCGGCTTTTTGCCACCACCTCTTGGTTACCCCACTTTCCTTAGCCTTGATCTGATCTGCTGCCCCAGGACCTTGTGTTGGCCTGGGTGTTAGTGACAGAGAAACTGGCTCGTCATGTTCCCAAACTGAGAAGTTTGGTCTGGGAAGTGCCCGAGAGTGTGGAATTCCTGAATGTCCATTGCCTTGGGATGAGGGGCCCATCCCAGCTATCCCATTGATCACGAATTTTGAGAGAGACACAAACTTTCAGAGAAGCTTCCTCTTACAGGATATGTTAGACTTACTGAGAATAAACTTTTTGTCTAGGTTGAAGAATGACTTCCACATGGGAAAGTGCATGGCTGTTAGGTGTATAGCCCAGGACTTTTTACAACTAGACTTACCATGAGTTCCCAGATCGAGGAACAGAACCCCCCAGAAACCCTTTTTTAGTCACTACTGCCTTCCTCCGAGGTGACCACTGTCCTCTTTCTCTCACATCACGCTTTTGTGATTCATCCATGCTGCTGAGTGCATTGAGTTTGCTCTGTGGTATAGAAGTTCACCCTCTTTCATTTCATTTATGAGCAGAATTTCATTGTATGGTTATACCATAGACAGCACATTAATCCATTCTATAATTAATGGGCATTTTGGAGTGTTATGAATCAAGTTGTCTTGGACATGTCTGTGGTTGACATGTATACCTATTTCTGTCACCTATATACCTACGAGGGCAATTGCTTGGTCATAAAGTACATGTAGGTTCAACTTTGGTGCATACTATCACACAGGTTTAAGGGTTTGTGCCAATACATATGCTCACTCAGCAGGCTTTGAGAGTTCTGTTTGCTCCCATCCTTGCCAACACTTGGCATTATCTGTCTTTTTAATTTTAGCCATTAACTGGGTTATGTACTTAGCATCCCTGATAACTAGTAAAATTCAGTACCTTTTATAAGTCTATTGACCATTTGGATATCTTTTTTTTCTGGTGGAGTGTCTGCTTAAGAGATTGCCTATTAAAAAAATTGTACTGTCTCCTTTTTTCTATTTACTTGTAGAAGTTCTTTCTGTATTCCAAACTTGAGAGTCCTTTGTCATATAGACATATGAAAAATAGCTTCTCCCACTCTATGCTTTTACTGCTTCCTTACTGAAACATGAGCAAAATGATTATTTTCTATTAGGCAAATTATTATGAAATTATTCTTTATCTCCTTGAATGTTTCTTGCCTTAACATGAGTAATATTAGGAAAGATACACCAGCTTTCCTTTAGTTTTTGTTTGCATGCTGTATCTTTCCCATCCTTTTGATCTTTCTTTACTCTTATATTTAAGTCATGGCTTTTGTAAGCATCAGTTTATTTCCCCAATTCCAGCCTGATAATCTTTGTCTTTTTTTTCTATCTAAGATTTTTATTTATTTGACAGAGAGAGAGGGCAAGAGAGAGAGCACAAGCAGGGGGAGCAGCAGGCAGAGGAAGAGGGAGAAGCAGGTACCCTGCTGAGCAGAGATTCCCACATGAGGCTCAATCCCAGGACCCTGGGATCATGACCTGAGCTGAAGGCAGATGCCTAACTGACTCAGCCACCCAGGCACCCCAATCTTTGTCTTTTAATTGAAATGTACATTTATATTTAGTGTAATTACTGATAGAATTGGATTGAAATCTACCCTTTTACTCTTTGTTTTCTAATTGTCTTCTTGTTTATGTTCCTTTTTCTTTCTTTTATTGCTTTTCTTTAGGTTCATATTTTTTTATTTTTAAAATTTATTTATTTTTTTAAAGTTCCATGATTTATTACTTGCATATAACACCCAGTGCACCATGCAATACGTGCCCTCCTATTTTTTTTAAATTCATCCCTCTCTCCTATTAGTTTGTTAGTTACATATTGTTTTAGTGTTCTTTTAGTGGTTGTCATATAAATGATAATATCCTTCCTTGACTCACTAAAGTCTAATATAAATGCTTTACCACTTTCCAAAGGAAGGGAACTTAGGACACTTTAACTCCATTGTCACATGGGTCTCAGTCTGTTGATAGTGATGCTCTTGGTTAGGAATGCCTGAGGCGCTCATCTGGGCCCGAAGGTCTTATGGCGAGCCCTCCCAGAGATTTTCCCAGCAGGAGCCAATGTTGTGGCTGGACTGGCCCTGAGGTTCTTATTATGATTCCAAGATGCACCCCAACAACGGCCATCAGGAAACTTTGAAACATCAAGGTTTACTACTCACAAATCCTGGAGGATGCATGACATACACTGGGTCACAGCAAAGTCACAGGAGAGGAGAGAGAAGTAGAGAGAGAGAGAAAGCGAGAGAGAGCATGCACAGACCCGGGACTCTGCCTTTATTGGAATCAAGATTGGGGTGCTCAGGGTTTTGCACGTTCAGTCTTGATCAGCAAATGTAAAAAATAAAAGTGGGAGTTAGGCTCTGGAAAAGGAAACCAGGGTCACTCAAGTGGCTGGTTATCTAGGTTACCCAGAGCTTTCCAAAAGAACTTCATGGGTGGCAGTATCCTGGTTCCATACCTAGCTGGCTTGCTAGCAGCTGGCAGTATGTTTACTCCACACGGATGGTTTTGCAATGGATATGGAGGCAGTCAAAAGCCTAATGCCAGGTACTTACATCACAATTAACAGGCTTAGTATCAGACACTTGCGCCACATCTATTTACCCATCTCTCTCCTCTTATGCTATTGCTGTGTGTGCTCTAATTTTACATATATTTAAACCCTTCAGGTATTTTTGTATTATATAGTTTATTATTGTATTATATAGTTAGAATTCATTTCTGGTGGCCCCCATGCCCATTGCTCGTTGTGTCTTCCTGCATCTCTGGTTTCGTACCTGGAACTCTTTCTTTCTGCCTGAAGGATTTACTTTTGCTTTGGGAGAGGCTGCTGAGCACCTTGATCCATTCAAGGACTGAGGTGATTCAGGGGCCCAGCAGGGCGGCAGTTCTTGTGAGGCTGGTCCATTTCTGGTTCCTTCTTGTTCCTGGGGTGTTGCCTTGTAGGATTCAAATGGAGAACCAGAGTTGCTTCCTAGGGTCTGCTCTCTTTGCAGAACGTAAGCTCTAGGTTTTGCATAGTGAGTTTGCAAAAAGCTCTGTTCATCTTCTCAGCCACTGCCTTTGTTTTTGGAATTGGCATCTTTACCATGAGAAAAAGGGCCCGCAAATCTCCTTTCTGGTGGCTTCCCTCTTCTCTGGATGTGCAAATTCTCATTACTCTGGTAGCTTGCAGTATCCTTCAAGCAAGTTTTTTATATGCGATATGCCCAAGATCACCTTGCTGGGCTAGGCTGAGCCCAGGCTGGAGTCTCCATTGTAAACTCCTCCTCTAGGCCATGATATTTGCACTGTTTCTGATGCTGTGTCTGTAGGGTTGGAGGTAGAAGGGTCAGACTCTCAAGGAGGGAAGTGGGCCTAGACCTGGAGGAAGCAGGAGAAGGAACTGGAGGGGAAGAGACCTCTAGGTAGCTCTGTGCTATGTGGCCTGACCCCTTCCTGAAGTCACAGCCCAGGATGAGAGATGCTGCTGTGTGGGGTGGCTGTCTGGCCAGCAGGTGCTGGAGCCTCTGCAGCTGGCATGGCCTATCAGTGTTGATCAAACTCAAAGGCACAGGTAGACTGATGTGACATCCTCCCATCAGCTTTCTACTACTGAGTGTGTTGACCTTGGGAACATCTAACTCCCGGCCAGGCCCCCGTAGTATATATACACCTCTCAAAGAGCAAATGACAGCTAACAAACATCAAATCCGTATTTTCACTTGGAACTCCAAACTCCCCAGGCCACCAGATCCCATTCTGTGGGTGCTCATGTCTCCCGGGTTGAGGGTCTGGGCCTCCTTGGAGGACAAATATTCAAATTCCTGCTGTGTGCATCACCTGTGACCATCCGGGCCACACACATGTACTGTTAGCCGTGTCCTCTGACTTGCATTGTTTGTCAGATCGACTTCTCTTGGAGGAAAAAAAGGGAAATGATGACTCTTGACCTCTCAGCAACATCCTGTTTCATTTCATTTTCTCTCCAATGCTCTGAGAGTCACCTCTGATCCCCAGTGCAAGCTTCTCTGCTCCCACAGTGCATCTCCCAAGAATCTCCTTCCAGAGTCCATTTGAATCCTGACCCATGTCCTCCATCTGTTATTGCGCCAGGGAGGCAGGACGGCCAGGTACTGAAGTGCATATTCTGACATCAGAGAGACCCAGTTCTACTCCAGTTCTGCCATGTAGTGGCTGTATGAACACGAACAACTTGCCTACCTCCATAGGTCTCTGTTTCCTCATCTGTGAAATGAGGATACGATAGGAATTTAGCATTCCTGGAAGGTCTAATGAGATAACAGTTGCAAAAGACTTCCAACAGTATCTGGCACAGAGTAAATGCTCAATAAATGGGAGCCGCTGGCATTGGTGTGGTGCTGTGAGCTTCACGATAGGCTCATTGCCACAGACCTAAACTCAGATACTATTGCCACCATGCGGATGACTCTTTCACTCTTAAGTTTTGCCAAGAACATGTAAAGGTGTTTTAAGACTGGTTTCTCTCACCTTCTAACCTACTCAGAACTTGTGGAAACATTAGCCTGGGCTGCCTTCAAGTCTTCTCTCTTGATATCATCACTGGAAGGCCAATTCAAGCGCTCTCTTTGGAAACTCTTTTGGTAATTCAAGCAGAAAGGCTCACACCCCCTCTTGAGTGCTGCAGTGCTCATTTTCCATCCCATCGCAGGGAGCTGACAGTTTATATGTAGAGCTTATTGCACAAACAGATTATAAGCTCATTGCTGGCAAGAGATTTCCCTGTAAGATGGTAGCGGGGGGTGGGGGCGATTCCAAACTTTTCCTCTGGCAGCCTTGGGCATGGTGGTCTCAGTCTAGTCAGGCACTTCCCTTCAAGTGACAAGCTGCTCAACATGGCTCGGCAGCGCCGACATGTTCCCAGACTTGGAATACAGTGCTGAGGAGATCTGTCTGCTTCCCTACAATAATAAAGGTCACTAAGTTATGCTGCTTCTGAATTGGCCATTTTAACTTTGACTTATCCCACTCCTTCCCCCTCTCTTCACAATCTATGTATCCCCACTGCCCATACCCAGATATATTAGTGCCACATAACGGACCAAACCAATCCCAGTTTTAGCCTCATTTAGACATAGCCAGTGAAGTACACTTGGTATCAAATCAGATGAGTAGATTTGCTCTGCTCCCATGCTTCAGGTCTCAGGGGCCTTCTCCTCTCTCCCTCTTCACGCTTCCTTATCACTTTCACTCTTCTCCAAATCACTGGGCCAACAGATGATGGACTAGAGGAGAACTGGAGAATACAGTTGACCTTGAACAACACGGGTGTGGATTGCACAGGTCCACTTATACATTGATTTTTTTTCAGTAAATATATATTTCAATAAATAGTGCTATAAATGTATTTCTCTTTCTTTTTTTCTTTTTTTTTAAAGATTTTATTTATTTATTCATTCGATAGAGATAGAGACAGCCAGCAAGAGAGGGAACACAAGCAGGGGGAGTGGGAGAGGAAGAAGCAGGCTCATAGCAGAGGAGCCTGATGTGGGGCTCAATCCCACAACGCCGGGATCACACCCTGAGCCGAAGGCAGACGCTTAACCACTGTGCCACCCAGGCGCCCCTGTATTTCTCTTTCTTATAACATTTTCTTTTCTCTAGCTTATTACTCTACTGTAAGAATACAGTCTATAATACATAAGACATAAGATATCCGTTAATCAGTGGTTTATGTTGTTAGTAAGGCTTCTGGTCAACAGTAGGTTATTAGTGGTTTAGCTTTTGGGGAGTCAAAAGTTACATGCAGATTTTTGACTGTGAGGGGGTTTGTGCCCCCTAACTCCTGCATGTTTCAAGGGTTAAGTGTACTTAGAATCCTCCAAGTTATCTTCATTCCCTGGATACTGGAAAAGGGAGTGATACGAGGGGGAACTTCCTAAATTTCCTCTGGTTAAGTCTGGTTTCATTTTTGTGTCTTTATTGCTGTTTCCTAGAGGTAAGTCCCTGCTTCTCCTCTGTAGTACTCTCTTAGACCCACTTCATAACCTATGGGTGTCATCTTGAGTGAACTCTCCTCCTTCTCCATTCTATCCAGTTCAATCCTGTCTAGTTCAGTTAATCCAAAACCACATGCTCTCAGCACTGGGAGCCAGCCACTGTGGCCATTTGGTCTCTGCATTCAAGAGCTCAATTAACTGTTGTAGTAATTTGTTATTATAAATTTAACCCATGTTAATTTAGAAAACCTGAAAGCTAGAGCAAAGCTACAAAAAACGGAAATAAAAATCACCTTTAATCATATTCAGAGATTACACCTTGATAATTTTACTTTATACAGATAGGTATGTATATAGTACATATACCCAAATTTGCATTCTGATGTTTTAATTGCATGTTAATTACACATTGCCTTACATCGTTTACTCTTGCTTTGAGTTCTGCCTGGACTAGGAGGCAGAACACATTCTTCACTTCTCTGAGCCTCAGTTTCTTCATCTGCAGCTGCAGTGGATGCCCAGGTTGGCTGTCCGCTTGTGAATTTGTTGCAAGGCTGATGTGAAAGTAAATTGTTGTCTGTAAGTAATTAATATTACTTTACCTCTGCTTCTGAGATTGAGTCCACGATAGGCTCCTAATAAGAAGGTCTGGGTTGATTATATTTTTAGGTCCCGGGCATGTTGCCTGCTCACATAACCGCACACGGGAGGCTCACCACCTCTCACAGCCTGGCTTCCTGGGAGAATCATCCTGGGTTCTGAAGATAAAGGGTTAACCAGAGCAAGGTGTCAAAGGGCTCTCAAAAATGCAGCCCCTTTGCGGGAGGGCCTCAAAGGGCAGGCAGTTAAGAGGAGCCTTATCTGTGAGGGCAATCACCAGGAAAAGTTGTACGTTTTCTGCACTACAAAGGCGCTGCTTTCTTCTCTGGCTTTGACTGGAGCTCTTGAGATCGAAGAAAACTGTTGGCCACAGTTCTAAAAACTCCAGATAAAGGCTTTGATTTGTTAATTAAATTTTTACTATCTGCATTTGATATCTCAGCCAAATTGTATCCGCTGCAGGAACAAGAAAGTCCCTCACTTCAAAGGGGCGCCCACTCGGTGACCTGTAATTATGGAATTTACTGCGGGGTGAAGCGCTGTCTGGGGTGCACCTGCCATCCTAGCGCCCCCCACACTGCCCCCCAGCGACAGCCGCTCCTCCTGGCCAATGCCAAAGGGCCCCGGCTCCGCGCAAGCGCACAGGGGCGGAGCCAGCACACCTACCCCGCGGGCAGCACGGGACCAGAGTGCAGGCCCGGCGTGAGCGTCGGCCCCGCCCACCCGCCTCGGCCCCGCCTACAGATCCCGCCCACCCTGAAAGAAGGCCTCCTGGATGTCAAGGTGAAAAATGGTTTCTTTAATGAAAAAGTTGAAAGGCTGGAGCCACGCTGGGTGAGGTCACCTGCTGACTGCCGGTTCCAGGCAGGGTCTTACCCTTTCCTGTAAGCTTGACCAGATTCTCCTGCTGCTTGGCAGGGGCCACGCCGACCTCTGGCCCTTTCATTCCCTCTGGGGCGTGGATATTATTAAAGGATATTTAAAGGTCCCTAGACTGGGCTGCTTCCCCAGAATAACACATTCACCAATCAACACTGGTCGTTTTTTACATGAATATAATCGAAATCTGCAGACTGTCTGTAATAGGAGTCCATCTCTGCTGTTTGGCATAAGCTTTGCCTTGGCCATAAGCAGAACAGAGCCAAGTTTTGAGATACGTTAGGCAATTCTGTAGGACTTTCTAGTGGGCCAATTCCAATGCATGCTTTGGTTTTACTAGTATTTCTTATTTCCTTCATTTTTTATTTTTAAAATTCAGTGTTGGTACTATTGTTTTAAATACTAACAAATGGTCCTCCAAACCATTTAGGAAAGATGCAGAGGTATAAACAAACTGATCAAAACGTACAAAGTTCAATCAAAAAAGCAATTTGGGGTCCGTACAATTTTCACACAATAGATTGGGATGGATTTTTTTTTTTTTTCAGACGAAAGGCTAGATTGTTTTGACTCCAGGTGGACTCAATCATGACTCTGGAGCTGGTCTGCATAAAAGGGAGAATTTATGTCTACAAGAGGAAGTCAGGGAGAGAAAAGAACACTTTCTAGTGACCATATGCTGGATTAAAGGGTGCAGTCTAACATGACATAGATATTGAGCTGTTGACCTGAGTTTGAAAATACAGGCTTGCGGCTCATCAGACTATCTCTCTATTACCAGAGGGTGCTACTCACCCCCCCCCCGCCATCTGTTGCCTGGACTCTCTTTGGAGGAGGAATCTGCTTTCATTTGCTCTTGCTGGGCTCTTTCTGAACAGTGGCATCCGAATATCACTGGAGACATTTCACCAAAAGGGATCTCAGTGCGGTGTCAGCGTGTTCTGACACAGACTTTGTCACTCAAAGTAAGAACCCTTTTAGAAACCACAAACTATTATATCCTTGCCTGGAAGCTTAAAAGAGAGCACACGGCACCAGGTCAGGGGACCATAGAATTTAAATATTTACCATGAAGAAGAGAAACCGATTGCAAGATGGCAGCAGTACCATTGGGAAGGGTGTGTGTGTGTATGTGTGTGTGTGTGTGTGTGACTGTGACATCATGACACTCAATGTCTTATAGACCAAAGCTAAATAATCTATTTTAGAACATTAAAATGGATACTACTACTCTAGTGTTCAATAACACCTACACATTCAGGCTCCCTACTGAGTAAGCTCTTCCCGTCTATTATGCCATTTAATCCTTACAATAACTTTTCAGTCAGGTGATATTATTGCCAATGAACAAACTAAGACTTAGGAAGGCCAACTTCTTTTTTTTTTTTTAAGATTTTATTTGTTTATTAGACAGAGAGAGAGCACAAGCAGGGGGAGTGGCAGAGGGAAAGGGAGAAGCAGGCTCTCCGCTGAGCAGGGAGCCTGATGCTGCACTCTATCCCAGGACCATAGGATTATGACCTGAGCTGAAGGCAGACACTTAACCGACCGAGTCACTCAGGTGCCCAGAAAAACCAACTTCTGACAAGGTCACATGATGCCAGGATTTATTCTAGGTGTCTTCTGTACCTTTCTCTTCCATATTACACTATTCCCTAAAATGGAGGGAATAGCCTTCATAGGAAATGAGAGTATCTTTTGGATGCAATAAAATGTCAGAGGGTTGAGTTTGTCTTTGCTGAATGCTTTCTGAATTGGTATAGAATAGAGGAGTAGCCAAGGTCACATATGGCCAAATATTGGAAGACACATACTGTCATTTTCCAACAAATAAACTTCATAATCCCAGAAATTTCAGCTCCTCTCCCTCAGATAATTATAATACTGTTTATAATTTGGCTGTAACCTATGAAAGATTTCTTTTGCCAAGTTCAAGAAATAATAGGTAACTTCAGAGTTTGAACAACAAAAATCAGAGGACTACTTATAGGAATGAAGAGAGGAGTACAACAACCCCAAATTCAAAGTTCAAGAGAGAGAGATAAACATGCCTTTTTAAAAACGTGCATAAAATTGAGATACCCTAATGTAGAGAAATAAATATTATACTATAACATTTAGTCTATTGGTGGTCCCCAAACATCTTCCTATAATTTTTGAAATGAAATGAAGAGTAGCTTCAAAACCACATACGGTAAAAAGATGCATCTGGTGTGCTTTACATGAGAACTTTCTGAGTGGCTCTGAATCCAGAGGTGGGTTAACTAACCATGCCTGTTGTGAGCTAAATGTAAATATTACAAATGTGTTCACCCAAAGCCTGCCGATGTGCTCTTAAACACCACCACGCATGATTCAACAAGGATGAATGACACACAGGCAAGGTCAAGGATGCAGGGACTCCTGAGGTGAGGCTCTGTTTCCAAACACCTGAGAAGAGGCACTTCTCCAGAGTGCAGGGGACAGCTCACTTTCCCTGGGCCCCTTTCCCTTCCATTTGTCCCTGAAACAATTGTGAATAAAACAACTCATAAAATGAAAATTGTCACATCTTTGGACGGGGGAGGTACTTTATGGAAATCGACACCATCTCCTATATTCTTTGTGGCCACCATGAGGGGAATTAGTCACACATTCATATTAATTTCTAATTTATGACCTGATGTGACATTGTCATTTAAAAGGAGTAAAAAATTAGAGCTGCTGCTGAGTTTAAGTATAATCACAGTGATTATTCCCGTAGTCTACCTGTGATTTCCATATTCTATTTCCCACTTAGCCTAGGGGGATTGAGGAGGTCACATGATCATCTCCTGCTCCATCAGAGAAAAATTTGTCTTAACTGCTGTCCTTCACGTTTCACAAAACATCATGAAAACTTCAGGGTTATTTGACATGAGTTTGGTTTCGTATCTCTCTGGGGCTCAGAGTTAACAACAGGTGAATATGATTTAAGATTTGTATCCTCCGTAAGTCCTAGGAAACAAAGGTAAAACTCATTTGAAGTCTGTCTAGTCATCAGCTATTGAAGGGCCAGGATGACAAATTAAGATGGATACAAATGGCCAAGGATCAATGTCAATGGCACTGATAACTTTCGTCTGCTCTCTGTGTCTCCAGGGTCTTTCACGAGGTGATCTGAATGTTCTAATAAAATGTGGCAGTGGACTGCTTCCAGATGCTTCTCTTCCCCAGTTAAAGAGAAGTTGGAGGTTCTATCCTGCAGAGGACATACCCAGCAAAGGACTTCTCGACTCTTTTTCCTTCTAGGGAACAAGTTAATGAAAACTGCACATATGCGTTTTGACAGATCCGTGCAAATCACATCAGTTTGGCATATATGGACTAGAGTTGACTCAAAGCTCCTTGGACGTGAGGCTGGGGCAACTCCACATCTTCAGCCTTCATTCCTGATGACTTTAGGAAGACAATTAGCCAGTTGGACAGGAAATTCCTGGAAAGACCATCTTAATGAGTCAGTGCAAATGGAAGGAAAATGAAAACTTGGTTTCCTCATAAAAAAGAAAACAGAGCACAGCAGAGGCATACATGTAGAGAAGCCAGAGCAGTGCTGACGGGAAAAGGCAGGAGGCAGCACAGCTCTGAGCATCCGGGGGAAAGAGGATGAAGACATGAAGGCACAGAAGCTGAGCAAGCAAGTTCTGCCTTCCTGGATCAGCACTGATGCAGGCCCGTGTCCTGGAGAGACCAAATGCTGCTGACACCCTCTGCCACCAGATGTCTGGGTAGGAATCCCTGCCCTGCCATTTAGGTGTCGGATGACCTTGGGTAAGGTCATCAATGGTCAGATTGAGTTATTTTCCTTTCTGGTAAAAAGGAGCTGGTGATGGTATCCACTCAATAGTGGTTATTAAGAGGATTAAATGAATTAATACATATGTGTCCTTAGAAGAACTTTCTGCTTCATACTTGTCACTTATGTGTTCATTATTATTACTAGATGGAGATTGAATTTTTTTCTCATGAACTTTTAATAGCATGTCCTTAGCATGTCCTTTGTCGATCTGAGAATTGGTAGTGTAACAGCAGACCTCTGTGGCAATCAGCCAAACACACCATGGATGTCCCTTTTGGATTTGGAGGGAACAATGCATGAACTGGGGAGGGGATCACTCTTCCTTGCTTCCAGGACACAGATGCACTGCATGTTGGACAAATATGAGGTATAGAGTGTCTTCACCAGAGGGTCTATGTGTGGACCCTGAGGGGCCATTAGGATGCAGCCTTTGGCTCTCCCTAAAGAGAGTTCATGTCTCAGCTCTGCCACTTACTAGCTGTGTAACCTGGCACTTTACCAATCAGTGCTCTAGGTTCCTCATTAGGAAAATAAGAATAATAAATAGTGCTTTCCTCCTGGGGCTGTTAGGAGGATCATGAGAATTCATACATGTAAAACACCTAGAATAGTACTTAACAACACTGTAAGCACCATATAAATGTGAAGTATCTCTATTATTATTTTTATTAACAGCAGATAGGGACCCAGGTTCTTGGGGACATAGCCTCTGAATGCCAAGTAGAAGAGCTAGTATTCACTTATTAATCAGCCAATAAACATTTAAAAATACTTATTCTGTCAGACACTCTGTTAGACTGTGGGGTTTCAGAAGTGAATCGGACTCGGGCATTTGAAACACACAAGACATTGGCAGGGAGAGGGTAGCGCTGGCTTTGCTGAAGGGGTGTTGAGATGGTGCTTACACAGTGAGCAGGCATTGACCAGGCAGGGAGGCTGAGAGACAAGTATTGAAATCCATGGAAGGTGCTTTCCAGTGCATTGGGGTTAGGGGAACAACAATCATTTGTTATGGTCAAAGGTGATGATGAAGTTGAGGAAAGAGAAGAGCCAGCTCGTGGAGAGTCTTAACACCATGTGGAAGCTGACTTTGTATTGAGGCAATGGAAAGTCACTGAGGGCATTAAGAGGAGATGTAACATGCACAAGATTCTGACTTGGAGTTGGTGTTGAAAATGAAAGAGATGAGGCTGGAAGCAGGAGGAGCAACGAGTCTAGGAGAGAAGGCAACTTGACCAAGGCAGTTGCATTAGAGGAAAGGGGCAAATTCAAGAGATATTTATGAGAAAGGGGTGATGTGTTTTTGTGAATAAGATGAATAGGAGGGAGAGAGACAGAGACCAAGAGGGAGGGAAGGAAAAATCAAAAATCAATTTCAGGTTTATAACATTGTTGGGATTAGTGAGTTTTTAAGTTTTTATTTTATTTTAATTTGGGGGGATGGTGGGAATAATTCAGAGGCAGAGAACTTTCAGAATGCTGAGGCTGATTAAAGTAGACATTAACATTGTCTCTTCCTAGACTGGAGAGCTACTTTTTGGCTCTTGAGTTCCCAGTTCTTAGGGGAGCCATTTTCTCCCCCTTGAAGCATGCATGGCCATGTGACTTCTTCAGGTTAGCAAAAGAGCATTTCATTGCTGGTGCTCATGTGTGCCCCTTCCTCTTCCCCTGCCATGGGAATGGTGGGACCCAAGAAGATACGGAATGCTCTAAGATTGGATCATTGAGCCAACATAGGGGGACAGCTGTCATGGAAATCACCTGGACCTGCAGAGGACTTTGCATCAGGGAGAAATAAGCTTTTGTTGTGTTGAGCCATTGAATGGGAAGCCGGGAGAAGATTCCACTGTGACTCAGAACTGGCCCTGAGTCGTTTGGTTGTTTTTCTCTCTCCGCAGAATCAGTGAGTTTAAGAATCAGTGGAGTTTTATAAGTTTGTCTTGTAAAGTTACAGTATATTAAAGATCCTCAGAAACTGAAGCCCCTATCTTTAGGAATAGCAACCAGATGGTAGAAAAATCTGGAAAACAGCAGATCTTCAATAAAAGTATTTTTACTTTTTCCTTCTTTTTCCAAATTCTAACTAATACTTCTCTGTTCCAACCAGAGAGAAGTACCTCTCTTCCCTCTGCCCAGACATAACAAGTGCTGGTTTACATAATCAGTCTTCATTTGTGTGTATCCATATATTTTACTGTTTACTATCTCTGGCCTTCTATCTGGGAATATTTCCTTCTGCCAGAAGGAAGCCTCTCAGCCCCTCAGCCTCTCAGCCTTTCATTTAGTGTGATCTACTTGCCACTTGCACACTTTGGCTTTTGTTGGTGTAAAAGTGTCTAACTTTCACTCTTGAACAATTTCACCAGGTACAGTGTGTTACTAGGTTGGCAGCTAATTTCCTTCAGTTTTTTTCTTTTTTTGGTATACATCATTCTCTTGTTCTCTGCCTTCCATTGTTTTTCTGTCAAAAATCAGATGTAAGTCTAGCTACTGCTCATTGAAAATTATTTTGTCTTTTTTCTCTGGCTGCTTATAAGATTTTCTTCTTGTCTTTTTGGTTGTCTGCCATTTTAATGTTAATAAATAATTAATTAAATAATTCATCATTCTTTGACTTGACAAATATTTACTGAGCCCATCCTCCCAGAGCTTGGAGTCTAGTAGTGAGAAAAGACAGGTCAGTTCAGTGTGGAGGATCACTCTGACTCTGGCGGCAAGCCCAGGTGCCTTGGGAACACATGCTGCTGGGGTTGTGTTTTAAGCTAAGCTCTGAAGGACAAGTAGGGGATCAGCAGCTAATAATCAGTAAGTGAGAGAGAGAGAGAGAGAGAGAGAGTGGTTTTGAATGTAGGTTCTGTAAATGCAAGACTCTGAAAGAAGAGGGCACGAAGGGCTTTGTGGAACTGCAGGTAGGTCAGTATGTCTGCAGAGCAAGAGCTTGTGGGCTGAGAAGGAGTGTGGCCAGAGATAAGGCTTGTTTATCAAATGCCTAGCTTCAGCTGCACTGTCTCTTTAGCTTTAGACAGGTATCTACTTTCTACGTGACATCTTGCCTAGCATGATTCAAACCTCCTCGAACTCACCTCGTCCAAGGATCTGGCTTGTATTTTCCCAGTCTCAACCTCATCTAGAGCCCCAGCCACATGGATTCAGTTGCATATACTGAAGAAGAGGGCATTGTTCTCTGCATGGCCTGGTGGCCCTGTGATTTTACCCCTCGTTACCGCTGTGGTCTCATCTCAAATGGAACATGCTTGCCCTCCCCATTCCAGCTATGGGGACCTTGTGTTCAGTTCCTCAAGCATATGCTCCCTCCTATCAGATAGATTTTATAATTAGTGTTCCCTCTTTCTGGAAAGGTACTCCCCTCACCTCATCACTTCCTTGGGGAAGCCTTTCAAACCACCCTCCCCATTACTCATTCTCATTCCATATCGCATTTCCTCCCACAGAGCCAGTCACAGCTTGCGATTAGGCCTTGATTAGTTGGGTTATGTGTGTGGTGCTGGCTCCCCCATGAGCCTAGTTTCATGAGGGCAGAGACCATATGTGCTCTGTTTACATTTATTCTAAAGACCTGGCACAGAGGAACTGCTCAATAAATCCTTGTTGAATGAGTGCCCCATAGCTCTATTAAGGAGTGTGGGTGTTACATTGAGAGCATGGAGAACCACCAATGTTGTAAAAAAGAGGAAGATTTCATAAGACTTTCTGTGCTAGAAACTCACTTTTGACTGCAGTGTGGACAGAGCATGGCAGGGGCCCAACTGGAAAGGGAGGAGCCTTAGGGGGTTGTGATACTGGTGCTGGTGGGCAATCATCCCCCCCCCCCCCCGCCCACCTGAGACAGTAGCAGTGGTGGCAGAGAGGAGGCTGGCAGGTGTGGGAAGCTTTAGCAAGTCAGACTTGATGAGATCTGGGGACTGAATGGAGGAGGCGGGATCTCGGGCTTGAGTCAGTGGGCCAATGATGGTCCCATTTATAAAACAGGGAGCAAAGGGCAGGAGCAAGAGGGGTAGGAAAGGAAGATGATTAATTTGGCTTTCGCCTTTTGAGTTGAAAGGGAGGTGCTTAGGAGGCAGGTGATCTTAGTCTCAGGTGAGAAATTGGCCCTGAAGGTATGCGGTTGGGATTTGTTATAAAATCCATTACAAAATGCTTCATTTACAGCATGCCTTAGCTCTGAATAGCTGATTAACCCAGAGGACTTACTCAAGTGTCACTTTATAAATCCTGACAGTCAAAGAGTATTTATTCTTTTTTGTCATTTTTATAGGGAAATAGCAGCAAAAATAGGTTGGAGATCAGTCTTAATGTAGAACTTCCTGAAGTGATTTGAGACTGAGAGCTCATTTGCCTTTGACTGATTGTCAGTTGAATATAGAATTTTCACCAAAGTTGGAGACAGGCTGACAGTGGAGGTCAGAGAAAACTGAATTGGCCAAGTTGGCAAACACCATTCCTGCCTGGCGGGGCCCCAACCCCCTGCTGAGAGCTGTCCACTTAGGTCCCTTCATTTTGCAAATAATTTCTGTTTGGTTTCCAGCTCTCAGGAAGAAAGCACATAAAAAGCTCAGCCATAGGGTAGATTCAACGGGGTAAACATTAACTAGACATTGACCTGGGTTCCCTTCATGTCTGATGAGCACTGTACTGAATGCTCAGGCTGAGTCGTAACTAACCTGGAAAGTCGATATTGACTTTTGGGAGCTAATAAATGAGAAAATGGAGGTATCCTACATGGGAACTGTTTTCACACCTGTGGGTGAGTTGCCTGGCTTGAGTCCTGTAGGCTAAAGCAGCCAATGGACATCGTGACAATGTGACACCTGCCCTGATTGGTTTGCATCGAGCAAGGTGAAGGGTGCAGAGGAGTTTGTTTGGAGACAGTCAAACTCTCTTCCTGACTCAGCTGATCCAGCTGGTGCTGCTGCTCACACCCAGAGCACCTGCTCTGTGGGAGAGCTCGGGGTGCTTGGCTGATGTTTGAGTTAAGGGAGAGATTTCACACCTTGTAGGGCGACAGAAGCCCCAACAATAGATGGGATTCTCACCGAGGGGCACAGGCTCACCTAGCCATTGTCAGCATGGGCACCAGCCATGCTCCTGGGAAACCATCAAGTCACTTTGATTTCACAGAGTTTGGTTTATCAGAGAAAGCCATGCCAAGGAATCCTTTGCCCACTCCTGGAGTCTCCCAAGACTTGGCTCTCCTCCTTGGGATTTTGTTCTACTCATTCCCTCAGGAGACCACCACACGCACCTTCTCTGACTCTCCCACCTCATGACATTGCAAGAGATATCAACATTTTAAGTCTGTGTATTGAGCATGTGAAAAATTCCACTTTTTTCTCATGAAGCTTCTGAAAGTCACAAACTGATTTTATGACAAGATTCCCTTCTCTACTGTACTTTCCTTAGTTCTCAGTTCTTCATTTTTATCACTGTGGTCTGACAAATAAATTCAAGTTAGCAACAGCCATCATATTTGGGAAGCTTAGCGAATTCTCACATTCAGACTGTTGATGAACATTGCCTACTTGTGGGGGAACAAAACCCTCAGAGCCCAATGTGACTGATGTGCTGGTATTTTTCTGATAGTGAAATGGATGCAAATAACCATGTCTTCCTGCTGCTCTGAGCCTCTCCCTGACAGGCAATAATGTCATGAAGGCTATTATGATTTCATTGCCCAATGTTGGAACGTTGTGTTCAGAATCAAACTTGCTTTGCTCTTTTTTTTTTTTAAAGATTTTATTTATTTATTTGACAGAGATAGAGACAGCCAGTGAGAGAGGGAACACAAGCAGGGGGAGTGGGAGAGGAAGAAGCAGGCTCATAGCAGAAGAGCCTGATGTGGGGCTCGATCCCGGAACTCCAGGATCACGCCCTGAGCCGAAGGCAGACGCTTTAACCGCTATGCCACCCAGGCGCCCCTTGCTTTGCTCTTGATTGCATTGTCGAGAAATTTTAAAAGAAGTTGCAAATTAAAATTTATCTACCTATATATGATCTATTATCTATCTATCTATCTATCTATCTATCTATCTATCTATCTATCATCTATCTATCTATCATCTATGAAAGAGCTCTGGGCCATTAGATTTAAACAGAAACAACTAATTTGAGTTCTTACTTTTCCTTGTTTCATGGAACTAGTCATTTAAGCTCCTGCCTTCAGTTTCTATGAAATGTCAAATGAAAATTGAGCCATGTGATTTTCAAGCTGATTTCCAACTCAATTTTCCCCCAATTCCACGATTCTCAAGCTTTCCTGTCACATAACCCTTGCTCCCCGGGCCTCCGGCCCTCACCCCCACGCTGGCCCAGCCCTTATGGCTTTGCCTGGTTGTTCCTCCTTGGCGTCTACCCATTCAGGCAGCATGGGGCCTTCTCCCCTTTATAAGGCCAGCATTCTGTCCTGAGCCCAACTCCTGGCTGGGGCCCTGTCACCGTGTTCCCATCACCCTTTCTTCTGTAGTCACTGTCTCCACCTCCCTACTCAGCCAGCACAGGAAAAGCACTCAGGGTAAGCCAAGTTTGTGTTCCACGCCCCTGCCCCTCCCCCTGGTATGTTCCCCTTCCTCCCACCTCCTGCCTGTCTTCCAAGCCCCCAGCCAGCGTTCTCATTCTGCACAGACCTTCTTGTCAAAGAAGAATGTCATCTGATGAGCACATTCATGTGGAAATACAGCAGTGCTATTTCCTTCTTAGGAGGATCTCGTATCTATTCTGCATTTCACAAGTACCGGACCCACATTTATTCCTCTCCTCACCATGTGATGAGGTCAGTTTTCTTGTCATTGCCATGCACAGCCAATGTGATCGAAGCCCCGAGCAGCCTCCACAGGACTGCTGTGGTAGTCAACCAGCAGTAATTGGACAGTGTTTTAAGATAAACTATGGACAAATGTTCATGCAAGATGTTACTGGAGCCAGTGGTCCTTTGGTCCTAGGAGCTTTGCAGTCCTAATATTATCATGACACAGAGGTGGCCTTCCTAGTCCTCTTTCTGCCCCTCTCGTTTAGCTCAATCCTGAGAGACAAGGTTCCCTCTAGCGTCTTGGGGACCAGCTGGCTGCAAAGCTTCCTCCAAATCCCTTGGATGGGTCTCACGTAACCCAGGACCTGTCCCCCATTGTCAATCAGCTTCTTTCTAGTATGGTGAGTCCCTCACGTGATTTTTAGTGGGGCAGATGTGGAGTGTCATTTGTTTGCTAAGGGTCATCATGTTAATACCATCATTTGCTTCTGTAAAATGAAGAGGAAAAAACAATCAGATGCCAAACATTTATTGGCTTCCAACAATGAGACCTAAATATTCACTGCAGAATCTAAAAATGTGCGAATCCAAGATGGCAGCCTGCCAAACCAAGTGCATTTGCTGGACCATTGCTTGCTGATGTCAAGAGTGGACTTGGAGGCATCAGTTTCAAGCTATCTCTCCTTGCATTCAGATCTAAGCAGAGGCTGGTGCAAGCTTTCCTTTGGATGACTGCATTTTTGTGGGAAAAGTGCCCTTAACTCAGGAGGGGGCCTTGTGCTTCCAAGGGTGAGAGAGATCTTCACCACTGCTGTCCTTTGCCAGATGGGTTGTCTTTGTCTGGTTTTAGATAGAGAAGATGAAATTGTGTCTGTGTATCTTGAAATTTATCCTGCATGAAACAATTATTTACTTTGTTTTATGCCGACTTTTAATGAGGAATTGGTATTTGAATTAACAGCTCAGTCTTGAGCAATGAATTTGAGGGAAACAAGTAATTTGGGAAATGCTGGAAACTTCTACTAGTAATTTTCGTGTTACAGGAGGACCACCTGCTTTACTGGTGAGGGACTTTCTCTCCCTTAATCCATCTTTTGAAATGAAAAATGAGATTAAATATTTCTGTTCAGGGCATTTTGAAATGAGGTCTTATCAAAATGAGGGAGGTAACAGGAATGGAAGGGAGAGAGAAAAAATGCCCGATTTTCTGTATCTCAGTAGGAATTGACAAGCACCCAAATCAGTTGGGTCACGATGTTAGATACCTTCATGCTTGTTAATACCATGAGGAGCCACTGCCATAGGTGACCCTAACCACATGCAAGTAATGTGTGATCAGATACATCCTAGGCCATAGTCCATAAGCCTCTGAACTGTTTTGCTAGTTAACATTTTGGAAGGCAATTTGAAAGCTACATTTGATTAGAAAAAGCTCTTTTTTACTTAGGTACTTTGGTGGGGATTTGAACTTCTATTGGCTGACTTCCATTTTCATGATTAACTCTGATACTTGAGTGGTCACCTTGTCCCAGCCACATGCACAGATACATTGAGCACCTATTTGCAAGGTGCTGCTCAGAAGTCAAGTGAGGGACAGACATGAGGTAGTGGGAGGCCAGTGTTCCCAGGAGATAGAAGTCCTGAGCCCCAGCCTATAGTGCTACTCAGCGGCAAGCACCCGGGAGCTTGGGACATACGCAGCGGTCAAATCCAGTGCAAGCATCTGTCAGCCTCGAACTGCAAGAAGAACACCCCAAGTGTGCACGGCCAGTGGTCATACAGATGCATCTCCTGAGCCTGGCTGTGACAGCCACTGTTCTAGCTGTTGGTCATTTGCTCAGACACAGGCCCAGCCTCACAAGGGTAGAGGTGGGGAGAGGACACTAGAGCAAGGAGGCTCTCAAGTCCACGTGAGACCCTTTCATTTGGAGTATGATCCAAAGGGCTCTCCTGGCCCCCGAGGCCAAGCTCCAGGAACACACTGCCAGCACAGGCTGACATTTAAAGGCAACAGACAGCTTGAATTAATTATACGTGAATGAAATCACAGCAGGTCTCAGAGTTGATACCTGAGCTCTCCATTGGCAACTGAAGTCATAAAAAGTACATTGAAGAGGGGCCAAAGAGAGTGTTAAAAAACCTAAAAGGAATAAGAAAATGTTTTGAAGAGGAGTTTTTTGAAAAGGTGCCTTGACAAGGATTGCTGGATAATGGATAATCCAGTTGGCCCATATGTATCGTTCAAACGCAGTTGTGAGCAAATCTGCTTGTAGTTAGTACTATCCCTGGGGAGAGCAAATTGGGGGTGATTGCTATAGGCTAGTAGTTCTCAAACTTTTTGACTATGACTTACACTCAGAAATAATTTTACATCTTATTTTGATACCATACACACACACACACACTCTCTCTTTCTCTTAAACACATGCAATCTCAAAAAGAATTCCATGAAATAATACTTGCCCTTTCTACACATTGTGCATTGTGACATTTTCCAGTCTAGCCTAGTCTAGTCTAGTCTAGTCTAGTCTATTCTTTTAGTCTTATTTGATCTTTTTATTAAATCATAGCGGTAGTTTATCAAATTGATTTCAAATATATTTCATTGCCTATTAAAGCTTTGAAGCCATCATTTGCAAACTATAGTCTTGAGGGACCAGACTCATGCAAACTGGGTTTACATCTCCTCCATCCAAACGATCATTGGAAGAGACGAAGGGGTCAGCAGACTGTGGTCCATGGCAGCATCAGCCCTGCTGCTTCTCTCAGCATGTGCGTTTCATGGGCCCACAGCTACGCCGCGGCTTCACCTGTTGTCTGTGGCTGCTTTTGAGCTACAGCTATGGTGGGATACTTACAACACAGCCCACGTGACCTGCAAAGGTGAAAATATTTACTATCTGGTCCTTCACAGAACAAATGTGCTGACCCCCACTGGGGCCTCAGGATGTCTGCCTGGAAACCACACAGTGTGGTCCCTCCACAAATGTATCTCAGGCTGCAGGCTGACTCCCTGTGGCCTCTCTCCCATTCATTCCATCCTTGATGATCAGTTACCCCTGAATGACAGTTTTGGGGTCAGTGGGAGACACTGCAGACAAAATTCCCCTCCCCCCTTCCCACACTCCCAATAGGTAGCTATTGGGGAGATAACTGGCCACGCACAATCCAGTGGCTGTGCTGCAGGCGGTGATCTGGAAGCTGATGCTGGGAGGAGTCTGGGGCACAGGAGTGATACCTTGGAAAGAAAGGTAAAGCAGCAGGACGGGCAGAAGTTGTGGAGCTGCAGGGTAGGCCTGACGAAGCCTCGGCCAACCTGGCAGGAATGCTGGGGCCAGAGTTGCCCTGGGTGGCAGTTGGGGGGCAGGGGAGGTTCTCATTTCCATTCCTGCCTTGTGTGTTTCCTAATGGGCCACCTCGGGATGGGCGTGACCTCAGGCGAGGCCACCCCCTGCAGCCCAGGTGGCCTGTCACCTGCCTGCTGACCTTGTGATTGGGTGCCCTTCTGGAAAGACTATCCGGGCTGTATGTCTTTTGTCCTGTTGTTTACCTTTTACCACTTGATGGACCTCCCTACACTCTTGGGGAGCAGCTCCTTCATGACCTAGGGCACCTCTCTTCCTCAGATGAAACAGAACAGGGAGGTTCATGGGTCTTGTGGTTTACCTCCTCCATTCGCAGGCTGGGGTCCCCTCACCCTCCCTTTCTGGAGTCTTGGTGTCTCACTCGGCGGCGTGACTCAGACCACCAATTCCTGAGGGGTCCAAAGTCCTGGTCACCACATCTGTGTTGAGTTGGACTTGCTATCCTTGTCCATGTACAGTCACATGTAGGCAAGAGCACACACAGAGGGGCCAGAGTGGGTGACCTGGAATCCACACTACCCTTCCCCGCTACCATCGTGTACCAGCAACCTCACCTCTGCCTGATGATCAGGCTGGGATGGTGACTCCTCCTTTGACTCTGCAGGTGGCTGTTGAGACTCTCATGGTGGTCTCCTAGTAAAAGTGTGCCCCCTGGAAGACCAAGACCTGTTGCCGTGCAGAGCCCAGTGTTTTGGGCATGGGAGACAAAATCTCTCCCAGTGATGGCAAATGGGGCCACACTTGCTATGATCTCTTGATTCTTGGACCCATATGTTCATCCATTTGGGGATGCAGTGCCATAACACGGTTTTTCATTCTATTTGTATCCTGTATCCCTGGAGTATGACATGCTTTCCAGAGTATTGCTTCTGAGCTGGCCCTTTAGCTGTGCCTTCAGCAAGCTGACCTCTGGGAAGTGAGATATGTGATATGGACAGGGATCTTGTGGGCATGGGCCCAGTCCCACACCTTCTTTGCTGCAACATGGGTCTCTGGGCCTGGAGCCATGGTGTTGGTCAAATCCTGTATAAACTCTGGCATTGTGGGCTGGTTGAGGCTCTGCAGGAAGGAAAGGTAAAGCTGGTAAACTCAGAATGCAGGTCTGTTCCTGTGAGAACAAGCCTTCTCAGCCTGGGTACTATTACTGACATTTTGGGCTGGATAATTCCTGGCCATGTGCTGTTATGAACTGAATGTTTTGTGTTGCCCCAAATTCATATGTTGAAGTCCTTACTTCTGATGTGATGGTATTTGGAAATGGGGCGTTTAGGAGGTGATTAGGGCTAGGTGAGGTCCTGAGGATGGGGTTCTCATGATGGGATTAGTGCCTTTATAAGAAAAGACATTAAAGAGGTTGTTCTCTCTCTCTGCACTATGTGAGGACACAGTCAGAAGGCAGCTGTCTGCAAGCCAGAAAGAGAGCTCTTGCCAGAAACCAAACCCTGTGTGTCCTTGATCTTGGATTTTTCAGTCTCCAGAGCTGAGAAAATAAATTTCTGTTGTTAATGCCACGCATTCTGGGGACTTGTTGTGGTAGCCTGGGCTAATGCAACGTGCATTGTAGGATATTTGGTAACATCTCTGGTTTCCATGCACTAGATGCCCGTTAGCATTCTCTCAATAGTGACAATTGCACATGTCTCTGGATACTATCAAATGTCTCTGGGGGGGTTTGGGCAAAATTGCCTTCAGTTGAGAAAGACTGGGGTGCAGACCAGGAGTGTGTCTCTCACTGTGTGCTCTTTAGCCTCTATGAGTTTGGTATAGACAGATCAGGAATGAATGGAGGGGTGATTCATTCTGGGATTTGGCCCTCACTCGGCCACTTCTGGAGTCTCATTTGGTGGCAGCGTGATAGCCTGTAGGTGGCAGAAGAAGAAATGCCTGTGGTAAAAACGAGAACAAAAAAATAGGTCAGGCAGGCACTGGCCCTCGGTGGGGGCCTTTGCAGCTCTCGACCACTTTAGAGGGACAGAGCCCTATGGTCCACGCTGGGCCATTAGCTCCTGCCTTCCTGAGCGCTTTGCCACACTGGCTGGCAGAGAAACAAAGCTTAGTATCATTAATGAACTGGTTTCTTCTCGAAGTTTCAAAAATGTTGTCTTGATTTGGCTGTTGTTACCTGGAAACTCCTGACAAATGGATTTTGGAAGAGCTCTTTCTTTTTCCTTCCTTCTTTCTTTTTTTTTGACAAGCCTGGATGAGACAAGCTTTGGACTAAAATTTGGACTAAAATCAGAGGGAAGACTCTGGTTAATTGCCCTTAACTTACCTGGGACTTCTGAGATGCTGAAGACAGAAAATATTCCATAGACATATCCTGAGAAATCATTTCCATCTGAGCTGGTTTGGATCAACTGTCTGTCCAAGAAAGGGATGATGTGTCTATTTCCAACTGAACTTTCCTCAAAAATGGACATAGCGATTGCAATATTTCACAACTTCCTTCCAGTTATTAATTTTAAGCATGGCCCTTGCTCTTTTCCAGGCATTACAGGAACCATGAGAAATAATCACATTCAGAGTTTATAGATGGGAAGGCATCACACAACATGTGGGGATTGTTATACGGAGACCCCTGCAAGGTGATGGGTACTGGAGTGCAGACCCCACCCGCTCACCGCCTCCATGAATAGGCACGTGGGACCCGGTGCTGTTCGGATTTCGCTGTGCCAAATTTCTTCAGGCAAATGTGAAGTTTCAGAAGTGGCTGGGAATTTTGTTCCACTGTCTCTCCTCTCCACTTCCCTGACGGTGTCTACCACAGTCACATGCGCTGGGAACTGATTATCGATGGATTGCACCTTGTCTCTTGTGTTTGTCTTTGTCATGCACTACTGATTTGTATTGCAGCCTCCCTGGGTCCCCAAAGACTGCCCCTGATTCTTCCAACACCGTCTACAATGCTGTCTCGTCCCGTCTGATATACATGCAGACGCCTTGCTGAGTGGCCCAGCACGTCAGGACTGTCAGCCACCATGCTTCCGATGCCTTCCTGCTTTCTGTTTTTTGAACTTTTCCTGCCCTGTGTGGCCTCTTCCTGCTCCCGGGCCTCAGGTCTCTTGTGTTCTCATCATGTTTGCTCTCCACGAGCTGCTGCTTTGACTTGCCTCCTGCTGTGTATTCATCCGACCCTGCTTCCCTTGCCTCCGAGTATTTCTCTTTGGTCATGTCACCGAGTCTGGCCAATGTGGGCAAAAGTAAGGCCTTCCCAAGTGTGATCTATGCTCTCTCCTTCTCTCTTTTGCTGACCAGACACAGAGAACTCTGGGGAAGGCTCTAAGAGATGAAGATGGGAATGGCAGTTGGAAGAAGAGAGGGTCCCGGCTTTCTGGATGACTCTATGAGTCAAAGAACTCGGACATGTCTGCCTCCTCCGCTGACCCACACGGGCAGAATGTAAACTCCTGTGCGCCGACAGCCTAAGAGCTGGTGATTGTTTGTTACAATAGTTAGTCTACCCTATTTCATGCCCTGTCACTGCCCGAAGTCACCTGAAGCCACTGGTTGCCTTTTCTCACCTGCGGGCCCCAGGCCCGCTTCCCTGGGGTTCCCACACACTGAGAGAGTTCTGTCCTCTGTGAGCTCACTTCCATGGTAGGTTGGGTTCTATACTGGTACTGATCCATTTCATCAGTGCCCAGAGGTGAGATCTCTCCTTCCACCGCCTTTTTTTGTTTTTGTTTTATACCGTTCATATTGGTCATGTATACATAGGTTCCAGGACCATGCCCCTAAGCAGAGCCTGCCTCCCTTGTTCCCAATGTCTGTTGTGGCTCCAAGCTGCCTGTGTGCCTCTTTGGTTGTAGAAAGTTGGGGGTTCTGGATGTCCCGCCACCTGTAGGCCTCCTGGGAGCCTTGACATCAGGCTATGGGCATGAACTGAACTCCCCAAGGTCCAGTGGGGGCCCAGGCAGCCCCAGCACTGTCCCTATTTCACCCCCTTCTGTAAGACCTGCCTTTCATGAGGACATTCACTCTCAAAGATCAACAATAACCCCTCGCAGGGGGGCTTTTGAACTCTAAATGGCAGGGAGGACCTTTTCTGGAAGGGCTGAATCGCTCTGCGTGGAAGGTTTGGCCTCCGTGCGGAGGTGTCTCTGAGTTTGGTGTTGTGGAGGTGTGTTTGTGTCTGTGTGGAGGCATCACTGAGTGTGTATTCAGGGCTGCTGGGGGCCTTCACAGCCACTCTCCCTCCGGGCCCTCTCCTCCATCTGCTATGAATTACCACTTTCATTACACCCCAGATTCCTAAAACCCTGAGTCTTTAAAGACATTTCTTTTTGGTCCATAATTCGATTCAGTTATTTTGTAACAACCTTGCTGTGTTGTCAGTGTTGTGCTCAGTGTGGGAGAAAACAGATGAACAGGACCTAGGCCTTGTCTTGGAGGAGCTCACTATGGAGCAGAAGGGAAAGAGTCATGTGTCCTAGCAGCCCGACTCTAATGTGGATTGTAGAAAATTCAGCATGAAAACTAGGAATCAAATGCCATAGGAAAAAGCGGTTAGGCGCTCAGCATGCCTGGTAGGATCTAGGTGCATGCCCGATTTTGGGTTACATTCCTTTTGAGGACTATCTCACTGCTCTCTCCTGGATCACGGGGGATGGCTTGGTTTCTTTGTCCTTCATTGTGGCCTGGCCTTGCTCTTTAATGCACGCCTCACATTTCTCTGTACACCCAGGCGGTGCTTTCTTAGTCATGGCTGGTGTAAACACTTTTATGAAACCGTGCTTTGTCAGCAAGCTCCCAGGCCTGTGCCTCCCAATCCTCCTGGGATGTATACTTGCTCACCTGCCTTTGATCCTGTCACCTGTTCCCTAACACACTCAGCCCTGCTTAGATCTGCACGGCGGCTGCCTTCAGTCTTGGTGCCTGCTCAGATCTGTGTGTGGACATCTGTTTCCCAGGCAAAACACAACCCCAGCTGTGGTGGCAAGATGTAGGATTGGACAGGCACACAGAAAAACCATAGAAATCATGTCAGTAGTAACCATAATAGTAATTAATAGTCTGGATAATAATCTTCTAGCTGCAGTGGCAATTGCACTTGAAAGAATATTCTTTGGGTCTGTGTTTTTTTAATGTCCTAGATGGGACAGGAGGATTGGGCTTTTGAAGATACAAAAGGAACCCGAAAAGGACCAGTCTGGGATCAATATTGATTTCACTCATGTTAATGACTACCTGGTTTCCAGACTTGGCACCGTTGAACTTGCTGGACGTTTTTTTCCCTTGAGATTGTTGAAAAGAAAAGTGCAAATGTGGAAAATGGAATGATGAGGACAGACTGCGGGGCCCTGCTTTGCTCTCAGACTCTGCCGTTTCTATCCTTCGAGATGGGGTCATGTGGCATCTGCTGGCCCCAACCTCCTGGGTTTTAAGATCCACATAGATCTTGTGAAGATTTTAAGAAATGTCGGCTGTTTACTTTGGGTATGTGCACATCGGAGTGTGCACTGAGTTGGGGTTCACTCCTCATAACGAAGCTTTGTTCCTTGTTGCTGAAAGCAGCTTCCACTTTTCAGGAGTGTTGGATCGAATAGGAGTCTGTCTTTCCCTCTGCATTCCTCTGCTCTTGAGACCCTAACATTTATTCCAGTGTCTCTAGCATGGCGAGCCTGTCCTTTGGATTGCAGTAATGAGTTTACCCAAGGCTCCATCCCACGATTCCAGAGCGTGGCCCAGCTGTCCACTGACTGACTCCCATGCTGACGGTGCTCTGCCCAACCTGGATTTCCACTTGCCCTGTTCCTCCCAACTGATGGGACAGAGTCAGGACGAAAGTGGATGCCTGAGTTAGCCCCTGTTGCCCGTGGCTTGGTCCTCTAGGTGTCGGTTTGGCTTTCCAACTTCTCAGCTCTTGCAGTTGGGCCTAGGTAGCCATCCATGGGTTGGCCCCAGTGTACACATCCCCCATTTTCTGCAGCAATAGAAAAGTCCCAGTTGTTGATTGGACGTGACCAGAATAAAGATATTTCCCAACCTCCTTTGCAGCTCTCCTATGCGCAGGAGTAACACGGACAACCTTCAGATAGTGCCTGAGACCAGGAGCTGGCCAACTTTTCTTGTACGGGGCTAGAGAGTGAATGTTGTAAGATTGCCAGCCATACTGTTCTGTTGCAGCTCTGTGTCTCTGCCACTCTGAGAAAGCCGTCATAGAGAATAAAAATATGTAAATGAATGAGTATGGTTGTGTGGCAATAAAACTTCGTTTACGAAAATAAGCTGTGGGCCAGATGTGGGTCACGGGCTTGGGGTCTGTCAATCCTTACCAGTACTTCAGCAAGACAGATAGAAGGCGCTCAGTTCACTGACACCTTGGAGTTCCATATCCTGGATTGCTTCTATCCAGACTTTCATGAGGAGGAAAGAAACATTTATCTTGGTTAAGCTACTGTTGTATTCTCTGTAACGTTAAAGATGGCTCCATATTCTTTGCTGCTTCTCGCACTGAGAAGTATAGTCTACTTCTCCTCCTCCCAAGTCTGCCCAAATGACTCATTTGACCCGCATGTGGAAGTGATATTCTGGGACTTCAGAGGGTAGGCCTTCGGAAGCCTTGCTCTTTCTACCCACCACCTTGGGACTCCCTCTCTTGGGTCCCTGAGCTGGCATGAAGGAATTCTGACCATGCCGACACTACGATGCTGGTGGGCTTTTACGGGAGCTCTGGTGGGCAGTCCTGGCCGAGCCAGCTTTCCATGGACCCTGCCCAGAGCCAATTTGCTCCCTCCAAACCAGCTCATCCACCCGAGTGACCTCTGC
Organism: Ursus arctos; assembly: GCF_023065955.2. Lineage (NCBI taxonomy): Eukaryota > Metazoa > Chordata > Mammalia > Carnivora > Ursidae > Ursus > Ursus arctos. The sequence goes on from NW_026622841.1 coordinate 56,728,958, forward strand.
TAATGCCACATTGAATAGAAAAGAGCAGCCAAGCCTTGCTTGAATTCCTGACTCACAAAATTGTGAGATACAGGGGAGCCTGGTGGCTCAGTCAGTTAAGCATCTGCCTTCAGCTCAGTTCACGATCCCAGGGTCCTGGGATCGAGCCCCATGTTGGGCTCCCTGCTCAGCAGGGAGCCTGCTTCTCTTTCTTCTTCTCCCTCTGTGCTTGCTCTTTCTTTCTCAAATAAATAAAATCTTAAAAAAAATGGTGATGGGTATTAAGGAGGGCACATATTGCATAGTGCACTGGGTGTTATATGCAAGTAATGAATCATGGAACTTTACATCAAAAACTAGGGATGTACTGTATGGTGACTAACATAATATAATAAAAAATTATTATTAAAAAAATTGTGAGATATAATAAAATGGTTGTTTGAAGTCATTTAAAACATTTAGGTTTAAAGTAATGATCTCGATGCCTCACATACCCTAGTGGGCTGATCTTAGCTTCTGTTTCGCCCTTGCAGTTTCTTCTTCCTCCTGCTCCTTTCCTGCCACACCTAGCCCAGGGAAGGAAGATATTTAAAAAGCTAGAGAAATGATTTGCTTTCTAAAATGCTGCTTCAATTGAGTCCTAAGGATAGAAGGAGATGAAATTAAACATCTTCTGGATGAAGTAACAATGAAGCTATAAGTCAGGATACCATTGCTCACTAAACAGTGCTTCAATGTCTGATTTGTTCTCATAACTCTAAATTTCCATGGGGAAGAAACTGAAAAAGCATGGACTTTGGAGTTAGACATAGTTTTGAATACTGACTAAATCACTTATGAACCAGGTGGCCCTGGGTATCTTATTAGACTGCTCCAGTCCTTAAGTTTCCTAGTTTTAAAAACGGACATGATATTATTTACCTCATAGTAGTGTTGTGGGAATTAAATATGCTAATCTATGCAAATGTCTGGCAAGCCAGTTGTCAACAAACATAGTTTTCTCTATGTTCTCGTTCTGTGCCGTCCGCCAGTCACATGTGGCTGCTGAAAATTTGAAATGTGGATAGTCCAGATTACAACGTGTTAGCGGGGTAGACTACATACTGGATTTTGAAGACTTTGTACAAAAAAGGCAAAATATTTAATTTTAAAATATTGGTTGCATGATAAAATAGCATTTTGAATATACTGGGGCAAATACAATATAGTCTTAAAATTAATTTTACTTGCTTCTTTTTACATTTTTCATATGGCTACTTAGAAAGTTTAAAATTCTATACATGACTCACATTAATAGCTTGCATTATATTTTTACTGAATAGTGCTGTTCTAGGTGACTAGAACTCCAAGCAAGTTTTAGACACTTTTTGAGTGAGGGGGAGATTATCTCATTTATACACAATTTTATTATCTCTATGTGGCAGAGATTTCCAGGGCCCTTACATATCTGTTTCTCCTTTTATTCCAGACCCGCAGGAAGACTACGATTCTATGCAGTAGCATTTAATTAACTGTGAAATTGTCTCCCCCTCTCGCACCCCTCGCTGAGCTGGCTTCGGAGGTGCAGTCTCTCAGCCTGGAGTTCTGAGTCACTGCATGGAAGAGAGATGCTCTGAGGAGTTGCCTGGATCTGCAGTGGAATTTGCAGAAATAAAAAATAAACCATTGTCTTCTTAAGCCATAAAGTTTGGGGTTTTTTTGGTAGCAACATCATAAACAAACATTTCCTGACTAATAAAGGTGTTTTCTGATTAATAAATTTAAATGATCAACTTGATTTTTTTTTCTGTTTTACTCTGTGTATATAAAGAGGTTCAAAGAGAATTTTGAAAAAGCAGATTTTAAAAAGTGGATTAAAAATTACTATTGAAGTAGAATTGATATATAATGTTATATTAGTTTCAGGTGTGTTACAGTGAAAAAGCAGATTTTTGATATTATGTAATATGTCCGGGGGAGAAAGCTTGGCTGGGAATTGGGAATCTATGGAAAAAATGAGAAAAAAGAGTGAGAAGTATTATGTTCTAACAAAAAGAAAAGAATTCACTTCAAGTCCATCTTGTCTCATTCTTGGACATTAATAGGGTGACAGAAAAATCACAGAACTGAGTGATGTATATTCTAACACGTGACATCCAAGGAGGAAATTTACAGGTAGTGTAAAACATGCTAAGAAAATCAGAATGCCTAGGGATGTTTCAGATTCTCTCTGTGGAAATAGCGTCGGCACCTCTGAACTCAGAGTTATAAACTAGCTTTCTATGAAGGCATCGGTTTCTGGACTCATGGGAGATCAATTTTGAAGTAGGCCAGATCTATTATAATCCTCTTAAAAAGTTTTGTAAAGACTTATTTATTTATTTGAGAGAGAGAGAGAGCTGGGGTGAGGGGGTGGGGAGGAGGGGTAGTGGGAGAGGGAGAAGCAGACTCTCCTCTGAGAGGGACCTCGATGCAGGGCTCAATCCCAGGACCCTGAGATCATGACCTGAGCTGAAGGCAGATGTTTAAGTGTCTGGGCCACCCAGGTGCCCCTATTATTGTCTCTTTCCTTGGGAGTCAAAAGGTACAAACTTCCAGTTATAAGATAAGTAAGTACTAGGGACGTAGTATACAAGCTGATGACTATAGCTAACCCTGTGTTATGATATATAGCAAAGTTGTAAAGAGAGTAGATCATCATGAGGAAAAAATACTGTTTCTTTCTTTCTTCTTTTTGTATCTGTACGAAATAATACGTGTTAACTAAACTGTTAGGGCAATAATTTCATGACATATGTAAATTAAATCATTATTCTGGACATGTTAAATGTATATAGTGTTATATGTAATTATATATCAATGAAACTGGAAAATAAAAAAAATTTACTTGGAATTTCTTGTGTAATTTGGAATTTGTAGCCAAGGATTAGGACTTGGGTTTTCCTTACCGTATCTCCCTCCAAAGGCGAATGCAGCCACTGGGCATGCTTCAAAGGGCAGAGGCAGTGGTGGGGATACTGCTCCTGTTGCTTCTGAGTCGAGTGAGGAATTCTGACCATTCTGGATATAAAATGAATGCCTTAAGTCTCAATACTGATGATGGTTGTGCAGAGCTTGGGTAATATGTGAGCCTGAGCACAGTCATTTGTAAACACAAATCTGCAACAGCACAAGAATTATGTGATTGAGGTACCTATCAAATGAAGGTGTAAACACTTCCGTTATTTTTAAGAAGCAGAATGTTGAGTAGGACGTTCCCAATGGAGAAAGGTTAAAGACACCATGGAGCACTTGCAAAGTTTGTTTACAAAGTTCTTTTCGAGAAAAAGGAGTGTAGTTCTCCATCTGATGAATGTTCATTTCTAGTCTTGTAAAATACATCAGCATAGCTGTCTGTAGGAATTCATGGTGGTGTTAAGACCATTGCCATAAGGGCCACTATTGCAAGTTTCTACTATTGCAAGAACCAAGAAAATGGTGGAGTGCCTCCTAATAACTCACATGGTAGCAGGGAAATTATAGTCTAAAAATAATTGCAAATGTTTTGTCAATAATTTTTAAAGTCCATACATTTCTTTTTGGAAAGAATATTGCTTTTCTGCTCCTCAAGGAAATGATCTTACATGGTCTGTGTCTGAGGATTGCACATGAAAAGATGGAAGATACTGTTTGGTGATTCAGCCAGATGGGGCCACCTGCATTTTGTGTTCTTTGAGGAGCCATAAGGGCATGGTGATTCTTTTTTTTTTTCCTTTTCTCTCCTTACTGAGGTGACCTTGGGGGTTCAGCAGCCACGGACATGCTTCAGATCCACTGTGGAATCCTACCCCAGGGGAGGATACTGGTATGAATGCACTCAACTTGTATCAGTGGAATAATATGAGCTATCTACAAATCGACTTACAGCATTTAATATATTTTCCCATTTTCCCAACTATCATATAGAGAGGGATGCAATAACGGGAAAACTTTGTCAAGTGTTGGGCAACTCTGGCATCACATACCACAATAACCAAGGCAATAGGAACTATTTTCATAGTTTACATATTACAGCAACACAAAGGGATTTAGAGCTTTATCAACAATATGAGGGATTACTTGAAAGATAACCAACAATCACTGTGTAGATTTCTTGTTTGTCTGTCTCTCTTTCCACCATTTGTTTTACAGCTTTTAGGAAAAAAAAAAAAAGAACAACAGAGATGGCTTTTCTCCTCTGCTGCCCCAGGCCTTCTGGAAAAGCCTCCCATTGACTCCCTGGGATGACAGAAGCGTCACATCTAGAAGCCTCCTTCCCCAGTGGAGGTGCTGATGAATAGCAGTGGACAGGAGCAGCCCTGTTTGCTGGGCTAAGTCTGTATGCTGTGACTGTGAGTTGGGAGGTTGAGGACCCTCAGGGAGGGTGAGCACCTGGGGAAGTGAGTGGAGGCTTTCAGACCTTGGCCAGCGCACTCAAGGAGGCTGAACGCAGCAGTGATGCTGTTGGCTCCAACTGTTGGGCCTTTCCTTGGACAAAGACTGAACTGACATCTCTCTCTCTCTCTTTTAAAGATTTCATTTATTTGTTTGACAGAGAGAGAGGCAGCGAGAGAGGGAACACAAGCAGGGAGAGTGGGAAAGGGAGAAGAAGACTTTCTGCTGAGCAGGGAGCCCAATGTGGGGATCCATCCCAGAACGCTGGGATCATGATCTGAGCTGAAAGCAGACGCTTAACGACTGAGCCACCCAGGCGCTCCTGAACTGACACCTTTTTTCTCTAGTTTGTAGGTCATACCCTTGTAGGACATTTTGCATCCTGAATCATTTAGACAACGGAGGGGAAAGTAGCCATCATGAACCACACACTTCAAAAACAACAAGCTATTCTGATTGTAAGATTCACTTATATTCTAAGATATTCTAATGGACTAGAACATGCTCAACATAGATTTCTCCTGTGTCTGAAAGCAGTGAATGAAAGGAACCTGGGTCTCCCACTGCCCTTCCTGGTCAGGGATAGATAGGCAAAAACTTCTACATTCTTTCAAGATGGATTTCAAACCATCCTTGGATTCCTGCATCAAACGCAACATTTTTATGATTTAATCTATTTTTCATAGTGTGAACTTAATTTGCCAATGTTTTATTTGAGATCTATGCTTTCACAAATGTGTCTGGGCTAAAAATGTTTTGTACCGTACTCCCTTGGAAAGCCACTGGGGTCTGGTGTCTTTTGGGTGTGAGACTTTTGATTTCTAGATCAGTTTCTGCAATGGTTATGTGTTCACTTGGGTTTTCTATTTCTTCTTGACTAAAATTTGCATTCACATTTATATTTAATGTAAATGTATGTGTAATTTGATATTTTTTCTAGAAAGTTGCCATTTCCTCCAAGTTTTCAAATTTGTTGGAAGTATGAAAGTACAAAAAGTATTCAGTTTCTTACTGTGATTTTTAAATTTTTTATGGTATCCACTTTTGTATTACTAATAGTAGTAATTTTGTGTTTTTTTCTCTTTGTCTAGATGAGTCTGGCTGGATGTTTGCCTACTTAGTTTTTTCAAAGGATCAGCTTTTTGTTGATCTCTATTAATTATTTGCTTCCTATTTCATCAATATCTGCTCTTATCTTTATTGTTCACATCTTATGACTTCTTTAGGTTTCACTTTATTGTTCTTTGTTCAAGCTTTTGAATTGAGCATTTAGTCATTGACATGGATTCATCTTTTTGTTTTTTAATACCTACTAAAAGGCAATAAATTTTCCCTTTACACACCCCTTTTAATAGGCATTGAAGTACTTTCACTTCCGTCTTAAATTTTGTGACTCCTACTATAGGCCTCCATTAACCTGGAGTTATATAAGAGTGCGATATTAGTGTTTTCAAATGTTTTTATTTAAAGAACCTTTAAATGTGGATGTCTATAATAATTGCAAGTTTGTCAGAAAAACTTCTCTGACATTTATTAACACTTCTTTTGAACTTAATGTGTGGTCTTCCCCCCCTCCCCCAATCTTTGATGTGTACTTCAAAGGAATTTCTTCCTTGGGTAAGTGATATTTACGTTTATTTATAATATTAGATAAAGCTCTTAAATTTCATTGCTAAGTCATACATAGGTAGCCCACTTAACTTTTGGTGATTTATTTATTGATTTCTCAGAAAAGCATGTCTCATCTCCTGTTATTATTATAGATTTGTCCATTTCTCTTCATAAAACATGTTTGCTTTTGAAGAGGGCAGCTAAGTTGGTTCATGAGTGCTGTATCTTTTGATGGGTCATACTTTATACTTTACAGATATGCATGCTGTCATTGTCAGAAATGATTTATCTTTCAAACATTGCATTTCAATTTCAGTGTTGTCTCGGTGCCTGAATGAAAATGTCAACCCCAATTATTCATGGCATCCAGGAAACACATATGGCAGCAATGCCAACGGAAGGGGGGACATTTGCTTTTGGCCATGCTTGGCGCCATAGATGCGTTCCCGGAGCATCACAGACAGCAGAGTTTGTGGCAGGTGCTGTCACTGAGTGACTTCACTCTCGACATGTGTATATCTTACTATAGACGCAGAGGCTCCAATCGATTTCTGAAACAGATCAAACATTGAGCAGCCAGCAACCTCACACCCTTCCAGGATCAGAGCAGCAACACTGTGCAGGTGACCTCCTCACCAGCCCAGGGCTTGGTTGCTGCTCACATCTACTGTTAGTAGAGGCAGAAAACATCACGTTTGGTTTTCCTTGTTAATCTCTCCAACCAATGCTACTGTGATCACGCTTGGCCTGGTGGAGTATGAATCAGTTTCCTAGGGGCTGACGAGACTTATTTGGCAAGGCTTCCCCTTCCATGCAGGGAAAAAGGAAAGCAAGTCAGCTGGAGACTATCTGATTAAAAAGCCCAGTGGGGAATGGCCTGGGATTTGTTACTTCCAGTACATGCACGTAACATCTCTCAACTGATCAATGACTGCTCGGCAAGCACCTTGGAGAGGCGGTTCTGATGGAAGCAAGGACACCACCAGTCATATTGCAGATGGAGCATCTTCAAATGAAATCACATTTTTATTTTTCCTACAAATAAACAAAAATACAAACTTTATTTTTTCTAAGATATACTTCAGGCCAAAAAAAATAAAGGGGGGAATTAAAGCAAATACTTCATGAGTTACTTGATTTTGGTGTCATGCTGCCTTGCTTTGGGTTCTTCTAAGAGAGGACCCTGAGAGAAGGTTTTAAGTCCAGGGTTTATTTGGGCAGGGTAGGGAATGCCAGGAAAGAGTGAGGGCATGATTGTGAGGAAGCGAGGCAGCCCACAGAGGAGGACTAGTAAGCCTGTAGCCACAGTGGAAGCCTGGAGCATCATCCCAGGAAAATGGAGAAGAATCTGGGGACATGGTATGAGGGGAAGACTCATCTGAGGGGAAGACTCTGGATGAAGAGCAGCCTGTGGAGGTAGGCTGGGGTGTTCATGGATCGGCACTGGGGGTCTGATGCACACACGCTCTCAGGTCCCAAAGAAAGCCTTTGGACACAGAGAAGCAGGTACCTGCACTTGGAAGTCACTGGAAGTGTGCTGAGTGTAGCCAAAGGGTCTGGAGGGCTCTGCACACATGGTGACCCAGGTCCAGGCTCAGGAGACCTGCGGGAATGCCCCATGATGGGTACGGCGGGCACATGGAGATTCTTTCCATATCTGCTTTCTTCTCTGAAGTACTGTCTAAGGGCTGGGTTTCTGTACCCTGGTACAGGGCCACATTTATGAACTTCTGTCCAGTACCCATTACCGAGGACCTATCTGCACATGCTCGGTGCTTCCTGTGCAAGGCCCGCAGGTGAATGTGCTGCGGAGCCTGTGGCCGGAGGGTCAGGGTCTAGTGCAGGGTGAGGGGCTCAGAGGCAGCTACGGAGTAAAGTTTCCACTGACGATGTGTGGCACTGGGGGGCCTGCGCTGAAGTGGGAGGGTCCCCGAGCTGAGTGGGGAAGCCGAGGCAATACAGACAGAGGCATTCTAGTGCAAGCATGGCATGAGCAAAGGTGCAGAGGCAGCATATTACAGAACGTGTGAGGGGAACAGCATGCCTGTTGCCCAGAGCACCTAGAGGGGTGTCAGGGGTGCCCCGCAGCAGGGATGGATCCGTGCTCAGGGACCTGGCCTGGCCTGTGGCCTGCAGGAATGTTGAAAGGCCATGGTCAGATTTATAGGTAAGGAAGATTATTTATGGCTGCAGTGTGCAGATAGAGAAGGGGGGCGAGACAGTCCAGTCTAGTCAGAGTCACCACTCCTAAGGCCTGGAACGTGTGGGTGGAGGGCCTCACCGATCTCTCCAGCCCTGGCTGAAGTATAAGCTTTGCCAAAAGTGCTCCTTGGAGCAATGCTGTGCTTAGGTCCAATGGTGGTACTCCAGCCTGAGCCCCACAGCTTGGAAGGCCCCACTCTGGTGACTCCCTTGGCTAGGCTCTTCTCACAGGGTGAGGGGTCCCAACACCAGGGAAGTGTGCCCAGCCAGAGCCTGTGTCCCATCCTCTTGACCATGGTTCTGGTCCCCAGACTGAAAGACCCCTGAGTGTGCTTCTCCGGCTTGCCAGCCCCAGGCCTGCCCTAAGGGCAGGTGCTGTTCAGAGAGGATGGGAGGGGAGGGGCGTGGACTTGCAGGCCAATGTGTCTATGGGCGAGTGTACCCTTCCTGAGAGGGGCAAGACAGAGGGAGAAGGGAAGTAGAGATGAGGACAGGCCTCCATTGTCCCCTTGCCCGAGCCCTGCCCATAGGGAGGGCGGGTCTGCCGCAGGGCTGGGGGCAGGAGGCTGTGTGGGTTCCAGCCTGGCTTGCCTGGTCCCAACCATGACTGTGCCCCTCACACCTGCTTTACTCACAGGCTTTGGGGTAAGACACAGTGTGAATAACCACTCTGAGACAAAAAAAAAATACATTTGCAAAACCACTGGCTTAGATACCCTTTCCTGGCTTTTCCAAGTAGAAAATACAATTGGAAAATGTTTAGCAAGAGCCGACTCGGACAGGTCATCAAAGCATCTGCCGCCCCTGCATTTCTCCAGCCACTGCTGGGTCTCTATCAACAAAGTGAGGCTTGTCTCCTCCTCAGTTCTGAAACACTTTGAGGAGCTTTTGATCTCGTGGTCGCCACCTCTCACTCTGACTTCTTGTCCCCTTGAATTCCTGATGGCTTTCACAAGTTGCCTTCTGTGGTGATTCTCTGTTTTTTTGTTTTTGGGTTTTGTTTTGTTTTTGTGTTTTTTTCTTTTTTTTTTTCAGTGTGGACTTCAAGTTGGGACAAAGCTCTTTTTCCTTCCAGTCCCCAGGCAACTGCAGCCCAGGCTGCTGTGTGGCTGAAGGTGGGGGTGACATGGGGGCACAGTGAGCCCGTGGCAGAGGTTCTTTACTCTCTGGGTCACCCCAGACACCCCAGAGGGGATTAACCCCTCCCAGACTGCCTCTTCAGGCTCTTGTCTCCTGCCGTGTTGCTCAGAACCCCATTCTGCCCCAAACTACCTCATGTCTCCTGCCTTCTTCCTGTTTGCTAGAAAACTCCTAGTTTCTTTCTTGTCTTTTTTATTCTTTAGAACAAACCCCCTGTATTTGAGCTGAAACACAAAGGTGGCTCCTGTCTGAGAAGGGCACTGTCTCACCCCTGGAACCTGGCGTGTCTTCTTCTCCAAATAGCATTCTTTTCCTCCTGCTCTGGGACCTTTGTCTTCATGCTGACCACTGCACTAGTTAACCCCCCAGAGTCCACCACCCTCTGCCAATGCCCACTCTGCCTAGCCCACAGCCCGAAGGCACCCATTCCCAGGCGTTGATTTGCTCCAGGGATCTGGGGTTCGTAAATTGAGTTCATTCTCTTCTGTTTAAAAAAAGTAATTAAAAGTTAAACCTGGTAGACATATGTACAATGGAATATTATTCAGCCATAAAAAGAAGGAGATCCTGGGCCACCTGTGTGGCTCAGTCGTTAAGTGTCTGCTTTTGGCCCAGGTCATGAACCCAGGGTCCTGGAATCGAATCCTGCTTCTGGCTCCCTGCTCAGTGGGAAGGCTACTTCTCCCTCTCCCACTCTCCCTGCTTGTGCTCTCTTTCGCTGTCTCTCTCTCTGTCAAATAAAAAAATAAAATCTTAAAAAAAAGAAGGAACTCCTGCCATTTGTGACAACACGGATGGACCTCGAAGGCATTATGCTCAATGACATAAGTCGGGCAGAGAAAGATAAATAAACACTGTATGATCTCACTTACATGAGAAATCTAAGAAAAAATCACCACCACCAAACTCAGAAAAAGAGCTCGGAGTTGTGGTTGCCAGAGGTGGGGGTGTGGGGTTGGGAATGCAGAGAGGTGGTCAGAAGGTACAAGCTTCCGGTTACAGGATAGATACGTCTTGGGATGTAATGGACAGCATGGTGACTATAGTTAGCATTGCTATGTGATGTATTTCAAAGTTGTTATGAGAATAGACCCTAGAAATTCTCATTACAAAGAGAAAAAATATTTTTTTTAGTAACTATGTGGAGACAATTAAACTTACTGTGTTAATTATTTTACAATATACGTATGTCGGGTCATGATGCTGTATACCTTAAACTTACATAGTGCTGTATGTCAATTCTATCTCAATAAAACTGGGGGAGAAAAGTTAAACTTAGGGTAGAAGCCCATTTGTTGGAACTCAAGGCAATGCATCTGGAAAGGGCCAGAATGACGATGGGATATCAAGAGTCAGGCCCTGGTTCTGAATTTCAGCCCCTACCAGAATCCCAGCAGTAAAGTTAACAAGAAGGAATCACAAATGTGTTGTACAAAATGCTAGAGCAGCTAAGATTCTTCTTTTTGCCTTTTCTAGAGTCTCTTTTACCTTTCATCTGCTTCTTAAAATCTCTCTGTTCCTTCTTCCGTCCAGGGAAAGATGTCTCTTTACTTGTGCATGCTTACCCACACCAATACACATCTACTATTTATACATGTCCTGAGTGTCACCCACGGCCATCCTGTGTGTTAGCACCAGGCCTGTGGCTCCCCACTCTCTGTAGCTTGCACCAGAGACCCCTGGGGCCACCCTGCATGTCAGCACAGTGTTGGCCCGGGGTGGGGGGCTGTCCTGTCTCCAGGGAGCTTTGCTGCTGCATTCTGAGCCCCTGGGGTCTTAGCAAAATACACTCCTCATAAGCTCCCGAGTCACCAATTCTTTCATCCCTCTTGGGAACCTGTTTGCTTCAACACAGCCCAGGAAACCACAAGAGCGTAGGGGGAGGAGGGTACCCTCTGGGTCACTGAATGGACCCAAAGGCCAGCAGGGAGATTGGTGACACCCACATCACTCCCACGTCTCAGACCTCCCAGCTTTGTTCTTGTGCTCTACAAGTCTGCCTTCTCCCCAAGCTCTGCTTCCCACACAACTCCCAGAATTGGTAGCCGGAGCTTTCTTTTGCTTTCTGTGCCTGAACATCGGCCCTGGAAACACGCCTGAGACCATGTCCTCGGACTAACATTCCACTCTGTTCTTTCTGGGTTCCCCTCGACCCCCTTTCCAAGACAATTTTGATGCTACCCTAACTGATGGTTCTAGCTCTCAGATTTCTCCTCCCCAACATGCCAGTGGTAAACATCCCACTGAGCAGCAACTCTCCCTAGCCATGTATCAACGCTTGGACCATAGCCTTGGATCATAGCCTTGTATCAATAAGTTATTATAGAACAGAACAAACCTCGACATTATGAACCTACATGGTTCTGGCTCAGAAATCTTCAATGTCTTCCCCTAGTTAACCAAAAAAGGCTAAATCCCTATAGATCAAACAGGCCTCCAACAATATGATTTCAATGTAACTTTCCCCCTTTGTAAAGTTTTGCTATAATTAACTTGCTGTGAAGACATTTCTACTTCAGAAAACTGGACGTGTAAGCTCTCTAGAACAGTCCCATCCCGAGTAGCAGCCGCCTAAGTGTTCATTAGCCCAGGTCCACAGTCCCTTTTTTGAAAGCCCTGGGACCGCGTGTGTTTCAGAATTCAGAATTTTCATATTTTAGAAAGGGAAAATGGTGACTATGCCATATATTATATAAAACTTACAACAGGGTCCGGGGTTGCACCCCATAATCAAGTCAAGCATGTTAATATTTCCGCAGAGAAATGCATGGATAGTCATACTAAGTAGGATGCACAAAGACTGAAAATAGCCTCATGTTGATTCAGGTCAGGTTTTGCTGCCAAATGAAGTATGAAAAACCTTTGTGATTCAGTGCTTTGTGAATTTCGGACCAGTGGCAAAAGCACTGTGTGTGCGTTCTGGGACTCTCACCGCGAGCTGGGGTGGCTGAGGCAGGGCGGCCATCAGCTGGGCCTGGCGGGGTGGCAGGTCCCGGATAATGGAGGCAGGGGTCAGAGGACACTCTGGGCAGGGGGCCTGGAGGAGAGGGGGCAGAGGCAGCGCAGCCGCTCATTGGGCAAGAGCCATATGCTGGCGACCAGGAAGGCGCACCAGAAGGCACATTGTCTTGGGTTACCAGGGTTACTCTGGGAAGTATAAACATTTGGCACAGCCAGGCCCTGCTGGGAGATGCCTGCTGTGTAAGAGACAGGTTGCTCTTCAGAGCCAGAATCTTGGAGCGTCACTTGGCCATTCACCCTTTGATTAATTCACAGAGTGGTTGGAACCTCCCCATTTACATTAAGAGGACTGGGCAGAGGGCGAAGTCACTCACCGGCAAGCCATGGCGAGGCCACAAATGGAGCTGCTGGTGACAGCTCTGGGAAAGCCTCATCCTGCCAGTGGCCAGACCTCCCCTTCCTTGGTGTCTGACACCATCTGCATCTACTGAGTTTTATGAATACCCAAACCGACTTTTTTTTCGGTCGCAGGTCACAAGGCCCACACTCCGAATATGGGTTTTAGTTATTAGGGGATACATCGTTTTGAAAAAGGAAATGATAAATTAAAGACAATCTTTTTATTTGGACTTAAGTTTTACCTTATTCTCGAATTGTCTGTACCTATATTTTCATATCTCATTCCGACAGAAAGTTCTAAAGAACGGCTTGCCCTCACCCCCACCCCACCGTCTTCTCAAAGAGAGGCAAAAAGCCTTTTGTGCTCATATGAGTCTGGCCAGGCCACCGGGGCTCCCATGAGGGCCCATGAGGGGCGTGGGAGACCCCGAGCCTCTGCCCGTGCTGGCGAGCACACATCTGGAAGGCGGGTGGGGTCGGGGAGGGGGAGTGCTGATTACATCCAGTAGATGGGGAGTTTGGGTGACAGTACAATTTGGTCTCCAGCTCTTACGTCTTATTTGGGTACTTACTTGGCATTTCAAAAAATGCATGTGCTGCTTCTCATTAGCGACAGAGCTAGTAATGCAAATACGTGGGTGGCTGATAAAAGCCATTAGCATTCATTCCTATCATACCAATAACAACCATAATACATGAGTGCACCTGAACTCTCAGCAGCAATTATAGCGAATGCATGAGGAGAGGGGTCAGGCAGCCAGAGCACATTCATTTGCAGATTACCATGCTCTGAATGATACAGTGTCATGGCCCATTGGGGACTTCCCGGAGCAGGGGTGACAGAGTTCTAATTTGGGGTGCTGGCTGCATATTGGAAATACTCAAAGACAATCCACAGCAACAACAACACAACACCAAACAAAACACTGATGACTGGGTGCCACGTTCCAGCGATTGTCATTTAATAAGGAACAATCATTACACTGTGATTTAATAATTGTTTTGGGGTACGTCCCCCAAATGGAAAAACCTAAGCACTTTCTAGGTAGTTCTAACATGCCACCAATGTAGAAAACCCATTCTTTATTCTCCTATTACCTTGTTTGACAAAGTGAAGACCAGGTCTGATGTGTTAAAGGGTTGATGAACTAGCCTGGACTCGAAGGGTAAGTTTGGCGTAAATGAGAGATTAAAACTCCAGGTCTGATTTGCCAGCACTCTTGTAGAGTCACCAACCAGCCATGTTCGCCTGGGCCTGAGGGGCTTTTTGGGATTTGAGACCTTCAGTTTTAAGAGCAAATGCCCTACCAGATCTTGAATAGGAATGATAACTTTACATTCCACCAGGCGGTGTGGCTGCCGCTAGGAGCAATCTCCCTTTGTGTCAGGTGACATCTTCTGGCTCATGTACGTGCACTAATCCACAGGAACTTACTGGATCCTTGCTACGGCCCGGCCAGATTCGCAGTGCACGTAACGCTTCACGCGTTTTGTAGGTGAGGACGCTGCCATTACCTGACTCTGCCAAGATGGGTAGATGGCAAACAGACTCAGGTTTTTTGATTTATACGGCATTTTCTTTCTCCTGAACCATGGGCCCTGAGACTCTTTACCACTAACAGTCTGCTCTTCAATGTATAAAGCATTAAATGTCAGATTCTAATGACGTACTACTGTGTGGTGACTATCATATCATAATAAAAAATTTAAAAAAATGTCAGCTTCATGACACCCCCCAAGTGGAAAACCCACAAACTTCCTTTTCACCTATAACTGTCATCCTGTAGGACTCTAATAAAAGCTATAAAGCTATTGCGTTTATAGGTGAGGAAGCATATTGGCGATGTGGATGTCCTTTGTAGGAGGAAGCTCTCTTGGACCATCTCAGGCTGAGGTAGGGACATCTGTTAGGAATGAGACACCTCCAGCTTGTTCTTGTTGCAGAATTGATTCCGTTGGTTCTTTGCCTTCCCCTTCAAGAATGCCAGCTTCTTGAGGGCACAGTCTGGCTTGCTTATGGTTTTATTCTCAGTGCACAGAGTGTAGGGGGATGCGAGGTCGTGTTCACAGTATTTTCCAGTAGCACTCAGCTCGGACCAAGTCGGACAGGGTCTCCAGAGGCCCTCCAGTTAGAGATATTAAAACAGTCTTCCTCTCCATAGTCCTACTGGGGCACAAACTTCAGGTCCCTCTGGAATTTTCCTTCTGTCCTGGGTCGTCCAGTGAGATTGGTGCAGTCATAGGTTATTGACATGAAGAGGCTCTTGATGCTCTTGGGAGAATGCTCTTCAGTCATCAGCGCTGCCTCAGAAGCACCATTTCTCAAATACTTACGGTATCTTAAAGTGGGGTCCTCTACCCCGGGGTGGTGAGATGTTCTCTGTCTGTCTTTTGGTGGAACGTGCCGTCGAATAGCACAGGAACAGGATGCCAAGCTGTGCATAGCAGGCCTCTGTACGTAGCTCTGTCTGCTTTCTTCCTCCTGCTCCTTAAAGCAATCACAGTACCCTCAAGAACAATTTTCCTAAGGCACTCATGACTGAAGATTTTATAATCAGAAGGTCCTGCCAACGTTCTTGAGGGTAAACGGCATGGTGTGCTTCTCTTCATGGAATAGATGTGTTTCTGCAAATGTGTAGGTAGAACTTGAAAACTGTATCATCTCCCCAATAACTGGTCATTTCTGAACTCCCCTTGTGTCCCCCATTGTCTGTGAAAGAGATGTGAGAGAAGCCCGCCATAGAAGGAGCCTTGAAAGGGAAGGATGCCAAGGTTATGCAGTGCCCCTGCCGGGCAACCGTTCAGATGAGGGAGCACAGAGCTGCTGCACTGGGTCTGTCCTCTGGCTCATCCCCACCAGGGCGGTAGGGAGTCTTTGGGCATTCATGTTTTGTGGGGCCCACAGAGTTTGCTCAGACCAGCCCCAGGGAAAGCGCTGCAGAGGCCACAGAGGGAACGGACTCCAAGGAGCTGAGACAAAAAGAAAGGAGAGGGGCCATAACTCATGTGCCCCAAACATCCTGGCCTGCCCCCCAGTGGTGTCCCTCCCGACATGCAACCTCTCTGCATGCTGGGTGCTTGGTCCCAGAGGCCTGCAGCTCCAGTTCCCAGATAAGAGTGGTGAAGTGTCCATGCCTCATGCTCTGTGTTCTGAATGACACAGCCCGAGACCAGACCCCAGGAGGCGGGGAACGAGGTGGAGAAGGTGGGTCAGCCAGCATTCACGCTAGCACAAGCCATGGATCACAGTGTGCAGGTCGGCAACGCCACTGAGGCTCCGGGATCCCCAGCCAGTGTCACCTTGAATTCATAACACTGCAGAGGTCCAGGGCGGAGGACAGGGAGAAGACAGGGTCCTGGGACCCTCAAGAGGGAATGGGGGTGGGGATAATGAGGAAGACAATGAGGGGCGTGTGCAGAGAAAAGGGATGGAGGAAAGAGTTACGAAGGACAGTGGAGGAGATGGAGGAGAAAACATACATGAGGCTTGTAGACAGACTCACATGTTTCATGGACATCCTGAATTTCAAGCCTCTGAAATTCTCTGGCAGGCCACCCCGCTTAGATGGCGGGGTGAGTCTCAGGGGCCCTTATCACTCCTGACAGAGACTCGGGGGCTTGGAAAGGCCGTTGCCAGCATCAGCCTCCTAGGGGACAGCCGTGCCCTGCGGTGACATGTCCCTCCGCTCCTGACTTAGCACCCAGCACGGACACAGGCTGGGGGAAAATCCGACCACTCAGCATTTTCAGGAATGCTCAGAAGTAAACAGGAATTGGCCACAGGCGGCTTCTGATGGTTTACTGTGTTGTGTCTGGGTCCTTCATGGGCTGGTTCCTCTAACTCAAGGATCTCCCATCAGTGTTTTGGGCCCTGCAGCAGGGTTGTAGGTGCTGTTCCTGGAAGATCGGGACAGGAGTTGGGGGTCAGGTCCTGTCCCCGGGAGAGTTGCATGGACCTACATTATTTCAGGCAACACTGGTTCTATTCTGATTCCAGGAAGTGATGGCAGCTTCGTGGTCCCTTGGGTCCAGGTTGGAGGTGCCTCAAGCATTTCCCCATCCCAGCTGCTGGGATGGCTGTGACCAAGAGTCATAGGCCCTCTTCATGAAGGGGGTTCTAGGCTTGAACAGGACGGCAGTGGCCCCACAGAGCAAGGGAAAAACCTACATCGAATAATCTCCAGGAGTGATTAGTGCGGTAAGGAGGTCCTGTCACTAAGAGTGTGGGTGGAGGGGCAAGGGAGTAAGCAGCAGGTGGGCACACTCGCTGGGCTGGCCAAGGGTCCCTCACAGAGGAGGTGACATTGGTTCAGAGCCCTGGATGGTGAGTGTTGTCTGCAGCCTCTGGCGGCTTTGGAGGCCTGATGGGGTCTCAGTGTTGGAGAGCTGGCAGGCAGCAAGAGCAGACCAGCTGGCAGGAAGCTTTCCTGAGGTGCTGGGGCTGAGATCCAGGTGGGGTCCCAAGGACTACAGTCCACATCACTGGGTGGGAGCGGGTCCAGGCGGAAGTGCAAGGAGGGGACATAGGGTAGGGTTGTGTCTTATGGACAACAGCAGCATCGGCCAGGTGCTGTTGGGAGGAAGCTGGGGAGGGGGTGCCTCAGACACAGAGGTACCGACCACTCCCCCTGCCACCTCAACCCTACACCTGCCAGCCTGGCCTCCCTCCACACCCTCTGGGCCTGTGGGCCGAGGCTGCATATGTCCTCCTGGGGCTCAGACTGCCTTCTAAAACTGGGTGTGGCCTGGATCCCAAGTGGGACCAGCCAGGGAGAGTGAGGCGAGATGAGGCCCAGGACACTTGCCTTTGGTTTGTTCTTCGCCTTTGGCCGCAGGTCTCGTAGGAGGCCATACCACATAGGGGAAAGGGTCAGAGCCATGGATTTGACCTCCCTGCCCTCTGCCGAACTGCTTGGATGAGTAATTTCTCTTCCTGATCTGTTTGTGAGGTCCACATGAAAGGAATGGCACCAACATCACAGCACCACGTCCAAGCGCCGACTCGAGGGGAGAGGACGCAAGTGACAGAACGTTGTCAACAGTAGAGCCCTGGGCAAAAGTGTAAATTATCAATTCCTCTTGTGAACACGGAAGGGAAGAATCTCTGGAGGAAATGCACCTTAAATTAATTCAGTTACTTTTTGCATGTGTGGACAAGGCCAAGAAAATGCCTTCTGATCCATTCTTACCCCCAGAAGAGCTGAAATATTTCCTCTCTCTTCTGCGAAGGATTCCTCCCCAGGGCGGCATGGAGGGCCGGGCTGGGGTACAGGGGTGAGGAGCCACGCTCACCCTGTGAGGAGGATGCATTCCTGCTGTGGCCTCTTTGTGAGGGTCCCCAGCGCCCACCGCTACACCCTGCTGAGCTTTGCGATGGTACAAGAGGCTCCCTGTGGTTTGCTCTCAAAAGGGGTTGTTCTGAACACACATATTATCTGTCATGCTTTCTATGGTGGCCAGTGAGCTCTCTCAGTGCTGGCTCAGATTCCCCAGTCTGTCCCCATCCTGAATGAGAGGCACTGTCTCGATGTCCCCTGTCCTGAGTGCCGGGCTCATTCCAGGTCTGAGTCTGTTGTTGGCTGAATTGTGTCCTCACTCCTCCTCCCATGCGGGTGTTAAAGCCTGACCCCCAGTGTCTCAGAGTGGGGCTGTATTTGAAGACAGGGTCTTTAAACAGGTCATTAAGTGAAAATGAGTTCATTAGGGTGGGCTCTAGTCCTGTATGACTGGTGTCCTTATAAGAGGAAATTTGGACACAGACACATGCAAAGAAGACTGAAACAGGGAGAAGCCGGGCATCTACAAGCCAAGGAGAGAGGCCTCAGAAGGAACCAAATTTGCCAACCCTGTCTTTTGATCTTGGACTTCCAGGCCCCAGAATGATGAGAAAGTGCATTTCTGTGGTTTAAGCCACTTAGTCTGTGGCTCTGTTAGGGCGGCCCTGGCACACGAAAGCACTGTTCTCTCCCGTGGCCTGCCATTTACGCTGTGAATTCGTAGTGTGGAGGGGCGGACACACTTGCTGGTGTAACAACCACAGTGTGGGTCTTGGTGGAAACCGTCAGGGCATCTCAGTGCTGTCCTGGCTATGTCACTGCTGCACTTCCCAGTAGAGAAGGAGCCTGTGTGGGTCGAACAGCGAAGAATATACGTTCACATTCTAATCTCCTGAATCTGGGACTGTGACTTGTTTGGAAACAGGGTCTTTGCAGATGTGAGTAAGTTAAGGGTCTTGGGTAAAGATGATCATGATTTAAAGATGTGGCTAGCTTCGTAAGGAACACCAAGGACTTCTGGAAAGCCACCACGAGCATGGAACAGATTCCTCTCAGAGCCCCCAGAGGAAGCCAACCCTGCCGACACCTTGACTTTGGACTTCCAGGCTGTAGGACCGTGAGAGAATACATTTCTGTCATTTTAAGTCATTTGTTTGTGCCAGTTTGTTATGGCGGCCCCAGGAAACTACTCCATCCCCCATTTTTTCCATGTTCTTTTTGTGTAGGTCCTGACACCTGCTGCTCCAGCCTGGGGGCTGTGCTGTGAGTGTGAAGCTCCTGTCAGTTCTAAGACCTTGAGCATGTTGCCCTCTCTTAGTGTCATTTTCCTCCTCTGAAAAATGGGAATGAATGATACACCTACCTCATGGGTTGTCACGAGAATTTGCGAGCACGTGGTTAGTACTGAAGAATGATGGTTGCTATTATTGGTGTATGATGAGGCTGCTGGCTTCAAGCTATTTCTGCTCTCTGAAGCAACAGGAAAAAGAAATCCCTTTGTTCATTTGGCTGCCCTGGAGTTTTATAACCATAGACAGAGGTTGACATAGAGGCAAGGTGACCATTCTCCATAAGGTTCAACTTCTTCATTTGCAAGATGAGGGTAATTTTTTTTTTAAGATTTTATTTATTTATGTGACAGAGAGACAGCCAGCGAGAGAGGGAACACAAGCAGGGGGAGTGGGAGAGGAAGAAGCAGGCTCCCAGCAGAGGAGCCCGATGTGGGACTCGATCCCGGAATGCCGGGATCACGCCCTGAGCCGAAGGCAGACGCTTAACGACTGCGCTACCCAGGCGCCCCAAGATGAGGGTAATTTACCCTCCTTGAATGGTGAAAGGAGCTTCTGTGTGTGACAAGGACAAAAAATTAGGAGAAAATGACACCTGTCCCAAGCAACGATGTATAGCTCTCTCCCTTCTTCTTCCCTGTCCCAGGTTTCCTAGGGGTCAGACAGAGTGAAAAAGATTTGCTGACTCCATTGGCATCATGCCCAGACACCAGTAGTAGGTGAGCAAATGAGTGTGGGGCCAAGGCCAGGCCTGACCTGGGCATTCCAGGGAAAATCTCACTGCAGGGGCACCCCTTCAAGTTAGCAAGCATGTTGGGAGTAGCTTTGAAGGGCAGTGACGTCTCTGGGAGGCAGTCTGAGGGGAGCGGCACCTGTTTATGGTCTGTTTATGGTCTGCAGGGGTGTTTGGGGGCTGTTGCCTACACAGGGGCCCAGGGCTTCCTGGTGCCTCTGAGGGACAGAGTACTGCTTTCCTCCCCTGCACAGTTGTCCATTGGTCAGTGTGAAGACTCGGAAAATGCCCTGGCTTCTCACTTTCAAGGTAGCTCTGAGCCACTCCCTACATCTGCTCTTGTTCTCAAGGCATTTCATGAAATCTAGAAGGCCAGTCACCTGATGAGGAATCCACTTGGCAGGTAGGGTGGTGCTCTCCAAATACATCATAGCTATAAGCATTCAGGAAAGTTCTCCAGACAAGTGAGAGAAAACAATTCCCTAAGAGAAAGTTGGGGTTTCTTCACATTGCTGAAATATAACTCACACTTCCTGATACATTTCTATTATTTTTCTTTGACTCTGATCTCCTTTGTACCTGTATTATATGCCTTGCTATAAAGGCATCAAATTGCTGGGGAGAGTGGCAGATTGTAAATAAGAAAGTAAAGACTCTTCATGTAAGGAACAGAAAATGTTGTACAACCAGGAGCTGTTATGTGATCAACTCAGTAGACTAGCAACACAACTTAGGCTGCCTAGGAGAAAGGCAGTATGGTATGATGGGAGGATGATAGGCTTTGAGGTCTGAAGTCTCTTATTTGAACCCTAACTTTTTAAAATAATGTTTATTTTGTTATATTAGTCACCATACAGTACATCCCCAGTTCTTGATGCAATGTTCCATGATTCATTACTTGCATATAACACCCAGTGCACCATGCAATATGTGCCCTCCTTAATACCCATCACCATGAACCCTAACTTTTTAATTATAGAGCTTGGTTCTCAGGGTTGGCAAACTTTCTTTGTAAAGTGCCAAAATGTAAATATTTCCTGCTACGTAGGCCATGCAGTCTCTGTCCAGACTACTCTACACTGCCACTGTGGTACAAAAGCAGCCAAAGACAATATGTAAATAAATGGGTGTGTGTATATCAATAAAACTTTATTTACAAAACCAGGCAGTGGGCCACATTTGGCCCACACGTTGTAATTTGCCACATCGGTTAAAGAGCCTTAGTTTTCTCACCAGATAAATAGGGCATGTTTGTAAGACCTTGTCTTACAGTGTTCTCATTAGGATAAATTGAGCTAATGTATATGTAAAGTAAATTTCCAAACACTATGACATTGTTAGTTTTTATTCTTCTATGCCCCCTGACCCTTATATTTTAGCTTTTGCATTAAAATTGGGTATGATTGGTAGTTTGTGGTAGCCGGTGGGTACCAATGGGTTACTTGGCCAGTGAGTGGTGGGTGACCCACGGAGTGGTGGATCTTTACGGGGCAGGTAAAGGCTATGCCACCCATGGCTCAAAGCCAGCAGCTTGATAGGCCAAGAGAGACACTTCATATGGGGCAGCTTGGGAAGAGTGGCTGTGTAGATGAAGAAGTTCTGAGGACTGCAGCATTGTGTGTCAGCTGGCCCAGCCCAGGGACAACCAGCTTGCCCCAGAGCAGAGCCGTGTGGCTCTGAAGGCCTGCAGTGGGCTGGAAGTCCCAGTGTCTTGTGTCTGTGGGTAGGTGTGACTGTGTGCTCCGGGCATCTGCTCAGTCTGCTGTGCTGGTAGGAACCCACAGCCTGCCTTCCCCAGGGAGGTCACTCTTGCTCATCCACTTACTCAGTGGGGTTAAGCAGAGATTTTCAGGGTTGGGCCTGAGATGCAGAGATCCTGAGGACTCTTTGAGGTTGCAAGGGCCAAAGTGGATGAAGGGGGTCCCACTGGGTGCCTGGAGCTCTGGGTGCTGAGTCCAGCTTTGATGTGACAGATTCCTGTCATCTCAGACAATTCAGTGCCTCTCTGGGCTGAGCTCTCCACCCTTGTGATAACAACGTTTTAACCAACCAGCAGTCAAACACAGGTGGTCCACTCTGGTTTGGAGTCAGCTTTATTTGGTATGCACAGGATTTCATATTTTTTAATTTTCATTTTTTTATTGTGTTGAGAATGCATAACATGAAATTTATCATTTCAATTACATTTCAGTGTGCAACTTAGTGGCATTAAATACATTCACGTTGCTGTGTGACCATCATCACCATCCATTTCTTGACATCTTCATCATCTCAAACAGAAGCTTTGTCCCTGTTAAACACTAACCCCCATTCATTCGGGTCTCCAGGGCACCATACCTCTCACTGGTCTGCGTGAAGGGTTCTATGGCATGTCTGGCTCCTGTGGGCTGTTCAGTTGATCGACTGCCCTATCCTAACTCAACGTCCCAGGGCCACATACGGTATGTGTCCATGTTGCACAGTCAGGGCCCCGCGCACTGTTTATCAGCATGGGTTTCCCAATAGTCTGAGTGTGCTGCAGGCATATAAGACAACATCCTTGGCATTAGAATAGAACCTGCTGAGGCATTCAGGGGTAGAGATGTTATGTCTGCAACCCAGACTCAACCAATGTAGGAAAATAGTAATAGAGAAGGGGAAACAGAATGATAAAGCAAGGGTGGTCAAATATTCACATGTGGCATTTGGGAAATCTGAATGAAGGGGTGTCCAGGAATCCTTTGAACTGTTTTTGCAATTTCTGTAAGACTGCATTACTTCAAAGTAAAAATTTAAAAAAATAAACATATGGATGCTGTCCATAGAAAAGCCTACCATGAGTAGTTTTTTTTTTTTTTAAATAAAAGAATATATGCTGGCATATAAATAATTTGTTTTTCTGGATGGAACCGTAGAAACTGTCAGCAGTGATTATCCTGGAGAAGAGAGCCTTCACTTTTTATTTTGTGGCTTTCTGTACCACTTGACTTTTCTGATCACATGCATATACAAACACAACAAAGGTGGAGGCAGAGGGGAGCCCAGGCACCTGTCAGTATTTCCTTTTGAACAAGCCAGAAGATGTGGGCAGAATAATTCCCAGGCTCAGAGCCTCTCCCTTCCACATTCAGAGTCCTTGGAGGCAACACTTGACTGGCCAAGTCTCCTGGGGGCACCTACCTCATTCATTAGGGGGCTTGAAACATTCCGTCTGCTCTGGCTATGGACTAGGTCCAAGCCCTGTGGTATCTGAGGAGCTTATTCCAGAGAGAGGAGAAGAGACAGAAACTTTCATAGAGGTGAGTACCCAACAGAAGGGAGGGAGCTGGGTGTTTGCATCTCACTGTGGCCCCTGGACATTAGCCTCAGAGGTGATCGGTGATGTTACAGATACTAGTAGCCCAGCTGCACAATTTTTTGGAGAACAGTTGCAAATGTTCTTCCCATCAGAAAGACAGAAGGGGAGAAAGAGGAGAAGCAGGAGGAGGGCAGGAGGAGAGGGAAAAGAGAAGGGGAAGAAGAAGTAAAAAAAAAAATAATAAAAGGAAGCCGGGAGGTGTGAAATCCCGTGTCGTAGGTCCATTTAGTTGGTGTAGTCAATAGGCAATGTAGAGAAGTCCTCGTAATCATACATAGGGTATTTCTATGCATAGCTGTCACTATCCAGAATTTAAATAACCACCTTAATGGAACTGAGAAGCTCATGTAAAACTGCATTTCTGAAATAATGAAGTTCCAGATTTTAATGTTTTCATTGTGGCCAACAAGTTTTATTCCATAATGCCAAACAGGTATCTTCAAAATTGGCACAGAGCATTTACCCCTCAGTTTGCTATATACCATTCAGGATATTTCCATGAGATTGTTTTTACATGTGCTCAAATTTTTTAAAAAAATTGCTTCTTACTGTATTACCAGAAAATAGAAAGATTTTAGTGCAATTTAGTATAATAACTGTTTGAATTTTTTAGGGCACCATGACGTTCTAGCTTCATATTTTCTGTGAACTCAAAAAGACGGGGAAGGATGATGAACCGATTGTGCAGCTCTGTGTGGAAAAATGAGTTCTTTACAATGGGAGATGAAAAGCCCAATTAGGTCATTTTGTCCGACGTGGGAGAGAGCACTCCTGGGCGTTTGTGCACACTGTCTTGTTCCATTCTAAATGACTCAGCTAATGAGCTTTCCATGACCTGACTTTGGAAAAGTGTCCATAAATCTACAGGGCTTCCTGATTAGGAAAAACTTTTCCTATTTTGATGAATTTTCATGTGTTTCTGTGTCATTAACTGACAATCCCTTTTCATTCTGTCATAATGGTGAGATCCTTAAAATGAGACATTCTAAAAAATTTCCATTTGTGTCTCTCTAATGTTGCCCTATCATAATTTTTAAAATCTTTTCATGTACACCTTGAAACTCCTTTTGACTTGCTCATTGTTTCTCCTTATCCAGAAGTCTTAGAGCTAGATTCAGAATTTTAGGGCGTATTGGCTGAAGTTCAAGGCCCAGTGCTATGCCCAAATGTGAATTAGACTTATGTAACCATTGGTATATTCTGGCAACGAAGGATCTAGGCACTGAGGGTCTTGTGGTCAAAGCCTCATCTGCTCCTCAAGAGCCACATGATCTTGAAAAAGTTACATGACCTTTCCAAGCCTCAGTTTTCTCACCTGTAAAATAGAGGTAATGGTAAGTGAGGGATTACCCCATACACTCTTACCAGGATAAATATATAAAGCATTCAGTACTAGGTCTGACTACAGTAAATGCACACTGAATGTTAGCTCCCGCTATTGTTGGAAATATAAGTCAAGGTCTTTTCAAGTTGTGTGGGTATATAAAATAGTTGGAATCTGGGGCACTGGCCACCTTACTTGCCTTCCTCTCCTTCCAGTTCCTGTCGGTGTCTTGTGCAGAGTGGGTCGCTGCTTCTGAAGTAGTCATTACTCGGGCTCACCCAGAGCATCTCCGCTAAAGCTGGGACTCCTTACACTGGGTCCTCTTACCAACTGGGAAGAACACACAACTTCCTCCGTATCATCTCAGCTCAGCTGCTCTGTGGCATCCAGATTAGTCACCTGCCTGGGTTGCTGCTGAGGCTACCCCTTGGATGGCAGGTCTGCACAGCAGACTCAAGGTAACCCTGGTTGTCCCCAACGACAGGAACTTGCCTCTCCATTGTCTCTGCAGGAAGCGGGCCGGCCAGTCCTCCCTTCCACTTCAGTGGCCTCTGTGCCACCATGGTTGGAATGGCTGTCCTTCTTTCCTCTAGTCTCTGTTACCTTCTGCCCTTAGGCCCCCAAGCACACTGCCTATGACCTCAGGGTTCATGAATGCCACCATCAAATCCTGTGCAAACCAGCTCTCTCCCTTGCCTCTGTTTTAGGATGCCAGCTTCACTCCAAAGGGGGCTGCCTGGGGTCCTGGGACACTGAGTGGGCTCTCATCTCAGCTCCGACCCTCGTCCTCATATCAGGAGAGACTCCCTCTGACCCTGTACAAGGTTGGGAAGGACAAGGACTCACCTTGACCTCAGCAGCTAAGTGTTCTTAGACCTGGGGACCTGGGCCAGCCTGAGTGTGAGCCACTGGTCTTTAATGTGGGGCTCCTGGGTGTTTCCTGCAGCTCCCAGCCGTGCTTGGGCAGGTCTGCATTTGCAGAAAGATCACTTCTTCTGGGTCCACTGGCTCTGTCGTTTTCACCTTACCAGGGAAAACCTGCTCTCACTCTGTCACATTTAGGTGCTTGTATTACAAGGTGCTTGGGACAGATTTTCAGATTTTCCTGGTTGCGGTGCAAATTAGACAGGCAAGGCATACCTGAGTCTGAACGCAGCCATCTTCACAGTCAAGATAACCACGACTGCAGGGCTCCCCTGGGCCAGGCTCCTGGTTGCAATCACTGATTACATTACGGATGTTCTACTGGAGCTCTTCCTGACTGCGTCACCTTAGTAACTGCAGTCTCACACCATTATCAATGGTACTTGGCTGTGTTTGGCTAAATCGGTCAGCATTTCCTGTGCAATATGCCAGCGTGGCTTTGGGTCCATGATAGCCTTTTGGTCTTCCCCATTTTCTAACGTTTGTTCTTGCAAGTGGGGTCATGGTGACACCTTCGTCATCTGACCTGGCCAGTGTCCAATTCCTGGTGGAAATACAGTAGGAATATCCCTTTTGCATTTGAAAAAACGAACAAATGCCAGCTTTCTCATATTAATCACTACAGGGACCAAAATTCCTCTCTGAAGGAACAAAGCCCTCAAAATAGTCACGGAAGTGGAAGGAACCTCTAGTGTGTTTCTATTTTAGAGGCTCATCTGCCCATCGGCCACATGGGGGGCAGTCATCCTGACACAATACCCTGAGTGTGACAAATGTCACAGAGTAGGAGCTGGTTTTCCCTTGAATGGGGAAGGCAGCGCTTTCTTCTGCAAAGACAGATGTGGTCGAGTGGCTGGGCTTGGAGGTGCTCAAGGGAGTCCTGAGGAGAAGATGGGGGATAAGAAGGTTTGATCCCCTTTTAGTCAAGACAGGTCAGCTCATCTCATCTGCATATGTGTGCATGTGTGTGGCTGTGTACATGTGTATACGTATGTGTGTATCTATGTGTGTGTGCATGTCTGTGTGTCTGTGTGTGTTTGTATGCATATATGTGTGTGCATCTGCAGTATAAAGAAAGTTTGAGCACCACGTTAGGTTCTATGAAATAACCAGAACTCTGCAGAGTCAAAATGATGCAGGCATGCCTCCCCAGCTATGTTCACAAACATTCAAAATCTTTATGAAGCTTCAAGGGAAATGGCAGTGGACTCAGGGGGATGAATCTTTGTACACACTTCCTTCATTTGGAGACTTAAATGATATTTCTCATCCTCTATTTCAAATGTATGACAATACCATTTAATTCATAAATACAAATCTCTTTAAAAATTACTGACTCACGACAGGTTTCTGCCATGCTTGTCACCTTACATTTTTCCAAGCAACGCATCCTACAGATACAACTACCGTGACATGGAATGTGCAAACATATTTGTTGTTCAAGTGGGACCTCCACTCTTGGAAAGATGGAGAACTCCTCTTGCCTTATCTTAGTTAACTCTCACACCTGTCAAGCGAGCAAGTCATAGTTGTCCTACTAAACAGTCCTTTGTTATTATTTTGTTCCAATATTCAAGTGGGACAACTCAGCAGCAACCGTTCCCTGGCAGCCCGTGCACTGAACAGCCTCTCCTGCTGGACCACAGGGTGACTATATTTGGTGAGCAAATACTCCTTGGGCTCTGCGCTCAGGCTCTTGACCAAGCCTCCCTTACATCTGACAGGCACTTGAACAGATCCAAAATAAAACAGATGCAGGCCATCTTACCCTCCCTGTCCCGGTTGCCATCCCAGGCCTCCTGGGAGAAGTGGAAGGGTGTTTCCAGGGGCCCACGCCCTGTGCAGAATTAGATCCACTTCCTTCCCCTCCCTTGGCCTTGGGAGTCAGCTGGAATGTGGGTGGGAGGTGTGGACAGAGTTAATATGCCCTCCCCCAAGGCCACTTCACTGATCATGGAACCTCATACAAGCAGGCACTTGGCTAATTTCAAATATGAACCCATTTTCCTAGGCTGCTCTTGAGCATTTTTATAGCTAGCAAATGAATCCTTACACAAGACCTTCACTGTGTCACAGTTAACTACTGCTCATTCTTTTTCTTTAAAAAAGATTTATTTATTTATTTTAGCAGGGAGAGGCAGAGGGAGAGAGTATCTTAAGCAGACTTTATGCTGAGCGTGGAGTCTGATATGGGGCTCAATCTCACACCCCTGAGCCAAAAGCAAGAGTTGGGTGCTTAACTGACTGCGCCACCCAGGTGCCCCAGACCACTGCTCATTCTAAGTTTACTTCTGTTTCTACAGTGTGATAAAGGGTCTTCCTGACCATCATTCTTAGCTCATTCTTGGACATCTCATGGACAATTCTTCTTGCTGTGTGCTTGAGAAGACACAGATTCTCTGTTGAAGAGAAGTCCAAGTCTGTGAACCAATATGTTGGCGAGAAGAAGAAACATAAAGCACCGCATCAATAATCTTATGTTTTTCCAGGAGGAGGTAGAAGGGCAAGATCTGTAGAGTAAGAAGAAGATGAGAAATTGGACTTCAGCGAATCAGTGGAAATACCGTAGCCCCAATTTCCTTCAGGAGCAGCCATTTTCTTTCTTTCTATAAAGCAGGGAATAAAGTGGTAAAGTCCACCACAGTTCCAGATATGGTTGTCTTTCTTTCTTTTTTTAAAAAAGATTTTATTTATTTATTTATTTATTTATTTATTTATTTATTTAGAGAGGGAGCACGAATGGGGGGAGGGGCAGAGGAAGAGAGAGAATCTCAAGCAGACTCTGTGCTGAGCGTGAAGCCCAACGCTGGGCTCTGAGATCACGACCTGAACAGAAATCAAGAGTCGGACACCCAGGCACCCCCAGACATGTTTTTATTTCCAATAATTCCTAATGAAACCACCTCCAGCTGAGAACCCTGATTCACATGTTCCCAGCCAGGGTTTTCTATTTTGGTTTGTGAAGAAGCAAAACATGTTCCATGTTTATCCCAGGTTGTTCTAGTTTAACATGTGTTATGTGTCCATCGTCTCTAAATATATCCAGAAAGGAATTTTATCTGTCAGTAAATAACAATACAATCAAAATGATTTGCGTCTCATTATGCAGTTTATTCTGATGAGTGATGGAGTTGAGGCCCAGAAGAAAGAATCTGGGTGATCACACTCATAAATACTCAGTCTTTATGAAGCTTCAGAGAGAAGGACTTGTTGCCATGGAAAACAAAGGAAGGCGGAGTGAGCCTCGAACCCAGGAGTTAGGCAGTGACTCCTCCCGAATAATGGGAAACCCTTGGCACTGAACCAACTCCCCAGCTTGCTGCTGAAAGCGTCAGCTGCGCAGGGGACCGGAGGGCATGGTGTCTCAGTCAGTCATCATCAGTGGGGAAGAACTTATTTCCTTTATTCTGGTATTATGTTTATGCAGAGAACTCAGGAAGGGAACAGCATTCTTCTGGAGATCACAGATGAGTATTGAACCCACAGCCAGGTAAAGGGTTCAAATGAAATTAGCTTCAGCAAGTCCAGTGGCGTTTTCTCGGACCATAAGCAGGCAAGCGGCTAAGGCTCATGGGTATTGAGAATTTGTTGTTCATGCTCAAAAAATCAACCACGTGATTGTTTCCAATAAACCGTGGGAGCCAGCCATAGTGGCTGAAGGAGCCACTGGTGAGGGCACTGCATTCCTAGATCCCCTTTGGGGGAGAAAAAAAACAGCAAACATGGCTCAAGTCAGGGAAACAAACAAAAGAAACTGTTCTCTTTTAGAGCAATGTGCACGGGATGAACTCAGCCCTGACTTGGGGTGTCCTAGAAATCCCTCTGCAGTCCACACGCTGAGTGGACGGAGATGTTCCATGGGGAGGAAACCCTTGGGGGGAAATCTCTGTCATTGTCATGAGGTTGGAGACTTGTGGCCTTTCAGACCCTCAGCACTGGGCTCCAGTGAGTGGAAGGAATGCGTGCAGTGGGCCGAGGGGGAGCAAGGGGCAGCAAGCTGGAGGTGGGAGGCACCTGCTGCTGTCACATTCAGTCTGCCCCTCCGCGGTACTGTTTCTTTCATGTTGGGAGTTGATAGCATCACCTGTTTATGAGTCCTCCTATCAAAACGATTCTTTTTTTTTTTTTCAAGATTTTATTTATTTGAGAGAGAAAGCGCATGAGTGGCAGGGAGGGGCAGAGGGAGAGGGAGAAGCAGACTCCCTGCTGAGCTGGGAGCCCGAGGTGGGGCTCAATTCCGGGATCCCAAGATACTGAGTTTAGCCGAAGACAGATGTGTAACTGACCGAGCCACCCAAGTGCCCCCTATCAAAATAATTCTTAAAACAGGTCTCAGACATTATCTACACCTGACGCAAATATAAAGTCATGGGTTCCCAGCACCAGGCATTTTGGGGTTCGAGTGCAGGGAAGTGTGTCTGTGTAGGGGATGGTTGTGGAGAGGGACAGTTTCAATGTCTCACAAGTCTCAGAGAACAAGGAGATGCTTATTTGTCTGGGCAGGTGGGATGAGGCCAGCCTCTCTGAGGACACTGGGTTCACCTCCGCTCCCCTCCCCCCCGTGTCCTTGTCTGACTCAGACCTCCATAGAACTCACTCAGGCTGGCTGTGGACCCCTTGACTAGTTCTGTTGGATTCCTGTTTCCAAGGCGGCTCTGGCCCTATGGGAAAGGCATGCGAGGTGTCTGCTGCCTTGCCTGCTGAGAAGAGCAAGATATAAACCTCCCCAAGGAGGGTGTCAGACCCCAGGGCCTGAAAGCAGAGGGGCCCTCAGGGGGAGGCAGGGGAATGGCTTTGCCTTCTCCAGTTTCCCCTTCCACATTCCAACACCCTCCACTCCGTTGGCCCTTTCCAGGGAAACAGAAGAAAAATGGACCTGCTGCTACCTACTCACTTCAAAAGAAAACGTTTCTTTTATCTTCTGTGGTAAGATTAGGAGGCCAGGCACATTTACTTGTGTCTGAATACTAGAAACACACTCTTGGGAAAACATAAACAGGATTTATATGAAATGCTTTAATCCCTCCAAAGAGCAATGAACTCTGTTGAAAGGGCACCAGCTATTCTCGAGTTGGGTGGGATCATACTGCTTATGCCTCTTTCTCACCTGTGACTTGGTAGTGGCCTCAATTCAACCATGAACCTCTCCGGAATACCTCGTGGGTGCGGGTGCTGCATGAGGGAAACCAAAATGAGCAGAAATATCTGGGGGTGTGAAGAGTTCAAGATCCCAGGGTGCCTGGGTGGCTCAGTCGGTTAAGCATCTTCCTTCAGCTCAGGTCATGATCCTGGGGTCTTGGGATTGAGCCCCGGGTCAGGCTCCCTGGTTGTGCTCTCTCTTGCATGCTCTCTCTCAAATAAATAAATAAAATCTTTAAAAAAAAAAAAGAGCTCGAGATTCCATGTGTACAGCAAACCTCAATTTATAACTTTTAATTGATCTGACTTTCTTTTTTTTTTTTTTAAAGATTTTATTTATTTATGTGACAGAGAGACAGCCAGAGATAGAGGGAACACAGCAGGGGGAGTGGGAGAGGAAGAAGCGGGCTCCCAGCGGAGGAGCCCGATGTGGGACTCGATCCTGGAACGCCGGGATCACGCCCTGAGCCGAAGGCAGACGCTTAACGACTGAGCCACCCAGGCGCCCCTGATCTGACTTTCTTATCCCGTGAGTCTGATTCTCCATAAGTCTCTTATGAGATGACTGCAATCCCATGTTCCTAAAAATATAAGTGTGGATGGAGTTTCGTCAGGTTGAATCACTGACAGTAAGAGTGCTAGGATGTAGACCCTGCTTCTCAAAATACAACTGGCTTGAAGGTCTTCCTGTGTGAAGTGTTCTGACTACGAATCTCTTGGAAAAGAAACGAGCCCTTCCCATATCTGTCTGGTAAACCAGGACTTGCTCAGCCTCATAGAACTTAATAGGAGAGAAGACTTCAAGATTGTCTCCTGCAAGGGGCTTGTTTTATGGATGAGGAAACTAGAGCCCAGATAGGTTCAAGTCCTACCCAACATCACACAGCAGCTATAGTCCCGTCCAGGCTGTGCTTAAAGCAGGGTGTGTTTTCGTGTAGACCCAACATTGTGCTCTGTGATTGCACATTGGACTTTCTGCACCATTTCAAGGGCCGAATTAAG
Source organism: Ursus arctos (assembly GCF_023065955.2). Taxonomy (NCBI): domain Eukaryota; kingdom Metazoa; phylum Chordata; class Mammalia; order Carnivora; family Ursidae; genus Ursus; species Ursus arctos. The sequence continues at coordinate 56,760,666 of NW_026622841.1, forward strand.
GTTAGCATTTATGAACTTCATGGTAGGAGAAAAGATACACGCACGCATGTGCACACGCACACACACACACACACACACGCACCCTTGCATGTGCTTGTACGCTTTTATTTTTACAAAGGGAAGGAAAATTGGGAAAGAAGTTCTAACTCCAACTCTTACATCCTTAGAAGGGAGGGCAGGTACTATGTTGACTTCAAGTATCTGAAATACTCATTTCGTTTTCTTAAAATTACTCAAGTTCTTAAAATAAAGTGGAGATCATTTTAGAAGTCAGGTGGGACGGAAGAGGAAGGTGGCCTCTTTTCCTCCCTATGAATTAATGTCTCTGCTGCCTGTGTTCTATTATGTCTTTGGAAATAATAACTCTGGAGGTTTATTTTCATTTTATTTATTTATCAATTTATTTTTTGGCTGCCCCGTCTGGCGGCCTGTGGCCTGCGTTCACAGTGGGGCCTCGGGACAGGCCCCGCCGGAAGGGCTGCTGAGAGAGTGTTGTTTGCTTTCTGCATCTGAAGGAACATCTGCCAGAGACTCACAGCCCCGAGGCCTCTATTTGTTTTTAGAGTGTGATCATGATTTTTCTGACAGTGCACGCTGCCCCCCACCCCCATGTCAGCCTGAGAGATTTTGGCTCCTTTGGGTGGAAAATGATCCAAGGCGCCCCAATAGCATTTTCTCCTGTGGCTCGTGGGGCCTCTGAGCTCTTCCTGATGGCGCAGTGGCGGCTGGCAGGAAGTTAGTGCCACCCTGGTTCCCAGTGACAAAAAGAGTCAGAGGACCCCACCTCCAGGAAACGCAGTTCCTTGGGCCATGTCCCCCACGGTAACATATAAAGCACAACACAATGAGTTAATGCAACCAGGCAGGCCTTGGAAAGGCTGACCACAGGGTGCTAGTGTGGCTGAGCCCCTCCAAGTGGGAAGGGCTTATCTGCCTTAGTCCTGGCCTCTGTGTCACTTCAAATGGGACTTAAAAGCAATTCTCTAAGTGGATTAGGTCTAGAGATTAACTTGAGTATCCTGTGTTGAAAGGCCCGGGTTTCACTCTCTCCTGAGACCAGTATTTCCAATACTTCTGTGGCAGCTGCCGTGCGGGCGACCCCACTGACGAGAGATGGGGAGTCAGACACCATCTTTTCACCCTGGCTTGTCCACTCACTTCGCTCTCTTTCAGACCTGCCCGAGGGATCCCACACTCCACCTCACACTGGCTCCGAGCCCCACCCCTGACTTTAAGAGTTGGGACATTTCCTAGACAGTCACTGGAAATCAAAATATTGAAAGAGGACCTGCTCACGGTTGGTTGGTAAGGTGTCAGAAGGTTCTACTTCAATAAATTTTCAGGTCCTGTGATTACCTAGAATCACTGGGTAAGAAGGTTGGAGGGATTCGTTCGACATTAGAGGTCATAACCAAATGCAGAGTTGTGCAAGGACCCGAGACTCACAGGCTGCTGTTGGTCTCTCCAGTCCTGAGGAGCAGGATGAAGAGGAGGGAAAGGTAGCAGCCAGGGGGCTCTAGGGACGAGGCTTCCTAGACTTCCCCAGGATCTCTCTGTCCTGGCAAAGCCCAGAGGAGGAAGGAAGGGGACCCTTCTCGGCTTGGGGGTTGGGCACATCATTGCCCTCGATGCCGAGGGGATAGATACAAACATCACTAAGATGGAAGCTGTTTGCTGGGCATCTTCCTGTAGAGGGGGCCTTTGTTAACTGTATATTGTTTTCATAATTCCTACTGGAAGGACAAAGAATGGAAAGTGTGCACACATTCAAGCGCCCACTGTGATTTATGTCTTGTAGCGATTTTCCACGTAGTTCATTTGTACACCCTACAGCAACACTTGAGGTAAAGAAAGTTGGCTCCATTGTGCAGATATCAGTTGAGAGACTCTGGGAAATTGCTTCAGATCAAGTCCCTAAGAGGTGACTGGGCGAGGTTTCGAATCCAGGACATTCAGTTTACCCAGGACTGACTGATGCTGTGATGCCCACGCTGTGCACTTATCAGACGGAGGATGTGGATTTTCCACTTCAGTTGTGGAATCCACATTTGGCTCAGGGGAAGATCGGCTCCCTCCCCCATGCTTGCCTTTGCACATGGTGGCCAGCTGTGGCTCCCGCCTGGGGTAGACATGGAACAGAGCCAAGACTGCACATCAAAGACTAGCAGGGAAGTGTGCACTGCTTCTTCCTGGCTCTGACCTCAGTTGCATGCTTTCTGGGCTGTATGAAATTAACCATGGCAAAAGGATTGGGGGAATCCTGTTGTGGAGGACAAACACTGTTTTCTCAGCTTTGTCCAATCCAATTACAACTGTTGATAGGTAAGCAGGTAGTGGATGGTGAAAAAAGCTTCAGAAGTTTCTTTATAGTAAGTTCTTATGACTTTCACTGGGAAGCAAAAGAATCCCTGACCAAACAGTTGAAACTGCTTAAAATAAAAAAAAAGCAGAGATCAAAGTAGTGTAAATTCTTAGTCATTTAGCAGTGTCATGGAAGGAGACGATCTTAACAAATTTTCAAAGAATTAGAATAGTGCAAAATATCTTTACTAAAATCCTGTGGAATGTAATAATTCAGAAACAGAAATCTACTGAGCCCCTACATTGTGCTTTGCATAAAGTTGCACACGACCCCAGAGAGCTTCCAGCCCAGTGGGAAGACAGACATTGGAACCATCAGACTCCCAGACAATTAAGAGCACAGTTCAAGTGAGCACAAAATGCTTTAAAAACAGGGAGAAGGGCATGAATGACTTTGTTTGGGGGAGCAAGGGAGATCTCAGAGTCTTCCCCAAGATTGCAGTATTTTAGCTGAAGGCTGAAGGCTGGCTGGGCTAAGGGCATTTAAAGCTGAGAGAGCCACATATGCAAAAATGTGAACATGAGGATGGGGCTGACATGTTTGGGAACTGGCTTTTGGACCATCATTCAGAACGTAAATGATGATTGTTGTCTACTGTAAACGTAGAGCCTAGAAATCCAATTTATTAGAAGATAAAACGAATTTTACTATATGGTATCAGGATGCACAGGCTTTGGGTTTAAAAAGACTGGGTTGATAATATAATAAAAAAACATTAAAAAAAAAAGACTGGGTTGGGGCACCTGGGTGGCTCAGTCATTAAGCATCTGCCTTCGGCTCAGGTCATGATCCTGGGGTCCTGGGATCGAGCCCTGCATTGGGCTCCCTGCTCCGCTGGGAACCTGCTTCTTTCTCTCCCACTCCCCCTGCTTCTGTTCCCTCTTTTGCTGGCTGTCTCTCTCTCTGTCAAATAAATAAATAAAATCTTAAAAAAAAAAAGACTGGGTTAGAATCTGGGCTCTGCCACACGATTCATTCATTCATTCATTCATTCATTCATTCAAATATGTCATCAGGCAATATGCTTGGTTCTGCACATGAAAAAAATGAGCAAGGACATAGCAGCTACTCTTAAAGACATGACAAGTGTAGAAGTATAAAGTGTAGGGGCGCCTGGGTGGCGCAGTCGTTAAGCGTCTGCCTTCAGCTCAGGGCATGATCCCAGCGTTCTGGGATCGAGCCCCACATCAGGATCCTCCGCTAGGAGCCTGCTTCTTCATCTCCCACTCCCCCTGCTTTTGTTCCCTCTCTGCTGGCTGTCTCTGTCAAATAAATAAATAAAATCTTAAAAAAAAAAGAAGTATAAAGTGTAAAAGTGTAAAGTGATATGTAGAAGGGCCCAGAATAGGGGTTTTTCTCCATCCAAGTACTAACCAGATCCAACCCTGCTAAGCTTCGGAGATCAGAAAAGATGGGCACGTTCAGGGTGGTATGGCCATAAGGGGTAGGGGATTTTCTCGAGTCCCTGTGAGGTCACGGGGTAGAATCAATGATAAGGGAGATTTCTTGGAGGAAATGACCTTTGACCCAAGTTTTAAATCTGAGCAGAAGTTAAGAGGCCACAGGAGGGTGGGACAAGGGGAGAGGAGAAAGCATGCCAGGCAGAAAGGAAAGGAATGGAGATGAGGAACTCCTGTGTGTAGAAGGACTGAGAAGCAAGTCTGTGTCCGTGGAGTGTGAAACGTGAGCAGTGGTGGCAGCAAGGGCAGGGTTGGTGACGTCTTCAGGGTCAGGGGGTAGAGGGATCTGTATAACGTGAACTCGGTGTTTCACTCGCTGCATATTAGAATCACCTTAGGGTGCTTTAAAAAGGTAAAATGTTCAGTCCCAGTACAAGAGGTCCTGATTTAATTGGACTGGGTGGATCCTGGCTATGTTGTTGTTCATTTGCTTTTCCAGTAGGGGTGACTGATGTGTACTCGGGGCTGAGAACTGCTGCTGTGGGGGTTGGGACTCTTCTGCAGAGCCTCAGGAAAGGAGTGGCATAGTCAGCTCTGTAACAGAGCAGGGTCTTCTCATAGGGTTCTCGAGGAGCTGGCAACATAAGAAATAGGGAAAAACATTTTGAAGTGAACATACTAGAGATGATGAGGGCCTGAATGGGATAGCAGTTGTGGGAATAAAGACAGATACGAGGAGGTATTTCTGAGAAACATTCAGGAGGTAAAGCTGGCAGGAGTCAATTGGTGACATAGAGGTGAGTATGAGGGAGGACATAAGGATGCATCCCACACCCACTGCTGGCTTTCTGGTGCGATGGCCTGCTCACATAAAGACACCCAGTTCAATTTGCATTTTAGATAAACAAGGACATATGTTTTTTTCCCTTAAGTCTGACAATCTTAGTCCCTGGGCTAAGGTAGACACATCAACTAAACAGAGAATATGGGAGTAGGAAAAACTTTGGAGTTGTGTTGACAGTGAATCCAGATCTGGACTTGTGACCTTTGCAATGTGCGGTGGAGATACCCAGTCGGCTGTTGAATATCTATGTCTGGAGTCTGCAGAGATACCCAGGCTGAAATCATCAGTGTATTTACATAGAGGTTGAAACCACAGAAGGTGGATGAGTTTTCTCAGGCACGCCAGATAGAGTGGGAGAAGCCATAGCCCAGGATGGAAACCTACTTTCTTGGTCCCTTTGAGCAAGTCACGTAACTTCTCTGAGCTTTAGCTAACCAGAGAATACGAAACTGGAGAAAAATCAAACCTGTGTCATATGTTGTCATATGGATGTATAATACCATGTAAGAGGCTCTTGGTACCTTGCCTGGATCCTACCATCACGAACACTATCCTTGCCATCATCAGTATCATTTAAATAGATCATACAAACCAATGAGCAAAGACAAATTGTTGTCTACAAAGACAAATATGTCAATATATTAGCAAAATAATATTATTAAGAAATAAAGACAAACAATAAAAGTAGCAAAGCCCCAAACTGTAAATTATTTTATGTAGTTCAAATAGTAGAACTCAGAAGGGTAAATCCTGTATTATAATAATCTCAATTTTTATCAATTTTATTTTCCAGAGGATGGAGTGAAGAAAGGTAATTTGCATCCCGCAACACCATCCCACCAACAGTGTCTTTAGCAAAGAGTTTATTTTCCTTTTCTTCAGCCTTTATGGGAAACAAATGTTTAAAGAAATAATTAATATTCATTTTCTATAGCAGGAGAAAGAAGGTTAATTGTCTGAACTGGTCCACAAATATATACAGATCGGGTGTACGCACGCATGTGTGTGAGCGCGTGCACACACACACACACACACACACACACACACACACACCTGAACTCTCTTCAAATTTTGTCTGGACACGTTAGCCACACAATGAGTCACTGTTTGTTCTGTACATACAGAAAGAAGCAGGACCACCAGGGTTTTTTTAATCTTGTACCGAAGGTGGGAAACTAATGCCTTGATGAAAAGAAAAGGGAATATAGAAATGTCTGGAAAAAACTCAAAAAACTAATTCCAGAAAGGACTCCATTTAGCTCTCCTTGCATACTGTAAGCAGTTTTAAAGAAACTGTATTCCTATATCCCAAACACTTATTTCAAGCTTCTATTTGATATACATTTGGTTTTTATTTCAGTGGGTAACAGACTAGCATCCTTGCCCATTCCAACTGCCCATCAAATCGCCAAAATTTGTGAAATAATTTCATAGTGCCTTGCTCTGTTGCAATGGATTACGACTGGGAAATAGAGAAGAAATGCAAGACTCAGACTTAGTCTCTGAGCTTCTGGAGGAAAGGGCCTGACTTAAACATATGAAAACAGTTTTAAGTTCTTTCCAGTCCGTATATGGAGAGAAACCCAGAGGAAACAGGTAGCAGCAGCTTCGTTCGCTCGCTTGTTCATTTCATACCACTAGGCGTTAAAGACCAACCAGGAGTTTGGTCTTGTGAGGCAGGAATGGGGATAGACAGGCCGATAACCAGCTTCCTATTATTGCACAATGTGATAGGGCTGAACTTAATGAGAAGAACAAAGTGCTAAGAGAGAAGACCCTTGGATTAATTCTGCCTGGGTGGGTACCAGAAGGCTTATCCTGAGTTTTCCAGCTGGTTGCTCATAGAGTCTTAGAGGATTAAAAAAAAAAGTTGCCTGATTTGTTATGGTTCAATACTCTCCTGGCAGAATTAGTCTCTGCCTCCCCTAGACAACCCCCACACTTTTTTCATACCTCCATGATGGCTAGATTCCTTGGTGTGTGTCTGCAGGGCTACTGCCCAAAGTGGGGGCTGAGACTTCGTTCACATACACTTTGCCAGCACCCAGGTGCAAAGGCTCTTAGTAGGTGTTCTTGGCACATTTGCTGTTTGCATGCGTGAATGCCAGTGTGGAGCCATGCTAGGAAACAAGCATCCTCTGGAAGTAGGAACATTCTCACCCCTGCCCCACCCACGTCTCTTTGCTAAATAGAGGGCAATGCAGACATCCAGAAGTGTCAGGAGTCAGAATATCTGACGCTGTTAGCTGCCATTTCTGTGTGCTTGCTGGGAGGATGTCACCCCTGTGAGAGGACAGTAGGATGGATTCCAACAGTGGCAAACAAAATGGTGGGACCAATCGGCTCATCCAGCAAATGAGGATTACCAGGGGCCTTCCTATCATCCCGGATTGCCACAAACTACTGACAGGCCCATGAAGAAGACTTCAACTCAACTGACCGACTTTTAGTCCAAGAATAGGATGAAGAAGTAACCACCATGTTGTGAGCCTGAGAGGCCGTACAGTTGCTTTTCTGCCCTCATTCTTTTGTCTCTTTCTATCCAGAGCTCTAAGCATTCATTGGAAACAAACAAAAAACTGTAATAAGTATGCAGCACTCGGTAAGGGCACAGAGGAAATTTAAAAACTGAGCAATCAACTGGATTTCCTTTCATACATAATAGTTTAGAAATGTCCAGTCCGAGAAGTCCTTTGGGAACTATAATCATGACAGCAATCATTTCACTTGGTTTAGCGGAGAAACAAAACCCATACCCTTTCAGTTTGACTACTGAAGCCACATGGAAGAAAACAGGGAAGAGAGAAAAGGCAATATGAGAGACCCAGACAACACGGCACTTCAGTTCTGTCTGCAAAGATGTCCGGCTTCTCCAGCTCATTGGACATAGCAATGACAACTCTGTATGGAGCTATCAGCATGTTTCCAAATAGCTTCAGATCCAAGGTGTACTCTGAAGTCCAGATATCATCATCTTTTATGTGCTGTGCTTCTTTCTTAATAGAACTGAACTGGAGTCTGGCACTTTCCAGACTCATAGACACAAACCATGGATGTAAGGGGAGGAAGGAGTTGGGATCTCCTCTGCGTCCAACCCTTCCAGACTCACCAGTGAAGACATGTTTTTCATCCTGGGCCAGTCTCTCAGCTTCAAACTCTTATTCCCATCCCACCACGTTAAGAGAAAGAAAAAGAAAGGAGGGAAGGAAGGAAGGAAGGAAGGAAGCAAGGAAAGAGAAGAGAAAAAGAAAAGAAGAGAAAGGAAAAGAAAAGAAAAGGAAAAAAAAGAAAAGAAAAGAGAAAAGAAAACCCAAAATATTGAAATCGACTTTACAACTGGGAAGAGGCACCATGGCGAGGCTCTTCCTACCATATTGCTTTGCTGTCCTGCCTGCAGTCCTCCTTTAACCTGCCCTCCACGTATTGTCACCAGCACAGGGACATGCGGTTCTCAGTGTCACTGACCCAGGGCTCATCCTAGCTCCTTTGTGCGGAGACCCCACTCTCAGACATGGCATCCAGGCCGCTCTGCACACTGGCTCTTATCCAATGTGTTCTTCTCTCATACTGAATCCCCTTGCACATTCTATTCTGTCTTGTTGAAATGGTTTCTCCTTCCCCCTCTCATGATCATTTTTTCTAGACCCTGTTGCGGGGTTTCCAGAAGTCTATCCCTTCACCTCTGTCCCTAACATGTGGCAGCCCAGAAAGCAACAGAACCCTCTTTAGGTGAAGCAGTGAAGTCGTGCCTTCCTATCATGCATGCCTACTCGGAATCCCAGAACTTCAGTGTTCAAGGTCAGATGGTGTCTTCTTTATCCGGGTGTCTATATTAAAACTGCCTTGATGGACTTTGTTAAACTGAGACTTAACTGAGAAAGCCAAGAACACTTGTTATTCATTAATAGTTGAACGAATGAATGAATCCATGAATTCATGATTAAAGCAGACTCACCTCAAATCCTCTGAAAGTTTTCTGAGAAATATATACATTTAATTCACAATTGAGAATACCTTTTTCTATTACTAATAAGAAGATTTCCTAATCATCAAAGGAAACATTAATTTATATATTCTCTACATGTATGTATATATGTATATATTATATATGGCATGTGTGTGTGTGTATAAAATAAATATTTGTGTCTGTGTATCTCTTCTTTTGGAAAACAGAAAACCATTATTTTCAGATTATTTTAAATTTTCTTACTCTTAAGACTTAAAAAAATTCTCCAAATTGGGGCGCCTGGGTAGTGCAGTGGTTAAGCAACTGCCTTCAGCTCAGGGAGTGATCCCAGCGTTCTGGGTTCGAGCCCCACATCAGGCTCCTCCACTAAGAGCCTGCTTCTTCCTCTCCCACTCCCCCTGCTTGTGTTCCCTCTCTCGCTGGCTGTCTCTCTCTCTGTCAAATAAATAAATAAAATCTTTTAAAAAATTCTCCAAATTAAAGTTTAGTAGCCACAAAATATATTCAAATTATGTATGAAGATCCTTATGAAACAAAATTTACTAGACTGGTGACCATTATTCATACTTAGAGCAGCAAAACATAATTCAATTACAGTAATTCTTTTAGATCTAACTCTTCAAAACTGAGGTCTCCATTTTTATGTTTCATTGGAGAGTTTTGAAGATTTTAATTGGCCAATGATTTTGTTAGAATACTATAGAGTATTAAAATATTATTGCAATGGCTACTAATTCATCAAATGTTTCTATGGACTATTTTCACATATACCCGAAGAATTCTACAATAATTATTTTTGTTGTTGTTCCTTACAATAACTAATTCAGCTTTTCTCAGTATCTGTATGTTCCATAGTCATTCAGAAATAATTGCAGATTGTGTGCCTTTTATCAAAGGATGACTGGTAAACCAGGAAAGGTACTGAACTGAGTTAGTTTGTGTCTATGTTTGCTCTAAAGTAAAACTACACCTCAAATTCTCAAATATTTCGGTCAACCTCATATATCACCCATCAGAAAACACATATTAACTCCCAAGCTACTTACAAAGCATAAAACAAATGTGAAATAAACCTGTTTAGAGAGATGAACCTATTTGGTTCTTCCACCTTTCCTCTGGAGGGTTTTAAGTCTTACTATTTGCTTCCTATTTTTAACTCCAAATAATTGAGTATATGACAGGTGATTTCTAGCAGAATAATCATTATAATACAGCAAGGAAATCACAGTCTATGAAACGATGGAGAAAAAACAACGTGATTACTCTGTGGAGTTCCTTCAACTGGAGTTAGCTTTTAACACATGGGAAGCAAGAGAGAAGTGCCACCATCTCAAGGATGGAAATAAAATCTGTCTTGATTGATAAAAAAGATCATCTCTCCTTCTTCTCAAAAAAGTCGCTGTAGAAAAACTTAAAATAATAATTAAAATAATCTCAGAAACCTTGAGCTAAGGTTGGGTCTAGAAAATTCTGTGCACTCTTACATGCATATAGAGCCTATAGGGGTCTTTGTGATCTCCTTTCCAAGATAAATTGGACATGCCATAGGCCCCTGGCCCTCTGTGTTAAGATGGCCATGCCAGTTACTCCTTGGCTTTATAGATGGAGAAAAAAGGGGTAAGGTAATGTTGATCTGGGTTCCAGAAGGTTCCAGATAGGGGACGGATGTGGTCATGTTTTAGGGAGTTAGTAGAAGTGTATGAGGACAGAAACACTGCAGGAGGCTGTCCTCAAAGTGTAGAGGTGTTGCTTCAGGGACAAAGAGGGGGAGACTGGAGACATCTGTTTGTCTGGATGCAGTTTAGGCCGAGGAAGGAATGAGGGGGAGGAAGGAGGCTTAAGCTGCCCTCCTTCCTCCAAATCCTTCCCTTTCTTCAGTCCATACTCTCACCAGCGGTGTCTATCACCTTCCTGTTTACAAAGCCTCTATGGCTCCCCACTGCCCATGGGATGAAGATCAAGCACCTCACTGTGGCAGGATCCAGGCTCAACAGGCCTTTCTAGCCATCCTCTGTTACTCAGCCCTCATGAGCAGTATATCTTGGACCGGGTTGTTCACCACTTCCGGAACATAGACTTTCTCTGAGTTTTGCCCATGCCTGCTTCCTTTCCTGGCGGTCCTTCTTACCTGGTAAGGTACTACTCACGGTGCAGAACGCAGAGCACAGCTCACCTTCCCCTGTCTCCTGGCTCCCACCACCACCTCCATTTGTGCTGAATTTGTTCTTCCATACCTGGTTCACTGGAGTTCCTGAGTTCACAGGAGCTGGGGTGAGAAGGGTGGCTTTCTCGTCATCTGATCACGGGGTCTTTAAGGACAGGACCACGATCTTATCCTCTTGTGCATCTCCCACCCAGAGCCCGTGCTCGAGAAAGTTGGTAGAAGGGGACGAATGGAGGCCAGGCTGTGGGGGCCAGGCCTTGACTGAGCAGGTGGATGACGGGATGCCACCTCTCCCTTGTGGAACAGGCATGTGTGTGGTGGAGAAGGGGTCGGGGGGGGAGGGGAACAGGTGTGGGCGTGGAATAGCTAGGATGGAATCCGGCCTGCTACAGGTGTCACTAGACCCTAACGCAGAGACAGACCTGGGGGTAGAGTTACTTGTGGGCAGAAAAGAAGAGGACAAAACACTTGCAGAGGCTGTTACTGAGAAATATGGCTTGAGTCTCTGAGGACCCCATAGATGAAGGATGCCCTGAAGGCATTTCTTAGTCAGTTCTGTCTGCTCTAACAGATTGCCATGGACCGGAGGATTATAAACAACAGACATTTATTTCTCACAGTCCTGGAGGCTGGAAGTCCAAGATCAGGGTGCCAGCATCTTTGGGTTCTGATGAGGACCTTCTTCCGGGTTGCAGATGCCACTTCTCCTTGTGTCCTCACGTGCTGGAGAGCAGAGACAGGAAGTTAGCTGTCCTGTGACTCTTCTAAGGGCACTAATCCCATCATGAGCGCTCTACCCTTGGACCTCATCTTACCCTAGTCATGGCCCCAATCTATCACATTGAGGAGTAGAGTTTGGGCATATGAATTTGGGGGGAGTAAGTGGGGGACACAGTCCCTAATAGGAGTCCAGGAATGACAGCACTGACCTTCCTCTTTGAGATGAAACTTTACTCGGCAGCTATGCCATTAGATGATGATCTGGGCATTTGCCCTCCAACTTCTACTGTAGAAGCAGACTTCTACAGAAAACACCAAAATTGGTCTCTCCAAAGTGCCTAATTTCAATTTTAATCGTACCTCTGTGTCCCAGGGGGCTCTCTTGTTTTATCGTTGTTTGCTGAAGTGGGTTAAAGTAGTACACATATCACCAATCTGCTAGAAACAATGTTAATAACCTTTACTCTTTCATTTTCTTGCCCGTCAGATTGCAATGGCTCGCAGCCTCCAGGCCCTGTGGGCTCGAACTGCTTGTTCCCATTGGAAACCACCAATGTTAGGATTAGATGCAAAATGATAACTTTCTTTCTTTTGGGTGGGTGGGAGGAACCAAAAGATTAAAGTTCTAGAACATTTAAATAACTTCCCCCCTTTGTCAGAACATACGGCAGCCTGTCGTGGGCTGTTATTATGTTTGAGGACGCGCCAGCAAGCCCATCCCTTCACTGAGAGGGCTGCCCGAGAAGGACGCCTGAGGAGGACGCAGCTGGGCGTTTTCACCCTGCGTCCGTCGTGTTCATCAGCCCAGACTCGAGGCTTGTCCGGACCCTGGAGGGTTGCCAGAAAACACTTTTTACAGTTATTTTGAAACATCAGCTGGCACTTGGGCGCCTCACATGCCATTTTCTCTTTGTCACAGAGAAACCATGCCCCTGGGGATGGATTGCACATGCCAAAACCCCTGCCCCAGCTTATCGGGCTGAAAGACTTAGGAAATAGGAAATGCGAAAGGAGGGAAGAGCAAGACAACAATGGATGCCCAGTTAGGCTGCGTACACGTCCCGTTTCCTCTGTCATAATAAAGCCAGGCTCACTCCCTGCCATTTGCGATCTCAGTATTAAAGGAAAAGAAGAGCCCATACCATCGGAGGAGCCCTGTCCCTTGTCCCTTCCCTGACTCACAGGGCCCCTTGCTGTGACTCTGGCCCCATCAGGTCAAAGGGCGGTTGCCGTTGAACTACTGCCTCTCTGAGGCCAAGAATTTTGTGGGTCTGTGTGGCATTCCTGCCTCACCCGGGGCTCTCCTCACACCAGACCACCAGCCCTCTGGCACCGTGCCTGGCACCTCAAACCTCCAAGCTGTGCTTGGAGGCTCTCCACCTGGAATGCTCTGGCTGACCCTCCTTTTGTTGGAATCTGAACATCTTTAAAGTTCAGATCCAATGTTAACTCACTATGGATTTTTCCCCCAAACACCATAAAGATTCATCTCTCTGTCTTCTGTGTTTCTGGACCACTTCCTGTGTACCACTTCTCATCATGGGGGATTTCATGTGAACTTGTTTGTCCTCCCATCTTAAGCCCCTCTTGGGAGGACCCCATGGCCTAACTTTGTTCCCATATTTAGCACCAAGCACCCTGCCTGGGATAAGTCATCATTAAAGGTTTGTCATTCCTCCTTACTCCAGAATGGTCTATTTTGTTGACTAGCTAATTGTGAGCAGAATTGATTTTGTACGCTGGTTATTGATACAAATGGCAAACGGCTTATAACTACCCGTGAAATATATCAGTTGAATCTGACATTTTCTGCACTTGCTTTCCTCTTATCCCAAGCTAAGAATTTCAAGACAGGCTACAGAGCTGAGCCACTGAAGCAACGGTTTGTTCTGGGTGGGCCGTTTCAAATGTTGCACGGCTAGATATTGGGTCTTGGTGGGCCTCCTGGGCCACCAGGCAGACAAGTCCCCCATCCCCCTTCCCACTCACTAATTACAACTAAAAGCTCTGGGCAACCCACGAAAACAACCATTTAGCAGTTTGAAAAGTAAACAAAAGCAGGTGGATGGTGGAGAAAAGACAAACTTGGAGAAATCATGCCACACGAGAGCGGGTCCGGCTCATGGAACATGGAAAACTTTAATAGAAACTCCATCTCTATTGTCAGAGGAACTAGGAAAAGGGGCCCTGCAGATGAAAAGTGGTGCAGATCATCCCAGAGAGAGAAACCAAGTCAGAAGCTCCCCTAATTCTGTGTATAGATCCACACACCTTTCAGCCTAACCCCTGAGCCACTCATGCCAAGGACAGACCAAAACCGGCCTAATGGGTGGATTCGTTTTCCGGGGCTACTGTAAAAATCACTGCAATCCTGGTAGTCTAAACCAGCAGAAATGTGTGTTCTGTCACAGTTCTGGAGGCTAGAGGTCTGGGATCAGTTTTACTTTCTGTTAATTAGGTTTCATCAAAATTAATTTTTTTCCCAAAGATACCATAAGAAGGTGAAAGAACAGACTGGAAGGATTTGTATAGAGAATACATTCAGGGACGCCTGGGTGGCTCAGTCAGTTAAGCGTCTGCCTTTAGCTCAGGTCATGATCCCGGGGTCCTGGGATGGAGCCCCACAACTGGTTCCCTGCTCAGTGGGGAGCCTGCTTGTCCCTCTTCCTCTGCCCCTCCCCCTAACTTGTGCACTCTCACAAATAAATAAAATCCAAAAAAAATAAAGAATGCATTAAGAACTTGTGTACAGCTCAATTACAAACAACCCATCAAAAGAGTGGGCCAAAGATTTGGACACTTACAAAAGAAGGTACGCAGATGTCTAGTAAGCACAGGAAGCTGTGCTCAGCATAATTTGTATCAGGGAAAGAAAAAAAATGTAGGACAAAATACCATTATGCACTCATTGGATTGGCAACAGTTAAAAATATGTAGCCTGCCAAGCATTGGTGAGGGTGTGGAGCCACCGGAACTTTCACAGGCTGCTAGTGATAGTGTAAAATGGTGCAGCCACTTTGAAAAATATATAGACAGTTTCTTTTAAGTTAAACATATGCGCACTCTATAACCCAGCCCCACCTTTCCACTGGTAAGTTTTTACTCCAGTGAAATGGAAACATATATTCCGTAAGTGAATGTTCACAGCAGCTTTATTTGAAATAGCCCAAACAGGAAACAACTCAAATATTCTTCGTAAGAGTAAATGTAAATTATTTCCTTTTTGATAAAGGGCAAAGAGACCGTTTTCCTTGTCTGTTCTTTTTCGAGTGTTTTCTTGGAGACATGGTGAATCCGAGTCCTTGCTCCATTTGGAATAGAGGTACATGTCTCTAGAAAGCGCAGCCTCCGGTGCTACAACGTAAAGGTACCTCTTTGGCCTGGCCACGCAGACAGCCCTCAGGAATTAGCTCGGGCTTCTCTCACGGGAAATGTGGCAACAAGCAGCGGCTTAGTCTCTGATTGTTTTTCTTTGCTGCATAAAATGTGTCAGATTTTCCCCAAATTTTGCAGTCATTTTTGGGCTGCCTTACATGCATATAAACTTATTAATGCTTACTCAATAATAGTGTGTTCTCTATTATTCTGTTGGTACAGAGGGGTTTTTTGGGGAGGTCTGATTGTTTTATATCCCCCGCACCACTCACAGTTGAAATGGGTTCACAAATTGTTGTCTGTTCATACGCTGGAACACTGCTCAGCGATAGAAAATAATGAATTATTGATTCATGCAACAACATGAATGAATTTCAAAACAATTATGCTGGAACCCCAAAGTGAGCCAGGTCTCTCCTCCCTGTCCTATGGGCTTTTATTTTGGCCTCAGTGTCTTGGTGTGTCCCAGAGAAGAGCTCTTGGACTAGGAAGAGCCATACATTTCCCTCAGTTCTTTATCTAGTCCTAGGACTATTTTTCACAGTCAAAGTGGAATCCATAATTGAGGATTAGGAGAAAGACCTCAGTTTCATCATTTTAAACATATCAATAAAAATATGCAGGGCTCTCACTCAACCAAGTGCCAGCGATTCTGGGGGCAGTTTCAACATCTGGGTTGAACATTTTCAAACAGGTGCTGGCCACAGATCTACCTTCTGTCACCTGGAGGACTTTCTTAAAAATAACTTCTGGCCTCCTCTGGGAATTGTGATCTGAGATGGCAGTGGGAATCTGTATTTTTTTTTTGAAGGCTCTCAGATTATTCTAATATGAAACAAAGTGGGCTACCATGGTTCTGAGGCTGTGTGGGTAACTTCATTGACTGGAAAACCCCATCTTTTTCTGCCCCTCTCCCCTTTGCCTTCATCAGTGGGCTGACACCTGAGAAGCCACCCAAAGGAGCTTACAGCAGCCTGCAACACAATTGCCAAAGGCCACTGGCATGCTGCTCCCTTATCCTTGTACTTGGTTTGTATTTCTTTTCACTAAGTCTTTGAAGTCCATCAAAAATCAAAATCACTTAGGCAGAGGTAGCAAATTAGAGATGGCCAAAAATTCTTTGCCATTCCTCCCACTGAGAGGTGAGATCTATGTCCCCAGTGCCTTGGATTTTGACCAAAGGAAATATGGCAGAAACTATGCTGTGCCATTTTCTGGGACCACGCCTTAAGAAATTGGCAACTTCCACTTCCCATCTCTCAAACACTTGCCTTTGGAATCAGCTGCCATGCTATGAGGAAGCCCAAGAAGCCCCATGGAGAAGCCCGGGTGAAGAGGAGCCCAGGCTGGGCTCCCAGCCCATAGAAAGCACAGGAAGTGATCCTCTAGCCCCGGAAACTAACTCCAGCCAATGCCCCACAGATTAGAGCAAGCTGTGCCTGCCAGCCCAACCAGAGGGCAGATTCATGAGTGAAATAAACAGCTGGTATTGTTCTAGGGTTGTTTATTATGCAGAAGTGGGTAGGAGGAGAAATTGGAAGGAGGAGCAACCAAACTGGCTGTTTAGTACAACCTCTCCACTGCTAAGCACCGGTGTGACCACGGACCAGTGGCTGATCTTTACAAACCTCAATTTTTCTGCATTGTTAATTGGAGTAAACAATCAAGATGTTTAAGATTTGTGAATTTTGTGAGAGTTTATGATTTTTATTTTTGTCTGAATGAAGGGCTGCTGAGTAAGTTTGAATAGGACATGAAGAGAAGAACAAGGCTTTAATTCTTTTGGGGAAATCTTCCCCGACACTCCATCCCAATGCCTTCGGGACAAGTGTGGGTCCTGGCTCTTACCCACCACACACCTTACCAGAGAATTTGCTACAGTCTAATAAGATCGTCTCTGTTTATCTTCCTCTAGAACAAGCCTAGTCAGATGGCGTCTAACCGCTCATCTGGGTTTTTGTTTTGATATTTAATAAACCTTAAAGGAGAGTATGAGATATTAAGTCATTTATAAGGCAGCATGTGCTAGAAAGTTCAGGCACAGTGTTCTAGCTACTTCACTTCTTCCTGAGGCTGTCCCATGATTGCTACCCCTGCCTTCCACTCAGAGACAACAGTGTTACCGCCAATAAGAACTTCAGGACATCTGGGAGAAAGCCTGGAGCAGCGTATCCCATTTACCAAACTGCCTTGAATTCTCCCAGGCAGATACTGTGGGGCTTGGCCTGGAAACGGTTTAATTCTTTTATTTAGTGCCATTGAGGGTGTTGGGAGGGGCTGTCCCCCTGGCCTCTAACCATGGGGAACCACATAATAAGGCTTTTGGATTCAGGTGCTACTGTTGTCCCAGAAATGAAGTTGGCTCTGACCATCCTGGAAGGAACAGCCAGAAAGGCTCTCATTCGGTGTGCTGAGGTCGAACACAGTTAATAGTTGGGGGATTTCCTGTCTTGTGAGTAAAAAGGTGTAGCCATGCCAAGTATAATTAAACACTTACCCTCAGATGCTGTTCAGAATTTATCCATAACACCAACATGTGGTTTGTGTCCTACTGGGAATTTAAAGTTATTGCATTAAGAGAGAGGGCGAGTGTTTTTTGCCCCCCCTAAAATTTCTCACTTGCCTTTGAGCTATACAGTCAGGAAGACCTGAATTTCAGAATAACTTCTGAGATGCCACTCTGCTCTCCTCTGTTTCTTTTCTTACACATTGAGGGGTTCAAGTTTTCAAAGGAGTTTGGCAGTTTCTTTCCAATTTGTCCAAGAAGTCTGTCTATTCTTCTCTTACTTGGACTTGTATTTCAGACTTATTAAGGCTTTGGAAACATCCCTTCCCTCCTGATTTCTGAGATGAACAAATACATATTCTTTCTCTGTCTTTTATTTTAGATTTAAAGCATTTCAGACCATTGGGCTTAAAGTGTTTTTCTTATGTTTGGGTTGAACATTCCCTTCTTCAGATTCTGTTCTTCCATCTTTGCTGAAAATAAAAGCCAATCTATTTATATAGGTTATAAATACAAATCCATGTCTGTCCCAAAGGAAAAACAAAGGAACCCAAGTGAGCTAGAGGGACAGAGAAAGAAAAGGGTAGTGAAAGGGGATGTGTTAATAAAATGATGAAACCAGAGTTGAGACACAGATTTAGGATTAAGACAAAAACAAGGAATATGTATCACTCAGGATGGGTGAGGTTATGCTCTATAACAAACATCCCCCTGATCTCAGGACCTTCACACTGTAAAAGTTCATTTCTCATGCATAGAATTCCCCTGTGGTGTGGGTAGGGTAACATTCTAGAGCAATCATCCCGTATGTCACATTTTATCAGACAACATAAGATCAAGGCCTAATTTCAGTTGCGTGAGGATGTATGGCCTCCTGTGTGCTTGAAGCAGAGGGAACTGGGTAACAGTTAACAAAAGTAATGGCTGCTGCAGAAGAGAAAGAGAGGGAGTCTTGAGAAGTGAAGATAGGCTGCAGACCAGAGTGGAGACCCATTCAGGGGCATTTTGGGGTGCGGAGTCAAGACTTCTGGGTATGAGGACTTGGTGGGGTCTTTGTGGGAGTCTAATGAATGCACCCAATTGAGAAATGAAGCATGAGAATCCTCTAATGGCAAGCTGAAAGGTGACCTTCAGGCTGATTCTGAGGACTGCCTTAGTGTGCCCATGTAGCCCTTCTAGGAGGCAGTATGCCCTGACTCTGCAACACTGTGTGGAGAAGTGACAGAGCCAACCACTGAGCAGGAGAAGAAGTAAGGCTGCTACACGTGCTTACCCTGCTAAGCCATTCTTTTCCCATGGGGAGGAGCAGGTGTGGAAGTTACACTGATAGAGATCCCTCCAAATGAAGACACATCAAGAGGAAATGAGAAACATTCCTTCTCCCCAACTGAGACATGGAGAAGAAGCCACCTGTTCTTATGGAGGTAGTTCTGCCTAAATGTCAGGGTGTGCAGGGGCCTTGTTCCATCAAGCACAGGGGCCCTGAGAGAGACCAAGTGAGGGAGACAGAAGCAGATACAGAGAAGAAATCTGACAGAGGAAAAAATACTCAAGAAAAGAAAAAGACCAAGATAAAAAGCTTCTGCACAGCAAAGGAAACAGCCAACAAAACTAAGAGGCAACCCACGGAATGGGAGAAGATATTTGCAAATGACATTACAGATAAAGGGCTGGTACTATACTACAAGATCTATAAAGAACTTCTCAAACTCAACACCCAAAAAACAAATAATCAGGTCAAAAAATGGGCAGAAGACATGAACAGACACTTCTTCAAAGAAGACATACAAATGGCTAAAAGACACATGAAAAAATGTTCAACATCATTAGCCATCAGGGAAATTCAAATCAAAACCACATTGAGATACTACCTTACACCAGTTAGAATGACAAAAATTAACAAGGCAGGAAACAACAAATGTTGGAGAGGATGTGGAGAAAGGGGAACCCTCTTACATTGTTGGTGGGAATGCGAGTTGGTACAGCCACTATGGAAAACAGTGTGGAGGTCCCTCAAATAGTTAAAAATAGAGTTACCCTATAACCCAGCAATTGCACTAAGATACAGACGTAGTGAAGAGAAGGGCCATATGCACCCCAATGTTCATAGCAGCATTGTCCGCAATAGCTAAATTGTGGAAGGAGCCAAGATGCCCTTCAACAGGTGAATGGATAAAGATGATGTGTTCCATATATACAATGAAATATTACTCAGCCATCAGAAAGAACAATTACCCAACATTTGCAGCAACATGGACGGGACTGGAGGAGATAATGCTAAGTGAAATAAGTCAAGCAGAGAAAGACAATTATCATATGATTTCACTCATTTGTGGAACATAAAGAATAGCAGGGAGATCGGTAGGAGAAGGTAGGGAAGAATGAAGGGGGTAAACAGAAGGGGGAATTACCCATGAGAAACTATGGACTCTGGGAAACAAACTGAAGTGTTGGGGGGGCATGGGGGGATGGGCTGGCCCAGTGATGGGTATGAAGAAGGGCACGTATTGCATGGAGCGCTGGGTGTTATATGCAAATAATGAATCATGGAACACTACATCAAAAACTAATGGTGTCTGTATGGTGGCTAACATAACATAATAAAAAATTAAAAAACAAAAAACCAAAAACCATAACATCTGACACACTAACTGTTAAATATTAGCGGAATAAATGAATGAAAAAGAAACAGCAACAACAACAACAAAAAAACACCCACAAAAACTAATGATGTACTGTATGGTAACTAACATAATGAAAGAAAGAAAGAAAGAAAGAAAGAAAGAAAGAAAGAAAGAGAGAGAGAGAGAGAGAGAAAGAAAGAAAGAAAGAAAGAAAGAAAGAAAGAAAGAAAGAAAGAAAGAAAGAGAGAGAGAAAGAGAGAAAGAAAGAGAGAGAGAAAGAGAGAAAGAAAGAGAAAGAAAGAAAGAAAGAAAGAAAGAAAGAAAGAAAGAAAGAAAGAAAGAAAGAAAGAAGAGGAAAGACCAGAGACACTTCTGAGACAGGACGAGGGAGAATAAAAAGGGACTCAATGGAAAGCAAAGAGAGAGAGAGAGAGCACATCAGAGTTTCTAGGGAACCAGGACAGTAAACACAAATAATCCTGTCCTGGCTGGTTTAGGAAGAATTCAGGGGACTAGAAGGCCCACTGAAGGTACCTGTAGTTTGCCCACACACCTGGTTTGTCCTCCAAGATTCTTCGCCTTGTAGTGCTCTCTCTACCAAGCTCTCAGTATAATGTTGTAAGGTGATCCATTGCTCAGAAGATAATGCAGGACCATCCCAAGGTAAGCCCTTCCTTGCTCTGGGGAGCCCAGCTCTGGAGGTGGGGAACGGGCAGGGGAGGGGGCAGCAGCGGGCGTCCTGGTGTTCTGCCTTCATTTCATCCCTGGGCAACCTGGCTGTGAAGAGTGATTCTTTGTGTTTCTCTTCCATCTATTTCGAGAACCATCTTTAGAAAGATGCTAAAATTTAGCTTGATTAAAGCAGAATCGATTTACAGCTGCACATTTTTAAGGGTTTTCATTTGTCTGTTTGTTTTCCAGCCCAAATCACACAGCAAACGTTTGCATTGATTTTCCATTTGATATTTTTCAAGTCAGAATGTTAAAAAAAAAAAAAAGAGGGGGAGGTGAGGATGGGGAAGGGGAATGGCTTTCTCACAGGAGACACTGAGCTAAATTCCAGTTTCCAATGTTTGATACTAGTCAGCGTTATTGTCTTGTCTGTGTATATTCTTTTTGGCTGTTCACAAACAGCACTTTCCAGGCCGTAGACAACACACGGATGTGCATCATCTTGGTGAGGTTCCCAAGCTGAGACGTTAACACGATCGTATATACACACGCCCGTAGAGTGCCTGCCTCGAAATGCTTGCTCACATTTGGCATTTAGAGAATATCTGAAGTAGTTTACTTCCTTTTTGGCCTTGACAGAACCCATAATGCGTTTTCCCAAGCACTTTGCCCTTCGTTTTTTTAAGTGATCTATTTTCTCAGGGAAATGCAATCCGTATGTTTCTGACTCATTTACACTTAAGTCATCAGACTGCTGTCTGGTAAAGGCTATTGGTGTTCAAGGCACCCGAGGAGACTGTCACAGAGCCTTACAGGGTATGAGACACACAGTGGCTGTCCCTTCCTGACTCAGACCCAACCCTACTCCCCTCAGTGTTTCAAACCAGAACCAAACTGACTTGGGCCAACTTAAACGTGTCTTTCCTTTTCCAGAATTTATGACTGATTTCTCTACCCCTCATAAGGACTTAATAAGAAAAACATGGGCTGATTTCCCACCTCCCACCTCTCCATTTCCCTTTTCCTTAGAAAGTGCTCAGTTTTACAAATAAATTTGGGCAGACAGATGACTTTAAGGAGTTCTGACTGCGGTCTGATTATAAAGGTCCAGCCTGGTCTTGGGTTCAGCTGAAATTGGGCTTCTGCCATTGAGGAGGCTTTCCCTCTACTTGGGGGAAGACTCATGTGCAACATAAACAAAGAATAAACAAAACTTGGATTAACCAGAAGCCAACTTTTCACTGGGAACACAGTCAACCCTTACACATATTTCCCAACCTGCTTTGATAAGTAAAAGGCAAACCCTAGAAAAGTGCTCTGATATCAGAAATTTATTTAAAACAAACAACCGACTAACTTGGAGGGGTTGATGCCCATCCTTGGGTCTGCACAACTTCCCACATCTGCATCTGAGTGCTGAACAATGAGAAGACTTCGCTCCCAGAATGATTGCCCGGGGCAGAGCCAGATCCTTAATCATCACAGAAAAATTCAATTGTGTTCAGTTCTGTGGCAGGAAAATAAGTGCATGCATATGTTTTAGAAACATCTTCCACATGGAGGATGGAAAAAACTAGAATTTTCTGGTTAAAACAAACTTAACCTCCCAAGTTCAAGTAACCATAACATATCACTGCCTCCAATATTAAAAAAATGATGATAAAAGTCACCATTTATTGATCACTTGCTATGAGCTAGGAACTCTATGTTCATGACCTTTCAGCCTCACCGTCTAATCCCTTTCAGGAGTTAAGGTCACCTCCATTGTATCGATGAGGAAACTGAAGCTCAGTTGGTACCAGGTGGTGCCAACTAGTGGTAATCCAGAGCTCAAGCTCTTTCCCTGAGACCACGCTTCTTCTCCCAAGATGTTTTTACAGAGACTTGAGTTTCTTCATTCTGTTGGAATGGACATTCTGCTTCTGTTGGAAAAGGGATTCCAAGTTTTCTTCCAGGGCAGCCATATTTCAGCCTTCCTTTCCAGGTTAACCTAGAATTAAATCAGGTACCATCCCAAGAATCAAGACTGGACTCTTTTTTTGGTAGATGCAAGGAGAAATCATGGAGCAGTAGCCAGCACATTTGGAGGAGCTTGGAAGTTCCCTAATACTTTCTTGAAACATGATTTTGGAGAGGCAAGGGTAAGGTCAGGAAGCAGGGTTGCCTAATTCTTGGGGCTGGGTGTGTGAAGGATGACCCACACACCTGTCCTCTAGAGGAGGCCACTGGGTTTTACAGGCAGTCTCCAACCTAAAGTTCTTTTGTCCATCCTTGGATGGGAAATAACCATGCCCATTTTCCTGGGCTATGTGAGAGCATGTGAAATGGCTCATCGCAGTGTCTGCTTATGACCAGGGGCCCTGTATTAGATAAACCAGAATCTGTAAGCAGTTTATGTTTGACCAAGGAAATATTTTCCTCATCATGGAATGGCCACTTTGGTTTTCTAATATGGCAATCAAAACTCTAATCAAGGCTAGTCTGTTGACAGGCTTCTGGACAAGATCATTTTTTCCCTCTTGTTTTTCTGAGCTTGATTAATATCAGTGATAGAATTATACTGCACTGAAACACATCCCACTGCACATGGTCTGAAACTGGTCTACAAAACCAAGCTGAACATACATGTAGATGATGGTTCTTAGCCTTCCTGCCACTGGTCATTCCAGAAACCCTGGAGAGAAGTCCTGTCCATCCTGCTTCTAGGCCCGTTAGAAAAACAGGTGCTCAGATCCATGAGATCCGAAACACAAGCCAAAAGAAAATCCTTCTGAACATTTTTCATACCCCTAAAATGTGTGTGCATTTTGAAAGAAGGTAAAGGGCTGGTTCTAAGCTTGGCTACACTGAGGGAAACCATTAGGGTTACTTATCAGCCTAATTATTTATCAGTAGTAAAATAATTTGAAGAAAAATTCATGGCCAGTATAGGGTGCCTGGAGATTGCTAGGTAAATTCTGACTTTGTATTCCCATTTTGAAGCCTCTCTTCCTCAACACAATGCAATGTGTTGTGCACATTCTGTTTCCCGTGTCTGAGTGGCACATTCTGCCAGCTGCTTACAGTTGGATGCAGGCAACAAGGAGGGAAAGTTGAAATATCAGTTGGATTTTTGACATTCTGTTATAACTGGGAGAGGCTGAGGCAGCGGTAGTGTGTGTGTGTGTGTGTATGTGTGTGTGTGTGTGTGTGTATGAGAGAAAGCGAGTGAGACAGAGACAGGAGAGACTGATTCTACCATCCCCTAACATCCCTGCACATACATGCTCAGGCACATGTCTCAGAGCCAATTTGTGGCTTCCACTGCCCTAC
The DNA here is from genome assembly GCF_023065955.2 of Ursus arctos. Classification (NCBI taxonomy): domain Eukaryota; kingdom Metazoa; phylum Chordata; class Mammalia; order Carnivora; family Ursidae; genus Ursus; species Ursus arctos. The sequence continues at coordinate 56,784,612 of NW_026622841.1, forward strand.
AGTTATTCAGATGAGACCCAGATGACAAAAGCAAGCGTGGTTTGAATCCTCATAAAAAGCAATATGACCGACTCACTTGAATGAAGAAACGAATTGGGAGTTAACATTCCCAGAACCTCTGACCTTGCTTGATCAGTGGGAAAGTCCCCACTCAGCCCTGACTTCAACATATAAATTTGTCGGTGTTCATTTAACAGGGCTCTGTGCACTACTTTGAACTTCTTACATGAGAAGAGTTAACTTTAAATTAGAAAAGATGACTTCTGATGACAGGAGTAAAATTGATCTCCTTCCACCATGCTGGGCTTTGCATCCCCTCTCACATTCCTGAGCAGGGAGCTGCCCAACTGGGTATTCGAGAGTTGACAACTCGGAGGGTGTGGGGGAGAGCCATGTGTGGAAAACGAGGCCTGGGCAACAGGAGGCAGAGAGCAAATCTTCCCGGTTAGCTTTATTTTAGTTTTGAGCAAGTGCCCAGGACGTGCGTGGGCCTGTTCCTTCCCGCCATGGGTACTGAGGTATAGCACCCCCATGCTGCGCCACCACGTGCTTGGGGGAGAGTCCGCTCCCGAGATGAAGAGAAGCATGTGGGGAGGTGGGGAGGTTAAAACACATCAATTTCTAAGCCTCCTTTAAATTGTACCATCTTGAGCAAAGAAAAGCCTGAATTATGTAAAAGCTGGCCAGGTGCCCACATCTGGCAATGGTCAGAGTGTTTTGTAAGCAGGCAGTTTCCACACAGCACGCAGAGCTGGGTCCACTCTGGAAAGAATGATGAGTCTGTGAAGAAGTCCGTGGGACCTGGCCCCCAGACGGGTCCCCCCGGGGTGTGGGGAGCGTTTGATCTCCCAGGGCAGCAGGTGAGGTGAGTTATGTCCTCTCTGCTAAGACTTCGGCGGGACTGCGGGAATTCCTGCTTGAAGTGAAAACCATGCCTCTGTTCTGGTGTCAGACTCTGAAATCCAATTTTCTCCAAGTCTTCCAAAGGTCCTAGAGGAAATAAAACCCTTTCCAGTGTCTGGTGGAGCCCGGAACCAGGGATCTGAGAGCACAGCCAAGCTGCACCCATGCGGGTTTTCTATGTTGGGGAGCATATTTTACAAACAAGTCCCTACCTGGCCCACTTTCTGCGGTTCGGACCCACCAAGCCAGTTGAGATAAATGCAGACATGAAGATGCATTATCTTTTCCTAGAGGAACAAAAGGAGAACATGTGTCAAGTGAGCACTTGGGGAGCCGTTTAATGCAAGCCCCTCGCCTGGCCCCATGTTCGAGGAGACAAACCAGCAGCACCCACAGCCGGGAACGCGCCCCCTGCAGCCCAGCCTGTGCCTAGAGAAGCACATGGCTGCGTAAGAGGAAAACATCTTGGGGCCTCTTTTCAAAACCAGCCCCAAAGTATGTGGTATGATTTAGATTTGTTCATAAAAACAACCCGGTCGGTTTCTGTTAAGTCAATAGCATTTGAATTGCTTCTCAGATACTCAGCTCTTGCAGGATCCTTTATGACACGGCTGTGTGCAGGCTGCATTTCCCAAAGTCTGGCTAGCTCTGCCATTTTCTCCTTTCCACAGCGGGGATGGAGACAGAGAGGACTGAGCGCATGCCTACTAAACTCTGACTTTCACTGCTAATCTCATACTTCCATGCTGCATGATTTAGCTGCTATTTTAAAAGACATTCTCCGTATTTTCTCTTTCCTCCCATTCTTATTTCCTATAGGAAGTTGTTTTGGAATTGATGTAAGCTTTAACACAATAAGCTCGTCCCTACAGGGACCATTTTCAGGAGCTCAGGGATGTCACCCTCAGGGAGCGTCAGCCCGACAGATGTCACTTGAGCTGAAAACAGGGTGCAGGAATGCAAAATGCGTTTTATACAAAATTGTCCATTTTCTCCATTCTCCTGCGACTCTGGATTATGGAATTCTCTCAACAACCCATGTCAATAGAACCTTGCATCTAAGAGTCTTGGAGTTTTGGCTACAGGAAAGCTATGGGAGACAATTTGCAAGGGACTGTGAAGAGTAGAGCTAGGTAGGTGTTGTTTGCTGTGGGCCAGTCTTCCTTGCAAATGGCACTGATTGGGATGGGGAGTGCTGTGGGGAATGAAATAACATGAAAAATAAAAAATAAAATCTCTTTGTTTGATGCTTATTTAAACTGGGTACTGGTTTAGGCAAAACACATTTGTCTCATTTGCCTCCAACCTCCAGAGACACCTCAAACATCACTCTCAGGCAGGCAGAAGAGAAACGATGCACTGTGTTTTGCCAGGACTGATCTGGGCCGTCCTCTGTGTTTGCCCCTACAGAGGGGTTAGTACACAGACAAGTAGTAGATGAGGATAGAACTAGACCAGAATCCTAGCTCTTCCGTCTGTTGGCCATGAGACCCCAGGCAAAGCACTTATACTTGTTAAGCCTTCATTTCCTCCTCTATAAAATGGACTCAATAATATTTAGCTACGAGCATCAATTGATACAGAGCACATAAAATGTTTAGCGTAATGCTTGGCCAACAGTAAATACTTAAGAAGCAGTGGTAATGTTAGTACTATTATTTGATCGCATTATTAGCTTTCCCCAATACGCTCCTTAAAGGATAAAAATGAATCCGATTTGTCATCTAAAATCTTGCCTTCTCTAATCTCACCCCTAGATCTTGATTCTGACATTGAGCCCCTTGAAAATGGGCTTGACCTACACTACGGTATCTCTCCAGGCAGGGCTGGTGCTGGCAGCCATGACCCAACATTTAGCACCACAGTGACTCGCAGTTAAAGCCCCAGGAACATCTACATGGAGGGCACTTCAAACCAAATGTGAGCAGTAAACTCAGACTCAAACCATGGAGATGGAGTTGGACCTCCTCGCAAAATTACAACTTGGATCTTTGGCAGAAATCCTTAGTGAAGCTTGGGAAGACTTTGCTTTTAGGTGATCCACAGTGGAGGTGTGCCAATGGGGAGAAGAAGGGACATGGAAGGCTAGAAACTGAGCCGATGGTTTCTCAGCCTTGTAATTAAATTGGAAGAATTCTGTTTAATGAAATCTCTTCCATTTATACTGTTTCCCAGCATTGTTCGGAGAGTTTTAGAGCTTATGATGGAAGATGGGCACAGCCAAGAGGTAAGGTTGAATTGTTCCAATCTCTGGAGTGACTGAAGACTGTAGAGTGTTGAATCACTCTATTGTACACCTGTAATTAATACTATGCTGTATGTTATCTAATTGGAATGTAAATAAAAACGTTTTTTAAAAAAGGGGACAGTGGAAATGAGTATATATTCTTTCTAAACCCACTGAGTTTTGAGACATGCTCAGGTTATGATTAATGTTCACATTAGAACCCTCAGGCCATCTTAAAAAAGCCTGTCCCAGATCCTCCAGGTTGGTTGTGGAGGGAGGGGCAGCTGTATCTCAGAGATCACATCGCCAAGACTCACCTGCTCTTGGGTATCTCATTGCTCAGACCACATTGTGGCTCTAGGGATGGTACACTGCTGTTGGTCTCTTAGGCAGGAACGTGGGCAGACGGTCTCCCTAATTCCCAGTTATGTGGTGGAGAACAGTGTATAATGCTAATGAAACTTGATTACATTTGAGGGATAATAGAAGAGAATAAAAGTGTAAAATATAACACATAACTGGCTCCAGAGAGAGCAACACTTTCCCTTTAGGAAGACTTTCCACTCAATCAAGGGGGTGGGCAGCCTTAACTTGAAGCCCCAAAGGGCAAGCGCACAAAACAGAGTTGCCCCAAATGTATGGAGTTGCCCAGCACATATGATGATCCAGCTTGTATATGCCTGAATAATACAGGGGGAGGGGGTTCCTCATGAGCTGCATAACTCTCCTCCGGGAACTTCTTCAGTCCATATAAATGGAGTTCCTTTTCTGGAGGAATTGGGGAAAAAATTTGAAAACTTTGCCTCCAGCGATGTAGAAGTCATTATGCACAATCTGGATTAGGATTCCAGGGACAAAGCAATTGTGAACGGGTTTACCTCACTCCTGTCAAAGAGGCAGTTCATGACGAGAAAACCAAATTAGGCCACTGCTGGATTCTCATGCATCCACAAGAGAGCTTCATTAGTTGGCTTCTAGAGCCACAGAGATCTACTTTAATGATGAGCAAGTTTGAAGAATGCTCCAGAAATACTAGCACTATTTTTTTCATGTAGGGAGAACATTACTTTTATTACTTTTTTCAGTCAGGGACCAGTCATATAGAACCGTATTGCCTGATTTTTATTACACGCCAGCATTTTTGAACACATTCACGTATGCTGTTCCGTTCAATCCTCACTCACAGTAGCCCTGTGAGACCAGCAGGGTACATTGTATTTCACAGGTGGGAAAGCACGGCAGCACAGGTGAGTCACTTAGCAAGTGACAGAGCGGTGGATGGCTTGTGACCGGACCTGGGGGTTTGTCTCCTTAGCTCAGGCCTTTCTCAGCTAGTTCTGAGAACAAGCCGACCGGAAGCATCTCGTTCAGAAACAGTCCCTGGAGCTGGGACATGATCCTTTGGGTCATTGCAGTCTGGTGTCTTTTTAGATCTCACAATTCTTATGAGCTCTTAGTTGTCCAGGTCTTCTTAAAGATCACTTGGAAAAGGCTCAGCTCCATGTAGACTCTCCTCTGAAACCTTTTCCTTTGGTTGTTCTGTGGTCACCTATCCCTCTGGAGGCACAGAGTAAGAAAATGTACGGGGACAGAGAAGCTGGCCTGACTCTAGTTTACTGGTTAGTGCCTCTGGAGTCTCCTATTTAATTTGTATTGGCTTGTTTATGGCTCAGAGAAATTGCCAAACACACTTTTCCTTAACATATTTTTTCTGTGAACTACACTGACATCCCCTTTAACCAACTGTGTTGTGTCTGTGTCATGTGTTCAAATTCCAGAGACTCTCATTTGGCTCAAGGCAGCTCTGTGCAAAGATAGTTCTGACGTCTCCCCTCCGGGACTCCATTCTTCTGGTTGCTTCCACAGAACATCTGGGAGCATCACAGGCCACATTTTAGGGTTCAGAGAGAAGGTTATCGAAGAAGGGCAGGTCTGGCCTGATGGGGACATCTGGTGAGTTTCCTATAGGCTGTAGCGCCTGTCATTCAGACACATTTATTGAGCACATGCTGTGTGCAGAAGACACGGGTGACCTCACACTGTACCTGGAGAGACCCACAGGCACCATCACCATGCCGCAAATATTATGGCTGGAATGGAAAGTAGTGCAGCCAACGACAGCTGGGATGAGAGGTGTGGCCCAGGGAGAGGGAGCCTGGACCGAGTCTGGGAGAGTCAGGGCACCAGGACCACCCGCCCCTTTAGCGTCAGACTGTGGTTCCTTATCTAGAAGGTGGAAAGGCTGGTCTGCAAGAATTCTGAGTTCCCTTCCAGCTCAAATGGTCTACAATTGTACCATTCCACTGGGGAAACACAGGTTAAGAAGATCCCTCTGGTCTAGGCACTAAAATTAAAAGAGAACTTTTTCTGTTCTTTTCTCCAAATAAAAGTTGTTTCTCTAAATCTAGAGGCGGCTCAGACTGGGGAATGGAGAACCCTGTAGAGAGCAGGTGATTGAAATAAAAGCCCCTTCAGCTTCACACCACACTCCTGAGGCTTTGCAGAGCCTATTCCAGGGCTCACGGCGCACAGCCTGGTGGCTGATGCCCTATAGACTGGCTCCTCCCTCTACCCCCCAAATCCTACTGCTGGCTCCCAGCTTTCCCAGGTAAAACTGAAGCCTGGACGGAGAGGCCTTTGCTCATGCCTAGGTTGGTGAAGGAACTCATCCAACAGGCCATGATGTGAGGGGGTTTCATAGGGTGGGAGGGTTCCCTGGCAAACCGGACCCAGGGAAGGGCTCCAGGGGGCCAAGGGGGAGGCTGCAGGGGGAGGGTCTGCCCAGGGCTGCCTGTTTCAAATTCAGGGAGGGAAGGGCTTGGCCAGGGCACAAAGAACAGGCCCAGAGCTCCGTTCACCCAGAAGACACATGTGGTTCCATTCAGATCCCTTTTGGATAATAATGTAGTTTTCTTTTGTTGTTTGGTTTGTTTGTTTGTTTTTTAAGAGTTCATATTTCCTGTGCCCAGGGTTTTCCAAACACCCCCATGCACTGCCCTTTCCAGATGGAAAGGCCTTTGAAGGAGTGAGTCTCTCCGACACCACCCTCCCTTCCCCGCTTCCCCGTCTCCCACCCGGAGCAGAAGCTCCCAGCAGTCTGAACAATGGGTTTTCTTTTAGAGCATTTTCTGTTTTTCGAAGCTGGAAACACTTGAGAATTTTCTCCTGGTGGAAGTGCAGTCGCTTGAAGGAACTTTTGTTTTCAAAGGGAAAAACCAACCAGGGGAAAAAGAGCAAGTGACATTTAGGGGCCTCAGAGATGCCACATTTGGGGACGAGCCCTTTCGGAAGGGCGGCGTGGGGAACAGCTAGCTTCCGGCTGGCTGGAGGACTTCTGGGGAGGAAGTGCCGTCGCTTGCGTCCGAGCAGCCCTGATCAACACCACGAGGAGTTCTCTTCAGGAAATGTTCTCTCCACCTACCTGCATTTTTTATGCCCATTAGCCACTGGTAAGAGGTCTGAGAGAAGGGAGTGCTGTCAGGAATGAAGCATTAGGATCTTCTCTTACACTTCCCTGCCTGTTCTATGGAGAACCTTATCAGCATGCCCCCTCCTCTGGCAGTTTCTGAGGACAAGCACTGCCTGGGGCGGGGCCCTTCTCACAGGCCTCCCCCACCCTCGTGGCCCAGCTCAGAGACTCTACACACTCTATCTTTGTTCACTTGAGGGCTGGGGCATTATGCAGGACAGAAATGAAGAAGGCACTGGAAGGATCCTGAGACAGAAGGAGAGGGTGGGGGAAGGGACCCAGGCGACAAGTGCCACTTGTGCATGAGGGGACCATATCCTAATGACAGCTCCTGGCATCCACTCCCTTCCTAAGCACACATCCCTGGGGGTTCCTGTATCTATCCGAGAGAACTAAAGGCTCTCTTTGTAATAAGGGCCCTTGTAGTCATCCTCAGCCAAAGAGGAGAACAATGATAAACACCTCCAACCCCCTGAGCAGAAGGAGCATCCTGTCCCCCTCCCTGCATTCCTGCTCACACACAAGATGAAAGTGCTGTCTTTTCCATGGGACGATGCATGGCCCAGTTCTCTCAGTCTCTCCTTCACCTCAAACCTACCTTCTGGTTATGAGCCGTTCCCCATCACCTCTGCTTTCAGGTGCTGAACAAACCTGGGGACTACCCGAGCCACCACACTCTGTCGCGGGCTCCTGGGCACCCTTTCCTCTACCAGGTGCCTGGTGAGCCACAGCTGCCCACGTGTCTGGTGGGCAATGACCCCTCCGCAGCCCCAGCTCTCCCCCGGAATGGATCCCAAAGTCTCCGCCTAAGAGAAAGGAGTGGGAAACTGCTTTGATCTCTGTTCCAGCTTCACCTAAAAATCATCTATTGTTTGGATCTCTATCTGATTCCTGTGCTTATTTCTCATTTGGTTCAGAATCTACAGAAAGACTAAAATTAATAATAGCTAAGATTTCCTGAGGATTTACTAGGTACCAGGAAAGCACAGGTGTAGAGGATTTTGGTAAAATGTGCCAAGTCCCTCGCTGGTCAGGGGTGGGGCCAGCACGCCCCCCAAGTTCATGCTTTCAAGAAGTCCATGGGCCATTCAATACAAAAAAAAAAAATAAGCAAGTGAGACTACATCAAACTAAAAAGCTTCTGCACAGCAAAGGAAATCATTGACAAAATGAAACGGTGACCTACTGAATGGGACAAGATAGTTGTGAATCATATATCTGCTAAAGGGTTAATGTATAAAACATAAAAAAAATATACAACTTAACCCCCCCCCAAAAAAAAGAACAGAAAACAATCCAACTAAAAAATGGGCAGAAGGTCTGAATAGACATTTTCCCAAAGAAGACATACAGATGACCAACAGGTACAGGAAAAGGAGCTCATCATCACTAACCATCAGGTAAATGCAAATCAAAACCACAATGAGATATCACCTCACACCTGTCAGGATGGCTAGTATCAAAAAGATGAGAAATAAGTATTGGCAAGGTTGTGGAGGAAAGGGAAGTCTCGTGCACTGTTGATGGGAATGTAAATTGGTGCAGCCCTTATGGAAAACAGTATGGAGTTTCCTCAAAAAAATTAAAGATAGAAATACCACATGACCCAGGAATTCCCCCTCTGGGTATTTATCCAAAGCAACTGAAGACTCTAACATGAAAAGATATATGCATCCCCGTCTTCACTGCAGCATTATTTACAATAGCCAAGATATGGAAGCAACCTAAGGGTCCATCGATGGATGAATGGATAAAGAAGATGTGGCATGTGTATACAATGGAATATTACTCGGCCCTTGAAAGAAGTAAATCTTGCTATTTGCAACAACATGGAGGGACTTTGAAGGCATTATGCTAAGTGAATACTGTATGAGCTCACTTTTATGCAAAATCTTAAAAAAAAACCCACCCAAACTGAGGTCATAGATACAGAGAACAGATTGTGGGTTGCCAGAGGTGGGAGGTAGGTGAAATGGGTGAAGGGAGCCAAAAGGTACAAACTTCCAGTTATAAAAAAAAAAGCCATGGGGATGTAACGTACAACATACTGACAATAGCTAATAATACTGTATTGCATACTTGAAAGTTACTAAGAGAGTAGATCTTAAAAATGTCTTATCACAAGAAAAAAATTCTGTAACTATGTGTGGTGATGAACGTGAAAGAAACTTACGGTGGTGATCATTTCACGATAGATACAAATGTTGCATCACATGGTACACCTGAAACTAACATCATGCTCTATGTCAATTATAACTAAATTAAAAACAAACAAACAAAGTTAAGCAATTTAACTTGGAAAAGAAAAAGAATTCTATGGGACAAAGAATCTGGGGCAAGTCAAAGGCAGGAAGCTGGACAGAGACCTGCAGACGGTGTGAAGGAAGGCGTCCTCAGGCCCTGGGGACAGGCGCAAGTATAGTTCGTGTTCCGCATGTCCTTGTGACCCATGCCAGCTGTCACATGTGACAAGAAGCAGAAGTTTGTTCGGCTATGCAGCTTGGATTTCTGGGGTTTCCCTGATTTCAAATATTCTTTCTCATCCCCAGATAGTTCCAAAGTGGCTCTAAAAATAGAGTCAACGGGAGTATAGAGATTTTGGAAACTTCAACCAGATTGCCCAAACTTTGAAAATGTCACTGTTCAAGGATAGCAATTCATAAGAGCAATTTCAGAAAATGAATTTTCTCTCTCTCATTTCTCCTTTTCTGGTGTGAATGGTAAGTGGAGCTAAGAGAGATTAAAAAAAATTTAAAATTAAAAAAAAAAAAGATCACCAGAGCATTTTGAACACAGTGTTCATTTTATATCTCCAGCTTCTATGCAGTCGAAAGACAAGGCTGGTAGTGCAGCTCCCAGCCAGTTACAGGCCCTCTTCTTGGGGCCTTTGCTGCAGCCAGGAGGTCATGGAGACCGTGGCAAGCTTTAGAGTGGCTGCGGGAGAGTCTTGGAGTGCAGGCTGGTGGCGAGGGGCATCTCCTGCCCTTGGTGCATGAGGACGTTTCTGACTTTGCTGACCTGGGAGCCAGAGCCGGATATGCTTGCAAAACTCTGCCGGGAAAATTCTTATAGTCTAAGAGGTGTGGCTTCTCTACTTAGAGCCCCTTGGTCTGAAATGCTTGTGGGAGCTTTGCTGTCCCAAGTGAAACTTCCCAGACAGTCATTAAGACTTCATTTGCAGAAGGGAACTTAATCCCTGACCCTAAAGATAGCTTCCAGTATTGCTGATGTCTACTTTCTGGGAGCTTCTGCCTTGCTAAACCAGAGGGAACATTTTGGGCAACGGGCAGTGGGGGGACTCTGGAAAGGAGATGGAACCAGTCTGTTTGAGTTTCAGGCCAGGGCCGTCTTCTGGCTCTGCCTCTCCCAGGGACTCAATCAGGAAGGTGGCACTGGCTTCCTCCCCAGCAGTTCGGTCTCCTGCAGGACTGAGCCTGACCAGGTGGGGCTGACTCAGTCCTCCTGACATGGCTTGATGGCCTCTTGAACAGGCAGAGTCCTTAGCATTCACTGTGTCCTTTCAGGCAGGACCCCAAGGCTTCACATATCTCTCATCGCTCGACAGTTCTGCACTTCCCAAAAGGCTCCTTAGCTTTTCTTGCAGGCTTGCCATGGCCAACAGCTGCTTGGATCACTTTTCTTCTCGTCTTCCTCTTACTGTTACAACTGAGTCAAAAATCTAGGCAGAATGGAAAGGAAGGAGGAGGGCCCAGAAGATAGAGAATTTCTCCTCTCCCCAGTCATTCTTCTGCGATCTACTGCTATCTGCACCAACCACCACAAAACAGCGCTCTAGCTCTTCCAGAACCTCCGTGGATTTTCCCACCTGCACATCCAGAAAGAGTTTAAGAAATGCTGGAGTGAGTTCGTGGTATTCTACCAGGTTTATGAAGTAAAGTAAGCAGGCTGCACATGAAATTTCTACCCACAGAAAGCTTTATGACAGCCTGTTTGGAAGCATTCTTTGAGGGGTATGTCATTTACTAGGAAGCTCATTCTGGATAACGCCATAAAAAGGCTTACCTTAGCTCATATGCCAAATCTTTAATCAAATAACAATGTATAGCTGGAGCCTGCCAAGACTCGCTGGATAAAAGCCACTATGATTTCTCCCTACAGGGCTATAAGCAGATGGAATTCGATGTATTCCACACAGTATGAATGAATAAGGCAGTAAAGAAAGTTCCTTGGTGAATCTGCTGCAAGTACCTTAGATGAAAAAAAGATTGTTTCTTCATATTAATATTTTAGTGTCATGGGGTCATTGCCAATTGGCTGGGGTTGCTGCTTGAATGAACATATGCTGACATTCCGACCTCAAATGCTGCCGCTTTTAAGAAAGCCCATGCACAAGCTCTCGAAACCAACCACAGACCAGTCATAAATGATGTTCAGCAGACAATGTTTACAGGCTGGAAAAGTGAGGCAAAACATCCGTGATCATGCCAGAGGGAAGAAGTATACTTCTTGCACAACATCCCCCATTATTTGATTGTTTCCAATAGTTCTGCATTTATGAGAAAATGGTCTGTACGCTTTTGCCTGCAGAGTATAAATTTTTCAATATGGTTTACTTGGAATGTTGGTTAGGGAGCACAGCTGACCATTTGGAGGGCCGCCTGGTCTAAATTCGAAACTCCTGAAGCACAGTCTCCAGAGGCCCACAAAGATCCCGAGGTTCCTAGGGCTCTGAGCAGTAGGTGTGGAGGCTACTGAAGATGATCGTCTGTCCACCCATCATGTCAACATCCAATTATTTATTTATTCATCAAGAGAGGCTGTTGAGGGATGTCTTTGAATTGATTTTAGAAAAATGTGTTCCATGGGAAGTTAGAAATTACTTTCTTACTGACAGGAAATAGACATGACGTATTCATGAAAAAGATGGACTTCAGTGAATTAGGACAAAGATTTCCCAGCCCAACATGACTGCTCAGCATATGATTCGCATGTTGAACATGAAGTCAGAAGCTATCTTGAAGTTGAAAAAGGCTCATGATGTATAAGCTGCTTGAGCGCCCCGGAAAACATCAAAGACAGTGACCTACCAGGGTTTCCCACGGGACTGCCGTGGATCATGAAGAAGGCACGTGGCAGAGGAACAAAGGAACTTATTCTCTCATCTCTGGCCATTGCTTCAGAAGTGGAGGACACCCAAATGACCAGGAATTTTCCAGCTAGGAAAAGGAGAATTTTCAGCTTATTATACCAACTTCTTGTCAATGTTGATATATATTGTTTCATTTAATTAAATAGTAATATCTTGTGCCAAAAGACTTTATGAGAAATGGCATACAGGGAAAGAAATACTATCGGATTCAATTTAGTGTTTAATACAAGTAAAATATGTAGCAAACAAGATAGATTATTCATAAAATAATGAATCATAATCTTTCATGTCTATAAGAGTTGGCATGAAAGTCATTCATTCATTCAGCAAATGTTTACTCATAGCAGGGGATTTTTTTCTGTGCTGCATGGGGCACCTCATGTTACTTCACATAGGGCTGATGTCATGTGGAAAATGGCCAGTGGTTTCTGCGTCCATTCTGGAGCATGGAAAGAAACATCAATTCATGCCAGACCGAAGAAGCCACTCCCAAGTCTACTGTCCTCAATAGTTCTCTAGATAAGTTATGGTATGATGCCAGCCACTGTGACCTACAAAGCTGAAATGCCAGTGGCGCAAAAGAACTAAGGTGACTTGTCTCTCGTGCAATAATTTCCAGTGGGTTTTCCCCATCAGTGAATAGCTCTTCTTTTTCTCTTGTGGTGCTGTCATTTTCAGCTCTCGGCTTTCAGATTCTTCTCCCTCATCTGCATCAAACCAAAGGCAGAAAAGCATGGAGACAGAGTTGTAGGAAGTCTTAAAGGGCCAGAACTGCCGTCACACATCACTTCCTCCCGTGGGTCAGAACTCAGTTAATGCCACCTGCCTAGCCACAAAAGATGCTGGGACGGTCTATCTGTGTGCCAATGAGGAACAGGGATACAGCGGACTCTGCCACAAAATACATTTCTTGAAGGCTTACAGTGGGCCATGCATGGTGCTAACTGTAGCACGTTTGAAGGGTATGCACATGTTACATCGAGCTCAAGTCACTTGTCGGGTTCACAGCTGATGTAACAAGTGGCAGAACCGAGACTGGAACCAGGTAGTGTGACTTCACAACACACATCCTTCCCCACCACGTGGTCTGCTCTGCTCTACACTGCAGTCACACCACACCCCAGAAACCTCTGAGCACAGCCTACTACCTCTCTCCACCAAGGGGCTGAAGGAGTGGTCACAGCCTCCACAGACAGTATTTGGTGTGTGTGTGTGTGTGTGTGTGTGTGTGTGTGTGTGTGTGTGTGTGTTGAATGGCTGGTACAGGTACCATAGGTGAGGTTTTTCTAAAATTGTAGAAATATGTTAAACAAAACATAATTTAGGAAGAACTACTGGAGAGAAAGAAAAAAATCTCTTTGTAAAGACCTCCAGTGAAGGCAACCTCACAGCTTTCTTTGATGATCTCTTCATCTATAACCAGATTAGGAATTTCCTCTTTTTATCTTATGCTTCATGTTCTGGCATAAATTCTGGCTCCCTCTTTACCAGAGATTGAAAACAGCTGTTCCCGTTCCAATTTATTAGATGTAAGATTCACTTTTATTAAGTTTCTTCTTTTTTCTCTTCTCCAGGATAAAAGTATTTCACTTCCTTGCCTCATCTCTTCTCAGAAGCTCTCCAGTCTAGGGCTAACAGCATTTTGAGGATGGTCTTGAAGTCCATCCTCCATTCTTCCAGGAGCCTAGGACAGAGCACAGAGCAGTGAGCTAAGGCCAGCAGCCCTGACACTGAGCTGCCTCTGCTTCTCACCATGTGACCCTTGGCACGTGACCGAAACACTGCGCTTGCGTGTCCTCGTCTGAAAGAGAAATGGGTAGGATGATTTATTTCTAAATTTCTTCAACTCTAAAGCTCCTTTGAATGAATCTTAATCATTCTATTTTAATGTTTTTATCTTGACTTAGGGCATACCAACCCCCAAAAGAAAAAAAATATCTTTGTTAAAATAAAGGTTTGAATCACTTGTTCTTTCTGAATTCCGGAAATCATGAGCAAACATGAAGTAAGACTTGTCCAGTTTAGATATTTGTATCTGATCATTCTGTGTGTGTGTGTGTGTGTGTGTGTAACTCAGATGATTCAAAGTCAAATATAAAACCATGATTCAAAAGTCAAATATAAAAAGGTCCCACACATCTTCCCTTCCACCCTGTTCTCTATCACCTCATTATTTCCTCCCTATCACTGCTTCTGCTTCCCATATAATATTCCAGTGATGCTTAAGTGAATGTGAGCAACACGCTCTGTCTCTCTCAAAAAAAAGTGAGCAAATTATGTTCTTGTCCTCCTCCATTCTTATTATGTTATCTGCACCTTTCTTTTTTTTAATTTATTTTTGATTTTTTATTGTGATGCAATTGATACATAATGTTATATCAGTTTCAGGTGTACAACATAATGATTCAATATATGTATATATTGAAATGATCACCACCATAAATCTAATTAACACACATAGTTACAGTTTTTCTTCTTGTGATGAGAACTTCTAAGATCTATTCTCTTCACAACTTTCAAAGATACAATACAGAATTGTTTTTTTTTAATGATTTTTTATTATGTTAGTCACCATACAGTACGTCCCTGGTTTCCGATGTAAGGCTCGATGATTCATTAGTTGTGTATAACACCCAGTGCACCATGCAATACGTGCCCTCCTTACTACCCATCACCAGCCTATCCCATTCCCCCACCCCCCTCCCCTCTGAGGCCCTCAGTTTGTTTCTCATAGTCCATAGTCTCTCATGCTTCACTCCCCCTTCTGATTACCCCCTTTCTTTATCCCTTTCTTCCCCTACCGATCATCCTAGTTCTTATGTTCCATAGATGAGAGAAATCATATGATAGTTGTCTTTCTCTGCTTGACTTATTTCACTTAGCATTATCTCCTCCAGTGCCATCCATGTTGTAGCAAATGTTGAGAACTCGTTCTTTCTGATAGCTGAGTAATATTCCATTGTATATATGGACCACAACTTCTTAATCCAGTCATCTGTTGAAGGGCATCTCGGCTCCTTCCATGATTTAGCTATTGTGGACATTGCTGCTATGAACATTAGGGTGCATATGGCCCTTCTCTTTACTACGTCTGTATCTTTAGGGTAAACACCCAGTAGTGCAATGGCTGGATCATAGGGTAGCTCAATTTTTAACTTTTTAAGGGACTTCCACACTGTTTTCCAGAGTGGCTGTACCAACTTGCATTCCCACCAACAATGTAGGAGGGATCCCGTTTCTCCACATCCTCTCCAACAATTGTTGTTTCTTTTTTTGTTTTGTTTTGTTTTTAAAAATTTTATTTATTTATTCGACAGAGATAGAGACAGCCAGTGAGAGAGGGAACACAAGCAAGGGGAGTTGGAGAGGAAGAAGCAGGCTCATAGTGGAGGAGGCTGATGTGGGGCTCGATCCCATAACGCCGGGATCACGCCCTGAGCCGAAGGCAGACGCTTAACCGCTGTGCCACCCAGGCGCCCCATGCCACCCAGGCACCCCTAACAATTGTTGTTTCTTGCCTTGTCTATTTTTGCCATTCTTTTTTTTTATTTTTTTTTATTTTTTTTTTATGATTTTTTATTATATTATGTTAGTCACCATACAGTACATCCCCGGTTTCCAAGGTAAGGCTTGATGATTCATTAGTTGTGTATAACACCCAGTGCACCATGCAATACGTGCCCTCCTTACTACCCATCACCGGTCTATCCCATTCCCCCACCCCCCTCCCCTCTGAAGTCCTCAGTTTGTTTCTCATAGTCCATAGTCTCTCATGTTTCATTCCCCCTTCTGATTACCCCCCCTTTCTTTATCCCTTTAGGATGATCGGTAGGGGAAGAAAGGGATAAAGGGATATTTTTGCCATTCTAACTGGCGTAAGGTGGTATCTCAGTGTGGTTTTGATTTGAATTTTCTTGATGGCTAATGATTTTGAACATTTTTTCATGTGTCTGTTAGCCATTTGTATGTCGTCATTGGAAAAGTGTCTGTTCATATCTTCTGCCCATTTTTGGATTTGTTTATTTGTTTCTCGTGTATTGAGTTTGAGAAGTTCTTTGTAGATCTTGGATACCAGTCCTTTATCTGTAGTGTCATTTGCAAATATATTCTCCCATTCCATGGGCTGCCTCTTAGTTTTTCTGACTGTTTCCTTGGCTGTGCAGAAACTTTTAATCTTGATGAAGTCCCATAAATTCATTTTATCTTTTGTTTCTCTTGCCTTTGGGGATGTATCATGAAAAAGGTTGCTTTGGCCGATGTCATAGAGGTTGCTGCCTATGTTCTCCTCTAGAATTTTGATGGATTCCTGTCTCACATTGAGGTCGTTCGTCCATTTGGAGTTTATTTTTGTGTATGGTATGAGATAGTGGTCAAGTTTCATTCTTTTGCATGTAGCTGTCCAATTTTCCCAGCACCATTTATTGAAGAGACTGTCTTTTTCCCACCGGATGTTTTTTCCTGCTTTATCAAATATTAGTTGCCCAAAGAGCCGAGGGTCCATTTCTGGGACCCTCCTATTCTGTTCCATTGGTCTGTGTGTCTGTTTTTGTGCCAGTACCATGCTGTCTTTGTGATCACAGCTTTGTAGTACAGCTCGAAATCCGTCATTGTGATGCTCCCAGCTTTGTTTGTCCTTTTCAACAATTCCTTGGAGATTCGGGGCCTTTTCTGTTTCCATACAAATTTAAGGACTATTTGTTCCAGTTCTTTGAAAAATGTCCTAGGTATTTTGATCGGGATAGCATTGAAAGTGTAGATTGCTCTGGGTAGCATGGACATTTTAACTATGTTAATTCTTCCGATCCATGAGCATGGAATATCTTTCCATCTTTTTATGTCTTCCTCAATGTCTTTCAAGAGTGATTTATAGTTTCTAGAATATAGGTCCTTTACGTCTCTGGTTAAGTTAATTCCAAGGTAAGGTATGGTTTTTGGTGCTATTGTAAATGGGATGGATTCCCTAATTTCTCTTTCTTTGGTCTCGTTATTTGTGTATAGAAATGCAACTGATTTCTGAGCATTGATTTTGTATCCCGCCACGTTACTGAATTGCTCTATAACTTCTAATAGTTTGGGAGTGGCTTCTTTTGGGTTTTCCATATAGAGTATCATGTCATCTGCGAAGAGAGACATTTTGACTTCTTCTTTGCCGATTTGAATACCTTTGATCCCTTTTTGTCGTCTGATTGCTATTGCAAGGACTTCTAGTACTATGTTGAATAATAGTGGCGAGAGTGGGCATCCTTGTCGAGTTCCTGATCTTAAGGGAAAGGCTTCCAGCTTTTCCCCATTAAGAATAATATTTGCAGTAGGCTTTTCATAGATGGCTTTTATGAGATTGAGAAATGTACCCTCTATTCCTACACTCCGAAGGTTTTAATCAGGAAAGGATGCTGTATTTTGTCAAATGCTTTTTCTGCATCAATTGAGAGGATCATATGGTTCCTGAGTCTTTTCTTGTTGATATGATGTATCACGCTGATTGATTTGCAAATATTGAACCACGCTTGCATCCCAGGTATGAATCCCACTTGATCGTGGTGGATAATCCTTTTAATGTACTGTTGGATTCTATTAGCAAGTATCTTGTTGAGGATTTTGGCGTCCATATTCATTAGGGAAATCGGTCTGTAATTCTCCTTTTTGAGGGGGTCTTTGCCTGGTTTGGGGATCAAGGGATTATTGGCCTCATAGAATGAGTTTGGTAGCTTTCCTTCTGTTTCTATTTTTTGAAACAGCTTTAGGAGAATAAGTATTATTTCTTCTTTGAATGTTTGGTAGAATTCCCCAGGAAAACCATCCGGGCCTGGAGTTTTGTTATTTGGAAGGTTGTTTATCACTGACTCAATCTCTTCATAATTAACTGGCCTGTTTAAGAAATCAATTTCTTCCTGTTTCAGTCTTGGTAGTTTATAGGTTTCCAGGAAGGCCTCCATCTCTTCCAGATTGCTTAGTTTTTTGGCATATAGCCGTAGATAATAGTTTCTAATAATCCTTCCAGTTTCATTGGTGTTGGTCATGACCCCTCCTTTTTCATTCATAATTTTAATAATTTGGGTCCTTTCTCTTTTCTCTTGGGTAAGTCTTGCCAGTGGTCTGTCAATTTTATTGATCCTCTCAAAGAACCAGCTTCTAGTCCTGTTGATTTGCTCTACTGTGCTTCTGGTTTCTAATTCATTGATTTCTGCTCTCATCTTGGTCAACTGCTACCTCGTGAGTGGATTAGGCCTGTCCCTCTGTTGCTGTTCCAGCTTCTTGAGGTGAGAATATAAAAACTGCATTTTAGATTTTTCTATTCTTTTGAGTGAGGCTTGGATGGCTATGTATTTCCCCCTTAGGACTGCCTTTGCAGTATCCCATAGGTTTTGGACCGTTGTGTTTTCATTCTCGTTGGTCTCCATAAATTGTTTAAGTTGATTTTTGATTTCCTGGTTTATCGAGTCATTTCTGAGCAGGGTGGTTCTTAGTCTCCAAGTGTTTGAGTTTCTTCCAAATTTTTCCTTGTGGTTGAGTTCCAATTTCAGAGCGTTGTGGTCTGAGAATATGCAGGGGATAATTTCAATCTTTTGGTATCAGTTGAGACCTGTTTTGTGTCCCAGAACATGGTCTGTTCTTGAGAATGTTCCATGGGCACTAGAATAGAATGAGTATTCTTTGGTTCTGGGGTGTAGTGTTCTATATATATCTATGAGGTCCAACTCGTCAAGTATGGCATTCAAAGCCTTTGATTCTTTGCTTAGTTTTTGCCAGGGTGTTCTGTCTATTTCTGATAGTGGAGTGTTGAGGTCCCCTACTATTAATGTATTTTTATTTATATGTCTCTTTATTCTGGTTAAGAGTTGGCTTGTGTATCTTGCTGCTCCCCTGTTGGGGGCATATATATTTATAATTGTCATATCCACTTGTTGAATACTTCCTTTAAGAATAATATAGTGCCCTTCTGCGTCTCTAACTATAGTCTGTAGTTTAAACTCCAATTTATCTGATATGAGAATTGCTACCCCAGCTTTCTTTTGAGGTCCATTTGCGTGAGAGATGGTACTCCATCCCCTTACTCTCAGTCTGAATGCATCTTTGGGTTCGAAATGAGTCTCTTGTAGACAGCAAATGGATGGGTCATTTCTTTTTATCCAATCTGCAACCCTGTGGCGTTTATGGGAGCATTTAAGCCATTAACATTAAGACTGAATACTGAGAGATATGATTTTAATGATGCCATGCTGCCAGTAAAGACTTTGTTTGTATTGGCTGTGACTTTCTGTTCTGTATCACTCTTGGGGCCTTTTTACTTTTATAGAACCCCCTGTAATATCTCCTGAAGGGCTGGTTTCGTGGTTACGAAATTGGTTAGTGACTGGCAATTCTGAAATGTTTTTATTTCTCCATCAATTCTGAATGACAGCCTTGCTGGATAAAGGATCCTTGGCTGCATGTTTTTCTCTGAAAGAGCTTTAAATATGCTCCCCCAACCCTTTCTCTCATTCCAGGTCTGTGTAGACAGGTCTGACGTAATTCTGATGCCTTTGCCTTGGTACGTGAGAAATTTCTTTGCCCTGGCCGCTTTCAATACTGTATCCTTGCATCTAATATTTGCGAAATGCACTATGACATGATGTGGCGTAGGTTTGTCGTGGTTGAGCTTGGGAGGGATCCTCTCTGCCTCTTGGACATGAATGTTTGTTTCCCTTGCTAGATTAGGGAAGTTTTCAGCTACAATTTGTTCAAATATCTCTTCTAGACCTCTGTTTTTCTCCACCCCCTCGGGGATGCCGATGAGTCTAACATTGGATCGTTTCATTGAGTCAGTAATCTCCCGTAACCTACATTCATGGGCTTGGATTTTTTTAAGAGCAGCTTCTATTTTCGTTTTTTCCTCTATTAACCCATCCTCCAATTCACTAATACGTTCCTCTGCTTCGCTGACCCTGGCCGTCAGAGCCTCTAGTTTTGCCTGCATTTGGCTCATAGAATTTTTAATTTCTGTCAGATTCGCTCTCATTTCTGTCTTTAGGGATTCTATATTCTCAGTAACCTTTTCATTAATACTTTTTTCAATTCTACTCATCATTTTGACCATCGTTACTCTGAATTCCATTTCTGATAATTTGGTTACATCCATATCCATTATTTCTGTGGCAGAGGCCACAGACTCACTGTCTTTTCTTTGCTGGGGTGGGGGGGCTTCTCCTTCTTGTCATTCTGATGAGGTGAGGTTGCGGGGTTGTCTAGAGCCCAAATTATTGACTGGGTCCCAGGCCGTGCCCCTTGTTTTATAGGGATCTTAGGGATGTGGGCTTCCTCTTTAAAGATTTTATTTATTTATTTATCTGAGAGAGAGAGACAGACAGTCAGCAAGAATGGGAACAGAAGCAGGGGAGTGGGAGAGGAAGAAGCAGGCTCCCAGCGGAGGAGCCCGATGAGGGACTCCTTTCCGGAATGCCGGGATCACGCCCTAAGCCGGATACAGGTGCTGAATGACTGGGCCACCCAGGCGCCCCGGGTTGTGGGCTTCTTGATTTTTCAGCCTGCCTTCTGTGTTCTGGGGGAGGGGCCTGCCGCGCCGATACTCAGGCAACCCTGTTTGGGTAGAGTCTCCGTGTCCCCTGCGAGGGGGGATGGGGATGGGCACTCTCTGAGCCGGTATTTCCAGGCTTTTGTTCTCTGGCGGCTTTCCCTGGTGGTCTGCTATGCCTCTTCTGAGAGTCAGAGCCGCAGAGGCTGAATTGTCACAGAACAGAGGGATTGTGGCCCGTTCGCCACTGATGTTCTGGACACTTTAACTCTGTTACTGTTGGTGCTGCTCAACCCTGCAGCGTCCCGGGATGTGTGCCCCACACCTGGCGTCCCTGCCCTCACTTCCAGGGCCGGCGCATCTCTGTCCTATGTGTTTCTAACGCCGCCAGCCGCCAGCCGCCCCGCGCGTGCTCCGGGAGCTCCCGGTCTCAGTCTGGATCCCGTGAGCACACCGGGATTCCGGTGTTCCGCGAGATGCCTGGTGGCGCGAGTTCACGGCTCACTGTCAGTCTGCTCTCTTGCGGGTGCCCACCATGGGTCCGCCCGCTCCCTCGTGCAGGTGGCTGCCGCTTCCCGGCGCCCAAACGTGGCGGCTCCCTCCCCCTTCCGTTTATCTTCCGATATCTGTGCGCGGTTTCACAGCTCCCCTCTTTGTACCTCAATACTCAGCGCTGGAGATGTTCATTTGTAGAGATCCAGATGTATCTTCCTGCATCTCAGGCTGATTCCGTGGTTATTTAGGCTGGTCTGGTACCTATCCGGCTTGACTCAGGGGACCGGCTGAAAAAGGGGTCCCCTACTCCTCCGCCATCTTAACTCAATCCCCATCTATGCTGCTTCTCTACAATACAGAATTGTTAACTGTCACCCTGCTGTACATTAAATCCTATTACTTATTACATAACTGGGGGTTTGCACATTTTGACCACTTTCACCCACTCCCACTCCCCGCATCTTTCCTTTTTCACTAGGCTCTGACATCTTCTCACATCTCTCTTTGGATGGTAGCCTTGCTGTTTTTTCATAGCTGTATAGTATTCCATTGTGTAGATGTTTCATGATTTATTCAACTCATCTCTTGTAGATAGATGCTTGGCTTATTTCTAGTCTTTTGTTATCACAAAGTGCTGCAATAGATAACTTTGTAAATATGTGTGCAATTCCTCCTCTAGGATAAATTCCCAGAAGTAGAATTGCTAGGTCAAATAATAAATGAACTTGAAGTTTTACTAGATTTTGCCAAATTGCCCTTCATGGGGTTGTATCATTCTTACATTTCTACCCTCGATATAGGAGAGTCCTGTTTTTCCACAACCTCCCCATTGGGTGGATTGTCAAATCTTTGGAATTTTGCCAATCTGATTAAGTGAGAAATGGTAACTCGGGATGGTTTAGATTTTATTTTCTTTTATTAAGAACAAGGAACTCAGGGCCTTTTGAAAGTAACAGGCAGATTTGTTGAGAATGACAGAGTCACACCATGGTAGGGACTGTATTTGATTTACTACTTAGGCTCTAAACCAGAGGTTCTCCAGCTGGCCCCACAGTGAAATCACCTAGGGAGCTTTTTAACAAATGTGGGAGCCTGGATCCCAGATCCCACCCCAGACCAATGAAAGCAGAACCCCTGGAGACACAGCTTCTGCTTGTTGTCCCTCAAACTAAAGTTCTCTGGGTCATATGTCTGCCTTTTTTCTAGCTGTGTCATCTGTGTGGCATCTGGGATCAGCTTCCATATTCTATGGAAAAACATTTCAAGGCTTTTTAGTAGCAAGCATTGCTTCCTGCTTTGGAAAAAAGTTGCAAATAGTCTCCATTGAATGGCATGTCCCAACAAGCCCCAAGTAGCCTGTGAGGCACCCGCCATAGAGCATAGGCCATTCAGCCCTTCCTGCCCAGCGCCTGTAGGTTCCAACAACCCTTAGCATGATAGGATCCTAAGGCCAGCTCACACTCACTATTATGCTTCTGTTCTCCCAGAACATTTCCAGCTTTAGCTAGTATAGAACTGCTCTGGAATTTCAGAACATATTCCAAATGCAAATAATCTATCTTGAGAACATGAGTGTATGAATGCAAATAATATATTATAGAAATAAAATTACGAAGCTTTGTGGCCCCAATTTCAAAATCATCTCCCATAACCGAGAACTATGGCTTAAGCATTTAGCCAAGTGGTAAAACCTCGGCCACATCTCTAGTACACCTTCCAAAGCTATGGTGGCTGGGGGGGTGGCTAAGATTCTGGTCTTTGAATGCCAAGGAGACTTCAAAATTTGATCCAAGTGTACACAGACTAGAAGTGGTAAAATGTTGCCGCCCTTCTCTCTCATGCTCTACAGAAAAAGCAGTTCACTTCTTTGTCCTTCAAGCAGGGGAAGCCAGTTGGTCTCAGTGAGGGAGGTCCTTGTGGGGGCATGGGAGAGAAAAGGGAATGCAGTGTGTCTTTCAGGGCAGGAAGGAGCTGTCCTTCAGGTCAGAGGTAACTAACTCATGCAGTCTTGGGGCTGCCCTGGGGCTTGCATGGATTCCAAACAAGCTGCAAAATTGGCCTGCAGTGAGTTGGAGGTGGAAGCCTGGCCACCACACCCCCTTCCTGCTCCAGAGAGTTTACAGAGGGCACCTCATAACTGAACAGCCTTGCTTCCACTTCAGCCACTCAGTGCTCTTTGATGGCAAAGAGCAGTGCTAATCTGCTCACTCGGTATCTGGGTCAAGTCAACCAGGAATAGGGGCATTTATCAAATGAATTTGGGAGAGTAAATGGTGACTCTATCTACAAATAACTGATCATTTTCCATTATTTTTCCAATGTATTAATGATGCCCATGTTCTATTTCTGACAACATCTATGGCTTGGAAAGATGGCGTTAGGAGTTTGAAAATGAGCAAAACTGTCCCTCTTACTGTCTTCAAGGTCCCAGACTTCACTGGCACGAGAACAGGGACAAGTTCATTCCCATGGAGAGAATGGCTCCTCCCTCTCCTTCGGCTCTCACCCGGAAAGAATGGTCCTGGCTTTTGTGGCTGTCACTGACGCAAGTCAAACAACTGTGTGGAGAGATGTAGAAGGCCAGTGAGTGGGGACACTTGCTGCACTTAGATTGTTCAGAGCAGCGGCAGAGGCCCCTGGGGACCACCTCGCCCAGAGCGGAGCCCTGACCCCGTGCTTCAGCGGGGCTAGTTTCTCCTGGACCGAAAGCACCCACCAATGAAGACCACAAATTTCAGCAGGCTGTGCTGTGAATTCAGAAATTTCTTTAAGAACAGGGACTATGTGAAGTCTTCTCTGGAAATCAGACAATAAAAGGGGGGTAATTTTTGAAACAATGGGGCACAATTTACTTGCCACCATGAAAGTCCCTGAAAAGATGTTGTCAAATATCCAGTGCCCCTCCATGATGCACAGAATACTTTCATTCCTTGTGAGCTTTCTGGGGCCGGGTGGGGGGGGGGGTGGTGGTGGATAGCAGACAAGTTAGCTGTTCAGCCTCACAAATTCAAAATAGTTACAGTAGCTGTTTTTAAGATGTTTTACCTGGTTATTTGGGTACCCACAAAGCCCAAACCAAACACTCGCCTGGTTTTCTTCTGGTACTGTCTAGAAAAATTTATTTTTTTTTCTTTTTAGCCGCTTCTTGACCTCCCTTTTTCCCAGTGCTACTTAGACAATGGCCAACCTTTCATTCCAAGTCATTACTTAGTAGTACCAGACACGGCTCTTTCCCACAGCGCGTCTCCCTTCTCTGTGATTCTGAGACAAAGGCAAGCAACGTTTCTCAGAAAAAAGTTGGAAAATTAGAACCCAAAGAAGTGTGCTGCTCGGTGACCCAAAGATTCTGGGAGGTGCCAGATCCACTTCCTGCCTCCAGGGTTTCCCTTTCCAGGTCCCCAGAGAGAAACGCCATTCGTGCAATTTTCTGCATCTCATTCCGAACTCACGAAGGTTCTCATTATATTTTCAACATGAAACCTCAGCATTCAAAACTAACGGTTTCAGAATGAAAATGAAAAGATATGAAAGCCTCTGTTAACAGGAATAATTAGAGGAACAGAATCCCCAGCTGCGCCAACCGCTCCCTTCCCTTCGAGGATGAGGACAGGCCAGAGAGCCTGGTTCATACCCAGAACCTTCCCCTGGCTCCCCTTGAGGCTCCTGCCAAACGACCTTCTGTGCTGTCCTAGAACCCCCTCTTTTTTTTTTCCCAGCAGTCCTGATGGCAAAGGCAGGAGTTTAGAAACTTCTGCAGGAAGCTGGCCAATGCCTACATTTTTCAAGTTTACCTGGTGTCCTCGGCTTCCTTGAGGAGGGAGCACAGGCAGGATTGCGTTTCAAGCATGGCCCATGGCTCCACGTGTCACACTCCAGGACTCTGCACGACTGCCTGCCAAAAAGTTTGTCCAGCATTTAAATTAGGTGGAATTGCACAGAACCAACACGCTGATAAGTTTTTAAATAGAATGTTTTTCCAGAAAGAGTTGTCCATACTTGTGGGGAAAGGCACTGAGCTCTTCCAGACACCCAGCCCTGTGGAATTCCCAGCCAAGCCTTGTGCAGAGGGTAAGACCAGCTTTCAGGGCAGCACAGTGAGTTCAGGAATTGAACAGTGGCCAGACAGGTGTTATTCCGCCCAGAATTATCACGATCTTTGTTATTTGCATCATAAATGTGCACTCTACCTCATTTACTTTTAGTCATTAGAAACCTCCTTCCCTGAGGGATCCATTAGTAGGAAAGAGAGGCTGATTTCAGATACGGGAACTGGAGGAGGTAACTGATAGCTCGGTCTGCCTGGCCCAGGCGCAGGCCAACGGGGAAGCTCTGAAGACTCAGCCTGCGTGGGAAGGGGGGCGGATTCCAGGGACACAGAGGCTGGAGCGCACCATGGGCCAATTAGAAGCCGGGCAGAGTGACCCCCCAGTGAAGCCAGCATGTACACTTTGGATGTACAGTTTGCAATCCACAGAGGGTGAAGACATGAAGGTCCTTCCTGACGTTTTGGTTGGAGATCCAGAATTTGGCTTTATTTACTATCACCACTGTGAAAGGAGCAGAAGTTGTAATTTGTGAAGTGAAATTCATCAACACATGGAGAGTTTAAAAAAAATAGCAAAGTGTAAATAAACTATTCTTGGGGAGGTTGTGTGGTGGAGTTAGATTTTTTTGAAGCTTGGGCTTGAAGTCCACGAATCATTGTGCTTTACTCTTAGCCTTGCCACACAGAGATGGTGAGGATTGCACTCTGGGTCTCAGTTTGCTTGTCTTGAAGGTGGGAAAATTATACACGACTTATGAGAGAGCTGTAGGTGTTGTGTATGAAACTGCTACTTCATAGTTGCTGAAGCATTAGATCCCACACCCTCTTCTTTCAACGAATGAAAGACTTCAAAATTCAGATTTCTGCTTGGCCTAGGTCAAATCTCCTTTGGCTCAGTCCTTGTTTAATAAGTCTTTCTAAAATGCATTAGTGTATTAATTCTGACTTCTTCTGGTTCACTCAAAAATTCAACATGCTATTCCTCTATTATGAATATTCATTCATACTGTCCTGTACTGCGAGAGTAAGAGATCTGGGGAAGTGGGAGGGACATGAGTTTGTAAGAAGCTGTAGATATTTTAAAATTCTATTCCAAGTTTTTTCATTTATTTATTTTTCTGGAAATTGAGTAGCATAAATAAAAATGTAATTATTTAAGCATTTTTATTGAGTTTAAGTTAATTGAGCTTTTGTCATACATAACCATCTCATTATCTGCCTGCTTGTCTAATACCATATGCAACTAAATCTATCAACTAAGATGAGGTTATGCTTCAGGTACAATTTAATTATGTGTCTAGAAGTTATTTCATGACATTGGTGAACCTGATTTGAACATCATTTATAGAATGGAAGGATTTAAAATTCAGAGAGAAATGATGAATATACAGACTGTTTCCTCATTCTGTCTATCAGCATTTGTTGAGTCACACTGACCTCTTTGCTCCGGATGCTGTCAGATCTGGAAGTGGTACTGGTCATGGGAGGGGCAGATTGAGGGAGATCTCAGACCATCTCATCATTCTGGCCAGGAGCACATGTGGGTTGTGGAAGTGTCTCCTTCTGGGGATCCTAAAAGGAGGGGGACCCCTGTTGGAAGTGGCAGTGGGGAAAATTGGGCATGCCATTATCTGTCAGATCCACCTGCTGCTCAGGTCTGGCTGAGAATATGACGTCTGTGAGGGGTGAGCTGAGTGTGTGCATTCTTCTCATACTCAGAGTTTCTCTCTACAGGTCTGTTCATGGGTAGTAAAAACACGGACTAGCATTTACAAAAATGAATGGCGAGAATAGAAGGTATCTGAATGACTTTGATGTAGTGAGGCTAAGTATTGTTTTATGAAACTTGTATCTCAGTTGTGTGTACGAGTGTATGCCTGTGTCCTGGGTGGTGACATAAAATGTGGTTCTTACTGTAGGTCAAGGTCAAACAAGATTGAAATGTCACTGAGTTGGCAATGGGTTCCCCAGTGGAGGTGGTTGGAATGGACTTCATCTCCTGTAAATCATGAGTGCCAGATTTTACAAATATGTAACAAATGACATGCTAATCCAGTACAACATTCCTTCGTATGTTCCTGGAGCAAAATAGGAAGAAAGATTATGATGGTCAAAATTCCGCTGTCCATGAAAATAGAAGAGGTTAACAATTCAGAGCAGAGGACAAAGTTCTACCTATAAGGGAAGACCTTCTGTGGGGGAAGGGACAACAATAATACTTTGTGTTCTTAAGGCAAGTCCTATTATTCATCATCTTGATGGATCATCTGCTTTCCAACGTCTCCTTGAATGCATCGCTCCAAATGACAGAATGTCCAAACTTTCTTGAAACTGTTTCTAAACCTACACCTTTTTATTTAATGTTAGCTTTTCCAACAAAATCCTGGAATCATTTCAGGTTCTGTTCCAGATGTCAACATATACAGTTCTTCATTCCAAACTCCAACAAGCTAATTAGCATAAGCATTAAAATAGTTTAGTCCTGGGAGCCCTGGATGGGGGGCAGGAGAAGACCAGAGTCCTCACCTGCACACTGCTCCCCTTGTACCCTCCGCTGGTCATCTCCCTTCCTCCAACCTCCTATCCTAGGGCACAGATTGAGAAGGTGGGCCCACTTTGGACCACCTCTAAAGCTCCTCCCAACTGCAACCCTTCCCTTCTCTAGTCAAGTTAATTGTTCTTTTGTATGTCCAGGAACAGCAGGTCCCACCCACTTCCTTTCTCTCTTGCATTTTCTGCTCGAGTGTGGCTTAAAACACAGGCTTACTCCTGTCTCCGGGGCAAGATAAGCTTCTGATGGCTGGTAGTAATGCACATCTAATTGGCACACATCGAGGCCATATGGACTGCTTTGGAGGCTGAATAAATGCCAGGATTGATTTAACTGGGTTTATGTGGAATGGAGGAGGTTGTCTGTATTTACAAATTATTTAGTACTGGTAAAGTATCTTTTCTCCCCAAAACATAAACCATTTTTTCAAGCTACCCTTCCATTCTCTCTAAATTCTGTTAATCCCATTCAGTGTAGAACAACTCTCTGAGGCTCTCGAATCCAAGATATAAAAAGAAAAGAACCTAAGAAAATCATAGAATGTCAGGTTAGTGATCACCCATATCAGTTTATCTCTGACTTGGGTGCTGAGAGATGCGTGCTGGGTGAATACTGCAGTTTTCCTATATGATGTTGATCTCCAAATATTAGTGATGCCTACAGAATATTCCCCAATTTCCCTTAAGACCTTATTAATTAGGTCTAGTATGCATGCATTTATCTGAATCCATTTTGAATCTATTTATAATTTCCCCTGACATCCTCAGCGTAATTTGCTCCATATGTTTACAGCCTGCGTAGCAAACAATATTTCCTTCTATTTGTCACCAACCTCCCTCAAACTTTAAGGGTTCTCTGTCTTTTTGCTTAGTGTTTGTGACTGAGCTGGGCTTTCCCCTGGCATCTTCATCCTGCTGTCTCAAAGCCTCTGTTCCCAGGCAGAGGAGCACCCCTCCACCCTGCGCCATGGTAGAAGACCCCCATCCATTTCCCTCTCTGGACGTTTTGTGAAATGTTCTTCTTGATGCTTATGGGCAGAATTAGCCACAGCATTCTAGAGACAAGCCTTGGTGTCATCGAGATTCACTCTTCCGGGAGAATAACTTCTTGTGCTTTTAGAACTGGGTTTCTTTAACACAATGACCAAGAGTCATGTCTGGGTTATCGATTAAAAACTCATGTGAATTATCATTCTGTCCAAAATAAACCTCACGCTTGACCAGTGAGGCCCCTAGCCTATCCAACTTAGCAAAATAACTCATTGAAGACTTATTGTAAGTCTACTCTGAGAGAGTTCCCTACTTATAACAATCTCATATTCTAGTTAGAGAAACTACACGCATACGCGCGCACACACACACACACACACACACACACGAACATTACGAAGGAGTCAGGGTTTCAATGAGGTTTGAAAAGATTTGGTAGAATCTAAATGAACAAAGAAAGATTAGAGAAAGAAAACTTGTTAGACGTCCCCTACTTTTCACTGCCATAACTGGAGGCAGAATCACCATTTCCATTGGCCAAAATGCAGAGACAGACTCAGAGAGGTTGAGAGTCAGCCCAGGGCCTGATCTTGCCATGCCCTTTGGCTGGCAACATCGGATCTGTTCTCCAAGGCCCTCATGACAGTCAGAGAATTCAGCGTGAACCTTTTGCCCTGACCTGCCTTGCACTGTGCTTCCTGAATTTTTCCTGATCTTCCCAGCTTCTGACATCCTGAATTGCTTTCCCAGTTTTGGTCCTGCTGCCCTTGTGACCCAAGTTGTGGTTCTGCGTCCCAAGTGTGCAGTCTCTGTGTTCCTTCCCCATCACGGCATAGACTGCATGCGTGGCCGCTGGGTCAGGTTGCCCAGACCTCATCCCAATCCTGCTCATGGGACCTGACTTTCATTCCAGAAATGGAACTCTGACCTATTGGATTGTAAAGCCTGTGTTTTCCCCTGGATCCACATCACCTCCAAAGGAGGAATGACAGTATGTATCAGGTAACAGAGAACACATGATGATGCATGGTGGCTTGTGGCCACCATACTGGGCAGTACTCTCATTCCCCTTGTGCAGTGACCTGGGAAGTCATGTGTTCTAGAAGGCTAACTACAAGACAGAAACTGCCCAGGTCCTCAGGTCACCACGTGGAGGCCAACTGCCTCCACAGCTTGGCTCACTTTATGTGCCGTGTGAAGTCTCAGCATTTTGGGGTATATTTGTTAATGTAGCGTGATCTAACCTGTCCTGACCATGGCAGCTCCCAGGGCCTCACAGGTACCCCCTTCCCCACCCCATTCCCACCCCATCTGAGTCAGCTCTACTCCAGCCCTCCAGCCAGCTCTGACCCCTGTCCCCGGGGAGCCCACGTCTGTGCCCCTCCCCTATTCCTTTCTTGTTCCTTCACTCCTCAATCCCGTCCCTCTTCAGCCTTCCATCTGCCAGACTTTATCCACATCTACTCTACGGCAACCTGGCTTGCTTATCCTCAGGGGGCCTAGACCGTGGAGATAAAAGAAGAGTCTATTTTGTTTTATTTTACACTAGGCCCTGCCTAGCAACTTCTCTCCCTCCCTCTCTCTTCTTTTTTAGCTCTATTCTTCCCCAGAATCTGCCACCGAGAAAAACAAAGTACAAAATTTCTCAATAAGTACTATACTGCATTAAATTATTAATAAATCATCTAGTTTTAACTACAATTGCAGAGCTCTGGGAGTGGAGATAAGGGAAGAAATTATTTTCCTTTATTCATGCCAAGTTGGCACTTTTGTCAAAGGCCTGAGATCCTGGCATGGGAAGTTCCACAGAAACAATTTATTTAAAAGTATAACCCAGCTGGGGCCCGCCACAGAGAGCTCAGCTCACACCCCACACCCACCCCAGGCTGAAATCAGCATCCCACAGAACAAACCCCATCCCCATAGGGCCCTAGGAAGAAAGGCATATGTTACTGAAACTTTCAGTCAAGTTTCTTGGAGAGACAGAAGAAAAAATCACAGCCCATACCTCAGAGTAAATGAAACTCCCCATCAAACATTTCTTTTATTCTCCCCTAGGTTTCTTCCCCTTGGCGGGCCGTTTCTTCTCCTACTCATCCCTCCCCTGGCCTCTCAAATTCCCTCAACACTCTGAACAACTTCCTTTCTCCCTTAACTTGTGTCCCTCACTCAGCAAAACAACACCTCCCAGAGCTGGTCCAACAGCGAGGACGTTTCCTCACACATGTCTTTGTGAGGGGGGCTCACCCACCCAAAGGCTTCAACAAAAACAAATAATACGACCTCCCTATTGTTAGAGAGGGATGTAACCGTGGTGAGCGCAGCCTAACCATCTGCCTTTTTCTTCCTTTCAGGTGGTCTCATACCGCCATGCGTGTGCGGGAGCACCCTTCCCTGTGAGCCACTGCCGCTGAAGCCCCGGGATCGGCTCCTTTGAAGGGGCCCAACTTTCTTGACCTGCGCTGTTTGTCCGGCAGCGGCACGACACAACGCCGGCCAGTTCCCTGCCCCAGTGAACCTGCAGCTTTGCCTGCAGCTGGTGGAAGGAAGCTTGTTCTCCCAATGCCGCCATTTCCGTTCCGACGCTCATTGTTCCTGGAGTTAGTTACCACGTTGGGGCTTCAAAGCCCTAATCTTCTTTTGCTCTCATTTTGGAGTCCCGTGTTTTCCCCATCCGCCTCTATTATCCTGAGAGCCTTATTTTTCCTCTTGATCCAAACCAAACACTGTTTATCAGTCATGGGAAGGGCTTTGCAGGGTTCCTGCCCGCAGCGCAATGATACACAGAGCTTCCTGTGCGAGCGTGGCCCTGCGCCAGCGCAGGGGGACAGGCTGCGGGGCAGAGCGGGGGTCGGGACTGGAAGGGCCTGCGCCGGGCCGGGAAGACACATCTGTCCTTTCTCTGCCTGTCACTGGGGGCCACAGAGGGCCTCAGACACAATGTCAGAGCCCGCGTGCCTGGAGCGTTCTCAGGGAGGAGCCGGTGTGCGTGGAGCGCGGCTGCATAGAGAACGAGACGGGTGATGTTGTAGAGCGGGGTATATCTGCTTCCAAAGCTTCTCGAAGCGTGATGAAACACAGAAGGACGTTCCATTCTTAGACTTCACTGGAACCTAAGGGGCTGGGGTGGGTCATCTCGAGCACTGCCCTTTGAAGGGTAGTGTTGTAGGGGCTCCTGCCTGATCCATGAGGAGAAAGGAGACTTCCCACCCCATGCCCCCACTTAGCAGGCATGTGACCCTGTGAAGTTCTCTTATCTGCCAGCGTCTCAGTTTCCCGGTCTGTATGTTGGGGAAGCTCGACCTTCTCCACCACTCTGTGAACTATCTGTATTCTGGGCATTCTGTAGAGTACTCACTAGATGCTGGCAGAGAATATTCAGGAGGCTTGGCTCACAGATCAAGTGGTGACCATTTATTGAGTCACTCCTGTGTTGTATGGGCACAGGGAATAGGAGGGGAGCCAAGATGCAGTCTTTA
Source organism: Ursus arctos (assembly GCF_023065955.2). Taxonomy (NCBI): domain Eukaryota; kingdom Metazoa; phylum Chordata; class Mammalia; order Carnivora; family Ursidae; genus Ursus; species Ursus arctos. The sequence goes on from NW_026622841.1 coordinate 56,816,392, forward strand.
CCCTTGTGAAGATCACAGAGAAGTATAGGAAACACATGAGTAGACAGATAGTTATGGTTCCATATGTAGGTGGCTTATAATATAGAGATAAGTACAAGGTGCTTTCAGGAAGAGGGAGCCACCTAAGAGAATTGTACTTGGAAAATGACCATCATCTTCCCACCCACCTATAGTTGCTGCTCCCCACGTCTGTGCCATGGGAGTCCAGCCCCAGGTCATGGCTGAGTGGACCAGGGGTAGGTATCTGTTTTCAAAGCAGTTGGTTTATCACTCATTCTAGGCTCTATGACTTGTGGCCTGGATGGAAAAGCCAAGATAGCCAAGTCAGTCATTGCTCTGGATTCTGAAATTGCACAGAGACTGCTGTGCATATCTGGGGAACTGAGAGGATGAGTTTACATGAATGAGGGTTCTGAGGCAGTGTTGGGGTTAAATCTGGGTGTGCAAAGTCATGAGGGAGAGTGAGCCATGTGGGATTGGAGTGAGAAAGAGAGATGAGGAAGGAGAGGCCTTACAGGAAGAGGCAGAGTTCCCCGTGCACCTTCTTCCACCTCCTCACCCTGGGAGACCCTGAGAGGGGACTGGCTTCCAGTTCCAGGAAACTTCTCATTTCTGTTCTCAGGAGCCCTGTCATTTTTATTGGGATTCTTTTATTTCTTTTGAATTTAATCTTATAAAATTAAAAAAAAACAATCATATATACAAAATTTTTAAAAGATTTATTTATTTGAGAGAGAAAGAGCAAAGGAAGGGCAGAGGGAAAAAATCTTTCAAGTAGACTCCCTGTGGAGCTTGGAGCCCAACTTGGGGCTCGATCCCATGACCCATGAGATCATAATTTGAGCTGAAACCAAGAGTTGGATGCTCAACAGACTGAGCCACCCAAGTGCCCCTTTCCCTATAGATAAAATTTTAACACACACCCATGTAACTATTACCCAGAATTAGCAAATGTTAGGAATTTGTCATGTTTGTTCTGGATATATACATTATAAAAGATAAGAAATTACAATTTAAATTTAATGTTGAATATTCTTTTTCTTTTCTTCCCTGGTCTCACTCTCTTCACAAAAGAGAAATTAGAAATTTGGCCTATATCCATGAAAATCATATGAGGAGGCAATGCCTGTATCAGAAAGGAAAAAGACTTTCCAGAAGTGAGAGCTTGCATCCATGTCTCACGAGAATCTTGTCACATGGACACTCCAGCATATGAAGGGGGCTGAAACCAAGTGTGTTTTGGCTGCTATTATTTGTGTAATCTGACGTACTGCTCGGAACAAAAAACAATAATGTTAAGATGGAAAGAGAGATGACATTTTGGATGGCAACAAGCTTGTTCTGCCAGTGAGACGTATTTGTCAATTTGTAGTTGTGGCTCTGGCACTTCTCATAATTTTCTCTTTGTCTTTACTGTTCCTCATTCTCAAGACTGTGAGCCCATGAGTCCATTTATTTGTGTGGATTCTGCTGAAGGTCCAGTGTGTTCCTTCACTTCTGTCTCTAGCTTTGAAAGACTCATGTCTTCTCCACCACCATTTGCTTTTTCTGAAACACCTTATTGTAGCGTCCCAGACTCTTTGATTTCTTCTTTGTGTTTTCCATCTTTTGCCCCTTGTCCTACATTCTGGGTGATTTCTTCAGAGGTATTTTCTAATTTAATTATCTGTTGAGTTGTGTTAAATTTCTGTTCAACTATCCATCAAGTTGTGTTCTTTTTTAAATTAATGATTATAGTCTGTATTTCTACACTTTCAGTATGGTTGTTTTTCATTCTGATTTCTCTTATTTTGTAAGGTTCCATTCTTGCCTTATGGACCCCCCCTTTTTTTTCTTTATCTCTTTGAACTTGAAAGTGATTTATTTTAGGAAGCAGAATTGAATATGGATTTATAATTGTTGAAATTGCGTGATGGACACATGGAGCTTCTTTATTTTCTCCAATGCATGTGTTTAAAGTTTTCCATTAAAAAGTTTTAATGATGAATCCATGGTTATGAACAAATAAGAACATTATTTTTCAAAGTTTACTAAGGTGCCACTTGCCTGGTATGGAGTTGTTTTCTGGTGTAAAGAGCAGATTTATTGAAGTCCCCTTTCATTCCTCAAATATTAATTCAGTGCCTACCACTTCTGTGCAAGATAGCAGTGAACTACCCTAGCACTTACGTTCTAGTGGGGTGACAGAGATAATAAAAAGAGAAATTTGAGGTGATTCATTAAGTTATACATATATAAAATGGTTTTAATGATAATATTTATTTTGGGTTTCAGTTTTTTCCCCTAGTTCTAGGGGCAGTAGGTGTCTCATTTGCAGCATTGGAGACTCATTCCCTGAATCATTGTTATCATTCCTTGAGAGTGATTCTTTGGCAGGTGCTGCTTTCTGTGGGACATGCAGATGAACCAGGCTTTAGGAGTGGCCCCACAGGAATGCTTTGGTTTTGCTTCTGCCTGGCCTGGAAGGTTTCACTATTTAGCTTCCTTTCTTGAGCTCCTGACATCATGTAGACAGTCCGAGTTTAGGCTCTGTGCACATGCATGGCCTAATCCTGGTCTCTGACTCCTACTAGATAATCCCTTTTCCAAGCATAACCTTTGTGAATGGTAAGCTTCTCTGCTGCTTGCCCAGATCAATGAGCAGAATTTTTGTCATTGTTTTCTCAGCCCTTTATGATTTATGCAGGGACCTTATGCAGAAAGATAAGATCCAGCTTCTCTTGTGCTGGACTGCTTCTCTTGATCTTACACCCATCCTGCAGGCAACAGAGCCATGGAAACCAATGTGGTCTGAACTGGGTTTCATCTCCTACTAACCGCTGTGAATTTGAGTTCCTTATTTCTGGCACCTAGGGATTTCTCTCTTAGTTTTAAACATGCATTGAGACCAAAAAAGTTATTTTATTACATTTTACTACATTCCATATTTTGGGGCCAGAAGGTGGGGAGTGAGCTTGGCAGTCTGCTTAGGTCTTGACTTGGTCCAATGTCATTGCCTTTCCAAGAGCTCTTGGCATCCTTGTAATAAACGTCCACTTCTCTTAAGCTAGTTTGGTGAGTATCTGTACCCTGCAATCAAAAGAGCTCTAACTAGAACAGACATGATGTGGTCAGGGAAAGATGAAACAATAGAAGATAGAAAGATGATAAGCAGTTCTATCTCTGGGAGTTTAGCAAAAGTTTTCAGCTGGGGGGTGATGTGACTGATTTGTGTGTGAGAAAGACACAGGATGCAGCACTTGAAAAATGAGACTGCTTGGAGTTGGGGGCAGGGAAGAGAAGAGAGACAGAAAGACTTTTTCTAGGGCCATAGCAATAATGCAGGTGAGAGGTGATGAAGTCCTGGACTAAGGCAGTGGGAATGTGGGGTTTTAGGGAAAAAAAAATAAAATTGGTTAGTATTTGCTCTGCCTACACTAGGCATTTTTCATGCATTTTCCCATTTACTGTTTGCAACACTATGGAGAGTTCCATATTTAATTATTATCCCTATTTACAGATAAGAAATTACAAGCTCAGAGAGATTAAGTAATTTGATCCAAGTCATATAACTAGCAAGCGGCTGAGTCAAAATTTGAATGTAGGTCGCTACAAAGCCCATCCGTGTTCTTTTCTTTACATAAAGACCTTTTAATAGGAGTTAGTATAACTTGTATGTGGAAGATGAGGAAGAAGGAAGAGTGGGCAAGGACCCTTGAAGTTACTAGCTTGGGGAGCTAATAATTGGAAAGGCTATTAATTGAGCGAAGGGATACAGGAGGCAGAGCATGCTTGGGGAGGAAGGAAATTAGTTCATTTTGTGCAGTGGCTGGAAGTCATCTAGGTAGAGATTTCTAGTGAGTAGGTGAAAATAAGGGGCTGGAGCTGAAGAGAGTGTTCAGCTGGAGATACAACCTTTGAGTCATGGACTTATTCCTGGGTATGGAAACCAAGTTGAGAGGATGAGAGTCTTTAATAAATTGGTGGAGTGAGAAGAGAACCAAGGGTGTGCCGTGGGAGCCATTAATTTCTGAAGAGAGGTCGTAGATGAAGCCAGGAAAGGAGTTGGGAAATAGGATTTAAAAAAAGAAAAGTAGGCAGAGGATCTATAGTGAGTAGAATCTCAAAAACTAAGAGAAGAGAAACTTCTTTAAGAGGGTATTTTCAATACTAACAAATGCTAAAGAGGACAAACAGGATATAGACTGAAAATAAGACATTGGATGTGCCAATTAGGAAGTCATCGGTGACCTTTGCAAGGACAGAGAAAAGGAGTGATTAATCCTGCCTGGGGCAGGCCAGAGAAAGGCTTCACAGAAGACTTGACATTTGAGTTGGGCCATGAAGCATGGTGGGATTGTGCCAGGCAGAGAAGAGGGTGAAAGGCATTTTGGGCAAAGGGAACAACATGAGGGGAAAACAAAAATCCAAGCTAAGGCACCATTTGGAATTTAGTTAGAGCTCTTTGGATTTTCGCAGGCAACATCAAGTTGGCAGCACAAGTATATTAGGCCATGTTTTGTTTTCTACATTTCAGAGAATCTTATGGTTTCTCTTTCCACTGTAGACATAATAATGGAGATTGGGAAATATGATTGGTGTCTTCCAAAGGGACATAGGGTTCAATCTTTTAGGAAAACAAAATTCTAATCAAGCAGAGTGAGTAGGAAGTCTCTACAGGTACATCTCACAGAGCCTGTCATGATTTGGAAGGGCAATGGATGCTGGCTGTTACAAGTCACCCAAGGCTCTCCATGGTTTGACATGATCAAAATCCCATTCCCAGGCACAGAGTCTGATGGGGTCCAGAAGCACTAGTGGGCAGCTCTCTTCCACACAGTGCCTCAGAGATCCATGTTCCTTCCATAAGCATTCGGGAATCTCAGATCCTTTCACTCCCAGTAGGTAGATGGGGGAAAAAAAACCAGAGAAATCATACTAGACACTTAGTCACCGAAGGATGGAAGTGACACCTCACTGCTACTCACATTTGTCTGCCACATTTCATCAAACAGCCAACGTAATGGCAAAGGAGATGGGGAAATGTTGTAAGCATGTTGATACTGTGAGCACTAACTGTATAGTCCACTGATTGATGTTAACATATTGATTATTAAAGTATTCTTTGCTTCCCTTGGAAAATGTAAAAGGCCTTAGGCATTGTCCATTTTCTATGTTTTGAGGTAAGCCTGGTCATCTGATTCAGGGCCCATCATCTCAGTCTCTTTTTCAAAATAAAATTTCATATTTTTCATGGGAATGTAAATTTGTGTGGTCACTGTGGAAAACAGCTATAGAGGTTCCTCAAAAAATTAGATCTAGAACTACCATATAATCCAACAATTCCACTTCTGGATATTTCACCCCCATGTTCAGTGCAGCATTATTTACAATAGCCAAGGCATGGAAACAACCTAAGTGTCCATTGATGGATAAATGGACAAAATGTGTCACACACACACACAGACGAGTGGAATTTTATTCAACTGAAAAAAAGAAGGGGAATCCTGCCATCTGTGACTACAAGGATGGATCTTAGGTGCCATATTCTAAGTGAATTAAGTTGCACAGAGAAAGACAAACTGTGTGACCTCACTTATATGTGGAATCTAAGGAACAAAAAATGAATTCATCTCATAGATAAACAGATGAGATTGGTGGTTGCCAGAGATAGGAACAGAAGGTTTGAAAAATGGGGGAAAGGCAAAAACTCTGTTATAAGGTGAATAAGTCCTGGACATGTAATACAACATGGTGACTACAGTTGCTAAGAGTGTAAAGCTTAAAAGTTCTCATCACAAGCCAGGTGCCTGGGTGGCTCAGTTGGTTAAAGGTCTGCCTTCAGCTCAGGTTACCATCTCAGGGTCCTGGGATTGAGCCCCACATTGGGCTCCCCGCTCAGTGGGGGGTTTACTTCTTCCTCTCCCTCTGCCCTTCACCCCTACTTATGCTCTCTCTCTCTCAAATAAATAAATAAAATCTTTAAAAAATGTTCTCATCACAAGAAAAAATATTTTTTAACTATATGCGGTGATGGATGTTAACTAAACTTTTGCTATTATACATGTATCGAGTGATTATGTTGTACAACTAAAGGTAATAAAATGTTATATGCCAATTATGCCTCAATTAAGATAAAACAAAAACAAAAATTTCATATTACTAGAATTCTTCCCTTACAGTGTGAACAACTTTTGACCATAGAATTGTGCTTATCGGTGTTCGCCAGACTGAACCAAATTCTCAAGATAGACTCAATTTGATGGATTCATGGTGCAACGTTGTTGTGGTTGGCAGCATGGACAGCACCACTGTGCAGGAGACCCTTTTCGAGAAACACCTATGTCAACTCTGCAGGCTGAAATGAAGGAAGATTTATTTCATGTCATGATGGTACAATATCTTTTGTATATTTAACCAAGGACATCTTAATTTTTGTGTGTGAATAATATTATAAAAATATTAACACCAATTTTAAGAAAGAAAAAAATCCACAAATCATTCCTTTCTTATTTTCCCCTATTTCCTTTCAATTTGTTTTAATATGCATGTAAAATCCTCATAGAGTGGTGCTCAATAGCACACTTTTTTTATCCTTATGCTTTTCTCATATCACATCATCTGTCTTTCTGACTTAACTCTTTGCCACTCTTGCTTTGCTCTTTGCATCCTGGTCACGCTGACCTACCCCGTTCTTCACCAATGTCCTCCTACCTCAAGAATATCTGTGGTTGACATCCTTGCAAATGGTCTTTCCCAACCTTTTCACATGACTGGTTGGTTCTCATTTTCCAGTCTCCGCTCAAAGGCCACCCCCTTAGAGAGGATTTCCTTGAACACCCCATGAAAAGCACCCCCTGTTCTTCTCTATCACATTAGATCACCATGCTTATTCACATCATGGCATTTTCCACAACCTACACACTTTTCCTTCTTTCTTTGGGGTTTTGTTTGTTTTACTGTAAGCTTCTATAATGAATATGTAAACTTTCTTCTTTTTTGAATTTTTCCTATAGGTTCTTTTCCTGAATAAATTCTCAAGAGAGAGATTATTGAATCAAATTTGTGCATATTGTTGTTTCTTGAAACATAGTCGCCATATTGCTTTTCAAAAGCTGTACAAATGCATACTGATGCCAGGGAAGTGGTTGGTACAATTTCATGTCATTATTGTTGATACGTGGTTATATTATATATGTACATAATTTGGCAATTTGGCAAAGTATATTCAAGGTACATATACATATAAATACAAGGTACATATACATATAAATACATATACACACATATGTACATGAAATTTGGCAAATTGACTAAGTTTATTCAAGGATTATTTATGACTTATCAGAGACTAATTAATACTTGAACATGAGATAAAATCCTGTATTTTTAAATCTTCAAGCCAAACTTTGAAGGAAGACAGTTTCCTTTATTAGTGCCCCTCCCCCCTTATTACGATTCTTTGTGCCTCATGTAATAAGGCATCTTCTCTAAGTGCACCAAGACAGAAAACGGTGCTGCATTCCTAAAAACCACATCCACCTCTCTGCATTTACTTCTTTATGACCTGAACAATCAGCAACAAATCTGCAAATCCCTTTAAATGTTGAGACCATTCAGGGGAGGTATAGTTTAGCTTTATTAAGTTGTTGCACCATCAAAATAAACAGATTAGATTTATAGAAAATTATTAGGATCTCTGAGTCTCTAAGTAGAGCATGAGATACAATTCCTGAGATATTTGGAAGGGCCAGAAAGTTGTTACTTAATGACTAATAAAAAGTAAAGGTACGGGGCACCTGGGTGGCTCAGTCTGTTAGCTTCTTACTCTTGGTTCCAGCTCAGGTCATGATCTCAGGGTTGTGGGATGGAGCTCCTCGTCAGGCTCTGCACTCTGCGGGGAGTCTGCTGTAGATTTTTTGTCTCCCTCTCCCTCTTCTCCTGCCCCAGCTTGCGTTCTCTCTCAAATAAATAAATAAACATTTTTTGAAAAGAAAGAAGAAGATGCTTTCCTGCAGTGGAGCCCTAGTCCATCAGGGAAAGTAGGACGGAGGACAAGAAAGAATGAATAAAGAAACAAATACCTTCAGGGCACTTTGCACAGACCAGTAGTAATAAAGTGCTACGACCTGGTGGGAGTGTTGAACACACTTTCTGTGCCAGGGGCCCAAGACAGGGGACAAAACAGAACAAAACAAAAAGGAAACCTGGAGGCTGAGGCCACCCCTTCTATTTTTCTCAATTGAACAAACATTTATTATTCACGCATGGTATGCAAGGGAGGATGAGGCTATTAAGATGTGGCTAGGGCCCTTGAGGAGTCTTTTTGCGTAACTGGATTTCTACACACTCATGTTTAATGAAGGCTTAGCAACAGCCTGGCTTCCAGCTCTCAGGAGCTGACAGAGAGATTTAGTGCCATTTTATTGAGACACTGGAGGATCTGGCTACTTGAAGGCAGTGAGTCTGCTGCTGGAGGGATGGGGAGGGTCCGTGGGGTGCACAGGAAGGGCTGGGCGATGCTGCTTCTCCACCAGCCTCTGCCCCTGCCTTGCCATGTGGCCGTAGGGAAGCCTCATTGCCCCTTTGGGACCTCAGTTGCCTCCTCTGGAAGATACAGAGGTTGGACTGTGTCACTGGGTCCTCAACCACCTCTGATAAAACCTAGGGCTTGAATAAGTATTCAGGGTTTTCTAAACACTGAACATTCAAACCATCTGAAGAGAGGTTTACTTCTGTTTCTATAATTTTATTTTTTAAAAAAGAATTGGTTTGTTTGATTTTCATTAAAAAAATGGTAAACCATTGCCTTGGAGTATCTCCAGGGAGCTCCCTATCTAGCGTTACTCCAGCAACATAAGGCTGTCAGTCCCAGCTCCAAGGCAATTGCAAAACCCAGCCGACCAGCGTAGTCCTCCCTCTGCACCCTCTCTCTCCATTGGATCTCCTTCTCCATTGGATCTCCTGTCTGTGTGCTCAAAGCCTGCTCTGAGGCTGGCCGGGGGAAGCCTGTGGGCCACTGCGGGGTGGGGAGGGCTTCGGACACAGGCACGGAGGGGCTGTGACATCGCAGGGGTCTCCCTTAAGGAAGAGACACATAACGTGTGTGAACACTGCAAGTCGGCCTGTGACAATGAATCTTGTTCTTCACAAAAGGGTCAAAAGTAAATTATGGGGTGAGCTCAATGTAATTTTCACACTTCTGGACTACTCGGTCTCAGGTGAACAGTGGACTTCTGTGAAAATCCACATTGGCTCATAAACTCTGCTTGCTCAGAGGCCAAAGCTGTAGGTCTCAACACCAGTCTCGGAAGGACAGTTGGGTGGTGCTGACCCTGATAAACACAGATGGAACTTGTGAAGATTTTTAGAAGACTTACAAAAAAAAAAAAAAAAAGGTCTTTTCCCAACATTCTGCATTGGATCTCGAGTTAATTGAATCCATGGCTCCAAGCACTGTGTGAAGGAAAGAATGCTCAGAAACATGTGGGGAGCATCTCAATTTATAAAATGCACTTTAGAAGGACTGTGTGCTAAGGTGGTCATAAAACCCAGGGCTGCACGCCTTGCGGCGGTTGGGCACTCTCCATAAGCCAAGGGACAAGGGACCCATCCGGGACACTGGGGGCTGAAGGTCCTCGGGAAAACATATGGTGCTCTGTGCCCTGGGCTCGTCGATTTTCCCCTTCTTTTAGGGCAGGTGGATCTGCTGCCATGCCCAGTGTTTCAGGAGGGCTTTTGGAATCCAGAAGGGTAGAGGAATAATGAAACTTGGATTTCCCCCCCACCCCACCAAAATGCTTAGGTAAAAATTTCAAAACTGTGTCTGTTTCCAGCGAGATGAAAATAATCTACAGCCTCAGAGATCCCTTTCAAGCCAAAGTCCTAAGGGAAGGTGTCCAGGTGTCCACCTAGGCGCCTTGACCTCCACCCAGCAAAAGTAACACCTCTGCCTGCCAGTCACCACCAAATGAATGTGAAATCACCAGATTCTATGACGTGGTTCTACCATTTCACGTGCTATGGTCCACAATTGATGTTTCTCTAGTGGACAGTTTACATCAGTTAGCAGTTAGCACGTTGGGGTGCCCTTGAAATTTGAAAGATTAAATCTTGCACTTGGGGAGAATCTATATTCCCTGAATCTTAACACCCAAATACCATTATAATCAAGTATTATTTGGAGCACAGAATGCTATTGAGATAGTTTGACCTCTTTTTGAAAGTAACTTATGAACCTTGTCAAGTGTAAGTCCTGTTAATGTGGGCATTGAACTTTTACACACTTCTGTTCTCCCTTCTTCTTGGAATGGATTGCTTAACCCAAAGAGAAATTGCTAGAAAGTCATTTTGTCAAAAGGGTCCTGTTTCTTTGTTTTCTTATAGAGTGAGTTCCCTCTTGCTGATGAAGTGTTGGAGGCTGTAACACCTAAATCCATTCATGGATTTATTTTAGGTTTTCAGCATTTTAATCAAAATCATTATAATTCTGTATTTTTTGAAGTTTCTTTGGGATGGTGGGTGATAGAGGCTTCCAACTCTGTATGAGCCACCAGTCCTCAGAGGGGTATAAGTCCTGCTCTCTCACACACCTTCTGATAATTAGAATCAGCCTGACAACTCCAGAAATTTCCCCCAAGCACTGCTGAACACAAACCTCTGGTCCTGGGCCAGCATGGCCAGTGGGACCAGTCCCCACTTGCAGAGCCTGGCAGTGAGGCCTCTGTATCCTCACCAGCCTCGCTTGGGATGTGACTTTAGGTTTCAATAAATACATTTGCTGCTCATATTGGCCAATGTTTCTGTACTTACAATGAATAAATCTGACCAGGCATTGTCTAATTTAATTAATTTACTGCATTACATAGCTTTTTTCTTTTTCTTCTGCATGCTTCTTATCTAGTCCATGAATTGAAGTTGTTGCTTCATTTGTAAACTATGAAGTCAACATTTTTCCCCCTTCGTTGGGTGTTAATCTATTTGCAATCAATTATTAGCAGAAATTAATTGGAGTTAAACTACTATGGCCCACAGAGCTCAACTTTGTGCCCTTGAAGACCCAGGAAACACTCTGCTCCCCATTCATGCTCTCTTTTATACAGTCAAGGGCTTCTTAGCTGAAACGAGAATGTCATCCAGACTCGGCATAGCAGATTTTCAACTTGCTTGCTCTTTGAAGAGCCATCGGGCTGTGCAAACAGGCAGGTGATCAGTCCGCCATTTCTTATGATGTGGCATCCGGCAACCGCATATTATAGGTTCAAATTTGGCCACTAATATTTTCATTTCCTTGAGTTAATGAAGAGGCTGGGTTGAGAATTTTAAAGTAATTCAAAACAGATTAAAAATTCTTCTATGTGCTTTTAGTGATTTCTCTGGGTTTACCAGGAAGACAGAGAAATGTACAACAAATATGGAGCTCCTGTGCTTAATGAAAAGTTAAATAATTTTCTTAGTCTTCAGGGTTTGACTCTAGCCTCTAATCTATCACAAATTGGGCTGGTTTCCTTTTATCTTTAGTGAATTTACCTACCGTGGTCAGGACAGAAATGTGAAGCTGATCACCTTCCCCCCAGGGAGAACCAGGCAATATGGACAGACCTCACAAAGCAGCGTGAACAACATGTCTGCATTCAAAAGAATGGGGGCCGCTGGAACGAGAGCCTCCAAGAGACTTGAAAGCAAAGCTGGGTTTTCACATTGCCTTTATGTTTTACGAGTGTTAGGAAAATGTTGGCTGTTTACTAATTATCAAAGCTGTTTTTATGACTTCCCCAAAGGAAAACAAAAAAGGAAAGGATCCAAGTGCATATTCCTTTAGGCCTGGGATAAAAGCTTGACCTTTAGTGCTCTTGGGGAACTGCATGGTTTGCAGCATAGGAAAATAAAACTCGGAATGCATGTTCAGGAAAGCGGGAAGCTTTGAAGTTGGAAGCCAAACAGGAACAGCTGGCGTGATTGGTGCAGTGTACGCTGGACTCCGTGACAGAGCCATCCATGCGCAATCCTGTGGCTGAGTGGATGCCCCTTCTTTCCACGGGCGTTCTGCTGGTGGCCCAGGGACGCTCAACTTTGATTCTTAAAGGACACAATAACAAAGCCCAGAGACCCCAGGGCATCGTAGTGTCTGCTGAGAGGAAATATCATGGCCATAAGTTCCACACAACCGGTCTTGCAAAATGGAACAGAGAACATGCCATTACCACTGAAAATTGAATTATAGTGATTTAAGACTATCAAGAAAGTTTGATGGGAGCAAAAACACGTCTGCCTTTTTAAGTTTCTGAGGCCTTGGAACTGGCAGCAAGCAGAAAAGTGTTTCCTTCATGGAAATTTTTATTTTCTCACTGGGATTTATGTATTAGGTTAAATGCCATCAATCACCATTCAAAAATTAGCATAAAATATTCTTTTCCCCAGAGAGGATGTGAAAATCTCTGAGTTTGTCAGTTACCATAACCACTGGGTTCCAGGATTTATTTGCATTCTTAGTTTGGTCTCTTTTCAATGGACAGGCACTTTATGGCTTCCTTCCTGTTTCTATCAGCGGAAATTGAACAGTAAAAACAGTAAATAACTTAGCCCTATCAGTTTCCAAGATTTAGATTCTTTCTTTTATACTCTCTTAAAAATCAATTCAGCTATAAATAAAATTCAGGGTTGCATTTAAGTGTTGTGTTAAACTGTATGAAGAATTTATGACAATGTGCCATTTCCATTGGGTTGACGTTCCCAACACTTGTGGATTTGAGTTTGCGGCACAGATCAGCTCTGATTTGAACCTTACAGTTTACTACAACTGCTCTCCAAACAGACATTTATTAACAACATTCCCCCAAAAGTAAATTTTGGATTGGGATTATTTTAATGCAGGTGCCATGTTTTTCTTCACCACATCTGTGGGGTGTTGGATGCTGCAGTCATTTGTCAGAAGGCTAAAGAGGGAGGTGGCACCAAAGACTGGAAACTCTAAACGTGGAAGCTGTTATCAGAAGAACACAACAACAGCCACAACCACACAACAAAACCCACAACAACTAGGCTGGTGATGACAAGTTTGGTACCTGTTACAGAAAACCTTTTACAACCAACTATTCCTGCCAAGTCTTGTCTCTTCCTCTGGCACAATATGATTGTCCTTATTTATTTATATATTTATTTATTTATTCATGACTTTGTTTTTTCTTTTTAAAGATTTTATTTATTTAGTTGACCAGGAGAGAGAGAGAGAGAGTGAGTGCACACAGCTGGGGGAGCTATAGGCAGAGGGAGAGGGAGAAGCAGACTTCCTGTGAAGGGAGCCCAATGTGGGGCTTGTTCCCAGGACCCTGAGACCATGACCTGAGCCGAAGGCAGACGCTTAACCGACTGAGCCCCCCAGACACCCCTGGTTGTCCATTTTTAAAAAAGCAAAGGTTTGCATATACAGAGTAGAAGAAGCCAAGAGCACTGTGAAGTTTTTAATGAGAAAATAGTTACTTGCTCTGCCCACCCCCACTCCCAACTCCCAATTCCTGATTGCCCACGGCAACTTCACTAAACTGAATTGCCTGCTTCTCTGAACTTCGAATTCTCTGTGTCCAAATGTCTATAGATCTCTGCGACCACTTCTTGGTTTTCCACTTTAGGAAGCATCGTTGAGGAAGAGTTTGCTTTCTTACAACATGCCACCCCCCCTTCTCCCTTAGCTGTGTGCTTCCCCTCATCACCTCACTACTTTGGTTTGTAGTCGAGTCACATAACACAGCACGATCACGTTTCCTTTTGTGCACACTCCTCCTCCTTGAAATAATGATGCTCTCGTTTTCTTTTTGTCTTTATGGCTTTCTAAATATCTAGCACTCATTCATTCCCAAATCTTCAACAGAAATGAAAAATTTTTTGGGTCGCTTGTGTGGCCTTTGGCTGAGGGCGTGATCCCAGGGTCCTAGGATCGAGCCCCACGTCGGGCTCCCTGCTGGGAGCCTGCTTCTTCCTCTCCCACTCCCCTGCTTGTGTTCCCTCTCTCGCTGGCTGTCTCTATCTCTGTTAAATAAATAAATAAAATCTTAAAAAAAAAAAAGAAATGAAAAAAATTTTGAATACTCCCAAGCTTGTTGTGTGTTTCATTAGTTTTGTATAAGTATTGTCATTATACTACCATTACCGCTATCTCTGGTGATGTCTCTGCTAGAGCCTTTTGCTGTCCTACACCAATCAGGTCCAGGCTATTATAAATTATAGAAAGTTATAGAAAAAAGTAAGAAATATGTTTCTTGCACATCTAAAAAAATGAACAGAGTTTTTTTTTCACTTGCTTTGAAATTAAATACACTTACGTCTGTTTCCACTATAAAGTTACTTGAGGACAAGAAATGTGTCTTATTTACTTTTGAGGTGCCCACAGCCTAGTTCAGAGCCTGCCTTATTGTAGTCAAGTCGTACAACGTTCATTGAATTGGACTGACAAAGGAAGAGATATGTAAGTCCCTTCCAAAGTGGGAACAAAGTCTTCTGGTTCCTGGAACCACATTTGTTTGGCACATTTGGTTTATGACCCCATGGGGCTCATCTAACTGCCTGACCTTTCCTCCCTGCTGGATGGGCTGGACATCTAGGGGCAGGCTGGGACAAGTCACTCTGCTCTCACCAGGCTCCCTTCTAAGGTAGAACCTCATGCCAGTAGCCCAGGTTGGTTGTGAAGGGGACCATCAGCACCGGGAGCATGAAGACCAGGGACGGTAATGCTTCTACTCACCCTCTGTGTCTCTCACACAGCCCTGTCACCTTCACTGACATATCTTTAACTGGGAGCATCCCTAACTGGGAGGCAGAGTGCTAGCAGCCCCAGCACCTGACATGATGCCTGACATAGAGCAAGCCATTTACAAATATTTATTGGATTAATTTTTTTAAAGATTATTTATTTATTTATTTGACAGAGAGAGACAGCCAGCGAGAGAGGGAACACAAGCAGGGGGAGTGGGAGAGGAAGAAGCAGGCTCCTAGTGAAGGAGCCTGATGTGGGGCTCGATCCCAGAACGCTGGGATCACATCCTGAGCCGAAGGCAGACACTTAACGACTGCACCACCCAGGCGCCCCTGGATTAATTAATCATTTAATTAAGCAAGAGGATCCAAACTATTCCTCCCAAGGAAACTGCTAGTGGTCAGCGGGCCATCTAACATTTCCACACCGCAAAGTCTGCGGAGAGTGAGCATACCAAGCAGGAAAGGACTAGGGAAGGAGGATGTGGCTGGGGAAGGCTGGTGGAGGGAGAGTAGCAGTGTCTCTGCCCAGCAGCAAGCCCCTTCCTTGCCCCCACTCTCTGACCAGCAGATTCCCTGTGTCAGAACACAGCCTTCCCTTGACATCAGCGGGCAGCACCCCATCCTCTGCCTCCTGGCTCTCTGCAGCTCGGGGCTCCTGCCCAGAACAGAACAGCCCACAACCAGGACGTCTCTGGTGCAGGACTTCCCAGAGGACAGCCCCAGGCAAGACCCACAGGCAGCTGCCACCCAAGACCTTTAGCTCGAAAGGGACATCTTAGTGGGTGGATGTGATGCAATGGCTTAGTCTGGCTGTTTCTCATACATTAATTTCACTGACCAATGACCTCACATTTCTAAGACTGTATCTATCATTGGCCTTTTTCAGAATAGGATTGAAAAGGCATTGATGGGTCATTCCTGAAACAAAGTGTTAAGTTATGTGGTACTGCCCTGTGGTGCTCCCAGGACTTGGTGGGATGGTCCCACATGACTGGAGAAAAGTGGAACCTGGCTCCTCTCCCCGTTACTAGTCAGTGACTCCAGGGCAGGTGGCTTTCATCTGGAAGCTTGGGGGCCTCAGGAGACAGGCTGTCTGAACTGCCCACTATGCTCTAGCTGGACTCCTCTGGGCAGAACAATCCCTATACTGGCTTCCCTGAGCCAGCAAGCCACACGCTGGACTCCAGTGGGAGGTTTAAAACTGGAACCTGAATAATCCCCTTAATCTTCATGTCAGTCTGAAGATTCTGTGGGAACACACAACTGGTGTGGCAAGAACTGATCTGATGGAAGAACTTTCATCCTCCCCATGGTCGAAGTCATTTTGTAAATACCATGATCTCCAGTGGGAAATACCTTTATCAATATTTAGCCATGCTGGGAAAGATTTAGATTTCTTTCACAAATATCTAGTAACCTGTGTAATCTTAGGATTTTAAGACTCTTCTTTGCCTTAAGTTAAATTGTATGGAGAACTTGGAGATGATGCCATTGGTAACACTGCAGTGGACCCTCCATCATCAGTGGTGTTGGGCTCGGGTCCCTGAGGGGCTCAAGAGCAGACCCTAACGGGACCAGGCATAGCCCCAGTCCAGCCCACCCACCAGGCCACGTTCTGCTAGGTAGGGGCTGACTTTGTGTTCCCTCTGGCATGAGGAAAGGGCCATTTCCTGGCTCAGGGGGAGGGCCGGCTTTGAAAGAGACAGAGTCCCTTGCTGGCTTTCCAGAACAATGCCCTTGCTGACTTCATGCACAAGTGAATCAGCACAGACCCCGCTGAAATTTTGCTGGAAAGGAAAATGTGTGTTTAAACATTCAGCTAAGGAGAGTCTTGCTAGATGTGTGTGGAGCTCTAAGGTGCTCAAGGAGAGGCTCTCAGGGCCCTCGGGCCTGTTCCGACCATCCACCCTGCTAAGCAGAGCACAAGCCGACCCTTCCCGGTCACCGATCATCGATCATCGGGAGCGTACCGCTTGCCTTGCAGAGATGTATCCTATCCAGGACCCCAAGCCAGATTCTTCTCTTGTGGCTTTTCAGAGGACTTCCCTCAGAGCAACAGACTCCATACAAATACTCTCGATCCCCCCCAAACCATTGCTTTAATGCGGGTATCATCAGGTTCCCACTGTCTTCATCTGCGGCCAGGTGCAGCCTGGGCCCCACCCCGCCTTGCCCGTGGAGGGTGCGGTGAGTGGTGGGGGTGGGAACCCAGTCAGCACCCAGCCTACCAGCCTGTGACTTCCAGGGAGCTGTTTCATTTTCCTACGTTTCAATGTCCTCTTCTATAAAATACCTACCCAAATGGCCAAATCTCTTAGTATCGTCCCTGCCTGTGCTATGGGAGCCCTCAGTTTCAATTACTATTACTTTATTTTAAAGGAACTGGCCTGTGGGCACATTTGAGCAGCGGCACACCAGCTCATGGATTTAATGTTCTTTGCATGTTTGGGGGGCTCCCTGGGGTGAAACTCCTGTTGTAGGTTGTGCCAAGATCCTATGGCCATCAAATAATGACCAACAGACAGGCCCTGAGCGCCTCAGAGCAGGAGGGGTTCTTTGTTTGACTCTCCGGGCCTCCCGCTTATCTCCGAGACCTATTTCCAATTCCATTTAGCAGCTTGGTGATATGACTGAAGACTTTCTTGCAAGGAAGGGCTTTATTCACCGAACACTCTATAAAAGCAAGAACATGTTGCTTCCCTGGGAACAGCTCTGTGCCAGGCCTTGTGGTCCTTGTGGTTAGTGCTTGTCATGTGCTAGCTCAGTCTCTGTGACTGCAGAAGGGGGCCTTCTGCCACCAGAAATACTCACCTCCTCTCCAGTGGTTCTGCTATCATTCCAGAAACGTTAGTTATGTCTTTGAAATTAGTTGCTTCTGTGAGTTGACTCAGTGTAGGCTTTTACCCAAAGGCAAGTTTTACTGGAAAAAAACAGTTTAAAGTGTGATAATCATGCATTCAGACTAACCTGAGACTATCTGTTCTCCCATGGAATTGAGAAGGAAGGGACAGGGGCGCCTGGGTGGCTCAGTCGTTAAGCGTCTGCCTTCGGCTCAGGGCGTGATCCCGGCGTTATGGGATCGAGCCCCGCATCGGGCTCCTCCGCTGGGAGCCTGCTTCTTCCTCTCCCACTCCCCCTGGCTGTGTTCCCTCTCTCTCTGGCTGTCTCTCTCTGTGTCAAATAAATAAATAAATCTTAAAAAAAAAGAGAGAGAGAAGGAAGGGACACTGGTGAGTTCTTACAGGAATGAGAAAACCAGCAGGTGCAGGCCTGAGGAGCCCGTGTGCACATGACAGGGATGGAATTTTCTTTCCCTCTTCTCCTCTTTCTCTCCTCCCTTCTTCAATTCCTTCCTTCCTTCTTCCCTCCCTCCCTCCCTTCTTCCTCCCTCCCTGCCTTCCTTCCTACCTTCCTTTCTCTCCTCCTTCCCCCTCTATTCCTTCCTTCTTCCCTCCCTTCCTTCCTTCTTTCCTTCATTCCTTCTGCGATGGAGGAAATTGATACTGCCTCCATCTCTTCCTATAGGCAGGGGAGAAACCTAGATTAGGGAGGAATGATTTGGAAAAACATCTTTGTTAGTTGATGTAAGATAGCTTCATAATGAAATCCAGGCAAGGAGCATGATAAGGGTAACTATCAGTTCACAAGAAGTAGAGTCAAAGCTGGTTTTATAGGAGGAACAGAAATGCCTTGTTTAGACTGGATGGGGGGTTTCAAAAGGAAATTAGTATTTGAAGCAGAAATTACCTTTGATTCTAGATACCTTGGGAAGAAAGAAGCCACAATCCAGAGTAGAAGACCCCAAATTCCCCCCCCCCCACACACACACCTGGGGCAGAACTCCCTCCATCCTCCTCCTGGGGCTCATTCACACAGTAGGAAGCCAGTGTTGATGGCCACAGAGGGAGAAAAGTCACCCTTGGGGTCGAGAGGCTGCAAATTCCCCACACGCTCTAGGGCTTATCATTGTTGTCAGGCCAGACAGGGCTTCTGAGAAAATGGGAAGTCTTCAGGGAAGCAGTGAAACTTGAACAAGCTTAATAGAGTTCATGATCAAGACAAGGTGGTGTGGGAGAAGGTCATCCTGGCAGAGGGGCTTTTGTGAGCAGAGCCCCAGACAAGAACCAGTGTGGCACTTTGAGGAAATTGCAGGAGGTCAATATCCTACAAACAAAGACTTCTAAGAGGGAAGGGGGGAGAAGGGAGGGGCAGGGGGCAAGGATCTACTTGGTGTAGTCCAGGGTGCAGAGCACCGTGAATTAGCACAGAGATATCGCAGAACCTTTCAGAGACCGTGTGACCACATGTGCTTTTCTGGGAGATTGCCTCCATGGCAGCATGGGGATGGAACCAAAGGGAGGATGTTGGAGGCAGGGAGGCCGGGTGAAAGATGATGGGGCTTAATTTTAGGCACTGATAACAGGGATGGAAAGGAAGAAAAGCTATGGTGGAAAGCAAGCAGGAGGAATTGTTGGGATCTACACTTATGTTTATGAGAAAGGTGGGGGGAAAGGGGTGCTTGAAGGTAAATCCCAAGTTGCTGACCAGGATGACCCTGGGAGTGGTTGCTGCCCCCAACAGCGATGAGGGTCCTGGAGGAAGAACATATTTAGGGAGTGGGGAGAAAGGGACACAAGCTCCACTTGGACTAAGTTAATTTTTAGGTGACTGTTGAAATTCTAGGCAGAACTATTCAAGATGCATTTGGATGCAAGAGTGTGGAGCTCATCCAGATGGAGACAGCTTTACTTTGGTGGGGCACCTGATGGCATCAACATTCTTTCAGAGGTCAGAGACAAGTTAGCTGTTGAGAGAAGGAAGTGTGTGGGCTAGAAACTCAGAAGTTGTATGGAATTGGAGAGGGTATTCATGGACACTCAAAGTTAGGGTTGTTGGTGATCTCGGGGCTCAGCTTGAGAACCCATTTATACAGTTTATGTTTTGTGCGATTTTTCTTCAGCAGCTCAGGGGCAGAAGTTTAGGAGAATGACGAGGTGGCTACAGAAGTGTGTTTGCAGAGCATCTGGGTGGGAGGATGTGAGCAGAAGGATGCCGAGGTTGGTGGCAAAAAAGAGCTGAGAAGATTCGCTCTGGGTTTCAGTCTGGGTAAGGAAGGAAGGAAACCTTGGGGGACTGAAGCAGGGGCTCTGGCTGCACTGCTGCAATGAGCAAATGGGGCATCACAGAGGCTGGGGTGTCAGGGTTAAGAGCTGAGCAGGCTGGGGTTCTGATGGTGTCTGAGACACACAGAGGAATAGATACCAAAGGGAATGTGAAGGAAGATTGTAGAAATGGAGATGGTCAAGAAACTGTGAGACAAGTCTCTTTAATTTAATTTAATTTAATTTAATTTAATTTAATTTTAATTTAATTTATTTTATCTTATCTTATTTTATCTTACTTTATTTTTAAAGATTCTATTTGTTTATTTGAGAAAGAGAGACAGAGATAGCAAGAGAGAACACAAGCGGGGAGGAGAGGGAGAAGCAGACTCCCCGCTGAGGAGGGACCCTGGTGTGGGGCTTGATCCCAGGACCCCAGGATCATGACCTGAACCAAAGGCAGACACTTAACTGACTGAGCCACCTAGGCGCCCTGACTAGTCTCTTTTATTAAACAGCTTTATTGAGACATAATTCACATACTAGTCTCTTTTATTAAACAGCTTTATTGAGACATAATTCACATACCATGCAATTCGCACATTTAAAACATGCAATTCAATGCTCTCTAGCATATTCAGAGTTCACCACAATCTAATTCCAGAAATGTTTATCACCCCAAAAGAAATCCATACCCATTATCAGTCAACCACCTTCCTCCCCTGCCCCAGCTCCAGGCAGCCACTGATATACTTTCTGCCTCTAGAACTTGCTGGAGGTTGGACTTTGGGTTGATCATCTGCTTGGAGGTTGAATTTACTCTGATGCTGGGCTGCTAGATGGGGATCCCTATGTGAGAAGCTTTTGCATGCTGTTTCCCACTTTATCCCCAGTGCACAGAAGAATTCCCATAAATGGACACCTGCTGAATGGTGACCAGAACGGACTGTGACTTGAGCTCCCAACTCTCAGAAGATGGGAGGGAATGGCAACGAGCAGTGAGAAGAGTTAGATTCTTTCCTGTCTGTCTATGATGGTTCTGCACTTTACTGAGTGGCACCTTCAAGCTTCCAAGCCAGTCTGGATAAGTCCATGTCCACTTGCTTTGGCAACAGAACTCAGGTGTCAGTGAGTTCAACCTCACGAAAGGGATTTGTTCTGAGGATAACTGTGGGACCCTGGGTAACACATTCCCCTTGATAATCAGAAGATAATGGTCCATTATTGATTTGCAGTAGTTACAGGAGTGATACTCTGAGCTCTCTGATCTACCCCATGTGGCTCTTTCTTCCTTATTCTTTTATACCTCAAGGACAAGATCTGCTTTCAGAATGATTATTTGTGCAGAAGCAAAGCCACACAAGTGCCAGCACGTGTCCCTTTCCTGACAACATCCTCTCCTGTCTCACCAATATGACTATACTTTCCTAGACACTCAGTGTGTGGACTCTTTTTTCTCATGGTCTTTGGGCTGTGATGGCAACACCGCATAAAACAGCTGACTCCACTAACCATTGTGCAAACACAAGTTATCCAGCTGTGTAATTTATCCACCCTGCCCTCTAGAGAGCGTGGCAATCTGAGGGCAGCAGGATACAGGGAAGGGGGAACTAGGAAATTGTCAGCTCTGCTCCCTCTCCAAGGTTGGCTGTGGCAGTCCCTCTCCTAAGTGGTCTTCCAAGATATCCAGCTGTCTTTCTCATCCGTGAGTCTGTATGTGGTTTGTTTAGTATTTTGTTCATGAAATTAAACAATTTGCTGTAATCTCATTATAGCCATGGTGGCAGGTAGAAAGTGCTGGGGCCATGTTAGGAAGGAAATGGTAGCTGTCACCTGGGGTGAGGTGGGCAGCTTCAGCAAGAAGCAACAAGTGATGTGACTCTTGTGTGCAGTTTTAAGGCAGGAAAGAGTTTGCAAGTCTTCCCATCCAAAGTGGCGAGTCACAGAATGTTTCAAAGCAGAGGGGATCATGGGTCCATCTGCTTTAGGAAGACTGTTCTGGCAGGGATAAGAAGCTCAGAAGCTCTGCAGGACGTACATGTTTGTAGAAGGAATTAACATCTCTTGAAGGGGCTGCATTAGAGGGTGCAGGCAAACCTCTTTAGTCACTCTTCATTTCTTCCAGAGTTCTAGACATTCCAGCCCGAACCATGGGTTCTCAACATAAAAACTGCATTTTGCAGTCTCCCTTAAATGTGAAGCCATCAGACTATGTTCTAGCCAATAGGAACAAAGCAGAGGAGTCTCGGGGCAACTTTAGGGTGTTTTTCTTCCAAGCCCTTCGCTCCATTTTCCATGTCCTCCCTCCTTTGGCTGCTAACACCTTGGAAGACACTATATTGACCTCTGAGGATGAGAACCACCTCAGGGATGGCTGAAAGGCACCTGGGTTTCCAAGGACTCATAGGGCTCTGGAATGGCCACCTCTAGACTTGTGTGTGAGAGAGACATTCACCTTCCCGTATTTTAAGTCATTGTTGTTTGGGTATTTTCTGTTATTTTCTCTAGACCTAATTCTAACTAATAAGCAGGCTATTTGAACCCAAACGGGCCCTGCTTCCCTTCTGGAGCCATTTTTGGAGTCACAGTGCTCCCAGCTGAAGGGCATAAAAATGCACTGAGAGAGAGAGAGAGAGAGAGAGAGAGAGAGAGAGCTAGCAGGTGGAGGCACAGAGGGAGAGGGAGAGAGAATCCCAAGCAGACTCCCTGCTGAGTGTGGAGCCCAATGCAGGGCTCGATCTCACCACCCTGAGATCATGACCTCAACTGAAACCAAGTCAGATGCTTAACCTACTGAGCCACCCAGGCGCCCCTAAGCTCCAGATTTTTAATTTCCATCATTGCCACAATCTTTGAGGAGAAAGGAGTCTTTCATGCTCCCTACTTAAATTTCAACATCATTTCTAATAAATGTTCCTCTACAACAACACTCTGGCAGAGAGCAGGGCCCTGGAAGCAGTGAAGGTCTGTCCACTTGGGGCTAGTTCCTGTGAGACTCCTTATGGCTGCATGGTCCACTCTTCTATAAGAAAGACATGCATGCTTCCCCTCACGCGGCTCACAGAGCTGTTTCTGCATCAGCACCGCCCTGTTTGGCTTGCACAGCACTCGGAGGTGGATCATTGTACTATGTTTGCTGAACCTGGATCCTTTCCAATGGGTGATGATTCACCCCCTTGAGGTTTCCTTCTGTCTATGTCCACTGCCTCTACCTTCAGCTTGTTAGCACATCCACCCACTGAGGAAGGAACAGAAGCAGTGGCTCTGCTACTTGCTCATGGTATGTAGGGCAGAGACCCAGAGGCCTGGCGTATATCCATTCTCTCAAGCTCTGGAATATTACACTTTGAAGAAGTGTCCAAACAGTGTTCCAAAAATGCAGAATGCTTTAGCAAAATAAGACTTTCAGATACTTCTCCATATTGAACCCATCGAGAATATATTCATGGTGCTGATTAAAATGACACATTCATGGTGTATTACTCCTGGTTCACTTTGACCACGAGACACTGGCGACAGCCATACCTGTGTGCACCTGTCCTGAGTGCCTGCTGGGGTGGACTCATTTCCCCAGGGCTGGGTGGGAATGCAGAGCGTGGGCCACAAGAAGGCATAGGTTGTGGTGACAACACACAGTGTGACTTTTGGAGGCAGGTGCTTGCATTTGTTTTAGACTCCTCCTTTGAGAGCTGTATCTCACTTCTCCATGCCTCACTTACCATCTGCAGAATGGGGATGATAATCACAGCTGCTCCTGGGTTTCTTTTACTGAAGATGAAATGAGGGGAGTTTGTACCTTTGTGGCTGCTGAGCCCCAGGTAGGGGCATGCCTGCCTTCGCACAGCCAGGCGAGGCTCTTTTGCTGCAACTTTGGAGGCTTGGATGGGGCCCTGTACCTCCAACCCTGGGTGTAATCGCGTGTACTTCCCGAGACAGTGAATGGAGACTTGCCCATAATACCAGTCGGCTTTGTGCTGACTTAATTCTATCAGTTTCTGATCTTCTGCTTATGGATGTCATTAGACAGAGCACTAGGTCTGGTCCTGATTCTGGAATCAGTTCTAGAAGATTAATCCACAAAGTCTCCCTTGGACCCTGTAGGTCCCTGGTCCTGTCTTTGTGTCTCAGTTCACTTATTTTCTTGGCTTAGAACGCTCTTATCTGTACTTTTCAGTCTACCCAGAGGCCCCTGTGCAGTCCTCGCTTCCTCTCAGGACCACGCTAATTCTTTCTGTTCTAGCCAGTGATGGCCTTAGAGCCTTACAGCAAACAAAACTGATGGGACATGCACATACATTTATGCACGTACACACGTATGCAGAAACACACAGCACATATATGCACACACATGCACACATGCACATATAAACCTGCACAGGCACACACACACAAATCCTGTACATGCGCGTGTATGGAAATATACAACTATATGTGGAATTACACCTCTCCAATAAGCTTGGATGCCACTGGAGATCAGGGACCATTTCTCAGACCTTGGTACACATTCATGTCATAATTTGACATATTTCTTATCCATATTTCCTCTTAAATATTCCAAGGAGAAAACCTTCACGTCCTGTAGAAAACAAAAAGTATCAGATAAGACTGAAGAAAAAAATAGAATTTCTGGAATTTCCTCCTTAAAATTACTGGGATGTTTTCAACAACACACACTATCTCATAAAACCTCAATTGTTTGTGAATGAGATGATTTTCCAAATGTATTACCAAATGGTAATCTGGAGTTTGAACTTTAGATTTGAACCCAATATTACTGAGCTTGTGGGAAGGAGGAATTTGAGTCCTTTGGGGATGGGGGGTGGGAAGGGAGAACGGTGGTGAAAATTAATGCCACTTTTGTTTTTAAGAGAGGAGCACATCTGCTTGAATGGCCTGAAGTATGCAGGCGATTAAGGGGGGACGGTGCTGTTTGCTTGCTAGGCAGTCGCTATACACGCCAAGGAGCTGGAAGCAAGACATGCTGGAGAGTGTGTCCTAGCCTCGTGTCAGAGCCTCATCCACCTGTCCACCACGTGAGCCTAGCAGCTCCGCCCCCCAGCTTTCTGGAGTCACTCCGTTGTCATGGGGGTGAAGGGTGGTTCATAAACCACACTGCTGCTCCTCTGGAGGGGTATACCCACACCATGCGGAGGGGACTTTGGAGTGGGAATTGTTTTCTCTTGTTTGTTCATACAGCACTCCAGCATCTGTTGCACCAATGACAAAGTAATGGACAAGGCACAGAAGCCAGAGCATTAGACACAATCTCTGATCTTACCTCTATCGCTGTGTGTCCCTGGGCAGACTGACCAACCTATCTGAACTTCAAGTTTTCCTTCTTGTAAAATGAGGAGATTAAAGATTAAAACTTTACTAATAACTTAAAAATAATTCCCCCTAATCGATGGAACTCTTCCTTAAAGTGTGAGCATAAGTCTAAATCCTTTGTGTTTATAGCAAACCAAAACAAGGCTGCTGGGACTGTAGGCTGTAGCTGGGGTTCACCCTGTTTGGATTCTTTACTCCTGAGATGGCCCTTGAGGTACTCAAGTGTTTAGGAATGTTTGAGGTTCTGTGAGCTAGTGCACAATAGCGTTCACCTCTGCTGCCACGTTGTCTCACGTTCACCATAACCCCGAGTGGGAGGTGGCTGGGCCAGGGTTGTTTCACCTGTTTCACAGATGAGGAGAGGGAGGCTCAGAGCTGGTGGTAGCCCACCCAGTTAGCACACGGCTATGCAGTAGATTCTTGACTGGAATCAAGATCTTACTCCTAAACCCCTTCTCAGATCTTATCATTCTAAAACCTAGCAGGTGTCCTTGAAGCAAGAAAATATCCATGGCTAAGAGAAAACCCTGGAAACACTGGAAGTGCTGTAGGTTCTTGTTGTTCTTCCTGCCATTATGGGTGGGAGCCAAAATGCCACAGTGAGCAGCACCCTGGGCTCATTAAGGTGAGCCAGGAAGCCCAATAGATGGTTTTAAATGGCTGAGCTGACCTTGAGGGATCGTTCAGAACTTCGAAATGGGCCAAGCATTTGGATATGGCAGCTAATTTTGTGTACTAGATATTGTCCTTTAATATGTTCACCATCTTGCCTTAACTGTCTCCGTCTCCTGAGTCCCCACCTGCCCTCTTTACATCTCCTCATGCTTTAGGATCTTAGTGAAACCGTCCTGGATTACTCTCCATTCTCCCCAGTCCTTTCACTTTGGACTCCTTTCATGGAGTGAAATGGAAGTCTCCTTTCACTTTGAGGAGTTGTGGCTCTGCGAGTCTCTACTCATTTTGCTCTTGCCATGTGTTGCCTTACTCATTTGTTGATTTTATAATGCATTCACATCTCATTTCCCCAACCCAACTATGGGCCTCAGGGGGGCAAAGTAAGATCTTTGAGGACACAACTGTCACTAGTGCGGTGTCTTCTGGGATGAAACACCCGCAGTCCCACTTGGTCCTCACTGAGGGTGGTCAGGACAGGGACCACCAACCTTGCTTGCAAAAGGTGATCTGAGGCTCTGCTGGCTCATGGTTTTATTCATCTTTGCGACACTGAGCTGAGCAAATTGTGTGACACAAAAATGACATTTCATAGGAAAAACACATGGATTTGCTTAATAAAAAGACAAAAGATACTCAGAAGACCCAATGATTGGTCAGTCATGCAGTTCTCATCTCTACTGGAAGCGCAGGAGGAGGAAGACAGGCGGAGACAGTGGACAGGGAAGCGGGTGTCAGCTGAAAATCATGGATGAAAGGCGGAGCTGGGGCTGATGGACCACCCTGCACAGAACTGCCTCCCTCTCCCGCTTCTGTCCTTCCCTGCCATGATTCCACCAAGCGGTATGTTCTCCTCAGAACAGCTCCCTTCTGACTAAAATCCTGCCCCTGTCTTTAATAATACATTTTAGCCTCCCATTCTTAAAACAGGCAAACAAACAAACTTTACTGATGAGACTTTCCCTTGAAGCTGAAGGTGTACCCCCTGCCCCTACCATGAGTCCTCTATTACACTAAAGCATTCCATGCACCTTCCAAGGACCCCTGGACAACTATCACCATCATTTCTATTTTATATCTTGAAACCCGAGTCTCAGAGAGGTTGAACAATTTGTCCAAGGTCACAGGCTTATGTCAGACTCAGAGTCAGGAGTCAAACCAAGGTGGGTCTTAATCAGACCCATACTTTTCTCGAAAACCCAGTGTTGGATCTCTGGCAAGTGCTGATGACCCTTCATAAGCTTGCTCTCACAAGTCATGCCCTACCAGCTAGGACAAGCTGGCCAATTTCATATGTTCTTCGAGAAAGATTTTCCTAGTTGGCCAGATCTTTTCCTGAGTAACTTTTACCAAATCACTGTGGCTCTTCCCCATGGAGAATAACATAACGATGTTTGTTATGCATATTTGAACAAAGCTCATATCTTTAAGCTCTCCAGGTTTAGAGTCTGATAACTTGGATTTTAACAGGTTATAGGGCAGTTCCTGATCATTTACAGTTAGAATTGAAAGGGACAGTGGGAGATCTGGGCTTCCTCACCATTTAGCTTGCAGATCTTTGCTATGGGGAAGGAAAGAGACTTGGCCCAGGTCACACATGAACCAGTTGAGAGTCATGGCCAAAACTCTGTCCTGCCCGTCCTCTGCACTGCTGAGACTGCTAGCCTGACCCTTTGGGAAGTTAATTGAGAAGAGTTTTCAGGAATCTTGTGTTTTGGTTGGGAATGCAAATAGCTTCAGAGAGGAAATGCAGACTAGTCTATGTTTGAGACAGAAGTCATGAAAGAAAGGTCACGTTCCAAAGCTGTAATTTCTTAAGATCTTCAAAACCATAGGGAAGGCCCACTTACGTGGTATCTATGACCTTGGAGTAACAATTCCTAAATGTGAACTTGACCAGAGCATACTGTGCCATCTGACTCCAGGGAGCTCACTATGCAAGGGAATGTTCTAGGTAAAGCCATTCCCCAACCTTGAACTGCTTGTGTGTGGGAGCTCAGACACCAAGGGAGAGAGGGATAAAGGCCTTTGCTCCTGAGAGCTGGTGCTCACGATGCAGTCCTGCAACAGGTGGTCTGTGTGTAATCTGGCAAAACACATAAAAGGGGCTACTTTTGCAACATTTGATGTCCTCTGGGCCTAGCATCTTCTGTATGGTTAGCCACTTCCCTTCATGTGACCGTATTGCATAAGGAACATCTGGCTGGACACATGCACTCACTTTTCCACACAGGAGACCAAGTGGCCCTGGATCCTGCTGGGGCCCCTGTCCTGCCAGGCACTGAGGCGTGATATTCATGACATACTCACTGTCATGAACAAGACACTCCTGTCTCCAGCGAGGATGGGAAAGTACCTGTGTTGTGAACTTGGGGATCAGTGAACCAAAATTCATGTATTCATTTAAAAGTGTGTGTACTGTGTGAACCACAATGGTGGGAACTGAAGACACACCGAGGGATAAGGCGTGGGTGGGTCCTGCCTTCGTGGCCCTTGTAACCTTGCAGGGAGACTGAAAAGCTTGCTTCTGGCCTTGTATTCTGAGCATGCATAAAACCGAGCTTGCCGGTCAGAGGGGTAGGTCCTCAGACGCTGTGCTGAGGCCCTGGCCAGCCTCCTGAGGCTCACTGGCCCTTCGGCCTCTTGTCCTCTCTTCCCTTGAAGCTGTGTTTTTTCCAGGTGACTATTGCACTCATAATTCTCTTGAGCTTCTCGACATTGCACTTGGACTTTCTCACTAGAAAGCTACGTCCTTTGAAAATCAAAGGTAACAGCATGACTTCTTTGGTTTTTTAAAGTCAATTTTATTGGGGTCTAACAAAGGAAAGCGAACAAACCACACATGAACAACCCGAGGGGGTTTTGCATGTAAGGACACCCATGAAACAAACCCCAAACTAAGAAACAAACATTTCCAGAACCCTTGTGCTCCTTTTCTGATGGAAACAAACTCCCGCCAGGGTAATGTTTTTTCAAGTCCCTTGTCTGCTAGGACACACTGGGATGTCTCTAAAGTAACTTGAACACTTTTCATCTCCCTTCAGCAGAGAGAACAGAGCTCGGTCAGGCTGTCAACAAGCTCAGCTACGGTTCAGTACCTTCCTCCCTCCCTTTGTCCCTTCCTTCTTCCCTCCCTCTCTTTCTCTGCCTACCTCTCTCCCTCCTTTCCTTCTTTTCATTTTACTAATTGTTGTAATGAGTTATAATTCTCATGCCAGAAAGTCCACCCTTTTAAAGTGTACAATTCAGGGTCTTTTAGATGAGATCGGATGCCTTCAGGGTGGTATGGCTGTAGACTGGTGTTTTCTAGTATACTCTCAGAGCTCTGGGACCATCACCACTCTCTTATTTTAGAACATTCTTATCATCCCCCAAAGAAAGCCGTACTTACCAGCAATCACTTTACATTCCCACCTTCCCCATTCACAGGCAACCCCTAATCTACTTTCCGTCCTTGTGGATTTGCCTTTTCTGGACATTTCACGTAAATGGAATCACACAACATGTGACTTTTTACATTTGGCTTCTTTCACTTAGCATAGTGTGTCGGGGTCCATCCATGTGGTAGCACGTATCGGTGTTTCATTCCTTCTAATGACAGACTAATATTCCATCGCATGGATATGCCATGCTTCATCAATGTGTGGCTGGTGGACGTTTGGATTGTTTCCACATTTTGGATATCATGCATAATGATGCCATAGACACTCATGTACACGTTTTTGTGAGACATATGCTTTTAACTCTCTTGGGCATAGACCTGAGAGTGGAATAAATAGATCATATCATAATTTCATGTTTAACATTTTGAGGAACGACCAAACCATTTTTAAAAAGGGCTGCATCATTTTACAATCCAACCAGCAGTATAGAAGTTCCAATTTTTCCACATCTGCACCAATGTTTGTTATTATTTGTCTTTTTTATTTTATAGTAAGCATGAAGTGGTAATTCATTGTGCTTTGACTTGCATTTCTTTAAGGACTAATGATTATAAATGTCTTTTCAGGTGCTAATTGGCCGCTTATACTTTAGATGATGTGTAGAGAAGTGTCTATTCAAGTTGTTTGCCTATTTTTAAGAGGTTATTTTCTTTTTATTTTTGGATTGTAAGAGCTCTTGATATATTTTGGATCACTGACCCTTATAAGAAATATGATTGGCAAATATTTTCTCCCATCCTTCAGATTGTCTTTTCACTTTTTTGATTGGGTCTTTTGAAGCACAAATATTGTGAATTTTGATAAAATACAATTTGATTTTTCTTCTCTTGCTTGTGCTTTTGGTGTCATATCTAAGAAGCACTGCCTAATCAAAAAACACCAAAAGTTACTTCTATGTTTTCTTCTATGGGTTTTTATATTTTAGCTCTTAAATTTAAGTCTGTGACGCCTTTTGAGGTAACTTTTGTGTATGATATGAAGTAGGGGTCCAACTTCATTATTTTGCATGTAGATATCCGGTTGTCCCAGGACCAGTTGTTGTAAAGACTATTCTTTTCCCACTGAATTATATTACACTCTTGTCCAAAATCAATTAACTATAAAGGCAAGGATATATTTCTTGACTCTCAATTCTATTCCTTTGATCTCTGTGTCTATCCTGTAAGTCTATCTACAGGTCTAATCAATATCCCAAGTCTTGATTATTGGCGCTTTGGAATAAGTTTTGAAATCAAGAGTGTGAGTCCTCTTTGTTCCTTTTTTTTTTTTTAGGATTATCTTGGCTATTTTAGGTGCTTTGCATTTTCATATAAATTTTAGGATTAATTTGTCAATTTCTACAAAAAAAAAAAGAAGGCAACCAGCATTTTGATAGAGATTGTGACAAACTGGTACTTCACTTTCATGAGTGCGTATCTTAACAATATGAATAGTTCCAATCCATGAACATTGTTTCACTTCTTTATGTCTTCTTTATTTCTTTCAATGTTTTGTACTTTTTGGTGTATAAATCTTGTACTTCATTTGTTATACTTATTCTTAACTATTTTAGCCTGCATTCTTAAGTATTTTCCTCAGGTTCTTAGCTTTTCCTTTACGGTCTAGTGCTAAAGGTGAAACTCAGGCACTGTTTTCTGGGCTTATTTAAGTGATCTCTGTGGCTTCAAATGTTTAATGACCTGTCCTGTATTTAAATAGGGCATCTTTATTAGTCCACAGTTCTGTTCCCATAGTCAGTCTAGGTGAACAGGCAACTGGCACTGTGACAGGTAACATATCAGTTAAGCCAAAGTTAGACTTTTCACTTCAGCCTGTTGTTTTAGAAGCCTGGCAGCTGAACTTAGTGGACAAGATGTCAAGCTATAAACATGGTTATGATGTTCAGACCCGACTTTGCTATGACCTTGTTGGTTGATATATCTGTTCATCTGATAATCCATTTGCCAAAACTGTAAGCATAAAGATTATTACTAACTGCACCAAACTCAAAATGTGAAAGTGAATCAATTAAATGTCAGAAAATTGCATCAAAATACAGTTTATGAGAGTTCATCTTCTAGAATTTAAAATTTATTTTAGTTGTATGAATAAGTGTACTCTCTTCACTACTTTATGTACCACTAGTTCATTCAATGTGTTTTTAATGAGCACCTCCTATACACTAATCTTCTGTACTAGATACTGAGAAGGACACAAAGATGAATAAGACAGTATTTGCCCTCAAGAGGTGCAAAATATTATAATAATAATAATAATAATAATAATAAGACATGTACACAAAATTGTGATATGAGAGATGAAACAATAGATAAAACATAACCTGAGGCCTAGAGACCAAAAGATTTATTTATATTAATGTGGCCAAAAAGATGTTCATGGAGGTGGAAGCATTTGAACTGCATCTTAAAGAATGAGATGAATTTAGCCAATAGACCTGAGGTTAGGAGTTGAGAAGGCATCTCCAACAGAGGAAGTGGATGAAGACAGAAAGAGACAAGAGACCACACTGTGCATTGCGAAGACATCAGAGTAGTCTAGTGTGGCTGGAGCATAGAGTGAGGGATGAGATAGAAAGCAACTGACGCTCTCCAGAAAACATGCTGCACTGTAAGTTCATCCACAAGTACATGCTGATCCCAGGACTTCTGTACGGCCAAGAACATCGCCTCTAAATAAATCTGTACTTGAATGGCTGAGTCTCAGTAATCAGACATCTTCCTAAAATCCTACCATATAATCTCACTAGTAGATGGTGTATTTTTTTAGCCCAAGATATTAAATTATATTGTTCCCTGCTAAAATTATGCATTTTCCAGGCTCCCTCATGGCTACATGCAGCTCCATGACCAACATTTAGACAATGATGTTTAAGAAGAGGTATGGCGTGGGACTTCCGGGAGTCTTTCCAAAAGGAGGTGTTTGCCTTTTTTTGCTGATTTCTCCATTGCATAGCCTGGAATATGGATATTATAGCTGGAGCTCTCGCAGCCATCTTATGCCCTTAGGATGCAGGTCAGGCCCTAGAGAGTGTAATGCAGAAGTTAGCAAGAGGCCTGGGTTGTAAATAACTGTAGAGCCCTAGAATATCTTCCTTTAGGTTTCTCTCTGAAAAACAAAAACAAAAACAAAAACTCCTATCATGTTGATGCCTTTATCTTTTTGAGCATTGCTATTATAGGTAGTTGGACTTGATCCTAATTGATAACCACTATATAGCCAAGCTTTAACCCAGGTATTTCAATGTCAGAGCCCTCAAGTTCACCCACTACACTAAGGAATTTTAAGATGTATGTGCATAACATTTTCTGTATTTAAATGGTGTTTTACACCGGGCATGTAATAAATTGTCTACTCTAAAATTGAGTAAAATATGGTACTATTAAAAATCACAATCATAACCTTTTGAGGAAGTACTTGGGTATATGGGTATGAGGGTACATATGGGTATGTTTGGCTAAATATCTCTTGTAAAAAATAGGATAAAATGTAAGATAATACTTTCATGCAATAGCATTTCAAAAATATTGTCTATACAGCTAAATCCTAACTGCTGAGGAGCCCAGTGGACTTAAAATAAAGTTTATTTAATAGACTCTATATTTTCTGTCCATAAAAAAGTCAAACACAAGGTATAAATCACACTAATGTCAAAAGTATTAAAGAGTTAGATCTTTTTCTGAAGAGTCTTGACCTGGAGGAGTTTGGACGTAATTAGATAATCAGGTTGCCACCTTGAAAATCAATTGGTATTAGGCTGTGGAATGAAGACTTGAGACCCATGTCACCGACACCAAAGACAGACTTGGGCTCTTTTGTTCATTTGCTAGTGGATGCTAAGGTGAGTTAATAACAGCAAGGACACGGCTCCAAGATCACAGTCACATCTCCCTCCATATTTCCCCCGAATGCTTTTCTTCTTAAACTTTAAAAGCAATATATGAGCTTCGTTAAAAAAAAAAAAAAAAAAGCAAACTTTTCCATGTAGCCATTGCCATTGATACAGGGCTACCATTGAAGTGAATGGGCAAAGTAAAAATTCTCTTAGGTACATTTACCAAGGGGGGCATATTTCATGATATTACAAAGGAAGGGTCTTATGTTGTGTAGTTTGGGGTTGGGAGAGAGGTCCCCAGATTGCTAGAACTTCAAGTGGCATATAGGGTACACTGATTATGGTAAAATGCATATTAGGTCAAGAGAATGGCCACAGAACTCTCTGGTTAGAAAAAGACAAAGCTGTAGCAGCAAGTGGGTGTTCCCATAACCAGCAGTCAGAGGACCACCATTTCCATTCATGTATATGTCTGCTTTATTCTATTTATTTGAGCTTAGGTGGAAACACAGTGGAAACAAGGCACAGAGACTATTGGAGGGAAATCATTCCTTTTGCGAAAATTCATTACCAAACATTCAGTTCCTAAAGATTGTGCTTTTTGCGCATTGGTACCTGGCCACTAGCTTGCTATGGCTAATGGTAGGGATCCTGGAGCAAGAAGCAGATAGCTTAGCATTTTGAACGGAGCAAGAATGGACTACTAAAATACAGACATACAAGAAAAAGTCCTCTGAAGCTGGAAGAGAAGAAGGATAAGAAATTATTCTCTCGGCCATGATTGATAAGGGTTATCAATAGTCTTTCAATGACAATGATGTGGAATTGAGTATGTGAACTCACTGTGCAGCCTTTATATTCATTGTATGTAAGTAGATACATAAATAGATTTGTACTTCTCCTTGTGGAAGATGAGTTAAAGTCATTTCCAACAAATTCTTTCCATGTGTTCAGACAGTCCTGAGTCATAACAAACACTACATAGAGCTCACAAATTTGAGCTCATTTAATCCCTGTAAAATCCTGGGAGGCAGCTACTATTGTTATCCTTATCTTGGTTTTTTAGTGGCTAATGAGACTGAGAGCCAGAGAGGTCAGGAGCAGGGTTTGGAGCCAGGCTCAGAGTCCATGAGCTCACCCGTGTATGCTATACTCTTAGCCTTCTCACAGACTGTTGGGTAACAGTCTCACAACCGAATTGGGTAAATCCTGGTGACCCTTTAGAGCAAGATCTTACAGCATAGAGAACAAACACAGGGAAGCCCAATTCTTTAGAGAACATGGCCCTATGGCTCATTTCTGTCCAAGAATGTTACAGGTAACAAGGGGTTTTACTGCATGGTTTGACCATCTCTGCCTGTTAGCTATTGATTTTTCGTAATTTAATTTGAAATATGGTATTTAAAGACAACCAAACAATACACAAAGCCGCAATGGAGATTTTCCGCACAGAGTGTTA
Source organism: Ursus arctos (assembly GCF_023065955.2). Taxonomy (NCBI): domain Eukaryota; kingdom Metazoa; phylum Chordata; class Mammalia; order Carnivora; family Ursidae; genus Ursus; species Ursus arctos. The sequence continues at coordinate 56,850,958 of NW_026622841.1, forward strand.
GGAAGAGGATGTTGCATACATGCACTGTTGTGTTTCCAAAGAACGCTAATTCTTAGCCTCATAGGAGTATTTAGAGGAAAGCGTTGTGAAGAGCAATGAAATGTACATTCTGGAGGTTTTAGGCACAAAGGAACCCCCTAAGAAGATGTCTGAGGACTCAGGTAAGTTCCATTGCTTTCCTCCCTGGCCTCTCCCGGCGTGAGTGGGCATGAAACACAGTTCCCCACCCATGGAAGGGGGTCTCTGAGACTGGCCACAGAGGGGCTGCCTGCACATGCTTGGGACTGGCTGCCCCAGACCTTACCACAGGCTCCAGGGCATCTGAAGGACAGCCTCACTGGGCCAGAGAGCTTTCCGTCAAACCACATCTTGGCAAGGCTAAATCATGAAAAGCCATGTTAATGAATTTCTTCACAAAAATACCAATTCCTACTTGTCTTCGTCCCACTTCAGTGGTCTCCTCTTTGGTTCCTCATGAGGGTCACCATCTCTCAGGCGCTCTGGACAGCATGATCTTAATAGAAAGGATTCTTCCCAGTCTCTGGCTACAGATACAATGGAGAATGTGTCTGATTTCTGGCCTGAAAGGACACGATATTATCATTTCAAAACTACAAAGATGATTAATTACACAACTTTTGTTAGACCGTGAAAAATATAGAAAATTAGGTGGATGTTCAATTGAGGGGATTGCGACAGCCCAGTTTGACACTGAGTGTGGATAAACAATAGAGCCATTGATTCATGGTTCAGAGGCATTGCTTAATTCTGTTCTCATCTTGGCCACCTTTTACACACATATGCTCACACTCATGCAACACACGCACAGGCACACACCTGCACGTACATGTGCACACAAGCACACATTTGCACATGCATGCGTGCACATGTGGTGTTGATTGTTCAGTATGCTTCTGGCTCAGGACAGATGGCATGAGCCAAAATGCACTAAACAATCACTATGTGCCTGAGGCTTGGTTGAGCGTGTCATATTTACAATTCCGCTCAATCCTCATTACAGCCCTTTGATCTTGTAGTAGCATTATACACTACACTATAACAGGACCACCAAAACGGGGATTTTGCAACAGGTATATACAATGCTCAGGCTATGCACCAACCCGGATCTGCTCTCCGTCATCCCCAAAGGCCTCAATCACTTTCCTTGACTCCTCTTCTAAGTGGCCCTAGTAATGGTTTACCCCATGCCCGTGGTCATGAGACCCAGCCACGGTTATCCCTGCCAGGGCAGACAGAAGACTCCAGTGTCCTCAGAGACATCCCTGCCAGGTGAATCTTTAGAGGCTCTGGCCTGGAAATGCAGCAAAGTTCTGATTTTTTTCCCAGGACAACTTTATCACTGTTCTTTGATAAAAAAAAAAACATTAAAATCTTTCAAATAAAATGTTTTTCTCTTTCATTTTCTTCTTTTTGCTGTCCATGTTTTAGGAGTCCTACGGGTGGCCTTCCCTGACTATACCCACCAGCACACTGAGGGAGCCACCTCTGTGAGTGCAAGGGGTCCTCTGTGTGACGTGAGGGTCAGAGCCCCGCCACCTGTGAGACACACAGCTGCCTGTCCCACAGCCTTCCCTCACCCTCTGCCTTCTTCCCTCTTTGGCTCTTATGAATGACAGAAAAAGTGTTCGCTCTCCTACTGCCAGGCCAGTCTGCACTCACAATTTGTTTTTAGCTCTACCATCTGTACTCACTGCTTACCAACAGAAAGCCCTGATCTATGATTTCAATCACCCCTCCTACCCTTGCAGTCATCTAGGGAAGAGGAGTTCAGAGCAAAGATGCAGGTGGGAGCATCCCAGCTGGCACTCAGCCCACCGCTGTGGAAGCCAAGTCACAACCTGCCCCCGGGGAGAGCAAGGAGCCAGAGTGTGCGGGCAGCATGGCTGGATGTGAGAGCCCCCAGTTCCCCCGAAGTCAGACATCTGAGCCGCCAGCCCCTCCCACTGCCTTTGATGCCCAGCCTGCTGGGTCAGCCCTTCTGCCCTATCAAGCAGCTCCACTAACTCTTGACCATCTGACCATGTCTTTTTTCTTCCCCATTAAAAATCTCTCCTCTCAGGAGGACGGGATAGTGGTCATTTTCACATTAGTGTGAAATGCACAGCAAGTTGTTTTCATTTCCAGGACATTCGTGTTTTAGTCAAGTCTTGGAAAAGAAAGCTGTCCTGTGCAATGAAATTTCAGATAATAAAGCCCCCCTAGCTGGTGTTAGTTCCTGCTGTGCGTCACAAAAAAAGATATGCTAACGAAAAAGGAAACCATAGCCAGGACCATCAGAGAAACCTGCTAATGGCCAAAGGCAAAATCTCAGAAGCTTCCTGAGAAAAAAAAAAGGGAGGCTTTCAAAGGAGCAGGAAAAGCACTGGTAGATTGACTTCTCAGAAAGCTGGAAGAGGAAATGGTAAGAAAGAAGAGCATATGGCTCAAGTAAATATGCTATCACTCAAGAAGGGAGAAGAAATTTGGCACTTTGCACAAGAAATCACTAGGCAACCTGCCTTTAAAGGTCAAGAGGAGCCATTACATCATGCAGCAATGGACTTGGCATTGACACCAAAAGTTAGTTCATACCCAGGAGGTACGAAGAAGAGAAGTCCCTGTTCGTAGCATCTGCCCAGCGAGAAATAAGTGCTTATCAATAAGCAAAAGATAATTTAACTGGTAACAAAGAACTCTGTCCTGGTGAATTGGGAAAGAATTTCGCCTTTCCAAGAGTTAACATTTCTGAGAAACAAGTTACCTCTGACCTACGAGCGGAAGGTGGCAGGGATGCGGGGGGGGGGGGGGGGCACCCAGCTGCATGCAAAGGGCTGAAGGGGGATGTCAGTGCAAATGGCAGACCTTCCAATGAGCTGAAGGTTTGGTTAATATATTGTGCCCCTCTAAGCTCTGTTCTTCATAATTCTACCATGTTTAGGTGAGATCTGAACACTAGGGGAAGGGAATGAAGCTTTGTAAACACACTCTTTGGCCTATTTTTGCATCTCTTCTCTAAGTCTAAAATGATCTCATCACAAGGGTTTGTGGTTTGGGGTTTTCTGGAGGTACATCTAAGGATGTACCTGGTTTCTAGGGTCTGACGTGCAGTGTTGCTGTACAGATTCCCTGTCCTGCTCACAGGGCATCCTTCCTGATGCCCCCAGCACTTGTACAGTCTCAAGAAATAACCAAACACACACGCTGTAACAAAAGAAAAACATTACACAGAGAACAACACGGCAGAGACGGAAACACAGTGCACAGGTCTGGGAGTGATGCCGGGCCCCTGTTCACAACCTGTCCTCCACACCCAGATGGTCCCCCAGGCTACAGGCTTCTAGGGGTGAGAAGCAGGCAAACACATTCTTGGTCTCCTTGTTGGGGCCCCACAGGACTCCTCAAAGGGCTCCTGGCCTCCCCAGGCTCCTGTCCTGCCAAGGCGGGGCTTTAAGCCAGAGCCACCTTCCTGTTTCCTGTCTCCCGTACTGGTATCTAGAAAGGGGACAGCCAGATGCTGACCTCCTGCCTCACTTTGCCCACAGAGGCACACACAAGCAGCAATGCCTGCATGCATCTCAAAACTGCTTCCACAATTTTGTGCTCTTGGCAAAGATGGTCCTTACAGGAAATTGAGTTGTCAATTTCAGGACCACCCCATCTGCTCCTTTTGTCATGAGTCATATGAACTGTATATGTTCTACTAGGTGGTTCGGGCTGGGACTTGGCCTTGAGGAAGAGGAAGGACAGAGGTTCCAAGTTTCAGTGTCTATCAAAACAGAAGTGAACTATCCTCAAGAATCCCACACGTAAGGCTCTCCATCCTCTCTGGCACGCACAGTGACGATCCAGCCTACTCTTAGAGTTTTGTTTTTGTTTAATATTTTTTTAATTATATTATGTTAGTCACCATACAGTACATCCCTGGTTTCTGATGTAAAGTTCGATGATTCATTAGTTGCGTATAACACCCAGTGCACCATGCAATACGTGCCCTCCTTACTACCCATCACCGGTCTATCCCATTCCCCCACCCCCATCCCCTCTGAAGCCCTCAGTTTGTTTCCTAGAGTCCATAGTCTCTCATGCTTCATTCCCCCTTCTGATAGTTTTAGTTTGTGTTGCAGCCCCCAGCATTTCCAGCATTTCTGAGTTGAAGTGAAGGATTGAAAACTCCATGTCTTTTGGATAAAGAAAGGGGGGGGTAATCAGAAGGGGGAATGAAGCATGAGAGACTATGGACTCTGAGAAACAAACTGAGGGCTTCAGAGGGGAGGGAAGTGGGGAAATGGGATAGACCGGTGATGGGTAGTAAGGAGGGCACGTATTGCATGGTGCACTGGGTGTTATACGCAACTAATGAATCATCGAACTTTACATCAGAAACCAGGGATGTACTGTATGGTGAATAACATAATATAATAAAAATTTTATTATGAAAAAAATGAAACAAAATAAAAAATAAATAAAAGCTTTTATATTAAAAAAAAAAGAAAAGAAAACTCCATGTCTGAGTCTGTTCACATGGGTCTCAGCCTGCATCCCGTACCTCCTTCCAACACAACTCACCACGCGATAACTCTGTGTATATCAACCAACCTTGGACATTCTGTGAAGATAGTTTCCCTCCCTCCCTACTGACAGCTCCTCCCAACACAATACCCCATGTTAGGGAGAGAGGATAACAGCAGACCCATGGCAACTACCCTCAGATTCTTCTGGTCTGTGTAAAACGAGGTTATACCTCCTCCCTACCACATGCGCAGAACTCACTCTTGCATCAGGGAGTCAGTATCCACCAGAGCTCTGTGGTACAGCTCAGGTGGCCAAGCAAGGCTGCAGGGGGAGGGAGAAGCATGATAGGACAAAGCTGAATTCCCACACACCTAGATTCAAGGAGGAGATACCCTCAAAGAGAGAACCTTATGATGTACTCTTCACAGGGTAGGAAAAGCCAAACTTCCTGGTTTAACTGACACCAAGCACATGGATAGGAGTTCTGAGGATTTGGGGAGGGAGGAGAATATTTTGAGTACATAGTGATGAAAACAAAGCAAAGACTCTGAATTTTTTGGTGAATCCAAGAATGAAACCAGAAGGTCAGAGTCTAGAGACCGTCTCTTCCTCCTTTCCACTGTGCCTGTAGCATCTCTCTGAAACACTGGAGTGAATGCGATAGAGGGAATGGGCTCTGAGGCAAGAGCTCAACATAATTTGGTAGAATGAATGAAAAGAGATGGTGTGAAAGATTCAACATGCATCCTCTGACCCTCTTACCCGTTTCTCTATTCTGTGGAATCATATCATCCTCAGTGGAACCGATTAGTAGGTTTGAGATAATTTGCAGACCTGACCAATTACAGAGCAAGAGTTTCTTTTTGTTTGTTTAAGAAACAGCCCTACTGTATATAAAAATATCCAGGCCCTTTCTGGCACTTACTGAGCTCCATTTATTATCCATTTAAAAAAGGAATTCGACCAAGATATTTCTTTCCAGGTCTCTTCCTGTCCAAACCTTCTGGTTAAAGCTGTCATTTCCTGGTGTAGTAGACCTTTGTCTGGTTTTTGAAAGTACGTCTTCCATCCTAGTATTTTGTCCTAGAAAGGACACAGCTCTTGGAGTTCAAGACACTTGACTTCCGGTTCCAGCACAACTGTCTCCTCATTCACTGGCTACTGAGCAAGTTATAGACGAAAATAACATCACCTTCCCAGAGTCACAGTGAGGGTTAAATTGGACTCAGCAGGTGAGTATTCCTTGCACAGAGCCTGGAACACAGGCCCTCCTCCTTGGCCCATTTCCTACAGAGTAGGGGCCATTCTTTGTAGTTGGTATTTATACAAGCAGAACTTTCAGTACAGCTAAGTAGATGATGAAGAAGAAAAACAACTTAAAGATTATAAGTTTGTTTAATAATGTGCACAGAGGGATATGTGGAAAATACAATTTTAAACTGAGTAAGGATGTTGGTGTTTCGTGTAAATATGATAATTGTTATTTTTTTCTAATTTTTTTATAAGATTCTCTTCCTAGGGTATGGTGGTAGCAAACGGAACAAAATATTACTGCACATCAGTCCTAGATACAACATCTAAATAATCTCTCCTTGATTAAGACAGTGCTGGGCAATACTGGGGTTCAGCAGTCCTTGTTCTCCTTTCTGCTCTATGTATGTAGGAGACCACACTTCATGTCATCCTTGCAGTTAGATGGAGCCACATGTCTAGATCTGACCAATTAAATGGAGCACGAGAGGCTTGTGTCACTTCTGGGCTGAGGCAGAAAGCCCCAGCATGAGCCTGCAGTCTCTTCCTTCCTTTCCTTCAGTCATAGGTGTCCCAGACGGCAGAGTCTCTGCCAACCTCGATCCCTGTTTGCCCATGTGGAGCAGAGAATCCCCTGTACCAAGCTGGACATGAATGAGAAATAAGCCTATGGTGTGATGTCACTGAAACTTCACAGTTCCTTTGTTATTACAGTATAACCTGGTTTGTCCTGAATAATACAAAAGAGCTAATGAATAGCAACAGGTTAAAAAAAAAAAAAAGAAAGGTCATCACCAAATCACTTGATAGCATTTGTGGCCATTGGGTCCTGCTAATAAATAAGGAAAGAGTCAGAAGTAGTGAGAGTCCTGACACACCGTAAAACAACTTACAGACAATAACCACTGCTCCAAAATCCTTCTCACTTAAAGGATTCCACACTTCTCTGTTGCCGACTTATCTAAGTTGTTGAAATGAAAATAAGTATAGGTTATTTATTCCTTCAACAAATATTTGTATGCCAGATTAACCATAACGTGATAGGAAATAGTCAGCCAAAGAAGACAAACACACAAAATCTATCATGTGAAAGGTGGTGATAACCACTACCTTAAAAAGGAAAATGTGAGGAAAGAGGGTAGAGAGTATTGGGTGGGAATGCAATTTTAAATAGGGTTGCAGAGAATATCTCACTTAAAAGGTGAGGGAGTGAACTATGCTGATATCTGAAGACAAAGCAATCCAGGCAGAAGGAACAGGAAGTGCAAATGGGCTGAGGTAGAAATGAGTCTGGTATGTTTGAGGAATAACGAGGAGGTCCGAGTGGCTGAAAAGAGCAGGCAAGAGAGGGGGCAGTGGGAGATGAGGACAGTTATCTTTGGGTGGGGATGGAGCAAATTACATGGGGCTCTGTAGGTACTGTAGATAAGACTGATTTTACTGAGTCCGAGCAGGGGGAAGCCAGAGGAGGAGTGCTGTGCCAAAGGAGTGCTGTGCTCTGGCTATTCTGAGAAAAGTCAGAATGAGCAAGGCAAGGGCAGAATAAGGGAGACCAATTAGGAAACCATTGCAACAGTCCAGGGGAGGAAAGTCTTTGGCCAGGGTGGGGCAGCAGTGAAGGTAAACTGCAAAACACAGGTAGAGCTGCAGGAATTGCTGATGGATATGAGGTATGAGAGTCAACAGTGTGCTAAGGGTTTGGGCCTGAGGAAACACATATTGAACACCTTACCTGGAATCATCGTGTCCATGTGTCAGTAGAAGCACCACTGAAAATAACACTTGGAGAAATGCAAACCCAGAGAGATGGAATCTCCAAGATTATCAATATGGAAGTCCAGGATAAGAACACACCCCCATCTGATCGCAAAACCCATGCTTCCAATCATTCCTCATGACCCTGCTCCTTGTGAAGGGCATTAGAAACAGAATAGAAAGCAAGAAGTTTATACGCAAACAATGAATCATAGACCACTACATCAAAAACTAAGGATGTACTGTATGGTGACTACCATAATGTAATAAAAAATTATAAAATAAATAAATAAATAAATAAATAAATAAATAAATAAAATAAGTAAGTAAATAAACAAACAAACAAATAAATAAATAAAAAGAAGTTTAGATAGAACATGGTAACCAAGAGAAATCCAAGCCAGATGTCTCATTCTTTGTTAAAGCACACATACCACCCAAGTGGCTTCTGAAATACAGAGGATCTAAAAGGAGTGTTTCCTTTTGTCATTTGCAAAAGAAAAAAGGGTCATTTCCAAAGGTTTTCTTCATACATCCTCTTAGAATCTACCACTGTTTTATGTTTTAGTGTGAGGCCCAAAGTATCGGAGGCCTTTCTGGGGGCTGCTATTGGAAAGAATGCTTCATTGTGTAACCATGGACATTGGTTATTGCAAGGAGTTCTTGAGTTCTCTACAAATCTCAGCATGTTTTCTGACCACCCTGAAAGGAGAGAGCAGCAATTGGAACTTGGCCTATGTACCTTACTTCAGCTCTGACACACATGCAGTGGCCACAGGGAGCTCTGGAAGGAGTGAATATGCTCAAGAGAACCATTTTCCTCTTCTTTATCATTTTGTTAAAATATTTACCTAATCCTTCCTTGCGTCCTTTACAATATTTTCTTGGGACTTAGAAAGGCACTATTTTCTTTCATGTAGCAGAGAAAAGTTTTTCCAAAGTTTGAGCTTGGCTATGTGAACTTGGGTTGTTTTTCTCAAAATGAATGAAGAAGGCTCTAGAACCCCACCCCACTTACACTAAATTGAAATATTTGGGGTGAGACCTGAAACACCTGTGTTTTGAATAAACTCTCCAGATTATTTTGATATACGCTAAATCTGAGCGAGCTATGAGCTCAGAGAACCCAAAGCTATGAGCTTAAGAACCCCAAAACCCAAAGTTCTAGCCTTGAGAGAGACTCACTATTTGCTACATTACCCTGGGCATGTAATTCTTGTTCCCTTGAGCCCGTTTCCTTAAAAAGAAAATAAGGAAAATGAGTACGATATTCACTGAATCCCCTTCTAGCTCTTATATTTTATGAATATTCATGTCCTTCCTGGATGCTGGCCAGCGATTTTCCATCACGTGTTGGTTATTCCTTTGAAAGAAGGATTCAGCCACTTCATGGACTCAAGACCATCGCTCATACGGCAGGCCCTCCAGAAGTCACCCTGTTCCCACCTTCTCTGCTGTCAGTGTCTGCTCTCCCCAGCAAGGCTGTCAGAGCTGCGGGGCCAGGCTGCCCCACAGGCTTCTGCTAAATGCTGTGTCACAGCCTGGCTGCAAGTGTCTGGGCTCAGAAGTGGGCTTGCCTCCCCTAGCCTGAGTAGGAAGCAGTGATGAACGGCCCCACCTGTACAGGCAGTAATTCTCTGTCCTGACTCAGCTCCCCTTCTCATGCTGACTGAGGCCTTCCTCAGGACTGCAGTGAGCCCAGAGCAGAGGACAATTGTCAGCTCAAATGACACAGAAGGACTTGGCTTCGAAGTGAACACAAGGCACGCTTCTGCCCATGGGTAAGGGCTTAGAACTGATCTTTGAAGGGTATTCTCCTTTCCCTTCATCTAAACAAATCCTTTCATCTTTTCCCATCCAGCTTAGGGCCTGGATCTCTTTCTTGACCACCTCAGCTCATACTGCTGTCCCCTTTTTTGGAGTCTCATGGCGCTCGCCGTGGCCATGGGCCCTGGCTTCTTACCCTGTCTTGCCTTTTCCACAGCGGATCGATGCTGGTTGATGTGGTGCTGTGGAAATGGTGCAGACTTGGAGCCAGCAGATGGAGTGTGGGTTTCAGCTGTGCAGTGGAGTGTCCACCTCTGAGTCTCAGGTCTCTACTTCGAGGTGATGAGCCCACACAGTGTGATGCAAGGATCCAATCAGATAACAGATGGAAACTCCTGACACATTATGAGAATCATCATTCTGTCCTGCAAAACTTCGTGAGTTTAAACTATAGTAGATACAACCCTTCTTTCCGTTCCTAGAAGGTTCGGCAGTAGCTGACCTTTCCTGAGTACTTGCTACCTGTCAGGCACTGTGCTAAGTTCTTCCATGCAAGAACCATTCAGACATCGCAGCCACCCTGCCAGGTAGGTCCTATTATTATACCCATTTTAAAGATGGGTATAATAAAGGTACATGATGGGATCAGGGACCAAGCCCAGATCTACCTGGTTCCAGAGTCCACTGGCCACAAGTGTCTGACCGTGACTTGGTTAACATGCATTTTGTGATCCTAGGTTTCTGGATGTTTCTATGTCACTTGGTTATGAATAACACAGCTACCAAATTATTTTTCTTCTAAAGTACACTGGCATAATAGTAACAATAATGCTCATGGTAATAATAAATAATGTTGAGTGTAATTTTTCTTTCCCTTTGTTTCATGATGGCAAATAATGTGAGAGTGAAGACTAGCTGAGGATAAAGCTCGGTGTGCTGGTGGCTGCTACTCCACAGCATGATATCTGTTGGGGATGTGGGTCCTGCCACCGTCGGGAGCACGGTCATTGTGGAAGGGCTGCAGCCTTGTATCTGCTCCTCAACAGGGGGGACAGGACAAGATTCTAACCATGGGAACCAAGCTGAAGCCTCGGGTTCATTGTTACCAGCTTTGTGACTGAAACATTCATAAGCTCCTCTGCTTTTCTACCCAGGCTCACACCGCCTGCCTCCTCGGGTTCTTGGAGACTAAAATGAGGCCATACCCTGTAACAAGCTTTGCAGCCCTCTCTTGCTCACAAGCCAGAGGTGTTGTTAAACAGTTCTGAATTGAAGAGGTGCTTAGTAAGCATTTACTGTTCAGTTTTAATTTGAATTAAATTTTTATTTTTATTTTTTAAGGTTTTATTTATTTATTTGAGGGAGAGAGTGCATGAGTGAGAGAGAGCACAAGCAGAGGGAGGGGGAGAGGGAGAAGCAGACTCTCCGCTGAGCAGGGAGCTACCCAGGCACCCTGAGTAAATTTTTAAATCTTAAGTTATTGAATTTTATATACTTTCAGAAGGCAGATATTTAATTCATTAGAAGTTCATTACTTGTAGCGTTCCATACTCTTTTGGACTAAGTAATCAAGGCAATAAGGCAGCAAAGGCCACCGCAGAAGATAAATACGACACAACCACGCTCATCTTAGACTCTAAGTCAGCAATATTTTCCAGTGGTCTTCCAACAGTCAGTTCATACAAACTTCACATTTAGTTAGCATGGCATTCTTTGAGGTGAGGACATGGAGGAAAACTGATCCATTTCATATAAGCTGGATTAGAATTTGTCCCACACAAAATAGGAGAGCATTAGCATCCTTAAAGGCTATGTTCCAGAAGCTCGTTTCTTTCCCACCCTTCCATCTCCAGGAACTGTGTGGCATCATCTTGCTGTTCCATGTGCTCTTTTCTTGAATGGATAAGTGTGATAACATAATTGCTAACTCCGTTAACCAGTCATTGCTAATACAAGAGTAGGAATTGTTTTATTGGTGGTAAATTCACAAGAGTGAAGCACAGAAAATTGATTTGAGCTATATCTAAAAATATTCCTTTTAAAACATTTCTCTTAACTTTTTGGTAATTATGCGGAGGTTTTCTATTATCAGGATATAAAAATTAATTTCTTTTATAGACTAAAAATTGCTTTGCTGTTTATTTTCACCTGTGTCTTAGCCTAACTCAAATGCACAAAATTTACCTGTAATTGTGTTTGAATTTTGAACCTATTTTAAAATATTGGTGGTGATATAACCCTTAGTAGATAGTATGGTGTGTATCAACCCAAATTTAGTCACAGACAAGTGGACTACCTAAATTCTCTGCTGTGGACTTTTACATGTATTACGATTGTAATAAATATCAAAAAGAGAAGAAGATTAAATATTATATACATAAATTATGCTATATAAACAAAAATTCCAAAAGTCAAAGAAAATTAAAACATTTTAATGAATTTTATCAGCAAAATAAAAGTAAGTGTACATTAATAGTGTATATTTAAAATTACATAGATGTTATGCAAATTATGTATAATACTGAGCCTTGTTAAAGTAAGATAAATAATATGATTAATGTTTATTCTGGCTCACAAATCTTTCTTGCTACATATGTGACTCTAGCATGCACTGCCCAATTAGGGTAGTACTAATTTCTTGGATTTAATTTTCAAGGAAAACTATATTATTTTAAACGAATTAAAAATTACTATAATATTACATCTGTTGATAATTCTTAAAGTGTTTTCCTTCAGTGATTATGCAGTTATTATTTCGTGAACCACAAACGAATTAGTAATTTTCAGATTTCTAAAACTGCAGTCTTCTTGCGAAATTGTTATTGACAAATTACTTTGAAAGAGTCAGAAATAAAATAATAAATGCTTTCTCATTCTCTCTTTTAAAGTAGGCTCCACACCCAGTGTGGAACCCAACACAGGTCTTGAACTAACTACCCTGAGATTAAGACTTCAGCTGAGATTAAGAGTCAGATACTTAATCAACTAAGCCACCCAGGTGCCCCCTCATTCTCTTTTTTCAAAGAGAAGTGTTACATTTGTGATGTCACACATAGGCATGGAGACTACTTAAAAAACAAAACAAAACAACAACAAAAAACCAAGAGAGTGAAAAAGCATTTATTATTTCATGTCCAATAAAGGTGGTTTACTTGGAAAGAAGAATTTCAAGAGATTGTTCAATTATAGCCTTAAATTGAGAATTCCTAAAAATAAAAGTTTGGCTAAGTATCTTAAAAGAATGTATCACAAAGCTTTCATAGCTTTTACTTATGCATGAGCTGAGTCTTTAAACATACTAACTTATCTTCAATTTTTGTAATAAAACTGACATATTTAGGTTTAAATGTTTTTGAAATACACATAAAAGATTAACTATGAAATGTCTTCCTCATTATTCAAATTGCCAACCTCACTGGGTTAGAATGAAAATACAGCGGAATTTTTTTCTGAATGCTTCAAATGCTTTATTATTATTTTTTTAATGTAAGAGTGACTGTCTTATTACCATCTTAGGTAAACATGGAATGACCAAGGGAACAGTCAACACAGACGAACAGACTCCCTAATGTTCTAAATTGATCTTTTGCTGCGAAAGACACACTCTTTGAAAGTGACTTGGGACTTTAATTTTTATTCTATTCTTTATGTCTGGCCGCCTCATACGGCAGCTGGTTTCCCCCTTAGGCATATATTGTAGCTTAATGTGCCATTTTTCTTCACTAAATGTTAAAATACTTTTGACAGCCAATTGTCTCTTTAAGATTATATGATTTCCATTAGAGTTTATTTCTGAGAAGATTGTGAATACGGCTGACAAAACCTTGCTTCCAGCTAAAAGACTGGGATTTTTAAGGTGAATAGAATAAGTTCATCCCCATTCCTACTACACACTAAAAATTCATGGAAAAAATTGAGAATAATTTAAACCAAAATGAATAAAGCTAATACTGATTAAAGACAGAACCCTGAATTCCAGCATTGACTGTGGTCATGGAGAAAGTATTTTAACGGCCTGAGCCTGGTCTGGCTTTCCAGATAAAAGCAGTGGGAACAATACTTCGGCTCTGAGCCCTTGGTCATTTCATGTTTACCTCTAAGATGGTAGTAAGACAGTCACTCTTACAGCTTCCTAACAAATTACTCTTAAAAGTACACAACAAAAAGCAGAATCCTAACTGTGCTGCCAACTGGGGCTAGCTGTGAATATCAGAGAACTTCCCCTATCCCTTCGACCAAATGTCTGGATACATTTCTTCTTCATCAAGATGGGAGAAAAGAAGGCCAAATGAAATGTACAGAGCCACACAGGAGGAGCTGGTGACACTCAATGAAGGGCATATCAGGACAAACATTTTACTATGAGAAATACTAGGAAGTTTTAGAAAACACCTGAGAAGCTTGGTAAATCTCAACAAAATGTGAACTTCATGAACAAAGAGATAAAGGCTGAAATCCAAGACGAGATGGAAAGCATGTTAGTAGCAGTAACTAAATAGATGATGGGAAAACTTTAGAAAACCCACAAGGGGCTCAGGTTCAAGGTGAAGTCTGAGCATATATTTACCTTTCCTTCTAGCCCAAATTCTATGGCAATGAGCCAGACTTTTTAAGAAGAGAATAAATCGCTAGTAGGAATGGAAAACAAGTGTGATGCTACTGGTAGAATTTTTTGAGGATGTTTCAAGGCAGGAGAGGTGGAATTGTTGGAGAAACCAACCTGTGCCTTGGCCTCAGTCTTCTAACCTAGGAGATGCCGGGGCCAGCAAGACAACTCTGATGTTTCCAGCTGAGAGAAGGATGCTGGGGTTGGTCTCGTGTGGAGACACCATTGCTGGGGAAAGACTCTTTTTTTTTTTTTAATATTTTTTATTTATTTATTCGACAGAGATAGAGACAGCCAGCGAGAGAGGGAACACAAGCAGGGGGAGTGGGAGAGGAAGAAGCAGGCTCATAGCTGAGGAGCCTGATGTGGGGCTCGATCCCGAAGGCAGACGCTTAACCGCTGTGCCACCCAGGCGCCCCATCTGGGGAAAGACTCTTAATGAATAATTGATATGGTGGGTCTGAGTGCTAGAGAGAGACCCAAAGGATTTCCTTTATTAATGTCTGGTTGCCACAGGAGAGACTGAAGAATAGAATGACTATTGCCACGCTCTTAATGACGGCAGAAAAAAACCACACAGGTGTCTCTTCATGCAGGCAGCGAGGCCATGGAATGCCCTCTGTTAGGCTCTCCTGGGCTTACCCCCTGCCCTTGGAGACCAAACTAAGTAGACTGGCTGCTCCCAGGCTCAGGCCTGGGTCCTGGGTGAGGAGCTTGAGACACTCCCTGCTGGCATAAAATTTAAGGGAAGCATCCATAATCAAGAGAGGTCATATTTCAATGCCATCTTTTGAAAAGTCATAAAATTAGTGCAAAAAAATGTCACAATGGATAGAATATTGAAATTTTAAATAAAGATGGGGTCTGCTTGTCAGGTCCAGAAAGCTCCACCACACCCCCAGCCCCAGCTGCTCCTTGCTGTGGGAGATAAGCAGTGAAAAAAGGGACTGGGGAGGAGGAGTCAGGAAGAGAAGAGGGAGACTTCTTCAGTGTAGGGGTCAAGATGTTAGTCCCACAAGAGGAATTTGTAACACTCTCTTGCAGGATATGTCTTGCAGAAAGAACTCAGAGGTAAAGACCTACAGCACAACTCTTGGGGATCTGGAATTTGAGAGTGAGGAGTTCAGAAGTGAGAATCATAGGATCATGTGAGTGGAATATTTGGACAGAGAGCCTGAATTGAAGGGAATGGGACTGTTATATCCGAGTATTCACAATAAAGCAAAACTGCTTCAACTGAAATCCTAAAGAAGACAATGAGACATTCACTGCGAACATTTTGGAAGTACTTAGGGTGTGCCCTCTGCCCGCCCTCCCACCCCACACACACAGTGGTGGTCTTGACAGGTACAAGAGCCCATTTCCTGACCTTGAAGGGTTCCCAGCTGGAAGAGGCAAACCACCCCAGCAAGGAGTGTCTGGGGATCTGTGACAGAAGCAGGTGCGGGGCTCACATGTGGGAATGCAGAGACAGATGCGGCGTGTCCTGCCAAGGGTGATGGTTTGAAAAAGCTCTGTAGACCAAGGAGGGCCGGTAAACAAATTTCAACTGCCATCCCTCATCATCAGTTAAGACCTCTAGCCAGCTGTCTGTACTGTTTAGTTTTGCTACATACAAGAAGTGTGCATGAACATTTTCATACTGTTACTCCCAAATCTGTCCTCCTGCCTCTATTTCCACTCGCCCGTAAGCCTCCAATTCTTCTGTCTTGGTGGGTTTCAGAAATCGAACCTCAGGTTCCGGAGAGAACATATTCACCTTACAACACTGTAAGGCTGAGTCAGAAGCTGGTATAAACATAGATCCAATTAGTACTCCTGGAAGCCCGTCCTAACAAGCCACTCTGGATATTTTAGGATAGGTTTGTGGGGGCCGGTAGGGCCTGTCACTGATCTCTAACAACGGTTTGGTCAATCACTGTGTGAATCATGCCATCTCTTATGTATATACTATTTGTGCCACTTAGTCAGCCTCAGAAGGGCCTGTGTGAGAAAATGAAAACAAAGAAGGGGAAATAGAAATGGTCGTAGTTGAGGTGGTCAGACAGGGGGTATTCACCTCTGCTCCTGTCCGTGACCTTCACTGGTCCCGATGTGGGGCAGTCCGCCTGGTGCCCATGCGCCCTGGATCTGACTGCAACCAGACCACAGCAAGAGGAATGAATGATTTTGGCGAATTGTGGTCAGGGCTCAATGAACTTGTATCTACCCCATAAAAAATGTCAGCTGTTTATTTATTGACTGCCTTCCCACTGCATGGTGCACCTTGGAGGCCGTGTCTGCTTGATCCTCCAGGGCACGCCCGGTGTGAGCAGAGTGCTACTGCACACAGTGTATGAGAAATACTTGTTAAAAGCCTGGGTTTCAGTTTTACAAACAATGTCTTTCATATCACATGGTTTACAGCAAAAATGTGAAAGCGTCATTTCTTGGTTTCCTCATTTGGATACTCTATTTTTATACTGGTTCCCCAGTTACGCTCCCTGAGACATGGAAAGGGACCCAGGCCTGCATGGGCACCATGAATCTTGAGTTTGAGGAGTTTAGATTTATGGCTCAATTTCGAAAGGCAGAGCAGCCCACTGTCTGCCTGTACTGTTCACTTATCTATTGCTTTCTCACTGGGCAGACCCTTCACAGATGTTCTACGCATTCAGCTCACAGGAAAGATGGCAGGGGTGACTCCACCCGTATCTGAACATAGCTCTTCAAAGGGGAGTTTGTGTTTCTGGCCCTATCTCTGCCATGGGTTGGTCTTTCCGGCTTTTCTCTTCCCTTGGCTTCTGCCTTTGAGTTCAGTTTCCTTATCCCTGAAAGGAAAGTGTTGGGCTGCCTTCTTGAGGTTGGACAGGGCTGGAGGGAGTGAGGGGGGAAGGGGAGGTGGGTGGCATCCTTTGAGACCCTCCTCCTGCCCCCGGGGCAAAGTTGCTCCCCACACCTGCTGTACACCTTGAACTTGCACATTGAAAAGAAATGTGCTTCTGCTAAAATTTTTTAAAAATCACTTCACCAAATAACTGTCAAAGTCTTTTTTTGGCTTGGATATATTTTGACTCAATCCACTTCTATTTTAGAAGCTTATATATCTTTATTATAATTTCAAAAATATGATCAGAGGGAAATAAGTTCGAGATACAGATAAATAGGAGTAATGAAGCAGCAAAATAAAGGGTGACTTGCCAGTTACTAGTAATAGGTACATTCATGGATGTTCCT
Source organism: Ursus arctos (assembly GCF_023065955.2). Classification (NCBI taxonomy): domain Eukaryota; kingdom Metazoa; phylum Chordata; class Mammalia; order Carnivora; family Ursidae; genus Ursus; species Ursus arctos. The sequence goes on from NW_026622841.1 coordinate 56,868,065, forward strand.
TTCCCTCCTGACCCGTCCGTCCCATTGTTCATCCTGCATTGATTGTCTAGTTTCAGGTAACATGTCATCCCCATCAGATCTCCCCAGCTAGAGCTGGGGGTCATTTTTATTTCTCTCCTTCTTTCTCCCTCTCTCCCCTTCCTCCCACTCTCCTTCCACTTCCTCCTGCTTCTCTCCCCCTCCTCCTGCTTCCCTCCCTCCTCCCCCTCTCCACCTCTCTCTACCTTCTTCTCCCCCTCTCTCCCTCCCCTCTGTGTTCCCCTCCCCCTCCCCTTGTCTCCCACCCTCCCCCTCTTCTCATCCTCCCCTCCCCCTCCCCTACTTCTTTTCCCTCCCCCTCCACCTCTTCCTCCCTCTCACTCTCTCTAACTCCCTCTCCCTCTTACCTCTCTCTCCCCCCTCCCTTCCCTCCACCTTCCACTCCTCCTCCTACTTTCTCCCTCCCTCCCCCTCCTCCTACCCCTCTGCTTTCTCCTCTTACTCCCCCTCCTCCTCTCGCTCCCTCTCCTTTCTCTCTCTTCTTCTCCCTGTCTTTCCTTCTCCTCTGCCTTCCTCTGTCTGCAATCCCTCCTTCCCCTCCTCCTGGCCCTCTGCCTCCCCCTCTTCCTCTGCCTCTCCTTCTTACCACAGCACTTCACTCTGGATTGAAATTCTCTCAACTTTGCTACTTGTTTGTGAATATGCCAAATTCCTACCTGCCTTCATAACCCTATATGCATATTCTTTCCTCCTGCGAAAGTTCTTTCCCTCTTGTTTACCTGTGGAACATTCAGATATCCCATACTCTGATCTCTGGAACTTACCTCTTTTGTAGCCTACATCATATTTAAGTATGGTTACTTAAGTGTCTATGTTTGTTCCTAAACTATGAGCTCCTCCAGGGCCATGATCATGTCTTAATAACCTATTCTTAGCACTAAGTGGGCACCTGATATTTCGCAAGTGCTCCATAAATGTCTGATGAATACCGAGTGAATAGATGCAGTAACATATGTTAATTATAGCTCTTAAGGTAGCTGTCTAGTATCTGTTTTGGTAGTCTCAAACTGAAGGGAGAAGACTTTGATGAGGATAGCTTCATGGGATATGTTTATTGAACATAGTGGTGCAGGAATTAGGAGGCACCTGATCAAGGAGATAAACCTCATTAGTGATTCTAGGCATGGCTTGGAGAACAGTGTGGAAGGAAGCTCAGAAGAACACCCACCTTCTTTTTAGTGTCCCAGCAAAGGAAACAGAAATCAAATATAAGAATTACCATGGTGGGTGAGAAGTTTAGCCAGGGAAAAGAAATATTTAAGGGCTTTGTACTAGCGATTTTCAGATATTTGGATGGCAATTCTGTAAACAGGAAGGTAGACTTGTTCTAAATTTCTCCATCTTGCAGAACAAGGACAGTAGATTTAGGCATAGTGTAAAGAAGAACCTTTAAGAATTACGTTGTCTTACAGTGAAGCAGCTTGCACACCGTTCTGCCTATGAACAGGAAAGGTCCTTGCCTGGGACACAGGGCCACCGTTGGGGTGTTGGAGTGGACACTCCACCTTCCAAAGCTGGTTAGATCAGACACGCTTTTGTCCCTTCTAGCATTCAGGATTTCTGGTCTGACAATTTGGGAGAAGACAAATACTGAGCAAAGATTTCCAATGTAAGAGGATACTTTTGGGATTTTTGTTACTTGCAAATGATATTAAATCTCCCACCCCCTAATGTTAAACTGTGCTTTGTTGCCAAAGATAGAAACAATGTGTGAATAAGACTTTGTCAGAAGATGAACTTTCTGCTCCCTAAGCTCATTTGAGCCCTGACCCTCACTCCATGCGATGGCCGGCCATTGTATCTCTCCTCACTGCTTGGTGGAGGAGTCAGAATTAGTAATGGGGCAGTATCCCTTTCTGGCCCATTTTCAATTATCAGAAGATTTAACGGGCTTTTGGGGGGAACTTGCTCATCTTTGCTGCCCTGCGACCTCCTGAGTTAGCCCCTTTTATCTCTTTCTGGATGTCCCACATCCTGGCATGCCACACTGCCCTGGCTAAATAAACCCGTAAATCTAGCTTTTGTGTCTTGCTAATCCTTTTATTTCCTAAATCTTAGTTAATCCGAAAGGCTTCCTTTCATCTCTTTAACTGTCCACAGGGTCACCCTGGCCTCCTATCAGCAGTCCCTGCAAACCCGGGATAGAGTTGAAAGGCTTCCCAGAGTCTCCCCGTTTCTCATTAGATCCCCAGCAGATCAGGCAACACCTGCCAGGTGCCAGTATTAGAGGCAGGTCCCCATGGGCAGCGCCTGTGTGCCTGGTGACAGCCCGGGCGCCACCCTACCCGGGGAAGCCAGCTGCTCTCCTCCATGGAACTTTGGGCCGCTAAAGCTGTGCTCTGATCTTGGAAACATGCAGCCACAGGCCAATGACACAGCAAATTGGGCTCAGAGAAACACAGGAGGGCCAATGCATGCTAAATACATTTTAGTCTTTAAAATATAATAATGATAAACAAGCAAACAAACAAACAAATAAATAAATTTTATTCTTGTCTAACTCAAATGAAGATGAGTTTCGGGTTTGAAGAAAAAGAAGAGTAATTAAGACAATGTTCCTGGTGAAAGGAACCCAACAGACCACTCCATACTCGATTCAAAACCAACGTTTCCATTTCACCTTCTTCTAGGTGCTCATTTGGAAAAAGGGATGTAATAGGATCATGAACCTGGCAGTAGTCACATTTATGATTTTTCTCATCAGAGTCTCTCTGCCGACCTCTGCTCTATGGTTTTACGCTCCTGCGCATGCTCCCAGCCTTCCGGGGTCGCTGCTCCCTCGCTGTAGACACTGGCGCTCACGGCCCTGGTCATGTGTTGTCTGGATTGATCCTTTCTGTTCTCATGAAAGTAGCTGGCAACCCCTACACTAGGAGTTAGGAGGGTTGGGTGTTTTACCTCACTTTAATTTAGACTTTTACCACCAGCTAAGCTGCGGCACCTACCAGAATTCCCCTTTTCTCAAAGGTAAACGAACAAAATCAGATCAACATTACAGAATCGGGCAAGGATCCGACGAAAAATGCAAAGCCGCTGAAGAGAGTGACACGTAGTAGGTTAGAGGCAGATGTTAGTTTCCGCTGTCTACAGCGTCTGTTCGAGAATTCATGAGATAATGCATGTGCAAGACATCCGTAGTCTCTACAGACAGTAAGAGTGTAAGGGATGTTTCCATATACACCGTTTACTCAACTAGGTCATAAAAGGACATGAATGATAAGAATATCAATGAGGTGTCCCGCGTCCCCTGCCTTGCCCAGAACCTGAAAATAATCATACCAATACATAAGTGGAGGAAGAAAATATCTCCAAGGCCAATGTAACTAGCAGCTGGATTCTAGTTTAATTAACCAACAAATGGGACATTCTAAAGAAAGACTCTCTTATCAGATGAGCCAATGGGGTGGAGAAGATGAGGGAGATGGAGAGGCAAGATGGCCCTGGTGGCCCATCTCTCCGGGAAGGGACATGCAGTCTCTGGAGGACACAGGCTTTCTGACCAACAGCAGTAGAGTTCATCCAGCTCCTCTATCAACTGGTTGCAATATGCCTCAAGACAATCTGCTTCTCCTTTCTTCAAACCAGCCATCACCAAGCAGCCCTCTGACCCTCCATTCTCTCTTGTGGGCACCTTGGAAGGTGCACCCTGGATGGATGACAGTCCAGTCTGTGGAGAATTCTTCCTCACAGTAAATTACTTTGCTGGTCTGGGCCACACAGCAGCCTCTCCAGAGGTGGGTCAGTGTGAGTCCACTGTGGACATTCTGATTTTTGCTCAGGGGCACCATCAGCCACTGTGTCTATGGCTGACAGACTGAGGACCAGCCCCCAGATGGCTGTAGCTCACCAGGGTGCTGCCTCAGTGGCAGTTCTTTGCATAATGCCAGCTCTGGTCTGAAGAGCGCTCCGTGGACTTCAGTCCAAGCACTTGGAGATTTGAGACCTTGTTTAGATTTCTTTGTATTTCCCACCAAGAGTGCAGCCTAGTGCCCCACATATAGCAGGGGCTCAAAAATCCATGATGTCGAGGAGGAGAGCCACTGCTGTGTAATATTTTCAGAGCACCTTCCAGATGCCGTGCTGCCCGGAAGCGTGGACCTCAGCTGGGCATCTTCTTGAGTAATGACTTTCCCAGCTCATTTCTTAGTCCAGCTGTGCTCAGCACGGGGCTGTGGTTGCTGTGTGTGTGACACTCACAGGCCTCACGACCACCCACCCCACCCCCAGGCATCCTTCCTCCTTGTTTATGTTCCTAAAACATCTTGATGTTACCTCTTAGGTAGAACTTATTTTGTACTTTCTTTCTTTGTAACTCGCTTTTAAAAAATACACTTGTAGCTCCCCTAGATTTTCTAATTCTTGATAAGGTTCATGTTATATTCTATCTTAGAAGCACTGTGCAGGGGTGCCTGGGTGGTGCATTCAGTTAAGTCTCTGACTCTTGGTTTCTGCTCAGGACCTAATCTCAGGGTCTTGAGATCAAGCCCCATTTTGGGCTCTGTGCTCAGCACTGAGTGTGGAGTTTGCTTAAGACTCTCTCTCCCTCTGTCCCTACCCCCCCATAAATTTAAAAAATAAAAAAATAAAAGCTCTGTGAAACAATAGAGGCATATGTTAAGAGCTCAATACATATTTTTTGAAAAGAATGATACCACCTCTTGAATGTAGTTCCCTTGGGTTTCTCTGGCCTTAGTGTCAGCTTATGGGACATTAAAGCTGGCTGTGGGGTGCCTGGGTGGCGCAGTCGCTAAGCGTCAGCCTTCGGCTCAGGGCGTGATCCCGGCGTTGTGGGATCGAGCCCCACGTCAGGCTCCTCTGCTATGAGCCTGCTTCTTCCTCTCCCACTCCCCCTGCTTGTGTTCCCTCTCTCGCTGTCTCTGTCAACTAAATAAATAAAATCTTAAAAAAAAAAAAAAAGCTGGCTGTAATTTGTTTGGTGGAATGTCAACCTAAATCTTCAGGGGGGGACATATTTTTAACCTGTAGACTTCCATAAGAAATACTTGAAGTAGGCTTGAAAGTAAAAAATGTCACTAATACGACCCAGTAACAGTGGGTTCTGTTATTTCCAATGAAAAAAAGTATCTAAGACTTGGTCGTTAGGGATGATGAGCAGAATGATAGCAATGGTAAACTCTGGGGTCCTCTTCACATTTCAGCCCTTGGAAAGTACAGAGAATGGACTGTTTCTCCAGCTATCTGCCTATCTGATGGGAAGAGACCTACCCTATCCCTTGAACCACCTGCGTGACTGATCAAATTATTATTTCTAGTGAGTTTTTTGAATGTCCAAGTTTTTAATACTTTGAAGGTTTTAATGATTTTTCCCCTAGGAAATGATAGATTTGTTTTTGTTTAATAGTGTATCAAGCCAACATTTAACTCTCATGATATGAAGTTTGTTAACAATTAAAAAGAGAAAAATGAGACCAGTCTTTAAGGAACTGACTGCCTCAAAAAGGAAAAAAACCATGTAAACACAAATAAAATGTATAAAAACTTACTGACAGCAACCTGAAAACATATACCTAAATATGACAGCTTAGGGGAGATGGGTACATAAGTGTTAAGAAGTTTTCTCCAGGGATATGAACAATTGGAAACTTTTCCCAGATTCCAGAACACATTCATTTGAGCAAATCAACCCTTCCAGTCTGGCAACAAGAAAAGCCAGATGTGGTGTGGGAACCAGTTAGAGAGAGGACTCTTTGTCCTTGAGTGTCCTCTCCTGTGACCTAATAAAAGGTCCCCACTTTGGCCTCTATGCTCTAGGTGCTGGCTTGTGAGCTCTGTGCCCACAGGACCCACCTGGTGCTTTCTTGTTGGCACAGGTGACAACAACACACAGGTGCACGTGGCACATCACCTATCTGGAGGGTGAGAATGTGGGTATACAGAGGGCTCGGAGTCTTTGCAAGTCTCCCAAGCCCAACTCTCAGGGGATGGTCCTTGAGTGGCCTCAAAATACTAATCAAAGATAGGCCTGAGACTTTAAGAATAAAGCATTTCTATCACCAGGGTGATCCAGTCTTGCTAAAGTGTCCTAACCAAGTGCTTAAATGTGAATAACGTATGGACTCTCCTTGAAGGGAAGAACATTCCTTTGCATCCTTAGAGTTGACTTAAACCTATTTTGTTATAGGGTCACTTAAATATCCACAGACCCTATATTATATAGAGAGTCCTTGTACTGTTAATCAACGCTAAACCCTGGAGGCAACAAGATTCAAGTTTCTAGCGTCAGGCAGGATGGGGGCTCAAGATAAAAGTATTAGAGATACAGGGTTGCATTTTTGTACATGTGTTTATGTGATTTAGAAAAACGTACCTGCTACAATATATTCAAATGTATACACAACCTTTAAAATTTAAAAATCATTTCAGGTACCAACCATAGTGGTGTCATTTGCTAGGAAATTCTACTTTGTTGTTGGAAATTCAAGCATTGTTGTCCACAGAGAGAGAAAGAAAACACACTTGGTGGAAATAACACATTTACCCAAACTCTCTGGGTTTCTCAAGCTGTGGAACTATTCAGGCTGAATATTTTTTTGTTCTGTGAGAAATTTTTTTAAGTCTGTTTTCATTTCAGTGTTAATCTAGAAAAATTATTTTCATTAGATTAAAAAAAAAATCTGAGGAGCGCCTGGCTGGCTCAGTCAGCAGAGCGTGTGACTCTTGATCTCGGGGTTGTAAGTTCGAGCCCCACATTGGTTGGGTGTGGAGATTACTTAAAAATAAAATCTTTTTTTTTTTTTTTTAAATCTGAAGTCTCCCTTTAACAAATGAGGAACAGTGCCTTCTAGGAGGAAGGAACAGGACGGGCAGCCCCTCAAACCACCTCAGTGACTCTGGGTTTGAAGAATCTTGAGTGGGAACCACGAGGGCCGAATGCCACGGCCCTCTGCCCAGCCTGGCTGGTGCCCCGTGGGAAGATGCACATGACCCACTTCCAGAGGCCACGACAGCTGCCTCAAGGCTCATGTAGCTCCGTACTTCCGGGGTGGAGGATTTTGTCTTGTGAATATGTAGACCAGTGAAAAAAGCATGAATTTGGAGACAAAGGTTTGTATTTCTTTTTGCCTATCTATCACCCAAAGCCCTGTTACTGTCAAACTGGATGTCCCAACTCAAGACGTTCTAGCTGCCAGGTCCCAGGAGGACTCCAGAGCACAGAGGGGAACAGAATGAGGCCAACAGCTTAAAGAGCAGATGAACAAAACACAGAACAAACCGATACATATTTACGTGTAAAGCGTGACAAACGAATGGGTCCTGTAATGTGGCTCAAAACAGCCTCTTCAAGGATATTTTGAGGGCAAAGGTTTCCTTCTTGGAAACTTTTCAGGGAAAGAGTTGGCCATATATATTGGTGGATTGTGTAATTACAATCGGTAGGATCTGAGGGGTATCAAAAAGGGTTCTCCTCACTCTAAAGTATTTCCTTAACTCCCAGTATCCCCAGATCAGATATTTCAGCTTGGTTCTCCCTGGTGGGGTCACAAGGTCGGCAGGGATCTCCTAGAGAGAAGGTCAAAATCCACAGAGGGACGGCAGTTGCTTCACCCACAGCTCACTGGCACGGTAGGGCCCTGTGTGCTTGTGGAGTCAGGCACGGTGTTCGGGGAAAGTAGCAGGTGGAGACCCAGTGGTGCGTAGCCAGGTAGATATTTCACCTGAGCCAAGGTGAGAACTCACTGAGGCCTGGATTAGGTAAGTAGCCATGAGGATGTGAAGAAAGAAACTGATGTCTACTTGCTCAAGTAGAATCCATAAGACTGGTCTCCCCTTGAGTTCCCGCTCCATGACTCTTCTCTGCAGGGTGTAGTCCATGGAAACTTGTGTTTTACCGAAATCGTGGACATATAAATGGTCAGCTCATTTTTCCTAGGGCTATTTCCCACCATTTGTATCTGGTCCTAAGCTGGCACAGTTACCGCAGAAAAAATAGCAGAGTTCAAGTCCATTGTTGCTGTTATGCCTTTAGGAGATTCTTGCTTCTTTCTCCCACTCAGAGTCTTTCCTCGGCAGGTGACTGTTTGACCAATGGTAGTGGCAGGAAATGGGAGGCAATGGAGAGCAGGACTTCTGTAGTGATAACATCCCAGGGATGGGCTTCCTTCTGGTTATGTATGGTTATTCCTCGAAAATCAGTGTGGGGCGACAGGAAATCACAAACTCTTAGACTGAAATGGGTCCAAATCCTGGCTTTGTCTCCTGGGCAAAATACTAATTCTCCCCTCCCTTCAGTATCCTCGTTTGTAAAGTAGGGCTAGTAGGGCTGATATGATACATGTTCCCTGACACACAGTAGGCACTCCATAAAGGCCATTTTCAACTCCCTGTTCAATTTTTCTGATTAGAAGTGCTCAGTCCACTGAAAGGATGTTTAGGAAGAATTCCCGTTCCACACCATGCCTCTTCTCCCCTGCCTCCTAGGCGGTCAATGGCATGGTCACGCCTCATGCACTAGGACAGATGTAGGAAGAGCATGGTTGGGGACCGGAGCAGCTGGAGTGCAGAGCCAGGCCCCCAAGTGAGCTAACACTGGAGTCCGTGGACACCATGCGGTGAGGACCCACAAGGAAAGGCCAGGCATCGACGAGCAGGACAGAGAGAAGGTGTGTGACGAGGCAGAAGAACAAGAACACGTGCACGGGGCTGGTGTTTGGTCAGGTGTGTGTGGATTCCCACGGTGACAATTGATGGCTAAATAAAAGTAAAGTGTACTAAGCACATCTTAGAGTTCAAGCACTTTGTGTACACAGTCACTGGCCCCCACAACACCCCTGAAAGTCCTTCTCAGATGCGGGTCCTCAGGAGTTCAGTAACATGCCAGGGTCATAGAGCCATGAGGTAGCAGATGGTGGATTTGAGATCAGGGCCGTGACAAAAAGCTGGTGCTTGCCCCACGACTTGACACTGTCCTTCTGCACGACAGTCTCATCTCTCTTCCTTAGTTGAGAAGTTTCTCGTTCCTCACCGTATTTCTAGTTGCCCTGTCCCTGTCCTGTGTCTGCGCAGGAGGCTTTCGGGGAAGGAGTTAAGGTACACACTGAGCACCCGGAGGGGCTGTGACCGATGGGAGCCCCTTGGGGACTGTTCACGCGGGTGGCTGTGCAGTGGAATCCTCCTCCGTGCAGCGTCCCGCTCGCCTCAGGATCTGTGGTGGGGCAGAACCAGCCTGCCTGCCTCGGGACGAGCCTTTAGAGAAGGCCTCCCCAGCCTGGTAGTGTAGATAAGCACGTGAGGTATGAAGTGAAGGGGGTGAGGGTCTGCTCAGAAAGGAGGATTTTTCTTTTTCAGCTCGGCAGCCCATGAACTGCCTTTGTTCAGGGACCTGGAGCCAAGGCTCTTCTCCTTTCCTTCCGTAGGTGGTGGCAGTGGCAGCACCTCTAGTGACCTGGTGCGGAGGACACGACCCAGTCCGCGCTGGTGAGGAAGCCCAGCCCGGCTCCCTGTCCTCGGGTGGGAACGAGGGTGAAGAAATAATAAAGAAAATGCCAAGAAAATCAGCCCCATCAGCCAGAAAGCCTGGGGCCTTCGCTCACAAGCCACAACAGAAGAGTGCCAGGTATTTGGAAAGACCCGGAAGGCCCAGGAAGGCAGCGTGAGGCGGGCCTGAAGCCTCGGAGGAGCTGCCTTCCTTGTGGCCTGGGGTTTCTCAGGGTCACCTCCGTCCGCATCTTAGCTGTGGAAGGAAAGTGCAGTGACGGCAAGAGAGCTCAGCGACAAGGTCTGGAAGGAGGAGCCCACCACTGTCAAGGACCTCTAACCCCAGGTGCCCCTGGGGGCCGTGCCGGTCCTTAGATAACACACTGATACAGGACCAGGGGCTTCCCAACAGCAGTGGGGGGGGGGGTCAGTCCCGCAGAGGGAATATGTGGAGTTACCCCAAACCAGAGGAACTCAGATGAGGGCTGCAGGGGGTGCCGGGGCCTGAGTCACAGCCACAGGAAGATACTTCAGCACCTCCTTGTTGATCTGTTGTCCTAAATTTCGTCTTTTCTCTGTATTTCCAGAACCACAGCCTGGCATCTCTGGAGCTGCCCTTCCCTTTCTCTCCCCAGATCTGACCTGCTCCCCCTCTGTCCTGACCACTGTCCCCAACATGGTCCCCACCTAATCCCCTTGGCTTCAGCCGCTGTTTGTATGTTCCAAGTCCTAAACTCCTCGCACGGGCCCAGACCCTTCTCTTGAACCAGCCCTCTGTTCCCAGTAGCTAGTTGCACCCCCACTTGGCTCACAAGCATCGCCAAGGCGCTGGCCCACATAGAACTGGTTGCCTCTCCTCCCAGACACCTCTTCTCTAACTTCCTTCTCACCAGAGGACACGATCTCACCCTCAGTTGTCCCAACAAGTCTGTGGAGTCATGTTTCGTGCCTTTCCTGCATCCCCCACCCCTTTCATCAGCATCCCGGAAGCAAGCCAGCCCCAGGCATTCCTTCTCTGTGCCTCCCGCAGAGGGTTCCCAGCCCTATCCTCACTCTCACTTTTTCCTGATGAATTATCCCAAGGGCATGCTTCTCAGCCGAGCTGTGGCCTCTGCTGGAATGGAGTCCAGCGCAGGGTACCTTCTTCCTCACCTTCAGTTGTTTCGGGAGGCCTAAGTCATGTCTCCATCCCCACGCCTGCCGCATATGCCCCTCTCTGGACCAGACCCCGACACCCTTGGGCTGGAACCGTCTGTGTACATCGCTGCCTCCCCAGAGACTGGAAACTCCTCCAGAGCCAGGATCAGGCCCCGCACAGCCAGGCCAGCAAGCATAGCAAGTGCTCAGTAAACGTGTGTCGATTGAGAGCAGATGAATGGGTAAGTGGGTCATTTTCAAAGAAATAGACACAGGATGTAAAAATGAACACAAGAGTTCACATCCCAACTGATTATTATAATTAGGAGTCTTCCAATTTCTTATCCATCCTGGAACATTTCTGAGTGCTTTGATCCGCCGGGCTCTCTTTCAGGCACTGCTGTTACAGTGATAGCAGCACAGACAGAAATAAATCCTAGCCCTGGTGAGACTTGCAATTTAGTAATAAATAAAATAACTAAGTATGGTAAAACTATGTGAAATAATAGTCAGGGCTGGGGCAGCGGGGAGGAGCTGGGAGCGGGGGGTGGGGGGGGCTATGTGCTGGCCCCAGTGAAGAGGGAAGGAAGGCAGGCGAGATCCTGAGGTCCTGTGTGCCTGTGGTCTTCCTGGAGCAGCAAGTTCTAGAAAAAAGGTCCACTTGTCATAGAAGCTGTTGCAGTCCATCAGGGATAAAGTGAATATAAAAATGAACCCATTCAACCTGGTTCTCGGAAAAAGAAAATGTTTGGGATGAGGGAGGGCATGGTGAGGGAAAGACAGGGAGACAGTAACGCTCCGAGTGACCGCTGGGGAGCTGCAATTTCCCTCCTCTTACCCTCATTACCGGCTGTGGCGGCATCCCTGGGGCTGGGGCGACCACATCACTGGGGATTTCGCAGGAGCCTGACCTCCTCTTCCAACCAGGCTGGCCGGGCCAGCGCCCAGCGGGCGAGACGCCGTTCAATCGCTGTCTGTGTGCATCCGCAGGGGCCTGGACAAGGGGGCTTTAGAGAAGGAGTTGGCCACTAGCCCCACTGTGGCAAAAAGAATTCGAAGGAGGGAGGGTGGATTATTTCCAGGAAGAGAAAGCAGTGGCTGAAATGGTGAGTGCAGATGGAGCTGGCCTCTGGGAGGTGTCTGAAGCCAGGATGAGCCGCTCAGGCTCTGCAGGCCTCCCCTCTGCCCTTTGAACCCTGGCCTTGGCCTCGGATGAGAAGAGGGAATGTCTCCTTGTTGGGGTGCTCCGCGAAGCACAGCCCCGGAGCAGGTTCTTGGGCTTGCTCTGTACACATGTGCAGTGGACAGAGATGGCAGGACCCCGCTGGGTGCCTGGCACCCGAGGCCCCCCACCCGAGTCCCACCAAATCTCATTCACAGCAAGCCCACCCTTTCGTCCTCTGCTCACTCTCTGCTCCTTGCTGCCCACTCCCGACTCTTTTAAAGTGGTACTAACTGCTGAACACTTGGAGTAAACTCCCCAAAGCCCATCTGTTCCCCACAGTGTAGTGTGAATTCATTAATCAGATTCCTCTGGCCACCCTCCCCCGAGGCCGTGTGTACTCTTCCGGAGAGGAGGAACGGGAAATGCTTGAGCTGGGGAAGCTGGAGGCCGTGGGCCCAGAGCAGGATTCTAGCAGAGGGGATGTGTGCTCGCCGAGGCCGCCCTGCGCCCAGCTTTTCCAGACAGGGAACAGCAGTGTGGGTCTGGGGTGGTTCTGTCAGATTTGCAACTATGCCCGGCCCCATGAGGAAGGAAAACAGGGCCATCACATGCTGGTATTTTATGTATTGAAAAAGGTGATGAAAATATGCTGCCAGTTAAACTATAATATGCCATCGATAAGAGGTTTGCATCCTGAATTCAGGGATCAGAATGTTGGGGGTATATTTAAGAATGAGAGAGCTATGCTGTGTCCTTTGGTCTAAGCTAGATACCGCCTACGTTACATTTAACAGTGATGGCAGGCACAGAAGTTTTGAAAAAGTATAAAACACTTCAGTGAAGAACATTGCCTCCGTTAAATTCTCCTGTGAACGTGAGGACTTCTCCCTCTATTAAATTTTATGAACAGCAGTGGGAACAGCACAATCGGATGGGAACAGGCAGCCTCTCCAGGGAATGAGCTGTTGGGTCTCGTGAGGTCACCAGTGCTGTTTAGTCTTGGGCAGGAGTCTGTGTGACTGGAAGTGACAGTGACGTTGAGACCATCAGAGATGAGGCAGGGCTCGGGGCTCCAGGGGCCTCTGGCATCAAGGTGTGCTTAGCTCCAGCTGTGGGGGGCAGGGCCAGGGAGACCCTATCTCCAGGCACCAGGCACATAACTGGGTAAACTCAGGCACGATGCCTGTCAGCAACCAGATGGTGGAAAACTCTGGAAAATTTTGTTTTCTAGATCTTCATAATTGTAGGGTGTTCACAGAGCATACACACACCCCACAAACTCCCACACTCTTATATGCACAAATACCCACACACACACTCACAAACCCACTTATACACGCTCAAGTGCCTGCCTTTACTGATATCCCAGAACACAATGATCCATTCGAAAAGAAGAAAGGTGTTTTGACATCTGAAGATGCGAGAGTCTCATAAGAAAGAATCATCCTGAAGCCTCCTTGTTTTCCATAACTCAAGCAGAACAAATCCTGGGGTTTTTTTTCCCTATGAAAAAAGAAAGAAAACGCTGTTGATAGTCTAAGTTGTTGATGGGTTGTGGAAGGTGGGGGGGGGGTAGAAAGTATCTTTGGAATTACACACCTCTCTCTCTCTCTCTCTCTCTCACACACACACACACACACACACACACAACTCACTGACGAATTTGCAATCTGAGAGTGCCTTCAGATTTCTTTCTCTCGATAAAGACCCAACTGTTTTTTTCTGGATGCCTAAACCTAGAAGCAGGATGGATGTTAGCAAATGATCAATTCCAGTTCAAGTTCTTTTCCCCTTTGACTGTAATATTACAAGAAAACTTATGTTGAAATATAACCCATATTTCAAGGAATGCCCATGTTCACATTTTTCACATTAGCAAACAGCTTATGTTTACCTGTTTTCTGCATTTGCACCTGGGGATAAAAATTTCTTTCCAAGACCAAGCTGGAGACAAGTTAAGCCCTTGAAAATGTATTCCTGGTGAGACCTCATCTGTGTGCAGAAAGACCCCAGAATGACCTGGGTGAGAGCCAAGCTGGTACAGAGGAAAGCCATTCTGGAAAAATAAACCTTGGGGAGGAAGCAGACCTGGCTTTAGAATAGCCACGCTTAGGAAAAGTGCAGTAAAGTAGGTTTGCAGGCTTAGGGTGAGGGCACCAAGTTTTTACACATAAATGCTCTCTATCCGTATTGATGAAATCTCAGGACCTGGGGCTCCCAAATCTTTGGAATTGAGCTCATGGTTGGGTGGTGCTGGGGCCCTGGCTGAGGAATAGGGCAGCCTCTGGGCAGTGGTTTCTGGACTATTTTGACTGCAGCTTGGCAGTCACCTGGTCAACCCGTGTCTTCCCCAGAAAGGAAGTGTCCTACTGTAGGGGAGGTGGTTGGTGGGGTCATGTGCCCTTCAGGTGGCAATGCTCTCACCATTGCTTCCATTCTGGGGTCAGAACTTTCTGTGTACACTTGAAGCACCCAGGGGAGGGAAGATAAATTCGTAGACATTGCCTCAAGTGCTTTTGCTTCAGTAAGTCTCACATTTTTAATAGAGACCATACATAATTCTGATAGAGTTTAATTCCCCAATTTGAAAACTTTCTTCGCACATTAGGAACCCCTTAAGGGAACAAGAAAAGAAAGAGAGAACCCAGATCAGTCAACGTTTCTCCTTGTTAGCATATGTGGAAAGGCACACTGATATGTCTAACTATGGGTTTCAACTTCTAATGATCCCCCCCCATCCACCTCCAGCTAATGCATCTGTATTAAATTTGTCCTCTTTTATGTTGTTTATCTATATGTCTCTATTGGGCCTCATTTCAGGAAGGATTTAAAAGCCTCTTACAAACTGCATCATATGAAAGCTGAGATAAAATTTATGATAAAGGATTGGGAAAATACAGGCCAAAAGGCAAAGCTACTAAAGTTGAATACAGAAATAAGTAAACACATTTCAACCTAACTCTAATACTTATTACTTCATAAAAATAGAGATCATGGGTACCCTTTATCATCATTTCATAGCATCATCAATAATACTTAAATGTTCTAGAAACTTCTAAAATTAAAAAAAAACCACTTTTGATAGAGAACTAACACATTGTCAGTGTAGAAAGTTGGAAAATAAAGATAAGTATAACTGATTGAAGGCAATCAACTTCAATATTTAGGTGTGCTTCCTTTAGTTTGGAGATATATAGGAATATGCATCTGCATGTCCATAGGGACAGATTGCATACGTCATCACTGGGATGACGCTGCAATAATTTTTGTCAATTCCACTTTATATGAAATGTTCAGATGAGGCAAATTTATGGAGAAATAAAGTAGATTAGTGTTTGAGGAGTGGGGAGATGAGGTGCGAGGAGATGGGAAGTGTGTGCTAACAGGTAAAAATGCTCTCAAATTATTGTGATGATTGAGCAACACTATAAAATTATTCAAAACCATTGAATTGTACACACAAATTGAGTGAACTTTATGGTGTGTGAATTATGTATTAATAAAGCTGTTGAAACATTGCAGTTAGCTATATACCAAGATTTCACGGCATAAAATCCACTTTTTGTTTGCAGTTTTCTTCATTCACCTTACATTAAAATAAATATCAGTTTATATTAGTCTGTTACACAAACTGTGAGTTTTTAAGGGTGATCACTTTGCTTGAGATTGAAACTTCACAAAGCACTTTGGTGAAATGATGTGTGTCCTTCCAGAAAAGAGAAGCCTGAATTAATACACCTAGTAACAATAAATAGGGACACAGCCATCCATCCATCCATCCATCCATCCGTCCATCCGTCCATCTGTTCATCCATCCATTCATTCACTCAGTAGCCATTGCATGCCTGCCATTTGCCCTCCCTTGTCTAGCTGCTGAGAATCCAGCGGTGAGCAGAAGAGACTATGGCCCTGCCTTCACCACACCATTCTCTCACCCGCCACAGCCTGCATAGCTCACATGAGGCACACAGGAGCCTGTTCCTTGAGCTCCCCTTCTACCAATCACAAGAGTGATTTGTTAAATAAAATATGAAAGGCACTTTTGAAAGGAAATGCTGGAGGCAGGTAGAGACTCATAGAATTTCAAAACTTTAAAGGTCCATAGCTATTTTATGGACCTGAGAATTGACCCATGGGAGTTCAGGGATTTGATAGAGGGAGTAGGTATGTAGCAAAATGAAAACATCTAAACCCCACAAACTCATGTCTACAGCATAGCAAAAAAAAAAATCATTCTTCTCTCTTGAGGCATATTTATAAGGCAAATTTTCTGGGGGAGTCCCAATTATAAGTGCTTTTTTCTTTTTCAAAGGCCATTTAAAATGTATAAGTCTATAGATTTATTTTTATTCCTTTGTTAAGGCTTATAAAAAAAATTCCTAAGTCAAAAGTGGAGTTTTTTAAAGCATGTTTTTGATTCCTTTGTCAGGCCGTATTTTTGGTTTATAAAATACAGTCACCATAGCCACATTTTTCTCAAAAAGAGTAGGTGGTTGTGGCTTTGGAGTTCCCTGTCCTCTACGCCTGCCAATATCATTAACTCGCTAAACCTGAACTTCTGCTTGACTCAAAATCTTTAATTACTCCCTGCTTCTCTCAACCCTTTCATTATTATAAGCAATTAAATTGCAGAAGTAACATCATCTTTTTCACATCTGGAAGATATTACCACTCATCTCCTTTCTCTTCAACCAAGCCCCCATCCAGGGCTGAGAGGGAACTCCACGTCAATGTCCATGAGGGGAGGACGCCCAGGCAGGGGTCAGCACAGTGAGCTGGTGGCCTGGTGTTGCCAACTCACTCCATGACTGAGGATGGTCACCCAACCTTGGGGCCTTGGTCCCTTACCTGTGAAATAAGAGATGCTGCTTTATCTGTATTCCTCAGTCCCAGAAACTCAAGCTGGGGACACATGAAGACACAAAGGAATATGTCGATTATTCTTCCTGGAAAATCATTATTTGATGGAAACTGAAAAACATTACTTTCATTAAAGCAATCAGATTTATAACAGAGCAGAATATCAAATTTACAAAAGCATTAAAGCTAACATATGAGTTCTCAAAAAAAGAAAAGAAAGGAAAAGGAAAGAAAAGAAAAGAAAAGAAATGTCCCAGAGTCAGCAAATCTTCTGGTTAGTGCAGAACCTTCTGGCACCCAGGGCCCTTGGGTGGATCACTGTGAAAACACAGTGATGGCTAGCATCATTTTCAGCTCTAAAGCCTGAAGATTCCACAAAGCAAGCATAAGACTTGTCCAGAGGCACTAAAGAAAGTCTTCTCTTCACTAAAGAACAACCCATCCCAGACAGCCTAACAGGAATTAGTAGCCCTTTTATTAAACTGAGGTCTAGGTTTCCATCCAAGGGAGAAGCCCCTCCTGGCTAAGGGTGAACACCACCTCCCTGCTCCCAGGCTTCTCTCCAGTCCCAGTACTTGGACTCCAGGGTCCTCTGCTCCAGGCTGTGCCTCCTCACAAGCAGAGCCTCCAGGAGGCTAGAGCACCCTGGAGAGGCCTGGGGCATGCCATGGGCACCTGCCCCTGGGCATTCCCTCAGGCTGGTGGCTCTTAGCTCAAGCTGCATGGTGTGGGCAGTTGGCTACAGACTGCTGAAGTGTGCGTGGGTGGGGGGGTGTACTTCTATCAGAGAGGAGAGCAACACTGCAACCACAACAACCCATCAAGCCTCAAAGCTGATGGCTGTCGTAGGGAGGGTGATGGAGAAAACCGGAAAGGTGAGAGAGGACCTGGCAGGAAGAGGAGAATCAAGGAAAGGTGTGGAGAATCAGCCCAGCCCTCTGGAATGCCAGCAGGTCCTCCCGGGAAGAGGATGAAGGCGACCCACACCTGCAAGGTGCCATCCCCTGAGGCAGTCTCCAAGGGGCGGTGTCAAAGCCGCCTCTGCCCTGGACAGTTGCCTGGTGCTGTGAGTCCTGGGAGCACCTGCAAGGCCCCGCTCCAACAGTTCCTCTTGTATTTATTTTTATCCTTTCATTTCGTGCTTCAGTCTACTTGTGGTTTCTTGGGTTCTAAACTCTATGATGATAGTACAGATCATGATTCTCCTCTTTTTCATGAGGCTTTTTTTATATCGGTGGCAAATGTTTTGTGAATATTATTTTCAGTCCCTGAATCATATACCATCGCAGGTTGTGTATTTTTTCCCAAAGCCATTCACAGCAATTTCTCCCATGCTCCTTTGCGGTGAGACTTGGCCTCCCCTTCAAGACGGGGTACCTGTTTCTCTGTTTCCCTTGAATTTGGGCTGCCTTATGAGGGACCTGGTCAACAGAATGTGGTGGACATGATGTTGGGAGGCCCCCTGGGCTGGGCCTCAAGAAACTCTGCAGTTTCTGTCCCCTTTCCCCCTCTGGTGGGTCCTGAGACGGTGGCATGGGGAGGCGAGCCTCCTGAGGGTGACAGCAGCACCCCACCCTGCAGCCAGCCCTGACAGCCAGGCATGTCAGTGGGGTCACCTTGCACCTTCCAGTTCATCTAACCCCCTAGCTGAATAGAGCCCCACGAGGCTGAGAAGCCACCCAGACAGCCCACACTGCTGTAAGAAATCCTAAATAGCTGTTGTTTTAAGTCACCAGTTTTGGGGTGCTTCGGGGGTACAATGAAGGCTAACTGTACCTAATGTGGAAATGGTGAATTTGACCGATTTCCAATCCCACCCTACTGAAAGCTAGGAAGCATTTGTCTCTAGTGTTCATCTGAGCCCAGGGGTTAATCTGATATTGGCAAATGGGTGACAGAGCAGGGAGGGAAGACTGTGAGAGGTGAGTTCTCATGATAGAGACACTTAGAAAATGATCATCTCTTTGCAAAATAAGAAAAAAGACACTCGCAGATGTGAAACAATATAGGGGGTGTCCAAGGGCATGGGCATTGTCAATGGGCAGACATGAGTTTGACTTCTACCTTGTCACTTAGTTAGCTGTGTGACCTCTTAATCTCACAATCTGCTTATCTGTAAGACAGAAACAACAATATCAAGCTGTAATGTTGTCGTGAGGGTTAAATGAAAGAGTGTAGATAGAATACCTAGCCTGGTTCCTGGCGCACAGCCCTCACTCTCTAAGTGAGAGCTGCTAAGCATCTTGCTGGGTCCCAGACGACTAAGAGGAGAACTGGCATTGCCCTGTTCCCTGTCCAACTCCAAAGTCCACGCTCTTTCTAGTGTATTTCACTTTTTATCCCTGACATTCATCCTGGAAAACAATGAAGAACAGATCTTATTTCATGTGTTGGCTCATACTCATTTATTCAATGCATTTTAATTGAGGGCCTACTAAGCACCAGGTATCAAGCTCTACTTCAGGACAATGTGACATGGTAATGCGGCGTGAAGGTCTTTTGGGGGAGACAGATGATAACAGCACTGATGAATGAATCTGTGATTACAAAATACAGTCAGTGCTGGGAAGAACAGGACTGAGTCCCAGGGAGGAGAGGAGCGGGGAACTTTAACCTAGAGTAGAAACAGGGGCTGATCCAGGGAAGGTTCCTGAGGAAGTAAAGTCTTAGCTGAGATCTCAAGAATAAATGGCAGTTAACTAGGTAATGAGGGTGTGCTGGGATCAGCAGGGACTGTTCTAGTCAGAGGACCAGCAAGTTTGAAGATCCTAAAGCTATAGGGAATACAGGACTTTGGGGGAGTTGGAGTACAGAGGGTAAGGATGAAGCTGGCCCCAAGGCAGGAGTCAAGAGGACACAGGGGAATGTCACGTAGGGCTGTGGGGTATAGACTTTGGTTTTCACTTACAATGAGGGAAGCCGTGAAAAATTCTAAGTAGAGAAGTGATATGGAAACATGGACACCATCTGGGATGGTTGCCTGAGTCTTGGTTCTTCAAGAAACAGCAGAATGAGCTCTTAGGGATGTTGGCCAGGATCTCGGGAAGCTGCGTCATTCTGCTCCAGCACACATTAGGCACAGAGTAAGAACCTATTGAACATATGAATGAATAAATGAATGATTCTTCAGTGGTAAACTTTCAAGCACTTTGAAGGGCTAGCCAGGAAGGAATGGTGGTGGTGGTGGTGGTGGTGGTGGTGGTGATGGTGGTGGTGATGGTGGTGGTGGTTGTGGCTCTGAGCTTGATTTCTCAAATTATATCAATAAGGGACAATTCATACAGCCTACAGTTATAGGACTGGCATGGCAGAGGCAGTTAGAGAAGCGTGGGTATCTTGTGGCCAGAGTCCCCAAAAGATGTATGGGAACTCTTACCTTTTTTAAAAAGTCCGTCTGCTTTTGTCTAGTGTCCCTATTTTGTAAATTTTAAGTCTTGATAAGGTGCTTAGAAATTCTGAGATGAAAATCATCCCAGAGACCCTGTAAGCTGTTGCTTCTCCTCCTCTTTGTTTGATGTTCTCCTTTCATTCTCGTTCCAGCCCCTTACCCAACCCTTTTGAGTGGGGATCACTGTCATTTAAAAGAGCCATTTACTGCTTAAAAAATAAAAGGAGTCAAACTAGCTTCTTTGGGAGCCAATTCTCCTAAACAGAAGTCACTGCTGGAAATGAAGGAAGGGGAAGTTTTCAAACATTTTTTGCATGTTCTTCTTAAAGAAGCCCACTCTTCCTTGCTTCCCAGATGTGATCAAGGATACAGCAGGGAAACATGCAGATAGACATTATGGGGAGAAACCCACTAAAAATAAACATGTCCCAGTCTAGTATATATTTTTAAAGATTCATCCATGTAATTCAAGATCAGTCATTTAGAAGCAGCTCCACTCAATGCCACATAGCATTAAAACCCAGCCACTATGAAGTGAGTCATCCTGTAAGAGCAGGTTGGACTGAAGGCTATGTCAGAAGACACTTACATTCCTTCTCTGAAATCCATTCTTTTGATAATGAAAGGGGTGAAGAGTTTAAAGTCACCACTTATGATGTTCTGGAATGTTTTCTTAAAAGAGAAAAGACCCTTGGAAAATGCACCCAGGGGTTCAAAGACATAAGTGTAGGTTCAGGAGTACTAAGAAATTGCCTCTTCTGGGATAACAAGGAGTTGAGCAGCATTCTCCTTTACTTGGTAACTTAACCTAAGAGGAAAAAAAAAAAAAGGCTTCATTTCAGCATTAGGCATATGGTTGGCATTCACCAAGTGTTTATTAATAATAATGACTTATGGATGCCAAACCCCCGTTAGAGCAAATTGTCCCAGATCCAAATTCCACAACGAACCAAAGGATTTCAATGTCCTGGCAGGAGGCTTGAAAGATTTGGAACAATTCACACATAGTACAACTCCTGCTCACACCACAATGCATTTTCTCCCTCCCACTCCCCACCTCGACTCACCCCCACATCTAGTGGTGTGGCCTACTGGAGGCCCTCTACCACATGTCCCTAGTTAATCAAGGGTTGTTGCTTTTTCTCACCTACACCAGGCTTTCTGCATTTTCTTCACAAGATAAACAAGGTTCTAACGTGGTTCTTCCTCCCGAGAGTGTGAACAAAGATAGCCTTCATGAAAGGGAAAAACCCAGCAGTGGTGGGCCGATGACAAGATGGTGGTAAGTAGGGTGCGTTATTTCCCTGGGTCCATTCACCTCTGCAAGGGTGCTCAGGATCCCCTCATCAGGCCATTTCCCATCATTCTTCTCTGAAGTAAACAGAAAATTCACCTGCTTCCAGCCCTGATTATCTTGGTAAGTGTCCAGCACTTTGGGATAATACAACCACCCATTTTTCCAAGCTTGCAGGTGAACAAACCAAGGCCACAGATTTCTCCATCACTCTGTCTGTCAAAGATAAATACGAAGTAATGAGCACCTGGCTCAGTGAGGATGAGCCACATTCACCGTGGATAAAATTTCATCCTGCGTTTGTCTGAGCTCAAACTCCTCCCCACTCTTCCCTTAAGCAGCAGCAAGACTCACTTTCTCATCCAAAAGGAGTGGAATAAGATTCTTATCATCACTTGGCTTGCCAGACAATAATGGATCTTGCCAACCTCAGTGCATTTTCTTCCCCAAACATATCTGCCCTCACAAACACACACAGCTAGCTGTTCACACGGTCCTGACTCTAAGCCCTTTCAGTTGCCAACAGTTGTCAGAGTGGGAGGGGCCCTGACAGCTTTGTTCATAGGTACAATAGAGAGAGCGAGTTTGTTTTGTTTTTGAATTTACTTTCAATTACAGTAATTTTACTGAGCTCTGTTGTGTATTAACATACATGGGAGAAGTATATTAGTAACAGCCAAAGAGAAAGGAATTTCATTTTTTACAGATGTGATTCAAGTTCTTTCCAATAAGAGCATGGCTCCATCTCCTCAATATCAGTTAAAAAACGTATTTAATACATTATGTCCCTCACATGGGTCAGGCATTCTGCTGGAACCTAGAGACACAAGAATGAGCAACAGAGATGCAGTCCTGTCCTCACTGAGCTTTCCATCAGCCTAACATCAGAGAGAGACAAGTGAAATATAAATGAAATGCCATTTCAGTGTTCTCTTTCTTGATCTGGGAGTTGGCTACATAAGTGTGTTCAATCAGTGAAAATGCAAGGAATTGTACACTTTTTCTCTCTGTGTGTGTGTATATATATATATATATATATATATATTTCATTAAAAAGCTAAAAACTTCTTTGAAAATCTAATGACTACACCCAACATATGATTATATAGAAGGAAAATAGCCACTTTTCCATACTCTGAAAATCATTCCCCTAAAACAACCTGCCGTCTGGGGCAGGGCCTGCTGAACAAACAGGAAAGAGAAAATGCACAAGATGAAGGGCCTCATGTGGAAAAACATGAAGGTTGAGATTTCCTATGTGATGTTTTCAGGTGCCTCAGAGATCCCAGTCACTTGAATGGCCTTAAAAGGAGTGCACCTGGAAGCAAGCCATTCTGCACCTTTAGGAATCCAAAATATGGAGGGGCTGCCCAATGCTGGATGAGTTCTGCTTACTGAGACAAAGGGTTGGGTTGCATCTTATCTCGTGCAGAATGGTGTGGACTGATGACCAGGGGAGCCCAAGCAAGGCGTTGGGAATCCTGCTACGGTTCAGGGAAGGATCAGAGCCCCAAGGTTCAAGCAAAGGCTGGAACAGTATGGTGACAAGTTCCTGAGTGGCTCAGGAAATGGGTGCTACAATGTTGTTTGCAGGAGCACTTTCTGCTTATGACAGGATCCCAACCAGAGATTTCAGGGTAAGGGATGTCTGATTGCGACCAGGACAGAGGGGAGTGAAGGGGGATACAAAGGTCTAAGTCAAAAGACTGAGGAAGTGAGAAAGAGGGATGGACGCAAAGCAAACAGGCACTTCAGGAATGATGATTAACCCAAAAACTCACTCTGGGAGGCTGAGACTACCTTCTAGTCAAGATAGGGTGGCAAGGCGGGATTTACACTCCCACCAAAAAAAGCTAAAACACTGAGGAAAACATTTGAAATGACAGTTTTCAGACTGAGAGGTGAGAGGTGAAATATACAGACTACATATAAAAATAGCAGTCTGACCATAGCCTATGGCACCCAGCCCAGGATGGTCACCCACTCTCCGCAGTAACCAGCCCAGGAAGTGAGACTCTATCTCAAGCAACCTTTCAGGAAGTCAAACAATGCCCCTGTGACAGTCATCTCCGAATAGCGAGGACTTGATTAACAACTGATAGTTTACCTAATTTTTGCCTCTATGTCCAATTTAGGAACAACTGGAGAAAGGTGAATATGTATCCCTAACCAATCAAAAGGGTGACCCAATTCTGGTTAGCCCACCCAAAACTTCCCAAGCTAGCAGCCTTCAACAGCACATTTGCTTGTTCTCATTTGGGTGGTCTTCATTAATTTCCACAAAGGGGATCAATGAGGTGAGTCCATGACCACCCCAGCACACGGCCCAAGTCACAGTACAGGGAGGGCACCAGAGTGAAGATCCCTGGGTCTGAGCCAGAGAGGGACAGGCAGAGCGAGAGTCAGGGGAGGACAGGCTGGCTGGACGTAATGGAGCAGAATCTTGCAGAGGAGAGACACACACAGAGATCAATTCGGGGGGGGGGGCAGGATCAACCAGTGAGTCTGGGGGCAACTGGAGATCAGTGCCCTGGGGATATTTGGGGGACAGTATAGAGCATACCTCAGAGGTACCCTGGCCAGAAGGGCAAGGAATCTCGGGAGTTTATCCTTCCTCTCCCCAACCACCAGGGGCCACAAAAAAGCCAGAGCGCGAGTGAAGGTCGGACATGTGTGAGGCACCAACAATGACTACATCACCTTCCCATTCCTGACTTGAAGAGTCATTATTTTTTTCTCATGAACTGGCAATGAACTTTATTAAACGTGTTTCACACATCTACTGATGTGATCATGACTTTTTCTCTTTTCTGTTGATGTAGTGAATTACACAGATTCGTTGTCCAGTGTTAAACCAACCCTGCTTCATAGAATAAACCCCACTTGTTTCTGACAGATGACCATTTTATATATTGCTGGTATTCACTGTATACTTCAAAGCGTACGATATTCCAGAAAGCACATATGATGTAAAGTATTCACTAACACTCTATGTAGGCTTTGTATCTCTGCTTACGACGGCGAATGGTCTGAACTTATGTGTCTTTGACAGGTTTTGCTGTTAGTTATCCTGGACTCATAACATGAGCTAGGAAGTAGACTCTTCTTTTTCATTTTCTGGAAAAGTTTATGTATGATTGGTAAGAAGAATCTGCCAGCAAATTCTTCTGGGCCTAGAGATTTGAGGAATGTGTTTAATTACAAATTCAAGTTCTTTACTAAAAATAGTACTATTCTGGTTTTCTACTTGTTCCTAAATCTGCTTTTAGCAACTTGTGTTTTTCAAGTAATTTTATCTAAATTGAAAAATATGTGTAGAGTGAAGGTTGGCAGAATATCAAAGATAACTGAATTTAATTATTATTCCATGTGCCCGAGTGAAATGTTGATGGCTGGTGATGTTCAGGAGAATGAAACAATAAAGATCTATGTAATTAATAAATTATTATCTATTTATTTGTGAAATTTATTTTCTTGTCTTCCTTTCAATGGAGTCATGAGTGGTGCTTTCATAATTCAAATTTTTACATAATTCATATTCGGTTGTCACCAATGTCAAATGAAGCAAACTTTTTTGAGTCATTGTAGTTATTACATTGAATTTAATTAATTTGAATTTAGAGAAAATATTCTGCCAAAAGAATAGCAACTGGGATGTCAATAAAAATGTTAAAAGAAAAAATTTTTTATTTTATCATATAAATTTAATTTATTTATAATCATAATTTAAAGTTATCATATCATTTATATGGTGATTTCACCATCTATATCCACACAGTATTTCATTTTTTCTTCTTCCAAATTTTTAAATTTGGGGTTATTATAAAGAAAGTTGAAGGTAGCAGTTATATTGCTCAATTTATTTAAATCTCTCTTTTTTTTTGGCTTTTGTCTATTTACTTTTATTGTATTCTGTCACTTTCTTCTAATGTGTTTTTTGTTCCTCAGTTTTGAAATCTTTCTTTTTTTATTATTATTATTTTTTATAATTCCAGTATAGTTAACGTACAGTAGTTTCAGGTGTACAGTATAGTGATTCAGCACTTTCATACATCACCCGGTGCTCATCACAACAAGCACCCTTCTTAACCCCACCTCCCCTCTGGTAACCATCTGTTTGTTCTCTATAGTTAAGAGTCTGTTTGTCTCTCTCTCCTTTTTTTTTTCCTTTGCTCTTTTGTTTTATTTCTTAAATTCGACCTATGGGAGGAATCATATGGTATTTGTCTTTCTCCAACTGGCTTATTTTGCTTAGCATTATACTCTCCAGCTCCATCCATGATGTTGCAAATGGCAAGAGTTCATTCTTTTTTATGGCTGAATAATATTCCATTGTACCAACTCTTCTTTATCCATTCATCAGTCAATGGACACTTGGACTGCTTCCATAGCTTGGCTATTTTAAATAAGTTGCTATAAACACAGGAGTGCATGTTTCCCTTTGAATTAGTGTTTTGGTGTGGTGGGAGTAAATACCCAGCAGGGCGATTACTGGATCATAGGATAATTCCATTTTTAACTTTTTGAGGAACTTCCAAGAGGCTCCACCAGTTTGCAGAATGGCTGCACCAGTTTGCATTCCCACCAACAGTACACGAGGGTTCCTATTTCTCTACATCCTTGCCAGCACCTGTTGTTTCCTGTGTTGTTGATTTTAGCCATTCTGACAGGTATGAGGTGATATTGCCTGTATAGTTGTGATTTGCATTTCCCTGATGATGAGTGATGTTGAGCATCTTTTTATGTGTCTGTTGGTCATCTGGATCTCTCCTTTTTATTAAGATTATATTATAGCTGAGTACTTAATGGCCAAAAAATAGTCTCTATATAGAAATGAGTTTGGGGATCCTTTATGTGTGAATCTCTTCCTTTCCAGTCATATGAACATTTTCATTTAAAAATTCTTTTGTAGTTTTTTGGAATGTCACTCATTGCAAATTTCACATGCGATTTCTTCCCCCCCCCCAACATTTTATCATAAATATTTTCAGAGACAGCAAAGTTGGAAGATTTTTCAGTGGACACCTATATACCCACCACTTAGTTTCTCCCTTTAGCATTTTACTACAGTTTCTTTATTATCTATATCTCTCCATTTGTTCATCAACTTACACATTCATCAATTCATCATGGTTTTGATGCATTATAAAGTAAATTACAGATATCAAAGCACTTCTGCTCAATACTTTATACCATGAAATTTCCTTTGACTTTAAGAATATAGTTTCTTTACAAATCAATAGTTTTAATACTTTTGAAAGTGAAATAGCTAAAACTAAATCTGTTAAGATAACATTACATTAATAGTCAACAACAGTTCAAGTTCATTATAACTGTGACTAGCACAATTTAAAGTTCAATTTATTTTACCTAAGGGCCACAATGAGCTTTTTATTTGATGATATTCTATTGCTTTTCTTAACTCTTCTAGTGCATGTCATATCTTTCTAAATTAAATCCAATTTTTAAAGCATTTCATTGGCTTTTTTGTCATGTATTCAAAAGTGACCACAAGGCCATATTTTCTGTGTTTCTTAGAGATGTTCTTTTTGAGCAAATGCAAAGAAATATCACAGATATTTCTCACTGAGATGTTCTGAAAAATGTCATCAATACCCACATGTCTCTTTGGTAACAAATTCAAACTAGACATTGTCAATGACACAAGAATACTTTTGTATTTCTGGTCCAAATTCTGGCAGCACCTTTTCCTTTGCTCACCTGTGACTACATTTTCATAGGCTCCTCTCAAAAGACTTTCAAATCAGGTCTTCATGTTAAAATGTATTTTTTTAGTTCTTGATTTAAGTCACACCTGTGCTTATAACAGGTATAAAACCAGGAGCTGCACACAAATCCCAGTTTTCTTGTTTTTATTTTGCTTGTAGTTCAACATACATAATAAATATTACTTGTTCAACTTGACTTTTTTCCCTGCTATAATCCAGTTGAAATAAATGATACTTAAATGTTAAATGTTATGCATGATTTTTTTTCATTTTATCACTCCTTAAAATACTAATCTCATTTTGAGTTCTCCATCCTAGAGATTAGCATTTACTTTATTTATTTTATCTGACTTTTGTGTTTATCCTTCTAGGATCAAATTATGAAATTATTTCTAGTAAATCTACAAATGTCCCATAATTTTCTTTAAATAACATGCTGTTGATGCCTTGAAGATCAACGTTGTGCTTAGTGAGATACTAGACACATTACTTCATAAGAATAACACACCAAAAGGGGCGCCTGGGTAGCGCAGTCGTTAAAAGCATCTGCCTTCGGCTCAGGGCGTGATCCCGGCGTTCGGGGATCGAGTCCCACATCGGGCTCCTCCGCTGGGAGCCTGCTTCTTCCTCTCTCTCACTCCCCTGCTGTGTTCCCTCTCTCACTGGCTGTCTCTCTGTCACATAAATAAATAAAAAATCTTTAAAAAAAAAAAGAATAACACACCAATGGTCACCAATAGTGTTTACTGTCACTGTTGAATACTATTTATTGTTTACCCTTTAATCAGCTTTATTTAAAAATTATACTTAAAGCATGTGCCACTTCTTGTATTATACAAATGACGTTTTATACTATTTTAATCAAGAAACCAAGTTTTCCCAGGAACAAATGTGATCATTAACCTGAAAACTGGTTGTAAAAAATTTTGGCTGTAGTAACAAAATGTTTTCTTTGGACCTAGCATACAAAAGGTGCATTTCTTCCTCCATTTAAAAGATTTTGGCATAAAATGAAATCTCAAAATTTCTGCCACTTCAACCACTGGAAGACTGTAAATTTTAATGCATTGCAGTTTGCTGGAAACATCTTCATACAATCAGTTGGATATGATGGCCATTTTCCAGGATCATTATTCAATAAACATCACACAGGTTTCATTTTTCTATTCAAATTTGCCAATTTTACCCCAATGGACAGGTCAGAGTTATAATTAGTGCATTCAGGTTGACTTTTTTCTGTCATTTTCAAAATCAGTAATTCAATCTTCATTTAGTAAAGATTATGAAATTTCAGGGATTTCATAAGACTTTATCAGCTTGTGAATTTGATGAAGATAATTTACTGTTCATTTTTTGTTTTAATAAAGGATGAAATATTTATAAATAAAATGTCTAATGTTTTGCTTACATTTTATGTTGCCTTTAACAGAAATCTGCTAATTTTTAACTTTTTCCAGTTTTTAAACATTTAAGAAGACCACATTTTGGAAAATGTCCTTAATTATTTTCTGAAATTTTTTTTTGAGTCTCTACTTTTCCTTTTTTTTTTCCATTTTGACCTCTACTTGTACTCCTTTTCTTTTACCTAACATAAAGTGCTAAAATGTAATTGTTTTTAGTATAAGTGTATTTTCCTCAATCTATGTGTATACAGAAATTAAGGTAAATGAAAAACAAAACATTTAAAATTATTGCATGTTTTCCAAAAATTTATTTTTTTGAAAGTATTCAAAATTATCCATTAAAATCCAAAAGCAAAATACACATTGAACTCACTATATTTAGTAAATATTAACATTCTAAATAAAAATGTATTGTTTTTATTTTATGAAATCTAAATAAATGTTATGAAACAGTTTTATGAAGCCAACATTTAACATGATATACTTGCTAGTCTTATGGTTAGATCACCATATTTATAAATTTAAGAGTACTATCAATATTTTTTATATTACAGAATGTTCCTTGGTTTTTATGTCCAACCTCTGGAACACAAACTAGAAACCAAGAAAATCAAACCAAAGTAAATGATGCTCCATGCTACTGGGGATGCTACCTTGTCACGTGAGCATCTATTGCCCTGTGCTCTCTGAGAGGAAGGATTTGACGAGCTAATTCATTTTTATTTTCTCTTACCTACGTTCTTCCACTGCTGAAATCATTCCCAGCACTCCAAAAGCAATGTCCTTCTCCAAGGTCAGCAATAGCACAACCCACAAGCCTTCATGACATTTTGAAATAGTTGCCTTTTATGTGAAGAGCATAGCACAAGAGATGTGGACAAGTATTTTCCTCCGGCCTGAACAGAGTAAGTCATGAGTGAAAGCTTGGTTTACTAATTTCACTTTTGTGCATTTGTGACACACAAGGGCCTCAAAAGTGTGGGGATCTAGGAGAGAGAATCCCTTGCAAGGGTTGTACTGGTCATGAAAATACTACTTAATGATACAGTCTTGAAATGGAGTATCAACCAATAGGACCAAAGTGAGAAATACATAGCTCAACACCTGCAGTTGGAGTTTTTGATATATTTCAACCTGATATATCAAACTCGATCCCAATCATTAAAATGTACATTTTTTTGAGTATACATGGAACATTTACCAAAATAATTCATTACACAGGCCACAATATTTAACATTATCCAGATTCTATTTTCTGAAAATAATATAACGAAAACAGAATTCAGCAATGGCAAGGTGGCTAACATAATTGTGTATGACTAAAAATTAAATTTAAAAAGTTACTAGGTAGGAATGCCTGAGTGGCTCAGCTGGTTAAGCGGCTGCCTTCAGCTCAGGTCATGATCCCAGAGTCCTAGGATCGAGTCCCACATCAGGCTCCTTGCTCAGCTGGAAGCCTGCTCCTCTCTCTCCCTCTGCTGCTCTCTCAAATAAATAAATAAAATCTTTAAAAAAATAAAAATAGAAAAAATAAAAAGTTACTAGGTAATCCAGATTAAAAGGGAAACTGTAAGAGTTATAAAATATTCATAATCTGTGGGACTGACTTAGAAATTAATAATTATGAATACATATATTTAAAACAAATAAAAATTCAAAATAAATGAGCTAAAAATTCAACTGAAGATACTATAAAAAAAGTAACAGTGAACCCAAAGGAAACTTAATGAAGAAAATATACAACAAGAAATTTATAAAACCAAGAACAAGAAAAAAAATAGGGTAAAGTAACAAAAGCTGATTCTTCGAAAAGCTGGTAATTTAGATCTCTGGGAAAAAATGGTCATGAAGAAAAGAAAAAGCACACAAATAAACCAAATTAAAAATGGCTATGGGGAACTAACCGTAGTTATAACAACCATTTTTTTTAATCATGGAAAAACATTACAAACAAACGTACTCCAATATATCTGAAAACCTAGATAAAATGAATTTCTAGAAAAATGCAAGAGGGGAAATAGAAACCCCAAGTAGGCTAATTGCCATTAAATTAACTAAAATGGTAAACAAAAACCTGTTTAACCTTAACTAGATAAATAAAATTCAACAAGTGCCTGGTGTCGGCTTTACAAATAAAGTCTATCAAACTTTTAAGGAGTTGACAGGCCCCATGCAAACCTAAAAGATGTTGCTCTGAAGATGGGAAATTAATTTTATGACGTTAGTATCTTGATATCACAATCCAACAAAGACCACAAAATAAAAGAAAATTATAGGCTAACTTCATTTATGAACCCACATGCAATAATCACAAATGAAATGTTACAATGTTAACAGTTCAAATTGCATATAATCACTGAGTTCCAGGCAGATTGAATGAGAAAAGGAAGCATACACCTAGGCATATCTTACTTCGAGGAAAAATAGAAAAAGAAGGCTAAGTTTTCTTATTGCAAACCAGACATTTCCAGATTGTACTAAAACAACAAAGCCCAGTTAAATGCTGAAAATTAGAAAATCACTTAAAGTAACAAGAGGGATTTAAAATAAAGGGATAAACAAGAGGGTATGAAAATGCAAAGAAAATGAGAGCAGTGGTGGACTGTACTTTATAGGTTCTTGAACAACTTTATAGGAGCTGCTTTAAAGTCCCTGCTTGCTAATTTCACATTAGTTTATCCTGGAGTCAGTATTTATTGACTTTTTTCTTGGCTAGGGTCACATGTTTTGTTTCTTTGTATGGCTAGTAAATTTTTATTGTATAGTGAATATTGCGAATGGATTTAGTTATGTTCCTCTGAGAAGTGTCAAGTTTTGTTCTAGCAGGTCTCCAAATGGCCTCTCCTGTGGTGTCCAGCAGGTAAAATCTCTCAGTTCTTTAGCTCCCAGCTGCTTTGTTGCCAGCCCTCTTGAAGTCTCCCATGCACACTCTTGGTTCAATAGTTATAAGAGTGTATTATTCAGGAAAAGTTTATATGCCAAGTTATGGGCTCACTCTCACTGCAGTTTCTTTCCTTCTGGTATTCTCCTAATCTTCTAGTTATCTTGTCAGAGATATCTGACTCCTTAAACTTGAATAAGACTGTCTATTCTTGCAGTTAAAATTGGGGAGTGCCATTAGGCATTTAAATTTCACTGTGGTAGGCAGAGTTCTGAGATGGTTCCCAAGATTCCCATTGCTAGGGCACATGCCTTGGAAAATCTCCACCCCTGGGTATGGGGGAGAGTTGTGAATAGGATGGGATTTCACTCGTGTGATTAGGTTAATTATGTGAGAAAGATGAAGGGATTTTTCAGACATAATTAAGGTTTCCAATCAGTTGACATGGAATTCACCAAAGGGAAGATTATCCTAGGTGGGTCTGACCTAATCAGGTGAACCCTTACAAGAAGTCAGAGAGATAAGAGCAGCAGATGCTGTCCTATTGGCCCTGAAGAAGCAACCTCTGTGTAGTGGAGTGAACCATGTGGCAGGGCACAGTATGTGGCCTCTAGGACCTGAGCACTTCAGTCCCATAGCAACAAGCAACTGACTTTTGCCAACAATCTGTGATCTGTAAGAAGACACCAGGCCTTAGACAAGATTGCAGCCCTGGCTGTCATCTTGACTACATCTGGTAAGATCCTGAAAAGAAGATCCAGCTACAATGTCTGCAGATGTCTCACCTACAGTAACTATGAGAAAATACGTTTGTATTGTTTTAAGCCAATAACTTTGCAATGATTTTATTGTGCAGCGATAGAAAACTCATACATTTACTCAGTTCAATTCTCATCTTTCAAGGTCCACTTTTCTTCAGTTTCTTCTTGCTTTCGTCGCTCTCCAGTGGATTCTGGCTGTGACATTTTTGCATGTGTGAGCATTTTTGCAGATTTTATAAATGCAATCTGGAGGCGTGTTCATCTAGCCAAACTTCTATTTGCTACTAGAAGACAAAACTGTCTTTAACTTTCAATGAGTTCATATTTATCTGGGTTCTAGAATGAATCTCTTCAAAGAAAAAAAAAAGTCCTACTGAAAATAAGGTAAAACTAAGTATTTGTTTTTAGACTTATTGACCTCCCTTGTATAAGAGAATTAGTGCCCTAGAGATACCCCTCAGAAAGGAACAGAGAAAGAGTCCCAGAGAACTGGGCCCACATCCTAATTCTGCTTGAATGCTGCCCTTGGACATTTGATTTTGCTCCAAGAGAATAAACAGTTAACATTGGTGAGAGTTGCCATCTACTCAGCTGAGACTTCCCTCCTTACCATTTTTCTCCTACTTCCCATAAACCCTCCCCTGAGAACCATTTAGCAGGGACATCAATCAGAGTGTTCTAGAAATGGCTTGGTTTGTGAAGCACTAAGGAAACTTGGTTTCCCGACAACCTGTTAGGAATAAATAAGTCAAATGTAATTTTTATTTGTGATACTGTTTTGCAGGGGAGAAATCATGGTTGCCCATGTTTTAACTGGTTAAAAGAACAAATAAGACTGCACACAGATCGGCCCTAAGGGGTTTTATAGGCATACATACACGCCAGATGGTAAGACACTGGAGCAAATGTGCAGCAGGAAGAGAGTCTTTATGAAGCAGGCAGAAGATTCCCGAAGACTTGTCAGTGTTTGGCTCCATGTTACTATCTGTGTGCAGTAGTACCGCTCGCCGGCATCTGCTGGGGAGTTTCTCCCTCAATCTCTTCCCATCGTGCACCATTTAATGAGTTTTCAAAGAGCAAATGACTTCCATTTCGGCATGTGGAGCATTTGTTTATAGCTGGGTTTGCAAAAAAGAATCTGGAATTATTTATTGGTAATTCGCACATTACTAAATAACAGATGGTCTGCAAAAGTGGTTGGATTTCAAATGCCTAATGTGGAAGGAGTCTCATGTTTTATAAAAAGTTCAAGGGACACCAAACTGCCAAGGCCGGGCAAATACCTTGAAGATCACAACAAAGAGCCCTTTGCAAACCGGGAGATTCTCTCTCCCTCTCCGGGAAGTGGGGGCAGCCCTCACGCATTGCTGTTGGTGGGAGGGCTTGCAGAGTCTCCTGGTGCCAGGTAAGACCAGCGACACCGGCGAGGCCCTCAGGCTGGAACTCATCGTTGCATTTCTCCAAAACAATGGAGTAACAATAATCAGAACAGCTACAATTTAATTCTGTGGATGTGCCGGACCTAATGTCCTAACACAAGAAAGAGATGGGAAGATGAGGGGAGATACAGCAGAGGGGGAAGAAGAGGGAGCAGAAGAGAAGAGAACAAAACAAAACAAAGCAAAATGGGACAGGCAGACCCTGTTTTGTTTTCCCCGAATAGCTGCCTGAACTCTCTTGGTGGATGTGTTATTTCCAACAACTTTTATGTGCAGATGTTGTTTGAAGTGCTGAATGCCTTTGATTCTCAGGGACCGCAGTGTTCTCTCAGGAAGCCCCGACGCTGTGCGGGGTCATCCGCCTTCTCCCTTAGGAGGAAGCGCGAGGGCATGGTGATTCCAGGCCACAGGCCATTTGCACCTGTGGCCCTGGAACATGGGGCTCTGAGAAGGGATTACTGGGAAGGTTAGAGACCAACCGGAGGAGGTGCCTCAACCCTAACAGAGTACTCGGTGTACTAGGGCATACTAGGACGGCTGCCTAGTGCACCTCTGTTGGCCTAGGACATGGCCAAAAGCTCTTTTCTTTTTCCGGTGAGGAGTGCTTTCTCCCCCTCAGCTGCTTCGGGGAGTAGGTGGTGCTGTCTTCCTCCTCCTTCTGCCTCGTCCACGGGCTCTCGGACTGGACTGGACTGACGTGAGGGGTGTTGGAAGATGGGGAGGATCATCGAGGGGGACTGGGGAAGGGCTGGGCTCATTTTCTGTCCTCAGAGTGAGGCTAACAGAGCAGGGCGAGTTGACTTCTTGAACTAGGAACTCTTTAAGGGCTTAGCAGTTAACTAGTAGGCTGGATTTTTCTCTTTCCAGAAGAAAGACAGGGGCAATCCTGACTTAAGAGCCTAAAATTATTGACAGCTGGCAAAAGGCCCATTGAGGCTCCTTTTTAGGCTAAATCTTTTCAGATACCGAAGGAAAAATAACTTGAGGTGTTTACAAATGTCCTTCTATAGCTGTTCAGGAGATCTACTTTCTAGAAGGAAATGTATGAAAATGAATCCTGTTGAAACTACATGGAATTTGAAGCCCAGTCTGACCTTTGTACCTCCTGTGCCCCCAGAAGATTCCAGTTCCTTAATAACAACTCACCGACTTATATTGGTTGAGTATTAGTGTTTAAAAGGCTTTCCTATCTACTGTTTTATTGTACTTATTTCATTTCATCTTTAAAAATTTTTTCCAGAACACATTTATAAAATTATTACCAAATGGAACAGAGCTGAAAAGCACTAGAATATCAATAGAATGCTGGAAGTTTCTTCCAGAGCTACTTCCACAAAGAAAAACAGAAGAAAAGCAAAAATGTATAGGAAAGGGGGAGGGAAGGAAGGAGGGAGAGAAGAAAGGAAGAAGGGAGAAAGAGAGAGAGAAGTAAAGAAATTCCTTAAGATGTGTTCTCAGAGTTTGTTTATTAAATAGAAAGGATAAGTGGCTCTAGTCTGTGTCAGTGGTGAGATGAAGAGAGATGGCTACTTTTATTCCCATTTTACAGATGAGAAGTAAAATGACGTCCCAAGCTCCTTAGTGACACAGCTGGGCTAGAGCCCAGACCTACAGACCTAGAGCTGCTTCTACTCTTTGGGGGACGTGTCCCCAAGCAAAATGACCTAGGAAGGTCAGAAAAAGCAGGTGAAGTCATCTCAGAAGGGGGTTTGCCAGGCAAAGGGCATCTTGGGACCTGGCCCAGGGAGGCTCCGTGTCTGGAAATGTGAAGAAAGCCATTTGCTACCGAGCATTGGTGTTGGGGCTATGGTTCCATTGAAAATGCAGTGACACACTAAGGAGACTGCTAGTTGGGAGTTGGTTTTGTCATGGCCAGTACTGCGGTTCTAATCTAGTGGGTGTCCAAGACAGGAAGAGCAGGAGAGAGATCTCTGTCTCAACACCGGGCGGCTCGCAGCTTGTTCATGTTCTCAGCTTCTTTGCCCTTCTTTGCTTCTCCCTGAGGCCATGTTTAGCATCTCTGGACTGGGTTGGAGGTCCCATCTCACCGCCCCCCCAGCCTAGGATAACCAGAGCCGCCCCCACGCTGCCCCTCACCACCCTGCTGGCTGTGCTCAATACCTACCCACCCCCCTCACCCCCACCCCCACCCCAGGCGGGTCTGGCTCCCGACAGCTCCTCATTATGCGACATGGTGGCCCGTGCCACGGGGGTGGGGCCAGGCAGTCCTCTTCCCGCACCCCACCCCGCTCCAGGGTGGGGCTCCTGTAGATTTGCCCACAGTAAGGATGACCTCAGCCCAAACCCTGTTTCCATCCACATGCACAGGAAGGAGGTTGAAGTGAGATTGGTTTATTTTGTCCCTCATTATCAACTCTGGTAAACAAAAAACGGCTTGACTTGGCATCGAAGGAATTTAAACTATTAGCTCAAATGGAGGTTTGGGGATTATCTGTGGATTTCCTTTATTTGTTCTTTTTCCGCTTTTGCCATGGCTAATCCAAATTTGATGGGAAGTGAGGCATCAGCTATTCCAGAAACCTCACAGCGTCCTTTGTGTTGTGGGATCCCCGCCTGGCTCTGGGTTTATTTTTGTCACTTCTTGCCTTCACATCCCAAGCCTGTGGCCCTGTGTCTCCCCGCATTGTGCTCCAGCGCTTCCTGAAGCTGGCGCCCGCAGCCTCGGGGTTCGGGGTTTGCCTCCTGGGCCTCCTGGAGCAAGACGTGGGCGCAGCCCTGCTTCCAGGTTGGTGCCCCTTCGTGTCGGCGAGCTCCTGGGACAAAGCCTATTCTTTCTACAGACTCTGTTCCTCACCCACACACGTTCCTGTTGGCCCTTGAGGAAGAAAAAGTGATCCCAGTGTCCATGTCCTCTTGCTGGGACGGAGGCCTGTCAGCGTGGGGAGGGGGTCTTGGTCTTCCAGCAGCCCTGCGGCGCCTCGTCCTGAGCTGCACCACGCCCTGCCCCAGAGGGCCACGAAATCTTGACAACTCCGGTTGAAAAACCACAACAACCTCAGAAAAATGTTTGCACGGAGGCAAAAGATAAAGCACACTGACATATTTTTCTTAAACTGCTAAAATCCTGCAGGTTGGTCTGATATTTCTAAGCGTGATTCCCACAAGGCTTTGATCAATTATCAAATATAAAATCATTTACAGAAAAGACTTTTCCTTTGGAGTGGGTCTTATAGTCCTTTAAGCACTATCTGGACTGCTATTATTTATATTTGAATTTTCCTTTAAATTACCAGGAGGTCAAAGGCAAGTTTTAAATTAAAAAAAAAAAAAAGACATTCTATTAGAAATTAGAAAGTTAGGTCTGTGTCTTCAAGAATAAAACTCTATACCTGCACTAATCCCACGATATATTTGAGGGCTGATTTAAGTGAGTCAGCCAAAAAAAGAGATAAAAAGGAATTATTCCTCTCCTAACAAATGAAAATCAACTGTGGATAAAATAAACCAATCAGTTAAACTCTAGAGTTCCCTGGGTCAGGCATGGGGGAGTGAAGGCAGCGGGGCCTGTGGCGTGTGTCCCACCCAGTGCTAGGAAGGATCTAGGCTCAAGGTACTGAGCTCCAGGCAACTTTTAAAAAATATCTGGGGCTCTCAAATTCTAAGAATGAAAGTTCTGTTACACGACTGATTTTGAAACCAACTCTTCGGAACTTAAAAAAAAAAGTTAAGGAAAGTGGTGAGATTTTTAACTCTAGTTACAAATTTGTCCTCAAACATTTGTGACTGAAGATCCCATTCATGGATTTAGAAGAGTTGCAGCCTACGGGAGTGTGTCTGTGACTTTATGTGAGACACAAACAAATACAGGCACATCTCCTCAGTTCACTTTGCAAATGAGTGAATGCACTTTATGCTCTCAATACATGGATTTCCTTTTTTTTTTTTTTTTTTGGAACAATATGAAGTGAAGTTATCTGAGAAATAATTTAGGCAGCAGTAAAGACTCTCTAGCAGCCAGTGAAGAATTTGCCATGAAATGTCAGCAGGGGCACCTGCGTGGCTCAGTCAGTTAAGTATCTGTCTTCAGCTCAGGTCATGATCTCAGGGTCCTGGGATCAAGTCCAGCATCGGACTCCTTGCTCAGTGGAGAGCCTACTTCTCCCTCAGCCTGCTGCCCCTCCTGCTTCTGCTCTTTCTCTCTCTCTCAAATAAATGAATAAAATCTTTTTAAAAACTTAAAAAAAAAGAAAAGACAAAAGTTCAAGAGGTACTGGGGCTCCTGGTGGCTCAGTTGGTTGGTTAAGCATGTGACTTCAGCTCAGGTCATGATCCCGGGATCCTGAGATCGAGTCCTGCATCGGGTTCTCTGCTTGGGGTGGGTGGAGTCTGCTTCTCCTTCTCCCTCTGCTGCTCCCCCTGCTTGTGCTCTCTATCTCTCAAATAAATAAATACAATATCTTGAGAAAAAAAAAAAAGAAATGCCATCATAACATGTTACGTATTCCAGCTTATAGAACTTGTCTCCACCGTGCTGAGATGATTCTTTACCTGCCCACCGTGCACGGTTAACGTTCAACACCTTTGCTAATTCCCACTTATTCTGCAGAGGCCATTTTGAGTCATTTAAAGAAGGAACATGTATCGATTTTAATTGCGGACCTAATACGGTTTGTCAGCCTGGCATGTAAGTACACATTTTGAGGAATTGCTCGGGCTGCACTTTGCAGTGATTGCCAATGGCAATTAGACAGGAGCTGCTATGCATATCACAGCTGGGTCCCAACCTCTTGATACAAGACTCCAAGGAAGGACCCAGAACATTTTCTGTAACTTGCAGAAACAAACGAAATCACTGCTTATTATTTCCTGCCTCCCCACCCACAAATACCAGGACATTGGGCCATTTAGTTCAGCAGTGGGAAAAGGATTGCAGTGCCTGAGGGGATGGGCGCTGGACCACATAGTTAAAGAGGAAATCCAGTGCACTGCTGTTTCTCTGAATGGAAAATCAGAATTGGCATCGAGATTTCAGCCAACATGAGCAGTCGTTTGGAGCTGAGTCTGGTTCCTAGATACGATCGACCCTAGTTTCACATAATGCCACCCCGATTTTAACCACCCTTCAATTTGGCAGAAAGTAAAAAGGAACTGAATTCTCAATAATGTTAAAGTGGGACATAACTTGGCTAGAAAAGGAAGATGGTTATTAGGAATTTTTAGAGACAGAAATATCTAGAGCTCCAATCTTAAACTTCTTTCAAACATGGGCCTTATGAATCAGCCACTAGTCATCACAGACTCAGAGAATCTCAGAGTGAAGGAGAACATAAAGGTAATTTCTTCTCGTGAAACTGCTGTTACAAAGTTTGAGTTGCCTTCTAGACAGCAAATTCCAACAGACACTTTTGGGGTCTTTTTTTTTTAAAGATTTTATTTATTTATTTGACAGAGAGAGACAGCGAGAGAGGGAACACAAGCAAAGGGAGTGTGAGAGGGAGAAGCAGGCTTCCCGCTGAGCAGGGAGCCCGATGTGGGGCTCGATTCCAGGACCCTGGGATCATGACCTCAGCCAAAGGCAGATGCTCAATGGCTGAGCCACCCAGGCACCCCGAGTCCTTACTTTTTAACACTATCTACAGCATTTGACGCTCTCAGATATCCTTAATTTGACATTCTGACTTCCCTTGAGTCCCTCTCAGCTCTGGTCTTGAGTCTGTTCTTCCCTGCTCGCAGCTCCCTAGCCTGCTTCATGGGCTCCCCTTCCTGTGTCCACATCATGAATGTTAGAATTCATTATGGCATTATCTACAGCCTTCTTTCCTCATACCCTCTGATCTTCCCAGTGATTTCGTTCAACTCAAAGGCTTCTGCCACCACCTGAAAGCTGGTTACTCTCTCTGGTCTTGAAATGCATTACCCAGTGCTTACTGGATGCCTGTTCCTGGATGTCTCCCAAGCACTTCAAACCAAACACGTCAGAAACTGAGCACACCTTCTCCTTCCAAAAGAGGCTTCCCGTTCATTTTCCCTCTTACAGATACTACCACTGTGCTCCCCCATTGACCTAAGCCTGGCCTAGGAGTTTTCTCTCTCCTTTGCCCTCATCATCCAACTGGTCCACAGACGCCATCGACTGTTTTTCCCTAAGTGGCCATAAAATCTACTTCCCTTCTCCAGTTCCACTGCCTTGGTTTAAATGGCCGTCTTTCCTCTGCTGGATGATTCAAGTGGTTTTCTAACTGATCTCCCTGACTTGATCGTTCCTCTCAACCCATCACCACTCCACTGCCCAACTAATACTTCTAAGATGTAAATTAGTCCCCATTAATCCAGTGCATTAAGCCTTCCAATAACTCTCCATGATTTTTAAGATCTTTGCTTATCTGGCCCCATCCCACCTGCCCAATCTTGACACCTTGACCAGCATGTTGAGAATATTCCACCAGCAGATCAGAGCTGTTTCATGGCACCTGTCATGCTTCTTTTTGTATGGCTCCACACGGTGTGTAGCAGGCGTGAACTGCCTAGGTAGACAGTGTGGCTGCCACACCTGAAGAGAAAGGCGATCCAATAGAAAAGATAAAAATGCATTTAATTATTACTTTATTAGCTGAGATAAAATTATACCTGTTTATGACTAATGAAACATTCTTGAAAGACAAAGAGGAAAAAACGCATGATCTCTTCCATCGCATATGTCGGTTGCATATTATACTTTAAAACTATCTCTGCTTTTTGCTTTCAGTAGGTTAGGAAGAGTCAGTAATACTGTAGTATCTGCTTGTGAAAGGTGGTGGCTGCAGATTTTAAAAAGTTGCATGTATCAGCACTGAAAGCATTTGGATAATGAAATGATGGGAGTGGCTGAGTGTCTGCAGGGGACACTGGGCCCCTAGCAAGGATGCTGCTAAGCTGCTGGACTGCCCTACACTGGAACTGGAGGACCAGCCCAGTGAGCTTTGGGATTTTACAGCAATCAGATACAGTCTGCTAAATGCCTCCCTGACTGATGAGTGCAAGTTGCTAATCTTGGAGGGTCTAATCTTATCTACGTGTGGGCCTTTAGAGTTTTTAAAATGCTGGTACAGATATGATTAGAGAAGGGAACTAAGTCTCAGGAATTGAAATGTCTTGTCTAAATTAACAAGGCCAACAAATGGGGAAATGGAGACCAGGGTTTCAGAATCTGACTTATAACACATGCGAGTATCTGATTGCACTGCATCATTTGGGAGAGAAGAATCTAGGAAATGAACAATTCAGTGTATGCTTTGTGCCTTGTTAATGGGAGATCGCGAGCTGAGGGGAGGACAATCCTCAAGTTCGCTGGTCCGGGTTCTGGTGGCGCAGGGATGGGCAGGGAGGAAGTGGCCTGGAGGAAAAGAGCGCTCTCTCCAGGTGGAGAACCCTTTAGAGAAGCCAGGTGGGAGATGCCAGTGCTTGTGTTCTGAGGGGAAGGGGGGGGGCATGTCATCCAGGGTCAGGAAGGGCACCTGACTGGTTTTGTGGGTGCAACTCCGGGGATGCTGTGACAGCACGTGCGACAATCACCTTGGCTCCTCCCCTCTTACGTAGTCTCATTATCAGGGAATGACGTGAGACCCCAGCACACATCTGAGCTTCATAAACATGGCGCAGGGGCCCGCAGAAGGCACTGTCTTCTACTAGGATTTTCCACTCATGAGTGGAAACAGTCCATGCTGGTCCTTTTAATCTTGTCCTGACTACTTATTTTCCTGTTTGTTCTGGTGAGAGAGCCTAAGGCAGAGTGCAATTCAGAGGGAGCTGGTGGCTGGCTGGGGCTTCACAGGACAGCCAGGGCCAGAGGGGACTATCTCTTTCCAGGAGAGTGAGGGGTGCCAGTTGGTAGCTAAGGACTTGCTTCTGGAGCCAGGCATCAAGGCATTTGAATTTTGCCTCCCCTTATGGAGTAAATTTGAAAAAGTTGCTTATCCTCTCTGAACCTCAGTTTCCCCCTCTGCAGCGTGGAGGTAATAATAGCACTTATATGTATATATTATCTTTCCTTGTCTGCCATTACTTCACTAAAGTCTGGCTGCAGCACCTACTCGCACACGCATGTACACGCACACAGGAATGCACACACACATACACACCACACACACATGTGCATAGGAACACACGCATGCATGCAATGCACACTCGGAGTCCATTTGCTTGATCCCAAGAGAACTGCAAATAAAGGGTCAGGAGTTGGGCAGGCTTGTCTAACACATTCCAAAGTAAGTTGGGCATTTGCTTGAGGTTTATCTGTTTTTATGTAGGGAGGCATTCAGCGGCAGGAATAAAGGCAACAGGACCTAAGAAATATCCACACTCCTCCACAGACTTTTTGGCTTCCTAACCACTTGCAGAATTTTACAGGTTTGAATATAAGCCCTGACGTTCATATCAGGGGTTGGCAAGCTCTGGCCCACTGCCCGTTTTTGTACAGCTTGTGAGGTAACAATGGTTTTTTACCATGGTTGGAAAAAAAATAAGAATGTTGTTAGTGACACGTGAAAATTATATGAAATTCAGTTTCACGTTCACAGGTATGTGTGTGTTGGTGCATGCTCATTCTTTGGGGTGCTGTCTTCTGGTTGCTTTCACACCCCACCGGCAGAGCTGAGTTGTAACAGAAGGTGCCCTAGGCCTGCAAAGCCTAACCTGGTTACCAGCTGCCAACAGGTCTGCCAGCCCCCAATGCTTAACACGATTAAGTTACTTGATCTCTCCAGGTCTCAGTGTTCCCATCTGTAGAGTGGGGAAGACGATTCCCAGCTCATAGGATTATGGAAGGAGTGGATGGAACTGTAACACAGTCACTAGGGCACAGTAGGCACGGGATGTATCTGGGTCCCTCCCTCCACCCCCTCCAACGAAGACATGATGTCACATCCCCATCCTGGGGGAGGCCACGCCAGTCTCCCCCTGCTGTGATGGGCAGGCTGACTGCGGTGTTACGATCATGTTTATATTCTACTGTCTTCTGGCTGTCTGAAGGCCGAGGCAGGCCCACGTGTTTATAATTGTGAGGGAGGCAAACTTGGCCTTGATATTTCTCAGCCTTCTCTATTCTGGGCCCTTCTCCGATTTATCAGCTCTCCATGATCACAATACCACCACCCAACAAACAACCCCAGACCATGAGTGGCACACAACAATACACATTTATTTAGTCCCTGAGCCTCAGGCATTCAAGTGATCTGGGCAGTTCCCTCACATTTCTGGGACTGGGCTGGCTTTTGGCTGCCCGAGGGTGATGCTGGCTGGGCTTGCTGGTGCCCTGCAGCTTTGATCCGTGTGTCTCTAAGCTTCCCACAGGCTAACTCAGGCATGTTCTCAGGACAATGCAAAGGTGCAAAAGCAATCAAGTCCGATGGCCCAAGTGCCTTCCAAGCCTTTCATCTGTCCCAGTAGCCAAGACAAGACATAAGGCCAAGCTCAGAGTCCAGGAGTTGCAAATAGACTCCAGCTCTCCATGGGACAAGCTGCAGAGTCACATGGGAAGGAGCTGCGCCCAGGGACTTCGAAGAGGGCTGATGCGCCACCGCCACCCACAAGGGCTCCTTAACCAGGGCATTTCTACTCTCCTCTTTCCCTGTTTTTCAAAACAGGTGCTAAGGCCCATTCATAAGCAGAAATCAGTTTGAAAAGAGTAACAAAAGTTTAAAATACTGCCTTTGGGGTAAGATTTGAATTTTAAATGGGAGCCAAGTGTGAGTTAGGGCATGTCACTCTAACGGTGGAATGTCAGGCAGCTAGGGACAGTAGGCAAACTGTAGAAGAGAGAACCTGCCTCCCCATTTCCTTGGGGGGTATGCAACCTAGGTGGTCCCCCACTTGGCCAGCTGGCAGC
Organism: Ursus arctos; assembly: GCF_023065955.2. Classification (NCBI taxonomy): domain Eukaryota; kingdom Metazoa; phylum Chordata; class Mammalia; order Carnivora; family Ursidae; genus Ursus; species Ursus arctos. The sequence goes on from NW_026622841.1 coordinate 56,911,419, forward strand.
CAGAGTGGAAATGGGAGCTATTTACTCAGGGAACTCTGACCACACGACTATAAAAATCCTTGGAAACCCTGACAGCGCTCCGCTCGCTACCATTAAAATGGCTTGAGCTCCCTTGCCAGCTGGTGGGCCTGGGAGTGACCCTTTTTACCCACCTCTTCCTACTTCAGAATTCTGCCAAAAAATACATTTGTTCTCCAATTGTCATAGAATTCACTGAACTTAGAAAACCCTCCAGACAGTCAATTCACCCACAATCTCTTTGTGTGGCAGAAGCAGTGTTCAAGCTAAAATTTGTTTATCTGCAATGTCTCTTTCTCTGTATATGTTCTTCATGTATTGGGGTAATACTGCCGCTTTTTTGCATATTCATGTCCAGTAGTGGGAATAGCAGTAATTGGGTCTAGGAATTCTGTGAGTATGACCGGGAAATCATGTGCATATCGTTAAGTAATTTTTCTTACTCGCGTGGCTGAGAGGTACCCTGGACCTATTCTTATGCGTTTTCTATCCCACTCTGAGCATTCAGTCATTCACTTTTTTTGTCCATTAAAATCAAGCACTCTTTTCTTGTGCAGCTAGCATGGTTGGCCTGTTCTGTGCTGTTGATCCAGAGACAGAAAAAGTGCAATTTTTTTCCTAAAAACACAGCCCGCTGAGCACAGCCAACAAAAGAGAAGTTTCTAGACAATGTTTGTGGCCAATAGCTCTCCATCTTTCTGGTGTTGCGAGATGCTTACCCAAGTGAAATCATAGCCTCGCCTCGGTTAAGACTAAGGAAACTGAAGAGGTGGTCCATTTCTTTTCCTCTCCTCCTGGGGAAGATGGAGGCTCTTTTGAGTGTCACAGGTCCTCCTGTAAATGTAATGTCTCTCTGTTTCAGTTTCTATACAGTTATCTATCCAGTTCCCTTTCTCGGCTTCTTCGAGAGGATTAAAAACTCCACCCCTGTGTCCAAACTCAGCCAGAGAGCAGCTTCAGTCCAGCAAGTGAAGACTCTTTGCTAGGTGCTGGGTCCACATGCTCAAGACATGCTCCTCATTGTCACAAAGGCCAGAATCCGTGGGGGAGACCCAGGGTGCTTCAGTAAGTTCGGCGCTATGTACGTGCATAAAGTCCTGTGGAGGGACATAGTTGAGGGAGGGATTGGTGCAGATGGAGAATTAAGGACTTTGTGAAGTTCCACAAAGCCTTTGGAACCAGCTCTGATTGTTTCCTTTAGTGAAACTCACTCAAACATGCAAGCATTTATATAAACATCAGCGTTTCAGCGATTCTGTGGGATTTCTAAAATGTGCATCTATTTAGTCTAAGATGAAATGCTCGTTATAGGATGAAAAAAATTAAACATGCATTCCTCAGTGCTCGGACCTCAACCGCAAACTGAACTCCCAAAAAGAGTCATTAAATCACAATGTGTGCTTAAAATAACAAATTTGAAAGAAAAATGTTCCAAGACATTAAACTTCAAAATGATCTCCAACTGTAATCCCTTCTGCTCGCGAGTCTGGACATCATTTAGGCCCCCTTTAAACATCAAGGGAGAGATTGGCAGGGGGTCCTGGGAGGGAACACACACGGGTCGTGCAGAGTGGGAACATAAGCAGTTGGGCACTTGGTGTTCCCATGGGATACAGCATTCCTAACAGTTTGTGTGTGGACATCAGAGTCCAGAATCAGCTTCCAAATTCACAGACAACTTTTTTTTTGTTCTTTCCTGAAGATTCTGAGAAAGTGGTTCAGTGGATATAAGTAGGTTCACTCTGGTGGTGAGAAGGATTCCTCTGTGGAACCCACGAGGGACAAATCAGTTGTCTTTCCTCCAAGGGCAGAACAATCTTTGGGTCAGGAGTTCTCAGTCCTCGAAAGGGACATGCACGTATCAAGGCCACTTGGAAGCCTTCTGTGAATGTCTTCTGGCCTCCATCCCCCTAAGGGAACGGGCTTTCCAGCTGCTCCCTCACCTTACTTCACTTCACCTCCACCCCAGGGTAATGCCTGCTGAGTCCATTCACACTACCTTTGCAGAAGGAGAAGTGATAGCAACTAAATCATATAAGATTTCAGGACACACATCTCTACCCAACTACTGATTAGCCAGAAGATCAGAAGCACTTCCGTGACCTTCTACTGATAATATTATGTCCAAAAACAATTACTTTTTGACTTTCATTGGTGGCTATGTATTTACCATCTATCAGAAGAGATTCGAGGTGAAGTGGTGCCCTTGTCTCTGGACCAGGCCACATCCAAGGGCAGGCCAGGGTGCTCAGATTGTGCAAGAACTGGAAGCCATGTCTTAGAAGAATTGCTTAAAGAACTAAATGTTTACTAGAGACAAAAACAAAGGGTGGATGACAAAGCTTCCTTCAAATGTTTGAAGCACTAATGTCTGGAGGAGGAAAAGCTTTGTTTTGCTTGACTCCAGATGATGGAATGAGAACAGATAGTAAGAGGTTATAAGGATCCAGACTTTGCAAATATGTAAAAAGAACATTCTACCAGAATTGTCTAGAAAAGCAATAATCTTTCTCTAAGGAGGAAGGGAGTCTGTCTTTGAACTTGTTCAGGAAGAGCTAGAGAAGCACCTGTCAAGGATGCTGGAGGACACACCTCCAATTTGGGACAGCCAGAGCTCCTTGTAAGAGGCAAATTCAATGTTTATAAATTGCCCCAAAGAGCTGCAGCTACTTTCCAGGCTAATATGCAGGGGGAGGGGAGGAGGTTGATTCATCTGTTTGTCTGCAGGGTAAGTCCTTTCTGAGTTGGCAAATGGGGATGTTGTAAACATTTTCCTACTCTGTTCCATGTTTGTACAAACAAATGTGTTTTTACTGAAACTAATGTAAGTATGTGCTTACTAATGAATGCACTTGCCCCAAGCACTGACTAACCAAACAGACCTCTTTCTTCAACCCAAATATCTGAGCCCAGTTGTTTTAAACATTAACCAATTAAAAGAACAGAGTCCAGATTTGTCTTAATTCTTAACTACAGAAATTACTGTTAACAAATCCAAAGCCATAGTGCCTTCCAGGTAAGCAAGAGGGTAGATAAAGTCAGAAGAGTAATGGTGTCTCATGAGCATATAGTACAAATGAAGCCCAGCATTTAATAGAGAACTCCCACGTGGCACAATCCCACAGCATAAACACGGTTGGCTCGTTCCTCTGAGAAGCACAAAGATGCTCAAAAGTCTAGGTCATTGTTAATCCTCTAGCACACCCGTCACCAGGGAGCCCAAGGTGTCATAAGGGTTATTTTTACCAAATGACACCCCAGTGTCCAAGAGAAAATAGAGTAAAAGACCATTTGTCCAATAGTGTAAACACCAGAAGCATCCACACACTAGAACAATTCTATGAGAATTTAAAAAATGAACAGCAGTTTAAAAATTTGTATCACCATAGTAATGGAAGAACAATGTGCCATGGTTTATGACCCATGGTGATGGCATAATCCATAGGTTGTAAATGACTAGTGTTCACACCCAGATAAATCTGTCTAAGCGCCATAATAGAGACCCGGTGAGGTGCCTCACAGCAGACCAAAAGTGGCTCCATCAAAGACTGCCTCATGTGTTGAGAATTTCATGCATTTCACCCAGCAACGATCATTTCCTACTGAACTGACAAGACTCCAGATTCACACAGAAAAACAGAAATTTGAAATGGGAAGTTGTAGCAAAAGCAAGCAGATGATATTGGCAGATCTTTTCTGTAAAGAAGTTTAACCATTTTCCACAAACATTTTACCACAGATCGTGATGGTAAGTGATTTTTGCCAAATCCTTCCCTGCTCATCACAAAGATATCCTAGTGAATAATATTTCCAAGCATCTTATATTATTGCATGATGTTTCAGGGCCACATTTCAGGAATAAGTGAGCATTGCAAAGTATGATTTTCAGAGTGGAAATACAAATTAACCTTGTCTGTTGACTTGGCCTGAGAGAAAGTGTGTACACCGGTTTAGAAAGAACTCTGGACTGGAAGGCCGTCGATGTGGGTTCAAGGTTAGTGCCCCAGTTTGGTAGGTGAGGGGAACCTCGTCAAATTCCTCACCTATTAAGTGGGAGAGTAACATCTAACCTACCCACATCTGCAGGGTTGCCTGAAGCAATACTGCGTGTAACGCGAAAGCACACATGAGACCCCGTAAACAAAAGGAGTGCTGAACACAGAGCCATGACACTCCCCAGGCTGGAGTCCTCCCGCTGGTCGCTTACTCACTCCTGCCAGTTCCATTAATGAGATTTAGGATTTCAACTTGAAATATGAAGATTATAATCTCTAACTCTATGTGCATTAAATAAGGTAATTTTTAGGTGCTCCCAGCAAGGTGACTTGAAAACAGAAGGTTCTAAACACCAACAATATATTAGCTCACATTTATGAAGGACTTACTGTATTCCAGGTACCATGCTAAGGGCTCTCCATGTGTCCTGATGTTTAATCATCAAGACAACCTTGTGAGTAGGTAGTAGACATTGAGTAATAGAAGAGCTTTAGAGCTCATTAAGTGTTATTTCCCGTTTTAAGGAAACACATCAGGAATTCTTCAGGTGAGGATAGGTACTTTAGGAGTTAGTGAATGTATTTTAACAATTTACCTCTGTTCTTCTTTGGGAAATATCATTGACACTGGGATATTAATCACACACACAAAATTTGTCTTATTACTTGATACTTCTCTCCCTCTCTCTCTCTCTCTCTTTTTGCCAAAAATGTTATCACCCAGATCGCTCCCCTACCTTTATCACTAGACTGCTCAAAATGATTTTATTTTATATTACAAGTCTAGACACTCTAAGAAAGATTTGCCAGTGCTTTAGGCATTCCACAGAACCTACATTAGGGTCTAAAGATTTCTCCACAGAAGAAGATTTGAGCAATGGAAGTGTGACTAGAATAAGCATTTAGGCCTTCCAAGGTGATTTTGGTTCCAAAAATCTGATTTATTCTCTTAAAAATCACACATTACATTTTTTAGTATTGGGGCCTCCCATGTTCTCTGCATGATGCTCTCAGTGACTCCTCCTCTGGGACTGGGCATCTTGTCTTCCCTTCCATTTGTGGCTCTTGGCAGGAGTCATTTCAAATCTTGATATGAAACTTCTGCTTTGAGCACTATGGATGTTCTTGAGTTAACTACTGTCCTTTCCTAGCATGTTCCATTGCTTGGTAGCTTTCTCTTAGATTCCTATTGTATGGTGTTCATATTGTCCTTTAGGGTGTCTGTTCTCAGCCATCCTTAATTTCAGTATTGTTGCCCAATTGCTTATACCCCCTTAGGCCCTCATTTATTATTTATTCACCTATTTCATACTGTCAATTTCTTATCATATGGGGCATGAGCAGGGAGGGGCAGAAGGAGAGGGAGAGAGTGAATCCCAAGCTGTCTCCACGCCCAGCATGGAACCTGACATGGGGCTCCACGTCATGACCCTGAGATCATGACCTGAGGAGAAATCGAGAATCAAACACCTATCTGACAGAGCCATTCGTGTGCCCCTCATTTTCATTTTAAACGATATAGACCATTTCATCATAATTCCAAGCGAGATTAAACATTTAGCTTCAAGGAAACTCATTTCTGAGGTTAGGTAAAATTATCTTCATTTTCCAGCTGGAAACCTGAGTCTCAGGTTAAGTGATTACACGGGGTCACACAGCTTCCAATTGCAGATTCAGAGTAAACCCCTTTCAAAGCCTGAAGAAGAGCCCTGGAGATTCAGTATTCATAATTTTGTATTCTTCTCATTAGAAAGTCTCTCAAACTTGGATTGGAACGTGAGCAGACTGCTTTCCTTTACTTCTCCTACCCAGAGCTGAGTACTTCCAGCCCCCAGGATGTGTGCAAATTCATCACACACTGGAGAGCTAGGATGCGTCTTCTACACTACAGCTGTACCTCTTCTTTGCATGGGGGTTTTCATTTACAGAACTCAATAGTGTTGCCTCATTTCATCCTCCCACCAATTCTGCAAAGTAGATTTAACAGACATCAGAATCACAGAAGAGATTTAGGAGAGACCAAGTGGTTCAGTGTTTAAGAGCCGGGCATGGAATTATTCAGACAACTGTGGGTCCCTTGTCTTGCTTGGCCTCCCTTCCATCTCTGGGCCTTACTATTTTTCTGAAGAAAACAGGGACACCAATGGCACCAAGTGCAAAGTCTGTGTAGATTCATTGACATACAGCTCAGAGAGACAGAGTAAATTTTCTAGGACACCCAGATGTTGACTGGCAATTCTTCTGGTGCCCTTCAGCAGCATCCTGCTGGCAATTCTTCTGGTGCCCTTCAGCAGCATCCTGCTCTCTCTTCTGTCATGCCTGCTTCTTTCAGGAAGGAGGAAGTGAAGGAAGACACAGGAGGAGGAAGCGACTTGTTCAGGTCGTGAGCAGGCATGAAGAACATTTACCTCGACTCACATGAACTAGAGGTGGCGTTAAGTGGTGGCATCCTGCAGCTCTCGGTCAGTCTCCAGGGTTCACATCACAGCTCACCCTGGACTGGACTTTGGATGAATTACAAATTCCACCTCAGCTTCCTCATATAGGGACAATAAAAATGCTCACCCCCCAGGACTGTTAGGAGCATTAAATGAGTTATGGCTTGTGGGACAATTACAATAGTCTCTGGCATAGAGCATCTAGGACATGTTAGCTATTATTACTGATCACAGTTTCACCTACACCTGGGGCCACTGCCTGCTGGCTCTATGGGATGGCTTTTATAACCCAAGGACCCAAAGTCTGTCAACAAGGAGCTTTTATCTGAATCTTTCTCCAATCTACCTCTTTTTTTTTTTAATTTTTTAAAATTTTATGGCAATCACTTTAGGATCTTCCAGAATCCTGGGGGTGGGGTACATAAAATATAGTTATAAAATTGAAGGGGAGTAACTTATCCTAATTCATCATACTTAAAATATTTGTCACAAACATGGTCAACAGCACTTATATAGCAACTATGGTCATTATTGGGGGAGGCTAGTGTTAGAGGACTTGGTGGCCATCAGTCACAACCCTACACCCTAGTGTAGCCCAGCCCAGCCTCATGATTCTGTCTCTGCTGGAGTTAGTGAGGCCTGGGCACAGTGAATGTGCTCTGGTCCACCGGGACCCTGTCCAGTTTTCCTCAGACTCTAGTTGTGAAAGGTTTAGGCTCTCAGCACCCCACTGCCTGTAGTCACATGCCACTCCTTACCCAGGGCTATCTCCTGGCCCCAAGTTGTGGTACTGGGCAGAGAGCAAACCTGTGGCCAAATGAAGCAAGAGCCAACAGGCCGGGAATTTTGGCTCCAGTTGTTTAAGGGGAGTCTTCTGGACCCCTGTCCAAGGGGCCCAGTCTCATGGAGATCATCCCAGGTAGCTGAATCCCCTCTTAAAGCCATCTCTTGTCTTCCATAAATAGACATGTAAATGTCAATTAAGTGAACCAGCCTTAACTTAGATTAAGATATTAATACTCATTTTCTGTGACAAATTTTAACATATGTAATTTATTGCTATTTTTCATATTTAGGGGAGTAGGTGTGCCTAGGTTAAAGGTGTGCTTTTTTCTCTTATTTATTTATTTTTCTACTTTAAATGCACTCCCATGAAGAGATTGTTAGACACAGCCCTATAAAGAATTCCCGCATATTTTCTTCATGTGGATGATAATACAACTTCTTCAAGTATACCTTCCTTATCATGTTGGAAGTCTTTTCTCTAACTACTTAAGGAAACAAATAGCACAAGCCATGTTTCTTCCACATTAGCATAGCTCTCATTTCTCTTAAGGCTACTGTGTTAGTCTGCTCAGGCTGCTCTAATAAATTACCATAGACTGGCTGGCTCAAACAAGAGACATTTACTTCTCACAGCTCTGGAGGCTAGGAAGTCCAAGATCAAGGTGCCAGCAGATCTGCTGTCTGATGAGAACCGTTTGTGGTTTGCAGATGGCCATCTTCTTGCTCACATGGTAGAGAAAGAGAGGGAGGGAGAGAGGGAGAGAGAGAGACAGAAAGAGAGAGTGCTCCTGTCTCCTTATCTGAACACCAATTCCATCATGAGGGATTTTGACCTAATTACCTCCCCAAAGCCTCACCTCCTAATACCATCCCACTGGGGATTAAAGCTTCAACATATAAATTTGGCGGGGGGACACAGACGTGCATCCATAACAGATGGCAAATACCACACAATATGCTTTTGTAGAGTCAGGTCTAAATAAGTGTGTGCAGGCATCCTGCTAGACACTGGAGAGACAACTAGGCCACTTTAGGTCTTTCAGGCACTGACAAGGGCTCTGTATTCTCTTCTTGCTTTCAGGGGCCTGAAATCCCCAGAACTGGAATTGGTCATAATTAGAACACAAAGACCTCCTTCCTTTGCTCTTTAAAGAGATACACAGAAGAGATAACACTTTTATTCTGAGAAGGCTCTCAAACTCTGACAGTCTGACAAATATAATCTAACATGTTAGAAGAGGTCAAGTATTTGCAAAATTACTTGGAAGCAGGTCCTGTCCCCAGAGCAGATTTTAAAATGTGTGTGGGTTGGGTTGCAGGTGAGGGAAAGAGTAGGAAAGGGACAGAAGGATACAGACAAACCAGAACCATGAAGACTTGATACTGGAAGAAGGAGAGAGTTATAGATAAAGCTTCCAACAAAGTCAGGAGACCCAATACCCCTTTGCCAGTGTCCTTATTGGAATACAAGGTTGATGGTGAAGTATGTGGATCCACCTTCCCTGACTCACCTCCCGTGTGCTTGGACTCATTTTTCCAATAATTAAATCTCTTTAGATCTGTTCCCCCATTTGTCTCCAGGGAACCCTCCATCTATAATCACTACTTTCTGCAGTATCCAAATAATTAGCCTCCTATGTGATTTCTTTGGTCTCTCTCCATTTCATTTATGTTTTCATATGTACAATAATCTGAAACCAATTTTGCAATCATCTCATCTCTAGCAACTATTCTACTCCTGCATTATTCATTGGGGTCAAAACCATTGTCCTTTTTAATGGCATGATTAGAAATTCCAAACAGAAGGTTTCAACCAATGAGCTCTTCCAAAGAAAATCATGATTGGCTCCATTGCTAAACATTTGAAGGTTACACTATAGTCCCTAACAGCTGAATCATGGCATAAATACCCACCATGTAATATCCAAGGTCTCTATCCAGGTAATATCCTATAAGGTGCAGGTGAGGTCCCTTCTGAATCTGAGCCTGATAAGTCTTGTACCAGGTGGCAAGAGCCGATTGTTGAACATTAAGAAATTTTCCAAGTTGGTTGTTAAATTATTGGTAGTTTGAAATTGGCTACAGTGGGAGTATTAATACCATGGGAATCAGCAAATGCTATAAAGTGAGTCTTTTTTTTCCCTTGGAGAACTGGTTGGCCAGTATATCACTGAGGTCATCTACTTAATCATCCTTTCTCCAGCGATCTGTTCCCAAATACACAGGGATCTCTCTGAGAGCTCTATGCCATTTCATTGGCCTTTTATCTTTTCTTGACTAGTACCACACTGTTTTTAGTACTGTGACTTTGAAGCTTACGTTAATAGCTTGTAGAGCAAGATCCTACTCTGTGCACCGCTTTTTCAAAGTTGATTAACTCTTCATAGACCATTAAATATTAGAATATTATGCCACATACATTTTAGAATAAGTTTACTAACTGCCTGAAAACTATATATATGACATTTGATTGAGGTAGTTTTGACATTATAGAACACTGTTGGGAGAATTAATATCCTCAAAAAATTAGTCATTCCAAGAACAGAATTAATTCTCTATTTATTCAGATTATATTTTACAAAATTTAATTAAATTTTAACATTTTTCTGAACAACTTCTATTCATGTTTTTTTAATTCCTAATGCTTTATAGATATTGTTACAATTTTGAATTTCTCTTTTTTCTAATATTTTCTAATTGGTTGTTGATCAGCTTGAAAAAATTGTATTGATTTTTGAAATTTGACCTTACTAAGCTCTCTTATTGTTTTTATTTGGTTTCATTGACTTTTCTATGATCATAGCATCTGAAATAATCACAGGTTTATTTCTTCCTTTTTAATCATCATGCTGCTTTCCCCCCCTTTCTTTCTTGATAATGATAGTCAGCACCTACAGTACCAGGTTAAGCTGTAGCAAGGATAATAAGCAGTCAACAGACCTAGACCCAAAAATGACCCAGATATTGAAACTATAGGGGAGATCCTAAATATTTAAATAAATAAATATTTAATTAAATAAATATTTAAATAAAGATGTTAAATATGTTGCAAAATCTAGTACAGCAGGTGAACAACATGCATGAACAGAAGGGGAACTTGGGAAGAAAGATATAAACCATAAAAAGAGTCAACTATGAATGCTAGTAATAAGAAACATGATGTCAGAGATGAAGAAATCCTTCAATGGGTTTATTAGCAAAATGGACATAACAGGATAAAAAAAAATCAGTGAAGACATATAGGTAAATAGAGATTAAACAAAATGAAACACAAAAGGCAAAGAAAAAAATAATAGAACAAAACATGAAAGTTGCATGACAATATCAAATACATATAATTGTATAGACAGAGAATGAATGGGCAGAAGAAATATTTGAAGAGACAACGGCTTTTTAAATTAATAAGGGTCAACAAACAAGAATCTCAGGAAAACTGAAGCAAGATTTTTAAAAAAATGAACCCAAGTGCATCAAAATCAAATTTCAGAAAAATAGGTTTAAAAAAAGACCTTGAAGGCAGCCAGAGAATAAAGAAAACTTACACAGAGGGGAAAAAAAATAAGAATTAGAGCCAACTTCTCATCAGAAATTAATCAAACCTAAAGATGATTGAGAGACATTTTAAAGTATTGAAAGAAAAATTAATCAACCCAACACTCTATGTTCAGAGAGAATATCTTAAAGAAATTAAGGTAGAACAAAGAGTTTTAGACAAAAAAAGGTGAGGGAATTCACTGCCAACAAATACTGAAGAAAGTTTTTCAGGAAGAAAGAGTAGGATAGCAGAGGGAAATTTGGATGTACACAAAGAAAAGAAGGATGATGGATATAATAAAAAATGATATTAAATACAACACTTTAAATATCTTTAAAAATAATTGAATATCTAAAGTAAAAATATTAACAATGTGGGACTTACATGTAGAAATAAATTGAATGACAATAATAACATCACACACACACACGCACACACACACATTTGCTCTAACAGAAGGCTTAAATAAGATCCAGAATCTTATAATATAATGCCCAAAATGTCCAGGATATAGTTGAAAGTCACTCATCATATCATGAACACAGAAAATCTCAATTTGACTAAGAAAAAGAAATTAACAGAGGCCAACACTGAGGTCATGCAGATGTTGATATTAAGGACTTACAACAGCCATCATAAAAATGCTTCATTGGGCAATTATGAACATGTTTGAAACAAATTAAAAATACAGAGTTTCAGCAAAGAAATAGAAAAAAATACCAAGAAATAAAGAGGAAACAAATGGAAATTTTAGAACTTAAGTATATAACAACTGGAATTAAAAACTCTATGGATAGGTTCAGCAGAAGAATAGAGAGGAGAAAAAAAGCAATCAATGACCTTGAAGATAGAACAATACAAATTACCCAATTCTAACAATAGAGAAAAACCTTTTGTTTTGAAAAACCAAATAAACAGGGCCTCAGGGATTTGTGGTAGTATGACAAAAAATCAAATACTTGTGTCATGAAAGTCTCAGAAGAAGAAAATAAAGAAAGTAGGGCTGAAAGGCATTCAAAGAAGTAATTACTAAAATTTTTCGTGTTTGGCAAAAGACATAAACCTAAAGATTTAAGAAGCAGAATGAACTCCAAACAATAAAAACCCAAAGAAATTAATGTCAAGACACAATATAATCAAACTTCTGCAAACTAAAAACAAAGAAAATATCTTGAGAGCAGCAAAAGAGAAATAACACCTTAGCTGTAAGGAAAACAAATTGAATGACAATGGACGTCTCATCTGAAGTCTTGGAGGCCAGAAGGAAGCGTCACAGATTTTTCAAGTGCCAAAAGAACAGAACTGTCAATCCAGAACCCTATATTTGGCAAAAATATCCTTCAGGAATGTAAAGGAAACCAACACATATTCAAATAAAGAAAACGAAGAGAATTTGTCACCAGTAGACATGCCCTAAGTAACAGCTAATGAAAGTTCTTGAAACTGAAAGGAAATGATTTAAAAAAAAGGATGAAAGGTCATGGAAAAAGCAAAAAATATGGGTAAATAGACTCTCCTTTTCCTTCAGTTTTCTAAATTGTGTTTGATTTTGAAGCAGAAATTACAACATTTTCTGGTGTGGCTCTCAACATACATAGAGGAAATACTTCAGTCAATTTTATTACAAATGAGGGATGGTAAAAGGACTGAAAGGGAGTAAGGTTCCTACACATCACTCAAATTGATAAAAGGTCAACATCAATAGACTGTGCTAAGTTATACATGTATAATATAATACTTAGAACCACTAAAAATCTATATGAAGAGAAACACCCAAAAACTCTATAGATAAGAGAGAAAAACAGGAAGCAATGAGAAAACAAAAAATAAAATGGAAGATTTAAAGTTTAACATATTAATAATTACATTAAATGTAAATGGTTTAAATATACCAACTAATGCAGATATTGACAAAGAAGATTTAAAAAAAAGAAGAAACATGTCCCAACCACACACACACACACACACACACACATACACACACACACAGTCTGAAAAAAATTATCTTCAAATACATATACGTAGGTTAAAAATAAAAGTATGGGATACCTCTCTCAACTGTTAGAACAACTAGACAGAAAATCAGAAGGGATACAGAAAATCAGAAAGGATCAGTAATGCCATTAATCAACAGGATATAATCAACATTTATGGAATACTTCACCCAGTGACAGCAGAAGATATATTCTTTTCAAGTGTTCACAAAGCCCTTACCAAGACAAATCATATCTTGGGCTATAAAACAAACCTCAACAAACATTAAAGTTCTGAAACCATACAGAGTGTGTTCTCTGACCACAATAGAATCAAACTAGAAACCAATAATAGAAAAATAACAGGAAAACCTTGAAACACTTGGAAACTGGACAACATACTTCGTAATCCATGGGCCAAGAAAAAAGTCGCAAGGAAAAAATTTTTAAAAATACATTGAACTGAATAAAAATAAAAATAAAACATACCAAAATGTGTGGGACACAGCTAAAGCAGTTCTGAGAGAGAAAGTAATAGCACTAAAATTTACATTAGAAAATAACAATTCACCACTAAATGGTTCTTGGAAAATCTTCCAAAAATGAGAACAAGCTGGTATTTCAAGCTTGTGCAATTCTCATTCTTTCAAGCCCCACATATTTGAGAGATATTATTCTATCAAATGTTCCTTCTCAATAATTTCTTTGTTTGAATTTAGAAAGCAAGGAGCCTGATGTGGGGCTCAACCCTGGGATCATGACCTGAGCTGAAGACAGTCGCTTAACCAGCTGAGCCACCCAGGTGCCCCATAAGGGAGCACTTTTAATGAACTTACATCTTTAAACAAATGTAATGAATAAAAGTTAGGACATGTCTCAGTAAAAGCATGGTGAAAGGAAAACATACATATAATTGTAGAAATAAGTACAAATGTACCCAGTAATCACATGAACTATAAATTAGTTTAACTCACATGATTACATTTTAAAATTCAGCTACATACTGATTATATAAATGAAAATAGATTTTGAAAATGTAATGCTGAGTTTAAAAAATGAAACAAAATTTAAAGATTTTATTTATTTCTATATCTGAGAGAGAGAGAGAACACACAAGCGGGGGGGGGGGCGGGGCAAAGGGAGAGGGAGAAACAAGACTCCCTGCTGAGCAGGGAGCTCAATGTGGGACTGGATCCCAGGACCCTGGGATCATGACCTGAGCTGAAGGCTGACACTTAACAAACTGAGCCACCCAGGCACCACTAAAAAATGAAATTGTTTTCTAGGATGATAGATATAATGTAATTTTAAAACACAAAGAACAGTACTGCATATTGTTTATGAGCATATATGTAATGAAAATGTAGGAGATAGAAACTAGGCTTGCCAAATTTGTAAGAGTGGTTCTCTGTAGAGTAGATGAACAGGTTTGTACCTGGGTGTCAAAGCCAGATGCAACTTTTATCATCTACTACATATTCCATTTTAATAAAATCCAGAACCAAAAAAAAAAGAAAATGACTAAATGTTAACTTTTTTTGTCTTTTAAAGTGAGTATTTGGGTGTTTGTATATTCTGCTTTAAAAAATCAAAAAGGGAGCAAAAAGACCCCAAGCATGCAGGTACTTTTGTACTGCCAGGATAAAGGATGTCTACTCCATTGCAGCGATGATCTCAGTAATGGTGAGAATTGTGAAGATGGCCTTCTAGAATCTCACCTAAAAATCGTCATAAGTTTGCCCTGTTATTGCTCCAGACATTAATACAACTGTGTACTGTGTACAAAAGAGCACTGTGCTCCCTAGGAATAAAATGTATGCAAGAAAAATGTAGTCAGGGTCCTGCCAAGTTTAAAATTTCACATCAAGGTATAACACACACTACAGTAAAGATCGTGTGATTCAGACAAAAGGCACTCACCACTGCGGAACCTTGGGAAACTCAATAACCATCCCAAGATACTTCTGTCATCAAAACAGTAATATCACTCACTTATGGAACGTAAGAAGTAGGAAGATCAGTAGGAGAAGAAAGGGAAGAAGGAAGGGGGGGTGGTAAACAGAAGGGGGAATGAAGCATGAGAGACTGTGGACTCTGGGAAACAAACTGAGGGCTTCAGAGGGGAGGGGGGTGGGGGATTGGGATAGGCTGGTGATGGGTAGTAAGGAGGGCACGTATTGCATGGCGCACTGGGTGTTATATGCAAGTAATGAATCATCGAACTTTACATCAAAAACTTGGGATGTACTGTATGGTGACTATAATAACATAATAAAAAATTATTATAAAAAACAAAAAAAAACAGTAACAGCAATAGTTTGTAGGGTTATATGAGGACTAGGTGACATATTTACAGTTTTCTTCATTTTATAAACTAACATGTGTAGGTGAACACTCTGACTGTGGTTGCTAAGGGTTAAGAAGAACATGGTGATATAATAACCAAGTCCCTGATTTCATTGATATTCTTTTCTTTAAAAAAAAAAGATGTTTTTTATTTATTTGAGAGAGAGAGATTTAGCATGAGTGGGGGTAGGGGCAGAGGGAGGGGGGAGAAGCAGGCTCCCTCCTGAGCAGGGAGCCCAGCATGGGGCTGGATCCCAGGACTCCAGGATCAAGACCTGAGCGGAAGGCAGACACTTAACCTACTGAACCACCCAGGTGCCCCGCATTGATTTTGTTTTCATCTGATAATTTGAAATTATGGCCTTGAAGAAAGTTATAAAGCATAGAAAAACTGGTATTTGGTTGGTTGGTATGGAGTACCTACAGTTAATAAGGAAATCATTTTTAATTCAATTATTGGGCAAGCCACTGGTATTTCTGTGTTCCTAAAAAAATGCAGTTGGAAAATCATATGTAAATGAGAACTCAGGGAAAACTGCTTTTCACTTCGGAGCCAACTTTTCCTGGTTGGATGATTTTTTAGAATCACATTAAAGCCTATTCATTATTTTGATATTGAAGGCCAACTTCTCACAGACTCATCCACCCTGGGAGTCCTCCCATCAGCTGTGAGAGCTAGAAGGACCACGGAGCTCTGAAAATTGCTGAGAATCAGTATAATTATCCCTGGCAAAGCATGACTGTGGATACCATCTGTCTCCTTAGGGCAGGAGAGGTAATGAAGAATGCCAAGTGAAGATGTACCCGGGGGTGAGAGTGCAACTAAAGGGCCAGCTCCTGCTATGTGGCTCTTCAGACACACACTCACACACACACACACACACACACACACACTCACCTGTTCACACACTTCCAAATGTCCAAGTGTACAGCAGAATTATCCAAATTGCCTTGTGTGTCTCTGCTTACATGTTTGTTCTCATAATTTGGTTAAATAACATCAACTTCTATGATCATTTCTTAATTAATGAAACCTTTTCATTTTCATGAACAGGTTGGAAGGTTATAAAGGTTGGAAGGTTATAAAGCTTGTATTTTACATGAAAAAGTCAAGGTCACAAAATAGCTTCACCTGTATCCTCTGAAATAGGGACCGGAGGTCTCTTCCCCACTGTTGGAGGCACAATGAATGAATATGTGGGCTTCAGAAAAGATGACAGGGCCTCCTCCCTTCCCCCATGCCCTGAGCACAGTAAGAAGTCAGTGTACTTTTCTCAACTTGGGCTGCTCATGCCAATAAGAAACACATAGCACAAAAATCACTCAGATCGGTAGCCAGTGCAAAAAACAATTTACATTTAGCTATGAACTTAATTGAAGGACACCCATTCCATTTCTTAGTGACAAGCTCTTCGCATCTATGAAAACAGGACGTATCAATGGATATTGGACTTCATCTATGTAAGAATGCTCAGAAATGAAGATCTTGTGATCTGGAAACCTTTACCTTTTCTAGACTTCAGCTGGGCTAGTTTCTCTTTCTCCTCTCCTTTATCTACTAAACTAGCAAATCTGGTTTAGGAAGAAAGTGCCTTAGCGTCAACCTCTCTGCCCTCTAATTGCTCCTAGATTGGGGGAGGGAGGTAGATTCCATCTCCCCTCTCCAGTCTCAATTCCCAACAGCATTATCTTTTTTTTAAGGTTTGATTTATTTATTTGAGAGAGGGGGAGCACGAGCAGAGTGGAGAAGCAGAGGGAAAAGCAGATTTCCTGCTGAGCAGGAAGCCCCATGCGGGACTTGACCCCAGGAACCCAAGATGATGTCCTGAGCTGAAGGTAGGAGCTTAACCTACTGAGCCACCCAGGCAACCCCCAAAAGCATTTTCTTTGAGACCAACTTGGGAGTGGAGGTAGCATCTCTGACATAGGATCAAAGCTGATGCCTGGGAGGGCTGCTAAGATACCAGAAAGTGGACCACAGTACTCTGAGCAAACACATATCGCCAACAATCTGTGACTCTCCAAGACTTTCTGCAACTAGTGTTATTTTTAGTGGCTGACTTTTTAATATGTTCTGCTTGTCAATATAACGTTATACATTATGTCCAGAACACAGCAGTGCACACTGCACTAGCAGTCGGGGGAAATCAAGATATTGATTTTCTATCTATAACTTGCTGGTGTCGCCCACACCAGGCAGAGCAGTCCAAACTCCTTACGCTGGCATTCAAGGCCCTCCATAATCTGGCTCCATCCTGGCTCTCTAGTCTCATGTGCTACCTCATGGGACCTGTGGCCCTGTCATATGGACATGATCCGTTTCCAAACAAGCCACAGACCAGGAAAGTTTTGTGTCTTCACTTGGCCATTCCTTCAGATGAGAATGCCATTCCCTCCCTCTGTCAATGGGACTCATGCTCACTCCTGACCCACACTGCTAAGTGCTCCGGTCCTGGTAACAACCCGAGGGATGCATGTACTTCTAATGCCAACCTCAGAAATGGTTAGGAAAAAATGCATCTTGAACATGAGAAGAAACAATCTCACTCCTAGTAAGAGAAATGCTAAATAAAGCCCTGTTAAGATGCAATTTCTAACTTAGCAGTTTGACAAAAATAAAGGTTGATACAACACCTATGATAAGGCTTGGCATAAAGAGCATTTTCATATAGAATGGCAGGTGTATCAATATATACAACGACTGGGAATTGCTACTTGGGAATATCTAGTAAATTATACATACATCCATTCTTGACCCAGAAATTTAACTTCCAGGAATGTATCCTACATATATGTTGTTGGTATCCATGTGAGAGAAAAAAATATATATAGTTATGTAATATATCATTGTAACTGCAAAAGAGTGTAAAGAATCTGAATGTCCATTAGTAGAAGGTTGGTGCATTCATCAATTATATTAAATATATTCCTGTGCATGCATTCAATGCAATAATACACAACTGCCAAAAAAATAAGGGAGCTCTATATGTGTTGATGGGGAAAAGTCTGTGAGATATATTGTTACGTTAGGGTACAGACATATAGGGCACATTCCCAAAGGGGAGGGTGTATATCCGTATTTGCTTATGGAAGGGTGAAGAAAATCTCTAAGAGGATATACAAGAGGCCAGTAATTATGGTTACTTGTTGCTTTGTTCTAATTTGGTAAAGGAGAGAATTGGGTAGATGTGGAATGCTGGGAAGAAGGTATTGGCCATAATTTTTTATATTTTTGGATGTTTAAACACGTTAATGTGTTACCTAATCGAAAATTAAAGAATAAATTTTCAATTATTAAAGTGGATTTGCCATTTTGGAGGCTAGGTCGAAACCCTGGAAATAGCTGCCTGAAGGGGAGGGAGGAGAGGGTGGGGGAGGGGAGAGAGGGGAAAGGAGAGGAGGTGAAGGAGGGTATGAGAGGAGAGGGAGGGGGACTGGAGGGGAGGGGAGGAAACATAGCATTTGCTTTCCTGATAAGGTTTCTTTTAGGCTGAAATTGCTCTTGAAATAATAAATTAGATAAATTTATTATCATCTGTTTTTCCTTTTATTTCACCAAAAATGACCCATTTCCTAGCACCCAGTGGTATTACTTCATCAGAGTGTTTGGTCATTTGAGAAACAAATACCCACCAATCCCTTTACTTCACAATGGTAATAACATGGCCAATAAAAGGGAGGAAGAATGCTGAATTCCCGCACAACTGTGGCGAGCCTCTGTTGTGTTGGTCACTTCAACCATCTGAGTCTTCAGTTCCGTTATGAAAATTGAGTCAAGCTATACTGGTCTTGTTCTTCCTCCCAGGAAGATGTCAGATTCCACTATAGAGCAGCCGCTGGAGAACTCCGTACTCCCGGCATCACCCCCCAAAGCAGCAGTGACTTCGGTATAGACGGACGCAGTCCCCATGAGGGGTGCTGTTCCTAGCATCATGTTCTTCCAGACCACGGTCAGCTTTCAGTCTGTCTGACAGTCTGCCTTCCACAGGACAGCAGAAAATGGGCTGATGACTTCCAGAAGCACATCTATAGTAATTCCTAAGGCCAGGAGCTCAGAGCCCATCATCTCAGAAGAACACTGTTCCCCAAGGCGTTACTGTGGACTTTGCACACAAACACTCATTTGCCATATTCTCGGTTTCAGGAGTAGCCCTTTGGTCAGCCTTGGTCTCTTCAACAGATATAGGTTCATAAACAGGAGCAGCCACTACACAGCCTTTAAAACCAAACTTCGAAACACCCATGGTCAGGCATGTAAGTCTCTGGCCACCTTGATGTGTTACTTCACGGACATGCTGTTAGGGACTTCACAGTTGACAAAGCACGTAGAGAAGTGCACCCTTGTATCCCAACCACTAAGAGACATTAAAGCAAGGGTTATCTTCAGAGAAGTTCAAGGCTCTCCGAATGCCTCTCTGGAGTGAAGCCACTGGTAAGATTTAACATCTTCCTGACATTCAAAACTGCATTCTTATCTACAGGAAAAAAAAAAAAAGCAGTAGTAATGATTAAATTAAATGATTAAATCATTTAATTGATTAAATGATTAAATCATTTAAATGATTAAAAGCTAACAAAGACTTTACACTTGGCTTTGGAATACATCTCACAGACACATTATATATATTTTATTATTCTTCCGACTTGTACTTGATATGTTGGCCTTCCCAGTGGATAAGCCCCTTGAGTTAAAAGAAACCAAACTGGCCAGAGGTGAACTGGTGAATAAAATGAACCCCTTGAACATTCTTCAGAGGAACCCATGTGTCTGGAGAGAATGGACAGTCCCACCTGGTGCACCAGGCATCCTTTATTCCTCTAAGACAACACAAACTCCCTCTTCCCTGGGGTGTCACAGGCGGTAGGCACCACGGAGGGCAGCAGCCCATGGTTCCTCGCAGAGAGATCCCACCCTGGTGGGATCCTGAGGGAATGTTAGCATGTACCCTGGGTTCTGAAATGTCAGAAGCTTAACAGTGATATTTCCATAGGAGAACGTTCTGCCATCAAGAGAAAGAAAATGTCCCTTCATTCCAGCATGACGCCCTCCTCTGGTGGTGGGGTCACTGGGTACACAATTTTGATTTTCAGATTAAAAGGTCCTGATGCTTTTGTGACTGGCTGGGTAATCCTTTGCCACACAGATGCATTGTCCCACTTGAACTCGCCACAAATGGAGAATAAGCTGCTTCCAAGAGCTCCTTAATTTCCGCAGAGGCTGAAAAATCTCCCTAGCAACTCCCAGGGGCAGCTTTGCATCTAGGCGGCCCGGGGGGGGGGGGGGGGGGGGGGGGGAAGAGGTTTGCTAGGCCGGCCCCACCCCCACCGTCCCCCAGCACACAAAAAGCCTTCTATTTTTTTTTCTGGAATTACATGGAGGGCAGAGAAAAGAGCAGCTGAAACACGTGACACAGGGCGGAGTGTGAATAGCTGGGCCAAGGCTGGCGCTTTGAGTCTGTGGCTAATTTACTGCATGGGTTTCCTTTCCCGAGGCTTTGAAGGAGTGGGTTGCGCTCCGCCCATCAAAAATCATAATAACGCTGCATATCCTTGAATGCTCAGAGTGCCCTTCACGCAAGGAACTCAAAAGCACTTTGACTTATTAGGAATAAAATAAAAGGGAGATTCAGAGAAACCCTTATCCCAAAAGTCCACTGTGTCAAGCCAAGGTTTCAGACAGGGCCTTTTAAGAATATCATCTTATTCCAGCCCTTAGAGCAGCTTCCGCACGAATGCTTTGACCGCGTACTCAGCCACCCCGGGCTGGCCCAGCTCATGCAGCCCAGGGACTCGCCTGCCACAGCCCGACTCTGTCTGCACACATCGCTCCCCCCTCCCAGCCCCGTGCCCCAAAGCCCACCATGCCTTGCTGCTGCGCACGGAGTCCGAGCAGGATAACCAGCCCCGCCTGGCCTTCCTGCCAATTGATGTGATCGCAGCCAATTCCTTCCTCTGTTCCCAGAGGTTCAGGGCAACCCGAGAGAATGGGAGCCTAAGAGGATTAAACGTCCACTGAAGAGAAAGGCCGAAAACAAACGGCAGGCGTTGGAGAGAGGGACACGGCGTGGGGGGCTCACCCATGTCGAAAGCTGTATATTTTTGTTAAATCATCTCATCTCCGATTCTAGCGGCAAATGAGCAAGACAGAGGCGCTGTGCTGTAAGTCGTTCTAACATCGTGCATGGGGACCGGAGTCCCTAACCCCTCCCTTTGCTCCCTGATGTGATAACTAGGAAAAATGGCTTAAAAACGTGCCAGGTTTTCAGAGTAACTTAAAATATAATATTTATCTGTAGACGCCATCAGTTTTCAAATTGGCCGTTTAGGTCCTGAAGCAAAGCCGGACTACATACTATTGCTTGGGAGTTGCAACTAGAATGAGTCCCAGAGGCCTTGTACCTGACATGTGTGATCACCTCACACTGTCCTCTGGCTCGGAAATGGATTTTATATATTACATGGCTTATCATTTATTAAAGAAACATGAATTTGGAAGCGAAAGACAACCAATTTTGCATTGATATGAACAGCCATGTAGTTACCACCTGTGCGATTTCATTCCGTTCTCCACATCTGCGAACAGGCCAGCATCTGTCAGCCCTGGGGCTATAATTTTGACAAAAATGAGCCCTCCAGCAGTGTCATAGAAACGGTGCCTGGTATTATTGTTTTTTTAAGTAGGAGATAAGATTCGACAGCACGGCGGTAGAACTTCACACACACTGTTGATCATTCCCTTCCTTTCCACCTCATCCCGTATTTTGAATGTAGATTCTGGAAAACAGAGCATGGCCTGAGAGTCTTAGTTACGTGAGTCATGGGGTCCCGGGGCCTCCAGCCTCATTCAGTTCTTCCGACAACCGCCTACATCTGGAAAACATTAAATAGCCTCATCCTTTATGTGGATCCATTATGTTCTATCAAATTCATTATCAATTATCAACTGATGGTGAAGAATGTTTGAAATCAAAATGAAGAGGAAATAATTAAGGAGGAAGAAAGGGATGTGCAATGAAAGCTGAAGCTCTCCCGGTGATATGATAAGGAGACAGAGCTGTGTGTTCCCTTAAACGCAATGGCTTTTGGTATACTTTTTTAAACCAGAAGATAAGAAATTTGGCTCCATTTTATGTGACAAGAAGCAAAGCCAAGGTCTAACTAAGTTGATGTATATCTTAAACAGTACTCAGAAGGTTTGTGTCATGGCCACAAAGCCAGGTTTTTGGCATATTGTTATCTACAAAGGGAAAACTTAAGAACAACTTCTCTCAGAATGGGACTCCCAAAGCAGTAGGGACTCCCAAGGAAAATCTTTCCCACAGACACTGCCCATGGCACCCAACTCTCCTTACAAACCACCGATCTAAGGGCTGGGACCCTGTCAACCCGGGATGGATACCGACCTTGAGCTGGTCAGAAAGGCAAGATTGAAGTGCTTGCACCTTTCATGTCCAGGAATGTAAATTGTCAGAGAAAGAGAAAGAGAAAGAGAAAGGGAGGGCCTGGGGGCGGGAGGGAGGGAGGGAGAGAGCGCTGAGCTCATTATCAAGAGGTCTTTCTTCTCCAGCCAGCTTCAGAGAACCATCTGTCGATGTGGCCAGGAAATGCTGGCTGGGAGCTCCACAAAGGAGCTGAGAGGCGCTGGCAGCCTGGCACCTGTGTAAATGTCTGTCGCAGCAAGAGTGACCCCATAATCACCTCAACCTTGTTTAAGCAGAAGTTCCCCCTCAACCTGAGACTGGATTTTAGTGCAGTCGACGAAGCCCCCTCCCCAGAGGAAGCCAGCCCCACAGCCCTGCCATGGAAGCTTCAGCTCCTCCACTTGGTCCTGACATCAAGGACTTTACTGGAAGTACCGCAGCTGGGTGCTTTCTTCTGATTCATCAGCACTTTCAGCCAGGATGCTTGAGATCCATTGTTTGTAGAGTAAACTCAGAATCCAAGTTTAAACATCAGAGGAAAGGAGGGTGGGAAGCATCTCTGGACTCCAAGCAGTTCTCAAAAGCTCCCATTCCAATTCTCCCACCTGCCCTGCGTCCCCTTTCCTGCTTCCTCAATCCCCCATTGATGGGATGTGTTGTTCTCAACTGGTATGAGAAGTAATTGTTATGCACTGAACCTATGCGAGAAGCCACTTCCATTAAGTCAGTCGATTACCAGGGATGTATAAGCACTCACAAAATCACTTAACGCCCGGGTTACCTCTTGTGTTTTAGCTTTCCTGTAGCCCAAAGTCCAAAACTCTGTTTAAGCATAACGTAACCTATATGGAGATAAGGTGCATGCTACCATACAAATTGATATTTCTAGTTTAAAGTTCTGTAATGTTATTTAAGTAAGTACACAACAAAATGATTTCGAAAAGTAAAGACATCACCCTACAAGTGCACACTAACCATATCACTGACAATAAAGGAAATGCTAACTACAGCCATTCTAAGACATCACTGTAATCATTATAAACCTAACAAAAACTAAGACACATCAAATCTAGCCTGTGTAGGATAGTGAGTAAACCTTTCCATTTTCTGTGGCAATGTGAATGGCTCCAATATTTCTGGCACTTTATTTCTGAAGAGTAAACCTGACTGTTCAGACTTAGCCTTCATCATTCTAAATATCAGCCCCCCCCCAAATCCAGAAATAACCTCAGAAAACATTGACTTGTGAAAAAGTAGAGGAAAATTAAAATCAACTTAAATGCATTCCAGACCATATTTGTACATAATCGTTTGCATCCTTCACACTGTTTGAATGAGGGTAATGTCATGGAGCTTTCAAAGTAATGACAGAGTGCAGGTTCAAGCATGAGGACATGGTTGTACAGTGGAGTGTCCGGGTGAAATCAGGAGCTGAGGTGGGAAGTGTCTATTTGCAAAAGGAGCTCTGCTTTCCCCAGCTGGCTAGGCCCTTCAAGCTGTTGGAAATAATGCTTAACCCACAGTGCCCGAATTGGGAAGGACTCACCTGCCGGGGAAGATAAACTAGGCAACGTGGGAAGGGGTTAAGAGCACAGACTCGAATTGGGGTTGCACTTGCTGGCTGTGTGATTGTGGGCAATGACCTATCTTCTTTGTGCCTCAGTTTTTCCCATCTGTAAAATAACAGTATGAATCTTGCCTGCCTCCTAATATCTTGTGTGGATTAAATGAGTTAATATTTGTGAAGCTCCTAAAAAATTCCCAAGCTTCTGTTATGAGCTGTTATGAGTTTGTTAAAAAATGTTCATGCAATAAATACGCCCTATTAAGGTACAAGCTGGAATTTTCCCGGTCTCCTCGTGCTGGCCAGGAACTGGGGCAGCCTCTAGTAAGTTGTGAGTGGTCTCTAGCTCACAGCTAGCCACAAAACAGGGACCTCAGTCCTACAACATGAGGAACTGGGTTCTGCCACGAAGCTGAATGAGCTTGGAAGATGACCCTGGGCTCCAACGAAGAACTGTGGGTTTGGCTGACACCCTGATTGCAGTCTTGTGAGATCCTGAGCAAAGGATCCAATCAAGGTATGCCCTGACCACTGTGTACAGAAATGCAAGGCAATAAATGGGTTTTGCTTTCAGCCATCAGATTTTTGGTAATTTGTTACACAGCAGTAGATAGCTCATACAGAGAAGAAATGACCTTTGAGTTCCCTCAAGGGGTATTGATTTTTCTTTTCCATCCAGGGTGAAAGCTGGCAGCTTTAGTGACTGAATACACTCCATGACGAGATGCGCACTTAACTGTTTTCTTCCTTGGAAATACAACTTACCAGCATGAAGGTACACAGACTTTGGATGAGTCCCCCAATAATAGGGGGTTTTGCAAATGACACATCGATTCCTATTTCTTCTTCCCATAGAATATGAGGAAAAGAGAAAACAAGAAAATCCGGGGAAGCTAATCAGGAAAGCAGAACCATTTGGGAACCCATGTCTGTAGGATGCAAGCTTATATATAAACATTTGTTTAAGACGGACATGCATGAAGTTTAACAGGAAGTAAGAGCAAATAATCACTGAATTCTATTTTCATCAGTTCCACTTCCGTCTTACTTTTATCAATGCCCAGCCATGTATTCCTGCTTCCTGCACTCTGGCTACATACTATATGTAAAGTTTGCTTTTTTAATTAATGTTATTTCACATGCATATGCTATTCCGTATCTCATTATGACCCACTGAGGAATACCTAAAGAACATGGATTCTGGGTCATAAAACTTGGCTTCACAGATGTTTCCTGATGGTTGTGATCTTTTTAAGCTGGTAGTTTAACTGCTCTGAGCTCCCTTATTCTGAGCAGTAAATAAATAGGGGCCTCAGTAATACCCACTCAGAGGCATGAATGTCAAGTCAAATGTGGACATAATGTATCTCCAGCCTTGTAAACTGGTAAGAAGTTTGCAAAGTTTGATTCCAGCTCTCCTTACTCTGACAGGCTTGCAATTACACTCAAGCAGGACCAGAATAAGTTCAGCCAACCACTGCAGCCTCCGGGCAGCTTTGCACACGTTCCCCACAGTTTGAGGAATGAAGAGAGTGACTGGCCAGCCCACCGAGAGGCAGGGCAGCAGTTCCTGGTGCAGGGCCATGGCGCTGTAGGGTGCATCCAGCGCTGAAGGCCAACTGAGTGCAGCTGGTATGGCAGCCGCTGGACACAGGGCAGGGAGCCCATACTCATCAGCAGTGTAGAGACTGTCTTTCTTTTCAGGGCAAATTCAACAATTCTGGCCAACAAAAACAGCAAAATCCCAGCCCCCAGAGGAATTCCTCCTCTCCTCTCCAGAGGGTCCATAGGGTGAAGGGGAGAATGCTATGATTCTGTATAAGGAGATAGCTAGGGCTGCAAGTCTCAGTCCTGCCCCTCTGTGACCATGCCCTGTCCTGGTCCATTACACCTATCCAATACTTCCCCACATTCCATGTACCCACATCCCCAGGCTGGTGGCACGGGCTCCCGGCCCATCCCCTGCCCCCAACCAAGTGCAGGAAGATGTGGGATCTAGGGGTAACCATGACATCACTCTAACTTACTTTAAGAAACATGTAACTTGTAAAGTTTGATGAAATCCAGCTTTGACATCAGAAATCAGATACCGAAGTTCCCGTTGCCAGCTCCCCACCCCTGGCTACCTGTGCTGGATAAACTTTATTCTCCTCATGCCTCCATTTCCTCCACAGTAAGGGGGGAAATGGATGGTACTGGCTTTGCCTCAGCTCTCTGTCTGGTACCGAAGCTGACATTAACCAAGCAACTGATAGAGGCTAAGAAGGATGTAGGTGATGGTTTGCACAGGTGCAAACAAAGAAACCCGAATTCTTGGTCAGTGCACCCCACCTCGCTAATGGAAGCCTTTCGGACTCGTTCACACCTCAGTTGTCACCCCTCGGAACAACAAATCCCGCCCGTGACATTGGTAATGAGATAACCTTGACAGCATCACTAGCAAGGCTGCACGTCCATCATCATCTTGGCTCTAGGATGGCCTGTAGGTCCGCACCCACACCGTCAACAGAATCAGCCCTTTGCCAGAGGAAGGCCATGCTACCGCTCAGGACTTTTTAGGGTGGCAGGGTCATATTTTGGAGCAAGCCTCCTCTTGGCTGGTTGTGCATTCTTATTCTGCCCAAGTACTTACTCTGCGTCTCCAGTGCTCCACGATGGGACAGCTGACGGATGGCGCTAGCGGGGGTCCTGCTACTCGGGGGGGGGGGAGCGCTCACAGCACTGGCTGTTACTTCCATAGCACCTACTATGTGCTGGACACTGCTCTAAGCATGTCACACACTGATTCATTACTCCTAATACAACATTTTCAAGAAGAGGGAAGTAACTTGCTCATGGTCACACAGTAAGTGGCAGAGCCCTGGGCCATCAAAGGCTCAATAGCCTTTCCATTGTTGGATAGGACAGGAAAGAGTCTACTTTTTACTGTTTACCGGGTGTGGAGTGCTTTCGATGCATGTATTTTCATTCAGTCTGAAAACGTTGGGAGGTAGAGATTTTTACTATGAACACACACGTAACCATATCCCCCCCCTTTATGTTCTGCCTCTGTTTTTTGCTCACATTATGCTTTTCACTATACAGCATAGTGAATATTTTACTTTGTTCCTCATTCTTTCTCCCAATTAGAATGCAAATGGTGGAATTTTGTCCCCCTTTGTCCCCCACTCTGGGGTTTCCCATACCTAGAACATGGCATGTAATTGGTGCTCAATAAGAAACTGTTGAACAAATACCCATTTTCCAGATGGGAAAATAAACTCAGCAGTTGTCTAACTTACTCATGGTGGCGGAGCTGGTTAGTCACAGGCCTGGGATTTGAGCTCTGGGCTTCATCACCTGGAGCCCATATTCTTCGCTGTTCTTATCACCAGAAAACACACATATTGAGAGGCACCTTTTCTCTGGTATTTCCACTTATCATCCCAGGCACCATTCATTGATTTAAAACAAACAAGCAAATAAAAAACACGAGTCTCATCTCCGTTCTCCTTAACAGTCCTCCACATTTGCAAACAGTAATTGTTCCGTCTTATCCACCCCCCGGGTCTTCGCACAGAGCAACTTTTCCACCTCTCTCTCCCCCCGACATGTTTTCATCTGTCCTTCTAAAAGCATGCTTCAGATCTCACCTCGGGGTGCAGAGAAGTAGAAGAGCAAGCCAGGTGCTTGCCCAGGGGGCACTCGCTACTACTCCCCTCACTGTCCCCTGCCACCCGCGCCCCAACAAGGGTTCCGGCCAACTCTTCTTCATCCTCCCAACTGACAGGGCAGATTCAAAGTCGCAAGGGTGGGGCGCCTGGGTGGCACAGCGGTTAAGCGTCTGCCTTCGGCTCAGGGCATGATCCTGGCGTTGTGGGATCGAGCCCCACATCAGGCTCCTCCGCTATGAGCCTGCTTCTTCCTCTCCCACTCCCCCTGCTTGTGTTCCCTCTCTCGCTGGCTGTCTCTATCTCTGTCGAATAAATAAATAAAATCTTTAAAAAAAAAAAAAAAAAAAAAAAAAAAAAAAAAAAAACAAAGTCGCAAGGGTGTGTCGCCGTCCTCCGCAAGGCACCTTTACGGGGTCAGAGGGCAGAAGAGCCACCGGCAGCCTGGCTATCCCATCTGTGAGACGGAGAAAGGCGGCCAACCTCCTCCAACTCCTCCAGAGGCTGAAGTCAAGACTGAGCAGGCCTGCACCCTGAGCGGGACATCCCATCCTGTGTTCAGACTTGGTGCTATCACATTCCACACGTAATTTCCCGTCCTTGTGCCTGCAAGGCACCACCGCTGTGTGGGAAGGGCACCTTTGCCTAATGAGCTTGGCTAAATCCAGCATCTCGTGGTGGTGTGGGTGCCCCTTGGCCCCAGGGCTCCCGTGAACGGGGGGGGGGGGGTGGCTGGAACGGAGTAAACCCAAGCAAGGAGGTGGGGAACCACTCAGCCAAGTCCCAACCCGGGGAAACCCCGCATCACATCTGTCTTTCTGATTTATTAAAAAACAAACAAACAAACAAAACAAAACAGGCTGAGAAATCTTTCCTTCACCTCTGTCTCAGGGTGGCCTGGTAGATTTTGCTGGTGACAGGATCCCCACTTAAGCTATCTGCAACACCTAGTAGGCAAGGCTGCCTGGACACACCTCACGAAAGCACATGTATCCCTGAGTTCAGACCCTCCTATCAACCCTGTTATCACCACCATTCTGGAGACAATCACACCCATACGTACACAGCGCTGGGCTCTCCTTACCCAAATCAAGAATTGCTTAGTTCCTCCTCCATCACCAACAGTGAGCCAGCTGGAGCAAAGCTGAGTGAAATGGGACATATCACGACAAAGGACTTCTCGTGATGCTAGTGTTTATCTTTGAGCCTTGCCTCTTTTAGAGGTGGTATTCATGACATTAGTAAGTTCTGGCTCTTAGAGATCTTTCCTCTGGAAGCCTCCAGAATGTTCGGGACACTGTCATGCCCCATGGAATGGTGGCTTGGCAGACATTAAAATACCCATTTTTCAAATGGGGGAAGTAGGTTCTTTGAAGGTAACAGCATTCAGAAGCATCTTGGAAATGACACCAAAGCAAGTATTTGAAGTACAAATGGCTGTTTTGATCTTGGGACTCCCCTGTGCAGGCCCCGACAGCAGCTCCACTGACAACCTGGTAGTTGGACACGAACAAGTAATCACCTCAGGCCTGCCCCAGGCTCCCGCATGGCCATGGCAGCTCTGTGCTCCAACCCAGATGTCTGCTGCTGTGGGGATATTGCCTGTCCCTTTACTAAGTGGCTGGTGCACTGGACATTCTCAAATTTTCCCTAAGAGGTGTTGTTCTTCCATTACCAGATAGTTTGAATTATGGATAATAAAACACTTTGGAGTCTATGGAGAAGAATCCCAATGGTGTCCACAGAAGGCAAGCATAACTTCCACTACCTGGCCAAGAAAGGAGACTGTGGCTACCGACAACATGGAGTGAGGGGCAGGTACCCTCCCAGAGGCTGCCCAAACTTCTTTCTTTGCCGCTTGGGCTGGTCTCTCTCCCCAGTGTGGCTTCTCCCCAAGCCCTTTTCCATCCAGTGGCCAGAGTCACTTTCTTGACATTTGTTTTCTCACGCCCCTTTTTGCTTTAGCCCGCAAAGGCTTCTTGCTCCTTTCAGAACACAATTCAGACTCTGCCCCGATGCAGAGTCCTGCAGGCTGTGACCCTGCCACACCTGCCCGGCCCTCGGGTCTCCTCCTCTTGCCCGCTTTGCCCTGGCACACAGGCCTGCTCTCTTTGCTCTTGAACCTGCCAAGCGTATTCTCACCTCAGAGCTTTAACTCGCTCTTCCCTTAGGCTGCAGTGCTCTTCTCCCTGGTTTTACTTATTTTAAATGTATTTAATCAACACTAACAGAGCAAGGGATGTGGGGCCACAATTCACAAATACTTATTCATCTTCCCTGATCTTTGAGTAATTGTTCTTCTTGCTTTCCTTTCCTTTCCTTTTTTCTTACTATAAAGATTTATTTATTTATTTGAGAGAGAAAGCGCAAGAGATGAGCAAGTAGGGGAAGGATAGAAGAAGGAGAGGGAATCCTCAAGCAGACTTCATTCTGAGCATGGAGCCTGACCCTGAGATCATGAACTGAGCTGAAACCAAGAGTCAGACACTTAACCAACTGTGCCACCCACGTGCCCATCTCAGCTGATACATGAGAGGCCCTTCTGGATCGTCCACACTGGCGCTGGACCAGCCACCCAGTCCCTAAAAGTCTGTTTTCATTCTTTGCCTTGCACTCACTGCTGCTTGCTATTTACTTTCTTACTGTCTATCTCTCCCACTGGGATGTAAGCTCCATGAGGACAGGTCAGTTGTGTCCTTAGAGTTTAGGACATTCCTGGGGGATATTGATATCTCAATCACTTCTTTTTGAAGAATGAATGAATGTATAGGACGCTGTGAGAAATCTCCCCCCCCCCCCGCCAAATTTCAGCACCCGTAAGACTCTCAACATAAGCACACTTATTTCTTCACAAACGTGTAGGAATGTGATGCTCTTCTGGTCACACATGGGAACGAAATTTAGTTGCATAATATAAACGACCATTTGAACCCAGAAAGGGAAAAATATGTTCCAAGAACACAATCATAAGAACAATGTTTTTGCCTTCAATGTTTGCTTAACACCACTGTTCTATTCCTTTGGGTCTCCTACTGGGTACCCAATTCCTCTGACATTTAAAAACAAAACATGCTTCTATGACAAAAATATATCCCATTCCCCACGTCACTCATCTTTGGAGATCCAAAAGGTATCTTGGTCATATATATATTGATAACTAAAGAAAAAGTCATTTTTAGGTCTTATCATTGAACATATAACCAGAACTCGAAGGAAACTTGGGATTGTTTATTTAGCTCGGAGGCTTTCTAATCCTTTTTTCCTTAACCAAGACCCACAGTATGAATCACATTTTCTATCAGAACTAGTACTCATACTCATACATAGCGGAAACATCCATACCCTAACTACAACAAACATCCATACTCATACATAGCGGAACAATCCATACCCTAACTACAAAAATGGTCTCCTATATTTCTAGTCTATTCGATTCGATCCTATCCCATCCCATCCCATTCTTCAAAAGGCTGGCTCTACTCAGTAAATTGATTTCACAACCCACCAAGTTTATAACCTAGAATTTGAAAACGCTGATTCTAATGCCAACCTTTTTTTTTTTTTTTTTTTTTTTGCACAGAAGAAAACACAGCCCAGAAGGTTGTGAATTGCTCAGGGCCCAATAGCTAGTAGAGAATTGGGATAGAGCCCGGCACCTGATTTATGATTCCTATTTGAACAATTGCTTCAAATCACCAGTGTGAAGCTCTGATCACCTGGGAAGAAACTCCATTGGTTAAAGCTTTGTCTTTTGTAACCTTTGAAATCTAAACAGTGTTCAGCAACTAGCAGTTCATGGACAAGGTCCAGTTGTTGACACCACATCACATTTAGGATGCCCTTTCCACTCCAGTGTGATCAGTCTATCCGCTGACCCAGTAGGCCAACCCCCCTCAGAGTTAATGACACTTCCCAAAGGCAGACCCTCAGCCTAGCAACATATGTATGTATGTACAGACTACTGTGCCCCAGAGGGCTAATTACATTGCAAAACAATTTGTTTTCTCACATGTTTCTCAAAGAGAAATGACCTGCTGATCTAAGATCTAATACATAGACGGAAGGCATTTCATGAGATGATAATTCCAAAGAATTCCAAGCTCAAAGTTAAATGGCTAGATACACACTGGAATTAATATATTCATTTGTTCTTAATATGAGGTAAGCCCTAGAACTCAAAAGGAAAGGTTTTAAGCATTCCGAGAAGGAACCTGGACCAATAATGTATGGTATTGGGGGGGGGGGGTTAAGGAAAAGAATAAGAAATACCAGGCTTTACATGTACACTCTTGGTGGGTGGTTTGAGAAAGAGTACCCAGACCCTCTGAGGGACAGAGGTTACCCCTGATTTATCAGTAAGTATGCACCGAGCGAGGTAGGAGCTGCACCTATATCTGTGACAACTTTGCACACAGTATATAAAGAGTAAATTAGAAAGTACAAGCAGCTAGCAACAGAAACACTTCCAAAGGAAAAGTCAACCAGGACAGCCAGGCAGCAGCAAAATCCCAACCAACGAATGGAATGAATTTGGCCCAGACAGTGGTGGTCAGTTCATCTGGTCATTTGGAGGTGTCTTTGTGCCTTTATTTTTGGCTACCGGACTCTTCCAGGGTCCCAGACGATGAGCCATCAAGCTCAGGGTCACAAAGCCTGCTTGCCCTGACTCAGGAAGTGTGGGGTAGACTCCCGTTTGTTCAGCCCATAAGTTATGTCGCTCACTGTCTGAGCCTTCCTCCCACACAGCAGAACCTGGGGCGCTGCACCTGAGCTCGGGTGGGTGGGGTCCACGTGCCAAGACTGGGTGTGGCAGTTTAGGTAGAACTTGCCCCTGGGCTCTGATGCTTAGAGACAAGGGAACCAAGCAAGAGAAAACACCTCATGTAGAAACCAGAATCAAGAACGAGGCAGTCCTTCCAGTGAGGATCAGACTGAAGAAGCCAGGCACAAGGGACATCAGCTTTGGGGCAATAGGACAGAAGTGTGGCAAGTGGTTAAATTTGGAGGAATGCCTTGAGCTGTTCCAAGGCCAGCTTTTTAAAGGATAGGATAGGATAGGATAGGATAGGATAGGATAGGATAAGATAAGATAAGATAAGATAAGATAAGATAAGATAAGATAGATAAGATAAGATGAGATAGCGTGGAAGAATATTTTATGTAGTAAGAGTATGGCTTGTTCCGTGAAACATCATTTCAGTTAAGTATATGGGTACCAGGTTATGATGGCAACTACAGCTCCTCCTGGAGGTCTTGGTTAAGGAAACGGAGTTTGGTTACCCACTGCTGCGTGCTTGGAAAGTTGCTAGGGGACACAGTTCCACTAATGGCATGTCCCCAAGAGGTGACCCAAGTTTGGCTAACACAACACTCCACACAGCCCCAGGGGCCTTTGCTTGGTGTCGGCTGCATCGCCTCCTGTACCTTGAAGGGCACTTTTCTAGGTTGGCCTGGCCTGAACAAAATGTGCTCAGCCCCTTAGACCTTGCCCTGCGCCCACCATCCCACCCCAACCCCACTTGGCTACTTTTTCTCAAAATAGGAGCTATGAAATTAGCCAGGAACGGTGACTTGACAATAAAGAACAGGGAGAGATGGTGCCTGGAGCCCTCAAAGCACATTCATTGATGGACAAGAGATCAGTAAATAAATACCTCTCTCTCTCCATTATTCTCAATCTTTGTTGATAAATCGCTATACCACTTATGGACCCGTGAATTTTATAATATGTATTTAAGTCAAGTTGTACAGTTAGGGACCTCACACAAAATATTGGGTCAGAGCCCTTCAAACCCTGAAGTCAGCCCTAGTGAAGAGGATGGTCACCCGATCTTGGCCTTAATCTTGTATTTACTCTTTCTCCTTGGTGGCCTCCACAGTGCCTGCATGGGGGTAGACTTATAAGCAGTCCTCAATAAATATCTTCAGAAAAAAAGAGAGAGTTGGTAACACTAATGTTTCATTTTTGACCTTCTCAAAAGCAGTGTGCAATAAGAGAATTACCCCAAACAATGAAATAATAAAAGTACTTCCAGAAGGTGAATGTGAAGGCCAGATTTTAGGCAGATTCCAAACTGAAGTTCGGTCTCAGATAAAAGGAAGGTTCTCAGAGTAGAGCTCAGCATAGAGCCACTCAGAGACGACGCGGTAAGGCAGAGGCCCTGGGGGCCAAATGTGGGCAGTGGGACATGGAAGCTTTCTCTGTGACCTCCGCCGGGTGGCCGACTCTACTACAGATTAGCAAACGCGCAGAAAACCACACAGACAGCCACTTCGGCTAAGAAGGGACACGCTCTCAAATGGTAAACCCACAAATGAACATACAAGCTCAGGATTCATAAATGTTCCAGAAAAGACAGCACAGTTTAAAAGCAGTATGCATTTCATTATGAAGCAAATTTACTGATTTGTTTCAGTTTTATGTCACTGGAAGGATATATCTTGGCAGGATTTCCACGCTCAGATCACTCCCTGCTGCTGCTTTTGATTTTTTCCTTCCTTAGTTGTGACCTCTACCAGAACTCTTGACACTGCGCTACGATGTTCTCGAACGTGCAGCAATGCCAAGCCGAGGCAGTTAATCAAACAATTGCAGTTGAAATTTCTGATCTCTTTTGTTCTTGAAATTTGGGTTGAAAATGAGGTTTGAGGGCAAAGTACTCTTTATAAGCAGAAGCCTAACCAGCACCAGTTTAAATTGCTGAAATGGCCATTCTGCTAAAAATCAACATTTATAAACACGTGTGGGGACAAAAACACGACTAGAGCTACTGTCACATTCCTCCTTACAGTCTGATTGTATTTCTGAGGATCCTGTCTCCCTTTGTCTCCTCTCGTCTCAAATCCTGGGAAACACTTGGCTTCTTAGAATTAAAGGACTGAGTATCTCTTATTAGACACAATTTCTTCCCAACTTAGGAAAATGGTGATGCAGGCTATTGCCTTTGCCAGATTGGGAAATGGCAGTAAAAGTATCCCCAGTGTTTAACAGCCCCAACACCCACAACCACCACTGAGCTCTGCTCCTTGAGGCTACAAATATCCGCTGTACCTGGCCCCTGACGGTTTTCCTCTGCAGTGACCAAGGAGGTGATCACATGCCCTTTGTTGGATGAATTAATACATACATAAAGGCTACAATAGGCAACTCTCTGGCCTCTGGGGACAGACTCTATGAACTACTGTTGCACGACCCAGTAGGTACACTCAGAACAGAGGGGGAGTGGGTGAGGAAGTCCCATGCATACAGAAGAGCAAACTACAGCAGCCTTGGCTTTCAGAGATTCCTGGAGGAAAGAGCTTACCCCTCTGACCCTGTCCTTCCTCCTCCATGTGAGGCCACTGCGATACATGTCGCCCAGCTTTCTCCTTTGGTTTTCATAAGAGGCAGCAAAATGTTCTCTAAAGTAGGGGTGCCAGAAGATTGTTTTCTCCCAAAGAGAGTCACCCACTGGCGTAGAAGAGTCACGGTGATAACAAGGCAAGAGGCAGGCACAGCAACACAAGTATCCGAAATGAGTGAAAGAAAGGGTGTCATTCTGGGGCCCAATTCCATTTCAGCTCTGCCTGGGAACTGTGGTTTTTCATGAGCTCAAGAATCATGGAATCTTAAAGCTGGAAGAGATGTTAAGATCATCTACTCCAACATTCAATCAGTCCAGGAATTTTCTGTAAAGTATCCCTGGCAGGATGTACAAAACCTTTGCAAGGATGAGTGACTTTCCAGCTGAAGAGGCATCCAGTTCATGACCATAAAGAGCCTTTACAAAACTAGTAGCTTCCAGGGCACCTGGGTGGCTCAGTGGATTAAGCGTCTGTCGTTAGCTCAAGGTCATGATCTCAGGGTCTTGGGATCAAGCCCTGCATGAGGCTCCCCACTCAGCAGGGGGTTGACTTCTCCTCTTCCTTCTATCCTCCCCCTTGCTCATGCTCTCCCTCTGTCTCTCTCAAATGAATAAATAAAAAAATCTTAAAAAAAAAAAACCCTAGTAGCTTCCACTTGTTGAGAGCACACGAGGCATCATGCGTCATATTAAGTGTCTCACCTGCATATTCTCAGTCTTTGTAACAACCTTTTTAGATAGGAACTGCCAATGGCCCCATTTTTTAGGTAAGGAAACTGGGTACTAGACATGCTCATTAATTTGCCCTTGGTCACACAACCGATAACTGGCACAGTCAGGATTCAAAAACAGGTCTGGCTGATATCAGAGCTAAACAGGTAACATAAACCATCCTTTCTCTGTGGCTTCCTATGTCATATAACAAAGTGCTAACTTCCTCTTTAGGTCAAGAGGAGCCTTTAAAGGCTTGGAGAGCAAGGATATATTTCTTTCCCAAAGATGCTTCAAAATGCCAAGAAACTTGCCAGAATGAGCTGCTCAGAACTCGCTGTCATTCTAACTATATGGTATCCCATGGAACTGTTACTTTCTTTGTTTAAGAAATACTCATACGTAACTCTCGAATAACTTGCTGTTGAGTTTTGCCATCAAACTTTCTCCCTTCTTTTGAAAGTTGGGGCCGTTTCCCCATCTCTAAACTTTTGGCACTTCTTATATGTTTTTGTAGGGTATTATCAGTAATATTAACAGTAAGGATGTCAAAATCTTATTTTCAATTCTTATATTTTATGAATAGTGTTATTAGAATCATGAGGGAAAACAAGCTTCAAAGATGATTGTCTCTCCCTGTCAGACATATAAGACACTTCTAGTAGATTTTAACAAGCTTCCCATCCTGCCAATAAATAAGGGCAGACAAATTGCACTCATGAGTGAACCAGTTCTTTTCAGTTACATATTTTGTTTGGTTGTTGTTTGTTTTTGTGGGTTTTTTAAAAATTTAAATTCAATTTATTAACATATAATGTCTTATTTGTTTCAGGGGTACAGGCCTGTGATTCATCAGTCTTACACAACACATAGCACTGACCACAATACATACCCTCCCCAATGTCCATCACTCAGCTACCCTATCCCCTCACCTCCCTCCCCTCCAGCAACTCCCAGTTTGTTTCCTAGGCTGAAGATATTTTTTTTTAAAGATTTTATTTATTTATTTGACAGAGAGAGAGACAGCCAGAGACAGAGGGAACACAAGCAGAGGGAGTGGGAGAGGAAGAAGCAGGCTACCAGCCGAGGAGCCTGATGCGGGGCTCGAACCCAGAACACCGGGATCACGCCCTGAGCCAAAGGCAGACGCTTAACGACTGCGCCACCCAGGTGCCCCCTAAGCTGAAGATATTTTAAAACATATTTTACTGAAAATTTTATTCAGGAAATGTGTTGTAAACCAACTTCATTTGTGTCAGCTTGGCTTCACCAGGGCTTAAGTGGGGCATTTACATTTAAGTAGGGACCATGGTAATGGAACCCACAATTTCTGTCCCAAGACAATGCCCCCATCTATACCATTGGCGTCCCTCTTATCTGCAGCATGGAGCAGAATGGTTGATGTTTTGGAGTTTACCATTCATCCTCAGGAACCTGCACTTCTTTCCAATTTGTAGTATGGACAGAACCTCAGCAAACATCAGGTCTAATCAATGGAGCCACCGAAACCAGCTCAGGTGATAAAAGCCTCCTCTGGGGAAAAGGGGGAGCACAGGGGAATTCTAGGGTAGTGTAACTATTCTGTATGATACTGTAATGGTGGATACCATCAAAACCCATAGAATGTACAACACAAAGAGAGAACCCTAATGTAAACCAGGGACTTTAGTTACGAATTAGGTATCAATATTGGCTCACCAATTGTAACAAATGTACCCCACGCCAGTGCAAGACGTTAGTAATGGGAAATTGGGGCACAGAGTGAGGACGTATGTGGGAACTCTGTACTTTCCCTTAATTTTTCCTATAAACTTTAAACTGATTTTTTAAAAAGTGTTTTAATTAAGAAAAAAAAGCCTCCTCTTAGTATACAAGTATGCTGCAACAAAATAATAAGAAGAGAGGAGAGAAAGGGGGGAGAAAGAAACAGAGAGAGGGGTGGGGAGAGAGAGAAGCAGGGAGGGAGGGGAGGAAAGAAAGAAGCATTACATGACAAGGGACCCAATTAAGAAACACACATAACTTAAGAAATGAAAGAAATTTAAATATAACTTAAAGGAACGGAAGAAATTCCTCAAGTGCTTTACATCACGGGAATTTTGAAAACACATGTTAACAAATGACTATAGAGTGGCAATGATCTAGCCAAAATAGATAAATAAATAATCCCGAATCTGACAAAGCCGTAGAGAGGTTCACTGAACCTATCATGTCACAGAATAAATGGACAGTGACATCAGCACAGTGAGCAATTCCATTTTCCCAAGTGGGAGATGGACACTGAACAGGCGAGCAGACCTGGACACCTGAACAGTGAGCACAGGGGGGGCTGGCTGTAAAACTAAATCCCACCTAAAAGTGAGGGTTTGGGGTCCCCTGCTGACCTAAAGCCATCAGAGAGGTGGAGCATATCCATCTGTGGTCTGGGGCCACCAATCAAACTTGAGCATGTAACGTGCCTTCGCACAAATTAGAAGAGGGCACGAGCAATAGAACACGTTGATGAATAAAAAAGTGCCCTTCTGGCTGGACCAGGGAGAAAAAAGCAAGGGGCACCTGGCTGTCTCAGTGGGTAGAGCACAGGACTCTTGATCTTGGGATTTGTGAGACCATGTCCCCTGTTGGGGGTAGAGATTACTAAAAATTAAAACAAACAAATAAAAAAACAAAACAAAATAAAACAAGAAAAAGGCAAGCCCCCTGGGCAGAACAATTGGCAAACTCCCTTCCTCCAGGCACACACCCTTGCTGGGGCCCGAGTTTCGCAGAGTGCAGGCTGGATTTCAACTTCCAGAGTGCTCACTTGAAGATACCCTGGTGCTGCACACAACCTGCACAACTGTGCCCAACTTCTGTGCTGGGATAAACTCATCCTGCAAGTGTCCACCCAGCTCCTGCCTCCTCTCTCGGATCCCTGGTTGACAAGCAACAACACTGATGCCTAGAATGTTTTGGTTCTAGAAACCCCAGGCCACATGAAGAGGCAAAACTCCTCCTCTTTGAATATGTTGTTGAATATGGAAATATATCAATACATGGGGCTTTGAGATATAAGTTATAGAGATAAAGTAATTCAAACTTATATGATTAATTTCTGTGCAAAGTTTATATTTATAAATAGAACAGATAGATTTGTGGATTAAACTTGAAGTCGAAATTGTATTTTAACATTTGCAATTTTAGTCAAATATTCATTTTAAGCCAAATAACTCATAAATAATCCTTTCTGTACATAAACTCACCGCCTTAACATTAAAAAGAACTCCAGAGAATAGGCAACATAGCATTTGGAAAAAACGCAGATTGAGGTGTATAGAATTGCGGAACTGAAGAAATATATTGAGCATGGAAATAATACCATTCCAGAAGCAATAAGTAGATTAGAAATAACAGGAAACAAAATAGTTAAAGTCAGAAGTCAATTACTCACATAAAATGACAGATTCAAATAATCAAAGTAAATGGAGAGGAAGAAGACAAATCACAATAAAGAGAATGCAATAGATAAAAGTTAGTACCCTTAAAGGAAAAAACTCAGCAAATGAAAACTAAAAGTATTCAAAGATACATCAAGAAATGAATTTTCCTAAAATATAGGGACAAGGGAACTTCCTAACCATGGGGACATGTTTTCTGGAAAATTGATGCAAAAATTATGACTGTTAAGACTTATCCTGGTTGTTATTAACCTTCCAAGTAAAAATCAAGAGTTCTTCAGTCATCCAAATTAGAAGCTTCTAGAGAATATCTGAGGCCTCAGACTTGTCCACAACAACATTCACAGCCAAAATACATTGGAGCAATGTTATAAGGGAAAGAAAGCATGATGCAGGAATGTTACACCCAACCAAGGTGTCATTCAAGTACAAAAAGTCCCAAACATGAAAGAACTCAAGAAATACAGCACCCTAGAGTCTTTCTTGAAAAACTATGTATTGATGTAACCAAGGGATAAATGGAGAAACCAAGGACTAATATTTAATGCCAGAAAATAGTGAAGCAATGTTTGTAAGATGGTAAAGGAAAGTGATCCAGGAATATGATATCTGGCCAAGTTTTCCTTTCAAGCATTTAAGAAGGAAATCCAGCTAATTAAGTGATAAATCAAAGTAAAGAAACAAGGAATAGAAAAACGACAGTACAAGAACTGATGGTGTGTAAGGGATCATTTACAAAGAGAACTATGGTTACAAAATGAAATATCGATGTTACA
Source organism: Ursus arctos (assembly GCF_023065955.2). Lineage (NCBI taxonomy): Eukaryota > Metazoa > Chordata > Mammalia > Carnivora > Ursidae > Ursus > Ursus arctos. Next base: position 56,951,412 of record NW_026622841.1, read on the forward strand.
AAACTTAAACTCACGTAGGACCTAAGAGAGGACACAGGAAGAAGAATAAAAGCACACAAATATCCCACTTTTCACAAGATTTTACCCCGTCTAAAAGTGAAAAGGACTTTAAAACAGCCAACGCCTCCTGCCATTTAATGTTTTCTGGATCTCTTTCATCAATGAATCTCTTCAGGAAAGACTTTCATGGAGAAAAAAAAAATGAACTGAATTCCTGAAATCCCTTTATTTTACATGTTTCTGCTTAATTTAAGAAAGATGATTTTTAATTATTTTTTGAAAAAATAGAATGGATAGCATGATGTCATGTTTATAAGATGATGTTGTGAGTCTGTTTTTATCTGCAAATATTCCTGGAAAGATCGCTGGAAATTTGTTCCATAGTGCTAATAATACTTAATTCTTGGTGATGATGTTTAGGATGATTTTTTTTCCTTTCTTTATATTTTTCTGCATTGCTTAGATTTTTATATCAAATATGAACCATTTTTACAAGAAGTATACAGTAGTCATTCTTTGAGGAAAATAAATTGGCCTCAGGGGGTGAAAAATTAGTGGATCTGGAGAGAGAGGGTTATGTACACCAATAATCAGTTTAAAAGGAGCTCCCATGGACACAGAATTCACCTTAAAGACAAGCAGAGAAGGCACTTGCCTATGTTGTGTGGTTTGAAGGACACGGAAAGACACCAGCCCATCGAAAATTATCAGTCCTTTGAATTATCAACTGTGGTTACATCCACATGAATTCATTTATCAGATCTCCTGTCAACCTGCTGGTAGGTGAGAGACAGAAACCCGAAGGGATAATAATGGATGTATGCTGGAACCTGAACTGAGCGAGGACAAGCAATACCTAAGGTCAGCAGCAGGTGCCTGGGGAAATGAGGATGGAAGAAAGCAGATCTGGTGGGCAGAAAGCAAAACTGACCAAGCAACAGGCATCTGTAAAGCAGAGACTCCAAAGACCGAATATGTCTGCAAAGGAGGGCAGTTTGAGAAACAAAGTCAAATGAGGAACTAAGGGACAGATAGGTTGGAAGAATAAATTTGAGATGGGGACACTATGAGAAATTTCCTTTGGGCAAGCGTTGTTTGCCAGACACTTCTTTGAGAGGCATGGTCTGAATTGGACTGACTTGGGCACGGTCCCCCAGTAGCCTGGGAGTGGCAGAAGACGTCCGAGTCTCCATTGGAATTGGGGCAGCACATAGCCTTGAAAGGAGGGGTGTTTGTAGAGAAGGGCGATATGTAATCATGCCCCGAAGATCAACCTCCTACTCTTCAGACATTCCCCTGTCTTCAGCTAGCCTTGCCCCTGTTGAAACTGTAGGACACACCCCTCGAAATAAGCCAAGGCATAGATGCCTAAGAGCTACTAGAAAAAGTCTGTTTAGGTAGCAAGTGCTGGTCTCCTTTTGATCAGGGGAGGGAATATATCCAGGCTGGTCACTCTGTACACACAGCCGTTTCCAAGACCTTCACCTGTTTCTAGATTTTAAACTGGTTAACCCTAGCCAAAGGCAAAAAGCCTGCTTGGCCTCTGTTTGCACAGCAGTGGTATAGAAATGGCCCCGAGCTCCTATTAAGCTAGCTGACTCACGCTGAAACTGGGGATTTATTTCCAATTAGCAGTGATGTTAAGTAGAAGGTGCTCCTCAGACAGCCTTGAAACACTCCCACTGTGTCAACATGGTTCACAAAGCTTGGGTTTGGAAGCATTATTACCCAGCGGGCCAAAATGGATAAGGGATTAATTCGGAGCAATAGAAATTCATTTAAAAACCAATATTAGTCACTTTAGGGTACACCCAAAAGCCGACAAAGCCTGAGTCTGCACGCCGCCTCCCTGATGGGAAACTTGGAACAAAGATTAGAACGAACCAGCACGCACAGGGTCAGAGTGGGAGTAAAAAAGCCACAAACGAAGTAGAATAAAGGGTGTTCCCTGAAGGGGCAAGATGCCTCCCTTAAAGGAAGTCGAGGCGTAGAGAGTGTTCTGGGCACAAGTGCTGAAACAGCTTCTCGCTTCCTCCCCCATCCTAGTGCTCCATGAAGGACAGAAGAAGGCTATTGTCACCCCCCACCACCACCACCCCTGGCCTAGGAGGATGTCAAAGTCACTGCATAAGCACGCACAGTGAACAAAGAGGTAGACTACTGTGGTAGCAAATGCGTGCTGTCGGGAAATATCCAGTTCTAGCTCCTTCCCCAGTGGACATGGTAACCTGGGCCACTCGTTCAAATGTTCACAGTCTCCTATCTCCACCCGTGAAAGGATGCACTGTTTATCAGCACCGTCCACTCAGCCCCCAAGCTCAAAACTGGGAGCCCAGGGCAGCAGGTCCAGTAATGCCATGGCTAGCTACCGTATTTGGCCTCCTTCCCCCTTCCCGGTCACCACTCAGGCAACCTTGCCTCAGGTCATGCTGGCTCCCCCTGGGTCCCTGAATTCACCCAGCAGCTAACTCCCCGCTTGCTTTCCATTGCTCCCTCTTTAAATCGAGACCATCCACGGGACTTTTGAAGTGATTTTCCTAAAACATAAATGTTATTAAGATTCTCTGCTAAAGGTCCTTTTATGGCTGCCGTGGCTTCCCAGTTGGAGTTGAAGCCCTATGACTTGGCTCCAGGGCAGACTGGGGTGTGAATTATGCCTCCCTGTCTGGCTTCATCCCCTGTTGTTCCCAAGTGAACAACCATCTAGGTTCACCCAAGTTGTCCTGGTTTTAGTCTTGTATCCTGGGAACCTCCCAGTTATTGAACAACCAGCCCTTCGCTAGCCCTAAGGGCTATTTATAGCTCCCCAGAGGCTCCCTATCGGGGCCCTCACCCTTGGCGTTCTGTAAGCCTAGAATGATCCTCTTTTTCTCCTACAAAAACCCAGGCAAGGACCTCATCATCTGGGGCAGCAGTTCTCAAAGTGTGGGCTCCTAACCAGCAGGTTCAGCATCCCCTGTGAACATGTCAGAAATGCATAGCCTTGGGCCCCACCCCAGAGCTACTGAATCAGAACTCTAGGGTGGAGCCTGGCAGTCTGTGTTATAACAAGTCCTTGAGGGGATTCTGATGCTCCCTGAAGTATGAGAACCGTTAGTCCAGAAACCTTCCCTGAGCAAGGGCCCCTCCCCCAGCAGCCTTGCCAACTCCCTGCTCTGTATTACCAGGAGGCCAGTTCACATTTGTATCACTGGACTTCCACACTAAACTGCAATTATTTGCACATAGCTACCTCCCCAGTAGGACTACAAAGTTCTTTGAAGGTAGCCTCACCAATTTCTGTTGCTTTCCAGGTAATATCAGTCTGTTAATAAATTTGGGGCGGTTTTATTAACTCTTTTATGAAGGAAGCAGACTTACTAAATTATATTTAGTTCCCTAAGTCAAACCATGTTGTAGAGAAGTGTGTAATCCTAGGAGAAAGAATGTCAAAGAATGACAAAGAAGCAGGTGTTCGCGTGCTGCCTGGAAGCATCTGTAGGAGTAGATTTTGCCCTAATTCTCATTAAAAGCCACAATTCGTGGCTACCCTCATTTAATTGTAATGATAGGCATTCTTTTCCTACTCAAAGGATTATCACTACTTTTCAAAATGTCTTATTCCTTGAGCTCTAAGTCTGCACACTAAATTTTTAGGCATTAAAAAAAAACCCTCCGGGGGACTAAAAATTGATTTTGAAGATTTCACAGCCTCTGAGTTTGCACCGTCTTTGTGCTATGAAGAACCCACACTTTTGGTCTCAATTAAAAACATTGCCACATGTCTGCTATTAATAATGACAGCAATTTACTTCTGTTGAAATTAAAAGCCTTCAATTCTCTTTGAAAAACCTAAATGCAATTCACATGGTTTACAGACATGTTTCAAAGCTTTCTTCCCCTTTATAGTTCTTTTTTTTTTCTTGGTTTTGTTTTTTAAAATAGACTTAATCTTCAAAGTTTATGATTGCCATTTGGTGTCTGAAGATACAGATCTAAGCAGACACATAAGCATATGTGTGTGCGCGTTTACCCTGATACAGATATTTGTATGTTGTGGTCAAACAAATAGTCTGCCTTCTGAGGCAACTTGTTATTTGTTCATGTGAATATAATTTAACTGATTTTTTTCCTAGCATTTTTACTTGACATTTTAAGAGTGAAACTATGAAGAAAAAAAAGAAAGAAAAGAAGAAAGAAAAACCTTTCAATGAAGAAACATAATTGTTTTCAGCAAACCACATGTGACATTTCAGATGTATGTTTTATATGGTATTGTCTTGAAAGAGTATACATTAGGGGAGATTTTTTTAAAAGTAAATCATTAGAAGAAAACCTAAAACAACTAATTAACATTCATCAAATACATGAGAAGAAGAGATGCAATTTGGACCACATCAAATGTCCAAGTCTTAATGGTCCCGTTTCATATACTGAACATTGGAAAAACAGATTCTGATTCAAAAGGATTATTCCCTCCCCCAAACAAGTGCATATGTTCCAGAGTTGCTGGTATGGGTTAGGGAGAGACATCTGGAAGTAATTGGGGCAGGACTTCCCCAATACTCCATAGGAAGCAAATGCTATGCCAGGGCCCTGGATTTCTGAAGGAGTCAGAAAATTTAGGGTCATAATTAAGTGGAAAGCTTTTAAGTCAATAATACGAAAAATTTATTTAAAAATTATCTTAAAGTTACCACTTGCAATGGTTGAGATTTTGTTTGACCTTTGTTCAGCTTGACCCATGGTCATTGATATTTGTTGAAAGGGCTTATCTGTCCCATTTTGCTGAATAGACACAAAATAAACTCATATACAATCATGTCATTACCTACAATAGAGTTCATACAGAAAATGTTCTATTTTTATGATAGCTCAAATGGGCATTTTGGGTTTTTTTGTTGTTGTTTCTTCCCTGTTTATTTATTTATTCATTTATTTTCCTCTCAAGATTTTATTTAAATTCAAGGTAGTTAACATGTAGTGATGTATTAGTTCCAGGTCAAATGAGCATTTTGCCTTACTTGTTTATTTGCTCGTTGCTGAAACTGGTTGATTCATTACGGATCCTGGATAGATTGGATATTTTAGTAATTGTTCAATCATTACTGTAAATTCCTAACAGATATTATCTTGTACTATATTGCCTTTTTAACTTAACTTTGTGTGTATGAGTTGAACAGGCCAGATATTTCAGGGTCATCCAGTTTGGCTATATTCGGGGACATAATATGAAAAGAGCATATAGATATATAGATGTGGGTGGTGATTAAGGAGAAACTAGTTGGAAGTGACAATGTTTTAATGAATCAAAAGCAAGCAGGTAAATAGACCAAAAACCCAAATGCTGCTGTTACTAGCTCCACAGGATTCTGTAATTAAAGTCAAGTCAAATGCTAATCATGAAGAGCTAAATGGACATAACTAGATTTCACTGAACCTGTTGAACATATAAATCTTTTTGATCAAGTCAATGTGGCATAAACATTCCCCAAACTTCCGCTTTAGAGCATAGTATTTATGCTCTAAAAACCCTTTAAAAAAAAAAGTTCTGATATTTAGCAAACCATTATCTAAAATGTATCAAAATTAGAAGCTGAAAATAAGTATTTTAAGATAAATAGAAATTAAACAGGCTAAAATTCTTCTTACTATATTCAATTGGCCAATTATGTCTTTCTTATAATTTTCAATCAACTACAACCAGCTATTTTCGACCCTCCCTTATTCAGGCAGTATTTTAAAAAATTTAATAACATATGTATAAATAGTTCAACATGTAAAATTATACACATTTTCTCAAGTTAATACGCTAAACTTTGTCCTCAACTTTTTGAGACACAAAATTACACCCCTCGAGGTTTTAAATTTAGCTTTATATGGTATATGCCTCTAACGGATGGGGAGAAGACCATCTTCCACTTGCCTTTTCTTCTAGGATGGGATCCAATTTCTGCCAGTTTTATTAAGCATCTAGAGCTGAGATTTCTTAACATTTTGATCCTACATCCCATCAGTTTTTAAAAAAAAAGCAACACTATACTATATCCTCGAGAAAACCTACATAAAGACGATTTTTAAAAGGATGAAATAAAGTTAAACTAAACAGTATCTTAAACATTACTAATGGTGTTAAACAATATCTTTTTGTCTTATGATTGACTGTGCTTTTTTTTTTGACCATACTGTTTTTGAAAAATCTTTGAAAATCTTGCTTTAATATTTTGTGATAAAGAGAGTTAAATGGTTGTCTTCATTCTTAGCTATAAGAGCTCTGGCTGCTGAAGCAGGCAATACTCAGTTACATCTCTCCAAATGGAAGAAACTTTGTATTGGTTGGGTGTTCTAAATTATGACATTCATTTTTCAATCCTATCTACCAATTTTATCAAAGTTTCCATTGAAATTGGCTAAAAAATTTCCATTCTCTTATATCAATCAAGACTTTGAACAGTTCTGGGGCACCTCGGTGTCTCGTTGAGCGTCTGCCTTCAGCTCAGGTCATGATCCCAGGGTCCTGGGATCAAGCCCCGCATCGGGCTCCCTGCTTAGCAGGAAGCCTGCTTCTCCCTCTCCCACTCCCCCTGCTTGTGTTCCCTCTCTCGCTGTCTCTCTCTGTGTCAAATAAATAAATAAAATCTAAGAAAAAAAAAAGACTTTGAACAGTTCTGTTTCATTGTAAACTAATCAGGAAGTTTTGCACTTTAATATTTGGGCATTTAATTGGACAGTTTAGGAAGTTTTCTTTCCAAGTGTTTCAGTGGTAGACATACAAGGGTGTTTATACTATGTTATCAACAAAATCATATAGTGATCACAACAATTGCAAGGATGTATTTTCAGTATTTGGGGGTAGAATAGTCTCTTTTGAAAACCAGTTTCTTCCTCATTTATTATTTTTAAAGTCACCTTTGCTTGTAGGGTAATAAGTAACTGCTGATTACTTATTTTTGAGCCTTGCTTTTTCAAGAGATTACTGCCCTCATCTGCCCCTTCCCCATCTGTCCCCCCAAAAACCCCTGCTAGGTAGCTTTCCACGGACATGGACTTATGGTTAAAGAAAAGGTCAGAGTTTCTCAAGTGTGTTGTCCCTTATTAATAAGAAAAAAGATACTACTTATTTTGTAGTAGATAACTCTCCTAAGAACGTTCCCATAAGACTAACACTCAACCTCAGAGTGGTACGAAAGATATGTTCACTCACAATCTCCCCAAAGAGTTTTATGAACATTCCCCATCTGAAGTTCTTAGTTTGTGAAAACAGCAAATCAAAGACTCCTGGGACGTGCACAGCTGTGCCCCAGCGGGCTGTAGCCAGTACCTGTGAGGGTCCTGCCAGGGCTGCGCTTTTGAGCCCTGAGACCCCCTGACACACAGACCAAATGAGGGTGATGGGTCAGTCTCTGTATGAAAAGTTAGGAAACCTTCATCTTTTTTCTTATTTTTGACACAAGAATAAAAGTAAGTACAAATGCTGCTATCTTCTTCCACCCCCCTCATGAGGCAGGAAGTGCACACGGACCACTTTGGAAATCACTGTCTTGTGGCTTTCCCAGTCATGTTTGTGTATTCCATCCTCCCATCTCCAATCTAAGGTTGGGACTAGGCAAAAGTATAACTGTGTCATATGATGTTAAATCAACCCCTGCCAGTTATATCTGGAGAACGCTGATGGTGGCAACTCTTTCCTCTCCTCATAATGGACCTGGGAGTAGGGAAAGCATTGGTGATCTTTCATGGATTTTCCTGACTTAAGTAGGAGTAAAAGTACCATGAGCACCCAGTAGGGGCACACGGAGCTTCTTCAACCCTCATCATACACAGGGTTGGGACAATCCATGCTGGAGCCATGCAACAAGGCATAAACTGCTCTGCACTGACCTCCCTGCAGCCCAGGTGCTCTCCCCCTGCACCAGTGATATGCTGGGGATTTTGAGCCTGTTCCCTCGGCTGACTTCCCTCCTCAAAATCCAGTGATGTCCTCTTCTATATTGATATTCCCACACATTGCTTTCTACTCCCACCATATTTTCTGTCATTTAACCCCCTAGGTGTCTTCTGCAAGGAGACCCATGAGTTCCCACTTTCTAAGCCTCAGGGAAGACTGTGACCATTACAGATGGGTGGGCTGAAACATCCAGAGCCCAGCCACCATCCAGTCCTCAAATAACCCTTCTTGAGCCACAGTTTCCAGGCGCTGGAATGAACTTGATCCCCACTGCAGAATTAGGCAGCCCCCAGGAGCAGTAGTGCAGAACACCTGAATAAGAAGAGCCCATCCTTCCAATCCCCAAACCAGGCAAAGACCCCATCAAAAAGGAGAATTACAGACCGATTTCCCTAATGAATATGGACGCCAAAATCCTCAACAAGATACTTGCTAATAGAATCCAACAGTACATTAAAAGGATTATCCATCACGATCAAGTGGGATTCATACCTGGGATGCAAGCGTGGTTCAATATTCGCAAATCAATCAGCGTGATACATCATATCAACAAGAAAAGACTCAGGAACCATATGATCCTCTCAATCGATGCCGAAAAAGCATTTGACAAAATACAGCATCCTTTCCTGATTAAAACCCTTCAGAGTGTAGGAATAGAAGGTACATTTCTCAATCTCATAAAAGCCATCTATGAAAAGCCTACTGCAAATATTATTCTCAATGGGGAAAAGCTGGAAGCCTTTCCCTTAAGATCAGGAACTCGACAAGGATGCCCACTCTCGCCACTATTATTCAACATAGTACTAGAAGTCCTTGCAACAGCAATCAGACGACAAAAAGGGATCAAAGGTATTCAAATTGGCAAAGAAGAAGTCAAAATGTCTCTCTTTGCAGATGACATGATACTCTATATGGAAAACCCAAAAGAAGCCACTCCCAAACTATTAGAAGTTATAGAGCAATTCAGTAATGTGGCAGGATACAAAATAAATGCTCAGAAATCAGTTGCATTTCTATACACGAATAACGAGACCGAAGAAAGAGAAATTAGGGAATCCATCCCATTTACAATAGCACCAAAAACCATACGTTACCTTGGAATTAACTTAACCAGAGACGTAAAGGACCTTTATTCTAGAAACTATAAATCACTCTTAAAAGACATTGAGGAAGACATAAAAAGATGGAAAGATATTCCATGCTCATGGATCGGAAGAATTAACATAGTTAAAATGTCCATGCTACCCAGAGCAATCTACACTTTCAATGCTATCCCGATCAAAATACCAAGGACATTTTTCAAAGAACTGGAACAAACAGTCCTTAAATTTGTATGGAAACAGAAAAGGCCCCGAATCTCCAAGGAACTGTTGAAAAGGAAAAACAAAGCTGGAGGCATCACAATGCCGGATTTCGAGCTGTACTACAAAGCTGTGATCACAAAGACAGCATGGTACTGGCACAAAAACAGACACATAGACCAATGGAACAGAATAGAGAGCCCAGAAATGGACCCTCGGCTCTTTGGGCAACTAATATTTGATAAAGCAGGAAAAAACATCCGGTGGGAAAAAGACAGTCTCTTCAATAAATGGTGCTGGGAAAATTGGACAGCTACATGCAAGAGAATGAAACTTGACCACTATCTCACACCATACACAAAAATAAACTCCAAATGGATGAAAGACCTCGATGTGAGACAGGAATCCATCAAAATTCTAGAGGAGAACATAGGCAACAACCTCTACGACATCGGCCAAAGCAACCTTTTTCATGACACATCCCCAAAGGCAAGAGAAACAAAAGATAAAATGAATTTATGGGACTTCATCAAGATTAAAAGTTTCTGCACATCCAAGGAAACAGTCAGAAAAACTAAGAGGCAGCCCACGGAATGGGAGAATATATTTGCAAATGACACTACAGATAAAGGACTGGTATCCAAGATCTACAAAGAACTTCTCAAACTCAATACACGAGAAACAAATAAACAAATCAAAAAATGGGCAGAAGATATGAACAGACACTTTTCCAATGAAGACATACAAATGGCTAACAGACACATGAAAAAATGTTCAAAATCATTAGCCATCAAGGAAATTCAAATCAAAACCACACTGAGATACCACCTTACGCCAGTTAGAATGGCAAAAATAGACAAGGCAAGAAACAACAATTGTTGGAGAGGATGTGGAGAAAGGGGATCCCTCCTACATTGTTGGTGGGAATGCAAGTTGGTACAGCCACTCTGGAAAACAGTGTGGAGGTCCCTTAAAAAGTTAAAAATTGAGCTACCCTATGATCCAGCCATTGCACTACTGGGTATTTACCCCAAAGATACAGACGTAGTGAAGAGAAGGGCCATATGCACCCCAATGTTCATAGCAGCAATGTCCACAATAGCTAAATCGTGGAAGGAGCCGAGATGCCCTTCAACAGATGACTGGATTAAGAAGTTGTGGTCCATATATACAATGGAATATTACTCAGCTATCAGAAAGAACGAGTTCTCAACATTTGCTACAACATGGACAGCACTGGAGGAGATAATGCTAAGTGAAATAAGTCAAGCAGAGAAAGACAACTATCATATGATTTCTCTCATCTATGGAACATAAGAACTAGGATGATCGGTAGGGGAAGAAAGGGATAAAGAAAGGGGGGGTAATCAGAAGGGGGAATGAAACATGAGAGACTATGGACTATGAGAAACAAACTGAGGACTTCAGAGGGGAGGGGGGTGGGGGAATGGGATAGACCGGTGATGGGTAGTAAGGAGGGCACGTATTGCATGGTGCACTGGGTGTTATACACAACTAATGAATCATCGAGCCTTACATCGGAAACCGGGGATGTACTGTATGGTGACTAACATAATATAATAAAAAATCATTTAAAAAAAAAAGAAGAGCCCATCCTTCCAAAGAGTGACTTCAAGGGATTCCAAGGGTGCCAATCCAACTCACCCACCCCAGGTTTGTAGTTGGAGCTCATGGTGACAAAAAGGGTCCTCTAGGAATCCATTCTGATGTGGGTGGAGCCAGCAGGTGAAGTTAGTCACCACTTTCAAGGGGATGGGGCAGTAGGTCTAGTGGTCATTCCTAGGGTTCAGTGTCAGTGGTGTCCACGGGGCAATCTTCATGGCCTGGTCCAGTGACAGCCGTGGCTGTGTCTTTACCAGATCAGCTGTGTGCTTTCAGTTTAAATGAACTAAAGTTGGTCTGTGTTGCTTTATAGCCAAGAACCCTAGCTTGTACAATTAGTGATTCAAACAGATTGCAAGGAAGATGTGAAGAGCTGCCATGGGCTCTCAGACTGGCTGCTGGCACGAGCTAGCACCATTAGGAACTCATCTGCCCAGCTTATCTCAAAGGCTGCTCAGCTCTTCCCACTAAACACTCATTTATTGGCATCTGCTAGGCGCCAGGCACGGGGCACAGAGCTTTTTGTGTCATCTCAGCTAATCCTCACACCATGCTATGAGATCCTCACTGCTGTCTTTGCCATTTGACAAACAAGAAAACAAGGTTTTCGAGAGATTGAATTATGTGCCAAAGCCCTACAGCTATAGTAAAGATTTGAAGCTGGGCCCCTCACACACCCAAGTCCACGCACTGACCTCCAGTCCTGCCTTCTCTTTCCCCCAGATGTGTAGTTTTCTACCACCATGCAGACCAACACCACATTCCTGACCCTGACTGGACCTCACAATTTGATCCGGTATGAACTAGTTTTAAAACTGGGAGCAGTTTTCAACCTAGACATTCAGAGCTTTGCTGCCACAATGCAGGTTTGAGAAACAGCTGTCAACTTGGCCAGTTCTGGTCACTGTAGCTGTGGCCATGACTTTCAGCGTCACTGAAAAAAAAATTGCCTAAGCCGTGGTTGACTCCATAGCCTTAAGTAGCCGAAGAGAAACCTATCTCCACCGCACAGTGGTCTGTGGTTCTTTCTGCTAGGACAGATCACTCCGGCAGGGCCAGATCAATGAATCAGTGGTTGAGTGATCTTATCTGACCGAACACTTACCAGGAGACTTACTAGCATTTTTCCTAAACATCCAATCAGCAGCCTTCCTGCCTTGTCTGAAGCAGTCCCAATGACATTGGTGCTACTTAATCGGACATCTCTTTCGTCATCTGTCTTGAGGCTGAGCAATGCCATCACTGACGTTAGGACAATAGAAAATCAGTGCACTGAATGCTCATTCATTGCAGATACTAGCCCCGGTCAGGCCGCCCCGTGCACGGGTCTTGCTGAGCAGATGGTTTAGTTTACTTTTACAAAGATGTGTTGTCTAATCTAGTGACACCATCTACACTTCATACACTTCATAAAAGGAGTTGGTTCTCTTAGCCATGGTTTTAATATTGTCCCTCTTTGTATGAATGTTAGTGCTAAAATGCTCACAGGAGATTGTCAACTGGCTGGCATATTAACTTCGTCCAGTCCTGTTTTGTTTTTCTCCAGTTTATTCATATTACCATGTGTATTCCGTGAGTGTATGAAGCAGGCGCCCCCCACCCTCACACCCACACAAAGCTTGATTGTTTGGCAGCTGCCTGAAGATCGCTTCATTGTGTAGTAAGATACAATGTAGTTTAATGTGATTATTACTTTTCTTTGTGTGTGTAATTTCAGGCTAGCTTTTAGCCATGCTGTATATATTTTATGTATTATAAGTAAAACTGAGCCCCCAAAAGCAAATGAGTTGAAGCTAAACTACTCCATTTCTCCTTTGTAACAACTTCAATTTCCACTGGAAATTACCTGAATACATTGAAGATACTACATTTTCAGATTACTAGAAGAAGTTGCTCTACTTTGAAAGAAGAAAGTAAACAAGAGGGAAATTTTAAATAAACATGGACAGCCCACCTCTCAGTAGGACAAAAAAAAAATACATACCACTTTTCTTTGCATTTCCTATCTCATAAAGAATCACAAGGCTTACTGCAATCCAGAGAAATGTTTTTTTTTTTGTTTTACTGTTTGTTTCCTGTCTTCTTATTTCTATTTATTTTAACTTCAAAGAGCTTTGCATCCAAAAGGAATAGAAATTGTAAAAAGTTATTTTGGAACTCTGATACGAAAATGTCTCTGCTTTCATCCTCAAAAGGGCAAACCTCTTTCCAAACAAAAGAAGTGATAGTAAGTTGTTTGCTAGAGTCTGTCCTGTTTATTTATTTATTTAAACCAGGTACACTAATTTTTACAATGAGTTATAAATAAATTTGTTATAGCTGACATTTATCATACCAAGTCCCACAGGTGAAAATAGACTCTTAAATTTTCCTTAGTTAATACTGAAATAGCAGAGTAATTGTCTTAGGTCTCGGGACAGGCAAACCCCAGCCCCAGGCCACCATAACCACTTTCGGGGTCTTTGACCCACCTTGAGAGTCATCTGGAGCCTGCAATCCATCCTGACACAAAGTGCTTCTTCCAGGGGTCATCCACATTTTCCCATTTCATAAAATGCTCTTGGACAACAGGGAAGACCATCAGCATATTCAATGATGGGACCACCAACCAGCTATTGAAATGTACCAACTTCCCTATCTATTACAGGAGAACTCATCCGTGATGTCACTGGCCAGCAGAGAACAGGAGCCAGGAATCTCCATCCCAGCCTGCTGATGATGGGGAAACCGCCACTGGGAAACCTAAGATAACAGCAATCTGAGCAAAACAGAGAATGAAAACCAGGTAGAGCTTCCGGTCATGCTGTGCATTCCAAGCCTTTCCCCAGTAATACTTTAGAGAAGATAGTGGCTAGCCAAGGGATAGTAAAAGGAGAGGAGAGGACAGAACCTTCTCACATGTGAGAAGCAAATGATCCTACAAATCTGACTAAATATGGGGGAGCCTGAGTGGCTCAGTCAGTTAAGCGTCTGCCTTCAGCCCAGGTCATGATCTCAGGGTCCTGGGATGGAGCCCTGCCACGGACTCGCGGCTCAGTGGGGAGTCTGCTTCTCACTCTGCCCTCCCCCTGCTCGTGTTCTCTCTCTCTCTCTCAAATATATAAATAAAATCTTTAAAAAAACAACAAATCTAACTAAATTCGTATGGCGACTATCTGTAGCCATGTCTCATATTCCTCTCTGCTTTCACGTGGGAAAGGGAAGGGTTTTGCAACCCAATTAATGGTTCAGGTAATCTAGATACTGAAGTTATATTACATAAAGTGGAAAACAGAATAGAACGAGATAACATTTACAAGTTAGAACAAAACCAGAAGACAACACTCCAGTGGTGTCACCAAATTCTCCACCTCCAGCGAGAAATAAAACATAAAACAACCACAGCCATAATGTAAACGAAAGAGAAATCTGGCTTCCCCAGAGTTCAAAATAAACACAGCAAAGCCAAGTCTCCACCACTCCCTCACTCACACCCCCACAAGGGAGTGAGCAGCCTCTTAAATACAAGCACAGAGGCTCACAGGCAACGTGAGTGCTTTGAGAAGTTGAGATGCCCTCTGATCTGGTGGTTACTCAAAAGGGTGCTTGGATGTCCTTCTTCTTCCAACTGAGATGCTCTGAGGTTGGGGTGGTCACTCAAGATAGTACTTGGATCTCTTTCTACTTCCAACTGAGATGCTCTGGGGTCAGGGTGGTTACTCAAGATAGTGCTTGGATAGCCATCTACTTCCAACTGATTCCTGAAATTCCACCTCTCCAGTTTCATTCTGGGTCAGGGTTCCATCTGCTGTTTAAATGCTAACACTTCAGACTTATTAATTATTTGCATTTTAGTATGAATGGTTTTTATGCAGTTCTTGTTTTGTTAGGGAATAAGGGCAGAGGAAATAAGGGTACTCTGGTATATCTGGGGAAGACAGGGTAAAGGAAAGAAGGAGGCTAAGTCAGATGAGTGCTGAACATGACCTAGGGCAGCACCAGGGAGACGGGGATCTTTCTAAGACTCCTTCGTCTAATCCTGACCCTTCTGTGTTTTTCTGATGAAAATAGTGGTGCACTTATGTAAACAGCATCTGAAATACAGTGGCTGCTAAGTAAATGTTTATCGAATGAATGCATGATTTAAAGAAGATGCCAAAGGCTGTTAGGCTGTTCGAGCAATGTTATAATAGGAGGCCCAGGACACGGGAGGGCATAAAAGGAGGAAGCCCAAGCTGCAGCCCCTTGCACCCACCCCTTTTGATTCCTAGAGAAACATCAGTGAGGCTCCTCTGGGGACCAGGCACTGTGCTATACGTAATTCACATCCCTCATCCACCCACCAGCCCCCAAAAGTAGCTGTTTCACTATTATGAGCATTTCCCAAATGAGAAGCCTGAGACTCGGTTTGCACAAGAGCTCACAGGTGGTAGAGTCGGAACTGTAATCAGTAGGCCAGGACCCAAAGCCCACTATGCTGCCTCCATTGTTGTAGAAAAAGTGAAAATATGCCATCACGTGTATCAGTATGGTTCCTTCCACTCTTATCCTACGTGTTTGGAAAGGGCCTAGATATAATGTAGTAGATCTTCAGGGGAAATTTTAGAAAACCAATGGCTTTCAAATCAGGAGTGTTTCTGCTGGTAGTGATTCCCCCACATGTGTAACTATACTTGCAACGCAGGTTTTAATTTTCAAAAATATTCTCAAAAATATTCAAAAATAGTCTGTGCGGGATGGTCTGAGGCCCAGGAAGGCTTCCAGGAGGAAGCGGCCTCTGAATTCAGATCTGAGGGATGTGTAAGAGGAGAAATAAGACTCAATAAATATTTGTTGAACAAAGAAAAAAAGGTTTTGAATGTTTTCCTTTCTCTGTGTTTGGCTTTCTGTATATGGCAGCTTTATTCTAAGATTGTTCAGTAATGTTTCTTTTCCTTCTCCTTTATTCTTAGATTGTCCCTGTTCTTTGGCTTATAGGAGAGAGTTGCTATTTGTTTTCAAATTATTTTGTTATAATAGGATTTCTGTGATTGCTTGTGCAGACATCTCTGCTCAGAGACATGCTTAACCACCAACTTATCTCTTTGAGCTGAGCTGGCCAGCCATGGAACTTACTATCCAAGAGGGGGACTTTTTTGTTTTGTTTTTTTTAATTAAGTTTTTTAATTCCAGTATCGTCAAAATACAGTGTGATATTAGTTTCAGGTGTACAATATAGTAATTCAGCACTTCCATACATCACCCGGTGTTCATCGTAACAAGTGCACTCCTTAGTCCCTGTCACCTACCTAACCCATCGCCCCACCCACCTGCTCTGTGGTAACCATTAGTTTGTTCTCTGTAGTTAAGAGTCTATTTTTTGGTCTGTGTCTTTTTTTTTCCTTTTGTTCATTTGTTTTGTCACTTAAATTCCATATATGAGTGCAATCATATGGTGTTTGTCTTTCTGTGACTGATTTCACTTAGCATCCTACTCTCTGGCTCCATCCATGTGGCTGCAAATGGCAAGATTTCATTCTTTTTGATGACTGAGTAATATTCCATTATATATATGTAATACATGGATTTCCATAATATATTCCATATATATAATGGGTATATATATATATATATATATATATATAATATATATATAATGGAATATATTATATATGATGGAATATATATTATATATAATGGTATGTATTTTATATAGATACGTATCTATATCTACATATATATATATATCACATCTTCTTTATCCATTTATCTATTGATGGACACTTGAAGGTGAAGATTTTAAGTGTTGGGCCAGACACCTGCACGTGTGGACTTGTCCCCTGGCACTCGTTGTAATAACTACTGCTGTCTGTACAGTGCTTTGTAGCTCTTCTGCTCTAGCACCCACCTCCTGCAGCCAGGCTTAGCTTGGCACAAGTGCTTGGGCTCCATGGGAAGGTCACATCTCTAGGACAGAGCAGTGGAAGTGTGTGTGGGAGGGGGGAATGGAGGGTCTTCTGTGCAAAATTGTGTCCAAGGGATTGGATTAAGATTTTAAACCTGAGTTACTGAATTGGACTATAATATGTGGGGTCAGCCGTCTTCAAATGGCCTTCTAGAAAGCCGTCCGACCTCTAAGAAGCTGTTTCACTTCGACTGTTTTGGAGTTACTCAACCCCTTTCCCATTCCATCAGGAAAGAAGTGAGTTCTGGCCTCAAGGCCGACAGCCTAACTGTTCAGCTTGACCACCTGCCCAAGTCCACCTGCAGACACTACGCTTACGGGTGGCTGTGCAGCCGTCCTTAGTGGTGTTATTCTGCTGCACGGTTGGGTGGCATCTCCACTGGTGTGGGGTCAGCCAAATGGTCCGCATTAGACTTTTACGACCAGAGACTCCTTCCTAAGCACGCTGCTTTGTTCTGGATGGATTGACTGTCTGCTGACCTCTTGTTCTACAAGCTTGGTTGGTGTGCATGACTCAGTTTCTTACCTCCTTGTCTATTTTCCAGCATGATTTGCCAGCATATTTGCTGCTTTTCATTTGACTTGATGGATCCATTACAGTAAAACATTAGATCCCATCTAATCAATTGAGTCTGTAAACAACTACTAATTTAAACACCAGGCTAACGTATATGAAAAACCTAGAGATAAAATGCGAGAAAATAAACTATATACCCTTATAGCTTTCCTAGATTAATATGATTAATTAAATTTAAAAAAGATTTTATTTATTTATTTGACAGAGAGAGAGCACAAGCAGGGGGAGAGGCAGAGAGAGAAGCAGACTCCCCACTGAGCAGGGAGCCCAATGTGGGGCTCGATCCCAGGACGCTGGAATCATGACCTGAGCCAAAGGCAGACACTTAACTGACTGAGCCACTCAGATGTCCCTGATTAATTTATTTTTAACCAAACTCTAGTGCTTTTTGAATCCTGTGTCTATATATAAAAGATTCCCCTTACTGCCTGCATAAGTATAGAGGCAGCAAGGACACCAAGTTCTGTATAAAAAATAAAACAGTTAGGCCTAAGCTAGGGCCTGCTGTGCCCTGATATAGCTAAAGTAATATTGTCAGTGCATGGAGATGCAAAATTGTGAAGTGTTCTGTGTCATGAGATCTTAGCAGAGACATCGTAATCCTCTCTGAAATTCGAGTTGGCATCCCTACATCAGAACAGCCCTGGCGGTCCTCTGGCCTTCACCAAATTGCATGAAGATCAAAAGAGACCATGTACTTGGACGTCTTTTGAGAATTACAAAGTGTGACACAAACATGGAAGTTAAGCGTCACTGTGGACTCCGTGATGTTGCTGTTGATGGCCGGGAGGACTGTTCTGTTTAAGCGCCACACTGCTTTAGAGAGCTGCATTTCAGGGAGAGGAGATGAGAGCATATACGGTTATGCCTGCACAGCTCATCACCGTGCACATACACCACCGAAAGCACACTAACACAGGCGTGGACGTTCTGATGGGGCTGGGCACGCCCTCATGCTGAGAAGTTCGGAGACTCACAGTAGCGGGCAGCACTTTGGTGACCTTCTGCTCAGCCCGCCTATCTTACAGACTGCAATAATCTGTTCTAGAAATTAGACTGTTTGCATATTTTACATGTAAAATAGGGAACTGCAGCAACAACCATCCAGATGACAGTTGCAAGAAATGTCCAAATATCCTCAAGGGCATTGCCTTTCTAGCTTGCATGTCTCAAAACACATCTAACTCAAAGTTTGGTTTGTTTCGTTTTGTTTTACTTCCAAGAGGTAAAAGGCATTTATTTTTGGTGGTAGGGCCATAGAGCTGAAGGTAGCACCTTCTTTAGAAGTTAGGAACCCTACCAATTCCGCCCCTCGAAGATTGTATGACTTTTAGGCAAACCACTTAATCTCTTTGGCCTTAGCTTTCCCATCTGTGAAGAGAGTTAGTAATTGTTCAAGTATCTAAATCGAAGATAAACAATATTTGAATGTGATATTATGATGATGTAATCAGATGGTAGAATGCCACACCAGATGGTCAGTTGAAGTAAAACATATTTGGTTTCATATAATCAAAACATATCAAGTGAATTAAAGAAATGAAGTTATGATAAACATTTGCTATATGATTAATTATAACAGGACTAATCTTAACTTTATTCCTCTAGTACTCGTGCTCCAACTTCTCTCATTATTGGCCCCCAAGGAGGCTTTTAGACATTTATTCCTAATTGCCTCCTGCCCCCATTAAATTGTAAGTAATGTGGATATACAGTACACCTGTTTAAGCAATGTGCCCCTTTGGAGAACCACAAATCATAAGAGGTGTTTAGTATTGTTTTGTTTTGTTTTGTTTTGTTTTTCAACACCCTCTCCCCACCAAAACTCAGTTTTCACCCTCTTGCGGGCGATTTCACCATCATTGAGAATGTATGGTCTAGTCTGAAGTCATCATTGTCAGTGAGTTATTTTTTAGGGTGCGCTTGACTCTGTGCAGATATATGCTACTCTTATCCCCATTTCACAGCCATGTTAAGTAACTTGCCCCAGGTCCTCGAGCTGCGAGACCTGAGCCTGGCAAACCTGGCTCCTTACCAAGCGCGCCACACTGCCTCCCATTTCTCATTTGACAAACATGTTTGAGCGTTGCTATGTGCGCCATAACAACACAGGGCGTGCTCAGATTGAATACCAGTGTTTTTGTGTCTTCCTGTTTCTGTAGTTGTGTGCTGCGGTGGCTTAGGGTGGTGTTGGTCTCATAAAGACTCTTTCTTGATGGTCTGATCTTATCCTGCCTCATCTATCAGCCCAACAAATGCCCATTATGGAAAGACTTGTGAAGGGACTGGGGGGAGGAGAGGCAAACATAATACCCAATTTTCTTCCTGACCTCAAAAAGCCAAGTAATCTCGTTAAGCAGATAAAGCAGTTAGACATACAGGGCAACCAGCCCAACAAGAAAGGATATTATAAGGGGCACATGAAAGTATAGACAAAAATGTTACTGAGGTCCCTTATTGCCTCCTGTTCCCATTGATCTCATATTTTCCTTTGGCGTTAAGGGTCCCAAGTCTTGTCATCAGCCCCGCGAAGACTTGTGACACAGGATGAATGGATGGGTAAGCTGGGCCATCCTCACGCATCTCTCTCCCTGTTTTGGGATGATTCATACGTACATGTTGGATGGATGACTGGATGAATGAATGAATGAATGTTAGGCTTACAAATATTTTAGTGGTTTCTTCAGATAACCGCTATGAAGATACAATGGGATGTAACCTTTAATTTCTGAAGCTCAGAAGACCATGTCACTCAGAAACATATCTATCTAAACTATACTTTGTTTTCAAAATAATTTGTTCTAACTAACATATTTTAAAAATGTAACTCGGACGTATGTCCCTTTCTAAGGACTCCTCAGGATAATGTTACTAGCTCTGCCTCTTACAGAAGCTGTATAAGATTTTTTAAATGTAATGTCTTTATCAACTATTGAAGTCCTGCTGGTAGCAAAAGACTGAAAAAACCGACGCAGGTGCTCGGAGGGGTTGAGTCATGACTAGACGCCATTCCTAGCCTCCAGCCTCTCACACTCAGAGGCATTTCTACAGTGTCGCAGGCTGGGCACTGACGTCCAGCAAGTTTTGAGAAAAGTCTATTCCCAGTGACACTTCCCATCTTCTGAGGATGCAGCAATAGTAAAATAATTTCAGTCTTAATCATAGTTAAATACATTTCAGAATTCATGCTTTCATTCCTCTGACCCTTCTTGAAACTGTCATTTTCTTTGAGAAATCTCCAAGGCTGCAAATGACTTGCATGATTCTACACCTTTCGTCAGTTTTCCCAAGGACTGATTAGGAAACCAAATTTTGGCACAGGTTTTCAAGGACATTGGTCCTTGTGCCTCCTGGGATAACGATGCAGTTGAGCTGTCCACTACTCTGCTCACTAACACTTGAGACACCCTCCTAAGAAAATCAAGCCTAGGTGATCACTTGAGCTATGTGGCAAGCACGGTCCATTCCAGAAAATGTGCTCATGACTCAGAGTAACTGGGGAAGAGCAAAGTGTGGTTCTGACTCAGAGATGGAGCCAACTGCAGAGGCTCTGAGTTAGGATCAACAGTGTTTGGGGGAAAAGACCACTCCCTAAGCACATGAGAAGCCCCGTGAGCTGGTGACAGAACAATCACAGGAGTTCCAAGTGTGCCTCTGATTTGCCACGTGCCTAAGAACTCAGCCCCTTTGACTTTCCTTTTCCGCATCAACATGCCAAAAGTTAGTTATGAGTAGCTCTGACTATTGTAACACACGGGTTGATACTGCTGAGGGTATCTGGTCCAGGGGCCCCGGCCAGGGACTCTCCCATCATCACCAGGACCTAGCTACAGACGCTAGGTTCAAGGCTTGGTCCTTGCAAATGGCCTGGGGAAATTCCTTGCACAGGTTGCAGGGGCCAGCTTCTGAGCTGGAGCTCACAGCCACCTTATTACCTCCCAGAAAAGGCCCTCATTCCAATTTTATTACTCTAAGCGGATAGCCACATACTATGTAATCACTCTAAGACAAATTCCTACTGTTGTTTTCATTATTCCCTCCCAGAAGCGAGCACACTCAGGGCAAAAGTGAAAACTAATACAGAGAGTGAACCCTACAGCCAAGACAAGGCAGAAGGCGATGAGGGAATTTCTGGGAGCAGCGACTCTGGCTGGATATTATGTTGAGGGTTGAGGGTCGAGCCTTTAAATCTATGACACTACATGTAGGAAATAAACTGGCAAAACACATTTTAAACTGATGACATCATTCTGGCTATGTTTATACCACACCAGTAAAACCAGTTGGAAAAACAAAAATTGAATCAACTTGACTGTCAAGATGACACCAAATTATTGGCTGGCCTGCTGGTTTTCTTCCTCTTTTTCTTAAATAACAGAACCAAATAATTATTTAACTAAATATATTACCTAATTTTTCTGCTAACATGTGATGAATGACCTTAACATTTTTCAAGTACTATCGACCCCATTGCTTATTCATAAACACACCATCCCTAATGTTCTCTCCTGTTGTTTGATTCTTTCAAATATTCGCCGAGAGACTAAAAAAGCATCAAATGACTAGAAGGCATAGAAAAGCTAAACACTGCCTAGTATGTGTTCTTGGTGACAAGGCTAATGTTCTGCTTTAAGCAGCCAAGTATGCTGTTTACATCATTTCCAACTGCCCAACATTCGTGAGGAAACCAAGTTCCTGCTTTAAACACGATTGACCTTTGGGCAACACTCAAATCCAACAAGTCATAATCTGCTACCCAAAGCTCCGAACAGGGACAAGCCCGAGAGACCTGGAACAAAGTGGGCCCAGGAGAGATGCTGGAAAGCAAGCCCAGCCCAAAAGAACGCTCCTGCTCAACCTGCCCTCCTCTCACACAGCCAGAGCCTTTCATCTTGGAGACTTGCAAACATTGGCTCGGAATCCTCACAACACCCTTGTGAGCCAGGCAGGTGGTACATGTTATGATCCCTCATATTGAAGATGGAAAGACGATAATGACGGTGATAAAAATTAAAGCACATCAAACGGTATCAGCACCATCCCATCAAAAGACCCACGGCTTTCTCATGGAAAAAAAAGAAAAAAAACCCAGAAAAGTAGAAACTGTCAAATGTATTCTTATCTATTTTACTAAGTTTTACGCCCATGCTAAGGTCCCACTAGTTTTGAAAGTCTAGAGCATAAGGAGTTGAATTGTTACATTGTTCAAAGGGGCCAAGAACTCTCTTGGGAAATTAGGCATTCTTTTTAAGTGTTTTATTTATGAAAAACACTAGCAGAGTCAAGAAATGTTCTCTTGATTCCATCTGGTCCCGTGGCTGCTCCTTATCCCAGTGTGAGGAGGAGGTGACATTTAGCCTAAGAGGCTGGATAAAGCTCCTGGGAGCTGGTGAATGGCCCATGGAGGAGCTCTGCAGAGGAGAGGCCTCCAGAGAAATCCCAGGGCCCTGGCACATCAACCCTGCGGGGGAGCTGCCATGGACAGAAACAGCTTGTACCAGCACCCTGGGGAATTAAGAGAGTGGAAGCCATTCCTGCCTTTGGGTCTTAAAAGACACTGTAAAATTGACTATACTCCCAAAGGCCCACAGAACACAGATAAAATCAAGATTTGGGCTGGGAAAGAGGAGGAACCAGAGAAGGCGCCACGGTGTACTTTCTTGGGGACTGCCAGCGAGTGTTCTCGGAGATTCCTCCCGTGTTTCAACAAGTCACTTGCCTCCTGGAAGGGGAAGAAGAGCAAGGGCTCCTGTTGCCTACACCATTCCCCTCACAGGTTGGGGCCTGTGACAGGGCTCCTTGCTCACGGGGGTAGATTGTTGGTGAAGGCGCTCACTGCACCCCTGAGGGAGCAGGCGCTGCCTCATCCCCACCCTGAGCAATTTTCCAGAACTCAACTCCTCTTTGCACTATCTCCCGTCTCTCCTAGTCTCTTTTTCTCTTCTGCGCCCGGACACGCGCGCGTGGGGACGGACACACACACACACACACACACACACCCCAATCCTTGCAAGCGGACTTTTCTCAGACTCGCTCCACGAGTCCCCTAGCCCTGCAGCGCCCCCCACCCCCTTTAGGAACACCTTTCACAAGTGGTCCCCTGCGGCGGGATAAGAAAGGGTCCACAGTGCCCAGGGTGAAGGCCGGAAGGGCACTTCTTTCCTGGCCGGCGGGGGCGCGGCGGCCGAAGGGGAGAAGGGAACGGGGCGCTGAATCCGGGGCTGGGAGAGGGGGATGCTGGCGGGAGGGAGGAGGTTAAGAACTGGGAGGGGGAGGGAAGGTAGAGGGGGAGCGGAGGCGGGGAGGGAGAGGGAGGAGGAGGCGGGAGGAGGGAAAGGGGCTGGAGTGGAGGACGCGGGAGGAGGCTGGAGAGGGAGGCAGGAGAGGCGGTGCCCCTCGCGCCCTTTCAAGTCTCCGCGCCCCCTGCCCCCGGCGGCGGCCGGGGAGGCGGTGGCGCGGCGTTGCCGCCCCGACTCCTCCCCTGGCTCCTCCCCCGGCCCGCGGCCCGGCTGCCCCGCCGGCGGCGCTCGGGAAATATGAAGAGAAGCTGCAGCTGCGGCGGCGGTGGCGGCCACTGCAGCTCGGAGCGGCGCGCGGGGCGGCGGCGGCGGCGGCGGCCGGGGAGGGACGCAGAGGGCCCGGGTGCGGGGAGGCCGGGAGCGCGGACAGGGCCGGGCCGGGAGCGCGGGGCTAGACGGCGCCCAGGGAGCGCGCGCCCCGCAGCCCCCGCGCCGCGCCCCCCGGGCATGGGGCGCGCCGCGGCAGCCTGACGCGCGGGGCCTGGGCCGGCCGCCCGTGTCCCCGCGCCGCCGCTCTCGCCTTGCTTGGCGCCGCCGCCTCGTCGCGTCCTCCGGGCTGGAGGCGAGGGGACAGAGCGCGCGCGGCGCCGCGGCCGTTCCCGGGGAGCGGCGTCCCTGGACCGCGGGCGGCTCGGGCGGTCCCGGAGGAGGACTGGAGATGTCCGGTCTGTGCCGCCTCCTGCTCTCGTACCTGTTCCCGGCCCTCCTGCTTCACGGTGAGTTCCTGCGCGGGCGCCGGGGAGCTGGGGCACAGTCGCTGCTCCCCCTGCCCGCCCCCGAGAGAGGGGGCTCGCGGGTCCCCCGGCGGCGCCGGGAGCTGGTTTGCGGTTGGAGCTTGCTTTCTGGAAGGGTGCAGAGCTCACACAGACACCTTTTAGCTCCTGAATGGATTGCATCAAGTTCCAGGGAAAACTTTTATGTACCGTTGGCGTTTCAAAGTAGACTGTCATGAAATCGCGGGGTCGACGATGCCGTCTTCAGAGTGTCAGAGTGCCTGCCGGAGGGGCTCTCGATGTGGTCCAAGCTTTTGTGGGTCTGTAAAGCGAAACTGGTCATTTAAGGGGAAAAACAGCCCGCGCGCGTTTCTGTGTGCCCTCGGAGAGGACGAGTGTTTGCTGAAGGTGTGGTGATGGGGCTCTCTCCCCAAGTGGACTGGTGCAGTCTCAAGGAGCAGGGGACTCTTAATAGCCAAGGTGCAATCATGCAAACCAGTCTCCTGAGGTTCTCCGGAACTGGACACCCTGTTTCCTTCAGACTCTTGCTTGATGGTTTTGTTTCTGCGCCCCACGGGCCACATTTCCTCAGGGGCTCCAGTAAACCCCTTAGCCAGGGAACATCAGCTCTTTCAAAGAGCTCCAGGAATTGCATGCAGAAACGTAAGGCCGATTTTGTGGTGGATTGGTGTTGATCCTCGCTGCAGGCGGTGGCAGAACACGTTGTGCTGATTCAGAAATCCTGAGTGACTTTTCCCTAATGGGGGACACCTGACATCTCAGCAGAGCGTCTCCATCCGGAGCACGGCTCTCCTTCCTCCGCACTACCAAGCCTCCAAAACCCCTGCAGGTCAGATGAGCGCCCTGAAGGACACTCACTTTCTGAGCAGGACCCGCAGCTCCGTGGAGCTTTAGAATGCTTTGCTGCATCGGAGGTAGCACTGAAGACCAGGCTGCGACCCCCGCCCCCCTCCGCCGCCACCCCCCGCCCTGTGTGATCTAGGAAGGCACAGCCAGTGAATCCGGGAGCTCTGTGAGTGGCTCTTTTCTTTGTAGTCCTGCTTCAGGGCAGACAGCTCCAGCGCTGCAGGCCCAGCTAAGGTGTCTGGTGGGGCCAGACCTGCCTGATTGCCAAGGTGTGTCCACTGAGCCTCAGTGATCCCAGACTTTAAAAGTCAGGATGGAAGGCTTGCAGTTTGAGGGCCAAAGAGAGAATGTGTAATTATAGGGTTGCACTCCTAGGCCCATCTGCTTAGAATTACAGAGCAGTTTTAATCTTTGGCTGAAACATGAAACAAATCAGAGCCAATGAACAGATCAAACAGCAGCTGCCACACACACCAGAAGAAAGAGGGTGAGAGAGATGAAACAGAGAAAATTGTCCCCTTAAAAAATGTGTTGTAATATCTGCGAACAAAAATGGCAGGATGGTCGAATGATAAAATGAGAAATTACTTGAAAATTTGGCATAAAGTTTTTTTTTTTTTTTTTTTTTTTTTTTTTGCATTTTGGACTACAAAAGTGGTCCTTAGATGTGCAACTTGGACCGGCTTATTCTGAATGCTTTCTCCCTCCTTTCAGAGGTGGGTGTTGTAATTATACTTCCTACCCTGATAGGAACTAATAGTTGGTAATAAAAGGCCCAGTATATCCTTGTGAGTATAGCCCCAAATCTCCAAATTTGAATCTGTGTTGGCCTGAACTTCTTGGGATGAGAGATTTACCCAGACCCAGTTGTGCTGGGAGGAGAACCTTGTGGGGGAAGGGAGGAAGGAAGGGGGCAGTCTGCACTATAACCCTGAGGGAGGGAGGGGGGCATCAGACCCTGTGCATGTGTGCGTGCCTGTGCGTGTGTGTTGAAGAGGATATAAGAGAAAAAAGGCATTTGCAAATTGTAATGGGATGACATGGATACCCTGCAAAAAATTATCCAATTTCAAAGTCAATCTGCAATGGCAAAGTTATTAACGCTGAAGTTGCTCAAAGATCAACTTGGATCCTGCAGGGAGTGTTGGACTCTAGAACAAAAAATAAACAGATGGAATGGTTGTTCAATGTATAAATCCTTGGGATTTAAGAAAGGCTTGTCATAATTCGTTAGGATAATGTAAAGCACCAGGAAACAATTGAGTATTCTCCTTTTCCCCTTTTTCCTCCTGATTTTCCCTGATTGAAGTGATTTGAACTGAAAATGGGTATTAATCATCTTAACCCGAGAATGGCTTGTTGAATGTGTCCTCCTCTGTAGTCGGAGGTTTTACAAGCATTTAAAAATTCTGTAGCAACAGATAAGCTCAATCATATATTCTAATAGTTATGAGTCGAAGGAAATTACCTGAAATCTTCTTAGAATGGGTTAACGATTTTTTCCCTGATACCCAGGCATCTTATTTTACTAAACATAGGACACTATTTGTCTGTTTATGGTAGCGATTGTTAAGTAACAAGAGATTATCTGGGGTTAGGAGTGTATTTATGACAAACTTCAGTAAGTGTAGTTTCAGACATCATTTATAGATTGTTACACTAGCAAGTCGCATTAATACAATTAAACAGTACACACGACTTTCATGAAGATTCTGTGTAAAGATGACATAGAAACTATGATGTTTGGCCTCCAGTCTTTGCTCAGTTTGTTGGTTACTTTTATTTCAAGTCATTGCAAGTCATAAATCACTCCTGTGCCCTACTGGTTAGTAAATTAGGCTCTGGCTAGACTTGAGCCTGTTGTTTGTTTTTGCTGTTTTTTAAACTGTAAATGTAGGGCAGGACTGAAGTTCAGAATTTAATGGCATAAAAGTATACATGTCAATTTCACTTTCCTCTCCTTCAACTTCTGAAAACAATTGAATTTCTTAATCCAAATAAAACCTATTGAATGTCACAGAGGTATGCAGCTGGAAGATGTCCATTGTCACTGTTTTCTTTGCTTAGATGAAAAGCCACAAAAATCATTCGGCTCCAGAAACACAGATTAGCATGAGGTATTCCAGAATAAGTGGTGCTTTAATGTACAGAGAAGGGCAGACTCTCCTTGCTAATGGAAGTACTTGATTTTAAGTTTTGGAACTGATGTTGGGGGAGATGTTCTATCCCCCCATGCTGTTTACTTGTGTAGAATTCGTTGACTTTTCTGAAAGGTGAAGGCAATTTTGAGCTATTCTTTCATTCAAGCATATTCTAGCAAAATGGGGAAAAAAAACCCAAAAAAACAAAAAACTGTAAATTTCCAAATAGGAGCTTACCCAATAAAATCGGACAAACACTTAAATAGGGAAAAACAGGAATCTTTGAAATACTGTTTTATTGAAGAAGACAGTTTTTGTAACCAAGAAAACATTGTGTTTCCTGCATCCTTTCCCCCTTGGTCATAAAATGAAATCTTGAAAAGAAATATGACTCATTGGTACATAACAGGGAGCAAGGGTCTTAGATGTTAAATATTCTCTTGCGAAATCAATTGACTTGCCTCAAACATGTGGCTAGGCAGATCTATAATAGCCATGTTCATTCTTTTTCTCCCCAAATGAGAAGAGAGCTAAACCTTTAGTGGATGATATGACTGTGTAATTACATACTGTTCAGCGACAGACTGATGACAACTTGATATAATCAATTAAAGTGAAGCATAAAACATTTAAGACTAGAAAGATGAAAAGCTGTGTTAGTGATTGTATACATCTGCTGAAAGCTCACACAGCAGGACATGTCTTCGATAGACCCTGCCATCATTGTCCACACACGCCTTCTTACTGTCAAGATTTTACGTTTACGGGTCCTTGTTTAGTTCTAATTTGGGAATAGAATTATTCTGGAAAGTCACATGATGGGTATCAAGGTTAAAGAAATGATACAGTGTCACCCTAAAATTATTAAGGATATTCTGTTCTGTAAGGATTTTCCAGTTTCATTCATTCAGCAAGTACATTTATGAGGCCCTACTGTGTGCTAGGTACCACTGCATGCCAGGGACAGGAGCTGTGAGGAACCGCATACTCCCTTTCCTGCAGAGCCCCAGAGAATATCGAGGGGGCTACGGATGGAACATGCAAATGGTGCAGTCTGTGGTTCAACCCCAGTGTCTAGCCTGGGGACCGTGGCATTAGATGAAAATGACATAGAAAATTACCTCGTTTTCAGCTACGGTTGAATGGAGCCAGGAATTTGAAATCTTGACTTTATTATATTTCTCATAAAGGGAAAAATACTTTTAGATAAAAAGCTTTAAAGATTGGCAAGAGCAGCTCTTTCAGCTTTTATCTCAAAAAACAATTTGGAAATAAATATAAGAGCTTGGTAGGCATAGCTATGCACATGGTAGTAAAATCCGGTTTGTCTGCAATGCATACAGGCTTTTATTCCAACACATGGAAAGCTGTGCTGAAGTTTATCTAGCAGAATCCACGGTAAAGCATACATTTACAGTAATGACTGCTTATTTAATTGGGCAGGGCAATTTCATGGCTAAGTAATTACCTGCATTTAATCTAATCAGTCACATTTTATCTGCTTTGGGTTCTTACATATCACACCAGTTCTAACTTGAGAATACTTTCTCACTCTGCTTATCCAAGTAATACATGTCACATTATTTAAAACAGAAGCATGCAAAATGAGCAAGAAAAGAATCACTCAGAACCCCCTCCCCAGAGACAAACCATTGTTAATATTTTTACATATGCTTATTTAGCCTTTTAATTTTTTTTAAAACATTGAACTACATATTATAGAGACTGACCTGATCAAAGATTAGTTCAGTCCCAAGTGTGCTTGAAAATTGTTTCCTTCCCCACTGATTTTACATTTTATTACACGTGAAATGGTTTGGAACTTTTGGTTCTCCATCTCGATTGGCAGGTGAGAAACTCTGGCATATATCTAGATAGTTCAAATTTTTTAAAATGTTATTGAAAAATTGGGGATTTGGACATGGGGTATACTTTCCTTCTATTTCACTTTTCCTTTCATTTAAAAACAACAGCCTGTGTGTAAGAGAGAACCTCACATGTAGTAGGCACTTCAGCTATTTGGTGAATGAATGAATATTGACTTTCAAAAGGCAAATAGTCTGTTGGAGAGGATGTGGAGAAAGGGGATCCCTCCTACATTGTTGGTGGGAATGCAAGTTGGTACAGCCACTCTGGAAAACAGTGTGGAGGTCCCTTAAAAAGTTAAAAATTGAGCTACCCTATGATCCAGCCATTGCACTACTGGGTATTTACCCCAAAGATACAGACATAGTGAAGAGAAGGGCCATATGCACCCCAATGTTCATAGCAGCAATGTCCACAATAGCTAAATCGTGGAAGGAGCCGAGATGCCCTTCAACAGATGACTGGATTAAGAAGTTGTGGTCCATATATGCAATGGAATATTACTCAGCTATCAGAAAGAACGAGTTCTCAACATTTGCTACAACATGGACGGCACTGGAGGAGATAATGCTAAGTGAAATAAGTCAAGCAGAGAAAGACAACTATCATATGATTTCTCTCATCTATGGAACATAAGAACTAGGATGATCGGTAGGGGAAGAAAGGGATAAAGAAAGGGGGGGTAATCAGAAGGGGGAATGAAACATGAGAGACTATGGACTATGAGAAACAAACTGAGGACCACAGAGGGGAGGGGGGTGGGGGAATGGGATAGACTGGTGATGGGTAGTAAGGAGGGCACGTATTGCATGGTGCACTGGGTGTTATACACAACTAATGAATCATCGAGCCTTACATCGGAAACCGGGGATGTACTGTATGGTGACTAACATAATATAATAAAAAATCATTAAAAAAAAAAAAAAGGCAAATAGTCACTCACTGGTTGCTCCCCTGGTGCCCCACCCTTCACTGTTCCGTTTAGTCCCTCCCTGTCCCTGGACTGGCTGCTTCCTGAAAACACCATGGGTTTAGGAGCAAGCTTTGCTGCCGATGACCATAGCAGAAGTAGTATGTTCATTTCCTTTGACAACTATGTTAAGGACTGCCTTCTGAATGAGTAATCTGGTGAATTCAGTGGGGGAAATAGTCACCTCATCACAGGGGCTTTGTATTTAGGGTGTCAATCTCTGCATAAATGCTCAACCCTCTGCTTCCTTTCATTTTGGGAAATCTGTTTTTTTTATTGATATCATTGAGAGTTTTCAGTCTCTGAATGGTAGACTATTACAATTATAATAGTAGTTAAGGTCATTCTGCAGTCATTTTGGATTACTGCTACAAAATGATTTATTCCCTGGGAGTAAATCACTCATGCACACGCACACGCATGCAGGTGTGTGAATAAACCATCCAGAGCTCCAGGATCTCGTTTAGTTCTCTAGAAGTGGTAGTCTGTACAATTATACCCTCAAGCCTTCAGGAATTAATTTTTTTTCAACAGGTGAATAATTTCCTTCCGAAGTCTACTATTTTCTCTCACACTTACTTGAAAGAAAGACCCACTTGTTATCATAATTTTATCTGAGCCCAGGCCCTGGCACCCCTAGTCTTGGAGACCATGGGGAAGTCCTTTTCCAGATTCAGAGCTCTGCTGGACAGGGAACAGTGCTGTGGAGAGCTTCCAGCTTAGTCTGTGTCATGGACTGGCAGTTTAAGGAACCCTTCCCATTAAAGAGCGGTTCTCTGCTTACAACTTTCTGTACCTCGGTAGTAACTGGCATTTGATAAATGAGATAGCATATACACAAAGTAAATTGTTAAGTGTTACACAAACTTTAGTTATTATTACCATTCACATAATTTTTACTTTCATACAAGTAAAAGGCACATATTAGATGACCTACCCAAAGCCACCTTGAAGACCACATTCACAGGCACTCTTTTACTGTATGGTGGTTGTTTTTTATTCCTTTGAGACACTCTTTTCCTTGGATCCATTTATGGCAAAATCTTAAAGGAACCCAATTAACTACTTTTCTCAGTTAACCAAAATATCTAGAACCCTCAGTTAACCAAAATATCTAGAACCCTCAGTTAACCAAAATATCTAGAACCCTCAGTTAACCAAAATATCTAGAACCCTCAGTTAACCAAAATATCTAGAACCCTCAGTTAACCGAAATATCTAGAACCCTCAGTTAACCAAAATATCTAGAACCCTCAGTTAACCAAAATATCTAGAACCCTCAGTTAACCAAAATGTTGATGTGCATGCAACTCCCACACACAGACTTCATCAGCTTATTAAACAAATAATAATAAATAAATAAAAAAGAGGAAAACACCTCTCATGGCTTAAACAGAGTTGTTTCCCGCTCACTCCAGTATCTCTGTATCCAGAGTACCATCCTACAGGGACTGATGTTCCTAATAATGACCTTGACTGTTTCCTTGGCTGTGCAGAAACTTTTAATCTTGATGAAGTCCCACAAGTTCATTTTTTCTTTTGTTTCTCTTGCCTTTGGAGAGGTATCATGAAAAAAGTTGCTGTGGCTGATGTCGTAGAGGTTGCTGCCTATGTTCTCCTCTAGGATTTTGATGGATTCCTGTCTCACATTGAGGTCTTTCATCCATTTGGAGTTTATCTTTGTGTATGGTGTGAGAGAGTGGTCAAGTTTCATTCTTTTTCATGAAGCTGTCCAATTTTCCCAGCACCATTTATTGAAGAGACTCTTTTTTTTTTTACTGGATGTGATGTTTTTTCCTGCTTTGTCAAAGATTAGTTGCCCAAAGAGCCGAGGGTCCATTTCTGGGTTCTCTATTCTGTTCCATTGGTCTATGTGTCTGTTTTTGTGCCAGTACCATGCTGTCTTTGTGATCACAGCTTTGTAGTACAGCTTGAAATCCGGCAATGTGATGCCCCAGCTTTGTTTTTCCTTTTCAACAATTCCTTGGCGATTCGGGGCCTTTTCTGGTTCCACACAAATTTAAGGGCTGTTTGTTCCAATTCTTTGAAAAATGTCATTGCTATTTTGATTCATTGGCATTGAAAGTGTAGATTGCTCTGGGTAGCATAGACATTTTAACTATGTTTATTCTTCCAATCCATGAGCATGGAATATTTTTCCATCTTTTTGTGTCTTCTTCCATGTCTTTCAAAAGGGATTTGTAGTTTCTAGAATATAGATCCTTTACGTCTCTGGTTAAGTTAATTCCGAGATAACGTATGATTTTTGGTGCTATTGTAAATGGAATGGATACCCTAATTTCTCTTTCTTCAGTCTCATTGTTCGTGTATAGAAATGCAACTGATTTCTGAGCATTGATTTTGTATCCCGCCACATTACTGAATTGCTCTCTAAGTTCTAGTAGTTTAGGGGTGGAGTCTTTTGGGTTTTCCATAGGAGGCAGCCCACGGAATGGGAGCAGATATTTGCAAATGACACCACAGATAAAAGACTAGTATCCAAGATCGATGAAGAACTTCTCAAACTCAATACACGGGAAACAAATAATCAAATCAAAAAATGGGCAGAAGATATGAACAGACACTTTTCCAATGAAGACATACAAATGGCTAACAGACACATGAAAAAATGTTCAAAATCATTAGCCATCAGGGAAATTCAAATCAAAACCACATTGAGATACCACCTTATGCCAGTTAGAATGACAAGAATGGACAAGGCAGGAAACAACAAATGTTGGAGAGGATGTGGAGAAAGGGGATCCCTCTTACACTGTTGGTGGGAATGCAAGTTGGTACAGCCACTCTGGAAAACAGTGTGGAGGTCCCTTAAAAAGTTAAAAATTGAGGGGGCACCTGGGTGGCACAGCGGTTAAACGTCTGCCTTCGGCTCAGGGCGTGATCCCGGCGTTATGGGATCGAGCCCCACATCAGGCTCTTCTGCTATGAGCCTGCTTCTTTCTCTCCCACTCCCCCTGCTTGTGTTCCCTCTCTCACTGGCCGTCTCTATCTCTGTCGAATAAATAAATAAAATCTTTAAAAAAAAAAAAGTTAAAAATTGAGCTACCCTATGGTCCAGCAATTGCACTACTGGGTATTTACCCAGAGATACAGACGTAGTGAAGAGAAGGGCCATATGCACCCCAATGTTCATAGCAGCATTGTCCACAATAGCTAAATTGTGGAAGGAACCGAGATGCCCTTCAACAGATGACTGGATTAAGAAGATGTGGTCCATATATACAATGGAATATTACTCAGCCATCAGAAAGACTGATTACACAACATTTGCAGCAACATGGACGGGACTGGAGGAGATTATGCTAAGTGAGATAAGTCAAGCAGAGAAAGACAATTATCATATGGTTTCACTCATTTATGGAACATAAGAAATAGCAGGAAGATTGGTAGGGAGGGGAAGGGAAGAATGAAGGGGGGGTAAACAGAAGGGAGAATGAACCATGAGAGACTGTAGACTCTGGGAGACAGTACTGAGGGCTTCAGAGGGGAGGGGGGTGGGGGATTGGGATAGGCCAGTGATGGGTTTTAGGGAGGGCACGTATTGCATGGAGCACTGGGTGTTATACGCAAATAATGAATCATGGAACATTACATCAAAAACTAAGGATATACTGTGTGGTGACTAATATAACATAATAAAAAATTATTATAAAATAAAAAATAAAAATTTTAAACTAAAAAGAAAAATGCCCTTGAGCCACTTTGGGAACCTGAATCGTCAAAGAACGAATGATCATAAATGTCAACTGCATTCCACATACAATGGCAGAATTTTTAACAGCCAGCTGTTGTGATTAGTCGACATTTCCAGTAACATAGGTAGTCCAATTAAATGGGGTTTTTAAAAAGTTATTATATATAACAAGCAGATTTATTATAAATAATAGGGATACTCAGCAGCTATTCTAAAAGTTGCCACCCCTGAGTACTGCATTACTAAGTATCAGGATGACGGATTTACACAATTTAAGATTAAAGTGTGACATATAAATATTTTGCACAAGTTTCTTTTCAGATGTAGTGCTAAATTAGTATTTGTTCCTACTTTCCTCTCTCCCTCCCTTCCTCTCTCTTTCCTCTCTTTGACTCTAACTTCTTATATACCTTCTCCACAACATGCAAAAGATGTACTGGACAAAAAACTCGGAGACTAGGAAAGAGATTTACTGCTATTTGTCCAGAGTGGTTCCCATCTCTTATCTTTTTCATTTATTCAGGCTAAAATGATATGCTGAGCCATCATCATAGAAGCTTCAGAATGGATCTTCCTGTTTCCCATCTGCTTCCCATACTTCCGAAAATGGGAAAAGTGATCTTCCCAAAATGGAATTCCTATTGTGCTGTTCCACCGCTTAACACCTTTTGGTTTCTCTTCACCTTTCCAGTGAAATTCACACTCAGTATGCTATGAGGCACTCTTGATCATGGCCCTGCCTCTCTTCTTCTGCTCTTTTGTTGTGGGCCACCCTGTGGTCACCCCACCCTGAGCCCGGCCCTCGTTCCTCCTATGTGAACCCTTCCTGTCTACCTCTTTATGTTTGGATATGCTGTATACTCTGCCCAGATCACTTCCATTCAGCATTGAAGGCATGGTTGCCCCTCCATGAACCCTCCAAGGATGAATTCAGAGTCTGCTCTCTCTGTCTTATGAGTCCCTCTACAAGCCCACTTAGGGTGGTTTCTGGCCCAGCTGAGACTCTCTCAGGGCATAATGTTTGTAGCTTCCATACCTAGACAAAGCCTGGCCCTTCAGAACCTTTCTGATGGTTTGGATAAATGAGTTGCTAGTTTCAGTCCCAAATTGGAGTTGACATAATCTGAGCAACACAGGGAACACAGGTGTCCCTGGGTTGACCAGAAGCCTAAGGCTGGTTTCCCTGGAGGTCACACCATGGGTGATCCTAAGATGGAAGGGTGGGGGATAAGGAAAACTGTTAACCTTGACCTCTTCTGCAGCTAGACTTGGTGCTTCAAATGACCTTTTAATTCTGAAAACCATTTCATAGAAGTAGCACTCATGAGAAGGCCGACCAGAGTTTCCACACCAGACAAACCAAGTAAATATTGGAGACCACTGTTGGCAATTGACTGCAGACCTAAGAGACAAGTTTCTCCAACTGTACAGCAGCTCCGGCTTTCACTTGATGCATTTAATTTTGTTCCCGCCAAGGTGATGGGTACTCGAAGGGCAAAGATAGAAAGAGAACCAATCCCATTTTTTTCTATCCTAAAAATATAGTTATCGGCCTTAAGTGCAAACCCTAAACTCACTGTACGCTGAAGAGCTGTGCTAGCTGTGGAGTTCTTCTCCACCTGGCTGCTCGTGCTGCCACTCTTCTGCCCTGACAGCCTTGCCATGTCTGTGGCCTTTGCTTGTTGTGTGATAAGAGCGATGGCCAAGTGGAGATTTGTCTCTAGAAACCTGAGTGACATAGTGATCTTTTGCCTGCTTTTGAATGATTGGCATATTGGTGGTTCTGGGATTTTTTTTCTTCCACCCCTGGTTAAAAAGCATCACTGTAGGCTCCCTTCCTGTGTGACTGGCCTTATGAACGACCCATGCAAATTTTGACCACCACTCCCTCTTCCTCTGCCTTTGAACTCCCAGCTGCCTTCCCAGAACCCTCCTTCATCATCTCCACCCTTGTTCTTTGACATTCAGGCCAATGAGTCCTTGAGAGCCTCAAGGTCAGAAAAACTTTTCTTCATTCTTCTTCATGCTTCCAGCTCCTAAAATATACAAAGTAAGAGTGAATAGGTATTTGTTAAACTGAGTAGAACTTGTCAACAACCACAGAGTCCAGCGCTTTGGGTCCCACCCTCTTCTGCATCAGGGTCACCAGTTAACTTTGTCGGGGAGCTCTGTGTCTTTCTGTATTCTGAGCTCTCTGTCATTCTCAGAGCAAAGAGTGAGCCTGGCTCTGGCTGACTTTTACCGTTATTTTAACTCTGCTGTTAGTTAGGAAGGACTTTTTGAGGGCAGTCTAAAAGCCTATCATTATTTAAAATAATAACACACTTAATGAGAACTGTTTCTGTGCTAAGGGAGACAGTCTCAGTGAATCCTGACACCAACCCTAAGAGACAGGTCATGTTATCCCCTCCTTACAGTTGAGTAGACTGAAGCTTGGAGAGGTTAAGTCATTTGTTTCAGGTCACTACGCTAATGGTGTGTTTCATCGATTGAAAGATACACATTTTTCCCCCATTTTAAGATCTCTGCAGTGGATGTGTATCTTATGATCGATGGGGGTCCAAGTCCCTGTTAACCTGCAGGCACCAGTCGTA
The DNA here is from genome assembly GCF_023065955.2 of Ursus arctos. NCBI lineage: Eukaryota > Metazoa > Chordata > Mammalia > Carnivora > Ursidae > Ursus > Ursus arctos. The sequence continues at coordinate 56,987,928 of NW_026622841.1, forward strand.
TGGGGTGATGCAGACTATGCCTGTGTGAATCTGGATGCGCAGCTCATACCGTCATCACATCACTTCCTTTATGTGGCCGCTTGTTATTCTATGTCTGTGGATTAATTGCAAATAGGTCGGTTTTGAAAATAGAGTACATGTTTGAGCCACGCGTGTTACTTATTTTCCCCATAACTCTCATAAATTTCACTCTTCAAAATCAGCATGTCCTCATAACAGAGCAGTGGAGTGTGAGTTTGACATCAGTAAGGCAGAGATTTATCACTGGAAGAATAAACTGCGATTCTGTATTTTCTCACATAGCAACAGTCAATTACATGGAAAGGAAGATACCCACAAAAAGATGTGGCTGTGTTTGTGTTTTGCTGTTGAGATACATGCAAAGCAAACACATTACCTGTCACACATGAAGCGTTGCAACTGAAGGCAAGAAACAGTCACATCTCTTTGAACAGATAAAAGCAATGTCAGAGCAGTGGGGCGCTGCTGTGCAGGATTCAGGGGGACCGCAGGACCATTGTGCAGGCATGGTGTCATCATCGAACTGCAAGTGTTTTTGTCACTGGGAGTAAAATAATGATGCATCTTAACAATCCTTGAAGGCTTGGATTCAATGAAATCCTTTAAGTGGCAGATCCAATTTCAGACTCATGCAGCCTAGCTCCAGAGACTTCTCCCATATCTACTATCTTCCCGGCTTTTATTATCTTTACGGAAAAGCAGTTGCAAAGGGGTTTACAAATCAATTTTTAGAACATAGCTTGGTTGATAGGGAGATGATGGTTCTTTACCACAAGCTCAGTGTCACATTTAAAGCAGACTCTTCCCCAACTCCCAATGCTTCATAACTTGAATTAAAATCTGTTTTAAGTTAGCCACATTATAACTGATCACACTGGCAGTTGACCCACCAGACAGCAAGCTGTAGTGTCTTTCATTTCTTGATGGCATTCAGGAACTGCTTCCCATCATCAAGATAATTACAACTCTTGGGATTGGTAGAGGTCCATAGTACCCCCTCTCCCTCCTCTAGTTCACAGCCAACCGAGAGATCAACAGAGGTCTTAGACAAATGGGGATGAAAACATGAGAACTGTGATAAATACTCAATCAGAAGCCACAGTATAGACAGATATCCATGGTAGGATTGCTAACAGGTCACCCCTGAATTTTTCAGCCTTTCCACCTGGCCTAGTGCCACAGCCAAACAACTGGAGAGTCGAGCGCTTACTACATGGCAGGGGTAGGCACTGATCACAATGCATGTGCACTTGGCCCTTGAACAACACAGCTTTGAACTGTGCGGGTCCTCTTACATGTGGATTTTTTTTTTCGATAGAGTACAGTACTGTAAGTGTATTTTCTGTTCCTTACAATTTTCTTGATAACATTTTCTTTTCTCTAGCTTACTTTATTGTAAGAATACAGTATATAACACATATAACATGTTGTTCAAGGGTGAACTGTATTTTGTAAAGAGGCCAGTTTGGCAGACAGAGACGAATAGTGTAGTCACACACACACACCTGTTTTCATCCTGCACATAGCTTCACTGGGGAGGGTTGAATGAGGAATGGGGAGAGAATACCCAGAAGTAAACTCTTCCTTCCTCCGTGGAAGCAGGGGCCACTGGTAGGAAGGGCCTCACTGAACCACCATGAGCCCATGAACACTGACACCACCAGACGTGGATTTCGGAGTTTCAGTGTTTTTCTCATTCTTGCTGGGATCCGAATCACCTGGTTGGGCTAAGCAGGGTTGGTGGTGAGGTTGCATTTCATTTGAACGCAGCACCATCATCTCATTTTAGAATCTCTTTTCACGCTTTTTATTTAGTTGAATGATACCCATAGATGTCTCTGCCTCATTGCCTTTCGCTTTATCTAAGATCCATAGGAGCAGTCCAAGGTTGCAGCTCTAGCCTGAGGCCAGCATTTGCTCAGAGGAAAAGCCCAGAGTTCCCACATGTCTACTCAGTACCAAAGACTTTCAACAAAAGATTAGTTCAGCCCTCTGAGTCATGGCAAATATCTGAATAGTTTACAAATACCTGAATGTTAGCAACATATGGGTCTGCAGTTTCTCCAGTAGATTTTCATTATGTTGTTCTAAGTCACCATGTTCTGGGTCTAACTTTTTATTCTTAGACGATCCCTCATAAGCCCTGGTTTCTCTATAAAGTTTTATATATTTCTCTCTATATATATTTACATATTTTTATATATTTATATAAAATATATAAATATATATATTTCTCTCTATAAAGTATATATATTTGCCTCTTCATACTATAGTTCTGATGGGTGCACTTTGTGTATATTTTTATTTTATTGTCTATTTGTCTAGGGTTTTTTGTTTTTATTTTATTTTTTTATTTTTTATTTTTTTGGTTAACAGTGCTGAATACTTAGTAGGTCCACAATAAAGACGTATTGATGTGTTAATTACTTCAGGAGTGAACCTCGAAAAGAAAGAGTAGGCTTTCAGATTATAACTCAGCTGGCCATGCTTTATTCTGAACAGGGGCTGGAGGGTTATTTTGCATGTTTAAGTGTCTGCCAACCTAAACTGATTATACTGAAGATGAACTTAGTCCTAATATACCTTTACCTGTGAAAAATAAAAATACGTAGTCTTCCTGTAGTTATTCTTAATTTAGAACCCTATATTAGCACAGCCTTTGTGGGTGTGAGGGGCTAGAGTGGGAACGTTATTGGGGGAAAATGTCCCCCACTTCCCCCACCAAAGGGGGATCTATGACTTGTGCCCTACTGATGGGCAGCCCTGTAGACTGTGTCCATCCAAGAAATGGAGAGAACCCAAAGATGCATGGCTTGGTGGGAACAGCTGGGAGCCAAGCCAGGGAGCAGGTGTCAGGAGCCCTCTGAGTTATTCCTGGGCCTTTCTCCACTCCATCAGAATTCCCCTTCCACTGAGGCTGGTCTCCATGTTCTTCCCCCTCCTCACCTCAATGTGTCACTGCATGAGTCCACCCTTCTGCTGACCCCTTTCTTACCCCTCCCTTGGGTGGCTTTGGAACATATTCACTTCTCTCTTCAGCCCCTGTTACGTTCACTTGTCTGCACTGTAAGCTGCTCACTTAGATGGACCATTTTATTTGCCGTTGCCCAGATGCACGGATTTGAGCTCAGGCTTTGCCAGGAACTAGCTAAGAGACCTCCCAAGAGTCCGTGTTGTCTCTGTGGGCCTCCGCTCTCCCAGCTTTCCCACCCGGGAAATGGTCTCCCAGGACGCATCTGCCTTTGAAATGTGAACTCCAGGAGAGCAGAGACAGTGATAAGCCTGGTGGGGTAGGAGTGCATTTCCTACTTGCAGTGATTTCTTTTTTTTTTTTAATAATTTTTAAAAGATTTTATTTATTTGAGAGAGAGGGGGAGAGAGAGAACAGGAGCAGAGGGGAGGGGCTGAGCGAGGAGCCTGAGATCATGACCTGAGCCAAAGACACTTAACCAACCGAGCCACCCAGGTGCCCCCCATTTGCAGTGATTTCTTTCCGAAGAGGCAGTTCCTCAGCCTGACTCCTGTCTGCTGCGAGCTCTCCTTTCAGCAAACTTCCCCTTTTCTTCCAGGGCTGGGAGAGGGTTCTGCCCTCCTTCATCCAGACAGCAGATCCCATCCCAGGTCCTTAGAGAAAAGTGCCTGGAGGGCTTTCAAGGAATCACAGTGCCATCACATGCTCAAACATCTCCACAATGGTGCAAGGATCACCGTGCAGATGCCACCAGCGATCGAAGGCCACTGGGTGTCCACTGGGTAAGAGGGTCGGGGGCTGGACCTAGGGGGGGAGGTGGGAGGGAACCAGAGAGCACGCGGCTGTGAAGGCCTTCCTTGGGGCTTCTCAGATGCACAGAGACTACCCTATCTGCAATGATGCAGGTGTTATCTAAGTTCTAACTAAAAACCAAGCAACACTTTGAAACTCTGGTCAGTAAAGAGCTAGAGCTAAGGACTGTAGGAATGTTAGCTAAAGCAGAGATGATGTACCACTGTTAACCACAGGCTGTGAGTGAATGGGTCCTTGTTTACCGACTCTGTGGGACCACGCATGTATAAAAAGAAACCATTAGCAAGTGAAATTAGGAGTCTGTGTTTCACCGACCCTGAAACATGACTTGCAAGCTTCTGAGGGTCTAAATATTCTAGCCATATTCTGGTAATTTAATATATGGCTTCAGGGTTGTAAGAGTAAGTGAAAGGTACTTAAACTACCTCTGCTAGCCAGGGCGTAGTTCTTGGACTGTTTTCCAGGCTACAGAGCTGAGATTTATCCCAGTTTGAGCTCTGGCTTATCTTCCATTAGAGCTTTTAAAAATAGCCGAGAGGCAGACCTGCAATTTTTCCCCTACCGATTAAATTGTTGAGAATTAACAAGGCTCACTCTGGGATCTGATCACTTTTCCCTTGCAGCCTCCAGGTACCTTGGGGAGGGATCAAATGCACACAGAGAAGAGAAAAAAGGAATTTTTATAAGATGATGAAGACCCAGAGGTGGTGTTTTTTTTTTCCCCTAAAGATGGGGTTTCTTAAAATAACCACATGATAAATATTTGCACAATCTTAATGTGGTGTACTTTTAAATAATTTATCATTTTATTTAAACACATATTTATTGAGTGTACAAATATTTACTGTGTGCCCAGCACTATTCTAGATTTTGTGTATATAGCAGTGAACAAAACAAGACATAGTCCCTGTCTTCAGGAATTTTACAAATAAACATACAAAGAAGTAGTATGAAGAGGGAAAAAAACAACAGGTGCTAAAGGAGAATACCAGGGGCCTTATTTTAGGACAGGGGTGGGGTCAGGAAAGGCTACCAGAGGAAAGGACACTTGAGCTGGGATGTCCTTAGCTGTGCAAAGACCCAGGGAAGTGCTTTCCATCTGGAAGAACTAGCAAAGACTGGGTTGGAGAAGCAACTGACCTGGAGTCCTTGTAGCAGGGAAGTAGTAAACCTGGGCATAGGTACCTTGGGGCGGGGGGGCACAGCTTCAGATGAGGCTGCCGGGGAGGGCGGGACCAGCTCCAGGACAGGTCTGGCCAGATTGGGGTTAAAGTTAAGAGAACTGGACCGTCATTGGTCACTGAAGAGTTTGCAGCAAGGACCATGTTTAAGACATGATCCAGCTTTCACAGGAGGAACTCGGGCTGCAGTGTGGCAAATGGGTGGTAGAAAAAGTGAGAGGAGGATGATCAATGAAAAGATGGTTGCAACAGGTGCATCCAGAGGTGACGAGGCCTAGGTGAGGGGGTGGCGGGACTTGGCATGCATTGAGCCCTGAGGCCAGGCAGCACACCATCAGTGCCCTTATAAACAGACCTCAATCACCGCTCACGTGGCATAGGGCCTTCTTCGCAGGGGGAGGACCTTTGCGGCTCCTCTCAAGCCTTCTCTGCAGAGCACTGGGCTCGGAGTTCCACTGAGTGCGTTCTGTGCATGCGCCCTCACTGGACTTCCGCTGACAGCCTTTCCCAGAGGCAGGTGCCTGCTTGGAGTGATGTTTACCTTTCATCAGTGTGTTAACTGAAAACCGGAAGTGTTAGCAGTTTTGAGAAGAACAGGTCTTTGGGATTTCCGTTCCACTGTTTGATTTAGCCAGCCTGAGTCTGCTCAAACCATAATTATTGTAAATTATACATAGTAAATATGATATATATATATATATATATATATATATATAAAACATACAATGTATGTATATATGATATATTGAGTTTTGATATTGTTATATAATATCACAGACTTGAGCAGAGTTATGGGCCAAGCCTGATGGGTGTAAGTCATGATGTAACTGAGATTCTGTTCTAGTGGGCACTTACAGAGGTCGGATTCTTCCGCGGATATGCTGAGGAAGCCCTCCAGCATTTCCCTGGTGTGGGCTGGGCTGCAGAGATAGGAACTGGCCACAGGTGGGGCAGTGATCAGTTCCTACCAGCCATGTGAGCCCTGTGGGCCTAGTCCAAGTATTTCTGGCCAAGAAATCTAGCATTGATTTAAAGCCACAGCCAAAAACCATTTTGTCATTGTCGTTTTGTCAGTCAGCACAAACAAAAGGAACCCTTACTTCTGTTCCGTTAGCTTTGCTTTCACTAATGGACCCTTTTCCCCAGTAGAGGGAAGATTAATTTTCACTGGACGGGAGGGTGAATTTCCACTTGCCCCTAAGTGATTTCTCCCCAGACTAGATTCCATTTCAGGACGACAGACACCCAACGCCTGCCTGCTATAGACAGGGTCCATACAACAGAAGTGCTCAGGGACCCACTGTTTTGGGCTCGCATAAGGAGACTTCCTTTACAGGCCGGCACTACTCTCTCCCTTCTTCCCACCGGAAGGACGCTTCTCTGTAGTTAGGCCCCCGTGGAAGTGAGAACGGCAGGTCTGGGCGCTCTTAGCTTGTTCATAGAACGAATAAAGACTGGAGTAGAGAGATAGGAACACAGCCTGGAGCCAGACTGCCCAGATTCAAGGTCTGGCTTTTCTGGCTGGTTCTGTGGCCTGGGGGCACTTTCCCTAATCTCTCATGCCTTGGTTTCTCTAGCTGTAAAACAGAAACAATACCTCCTTCACTCCTGGGTTGTTGTAAGGATTCAATACCTTGGTTTCTATGAAGGCACAGAACAGCGTCTGGCCCAGAATAAACTTTTGTTATTATTACCATAATTTCTTGACACTGTAACGAATCTGCTCCTCAGTGCCTTTGGGCTTGAAAATGTCTTCCTTCCCCATTTCTCCTTCAGCTGTGAAGTGAGGTCAGGCCCAGAGTTCATCACAAGGTCCTACAGATTCTACCACAATAACACCTTCAAGGCCTACCAGTTCTATTATGGTGGCAACCGGTGCACGAGCCCCACCTACACCCTCGTCATCCGGGGCAAGGTGCGCCTGCGCCAGGCCTCCTGGATCATCCGCGGGGGCACTGAGGCTGACTACCAGCTGCACAACGTGCAGGTCGTCTGCCACACAGAGGCTGTCGCTGAGAGGCTCAGCCAGCTGGTGAACCGCACGTGCCCGGGCTTCGTGCCTCCTGGGGGCCCCTGGGTGCAGGACGTGCCCTACGACCTGTGGCGGGAAGAAAATGGCTGCGAGTGCACCAAGGCCGTGAACTTCGCCATGCACGAGCTGCAGCTCATCCGTGTGGAGAAGCAGTACCTCCAGCACAACCTGGACCGCCTGGTGGAGGAGCTCTTCCTCGGGGACATCCACACTGACGCCTCACAGAGGATGTTTTACCGGCCGTCCAGTTACCAGCCCCCCCTGCAGAATGCCAAGGTAACACCCCCTCCCCCCACGCACACACATGCAGCTGACTGTACTCAGGGCCTGCGGCCTGTTCTTTATTAAGTAAGATAAGCAACCCGTAGGGAGGCAGTGGGGTCCAAAGGGACCCAGTGTCATGGAGGACGTGGTGGAGGGCTGCCCACAGAGGGACACACAGCAGAGTCAGGACACCTGGCTGGGCCACCAATTTGCTCTGCAATGAGGGGGTATGGTTTTCCTCATGACATGGGTGATGGCAGGAGGCTTGTTGGTGTGCTAGGGGCCCTGGGGTGGTGGTTCTAGAATATTCTTAAGGCTCTTCTCAGCTCTAACACTCCATGAACATCTTTGATTTGGAGAGGAAAGAATAAAGGAAGTTCGGAGATGTTAGAACCACACTTGGGACAGATGCCGGACCAGGAGTGATCCCAACCCTGGAGGAGAGGGAGAGGTGCCTGAGGGAACGGGGAGCGTGGCAGTGCTATCGTAGGCTGTGCCTATCGTCTCCCACCCACACGACTGCTCTCAGTCTTCACAACGACCCCCTGAGTCAGGTATTGCCACCCTCTTAGACAGAAAGGAGAGGTAGCGGAGACTCAAGGGGCTGTCTTTTGCCCAAGGTCACCCAGGTAGTGAGGTTCTGCATTGGAACTTGAACCCAGACCTCCTTCTGCAGACCCCACATTCTTTCCATTCAAGTAAGTGAAATGTAAAGTCACTGTGATCACAAGGGGGGACGGAGGGGGGCAGGAAACAATTAAAACCTTATAATGGTCTTCTCTTGAATGATAGTCCAGTAATTATATTTGGAATTCACAAAGCATTTCCTTCCCATGGGCTCAGAATCCGTGTCAGCCTGTAACACGATCTTCCACCGCAGAAGCTGGGGAAGCTTGAGGCAGGGAGGGGCGTGCAGGGAGGTGGTCAAGGGAGATTTCTCCAGTGCCTCCCCCCACTGGCATCAGATTGGCTTCTGTGGAATCCTCTCTAGAAAAATAACTCTAAATGAGGGGCCCCATTTGACTTTTATTTGATAGTTTATTCATTTTTTTAATCCTTTTTTTTCTTAGTCCTTTGAGCTTATTTATGACTTGTGGAGATATCCCAGAGTACTTCCCCTGCCAAAGACCACTCGGTGTTATCTTCTGTTTATCTGTGTTATTGTGAGCTCCTGTAATGAAAGTCGCCTTTATTATAATTGTGGGAAATCTGCTGAGGAAGCCCACTTGGCCGAGGCTGCTTCCTCTAGATGCGCCTCACCAGGGTCGGTCCCCATGTGTGAGGCGAAGCCAGGCCGAGGGCCCTGGGCCCCAGACCCAGCCCTCCCTGGGCTCACAGAATGACTCCGAGCGCCAAACGGGAGTCAGCCCCCCCTTATCCCGCCCTGAGGTTCCAGGTGCGTGGAGGAGGAAGAGGGGAGTTAGGGCAGTGAGGGAGAGGGTGGCCTTTCTTGCTTGCCTCCATCCCAGTGTCTGCCTGGGATTCCCCAGGCTTTCTCAGGAGAGGGGAGAGCAGAGGAGCTGAAGCTCCACCCATTCCACACATCATACAAAGGCATCAAGAGGACAATGGGCCATAGGTGGCATCTAGGCAACGGCGTGCTTTGCGGGGGGACAGATAGGAATCATGAGCTCCCCGTCCCATCGTGGGACCCTTCCAGACAGAAGCGTTGTCTAGAGTCAGTGCTGAACCCTGCAGCTGAACAACTTCTCTTGAAACCTCTGGTGTGCGAGAGCAGCGGGGTAAAGGAGCTTTTCGTCTGAACATTTGGCTGCCTCTGAGTACAGTCTAGCCAACTTTCAAATTATCTCTGGTAATGGGAGGTAAGAATGTCATGAATAAAACTGGCCCACAGATAATCCAGAAACTTTATGTCAGCCAAGAGCGCCAACCCTGTCCCACCCTGAACCTTTAGGAAGATCTGCTCAGCACGCAGTCCTTTTTGTGCCCACTTGCCCTCGTGCAGAGACACTAATAGACAGCGAACAGCCAAGAGACAGGAGCAGTGAGGCAGGGATCTGAGTGAGAAGGAGGCAGTCCGAGGGAGGAGGCTGAATTTCTGCAGGAGAGCGCAGGTGCAGTCCCGGAGCTGCCTGGGCTGGAGTCTGGCCACTCTCCCATCCACACCTGACCTTGGGCTGGGTTTTTGCACACACTCAGGTTCAGATTCCTTTTCCTCAACTGCAGACGCCCACGGAGGCAGGTTTTAGGACTGAAAAGAAAAAAGAATTAACCATGACATCTTTCTTTCCTCAGCTCCGTTCCCTCACTCTTAGCTTACTGCTGTTACTTCTGGTGGCACACCCCATCAGGAGGCCCGATAGGTAAAATCAGTATTCGTAGACCTGCAGCTCTGGAAGATTCTCTCCCACTCCCTCCCCGGGCCTATAGGAGGCATTTCTCCTGCTGTCAGTCCATTCACTGAACAGAGCCTGTCTGTTGCGAGAGCAAAGGCACACGCTTGTTGTTCCTGGAGGAAAAATGTCTTGACTGTGAGTTGTTACCATTGGCGTGAGGACTAAGGATGATAGTTGTAAGGCTGACCTTAGAATTTTTATGAACAAAAAAGTGGGAGATGTGGTTTTTTTATTTTTTAATTTTTTTTCTTTTTAACACCGTCTGGATAAATTGGCGAGAATATGGACTTTGGAGGTGGTATCCAATCCTGGAATCCACTTCTGTGGCCATCAGCTGTGTGTGTTGGTGGTGTCATCTGACCTCTGGGAGCCTTGATTTTTCTTCTGTAAAGTGGTAAGAATATAAAAATCGACTGGATTAGTGCCTGCCATCTGGAAAGGACCCTTCACCGAAGTTCCCTTCTCCTCACCCATGGAGTAGGTAGCCCTTCTGGGCACGTGTCTCCTGGAGGGATGACAATGACAGTGACATTGACCGGGAATAGCATAAAGAGTATGATACCATTGTGTGAAACTCAGAATGAAAGAAGAATAAGACGAACTTACAAAGACAGTATTTCTGGAAGGGTACACGGGATACGTAACAATTGCCTCTGAGGAAGGGAACAATTGGGGGACAGTTGACCGACGCTTATCACTGTATACCTTTTTTGTACCTTTTGCACCTTGTGCCATGATCTTGTATTATCCAAACAGAGTAACCATGAAAAATTAAAATAAATTTCGGAAGCTAGGGCTCTGAGGCTCAGAGGAGTGCCACAGCCACTGCTGGAGCTGGTGGCAGGGCTGGGAGGAGGACCCAGACGGGCGTCCAGGGCCGGTGTGCACTGCCCTCCGCTTCCGCTGCCAGCCCGCATGGCCACGGGCGTCCTTCGAAGGCCAGTGAGGTCTGCGTGGCTCTGGGAGCTGAAAGGGCCCGTTCTTCTCTTGTTGTCCCTGGCATTGAACGTCTTGGCCCGCAGCATGCCGTCGGGTCCTCAGGAAGCTTTTAGATCCTTCCCCAGGACAGCTATGAGAAGGAAGAAGCAGGCTTCACCATTGGTGCCTTTCCAGACTGGGCGCAGGCAGAGCCCCAGGTGCTCCCTGCCCGCTGGCCAGTGGCAGGTCGCCTCACCCGCTGGGAATGGGAAGGAGGAAGGAGGAGGGCTGGGAGCGCATCCGGAGAGACCACACTCCCCCCTGCCACCCGCCTCTTTGAACTCTTTGCCTCCCCTAATTGCCGGTCCATAGAGACCTGGCTGAAAATTAGTTTAAATGCTAAATTGAGTTTGAAACCACTAGTCTCAGCCCCTCTGGAAACGCGACACCATGTAAAAATAGAAACTTTAAATCAACTTGTTTTTCTAAGCTTTATACAGCTTTGCTGTGAGGTTCAGAGTCCTTTGGCAAATATATCGCGTTTGAAGAGAATCAGGTGTGCTGGGAGGATTCTTTCGGGATGAAATTGGCTGCTATTCACTGCGAAAAATCAAGACCACATAAAATACCCCTGAAAGAAGATGCTTTCCCTCAATTGAGTTTAACATCAGGGCAGCCATCACCCTCTGCCTAGATTTTTGTGCAGTTGAAGGGTTAGTGAGCTGAATTCTTTCAGTGGTAGAATCAAATAGTAATTAAAAGCAAATGATCACCCGGGTTGTTGGAAATGCCAGAGCCTCAGGATCAGACTTGTAAGCAAATGGAATTGGTCTTTCTCCAAAATCCTGCACCGATTTAGCCACAGGGTCATAAATCAAAGGGGTTGTCTAAAACCAGACAACTTTCCCCAAGCCGTGCATCTCAAATATTCTGCCCCAGCGCATTCACGGCACATCTGAGGAAGACAGGCACCGAAGTGTTTTCAAGAGTAGCTGAGCACTGAAAATGAAGAAGGTGATACTCATGTGCTTTCTCTCTTAAATTCTGTAGAAATCTCTAGACTGTGAACGAGCATTTCTTTCTGAGGAAGCTGGCCTTTCGGAGCCTTTTCACAGTCTGTGAGAAATACAGATGAACTTTGAGACTCTCTGACATCTGTGACATCCAAGGGACTGTGGACCAGGTGGCCACGGGCAGCACATTTTTCAGCCCAGCCCCAGGAGGTGGCTCTGCCACACGGAGGGGGCCCTGCCTCAGGCATGTGCTTGGCGGGGCTCCCAGGTGGCTGGGTGAGTGGGTGTCACAGGACTAACGGCAGAAGGAGCTGGGAAAGGAAGGTGGTTGTGGAAGAATTCGCCTTCCTTCTCTTTCTGCTGCTGGAGGGAAAGGAGGTTTGTGGAGGTGACAGGGAATGGAAGAGGTGGGAGAGGACCGGGGAGTTCAAGGAGTCATGACCTAAAAAGCCCATCTTACATCAAGGATGAATCCTAAAGAAAAGTGTGACCCTGCTTGCCCGGTCTGGGTGTTTACTATAGAGCAGCAAATGGTACACATTGGATGATGGGGTCTTGACCTGGAAAGGATTGCCCGCGTGGACCTCTGATTGGGCCAAAGTGTGAAGTGTCTTGCAGTCGATTGCTGACAGCCACTTTTTTTGCAGGAACAGTTGGTTATATTTCTTGATTCCAGAGTATTTCAGCAGATAAACAGACATGCAAGGTTGCTTTATTTAAGGAGTTAGCCGACCAGGAAATACTTGTTGTCAGGGACAGTATAAGTGGTAAACAGTTCATCCCTTAAAAGGCAAGAGAGCCCAAGGACGGAGTGAGAGCCTGGGCGTGCCGGAAATCAACTGTTCAGAAAGTCTGGAGCAGACCCGTAATGTGCAGAGGTGCTGGGTCAGCATTGGGGGGAGCGTGGAGGAGGGGGAGAGGGCCAGACCCGGGGGGCTTCCGGATTTACAGCAGAGTTAATGTCATTATTAAAATGAATCTACTTTATTGAAATGAATTTAAATTGATAGGAGTGGAAGAAACAATCAAACAAGTAAAAACATCAATCAGAAATTTTTTTCCATAACCATTCTTGAAGTCCTTTGTTTTAAAGAACTGGCCTCTCGTAGCCGTTCCTATCTGGCCGTTGAGTCTGTACACAGTGTGTGTACAGGCAAGGTGGAAGCAAGCTTATCTTTGTTGTGATTTACTAATGTTTTGTAAACTGGAAAGGCCTTTGTGAGCTAACTTGTTGGATTCTAAACTTCTTAGAAAACCTCTTTCTAGAAAATGAAGGGCTGCTCCCAGGGACCCCACCCCCACCCAAGTGCCCCTTTTTAACTCCAGGGCAGTGTTGAGTTGACTTTTGTGTCACTAAACGGTCAGGAGATAAATGTGAAGCCTGAGATGTTGGCAGCCCACCGTTCTTGTGTCCTTCCATCATCCTTTCATCCCCTGTCCCTTCATGGCCAGCCACCTTCAGCGGCTCCTAAAGCTAGTGTTTGAGACACACAGCAGGTGTGACCAAGGCTATTCCACTTCCTCCTGAAAGTGCAATCATCATGACCCATTGAGGTCATCAGAATGAGCCCAAGTTCATAAACTCCTGGGACTCCAGATCTGAAAAGCACCCCGAGAGGCCCATTCCACAAGGCAGTCAGCTCTCATCATTTGCGATGACCGCTGGCCTACTATATTCATATTGTTAAATAGCCAGTGACAGCATTCTAGCAATCACTCTGCCACTCGTGAGCCTTCATCATACCTGCCGTGCTCCCCCAGACGTCATGGGAACTAGGAAAAAGGGAGCGTACTCTGGTCTTGACCTCTAAGAGCTTGACGAAGTTCTTCCCCAGTGAAATGGAGAGGCCCCCAGAAGGCTGTATGTGTAGGAATACCTGGAGCAGAATATAATCAAATGCATGGAGAATTGCAGTGTAAAAAAAAAAAAAAAGGTTTTCGGCTTCAGTCACTGGCAGGTTTCTTCCTGAGACACATGAATATGTTTTTTATCCCATGGAAGAAAACTCTGTGAAAGGAAGTTTCCATCATCTGTTCCCATTTCTCCTCCTCCTCGGGCAAAACTTTTAGCCCAAGAAATGTTGCATTCATGTTGCTTCTCTAGTTGGTCTCTTCACGGCAAGATGATATCAAGTAATTTCTTCCATTCTGGGAAGATACTGGAAACAAGTGGATACTCTCAGCAAATGTTGTTGACGAACCACCTCTCCAGAAATAAATGTTGGCAGGGAAAGGAGAGAGCCTGAAGAATCCCTATCAGTCATCAGCCAGAGAAGACCTTTTCTAGGGACCAGAGTCCTTGATAGGGAGACATCTGTTCTCAGCCTTAGGGCCAGGCTGGGGCCAGGGGATAGCACTCAGCAAGCCCCAAGACCAAATTATGTTCCAGACTCTACCTTGGCTTGTAAAATCATCTGGGCCATGTTATTCTATCTCTCTGTGCCTTGTTGGCCTCATCTGTAAAGTGTACCCATGGTCTCTTTGAGAGGTTGTAAGCTAAGGGCATGGTGCACTTGAACTTCCTTAGACTCACATGGCTTGTATGTGCAAGATGTGGGTAGCTGACGTGTTGTCAGGGCGCCAGGCAGGAATCAGAACGCAGAGTGGGCAAAACCCCACTCTTTGCCTATAACATTGAGCACTTACGAAGTTAGAGGTTGATTTTTCATTTTTAGAATGAGTTTGATTGTTTTCTTTTAGGAAATTACATGGCGATCTTTTTTTCTCCCCTCCTCCTTCAGAATTAAAGCTTTTTATAGTTGGTGTAAAGAGTAGCAACAAGGAAACACATTCTGGTCCCTCTGCTTTAACCTTCAGATCTTCCATGTGTAGAAACTCTAACTTTAAAGTAGCCCTTTCTAAGATTCAGGGAGGGACCGAGGTAGAAGCCCAAGGGGAGAGCCCACAAAAGGATAGCTTCTTAGAATCGTGTATCAGAGCATGGACCAAAAAAGAGAGGAATTTCATAAAGCAAATGATATTTCAGAGTACACATCATTCTTAATGTCAAAAAACTCTTCCCATTTGTTCTTTTTGAAAAGCTGCTGTTTATTTTTTTTAAGATTTTATTTATTTGAGAGAAAGCAAGAGAGAGAGAGTGCACAAGCAGGGGGAAAAGCAGGCAGAAGAAGAAGCAGACACCCTGCTGAGCAGGGAGCCTGATGTGGGCTCCATTCCAGGACTCCAGGATCATGACCTGAGCTGAAGGCAGGCACTTAACTGACTGAGCCACCCAGGCACCCCGAAAAGCTGCTGTTTAAGAAAAGCATCCCCCAAAAAAGAAACTTTAGAGCCAGTATATAGGCCTTAATTTCTGCTTCTGCATAATTGTTCCTATAGGTCTTTTGAGTTTTATTCAAGCCAAGGATGGTGGGAATTAAGAGCACAAATTAGATTTATTCAAAATCTGTCAAATATAACAGGTTTCTCCCTTATCTAACCGTGGCTAAAACTGTCCACTTGGTGACAGTATCCACAGAGAGGCCAAAAATCCCACCCATGTTTATGACATCTTGGTTTCTTCATGCCTGCTCAAGAGTTGTTATAATAGGCTACTAGGTAATTCAACAATAACAAGAAAAACAACCCTATTAAAAAATGGGCAAAGGACTTGAATAGACATGTCTCCAGAGAAGATATACAAGTAGCCCATAAGCACATGAAAAGATGCTCAATCATTAGGGAAATGCAAATCAGAGCCACAGTGTTATACCACACCATACCCATTGGCTATTATCAAAAAGAGAAAAAAATAATTGTTGGCAAGGATGTGGAAAAATCGGAACCCTTGTGCAGTGTGGGTGGGAATGTAAAATGGTGCAGCTGCTGTGGAAACAGTATGGTGGTGGTTCCTCCAAAAGTTAAACATCGAATTATGGTATGATCCAGAAATTTCACTTCTGAGTGTATGCCCGAAAGACCTGAAAGTGGGGTCTGAAATAGATTGTACGCCTGTCTGTGCTCGTAGCGTCGTTCTTCACAGTAGCCAAAAAAATGGAGAGTTCATCAGGGGATGAATGGATAAACAAAATGTGGTGCATACACACATGGAAATATTATTCAGCCTTGAAACGAGAGGAAATTCTGACCCAGGCTACAACATGCACGAACCTTGAGGACATTATGCTAAGTGAAATAAGCTGGTCACAAAAAGGACCGATTCAGTGTGCTTTCACTTCTGCGAGGTCCCTAGGGTAGACAACTCCATAGAGACAGAAAGTAGAATGGGCTCGATTGAAAGAATGGGGAGTTGGTGTCTATTGGGCACACAGTTTCAGTTTGGGAAGATGGAAAAAGTTCTAGAAATGGACAGTGGTGGCAGTTGCTCAACAGTGTGAATGTGCTTATTAGCACCACTGAACTATGCACTTAAAATGGTTAAGATGGTAAGTTTTATGTCATGTATATTTTACCACAATAAAAAAATGGGAATTTGGCAAGACCAGTACCTAAGGGCCAGCTTCCTCCTACTCTGTCCCTAAATTCTCACAGACCCAGCTGATGGATAGCAAGCTTCCCCTGCTTGTGGCTTGCTTTTCTCTGCTGACAAACAGAAATGATTCAGCCAGGTCCCCATCGCCAAGGTCAGGCCTCTGTGCCATTGTTCTTAACAGCATCACAGGACTCCACACGCTACCACGGCACCCCCTCCTCTCACCGAGCCTGTTCCTGTTCCGACGGAAGAGCACTGGATCCCTGATGTTATGCAGCAGCTCTAGTGAGAATGAAGACCTCTATTCTCCCAGCGTCCTCTGCCCCATCCGAGAAGCTTTCTGGGAGGTTGCCGAATTGAGATTGGTAT
Organism: Ursus arctos; assembly: GCF_023065955.2. NCBI lineage: Eukaryota > Metazoa > Chordata > Mammalia > Carnivora > Ursidae > Ursus > Ursus arctos. Next base: position 57,004,299 of record NW_026622841.1, read on the forward strand.
TTGAGGAGACAAATCTTGTCAGGGAAGGAGACTCCTGTCTTAGAATGGCCAGAAATGAAGTGGCCACAAATGATGTTTCTAAATCCCCAAATTACAGATAGCAAACCCATTTGTGCACTGCTGGTGGGCAGTCTCTGGCCACCTCTGCTTGTTGGAGGGTTTCTCAGCCACAGCCCCAGACAGCCAGTCGTTGTCCGGGGACTGTGGGAGTGTTCTAAAGGGGACACTCAGGGAGACAGCCCCTGAAAGACAGAGCTGCAGCTATCTTGCACTAATTAAATGGCTTAAAGCTATAAAGCAGGAAGCAAATTAAAAGCCTATAAACCTTCTAACCTGGGGGCCGGCAGACATAAATGGGTGACAGGTGTGCAGACTGTCTTTGCGGAGGCCTCCTTTATGCCCCCCTTTGAAAGGACCCCTGCTTTTCTACACAGCTCCCTTTGTCGTCCCAGCAATTGGAAGGCTGTCCTTTTTTTTTTTTTTTTAGTTTTGTGTGTCTCATAATTGTTTTTAAAAGTGAAAAAAAATCTAATTGTAAAATACACGTAACATTTCCATCTTAGCCGTTTGAGGTGTCCAGTTCAGTGGCATTAAGTACATTCACACTATTGTGTGACCATCTCCCCCATCCACCCACACAACTTTTTCATCTTCCTGACCTGAAGCTGTGTCCCCATTAAACAGGAACTCCCCGTCCCCCCTCCCCTAGCCCCTGGCCACCACGATTCTACTTTCTGTCTCTGAATTTGATCACTGTGGGTCCCTCATAGAAGTGGGATTGGGATCGTACCAATTGGGATTTGTCCTTTGGTGACTAATTTCACTTAGCATCATGTCGTCAGGGTTCATCTGTGTTGCAGCTCAGAATTTCTTTCCTTTTTCAAGATTGAATAATCTTTCATTGTATGTGTGGACCACACCTTGTTTGTCCATTCACCCGTTGATGGATACGGGTTGTTGTCATCATTTGGCCGTGTGAATACACTGCTAGAAACATGGATGAGTAGCTGGCTCTTCAAGACCTTGCGTCCTTTGGACATAAACTAGAGGAGGAATTGCAGGATCGTATGGGAGTTCTTTTCCTCAGCCACTGCACCATTTTATCTTCCCACCAGCAGTGCACACAGGTTCTAGTCCCCCCCAACCCCATCCTTGTCCACACTGTTCTTTTCAGATTTTTTTCATAGCAGCCATCCAGCGGGTATGAGGTGATGCTAGCCTTGCCAAAGTCAAGTGTCTGGGACATGTGATAGGATTCTAAAGAGAGTATACATCCCAGCTGAAATATTTAGACAAGTCCCTGATGTCAGCCAAACACACATGTGCACTTCTCAGCCCCCACTTGCACACACACACACACACACACACACCCTACCACAGTCCCATCCGTGCCCAAGGGCATAGCTCCAGGTACCTCTTGGGTCCCCAGGTAACAAGTGACGGTGCCCTTGGGGCCCTGCCCAGTCCCACTGGTGAGCCTCATGTGAAGGGAGCGTATGTGCGCTGCTCTGTGATAAAGACAAAGGTCTCTCCGCGTGTGTTTCTTGTCCCCAGAACCACGACCACGCCTGCATCGCCTGCCGCATCATCCACAGGTCAGATGAGCACCGCCCGCCCCTCCTGCCCCCCAAGGCTGACCTGACCGTCGGCCTGCACGGCGAGTGGGTGAGCCAGCGCTGCGAGGTGCGGCCCGAGGTCCTCTTCCTCACGCGCCACTTCATCTTCCATGACAACAATAACACCTGGGAAGGGCATTACTACCACTACTCCGACCCTGTCTGCAAGCACCCCACCTTCTCCATCTACGCCAAGGGCCGCTACAGCCGGGGAGTGCACTCCTCCAGGGTCATGGGAGGCACGGAGTTTGTGTTCAAAGGTAGGGCTCCTGCCTCGACTCCCACAGTAACAGCCCAGTGGGTGAAAAACTGAGCGGTTTGGGGACTTTTTGTCCAGGCAGAGCCTGAGGGAAAGGGCTTTTTTTTTTTTTTCCCCCTGGGAGAGATGTTGGGGGAGAAATTAGGGAGTCCTTTCTGCTTCAAGGTCATCATTCACATCAGCCTTCAAGGTTCCCCTGTGCTCAGGATGGGGCCAACAGGGGTGGCTGAGCCTGTGGGCCACAGTGCGGGAGGGCCCACACTGCTATGCACGGTGTCAGATGTAGCCAGGGAGCATGTGACGAGGGGTGAAGCCTCACGTCTGCACGTTTCCTGCTTGTGCACAGCTCAGGGTGATTCTGACCTGCCCCTGTGATAACATACATTGCACTTACTTGCTGCATTCAGTGTGCTTTCTGGCGTGGGCACTAAAGAGCAGGTGCTAGTTACAGCTCAGGTGCTCAGCATTGTCCTTTCCAGCGCTGGGTTTGTCATGCACTCGAAAGTTGTCCTGTGCCTGGAGCTCTGGGAGATTTGGGATTTGTAATGATTACCTAACTGAGGAGCAGAAGGGGTGAAATTCACCAGTCTGGGATCAGCAAGGGAGGTCTCATGGCCTCTTTTTCTAGAATTTCTTTTTACGTTTCTGTATCTTGTTAAGATGGTGTCAGTCATGTCACAGACAAATAAAAGAGAGGTGATCCAGATGCTGGGTGTGACCCCTTCTAGGATAGCATCCCATGGTTCAGTCTATTTAATATGAAGTATTTCTGCTAACCCAGATAAGTCCTAGGGCATCTTAATCATCCACTTAGGAAGGAAGATTTTCTCCAGGAAGGATGGACCTTTGCTAGATGTGGCCAAGAGAACAGGCATCTTGGTCTGATTCCACCCTGAGGCTGTCGTGGTGCGCATAAAGTCCCCTGGGGTCCTTCAGAAACAGCCCTCTGTACATGCTGGGATTTTTATTTAATGTATTCACTCATATTTTTCTTGCCTGCAGCTTAATTCATTTTAGATGCCTGATATATGGGCCAGTAAGAATTTGCAAGACTGCTAACTAATATAGGCATTCAACACCAAAACTATTGAAAAGCCTCAAAACTTTTTCACAAAAACAAAATTCCAGTTTGTGTTGAATATTGTGTCAATGCCAAAGAGTCAGTGTCACCAAGGGCAACTCCTCGGAGACATTCTGTGTGACAGTTTGAGTTCACAGTGACAGGCAGTCGGCTGCAGCGTGGGCTCCGCATTTATACGCCAAGTGAGGTCTCCCTGCAGTATGTTTGGGGTGATGGCCCTGCACATCAGCACGCTGAACACTGCACTGGGGGTGCTTCTGTGCTGGCTGCGACCGGTAGGTGGCTGTGCAGCCGGAGTGTTTTGTGCACCCCACGCCCCCCACCCCCTGAGTCACCGACCTGTCCTCTCTCCTTCGCAGTGAACCACATGAAGGTCACCCCCATGGACGCGGCCACGGCCTCACTCCTCAACGTCTTCAACGGGAACGAGTGTGGGGCCGAGGGCTCCTGGCAGGTGGGCGTCCAGCAGGACGTGACACACACCAACGGCTGCGTGGCGCTGGGGATCAAACTACCTCACACCGAATATGAGATCTTCAAAATGGAGCAGGATGCCCGTGGCCGCTATCTGCTCTTCAACGGCCAGAGGCCCAGCGACGGGTCCAGTCCAGACAGGCCCGAGAAGAGAGCCACCTCCTACCAGATGCCCCTAGTCCAGTGTGCGTCCTCCGCGCCCAGAGCCGAGGACTTCTCCGAGGACCACCGAGGTCACCAGTACAGGAGCTGGGCTCCCGGGCGGAGCGCTTGTCCCCTGCTCCTTGCTGCGCTCGCCGGCCTTTTGACTCTACCGCACTGGAACGTCCTCAGAAGTTTTTAAAAAGCTATATTTTTCCAAACCAGGATTCCTTACAATTGACAGATTTTCTTTACAAAAAAGAAAGGGCGCTACTTCTTGTGATGCACTTGAACGCCCCAGAACTGTGGCTCCTTTTCTGCTGCCCGGCCCCCTCCCTCCCAGCCTGAGTCCTGAGCAGCGCTGTTTGAAGTTTCTGCTTTGAACTCTGGCCAGTGGGATCCCAGGCCCGGGCGCCTGCTCAACAGTAATTGCACTTTAAGACCGCAGAGAGTGTCGAGCTAGTGTGTTTGGTAGAGGGGGCAGGGTGATGGCTAAGCCCTCTTCTGTTCTTCCTCGGAATCATTATTCTGTTTCTGAGTTTCATGTAGACAAATCAGGCTCCTGCTTTTCCTGCCATTGTTCCGCGGACGCTTCCTGTCCTCCCCTGAAGCTGTGTAGTGACCTGGAATCCAGTGCAGAGTTGGTTTGGGACTGTCATCAAGACACCTTTTCTAAGAAGAGACTTGAGTGTAGATACGTATATAGGGAAAGACACGGGCTTCAGCTTAACCATCCTGACAGCCTTAATGCAAAAGAAGGAGGGAATCACAGCTTTGAAATGTTGAGTGGAAAAGTATCTGTAATTAAAGTTTCAACATAATTTAAACTACTGTTGTTTTAACTTGTGGGGAAAGGAGACTTGGTGAAATGCTGGTTTCTGGGTGGTTGCCGAATGCACGCTGCCTGATGACTGTTCAGCTGACAAGGGTGATCGAGCAGATACCAAAAGCAGTGCACACAGGACCAGCGATGCACGGGACGGTGACAGTGCGTTAAAGGCCACCTGAGTGGTTAAAAAGTGCCTGTTCATTCCACAGTTTCCTCTTCGTGGGACCCTTGTCCTGGCTCATGCTGTGTCTGGTTAGGGGTGAGCCATGGAGCCTCGCTTGGCCACCTCAGCCACCTTCAATGATGACTATTCAGAGACCATGCTTTGCTGTTCAGGGGCCCGGCTGTTCAAAGAGAGTGTAGTGGGGGCATCCTCACCGGGGCTGCACTAGACGCTCAATATGTGTGAGACCCACGCTTTGGGAAAAGCCGCCTTATCACCGGATGTGCCGGATTGACTCAGTTTCTGTCCTGCTGTTGCCTTTGCTCTGTGGCTCACAGGGTCTCAGGGTCACCTTCTGGAGAGTCTGTGAGCTTCTTCCTCACAGACGTTGGGAGGGGGCATGAGTCATGTCTTCCCATTCCTTTGGATCATTACAGATGGTGCTATCTGAACACCAAGTGCTGTGGCCAATAGAGCCCGATGGAGGGAAATAGCAGGTCACCGAAAGCCTGGATGGAACCAGAGTGAGCACGGAAACCACAGTCGAGGTCAAGAGTCATACTTATATTTAAAAATTAACTTTATGAAATGCTGTAGCATTCAGTGTGGTGATAAGTTATAAGGATAGCATGGAGTACCAAAGTGCTTTATCTTTAGAATATATTTTAAGTCGTGGTGCACACTGAGGGGGTTTATTCGGATGAAATACTAACTTAATGTCTGCCAAGTTTAATAAACAAAGATGTCAAAAATACTCCCACAGAATTCATTTTACCTGTGGATCTATTTAATTAGCACTAATGCTATCTTTAAAGGATATAATAAAATTATGTGAAAAACTGTGTTCACTGCTAAAGAATACGTCAGCGATTTGCCATAAAAGTGACTAGATTTATAGCCATTTAATTCACAGGCACTCACCTAGGCTTAGATATTCACACTTTTTAAAAAGTACACCACACACACATACATGCACACATGTGTCCAGACATATAGGTATTAACATGAATATAATGTATGTGTATGTATATGTCTTAGGACAACATGACATTCCTGGGGTCGCATCACTTTCTGACACACTATACATCATTACAGAGAACGGCCAGTGTAATTTACTCACAAATACTCAGCACAATGAGATGTATGCCTGTGGCTTGCTGTATCACGTATATCACATCTTGTCTCGGTTATGTCATATTAACGCAAATAAGGGTCCGTAAGTCAGTGGCAGGTAGCTCCCCTTGTAAATGCTGGGTTTGGTGAAAGAAGTAAGTACATAAAGGATGGCTCTTCTCGACTTCCCGGCCTGGAACTAGACTTCCTCTCTTCCTGGGTAGTAGGCTGATGATGGTCAGGGTCAGAAAGTTGTTTCTTCGGCAAATCCTGTCAACTCCAGGGGGACCTGGACTCAGAAAGGAGCTTCCTGGAGCCCCCAGTCACCCAGTATGGAACAAAGGTAATTTGTGCAGACATGACAAATCTGGTCATCTGCGTAGATGCCTAGCGTCTGTGACTTCCAGGTGGTGGTGTCCCTCCTGCCATCCTGAACAGTCTGTCAAGGCATCCTGGTGCTGTGGCAGCCCACTCGGGTAACTCTCAGCAGCACCCAGCACCCAGGATCCCTGCACGAGAGGCTAGGACTCAGGGCATCCTCGACAGGGCTTCACACACACTTGTAAAAATGACTGGACCGTAAGACCTGTGGTTCCTGGTTGAAGGGAAAGCTTTCAAAAGAATAGAAGAGATTCTCCATCCCAACTCCTTAAATAGGTCTTGAAAACACAGATGATGTCCAAAGCAGTCCACACACACACTGCAATGTTTCATTTTAAAATGGTAAACCCCCCTCCCATCCGTATGACTTATCAGGCGATGGCAATGGAGTGCGGCAACCAACAGATAGCATCTAACTGGGCATTTCTGGACACGTCCTCAAAGGAAAATGCGGAGCATCCCGAGGTGGCATTAGGGGAGCAGGGATGGGTGGACATACACGGAGAGGGGGCCCACTCTGAACAGAGAATTTCTCTACCTGACACAGATTTTTCTGGCCTTTTCGAGACATTTAAGCTTTTGAGTCCAAACATCTTTCATAAGGATACATCTGCATCAAGAAGAAGTAAAGGTAGCTTGAATAAATGTTTCTCACTGATTTCTGGATTCTTGAGAAAAATGTGTAAGCATTCTTTACTTACAAGTAAGAGAATCGTATGTCCTAAAAGACTAATTGAATCCTTTAAATCCGTTTGATGACCCACGAGTTTTTGGCCTGCAGGGTGAACAATCTCTGCATGTCCGTGGGGCTCTTAGTTTATCACAACCCCATTTCCCTGGGGTTTTAGTAGGTAGAAGTAACACTATCATGAGAAAAAAAAACGCTGGGGAGGTTATGCCCTCCCACTGCTGCATTGAGTGAGACCTGATGACGTGGACACTTGACACAATCACATTGCTCCGGGGGAGACCTAACTGATGCCAAGTGGTAGGGCACAAAGTGTGCCACACTGGGCACACCCACATCTCCTCTACTCAAGTGCACGGCACACTGGACAGCAGGTTGTAGGATCTGACCCACGGCCTCCCGTGGTTTCCATGGATTCATTTGGGTCTCTTGGTTTCTGACATCCACTTTACAACCGCCTGTGCAACCCCTATGCCCTCTGGAACACCTGGAACACCCCCTGAGCAATTCCACGCCCCCTTCACCTAATCAGCCTTGTAGAGCTATTCTGTTAGAATCTGGAAGCCAGAGGGTTTGTGAGCACAGAGTGCACCACGTTGCGGCCCCAGGCATCCAAGCTTCATCAACCACCAGCTGCATCTTCACCCTCCGGAGCTGGAGGGGCACCTGGCAGCTTTGTCCGCTGCTCAGGAATGGCTCCAGCCTCTTTATTCCTCATGAAGTCTCTCCATCTCAAGTGATATGAAAGGCTGAGAAAGATCCTCAGCAGGTTGAGAATTGTACGTCCTGAAAACTTTCAGCATTTGAGGCTCAGGCTTTTTCTGCAGCAGATGAGGCAGCATTTGAGAGGACCTGACCTTCAGAAAATCAAGGTTATAATAGCGAAGTGAGGGACACTGTGTGTTAAGAAAGCTCATTTGCAGAATGTCTTCCCGTTTCCCTAAAGAACGCAGTCCATGTTCTCACACGCTGAGCCCAGGGTAATACGTCTGCCCTGGAATCAGTGTGAAACATTGAGATAGCTCATTGAAAATGGGAAGATATGTTGCAGTTTTATCCTCCAGCTTATTTGGGAAGAGGAGCTATATTATATCTGATTCCCAGCATCACTTACATGAAAAAGAAGAGCTAATCAGCCTTATAGTATTCTCAACTCATAGCATCTAAGTAGAGCGTTAAAAGAAAAAAAAGTCCCTAAAAGAGCGTCGTCTCAAAGCAGAAGAGAGTATATTGCGTTGTGTTAGAAGCAAGCAGCTTGGCAGGGGAAGCTCGCATAGGCAAGAAGAGAGCTCTCTTCCACTATTGCTGCCTTCCTGTCCCTGGAAATAAAAGGCACCTTAGTAACACATAAGGCTGCTTTGCCTTAAAAGCCCTTTGCATAAATTAAGATTTTGAAATGAATTCTCTTCCCAATATCAAATGGAGAGCACGCCAATACGAGTACTATGGTCCGTTAAAAAGAAATAGCACTCACTACAGAGTTCTCTGCCACTTATGTAAAAAAAGAGCAATCAGTATCCAATTCCAGTGGACATTCGCATCCATTTTCAATGCTTTTTCCGCCCTTTGTCAATGTGAAGATCTTTCTGATTTTTAATTATATGTATATTTCGCCAGTGTACAAATCAATTCTTCTTTCCCACTACACATTCCAGATTATATCTCACCAGTTTTTAAAGTGTGTTTGAAAGTAAGGCTAGCGAATAGAGCATTGAATTCCTTGGAAGCTTCGACCGACTCTAGAGAAGACCAAAAAGGCATCACTAATTTCAGGTTCTAGATGATAAAGTTGTGCTCCCTGAAGTCAGGGATTAGGGAATCAAAGAGTTTTTATGGAGCTGTTCTTTCCATGCCCCAGAATGTCAGCCCAACTTCCTCAAGCACAGCAGCTGTGTGTGGAATGCACACTGTCTACGGCCTCATAACTGCTTCTTCACATACTTACCTTGTTTCATCTTCACTACAACCTACTACTTTACTGTTTTGAATTCTTGTGGGGAAATCCGGGTATGGTTTGCAGTGTCCTTGTCCTAACTCCCCACAAACAAGCCAGTTTTTCTTTAGGGACTTTATCACCCACCCTTCCAGAACGTGCGGAGACACAGCGAAGCTGGTGAAGCATACGTTAGTCCCTGAGTTCAGGGGAGAGAGAATAGAAACTAGGGCAGCGGCGGTCTCTGCTTTTAACTTTGCGAGCGAAACTCCCAATCATTACTCCCTGAATCAGGCCTGGGAAGCCAAGGGAGCCTCCTTCTTCCCAGAAGTCTTCGGGAACCGTCCGGACAGAAGAACGCGTGCCCTCTTTGCAACAAGCGGGCATTTTCAACTTCCAAGCATCCTCAGGCTTCCGTGACCCTCAGTTCCTCAGCCAGGCCAAGATGATTCCATCCAGACCTGTCCTGGTCCAAGATCTCCAGACCAGTGAGTGAAGGGCTTCTGCACACATGAGCACACACTCGATACATCAAGCTCAACGGACAGATACTTGAGCAGCTTGCGTCAAGCTGGAGAGAGACTTAAAGCACTTGGTGAAACTCCTGAGAAGAAGCATGTTGTGCAGCATGAGGGATCTCCGGGTGGAAGTACGCGTACGAGTGTCTGCGCTCTCTGGGGCCAAAGTGTGTTTTAGCGAATTGTCAGAACAGGCTGGCGCTTATCTTGTCCCTGGTTTAGCGCAACGTCTGGTCAAGCTACGTCTGCCTGTGCATGTAAATAAGCACCGCCCACGCAATCACTCACGTGAGCTCTCCATACTTTCTTTCAGGCTTTGTACCCAAGTCAAGTATTGAGCCACTGCCCCCATCCGTGCTGTGGTTGTACCCGCCAGGCCCTCACCCGGTCATTGCAGATGGGGAGGCTTGTCCACATCTTGAGGATGTAGCACTCAAAGCCACGCTCAGCAAAATAGGCCCAGAGGAGAGTGCAGGAGAGGCACCCATGGTAAGCTGGGCAGCATATTGTCTGCTGGGCTCTCCAGGTCCAGACCCGGGCTCCACCCTTCCCCATCTGGGACCCCACATGGACTGCAGCCATGCACTCCCTTGCCTCCACCATCCGACTAAATTTGGCCAACACGGGCATAGGCAGGCGGTCCCAGCCAAGGCAGGAGGAGACAAGTGGGGGAGTTAGCCCCCTGGCTCTATACCTGCTGGGTCGCTGTAGGTCAGCTGCTGGAGCCACTGCTCCTATCAGACAGTCCTCTTCAGACAGCTGCCCTCTCTGCTCTCTCTGGAAGCCCTTCCTCCCATACCCTTCATGGCTCCCCATCAGGCCTACCCCCGGAGTACTGCACTAGCCCTTGATGTTTGTCCTTAATATTTGGTACATTCCTTCATAAAGAATAGTCATTTCCCCTTTTTGGTGACCAGCTCTGTTTTTCTATCTTTGTGGCTCACCTGATCTTATTAGAGGGAACACAGAAATAGGAGTTTGAATCATTTTTTTCAGAGGACACCTTAGCGCTTCTAGGACATCTGGGCAGATTTGGTGGCAGCCTTTCCGAGGAGCTGCTTCCTTTCCTAAGCAATAAAGTCCTTCCTCACCTGACCCAATCTTGTGGCGCTTGCCCCCACACCTGGAGGCCCCTCACACACTGCAGGCGGCATTTCCAGGGAGGCAGGTTAGCTGCTGGACAGGACGAATGGACAAACGAGAAGAGGAGAGACGTGGACGAGAAGATGAACGAGAAGATGCTGAGTGAAAAATACTTTCCGTATTACACAAACTTCACTTTCCATTTAGGGGAGGGGAATAACCGATCATTTAATTCAGATCAGATTTCATGGTTTTACCCCAAGCTCTTTTCTATTTGTCTGCATTCTCTGTTAATCTTCCCATGGAGGACTTATGTAGTCACCATGATGTCGAGTCAATTGATACTTCTATTTTCAATATGAGAAGTTCAATGCCAAGACAAGCTATGTGTTAAAATATATATCTATTAATTTTTTTATTGTAGTAAGAACATTTAAAATGTCTAGCCCTTTAACAAAATTGGAAATGTATAGGACAGTATTGTGAACTAGAGGCACGATGTCATACAGCAGATCTCTAGAACTTATGTATCTCGCATAACTGGAACCTTATGCCTATTGAAGAGGAACACTGATAACCACTATTCTGATCTCTGATTCTATGAATTTGGCCATGACGTATACCTCATATAAATGGAATCCTACAGCATTTGTCCTTCCAAGTGGCTAATTGCACTTAGCATAATGCACTTCTAGCTCATTCATACTGTCACATTTTGCAGGATTTCCTTCCTTCTTAATACCAAGTAATATTTCATAGTATGCATATACCAAGTAATATTTCATAGTATGCATATACAACATTTTGTTTATCCTTTGTCTGTTGATGAGCATTTAGGTTGTTTCTACTTCTTGGTTATTATAAATAATGCTGCAGTGAACATGGTACAGTTAGCTTTTGAAGGTAATGATTTTGTTTCCTTTGAATAAATACCTAGAAGTGGAATTGTTGGAGCAGATGGTAATTCTATTTTTAATTATCTGAGAAACCACAATATTATTTTCCACAGTAGCTGCACACACCATTTTACATTCTCATCATCAGTATACAAGGGTTCCAATTTCTCCACATCTTCTCTAATACTTGGTTTTGGTTTGTTGTGGGAGGTGGTGGTTTTATAATGGCCATCTAAGCAGGTATAAGGTGAAATTTCATTGTGGTCTTTATTTGCATTTCCCTGACAATTTTAGTATAGCTGTTGGCCATTTGTATATCTCTTTGGAGAAATGCCTATTTAAGTCTTTTGCCCATTTTTTAAATTCAAACTTTAAGTTTTTAGAGCAGTTTAAAGTTCACAGCAGAATTGAGGGGTAGGTACAGAGAATTCCCATATACGCGCTGGTATATACCCATACACATGCACAGCCCCCACCCCATTACCCACAGCCGGGCACCAGGATGGTACATTTGTTAGGACTGATGTACCTACATTGACATGTCATAATCACCCAAAGTCCAGAGTTTACCTTACAGTTCACTCTTGGTGTTGTACATTCTATGGGTTTGGCCAAATGCATAGTAACATGTATCCATCATTATGATATCATACAGAGTATTTTCATTGTCAAAAATCCTCTGTGTTCAGCCTATTCATTCCCCCCCCCTCCGCCATTTCATCCCACGAACCCCTGGCAACTGCTGATCATTTTACTGTCTCCATAGTTTTACATTTCCCAGAATGCCTTGTAGTTGGAATCCTACAGTATGTAGGGTTTTCAGGTTGGCTTCTTTCACATAGTGATAGGCATTTAAAGTTCCTCCATGTTTTTCTCATGGCTTGATCGATCATTTCTTTCTAGCACTGAATAATATTTCATTTTCTGGATGTACCACCTTGTGTTTATCAATTCACACACTGAAAGACATCTTGTTGCTTCCAAGTTTGGGCTATTATGAATGAAATTGTTATGAACATCCACATGCAGGTTTTTGTGTAGACATGAGTTTTCAACTCCTTTGGCTATGTACCAAGGAGTGTTCTTGCTGGAGCATATGGTAAGAGTATATTTAGTTTTGAAAGAAACTACCAAACTGTCTTGCAAGTGGCTGCACCATTTTGCATTCCCACCAGCAATGAATGAGTGTCCCTGCTGCTCCACATCCTCACCAGCACTTAGCGTTGTCTGTTCTAATAAGTGTGTGGTGGTATCTCATTTTAATCTGTATTTCCCTGATGATATATGATATGGAGCATCTTTTCATATGCTTATTTTCCTTCCCAATCCATATATCTTCTTTGGTTAGGTGTCTGTTAAGGTCTTTAGCCAATTTTTTAAATTGGGTTGTTTGTTTTCTTATTGTTGGATTTTAAATGTTCTTTGTATATTTTGGCTAACAGTTCTTTATCAGTTGTTTATTTTGTAAATATCTTCCCCTAGTCCGCAGCTTGTCTATCTCATTCTCTTGACATTGTATTTCACAAAGCAGAAGTTTTTAATTTTAATGAAGTCCAGCTTATCAATTATTTTTTTTCATGGATCATGCCTTTGATGTTGTATCTAAAAAGTCATTGCCGTACCCAAGGTCATCTAGGTCTTTTCCTGTGTTATCTTTTAGGAGTTTTATGTTTTACATTTAGGTCTACAATCCAAGTTAATTTTTGTAATGGGTGAAAGGTCTGTGTCTAAATTTGTTTTTTTGCACACGGATGTCTACTTGTTCCAACATCATTTGTTGATCCATTGCATTGCCTTTGTTCTTTTGTCAAAGATCAGTTGAGTACAATAATGTGAGTCTATTTCTGGACTCTCTGTTTTGTTCCATTGATCTATTTGTCTCTTCTTTTGCCAATACTATACTGTTTAAATTACTATAGCTTTAAAGTAAATCTTGAAGTTCAGTAGTGTCAGTCCCCCACCTTTGTTCCTCTTCAGTATTGTGTTGGTTATTCTGGGTCTTTTGCCTCTCTATATAAATTGCAGACCCTGTTTGTCAATATCCACAAAAGAACTTGCTGAGATTTTGGTTGGGAATGCATTGAAACTAAGATCAGGTTGGGAAGAACTGACATCTTGAAAATATTGAGTCTTCTTATCCATGAATATGAAATGTTTCTTAATTTATTTAGTTACCTTATTTCTTTCATCAGAGGTTTGTAGTTTTCCTCATATAGATATTGTACATATTTTGTTTGATTTACAGCTAAGTATTAGTTTTTTAGGGTGCTAATGTAAATAGTATTGTGCTTTTAATTTTAAATTCCACTTATTCATTGCTGGTATGTAGGAAAGTGATTGACTTTTGTATATTAACCTTGTATCTTGCAACCTTGCTATAATCACCTATTAGTCCTTGAAGTTTTCTGGTTGATTCTCTTAGATTTTCTACATAGATGGTCATGTCAACTGTGAACACAGTTTTATTTCTTCCTTCCCAATCCATACACCTTTTATTTCCTTTTCTTTCTTTTTTGCATTAGCTAGAACGTCTAGTGTGATATTGAAAAGTGATGGTGAGAGGGGATGTGCTTGCCTTGTACTTGATTTTAGTGGGAAAGATTTCAGTTTCTTACCATAGGTTTGATGTTAGCTGCAGGTTTTTGTAAATAGTCTTTATCAAGTTGGAGATTTGATCAAGTTCTCTATTCTTAGTTTAGTGAGAATTTTTATCATGAATTGATGCTGGACTTTGTCAAGACTTTTGTCACATCTATTGATGTGATCGTGTGTTTTTTCTTTTTTACCCTATTGATGTGATGGATTACATTTTTGATTTTCAAATACTGAACCAGACCTGCATACCTGAAGTAAATTTCAATTAATCCTTGTGCATATTTCTTTTCATTATTTATTGTATAATCAGAATATTTATTTTTGTTCTTGGGTTATAAGAATTCCTTATATTTTTTAATATTAACCCCTTATCAGATATATAGTTTGCAAATATTTTCACCAATTCCATAGCTTGCTTTTCACATTAGAATGAACTTAACTAAGAAACTGAAAGACTTATACATTGAAAACTAGAAAACATTGATGAAAGAAATTAAAGAAGACATAAAAAATGGAAAGGCATCCATGTTCATGGATAAGACAAATTAATGTTGTTAAAATGTCCATACTACCCAGAGACATCTATAGATTCAATGTAATTCCTTTAAATCTCAATGGCATTTCTTGCAGAAATAGAAAAAAAAAATCCTAAAATATGGAACCACAAAGGACTCTGAAGAGCCAAAGCTGTCTTGAGAAAGAAGAACAAAACTGGAGGCATCATACTCTCTGATTTCAAAATATATTATGAAGCTACAGTAATTAAAACAGTGTGACACTGGCATAAAGACACAGACCAATAGAACAGGATAGAGAGCCCAGAAATAAACTCAGATTTATACAGTCAACTGATCTTTGACAAAGGTGCTAAGAATACATGGGAAAAGTCTCTTCAACAAATGATGCTTGGAAAACTGGATATCCACACCCATAGAGTGAAATTGGATCCTTTACCATACACAAAAATCAAATCAAAATGGGTTAAAAGCTTAAAGTCCTGAAACTATAAAATTCCTAAGAAAAAACAGAATTGCTTAATGACATTGGTCTTGGCAATGATTTCGTGACTCCAAAAGCAAGGGCAACAAAAGGAAAAATAAACAAGTGAGCCGCTATCAAACCAAAACCTTCTGCACAGCAAAATCAATAGAATGAAAAGATAACTTATAGAATGGGAAAAAATATTACAAATCATCTATCTGATAAGGGGTTAATATCTAAGAAATATAAGGCATAAGAAACTACTACAACTCAATAGCCAAACACAAAGAAAATAACTCAATTTTCAAAATGGACAAAGGACTTTTCTCCAAAAACAATATTATATTTTATATTGTTTCTTCCTTGACTTTTTCTAAAATTTCTTTTTTAATTACTTTTTTTTGCCATGGAAACAACTGAATGATGTCACAGACAGACTCCATAAACATGGAAGTTCAAACTTCACAAAAGAGTTGGTCAAAGATGAGAAATAGCTCTGATTTCCAAATACAAATTATTTCAATAGCCAAAAAAACAAAGTCCCTGGTACAATAAAATGCATTCTCTGAAGAAACGTCTTTGAGTGTGTTCCAGCACAAATGTCTATCTACAGTATTCATAGCAAACTCTAGCCAACCTCTGCATTTCCTTATTAGCTTGAAACTAAATGGCAGGAAACACCCAGGGGCACCAATAACACTTTAGAATCTTGTGCCAATTTCAAACGGGGGTAGACAGTACTATGGAGCTAGTTTCTTAATACTTTGAAAAATTCCATTGACATGAGAGATAACAAACTTGAAAGGCAAGTCCTTTTTTTGCATCAATAAATAAAACATCAAAGTGATTATTGAGCCAAAGATCCAAAAAAGTCATGTGCAATTTTCAGCATAATAAAGCAGCGAATATGAATTCAAATGAGCAGTCTGATTGAAAAAAAAAAACAGCAACAACAATACCGTCTATTTCTGGAGCAACCTTTCTTCTATGGAATGATGTAAGCACGAACATCACCGTATTATGCCCAATTGTTCATTTGTGCCTAGTTTTTTTTTTTATCATTTTTCCAGACAACAGAGAGCCAATATGTTAACTTTCCAGTTGCAATTCACTTGAAGAGCACCAGGATGTTGGAGAAAATGATGGTAATAAAAATAATTAAAAACTCAGAGGAACTCTGCAAGCCCTAAATGTTTGTGACAATACATAAATTTAAGGAAGAGAATGTGAGGTCTCTTACCTTTATCTGACCTTTCTAATGATTGGTATGAGGTCCAGAAAGTCACTGATCTTGCCCTGGAAACTGTTTTCTCCTTTTTGCTGTTTCCTCTGAGCAGGTTGGGCAAAGCTGCCATCTTTTCCTACAGTCCTTACCTGAGTATCTTGTGCAGGACATCCCTCGGTAAGATCACAGGCTTTAGAGCCAAAGAGTTCCCTGTTCGAGTTCCCGCCCACCCACTGCCCATACCCTCTTTGGGTAAGTCCTTCAGCTTCCCTGTGTTCAGCTTCTGCTTTTATATAATGAGAATCATAACCTGGTGGAACAGAAATTTTTTATAGCAGACCTGTACTTCTCAGTAACCTGCATTCATGGACTCTCCCATTTCCTCCAGAAGATAATCTGGCTGATGCCACAGCCTGCTTTAGCACCTTGCTTCTCAGAGTGGGAACCATGAACCAGTGGCATTGCATCACTTGGGAGTTTGTTAGAAATGCACAATCCCAGGGGCACCTGCGTGGCTCAGTCAGTTAAGCATCTGCCTTTGGCTTAGGTCATGATCCCAGGGTCTGGGACGAAGCCCTGAGTCAGGCTCTCTGCTCAGCAGGGAGCCTGCTTCTCCCTCTCCCTCTGTGCTCTCCCTCTCTCTCCCCCTCTTTCTCTCTCTCAAATAAATAAATAAAATCTTTTAAAAAAAAGGAAATTCACAATCCTAGGCCCCATTCCAGACCTGCTAAATCAAAATCTGCATTTCAATAAGATCCCCGCTCTCCCGTGAGCATTCAAGTTTGAGAAGTCTGACTTTAGCTTGCTCTCTAGTCTACTCTGCCCTTCTGCTGCAACCAGCTGACTTGTATACCAATTAGGAAGTTGCTTTATTCCCATGCTTATTTTATGTTTGCTCTTCTTTTTGTCGTCATTATATAAATAACTTCAAAGCTGATTTTTTAAATGATAGAAAAGAGGGACACCTGGATGGCTCAGTTGGTTAAGCGTCTGCCTTCAGCTCAGGTCATGATCCCAGGGTCCTGGATCAAGTCCTGCATCGGCCTCCCTGCTCAGTGGGGAGTCTGCCTCTCCCTTTCCTCCCTGCTTGTGTTCTCTCTCATTATCTCTGTTGCTTATCTCTGTCTCTCTCTCAAATAAATAAAGTCTTAAAAAATAAAATGATAGAAAAGAGAAAAATTAATAAACAAAATAATGATTTAAAAAATTTAAAAAGAAAATTGTTGTCTCCATGAAATTGACATTGAATGTGTTGGGAAGACAGCATGAAAAGGGAATGAAAAATGTTCCTGCTGAGTAAGGTGGAAATAAGACAAATGTACGTCACTGGCTGGGATGGTGGGACCTAACAATATAGACGGAATCTGAGCTCTAATGATTTCACAAGTATTTCGAAATTCTCCCTTCTCTTGGAGGAAACCCAAACTGGAAATTAGGAAACTGGGTCATGTGTTAAAAGTGAGCTGTAAAAAAATCGATGAACCAATGGGCAAAGTTCCTAGTTTCTTATGAAAAGATTAATGAGTAAATGCATGTTTATATGTTTTCAGTTAAAATGTTCAAGCATAAATTTGGATCATCATCTAGAATATTTTCATTTTAACGTACTCTTGGTATCAGCTGACCAATTGTCATCCCCCCCATTCCCGTGGCATGGGTACCCGTGGTACCCACTTTGCAGAATTGTTGTGAAGATTAGAAATGATGACTGTGCTTGGTTCAGGATAGGTGCTCAAGAATTTATGTTATTACGGTGGTCATGCTGCTTGTCATCGTGCATCTTGGAGCTTTGGGGCTTTGGTGCATTTGGGGGCCTCTTTCCTCCCTACGAAACATTTTACTTTAAGGATGTTGAAAGCAGCACTGTGAAAAATGCAAAGAGATTAGTACACTGACTCTGGCTTCCAAGTGTTTGCAGTTGAATATTGATAAAACAACAGAAATAACATTCATTTAAGGCAAGCTGTTATTGGTGCATTTTGATATTCACTTTCAGAAAAATGTGACACTCAATGTAGACAATGTCTATAAATTACCCTTTGAATAATAATGGTTTTTATTGTGTTTAAAGTCACATAACTTAAAATTCTCCATTTTAGCTACTTAAAAGTGTACATTCGGTGGCATTCAGTACATTCACAGTGTTAGGCACCCATCATCACCATTTAGTTCCTGAGCACTCTCATCACCCCAAAAGGGCACCAACACCTTTAAGCAGTCACTCCCATTACCCACCACCCCCTGTCCCAGGCAATCACTAATCAGCTTTCTGTCTCTATGGATTTGCCTACTGTAGATACTTCATTTGAACGGAATCAGACAATATGTTGCTTTTCCTGTCTGGCTTCTTCACTCAGCATGTTTTCTGTGTTCATCTATGTTGTGACATCAGTTCTTCGTTCCTTTTTATGGATGAATAATATTCTATTGCACACCACATTTTTTTATTCATTCATTAGCTCATGAGCATTTGAGTTGTTTCCAACTTTGATTTATTGCAAATAGTGCTGTTAGGAGCATTTGTGTACAAGTTTTTGTCTGAACACCTGTTTTCAAATCTTTTGTTTTTTTTCCTGGGAGTAGAATTGCTAGGTCATAGAGTAATGCTTAACTGATTGCGGGACAGCTGCCTCGTTTTATGTTCCAACCAGCCACGTATAAGGGTTTCAATTTCTCTACACCCTTGCCAGCACTTGTCATTTCCCTTTTTCTGTTGTTACAGCCATCCCTGTAGTTGTGAATTTGTATCTCATTGTAGTTTTAATTTGCATTTCCCTAATGACTATTGATGTTGAGCATCTTTTCATATGCTCAGTGGCCATTTGTACATCTTCTCCAGAGAAATGTCTATTCCAATCTTTGGCACCTTTTGAATATGGGTTATTTGTCTTTTAGTTGTTGAGTTATAAGGGTTCTTCATGTATTTTGTATCCTAGACCATGATCGAATATATGATTTACAAATATTTTCTCTTATTCTGTAGCTTTTCCTTTTTTTGTTGACTGTGTTCTTTGATGCACAAGTTTTTAACTTTGATGAAGTTCAGTTTATGTTTTTTTTCTTCTTCTCTTGAATATACTCTTGATATTATATGTAAAAAATCATTGCCAAGCTAAGGGTATAAAGATTTGCTCCTACCTTTTCTTCTAGGAATTTTATAGTTTTAAACACTCTTACATTTAGGTCTTCAGACCATTTTGCATTAATTCTTGTATATGGGATGAGATAAAGGTCCAACATCCTTCTTTTATACTTGAATATCCCATTGTCTTGGCACAGTTCAATAAGGAGACTATTCTTTTTCCATTGAACAGTCTTGACAAACTTGTTGAAAAATAGATATATAGGTAATTTATAAAGTCTCGATTCTATTCCATGATCTATATGAATATGACCTCATGTATACCTTTATTTATAGCATATCCTTAGGCCAATATCACATTATTTTGATTACTGTAGTTTTGTGGTTTTAAAATTGGGAAATATAAATACTGCAACTTTGCCCTTCTTCTTCAATATTGTTTTGGCTGTGTAGGATGCTCTGCAAATCTGTATGAACTTCAGGATTGGCTTTCCCCAGTGCTGCAAAAAAAGGCTCTTGGAATTTTGATAGGAATTACATTGGATCTGTAAATTGCTTTGAGGAGTACTGCCATTTTAACAGTATTAAGTCTTTTTTTTTAAAGATGTATTTATTTGAGAGAGAGAGAGAGAGAAATGAAGAGAGAGAAGAGGGAGAGAATCTCAAGCAGACTCCAGGCTGAGTGCAGAGCCTGACTTGGGGATCTATCTCACGACCCTGAGATCGTGACCTGAGCTGAAATCAAAAGTTAGATGTTCAACCTACTGAACCACCCAGGCACCCCATCAGTATTAAGTCATCTAACCCATAGACACAAATGACTCTCCATTTACTTAGGTCTTCTTGAATTTCTTTCAACAATATTGTGTGGTTTTCAGTGTACAAATCTTGTACCTTTTCAGTTAAGTTTATTCTGAACTGTTTTATTCTTTTTAATGCTATTATAAAAATGCAATTGCTTTTTAACTCTCCTTTAGATTGTTCATTGCTGGTATATAGAAATACAACTGGTTTTGTGTGATCTAGTGTCTTGCAGCTTGCTGAATTCATCTATTAGTTCTAATCGTTTTTATAAGGACATTGCAGGATTTTATACAAGATTTTGTCATATGTGAATATGGATAGTTTTCTTTCTTTCTTTCTAATTTGGATGTCTTTTATTCCTTTTATTTTTCTTAATTGTTCTGGATAAAACAATCCATAAAATTTTGAATACAAGTGGCAAAAGTAGGCATCCTTGCCTTATTCCTAATATTAGCAGGAAAGATTTCAGTTCTTCATCATTGAATATGATGTTAGCTGTGGGGTTTTTCCTAAATGCCCATTGCCATTTTGAGAATGTCCATTCTATTCCTAGTCTGTTGAGTATTTTTATAATGAAAGTGTATTGGATTTTGTCAAAGACTTTTTCTCCATCAATTGACGTGTTCCTGGGTTTTTTTTTCTTTCTTTGTTCTATTAATGTAGTGTTGATTGATTTTCTTATGTTGAACCACCCTTGCATTTCTGGGTCATTACGTATCATATGTTCAGTATGCTACTGGGTTCAGTTTGCTAGCATTTTGTTCAGGAGTTTTTAGTCTATATTCATTCGGGATATTGGTCTATCATTTTCATTTTATTTTTTTTAAAGATTTTATTTATTAATTTATTTGAACGAGAGCGAGCTAGAGAGAACACAGGTGGAGTAAAGGGCAGTGGGAGAAGCAGACTCCCCACTGAGCAGGGAGTCCAATACGGGACTCGATCCTGGGACTCCAGGACCTGAGCTGAAGGCAGATGCTTACCCGACTGAGCCACCCAAGTGCCTCTATCATTTTCAATTTCTTGTAATGTCTTTGTCTGGCTTTGGTATCAGGGTAATAATGGCCTCACAGAATGAGCTAAGAAGTGTTCCTTCCTCTACTATTTTTTTAAAGTATTTGAAAAAGCTTAGGTTTAATTTTTTTTCATATTTGGTAGAAGTCACCATCCTGGGCTTCTCTTTGTTGGCAGGTTTTTGGTTACTGATTTAATCTCTTTACTTATTATAGGTCATTGAGATTTTCTATTTCTTCTTCAGTCAGTTGTGGTAGTGTGTTGTTTCTACGAATTTGTTCATTTTGTCTAGGTTATCTCTCGTTTGTGATGTACAAGTTTTCATAGTATTGTTTTATAACTCTTTATTTCTGCAAAGTTGGTATTTTCATTTCTTATTTCAGTAATTTGAATCTTCTTTTTTCTTAGTTTTTCAGTTCTGTTGATCTTTTCAAAGAATTAATTTTTAATCTATCCGTTTTTATACTCTCTATTTCACTATCTCTACAGTTACACATTTCTCTCTGAGCACTGCTTTCACTGCAACCACAAGTTTTGGTATGTTGTGTTTTTGTTTTCACTTGTCTCAAAGTATTTTCTTATTTTCTCTTGCAATTTCTTCTTTGATCCATTGGTGGCTTAAGAGTGTGTTGTTTTAATTTTCACAAATTTGTGCATTTTCTAGTTTATTTCCATTATTGATTTCTAGTTTCATTCCATAGTGGTCAGAGAAGATACTTTGTATAATTTTAATCCTTTAAATTTTATATAGTGGTTTGTGGCCTAACATATAGCCATTGTGGAGAATGTTCCATGAGTACTTGAGAAGGGTGCGTAGTCTGCTGTTGTTGGGTAGTACATTCTACAGAGTGTGAGGCTGAATCTCACGACCCTGAGGTCACAACCTGAGCTGAAACCAAGAGTCTGCCACTCAAGGGACTGTGCCACACAGGCGCCCCTGCTCAGTGACTTTTATAAATGAATTTTGTAAAGACTGTATTCATTGTTACTCAAGGTTACTGATGTCTCTGTTTCATTAGCTTTGTCATTAGACAGATTTCCTTAAATGCCTGGAGCGAAAGGAAAAAAAAAATCCTGAGTTTGAAGGTTGGCTTTTGTTGAGACACTCTTTCCACATTTAGCCTGGCTGTTGACAAATCTGTCTTAACTTTCATTTCCCACTTATCCAGAGCATAATGGTCAGCCAGAGGAGAAAGTTCAGGGTCTTCTCAGTCTTTTCTGAACATCTATCTAGCACTGGGCATGAGCATGGCCTTCTATTCCCTGGTATACGCAGGAACTTTTTAAGTCCTTGTTTCCCTACGGTGCCCTTGGTGTCTCCTTCCTAGCCTTTTCCTTCCCTGTTTTTTTGGTCTGCTGCTTGCCCTTTGGTGGGTGGCTTCTGCTAGTGCATTTGTGTTTGAATACACTTGACAAATACTGCCTAGAAGGCCATCCAGCCCTGAGAAAACTTCAAGGTAGGAAAACAAAGGTTACCTCCACCGACCCCCACTCCAGCCTCCCCAGGGCCAAGCTTCAGGGAGCCACCAGATAGATGAAAGCCCACAAGCACAATCCTCTGATAACAAGGCCCACTCTGCTCCCACTGGTTCTAGCAAGCCGCACTGTGGATTCCTGGTTGCCGCCATGCTAGCGCACAGATGATCACAGGCAGGTAAGGAAAAATACCACCACTAATTCTTACTGAATTTCAGTAGCTTACCCCTTCTTTAATCATTCCCCAGTTGTTATGAGTTTTTTAAATAATAATTTTTATTATATTATGTTAGTCACCACACCCCTAGTTTTTGATGTAAAGTTCAATGATTCATTAGTTGCATATAACACCCAGTGCTCCATGCAATACGTGCCCTCCCACCACCCATCACCAGCCTATCCCATTCCCGCACCCCCCTTCCCTCTGAAGCCCTCAGTTTGTTTCTCAGAGTCCACAGTCTCTCATGCTTCATTCCCCCTTCGGATTACCCCCCCTTTCTTTATCCCTTTCTTCCCCTACCGATCTTCCTAGTTCTTATGTTCCATAGATGAGAGAAATCATATGATAATTGTCTTTCTCTGCTTGACTTATTTCACTTAGCATTATCTCCTCCAGTGCCGTCCATGTTGCAGCAAATGTTGAGAACTCGTTCTTTCTGATAGCTGAGTAATATTCCATTGTATATATGGACCACAACTTCTTAATCCAGTCATCTGTTGAAGGGCATCTCGGCTCCTTCCACGATTTAGCTATTGTGGACAATGCTGCTATGAACATTGGGGTGCATGCAGCCCTTCTCTTCACTGTGTCTGTATCTTTGGGGTAAATACCCAGTAGTGCAAGTGCTAGATTTTTAAGTTATATTCCAGAGATCCAAAGTGTTAATTCTGACAGGTTTTGCTAGCTTAATCATTGCTTTAGTGGGGAGTGTGGATGGGGGGAGGTAGTTTTGGAGTTCTCTATACTACCTTTTTCAGTCATGCAATAATGTTTTAACCTAAACTTTTCTGCAACTGTTACTTATGTTTCATATTTAATAGCACAATTTATGCTGATCCCAGAAAGGATCTTTGTGCTGAAAGTCCAAGACCTTACTACACCTGTGAATCAATTTTTTTTACATATATATTTTTTAAATTTTTTATTTAAATTCAATTTAGTTAACATATTAGTGTATTAGTTTCAGAGGTAGAATTTAATAATTCATCAGTTGCATATGACACCCAGTGTTCATCACAAGTGCCCTCCTTAGTGCCCATCACCCTGTTACCCCATCTCCCCAACCACCTCCCCTCCAACAACCCTCAGTTTGTCTCCTATAGTTAAGAGTCTTTTAAGGCTTGCCTCCCTCTCTGTTTTTATCTGATTTTATTTTTCCTTCCCTCCCCCATGTTCATCTGTTTTGTTCTTAATTCCACATAGGAGTGAAATCCTATGGTATTTGTCTTTCTCTGACTGACTTTGTTCGCTTAGCGTAATTCCCTCTAGTTCCACCCATGTTGTTGCAAATAGTAAGATTTCATTTTTTTGATGGCTGAGTAACATTCCATTGTATATGTATATACCACATCTTCTTTATCAACTCATCTGTCGATGGACATCTGGGCTCCTTCCATATTTTGACTATTGTGGATATTGCTGCTATAAATATTGGGGTGCATGTGCCCCTTCAAATCACTATGTTTGTATCCTTTGGATAAATACCTGGTAGTATAATTGGTGGGTCATAGGGTAGCTCTATATTTAACTTTTGAGGAAACTTCATACTGTTTCCCAGAGTGGCTGCACCAGTTTGCATTCCTACCAATAGTGTAAGAGGGTTTCCCTTTCTCCACATCCTTTCCAACATCTGTTTCCTGATTTGTTAATTTTCGCCATTCTGACTGATGGGAGGTGGTATCTCATTGTGGTTTTGGTTGTATTTCCCTGATGCCAAGTGCTGTTGAGCATTTTTTTCATGTGTCTGTTGGCCATTTGTATGTCTTCTTTGGAGAAATGTCTGCTTATGTCTTCTGCCTATTTCTTGACTGGAGTTTTTGTTTTTTGGATGTTGAGTTTGATAGGTTTTCTATAGATTTTGGATACTAGCCCTTTATCTGATATCTTTACATATTGTCTTGATGGGCAATGAAATAGGGTCTATTCCATATTTTTTTTATGGAATAAAAATATAGAGGGACGCCTGGGTGGCGCAGTCGCTAAGCGTCTGCCTTTGGCTCAGGGCGTGATCCCAGCGTTCTGGGATCGAGCCCCACATCAGGCTCCTCCGCTAGGAGCCTGCTACTTCCTCTCCCACTCCCCCTGCTTGTGTTCCCTCTCTCGCTGGCTGTCCCTGTCAAATAAATAAATAAAATCTTTTAAAAAAATATGGAAAAAAATTTATGGCAATCCTCGATTGCCTCAGAATAAAATCCATCTATTTATTGACCATGTCTTAAAAACTTAGGCCTTCTTTTCTTCTAATAAATTTTATTACCTGGTTCTTTAAAATAATATTGTCTGTGAACAACAGGCTGGAGACTAATACTGTTTTATCATGTTCTATCTCTCAGAATGGACTCAAGAAAAACTGTTGGGAATGGGAACCTGGCTCTTCATAGTTATCAGATTATTTTTGGTACATTTTGGGTGACTTGTGACTTCATAGCCTTGCCCCACAATCCATGATTCTATATAGTCTTATTACCAGGCACTCTGGCAAAATGAAAGTAGGCTCTGAGAAATCCCAGCATCTTCCTTCATGCAAATTACATATCTTAACTGCTTTTTACTAGAAGTTATGCTACAAGAGAGTGGTGCATACAGATTAGTTAATATTAGATGCCATGACTTAAAGTAATTATTCTAAAGTTCATATATTTATTTTGATAGTTTTTCACTTATGTTTACATGACCTACATTTTGTAAGGGCTATGCCCTTCCATGATTTAGCAATAGCAAATATGTTGCAACAAATAGAGAATTTTACATCCAATGAAACTTTGAATCTATCTAGTCCTACCTCATACCCAATGCAGTGATCCTCTCAAGGCTGTAACTGATGGGGACACCCAATGTTAGTTTAAACACTTCCAGAAGCATTGCTTAAATCTCCAAGGCATGTCATTCCATTTCTAAACACTTGCAATTCTAAAAAGCTTTCTAATATTGAGTTAAAATGAATTTGCTTCCTCCCATGGCCCTAGTTTTGTTAGAATAAATTAGACTCTTCCTTCACTTGATAGGCTTCCAAACAACTATTCTTTCCAATTCTGTTCTTTGGTAGTTTCTTCACACTTTCCTAATATGACTTGGATACAGTGCCAAAAATCACTTCTCTATTCTATTTTCTTTTAGTTAGCTTCAGTCTGACAAATTAACATTTCTCTTGAAATACTGAATAAAATATCATAGTTAGTTAAGTGAATTAGACGAATGACAATAATATTAGTACCACTTCCCCTATTCTAAACGAATTCGGGTCGTATCAGTAACTTATAGTTTTAAATCTAAGACTTGCATTTATTTTTGGCATTGTGTCCTTAAAGATTTAGAAGCTAAAGTTGTTTCTTTTATGTTGTGTGGTGTCGAAATGTAAGAACTCAGTTGCTCTAAGAACTTGAGGAGATTCAAAGTTTTTCATACAGGAATACGTTATGCATTTGTTGTGTCGACCTAGAAGCTGTTCCGATGCACCGTCAACTTCACCTTCTTCATGTCTGGCATCTAAGACATGTGCTGTATGTAATCCACAAAATAACAGGTGCGCATGACGATATTAGTTAAGATATTTTACCTTTGACAGACTCAGTGTTTATTAAAGCTCACAGACAATACTTAATTGCAATGGAGGAACAAGATCAGTCTGCAGGACAAGACACTAGGGCCTGTTTGGGAATCCCTGGAGCCAGGACCCCTAAGTTTCATTCCCATTAAGGACCACGAAGTTTTAAGAATTTGGTGTATTAATAGCTAAATCGTGGAAGGAGCTGAGATGCCCTTCAACAGATGACTGGATTAAGAAGTCCTGGTCCATATATACGATGGAATATTACCCAGCTATCAAAAAGAATGATTTCTCAACATTTGCTGCAACACGGGCGGCACTGGAGGAGATAATGCTAAGTGAAATAAGTCAAGCAGAGAAAGACAACTATCATATGATTTCTCTCATCTATGGAACATAAGAACTAGGAAGATCGGTAGGGGAAAAAAAGGATAAAGAAAGGGGGGGTAATCCGAAGGGGGAATGAAGCATGAGAGACTATGGACTCTGAGAAACAAACTGAGGGCCTCAGAGGGGAGGGGGGTGGGGGAATTGGATAGACTGGTGATGGGTAGTAAGGAGGGCACGTATTGCATGGTGCACTGGGTGTTATACACAACTAATGAATCATCGAGCCTTACATCGGAAACCGGGGATGTACTGTATGGTGACTAACATAATATAATAAAAAATCATTTAAAAAAAAAAGAATTTGGTGTATTTTCAGGGGAAGGTAAATAGAGAACATCACCTTGGCCTGTGAGTGAACAGTTGTATTTAGAGTAGAGGAGTGGTTATAAAAATTATATTTTGCTTATCTTGGTGCATTATTGTTTGTGCTTTTGAGGGGTTGATCTCTATTCCTGGCTTTGATCTTACTGCATCACTTTAGTAGATTTAAATTGTTTGAGTTCTTTAATTTACAATCGGTGTTTCTTTATTTACTTATTTATATCCCACTTTATTCCCAAAATTATTCAAGGCAGCTTATGTAAATACCTACGAGACCGAATGAAATATCAGAACAGCTGAGTGCATCTGAGCAAACAGAATGTGGGTCTACAAAAACAAGAACAACCAGACAGGACAGGGTATTCTCAAGATGTGCTGGCAAACCTCAGCCCCTCACTTTGAGGGGAGCCATATTTAATGTCAGGCTCTCTAGAAGCCAAAGTGGCAACATGACTTCAAATTTCATATGACTTATTAAACAAATTAATTGCTTATTAAACAAATTAATTAATTAAAGAACGAATATTTGTGAAAGCAGAGAGAGATTCTTCTTTGGAAAACTTATTCAGTGAAGAAGAATCCACTTGTTTATTTCTCAGTCTAGTCCCTTCCATCGAGGAATTTGAAAGCTACACATTCTTTGCACCTCCTGAGATGGATGCCCTTTTTTTGTATTTTTGAGAAGACGCAGTAAGGCTGCCTGTGTTGCACATCCCAGGTCTGCACCACATTTAGTCCCAGTATGGAAGCTTCCACTTAAACTGAAAACCCTGGGTCCATCTGAAATTAGCCTTCAACTGGTCCAGGGATCTCTAGAAAACATACTTCTCTTATTTGTGTGTACCTTTGATGTATGTGGCTTTCATGTTCAATTATTGTGTTAAACTCAGTGGTCTTCCTTTCCAGGGCTTTGTGTAGCAGAAGTTGACTTTCATCCTTCAGTTAAATCTAATTAAGAAAATCAACTGAAGGAACTTCCCATAAAAGTGAGATGTTATTATGCGCTAATGAAAGGCAGATTGTCTCCTTGTTACCCCAGTCATAAACACGAGGCTGCATTCCCATCAAAGCGTCTTAATTATCTGTCCCCAGAGCCCTCCCATAATTATGGTATGTTATTATCAGGTGTCAGTGAATGCCCAAACATGCAGTCTGTATGCAGAGTACATTCTGCGGAATAGTTGATGTGATGGTTTTTGTTGGGCTTACCCAACTTTGGAAACCTAAATTCCTCTACTTCTTCAGAGCAAAACCGTTTCTTATATAACCTCCATGTAGAAGGGTCCTTGCTTTTTTTATGTATCCAAAGATGCTCTTGGAAAAAGTGTTTTGGAGGGAGTGGGAGTAAGTGGCCATAGGGAGTTCTGCTTACTGTCCCCACTCTTGGAGGGTCTTGATGAGGCCAGCAAGTGGGTCTGCTTCTCTTTGCACCAATGTCAATGGCATCAGCCTTGCCCTCCCTCTCCCCAGCTCTCTCACCAAATGGCTGGCAGTAGAGAGTGCTTAGACAATCTACCCCAGACCAGTTATATCCAACTTTGGTGGTATTTCTTTATGATGAGTCAGATGGATTTCAGAACCATGGCATGGAATCTGAAACACTAAGGATAGAATTTTTCTTTCCTTGGTCACAAATCATTCTCTTGTCTTGTGGGTCACAGGTGATGGGCCTTCTAGAGCTGAGTCCCCCAGATGCCCTCTGTCTAGCCTCTTACCTTGCTTTCTTCAGTTCTCCCTTATCTTCTTTCAGAGAGTTATTTTTTTAAAGTCCTCAATCCAGGCCAACCTCTTTTCAGAGAACTCTCTGCTCTCCCTAAGATAGGTATATGTATGTGCCTCTGTATGTGCCTGTGTATGTATCTATGTGTGTGTCTGTGTGTGTGTGTTTGTGCGTGTCTGTGTGTGTGTCTGTGTGTGTGTATGTGTGTGTCTGTGTGTGTCTGTGTGTGCATCTATGTGTATGTATATCTGTGTGTGTGCGTCTGTGTGTATGTCTGTGTGTGTGTGTCTGCATGTGTGTGCCTGTGTCTGTGTGTGCATCTATGGGTATGTGTATCTGTGTGTGTGCGTCTGTGTGTATGTCTGTGTGTGTGTGTCTGCATGTGTGTGCCTATGTCTGTGTGTACATCTATGGGTATGTGTGTCTGTGTGTGCCTCTATGTGTGTATGTCTGTGTGTGTGTATGTGTGTGTCTGTGTGTGTGTGTGCCTGTGTCTGTGTGTGCATCTATGGGTATGTATATCTGTGTGTGTGCGTCTGTGTGTGTATCTATGTGTGTATGTCTGTGCGTGTGTGTCTGCATGTGTGTGCCTGTGTCTGTGTGTGCATCTATGGGTATGTGTATCTGTGTGTGTGTGTCTGTGTTTTGCATCACAAAGCTTTTCCTTTGTCTTACAAATCAGTGTCCTGGGCTTTAATGAGAGTTGCCTTCTGGGCTGGGTCACAGCTGCCCCCAAATAGCAGGAGAAGGCAGTGGTCGCTAAATGAGTTCAAAATGAATTAAAAAGAGACCCCTCCAAATCCTCCTGACCTTCTCCAATGGCATGAGCTGGGGCGGATTTCATCACCAGAAGCAAGCAAGCCACCACAAGATGAGTGCTATTTTTTTTAACTGTACCATCCAACCCTTCCTTGGACTTGCTTCCAATCCAAGAGTAATCCAAATTAGACTCTTTCTTTCTTCCATTCCCTTCTCCCCACAAAACTGTTATCTCTGTTCATCTTCATACAACTATACTATCCACATATAACCAATCATTTAAAAGCGGGTCATTCTAAGGAATAACCTTCAAATGTGAAAAATACCAGAGTTACCAGAATGTTTCTTTCTCTCTACTTCTTACATTATTATTTCTCCCAAAAGTTGGGTAAGCCAACTTTTCAGTATTTGAGATGGAACCTGTAACACGCCGATGAAGCATTCCGTTGATAGGGCCTGAGTGCCTGGCTGCTCAGAGGTCCACATCCACACGCGAAGTACAGCCGGGGCTCACGGGCAAGTACCATACTCACTGTTGCAAACATGTTCCAGAAGAATAAGTGAACACTGAAGGCACGGTCTGGTTCCCCACCAACCATAAAGCCTGGCTTCATTAAAAACTGTCCCAGGAAGAATTCAAAGTCACACAATGTTACAAAATGGGAACATAAACAGATGTCATCATAGCTCTGGCAATAAAATTAGCAGAACTCTAGCCTCAAAAAATGATCTTTTGATCCAATTCAGAATGTTCAGTTCTGTATAAAACATACAGACTTTTCCCCCAAGAGGAATGTTATTCTAATTGTCAACCTAAAGCTATTGTTGGGAGCAAATTGGCTG
Source organism: Ursus arctos (assembly GCF_023065955.2). Lineage (NCBI taxonomy): Eukaryota > Metazoa > Chordata > Mammalia > Carnivora > Ursidae > Ursus > Ursus arctos. The sequence goes on from NW_026622841.1 coordinate 57,034,451, forward strand.
AAAGTGCTCCTCTCTGTACAGACATCCAGTGCTTGCCTAAGACACAGAAAGGGAACCCTTTATGCCAGAGGCAGAGAAAAGAATCTTGTCCGGGAAAATTACACACAGATGGTCCCAGCTACAAGTGTGAAGATCTATGTCTTGTCTGTTCAATGTCCAGCGAGTAAGGCAGCTGAAGCTGGTCTCTGGGCACCAAGAACACCAACTCGGCCGACCTTGACCAGGACCCAGTCCAAGGCAGGGGGCCGCCTCTACTGTAAGGGCTTCTAACAACAACCGAAGAGTCTTGATGCATTGATAAAGGAAGAGTTACTAAATTCATCCACTTTTATAAATTCGTATTTTTAAGAAGTAAGATATAAAAGATTATAATTCAGTAAGAGGATTGATCTGAGAGCTGACTTTGAATACTGAAAACTTACACTGTAGTTTAAACTTTAAGTTGCCTGCTGGTGGATGCTTTCCTAAATCATAGGTCCAGTCTTGGGCCAAAAAGTCAAAACCATAAGATTAAAGTCCTGCAGTGATAAATGAGACAGCTTCTGAAGGGTGACTCTGAAAATGAAGCTTTAGCAGAACCACGAGATTATTTGTTCAGGTGGGTCTTCCCACTGCGCCGAAGCAGGATCTTTCCCTGTTGGTCTGCAGGACCAGCATTGACCCCTGGATATGGAGAGAGTTTGAGCAAATCACAGCTAATGTAGAAACGCTTCCTAGAACTCCCCACAAACACCCTGCATCCTCATAACCCTCTGTCTCTTGGTATGGGCTTCCAGCGTTAAACTCAGAGCCCAACAGGTGGAAATTGCCAGCCCCTTTGTCTTTCTGTCCCCAGTACGCTCCTTGGCGGGTAAGGAAGCAAGCAAAGGCAACAAGAAGCCACACAGGGAGTGTCCTTCCAAGGTAATGAGGCCAGTGGGGAGAACAGAAGGAGCTGGTCGTGTATGCCAGGTCAACGGAAGACACCAGGGTCAAGCCTGTGGGAATACTGGGGAGATGTGTGCTATGACCCCGAAGGAGGAACTGAAAACATGAGCACATGTGACAAGAGAGACTGGAAACATGAGAAATAGAAGCTTTTTTTCTTTTCTTTTTCTTTTTTTTTTTTAAGTAGGCTCCACACCCAGAATGGAGCCCAGTGTGGGGCTTGAACTCACAACTCTGAGATCAAGACCTGAGCTAAGAACAAGCATCAGATGTTTGATTGACTGAGCCACCAGACACCCTGAAGCTTGGTTTCTGAGTGGGGATAGAAGAGGTCACAGTGGCTGCGTGCAAGTTCTGGTGCAGAGCTGCACTCCTTGGGGAACAGAGGGGTGTGGAAGCATCAGCAGGGGAACTGAAGCGCCCGGTCCCAGTCTGCTGGGGAACACGGGAGCCTTGGCTGGAAGTCTCTCCCTTCTGTTTTTGCTTTTTTGCTTTGTGATTTTAGTGAATCCTGCCTTTGTTCAAGCAGTCCCAAAGCACCAATGGGGCAAGCGCATCCTCAGAACTTAGCTGTTCCAGTCCTAGTCATTTGAACCGATCTTGAGGTTCCCAGCTTAGGGTCCAGAGGTGGATTGTGAGGCAAACAAAGTCTTTAAGCAAAAGATCCTCACCTCACCTCCCGCTGAGTCCTCTGCTTCTTTCACCTCCAGGGGACGGTGTCATTCCTGCCTTTATCCCCCACTCCTCCCGACTTCCCCTCCTGTCTGGGGATGGGCACAGCATTGGCCAGAGCCATCAGTCAGAGCAGAAGGGGCAAACACAGGGCCCAGGCCGGGAAAGCTGGGCTCTCAAACCTGGACTTGCTATGTTTTCTTCTGTCCGCAGGGGACTGCTGAAGTTGCTGAAAGAGGGAGTGTGGTCATATTGTGACGCTGGTGCTTCCAGAAGGCTGCAGAGAGGATGATGGCTTCTACAGAAGTCCGAGTGGTGGTAGGATGACTGACCAGTAAGAACAGGTTGACCAGTAGTCCAGGCCAGAGAAGGGGCCAGAGGCAGCAGGGATGCGGAACAGCGGGTTCATGCAAGACAGGTTAGGAATCAGTACATGCTGTTTCTTGGGATTCTGAGTTCTCTAAGTTTGCTACATTAAGAATGCTTTATATCCTAACATTACTACTGCCTTGATGGTCCCAAGACGTCTACTGGGAGTATCCCCTAAATACTGTCACCAAAGATAAGGTCACTTGGAGGTCATGGGGAGGGTGAATGCTTGAGAGGCTCTCAGCCCGGTTGGCAAGCTCTCAACTCCTCCCTGGAGGCCAGCACCAGCAGCTGCATTTAAAGACAATCTCTTGCCACCACGCGTTCTTTAAACCCAGTTGTGTTTGGTTGCCCACTGAGTTTAGGTAGTTAAGGAGATTTAGAGGAGAAAAAAGCAAAAAGCAAGCACAGAGCTGCACTGTATGCCCTGTGGTGTCCCTGGAATGCAGGGACAGCACGTCCCACTCACCGACAGAACACGTGTTTAACGGAAGTGCCAGCAAAGGCTGGACTCAGTGGCTCTCTTGTGCCTGACTTGCTTAGACTGGGGAGGATTTGCAGCCCCGAAGCCTGTGGACTCCCAGGCGAGTCAGCTGTGAGGGATTTCATTGTCCTCTGTGAGCTCAGAGAGGATTCTCTGCCTACATTAAAAAAAAAAAATGACTTATCCTATGGAAAGAAAATGCAAACAGTAAGAATGATGATGCTATTTACTGAGTGCTCACTACGTGTCAGTTCTGGGCTAGGTGCCTCAGAGGTATTTATTATTGGTAAAATTGACAACGCCTCCTCAAGATAGGTACTTAGTGGGCTTATCCACTGTGGCTTAGCAAACTATCCCAGAGCTCAGTGGCTTAAAACAACGATTTGTTATTAGTGTATCTCATGACAGTGCAGAAAGGAATTTGGATAGGTGCAGTCAGAGGGCCTCATCTCTGCCTCGTGATGTCTGGGTACTCAGCTGAAATGGCTCCCATGGCTGGGAGCCAGGAGAGCTGGCTCTACTGGGCACCTCTCCCTCCACGCACACACACAGACCCTCTCCTGGCTCACTCAAGCTTCTTCCCATCATGGTGGCCTCAGGGTAGTCATACTGTTCAGGGCTCCAAGAAAGGCAGGAAGTGGAGCGTTCTGGAACAATATCATTCCCTTCATGTTCTCTTGGTCAGAGCATCCACAGAACATCTCCCCACCCTGGGTTCAAGGTAGAGGATATTGAGTCCACCTCTCCATGGGAGGAGTGTCAGAGATTTGACTGCCATTTTGAATCCACCACAGTATTATTATCCCTATTTTATACAAGAGGAAATTGAGGCTCAAAGAAGTGAAATAATTTACATCCTATGAGGAACCCAGCTGAGATTGGAACGTGGGACTCCCTCTAAGCATTTTCTCTGTCCAGTACACGACCCTGCTCTCTCAACGTTTGAACATCTGGTATAATAAGATAAAACTTGGTGAGGGGCAAACCACCTTTCCCACTGGATATAGAGTAAAGCAGAACAAGTGATTTTGCTACCATCTTTCACCCTCTATTACTAGCTAATGGCACCCCGTCCATACACAGCTTCTCTCCAGTTTGAGAGGTTGTTCAAGGTAAAAGAAAAAAAATACAAATGAACAAAATCACCAATTTAAATGAGAACTACCTGGCTCAGGGTAGGTTTCTTTCCCCAGAGGATAGAAATATATTTACATTATGAAATAAGCTGGAATCCAATGGGAACCCCTTGTTATTATTAGATTTCCTCTTGAGAAGGAGTCATAAATGAAAACATAACTTGCTATTTTAGTATTTTGTTTTTCAGGGAAGAAAAAACCCTTTGCAAAAACAAATTTAAAAGGAAAAACTTATCCATTTCAAGCACTTGTTTATTTTTTTATTTGCCATGCTAAAACCGTCTTCTTTCATGTCTGACTTTGTTGGGAGCTGGGGAGATGAGGGTGTGTTTTTTTTTTCCCCTTTTCTTTTTTTCCAAATCTGGAAGGTCTCCTTTCGAATGTGAGCATGACTAAAAACCCTTTCTTACCCCAGAGCGCGTTTCTGAGTCCACGCCCTCCTCTGGCGATGGCCGTGGGCCGAGAGCTCCCCCCAGCGGGAGGAACGAGAATGGCGGGCAGAGGGGAGCCTGGCGCCTGCAGCCCAGTTTCTCTGGGACTTCAGGGGTTCTACTGAGATCCCTGTGAACACGATTCCTCTCTGGACCTTTTATGTCTCTTTTCTAGCATGTGTCCCACCACCGCGTTATTATTCTATCTCCGCAGCGAGATAGAGAATCTTGAGAAAAAGTGTCTTGTGGCGGCTTTTGCAACCCTCGTACATTCTGTGGGTTTGAAATGTTCATGTTTGAATAAGCGTTCCATCATAGACCAGGAGTACTTCTCTACCTTCGTCATTACCATTTCTTCGTTTCTAATCACACAAGCAGACGGAGGCTGTATGTAACCAATGACATGTTCCTGAAGATTTTCAAACATAATCCAAACTTTGCCTGATCTTAGATGGGTCTTGACAAAGGAAGGTGTGTTGACTCATTTGCTAGTGGTTAGTCTCCCGTGCTCTGGTGTGGCCTGGGCCTCGCAGGTCCCTTATGTTTCCTGGAATGGGCCAGGCACAGTCTGCCTCACCAATGTGCTGCTTCACTTTATCTCTCTATGAGCCACACTCCTTGTCCAGAGAGCCCATTGGCTCAAGCCGTCATGCCTGCTAATGTCTTCATTCAGCCTCACCTGCCCGGTGAGAGAACTGTCCCCACCTTGTGTGTGCATCGCCTCAGCCCTCCTCCCGTTTTGTTTTCCAAGAAGCACAGATCCCATTTAGCATTCCCACTTGTCTCCCAAGCCCCCACCCGCACCCTTCCCTCTCAGCATGTAAACTCTGGGAGCACCAGGCAGGATTTCTGACAGTGGTATCCACAGCTCTACCTCCAGAGCCTGGTACAGTGTCTGGCACAGAGAAGGCACCCCACACGTATCTCTCCTGAATGACTGTCTGCAGAGTAAATAGCATAAACCCAGTCTACAACTCTTTGTTCCTGACAGCTTCAAATTATGCAACTCTTTTTTTATATGTAGATTGCATGTATTTATTTGAAAGAGAGCACGAGTGGAGGGGAGGGGCAGACGCAGAAGGAGAAGCAAGCAGGGAGCCCAATGCGGGGCTCAATCTCAGGACCCCAGGATCATGACCTGAGCCAAAAGCAGACACTCAACTGACTGATCCACTCCAGTGCCCCAAAATTGTGCAATTGTTGAGGAATTTTTAATGTAGAAGATGCATGTATTTATAAAATTCCATTGATAAAGTCAGGCATTATTGATGTTGTATTATTTCAAATCTGTATAATTTATATTTGTACAAAATGTAACCACAAAATTAAATTATCACAGTTTAAAGACAAGTCTTCTTCACAGGTGTGTCTTTAGGATATAGTTTTAGAAAGAGAACATTTTCAGGATGGAAATATGTTATCTGCAAGTAGTCCAAAAAAATATACAGTAGGACTCTACGAAGCCAATTTAGTAAACTGGTTTCAACTTTTATTCAAGATAACTAGCAGAGTAAATTCTACAACTTCTCTCTTCTCGAAAGTATTATTCATCAAAACAGTTGTGTTGGTTAAAGTGGATATAAAAGATCTGTTATTAGACATATTAATAATGCTGCAGATCTTTCTAGCTTTACTGAACCCTGAACTCATGGGCAACACTGCTTAACTCTGTGTACAAAATAGTGAGAGGTATCACTTTTATGTGGAAAATTCAGTTATAAACGCGAAATGTTGCCAGAATCTGACTCTATCACCAAAAGTAGCAGTCACTGCTGTTTGGGCGGCTTGTGGCTATAAAAGCCTACGCGCGTGGCGCCACCGTGTGTTTCATAGGGAGAACTACAAGACCATAAACAAAAACAGAAAATGAACTCCGCAAAGTCTCAGTAAAATATACTTACTGCCCCGGGCAGGGATGTTTTCTTCTCACGCATTTGGCAACTTACTTCAGTCATACCTAATAAATTTCCAACTCCATTTTTCAACTATTCGTGAAATTTTCAAACACTGACAGGTAGTAAAGTGCATTCTGATTTTATTTTTCAAAAAACACTTGAACTTCTATAATGGATTCATGCAAATGAGTGGGGGTATTATGTGAGTTGTTATTAAGTTACTACAAAACAGGGACCATTTTTCAGTACATTAGAGTGGCTCGACTATAGATTTTGGAGTCATACGGTCCTGGGTTCAAGTTCTGCCTTCCCACTTACTGACTGTGTGATCTTAAGTTCCTTAGCTTCTTTGAGCCTCAGTCTCCTCAGATATGAAATGGGATCGTTATAGTGCTTCTAAGGTGGTGCACATAAAACACTTAGTAGAATTTCTAACAGACTGTAGCTGCTCTATTGAGCCATTTGTCTCATGGCTGCCAGGGAACCCCAGGATGGAGGTCTTAGCTGCTGGCTTCCATGGGGAGCCTGCAGGGTCAGTCAAGCTGGACAGGACGGGGTCCGCTCTCAGCACCACAGTCACGCACCTCCTCCCCACTGATGCAGAGGCGACTCTGGGACGGTGGTTACATTGGAAACTTTGCTCTGGCTTGAGCTCCGCTGGTCTGCACCGTCCTGTGCTGAGGGAAAAGGACTGGCACCCATGGGTGGGTCTTTCTCCATTTGCACAGCCTTGCTCTCTTGTGTGTTTCATAGGGAGAATTCTCTCTTGGGAATTCTTTTGAAAATGTAAAGAAATGAACAATGACCATTCTGTGAAAGGTTAAGACAGGAGAGACGGAGGGAACTGTGGAGAAAGCCCAGCAAATAGAAGCAAGTTGAAAGCCAGAGAAATCTCCCTGAGGAAGAGTCACACCATGGCTCTGGAGGAAGCAGCTTCTGAACGTTCTCACTCCTCTTTCTCTTCTGCTGTAAAAATTTGAGAATTTCAGGGCAGCACTGAGTGAGCTCTGTCCTTTGTGCCACACTGTACAGGGTCCCCCAGAAGTCAGGGACCCTGTCCCCTGAAGCTCACAGGTTAGTGGTGGGGCAGACACAGAAAACCATCAGACTCAGCCAGAGTAGAGCAGTGCGGCCGCAGGGTTAAGGGAACAAGTCCCCAGTTACCCCTTGTCTAGCCGTGTGTGCCCCTTAAGAGTCAGGCATCGTTCTAAACAGCAGCAAACAAACCATACATAGACATGCAGCCTCATGGGGCTTAACTTCCATGGGGAAAGATGAACAATAAACAAAAACCCTAATAAACAAGAAAGGGACATCACGGAGGATGACAGGTGCTATGGGGGCAAACAAAGTAGGACGATTCTGGAGACTGAAAGCATGGGGGAGAGAGCGGGTCACAACCTCAGTGGGGCAGGCGTCGGAGAGCAGGTGAGGTTTGACTAGATTTAGAGAAGGTGGGAGAGCCACGGAAGCTCTGGGGAGCGTGCTCCAGGAGAGGGAATACTAGAACACAGGCCCTGAGGCAGGTGTGCCTGTGTGCTTGGGAACTGGCAAGGCTGGTGTGGCCGACGGGCAGACGAAAGGCCTCGGGTCTTGGAGAAGGCACTCAGGTCCTGGTAGGTCTTGTGGGCCGTGCTCAGGCCTTTGGCTTCTACTCTGAGGAAATGGGAGTTTTTGGAGGGTTTGGAGCTCCAAGTGACCTGGTCTGATATATTCTAAAAGAATCCTCTTGCTGCTGTGCTGAGAATAACCTGTGTGGACAAGGTGAGGACACGGGGCCAACGGCCACCGCAGTAACAGAAGATGGGGACTCAGACCACAGTCATAGCTGTGGACAGAGTGAGAAGTCGTTGGGTTCTGGGTATCTTTTGGAGGTAGAGTCAACCGAATTTCCTGACAGATCACACGCTGTATGTGAGAGAGAGAGGAGGCCTGGGTCACTCCATGTGCTTGGGCAATGAACAGAACAAAGTTGCCATCAAACAACGTGGGTAAGATGAGGAAGAGTAGGTTTGCAGAGCCTTAGGAGTTCAGATTTGCACAGGTTAGGTTTGAGATTTTCGACTTCCGAGTGGGACTTTTGAACATACGTTGAACATATGAACATATGAATTGAGAAATAATTCTCAATCTTGATCTCCATATTAATCTCATTAACTTCATACATATTTGGAAATGACTTTTTAAGCAATGGATTCATTAATATTAACAAAAATATAGATCGTAACAGCATCTATCGGTTTTATCCCAACAAAAGCCAAGAATAATTTTCTAAAATCCTATTGCGAAGACAGGATCCCACCAAATTACAATAGGATTTGTCCTAAACGTTTTAATTTTTGTTTGTTTGTTTGCTTTTGTGACCCAGAATCTATTTTCCCAGGGAAATGACTTGATGACTCATGGTTAAACTCTGGGGCCAAATCTCAGAAGTATATGTAATGTAGTAATATATTTGCAAGAACAAAACCAAAAATGAGACAATTTTTTTTTTAAAAAAGCAACCCTGCTGAGGTCCTGGTAATTTAATTAGCACACAAAACTTAGTGACATAGGAGCTTTTGTGCTTCCTCCTTCATGGTTTCTGAGTCAAAATAGAGTTCATGGACCAAACTCTCTCCCCAGCAATGACAAAGACCCTTCACTTCCCTGAACACTCAGCTGAGGAAGGTGGGTCCAAGAATCTTGCTTCCTGGCAGCAGAGCAAACCAGAGCAGGGGAGGTTTATGCACACGAGGGACCTGGGGACCTGGGGACCTGGGCATGGAGAACCCTCCCCAGGCTGCAGCCCACCGTAAGCGAGCCATGGGAGAGAAAGCTCTACTTCAGCCTCATTCACCCTTCGATGGAAATCCCTGTAGTCAGTTCCAAAAGCAGCAGAGCACTTGGGAATGTAAATTTTTATTGAGGCAGGTCCAAAAAAAAAAAAAAAAAAAGGAACTTCTAGCATAAGAGGAGAGGATGAGCTTGATGGGGTCACTTGAGGCAGCAGCCAGCCTGGGGAATGAATGGGACATTGAACTTCCGAAGGGGCCCAGGAGAGGAGGTGAGAGACGCCCTGGAAAGGGGGGCAGGAAGCAGGAGATGTGTTGAAGGCAAAGACAACAAAGACAACCTTTGCTTGGGGGCTGGCAGCAGCTGCTGTGATAGCAAGACTTTTTTTCATGGGGTGCACCATCAGGTCTAGTTTGAAAAACTACACTCTTTTGTCTTTCCTCATTTGGTGCAAGCGTTCCACTTTTGGCTCATCCAAGCTGGTTTCCCAGTGTAAATATCCCTCCCTCCAGCCCTACTTCAACCCTAATGTAGGAAGGGATGGGGGAAAAGAAGAAAGTAGAGCTCCCCCGTCCATCCGTCCCGTCCATCCCGGAGTCACGACCCAGGGGAAGCAACCCCCAGGCGAGAGCGGCCCGACCCGTGCCCGCACGGCTGTCCCTGTTCTCCCTCCTCTTGCTCCCTTTCCTGGGAAGCTGAGTTACTATGGACTTACACAGCTTCCCTCGTCAAAGGTTTTGGAACAGAGAGCCCTCAAATGCCATGGAGCTGTCAGAACTTTTTCTGTTTTCCATTCTTTCTCAGTCAATGCTTAACAAAATTAGGTTTAATATTTGTGTCCCCTCATTGACCACAAATTCCATATGAGCAGACATTATGTCCTGATAGGATTTAGAGCAGGCTACCCCAGATTATGGCACCTTGGCATATTGAAAAATTTAAGATGTAGGAATTTGAAAAACAACAGGTCTCTCTGACCACTCCCTTCTTCCCTGAAGCAGGTCATAAGACGCTGTAGGACAGGAAACAGTTTTTCTCAACTCTCTTAGGATCTCTGGCTGGGTCTGAAAATTAAACAGACAAAGATTAACAGGAGAAAAGTATACAAATATATTTCATGTAAGTTTTACATGGCATGGGAGCTTTCATAAGGAAATGAGGACCCAAAGAACCACATCTGTGTGCTTTTATGCTGGTTCAGCGAGGAGTGGGCAGGCACGGAGGAATGTGACGGGTTAAGGAGCAGGAGGTAAGGGTGGTAAAGCGGGGGAAGCTCAGCAAGACCTGTGTGTTCAGAGTCTTCTGTGTCCCTCCACCTTTGGAGATAAGGATGTTGCTTTCCTCCAGTTGTAGGGAGGCAGCTCCCACGTGAGGGTTTTATGACCTGTTTCAGGGCAGAAGGGCAATGGGCAGAGGAGGTCACAGTCATCTTCCTGCTTCTGCTGTTTTCTCAAACTTCCTCTGCTTAAAATATTCAACAAGCCAAGGTGACATATTTTGGGGGAACATGTCCTGAACCCATCAGCCCTCCTTTGAGAAGTGCCCTCTCATACCTGGAAAAGAGGAACTTCCTTATCTCAGAAGATGGAGGGATACTGAGCAGACCCTGAATGAATAGTCCTTGCTAAGTTTCCTTCAGTTTACTACCCTTAACTCACACCCTTTGTCCTGTTGTGTTTCCCACAACTTTCCACCTGACATCAAATCTGTTATAACAACATTCAGGTTTAACCACTTCTGCAGGTGTTCATTTCCTTAGGAAGTCTCTGTGTCCTGTGAAACTTACATGAAATAAATCTGTATGCTTTCCTCCTGTTGATCTGTCTTTGCCAGTCTAATTTACAGGGCTGCAGTTGGAGAATCTAAGATGGGTAGAGGAAGAGAATTCTTCCTCCCCTATGTTCTCTTGCTTACAGTCGTGTCTTGTGTGTGTGTAGAACAGTGCCTTGTGCAGAACAGGTGCTCAGAAAATGTTTACTAAGTGAATGTGCGAACAAGGGAGGGTGGGGAGGAGGTTATAGACTTTTGGTGCAGATCTGTTAGAAAAACTTCTGGCACTTCCAGTGGTTTCGGAGGTTGATGGCACTGGGGGGTTGTGAAGTCTAATTTCACCTAAAAATGTAAAACTTCACTGTTTCCTGATAAAGGCCCAGGTTCTCTTCCGCTGAATCAGGCATTCCAGAGCCACGGTGAACTGGAAGTCACAGTCTTAATATGTTGCAACTCCTTTATTTCCCCACCTCTTGAGTCTGGACTTGCCTCATGACTTTATTTGACCCATAAAAGTGGCAGAAGTGATTCTGAGTTGGTTTCAAGAGGCGAATAGCTTCCACTTTCATGCTCTGGGAGTGCTGTGCTTTCATGTAGGTGAGCTCAGGCTAGACAACAGGGTGATGATGGTAAGCCTTGTGCATGGATGGTGCTCATACCTGTGAGACTCAATAAGGACGTGAGGACAGATTAGAGACACGTTCACTAGAGAAAAGGCAGACTATGTAGGAACAGATGCAGGTAATTGGTAGATGGACTGTTGAGGCCAAATGCAAGATTTCTCTTCAGTTGCTATTTCCTATGAAACAAGAAGTAAGAGTCGGCAGGCAGGCGAGGAATTTCCAGGAGAAAGAGCGTGTGAACCGCCGTCCAAGTGAGTGGGTGAGTAGTTTGACAGGAAAATGAAGTCCAGTTGCTCAGCAGCACCAAAGATCTCCTTGATGTTTATGATCATTAAATTGAGTAATGTCAGCATGCTAGTTTGTTTTTTCTCCAGCCACATTTACTTGCTCAAGAGCAGTTCCAGAGTAGATGGAGAGTTGGGGCTTTTCCAGACAGGGACAGAGGAGGTAGGGCTAAGGAGGAGGAGGCTTAGCTACCACAGAGTAGCTAAAATGATGGAACACGGAATCTATGCTGGGTAAAGAGGGAAGTGTGAATAAGAGCAGACGAGTAGGAAAAAGGAGAGAGTTCTGTTGAAGGTGAAGAATTGCTGACACTAGGAAGGGTGAGCTGGAATGATAGGAGGAGGTAATTCAAGTGGGCTGCTTAAAATGCACAGAGTGGAGGGCACAAAGTTATTAGTAATTAGTAAGGTCAAGGTTGTGATCCTGGTAATGGGTGGCTGAGTTGGTGGGAGTGAGAAACCGAGAGGCTGCATAGGCATTGCAGGAATCATCTATGTGGATATTGAAATCACCATGAGTTATCAATTGAGCCAAGAGTATTACTGGCTGTTATTTCTGCTTGAACACGGCAAAAGATCTTAACTCCTTGAACTTTTCATTCAGAGCGCTCACCACAGTTTGTGTTCGTCGGGTGATTATTTGACAGTAAACGGCACTGATAGTCTGTTTTGCTTACTGCCTGACATATAGTTGGCGCTCAAAGGCAGGATGAATAAATACTATTCCAGCTATGGAACAAATGTAATAAATTATAGCACCAACGTGTTTCGCATGAATGGAAAAGCAAGACTCCACAAGGGCGGGTTTTTTGTCTGTTGTACTCCCTGCTGATTTCCTGGTTCTTGGAACAGTTCCCGGCACATATTAGGTGCTCAATAAATATTGTATGAGGCATGAACGGCCTTCAGCACCCACCGCGCCTGCGCTAGATGCCCGAGGCTCAGGCGAACCCTGGCGCTCTGCGCCTGCGCGGTGTGTGCCTGCGCAGCGCCCAGACCCGCTCTGGAGGCTGCTTTGCCGCATTAGGTTTGAGCCCTACAGGACCCTGTAGCAGCTGGGCTGCGGCGCCATCCCGGCTTCCACCTCGGCGTTCCCACGCCTCCTCAGCCGGGCTCTCTCCCTCCACGTCAGGGCCGGGACCTTCGCGATGGCGGCTCAGAAGATAAATGAGGGGTTGGAGCACCTCGCCAAAGCAGAGAAATAGTGAGTGAGAGACTCAGACGTGGGCTTCTGTCCCGGCGCTGGGTCCGCGCCGCACGCCGACCTAGTCTGGGAATTGGAGGGAGGGCGCGGGAGAGCGAGTCGGGAAGGCGGTGGCTTCCCGTGGGCTCCGGCCTGGGGGCCGGGGCGGGGCCTGCTGCACCCCCGGAAGCGGACTTGGTTCCCCCCCGCCGGAAGTTGTCCCCGCTGTCTTCTGGGGTCTGTGGGCTGGAGGCTCTGCTGCTTTTGGTCGGGGCACTCCGGACTGGATGACTAGTTGAGGGGACTGCTCTGTGCATTGTAGTTCAGCAGCATTCCTGAGCTCTACCTAGTAGATGCCCGCAGCACCTCTCCTCCCTCTTCACGACAACCAAAACTGACGCCTGGGGGAGAAAATCGCGTTGTTGAGAACCAGCGCTCTGAAAGACCCCCGTGTTGGGAAGGGGTCTACAGATGTACCCTGAAAATTCCGCGGGGGTCTCTTGTCGTGTCCCATATACGGTTCCTGGGGGGTGCGCTTCCTTAGTCATCTTACGTGTTCTCCCAGCTTCTGATACGGTACGTATCAACAAATATTTGCGAAATTGAACTGATCCTTTCCCAGTCAGTCCTTTGAACGCTCCCGTCCATTCTCAGTGTCATTATTGCAACGAATTTTTACCCGGCAGTTACAGAAAATGAAAAGTCTACAGGGTGCCATGTGTTAGATGCTTTACATACCTGATCTGAGACCTTTACAACTTTCGACATACAGAAGAGGAGGTGAGGCCTGGACAAGCCTTATGATGATTTGCCCAAGGCTGCACAGTTGGCAGCGCCAGTTTTTGAACGGTGGGGAAAAAATCAAGTTCTTTCTATTGTACCGTATTACTTTTTCCAGGCAGTGTGTAAGGTACTGGAGCTTTTTTGGTGCAGGAGATTCCGACAACAAGCTTACTTTTTTTTTTACTGCGAGCAAACATAAAGTTATCATTAGAATAGTGCATTTAATAAGGACCATAATAAAGTTGTGTTAACTTTGCTTTAGTAGCTCAGGGGGAGAAGTTTATTTTGTCTGGAAAAATTTAGGAAGATTTCCCAGAGATGATTTCTGAGCAGGGCCTGGAAAATACGAATTTTTTTAGAAGGTACATCCTGTGAGATAGAATCTATGTACAGGGTGTTGTATGTGCACAGGTCTGAAGATATGCTGGGAGAAGAGTTAATGTAGAGTAGTTGCAGTGCCAGGGGGTGAACTAGAGCAGTTGGGGCCGGACCTTGAAGAGGCTGCCCTTCTGATGGTCCTGGAACCGTAGCTTTTCTAGGGATCATATAACCAGTGGGACCTGGTTAGGTTTATTTTTGGTGAAGGAAATGTGGCCACAAAGTGGAGAATGTACAGCAGGAGAGAAAAGTGAGACCGTTGGCATATGCAGCAAGCGTATATTTGACCCAGCCCCTGGAGTTATTGAGGTAACCAAAAGTAGTCCTTTACTCAGGAGCTTAGAATTCACAGGCAGGCATACAAGTCCACAGAAGAGTAAAGGTAAGATATTAAATGTTGGAATAGAGGTAAGGAAAAATTAATATCCTCAAGGTGGGGGGAATGGAAGGGGAGGGCAGGCAGGAAATGTGACTTTCCATGAGGGGTTAGTAGACTCACGATGAGGGTCCGAATTAAGGTAACAATACAAGGGGTGCCTGGGTGGCTCTACCTTCAACTCAGGTCATGATTCCGGGGTCAGCAGGGTGTCTGTTTCTCCCTCTGCCCCTTCCACTGCTCATGCTCACTCTCTGTCTCTGAAATAAATAAAATCTTAAAAAAAAAAATAAAGTAACAGTACAATGGGCAGAATTGGATGACTTCTGTCAGATACAAATGGTAAGCTTTAATGACTTGACTGGATATGGAGGGAAAAGCTTGACTCTTAGGTTTCTCATTTGGGAGATGAAGTAGAGGAGCGACCTTCAGCTAAGATAGGGGATATTGAGGCATGAACATGTTGGGTGGGGTAGGGCTAGGGCAGGCAGTGTTGGATTCAGGCTTGAGTGTGTCATGTTTGAAGTGCCTCTAGACAGAGTTGTCAGTAGATGACAGGAAAAATGGGCCAGGAGCTTAGGAGAGAAGATGGGGTTTTTCTCTTGTTTTCTAATGATAATATGGTTCAGTATTGCCAGGTGGTTTTGTAATTTTAATCGATTCCTTCAAGCAAATGGTAGTTTTGTGGGTTTTGGTCCTATGGAAATTGATCTGTTGGCCTCAACAGAATTTCCTTGTTGACTTAACCAAAATACCAAAAACACTAACAGGTAGAGCAATTAAATTAACCAGCGTGCCTTCTCTCTCCCTCCTTTTTTTTTTTTTTTTTTTTTTGAGATTTTATTTATTTATTTGACAGAGAGGCAGCAAGAGAGGGAACACAAGCAGGGGGAGTGGGAGAGGGAGAAGCAGGCCTCCCACTGAGCAGGGAGCCTGATGCGGGGCTCAATCCCAGAATGCTGGGATCATGACCTGAGCCAAAGGCAGACGCTTAACGGCTGAGCCACCCAGGCGCCCCTTCTCTCTTTCTTATTAGAGGTGTTTAGTTGACTGGGAATGATTTGCTGTATTTTTAAATCTCTAGTTCTTTCCATGTGTAGCACCTTAGACAACTGAGTAAGTGTATTGTGTTTTGGGTGGGATTTAAGAAATTGTGTTAATATACAGAATATAATGAACCCTGTAGGGTAGGGGTGGGGGATTAGAATTTGTCTTACTTCAGTACTTTCCCAGTTTTGTGGATTAGACAGACTACAATTTAAGGATTTTATTTTTCTGAAGTGTAATATTCTTGGTAAGCTTAAAAAATTGCTCACATGTTTGGATCCTAGTATATATGCAAACACAAATGTTAAATATATATTTTTTTAAAGATTGGCAGAGACAGAACAAGCAGAGGAAGTAGGAGAGGTGGAGGCAGTCTCCCCACTGAGCAGGGTGATCTCTGCTGGACTCCATCCCAGGACCCTGGCATCATGACCTGAGCCGATGGCAGACACTTAACCGACTGAGCCACCCAGACGTCTTGTTAAATACATTTAATTGGCAAAAAATGTTGCTTAAAAATTCGGGTTTCTGGGCAGTTCACACAACTGTCACAAAACGAAGGCATATTTCTGAGGGCTCTTGGGGATTCCCCCGTCTTTCAGTTCAGGTGCTGCTGTGAAGCATCTTAATGGTGTTAGTTGTAAGCAGGCGTTCACTAATTGAATTGAAATTTAGAATTTAAGATGGCATTTATTTAGCAATTCTTATGCACACCTAAGTCTGACAGTCACTGGGTTACTTTAAACCGAAAGTCTGAAATTATTTTTAAAAAGAAATAAAGTAAAATATTGAAGAAAGGGCAAGTAAGGTAGGGACTCAAAATTGATGGTCCTTTGCTTTGGCACCTGAGAAACCAGTAGTGATCCTGGAAAGCAGATTCTTTTGTTTTCATAACATCCTCATCTTTCTGGCTGTCCTTCCTGTTCACTGGTGGCTAATTCTCAGCCTGGTTTGCTGACTCCCTGTGTTGTTGCTCTGAATGTTTGTATTCTGTAGTCTTGTGGCTCACTCTCTAAGATCTCCCTGGCGGATCTTAACTAGGCCCTTGGTGTGGCATATGCCGGTGGCTCCTTAGTTAGTACCTCTAGCCTCTCCTGAGCTTCAGTCTCACAGATCCAGCGGCTTGCTTGAGGCCGTACTTCAGAGGGTCTCCAGCTTTAATGCACCTCAGGGCTTGTTATACTCTGATTGCTGCTGCCACGCCGGAGTTTGTGGTTCTGTGGGGCGGGGGTGGGGGGGGTGGGGAGGGAGGGAGGAGAGTTTACATTTCTAGTACATTTCCTGGTAATGCTGGTCTGGGAGCCATGCATTGAGAATTTCTTCTGTACTTCGTTATTATACAGACATTTCAAAAGGAGAAAACCACATCTGTGATAGAGGGAAAATGGCGAGATTGTATTTCATTGTAAATAAATTTGGTGGTGGCGGGTGAGATGGGGACTTTGTGCCCAGTGTCTTTTGTGAATCACCTACAGAGCCATTAAAGCAGGATTCTGACTTATAAGTGTGGTTGGAACTTCTGTTAAACGTGTCTTCTTTTCATTTTAGCCTGAAAACTGGTTTTTTAAAATGGAAACCAGATTATGACAGTGCTGCTTCTGAATATGGAAAAGCAGGTATGTGTGATGATAGCCCTGTGACTCCAATATGTAGTCTTAACATTCACCTCGGCAGAATACTTACACTAAATGCATTCTCTGAGATTTTAATAGTTAAACGTGCCCAAGCCCTTGCTTTTTTCCACTTGTTATTTTCAGATGTGTTGAGGGCTGAGTTAGAGATCCAGTGACCTGCAGCTCTCTCCTGACAGCAGAAGTGGGTAGGGTTGGAAGTACATATTTGCAGGTTTTTCGCATTGTTCAAGTATTCTTGAACTTTAGTCAATTGCATACTTTTTCCAGGAGTTTTTGCCATATGCCTCTATTATACTACCTGTAATTAAATAAAGATTTTTCTTTGTTAACTTTTTATTTTTTAATTTAGCCTTATTCTGAGCAGGTCTGCAAATCCTGTGTTTTTTTTTTTCAAGAACTGCACTTTTGAGATATGCCGATAAATGTTCGTGAAGTGTTAAGCTATATAAATATTTGAATAGATTTATCTGTCTATAAGATAAAAATGATCTGCAATATACAACAGAGAAGAACCTTTCTAAAAATTTAGCATTTAATTGTGGAATGGTAGCTTTCAGCATATGCACGATTATTTTGGATTCAAAGCATAATGCAGTTTTTGAAGTACTCTGAACACATTTGCAGTTGTGTTTCAGCCATAGCTTAGATCACATTTGCTAGCCTAATATAGAGACCACCTACGTAATGTGCTTTTGATAGACTAGTTTCAGTATATCACCAAAGAATAAAGAAATCAGGTAAATAGAAAGCTAATGAGTCTTTAGCACTTTTATTTAAATCCTGACTAAATTCTGTCTGTCAAATTATGCAAATTATTTATGTCATATTTAAAAGGAAAATTATTAGAAGTTCAAATTTCACGTAGATTCTATGGCCACCTTGTACAAGAACACTTTTGTAACTGGAGGGCACAACATTTTGCAAATCTCGTGAGGGAAATTTATTACCGGTTTGTTTTATAAGTATCTGAGACCACGAGCTGCTTTCTTAAATGCATATTTCAGGTCATATTTTCCCTTTAAGTCATCCTTTATTTTCTTTAGGGGGTTATGCAAAATATATATATATATATATATTTTTTTTAAAGATTTTATTTATTTATTTGGCAGAGATAGAGACAGCCAGCGAGAGAGGGAACACAAGCAGGGGGAGTGGGAGAGGAAGAAGCAGGCTCCTAGCGGAGGAGCCTGATGTGGGGCTCGATCCCAGGACTCCGGGATCACGCCCTGAGCCGAAGGCAGACGCCCAACCGCTAAGCCACCCAGGCGCCCCTATGCAAAATATATTTAATCATTAAAATAAATTTTTTAAAAAGCAAAATGTAGAAGTCCAGGGATGAAAATAGTTCGTTTATTTTCAACATTTTATTAAAGAGAATTTTAAGAGTTTGATTTTAACAGATTTTTTTTTTTTTTTTACAGTATCCTTTTTTACTTATTTGTAAACCCTTGGCAAGTTTTCCAAAATCTGGAAGATCCTATTTTAGGGCCGCTCCTTATTGTTTTGCTCTGACGATGACACGTTTACAACAGGGAGCAATATATTTTTGCTCTTCGGAAAGTGGAGATGTCATTTTCATAGAAACCTACTAAACAGTATAAAAGCTTTATTTAAAAGAAATGCATTATTAATGTTTTAGGCATTTATTTAAAGATTGTGCCAAAAAGAGGGCTTGTTGTACAAATGTTGAATATGTTTATTGGTCTTCCGTTTCTAAATAATTTGAAAGCTGGAATAAGCTGTAACTAAAGCACTATTTTTATTATTGAATGTAAAACTGGTGAAGTAAGGTACTGTCTTATGACAGGACCTGTTATTTGGGCTTATTGGTTTTACCGATACCGTCTTGTTTCTCAAAGCTTAGGTGCTGCTGTTAAAAAGACTTGGTTTTGAGTGGAAGTGGCACTGATTTATTGCCAGTAGTCTACAGTTTAACAAAACAAAACACCAGACTTTTGAAAGTCCTTCTAAGTTATCGGTAATCAAAAAAATTGTAAGAGAATTCCTTAGAAAAAAGTAGCACTGTATAAAACTTCTTACGTATTTGATTAAAATAAGGATATTTTCTAATGCTTCCCACATGATGCGGATTTTGGTAATGATTCATTTGAAGTTTTTTAACAGTGGATTAGAAAGTCTGTTGTTGTTGTTGTTCTGTTTCAGCTGTTGCTTTTAAAAATGCCAAACAGTTTGAGCAAGCAAAAGATGCCTGCCTGAGAGAAGCTGTCGCCCATGAGAACAACAGGGCGTATCTTTTTCAACCTTTACAAAGAAATTCAACAATTTGATAATTTGGACGGAAACTCATTATTTTGTTTTGTTATAAATTTGCTACATGTGGACTACAATGCTATTAAATTAGAAGATGATTAGAAAAATTTCTGTATTTTTAGACTCCGAAGGAGCATTTACAGAGACTTTTAATCATACGGTTCACCCTGTTTTGCAGAGCTATATTTGAGAGTTTATTTCTGTTGTTTCTGCATTTGCTTGATGCTGGTTTTCCTTGGGATGAAGTTAGGGAAATACATAGGTGCTGAAGAATGAAACAGTAGTTGCAGGTATTAGAAATGTATAAACTGCTCAATAAATATTTTTAAAATACAGTCTTTCTTAGGTATTTGAAAAAAGATTTTTAAGTAGTTTAAAACAATAAATTTTCCTGAGGTATTTTAAAACTTACTAAGTAAAAGATGTCTATTTTATCTCATTTTCAAATTATGGCTGTAATAATTTTGCATTGCAGTGATACTTTTCAGATTAATGGGCAGTGGAAATAGCTTAAAAATCTCGTATTTTGTCAGTGTTTTTGTGAATTATGTAGTTGTGAGAGACATCAACAGGCGTAAAATGATTGCTTCATCTGTTTCTAAGATTTGTCTTTTGGAACCAACTAGGCAGTTGACATTGTTTTTTAAATAATAGATCTCTAGGAACTGTTGATTTGGTTTTTTTCCTTAATTTTGACTTTGTTACATCCATTCAGCCTTTTTCATGCTGCCAAGTAAGTAAATATTTTCCATGTTTTCATGTATTTGGAGATTGTTTTAAATGTTGTTTTTCCTTAGGTCAGTAAATTTTTCCTAAGTTATAAATCCATAAATAGTGAACTATTTTATATTGATTTAAATAAAATCATCATTTCCATTTGTATTGGTCTTTACCTGACCCTTAGAAACTAAGTCACTCCTAACTAAGATGTACAGTGTTTACATTTAGCTCACCAAATATTTTTAGGACCATTTCCTTCAATAACCTATGAAAAAACAAGCCAGTTAGAATCTTTTTTTCTCTTTCTTGATAGTCAGTAGTACTTGTGGAGAGAAATAGTCTTTCTCCTGCTTTTGTGGAGAGTATTTACATGTTTCAAAACTTGGATTTAGGTTTGTCAGAAAGTCCTTTAACCTTTCTGAGTTTACTTAATTTTGCATCTGCAAAATAAAATCCCTTTAACTCAGATGTCTGTTGTTTCCAAGGCAATATTGCCCACAAAAAGAAAAAGAAGAAAAAAAGTGTTATTAAAAGCCTAAAGCAATATATAGTGCCTGAGCCAGTTTTAATTGACATAACTTCTTCTATCTGTGGTAGAAAGTTTCTCCTCCCCGTTATTTCATTAACATCTCATCTGAGAAATTGTGTTCTCTTTGCAGAGCTTATGAACAAGCTGGCATGATGTTGAAGGTCAGTAATGTGCCACAGCTGTTCTGTAGGTAAAATGAATTAATGACTACAAGGTGTTAAAGTAAATTTGTGTGCAGGTTGGGAAGTCTCCTAGCTGTAAGGCGAGCGGGGCTAAGATTTCTTATCCAAAGTAATGCTAATTGGACCCAAGCGTACATTGTATGTGTCTTAAGATAGGGAGTTTTAAATGTGAAATTTAAGAGAATGTATTGAACAACAAGTTTCTAAGCTTTATAACCAGGAGAGTGTTGCTAGACAAAAAGCTATGTGAGAGATTTCCTTACTTCTGAGAACTTCAGGATATTTTATTTTATTTTATTTTTAAAGATTTTATTTATTTATTCGACAGAGATAGAGACAGCCAGCGAGAGAGGGAACACAAGCAGGGGGAGTGGGAGAGGAAGAAGCAGGCTCATAGCAGAGGAGCCTGATGTGGGGCTCGATCCCAGATCGCCGGGATCACGCCCTGAGCCGAAGGCAGACGCTTAACCGCTCTGCCACCCAGGCGCCCCTGGACATTTTAACGTAGTAAAAATTTACAAGTATATGTATTTTTTACTACCATTGGGTTATAGAAAGAAGAGATTTTTGCTTATTTTATAAAAGCGGGCATTGAAGAGAACCTTAGACCTAAGCCATTGCTATTTAATTCTGATTCTTGTTGAATGGAATAGTTTGGCTCATGTGCCTGAGCCATTTTTCATATTTCTGCCTCTTAAAAGCAGGTTGGGAATTAATATCCTGTTGTGGTAAGAAAAACATGTTACTTTATGACAGTTTATGACATTCACTCTCGAAGTATGCCAAGTAGCAATTGAAATCAAACATTTACTTTCCATTTTTATGTTCCCTAATGTAGTGAAAGCTGTTTGAATTATTTATTATAAAGCTTTAAGAACTCACACTTTAGTAAAACTCGGTTTTTTTTTTCCTGTACTTTTATAATCTTGCTGATTTTTTTTAAGTGAATACATGCTCATTGTAGAACATGTAGAAACTGGAAAGACCAAAAAATGTTAGTAATGTATTTAGGGTTTTTTTCTTGTGTTTTCCTGAGCACATACATTTTCACATATAAACACGCACAAATTGAGAAAATGCTCTGCATAACGTTATCCTGCTCTTTACATTTAACTTTTTAATGCAGATTTTCTACTGTCATTTAAAAAATTACTTTCATAATGTATGTCAATGGTTTTAAGAATTTTCATAGCCAGGAATTCCATTTCTGTGACTCTCTTGTAAACAGAGATAGCAAAGATTTATGTATAAAAATGTTTATTGCATATTGCTTAACAAAAATGGCAGTTATCTAAATTTTTAATTATAAAATATTTAAATTATGATGCTTCCTTATAAGAAACTGTTACATAGCCATTGAAATAAAGCTTTTCTGGATAAAACATGCAACCAGCTTGATATTAGGTGATGCAGATCAGGTTATCAGCAACAGTTTCTTAGCAACTAGAATTTCTTTATAGCCGAAGGAGCCAGGTATCTGCCCTGACCTTCTGTTGTCCCATTCCCCCTTGAGAGCTGGAAGCTCCCAGATGGCTCTTGTCATCTTGGTGTACTTTGTGTCTATTATTAGGATACATTCCTTTAAAGTACAAAAATGCTAGAACACTATAATATGTAATCCTCAGCTTCAGTTTATATTCTAACAGCTGCGCTAAAGACTTGAGTCTCCATCAAGAGATATTATTTAGACATAATTTCCGTTGCTGTAGTATCTGTTTAATTTGAGGAATTGAAGGCAGTACTTTGAAAGAAGGAAAAATAAATCTAGTGGATAGGGGAAAAGACAAGAGAAAATGCTTTCTGGCATGCTCTTATGTTTAAATTAAATGCCTTTGGACAGTCCTTAGCAGCATTCGGGGTCCTGAGCTACGTGGCCCATTGTTAATTCTGTGGGTTCAAATTTCCATCAGATTGTCATACAGACCTTCACATTCATCCCCCAGCAAGGCTTAGGGAGTGATAGAATGTAGGAGGCAGAGTGTAGGACACGGCTTGTTGGAGCAACCTCTGGCTCTGGCATTTTACAGCTATTAGATTTTGTATCCTGTTTGCTCCACAGAAGTGGTAAGGTGACTAAGGCACACGAACCACTGAAAATAGGCATATTTTTATTTTCTTCTTGATGATTTTGTCATGTTACAAGAACATGGGGAAGAATATAAAATAGTGTAACTTTTAAGAAGGCAGCCCATCCTCTTTTACTCCATAGCTAAATAATAAAAAAACTTACATATGGAAATCAGTAAGAATGAGACCAGCAAGTTTGGTATCCTAAAGGATTTGTCAATTCAGGGAGGGACTGGATAGTCAGACTTGGAAACAACCCTTGAGGTGTCAGCGCGGAGCCTACTTTAAGATCTGCGATGGCAACCCTAAGTAGATAATGTCTGTAAACTTTATGTCTAGCTTTTAAGTGACTTTTGTTCCTTTTTTAAGAAGAGTTTTGATTTGGAGATAATAGATATAAGGACCACAGGATGCTGAGACCTATGATTTCATAGTAAGACACAGAGTTAATGTGTTGGTGACACTCGTCTTGGAAGAGGGCTGCAGACTCAGATGAGCTTGACGTGGGGAGTGACTGGCGTGCAGGAGGCAGGCCCGGGTGTGGAGGGCAGCCAGGAGTGGGGAGAAACGCGGCCACTGCCAGGAGGCACCGTGCTTCCCGGGACAGCTGCTGCTCAGCCCCAACCCACTATCGCCATGTGGAAACTCGAGCCTGCTGATGCCACAGCTTGTGGTCTTTTTTAAAAGTAGGAAGCCGTAGAACAGAACCTTGTAAAAGGATCTAATTTAAAAGTACTGAAGGTTGGGGCGCCTGGGTAGCGCAGTCGTTAAAGCGTCTGCCTTCGGCTCAGGGCGTGATCCTGGCGTTCCAGGATCGAGTCCCACATCAGGCTCCTCCTCGGCTGGGAGCCTGCTTCTTCCTCTCCTGCTCCCCCTGCTTGTGTTCCCTCTCTCGCTGGCTGTCTCTCTGTCACATAAATAAATAAAATCTTTAAAAAAAAATAAAATAAAAGTACTGAAGGAAGATGCACTTGGAAATGAGGTACAGCCCTTCAGCTGCTGGTTCGCAGCGTTTGGCATAAGCTTCATATGTAGTAGGGACTCAGTAAATGCTCGAAGAATTTATAAATCTTAGAAAACAGTTAAGAGCAAGTGTTTTGGATTTACCATTTATAGAGATTTTCTGAAACTCTAAAGTGGTGATGAACTCTGTGTAGAAATTAACTGATTAACTTTTTAGTTTGGCTAAATGAAGTCTGATGGGGAAGAGTAACCCTGTGAAGGCATTTTGTCTTAAATACATTTGTCGTATAACATTTGGAATCATCTACCTTCATGAATTAGGAATAAAATGAATTTCAGATTTTTAATTCTGCATTTAAGTTGATGGATTTACTGATCTGTGCTGTATCCTTTGCCTGAAGGAGATGCAGAAACTCCCCGAGGCCGTTCAGCTGATTGAGAAAGCCAGCATGATGTACCTAGAGAACGGCACCCCCGACACAGCAGCCATGGCCCTGGAGCGGGCCGGCAAGTGAGTGTGGCCACAGCTCTCTGCATGGAAGCCGTTTGTCTTAATAAACGTCCTTTGAAAAGCAAGTTTCCTATTTCTCATATGAGTCCCATTTTCTTGTCTAATACAGGCTTATAGAAAATGTAGATCCAGAAAAGGCTGTACAGTTATATCAACAGACAGCTAATGTGTTTGAAGTAAGTTTGAATTCGATTTTTTTCCTTTAAGTATACTTAGAATGTTTAGATTCAGAACACGTAGGAAAATAAGAGAAATGCAGTGACTGCTTTTTAAAATTTTTCTGTGCTCAAAATTGAACTGTGTTTTTTTTTATTAATAAAATGGATTAACAGCTTTTGGTATTTCCCCCCTGCCACCTTGATCGAGTGCTGTTACTTGTTTATCAAATAACTATTGGGAGGGAAAAAAACATTCCTAGATTAAAGCAGCCAATATTCTCTTTCCTTTGATTCCTTCAGAATGAGGAACGCTTACGACAGGCGGTTGAATTACTAGGAAAAGCCTCCAGACTGCTGGTACGAGGACGCAGGTAGGATTTCCAAAACTGTGTTCCCGTGTATCCGGGTAAGCCTCCAGTCCACATTTGGAACTGTGAAGTAATTTGGGGAATGGCTTGTTAATCTTTTTGGTATAAGCCATAGGCATACCAGCCTGCCTAGTAGAAAGAGTGATGTCTACAAGATGGAATATTGAATTAAATATCAAAAGATTTGCTGTTTTTCTAAATCTGATGCCAAAATGTTTCATGCATTGTGCTTTTATTGGTTAAAACCTGGCTCAGCAGCATGAGAGCAGTTTTCTTGATATGTTACTTGGTTAGGTTATAATGTGTTTTGCTTGAGGAGAAATAGCTATATAGGCATAAGTAACAAGATAGCCTAAGTGCTCACCCATGAAAATTGACAGGTTCTCGCCAAATAGTGTCATTAAATAGGGTGTTTGGTATTTATTTTTTCACCCTTTAAACATATGACTTAAGGCATAAATAGTTGGACTCCAGAAACCTAGAATCCTATTGGCGTTTCCTTTGTTTTTTACTTTACCTTAATTTAAGCTTAGTAAACATTTTCTGTCACTAATAAAATTCTCTTTGCCATGATGTTGTTTGGTAGTATTTAAGGTAAACACACTTAGAAAACTTTAAGTCTGAAGGTAGATCTTTTCATTAAAATTTGCCCCTAGTTCCCCAGTGACAGAAAAGACGTAAGATAATTTTGTGAAGGAACGAAAAAACAAAAGACTGAAGAATCTATTGACCCCTTTCTAAGACTGAATTAAATGTCTTCATGAAGACTACCGATTCTAAAATATAATTCAAACAGGCTTAAAGTAACATCAGAATAAAGAATAAAATTAATAACTCTTGCATGTTGTTATTGAGATAGACTACTTTATAAGACCTTTTATTGATTCGTTTTTTTTGTTGGTCTAAATGGAGTAGTATTTTTATTTTGTTTTAAATTAGGACTTTTATATTAAACCATGAGGCAGAATTTAATTTGTACATATCAGCTTTGGGTCATTACCTTTATTTGTCTTAATTTTCTTGGCTTTCTAGAAATCCAAACAACTCTGGCAGTTCTCAACTTATAAATGGTGGTATAGTAAGTTCAGGTTAGTCCCTGAAAGTGTTTCTTTCTTTCTTCCTTTCTCTTTCCTTCCTTCCTTCCTTCCTTCCTTCCTTCCTTCCTTCCTTCCTTCCTTCCTTCCTTCTTTTTTGAGAGAGAGACAGAGATAGCGAACGAGAGAATGAGCGAGGAGAGGGAGAAGCAGGCTTCCTGCTGAGCAGAGCCCAACATGGGGCTCAATCCCAGGACCGTGAGATCAAGACCTGAGCCGAAGGCAGACGCCGCCCAGGCTCCCCCCAGAAGGGTTTCTTACAAAACCAGAGATGCTTGTGGTGATGATCCCAGGTGTTGCAGAAGAGGTGAACTATAAGATAGTACCTAGAGTCTGACCCTTTGAGCAGGGTCTTGCACTTACAGAAACAGAATGGCGCCCTGGGTTGTACTCATTCTAGGGCAGACAGGCATGTTCAGGCATACTTTGACCCCCTTTTCTCATCCACTCCCCTAATGGTCCTCCCCCAAGGCCCCCAGTGCTTTCTTAGGGCCCAAGGGCTCTTAACCACTGAAGGCCTAAGAAGCAGAAATTGGAGGTAGGGGCAGAAAGTAAGGTTCCCCCACCCCCACCCCATTTAGGCATGGGCTCTGCTTCAGCTTCCCTAGGGTCTTTCTGCTTTTGTATCTATTCCCTTTCTGTTTTCCAGACTGAGATTTTCTAAAGCTGGGTTGTAGGGGGAGTAGCAAGGGGGAGGAGGAGGCCAGGACCTCCCCAGGAGGGCAGCTGAGCAGCATTTTCCAGTTACATAGGCATGTTCCTCTGGAAAGCTCCACCGTGGAGTGGTGACCACTATCATTCCCAGAAGTTCCTGGTGGGTTGTGACGTGTGTAATGAGAAACCGTTTTTCTAGAACAAATACCAAGTTTTCTTCCCAGTCGTGGAGAGTGGTATAGAGATGCTGGAAAGGTAGACATTTAGAAATCTAGGGCAACCGGTGCATCTTTTATTTACTTCATGAATTTGTTTTATTGCTTTTTTCTAGCTTTTTAGTAAAAATGCATTGAAAAATGATAGTATTTCATGCAGTGTTTTGAACAAAAATTTTATGGAAATAAGTTGTATAACGATATAAAAATTGATTTAAATTTATTAGGAGTGTTAAGGAATTTGATATTTGAAAACTACCACTGGGTGCAGATAGTATGAAAGAATTAAAAGTCAGCTGACACAGTAGTGCTATCATGAATTTTTGTAGTCAGTACAGAAAAACCTGGAGGATTTTTATTGATAGATAGCCGGGAAAATTTATGTGATATTTGAATATTTTGAATATATGTTTTCATTATAATCTGAATTGGGGCTGCCATTTGTCTAAAAGAAAACAGTAATTTTGTATGTTTATAAGAACATCTAATAGGGTATAGCATGGAATTTTAAATTTTATGTTTGTTGCATTGAGATAATATGCTTATTTTTACAGTAATATTTAATCCTAACTTAACAATAGTCTATATCTTAGTATAGCAAAATTAAATAACCTATTTAATATGTTTGTATTAGTCTCCTGCTCTTCCCCCATTTCTGGAGAGCCATAATTCAAAAGTGAGTCAGAGTTAATTAGGTTGCATCTGCTAGGCCTTGAATCAGTCCCACACCAGGGCCCTTGTTCCCTCCCTGAAAAGGCCTTTCCAGTTGATCTGACTTAACAAGGAGACGTACATTTCTGTGCCTTCCAGAGAAGTTCTGTGGCAGCTGAGCTGGTTGGCAGCACTGTGTGGTTGGCACTCAGTGAACCAAATCCAGAGCTTTCCAGAGCTTTGTCATGATTTCCAACAAGGAGGAGAATCTGACTTCTCTGTCTTGTGACCACCCCACCCCCACCCGAATCTCTACTTGTGAGGCTCTCAGACTCTAGCCAGTTGACTGAGACAGTCACTACATTCTAAATTCAGGGAGGCCTGGGTGTGTATATATGGAGTAGGTACTAGTTAAGCATAATCACTAGGTTTCTGTCTTGCATAATTTTGTCCTGTCCATTGTGATGCCAAGGTTTATTGGGGTGATAAGCTTAGTTGGCAATATGATGAATTGGCTGAAAAGTTTTGTAGGTAGTTAAAAATATGTTCTGGACTTCAGGAGGCAGTTGGGGCCAGAGGAGTTGTTTTGAGGGAGGTGAGGGAGATGACTGTTGAAAGCTGGGTTGAGTGAAGTCCTATGACAGTTTCCTGTCATAGCCACATAATTTTTGTGGGGCTTATTACATTTTATTTTATTTTTGAATTATAGGAAGATAAAAACAATTGATTCTCTTTTTAGCAAAACCAAATGCATTTTATTTTGTTAGGAGTATTAAGAATTACCTCTGGGTTTCATTATAATAAATTATGAATAATTTCCTGGATACAGTTGGCTTTATGTGTCAATTTCATGGACTTTTAGCCAAGTTGATCGATTTTTTTATTACATATAAATATATAGTATTTCTCTTAGATGGCTGTTTTGCTAGCTCGCTGTTAGCACATGGAAATGCTATTTTTATGCCAAGGAAATAAGTCATCTGAGAAGAATGCAGCCTTTATAGTTAAATATGTGAAAAACTTAAAACATTAAGATTCCTACTAGAATGATGTAACCTGGATATTATGGTCACCGAATGTTCTGGTGTAATGTTTTTTATAAAATGGAGTCTGGGATAAATTCATGGTTCTAATTACAGATGATACAGATATATATATAATCCCCCATACTAATTTCCTTTTCTATATGACAAATAACCACAAACCTAGCGGCTTAAAACAATATCACTTACTGTCTCACAGATCTGCAGGTTAGAAGTCCAGGCCCAGTATAGCTGGGTCCTGTGCTTAGAGTCTCACCAGGCTGTCCAGTATGACTGCAGTCTCATTCTAGGCTCGCTGGTTGTTGGCAGGATTCCTTTCTTTGCAGCTGTAGGAGGCACACCCATGTTTTCTTGTTAGCTATTGGCTAGGGGCAGTTCTCAGCTCTAGAGTTCTAGTTCTCAGCTGCTGTAGTTCCTTGACTTGTGCCCTCTGGATGGTTTATAAGATGGTAGTTTGCTGCTTCTTCAGGGCTGGTGAGAGCACGTCTCTCTTGACTTTCAATCTCTGATCTTTTCGAGAGCTCATTGATTAGGTCAGGCCCATCCACACATTCTCTCTGCCTCACTTGAAGTCAGTTGATTAGTATCCTCACAAGAGCGAGTTCCATCATATTCAGAGGTTGTGCCCACGTTCAAGATGAGACTATCCAAGGAGTGTATATGAGGAGCAAGAATCTTGGGGAACAATCTTAGAAGTCTGCTACCATGCCCAGTGTATAAACTGGCTCTGCTCCCAGAATTTAGCAAGTTGATCTTTGGAAATCCAGAATGCATTTCTCCAGTGAGCCTTATTGTATGAGATAGTGAGTTACCAGGGCACGACCCACATAAATTCAGTTTAATTCATATGAGTTAAACCAAGCCAATACTGTCTGTGTGTGCACGCACGTGCTCATGCATACACGCATCCATGTGCACAGATCTTTTTAAAAGATAATTGTTAACATACAGAAAAGTGTAGTATAACATTTTTATATTTTAATTTGGGTTATGAAACAGCTTTTTCCCCCACTGCATCCTAACAGTGCAGACTGCTTGCCATTTTGGCTTTTGGGGTGAGAGAGATGGGTGAGGTCTGCACACTTCCTTTAGACACAGGTTGGATGCCAGGAAGAGAGTCCCAGGACAGGGGCACGATACACCTGTATGAAGAGGTGAGTTGCTGCTTAGGGTGTGCTGGGCTTGAGGTTGGGGAAAGGGAAGGGCGAGGGCTTTGGAGGATTGGGGGAACAGGGTTAGCGATGCCTTTCCTCTTCTTCCTGCCACCTGAATGGGATGGAAGAAAACGAAAATGGGTGGTGAGACTTCTTCAAAACAGGTGAATGGTGAGGATGAAAGGTGGCAGGAAGGATGTTTTCTCTGGGTCACTGAGGCAGCAGTGGAGCATATGGCAGTGAGGACAGAGTGGGGGAAGGAATTCTCCAGCAGGCAGACAGTGCTCTTGGGGTGTCTGGATGGCTTTAGTGGAAGGAAAGAACTCTGGGATGATTAAATCAGGGCTTTTCTAATACTTCACACAAAAGTTTGCAGAGCAGTTTGTTGAATCGGTAGATGCTCATTAATGGATGGTCTCTACCAGACTTAAACTGCTCCGTTTGAAGCATCCTTAAGTTCTACTTTTTGTCTGTCTGCTTGATGCATGAACGGGCAAATCAAGAGTTTAAAAGATAAGCCGGATGTGCAGAGCTTATGGAAACTGTGTTGTAGAGCAGTTGCTATAAATACCTGACGCCTTCTTTTTTTTGCTAGAATCCGTAGTATCAAATAGAAGAGTTATCTCTGCTTTAGATTATTTAGAGCTGCCTTATGTGACATTTCTTTGTTTTGTCTTTAGGTTTGATGAGGCAGCACTTTCTATCCAGAAAGAAAAAAATATTTATAAGGAGATTGAGAATTATCCAACTTGTTATAAGGTATATTTTTAAAAAGTGCTTATTTTTGGCTTCACATTTGTTAATTTTTCATATTGGTGTAACTATGTATGTAAGACTGCATTCCATGGATATTTTAAAAAATAATTTCGGCCAAGATGGAGTAAGCCCGCTATTGCCTATCTTTCCTGCTGATTACAACTTAAAACTTCTGGACAAACTTCTGAGAAAAGTAAAAGCAGGAGGAGTGAGCACTTGGAGAAGCAGCCAGTACGGGAGCGGGTTTCCCTGTCGCTCTTGCGGCCTTGCTTGAGAGAAACCCCCAGTCACAGAGCTGGGCGGCAGAGGCTCCAGCAGCTAAAATGCCCAAGGAACCTGTCTATCCAAAGTTTCTAACTGGAGAGACTGGGAAGAGCAGCTCCGTTGTCTTCCTCTTGTTCTCCCCTGGCTTTGCTCTGAGGGTGAGCCCTAGTCATGGAGCAGCGGCTGTGATGGTGGAGCAGCAGATAAAACACCCCAAGAGGCTGAGTCTCTTTGGTCAGAGGAGCTAGGACAATGAGCTGAGAGCAAGGGGAAAAACCCAGGAAGGAGGGAAAGGGAATCCCCCTGACTGTGGGTGTCAGCAGGTGCCCACACGAGTCCCGGGGTTACTCTCCAGCTCTGCGTGTGGCGGACAGACTCAGAGCAGCAGAGCATAGGCTTTGAGAGCTGCAGTGATTTGATCACTGCCTGGGACTCAGAGCCCCCCAGCAGAGCTCTTGCTTAGGGCTGAGGCCTGGCAGCGGGCGGAGACACTGAAGACTAGAGCTGCTGCCCACCCTTGTGGACAGAACATGCATCTGAGCCTGCCTACTGGAGTCCCTGCTGAAAACCTCCACACTCTCCTGAGAATTCTAGGAGAGTCTATTCAGCAGAGCACCTAGTGTCCAGGATACAGCCCCAAAGCACTCAACATAGGAAGTCAGGAAAATAGGTCCAGTTCCCAAGAGAAGACAACTGGTGCCAACCCAGAGAAGACCCAGATGTGGAAATTACCAGGTCACAGGTTTGAAGCCACTATCTTAACTATTCCATGAGGTGCAAAGGTAAACAGATGAATGGACAAAAGGACTGTGTATTTGTTTTGTTTTGTTTTAAAAAGAAACTAAAAATGAACTAAATGAAAATTTTGGAACAGAAAAAGCAAATGTCCGTAGTAGAATACTGGATGAACTTAATCTGATGATGGAGATGGTAAAAGATTCAGTGAACTTAAGGACAGATTGATAAAAGTCATCTGAAAAATTAAAAAAAAGATGGAAGAACACTTTTTGAAGAGCTGTTTGCCAATAAGATCTTATTAATGGCTTTGTTGGCTTATAAATGGTATTCTTATTATCTAAAGTTTTTATTTGTTCACCTTTTTCCTAGTATTTCTTTAAGAATTCCAAAGTATTGTGGAGTCATGGGACTCCACTATACAGATAGTTAAGAGACGTTTTCTTTACGGCATGTGGTGGTTGTGTGCTGAGTTGTGTTGTTCAGTGTGGTCCTCAGACTGGCAGTGTCGGGACCACCTGGGAGCAGAGTCTCAGGCTTGCCTCGGACCCCCCAAATCACAGTCTTGTTTAACTGGCCCCAGAGTGGTTCATGTGCGCGGTAGAGTGTGGGATGTGCTGCTTGCCGCAGGGTATTCTCCCTCGCGTGTCCTGTGGCGGTTACTAAGAATTGACCAATCTCTGTAGGCAAACCAAGACTCTAACAGTTAAATTCCAGATGTCAGGAAGTTGACTTTACTAATAAATAGATGTCAGTTTGGACCATAATCCCCTCTTTTGTTCTAGAAAACAATTGCCCAAGTCCTAGTTCATCTCCACAGAAATGACTACGTGGCTGCCGAGAGGTGTGTCAGGGAGAGCTACAGGTAAGATGTTGGCAGCCTTGTCATGACTTGCGGTGTTAACATTTCTGTTTCTCAGTGTAAGATCCCTGCTCAGACAGCTCTTCTTGGCCATGAAGCTAGTTTTGGTTTTTAATAAATTTCATAGTGGTAGGAGGACTTGCCTACTGTTTCAGCAGGATTTTTACAAGTTGTGATCTTCCCTGTGTTTTTCTCCTGGGGATTTAATGGGAATGAATGACTAGAATGATTTTGTTCCATTTGTCTTCTGAGAAAAAAAGAACCAAAAAAAGAGTGAAGAAATATTCTCAGGTTGCATTACAGGAAGGCCATTTCTTGTTGGAGGTAGTTAAAATGACTGGTCCAGTCGGGGCGCTGTTGACATTTCGGGCTGCCTAATTCCTTGTTCTCAGGGTGGTCCTGTGCATTCTGGGATGTCCGCTAGCCGCGTGTTCACAGCTATTGGCAAACATCTGCGGGGGTGGGGGGGCGGGAGGCAGAAGCCCCAGGGCAGGTGGAGCTGTGTGACCCGTGCTTGCTGTAGCATCCCAGGGTTCAGCGGGAGTGAAGACTGTGCCGCGCTGGAGCAGCTTCTCGAAGGCTATGACCAGCAGGACCAAGACCAGGTGTCCGAGGTCTGCAACTCGCCACTTTTCAAGTACATGGACAATGATGTAAGTGGCCTTTTGTCCTTCCTCTTGACAGGTGGAGGCTTCTAGTGAGACAATTTTTCTCGTATGGACTTGTGAGATTTCCCCCTCTATTTTTTACCTCCAGCCACTGCCTACAAAGGAATGTGGCATTGGCACTGAACTTCACTGTTCAGACTGTTGAGATGTCAGTCATGGGGATTTACAGCTGTCTATCTAGCCATCTAATGGTGTTGACTCTATGTGTAGTTTTTAATTGACCTTCATTTCTCAGCCTCTCCTACTACCGCTTGATCTCTGTAGCTTGCTTAGTTTAAGCGTATTTTAGGCTTCACTGTTTGAAAGAGGCTCATCAGGTGGTGGCCTCTGTAATTAGATAGGCTTGTGGGAGGCCCACTTCTGCGACAGCTGCTTGTGTGATGCACGTTAGTCATGAACTCTGGAAGCCTCTGTTAACTCAACTGTAAGAATGGAGCAGCTGGTCCCTGTCTTGCCAGCCTGTCCTGCTGCATGTGGGAATAGAGTGGTCTGCATGTGGGAAAGGGCTTCACACAGCGCTGTATATAGAATGTGAGCTGTGACTGTGGCTTTCCCTTCTCAGTAGATTTCTGAGCCCCTGTTCATTTGATTTGGTGTCAGATCAGCTTGAGACCTTCAGGGTTTTTTTTTATAATGATGTATTCTATAGAAGAAATCTGTTTTTTCCCCCCAGATAAAATCTTACATAGGCTTTTTGTAAGTCTGATTATTTTTAAAGAATTTGTCCCCAGCTTAGCTCTTGTCATTTACTCAGCAGCTCTTTATTTTGTAGGCACTGCAAGTGTTACTTAACTAATTGTGTCCTGATTATCTCCAATTCCTAAGTGTGGCGTATAACTGATACTTTTTACCAGTTGTGTACCTGTCACGTCACGGTCACGAGCCATGGGATGGCCATGCACTATTGAATTTTGTTGTGGTGGTTTTTCCATCTAAATGGTAGTACTGGTTTTCCTGAGGTAGAAAATGAAGCTCTGTCTCTTATAGATAGCTGCTGTTGACACATGGCATATTGAGATTCTGGTTATCTGTCTTCTGAGAACATGCTTTGTCATTGACAGTATGCTAAGCTGGGCCTGAGTTTGGTGGTTCCAGGAGGCGGAATCAAGAAGAAAGCTGCAGCACCGCAGGCTAAGTCCGAAGGTGCCACTGCCCCCACCGCGGAGGAAGACGAAGATGAGTATGCAGGAGGCCTGTGCTAGAATCTTGCTTTGCCACAGAAAGGAAGAGAAGAATCCTGACATTGCCATTCACAGACTTGGACCTTGTCTAAGGGGATGCAGACTTCACTGCAGTCATGGTTTTGAAAATGCTAATAAAGACTCATGTTTAGTCATCATTTCCCTAAGTCTCCCATCGTACCCACTGCGTGAGAACACTTTTTTTTCTTTCCATAAGAGTCTTTCTAAGACACCAGCAGGAATTAACAGAAAAATATACTGTCACATTTTAATACAGTTGATTTTTAAATTTACAAGCCACAAATTGTGTTCTAAACAAAAGGGACACTAGGCATAGAAATTCTTTTCTCTTGGACTTTTGTGATTTGTTAGAGAATTTCCCTTGCGTTTTATTTAATAATTGCTGCTAAAAGTGAAGTTTACTGAGTTAAACAAAGTAGTATTTTAAACTTTCGTTTTGAAAAGAAAGTTTATCCCCAGTGATATTAAATGCATTTAAATGATCAAATCTTTTAATCTTTTCAGAAGTAAGACTGGGGCAGGATGCTGTTTTGAGCCTTACAATATTGTTTAGCCCAATAAAAGGTACATTTAAAGTCTTATGTGTAAATTGAAAGTTTTGAAGCTATATTCAGCTCCTTTCTGAAATACATTTTTTCCACCTAAAAAAACACAGCGGCTCTCCCCAAATGTCTTTGGTTCTTGGCTAAATGGGAACTCATGAGGACTATTATTGTGCATTCTAACCAAGAGATAATGTTCCTATCGATCTAGAATATAGACCTTTCTTCCCTCCAGAATAATTTCTGATTCATCTAGAGCTGCCACGGGACAGTAACATGACACAGGGAACACTGTGTACACCACAGATCCGTAGCTGAAAGGGAAGAAGTGTTTCTGAAGTACTTCTGGTGAGAGGACTGTGCTGCCGATATATGAGTCCTTGTAGGTATTCCTGAAAGGTTATTTGTGAAGCATTCCTTGTTCACCCATGTAGCTCAGCCCCATCTCCAAATCCGTTCATTGAAAAGAGGCGCCCGTCGGCAGCGTGCCTGCTGCGGGCAGTGCCACGCGGCCCGTCGGTCTCCTCACAGAGCCGGCCTTCTGCAAGGGGACGTGCGCAGCTGGCTGCTCCCGGAGACACCAAGGCCCGTCGTGATGCCTGGTTCTAGCCACAGCGCGTTCTGAGGGCAAGGAGGGCTTGGCCAGGATGGCATCGTCTGTGGCGGTGCGCTTGGCTCAGTGGCGGGAGGGTCAGAAGTCTTTATTGAAGATCGGATTTAAAACACAAATTTGATGCTTTGATTCCTCAAGTTACTTGCATAGTTCTGCAGTTGGCAGCTCATTTTCAGTGACTGTATGGAGATGAACTTCGAACATCTAGCGAGGCTGCATCTAGATGTTTGTACTGAATGGCACACTGATACTTCCGAGAGCCGCCCTTGCGCGCTTCAGATCCAGTCGGAAACTTCGGGAGTCTCGTGTTCATGCTCATGTGAGCTAAGCAACCATCTGTCTAAACAGATAAGCAGCACTTAAAAGGTATTTCAGACCATTTGTTTATAGACTACCCATTGCAGCCTTGGAAGAGCTGTTAAGTTTTATCTATTAAAAAACAGTGATTCAGTGCATTCTGTATCAGCAGGGCAGCTGACCCTTCACAACATGAAAGGTTCTGTTTCTTTCAAGTGCAGCCTCTTCCCCTCTCCCTGCCCGCACTTAGCAACTAACGAGCAGGACTTGGGGATATTTCTTTGATGTCAGGGTTATTCTGTGCAGTGTCCAGGAAAGAGCCCTTGTTCCATCTTTATGCATTTTATTTTTCCATGTACAGAAGTCTTTATCCTGAGAGTGTGGTCAGAAGTGGGAAACGTGTGTTTACAACAGAAAAAGCTTTTCCAGAACTCGTGTCATCACTTTTACCAAAGTGGAAGCCTGCATGTATGTGCTCAGAATCGAATACTCAATGTTCCACTATATTGTAAGTGAATTCAATCTAGAAATATATTTAATATATTGAATTTATTTGTATATATGCAGAGTATTATGGTATTTGTGTATGGAATCTGTGCTTCCTATTTTTTCCAGTTCTTTGATGAGTAAATATTAAATGTGTTGTTATGGAAATGTAGATTATTGCTTCTATGGGAAGATAATTATGAAAATAAAATCTGAAACTATGTAATACGATTTATTCCTATTACTCATTTTGTTTTGCTTATTTCCTTTTTTCCAAGGGCACATTCCTAATTATTTATGTGATTCCAGTTGTATTACACAAGAATGGAATTTTGTTCTCTTAAGTTGTGTGTTCTGTTCTTTGGGAGTAAGTTAAGTACCTTT
The DNA here is from genome assembly GCF_023065955.2 of Ursus arctos. Taxonomy (NCBI): domain Eukaryota; kingdom Metazoa; phylum Chordata; class Mammalia; order Carnivora; family Ursidae; genus Ursus; species Ursus arctos. Next base: position 57,070,607 of record NW_026622841.1, read on the forward strand.
AGGAGTTATTTTAAACTATCTGAGCTTTTTAAGATACTGATCACCCAGTTACTACTATCTGCTACTTGGTGAGATGGAAGACTTTATACATCTTTTAAGAGAATCATTCTTTCATTAAGGGAGGTGATGGAAAGTCAAGGGCATCACTTCTGGGACGGACCACTTATTGCGGAGGGGCACTCTTGAGTTCCCTTTCCCCTGCCACTCAGATCCATAATGTTCCCGTGTCCCTCCCTGAGAGTAGGAGCACAGCCCTCCCGTCACCTGCAATTCATCTGGAGCAGGAATGAAACCAGTTTCCAGTGCATCTTAGTATGTAAGGAATGTCCCAGGATTTGGACATAAGTTGACTATTACCAATTATTCAAGAAATTTTTACCGTATTTATTTATAATTTATAATTATTATATTTAATAATATAAACCTGGAGGAAGGCACATTTTGCTGTGAAGTGTAATTAGTTGGTCTTTAAGAAGCACATATGACCTTACTGTTAAGAGTTGAAGGAAGCTGTATTGTGCAGTGCAGGTGAGCCAGGCTCCTGGTCCAGCCTGCCAGCGTGATCCCAGCTGACTGCTGCGTTTCTTGGGCAAGCTAGTTTCCTCACTTAACCACGGGAGCATCATGGCACCCGCTTAAAGGGTGGCTTTGAGGATTGAATGAGTTCACAAATAAAAGCACTTAATAGTGTGTTCTCAGTGATGAATGAGATCATGAACTCTGGGAGACAAGAAGTCAGTTAATAGTTGCAGTTTTGACAGCCAAACTTTGTTGGGAACTTACATATCTTAGGTAACAGTGTAACTCATTTTATCTAAGACCTCATTTTTCATGGCCTGATTATAACTGAGGACAAGCCTTTGTTAGGGACTCATGTCTGTGCCCATTGGCCCCCCTCTCAGTTGCACTGACTGATGGGCTGCAACTCTCAGGCTTTGCACATCCAGGACGCTGCCTGGCCTGCCTCTCCGAGTTTTGTTTGGATCCTGCATTGCTCCGTGATCTCTTGGAGGCCGACCTCTGCCTGCCTTCAGACCACGGCCGGTGGCTCTGAACTTGGAGGTGTAGTGGGGTGATAGCCCAACATCTCCCTCCTCCCTGTGGAAGCTGTGCTACCTTTCAGCCCTGTGGTGGGCCCTCAGCGGTCATGTTGAAACACTGTCCACACCTCCTGGTCATAGTGGTTTGGTCCTAAAGTTGGCTTCTGACTTAAGCTGAACAAATTAGGGTTCATTCCCTCCCAGAGAGGGTGGGATTTGCTCTCACTATCCCGACTGCTCTCTCTTCATCCAGTTTTAGGCACATAATAGGCATTAAATAAATATTAATAGATACATGAACAAAAGCACTCAACAAATGTTACTCAGTTTGCTTTTATTGAAATTGCCTGGTTTCCAGTCCTGCTCTTTGTCACTCTTAATTTGTATTAGCCAGTACTTATCCAGTGCTTTTCAAACCAAAGAGGTGTAATATTCATGAAAACATGTTTTAATTTATGGGCTTCTTTGTTTTCCCCCTCCTTCCATGCCTAATTTAGAGGGATAGAGCCTACCCTGCTAGATATTATTAGGCCGAAGCACATGAAAGACTTAAAGATGTGCTCTGAGGGGGTACCTGGGTGGCTCAATAAGTTAAGTGTCTGCCTTTGGCTTGGGTCATGATAACTAGGGTACCGGGATCGAGCCCCATGTCAGGCTCTCTGCTCAGCTTCTCTCTCTCCCTCTGCTGCTTCCCCTGCTTGTATGTTCTAGCTTGCTTGCTCTCTCAAATAAATAAAAATCTCAAAAAAAAAAAAAAAAAAAAAAAAAAAAAAAAAAAAAAAAGATGTGCTCTGAGAACTATGTGAGCACATGGAGATCAGTTCAGCTACCTGCCTTCCAGGGTATCTTGGGTGATTCTCAGGCTGCAACTTCTCCAGATATCAGAACCAAACCATAAAGTTGTTTTATTGCTTGAAGCTGAGGTACAGTTTGGCTTTGATTTCCCAGGGGTGATCCATCAGAGGGATGGTGATTGGGAAAGAAATGGAAATCTGAAACAAAAGTAGTTTGAGGTGCACTGTTCAAATCTTCAGACTCTTACGCAGAAACCTTGCCTTTCCTCTTAAAGCCCTTCATAAGCTCTTTCTAGAACCTGGGCTTCCCAGTTCAGGAAGTGGAACATCCTCCAGCTTATGTCTTTGCACTGAAGATCTCGACGGTGAGAAGTCAGCATTGCCATAGCTGAGAGCATAGATTGCAGAGGATTTCTGTTCGAAATGAGCTAGTGCTTCACCTTTAGTGCACGTAGGTTCAATCCTGATGCCAGTAGCTCCTCCTTTTAACTGTGGTGTTAGCCAATGTTTCTTGGGATTTGATGGAGTATTATTTTAATTAAGGAGCCTTTATAAATGTCCCTGGGCAGAGTGATACCTCCCAGAACCATGAGGATAAATAATTTTAACTTCAGGGCCAACGTCAAATGCTAAGTGACTCAACAGTTGAACTGTGATGTTTAGAGCATTGTAGAATTAGCCACACGTTTTGATACATTCCCAGATTTGGGAAGTGGTTTTGTAGCTGAGTTGCACTTTCCAACATCTTCAACAGCTTCCTCGGTCTCCGAACACTTTCCTCTGCATGTCTTCGACTGTCCCACCCTCACCTCTGCAGAAGCCTCTTAGCTCAAGGTCCATCTCCATGGCTTATGTGTGCACACAGACAGCTGAACACCCCACCGGCAACCAGACGATCCCGTCCCCTTGCAAACATGTTTGAGGGGAATAGCCCTCAAACTATCAGAGCTGAACACTGGCTTAAACATTATAATGCAATAATCCTAACCAATTCTCTTGGCAAACACAGTGGGTTTATACATCCGTGTTACCAGAGAAGGGTGTAGAAGGCACGAGAAGAAAAGATGAATGTGATGGAAGTATTAGGATTTATTAAGACCTGACTGCCGTTGAGACCCTGGAGACTTCTCACCCCACCAGTGCGAACCCATCTGGTGAATACGGACTGGCATGTCCGTGTGTGGCTACACTGGGTGGTGAGCGGTGGCCCTGCTTCCTGCTTCCTGCACCCCTTGCATCAGTTGTGTGTCTGCGGACAGCTGTACAAGAGAGAAAACGCAAGGTTCCCCAGGTGACCTAGAACAAGGGCTGCCAAGTGTCACTCTGCAGCTGCCTGAGACCCCATCCTGGTCCTCATGACACATACCCAGCCGAAGCTGCAGTGAGTCTGGGCTTTGGAGGTCCTGTCTAGCCAGGGTCAGCAGAAGATTTTCTGAGCCCCATGCAAAATGAAAGTACAGGCCCTTTTCTTCAAAAATAAGAAAAAATATATTTGTTTCCTCTGCGTCTCTCTCTGCCTGTCACAGTGTTTGCATTTGCTATTCGGTGTGGGTCCTTCAGGAGCAGGGCCTCACGGGGGCTGCCCTGCTGTGCCACTGGGCACCAGGGTACACGCCTGGCACTGACCCTACCTGCGCCCAGGTCACCATCTCAGCCCAGGCAGCCGCAGGCTGGTGGGCAGGGAGCCGGTTGCTGAGAGCCCGTCCTGTGAAGATGGAGGTGGACCCCTCGTGAGCCAAGCCCCCAAGGCCCCTGGCACATCCTCCACTGACCCATCAGACACTGCTTCCAAAACACAAACCCAAAGACAAGATCACTGAGAAATTCAGACAATCCCAGGTGTGGGCCCCTGTGAGCACAGGCCCTGTGCAATTGCACTGGTCACCTGCCAAAGGCCAAAGGTGCCTGAGCCAAACCCAGGCGTGTGGCTGCTGGGAAGCAGGGGCTTCAGGTCAGGTCCGCATTTCTCCCTCCTGGCATGCAGATGAGCACCTAGGAGTCCCTTTTACCCCCACCCCAGCTGTTACTCCATCCTGGGGGAGCTCCTCAGGGGCCCTGGGGATCTTAGTTCTGGAAGGTGGGTGGGTGAAGATGGATCCATCCAGCCCGGACGTCCTCACGGTCTTTAGCAGGAATGGGCCATGGCCTTCCAGGCTCTTTACAGCAGAGTAAATAAACACAAATAGCACTTCTCACGCTAATATCGATCTCTTCTCATGATCCAGCTTCCTTGAGTGATTAAGCTAATACCCCTGGGGGTGAGAGGAGGGGCGGGAGGTTTAAGGAAACCCAGACTTCATCAGTCCTACAGTAGCAAAGCCAGTAGAAATGCCAGGGAAAGGCTGCCGAAAATGGGGTTCTTGTGTTTACCAAAAGGGCCTGTACACCTCTGGAAATGTCCCCGGACCCACAGAGACCTCTCTCCTTAGAGATGCGAGGAGGGAAGCAGGGCAGGGAGAGCACATGGCCAGTCCATCTGGAAGGAGACCCGTGGGTGAGGGATGGGGGTCTTGGAGAATGGGTGGAGAAGCAAAGAGTGAAGAAGACCCCAGACCAAGGCTGAGGGAAGTCGCCTGCCCATATGGGAGGCAGGAAGCTGGTGGAACCAAGTCAGACCAAGCCACAGTTTTCCCGGGGTGAGCTGGAGGTGCGGCGTGTCCTCCTGGGGAAGGCCTGCTGCAGGGTTAGCGCTCCCGTGGAGCCCTCCTCTCGGACCTTCTCCAGATATCACCTTGGGACAGGGCTCTGAAGACACACACCTCATGCAATTTTCCACCACAGAACATTTCTGGAATGGAACCTTTATTTGTTGCATATTTCTCTCCTCCCTTTTGGGGGCCTGATTATTTAGGTTTATCAGGACACTTTCTTCAGGGCTCCAGTGTTAGAATTTTTCAGCCACCAGGTGGCGCCACAGAGCAAACTTACAACTCCCCTGGAAGAAGCCCGCTGGTACAGGGGCCTGGGTTTCTGGCAGAGAGCACCCCATGCTTAACACAGAGGGACTCCAAAGTTACTATTCAGACAGACTGCAAACGATAGCATGGGTGCATAGGACTCAAAGTTACCAATCAGATAAAATCGTGCAGCTATGTGTCTGTCTCTCTGGGCCATGCACATAAGCATGCATGTGTTCTGTATGCAAACCCTTAGTTATATTTATTTACCTGTTGTTACTCTCTTAGCACCAAGTTCTGGCATAAAATTATGTAGTGGATGTGAACCAGCCTGGGGCTTCATGAAGGCTCTGTCCTGAGCTCCTTCTTCCCGAAGAGGAATGGGTGGGTGGAGCAGTGGGGAGTGGGGAGAGGGGATGAGTAAGGGGGTGTTAATAGCATTTGGTCAGGGCCATCCTTTGTATGGACCTGCCGCCCTCATCGCAGGTCATTTAGCTTCCCTGACTCTTGCCCACTAAATGCTAGTTGTGTCCCTCAAGCATTGTGACAAACCAAAAATGTCCTCACATGTCTTCAGGTGCCCCACCCAGGGTTCCCTTACTGGGAACCAAGAGAACTTTGAGAATATGCTCTCTCTCTCTTCTAAACACTTACCTGACATCGGACCATCAGCAATGTGGCTCCAGACCATGCTGCCCTATATATAGTACTCACACGAAGCTATCAAAATTCAAATAAATTAAGACAACCTACAGGTAAAATTCATTTCTTTGGTCACACTAGTCACATCTCAAATGCACGATAGCCCCATGTGTTTAGTGGCTACCAGACTCGGCATGCACAATAATGCATTTCTGTCCTCCCGGGAAGTTCTGCCGGACCCTGCTGCCCTGGATTGTTCTTTCAAAGTGCAGCTGAACACTGTTTTGGCTCCTGTATTAGAGGATCCAGTGCTGGTGGTGCATCCGGCCATACCCGGGTGATCTGTGACATGACAGCTGCAGCCGCCAGACTGCCTCCCACCTGTGCAGGCACAGGTACACGTGCAGGTATAGGCACAGGTGCAGGTGCAGGTACAGGTAGAGGCACGGGCACACACACAGATACAGGTATAGGTACAGGTGCAGGTATAGGTGCAGGTGCAGGTGTAGCCACAGGTACAGGTGCAGGTATAGGCACAGGTGCAGGTGCAGGTAGAGGCACAGGCACAGACAGATACAGGTATAGGTACAGGTGCAGATATAGGTGCAGGTGTAGGTACAGGCACTGGTACAGGTACGGTGCAGGTACAGGCACAGGTGCAAGTACAGGTATAGGTGCAGGTACAGGTATAGTTACAGGTGCAGGTGTAAGTACAGGTACAGGTGATGGTACAGGTGCAGGCGCAGGTGCAGGCACAAGTACAGGTACAGGTGCAGGTACAGGTACAGATGCAGGTATAGGTGCAGGCACAGGTGTACATACGGGTACTGGTGCAGGTGCAGGTGCAGGTGCAGGTACTGGCGGAGGTGCAGGTACAGGTACAGGTGCAGGTACAGGTACAGGTATAGTTACAGGTGCAGGTGTAAGTACAGGTACAGGTGCTGGTACAGGTACAGGCACAGGTGCAGGAACAGGTACGGGTGCACACACAGGTAAAGGTAAAGGTACAGGTAGAGCAGTTCCACAACTCTGGAGCCAGGTCCTTCTAACTGCCTTTCATTTGGCTCCTTCTGTCCTACCCCTTGAGTCTAGTGTATGCCTGATGCAGGGGACATAGTATCTGGGCCCCAAGAAACCTGCTTTCTCTGTCAGACCTCACTGGGTTTATTCTTTCTCCTGCAAATCACAAAGTTGCCTACATGTGAAGTCCTTGGCTCTTTCTCTTTCTCCTTTCAGGCTGGATTAGTGGATTAGAGGGAGGTTTCCCACCTTAGCAATTCAGAGACATTTAAAGGATTCTGACAGAAATACCCTCTTCCCCAACAGAGAGCAGGAGGCTCGGTTACACAGGAAGCACCATACGTTGGTGGCGGGGAAGCGGGAAGCAGGAAGCATGGACCCTCCTCAGTGAGGGCCGTGAGTGTGGGCTTCAGAGAACTCGTCACCCAAACACTGCCTGTGCAGGTGTGCTTCTAAGTTGCTTGAACAAGTGATGATCCACGAACTACTACAGAGAGAGAGAGAGACAGAGAGATCTACTTTAAGATAAACACCTCCTCACCCAGAGAGGAGGAGACAGTGTAAGCAGCATCCCAGAGAAGGTATGAGCCCACCTGACACTTTTCCATCTCAACCACTTGTTTCCGAAACCCTTCCAGCATGTAGCATCTCCGAGCGTGTGTCTCAGGCCATGTTCTCACGAGATGCTGCTTGAACAAGCAGTTCTGAGGAAGTAGCTCATGTTTAAGAGAGTCTATGTAGTATTTTCTGGAACCTCGCTCCACACTACAGCAAACTAAAGCTTTGGAGACGTTCTGGACAATTTTGGTGCACGTGAATCGTGTGCCTCCGCATTTTCTGGATGCACTGGACCCTGCTGACCTTCTGTCAGGGCGCCCCATCTACAGATGGCAGAGGTGGTCCCTCAGACACAGCTGTGAGCTGCAAGGTTATCTGCAGGTGGTCGGGCCCAGCCCGAGCCCACAAATGCAACTCTGTGATGTACTTCTGAGCTCAGGCTTCCCCTTCTGGGTGACAACGCTGAGTGCCAGCCCGCCCGAGAGCTGCCCGCAGAGGCGAGTTTTGCCAGAGAGAGGAAGAGCCATCGTAGAGCTCACAGCCCAGGCATCTTCCCTCCATGGACGAGCATGGCAGCAGCGGTGATAGAACACTTTACAATCACAAAGGGCTTCTTGGGTGTTTCTTTAATGTCTGACAGTCCTGAGGGGCAAGAAGGACATTTTACAATGAGGGGAAAGGAGAGTCCAAAAACATGAAACAGTTTGCCTCAGATAGTTGAGCCAGTGGAGTAGAAATTCAAACCCAAACCTTTGGCTTCTAAGTTGTGGGCACTTTCCCCTTTACTAAACTATTGTTTACAGGGATGGCATTGGCTTTGATGTTTCTTCTACTCCTACATTCTAGTTCTGCTCTCTAGATTGATGGAGTAAAGTCTGTTTCTGTTGCTGTGGTTAAAAGTACAGGTTTCAGAATTAAAGTGATAAGGATTAAAGAGCTGTGTGATCTTGGAAAAGTTACTAAGCCCCTCTGAGCCTCAACTCTCATGGTATTCCTGCTTCAGATGGTTGTGGTAAGGCTGTGGTAAAATGGAAGAGGGTATGACAGAGTCACACTTCAAGGAGCTTAAGAGCCCACACAGGAGTGAGACTAAGTCTTGTCAGCAGGCAGAATAGTGTGGTGGTTCCTGGTGAAACCCAGGGCTGCTCTGCCGGGGTCAAATCCCAGCTCTACTGGTCAGGAAACTCCACCTCTCTGGGTCTCGATTTCCTCGTCTGTATGTGGGGCTTATACAAGTTCCCAGTGCTAGAGAAGCCGTGAGGGCCACGGGAGGAACATGTGTGAACCACCTGGGATTATTCCAGGTATTTCAGTGAGTGGGAGCAGTAGGTTGAGGGTCCAATTAGGGGAAGGACATGGACATGAATAGAACCTTGACATTTCCAAATTGGCTGGTGAGGTGGAGCTGGGGGTATAGTTTGGCAGATATAGGACCGCGGGAGCCAGAAAGTTTATGGAGAGGCTAAGACTTCTTTTAGTTTCATGTTTCAAATTCCTAATGTCCAAAGGAAAACATCTGGCCCCTCGAAGGAACACACAAGGAAGAAACAGCTTGTGTCGACCCCAAGGGAAGGTGGCAAGAGTGAACATCTTAGGTCTGAGCCATGCTGATCCTGTGCCCAGGAATCTTAATTTTTTGTTCTGGACTGAGCTTGGCGTTCCCCGGGGCTGAAATGTCCCCCTATTTGCACACTTGGGCCAAGCATCTGCGTCTTAGGATGGCCTCCCTGCCCCGTGCAGAGTGATTGCTTTTCCACAGCGAGGAAGAAGGAGCTGTGCTTGCCTGAGGCGGCTGGGTGGGGAAGGCTGAGCACAGGAAACTGCCCCCTGCACCCCCCAGGCCCATCTCAGGGGGGCAGGAGCCTCCACTGTCCCCTAGGAAGGGCACAAGTCTGCAGGAGGATGCCAGCCCCCTGGGGCGCTCCCTGGCCCCTCGCCTCTGCTCACTCCTGCTCCCCACGCCAGAGGGCTTTTCCTTTCTCTCTTTACTGGGAGCACATCTTTTCCTGAAGATTAAGAGACCTGATTTTTCTGATCATTCCTGAATCTCAGTCCCCAGGCCAAGGACCTTTCTTCTGAGTTCCATTCTTTCACACCCAGTTGCCTACTTGTTGCTTCTCATTTCCACATTTCAAACTCACCAGGTCTGTCAGAGAAACCTGGAGTTCCCACCTCCACCCACCACCCCCACCGCCCCATCTGGGAAACAGCACGTCTAGTCCAGGCATGGTAGAGACAGGAGGATAAAAGGATTTATCCTCCGTGCGTCACTTTCCCACACCCAGCCCACCAGCAAGTGCCGTGGACCCTGTCTCCAGACCCCAGCCCCCCTCTCCCTCCTGGTCGAGGCGGTGGTGCATGGCCGGAGCTAGCTCTCCTTCTGTGGAGCTGATGGATAGCACTGACTTCTCCCGGTCTTCCTCATCGGTGACTTCACCTCGGTAGCCAGGGACCAGTCGTGGTGGGACGAGCTCCTCCACGGAGATTGGCCTAGGCGACCAATCAGGGCTTTTTCTTCTCTCTTGACATTTTCTTTTCTCCAAAGAGCTGATGTTACACACTGTACCAGCACACCAGCAAAAACAGGTTTCTGGAAATGTAAGTGACATGCCTTGTTCTTCCTTAAAGCCTTTTGATAACCTCTCCCTGTACTTGGAAGAAAATTCGGCTTCTTAATATGCCTTACAAGTATTGTCCATGTCTCCAGCCTCATTTTGTGCCAATTGCTTTCAGAAGTCAAGTCCATGTAGACCCGGGACAGTCAAGTCCCTCTGGACAGGCTTTGTCAGATGAGCTGAATAGGGCATGTGATGTGAGTTTGAATTCCACAGGCCTTGCTCCCAGGGTGCAGCACTGACACTTTCTATATGTTAAAGAATTTTCCTAACTCTGCTGCCCTGTTCAGTCTGATTAAGAAAACAATCTACACCAGCACTGTCTGATAAAAAAAATACGAGTCGCAAATGTAATTTTGAGTGTTCTAGTAGTCATATTAAAAAGTAAAAAGAAGCATTGGGGCGCCTGGGTGGCACAGCGGTTAAGCGTCTGCCTTCGGCTCAGGGCATGATCCCAGCGTTATGGGATCAAGCCCTGCATCAGGCTCCTCTGCCATGAGCCTACTTCTTCCTCTCCCACTCCCCCTGCTTGTGTTCCCTCTCTCGCTGGCTGTCTCAATCTGTGTTAAATAAATAAATAAAATCTTAAAAAAAAAAGTAGAAAGAAGCAGGTGAAATTAACTCTAATAAAATGTTTTCTTTAGCCCAATACGTGCTGCTCCAGACCTGATTTGTCCCCACTGGTCTCGGGTGTGTTCTGATTCACTTTCACACTCCCGATGTACACGGTTATCCTGGCTTGGACTCAGGTGTTTGCCTTCTGTCCTGTGGCATCCAGGGCACCCTGCAGGATCTCATCCCTGGAGATAGGCTCATAGATGTGGCTTCCAGGTCCTGATAGCCAGCCCTTCTTCAGGATAGCCGGTTTCCCCAATCTGAGGCCCCATTCTCACCCTCCCAGGACACTGTAGGCTGTTATCAGGCACTTATGGTGATCATTCCTTTGTCACAAAGCTGCAAACTCCAGGGGTCAGGACAGGCCACTCAAGGCCAGACTTGAGTCCACTGGGCTCTTGCATCCTTCTTCCTCTTTATGAAACTCTTTCCTTCCACCGCACTGGGAGGGGTTGGGCAAGACACCAGCAGCTCGGTTCCAGGTTCTCTTGCCCACACACTTCCAGGTAGGGAGATTTATCCTGTCCTGGGGGTGGTCCTGGAGGGGGTTGGGCTGCCACCGGGTGGCATCTTCTTGCACGTATTTTTAGCAATTGCAGCCCCACTTCCAGCTCCTCTCTTCCCAGAGGTGCTGGCTCTGTAGGTGCCCAGGGAGACCTCTGCTGAGACCCCATCCCCACAGGGTGCCCAGGTCATGGACCAGAAATAGGGTTAGGGATGTTCAAATATCTGATCAAATCTTCTTCTTTTTTTAAGATTTTATTTATTTATGTATTTGAGAGAAAAAGCGAGAGGGCACAAGAAGGAGGTGGAGGCAGAGGGAGAGGGAGAAGCAGACTCTCCGTTGAGCAGGGAGCCCAACATGGGGCTCCATCCCAGGACCCTGGGATCATGACCTGAGCCGAAGGCAGACGCTTAACCAATTGAGCCACACAGGAGTCCTCGCTCAAATCTTCTTACATTCATTCCTTACACACGTTTTCTCACACAAGTCTGGGTGTGTCTGTAGGTATGTGCCTATGTGCCTTTGTATATACATGTGTATATATCTGTATCCATCCACATTTATCTGAGAGCAACAGTAACAAAATTTAACCAGTACAGTTTTAATTAATTAATTTGCTTTACAAATGCTCATACAGCCCTTCGTCTGTGCTGGGCACTGTTTTAACTTATTTACAAATATTGATACATTTAACTTTCAGAACAATTTTATGAAGTAGATACTATCAAGGATAGTATCTGGTTTGGAGATGGGGAAACTAAGTCATCGTACCATTTCTGTTACCCAATTCATTACTTACTGCTTGGTTATTGTTTTAGGAAAAACCTGACCTTGATCCATACTCTACTTCCTCCAAAATGTAAAAAGAACACTTTGTATTTGTAAATAATGCAGGCTGAGAGCTTCCCCAGGATATGGTGCAAGACAACCTCATTGATTTTCCTGGGTGAGGATATGATAAGCTCTGTGACAGAGTTTCATTACGATTACAATTTCCACTAGGAAGCAAATTATACTTTGATGCAACAATTGGAGTAATTTAAGACTATTCCCATTGCTTCCCATTGGATTTACATGTTTACTTTTACATATCACTGGGAAAGGGTTATTTTGTTTTGTTTGTATTTTTTTAGAGAGGGAGGGAGAGGTGGGGAGGAGCAGAGAGAGAATTGCAAGCAGACTCCACTGCCAGCGCAGAGCCCAATGTGGGACTCAGTCTCACGACCCTGAGATCATGACCTGAGCCGAAATCAAGAATTGGTTGCTTAACTGACTCAGCCACCCAGGTTTCCCTAACTGGGAAAGCGTTTAACAATCAACTTGGCAAAGGAAAGGTAGGGAACAACAATAAATAATACTGAAATTATCTGAAGAGTTTGGGTGACCGAACAAGTTGATTTGCTTGGGTCTAGAGGTTACCTGGGACCTGGGACTGTCAGTTTTAAGACCCCTACAGTCCCAGGCAAACAGGGTAATTGGTCTCTCTGCTCTTGGCATAAGTCTTCTGACAGTAACACAGGCAAAGCAGCAAGAATTCGATTATCAGTGGGCCTTATAATCTGGAAACTGTGTCCCTTGAGTCCTCCCTTGGGACCCTACAATGAACTCAAGAATGATGCTGTGTTAAAAATGGATTTCCTGCCTTATACAAGATTTTCCTGGCCTTTGCTGCTCCCCGTGTTAATGTGGCTGCTCTGTATTTTAGACATAACACAATTTAAAAAACTATCTTCTTAATTATTTTAAGCCTCTTGATGTGATTGCCCTTTGATATGTGACTTTTTTTTCAATGTCTGTTTTTTTCCGATGTCTGGCTTGCCTCTTTGTGAATGGGCACATCTCACCAAATACTTGGGTAGAGCCATTCTGGGAGAATTTCTTTTAATTCTTCTGATTGGAAGCTTTATAATTTGGCTCTCCCAAGAAGAAGCTGCGATTCTCATCTTCCAGGTAAGTTTTAAGAGTTCATTTTTCCACTTGAGATCTGATCACATGCATGAAAGCCTAGATGAAAAGGTTAATTAATTGTTCTAGAAGTAGAGCTTCGTTTGGTTGTTCACGAGGAGCCAGGAAAAGTGAGCCACTAACATCCAGATAAAGGATTACGTACCCCCCCACCCAATCCTGTCCCCTTCACACCAATGGCTCCATATTTCCTCTCCATCAACCTCTCTTCCCCAGGCATCACTTGCTTAAGAAAGAGGCAAGTTCCATGCCAGTGATAGGCATGGAGAGCTAGGGCAGCGGCCTCCCTGGACAGAGAATGCAGTCGAAGACCCTGTGCATGGAGACCATGGTTTGCCAGTGTTCTCTGTCTTCGGGCGTCCTGCCCAAGCAGCTTCTGAATATGCTTTACAAGGGTTGTGTCCATGTCTCCAGCCTCACTTTGTGCCAGCTGCTTTCAGAAGTCAAGCCCTCTGGACCCAGGTGAGTACGTATTAGGTATTACCCCATCCCGACCCCGGGGCACCCTTGTCCTGACCCAACAGTAAGCCGAGCATTCTTGATGTCAAAAACAAAGTAAAGGCGATGAGTTTAGTCAAATAAGTGCCCAAATTTAATGAAAATATTTAGGTGTCAGCTAATCAGTGAAATGAAGAAAGCATTCAAACTGTGTTTTCATGGTGTCCAAATAATTGTTTTAAAGGAGGAGAGTTCAAATACACTGGTTTGAAATATTTGACTTTCTGCCCCCCCCCCCTTTTTTAAGTTCTTGTGTGGCTTCAGTTGTCACATTGCTTTATTGTGGAGATCTAGCTTTGATGTCACCTTTCAAGCTAGTTCATACAGGGTAATCAGGCTCAAACTGTATTATTTCTCCCCTCGTTAATCAATAGCAGTGAAAGCCAGGATTTAGTGTCACAGGGCAGCCTGGTGTGGCAGGAAGGCAGTGGCTTTGTGTGGGGACTTGCAGCAGAGTGACCGTACCCAGCAGTGCTGTGGCCAGGCCACTGCACCCCGGGGTTCATTTCCCTCTGCTCTGAGAAGGGGGGCTGCGCCCAGGTGCACTCGAGGCCCCTAAATGTGGAAGATTCAGGATTTATGACAAAATGACTGAACACCCTCTTTCCTTCAGGTTGGCTTTAATTTCTTTTCCTCCAGTTCACAGGTATAAAAATTCCATTTCTTGGGTCTCCTCCACACTTACCACACTGTAAGCCCTGCGGAGGGGAAGTAAGGTTGACCCCAAGCATCATGCCAGACTTCTCAAGGTTGATGGCTACGAGAAGTCCCCTATGAATTCCACGGCCCGAAAAGGGGCTCCAGGCACCTGCAGAGGGGCGGGGCTTCTGAGGGGTGGAAACACCTGCTGTGGGTCGGGCTGGAGGAAAGGTCTCAACAGCTCAACACCTTTGGTTAAAACTTTATGATCTTCTGGGGCCCCTGGGTGGCTGTCAGTTGATAGTCCGACTCTTGGTTTTGGCTTAGGTTATGATCCCAGGGTCATGAGATCGAGCCCCAAGTCTGGCTGCATGCTGAGCATGCAGCCTGCTTAAGATTCTTTCTCTCCTTCTCCCTGCCCCTCCCCTTTCCCTCTCTAAAACAAAAACAAACACATTTATGATCTTTTAAGGTCCTGGTCTTCTGCTGCCTTTTCCAAGAAGCATCCAGCATCCACTTTCCATGCCTGCCTTTCCTTCCCCGAGCTCCAAGAGCCTTTGCTCAGGTGCACTTGCTGGCGTTTGTCTAACTCCGCTGCACCGTGTGGTCAGACTTTTCTGGACAGCCAGCTACTTACGACAGGGGCTACACTCTTCGTGCAAACTGCCTTTTCATTCACTCACTGAGCGTGTGTGTGTGCAGGGTTACATTTCAAGGATGTCATGTGACCCTGACAACCCCAGGGTCTGACCTGTGATCCACACTTTCCATGGATGCTCCTTAGAGACGGGCACTTGGTTCCCAGGCAGAGGGGCCAAAGCTTGGTTCTGAAGCAGCTAATGTCTCAGGGCCTTTCAGGACTGGGAAAGGGGCCTACCCATGTGTTCATGTAACTGTTTGTAAGCTATCTCAAATATAATCAGGTAGGACAGTTTCAATTCCAGCCTCTCTTCCCCACCACACATGAGGGGGGAGTCACCCCAAAACTTATGGGGTCTAGCTATGGGGACCGTTTCCTGATTTCCTGAGGCTGCTGTGACAAAGTGGGTGCTCCAAACCATGGGAATTTATTCCCTCCCAGTTCTAGAGGCCAGAAGCCCCAGATCAAGGTGTCAGCAGGGCTGCCTTTTTCTGAAGGCTCTAGAGGAGAATTCTGTGTTACTCCTTCCCAGGCTCTGTGGCTCCTAGAGATCTTCGGTGTTCTCTGGTTTGTGGCTGCCTCTCGGTTTCTGCCTCCATCCTCCCGTGGCCTTCATCTCTCTGTGCCTACCTCCTCCCCTCTTCTCGTGAGGACACCAGTCATGAATTTGGGACCCAGCCTAATCCAGTGTGGCCCGATCTTAACTAATCACATCTGTGAAGACCCTGTTTCCAAATCAGGCCCATTCTGAGGCTCTGGGCGGACATGGATTTAGAGGGACATATTCAGCCCAGTTTCGGTTGGTTCTCCAGAACCCAGCCCTGAGGTGGGGGTTGTGTGCATGAGGTAGGTTGGGGAGGCTCTGGACAAAAGCTTCCTGGGCATGAAGGAAACAGGGGGAGGTTAGCACAGAGGCAGCTGTGAATGAAGAGGAGTGAAGCATGTTAACACTGCAGAGAGATGTGGGTTTCTTGCTGACTTATCAAAACACTGACATCATCGATAGAATTTGTAATGCACCATTACAGTGTGAACAGCAAACTGGCTACGAGTTTGCTATTTTAAAATGTATTTATGAAAATTGGAATTGTCCTGAAATCTTACAGATAACATGTAAAAGAAACATCATAGAGGTTTCCCCAAATTTGGCAAAAACTCAATACACTATAATACCAATAATGAGCTTTAAACACAAAAGAAACTTTCCTAAATTATAAACACCAGAAAACAAACTTCATTCAATCGTGTTTTTCAAAGTTGAACTATTCTCTTTATAGAAAGATGATCTTATAAAACCATTGTCATATAAGAAAAAGATAAGGACTATGAAACCCAAGAGGATTCAGAAAGTTAAGTATTACAAAATTACAACAGAGAGTAAATTAATTAAAAATATTTTTCCTGCATTTATGTATTTGCCAGCTTCCAACATTTTTAGAGTGCTGTGGTTTCTTTCTCCTTCTAAATAAACAGGCACTTCAAACCTTATTTTGTATTCCAGTTTTTCTCAAGGAAGACTCTTCCAAAATGCACAGGCTTCAGGCCCCACCCAATCTGGATCTGCCCTGGCTGCTGGGAGCAGGCAGCTGTCCAGCTTGGACGCAGGGCCGGAAGATCAGTGTTTAGACCACGGGAACTCAGGATTCCTGGAACCCCAGACCACAGAGGCCCATGCTGCTGCGGTGGCACTTGAGCTCCTGGGAGTGGGGCCCAGAGCAGAGCAGTAGGTGGAATGACCCTAAGGTCACCCAAGGTCTGGCCCCTCCAGGACTCTGCCCAGCCCACTCTGGGAGTGGGAGGCACTGTGTGACCACTGAGCTTGGCTGCGGTTGGGTTGCAGGTGTGAGGCTGGGGAGCAGGGGGGAGGGGATCGTTTTTCTCGAGAGTCTTTCCTGGAGAAATTCAATCATATCCATCATCTTTGCATAGCAAGCTGGAGACCCCAGAGGCGGTGCCGAAAGGCAGCTGCGTCTCTGCACACTCACACCTCCTGGCTGGGACTTGACCTCTCTTTGGCTCATTTGGGGGCTGTTTTGTTCCTACCCCTTCACCAGGGAAAGAAAAGCTGGACCTCTGACTGCCCCCACTCCCCCTTCCCCAGCTGGGCAGAGGCCAGAATAATATGTGTTCCCAGCGTATCCAGGATCATGCGATCACCAGGAATATCTAGGTTCGTTTTACCTCTGAGCTAAATAATTCAGCTTCGCTGGGTCCAAAGTGATTGCTTTGTTGAAACTGGCTGCGGGGACCCGGGGGCACAGGACGTCTCCACATCTAGGAGAATGTGAGTGCCAGTGCGGGCAGGAGAGTCTCCCCAGCTTTCCTGGGAGCATACAGCCCTCCACGCAGATTTCCACAGATTTCCGAGGAAGCCAGTGGTGAGGATGGAGGGATATTTCTGCAGGTTCAGGGGGATGCCACTGTTCTGTCTGCAGTCCCGTATGGCCACGCTCTTGCCCAAGCCCTGACCTGCCGCTGCTATGAATCAGTCCCTGCTCTGCCAAGGGGCAGCCACGTTTTCTAGTGACCCTGTCTGTAGCGGGAGATGGATTGCAGGTCCCGACGCTCAGGGTCCTTGCGTGGGGGTGGATCCGGATGTGTGTTCCTGGCTGCACATTTCAAGCCAATGGTGCGATTCCAGATGCCCAGAGGGCTGGGAAATAAACAATGACCAAAGAGAGCTTAAAGCCACTTAAGCCGCTTCATGCTTTACTCTGCTATTAGGTAACTTTTTAAATATAATATTGAGCTTTCTTGTCCTCAATCGGAGGTACATAGACTCGCTTTGACACTGATGTCCCTTCCTGCTGGGAGTCTTCCAGGACCCCCTCTCTGGCGACAGGTGATCTCTAAGTGGCTGTCCCCCACTCACAGGCTGGCTGTGCAGTGACACCCCTGAAGCACAGGAGTCAGGCCTCCTGCGTCGCGTCACGTGGGTACTCCATTCACGGCAGCGTTCACCCGGGGAACAGCCTTGTCCCCACCTCCTCACTGCCCAGGTTGGCAAGGTCAGGAGCAAGTGTAAGGGCCCCAGGAGTAGGTGTGCAGTAGCGTTTGGCGTTGGCTTCCCTGGCGGCTGGCGGAGCATGGGCGATGGTGAGGCAGCCCCTGGATGCTCTCCATTCTTACTCTGATCCGGCGGCGAGTTTTGGGGCCGTGTGCCTTCCTCCCCCTGCCCCATTCCAGCCCCATCTCTCTCCAAGCTTGACAAGAGTCCTTGTCAAATGTCCAGAAATTCAACTCACCCAATTGTTCATTTTACAAACGCCCAAGAAATACTTCCTGTGTTCCGGGCAACGTGCTTTGTGCAGGGAGTACGGAGATGAAGGACATGTGGCCTTCACCTTGAGGGTGACTGACCATCCCCAGTCCTCCCCAGCTATGGGGTACAAATGGCCTTGTGTTAACAGTAATGGCCAAGCCCCATGACTTCTTACAGGGGCCTGCACAACTGCGAAGCCTTCGGCTTTTCTCCAGTTTTCCCTGCCCCTCTCAGAGCTCCCAGAGAAGATCTGCTTTCCACGCTGGGAATGCAGCCTCCCAGGTGCCTCGCCACAGCCCTTGCCCTTCAGTACTCACGCCCTTGCACGGTCCCCTTCACCCACAGTGAAGCTGGGCTGGCCTGGGTGGCCACTGGGTGACCGTGGAAGCCATGCTCTCTGCCTTCTGAGGCAAAAGAACACCTAGGCGTGTGGTTGGGAACTTAGCACGGGCGGCCTCCTCAGCTCCTGCCCACAGCCCTTTGGCCTTGGCTCTGTCTTTCTTTCACAGGTGAAGGGTGGTGATCAGTTGTAATGGCCCCTCGGTCTGAAAACCTAAGCTTTACACATGTGTAACTTAGCTAAAAAGAACAATGGCCACTTCCCCTTCAATTTGCCGGTCTTACCATCTTTTAAAAATCTTTATCAAAACTATCCAGTACATCCACTTTGAATCTTAGCATAACATTTTATTCGAATAGGACATGGGGTTTATGAGTGAAGGATGTAGAGAAGTATCTTCACAAACCACAGCCCCCGTACAGGGGCATTTCTCTCTCCCTGAGTTAGACAATAGGGTCACATCCAGAAAACCTTTCTGCTTTGATTTTCCTTACTGAGCAAATCTATGGTAAACTCAGATGCAAAAGTAAGGTGTTGGGGTTAGGCATTGCTGTGCCGTCAGGTATTTCTCTGTCCATCGGGCTGTCGATGTGCGTGCATCATGCGTCTGTATTACTTCTGTTTATCTCTGTAAACTGATCCCATCCCCGTCACCACCAGTTCTGTCTCTAACCAGACTGCACGGAAGGACTCCAGGTACCCTCTGTGTTTTCCACGGTGCTTACTTGTGGCCAGGCTCATACACAAAATAACTACTAGTCACTAAATATTTCCTTTTGGGTTTTGTTTTACGAACACGATATAACCTTTTGTTTATTTAAAAAAAAAAAAAGCACAGCAAGCAACCCAAAAAGTACAAGGCAAAAACAAAGCCAAATTCTTTCAAATCTTATCATTCAGAAATAGATGTTTACTTCGTGATCATCATGCCAGCCCTCTCTGTACAAACTGGTGAAAGTACAAAAATACACACATTATTTTACAAGATGAGATCTTATTTATTATTTTAAAATAAAATTGTAACTGTCTCCATGGAACTCAGTGAAAGAGAAGAAAATGAAAGGAATTTTGAAATTCAGATAAATGTTTCTTCACAAGAGAGATTCATTTCTAGAAGATTCCTCTCAAATTTAAAATGGATTAGATCATTTATGCTTTTATACCTATTTCAACTTGAGACGTTTTCTGTTGATTCCTTGCTCAGAAATATGGGGACATTCGCACACTTGGGGGCCTTGCACCATTTTTTTAATAGGTCCTGATTTTTTAAAGTTATATTATTAATTTCATTTTCATGGTTTAGAATATTTACATTGCATTCTTTAATGACAATTTCCTCAGTTTTTTAGTCTTAGTTTTTTTTATTTAAATAGGTTCAGAGCTCACCACCATTTTTATTTATTTTTTATTTTTTTATTATATATATATATATATATATATATATATATATATATATTTAAAGATTTTATTTATTTATTCGACAGAGATAGAGACAGCCAGCGAGAGAGGGAACACAAGCAGGGGGAGTGGGAGAGGAAGAAGCAGGCTCCCAGCGGAGGAGCCTGATATGGGGCTCGATCCCAGAGCACCAGGATCATGCCCTGAGCTGAAGGCAGATGCTTAAGGACTGAGCCACCCAGGCGCCCCTCACCACCGTTTTTAACCATTGTTTTCCTTTTATTAAAGAAATGGTTCTGATTAATCCTTTGGTTGGCTAAATGTCGTCCTTTTTCTTTCCCCAAGAAAGGCTCATGGATTTCTTGAATTATTGCCTACCTGACAGCATCTGCCTTTTGTCTTTTTACTTTATGTAGAACCTGGCTAAGGGGGACCCTCCTGGGTGACACTTTTCTCATTCAGAACCTTATAAATATTGCTTCCCTGACTTCTGGCATTGAATATTGGCATCTGAGCCCAATCCCATCTTTTCCCTTGTATGTAAATGTGGATTTTCTGCATGAATGAGCATGTGACTCTTCTGTACCTTTGGAGTTCAGGAAGTCGTCTGAATTAAGTTTGGTGTGGATAATTCTCCATCTCCGTCTCTATCTATCTATCATCTATCTGTCTATCATTTATCTATCATCTATCTATCTATCACCTATCATTTATCTATCATCTATCATCTATCATCTATCTATCTATCTATCTATCTATCTATCTATCTATCTATCTATCATTTATCTATCATCTATCTATCTATCTATCTATCTATCTATCTATCTATCATCTATCTCTATCCATCTATCTACAATATTTATAGTACGGTTTATGTTCTTTTAAGCTATAGAATTAAGTATGTCATTATCTCAGTGATATTTAAGTCTACTATATGAATTTATTGTTTTCATCAAGTAATACACGCACAAAACTTATGTGTCAAACACACCCTGCCCCACACTGCCCTAAGCCCCAATCCTGTTTTCCAGAGCCGACTGAATTCAAATTTTGTGTTTCTTTTTATATGTCCTTCTGTATTTCTAAATAACACACTTATAATGCTCTTTCTTGATTTTTCGATTTCAGAAGTTATTTAATAACTTCCTTTAGTGGAAGTTGAGATTTATCCTCTTACTCTTTGCCCCCTTTCTCAGCTAACATAGTTTGATTGATGAATGCCCTATGATTTCATTGTTTTCAGTACATAAATAATGTTTATTGCCTATCTGATGTTGCCGTAACTAACACAGAGGTTTTCCCTGAACACCCGAAGGGTTTTCTCATCTTCCTTACCCTGAGGTTTTTCCCCCAGAACCTTCTCCTCTCCTTCCCCTCAAGAATGCAATCCAAGGATTAATCTGTTTTGTTCCTGCTTCATCCCCAGGGCTTAGAACCAAGCCTACCTTGTAATTGTTACTTATTAAATCTTTAAGTACATAAATGCTGAGAAAATTAAGTGCTGTGTTCGTATATTCTATTTTGTGCATCTTTTGATTTTCCCCCAAATTAATAATTGTCTAGAATTAATCATTGCCTCACGTTATACTTGCTGATATTTTTATATAATTATAATTGATCCTTTCCAAATTTTCCAAAGAAATTATAACCCCCATGCCCACCCCCAAATACTGTTTCTCTGTGTTGTGATGCTAGACCAGGGCACCTCTCCCTACCCCCCAACCCCCAACCCCCTGGTGTCCAGACCACCACAGCTGTGTGTCCGGACTCCCTTCCACACCCAGCAGACCCCTTCTGGGTCCCCGCCTCCTGATTGCCCACCTTTCTCTTCTTAGTTTACTTCCTCATTATAGGGGAGCATGTCTTCCAGTAACTCCCCCCAAAATGGGGGCAGAGGTATTGTTTTGAGCTACTGCATGTTTGAGCTGTTTCGCTCTAATATTTGTGATTTGGATAAAACTAACATTCTGGGTTGGAAACCCTTAGAAATTTGAAGACCCTGCTCCATTATCTCCTAGTTTCCATGTTGCTGTTGAGAAATCCGTTACGGTAGCTTTTCCTCTTTCTCTCTTTCTAAAATTAATTCGGATGTTCTCTATAACTCTGGTGTTCTGAAATGTCATGAGGAGGTGTCTTGAGGGATTCTTTTCACTGACTACACTGGGAAAATCAAGGTCTTCATTTCTTTTCTTTTGAAAAATAATTTCCACTCTTTTGTTTTCTCTTTTTAGATTCCTAGTAGTGGGCCATTGCACACCCTGATTTAATTCTCAGATTTTATGATCTTCTCTCTCCTGTTTTCCTTCTTATAATTGAGGATCTTCTCAACTTTATCTTTCAAGAGCCCTCTCTTCTTACCTTGTTTTCTAATTGTCTTTTTCTCCCTCCTAACATAAACTGTTCTTATTTCTAGAATGCAGTATCATATATTACCTTTTGGAACATGTTATTGTGCTTTTGAAATTCTGCCCCTGAGTTCCATTTTGGGGTGTATTTGGCTTCTGTCCTTCATTTTTAAAAAAATTATTATATGTTAATCACCATACAGTACATCATTAGCTTTTGATGTAGTGTTCCATGATTCATTGTTCGCGTATAATACCCAGTGTTCCATGAAATACGTGTCCTCCTTAATACCTTTCACCGGGCTCGCCCATCCCCCCACCCCCTCCCCTCTGAAACCCTCAGTTTGTTTCCCTGAGTCCATAGTCTCTCATGGTTTGTCTCCCTCTCTGTTATGCCCCACTTCATTTTCCCCTTCCTTCTCCTAATGATCTCCCTGTTCCTCCCCAGTGTCTCTGTGACTCTCAGAGTGAGGCGGGGCCTCTAAGGGCTAGTGGGAGGAGCCATTTGTGGGCAGGCCTTAAGGAGGAAGGGGTAGTGCTGCAGGATGCTGTGCACAGGGGTTCACAAGTCTCTTCAGAGCATCCTCAGATCTTCCAGAACAGAGGTCTCTTTTTCGGATCTGTTTTTCCAGAGAAGATATCTTTAGTGTTCTGTGAGCAGGTGGAAGAGGAGGAAGGCATCTCTCAGCAACCCGTGGACATTCACTTGGAATCCAAGGCAGCCCTTCCCACCTGGCTCCACTAACTGACTCCTCTAGGGGTGGAGAGATTCTCACCCAAGGAGCACACCTGGCAGGGGACATGGGGAGGTAACTGCTCCTCGGCCAGTTTGGACCCATTTCCCTGTTTCCAGCCCTCACCTCACTTCTCTGATTGCTGGCCCATACTGCTCTTCAGACTTCCCCGAGGGCCTAGGGGGTGGCTGGCTCCTGCCTACTACTGACCACCTTGGGAACTGTCTTTGTAGGGTCCTGGCCACCTGCCTTACTCCAACTGTGTTCTAAACCACACCATTGTGGGTGTGTTTATTTCTAATGACATCATCTTCTAAAAATCCTGTTTTATCTTCTATTTCTTCCTTAAGGAGATTGCTTTGGACCCTAAAACCTCCTTTCCATGTCACAGCATGTGTGTGTGTGTGTGATTTCTTTAAGACTATGGAGATCTATTTCTCTAAATCTTCCTCCTTCTTATGCAGAAGCTCTCTTTTTTATGATTGCATAGTATTTCTTTTTTTAAAATGTATTTGAGTGTAGTTGAAGCACTATGTTACATTGGCTTTACATGTACACTATAGTGATTTTACAAGTTTATGCATGATGCTTGGCTCACCACAAGTGTAGCTACCAGCTAAATATTTTTTATTAAAGATTTTATTTATTTATTTATTTGTCAGAGAGAGAGAGAGAGCACAAACAGGGGGAGGGGCAGAGGGAGAGGGAGAAGCAGACTCCCACTGAGCAGGGACCCTGATGAGGGGCTCGATTCCAGGACCCTGGGATCATGACCTGAGCTGAAGCCAGATGCGTAACCAACTGAGCCACACAGGTGCCCCTGTACTGAAACATTTTTAAGTAGGAAATTAATAAAAGTGAAAGGCAGGGGACAAATGTGTATGGATTAAGTCCTTATTAGCCAGCATCTCTTGTGATACTCATTTGTCTTTAATAAAAAATATTTAAGCATAGACTCTATGCATGGTCCTTTTTGATCATTACTCATCTTTAAATATTACTCAAAACTCCCATGGGGAGGCTAGTATCACCTTTCAAGACCTACTGTTTGCTCCTGAACAAGGCTTTGGTATGTGAAGGAGAGAAGCTGGTGTTTCTTCCGTGCTCTGAGGTGTGCAAACCCCAGCATCTGTTCTCTGAGTTCTGCTGCCAGCCACCTCCTTGAACACTGCGGGTGATTTATTCCATTGGCTTGGTATTACTTGGCTGTCAGTATTTCCAGAGCTGTCTCAGGGATTTGACTCATCATCCTTGAACTTTGGTGAGAAAATTTTAGAAAATACCATATGTGCAAATGTCAGTGAGAGGAGGCAGTGTCATTGAAGGGGATTGGCTGACCTGCCAGTGGCCTGGGGCCTGGGGGCCTCACCCCCTCCTTCTTCAGGTGGGGCCTATGCCAAAGAAAGGGAACCCAGAGAGGGGCTCACAGAAGAGAGTGAACGTGTGAACTCTGCAGAAGGCTGCTTCAGCCACCCTCGATAACGTTGAGGGGATTCACCCCTGGTGTGGTTTAGCCCCTGTGTGGGTCCTGTGGCTGCAAGCCAGAGTAAGCTATCTGAGTGACTTCTAATTCAGAATGGAATTAGAAGAGAAGTAAGATTCTCCTACCTGTAAGCCAACATAAAGGGGGCACTGTGGCAGGGAAAGATCTTTGGTGAGTCAGAATGTGCTCCTACTGACCCAGCCAGACTCAATGAGGCCACAGTGGTGGGCGTGAACTCATGGTCTGATCATCTATTGCTGCATAACAAGCCATCCCCAAGCTTAGAGGCTTAAGCCAGCACTTTATTGTTCTCTCTGCTGCTCTGTGGATCAACGAGGCAGTCTTCTTTGGGGCCTGGGTTGCTGCTAGAAGGGGGTGGAAGCTGAAGTCAGATAAAGGCTGACATGACTGGTTATCACATATGGCGCCTTCCCTCTGGGGCAAGTGGTTGGTGCTGGCTGTTGGCTTGGAACTCAGCTGCAGTTGTCAGCTGGACCGCCTCCACAGGGCCTTCTTGTGTGGCTGGGATTTCTATATCATGGCAGCTGTGCTCCAAGAGCATCCCAAACACAAACATTCCAGGGAACCCAAGTGGGAGCTGAGAAGCTTATTATGGCCTAAGCTCAGAAGTCTCCACATGCCATTTCCTCCTCATTCTGTTGGTCAAGCAAATTCCTAGGGCTGACCCAGACTGAACCGAAGGGGAGTTAGATTCCACTTTTAGACGGAGGAATGGCAGGTTCAGCTTGCAGAAGAGCATGTGGCTGCCACAGGGTGAGGTGAGGAGACAGTGAGGAAGGCTAATGTCAAGCGCATCTCCTACCTTCCCCTCTACTGGGGAAAGGGCAGCCAGACCACTCCTCACTTACAGTTTTCATTCTGACACCTGCTCTGCAGAAATGAATTGGAGATAGATGTGAATATGAGGGTAGCCTACGGAAGGATTATTATCCCTTCAGCCCTCCCGGATCAATATATGCCTCCCTGAGTGTCTCTGCCCCATGAACACAAAGAAGAACATGGCCAGGGTGACTCCTCCAGGACCGAGCCAGGGACATGGGCTCT
This sequence comes from Ursus arctos, assembly GCF_023065955.2. Taxonomy (NCBI): domain Eukaryota; kingdom Metazoa; phylum Chordata; class Mammalia; order Carnivora; family Ursidae; genus Ursus; species Ursus arctos. Next base: position 57,095,662 of record NW_026622841.1, read on the forward strand.
GTTCTGTGCCCTGGCTGCAGGAACACTGGTCCAACCTTGCATTGCATCCTTGGACACCAAAGGAGGGGAACCACCCATGTTTGGAGTCCACATAGGAATCTATGATTTTTCCATGGACCCCTTCACGTGCCTCCCTGCTGTTCTATCCCATTTCTCCAGTTGTATTGCCCATTGGAGAGCAGCGACCCGGGATGGCCGATGGCAGTGCCAAACCCAACTGGGCCTTTTCTCCGGGAAAATCAGCCAACATGAGAATGCAGAACCAGCCACGAAGACACTCCTCCCCACAAAGGGTGCAAATGGCAGACATCTCCAGGCTTATTTTCCCAAACTTGTTTTGGAGGGTTGGCCAAAGCATCTAGGTATAGGAGCTTCCTACTGGCTCTGCCTCTCAACCCAAAGATGAGTTCTTTCATTTTCCTTTAGGAGCTGGATGCTGCATTCATAAAATGACACCTGCTGCCTTTTCAGGTCGTCTTCCCTGGGGAGCAGGATGTCTCTGTGCATAGGGACCAGCAAGCACATGGCTGCTGAGGCTGAAACAGCAGGACACGGAGCTAAGCCTCTTCCCAGAGCAGGGCCTTGGCGTAGGGGCCAAGGCGGAAAGCAGCCTCAGGCCCAGGGGCCCACTTGCACAGAGGCTGGCCCACCAGAGCACAGGGAGGGAAGGGACTTGAGGGCGCTGGTGTGTGCTCAGCAGGCATAGTGGGGCCACAGCAAGACTGCACTCCCCGAGGCGGCCGAGGTGCCCTGTAGGAGCTCGGGCACCAGCTCTGCGCCCCTGACTTCTGGCTGAGCCTTGGAGAGAGGAGTCGCAGGGAGCATCTAGCTGGAGCGGCACCGTCCCCAGCGCCGTCCTTGGCAGTCACAGCTGGGTACTTTCTCTTCTCCGTTTACCACGGGGAGAGACACGGGGAGGGAGAGGGAAAAGTGATCATCGTTTTAGGACATTGCCTTGCTTAACATAATTCTCAAAGTAAGGAGTGTTTCTGTTTTGACAGATGAGGGAACCAAAGCTCAGGACCACTCAGCTGGGAAGGGCCGGTGCTGTGCTAAGAAGGCGGTGAGGCTCCGTCTCCCCTCCCTCCACCGCAGGGTCTCAACACAGGCCTCCGGAGGGCAGAGGGCGGCCAGCACGCTAAGTGCCCGGGGTCTCACCTCAGGATGGGTTTGCAGCCCCTGGGCCGGAGGAGGTGAGGAGACTGGCTGCGGGCTTCTGGGGGAAGCAGATGTAGGGGGGCAGGGGGCAGGGCGCAGGTGAGACGCAGAGGCGACCGCGCTGTGCCTCGGCACCAGCACCGCAAGATGGCTCAGTGGGGCCCAGCACGTTCAAGGCACCAGTTGCACGTGTGTTTCCTCACTAGCAAAGCAAGTGACAAAAAGAGCCCCCTAGTTTTTCTCTTCTCTCTGACCCGAATGCTCCCCTGCCCCTCCTGTCATCAGCTTGGTAGTGACCCTGGGTGTCTGTGATGAGACCAGAGTTATCACGTGCAGCTAAACCATTCCAGATTTTCTGTTTTCCGCACCTCAAGCCCCAGGAAACTTTCCTCCACAGAAAAGACTGAGAACGAATTTAGTTAACTCTGGACAGCTGCTAGAAATCCAGGAGCCCTGCTCTCTAAGTTCTGTCTTATCTCTGACCAGCACTTTGGGACTTACCTGACCATCTTGGGAAAATGAACCCATGACCAAGATGTAGACTTCTCTAGCATTTTACCACAGAGGATATCCTTTGGTTAATTTGGGCAAATATAAGTTTATTTTTTTAAACTCAAACCAAAATGAGTTGGGCTGTCCAGCAAATGCAGTTTGGACTAACATGAATACATTTTTCTCTTAGGTCTTAAAAGCTTTTTGATGGCAAATCCTGAGTTTGGTTTTAAAAAGCGTGATTAATAGCTGGGAGAGTGTTGTGAATTATGTAACAACTGATAGACTCACATATGGGGAAGTGCATGGAGGTGACAGGGAGAGGACACCACCATCACTCTCCAGAATTTTCATTCCCCAGTGGGATCAAAGTCACTGCAGGCTACACAAGCCTTGTTGCGTGGGGGAGATAGGAATGAGAAGCTGGGGCCCGGCAGGGATTGGAGGCCAGGGGCCGTAACCATCAATCAAGCTTTAGTTCTTTTCTCTCTCTCTGTCCTTCCTTTTTTCCTCCCTCCCTCTATCCACCCTGTATCCATCCATCTTGGCATCCATCTCTGTCTTGGCAAATAATACTCTGGTTTATTGGTGGAAAACTGTCTAGTAAACTAACAAAAACAGATCAAGCAAGACAGAAGTACGTTTAACTGTACGACCTGAAATTAAAGGGGCCAAGCATTAATTATATTTGTATTTCATCAGAGGGGGATATGTGGTCCCAAAATGCTGGGAATGCACCTCTACTTCTTAGAATAAAGACTATTTGATAACTTTAAATCAACACCTCAGCCCACTGACATTCCTTCTGAAAAGGAAGAGATAGTCATGTGCACGGCTGGCAGCTGAAAGGCTGTGCACAGAAGTATTCCGTGGCTCAGGTCCTTGGAGGGAGGGTGAGCAGGGCGCTGCGGGAACCTGAAGTGCAGGACTTCTGCACATCCTGCAAACAGAAAGTGTGGAGTAACGAGCTGAGAGGTTTGGTCATTATTTCGTTCTCCTTTCATGTGTCTTACGACTGCAACCTAGTTACCATCACAGCCTGTAGAGTTACCAGCACAACCTACAGAGTTAATCCACAGTCAGTGAAATGGATTATAAAGAGTTACAGGAAGAGTTTGATTTTTCTAGAAGGTTCTGTTTTTATTTTGAAGCTTACACTGGGTTGCGGGATGGTAGGTTTTCATTCACCCATCCCTCATCCGTATTGTAAATGTTCTGAGCACCGCAAGTTAGAAAAAAAGCCTAGAGTTCAAACAGACAACAAAACAGCAAGTCAGAGAAGGCCTCATGCCTTAAGAATCATATGGACTGAGACTTAAGGATGGAGGTGTGGAGTGTCTGGGTGGCTCAGTCAGGTAAGTGTCTGCCTTCAGCTCAGGTCATGATCTCAGGGTCCTGGGATCAAGTCCCACGTTGGGCTCCCTGCTCAGTGGGGAGCCTGCTTCTCCCTCTCCCTCTGCCCCTCCCCACCACTTGTGCTGTCTTTCTCTCTCTCTCTGTCACAAATAAATAAATGAAATATTAAAAAAAAAAAAAGAATGAAGATGTGAACAGAAAAGGCTCATGGGTAGTGAGGCAGCAGGAGGAGGGGGATTCAAGTAGGACAGATGGCTTGAGCTGCTGAACCCCCCCTGATCTCCCCTAGGAGCCTTGTGTGCATATCTGTAACCCTCACGGACCATCACACATTACAACATGTCTATTTGTTTGTCTGTCCCCCGCCGCCGTATCACACTGTGAGCTCATCTAACACCGCACCCGGCATATAGTAGGCATTCGATGTATGTGTGCCAAATGAATGAATGCAAGGGGGAGACACAGTTGCAGGGTGAATCCAGGAAAGAGTAAATATGGCAACAGACATTTACTGAGGGCTTCCAGTGGGTCAGAATAGAAAACTAGATCTTTTGGGATGCAGAGAGGAAAAAGCCTCCATAAAGGTTTCATATTCCTTAGGATATTTACTCATTTAAAAATAAACAAAATATTCCTGTCTTCTGCACACACAGTACGTACGTATCAGTGGATGAGCACCCTTCTCCTGGGGGGGGGGTTCATAAGTGTATTCATGCTGGACCATTGTCCTGATACAGGATATCATACCAAAAGTTTGTTGGGACAGAACAGCACAAAGGATGGACACCCATATCATCTGACTTACTGCTCACCACAGGCTAGAGAGATCAGAGGGACATATTCACTGTCCATATTCTTTTACACGAGGAAATGGAAGTTCACAGATTTTGCACACTCACCCCATAAGTTTATCTCAAATAGGTTAACCTAAGTTTGTTCTCAGAAAAGCGTAGTCTCAATTAATGATGGACCCAGACAACTTAGGGAAGGTAGAGGACACACTTGATAAATGGAGCAGAAAACATTGGAAGGGCAATATCTAGGGGCTGCAGAGAAGATCACACATGCCACCTTGGGAGCCAGGGGTATTTGGTAAGAAGCTCAGAGGAGGGACAGGGATTCCCGGCTTTGGAATTTTAGGGAAAGTTCTCTTGGGTCTGCTTCAGCCTAAGTCTTTTTTTTTTTTTTTTAAGATTTGTTAATTTATTTGAGTACGAGAGAGAGAGAGAGAGAGAGAGAGAGAGAGAAGGGGCGCAGAGGGAGAGGGAGAGAAAGAGAATCTCAAACAGACTCTCAGCTAAGTGTGGAGCCTGACTTGGGGCTCGATCCCAGGACCCTGAGATCATGAACTGAGCCGAAACCAAGAGTTGGACACTTAACTGACTGAACCACCCCAGTGCCCCCAGCCTGAGTCTTAAAAGCCAACTATCCTGTTACCTGGCTAGCAAAGGCAAACAAGACACCTTGCTTCATTCCAACCTGCACTAAAAGGGCTCAGATGATATCCTTGTCCCTGACCTTTGCTTTTGTCTCTTGCCAGAGACCCAGGTCCTTTCTTCTTGTATTTTGTGTTGCAATCTCTTCACCTAGGTTGGCTCTTAGCTATGACCTTCTCTTTAAATCATGCTTTGGTCTTTCCTTGAATAAGATACTTCAACTTTCTTGCACCAAATGCCTTGAAAAGGTGTCTGAAAATTTCTCTGGGGAGTGGAAAACCTAACCTTATGAGTCATGGTTTAACTGCAGGATACTTAAGATAATGATATCCATGGTTGGTTGGGAGTGTGTATTTTTCATGTATTTGTAATATATTTCCCCCTTCTCTAAATGGGTATCTGCTAACATTTGCTTTATTTATTTTATTTATTTATTTTTAAAGATTTTATATATTTATTTGACAGAGAGAGAGAGACAGCCAGCAAGAGAGGGAGCACAAGCAGGGGAAGTGGGAGAGGAAGAAGCAGGCTCCCAGCAGAGGAGCCTGATGCGGGACTCGATCCCAGAATGCCGGGATCATGCCGTGAGCCGAAGGCAGATGGTTAATGACTGAGCCACCCAGGCGCCCCAACATTTGCTTTATAACAATTCAAAATCTTACAGGTACAAACATAGTCATCAAAAAATTTAGGAAACATAAAATTTAATGCCTGCAGAGTATTTCTTTATATGGATATACCATAAATTATCTTTTGAAATGACCTTATTGGTTTACATTAAGGTTATTTCTGGCCTTTTGAGATTGACCACTGGCCTCACTAGAATTTACACTTCCTAAGGGCATGGATGGTGAGCACCCTGCTCACTTTTACATCTTGAACATTTGCCACAGTACCTGACATAGAGTAGATGCTGAACACGTTTTGAATGAATGAATATTGGGGAAGAGGGAGGTAAAGAGGCAAGGTTTTCAATAAGAATATTAATATTATAATAATAACTACTGTTAATAATAATTCTTACTAATAATACTTTCTGACTTTTATTTCTTTTTCTTCTCTTATTGCATTGTTTATATCTCTGGTATGATGTTGAATAGAAATGCAGAGAACAGGCCTCTTTACCTTGTTCCCCGCTGTAGGTAGAAAGCACTCAGTTGTTCACAATTCAGTACTATGTTTTTCATAAATGTTCTTCATCACACCAAGAAACTTCCCTTTTATTCCTACTTTGCCAAGAGTTTTTATCACACTGATAAAAACCTTTACTGCATCTATTGAAGTAGAAATGTTGCTTTTCTCCTTCATTTTTTTAAATTCTTAGATTACAATATTTGATCTTTGAATGTAATTTCAATCCTGCAATCCTAGGATAAACCCTATTTGGTTGTAATGCATTATCCTTTTACTATATTACTTGATTCAATATTACTTGGTTATATTTTTTTGAGGAATTTTGTATCTATTTCATGAGGATACTGGTCTGTATTTTTCTTTTCTAGAGATATTTTGTTATATTTTGGTCTTAGGGTTATACTTTCTTCATAAAATAAGTTAAGAAGTTTCCCTTCTTTCTCTACTTTCTCAAAGAGTTTGTGTAAGATTAGTGTTATTTCTTCCTTAAGTGTTTGATAAATTACTGGGTCAAAATCATCTGCGCCTGGAGCTTCCTCTGTGGAAAAATGTTTAGTAAAAAACTCAATTTCTTTAACATACATCTGTCTTTCCAAATTTTCTCTTTCATTCTGTGCCAGTTTTGCTAAGTTTTATTTTTCAAGGAATTTGTCCATTTTATCTGAATTGCCAGGGTATTTCCCTATTCATTTTCTCTTTTCTGCAGATCAAATAGTTTCTAGTAATCTTTCAAGTTCACTGGCTGCTTCTCCTGTCATTTCCATTTAATTTGATAAATATTTTCATTTTAGGTATGCTACTTTGAGTTTCAGAACTACCACTTGGATCTCTATATTCTCTATTCCTCTGCAGAGAATTGCTATCTCTTTTTTCAGTAAGAGCTTGCCATTCATAGAACAGAGTTGTCATAACTTCATGAAAATCCTTGTCTGCTAATTTTGACATCTGGGTCCTGTCAGAGTGGTCTCCACTATTTGCCTTTTCTCTTGAGAATGTGTCCCACTTCCTAGTTTCTTTAGATGCCAGATGATTGTAGTTTGTGCCCTGATCATTGTGAATGCCCTGCAGGTGAGACTTTAGGTTCAGCCATCTTCCTCTGATGAGCACATGTGAGATTTTGTTTTATCAAAATTAACGTGGTTGGTTGCAAACATCAAACTCTGTCTCTTGAATAGCAATTTTATCTCAGTTTAATTCTTTGCTTTTTAACTGGGCTGCTTGCTGCCTCTCTGCCCATGCTTAGTTCAGAGGGGCCAGATAATTCGATTTTCTGATTCTATTCTTTCCAGGACCACCTTCCTCACTTCCTTTGCCAGCACCCTGAACCCTGCCCTGTTTCTTCAGGCCAGAGAGACCGGACGTGAGGTATCTCAGTGGTCCCTGTGCTCTGACCTCAGGCTAGTAGTCATTAAAACTGGAGCTTGCCCATGGCCTTTCTATGCTTCCAAGCACCAACCTGCTTTTATTCTCTTGCTATTGCCTCTAGGCTATTTTATTTTTGTTTTCCTTTCCCTCGTTTTGTGCTCCTTTCCTCCTCTTCCTCTTTGTATTTTACCCAGTGGTTTACAGCACTTACCTGCAGACAGGCTTTGCTGGCAGGAGCTTGGCTGGCTGTATCAAAAGATGGAGGGCAGCTCTGTATCTGAGAACTAGGAAGAGGATAAACAGGAGCCAACCAGTGAACAGAAAGGAATGAGAAGTCTGCTCTATGGCTTCTGTGTTTGTTGTCACTGGGTCTCAAGGTAGCACTTCAGTGGTTCAGACGTGACAAAGGAAGACTCCTCAGGCCAAAGGGGCCTCACTGCCTGTCCACCCAGAAACCAGAGAGCCATATGGGCACGGAGGACTGCAAGCAATGCAGGCCACTCGGTGCTTTGCAGACTGCCTTCACGGGGAGAGGACATGCATGAAGGCCAAGGGGACGCACAAAGGACTGATTCACAAGGGCATGAAGCCCCCCTTGTGGGGCTCCTAGAACTGCCCGGGCATGTTCTTAAGGCACCACAAGGAGCTCAGGCTCCAATAGCAAGAGAAAGGGGAGACTGTTAATTGTGGTTATGGTAACCACTTTTCTTAGTGTCAGAATAAGAAAATTGAATTTATGTGTCATGGCTGTGAACAGAGTCTCTAGTACAGCATGTGTCCAATAAAGAGATAGGATTCCCTTTCTTCACAAGCTGCCAGCCATGGCAGGCTCTCAGAGAGCCTGGCCCATGTCTACACCCTCAATCAGGCATTCGTCATGGTGATTCCAACATCGGCCAGTCTTCTGACAGCTAGGCAAACAACCCACAGGAGCTCATCTGGCTCAATGGGCGTATGGCTCATTTTATTTCTAGCCGGTAAGAGAGCTCACAAGCTCAAAGGCAACCGGAAGTGGGGGATGCAGGAAAGAAACTAACCCTACATTGCATATTAATGCCTATTCCAGGGCAGCTGGAATGAGCCTGTAATATATGAAGCAATTAGGATAATGTTTCTCTTTTTCTGAGTTTTGCCTATACTGCCTCAAGGAATTAATTTCTGTCTTTAGGAATGTGTGTGTGTGTTTATTTATTTTTTTTTTCAAAAGCCAGTAGAGGTACAAATGGTGCATACTTGAAGAAAAACGTATATTGAGTAGAAGGGACAAGCCAGGGACCTGAGAAAGGTTGAGTCCTGTGTAGCTTTCCCTCAGACCCTGTGGACATAAGGAGTCACATGTCTGCTGTCCTGACTGTGCTCTGAATCTCTGTAGATGTCCCCCGCCGTGCAGGACAGACGTCTGTGCGTGGGGTTAAGGGAGAGGCGCTGGGGAGGCAGGCAGGGTTCAGGCGGGGAAGTGCACTCCTAGGAGACAGCATGAGATGTCCTGGAAGGGATCAGTCGCACCATCGAGGGCCAGGCTTGGCAGGTGTGACCTGCCAGGGGTGGATGGTGAGGAAGGGCAGCTGAAAGTCCGGGCACCTCGGCCGGCCACCCACTGACTTCCCTCTGCTTTGGGGCACACTGCTCTTCTTGTAGGGTCTTCCCACTGATTGAATGACGCCAGTCCTCCTTATCTCAACTGATTCTCGACCAGCAAGGAAATATTGGAAATGAAATCCTTTTCCTCTGGTGTCTGGCTACCAGGCTTTCCCTCGCCTAATCAGTTACAGTATTCTCCTTCCTCCGGCAGTGGGAAAGTTCCAATGGTTGTTTCTCTTGCCAGCTTTCCGGCCCTCACTCCCTGCCGGGTCTCCGGATGTTCATCACCTTTCTCTTCTAGCACTGTGGCCCCCAGCTTGGTGTTCATCTGGTGACCACTCTGTTATCAGTAATGAACTTCAGAGGTGGCGGAACAACCAGCCTGGCTTATCGGGCACCCAGACCTATGTCAGTAGCTGCAACATGCAAGGTGCCATGAGAAACACAACAAAGCAGAAAGCTTGCCATCAACTTTCCTTGATAGCCAGTAAACTGGCTTCAGTTAGGTTTTATCTTCCCTGGAGAAAACCCTAGAAAGTTGAGGAAGATCTTGCACTTTCTCTGTGAGCCCCTCCTGCATCTGCTGGGCTCCCCGTCTGTGTATCAATTTCCCCGCCGGCACAACTGCACTGTCCCAGCACCCTGGTGGTCCTTTACCAGCTCCCTGTGTGGCCAGCACTGGGGGGCCGCTGGAGGGAGAACCTGCTCCATCATGATGGATTTTTTTCCCCCTTTTAGCACACTGCTGATTCTATTTGCAAATATTTTGTTAAGAATTTCCATGTATTGGGGCGCCTGGGTGGCTCAGTTGCTTAAGCATATGCCTTCGGCTCAGGTCATGATCTCAGGGTTCTGGGATCGAGCCCTGCATTAGGCTCCCTGCTTAGCGGGGAGCCTGCTTCTCCCTCTCCCCTCTGCTCTCTCTCTCTCAAATAAAATCTGGAAAAAAAAAAAAAGAATATCCATGTATTTGTTCATGAGGTTTATCTTTCTTTCACTTCCTTTCCTTGTGATGTTCAAAGTCATACTGACCTTATGAAATGAGTTGAGAAGTACTCTTTCCTCTATTTTCTAAAAGGATTTGTGTAAGGATTGGTATTTTGAAATTTTTGCCAGAATTCATTAGTGAATGTTCTGGGCCTGGAGTTTTCTTTGTGGGAAAATTTCCAATTATAAATTCTATTTTCTTAATTGTCACAGGGCCATTCTAATTTTTTTAAATTTTATTTTGAGTCCGTTTTTGTAATATATGTCTTTCATGGAATTATTTTCCCCATTTTATTCAAGTCATGAAATTTATTGACCGACATTTGTCCATAATATTTATAAACTTATTATCCTCTTAATGTCTGTAAAATCTGGAATGATATCTGTCCATCAGCTTTTGGTCTTTTTTTAAATTCTTTACCCTTTTTTTTTTGCTTTCTGTTCTTAAAGTAATTATTTCTTTCCTTACATTTTTTTCCTTTCATTTGCTCTTCTTTTTCCATTTATTTAAAGATGGAAGATTAGACTATAAATTGTACATCTTCCTTATTTTCTAATAGAGGCAGTTAGAGTCGTCCCCTAGGTACTGCCTTACCTGCATCCCACATATTTTGACATGTTGTGTTTCCATTTATATTTAGTTATGATTGCTACTTTCTAATTTATGTTGGGGCTTCCCCTTTGATCCATTAGTTATTTGGGGGATTTTCCAGATATATTTCAATTACTGATTTCTTATTTAATCATGTTGTGATCATAAAACATACTCTATGTGGCTTCGTTTCTGTTAAGTTTGTTCAATCTTGTGTTATGGCTTGACGTATGGTCCATCTTGGTGAATGTTCCACTGGAAAATAGATGTATTTTAATTGGGTGAAGTGTTCTCTACATGTCAGTTAGGTTAAGTTGGTTGAGAGTCTTGTTCAGATCTTCCGTATCCTTACTGATGTTTTTTTCTACTTATTCTGTCATTTCCTGAGAGACTATTGAAATATCCAACTAAAATTTATACTTATAGAATATATGTATATTTGTAGAAATATAAAATTTTTATTTATAAATTAAATAAATGTATAGGTATTTAATTTATATTATAAATATTTAACTTATAATACTTAATTAAATATATAAATACATGTATATAGTATATATCATATACTAAATGTATATACATGTAAAATACACATACACATTTATAACTTATTGATTTGTTTTTTTCTCCTTTCAGTTTGTCAGCTCTTATTCCATGCATCCTGGAGCTATGTTACTAGAGTATCTGTATATATTTATAATGGTGATGCTGTACTGCTCTATTGGCTCTTTTATCATTATGCAACATCTCCTTGTGTTTCTGGAAATTCTTGCTTTTCTATTTTTCCTTATTGTTTTTCCTTGTCTGTTACGTCTGATATGAAAAGAACCTTGTCAGCTTCTCTATTAAGTTACATGTTTACATGATATACACTTTTCTATGTCTTTACTTTTAACCATATTTCATGTTTCTATACTTAAAGCCCATCTCTTGAGAGGTCTTGCTTTTTAATCCAGTCCAAAGATTTCTGGGTTTTGATTGGAATGCTTTGTTCATTTATAGTTGATTACACGTTTACGTAATTGTATATGAATTTAATTTAATCCTACATCTAACAGCATGATATGTATAAACTTACGTCTTCCATTTTACTGTTTGTTTCTTATTTGTCTCATCTGTTTCCTCTGCATCTCCATCTTTACTGTCATTTTTTGTGTCAAGCAGACTATTTTATTTATTGGCTTTTTAGCTATGTTTCTTTGCATTGTTTTTGGAGGTTTCTCTAGAGATTAAGTGAGCTTCTTTAACTTATTCAAATATTTTAAAAGTTAAAATGGAATTACTTCTGTTAAAACAGAAGAGTCTTAAAAAATAAATAAAATTTAAACATCTTGCAATGGTATTATGCATTATATCTATCGAAAAATGCAGCATTATAAATTTTACTTTAAACATTTGAAAATAAGAGAAAAAATACAGGTTTTAAAATATATCCTATACGTTTTCCATTTCTGGGGCCCTTGAGTTCTTCTGTATATCCAGGTTACCTTCTGGTGGCATTTCTATTCAGTCTGGAGGATTTTCTTTTCTTTCTTTCTTTCCTCCCTCCCTCTTTCTTTCTTTCTTTCTTTCTTTCTTTCTTTCTTTCTTTCTTTCTTTCTTTCTTTCTTTCTTTCTTTCTTTCTTCTTTCCCCTTCCTTCCTTCCTTCCTTCCTTCCTTCCTTCCTTCCTTCCTTCCTTCCTTGTCTGCCAACAATAAATTCTCTTTATTTATCTGAAAATGTTTTTGTCTTCATTTTTGATGGATAGTTTTACTTCATGTAAAATTGTTGTTTAGCAGTTTTTTTTTTTAAATCACTTTGAATAGTCATTCCAAACTTCTCTTTGGCCTCTATTGTTTCTACACTTGATCTTAGCCAAAAGGCCAAGAAGCGATTGCTCTCTATTGTTTCTGATATGACGTCAACTGCTGACTATATTATTGTTTCCTGTGTATGTTGAGTTTTTTTCCTTTTTTTTTTTTTTTTTTACTGGTTTCTTAGATGATTTTCTTTTTCTTTTCGGCTCTGGAAATTTCATTATAATCTAGGTGTGGTTTTCTTCATGTTTATCCTATTCCAGGATCCTCTTGGATCTGTGAGTTAATGCTTTTCATCACATCTGGTAAGCTTTCAGCCATTTATTTCTTCAAAATGTTTGTCCACCTCTTTCTCTCTGCTTTATTCTTCTGGAACTTGATTGGTTGTTGGAGGTTTGTCCACAGATTTCTATGTTTTCTCCATATTTCTTTCATCTTTTTTCTTTCTCTTTCCTTTGGATTAGATAATTTCTACTTAATCTATCCTCAATTCACTCATTATAAAATTCTACCTTCACATGTTTATTGTTGACCTTTGGTAATTTAAAAACTAGTATGAATTTTGTAAGTATTGGCATGTTTACGATTTTGAGACTGTACATCTATAAACATGATGTGCTTCTCTGTTAGTTTTCTTTCATATCCTTCAGGTAAATTAAAAAATTTTTTCTTAGAAAGTTTATACTAGGTATTTTAAAGGTTTCCCCCTTCTGCATGTTATGAATGTTATCTTTTTTTCCTGGTACATTTCATTGTTGGTTATTTCTGCTTGATAGCAACACTATTGATTTTTGTAGGTGAATCTGTTATTCAATAGCCCTGCTAGGGTCTTTTATTAGTTTTACTGGCTGTGTGTAGACTCTCTTGGGTTCTCTAAATAGAAAATCATAACAATAAAAAACAGGTTTTTTTTTACTCTCTTAACATGTTTTATCTCTGATTTATTATCTATTTTGATGAGTTTAAAATTTTTGAATTTCATTTTTAAAATTCATGAACTATTTAGGAATTTATCATTTCTTGCCATAATTTAAGAATTATTTTTGACTAGGCATTTAAAATGTAATTTAGAAAAAAATAATAAAATTTAATTTAGTACTGGTTTAAGATGTTAGTCAAGATAGCCCAGATCATACTGCCATAATAAACAACCCCCAAATCCCTGTTTCTTAGAACAACAAAATGTATCTTACCTACACTACGTGACCATCAGAGTTTGGCCAGTAAGATCTGCTTATTGTGATGACTTAGACACACAGGTTGATGGAATAGCCACCATTTCAAATGTTGCCAGTTGCTATGTCAAAAGTCAAGAGAGAGAGGAAGAAAGAACTCTGGGACTTCTGTTTCGTCAACTTCTCCTTGCAATCACGTTTATATATTTTGAAGGGGATATGATTAGGTTGAACTTATTGCTTGTTGTTTCACTCTGTATCCTTAACTCTACCAAAAATGATATAAACATTGATTGATCAAGAGGGTCCATAATTTTCCTGCATCTGGCCACCTTCATTAAGTGACAGCACTGGGCACTAGTTGTTACTTGTAGCAGATATACACGATCTCGTTTTATCCGGACAGTACCACTGTAAGGCCATTGCCATATTGTTATTCCTGATTTACTCCTGAGTACATGGAGCCCACACCTGAGCATCAAGGTTGAGGCTCTTTTCTTGGCCCATGCTGCTCTCAAAAAAGGCAAGCCAACATTTAGGGTCAAAAAAATCATGAAAGACACGTTCTCCTCAGAAGCTGCTTTGATGGACCTCTGCGGTGCCAATATTTGTACTAGAAATCAGCTATTCAAGCTGTGTCTTGCCACTCTACCAAATTGAACAGCGCCTACCTGGTCTTTCATTTACCTGCACCTTGTTAGCACCCCCACACAGCAGAGCTTAGCAACACCGGGATGATGAGGGAGAAAGGAATATGAGCTATTTAGTGAAGATGTTTTCCTAGCTTGTAAACCTTCTTCCTTCTAGTTTCTTCCTGAAATATGTATTCCCTTTGATGGATCACATTTCCTAGGTTAGTCTCATGAGGGGTCCCATACATAGTCCCAATTCTGGTGATTCATGTTTATAGCTCCTCCTTGTGAAGCTTTTGCCCGATCCTGCTTTGGTGTTTCTTTGGAGCCTGCCTGACTTCAGTGTGTTCTCTCTGCCAGACCCTGGTGTGGGGAGGTGGCCTGGTGGCCTGGTTAGGCTTTTAAGGTGACTGTTCTCTGCAAGGGTCCTTGTTCTGTCTGTTCTGCAGACAGGCTTTGCTTTTAGTATATCGACTTACGTTAGAGGTTTTCTTCCTCTGTCTCCCAGCATTATTGTGTTTTCTGCTGTTTTGTTTTGCTTTGTTTGTTCTTGTTTCTGTTTTTCTGATTTTTTTTTTTTTAGTGTTTTCTCGGTTTCTTGTCCCAAGTACAAATGCAGGACAAAGGCTGCTTGTTACAAACCGCTGCTGAACCATGTGAGATGCAGCCATCTGCAAGGCTGATTAATATTGCACTGCCGTGCTTCAGTCTGGGTGCCACGAAGCAGCATCATTCATAATTTAATGCTACTGCCGTGCTGTTCCCTAATGCGTCATTAGTGTTTTAGGATGGCCTGGCCCACGGAGCACTCTGCATATGTGCTGGCAACCTCAGAGGTCAGGCTCTGGGCAGTTCCTCTGCGCCAGAGCGGGGAGAATATGCTGCACAGAGCAGTGCAGCTGAGCCGTCAGCTAGCCAGAGGCACCGGGAGTCCAGGGAGGTTACCCCAGAACTTTCCACAACTCAATCCACCTCTGTTTCTGCACGAAGCCTTCCTACATGGAGACAGAACAACATTCACGGATGTAAAATTTTCCCAAGAAAGAACTTTGTTGCGATTGAGATTTACCAAAAATATTAAAAAATGAATGCATTATGAAAACAACTAGTAGATGCAAACTAATTTTATTTAGTCAGACTTTAAGCAGCTATATTTCTACACTTGGAAGTGTATATACTTATGATTTTGTTTTGTTTTAGACTTGCTAAAAAGCCACCATGGTCCCTAAGTTTTGTATATTTGGTTGAAGAGTCCATAGACAGGTCAGGATGGGGCTAAGGGATAGAAGCATTCTGCCCTAGTCCAGGTGCTCTGGGCATCACTAGAGATAACGTTCTTCCCTGGGGACTCCAGGCTTTTCCACTCTCACCCTCTCATATTTCCTACTCATCTGCCTTCCATACATCAATACGGACTCTCCGAGAGGATTCAGTCCTTGGCAAAACTTCAAGGCAATGTGTTAGCTTTCCTGGTGCCGCTTGTGTGTAGGAATTCGCTCTAGCTAAGGGTAGAAAAATTTATGTTTTCTTTTCAAAATCATCTCTGGTGTAATCCAGTGGGAGGAGAATGATTTCATGTGAGGTGTGAGAGCCTTCTTAGAGTCACTGAACTCATTCCAAGTGGGAGACTTCTCTAGCTGTCTTTGAGGCCAAGCTTGGGACCACCGATTATGCCTCCTGGATTATCACTTATTAATGAGGCTGACCAGACGTTTCCGATTATTGGCTACTTGGTTCTCGTCCTGGAGACTTCGGTTGTCAGCCATTATTTTTATAATGCTGCAAAAATTCTTCACTCTTCTCGGTAAACTTGACCTAGTTTTTCCAATGGGCATTTGACTAATGCCTGAGCAAATGTAACTGATCAGGAAGTGAATGGAAGGAAACAGACCCCTACCCTCCATCTCTGGAGCTCTAGTTCCTCAATTGCTTTAGACATCCCTTTCATGGGGGTAGTGAGGACAAAAGTTTGGAGCCAACTTGGCTGGAAGGATGGCACAGCCCACATTTATTGTGGATCTTCTATATGTTATCATGACACCTTAGATCTAGAGTTATCTGGCCAGGATCCCCTCCAGGGCAGGATGGGAAGGGAGTGGCCATTGTTGAAATCATCTGAAAGGGTTTAAATGCATAAAGATTCATAGACCCTGGCTTCCTAAGTCAGAGTCCTGGGGAGTCCAGAGTTTGTATTTTTTAAGAGCCAGAGATGAGTCTAGTGATTAGTTAGTGGACTAGATGTAGTGTCCTTAAACACAGATCCATGGCCAATAGTTCAGAATCAGTGGGGAACTTGTTAAAAAAGGATATTTCTTGGCCCTAGAACTATAAGATCTGATAGTTGAGTCTTGTAGACTTCAGAAATCTATAGTTTTCTAAAGCTTTCATCGATTCTGATCATCAGAAAGATCTGGAAACTCCTGGAGTAGAGAGGATGAATGGAGAGTGGCAGACTGCAAGCCCACGAAGGGGCTGCTGCAGTAAGCAATGAGAAGGGTGGGGGCAGGGCCGCAGGACCAGAAGAACAGAGGTTTAGGGGACTGGACCAGAGAGACACCTGCTGGACTTGATGGCCTGAGTGAGTTTCAGTCTTTCTGATGTCTTCAGCTTGAGTGAGTATTCTCAAAAAATATAAGGCAGGTAAGATAAAGAGCGCTGAAGTGAAAGTCATGATTTTGGTTTTGGTCATATTGAATTTGAGCAGCCAATGGATTATTAATGTAGAATCTCTCTGAGCATTTAAGAGAAGCAGAGCAGACAGGGAAGAGGTCACACTAGACGTCTAGAACCGCCTGCATGGTGGGGACGTTCCATCTGTGGGCACAGATGACATTCATCATCCGTGACACCAGCTTGGAAGATAGAATCTTCAGAAGAAAATGGACCACAGGGAAGCTTTCAGCGCTGATGTTAAGTACTTTTAAAAGGGTTACTTTGTATCTTGGGTGCATGGGAATCTGCAGGCGCAGTTCTGTTCCTGTTGGATGATGACTTGTCCTGTAGACGAGCTGGGACTTGGGTTCCTTATGAGGAAGAGCTCACATAGTTGCTCCTTCACTAAGAGCCAGGCTCTTTGCATTTCTTCTGTGACCTGGAAACTCCTGGGCTGTTCTGAACTCTCGTGATTGCCTCTCAGTTTGGTTTGGAGACTGGTTGGTATCCTCTTACCCAAGGCAACAAATGCCATCAATAAGCCTAGAGCCTGATACCGCCTGAGTATGAAAAGACACCTTTTAAAAATATAACCCAACTGTATATAAGTAATTTATACAACTCTACACATACACACACACATAACACCAACAAATAATCTGATTTAAAAATGGGCAGAAGACCTGAATAGACATTTTTCCAAAGAAGACATCCAGATGGCCAACAAACACATGAAAAGATGCTCGGCATCACTCATCATCAGGGAAATGCAAATCAAACCCACAATGAGATCTCACCTCCATCTGTCAGAATGGCTAGAATAAAAACTCCAAGAAATAACAAGTGTTGTTGAGGATACAGTGAAAAAGGAACCCCATTGGTGGGAATGGAAACTGGTGCAGTCCTGTGGCAAATAGTGTGGGGGTTCCTCAAAAAATTAAAAATAGAAACTACCAGATGATCCATTAATACTAGATATTTGCCCAAAGAAAATGAAGACACCAGTTTGAAATGCACCCTTATATTTACTGCAGCATTATTCATAACAGCCAAAATATGCAACCCAAGTGTCCATCTATAAATGAATGGATAAGGAAAATGTGGTATATATAGAATGGAATATTACTTAGTCATAAAAAAATTGAGATATTGCCATCTGTGACAACATGGTTGGACCCAGAGGGTATAATGCTAAGTAAAATAGGTCAGACAGAGAAAGACAAATGCCAAATGATTTCATTCACATGTGGAATCCAAAAAACAAAACAGAGCAGAAACAAAGCCATAAATACAAGAACAGACTGATGGATGCCAGAGAGGAGGGCATGGGAGTTGGGTGGCGTGGGTGGAAGGGAGTGGGAGGTTTGGACTTCCAGTCATGGGATGAGTCAAAGAAATGAAAGGCCCAGCACAGGGAATACAGTGAATATTGTCATAGTGCTGTGAGGTGACAGATGGTGGCCACGGGTGGGGTGAGCACTGCATCAGGTCCAGACTTGTGGAATCACTATGCTGCGCACCTGACACTAATGTAACATTGTGTATCAACTATGTGTCAATTAAAAAAAATGTAAGTCTCCTGGGAAGGAGACAGAAATTCTTTCAGGGTAAGACAGCACAGATGTGCCAATAAGGTGTGAGTCCTTACCTGGGGAGAGTCCATTCTCTGTCAGGGACTGCCTGGAGGACGGATCACCTGAGGGCCTCTTTTCCCTCTCCTCCTCCATTCTGAAAAACCAAAGGCTGCTTCCTGAACCTTTCCCCAATCCTTCCCCTCTTTGTTCCAAGTCGCTACTGAAAGGGTACCTAGCAGAGGATGATGGCCACATACACTGAAGGCCAGGAAGAACCAAGACAGGGCTTAGTAAGGAGTGAGCAAATGGAAGAGGCTGAGAGCTGTGAGGAGGGGATGAGGCATATGGGGGGCCAACCACCTGGCAGGTGCACGTGTCAGAGACCGCACCCCTGCACCAAGCCCATGGATATGGGGTATAGACTAGGCAGCTTCTCCCCCATCTAGCCCCTCTAGACCTCTCCATACATTACATTGCCTGATGTAACACAGTGACTGAATGCTTTTCCAGCATCCGTGCTTTTGCTGATGCAAGCCTGGGCTCCAGCGACCAAGCCTGACGAGCTCACTGAAATGAAGCTGCCAAGCTGTGCTAGAGCACTTTCCCGTAACGAATCCTCTCCTCTGGCTCTTTCCACAACTCTGGCTCCCATATCTCAGTGCTGGTTGCCTGGCCTGGGACTCATCCACATCTTCGGCTGCTTCTTCTGCACCATCCCCTCTCTCTCTGCTTGCTAGTGGCCCCTGGCCATGCTGCTCGCCCGTGGGCCATGAGCTGGTGATGGAAACTACATCTTGCAGTTTCCTGGATGAAGGTGGCCTTTCCCAAGCACATTCTCAGACCCCAATAGGGACAGAGGGCAGGGCAATAGGGGCCTGAAGCTCTTTAAATACCATCGACAGTTTCCATTCCTCCTATGATGTTACCTGGGACATTTAGCTTCGGTTCCTTCCTTCGGCAAAAGGTTTTAAACTAATGTTTTGTTTTAGGCTCTAAATCTTTGCCTAACATCGCCCAAGATGATGAGAACTTGTCCTGAGTCCTAAACCCTTGAGTACATGGGGGCTGCAGCCAGGGCGGGGGGAGCTGGGCTCATGTGGCAGGTGCTTGGCTGAGGCCTGTGCCACGCCAGGGCTGGGGAGCCATGTCCCCCACAGAGCACCTTATGCCCTTGTGGCTGGTGTTAGCCGTACTGCTCGAAAGAATGAGAATTAGAAACGTGGATTGTGGAAATCAGTGTTAAACAAAGACTTTGGGGGAAAGTCTCCCTGCAACCTATTAAAAAATTTCCCTAAATCTACTGATTTCCCTTACCTTAAAGATGATTTTGATGCATTGCTTTAGAACTGCCGAACAGCAGCATCCTGTGGGCACCACTGTTAGCGGCATGTATGCATACAGTGGTGGCCCTCTGCCAGCTGCGCCAGCATTCTGTCTGCGTTTGCTCCTGGGAAGGGGCTGCGCGGAGGCTAACCTCGCATTCACGGAGCTGCTCCGAATACTGTGGAGTCAACCCCTCCCACAGTCTGGTTAATGAACTGCACATGAGGAAAAGCTCTTGCACAGGGGGCAGATTTTGGAGGTCCGAATAATTCTATGACGAGGGACGGTGAGAGCAGTCTTGTGGCTCAGGACTAACACTGCTACTTTGTGACTCAAATAGAAAGTACACCCAATAGCATTCCCAGATACTGGCTGCCCCCACACATGCAAGCTCCCTCATTATCCACACCCCCCAGCAGAGTGGTGCATTTATTACAACTGACACATCATAATTACCCAGAGTCCATCATTTACATCAGGGTTCACCCTTGGTTTTTACATTTTACATATTTGGACAAATGTATAATGACATGTATCCATCATTACAGTATCATATTTTCACTGCCTTAAAAGTCCTCTGTGCTCCACCTGTTGATGTCTCCCCACTATACCCCTTCCCCACCTCACCCCAAGGCAACACATCGATCTTTTTACTAGCTCCATAATTTTGTCTTTTCCAGAATGTCATGTGGTTGGAATTATATAGTATGCAGCCATTTCAGATTATCTTCTTTCACTTAATAATATGCATTTAAGTTTCCTCCATGTTTTTTTCATGGTTTGATAGATTTTTTTTAAAAATGTTGAATAATATTCCATTATCTGGGTATATCCATCCACCCACCAAAGGACATCACAGTTGCTTCCAAGTTTTGACAATTATGCTAAAGCTGCTATGTGAAGGTTTTTGTATGGACCTAAGTTTTCAGCTCCTCTGGGTAAATACCAAAGAGTGTGATTGCTGAGTCATGCGGTAGGAGTGTATTTAGTTCTGTAAGAAACTGCCAAATGGTCTTGCCAAGTGGCTGTACCATTTTGCATTCCCACCAGCAATGAATGAGAGTTCCTGTCACTGCACACCCTCACCAGCATTTGGTGGCATCAGGGTTGTTAATTTTGGCCATTCTATTAGGTGTGTAATGGCATCTCACTGCTCTTTCCATTTGCATTTCCCTCATGATATATAATGAGATTGATATTTTTTCATATGCTTATTTGCCATCTGTAGATCTTTGGTGAGGTATCTGTTAAGGTCTTTGGCCTATTTTTTTTTCAGATTTTATTTATTTATTTGACAGAGAGAGAGACAGCCAGCGAGAGCGGGAACACAAGCAGGGGGAGTAGGAGAGGGAGAAGCAGGCTCCCAGCAGAACAGGAAGCCCGATGTGGGGCTCGATTCCAGGGCCCTGGGATCACGCCCTGGGCAGAAGGCAGACGCTTAATGACTGAGCCACCCAGGCGCCCCTCTTTGGCCCATTTTTATTTTTATTTATTTTTATTTTTTATTTTTCCAGTTTAAAAAAATTTTTTTATTATGTTCAATTAGCCAACATATAGTACATCATTATTTTTTGATGTAGCATTCAACAATTCATTAGATGCGTATAACACCCAGTGCTCATCACATCAAGTGCCCTCCTTAATGCCCATTACCTCGTTACCCCAAACCCCCACCCGCTCCCTTCTGTAACCCTCAGTTTGTTTCCTGGAGTCCAGAGTCTCTCATGGTTTGTCTCCCTCTCCGATTTCTTCCCATTCAGTTTTCTCTCCCTTATGATCCTCTTCATGATTCCTTATGTTCCACATATGAGTGAAACCATATGATAATTGTCCTTACAACAACGATCTATATCCATATTAAACAATTTATATTTTGATTGCATAGAGTAGCTTCTTTTTTTTTATTTAATTAATGATTTTTTATTATATTATGTTAGTCACCATAGAGTATATCCCCGGTTTCCGATGTAAAGCTCGATGATTCATTAGTTGTGTATAACACCCAGTGCACCATGCAATACGTGCCCTCCTTACTACCCATCACCGGTCTATCCCATTCCCCCACCCCCTCCCCTCTGAGGCCCTCAGTTTGTTTCTCATAGTCCATAGTCTCTCATGTTTCATTCCCCCTTCTGATTACCCCCCCTTTCTTTTTTTTTTTTTTAAAGATTTTATTTATTTATTTGACAGAGATAGAGACAGCCAGTGAGAGAGGGAACACAAGCGGGGGGAGTGGGAGAGGAAGAAGCAGGCTCATAGCAGAAGAGCCTGATGTGGGGCTCGATCCCAGATCGCCAGGACCACGCCCTGAGCCGAAGGCAGACGCCCAACCGCTACGCCACCCAGGCGCCCCACCCCCCCTTTCTTTATCCCTTTCTTCCCCTACCGATCTTCCTAGTTCTTATGTTCCATAGATGAGAGAAACCATATGATAATTGTCTTTCTCTGCTTGACTTATTTCACTTAGCATTATCTCCTCCAGTGCCGTCCATGTTGCAGCAAATGTTGAGAATTTGTTCTTTCTGATAGCTGAATAATATTCCATTGTATATATGGACCACAACTTCTTAATCCAGTCATCTGTTGAAGGGCATCTCGGCTTCTTCCACGATTTAGCTATTGTGGACATTGCTGCTATGAACATTGGGGTGCATATGGCCCTTCTCTTCACTACGTCTGTATCTTTGAGGTAAATACCCAGTAGTGCAATGGCTGGATCATAGGGTAGCTCAATTTTTAACTTTCTAAGGGACCTCCACACTGTTTTCCAGAGTGGCTGTACCAACTTGCATTCCCACCAACAATGTAGGAGAGATCCCCTTTCTCCACATCCTCTCCAACAATTGTTGTTTCTTGCCTTGTCTATTTTTGCCATTCTAACTGGCCTAAGGTGGTATCTCAGTGTGGTTTTGATTTGAATTTCCCTGATGGCTAATGATTTTGAACATTTTTTCATGTGTCTGTTAGCCATTTGTATGTCTTCATTGGAAAAGTGTCTGTTCATATCTTCTGCCCATTTTTTGATTTGTTTATTTGTTTCTCATGTATTGAGTTTGAGAAGTTCTTTATAGATCTTGGATACCAGTCCTTTATCTGTAGTGTCATTTGCAAATATATTCTCCCATTCCGTGGGCTGCCTCTTAGTTTTTTTTGACTGTTTCCTTGGCTGTGCAGAAACTTTTTATCTTGATGAAGTCCCATAAGTTCATTTTATCTTTTGTTTCTCTTGCCTTTGGGGATGTGTCATGAAAAAGGTTGCTGCCTATGTTCTCCTCTAGAATTTTGATGGATCCTGTCTCACACCGAGGTCTTTCATCCATTTGGAGTTTATTTTTGTGTATGGTGTGAAAGAGTGGTCAAGTTTCATTCTTTTGCATGTAGCTGTCCAATTTTCCCAGCACCATTTATTGAAGAGACTGTCTTTTTTCCATCGGATGTTTTTTCCTGCTTTATCAAATATTAGTTGCCCAAAGAGCCGAGGGTCCATTTCTGGGTTCTCTATTCTGTTCCATTGGTCTCTGTGTCTGTTTTTGTGCCAGTACCATGCTGTCTTTGTGATCACAGCTTTGTAGTACAGCTCGAAATCCGGCATTGTGATGCCCCCAGCTTTGTTTTTCCTTTTCAACAGTTCCTTGGAGATTCGGGGCCTTTTCTGTTTCCATACAAATTTAAGGACATTTGTTCCAGTTCTTTGAAAAATGTCCTTGGTATTTTGATCGGTATAGCATTGAAAGTGTAGATTGCTCTGGGTAGCACGGACATTTTAACTATGTTAATTCTTCCAATCCATGAGCATGGAATATTTTTCCATCTTTTTATGTCTTCCTCAATGTCTTCCAAGAGTGATTTACAGTTTCTAGAATATAGGTCCTTTACGTCTTTAGTTAAGTTAATTCCAAGGTAACGTATGGTTTTTGGTGCTATTGTAAATGGGATGAATTCCCTAATTTCTCTTTCTTCAGTCTCGTTATTCGTGTATAGAAATGCAACTGATTTCTGAGTATTGATATTGTATCCAGCCACATTACTGAATTGTCTATAACTTCTAATAGTTTGGGAGTGGATTCTTTTGGGTTTTCCATATAGAGTATCATGTCATCTGTGAAGAGAGATATTTTGACTTCTTCTCTGCCGATTTGGATACCTTTTATCCCTTTTTGTTGTCTGATTGCTGTTGCAAGGACTTCTAGTACTATGTTGAATAATAGTGGCGAGGGTGGGCATCCTTGTCGTGTTCCTGATCTTAAGGGAAAGGCTTCCAGCTTTTCCCCATTGAGAATAATATTTGCTGTAGGCTTTTCATAGATGGCTTTTATGAGATTGAGAAATGTACCCTCTATTCCTACACTCTGAAGGGTTTTAATCAGGAAAGGATGCTGTATTTTGTCAAATGCTTTCTCTGCATCAATTGAGTGAATCATATGGTTCCTGAGTCTTTTCTTGTTGATATGATGTATCACGCTGATTGATTTGCGAATGTTGAACCATGCTTGCATCCCAGGTATGAATCCCACTTGGTCATGATGGATAATCCTTTTAATGTACTGTTAGATTCTATTAGCAAGTATCTTGTTGAGGATTTTGGCATCCATATTCATTAGAGAAATCGGTCTGTAATTCTCCTTTTTGATGGGGTCTTTGCCTGGTTTGGGGATCAAGGTAATATTGGCCTCATAGAATGAGTTTGGTAGCTTTCCTTCTGTTTCTATTTTTTGAAACAGCTTTAGGAGAATAGGTATTATTTCTTCTTTGAATGTTTGGTAGAATTCCCCAGGAAAACCATCCGGGCCTGGAGTTTTGTTATTTGGAAGGTTGTTTATCACTGACTCAATCTCTTCATAATTAATTGGCCTGTTTAAGAAATCAATTTCTTCCTGTTTCAGTCTTGGTAGTTTATAGGTTTCCAGGAAGGCCTCCATCTCTTCCAGATTGCTTAGTTTTTTGGCATAAAGCTGTTGATAATAGTTTCTAATAATCCTTCCAATTTCATTGGTGTTGGTCATGACCCCTCCTTTTTCATTCATAATTTTAATAATTTGGGTCCTTTCTCTTTTCTCTTGGGTAAGTCTTGCCAGTGGTCTGTCAATTTTATTGATCCTCTCAAAGAACCAGCTTCTAGTCCTGTTGATTTGTTCTACTGTGCTTCTGGTTTCTAATTCATTGATTTCTGCTCTCATCTTGGTCAACTGCTATCTCGTGAGTGGATTAGGCCTGTCCCTCTGTTGCTGTTCCAGCTTCTTGAGGTGAGAATATAAAAACTGCATTTTAGATTTTTCTATTCTTTTGAGTGAGGCTTGGATGGCTATGTATTTCCCCCTTAGGACTGCCTTTGCAGTATCCCATAGGTTTTGGACCATTGTGTTTTCATTCTCGTTGGTCTCCATAAATTAAGTTGATTTTTGATTTCCTGGTTTATCGAGTCATTCCTGAGCAGGATGGTTCTTAGTCTCCAAGTGTTTGAGTTTCTTCCAAATTTTTCCTTGTGGTTGAGTTCCAATTTCAGAGCGTTGTGGTCTGAGAATATGCAGGGGATAATTTCAATGTTTTGGTATCAGTTGAGACCTGTTTTGTGTCCCAGAACATGGTCTGTTCTTGAGAATGTTCCATGGGCACTAGAATAGAATGAGTATTCTTTGGTTCTGGGGTGTAGTGTTCTATATATATCTATGAGGTCCAACTCGTTGAGTATGGCATTCAAAGCCTTTGATTCTTGCTTAGTTTTTGCCAGGGTGTTCTGTCTATTTCTGATAGTGGAGTGTTGAAGTCCCCTACTATTAATGTATTTTTATCTATGTGTCTCTTTATTTGGGTTAAGAGTTGGCTTGTGTATCTTTGTGCTCCCCTGTTGGGGGCATATATATTTATAATTGTCATATCCATTTGTTGAATACTTCCCTTAAGAATAATATAGTGCCCTTCTGCGTCTCTAACTATAGTCTCTAATTTAAAATCCAATTTATCTGATATGAGAATTGCTACCCCAGCTTTCTTTTGAGGTCCATTTACGTGAAAGATGGTACTCCATCCCCTTACTCTCAGTCTGAATGCATCTTTGGGTTCGAAATGAGTCTCTTGTAGACAGCAAATGGATGGGTCATTTCTTTTTATCCAATCTGCAACCCTGTGGCGTGTATGGGAGCATTTAAGCCATTCACATTAAGACTGAATACTGAGAGATATGATTTTAATGATGCCATGTTGCCAGTAAAGTCTTTGTTTGTATTGGTTGTGACTTTCTGTTCTGTATCACTCTTGGGGCCTTTTTACCTTTATAGAAGCCCCCTTAATATCTCCTGTAGGGCTGGTTTCGTGGTTACGAAATTGGTTAATGATTGGCGATTCTGGAATGTCTTTATTTCTCCATCAATTCTGAATGACAGCCTTGCTGGATAAAGGATCCTTGGCTGCATGTTTTTCTCTGAAAGAGCTTTAAAAATGCCCCCCCAACCCTTTCTCTCATTCCAGGTCTGTGTAGACAGGTCTGACGTAATTCTGATGCCTTTGCCTTGGTACGTGAGAAATTTCTTTGCCCTGGCCGCTTTCAATACTGTATCCTTGGATCTAATGTTTGCAAATTGCACTATGACGTGACGTGGTGTAGGTTTGTTGTGGTTGAGCTTGGGAGGGGTCCTCTCTGCCTCTTGGACACGAATGTTTGTTTCCCTTGCTAGATTAGGGAAGTTTTCAGCTACAATTTGTTCAAATATCTCTTCTAGACCTCCGTTTTTCTCCACCCCCTCAGGGATGCCGATGATTCTGACATTGGATCGTTTCATTGAGTCAGTAATCTCCCGTAACCTACATTCGTGGGCGTGGTTTTTTTTTAAGACCAGCTTCTATTTTCATTTTTTCCTCTATTAACCCATCCTCCAATTCACTAATACGTTCCTCTGCTTCGGTGACCCTGGCCGTCAGAGCCTCTAGTTTTGCCTGCATTTGGCTCATAGAATTTTTAATTTCTGTCAGATTCGCTCTCATTTCTGTCCTTAGGGATTCTATATTCTCAGTAACCTTTTCGTTAATAGTTTTTTCAATTCTACTCATCATTTTGACCATCGTTACTCTGAATTCCATTTCTGATAATTTGGTTACATCCATATCCATTATTTCTGTGGCAGAGGCCACAGACTCACTGTCTTTTCTTTGTTGGGGGGGGGGGCTTCTCCTTCTTGTCATTCTGATGAGGAGAGGTTGCAGGGTTGTCCAGAGCCCAAATTATTGACTGGGTCCCAGGCCGTGCCCCTTGTTTTATAGGGATCTTAGGGATGTGGGCTTCTTCTTTAAAGATTTTATTTATTTATTTATGTAGCAGCCAACCAGTGAGAGAGGGAACACAAGCAGGGGAGTGGGAGAGGAAGAAGCAGGCTCCCAGCGGAGGAGCCCGATGAGGGACTCCTTTCCGGAACGCCGGGATCACGCCCTAAGCCGAAGACAGGTGCTCAATGACTGCGCTACCCAGGTGCCCCGGGTTGTGGGCTTTTTGATTTTTCAGCCTGCCTTCTGTGTTCTGGCAGAGGGGCCTGCCACGCGGATACTCAGGCCACTCTGGGTAGAGTCTCCGTGTCCCCTTGCAGGGGGGATGGGGACGGGCACGCTGTGAGCTGGTATTTCCTGGCTTTTGTTCTCTGGCGGCTTTCCCTGGCGGTTTGCTGTGCCTCTTCTGAGAGTCAGAGCAGCAGTGGCCGAATTTCAGCCTCTGTCACAGAACAGAGGGATTGCGGCCTGTTCTCCACTAATGTTTTGGCCACTTTAACTCTGTTTCTGTTGGTGCTGCTCAACCCTGCAGCGTCCCGGGATGTGTGCCCCACACCCGGCGTCCCAGCCCTCAATTCCAGGCCGGCGCGTCTCTGTCCTTTGTGTTTCTAACGCCGCCAGCCGCCAGCCGCCCCCGTGTGCTCCCAGATCTCCGGGTCTCAGTCTATGTCCGGTGAGCACACCAGGATTCCGGAGTTCTGTGAGAAGCCTGGTGGTGCGCGCTCCTGGCTCACGGTCTCAGTCTGCTGTTTTGCGGGTGCTGTCCGCGAGCCCGCCCGCTCCCCCGTGCAGGTGGCTACTGCTTCCCGGCACCTGAACGCGGCGGCTTCTTCCCCCTTCCGTTTATCTTCCAATATCTGTGCGCGGTTTCAAGGCTCCCCGCTTCGTACCTCAATACTCAGCGCTGGACATGTTCATTTGTAGAGATCCAGATGCATCTTCCTGCATCTCAGGCTGGTTCCGTGGTTGTTTAGGCTGGTCTGGTTCCTATCCAGCTCGACTCGGGGGACCGGCTGAAAAAGGTGTCTTCTACTCCTCCCCCATCTTAACTCCTCCCCTGGCCCATTTTTAAATCAGGTTTATTTTTTATTGTTCTTCATACATTTTGGAAACAGTCCTTTATTAGATGTGTCTTTTGCAGATTTTCTCCCAGTCCGTGGCTGCTTGCCTTCTAATTCTCTTGACATTATGTTTTAAAAGAGTAGTTTTTAACTTAAATGAAATCCATCCGGCTTATCAATGATTTCTTTCCTGGATTGTGCCCTTGGTGTTGTATCTAAAAAGTCATTGACACACCCAAGGTCATGGTAGGTTTTCTCCTATGTTATCTTCTAGAAGTTTTACAGTTTTCTGTTTTACATTTTGGTCTGCGATCCATTTTGAGTCAGTTTTTGTGAAGGGGACAGGTGACATATTAGTCTCTCTGCTGTTCCTCCATTTCCTCCTGCTTCAGATCTGGTTTCAGAGCCCAAGAAGATAGAACAAAGGTTCTTCATTGGGCCTCCCTAAATTCTCAACATGTGTTACTTGCTTTTGCTGTTTTTCTTTTTTTCATTAAAATGTCACTTCCATGAGGGCAGGGTTCTCCAAAGACAGTAATTTCAAACTTATTTAAAAATCAGAATGACCCCTTGAGCATTTAAGACTCAAGGTATTCAGGCCCCACATCCTCAGATTTGGGTTGACAAAGCCGTGAGGGGATTGCAAACCTGAGAATGTGCATTTTTATGTAAACTCCACTCAGTTATCCGATGTTCTAGAGGTTGAGAATCAGCCTGTAGGCATACGGAGTAATCCCAGGAGCTGCTGAGGCCGGAGGTTTGAGATGAGACACGGTCACAGTCAGGTATCTCTGCTTTATTGGGAAAACAATGTTTTATTATTCAACAACCACATCCATTATGAACTAAACTTTCTGATTTTGGAAAGATTACAAAGGAAATAGAAGCTTAGTGATTTACAAGATACTAAACATATTAAACTACAAATTGTAGTGTTTATACCATTTGATAGGATCGATTCCAGAGAACACAACCTGTAGGATCTCATGAGGTTCTAGTTACTGGACTGGAGACAAAGAGTCTGCTACTACACTGTAACTGTAGAAGATTTAAGGCTTTCTTCAAGAGTAGAGCTTAGGTATAATGGATGGAAGGGCTAAGTCTGGGGAGCTGAAAAAAATGAGCATATCCAGGAAGTCTTCTGCCTAACGAAATGACTGTCCCTGCCATGGGTAAGTATGCCATGACAGCTAGATTGATTCCATTCTCCATTCTCCAGCCAGTAGTCCCAGTCCCCTCCGTGGGCTGTCTGATGGTAGTAGGCTCGGACATGCCACACTGTTACGTTCTCCCACACCTGGCTGGAAGGGCTGTGATTCAGATGAGCAGCATTGATTTATTTCACTGGGTGGCCTTTCTTCAAAAATAGACACCTAAGAAATCATGACACCTTGTTCAGTTACATTTCTGAAGTAAATTAATATTCCCTTCTTGACCAACTAACTCCTTTGTTGAAAACATGAAGACCACGTGCAAATACAAATGGAAAAGTCGGGACAACATTCAAGAATTGGTCAAGGAAGAGATGAGCATTTTATAAATGATCATGATACTAAGACCAGTACTTAATTTCACATGTGAAAAGTTTACTTGGGGATAATCTTCTTCCAGGTTTCATATATTTTCCCTTGTCTATCTTCATAATGTCTTTCTTTGTTACTAGAAGAATGACCGGGGGTGGGGGGGTGGGGGTGGGATTTGGTTACATAGTATGGTGCTTTGGAGCATGGTGGGAAGCATGGGTTATGAACACTGGCTATGCCACACTGGGAAAAACATTTAAACTCTTTGTGCCTTAAGTTCTCATCTGTAAAATGAGAAAAAAACAATATCTATGCCATGGGTTTGCTATGAGGTCTAAAAGAGATAATCCATGTGAAGCCCTCACTAAAATGTCAGCACAAGCTGGTTGCTTCTTTGGAAGACCCAGTAAAGGAGGAAGGGAGGGACCAGAGAGCCACATATCAGAGAGCACTTCGCCCTCACTTTCAAATGTTCTTCTGGAAGGTCCATCACAGTCGGGAATAGAGAGACCACCTCCATTCTGGAAAGTGGTTCATCTCCTTTTCTCCTTGCATTTTGGCTGATCTAAGGAGTAGACTTGCCCAAGGGAAGGATGATATCTCAGTGTCTCAAAAAGCTCTTTTCTGCATATCGTTGAGAGCAAGTGACAAGACTCTGGAGGGACCCTGGGCTTGGCTAATCCAGGTGAGCACAGGCATGAGAGTCCCTGGGACAGGAGGGGAGAGGTGGGTTGTCTTCCCTTTGACAGTACTGGCTTTGAAGCATGTATACTTCTGTTAGTGTGAGTGAAACGGGGGTAATTAGTGAAGGGCAATGTAAGATTCAGCCAACTGTCCATGTCAAACAATATTCCTCTAGTTTCACTTTGGTGATTTCTGGAAAAGTCATGATATTGAAATGCAGTCTATTAAATCATTGATCCTTGTGGTAATATTTTTTCTATATTGCCCATATCTGTAGCATTATCCCATTCATCTGCGCTAATTTATTACTATCAAAGAATATAGAAAGACCAAGCCATCAAGCACAAAAATCAGATTTTTAGGTTGAAAAAGAAATCTGAGAGATCCTAAAACTTTACCAATTGCCCAAGTTTGTTTGACTTGGGTGTGCCTACTCACCTGGGTCAGGTGCAGAGGGAGTCACCTCCATCACCCTTTCTCCCATTAAGTGAGAAGTTCAGTGATACCTCCATGTGGAAAAGGGTGCATCTCACTGTGCATTCCCTCCCCTCCCCCAGAAACTTGGTGGTCTGGGAAAGAAATATTGTGGGGCCACAGAGATGGGATTGGGGAAGAATTGCTCAGCCATACCTAACCTTACACCAAATATACCAAAAAGGTATTCAGGACTCTAGGGGCCGAGTGAGGTCTGACAGGTGGAAGTGTTCACATTGGCAGCATAGTTGAGGACTGACCAAGGCTAGGTCAGGCAGGAACAGAGGTTGATGACAAGGAGACTTTACTGGAGAGGTTGTGCTAAAGGGGGCTGGGCTTCTGGTGGGAGGCTAGAGTCCCAGCAGGAGGATGGAGTTCTGGCAGAAGGCTGGGCTTCTAGTGGGAAGGTGGGGTTCCAATGGAGGCTGTGTTTCCAGTGGGATGCCAGGGTTCTGACAGGAGGCTGGGGTCTGGGCAGCAGGTGAGCTCCAGCAAAGCAGGCGGGGTTCTAGTAGGAAGACTGGGAGTCAGGCAGGGCAGGCAGTATCGCCAGGGGAAAGGAATCAAGTCCAGGCTCCAGCTATGGTGTGGGCAGCTACCTAAGCTTCTTTATGTCTCTGATTTCTCATGCTTTTACCACAGGGCTTAGCACATAACAATAAGAGCCAATGCCAATCAACTCACTCTTCCCCCTTTTCTTCCTATTATTATTATTAGTAGTAGTAGTAGTATTATACGAGTGGCTCGTACACCTGTCTCCAGCAATCTTTTTCGGGGGCTCACTGTGATAGAGTAGGGACTGGGTGCAAAGGGCTAGGGATTTTTATCCAACTTTCCCTCAACACTGGAATCGAACAAAGCCAGTGGCCGGTCCCAGAGGTCTGGAACTATTTCAGAAGTTCTTCTTTTTCCACAACTTCCCACCAGGACCCTCAGCACTTCCCACCCCTTTCCTCATCATCTCTGGCCCCACTTCTGCTATCAATACACAATTTTCTTCTGGAATGCCGTGAAACAGAAACCCACCCATGACAGTCTCTGGCACAGAACTTAGTCTTCCATAGAAGAAAACATAAGGGGTCCCAAAGTCTAATGCAGATTTAAACTTTAATGGCTTTCGAAGTATGAATACTACAAGCTTGGAAAAGGCAACGCCGTAAAGGAGAATTATTTAACACGTTAAGATGCTACTATCTTTCTGGGTGCATTCAGATTACTGCTGTGTAGTGCTGGCGGTTCTAGTCGTCTTCATACTGCAGACCCTGAGCAGGAGCAGATGTAAGGGCCGCATTTGCAGATTGTTCAAGAAAGAACAGGAATGCACAGGCCTGCCTGCCCTGACTCACCGCCACACCAGTGATGGAGGTGGGAGTGAGCCACGCAGGGGCCTCATCTCTGTGGCTGCTGGTCTGGGGGAGGTCACCCTCACACTGTTGCACATATGGGATAAACACTAAAACATAATATTCAAAATTCACAAAACTGAGGGGGTGCCTGGGTGGCGCAGTCGGTTAAGCTTCGGACTACTGATTGCAGCTCAGGTCATGATCTTGGTTGTGGGATCGAGCTCCACGTAGGGCTCCATCTACAGGGGGTCTGCTTGAGATTCTCCCTCTACCTTTGCCCTCCCACCCTGCTCTCTTTCTCCAAAAATAAATAAATAAAATATTTAAAAAATTCGCAAAGCTGAATAAGCATGCAGTATTTAAATAACTAAACTTTTAATTGATGATTTCTCTTTCGCTGCCCCTCTCTCTGTCCAATAAATAAATGAAAGCTTTAGAAAAATACATGTGAACATAACCACAGATATTTATGACTTAAAACAATTAAAAATATTTTATTTTTAAAAAAATACCTCCCACTCCAAACAATGTAGGCTCCTGAGAGCCAATTATTTGTGCACACAGACTGCTCCAAAACCCCTTTCTGCCGAACAATTCATGTAAGCAGGCCAGTGAGATGTCAGGCTGTTATCCCTAGCTGTGAAATGAAATGTGTTCCTCCTTGTTGGATGCTGTGTTGACAGGCTGTGTTTAGAGTAATTAGGGCAGGTAAAGGCAGGAGCAGCCTGGTGTCTGGTGTTCTCTCAGTCACTCTTTTTTTCCTTCCCTGCTTTTCCCAAAACAAGGCCAGCAGGGACAAACCCCAACGACTTGGCGGGTAGCAGCAAGACTTGTGTGAAGCATCCCCGATGTGGGGGGCAGAGGAGAGAAACAATAGATCATCTGTCGGAGCCAGGATCAGGGACCCTAACTGGCAACACTGGTGATCCCTTGGCACCCCGGGAGAGGACTGCGCAAGTCCCCATTCTGGGGTGAAGGCAGGGGGTTGGCAGCATGGACTGAAGGAGCAGGACAGGCGGGGCCTGCAAATTCTCAAAACAGACTGGTTGAAACTGCCTTCCAGGACCAGGCCCCATGACACGGGGACACTGCTGGGAATCAAGGGGGCAGAACAGGTCCCACTGGGGAGAGAGGCCCATGGAGGGGTGGGTGGGAGAGCAGCACTGGGGGCCTCAGAAAGGAGGGAGCATTTGTGGACACTCCAGGACCGTGGGCTCCAGAGTCATGGGGCTGGAGGAGCCATCCCCCAACCCCGAATTTAGGGAAACTAACATCACACACACAGGAGCCACAGGAAAGGGATGCACTTAAATACAATATCAAATTCTTATCAGTAAAAAAGAGTAAGAAGCAGGATCAGGTCCTTAGAGACAAAAAAAGTTTACCAGAAAGACATGCCCACAAAATGGGTAAAAACTATAACCCAAGATTTCAAGATGAACTAAAATAAATTAAGAAAATAACAGACGATATTAAAGAACAATAGAACTCAAGATTTGAAAACTAGTGAAAAAGGAAAATAATTATTTTAGAAAGGATAAGTAAACTAGAAAGACAATAAGACAGTTCTGTCAAGGGACAAGGTCACCTTATAGATGGGGTCACCTTATGCACAGGGTGACCTTACGGACAGGGAGGCCACCATGGCTATACAGTGGGGTGGGAGGAGTATGCTGGTGCCCACGGCTCCCTGGCGGACTCAGTGCTCCACACCCAGACTGAACAGTAAACAGGCAGATGCAGCAGCTGTGACCAGAGCTCCCTTGCAGCTGTGTGGTGGGGCAGCTTGTCCCTCTGCCTGATCCTGCCTTCCTTGCTGACCACTGTAACTCCCGGGACCATGGCCCCAAATGTCCTTGGTGGCTGTTCGTTTCAGAGGCCATCTCCAAAGAACCCAATCTAAGGTGGCAGACTGCTTTGACAAGGAGCGTCTACTGGGCTAGGGCTTAGAATGTGGCTGGGTGCAGGAGGATGACCCCTTCATGTTGTCAGATACACGAGGCTGAGAGGGGAAGTGACCTGCTGGCCTGGGGGTTCCCTGCTCCATGGGGGCCGGGCCAGCACCGGTAGACCTCCTCACTATCTTCCGTTTCCACTCTAGCCTCCACATGCTTCCCTGGAAGAAGAACTTCCTTTCTAATTCCTTAATTTCTATCATTTAGATTTCCGTCAACCTTTCCCCCCTCTGACACACTGGGAAGCTTTTTCTTGAACCCTGGAAATTGTTCTTTTGAGGAACATCACTATTCTGGTATACTTTGACTCTACACTTTCTTCTCAGGAGCATTGCCTACTTCTTCTTCCTAAATGTGTCATAACATGCTCTCTGGAAATTCCCTCGAGTTGACATTTTTAAAAGAAAAATTCACAACTAGAAATATGCACAATGATTCTTGCTGTTGTTGGGAAATCAGAACATGGTCCAAAGAGTTTCCCTAAGCAGTCTGAGCTCATTGCTATGGTGACTGGAGGAGTTGATTTCCGCAGGGTGGAAGTATGCTGGCTTTCACGTTTGAAGAACGAATATGCACTAATTTTCTAGAAGACACTGAACAGCTCCATATTCACTGTAACTCTTTGGAAATTAATTTGTTACCAGTGGTGTCCTGCTTATATTATTCACATAGAATAATATAATCTCATTATTCGCATGAGAAAGACAAATAAAACCAACAAGAAGTGAATTCCTCTTTCAGTTGATTTTTTTAACACCTTGTACATAGCGTTGAAAACAATCATTTTTCCTACTTCATGCAAATAAGCAGAATGAAGAATATTCTTGAAATGACTTTTCAAGATGTGCTTTATTTTAAGTCAGTCCTGAACCCAAACTACATAGGATCATTTTTTTTTGACGTATTCTAGTTCATTCAATGATTCCTCACAAACTGTATTTTAATACGGAATGAAAACTACATTTCAATCATAAATTTTCATGCTACACTGTTATTTAATGAAGAGGTTGTATTACCAATAACAATAATTTAAGAAAAGGCCATTTTTTTAATTTCCCCAAGCTCAATATACATATTTCTTTCATAATTATGAACTTAAAAAACCCGTCTCAGATGTAAAAATGTGAATTGGAATATGTAAACTCTTTGATATACCTGAAAAACAGGAAGGAAAATGTCACATACTGGAAAACACCATTGCCTTAAATCATCGAAATGGGAAAATGCGTGTTGAGGGATGGGGAAAGGTAGAAGAGCGTTCATGACCTCAGTTAGTAAAGAGTTACAAAGTCAGAGTCTTCATTCCACACCCAGCTGGGCGCCATTTTTATCTTTCCACCTGGAGCTTGTGTCTGATGAGGAGAAGTAGCTCTGAAGCAGAACAGCGACCATCTCTGAAGCAAGTCACTAGTTGGGCCTCAACAAAGCCGGTGTCCACATACTTGTTTTGCTGCTTTTTTTTTTTTTTCCTGAGAAGTCACTGGTGTTTAATGGAAAGATTTTTTATGAGTCTTCAGTTAAGGTAAGGCAGTAAGAGTGTCACTAATGTTAACTTTTTGCTTAGAACGAGGCTTATACTTCCTCAGGTATCTTCATGGGTCTTTGGCTCCCTTTCTCGTTTCCCCTTAGGAATCCGTTCAGGAGTTTCAGCCTCCTATTGCTGTTGCATAATTTCGGGGTGTGCTGAGGCCCATCTGTTCTCCTCAGAGCAGCTTCCCCATTGGCGACAGAGCGCAGTGGACGCCATTAGAGCATCTCTTCAGGAAGGGTGCGGTCCCCACACAGAAAAACATGGGCGTCTTTCCTTTTTCCCTCTTCCTGTTTCTCTGAGGGAGGAGACCCATAAATGACTCCTTTGCATAGTCAATCAGAATGCAAGACACTGTTGACTAAAACAAAAAACGAGTAGCCCTGATTTTGGAGAAATGGAATTACAAATAACTTTTTCAACAGCGTCTTCATTTGCAAGGTAGCTTAGACTGAAAAAGGAAGTCAGCTCCTTTTGACCACCTGTCAGAAGAGAAACCATTTCCAACCAACTAGAAATGCTTATCTCTTATGAGAGTATTGTGCTTTTTTTAAAAAAAAATTCAAATGTTAACTTAATTTGCAGTCTGTGTCTTAAAGTATCAATTTGTTTTTTCTCTAGTCCATTTGATCATGGTTTCTGGTGAGCGGTACAGGAATATTAATTTGGCATAGAGATCTTCCTCTAGTTCCAGTTCCCCCGTCTCTCGAACTAAAAAAATATCTGTGCACAACTTCAGGATTCGATCCACATTTGGGAGTTCTTCAAACATGATGGAGTGTGAAATCCCACTGAAGAATTCACGGACAAATTTCCCAATCACAAGGACAACTGAAGCATATAATCCCATGATACTGAAAAAAAAATTAAATAGAAATTGTATCTACCAGTTAAATACAGTTAATACAATGCATCTAAAAGAAGAAAAATAGTATTTCCCCCCAACTCTACAGAAGATATGATAAACTTATCAAAGCTTGAAGTTTTTCGCTTTTCCCTTGCAGAACTGTAAGACTTGAAAAATGAAAATTAAAAAAAATCTCTATTCTGTAAATGACCAATGTTAATAGTTTCATGGATGAACTTCAGATAGTTTTACTGCATATATTATATAGAGAAGACATATAATATATTTGGTAGAAATGCCATTGTACTATATACACTTTTCTGGACCTCTTTATTTTTATAAATACAGTTCTGCATAGACAATGATGTCTTAACAGACGTTCATGTCGTGTTGGGATGTATGTCTCCTAGCATTTAAGGATCATAACACTGTGAGAGTATAGATTCAGATCATTCTGGACATCGGACCATGTCCCCAACTTCAATGTTTGACCGAGGCCATGTCTGCTAAGGTCAGAAGGCAATGTAAACAGAAAAGAGTCTACATCAATTTCTATGTTTAAACACTGAATGACCTCAAACATAATAGGAAGGTGTAGAGTGAAGAAACTGAATGCATGACTTCTAGTCCTGTCCTTAAGGGTGTTACATCAGGCATTTTGACTTCTTTGGGACTCTTGTTCTTCATTTTTTTAAAATGAAGGGCCAGTGAACTATGAATTTTAATGTTGTAGCTATTAAGTTCAAGAATTCTAGGAAGACACAAGGCTTCCCATCCTCAACTTTATATGAAACAGAAGTAGATTCTTGTAACTGTTAGCTGTGAAGTAAGTTCTTACCCGTAGCCAGCCAGGAACCCCAGGCTTGGGGGGCTGACTTTGTCATTGAAGACCACCAGTTCCAAGGCCTGGGCATGCTGATTGTATATTCTATTTCCAGTCAGGTTGAGAACCCACCACTCACTGTTAGATTTAGTTGTATTGTCTCTGGACAAAATGATGGTGATATTCATGAAATTATTTTCTGGAACAGGAGAAAAAATGAAATCAAGTTAGCATGAGACTATTAGGATTTAATGCACATAAACAGTCCTCAGATGGCAAAACCTAGTTACTACTGTCCATAGTGTAGGTGTCAGGATGAATAGGCCGTAGGGACATGGTAACAATGTGAGTGGAAAAAGAAAAGTGGGCCCTAGGTGTGCATAAGGTTTCTCCTTGTCATGAAACATGTAGCTCACTGCTGCCAAGTGAGCATGGCAGACACATCACAGGATAGAGGGAAGACCCATCACCTGAGTGTCTTCGCTGATAATTCCAAACAACTAGCTAGACATTTAAAAACCCAAGTCATGGGTACTAAGGAGGGCACATATTGCATGGTGCACTGGGTGTTATACGCAACTAATGAATCATGGAACTTTACATAAAAAACCAGGGATGGGGGGGGCGCCTGGGTGGCACAGCGGTTAAGCGTCTGCCTTCGGCTCAGGGCGTGATCCCGGCGTTACGGGATCGAGCCCCACATCAGGCTCCTCTGCTATGAGCCTGCTTCTTCCTCTCCCACTCCCCCTGCTTGTGTTCCCTCTGTCGCTGGCTGTCTCTCTCTCTGTCAACTAAATAAATAAAATCTTTAAAAAAAAAAAAAAAAAAAAAAAAAAAAAAAAACCAGGGATGTACTGTATGGTGACTAATAATATAATAAAAATATTATTATAAAAAATGAAAATGAAATAAAAAATAATAAAAATAAATAAAAACCCAAGTCATTGACTTTTTCAGTGAACTGACTAATTCAATCCTATTACCAGAATTTATTGCATGTCTTAGAGGAAGAAGGCCCTCTGTCAGGTGATAAGGGGTTATAAAGTTGTATACAGCATGATTCTACATTGCAAATGGAACAGGCCACATATACAAGTGCGACTTATGGGCATATGACAACCACTACAGGACCTGCACCAACAAGGTCTGATAGTATGGGGAGACTGCTTCTGCTTGGTAGGATCAAGAAGGCCTCCCAGAGGAGATGGCTTCTGAGCTGAGTTTTGCAGAGTGAGAACTTCATTAAGTGGAGATGGAGGGGGAGAGGTCAGGAAGACTTGATGGCATGAAGTTCAGTAAAGTTCTGAAAATCCTTGATGTGTGGTTAATGATTGCTTTTGTTAGAGCACAGGGTCAATATAAAAGGATAGTAAAAGGGTGGAATAAAGCTTGGAGTTCTCTGAGTAGGTCTTTCTGAGAAAATACAACCCCTGCCAATGATAATAGGGCCTCCACTGATAATCCTGGTGGTGGACAGTGAGGGTAGGGGCCATGTCTGCATTATTTCTTGCTAAATTCCTGGATCAAAGGAATCTAGGATGGTGCCTGGTAATGAATGTCTATTTGATGGATGGATGGTTAGATTGGATGGATGGATGGATGGATGGATGGATGGATGGAAGGATGGATGGATGGATGGATGGATGGATGGACAGACTAATGGAGAGTGAGTCAGGAAACTGGTAAAGATAAAGAAACCCTTACCCAGGGTGAATGTGAACCACTCAGATTGCTCAGGAACAAAAAGAACCTTGGTTCTGAAGTCTAGAGAGTTCTAAGAGGGAACATCTGGCCTAGGTTTGAGTCTAGTTTGTTCACATACTGATTATATAACCTCTGCTGAGTAACTCACACCTGAGCCTCAGTTTCCTCCTTTGTAAATTGGTGATAACCACCAACCTATGCTAAAGATCAGACATAACTGGGTAAAACTCATCAGAGAAGCTGTTGTGTTGGCAGGACAGGAAAGTACCAGGACTTTGTGGTCTGGGGAAGAAGGATTTCATTGGCCGGACTTCAAATGACTCACAGCCAACAAGCCTATGTTTGGGGAGCACAGAACATGTGGCTGAGAAAGGGTTAAATAAGGGTGGGGAGGGGCGGGGCTGGGAATCTGGGCTCAAAGTGAGGCTGACCCTGGAGGGAGGGACCCCATCTTCCTGAAGCTGAAAGGAAGTGGGGGTACTGGTGAAGATTTGAGACCATTGTCAGGGAGAGGGAGCCAGCTGAAGGAGGGCCCTGGCAGGCTTGCGGGATCATCTGCTTAGGGGCAGCAGCTGTGAAGAGCTCACTGAGGGACAGAAGCATTTCAGAGGGAACGACTGATGGTTGAGCAATCTGTGTTCTCTGACTAAGCATTTCTAGAACTATTTGGACTGAAAGGGAAATACCAAAGTTCTTAATGCATCTCACAATTACCATGCAAGACATACGTATTATTGACTGCTGAGGAAGAAGAGCAAGAGATGTGGGGACCACCCACCCATGCTCGTCTTCCGAACCTCTATCCTGCCTCTACTTCTTGGGCCCCCTACTACGGGGGCTTCCAGCTGTTTACTTACATCTCTATCTTTCCAGCTAAATATGAGCCTCAAGGAGCTTAGTCTCTAGTGCCTGACGCACGGCCTGGTGACCATGAGACACCCATGTTGGCAAAGGCGTGAACATGACTTGGATAACTGCATTGTCCTTTTACCTTTGCCACATGTACACATCTGCTCCGATCCAGACAATTGATGAAGTCAAACAATGCTTAGTAATTAATGCCTAAGGATCCCCAAACATCGACGTCCTACCATCACTGTTGTTTTGGGTAAATACAGTCCCTAGAGACTAACATGGATACTTAACCACCCTTGGGCTCAATCAAGTACATTTCCTGTTCTGTTTTTATTGTTCTCATCATGGGGCTTTCATATTTAGTGTTGCATAAGGCTGTTTTCTTCCAAAAAGATTAACATAGAAACAAGTAAACAGACTGATGAATCAGTAACCAAAGCTGCTAAGTGTGGAGTTAAGCCAATCACATTCTATACGATGAAAACTATGAAGAATATGGCTCCTGGTGCCTGACTGGCTCCTTCTGGCCGGTGAATGCAGCAGGGAATCTCAGGCTTCCTGTAGGCCGCATCTCACAAGGAAAGAAAACTGGAAAGCAGCTTGAGAAAGGCTGAACATGCAAACTGTAGACACTGAATAAAAGGATTAAAAAAAGTTCTGAACCAATTCCTTCTCATCCTTACCAGACAAAAGTTGTTTTATAGGTTTTGAGTTCGAATCACTAGGTGCTTTCACATAATATGGGTAGATCTTTTCTATAGTCCTGTATGTCAAGAAAAAAAGGGGGGGGATATGAAGTTTTAGTTGTTTTAGCCACATAAAATTGATTTTTTTGTTGCTATTTTTGACCTCATATCAAACAAATAATGGTGAGTCTTTGTACTTCTATGCAATGTGATGTCGTTACAATTTATGGGTTCCATTATAATCAGAAATTTCTGAAGCCAAACAAATTCAGAGGTTCTCTTTGAATACTTAGGTAGACTCAGTGCATGAGCTAGTTAATGCCTTAAAAACGGTTATAGAGATTTCTCGTGTCTGTGACTGTTTCTGAAGCAAGGGGCTGTCTTTCTTGCTAGGATCTATGTCTGTACTCTACGTAGATATAGAATTATATCTATAATCAAGCGGACTGCATGAATCTATCTAGTGAGAAGAGTGAGGCTCGAGGGACAAGTGGTGGCCTGGACCTGACCCCTCCCTCTGCAGAGGACAAACTGAGTAATGTAAGCATGTCACTCCGTCCTTCTAGGCCTGTTCTACGATGGGGGAAGATTTGACAATCTTTGAGGTTCCTTCAACTTTAGTGATTAAAAGAGGCTGTCTTAGGGAACACATGTGAGGACTGCATCATGGCGGCTCTTATACTCAACGCAGCAAAGTGGGGCTAGGGCAGACTGGAGGTCAGAACCAGACACTGGCCGGTGAACATCTGGAATACGTCATTTAGCAGTTTTGCACCCATAGCATTTTTCCTCCTCCTACTAGTTCTCATATTAGAATCTAAACATCCCAGCTTGGATTTGTTTGAAGTGGAGTACTTATATGGCAGGATAATATATTAAGATATAGTCTCCACCCCCCACACAAATTTCCCTCTGTCCCTTGTCTTCCCCTAACCCCCATCCATTAGCCAGGCATTCAGTGAGCCCAAGTCCAGGAGTAATAGTAGAAGAGAGGTCTCCCAGGGGCTTTCCCTGGCTTTTGGTGATTATGGTCAGATAAGTGCAAGGTTTGCTACCCATAGACAAGATCAGGACTCCCAGGGCTGGGTGGACAGAGAGTGAGAGGGGAGGAAAACAGAGCTATCTTAACGTCACATAACGAGGTCTCCAAGTAGAGATTCACTTGAGTTACTGAAGAATGGAGAAAGCTGCATTTCTTGCATATGTGCATTTGCAAATGGCGACTCAGTACCAGATACAGCCCTCGATTGAAGGTAATTAACAGAAGCAATCACTTACACTGGCGTTCTTGAGCTTTCTGTGTTGTTGCCGGCTATCATTTTAGCTATACTCTTACGTGTAATATTCTTAAGAGGAAAAGAAAGCTTATCGGTTGCTATTTCTGCTTTTGCACCCAGACTCATGTTTCTGTGGAGAAAGATAAAGGGCTCAATGTCAGCGGTTATTCCGAAGTCTGGATGAGGTTCAAAAATTCACTTCACTCTTCATTTTATTAATCTCACCAAGTCTTCACTGGGTCCACAACTGTCAACCCCGACCTTTCTGTCCACCTCACCTTTAGAGAGCTTCTTAGACAACCAAGTTAGTAAACCCAGGGAGGCCACAAACACCTTTAACAGATGGCAGGTGAGGAGGCAGTCTGCTGACTAAAAGAGAAACCATCTTGATGCTCTGATACGAATTTCTGCAACACTCTTTATATTGACCCAATGAGGTCAGCCTCCATGGTGACTAATAGAATCCACATTTTTAAAAGAATGTTCAATTAAAAGTTGATCTTTAATGTTATTAATTTTTTGGTATCTCTTCAAAGAAAAGCCTAGAAAATAAATTTTCGGCAGTCCAGAATTTCATGTGAGGAACTTGGGATGTAAATTCTAAAGGAGAAAATAAGATCCAGGAAGGCATTCTTTCAATTCTGAACAGCTCTCTTTGAAATCTTTCTTTACTATATCCTTGGAAATTCATTTTATATTGGAGATGGCTTCTTAGGTACCTATCATGATTCTTTCTTAATTCCATCCTAGAAGCCAGGAATCATGGACCCAAATGAACCTATCACTTGACTGGCCAAATAAACTTGCATGGAATCCTGAATCACACGACTGATAGCAAAAAACCAACCAACCAAACAAAAACTAAGCTTTTCAACTAGTTTATTGCATTGAGGTTCCCCACGTGCTTCACTAGCCGTTGGGTTTTTGAATGCAAGAACTTTTTCTACATGCTCTTAGGAATGGATAAGGGAGATGTATACACACACAATGGAATATTATTCAGCCACCAAAAAGAATGAAATCTTGTCATTTGCAAAGATGTGGATGGAGCTAGGGAGTATTATGTTAAGAAAAATAAGTCAGTCAGAGAAAGACAAATGCCATATGATTTCACTCATCTGTGGAATTTAAGGAAGAAAACAAATGAGCAAAAGGGGGGAAAAAAGAGAGAAGGAGGCAAACCAAGAAACGCACTCTTAATTGTAGAGAACAAACTGATGGTCGCCAGAGGGGAGGTTGGGGGAGGGATGGGTGAAACAGGTGATGGGGATTAAGGAGGGCACTTGTGATGAGCACTGGCTGCTGTATGGAAGTGCTGAATCACTATATTGTACGTCTGAAACTAATATCACACTGTACGTTAACTGGAATTTAAATAAAAACTTAAGAAAAAACCAAATGAGGGAAGTAGTGGCCACATGCTCAGGTTAGGCGAGAAGGAGTCTATCTCAGCTCTCCCCCTCCTGGGACTGCTAGGCCGCTCTCACACCCCACACTTGGAGAAAAGATCTGTGAGGGCTCCCCCATGTTGGGGGGATGCAAGTGAGAATTTGGGTTCCCGAACCTGCCAGTTCTTCATTACTAAGACCAAACTTCACCCTTTCAGGGAAATCTTACAACCATTCAGACTATTTCATTTTATAAGCCCTTACCCTTTTCCTTTTCACTTTACCTCTCTCTCTTATTCACAGAACTCATTGCCAGCCTCTCTTTAAAGACTGAAGTTAGTAGGAGAAAGGAAAAACCAAGAAGTTCTTAATTCTGCCAGAGAGTCCCAGGCAGATCATTATTTAATAAACACAAACGTTAGCTGTAGCATCAAATGAATATTCCCAAAGCATAATATCAACTAAAATCCACATCAATTGATTTTTTTCCCTTCTATCCTCCCACCCCCACCCCAAGTTTAGATTGCGGGGAAAGGGGGAAATCATACATGGAAAGACAGTAACTACCTCTGAATACTCCATGAAAAAACAACAGAGAAGCTACTATTGGGGTCCATGAGTTCCTCTATCATTTTCTGCTTACTGGGAGGGCTGATGGTCCACAAAGAATTTGAGTTTCCTTCCAGCTCTGCTACTGTTATGTCTTCTTTTTCATAATTTTCCAGAAATTGCATAGCACCCTGTATGTGCACAAATACACATGCATAAATAGATCATATACATGGTGATGAATAAATAAAGTGATCACTCTTCCTTTTAACTGACTGCAGAAAGAGGATTTCCTCCTCCGGAAGGACAGTTTCTACAGTGGATGGGCTTGGTGCTCCGTGGCAGTACTTTGTTCCCCTCCATGTGGGGATGGGCAGCCGCAGTCACACGGAGCAATCCCAGTACCAGTACAGGTATGGGATCATTCCAATTAATAAAGAAAAATCAGAGGATTTGGTGTCATTTTTCCTCCTCACTAAGAAGGAAATGTATCAACTCTTGGGATGTTTCCTCTCAGGAGACAGTCAAATTTAATCCACCCACAATATCTTGGTCCTATCTTCACAGCTGCATATCCCTTGAGATGAGACGGGGCAGTGTGCTTTATAGGCTGATAATTTTATAAAAGAGCTAAGCATCTGTCTGCCTAATCATTTTCCTTAAATAAGAAAGTATTACTTGTAAAGCAAATTTTAATTATGAAAAATCAATTTATC
This sequence comes from Ursus arctos, assembly GCF_023065955.2. Taxonomy (NCBI): domain Eukaryota; kingdom Metazoa; phylum Chordata; class Mammalia; order Carnivora; family Ursidae; genus Ursus; species Ursus arctos. Next base: position 57,139,587 of record NW_026622841.1, read on the forward strand.
ATATTATTGTTAAGTTTGCAATGGGAAGAAAAGAATACATCAGCCACAACTTTGCCAACAGAACATTATCACTATTATATGCAGTAGAAAATGCAGATTTTATTCTTTTAATCATTTAAAAAAATAACATATATTCTTTTTCATTTATGTTTTATCTTGAGAAATGTTCATGCCATGCACTATCTTTGTAATGATCATTTTGTATTACAAAAGAAGTTGCTTGGAAAATATTCAGACAACACAATATGTAAATAAAATGGAAAGTGGTAGCCCCCTTCTCCCATGCCAACCACCCTAGGGAAGCCAGTGCCTATCAAATTCACTCGATACATTTGCCACAATTTATTCAACCAGTCCTGACTTGTGGAGCCCTCAGTTGCTTCCAACTTTTGTCAATACAGAGAATGCCATCACAAGCAGGTACCTGCACAGAACTTTACCAATATTTTGAATCACTCCCTGAAGACAGATGCTCAGAGTAGACCTTCCCATCAAAGGGATCAACATCTACCAGGATTAAAAACATTTAAAAGTATAAGAGAAGACCTACATCTGTTGAGCTGACATTAAAATGTCCTGAATTAAAATTATGTTTATTGACACTTATATTCAATAATACGGACATAATGTCTTAGATTATCCAAGTGGTCAGTGGCCATTGGTAATCCCCGAAGAGTCCTTCCCACACCACGGGCCATGGCAGAACAGCAAATAAAATGACACGCAGTAAGCTCACCTAGATGGAAGGTCTTCACAGACATTTACTACACACATTTACTTACAGTGTCCCTAGAGAAAGCTTTCATAAATTTATTAAACTTTGGTTGATCCATAACTTTCAACTGGCTTTGCTGGGCACTCATTGTGAAAATGGGCTGGAAAACAAAGAAACAGTGATGTCAACACTCTAAGGCTCATCTCTGCATCCTGGGTTAAAAGAGAAATCTTTACACAGCGTATCATCACCCACTGAGCACCCAATGGCAACTGGCCACAGGGATCTCTTTGAAGAGATTACTCCGGTGCTCCACACCAGAACAGAGCTACCCTTCACTGTCTTCTGTCCTTGGCTCATAGGTCAGGTATTTGCTGACTAAATGCGGGGGTGGGGAGATCTGGCTGCAAGAGCTAACTGGACATCCTGTAGCTGGTGGTGAGGAAAGGCGCGGGCAGGGGAGCCAGACCTGGGGGGGAATACGCAGCAGTTACCTGGTACCCTCCCAGGGTAATTGTGACCGAGACGTCCAGGGGCTGGTTGATGACCCCCGCCACAGATTTGATCAAGGACATGAAGAGAAGGGGAAACCAGACGATACAGATGAGCAGGACGATAATCATGCCTCCCATGCCGTACTTCACCACTTTCTTCTTCTTCTGCCCCCGGGGCTGCGGGTATCTCTGCAACGATGAGTCATCCAGGCTCAGGCTTCCGGCATCAGCAGCAGGTGGGGGAAGGACCCGAGCTCTTCCCACAGGACCTGACTGGGGCCCTATTCTGCTCCGCTCACTCTGAGGTGGGGAGAGCACCCTTGTCCCCACTCTACGAGGTGAGGTAGTGACATGAAGCTGTAATGAGTTCCCAACATGTTCCCACAGTGGTACCATGAGGGACCAATGGGACCGGAGAGAATTTCTCCTTAAAATTGTTGTGGGGGGATGCCTGGGTGGCTCAGTTGGTTAGGTGTCCACCTTCAGCTCAGGTCATGATCCCAGGGACCTAAGACCAAGCCTGCATCAGGCTCCCTGCTCAGTGGGGAGCTTGCTTCTCCCTCTGCCTGATACTCCCCCCTGCTCGTGCTCAGCGAGCACGCACGCTGTCTCTCAAATAAATAAATAAAGTCTTTTAAAAAAAAGTAAACTATGACTAGGACTGAGTGGCCTGTGTTTGTGGGTGTTCATATGCCAACACTCTGCCTTTCAGAAAATTGTTCTGGCTTCATAAAATGTATTCATAAAGCCCCTGGAGCATAGCACATTGGACTCAGAATAATCCCTAAGAAAAGTTACTGTTAAAAGATGCTTACTCTTCTGCTTCACACTAGACAACAGACTGTCACTGTTTCAGTCTCTGATGGGACAAGTAGAAATGAGTGCCAGATTCGCTTGGACTCCCTTGACATTGACCTCCCAGACACCTAAGTTCCTTAGAAAGTTTTACCACGTGTGATGTAAAAGGATGATACTCGGGCACCTGGGTGGCTCAGGCGGTTAAGCATCTGCCTTCAGCTCAGGTCATGATCTCAGGGTCCCATGGTTGAGTCCCATGTCAGGCTCCCTGCCCTGCAGGGAGTCTGCTTCTCCCTCTGCCCCTCTTCCTACTCATTCTCTCACTGTCTCTCAAATAATAGGTAAATAAGATCTTTAAAAAAAAGGCTGATACTCTGAAATATCCATCGACTTAGCGTAAGATAGAAGTATATATTTAGGGGCGCCTAGGTGGCACAGCGGTTAAACGTCTGCCTTCGGCTCAGGGCGTGATCCCGGCGTTCTGGGATTGAGCCCCACATCAGGCTCCTCCGCTATGAGCCTTCTTCTTCCTCTCCCACTCCCCCTGCTTGCGTTTCCTCTCTCGCTGGCTGTCTCTATCTCTGTCGAATAAATAAATAAAATCTTTTTTTTTAAAAAAGATAGAAGTATATATTTAAGTAGAGGTGATACATTAAAACGAGGTTTTTTATTTCTTGAAGATAAAATAACAGCAATAATTGTAAACCTTTCATTGGGCAGGAATGCCTCGTGTTCTAGGGCAGAATGACACCAGCCTTCACAAGGAGGACAGGCAATGGATGTGACCTCCTCACTATGGTATAAAGAAGGTTGTCACCTGTTGGCTCAATGGCAGTGAAAAGCTTATAAGAGCCAACAAATGGGGCAGACACAGGTGCTCCCGTGAAAGGTGACCCTGTATCAGCGTGGGACAGTCATGTGAGCTCTGACTCAGAAAACCCCTCCTAAGAGCTCCCTGCCCATTCACCCAGAGGAAGTAGTATCTCACGGTTTCCGGTGCCCCCAGGGACAGGCCCTGGGTCTTAGGATGCCGTCCTTCCTGCTTGCTGTCAACAGATAAGCTCATCTATTTCATGGAGAAGCCAGGCTATGTGGTGTGTGTTTGTTCGCTGCCCATCTTTCTCCAGCTTCCTGTAGGACAGCCGTTCCTCTTTCTCACTACTAACTTGTTCACCCATGCCTCTGATTCCACGCTTTCCAGCCCCCCCGCCCACCACCAACTAGGACCTTCTTCCTTTGGCTCTGATATTAAGAACTTTGCTTTTCTTTTTTCTATTATTCTTTTCCTTAACACCTATAGAGCTTCAGATCCTCTTCTTTCTGAAATTATCCTCTCAACTTGCCTCTCTCCCTTTTTTTAAAAGATTTTATTTATTTATGTGGCAGAGAGACAGCCAGCGAGAGAGGGAACACAAGCAGGGGGAGTGGGAGAGGAAGAAGCAGGCTCCCAGCAGAGGAGCCCGATGTGGGGCTCGATCCAGGAACGCCAGGATCACGCTCTGAGCCGAAGGCAGACGCTTAATGACTGCGCTACCCAGGCGCCCCTCAACTTGCCTCTCTCTTGAACTGATTCTCTCTTGAGCCTTTCTCCTGCCTGCACTTGGTCCCTTTGAAACGGCAGCCACAGGATGACCCTGGGCAAGTCTGTCCAGTGGCGTCCAGCCCAAACTGCCCACTCACAGAATTGCCAGCAAAGGAAATGGTTGTTATTTTTAAACCACTAAGTTTGGGGTGCCTGGGTGGCTCAGTTTGTTAAGCATCAGATTCTTGGTAGCTCAGGTCATGGTCTCAGGGTCGTGAGATCGAGCCCAGAGTTGGGCTCTGTGCTTGGCGTGGAGCCTGGCTTGGGGTTCTCCCGCTCCCTCACCCTCTGCCCCTCCCTGCTCTGTGCTCTCTCTCTCTCTCTCTCAAAAAAAATACATATATATATATATATATCTCACTAAGTTTGAGGTAGTTTGGTTGCAGCAACAGACAACTGATATGGGGACTGTTGAACGAATGGCTCCTGGAGCTGGAGGTGGACCCGTGCTTCCCAGCACAGAGGGTCCAGCATGTGAGTTCTCCTAGAGTCACCGTGTGTACATGGATACCGCCTGAGGCAGCCAAGCTGTGATGGGGTAGCTTTGATTGTTGCTAGAATGTTCTTCATATGCCATTGAAACTTACTGGAGCTTTTGCCCACCTGTCTTAACTCTGTTATCTTGAGTCTTACAAACAAATTCAGACATTTCCTCTATTTCCCAGTATTTCAAATAGTTACAAATGGCTACTGCTTTTGCCTCCTTCCATTTTTTTTTCTACTTCAGACAGAACAATTATTGGTTCTTCCTACTCTTCTTCATTTGTCATGATTTCCAGACCCTTTGTCACCATGATTGTTACCTTCAAAGTCCCTTTGGTAGAAGAGCTTTCATATCTCTCATATTCTGTCATTTTAACAGCTTGTCTGCTCCTTAAAAATCAGGACAAGCTCTATGATTTTAAGTTGACTGCCAGGCCTAATTCCTTCAGTCCCACAAACCCCATAAATACAGGGGCCACAGGTCAGTGAAGCTAAAATTCCCAGAAGCAGCAACAGAACATACTAGAAAGTATATGGACTAGAGGGAACTATTTCAAGGAGGGTATTATCAAGAAGAGAAAAAAAGGACATTTTATACCACCTCAGCCAATTCTTGGCGAGTGGTCTTATTGCTATTATACAACAGACTCCTGTTTCAGATATTCAACTTTTGAAAAATCCAATAAATAATGGTAATTCTATCCTATTTAAATCTTAATATTCAATCTAACAGAATAAGCAAATGTGTGCGCTTCAATTTCCTTTGCACAAAGAAGTTATATTGTCCTGTCGCTCATCAAAGAGTGAATCAGAGGGTTAGCCTGAGTCCAAGCCACCCTACTTCACTTTTCTCTACCATACCACATTCCCTTCTGCTCCCAAATGAGCCATTTAAGAATTATAGAGTCACACAGCAATATATCATTTTTTTCTTTTAAAAATAACTACAATATACATTTGCCAAAAGGGGAACACATCTGGATGCTATTTCTGACTAAGGCAGCAGCGAGTCCAAAATTCCCAAGTCCAGGGGGTGGAAACCAATGGGACACGTATAGGTCCTCACTGTTTTTGCCCCCTGCCCCCATTTATTTGGCCACAAAACTTGCAGAAGTTCACATTAATCTCATAACCAGCCTGGATGGAGGGGAAACAAAAAGGGATCAGGCATTTTTCCTGGCTTACTTTTTCGGACTCCCGCCAACACTTCAGGATGAATATGTGAGCATAGATGTCCTCCACACAGATCCAGCTGGAGAGGCTCAAGGTCGTGTCTGTCCACACCCAGTCCATCACAGCCCTCAGCTCAGTCAAGAAGGGAACAAGGCGGAACCTGCCAGAAGCCACATCTTTTTAGATAGATAATTGTGGGGTGGCCCCCGTCACCTCCCCCAACCCTAGGAGCTCATGCAGTTCCCTGCTGTGTTAGCCCTATGACTAAGGAAAAATTCTCAGGGTGATCCTTACCATAAAATGCAACAGGGAATTACAATCTCTTTCTATCATGAGTCAATGTATAAATTAGTATTTCCCATTCCTTTTTTTTTTTCTTTTTGCTGGTGGTCTTAACAAATTAAGCATTTCTTTTTATTTATTTTTTATTCCGCTTTAAACTTTTTTTTATTTATTTGAGAGAAAATAAGTGAGAGAAAAAACAGGAACATTTGGGGGAGTGGCAAGGGGAGAGGGAGAAGCAGGCTCCCCACTGAGCAGGGAGCCCGATGCTGGGCTCGATCCCAGGACCCTGGGATCATGACCTGAGGTGAAGGTAGACACTTAACCGACTGAACCACCCAGGAGCCCTAGGATTCCCTTTTTAAATAAGTTTGAAGGTGTCCTCTCCAATTTTTCATTGTACAAATCTTTTTGGTTAAACTTATTTCTACCGTATTTCATTGTGTTTGGTGCTGTGGTGAATGGGATTGTTTTCATTGTTTTTTTCCCCACGATATTTTGTTTTTAGCGTATGGAAACACCACTGATTTCTGCATGTTGATTTTACACCCTGCAACTTTACACTGAATTCATTGATTATTTCCAACAGTTTTCTGGTTGAGTCTCTAGGATTTTCTATATTTAAGATCATATCTTCTGTAAAAAAAAAACATAATTTTACTTTTTTAAACATTTGCTTATGAGAATTTATTGATCAGAGGATTATTGAACATTGGGGTTTTGCTGCTGAATGTGCTAGGAAAAGTTATATAGCTGGTACGAGAAAGATGAGGGCAAATGAGAGCCGTCAGAGGGAGAAGGACTTGTGTTTGGGGGCACAGAGTAGAGCCCACATCTGGTGGACTTAGTAGGTGCCTAAGTTTAATAAGATTCTGGCATAGCTCTTGTATTTAGGAATAGGTTGGCCTGGGCTCCTCTTGGTTCTGGAGACTATTCCTTGTTTCTTGACTAACACTGAGCTTCTCTCTGGCTGGAGAACCTGGGTGTACCCGGTGCACCTTCAAAGCAGCTTGGGTTACCACTCAGAAATTCTTCCCTAGGCCACTGGGCTCTGACAAGTGAACACTAATCCAACCCCTGGAAGAAATAGCAAGCCATACACAGAAAAACACTAAGTGACTCACTGAGCACGCTCAACACCTCTTCTGCGACTAAGTCACCCTCCCTAGGTCTGGTACAACCGAGAAGCCAGCAGTGCCATGAGCAGCCTGGACTGTTAGGCTGTGGTATAATTTCCAAGGGGGCAGAGAGGAGATACTACCAAAGAAATCCTCACACAAGGAGCCAATATGCTTCATTTGAGTAGCTAACGCTATCAGGAACAAGCAAGTCATGGGGCATTTAGGTTGATGCTAGGTGGAACAAAAGGGCCGTCTTCAATGGAGGAACTCATGGTCAGCACAAAATCCCAAAGGTAATTTGCAATAGTCCAGATTCCAAATTTCTATTCCATTGTGCCCAGAAATATATTAATACTTAGGATCATGTATCTCTATTTTTCATCCTGAAATAGTACCACAGTAATTATGCAGGATACAGCAACTGAAAATTAACCCACGTGGATGATTCTATACAATACAATAATAATAAAACAGCAATTCTATATAATATACTGGCCAGATGGGTAGCAACTACCCAGAGAAAGGTATTCAAAGAGGCATACTGTCTTTTGCCAAACATCGTTAAGAGTTCTGTGATGATCCATATTGCTACGTCAGTGTTCTACACCTTTCTGTTTCTTCCTGAGGAAACCAAATGCCTTTCTATTGCCAGCCCCCCGTCTGTGAGTGACTGTGCAATACGGAGTGTCCTTCCTTACCCTTGAAACAAGAAGAGGTTGACATAATTGTAGCTCTTGGTGAGGAAGTTTCCAAGGACTCGCGTTGGGTAGCCACAACGGATTTGGTAGGCAGACAACCCAAAGTAAACACATTTCACAAAGTACCAAAGCTGAGCAACCAGGTTCTGGCTGAACTTCCTAAAATGTAAAAACACAGAAAAGCGATATAATGGAATATTCTTCTGGTACAAGAGCACACCAGTTTAGGATTAAAAAAAAAGAAAAGTCTAATTGCCCCTCTGGTGATTAAAGTCAATTAAGTTAATTGTAAGGAATCCTCTGTACATAGATCACTTCAAAGGCAAAAAGTAGGGTAAGAAAATCTAATAATTAAAAAAAAAATGTCTAAATGTTGCTTCCAATGTATTAGTGCATTATTCAGTTGTTTGGGCAATAATTAAACTAATTATTTTTAAGCAAATTTACTAATATTTTTTCACAATGCAGAAGATGCTGCTACCATGACCCAAATTAAATCTCATCAAAAGATGCATTTTTTTTCATGTCAAAGGACCCATAATTTGGAAGATGTAGGAGAAAGTGAATTCCCTCCTTCCCCCTCTTTTTTTTTTTTTTTTTTTTTTGCTATACATCTATAAAGATAGGTCATGGATTAACAAAGTTTCAGCACCCAGATTTGGGTTCCAGTTGTGTTTACAAGCTATAGCTTTTGTTCCTCTAGACATTGTGCTCAAGATATCCATGTCTTTATTTGAAGATTTTCCCTACCTCCGAAAATCTATGATTCCATGATCTAACATTCTTTTCTTTTTTTAATAATAATATTTTTTATTATATTATGTTAGTCACCATACAGTACATCCCTAGTTTTTGATGTAAAGTTCCATGATTCATTGGTTGCGTGTAACACCCAGTGCACCATGCAATACGTGTTCTCCTTACTATCCATCACCATTCTTTTCTTAATGCTATTTCCAGCAATAGAGACCGTAGTCCCTTCTCCTGGTGAATAATTAATGAAGAGACCCACAGTGCTATACAGTTCATAAATGCTAGCATAAGTTGGAAGAAAAACTTGGTGGAACTAAATTTCACACCAGAAAAAATGTAAAACACATTTTCAAAGGATGGTGACCCACAGGAAGGACCATTTTTAACTTTGGATAAAGCAGAATTCTGTAAGAATCTTAAACATGGTCAATACATTTTTAAAAGGAAATAAAAAATAAGACCTCTGACTCAAGAAGACCTAAGTATCATCTTCCCTGGGTTTAAAATTAAGAGCAACATTTCAAGTTTTTTACACATGCAGTGTATTAATCTTTGTATTTTGGATTTGTCTTGTTAACTTTTAATTTTGACATTAGAAGAAGACACGTGTTATATTTTTAACTGAAAATAGCTAGGAACCTCTATGTAGATCTCAATACCTAGAAATCTCAAAAATGTTGCTTATAAGTGTCTCTGTTGTAGAGAAACCAGCTTTGGTATTTCAGTTCCTATAAATTAAAAATATTTGACCATGATCTAGCACTTGACAAATTGTTAATAATCTATCAGATACCTTACAGAGAGCGTATATCAACTATCCCTCTCCATGCCCTTTCTAGAGACTGTCTCTATGGTATAGTAGTAGGAAAGAACATTCTTTTAGCTCTTCAGAGAAATGCCCTTGGATTTTATGAATAATTTATACAAAAACTGCACGAGGAAAAATTCTATATCTATCAAAATTATAATCCCAGACATAAAACTGTGTTGTCTTATAGCCCTTATAAAAGGACCAACCCATATTATGATGACCACTGGGTGTTGTATGTTATGCATTGAATCACTAAATTGTGTACCTGAAACTCATATTACACTGTATGTTAACTGACTGGAACTTAAATAGAAACTAAAAATAAACAAATAAGCAAACATTTTCCTTCCTACAACCTTAAAGCGAATCAACTTGGAATAAGACACAGTTAATCTGTAGTTACTGAAGTAATCGTGTTAAAGCTAATTAGGGACATTAAGGTTGTCCCATATTGGAAGACCTTTTTCTTTGGTGGTGTCTCCATGTTTTCTTGCTAGAGGCTGGAGTGACGTCTTACTCATCTCTCCATCCCCCACAGCACCTGCCACACGGTGCTTTGTAGACTGTAAACCACTGAAAGTTTGTGTGCTAAATCATGTGCATATACACAGAAAAAGCCATTTATCAGATTAATTATTCAAAACACTGGAGCTTCCTGATGCTCAAAATTATAACCAGTAGCCATAATTTTTTTCTGTATAGTTTAAAACTCCTAATCTGTCCCTTCCTTTATTCTTTTCCTGTTTTGAAAGGGATTTAGAAAATATGACTATTAATGAATGTTTTCTTTTGCACAATAACGAATTAAGTTTTCAGTAACAATATCTGAAGGAAAAAAATGAATTTGGGATATTAAGAGGTAATGACAGCAGAGCTCGAAATGTCATGAAAGCGTGCTGTCACTGACATGCAGGCAATGAAGACTCAAGGCTCACCAATCCTAACATATCTTGAATTAAATATCCAAAAATAAAGGTAGGGTAATCCATTGCATTAGGAGTGGCCATTTAGGTGAGGCTCAAAAGTGAGGTCCAATGAGATAGAAATGATCTCTGCCACCCTTTTCAAAAAATGTTTACAGCAGCTTTATTTGTAGGTGCCAAAGAAGTATAAACAACCCAAATGTCCTTAAACTTTTCTGTATTTAAACACTGTTTGGTACATTTATACAATAGAATACTATCGACTGACAAAAAATAATTAACTACTGATACATAAAACAACATCGATGAATGTCAAATATGTTATGCCAAGTGGAAGCAGCCAGCCTCAAATGCCACAGAGTGTGTGATTCCATTTATATGACATTCCAGGGAAAGCAAAATTGCAGGGACAGAAAATGGATGCACCAGAAGATAGAGGTGAAGGAGAAGGGTCCTATAAAGGGCACAGGAGAGTTTTTGGGTGATGGAACTGTTCAATATTTTTTCAAGTTTTTATTATTTAAAAAATTGAGATATTATTGGCATATAACATTGTATTAGTTTTAGGTGTCCAACTGCAGCCACACTTTTAGTATTTATCATAGTGCCTCAATCCCTGGAAGCCACTGTGTGGTCCTTCCCACAATAGACCAGGTCCCTGCTTTATTTACATTGGTATCATGCCCCTTTTCACTTGGTCTACTGCTCTGGACATAACAGGTGCTCAATAAATGAAAAATTGAATATGCATGATTGTAAATCACAAAAGAAGTCATTCATTCATTCGTTATAACAAACATTCCAGCTCTGTTTGGTTTGGAAGGTATTATTGCTTAATCCTGTGGATATGTTACCTTCCATGACAAAGAAGACTCTATAGTTGAGATTGGGTTAAGGTCCTAGAGGTAGGGAGAGGGCCTGGGTTATCCAGGTGGGCTGAATCTAATCAATGAACCCTTAAAGGGAGAAATCTTTCTCAGTTGTGCTCAGCGGCAGCCACGATGGCGGAGGAACAGTAAGAGTGATGCAATGAGAAGAGGACTCCACACACTGATGTTGGCTTTAAAGGCTCAGATGGGGCCACAAGCCAAGGAAGGCTGGCACCTCCAGAAACTGGAAAAGGCAAGGAAAGGGATTCTCCCCCAGAGCCTTTAGAAAGGAACGCAGACCTGCCAACACCTTGATTTTGGTCCAGTGAGACTTGTGTCAGACGCCTGGCCTACACAACTTTAAGATGATAGATTTATTGTGTTTTAAGCCCTAAGTTGGTGGTATGTACCATGCATATGGGATGATAACCTTCTGGAATATATTTGCATTAAAGTAGGTGCGTGCCTCCAGCTTCCACCTTACCTCTCAGTCACACCAGGCAAGATGAAGAACATCCAGAAGTGAATTCCAAACACGAGAATGACCTGAAAAATGACCTTTCCCAGTACAGTCTTCCTGAGGTATAGGGCTCGGTCCACCACCATGGTTCCAAACTGAATGAGGACCATCACCAAAAATGGCCCAGGAACCTGGTCCTCCGACAGTGAAGAGGTGATGTCTGCGGCTGCTGAGTGTTTCTGGGAAGGAAACAGCAGGTTCAGGCACGAGTGGCATTTCATAGGACAGCATCACTCATACTTATTGAATGTGTGGTGGCCTTTGCCCCCAACCTACCCCAAAGGCCCAGAAGCCAAAGACGATGATGACAAAGTCAACAGTGTCCGCCAGAAACATGAGCACATACACGTCGGTCACAGCACTGTAGTCTGGGTGGATGAGGTCATAGAAGAACTGTCTGATAGGCACATATATTTGCAGAGTCCTGCAAAACAGAGACCCCCAGCACTTGCTTCAGGAGGGGCAGGATGGGAGGAGTGACCAGATACCACCATCATTCCATTCCTCTGTATCCCTCTTTCCCAGCAGGTCACACCTCCCTCTTCAGCCTCAGCAGAGTCTTCTATGGGTGGCTCCTGCTCTAACAGAGAGTGTAGACAAATTCATTGCCAAGGAAGGCACTATGGCCCTTTTTGCCGAAGAGACCACAGGCCTCTTCTCTTGCTTAAAGTATAACAGTGGTCTCAAGCCCTGGAAATGAGGTGCTGGGTTTGTCACCTGATTCAATGACTTCCCATCTGGGAGCCCCTGAGCACGCCACTTGGTTTTTCGTGTTTTTGTTTCCTCTGCTTTAAACCTGGGTAAGAAGCAGACCTGAGACTCAGGGCTGGGGTGAGAATTATATGGGACTACATGGCAGTTCATAGACCTGGAGTCTGACCCAAGCACCAGGGACACATAAGGTAGCCTCTGCTCTTCCCCTTTTTGGGTCCTGTGCCCCTCTTGGTTCCCAGGTAGTGCTTTGGGCTTTTGACTGCACCTTGTTCTGTCCAGCCTCTGCCTTTAATTCAAGGCAACGTTCAGGTTGGATGGTCCTCCTGGTCTCAGAGCTCACATTCAGGGTCAGCCCTGCTGAACCTTCTCCATTCCCATTGCTCATCTGCTGCCTATGTCCCTGGCACTTGGGCGGGGGGTGGGGGGGGCGTGCATCTTGCTGGAGACCAGCTGTGTGACATTGGACCTCAGTTTCCCCTCTCTAGGATGAGAGTGTTTCTCTAAATCCCTTCCAACTCTGACATCATACACTTCTCTATCTGGTTGGGCTTTAGCATGATGATGCTTGGAAATACATACTGTGAATCCTTGAAATCATTTATTCTATTCAAATAGGAAAACTGTGTTTATAAACGTAATGGATATTAAAATGAATCACATTGAAAAGTGATTTTTAAAAGCAACACGTCCCCTCTCACCTGTTGGAATGGTTGTCATCACAAAGACAAGAAACAACAGGTGTTGGTGAGGATGTGGAAGGAAGGGAAGTCTCATGCACTGTTGGTGGGAATGTAAATTGGTGCAGCCACTGTGGAAGACAGTATGGAGGCTCCCCCCAAAATTAAAAATAGAACTACCATATTATATAACAATTTCACTTCTGAGTGTTTATCTGAAGGAAATGAAAACTACTGACTCCAAAAGATATCTGCACCCCAGGATCAGTGCAGCATTATTTACAATAGCCAAGACAGGGAAGCAGCCTATGTGTCCATTGATGGATGAATGGATAACAAAAATGTGGGGTGTGTGTGTGTGTATGTGTGTGTACACAATGGCATATAATGAAATATATTTATTACACATGGAATGAGTCAGAGAAAGTCAGATAACATATGATCTCACTAATACGTGAAATCTAAAAAAAAAAAAAAAATCAAAACCAAAAATCCATACTCATAGATACAGAGAACAAATTGGTTGTTGCCAGAAGCGGGGGCTGGGCAAAATGGATGAAGGGGGTCAAAGCGTACAAACTTCCAGTTATAAAATAAGTTAGTCCTGGGAATGTAATGCGCAGCATGGTGACTGCAGTTAATTAATCCTGTATCATACATTAACCTTAAATATTCTCATCATAAGAAAAAAATTGTGTAACTATATGTGGTGATGATGTTAACTAGACTATTGTGGTGATCATTCCACAACATATGCATATATCGAATCATTATGTTGTACCTGAACTTAACCTAATGGTGTATGTAAATTATATCTCCATTAAGAATAATACAATAATGGGTCATTTTCTTCTGCTTAAGCAGATGATGTTTATGATATGAGAAGTAACTTCTCTGCTCTTTAGCCCTGGTTTATATGAAACAATTGATACCAGCTCCCTGGCCCTAAAATAAAACACCCCACCCAAGTGTCTTCAGGCACTCACTTCTTTATGGTAAATGCTTTAGCTTTGATTAAATGCTCTTGAAGCTTTTCCACATAAAGCTCCCTTTTGCTTTTCTGCTTGATGCTTAAAACACTGCTCCCTTTTTGACTGCTGTTCCGGGTGCTTGTGCTGCCTAGAGATAAAAAGAAACCAAGATGTGCTGAGTTATGGGTTTGTTGACATAAATACCACAGAAGGCCCTGGAACCCACAGGGGAGAGGGATGACTTGAAGCGGATTTAGAGGGTGAGTATACACAGGTGCCTGTAAGAACAGTGACTGAGGATTTGGAATCTGCAGTTTCAACTCTGCCTCTGCAGCGGAATGCATCTGTGGGCTGCTACACCCAACACTGGCTCTTTCTGGGCTTGTTATGCGATCTTTATCCCAGGAAGAAAGAGATTGGAGGAACAGTTTTTATAGTGCTGACTGGGACCCCAGGTTGTGGGGTTTCCAGATTGGGTCCCTGATCCATGCCTTCTTCATGTTCAGATTTCTCTAACTGTGAAATGAATATTGGATGACTGCTGGTGTCTGCCTGAAAAGGGTATTCCGAAGATGAAGCTCCTGCTTCAGGCAGGAGCACTGTAAATACAAAAACCCAGTTTCTCCAAGAGTGGTAACCACTGGGCTTATCTATCTGCTGATGATACTCACTAGCTAGTAAGAAATGAACAATTAGTTTAGGATATAAATGGGTGGTTTTGCTAAAAGTTCCCTCAATTAATCTGAAAATATTTTCAAAATAAAATGTGATTTATAGCATTCTGGACACACCCAGTAGAATTCTCTGGATATGACTTAAAAACTAGCCCACACAGGCAGTGTCCTGGCCACTTTTCACAATTACCTGAAATCCTTGTCCTGGGAAGCAATCGGACATTTTGAAGAATGATGTGACTGCCCCAGGTCACACAGCTGAGTCAGGATCTGAACTCAGGTCTGTCTGATTTCAAAGTACTTTCTTCTCATATTACAACATCTATCTCCTTGATAGCACCCAATAAACGCCCCCGCCCAGGACCCAGACCCATTAGCACAAGAACAACCAGAGAACTCAGGATTTATTCTAGCCCAAGGATATCATGTGACAGATACCTCTTTTGGACCTATTGGAAGAAAAGCTGGATCTGGGGGATATCTGGCAGCTGCTTCCCGATCGCTTCCTCCGGATGGCAGTGGGCTGCTCAGGGAAGGACACGTGCACTGACTCTGCCGACGCAGCCAAGTTGATGGACTTCAGAGAATCTGAAGAGGCTCTCCTGCCACGACTGAGGGAGAGCTCATCATCTGACTCTTCCTTGTCTGTGCCACTGTCAGTGATGTCATCTTCATCCCACAAGCCATGGCACTGAGAAAGCATAAGGGACAATTCAGGGGGACGTTCCAGGTGAGGGAGCTGGTTTCTGCCCTACAGTATCCCATCCCACATGATTAGAAAGCCAAGCGTGAAAGATGGTGACTGTAGTCGGTGACACTCCTATTATATGACTGATGTACTAAGAGAGTTAGAATTTAAATGTTCTCACCAAAAAAAGAAAAAAAATAGGAAAAGAACACAGATACATACGGGAGGTGATGGGTAGTAATTAGCTCCACGGTGGGGGGTCCTTTCACAGTGTCTACGTAAATCACATCACCACGGTGTACACTTTAAATATACTACAATTTTTTTTGTCATTCGTACTGCAGTAAAGTGAAGAAAAGATTAGAAAACCAGTGGATTCTAGGAAAGCTTATTATCTAGATGTTTATGGTGGTCCCAGTAGAGTGGGGATGAGTGGGTGTAGATCATAAGAGTTTGGCTAATTAATTGACATGGAGGCAGATGATGTTTGGCAGATGGAGTAAAAGTGAAATTAGAATCACTTGACTTGTTCCTGAGTGAAAGCACTTTCTAGAACATATTTCTCTGTGCTTACAAGTAGCATTTCAAACATCAGTGGGTGATTTTAGCCCCACTGCCCCATGTTCACCAAGTATCTATACTTGAATAATGATGCTGTCCCTCCCTCAACCTACACAGTAGGATGTGAACCCCTGGATCACCCCTGGCTGAGTCAGGAACAGAGCAGCAAATACTTTACTCAAAATATGTTGGTCCACATATGAGACAGAGATTATGATTCACTGTGCAGAGTATGGATTTTCCTTCAAAGAATAAGCAAAAGGGGCTGGTAGGACAGACAGGAGGAAGGACAGCATAAGAGGCTGAGAAAAACCAGGGACCTTGCTGGTGCAAGATGCTACCTGGATAGAAAATCCCCCTTACAATGAACTTGCTGATGCTGCTCGAAGCTCCCCAGTGAGCTCACTGCCTTCTGGGTTCCCAGACTGCCAGACTATGCATTTATTCCCCAGGACCTCGCCCAGGCCTTCCTCTGACACAGTCTGTAGAGGATAAGACCCCCAGGCCAATTTGCCAAAATTCAGTTGGTCAAAAAATAACTTGGAAAATGATCAATTCATTAAAAGAAAAAGTCACCTAATTTACAGACTATTCTTAAATATTAATAGATTATTTCTATTCGATATTCAATGGATGCTATTCTTGTAAACATAGCAAACATTCTAGATTTTCATAAGGGGTTTTTCAACTTCTATTGATTTCTTTTAAATCATTTTTTTCTTTAAATCATTTTAAAAGTTGTTTCCTCTTTTGTCAACATTTGAACATACTTAGGTTCTTTTACTACTTTCATAGTAGTATATTTGTTAGTGAATTCATCCAATTATTTATAAAATTTCTAGCAGCTCATACCAAATAGGATAGTTTTAACCATTTTGAAATTTCCACATAGTTTGAATTGTTTGGTTTCCATAGCAGCATTGTTTAATAGGTTTCCAAAGCTGTAGGGTAGTTTTGTCTTCTTATGAAAAGATTTGTCATTCCAAAAACTATTTTTCATATCATTAGCTAAAATTTCAGCATAATAATACCTCAAATACATTCACCATATATACGAAATTTTCTAAGAAGAAATCAGAGTAATTATATCAATACAAAACACCAAAATTTTATTATATGCTTTAAATACACAATTATAGTCGTTAAACCATTTACATATTAATGAAAAGGCAGCAAAAATGCCTAAAACTTTATACAATTTTTAGTTGATTTTTTAAAAATTTTAATTAAAAAAATAGAGAGAGTGAGAGCATAAGCAGCAGGGGAGGGGCAGAGGGAGAGAGAGAATGTTAAGCATGTTCCACGCCCCAGGCAGAGCCAGACGCAGGGCTCAATCCCAGCACCCTGAGATCATGACCTGAGCTGAAATCAAGAGTTGGACGCTTAACCAACTGAGCCACCCAGGCACCTCCACAAATTTTTTAAATGATGCGCAAAAGGATATAACAAGTTGCAAGAGTGCTTCTCGCTCTGTCCCTCCCCCTGCTTGTGCTCTCTTTGTCTCTAACAAATAAATAAAATCTTTTAAAAAATTGAGGTGTAACTGACATACAACATAATACCACCATATCTTAAATGCATAAATTTAAACTTCAATTTCTAGAACTAAAAATGATGTTAATACATTTATTAATATATTCATAACAAGAATTAGTAAATTGTATGAATTCAGGTAATTTATCAGAAGAACTGGAAAATTTAGGCAAATTCAATTTTGGCTAACTGGCTTCCTTAGATAATATACCTTTGCAAATCCATCACACACCTGTGATGCAGGTAAGGCCCCCCCCCTCAATGGAGGGCTAGGGACTTGCACATTTTGCAAGGTGATGAAGACAGAGTGAAGATCCTGACTGAGTTATATGCAGAGGAAGCCGGGTTTGAAATAGCACACCGAGTAGGACAGAAGTTGACCACACTGATACATATGGTCTGTATATGCGTGTGTGTGTGTGTGTGTATTAACTTATGTCAGCTTGTTCTAAAAAGGAACGAATAAAGATACTACTTGATAAAATGAATTTAAAATATTTTATAAAAGGAGAGAGGGAAATAAGGTAGAGACAACTGGCACATTGATACATAAAATATATATTATGTAGCAATTTCTAATTTTTAGAGTTGAAAGGTGTATTTGCAAGCTTAGCTTATAGTTCACAGTGTACGAGAAAAACCCACATGGTTTTTCAGGGGGATGACAGGAGTTGCTGAACCTGAGACAGGCCATCCTGTAGGTAGGTCTTCCCAGAGTAGTGTAATGTATAGCTTCTCCAACAATAAGCTTACAAGAAGCACAGCCCTGGGCTTCGCTCGACCATTTACTCTCACTAAAGCTAATTGTTTCATGACAAGAAGTATCCCACAAAAGCAAGTCTACTGAAAGAAGGTAGGCAGAAGTTGGAAATGAGGCGAGAGGCAGTGTGATCCACCCTAAACTGTAGATCTCTGGTGGTCTGGCTTAAACAAGGAGCAGAATTTAGTGTACTAGGCATGAAGATATTGCACACCGTCCAAGCAATTCCCACAAATATGGATGAAGTGTGATATGTTCGTAACAGAAGTAGAAATATGGGGGAATTTTCTCCCAAATTTATAACAAGTTCCATTACTGAGCACATAGTGTTAGAAAAAATGTCCAGTAAATGAACACAACTGTTAAAAAAAAGAAAAAGAGCATGTAAGTAGATGCACTGGTTGGCCCCCTGGCCTCACAACCAATCCTAACATTCAGGTTCTCCATGTATATCGCAGGTGGCTGCAATTATCAACATGTGCTGGTCAGGTGTTAATGTGCCATACCTTCAAAATTGACCGGTGGAAGAAAAGAGCCAGGAGTTGAATGAGATCATAAAGGACATAACCTTCTTTCTTTTCCACTCCTATGATATTAGGTGGATGGTAAGGTTTATCTTTGTTCAATTCCACATTCTTGTTCCAGGGGAAGAACCCAAATTGGAAGAAATACTTGACCACAATTGCCACCTACACAAGGACAATGGAAATTAAAAAAAAAAAAAAATTATATATATATATATATATATATATATATATATACACACTCCTTTTAAGAATGGTTATATATGAAAAACAGTGATGTAAAAAATTAAAAGATAATTTCATAGTTTTGATGATAAGAATGAACACAATTACATGAAATAACACTGTCATTCTCACATGGACTTTAGACCAAGAGTAATATTTTACTCTCACTAGCGCCTCTGATTTCAGATACATGAGGGCCAGTCTGGTTACTCACAATACCTACTAAAATAATTTTCTCTATTTGTGAGGAGTTGGCTAATTTATACTGATTTAATGAGATATTTATATAATTATTCAGCTATTAAAATATGGTAATGAGGAAAATTTTGAACAAAAAGAAGTTTATATTTTATGTATTGTATCTCAGGCAGTTTTGATGCCTGTTTTTTACTTTCCTCTGATCTCTTTCTTTTCACCATTTTAAGCTCCCTGGAAGCTCTCCTCCAAAAGAAATAAAAGTAAATAAAATAAAAAATTGCTGGTTGTGGTGACTAGTTCAGGATATAAATGTTGTAGAGAGGTGGTCTGTGACAAAGACACATGAGAAAATTGATGTGTCTCATTTAAGCATCCTTCTAAATTTTGTGTCACCGGAGGTTAACTGCAATATATGTAGTTCATCAATAAAAATATTTTTAATAGTCCTCTTTTGACCTAGTCTCTCATTTTACCTCTTCTCCTGTCTCTCTCCTTCTTACAGTCAAGCTTTTGCAAAGAACAGCCCTGTGTTCCTTACCGTGCTGAGCAACACGGTCACATCGCTGATGCCAGAGCAGAAACCTGAAGATCATCCTTGCCTTTCCCCTTCTCATTTACACCCCACGCTGTTTTAGTCACTTACTAAAACTTCTCATTTACCCACTCATCTTCAGCCTCATTGCTGTTGGGTCAGCTCACACCCTACAACCTCTCACCTAGACAGTTAAGACCGTTTCCTAGCTGGTCTCCATGCCTTCACTTCCAATTTGTGTGAAACTTTGCTAAAGACAAGCATGACTGAGTCATGCCTCTGTTCAAATATTTCCATACCAAGGAGAGAAGGTCCTGAGCATAAACCGTGTTGACGTTCCCAATATCCTGCTACTGTACTGTCCACGCACAGTCTCCGCTCCAGCCATTGCAAACCACCTGTCATTCCTGGCACATACCAGCGTGTCTTATGCCTTTGTTTATTTGCGTGGGTTATTCCTAATGATTTGCAGCTCCCTTTGCTTCCCACCCTTTGGTGACCTTACATTCATCCTTTTAGACTCAGGTCTAAGATGTCTTCCACTGAGAAGCTGCCACAATAGCCTCTCTCCACTCCACTCAGGCTGCATGAGGCACGGTATCCATCTTTCTTGTATACTCTAATAAGTTTGTGTCATATTATAGGGTAGTTCTTTGTTTACAACATATGTTTGCCACATTGGTCTGTGAGCCATTGAGAAACAGAAAACAACTTAAAAAAACACACAAAAAACCTTATTGTCCTTTTCTCATGCCTAGCACAGTTCTAGGATTTTGGCATATAGTCTAAGTTGTAGAATGAATTAACATCAACTAAATTTTCCACTTCCTTGCTCCTTGGTGTGATGGAGAAAATGGAGAACCCAGTTTAACTTAAGTAGGAAGATTTTATTCTATGATGAAAGCTACATATAATTAGCTTTTGTTCCCTTTTCTAAGTTCTTAGTACCTGCTCTTCTTCCACTTCCAGGTTAGAAAATTCCCTCACTCAGAGGCATTAGAAAGAACAGACCCATTCCCCAAATAGGAAGTCATTTATGTCCCAGATTACAAAGTGATGTAGTGGAAGTAATACTCAAAAATTATCATTTTGGCAAGATTGTGATGGACAGCCTACTTAAAATAATAGATACGTATTTGGCTTTACATCTTTTATTTTCATAAGCATTTAAATGTATTTAAATAATTATTATGGAAATGAGACACATGGTACTTTAAACTGATACTTTTGAGATGATTTGGCAAATAACTTTGCTTTATTTTACTGAATTACCTATAAACCTACAAAATTTCTAGAATCTCAATGCATATCCATCATGTGTTCTTCCCTTTAAGAAGCAATTACAGTACCTTGTTAGCGAAAACTTTCCCTTATGAGCCAGATAAGAAAATCAGCCTTCTTCACAGACCCAACACAAAGAACTACAGTAACCCAAGGAACAAAGTCTGTCGATCTTCCCATTTTATTCCCAATTTTATTGTTGTCATGGGAATTTGTGATCTTCTATATATTTAATAGAGAAGGATAGAAAATCAGGTTTAGACAATTGGGAAGAGTGTCTCCTGTCTCCACATATGTGATTAAAAGAAGGTAATTTACTCTTGTGTCATTCAGATTTTTAGGTAGGCGCTCACATGGCTTTGTGTTTTGGTGTGTGGAAACTGGCTTTTAAGCTTAAAAATGGGAAATATGTCTGTTGTACCAAACTATATTTAAAATGCTTACGGTATTGTTTAATTCAGCATCCATTCACTGGACATCCACCAGCACCAGGCACCAAACTTAGTTTTGCAAAACACTTTATCTCAGTGGTTAATATCATAGGACAGATGACCAGATTTCAAAAGCCTACCCCACCATTTGTGAGCTTGTAACTTCGGTCAATTATTTAGTCTCACTAAAGCTATTTCTCTCTGTTAAATGGAGTGATAGTAGCACCTATCTTGTGTGCGGTGTGTCACGTGAAAAGATACACAATTGCGCACTAACCAGTTGTTAGTAATAATCACATGCCTATCTAAGAGCATCCATCTAACTGAATGTCCTATTCAAACTGTCCTGAAGACAGGGCAGGCCCGCCTATGGTGAATACCAGAAGAGGCTTCCAGGAAGGTTCCACCCCAAGCTTACCTCTGTGTAGACAATGGCCATCATCCAGAATCGTCTGCTGGGCCTGGGAACAGACAGCATGGCCCAGAGGAAGATCAGAATGGGCAGCACAAGGGTGATCATGGAGGCAGAGACCATGTGGTTCAGTATGATCACAAAGTAGCACACCATTTCTGAGCGGGCCACCAGGGTGTTGTACATGGCATAGAACAACAGCAGGAACCGGGGCTGGCCAACGTAGAATTTCTCTGACTCTTCAAGCTCATCGTCATGGAACATCCTGTTAAAGTAAACAACATGATAATTAATGGCTCTTCATTTCTCCAAATTACTGATTTCCACCTTGCATGATCCCCCCTGTCTCTCCTGCCTTCCCATGTCCCCAGACTTCTGGTAGAGTCAACTAATAGCCTATTACAGAAAGAAACGTGGGCCCCAGGGTCTAATCTGGACAGTTTTTGCTAGTTCCATTGTTCACGATGGGAGCACTGCACACTGTCTGCTTGACCGTCTAGGTGGACGGTTTTCCATGGGAGTTTCTCTACCTCTAAGCACACTGGGCACAGAAGCCCCCGCGGGCTCTTACTTGTTCAGCAGCAGCTCGCTGGCCGTCAGCTCGTGAGTCAGGGGCGGTAAGATGCTGGACTCAAGCCTGTCCGAGCGGCTGTCGTCGGGGCTCACGGCCATGTGGCTCTGGCCTGCAGAGTCATCCCGCGAGCCGAAGGACAGGCGCTCGAAGCTCACTGCCTTGCTGTAGGACGGCGGGGCCTCCACGTCCCCGTCCTCTGTGGAGTACTGCGGCAGCTCGGCATCCGGGGTGAGGCCGACTTCTGAAGCCTCCGAGGCCTCCTCCGGCCCCCTGTCCGCCGTGGCCTCCCCGCCCTGGTCGGCATCTCCGGCCGCAGCCTCGTCGTCCTGCTCGGCCTCCACCTCTGCTATGGTCTCCGTGGTCCCCTGGCGCGAGTACAGCATGGTGCACTGCGTGGGCTCGCTGTGCAGAGAGAGGATGGCACACAACCCGGTCTTAGCATCCTGCCGACTGTCAACACACCTCCTCGGCAATCCCCAGTAAAAACATTAAAACTAAATACCACACCCCCTTCCCCCACCCTTCCACTGCATTCCACCTGTTTTATTCCTTCAGGATACTCCCACCTGGTCTGCAGAGACTGCATATAACAGCCTATTAAATGCAAAAGCTGACAGTGCACACACACGGCGGTTGAAAACCTGAGCAAGTCACGTGACATGGCTCCTAAGTTGCTAAACCCACCGATGCACAGAGGTTGTCTAAATCAGGTCAGGACTCACAGCCATGGGTTCCAGCATTTATTTCCAAATCAAGACAGAGTTAGCATAGCATACCTACCATTCTATTAAAGGAGGGTGCCTACGGAAACAGGAAACCTTGCCAGCCTGGGTCTGTGGGTGTTGGCCAGGAGGTACTCTACTCTCAATTCTACACCATGGGTCCACCCTTATCCATGGGGGGGGTTGGAATGATAAAACATTGGGTACATTAAACAACATTAAACAACTGCGTGCTTTATGGGAAAAATGGCATACTTCTTGTATATCTGTTCCTCCTCTCCTTTTTCCATCCTTTGCCTTTTTCTTAGTGGTGCTTATTACATTTGACTGAATTTTCACCATCTCTCCAGCTCCCAGCCATCCCCCACTGGGTTCTTTGCCTTGCCCACGGAAACACCACCATTTTCTCCTCCCCAGTGCTGTGGACCTTTGGCCCTTCTCCCTTGAACTGCTGCCCCCACCTCCAGGGTTAACTCCTGCTCTCTCTCCACCAAACAGCTTCAACTTATTTTCTTCTACCTGCTCCTCTTGGAGTGTTCATTCTCCCTAAGCTTCCCTACTTATCTTCACCTTCTGGTTTTGGCAACTTGTCCGTCTCTCTTGTACCTCTTCTTCTTTAGTCCTTTATCTCCTCACTTTCCCTGTCAGGTCCCTGCCCAAGACTTTGGAAATGAAAACACAGCAGCCATGCCAGGGAAATTCATGGCATGCCTATTTTTATTGTCCACCCCAGCCCCCCAAAGGGAAGAAGGGCAAAGATGTTCTGGAGTTGTGGAATCTGCTGGATGTAGAGCCATGCTGTTTTAGACTCTGAAATTGTACTGTTATTCAAATGGCATATAGTGAGCAGCTAGGGTCCATAAACACTGAGATTCTCAAATACACAGATTGTACCCATTTTTCTTGTCATAGACACCAGTGTAGACATGTCAATAAGCGAGTGGATGAATGCATGGATGGGTAGATGGATGGATAATTGAATAGACCTTGGTAGAGCCCTTCGTGGCATCCTGAGACTGAAGAACATTTGTGTGAGCCGTTGTGCCCACTCATGTGTTTAATGTTCCCAGCACCTTGGCCTTCAGTATGGACATCACATAGAAAGCTCTCGGAATGTCAAGGCAAACTGGATTTTTTTCTAGGACTTACCTCAATTAAACAGCCTCCTAGGAAGGTCATGAAATTGATCACCCCAGACAATTTTCAGAGCAGTGGAGCCAACCCCACATCAAGTCTAACTCCCAGTTGGACTCTAAGCAGTTATAAGCATGCTCTTTATGGTTCTGGATCAGGTCTGGCCCTGAAGGGATTCAGCAAGTCCTGGTACCTTCAAGACTCAACCAAGTGGAGTAGAATAGCATATGCCTGCCAGGGGACATCTCAAATGGCCAAGGCATTCCCATCAATGCCAGGCTCCAGCATACTGCAGCACTGTATTAAGATATATAGCTGCCAACAAAAATAAGTTAACACTCCTCTGATTTACCACTGTGCACAGTCGACATTGAAATTTGTCTTGGATTGGGATATTTGGTGTCAGGATAAGCACAACGTAGCTGATGTTTCTGTGCCCCTGTGGGCCATTCTAAAAGACAATTCCAAAAAGAACTTTTGGACCGTATGTAAACAATTTCATTTCTAAATGAGTATGCTTTTATGGTAGGATTTAATAAGACAACTCAAGCCCAAAGTAATACAAGTTACAATGTTCAAAGTTGATAGATTCTACTTCATCGTAATATTCTTTATTGAAACCAAAGGCAAAATATATTCTAACTTTGACAAAATTATTCTTATCAACTAAAAAGGACTACCAGTGGCAGATTTAATTTTTTTTTCCTATTGCCTATATCTTTCCTAACACATTTTCCCCTGTGATGACTGCCTACCTGAGCTCTTAATCAAGGAGGAAGCATGCTTATTTCTTTAAAAATGGAAAGTGTAAAATACTTACAAAATGGAGGACAATGTTTATGATAAGGATTTTTAAAAAACTCCTAACAGACAAAAACTGAAGAGCGGTTAGTTTCAGAGAACAGCATCCTGGGAATGACCAGTTAGGTCCCAGAACGAGCGGCGGTGATGCTTTGGTGAGTCATGCAAATTTTAACATAAAAATTCAAAACCAAACAAAACAAACACACATCACAAGAACTTATATTTGCAGTGACATGAAGGGGAACAAGTGATAAAATTCTGGAACAAAGCATGCACGAGTTAAGCACCTTGATGCTAAACTGCCACTGTCAGCAGATGAGGAGGACATATCCATGCTGAACATTTTACGAAGCCTAGGTCGAGCACGCTCACTTGTTTTAGGAACAGTTTCTGGTCCATCTAAATCATCAAGGGTAGACTGCCTTGAGAACAGCATGGTCGCTTCAGTGTAGCAACTAGCAGCGCAAACAGTCACAGAGACACAGGGTTAAAACACCAATGGTACATCAGTTTACACACGGATCAATCGACCCACACACTGCCATGCAGCAAACCACACGTGACACCCCCAGGACGGACGCCGAGCACCGCAGCGCGGCTCAGGGGAGGGGGGTCAGGAGGGTCCTGTTTGGCTAGACGATAAGACACAGTGGTTCTTGATTTGTAAAAATGTATCGGCTGGCGATAAACCATAAATGGTCCCCTCTCCAGGTGGGACAGGGAAGGGGAATATTGACAAGTCCCAACATGCCTTGCACAGAGCAGAATTCATACTTTATAACTTTGTAGCTGAGCTTTATGCTGTTTTAATTAAAGAAAATATAAACATTTGGAGCTCCCAATCCTGAGTTCATTGAAAGCATTTTGTAACCCAATTGCTGAAGCAGAAATATCTGCTCCTGTAAAATGTATCCAGAACATGTCGATGTTTTAAATTTAACAGTCTCCAACAATGAGAGAGGGAAGCTCAGAAATGACCACAGGAACTGAATTGTCCACCCCGTTTTCTGAGTGGTATTCAGTTAAGCCAAACTAGATGCTTGCGTGTACAAGAGATGCTGGTTTGATATGCAACCGGATATAAACCAACATCCAAGAAAAAAAAAAAAAGAAAATGGTACAAAGAAAACAACAGAGGAAGTCTAGCAACGGCAGGGTCATTTTGTCTGTTAACTTCTCATTTTGCCTAATGACTGTTTTTCTTCTGGGTCATGTTTTAGGTCTTGGCAGATGTTATTAGGGCGAGAACCCATTGGCTAAAATCCTCATGTTGCACCCACGGAGCAACAATCAGGGAGGGAATGGTGGCAGATTCGGTACTGAGGACTGTGTGGGCTACTAGAGGAGGAGAAGCAGAGTTATGACGGAGGCATCATGCCAGTGCTGACATAACCCAAAGAGGGACAAGCACCTCAAATAGCCTCTGAAGGAGGCTACTAGAATAACAATCTTCCACCCTGAGCACCAACGACCTGGCTGACCCAGGGGTACGGGCCTTTGTGATACAGGATGGCTGATTTCCTGGCTGAGTGCTGTCATCAGGGAGCGAACTAGGCCTACAGAGCGCCCGGCCTGCACACACCCAGGGTTGCCCAGGCAGCGACTGGCAGCCGATTAGAAACCGTGCGGGAAGTAACCTCCAGGGTCCACAGGTGAGCAATCAAATGGTCTCTAATAGGGACATAGAGACTGATTTTTAAAGAAAAGCCCTGAGTCCTTTAGAGTCATCAAATCCTTGACAGAATGAGGCGATGAGGACAAGGTAAAGTGGAAACACGATGGCCAAGCACAGGGAGTCCTGGGCTCCAGTCCCTATGCTGACGTTAACTGGCCATTGGGGTTTAGATAAATTAATTGTCCTCTCTGAGGTCTCAATTTTTTAAGAATCAGAAGAGGTTTTAATATGATGAAAATAACTACAGATATGATTGTTTATTTGACGAAGTTGTTTCAGTAGAAATTTTTGACCTTAAGTTTATAGATCTAATAATATTTAACTTGTTCTCTCGTTTATAAGAAAGGGGAACTGAGCCTTTGAACCTCTGTATTTAATCTCCTATTTTTAGGGGCGCACCCCTATGGCCTTTTAGGGATTTGCAGGCAGAAAGATACCGTGTACCCTCCCCTGAGTCCCTGCTCAGGTTTTCTGTGTGGGAACCACTGTTCTAATCCTGAAGTCTGACTCATCTTGTTAATGCCTGGGTTTACTGTCACAGCAGCTGACCCTCACGCCCCACACCATCCCACCCTGTTGGGTTATATGGAGTGTGACCAATTTGTCATCCAATCCAGGGCAATTTTAAAAGGGAAAGGGAAGAGGAGGAGCTTTCTGCTAACAGGCCCAGATGACAAGCCCGAAGCGACAGTTGCTGTCACCTCACTGATCAGCCTGCACTTCGAGCCACCCCAGGGCACACAGCAGCCTCTTAGGGGACATGTTTCAAGCGGTGACCACTCCCTCCATATCTAGGAATGCTCCTTAGAATGTTATCTGCTTCTTGCACAATTTAAAAGAATTTATTTTCTGGGAAAGTAGATGATACCTGATTTCATAAAGCAACCATTAAAACAAATGCCATTTTACAGCTGGATTTGAAGGAAATAGTGACTTTTGCAATAAGCCAAAGTGAATATAAAGTCATTTGTTAGACTTTCATCCCATCTGCTCTATGCCCAAAGGTGAAGATGGGTGAAGGGACACCAGTGCAAGAGCGTGGCCTGTGGGACAGCCGCACCCAGGCTGGGTCCCTGCACAGGGGATGGGGCCACACCGACCATGCGCAGCTCCACGGGGAGCGGTGATAGACCCTGTCTAATGACACAGGCGACTCCGAGTGAACTTCCACACTCAGAATCCCTTCTTGGGAAGACTCCTCCTTTTCTAGACATCAGGTGGCTTCCAGTAGGCTTTAATGTAGACAGATACTGTCTGCAGATTTGGTAGCTTCCTAAAGCAAAAAACTAGAAGTGGAGCTCAGCCATTAAGAAAAGGGCAGGCGTGTTAACTCATTTATTAATGACGTAACGAACCTTCCTGTGTCTCCCGTTTCTTTAGGTTGAAATAAAAAGTACAAGATGCATTAGGAGCTAATTTTAAAGGTACTGGTTTTCTACTAATAAATTCATTGATTGACCACTTTTAAATTTGGGGTATATTCTAACAGTCTCTGTTAAAAAGTAATCAATGGATTTAAATAACTCCCACCTCATGGTTTTTGAGCATGGGTACATTTTTATATTTGTAATCTTCGGTCTGATTTAAAGGCGGTTACTTGATTTTATTTTATCAGTCTTCTTCTTCCTTTTTTATCCCTCTTAGGTTATGATTTATAATATTAAGTTAATTTCTTAACTGGGCATGTTGTCAGTTGTTATGCAGTTAAAAGTTACTAATACAAGAACCAATTATATTTATTTTATGGACCACTTATTTTCAATCCACTCTCTAATACTCTCCTTGATTTGTTCGATTCTGAGTTTTGTTCTCAAGCAGCTATGCTTAAGCTGATCTTAAGGTCAGGAGGCCTGTGATAACTTTGAAAACTTATGGGAAAAATTTGTATTTATTTGTACTTTTTCTCTTTTGGAGATAGTATATCTCAACAATTTTTCTCATCTTACCATTCTCCCCCTTTTTTGAAAACTAGTTGTTTGGTCATGGAATAGGTTATAAAGTGAGTGGATTTGGAAGCTGTGTGATCCCCTGTGGACCTTCATTCACCCCTGTAACAAAGAAGCAGCATCTTGAATATTCACTACATTCAGACAATTTTTTTTTTTCATTCAGATAAATCTTGTCTCCCCCTGCATCTCTGCTGACACACGTGTATTTTTGCAAACTTGCTCAGGCAGTCTTTATTTATTTATTTATTTATTTATTTATTTATTTATTATTAAGGGAAGAGCTACCATGAAGTAACTTGGTAGAATGTGGATAAAAATGAATTTTCAGTTTTTGCATAAAAATGAATCAAAGAGAAAATAATTCTGTTTAAATTACTGATCTATATAGAGAAAATTATTGCAAGAAGAACAAATTTAAGAAAGTTGGCAGCTTTCAAATAGGACAGTTATTTATGGTTTGCAAAAAATAAAAATAAAATATAAACCAAATGATTTTTTGTCTCAATGGAGTCTGCCCAAAGAGAATGAAGCTCCCCTTTCAAAAATGCAGATTGTGGGGCATTTTCAGGAAGACACACAAGGGGGCGCTTGCCTTCAATGGACATGACACTAAATTTTCACTTTGTAACTTTGCTATTATTAATGGTTTTGGAAATTACTGATTAAGAAATGTGAGTATGTTTGGGTGGAGAAAGAATGAGAAACTTTCATTAGCATTTCCATTGTTGTAATAATCGCTTATTTTATTCTAGAAATTAAACGCATCTTGAACAGGATCTCAACAAATAAATGTTTTGACCTTGAAAGTCTTAAGAGTTTCTGTCTTCGATGTCTCTTCTCACAGAAATCTACAATAGTTGAAATATATCTGTTTCTTTGGAATTGACAAATGAGCAAAGATTATTCCCAATTTAAAGGGAAAATATAGTGCCTTTTACTATCCCTTAAAGGACTTTAAAAGACTCATTATTTTGGGGGAGGGGAAGTGCGCAGGAAGGGATATATTCAAGCAGAATTTTATCTGTACAAAAATCACATTTAAATCAATATATGAATACATGTGTTTTTTCACAAATAAAAATGAGGTTTTGGGATACATTCTATTTTAAACCCTGACTTTTTACTCAACGCAATGGAAATATCTTTCCATACCAATAAATATAGATCCGCATCAATAGGTAATTTTTGGGTAGCAAGACAACAGGCACAATTGGAGAAGCTCAAATATAGCAATTTAGCAGCAGTGAAACATAGCTCTTCAAGGTAAACCTTTTTTTTTTTTTTTAACCCACCTTTCCCATTCAGGCTGCAATTTCAACTTGTGGTTATCTATTTGGGATTTGGTATCAATAAAATAGTGTCAGCTCCCTCCCCTACCTTGTCCTGTAATATAGTCAGTATTTGCAGAGGACCGATATTGCACCAGGCCTCTGCGGCCCTGCACAGTGTATGACGTGGGACTGCAGGCCATCCAGGAGCTTCTAAGACAACAGGGATGCAGGGCGTGTCTGCAGCCCTTTCCACGGCAGGAATCCCGACTCCGGCTTCCATGGATAATCCTATCAGTGGGTCTTTCTTCCCAGACTCCAACTACTTAGAGGTGATGTATCTTTCTGTGTCTATCTCAAAATCGAGTTTGAGGCCTGGCGTGGAGTAGGTGCTTTTAAACATGTTTAATGAAAGCAACAAATGTCCTCGTGATAATGTTCCTGACCTATGAAGATCTATACAAGGTGTGATTCATCCAGTCTAGCTCATCACCCTAGGCATGTCAGCCTCCTCCAAAGACAGGACTTCCGCTTCAGCTCAGAAGCCAGCTCTGTGCAATCCACAGCAGCTGTCTAGAACACTGAGGCAGAGAACTGGGGAGGCTCTACCGGGATAGGCAGTGAGAAAGATAGGTCATTCTCAAAGTTGGCCTGGAGTGCAGGGAGAGGCCACGAGAGAGAGGCAGCACAGCAGGGTGGTTGAGAGGCTGGGCTCTGAGCCGAACCATGTGGTTTTGGATCCTGGCTCTCTTTTCCAGTACTTCCTAGCTGTCTGGCTCTGGGTACTCTACTTAACCTCTCTGTAACTGAACTTCGTGTTCTGTAAAATGGGGATGAAAACATGCATCCTGTGGGGTCGTAGAAGGATAGTGAGGTAACCCATGTACAGTGCGTCCTGCTGGCCCGTGGAGAGTGCAGGGCCCCTGTACTGAGACAAAGCTCGTGATCACAGGGGCCAGGGAGGATGGAAGCTGACAGAATCGCTTCTTGAATTTTTATTAAGGATCACAAAGTAACAATTCTGAAAGGAGAAGATCAAAGATAGCAACAGATGGTAGAAGATTCTAGTATAGAAAATACTCTGCGGGGCAGCATTTTTTCAAAGGAATTCAAGATTCAGCCCTTGACACAAATAGTCATTTGGTAATCGGGAAGGCTCATTCTTACTTGCCTCCAGCTTTCAAGTCTCTGTCTTGTGCCCATGAGTCATACTGGTATTTCCAATATGGTCTATTTTTTTTTAAATAGGCTCCATACTGGGTGTGGAGCCTGATAGGGGGCTCAAACTCACATCCCTGAGATGGAGACTCCTGGTAAGATCGAGAGTCAGAAGCTTCACTGACTGAGCCACCCAGGTTCCCCTCTGATAGCCTATTACTGATACCTGATTTTATCTGGCCTGATTGAAGGGAGGACAGTATTCCTTTCGCTTTATTGCACACAGGGAGGTCGCCCAAGGGGGGTGGGGATCCATGTACGTTTTTGATTAACTTTCACCTCACACATTCATTTCCCATATTGCTGAAGCCCAGCTCTTTTACCTTCGGCAAAAGCAAGCCCATTGTTTAGAACGTGAAGTACCTGGAGATACTGTCATGTGAATCTAAGCTATCCATCCTGTGGGCTGTCTGTGCACCGGAAGCAGCGCCAGGACGCTCGTCAATGGTGTCCAGTCCAGACTCTCTGGAAAGGTTCATGATGTGGTTCTGGTAGTACATGTGGATGCTCTCCCGAGTGGGAACATTGCCCTGCAGGGGGAGACATCGCCAGAGTTCTTACTCGCCTGTGCAGCCACCTGGCATCTCTCAATACCGAGACCACCCAGTCCGCACTCCCACCTTGCGCAAAGATTAAAACAGCTAGTCAAGGTGGGGACTGCTGTTAACTCATTGCATTAACGGCTCCCAAGATCACTGGGTAAGGCTCAGAAGAAATCCCTTCTTGGTTATGGGTAAAGATAGTCAAAAGGCACAAACCTCCAGTTATAAAATACATAAGTCCCGGGGTTTTCATGGGCAGCATGGTGACTGTACTGCATATGACTAGAACTTATTAGTTCCATCACAAGAAAAAAAAATGGAAACAACGTGTGGTAATGGATGTTAAGTAGACTGTGATCGTCTTGCGATATATACAAATATGGAATCATTATATTGTACATCTGAAATTAATATGTTATAGGTCAATTATATATCAGTAAAATAAGATAAAAACTTAAAAAATCAAATCCTTTGTTATATGTAGATAATTTGGCTAGGTGATAGATACTAACTTTTTCAGAAACAGACTATGAGGTTCAAATAGTATCTATAAACTGTATATGACTATATTTTGTTGCTCTGCATATATTTTAATTTTTCCTCAGAAAAGTTTCAGATCAAACTTCCCAGACTAAACAACATAATCCTTCATGTGACAGCAGAGTCTGTGCACCTGCACACGGGGGAGGGGAGGGAACAGAATGAATAAACTGGCCGCTGTCCCAGGACTGTGTGTGCGCGTGTGGGCGCGTGTGTGCATGTAGTGTCTGATTATTTTAATTCTGAGTATGGAACAGATTTAAATATACAGAAAAACAGAGGGGTTATGTAAACACTGTCTGAAAGACAGACCGTAGATTTTGTATTATCCTATTTGGAGCTCTGGACACTGACTTTTAAAATCTTTATAATGTGGGAAGAAGCAAAAAGAGTTGTACCAACAGTGTTACCTTTTTAATTTCTCTGGTCAGCATGCATCTTTCAATTCTCAGAACTGTAGATATATCAATATGTTCCCTTGAAATGGAGTTAAGCCAAGTTGTGAAACTATCCACTGTTGCCAGAAACAGAACCCAGGTGAATTTCAAAATATTAAATATCCTCTTGATGATATTATCTAGGAAGAAGAAAAGCAACAAGATTTCAAAGGAGCAAAATGCCATCGGCCATTTTGCTGTTGGGTAGCACAGCGATGTTTTACCAAAGGCAGACCTGGTTTCAGACCTGCATATCTAATACGGAGTGACGCCCAAGACACTCCGCATGATGGGGGGCGTGGAGGAGGACAGGCAGTATAGGAAGTTATGGGTAGGTCTTTCTACACATGCACTGTCGGCATCAAAACCAAACTGGGATAGAATTTTTATCCTGTGGTCAAAACATCAGTCAGAATAAGTCCATGTACAGATAACAGGTTTGATAAAAAGTAGAGATTGCAGTCAAAGATATTTCTCTTATTGACACGGGGATAGAAACACAGTATCTGTTCAGGAAACTGGGTCCTTTAATGTTTTTTCTATAAACTTCTTTTCTTAAGTAATGATTATTGTTGGAAACAATTCTATTGATTCAGTAAGACTTTTGATGCTTGGTACTGCAGCTGCATTTCAGTTAAATCACCTTCCAGCTATTGCATAAAGAGCTCAGTATGTATACTAGGAGCATATTGATACTACTGAATTATCTTCTTTATTCCTATTTCATTCTACTGAGCTGTGCCAATGACAGAATTCTGCACATGGGATTGATCCTGTGCAAACCAACAGATGCTGTGGAATCCTGGTGTACTTGGCTTGTCTTCACTGCCTACAGCTGCCATGTGGGGAGACTGATAGAACTGTCCAGCATGGTAAGCTCAGCTCAGATTGCCATCATAACTGGACATCATCTGGGTGCAGCACACGTGCTCTCTTGTGCCCTCAGGGAATTCCACAGCTCCCTGACCATTGTTAAGGTTAGAGGACGTTCCATAGCCGTGACCTAACTTATTTTAGGTCAGAATCAAAATAAAAGAGGGAAGATGGCACCTTAACTGTCTTACTCCTCCATTCCTGTAAACCAATGGTTTCTCAACAAGGAACCCTTCAAGCCATGCCACCAAATTTTGATCCCTGTGATATCTTTAATTTGCCATTTAAAAAATTTTGTCTTATTAGCGATTTCAAACATTGACTGCAGTAAAGTGAATGCCTAGTGAACACCACAATGAATTAAAAGCTGCCTTAGTATTTATTAACAAAACCCTAAAACACCAGCACCACTACCACCACCAAGAAAAACAACTGTTATTCCTCAATCTTCCCCCAATCAAAAGAACCACAGTCTGACTCTGAATTTAACTTTATAATAGGGGGGGAAAAGTGATTTGTGAATTGGGTTGCCTACGAGGAAGGCAGAATTTCTCCCAGGGAAAGGTTTGCTCTTTTCAAAAGGAAAAGCATCGAAGGGAAGTTTATCTATGGACGGTGTGGCCTCAGGACAGAGTCCAGGTGGGCAAGGTAGAGACAAAGAAGAGTTGAACAGTTCTACCTACTGAAGGAACGGGAATCTTGGAGTTGCCAGCTGGTACCTGGGGAAGAAAGCGGGAATGATCTAATGAGCCAGGCCCCAGAGGCACCAGCTGGGGAGAGACCCACTGAGGTACGAATATGATCACTGGCTTTCCCTTTGAAGTTGTAGCCTGCCTCTGCCATCACTGCCCCCCACCCCTGCTCTCCCCCAAAGCTTCTGTAAAATGCTGTCACACCTAACAGTCTTCCATGAGGCGTACTTCAGAAAGTAAGGAAATGAGAGTATCTTCTGTTGAGCAAAGAAGCCCAGGAAGGGAAGAGCTGCTACATGAAGCTGAACAGAGGGAGGTCCTGCAGATTTCACAGAAGACCCATTCTGAGCCAGAGGTGGCCTGGGGCACCTATATTGCTCTTGCCCCTCCCCCCAACCTGTTTTGGGTTTAATCTGAGGAAGGTACATATTTTCCACAGTGCTTTGGATGGAATCTCTGGCTGCATTGTGTAGACATAAAAAGAAAGTCTGAGCCCTGGAGACTGAAGGACTTGGGGGTTACACCTATTAATAAACTTTAGCAGCATGTCACATTTTGGACAATTTATTTTTTTTCTCATGTTCAAAATGATTGCCTGAAGTTGTGATGATACATACGATTATTTCACAGTTTTGCAGAGCGTGGTCCTGATGGTAAGATTAAATTGCTGTGCTGGAGACATGAATAACGCACAGTTTCTTAAGTCGAGCGATCACAAACTAACATGAGAAACTGCACTTTTAATTTTTATTTATTTCTTAGCCAGAGAGGCAGTAAGGCACAGTGGTGAAGGGTACCCACCCTGGATTTAGACTTTTTTGGGTTCAAATCCCAACTCTACCCCTTAGTGGTTGTGTAGACTTGGAAAAGTTAGCTAATATTTCTCTGCCTCAGTTTCTTATCTGTAAAATGAGGGAGAGGGTTTTTGAGGTAAACAGTGAAGATGCCTAAAGCTCTTGGAAAAGCGCCCAGCAGAGATGTGTGATCTAAAGGGTTAACTACTGTTATTGTATGTGGCTGTGCAGCAGTAAGAGAACATCTGGCTCCCCATATGTGTGAGTCAAATACTCCGGAAATGGGGTTCAGGTTTAAAAATTGTGCCAACAACGGTGTTAGACAGCCTTGGGGAAGTCTAATTTTGGGCCAGCAGATGGCATTGTTGGAAGTACCTGCTGATAAATAATGCACACAGGGATTCCAACCCTGTGACAGTGTGGAAATGGCATGTTTATGGAATTAGAAAGGCATCTGAGTTCATTTCATGTGGAAGCTTTGTTTTGCCTTTTTTTTTTTTTCCTTCATGGAGAAATCTTCCTCCCAGTTACACCTATGTGAAGCCCAAATGACACCATGACTGAGCGGAGTTAGAAGACATGGATTCGGTCCCTGACTCTGTCACTTAGTAGCCCTAGAGTCCTGAGCAAACTCACTGGGAACAGGTGTGCCCTTCGTCCAGTGAGGACTTTGACCTAAGCTTCTAGAGTACCTCTCATTTCCCCCACTGTACTTCTCTCACTAAACTCCTTCTTTCTATGTCCTTTAAAATTAATTGCCAGTATTTTTTTGTGCTTTTCTTTTGGTGGCTTCCATGGGACATTTATAATTTGCTCCCCCAAATCCCCTTTCACAGGTATTTGGGTAAGATAATTTACAAACTGACTCTGATCCAACATTTAATCCAACAGTGTAAGGGTCAGATCTACTTTAAGGAGTCACTTGGAAATTTCACTAGAGATGAGATTTCAAGGGACACTGATTATTTGGCCAAAGTCCAGAAACAGTATTTGATGAATTATTTTTAGGCAGCCTTCCATGACATACCTTCTGGGAAAGCAACATTTTCAAATTTCCCCCAGCTCATATTTGTCTTTGCTTGGTTACCTGGTCCATCAGATTTCTTTTTGACTGGTTCCTCCTCTCGGTCTTCCCACTCCACAGGACCTGCCCGGTGTGATCAGTAAACAGGAGTTAGATCCTTTTAGGGTAAATCAAGTGTCAACACTACTCTTCTGGACTAAAAGGAATTTTGTAATTAAATCTAGAATATTCTGCCTTATTAAAGAGTTCTTGGAGAAGAGTTGTAAGAATTCATAGCTCTCAGATTCTCTTTACTCCAGAGTAAGAATCACGTGTAACTGGGTATGAGTGAAGTATAACCCACTGGCTAAATCCTGCCAGCTTCCTATTGTTAAATGGCCTGTGAGTTCAGAGCAATATTTTGGCATGTGAAAATGATACGAAATTCAGATTTTAACAAAGAGAACCACTTATGGCCTGTGAAACTTAAAACATTCACTATCTGGCCCATTATGGAAAGAGTGTATTGACTCCTGATACATACCATGACATTTTAATTTTGAATACCTTGAGGTCATGTTACGTATTTTAGTGTGTCACCCAGTAGTATGACATTGTAGGGCCCCATTTTATTTTTTAGTCTCTTATTTCAGGCTAAGGATATCAGATCTAGCAAATGGAAATATGGGACACCCAGTTAAATCTGAATTTAAGAAAAACAACACATTTTTTTTAGTTTACGTCCCATACCACATGTCCACATTATACTTAAGCTAACACATTAATTGTTATTTATCTAAAAAATCCAGCTATCACTGGGCCCTGTAGTACTGGTAGTACTAAGACCCTTCATGAACTGACTTCAGTTAACCTTTCCAAACTTATTTCCTACCATGCTGTTTTCCATCACATCTTGTCTTTACCAACTAAGCTGACCTGCTCTTTACCTTTCATATACACTTTGCTTTCTTTTGCCAGAAGGTCAGGCTCTATTAGAGCACTTCTTTATGAAGTACTTCGTTTCTTTATACTCTTGGCTATAAGTCCTCCTTTCTTCTTCTGGTCTCACACTATTTTATCTATGCTTATTTTTAAATGGAACTCTGCAGTTTCCACATCATTAGGGATTTTTCCCCCTATACTTGTGTTCCCCATTTGTCAAGATAGAAAGGTTTGGAGTCAGGATGTCTGTATGAATTCCAGACCCATCTGGATGGCTGTGTGACCTTAGGCCACTTCTTTTACTCTCTGGTATTTCATTTCCTCATCTGTAGGGCAGGGACAATAAAATGTCCTGGACCGTTGTAAGGATCAAATGAGTTACAGCCTACAAAGCACTTATAATAGCACCTGGCACTTCAGAAGGGCTGAATCGACGCACTTCATCTGTCTGGAAGGAATCTGGAAGGGACGAGCCCTTCTACCAAAGAAGAAGGGCCTAAATAAATATTTATTAAAGGAAAAAATAAACATCTATTTTTGTCCCAATACCTTTTAATTGTTGTTGTTTTTGATCTGAAGGTAAACATTTGCACATGAAATTATCTTCATTAAACAGAATAATGAGATATTTACAGGATGACTAAAAACACATTTTTAGAGCTCATCAGAAAATTTCCTAAGAACAGATGTCGGAGGATAGCAAATATGAATTTGGGGGGAAAGAAGGGGATAGTGAGGGGTAATTTGCAACACTAAGTATTAAAACTAACTTGATAGCTACTGAACTCAAAAATAGATGACATTGGCCTGGAGCTAGACAGTAGGATAATGGATCAGAGTCCAGAGTCCAGAAATAGACCAAAGAATAAATGGTAGCTGAATATGGACAAAAGTAGCATTCAAATTCACTAGAAAAAGGGAGAATAATTTAATAAACAGGGAGAGCATTAATGCCTATCTATGTAAAAGTAAACATGTTAGATCTCTACATCACAGAATAATAAAAATTCAAAATGTAACTAAAACTGGGAGGACATAAAGGGAAACATTTGCATAAATATCCAGGGGAAGACTTTCTTACACAACACGGAAAGGCTGAAACTGCAAAAAGAAATCAAAACCTCTTTGACATCAGAAAAAATTAAAAATTGTTTAGATAACCTGAACTACCAAAAACTAAATCAAAAGATAAGCACTGGATGGGGAAAAAATACTTGTAACACATGAGAAAAGGATAATATCCATAATATATAAATATTCCCTAAATCAATAAGGACAAACAACTCAATAGAATGATATTATGGAAAATGATAAAAACGTTTAAACCTCAGATTTGGAAGTACAGAATACCATGAAAATATGAAATAAAAAAAATGCTCAGTCTCATTAGTTAGGTAAATTCAAATGAAAATAAAAGCCATTTGTCATCCCTGCGAAAGATAAACAATTATAAAAAAATAACAACATTCTGTAGGATAAGGCTATAGCAAAATGGCTACATGTAGTTTACATGTAGGAGTGTAAATTTCTAAAACCTTTTCGGAAAATATATATTAAAGTAAAGAAAATCACATCCCCTTACTCAGAAATCCCATTTTTTTATAATCTCTTCTGTGGAAAGCCTGTGTTCTTCCTGAATTTTTGTTTTGCATTTAAAGATACACACACACACATGTATGTATGACTGTATGCATTTTTGTGTGAGGATATCTATGATAGCATTATTCATTGTGGCAAAAATTTGGAAGCAAACTTAATGTCCATTAGTGATGGGATAGTTGAATAAATTATGCATATCCATCTTGTAGACGATTTTGCAGCCATTAAAAAAGGATGATATAGTTTTATAAATACTTAATTGGAGAAATGTTCATGACACATTGCTAGTGAACATATCAGAGTGATCTGTATAGCATGAACTCGTTTTTGAAAATAAGCAAAGGAAAATTTGCCTGCACACATTTACGTACACACACCAGTAAGGAGTGGAAATTAGCACCGCACATGGTGAGGACTTGGCACCTGTGGGGATGGGTTCCCATGGCAGATTATCACATCTACCTCTTAACTGTTTGACTTGTTACACTGGCCGTGTCTTCATTTTGTCTTTTATTTATGTTTTATTTATTTTTATTAATATTTTTTATTATATTATGTTAGTCACCATACAGTACACCCCTAGTTTTTGATGTAAAGTTCCATGATTCATTACTTGCATATAACACCCAGTGCACCATGCAATACGTGCCCTCCTTAATACTCATCACCAGCCTATCCCATTCCCCCACCCCCCTCCCCTCTGACGCCCTCAGTTTGTTTCCCAGAGTCCATAGTCTGTCATGGTTCATTTTGTCTTTTAACCCAGTAAGGTAAAATAAAATTAAGGCTACCAGGAGGTAGCAGGGAGCAGAATGGTCAAAGCGGAGAGAGAGTTTGTAGTTAGAATTCCATTAGTAATTATGCTTCCTTTCCTTTGATTTTTGAAGACATTTTTAATTTGGCAAGAAAGTCTATGTATATTTTCTTTGTAAAGAATCAAAAGATAACAGATAAGCCTAAAGTTCCCTAAAATCATACCACTTAATCTCAGTCTCTCCACAGAAGAGACTCCTCCCCTACTCTTCTCCCAGAAGTAACCACTGTTATTAATTGCTAAGTATTCTTCCTGATCTTTCTCTTGCATTTATACACTATTATATGTGTCCATTAAAAATGCAAAATACTGTCTTGAGTAACGTTCACTTCCGTTATTTCATAAATGGTTTTATAATGTGTGTGCCATTTGAAACATAATACTTT
Organism: Ursus arctos; assembly: GCF_023065955.2. NCBI lineage: Eukaryota > Metazoa > Chordata > Mammalia > Carnivora > Ursidae > Ursus > Ursus arctos. Next base: position 57,178,956 of record NW_026622841.1, read on the forward strand.
TCATTTAAGAAGATGTCAAGTTTAAAGTACACTTGAGTCTGGAACAACACAGGTTTAAACTGTGCAGGCCCACTTATAATGCTGGTTATTTTTTATAAATACAGTGCAGTTCTGCAAATATATTATGTCTTCCTTATGATTTTCTTGATAGCATTTTTTCTCTAATTACTTTATTGTTAGAATACAGTATATAATACATATAACATACAAAATACGTAGTAATCGACTATTTATGTTATTGGTAAGGCTTCTGGTCAACAAAAGCCTTTTAGTAGTTAAGTTTTTGGGGAGTCAAAAGTTATACAGGATTTTTGACTGTGTGGCAGTCAGTGCCCAACCCCCACATTGTTCTAGGATCCACTGTAATCCATCTCATTTTTTAAACTACAGAATAGAATTCCAAGTTTTTGTTATTAACGAAGTTTGATAAATATTCTTAGACATGGGTCCTTGTGCACATGTGCAAATATCATTTCAGGTTAAGCCACACATCTAGAAGTGGGACTGGTCTGTAGTAGGATATGTACAAATAACATTTTTTTTAGATATCAACGTATCGCTCTTCAAAGTGGACGGACTACTCCACTACACCATTTATAGTGTTGTATGGGCTGTAACTCATACAAACACTTATCTTCCCCCTAGCTCCAAACAGCGATATTAACAAATGTTTGGGTTTTTGCCAATCTGATAGGTAAAGAAACAAACAAACAAGGAAAACAGTATGTCAAACGGCTGGTCGTGTTTCTTGTATTAGTAGTGAAGCTGGGCTTCTTTTACCCACTTCTGTTTCCTAATCTGTGCAGTGTTTTTCATATCTATTCGTCCATTGGGTTGAACTTTTCTTTACTGCTCTTTAGGAGTTCTTAGTATATCCAGAATACTAATCTTTAGTCTGATTACATATAATGAAAATATTTTTTCTCAGTGCCCCACTTTCACTTTGCTTTTGCTGTACAGTTGTAGCTTGGAATTTTTCCTGTCTTCAGAAATGTGTTCCTATTGTATGTTTTCAAATGTAATGTTGAATATGGCATTGGTAGTTATGCTCCATTTTTGGCTCCTGATACTGTTTAAGTGCATTTTTCCTTTTCTTCTTAATCAGATTTCCAAAAGTTTATCCATCTTACTATTTTCTTCAAAGAACAGCTTTTCACTTAATGATTGACCTTGTCTTGTATTTCTTTTCTGTGACTTAACATCTGCTTAAAAAATTAATTTTTTCCTTCTACCTTCTTTGGATTTATTTTGCTCCTCTCTCTTCTCATTTTATAAAATGTATCTTAATTTAAATTCATGTTTTTACTTATTCCAAGGGTCAGACATGAGCAATGATGGACAAGTAGAACTCTGCATACTCCTTAGAATATGAGAATGATGTTCCTCCAAAAGCGTCTGTCCTTTGTAGTTTCCTTTGGTAGCTCAGGGCCACAAGAACAGAGACTGCTGGGTGGACTCTGCCTTCACACAACACTTACCCTCTCCAGAGCCTTTTCTCCTTCTCTTCTGTTCTTCTCTTGCAGACCTTTTTTTCTCTTTGCGTCTCTGTCGGAGTGCTGTTTTAGGGTCAGTGATCCAGGCTTGGTAAACAAACTGAAGGGGGAAAGTTCAATTATTTTCTGGCTTTTTAATAATTTGAATGAAAAGAGAAGGGACCAACACCAAACTTTCTGACTTTGGATATATATATATATATATTTTTTTTTTTTTTTCTCCCAGCACAAGCTAGATCTCCTGCTCCCATGTCCCTCAGTATTGTGAGTTGACCTGTGCTATTTCCATTATCATGAAATAAAATATGAAAACAGATGTTGGAGGAACATATTTCATTTGGTATCACAATCATGAGATACTTTGGGTAACCACCATTACTCCCACGTCCCCTTGTACCACCACCACTTGCGAGAGTTACTGAATCTTTTGTAGGACATAGAATAGGAATAAGCTGGGCACTTTGCTAAGTGTCCCTGGAGTAGTTTTCTCCCCTTGCAAATAAACTTTGAGTCAAAAACAAAATGTCCTTTATGCATTTACTTTGGAAAAATAGTTTTGCACATTTGATACTCTCCCTTGTGAAAAACAGCTATGACCAACAACTTGAGAAAGGGTTTTGTAGATTGATTAGTTATTGGAGAGGAAAAAATAATGTGATATTAAGGTTAAGGAGTTATTCCAGAATGTCATGGAAGGAAAACTGTGGTGCTTTTGGTTGCCTTTGGTCATTTTTTTTCAAGACCTGAAAATGGTTACGTTAATATAATAAAACCGATAACCAGCATAGAGCAACTTTCCACAGCCCACCCACCAACAGTCTCCCAAGTCATGCAGAGCAACCAAAAGAAAGCCCTGATTCACAAAGTCAGCCATCTGTAATCATGAAGCCAAGCAGGCATGCCCCTCATGCACCCACAAACACGCCTGGGTCTCAGGGAAGCTGGGTTTTCTATTACGATGGTAAAGTTAAAGGAACATTTTGTGGGGGCACTTTGTAAACCCAGACACTTTCACTGTGTTCTGCATTATTTTCAGATTTCTGAAATATTTGAAAAACACAGTGTAAGCAAACCACTGGCATGATGATGTCAGTAAAAAAAAGGGGGGGATCCAACTTTTCAATGTATGGAAATGTAAAGGTCGTAGGTGACTAAGGAGGAACATTCCTTTTTTCTCACTCGTAGAAATCTGAATCTATGGGGAATTAGCACTAATGGAACATCTGTATTATTTCTGAAAAATAAACCCAGAAGCAAAAAATAATCCTATTTTATGCCAAAAATGTTTTTTGAAAAATGAGAAGATGAACTGACTCTGGAAGAAGGACGAAATGAAAGAATTTACGATAGATGTGTACTGAGCATGCTAACTGGGAACTCCATCAAGAATATCGTTGCCACGTATGTAAATTCCCTTGCTTATTAAACCTGCCACCTACCAAAAAGAATGGCTTTGAGGTTTAGCACATTAATAAGCAAACTTGTTTCAGCAAAATATTGATTCTTTTACAAAAATCTGAACTGCTAAATGCAAGAAATTTTCAGGTTTTAGAGCAACATGTGATGACAATTCCTTTAAAGAAAGGGTTATGACAATATTGGTTTTAGATAAAGCCAAAATCCTCAAAATAGAAAATAAAAAAGTAACTCAGGATCTGTGAATGCATTAGGTGTATAAGTTGGAGGAATTCTTTTGTTCTGGAGGAAAATGGGGAAGGAGGGTGAGAAGGAGAGAGAGAAGGGGCATTTAGGACAGAATTGCAGAACTCTTGAAGATGGCTGAGTGCCATTATCAAGGAAATTCCTGGTGCTACCTATGATCCCTAAATGATTAAGCCCATCAGTGGTTTCTCACTGAGATGAGAATTTACACAATTCAAATAAGGGGAAACAAGAGTCGGGGAGAAAATCTTATGAGGAGTCCCTATTCATAGGTAAATTATCTTAATGTTGATGTTTGGAACTACAAACCCTGTATAGGGCCAGGAATGTTTGATAGAGGGTCAGTCTGGCTGTTTCAGGAAATGATGATAACAAAGTAGGAGGAAAGATACCAATTCTTACTGAGACAAGAAATAGAAGTTTCTTACTGGAACCTCTCAATTCTCACAGTGTAGCTATAACTACCATCCAAGTTCATGGGACACACACACCACTAACCAAGTAGAAAAAATTACATGAAAATGTCCATAAATGACCTTTAGTTTCTTCAAATTGCCACTACTAGTCTGTATTAAGATAAGATAGTTTATCTTAAATTTTATGTATGTATTTATTTATTAACTTCATCTTAAGTTATATCTTAAGTCTGATCGTGTGATTTTATCTTAAGTTTTATCATATATGTTGGGGGAAATGAGGTTCCTTTTACTGAAAATGTACGATGCAAAAAGCATTTAATTTTTAAAACAGGAGAGACCCTTACTGAAGTGGATGGAGATTTTTCACTGAAATTGGTAAAATTTAATAAACTGTCCTTTAATTCATGTGTGACCCAGGATTTTATGTTGTCTGTAATAAGGTTTTTTGTTTGTTTTTGTTTTTATCATATATATATATATATATATATCAATCTATCTATCTATACCATATCTTTTATATATATATATCCATATATATATGGATATATATATATATATATATATATATTTTTTTTTTTTTTTAAGAAAGGGAGCTGGGGGACGGAAGGGGAGAGGGAGAGAGAGAATCATAAGCAGGCTCCATGCCCAGTGTGGAGCCCAACATGGGACTTGATCTCACAACCCTGAGATCACGACCTGAGCCTGAGCCAAAGTCAAGAGTCAGAGGCTTAACCAACTGAGCCACGCAGGTGTTCCTGTTTTTATTTTTTAAAGTAAGATGGAGAATAATTATGTTTCAATATTTCATATAAATTCTTGAATATGAGTGGAGAGAGTTATATGGTTGTCATAAAAGGGAAAAAAAGAATCCTAAAGAAGTGAACACATTGAATATTAAACTAACAATCATTTAAAATTTTTAAAATGGGAGGAACCTAGTAGTTTAGACCCCCTACTCAAGATGGACCAGCAGCTGTCTTTCCTCTGGGTGCTCAAGAAATATTCAGAATTCTAAGTGCCTTAGGCAGGACCTGCTTAATTTACATAACCTGCATTTAAATAAGATTCCAGGTGAAATGGGAGAAGTGCTGGTCTCCCTCACTATCCAAACATCTGCTTAAGACATGAGTATAAAGACCGAAGAGTTTAAGTGCCTGCCCCAGATTACACCAACAGAACCAACTTTCTATAAAGTACACGAATAGTAATTCATTATTTATGATTTTCAGTAATGAGTACTACAGCATAGGTAGCTGGATAATTTCTGCTGTGCATTAGATGAATTGACAAGTAGCTTTCTCACAGTTTATTCCACACTCTCTGGGGTGATGTTGGAGTGAGAACCTACACAGCCTTTACCCAGCAGCACAGCCTCAGGAGGGGTTGAACTAAAGTCAGAAGAGTGAATGGAAGACGATATCCAATTCAGGGAAGATGGAGACTTGAAAGGGAAGCCAACAAAGAGATGGAGCAAAATGAGTCTTTTATCAACTCGTTTGTAATTTTACCAGCTTTCTGAGAACAGTTATCACACATTTTACACATCATGACTGATGCATGCAACCAGATGTGACCCTTTTAAAATGAGATGTGACTTAGGCAAAACTACAAGAAGGACAGAGTAGACGTTTATCTGCATTTTCTCTCTCTATGTTTCGACAGGCTCTGGTGTGATCTGAAGAACAAGAATCAAATAATAGGAAATTTGGCTTCTCAAAACTCTCCTTGGAAAGGTTTGCCTACTACTTTAAGTTCGTATAGTTCCTCCATTGTACGATCTATAGAACAGGGAAAATGCAGATGTAGGGCAACAGGGATCCGCTTGTCTAAAGTTCCGCGGAGCAAAGGGTCACACACCACACATCAGTGAAACATCAAATACCTTTGCAGCTCTGATTAAATACTGAAGAATAGTTTTGGGAAGTTTAATGACAGACTTTGGCAAGGCTAAAATGGCCGACGCAAACTTCCCAATAGCTCTCTACAAAGAAGGACAAAGCAAGAGTGATTAGTAGAAAAACACCAATGACTAATAATTTAATATATGATGTCGGTATGAGTTCGTCTCTACAATAACATCAACTAGGTTAAAACGTGCCAATCACTGAAGCTAGAATAAAATGTGCTCTGCTTATAGGTTAGGAATAAGGAAAATAGTCACTGCATGTAACCCATAAACATGGCGAGGATGATCGTGTCTTCTCCTTTGCTGAGTGGGGGAGTGATGGTTATAAGAAAACTCATTAGAATAAAAATAAACAAGTCATTAGTATTTGACAAGCCAGCCACACACACGCACACAGACACTGTCTTCAAGAAACACACTCAGGTAGCGATGGGGCCAGTGAGGAAGCATCAGAGCAAGGTGTCCCACAAATAATTTAGTTCTTTAATTTCATTGGGAATACAGGGGCAGATGTCACCCTCCAGCTTGAGAAGACCTGGCCAGCAAAGTAACAGTGACCTTTTCATGGACACATCATGTGGCTTGATGGATATCACTCTGTGTCTTGGAGTATAATAACTGAGAAATAATAGTCCTAACATGTGACTCCTTCATAAAAGAAATATATACCAAGCTTTCACCCCATATGTAACTCTACTGACCAGTTCTCATCTTTAACAAGCATTGATTAGACATTCCCTGGATACACCATACTGGGCTGGTGGGCTATATAACTAAGAATGATCTGGCAGGTTCTGAAAAGGAAAGGTAATTTAGCTGAAAAAATCAGAACTGTGCTAGCTATTTTCAGAATTTCAATCAATTCTCAAACCCTTGGCAACACAAATGAAATGGATTTTCAAAATTTGAAGTACCATTAAATGACCATTTGTTTCAAAATAAACCAAGTGCTTTAATTTATGATCAACTACTTCACATATCAAAATATAAGTCCCCTCAAGCTATCCAAAGTGATGCCAGAGAAGTCTTCTTCACCCCTACTTGTAACAGAAAAATAAAGTTCATCCCAGGAAGCTTTATTTTTTGTTTATAGCATCAGAAGGTTTTTTTTGATGCAAGTGAATGAAGACCTGGTGGGAACAGTGTTCTTGCAGTAACTATACTGATGCTGAGAGCAAGCGGCATTACAGTTTAATGAGGAATAAGCTTCTGGAAGCTATGACACACATGAACAATGTGGCAGAAGTCTAGGCCTGCAATCAAGGTCTGTCAGAAAGAAAAGCTCTTCAACTAACAGAGGACCTGGTTTTCCCAACCCCATAATTACCTGGAAAGCTGACCTTCTTGGAAGTTCTTCATCTTCCTTTTTTAATTCTTCCTCTTCCTCCTCTTCACTATCCGTTTCAAACAAATAATAATCTCCACTCCTGACCACTAAGCAAAACAAAATATTTACTTATTTCTTGAAAGAGATATAAGATCATTAAGGGCTTATTAATGAAATACCCACCAAAGATACACAAACTGTTCACAAAAGATCACAGCAAGAGATGTTGGTAGGGAGGAAAAGACAAGAGATGAAGAGAACTCATTCTGGGCTAACCCTACATGGTGTTGGCATGGTTGGGTCTACAGAGCATGAGGCCTTGTCTACACCATGTAAGAAAACCGGCCACTACTGGGTTCATCTGATAGTTTCTTTCTTCTTCATTGTCAGTTTTACACAGATGCATCAGATCAACTCGGCAGCAATCAGTTTTGTTACCAAGATGGCCGACATAATGGATGGAAAACTGTTAAGGGTTTCACAATTCAGACAATTCAGCAATTTGGGTCCTTTAGACGAGGCCAAAGTGAAGTGAAGGACTTGGTGTTGTCTGAAGGGGTCAAGTGTGTGATAGAAATGCCAATCAGGATGATTGAGGACCAAGAATCAGCATCACCAACTTCCACTTCACTTTCTACTGTGCAGACCTGGCTCCTCCACATGTGACACAGGGATGTGACATATATGGCAAGACCAACAACAACAAACACATTGCCATGAGGAGGAAATGGGCAGGTAACATGAAAAAAAGAATACAACCACAAAAACACCACCACCGCACTCTGGCTGTTTCTACACGTAGCATGGGACAGACTGAGGCAGGGCAGACAGGGTCCGTATGGTTTAGCACTGTTGGGCTTCTGGTCATCATAAGACACAAAGCACAAACAGTACGGATTGCCCTTGTCTTGCCTGATATTTTCCCTGCAAGAACATATTGCTGTGCTAAAAGTTAGGAGCAGAGAAAGCGGAAATGTCCAGAGACTTAAAGAAATTTGAGAATCCAATCTTTATTGGTTTGAGCATTATTTTAAGCTTATCAGGGAAAAGAGACCCAGCATATACATTTCTGATGCTACAAGAACTGTACCATCATTGCAGGAAAAAATATGAATATTTTCAAGTTATATTCAAGTTTTTAAATGCTGAGGTGTCTTTTGGATGACATCACATGATGTCTTTGGTTTCTTTTGGATTCGTATTTGTAAGGTAATGGAAAACCTTGGCTTGTTTAGAATTAGTTGCTTGAATATCACTAAACATGGTCAAAAGGTAAATAATTTTGCCCATGATTTCAGATGTGTCTGAAGCCTCCATCCATGAAGATGCAGAGTGAATGAATTGGGCCTTATATCCTTGAACAGAAGCACTGTAATTCGTTACTTTTATTTTGAAGAAAGAACCAGGCCCAGAATACTGGGTCCAGGCCCAAGGGAATAAATGCAATACAACATAAGTAAGAATAAGCAAGAACAAACCAAAGTTACAGCATTACATTTGACAGTGGGGAAGACCATTAAAGTAATGCCTTCATGGAAGCTCAGACATTTGCAGGAAAGTTACATAGACTCTATGTCACATGGTCATTTGGTAAGAACAGAGTATTACAAGATTGAACATTTTACCCTCATTATAGGCTCTAAAATCAACAATAGCTTAAATTGTATTCAATCATACCTTCTATGACTTTTACTCATGTGGACACAGGGAGCTCAAACAAGTGTTCATCTCAAGCACTCCCAACACTGATTTGATCATTTAAAAAATTATGAATTTGTATGTGAGAAGTAGAATTAACACATTTTAAAAAGCAGGAAATGTTTAGGAAAGTGTCCTATTCTTTTGTAAAATGTTATTGAAGCAAAAGTTGGAAAACCACAGAGAATGTTTTCTTTATTGCTAGCTGCTAGTAAGAAGTAGAGAAGCTCTTGCATATACATTTGTTAGTTCAGAGAGAGATCCTGCCTGCAACCCGTGTCCATGAACATATCAGGGATATTGATGTCATTGCTGCACTGAGTGTGGAAATAACCTTTAAAATCCTACCGCCTGTATCCCCAGAAAGCTGGACCTCGATTTCAGATAATTAATAATGAAGCGAGGCTTGCCATTGCTTTAGACAGTACTGAATTGGCACAGAGACATACTATCCTCGAATGGAAGGTATCATTGAACAGCAATAATGCGATCGTATGTGTGCACATAGGTATGGAAATGGAAGGTTTGCCACCTGCAAACTATGCTAAGCTCTTGACTGCTTGCCAGTAGTATGAACAACATAGCAACATTATTGTATCATCAACAGACTTACACAGGTATTTCAACTACACATATTCTCATTCTCCGCACTTGCATGAAATATCTATTTAAAAGCCCAGTGACTCTAGAGATCAAAATAAGGGCTTTCAATAAAGTGCTTTCAGGCTTAAAGATAAATGTCAGAACTCATCATGGTCTAAAAAATAATCCACTTATACATTCTTTTCCTTTCCTCACAAGCTTGTAAAAGGAAACATATTTTGCCTAAAAATTTTAACACCACGGTCAGAATCGGATTCCAAACTATGAATTACACACATTCCTGCATTATTGCACCAAGAGGTGTTGAAACAAGGCACATTTAATTTAATACCAGTCTTTAAGAATTTGATATAATGAGGGTGAAATGAATCAGAAAACTAAAGTTAATAACTTTCATAAGAAGTTCTTTAAATTATTACCAACTTGTAAGATGATTATCAAAGACCATATCCAATTCCTTCCAAAATGCAATGTTTAAATTGAGAAACAGAACCACAACTATGATTGCAATGGGAATTGAACCCAGGTGAAAGAGAAAACATTCAATATGACACAATTTTGAAATGGATAGGTCTGTCTAAACTAGCAAAGGGCCCTTTAAAAACAGAAAGGCACAGTTTACTTGTGACTTGATAGAAATAGGCTTATAGTGCACTGCATTATTGGACTGTTATTAGCGTGACGGACATGGCCAATGAACAATAAATTAAAGAGTCACACAGAATTTCAACCTGAATCTTTGTCTTTTGACTCAGGAGCAAAGGAAATAAAACTTTTTAAAACTCATGGATTTTTTTTCTGCCATAAGGCTAGAAATTCAATATTTGGGATTAAATTTACTTACATCCTGGTACACTGAGCAAATTTTGTACAATACTTTCTGAAATTGGCTTGCTGATTAAAAAAAAATAATTTGGGGTGAGAGAAACCAATACCATATCTCAGTGATGCCAAGAACTAGACACAGCAAAATTGGATCAATTTGACTTTCTAGTGATTCTGGAGATCCTGTTAGTAGAGTCTCTCCCACCATCTTGCAATGTTGTGGGCCTCTGTGATAATTCCTGTCTGATCACATTAGCTAGGCATAAAAGCCTGAAGATATTATAAGTAATGCGCAAAATAACTAATACTTATTCCATAGTCTAACAAGTGTAAGGAAGGTCAGATCGAAATGGATCACTCCATTCTAAGACCATCCAATGGCCAATAGTGAGCGATGTTTCGTATGCTAAGCAGAACAAAAACAGCCGCTGAGTTCTGTAATTCTTCATTCCTTTTTATGATCAGGAGGAAAACAGTAATTCTCTGTGACTGTGAAGCTCTGCTTTTCAAAACCTGTTGTCTGCCTTTGCTCTTAACTGGTCATGGATGAGTTTGCCGCTGGCTCTGCAGCCATGCCACATGCTAGGTTTTGGATTGGGAGTGTAATTTGAGAGCCTTTCGAAATTGGGGAAGAGGCAGAGTGAGAAAGTGAATGCATTTTAAGTGATCCTCATCTTTATATTCGATAAATTGCCAAACAACCTTACATGCAAATAAAATCAAAGCTCTGGGGATGAAGGGAGGAGAGACTCATTGGCATCCATGCCTAGTGCCTTACAAAGAGGGTCACAAATGCTTTGAACTGAATGATCATTCTCCCAGGAGGAGCCAAAACTCATTTTTAATAAGGGTTTTCAGCCATAAAACAAATACATATCAGCAGAGCTCTAGACCTCAGAATCAGATAAAATGGTAGCAATTCTTCTTCCCTTTCTGAGCCCATAAATGGTGCTCGGGAGTGTCAGCCACATGTTGGGCTTTCTTCAGCCAACATGATAACCAGCTGATTTCTCTGGAAGATCCCATCTCCGGGGCCTAGAGACCCATTCACATCATAATTTTCCTACGCTCTGACCCCCTATCAAGTCACAAGGATCAAACCATGCATGAAACACACAGGTCACAGGGACGCCTGAATTCTGGTCAAGGATATAAGGGTTAGAATCGATGAAATTGTAAGAGGATCAAGAAAACCTACTGGAAGCATGATCAACCCAAGGCCGCCACCACTGCTTTTTTTTGCCCTTGGCTTTCTGTTTGTCTGCTTCTCCTAAAATAAAATATGTCCAAATATTAATTCTTAGGAAGTGAGAAAACAAATTTTGAAAACCACGCTTTAACAACTCAATTGTCAAAATCTAGACAAGTCGCACAAGTACATCAGAGGTCAGGGAAAGGAACTATATTGAATCTGAAATGTTTACACATATGAGCAAGTTGATTTCACAAGACAAATACTAAGTGTTCTATGAACGTTATGCCACATTTTCACTTTCTTTTTAGTATTGCAGGGCATATAAAGCAACATACAAAAGAAGGGATTATCTCTCAAAAAGGCATCTCACACTGAATTCTCCATTGAATTAACAGAAAAGAAGCATCACCTAAATTTTGTAAGACAATTTAGTGGCAAATAATTTGTAAAAATGCATATATTCTGATAACCAGAAATTTCCTTGTGATTATTTTAAAGCATGGTTGGAAAAATATAAATTTATTGGTGATTAATAGATGCTATGCACTGGAAAATACCATGCATTATTTCTCCATTCCCTTCAATAGAAAAGCATGCAAACATTTATAAGAAGACCTTTTAAACTTAATTAAATATAATAAATCCATAATCAGATATAATAAATATATATTTCATTTTCACTTTCATTGGAACAAACACTAATTGAAGGCTATCTTAACTACCATTATTCAGATGCCACATAAAATATGCATACATAATTCATTTTTGTATGAAATTTATAGAAATCAAAGACAACAAAGACTGTATATCTGAAATATCTTCCCTAAAGGAATAGATTATATCAAATTCATGCTCACTTCTTCAGAAACCCATCTCTGTGAAACAAAAGCTAGGTTATTGTTTGATTGTATTGTTTTGCTGAAGAGGAGATACTCATAAAATCATGGAGTCATTAAATATGTCCTTTATGAAACAGATACGTGTATCCCATTACAGCCCTACCCATCATCATGCTATCATTCAACTGAAGTTACTTGAACAAGAGGGAAATGTCTTGACATACTTTCATCATCTTCTTCAGAGAGTTTTTGGATGTCTTGGCCTTCCCCTGATTCCTGGGTCAAGCTCAGCATCCTCTCCTTACCCTTTTTGTATTTCTGTTGCCTGGCTTTGATGCGATCCATCCTGTAAAATAAAATAGCAGCTGCAATGCCAAGAACACACCCACAGTCATCAGATGGTCAGTTTGGGTTTAAACTTGTATGTATGAGATTTATGAACGGTTTTTTTAATCAGCAACAAGTATCTCCTTGGGGATGTCTGTATGTGTGTGTATATATACAACCATGTTATTTTGCTCTGCATCGATGCTAGTCTTACTAATATGATCATAATTATGCTAAGGTTTGATATACAATACTCTATGTCTACTTACACCTCGTACCATAGCCATTTTGAACACAGTATATGATGAAATGTAAGTCCTTTATTCTCCCAGGTTTTGCAATTTTTTAAAAATAGGAACTGTCTAGCTCATATAGTTGTGAGAATCCAATAAAAAGGTGTACAAGTGTGAGAACTGTTTCGTAAAAAGCAAGTTGTTCCCCAGATGTTCAAGAGTATTCTATTAGACCACATGACTCTTCTCTATTTCAAATCTAATCTCTTATCAGTTCTGGAAAAATGTATTATTGCATCTTTAATTATTGAGCCAGTGCCTTTTATTTTGTCTTCTTATTCAGGAAGCCCAACTACTCAGAAACTGCAATGCTGCACTCTACTTCCCAGACCTGCCCTCCTGCAGTGTTCCATTTCTTAATTTGGTTTCTTAAAATTTTGCTCAAATTTTTAAGCTAAGTGCCATTTCTGCTTCCTGCAGCTTAAACAACATTTTTAGCTTCTCTTTTGCAATGATTATTACCTTCATTCTTTTATATTCAGACTTTCCATCACCTAAGAAGATGTGTTCTCAAACAAATGGAAAAATTCAGTGAAGTGAATGATAGTAACAGGTTTCCCTAACAGGTAAGTAGGAACTCATTCTAAACGTGGGTCCAAATCTGTTACTTCTCTAGACATGATGTAGATAACTAGAAACAACAATGACTACAGAGGGGAGGGGGGTGGGGGAATGGGATAGGCTGGTGATGGGGAGTAAGGAGGGCACGTACTGCATGGTGCACTGGGTGTTATACACAACTAATGAATCATCGAACTTTACATCAAAAACTAGGGTTGTACTGTATGGTGACTAACATAATATAATAAAAAATATTTTAAAAAAAGAAACAACAATGGCAACAGTTACACGATAACTGCTTATATAACAGTTCATATACCTTATATCTTTGATTATGGATATAACTATGCCATGGGATGGTATAATTTATGTGATCAAACATTTTTGAATTGGGAAAAGAGCTGGGAAATGAGGTCAGAATGGAATGAACGAGTCTTAGCAAACTTGGGGGATTTTCCTGGTGGGGTGATGGAGTCTCTGCTTTCCTGGAGAAAGTAGCTAGGTTTTGAATTCTGTGGCCATTCACTCTTAAATCCAGCCCCTCAATGAAGTACTACCAATCCTCAGAAGTTACATTTGCTGCTAAAAATTTCACTCCAAGGAAATTTGTTTTAAGAGCTATTTTAAAAATTAACTAATTTGAAAAAAAGAATTTCTCAAATCTCCTAGTAAAGTCAGTCCATTACTTGATTTATCCAGAATATGGTGGTAGAAAAAAAGATCTTGAACTGAATACAGGGAAACAGGGGTTGTATTTCTAGTACTGCCTCTAGCCTGTTGTGGATTTTAAGTCATCTAATGTCATGACTCATCAGTTTCTTCCCAGGGAGACTGTTATAATATCTTTAGAGATCCTTCCAAAGCTAGGACTGTATTTATTCCCTTAATCCACAGATAGAATGAACATTTACTCGAACTGAATGGGACTGGGAAAGACCCTCTCTCATTCATTAACTCATTTAATCTTTATAAAAACCCAGGTAGAACCGTGAGCCCTAATTTAAAACAGAGGGCTGAAATTCAGAGACTCTGAAAGACTTGCTCACGGTTCCAAGAGTAAGCAGCTGAGCCAAGACTTGACACTGATCTGGTCCAACATGGCTCGCTTTCCACCACACTGCAGCTCTCTTTCTGTTCAACTACTTCCATTTTCAGTCCAGTGAGCATAAGCCACTGCCCTGATACTGAGCACATACCCAGAAACTCCTTAACACAAGTGGGTTTTTCAGAGCTACTGAGGCTCCCTGGGAGGTGAGAGCCAGCTGAACAGGATCAGACAAACCACAATTACAAAGAAAGGAGAAGGAGAGTAAAAATCAAACTTCCTTACTGCCTCTTGAGCTGATCCATTGACTTTTTCTCTTCCTCAATTCTTGCCTTTACAGCCTTTACAATTGTTGCCTGGAAAAGTTCAGCCCCCCTAGAGAAAAATAGGAAGTAGAGAACAAATTAATATTTCTATCCTTGTTACTTACCTTCACCTGAAAATGATTACCAAGGGTTAGAAAACATTTCTTTTTGGGCCATTGACCAGATAGAGTCTCCTGGCTGGTAGTGGGAGTCCCAAGAGCCTGTGTAGGAGCCCCTTTCCAGTGGATGAACAGGGCACAGCCTCTCCTGGGAGGGAGTGGGCTCCTCACAACCACAGGAGGTCAGTAAAACAAACAAACAAACAAGCAAACAAACAAACAAACAAAAAATGGTTTGTGTTTTCTAAGACATTGAAAAGAATGCACCCCTTCAAACATGTCCCACAGAACCTTACATCTCAGCAAAGCATTGCTCACCGGACCTTATTACAGTTGTTCCATGAGGGACCATTGGCAAGGAGGAGTGAGTTCAGATTAGTTTTCTACTCAACGAGCAGAAAAGGTATGGAGTGGGCTGGGCTTCCATAAGGAAAAATGTGAAGTTAGAGTTCAAGCTCCTTCCCTGGGATGTTCAGATTCCTGCCTCTTTGCTTCTCTCTTCCTATCCTTCACTTCCCTTCTGTTTGTTCTCACCTTTCAAGCCAACTGTAGAGTCCCCGTGACCCACTTTGTCATATTTCATCAACCTCTTTTCATATCTTCAATTCTGGTCCATTGACATCTGGTCATATCCGCTTGGTAAATCCCAAGTGGGTAGGAAACCAATGGCGTGCCCACCCTGTGCTGGGCTGTTGTCAGAGGTGCAGAAAAGGTGTGATGGGGCACATTATCTGCTGACCCCTCATAGGCCCTGGAAAGTCTTCTCTGTAGTGGCTATTTAAAACTCCTTACAGTTTTCTCAAATCTGGAATTCTGTCAAAGGCTTTTCATTCCTAGTAAATAACCTAGTCTCCCACTTCCTGGAAAGAACGTAAGTCATGAGGCAACAGTTTACTCCTGCCCATCCCGTGGACACTGTTTCCTGCAGTGACAGTGGGGGAGGTGACATCCTCACCTGCAGCCTGCCTAAGCTTTGGTCACTTCCCACCCCTTGCAGCCTGAGGGGCTCCATCCTGTCTTTTCTTCCTCTCTTTCTGCATTCTCAGCCTTCCCACTGCCACCCAATCCTCCTCCGAAGTATGCAAACAGGCCCACATCTTGCTAATCTTAGAAAAAAAAAACATGCCCACTGCACAGTTTTCTATGTATAGCCTCCATCACTGTCCCTGCATGAATATCTCACAGCCACTGTCCCCAAGCCTTCCCCTTCAACCTCAGCTCCCTGGTATTGGGTTCTGATCCCCACGTGTTGAGGTCACTACCTTTAATGCTCAGTTTTCAGTCTTGTGTTTGTATATCCTGTCTGCTGAACTTCCAGCAACCTTCCTCAGACTCCTAAAGCACCATGCTCTTCTAGCTTTCCTTCTTCTTTTCTGGCTCAGAGTTCCTGGTCTTCTCTGCCCATCTATTAAAAGTGGATGCTACCCTGGGTCCACTTCTCATTCTCATGCTCTCCAACCACTCACCTGCTCTACATCTATCTGTGTCATGATGACACTCAAGTCTATTTCCACCTGCGGATCTATCCTCCCAGCTGTCCACTGGACTCATGATGAGTTTAGTTTCACAAGCCCATGAGCTCTACAACTCCCTGGTTGTGGTCAGTGTTCTCCCAGCCCAGAGCTTCTTGGCTTCTTTACATTTGGGATTGGCACCATCTTTAGCTTTAACCAGAATCCCAACCATATCATCCTCTACCCTCCTTTCCTTTCCACCCCCACCTCCCTTCCTTCCAATCAACTTTCCAGTTGTGCCAATTTGACTCTTAAACATCTTCCTGGTTTATCCCATCTTGGTCTGAGCCACTGTCTCTGTCCTGGATCATCAGAGCAGCCACCTAACTGGTCCTGTGTCCTCCATAGCACAGGCAGGGTGGGTTTCTGAAACTCATCTATAGCCACATCACTCCCTTGCTTCTTCTTATCCATGGGATTACTTCTAAAGTCATAAACATGGTGCATAAGACCCCTGATAATCGGACCTCTCCCTATCTCTCCAACTAATTTGTCATCACTCACTACCTTCACCTTTAAATTTCTGTGTTCTGGCCACACTGAGCTTCTCAGGGTTTCTTCATTAAAACTTCCCCTGGTAACTTCACTTGGACTGTGTCCCCTGCCTCCCTCCTCTAACTCCTGATCTTCCCTTAGGCTGCAGCTTAGAATGGAAGGCTGCCTCAGTTCCTGGCCCTTGCAGGTGATTATGTACCCCTGATGTAATTCCTGCAGCTTCCTGAATGTCCCCTATCATCACACTAGTCACACAGCACTGTGATTGCTTGCTGCCATGTCCCCCTCCCCACCAGCTCTGTGAGGGCAGGACCAAGCAGCCACCTCCTTGTAACACAGTAGGCAGTGAACATATCAATGAATGAATCAATGTTTATTCTTTGGAAATTCTGTATATTATTAAGACATGGCTTTTCTTTTGCAAGCATGAGCTGTGCTCTAAACCAAAGCCATTGGTTTCTATAGCATGAGTAATCTGTTTTCTAAATAATTATGACAACTCCGAAGAAAAGATACTGGCTTACTATTATGTCCTGAATGTCTAAGGACCAAATGCTCAGGAGAAGGAAAAAGGCACATTTATCAGCACAAATACCAGCTGCTCTATGAGTAAATAAAATTACTGTTAGGGACACATAGACCAATGGAACAGAATAGAGACCCCCAGAAATGGACCCTCGGCTCTATGGGCAACTAATCTTTGAGAAAGCAGAAAAAAAAATCCGGTAGAAAAAAGACAGTCTGTTCAATAAATGGTGGTAGGAAAATTAGACAGCTATATGCAAAAGAATGAAACTTGACCACTCTCTCACACCATACACAAAGATAAACTCCAAATGGATGAAAGACCTCGATGTGAGACAGGGATCCATCAAAATCCTAGAGGAGAACATAGGCAGCAACCTCTACGACATCGGCCACAGCAACTTCTTTCATGACACATCTCCAAAGGCAAGAGAAACAGAAGAAAAAATGAACTTGTGGGACTTCATCAAGATAAAAAGCTTCTGCACAGCCAAGGAAACAGTCAAAAAAACTGAGAGGCAGCCCACGGAATGGGAGAAGATATTTGCAAATGACACTACAGATAAAAGACTGGTATCCGAGATCTACAAAGAATTTCTCAAACTCAATACACGAGAAACAAATAATCAAATAAAAAAATGGGCAGAAGATATGAACAGACACTTTTCCAATGAAGACACAAATGGCTAACAGACACATGAAAAAAATGTTCAAAAAAATTAGCCATCAGGGAAATTCAAATCAAAACCACCTTGAGATACCACCTTACACCAGTTAGAATGGCAAAAATTGACAAGGCAAGAAACAACAAATGTTGGAGAGGATGTGGAGAAAGGGGATCCCTCTTACACTGTTGGTGGGAATGCAATTTGGTACAGCCACTCTGGAAAACAGTGTGGAGGTCCCTCAAAAAGTTAAAAATAGAGCTACCCTATGACCCAGCAATTGCATGATAGGTATTTACCCCAAAGATACAGACATAGTGAAGAGAAGGGCCATATGCACCCCAATGTGCATAGCAGCATCGTCCACAATAGCTAAATTGTGGAAGGAGCCGAGATGCCCTTCAACAGATGACTGGATTAAGAAGATGTGGTCCATATATACAATGGAATATTACTCAGCTATCAGAAAGAACAATTACCCAACATTTGAAGCAACATGGACGGGACTGGAGGAGATTATGCTAAGTGAAATAAGTCAAGCAGAGAAAGACAATTATCATATGGTTTCAGTCATTTATGGAATATAAGAAATAGGAAGATCGGTAGAAGAAGGAAGGGAAGAATGAAGGGGGGGTAAACAGAAGGGGGAATGAACCATGAGAGACTGGACTCTGGGAAACAAACTGAGGGCTTCAGAGGGGAGAGGGGTGGGGGATTGGGATAGGCCGGTGATGGTTATTAAGGAGGGCACATATTGCATGGTGCACTGGGTGTTATATGCAAAAAATGAATCATGGAACATTGCATCAAAAACTGGAGATGTACTGTATGGTGACTAATACAACAAAATAAAAATTTAAAAAAATTCAAAAAAAAAAAATAAAGGCCTTGTGCTAAACCCTTCTTGGACTGGTTTTCCTAGAAGGAATTTCTTAATTTCTTATGGGTTCTACAAGCAAGCTTAGGCAACAGCACAGTGCAATATTACTTCAGACAGATGTTTTAAGAGAAGCCACTTAATTCCATGGCCTGACCTACCTCGAAGCCAGGATCTGTGAAGCTTTTATATCAGCCACAACATGTAGGAAATAGTAACTCATGAAAACTCTTCTCTGCAGCAGAAGGAAGGCAAAACATATGCTGTCCCAAATAATTCCTGCTTCACCACTGGGTAGTTTACATGAGGAATCATCATCAGCTGCGGCAAAAAAGTAGGAAAAAAATTTAAATTAACATCCATTTTCATTGTTATTTTATAATATCTGTGTCATGATCAGGCTTGGGGAATCCCACAGTCATAAGAGCAACATTCTGATGCATGGACTCACTTATGCATGTGTTTATTTACAAGCAAAGATACACATTTCAAATCCAATATCAACATTGATTCATAAGACTGACCACAAGTGACCTCTTGAGGCACAGGAGGATCTCTTCGCCAGGGTTGGCTCCTGGGTGCTTCTGTCTCTTAGGGTGACAGAGATCTCTTTCTCCCTGAACCATGGAGAAATTATGTCTGTATGTCCCGATGCCAGGGACAATGCTCCAATACAAACAAGCAAACAAAAAACAAAAACCACCTCTTCTAGGAATGGTGATCCGGGGTAACCAAAAGAGCAGTTACTACAGTACAGTCTATTAGAAAAAGATGTATCAACAGACAACTTATCCTAAATCAGAACAAATTCCCAGTTACTCTTCATCATGGCAAAGTGTAGCCTGAATTGGAAGCCACAGTGGGGAGAGCGTCATGGTCAAGTTGTCCCCATTCTGGTCGCCAAAGAGGACCAAGCATGGTATTGTCCTGTGTTGTGGTGTAAGAGGCAGAGGGACGGAAATGGAAACTCTGGAACCGTAGAGACCCTGAAGGTCCTCCCAGTTGTTTTCCTGAGTCTGAAGCTCCCCGAGCTTCCTGAGGAGAGAAGGACCTAGAATCCACAGGTACTCTGACAACCCAAGATTCTAGCAGCAACCACCACCGGCCTGTGGCCTTCTGTAACCCTACCTAATGTAACTCCAAGAAGTTTGGGGAGTTATAATGAGCCACACATAGTCCCCAGACCTGCCAGAGTCTGAGAAGTTTCCGGAGGATGATCAAAGATGTCTGGAGTAGGAGCACTTTGTGTTATGGACAATAGATTAATAACGATCTACAGTCCTATAGCTGCCATCTAGAGGTCAAAGTGACTGTCACTGTTTTCTCTTTTATGTGCTTTGGCCCAATTTTAAAATTAGAACAATACAACTATCCTTCTTTCTCTGTCCTTCCACTTCCAAATTTGCTTTGCATACTTACGCATTTTATAGCCTTTGACAGTGCAGGCCAGGCTGAAAGCTTGGATCAACCAGCAACTATTTTGAACCAATTTTTCAATATATCCACATGCTCCTATCTGAAAAACAAATGGGAGTGGCAAATTGTGAAACTCTGCGCCCAGAAAAAGAGGTTGATGCTTTGTGATCCTAGTCTGTATAAGAATTCACAAAGTCTCCACGCCAGTGATGCCAGGACATACCTGTAGAACCTAAAAGCTCAGTCACCATGGGGTAACGCATTTGATGCTCTAGAAGCACCATAATTTCCTGAAGGAAAATAAACCCGATGAGTAAAGCAAGAGTCTTTAGTGTGATGGTTTCAGCACTTAGAAGTGCCTGTCTTTTCATAGAGAAAATCTTGGACTCCTGTAGGAACAAGCCAAACTCTGATATCAAATGGGTGAACGATGACTCCCAGGACTTTGATTTTGGTACAGTTATTTTCTCACAAGATTGGACAAATTAAACCTATGCTGTTTGCTAGGAGATCATCACAAACATCAGCTGCATGGCATAGTTCTTAGAATAGGAAAAGAGCATGCATTTTGAACATTTTGTGGCCAATTCTCTGGGCAAAGGAATATTCTTTGTTGGTTGGCATGTCATTGTCTCTCTCATAGCAATGATTTATGTTAAGTTCACATGCTGAGGGGGAAGAAGTTTAAATAAATAGACAACCATTGCAAGCCAATACATAAAGGCGATGGCTGAACTGTGTGTATTTCCTGGGAACATGTGAGGTAGGAGAATACACTTAGAATTTGTTCCCCAAGCTGACTGTTGCTCAGCTTGAGTTCCTGCACCCATTGGAACATGCTCTTCACATGACTATCTCTGCCCAACATGGCCATGCTTGTGTTTGGGTTCTCTACGTTGGGAGTGTCCCGTTCCCTTTATCTCTGGACACCCTTGAATCTGGTTTTCAAGTCTCTGATCGGTTCAAATAGCATTGCCTCCAGGAAGACTGCTCACAGTTCATTCAGGCAAGGTATGAGGAACTCCTTTTTTTGTTTTGGCTTCCTATAATGTTGTGATAATTAGCATTCGCAGACCATATTATAATTATTAATAAGTAGGCTTGTCTTCCCTTTAAGAATGTGAGTTCCTTAGGATAAAACCTGAAAGGAATACTATATCTAGTTCCTCAAGACAAAAATAGTGCCTAGCAAGTCTGCAATTTGGGTTTACAGAATGAATGAATCAATGAATGAACAAATGTACTTTGTAGCCTTACATTTGTAGGACTGGTTGTAGAAATCAACCTCTGGCAACAGATTCCTCACCATCAGACTGACCATCGAATGAAATGGTGTTCTGTTGTGCTCTCTGTCCAAGAACTTTCAGTATTACCCCAAATGTAAGTAAATATTGGTGGGGTAAAATTGCTGTATAAGAGTCACTTTTACTATCAACTGATCTTAGACAAAATTTCAATGGTCTTAGACAAAATAGATGACTCAAATACATATTCATGGAGACATAGTCTTGGCTTTCCAAGACCTCTAAACGCAGCAATACACGTGCCAAAAGAAAAAAGAAATAAATGCCTGCCAAGTAGACTTGCCTGGTGAGCTCATCTTTCAGTAACCAGGAAGGTGGGAAGCAGGACTGTTACCTCGAGGCTCCTCTAATGCACTATCAGCACTTGGGAGCAGCAGGTGCAAGGACTAACTTTGACTTAGGGCCAGCTAGAGATGTCTTAACTCCTTCACTTCGGGAAAGCTTGTTGTTTAAGTTCCTGAAACAGTAAATAACTTAGAAGGTGTCCCTGTGGCCCAAAAGATTTTATGCGATCCTGGGATGACTAGTGGGCTGTGTGAGTTACCTGCTCGGTCAGGGGGGAGAGTGGTGCTCCGGGATCTGGATACTTAATAGCAGAGCAGCTAAACTTTGTAGAGGAAGGACAGGGGTTTGCCCCCACCCTCTACTGCCTTAGCTCAGAGAACCGTGCTCATTTTATTTTATACTTCCGTAATTCCTTCTACGTAAGCCAACACGGTATCAGTTTTGAAGAGATCCAATGAGTAATTCAGCTCCTGAAAGGGCCACTTTGCAGCACAAAGTGTGAATGGTGACGAATGATCCCTCAGAAGAATTGGGATTTTTAACTTAAAAATGCATTTTAGAATGTAGTCCTACAAACCCCTATCCTCCTGTCATGTGACCTTGAGATGGTGGAAGTGAGCAAACAGGATTCTGCTTAATGTGGCAAAACAAGAGTGATAAATGCTTCTTTGAATTCTGATTTTGCGTCACCTTATTTGGGGCTTTTAGGAGAGGAGTGCGACGGGCAATTGGGCTTTTAATAACCACTGAATGGACTGTTTACTCTTGTGCTAAAACCACAAATGTGTTATACAGCGAGAGGCACTTACTGACAGTATGTTTTTCATCGTAATCACAAAAACGTTGTATGCAATCAGCCAGTCCCAGTAGCGCAGGATGCTCTTGATGGGTTTCAGCAGCAGATCACCCCCAAAGAGCAGGAAATAGAAGCAGGCCACCAAGTAACCCATGCAAAAGATGCTGATCCTGGTTGTCCCCGTGATGAAGATGATTGTGAGCACAAACCAGAAGAGGTAGCTGAAGATGATCACTTTGGACATGTCTAAGTACGATCTGGAAAGCAAAACCGACCCATCAAAGGATGGCAACACACAGAAGCAAACGAACAAAAAATTAAGGCAGGAGAGTCTACTGTGATGAGGGCAAGAGTTCGTACCATCCACCTGACTCAATATGGAAGCACTTTGCAAGTCATGTTTCGAACTCTGTACCCATCTTTCATTTAACGCTGCCTTGTCTATAGGAAATCCTCACCCAGTTAGTAAGAGATGAATAAGTAAGTTGTGAAAACACTTATCAGTATCTTATTTGGGCCAAATTTCCCCCCCACAGCAACATCTTCTGCCTACGACTAGAGTACTCTGAATTCCTCCCTGTCTTCCCAGAGGAGGCATGAATAATTGTATGGCGGGGGAAAGTCTGAGATACGGATGCCTCCTGAAGCGAGAGAACAGGTAAGACTGGATTCTCTTCAGTGAACTAGAAATTAATAGATAAAACAAATCTGTGTTGCATCGAAGGTCTTCCTGGAGGTGGAAAACCCTCCTTGCTGATGAGAAGTCATTCTCACAGAGCACACACAGCCACGGTGAGGCTTGGAGACTCAGTTCAACACTCTTGTCTCTGGATGGCCCTAGGTTGGAGTCAAGATGCCTTTTTGGGGAGTGATTTCTCCCTGTGACCATGATGAGAGGTGAGGCAGCCTTGAAGACAGTCACTGTGCAAAAAGTGGCAGCTTCTGGGAGCTTCTGAGCATGGGTCACTGACAGCCGAGGCAGGGGGGTACCTACAGGCCAAGACCCATCTGTATTTGCTTAATTAGAGCTTCTTTATCTTGGAGGTTTTGTTTTGGTTGTTTCTCCTCCCAGGTAAGGGAGAAGCATAGCAGAACCGATGGTGGGTCAGTTATTTGACTAATGATTTGTTATTTTCTAAGAGTTAATAAACAGTGTTTTGATAAAATAGGCACTATACTCACCAGTCTCATTAGAGAAAGCTGTTCCTAAAAGGTACATTGTCAGATAAGCACACTTTTTTGAACTTTACTCTTTTGGGTGTAAAATACTCGATCCTTTAAAATGCTTTCATGAAATTTCCCTCTCAAATATATTTCACCCTTCTTTGATGTCATAGCCAAAGGAGAATGAATAAAATGTCGGTATTTTTCAGCATTCCAGGAGCATCGCTGGTAAAATCAGTGATTCATGTGAGACGTAATATTGGAATGCCCACAGGGCCCTCTGAGGTGTGTGTGTGTGTGTGTGTGTGTACACGGGCACACTTTGGAGTCAGCAGACTCGGCCTATGGGCATTTTGAGTGTGAGTGTGTGTGCACAGAAACGTGTGTGTTAGTGTAACATGTGCTTTCTGTGGATTTCCCTTCCTGGCCCAGTGTTGTTCATTTCCACTCCAGGTGCCCCAGCCTCCATTCCTTAGCACTTAACCTGCTTCAGGCTCAGAAATCACAAGACCAAGCTTGAAGGTCACACGGAAAACACCAGTCAATGCGCTCTGAAGAGGAGCCTCAGGGACCCCGGAGCAGACGAACGAGCCCTGGTGATGCGTAGTGAGGTGAAGAGCTGCTGAGGAGCGCGTACCCGCAGAGAGGGCGCGGGGGATACCACTGGCCTCCCACAGCAAAGCGGTTGCCAGCTTCCCGCGCCCCATTGTGGTGTCTGACGCCCACTTTTCTGGGAGTCCTCACTGAGAAACCGAACTAAAAGCTTGAAATAATTCAATTTTTCAAAGATACCACTCTAAAAATTAGTGGTGCACCCAAGTTTTTGAGTTGACATTTTAGGTTTTTTGTTAAGTACACTGTAGGGTTGAATACTTACCTTTCTCTAACTTGTCAACCTGATATGATAAAATATTTCATTTTGTTCTAGGTTTCTTGTTGTGAATCGTTCAAACATGTCTGATTCATGACAAAACGTAAACACGTGCTGTTAACGATTTCTTGTGGAATTTACTGGTTTGCCTTCAGATAAAAACTTTTTGGGTGCCTGGGGGCTCAGTCGGTTGAACGTCTGCCTTCAGCTCAGGTACTGATATCAGCGTCCAGGGATAGAGTCCTGAATGGGGCTCTCTGCTCAGCAGGGAGTCTTTCTCTCTCTGCCCCTCCTGCTGCTCGTGCTCTCTCTCTTTCTCTCTCAAATAAATAAATAAAATCTCAAAGGAAAAAAAAGCTTAGTTTCTCCCTTTATGACAGGGAAAAAGATCAGTTGCACTGATATTTTCTCTTAGTATCACAGAGAAGAGGTAAAAAGTGGAAGTCCTACCTCGTATTAGTGTTTAGTGTAGTACATTAACCCTAAAAGGAATCTTTAGGTCTACATAGCTTATCATTTTATTTATTGTTTTAATTTTAATTTTTATTATTTTTTAAAGATTTTATATATTTGACAGACAGAGAGGGAGAAGATCAGGGGGGAAGGGCAGAGGCAGAGAGAGAAGCAGATTCCCCACTGAGTGCGGAACCTGATGCAGGGATTGATCCCAGGACCCTGAGATCAGGGCCTGAGCCAAATGCAGATATTTAACCAACTGAGCCACCCAGACACCCTAGTTTATCATTTTATTATAATTTTTTTATTTTTTAAATATTTTATTATTTATTTGGGAAAGAGAGAGAGAGAGAGAGAGAAGAAGAAGCAGGGGGAGGGGCAGGGAGGGAGGGAGAAGCAGACTCCCTGTTGAGGAGGGAGACTGTCATGGGGCTAGATCCTGGACTCCGCCGGGATTATGACCTGAGCAAAAGGCAGGTGCTTAAATGGCTGAGCCACCCAGGTGCCCCACCTAGCTTATCATTTTAAAGCAAATTCACTTATTGGTTTGTTCAGTACATGCTGAGCTCTTAGGCCACTGAGAGGCACAGAAGGGCCTCAGCACCCAGGTTTTGGAGCTAGGTCGATTGGGTTCAAATCCTTGCTCAGCTTCCTAACCTACAAAATGGCAATGATAATCTCTCATAGGTGGTCATTAGGATAAGATGGCTTCCTCGACGTAAAGCACTTGGACCGGATCGTGGCACACAGCAAGTGCCCAATAACTGCCACTATTAACATGACCATGTGTATTGTAGACCAACAAGCACCGGCAAGGATGGGGGAAGGGCACGCACACAAAAGGAAGTTAGATGTGAACTTTGCCCTAAGTTGTCTGTATCTCAGACCGGGGTGGGATGGGTTCTTCAAATAACAGTCCCATGCAAACAAGATACTCTGGGACTCAGAAACGGGGAGCAAATCTCAGGTGAGGAGAGACACACTGGCTGGCCCCAGACTGATCTCCTTGCTGCGCACTGATGCGCAGCCTCTCCTGGGTGCGACAGCTGACCCAGAGTGTGGATGCTAACTAGTGAGGATCAGGGAGTCTGCAGGTGCAGGGCTGGTGAGGAGGCACAGAAAATCCCACCAGCCCGTCTGACCCTGACTGCAGGGCCAGAGCTGTACTATGACTGCCGACTGGGGAGGCAGCGGGTGCCCGCCATGACCGGGCGGCAGGTGAGCAAAAGCACTGGGACTTGGGAACCCAGAGAACACAGAAGGAATGCAGAGTGAGAAATTTAGTCAGGTTTAAATGCAAACTCTGCTGAGGGGACAATCAGGCTGCCGAGCTCAGCTCCCACCAGACTGTGGAGGACAGTGGAGGACAGAGAAAGGTGTTACAAGGGGAACCCACGTGCCTGAGGGAATAGCACACAGGGGAGCGCCAGCACGGGACAGACTGTGGCTGCCAGCCCGCCATGGTGCCCACGGAATATGGAGGACCAGGAGGACGGGGAAGGGCAAGAGGGTGAGGAATGGGAATCAGGAAGGACAGCATATGAAGAGGAGGGGGAACAGAAGGTAAAGATGAGGGACAGTAGTCAGAGGAGGGGTCTCTGCTGGAGCACCAGGAGGCAGTATCACGGGCCCTAGGCAGTTTGTGTGGGGAGACGTGGAGGGAAACAGAGGGGAAATGTGTGGTTCATGCTGAGAAAAGCAGAAGCAAAGCTGAAATTCAGAGACTCAGCCTCTGGACCGCCAAGCCCTCTGTCTGCATTTATGAGCCCGGCGTGTACCGTTGGCTGCCCAATTTCCCAAGAGTGGTGGAGAGAGAACCGGAAGTGGAGCTACATCCTCCAAGTGACACGCATGTGCAAAGTGGCTTTGGACCCGCTCAGCCACCCTCACCTGCAGTGGATGAAATCAGGCACGGGGTTATGCTGGCTGAAGGAGGCCGCGTCAAGGTTCATGCAGATCTCCACGTTGTCCCCGGCCATGATCCGTACTGCAGCCTTGTTTTCATCCTCAAAGATCTGCCTTTGCAAGGAGGCACACAGGAGCAGCATGAAGTCATCTGGCAGGACAGAGAGATCGCTGAGTCACCTTCTCCTTATCCAGGTTTCCAAGATGCAGGAAACAGTCCCCACAAGAGATGAGCCGCTCCCCAGCTCCTGAGTGAGTCGCGTTCCCAAAGTTCCCAATGTACAGTTCTCCCTAGTTTCCAATCTAGGGGCCAAGTCCCACCTTGCCCACCACGGAAGATGAATGAAGGGGGCACAGACACTGGAGAGTCTAGATTTTATCTGTGTGTTGGTGAGTGCAAGTATCAGGTGATAATCCCTAGTCTTATGACTTTTCTTATGGGATCATATTTATTTGCATTTACCTCCCACCAAAATTTTGAGGAAGCCAGTTGAGTATACTTCTCCATCTTGATCTTTTTACTTGTGGCAGAGGCAGACACTTGCAGTTTTCTTCAGCCTCTCCATCCCCCATTGTATTTGTAACTGCATGCTTCCCAAGTGGACAGGGCAATGAGGGAGGGGAGCGCAGGGGAAGATCATGGCCAGTTATGGGCAGGCTGCCTCCCATACATCAAACCTGAGGGTGTGGAGGCAGCATGTCCCTCTGGAGGTGACTTTCTCATCCTAGGTGGGGCTGCTTCGACCCTGGGATCATCAGCCTGCCCTTGGAAGGGTCAGGGGCTACAGCCTGGAGTTAGAGCATCTGCAGTTTGGGGAGCATCTTCCTAGCTTCCACGGTCTTGGCGTTAGCTTTGGTCTGTCTGGTGGCAGCATGAAAGAACCACTTTGCACAAAACAGGGCCTCCCTCTGCAGTCTACCTTCTAGAAGATGGATGAGTAGAGGGGTGTGTGTGTGTGTGTGTGTGTGTGTGTGTGTGTGTGTGTGTGTGTTGGGAGGTAAAATTATGGAAGTGGAGATGGTATTTCCAATGTTTATTTATTAATTTTGCAATGGAATAGGGCCAGTAGAAGCCATTAAGGACTTGTGATATTAATGCATCAAGACAAGCTTTTACATGACCACCAAGTGCGTTGGAGGAAGCAGAGGCACGAATGCACAGCACACAAAGAAAGATCAGCAAAGAGAAATCCAAACCCCCATGCTCTGTGGCCCTGCGGCTCCAACACTTACAGACAAGAAACACGGGGTTGGGACGCACAATGAAGTCTGGGAAGTACAGCCACTTTATGATGTTGTCATTGAAGCTAGCACCCTTGAATCTCCATGGGTAATCTGCAGGACGGAAGTGGTAAAGAGCAAAATCAGTACGCTTCTTCCCCACCCTTGTCGCAACTGTGCACGACACAAGGGCTGATTACAAGAGCAGCCGGCTCCCAGCAGGGCCCACGCACCT
Source organism: Ursus arctos (assembly GCF_023065955.2). Classification (NCBI taxonomy): domain Eukaryota; kingdom Metazoa; phylum Chordata; class Mammalia; order Carnivora; family Ursidae; genus Ursus; species Ursus arctos. The sequence goes on from NW_026622841.1 coordinate 57,207,302, forward strand.
CTGCAAGGAGCCGCAGGGATGCCGATGCAGATGAAGTACTGGAAGGTGATGATGCACGCCAGGAAGCAGCAGTACTTGGGCCAGATCTCCGCAATGGCCTTTCTTCTGCGCCGATACAAGACAGCGATCAGCCAGCACGCGTGAATCATGGCATAGAAATCCATTCGCTGACCAATTACGTTAACTGACATTAGGAAACAGGTCTGTGTAAGGATGAAAAGAGGCAAAAAAAAAAAATCGGGTTTACAGGGAAGGGGAGTGGTGTCACCTGTCAGCCCCGGGCAGGTGGCTCAGAGACCGGCATTCCCAAGGGGGGGTCTGTCTACACGTTTTCACACATGTCTTATAGCATGAAGACTGAAATCATGTATAAACTGACTACATCACTGTGAATAAGAACGACTTCAAACTGTGAAGAGAATACAGCAATGAGCTCTTCATGAAGCATCACTTTTCCAAATTCGTTCTAGTAAGAGGCAGGCACTACCACAACCATTTCAGATCAAACCAGTTCATTCTGGCAAAAGTTAAACTCTCAGAATGCACAAAACACAAAGAAGATTTGTAATACATTAAAGAAGCCAGTGAAAATGACAAAGTGTTATCTATGCATGGGCAAGGCTACAGAGATCCAGAGAGGCCAAGTTCACTGCTGCAGTGCGCTGTGGAGCACTGGCCTTGGTCTTAGACGACTTTCAACCAGGCCAGGTGAACCCTTCAGTAGAATGCCCTCCCATTGATCTTGAGGAGACAGTCATCAGAGCACGGAGATGTACAAGTAAGCTCTAGGGGCCAGCTGGCCAAAAACAGCAATTGGGATTTTCACAGAAAAAAGAAAAAAACAAAAACAAAAACAAACCCACGTCAGCAAGGAAACTCACCTCCAGACCAAACTTGTAGAAGAAGTAATTTATGAAATATTTGGCACAATTAATAAGTCCATCATCTAGATGGAGTCTTGTAATGTCGTGAAAGATGGTTTTAGACACGGGGGCCGTGAGGTTGTTTCGACCTCGATAGTATTCCTGATGGCGGTAAACTGTAACCTCAAAGGCCAGGATGGCCAACATCAGGAGATTATTCTACAAAGGAAGAAAACACGTTTGTGTGAAGCCAAATGCTTTAGCTTGGTCACTTTAAGCAACCTCCATACTCAATCCTTTTTTTCGCATTCTTGGTGTCTAAAAGAACAATGCTTTATAAAATCCCACCTCTATAGAAGTCTTGAGTTCAATGTTCATTTTCCCTGTGGCATAGTAACAAGGTGGGGCTACATGCATTGTGTCAGTCAGGGTAGTCTCCGGGATGCTAGGACCTAGAATCCCTAGACAGAAGGCCGGTGATGCTCATTCCTGTTTCTGGAAAAGTACACTAGCCATAGGAAGATGCAGTGACCAGTTGCCTCGGGAGGGCGGTCCAAACTTGTTTGCAGCTCGGAGTGCAAAATGGTACAGGGCCATCTGGGAAACAGATGAAGCTGCAGGGGAAATCTTTCAACAGCTCGGAAATCTGGCTAGAGAGAGCCGCAGACTGACAAGCATGCTGCTGACCATAACATAATCATAATGATGATGAAAATAGTTAATGTGGATGGCACCTCATGTGCCCAACACTATTCTGATTGCTCTTTTCAAATATCAGTTTGCTTTATCCCTATCACAGTTCTTGATGGTGGGAAGCATTTATATTGCTGCAAATGATGTCTGTTGCATGAGAGAAAAAAAAGTGAGAAAGCTACCACAAAAAATGGGACACTTGGTACTTTTAGAAATTCTAGGTGTTGAGTATAAATGCTTCATTCCTGAGTGCTTCTGTCGACGTGGTGTGAAGACTACTTGGAGTATCCCTCAAAGTGAAACGGGAGCAGTCCGAAGCATACTGCTTTCGTTATGTTGGTTTTGACTATTTGCAAAGTTTCTTTTCAAAGACAGGTTGTTAAAAATTGTATTACCTCTAATGATAACTAGCTGGAATTTAAATAAAAGCTTGAAGAAAAAAATTGTATTACCTTTCAACATAATATAGGTCCTTTATTCAACATTGTAGAGAAACAATTTAGACAGCAAACATTTCTCGTAATGCTCTACCTGCTTCTCAGCAATAATCACTGTAGACAATTGGGTATTTTACTCAATATTTTTCTTTGCATCTAGAAGAGACCACACTATGCACGGTGTACTGAAATTTGCCTTTTTTTAAGTTAATATATTTTGGATGTCTTTCAACATCTCACATTATCAATCTACCTCAATCTTTTAGTGGTTATGTGCTATTGTACTGAATATATTTGTCATACTTTATTCAATCAATCTTAAACTACTCGATCAATTTCTTTTCAGTACAATGCGATACTGACGGTAATGTTTAGTCGTTTGTTTCAAAGGTGATTCCAACTGTCACGTAAAAAAGGCAAGGTTTTTATCAGATAAAAACCTTGATAGCAGAAGTCTCAAGCAAAAGATTCTCTGGCATTAACTGTGCAGAAGCACGGATGAAGTATGGCGAAGGCCTTACCCTCAGGTAGACAAGCAGAGGGGAAGACTTCCTCAGGCCCACCCATTCTGTTGGGTCAATAGGAGCGCTGTACAGCTGAGACTTGTTCAACTGGTGGATGGGTATGTTCGTTTGGTTTTCATTTGGCTGAAAAGAAGAGAACAAAGAGTTAAAAAAATGGTTGTCCAGATTGGAAGAGTTAGATGTTTCTCCTCAAGTTTTGCACAAAGGGACACTGTGGGGCCGGGAGGGAAAGATCCACTTTAGGGGGCGGATCTCAGCAGGGGAAGAGAACTAGGGCCAGGATGTATCCAACATGGCTGAGGTGACTGAAAGGCCAGACAGAATGTGTTCGGGGCTGTGGGTTCCCCAATATCTGTGTCACTTCCCTAAAGACCAGTCAAGAAGAGTCCCCTGTCTTCGAGGCTCACCAAGGAACAGTTAACAGAAAAGTTCTCAGGCTTAATGGTTTGCAGCTGGTACAACATTTTGCAGACGATGATCACACACGTCCAGACAGTGCAGACACTCGAAGCCAGACGGCGCAGCTTGGAGTATGGCAGAGCAAAAGCCCAAGAAATCAAAAATACATAGTTGAACAGAGACACCTGAAAACATAAAATCAGAAATGGGGACAAAAATACATAACATGGCACAACAGCCACAAAATGTGGCAACTCGATTTATTCAGTTTGGCAAAGTCTGATTGAGTTCCTGGCATGTGCAAGGTGTTGCCCTAAGTGTGTGTGTGTGTGTGGGGGGTCTTGTATGGCAGAAAGCTACATAACCAGATGATGTCAGTATAGTGTAGCAGTAGCTCAACTATAGATGGGAACGGGCCCCTGTGAGAAGACCCTGAAGGGGTCCTTGGCCCCATCTGGACTTTCGAGAACATTTTCTGGAACAGATACTGCCTGAGCTGGGCCTTGAAATATGATAAGGTTAGCCAGGCCAAGAAGATGGGAAGTGCAATCCATGTAAAGGATATAGAGGTACAGGCAGGAAAGCATGACGGAGCGTGGAAGGGACGGTGACCACAAACAACTGGAAACTCTGGAGTTGAACGTGGCGCATGGCAGCAGTAAATGAGGCTGCAGATGCAGCTGGGAGCCACATGTTATGGACCCCTTTGAAACCGTGCTATGGCCTAGGAACCCTCTGTGCAGAAAATAGAGAGTCAAGACTTCCCACAAAAATCGTAAGGAAAGATATTCATTTTGTTGAAATAAGTATAACTGAAGAATGGAGGTGCATCCATGGGGGTTCAGTGAGAGGTCAGGAGACCTCACGGGCACTGCCAGGAGAATGTGACCAGGGCCCAACTAGGGCTGTGGAGCAGTGGCGGGGAGGGGTCACCGATTTGAGATGGGAAGTAAAACTAGCTGGAGCTGTTGACTGGTTGGCTTCATGGTGGTGGTAGCTGGGGTAAAGGAGGGGTGTAAGGAATGCCTCCCAGGTTTCTGGCTTGGGAGCCAGAGCCCTGAGAGGATGGCAGTGCCACTACTGAGACAGGATCTTGGTGGGGGTGGGGGGCATGTGTGAAGAGGGAAGACAGTGACTTCAACTTCATTGTAGACGCTGTGTGCTTATCAATCAGGTGAGATGCCCAATCATTTCCAGCGGTTCTCCATAGCCAACAGTTCACAGAACAATACAGAAGCACAGTCATCTTACTCATCCGTGGAAAACACTCATGATTAAAATAAGATCTGGATATTGTTAAAATAATGTCATAAGAACATTTAGTATTATCAGCATGAATTAATTAACATTAACAGCATGCACTCAGTTGATAAAATTCAACATGTTGCCAGGGCTAAGCACTGTGGGCTGTAAAAAGTATGGTCACATGATGGGCTGACGAAGCTGCACAACAAGAAATGAGGACACTCCGGGACAGTACTTAATTCTGTAATTAGTAGCCACTGCTTTTCTACTTAACTGCTTGTCACGGTCCAGGCAAGGAACCTCTCTGGGAATGAACCGCTGAAATATTAGGGTAGTAAGAACCGTCTTTCAGAATTCATTGAGGAGGAAAGACATATTGCCCTGTGAACTCTACAGCACTCACAAACACAATAAATGCTGTTTTAACAAAATACTTTGACTGGCTAAGTGACTCCTCCTTAGTCATCAGCCAGTGTCATGTTAACCAGGATATTAAAAAACATTTCTTTTCTCCTCAATTAATTCAGTAAGCCTATTAAAGCTACTATGAAATTAAGTCTCTTTGTTATTCCTTTTAGTATGTATTTAAGGCATTGAGTATAAAAACAGCATAAAATTTACATAGAACTCTTAATCTTTTGAGTATTAGAGAAAGATACATTTTATTAAGTCCTAACCAGGCTCAAGGCAGCATATCCTGTGTGGATCCCTGGCCTAAAGAAACACATGGAGTAGTGCCAGTGAGAACTGTGTAGACAGTCATGGCAACATGGTAGAGGGAGTGTCTGCCTGGGACAAGGCCAGCTGTATGGGGGCACAGAGCTGATCAGCTAGTCCAGGGTTAGGGAAGACTGCCCATGGACATTTGATCTAAACTGAGGCTGGCAGTACAAATAGGAGCTAGTCAGGCAGGGGAATTGCAGGTGTGAGGCCTTCTGGCAAGGGAGAATATGGACATCCTTGGAATAGCAAGTGGCTCCCCATGAAAGCAGTGTGATCAGGGTCTCTTCCAAGGGCTTTGGAATCCACCTAGGCTAGGGTGCCTAGGAAAGAAAGTGGCAAAGTGGTCCAGGGCCAGATCGTGAGGGTCCTGTAGTTCACGCATGTGAGGACAGGAGAGCTGTGAAGGTTTTTGAGTTGAGATTAACATGATCCTATTTATGCACTGGAAAGACTGTTTGGCTGCATGATGAAATCCGTACTTCCAGGAGAAGAGATTGGGGCAGGGTTGGGCATCTGGTAGAGTAATCTAAAAGGGAAAATGATGTGGAGGTAGGGGGCTCAGTTTTAGAGATGCTGAAGGTGCTTTTGGGACACTCAAGGATGAGCTCATGTCCAGCTGTCACTTAAAGATACCGGCCTGGAGTTCAAAGACCGGATGGGATGAAGACATAGATTTACAATTCGTGTATGTAGATGGTGAGTGAACAACAGGAGCTCATGAAACCACCCACAAAAGGTCTAGAATCAGAAAAGGGGGCTGCAGTTAGAACCTATAGAGGAAGAAGAAGAAGAAGAAGAAGAAGAAGAAGAAGAAGAAGAAGAAGAAGAAGAAGAAGAAGAAGAAGAAGAAGAAGTAGAAAAAATAGAAAAAATAGGAAAAAAAAGAACCTAGAGAAGAGAGGAGTTGGTAAGAGAAGGAGCCTATGAATGAGCAGAAGGGAGGGGCCAGGGAAGTGCGCTGTTTTGGAAGACAGCAGAAGCTCTTCAAGAACAAGGAAATGATTGTTAATGTCTAGTGTCATAGAGAATCAAGTAAAATGAGTCCTCAACAGTGTCTATAAGGTGGGAAAACATGGACTCAGAGAAGTACCATAATTCATCCAACATAAACATGATCGATGATAGTCTTATCCTTTCCCTGATGGTGGGAGTCTCATGGAATATACTTAAAAAATTTACAAAAGACAAATATCTGGGCCCCAACCAATATCTGATGAAGCAGAATTTCTAGGGAAATCTCTGGTCATCCACGTATCTAACAAGTGTTCAGGTGATCCTTACTATCAAGAAATTTGGGGAAGTAATTTTATGCCATATGTCTTCCTCAAAAAACACTTTTCCACAAATTGTCACTTTCTCTGAATATAAACTTGTAAGGTGTGAGGCCACTTCCTTGAGAGAGGAGCCTCTGAGAACTGTGGTCCCTGCTGAGGGCTGGCCCAGCTGGCCTCCCCTCTCAGAGCACCTGCAGCCTCAGTGACAGCCTCCACAGTAGGACCCCTGCATGACACGCCCCTCCCTTGCACCCACAGCCTCCTGGGATGCCTCTAATGTGACTTTGGTTTCATTTACCAGCCATGACCATCAGACTTCGAGCCAAGGCAAGAAATGTGTCTTTCATGCCTTTGTGCCAACATCTAGTGCAGTATAAGCATTCAATTTATTGTAATTTAGTTTAAGTGTATAATGAAGGATAAATGAATGGTTGGCAAGAGTGAAAATAATAATGAAACATCAATTGACATATAGGGTAAATCTCAAGCTTGTAAGATGTTTTATTTATTTCCTTCAGCCAGTAAACTTTTACTGAACGGCCCCCAATTGGCCGGGCCCCATAGGAGCTGCTCAGGATGCTAAAATAAGGTGTGATCCCTTCCTCAAAGAATAACCTGATCTCTCAGAGCTTCTAGGAACCTTTGAAGTTAGAAACACAGTTGCATATAAAAAAAGATGACAATGTTATATATATTTAAAATCTAGGTCCTTCCAAAGTGGTGTCCCTAGGGTAAGAGACACCAATGTAAAAGAAAGGCCACTATAACAAATTCTCCCTCATGGTTTCTTCTTCCTCAGATGCCCATGATGATAACCTTGTAAAAGTTTAATGTTTGGCTCCAAAATGACCTGAGAAATGACACTGAAAGTTTGTGAAAACAAGTAGCCTGCTGATGGCCTTGGCTAAGGATGAAGATTTCACTTGGGTCGTTGACTTTGTTCTCATTTTTCCATTTCCTGATCAGCAAATTTTGAGGAAGGATATCTTTTGTGCTAATCAAAATTAATAAGCTAGGAAGGGCCAATATCGTCACTGATGGGCTTCTCTGGTTGAGGATGAGCCAAGCCTTCAAAGCAGAAGAGGCCCCTGAAAGTAAACTCAGCACCTCAGACGTGCACAACGTCAGGGGTGGCTGGACACAGGTGAACAATGCCCCTGGAATTGAGCGGCACAGCTTCCCTCCTGCCCTCTGCCCAATATGAACCCCTAGACACTTGCCTTCGTTATAAGCAGATAAGATTCAGATACATCATAGCCTGTTTTGGCACATGGCTCCTTACAAGAATCAGTGTTCGTCTTCCCTCCCCAACTGTAGTCATTAAGTATAGAAAGAGTTAAAGTGAAGCTTCACGAGGCACCACCTTGGAATCAATGGAGGCAAAACATTCCAACATGAGGTGCTAGTCAGTCATGGAGAAATTTCAAACCAAAACAGTTGATGGGTAACCGTGTAGAGGGCTTTTCAAGCTCCCTGGGACGGTACAAATGGGTCGAGATGGTGAAGATGACAGGAGGCAGTGTGATGAAATTCCTTCGTAGGAGGTGCTTCTGTCAGCACCACCCCCGAGATGAACAGTGGAACACATGTCCCCTTCTGCTAGGGAGGAAGGGGGGCTACATTCTCTACCCAAACCCCAAGCAAGGAGCTTCAAGCAGCACCATACACAGATGCTAGTTTGTGTATTCTGGAGTCTGGACATGGATGTCCAGCTTCACCCAGAAAATCCAGTTGGCACGGATTTGGTGACTAGGACAGGAGTTGCCTCATTGCAAAACTCATACACTAGCAGAGTACAGACTGTGTGAGTGCGGCCCTTAGACCTGAGGCGGGAGAGAGAGAGAGTGTCCAGAACCATTCTAAGTCCTGCTCAGGGGCACTGCCTGCACAGGGGCCGAGACTCCAACAGAAAGGGTCAGGAGGAGCAGATGCTGGGGAAACCTCGATGAGAGAAAGGGAAGATTTACTCAGCTCCAGGCCAGTGTGAGGTCATCCTAAGAATGACCATTCTCGCCATTCCCATCTGAGGCCATGGTTCAGCCTGGGAGGCCTTATAACAGAGGTGAGTTCACTGGAAGGTGGGGGGCAGTGAAGGAGGTGTGTGTGAGAAAGAAAGAAGCTGCTAGAAGAGGAAAGACTTCTACCTGGTAAGAGATCAGAGTTTAGTGTTGGAGAGGATGTGGAGAAAGGGGAACCCTCTTGCACTGTTGGTGGGAATGAGGACTACTGCAGCCACTGTGGAAAACAGTATGGAGGGTCCTCAAAAAGTTAAAAATAGATCATCTACCCTATGATCCAGCAATTGCACTGCTAGGTACTTACCCGAAGAATATAAAAACACCGAATCAAAGGGATACATGCACCCTGATGTTTATAGCAGAATTATCTACAATAGCCTAATTATAGAAACAGACCAAGTATCCATCGACTAATGAATGGATAAAGAAGATGTGAGATATATATATATTCTTAGGATGGCCTCACACTGGCCTGGAGCTAATTAAATATACATATATATATAATGGAGTATTAGTCATAAAAAGAATGAAATCCTACCATTTGCATCCATGTGGATGGAGCTAGAGAGTATCAGGCTAAGTGAAATAAGTCAGTCAGAGAAAGACAAATACCATATAATTTCACTCATAAGTGGAATTTAAGAAATAAAACAAATGATCAAAGGGGGGGAAAGAGAGAGAGTGGCAAAGCAAAAAACAGACTCTTAACTAGAGAGAACACACTGATGGTCACCAGAGGGGAGGTGGGGGAGGGATGGGTGAAGTAGATGATGGGAGTGAGGAGGGCACTTGTGATGAGCACCAGGTGTTGTATGGAAGTGTTCAATCACTCTACTGTCCGCCTGAAGCTGATATCACACTGTACGTTAGCTAACTGGAATTTAAATAAAAACTAAAAAATAAAATAAAAAATAAAAACATTCTATCTTCATGAGAAAAAAAGAGATGGGAGTTTGGATCTTTTCTGTGACTGGACAAGTCTAATTAATGAAGTGAGATTCTGTTCGCTCTCTGAGGTAGGACTTTCTATTACCTAGGAATGATCAGAAAGTTTTGCATTTAAGAGCATGGAGAAAACTTTCTCTTAGAATACATTTTAAAGGGACAATAGAAGTCTGAAATTAAGTGATTTTTATAATTACAACCCCACGTGTTCTGATTGCTTCATATTTCAACATTAATAAGAATCAGCGATAAGGGAAGCCCAGAGACCAAAGTCAGTGTGCAGAGAGGAGAGACTTCCTGATGTTCAAGGATCAGGCAGGAACCTACCCTTTGGGGCTGGGAACACCTCAAGTGGGTGGGATGACAAGATGTGAAACTAGGGTGACACACTTTGGGGTTAACCTTCTCACCAGGGGATTCTGGCAGATGTTAGCAACAGTGGGAGCAGTTATTTCTCTGAGGCATGACCGTCTGATGTGTTTTAAAGTTATAGGTGAAAGAGATGGAATTAGGAAGGAAAATTCTGGAAGTCTGCACAATGTATGAATTCTAGAGAAGGCAATGGTCATATGCCATCAAAGGCCTTTTTCCTGATGGTGTAACAGGGTGAAGAGATCATGATCATTTACCTACTTGATAGTCAATGAACAAGACATTCTCGGGACTCATTAGGATGGTTTTAACAAAATATGCCTGCCTTTCATTTAGGATTTGTAAGAAAGTGGTATCATTGAACTCTTCTTTTCTCTTTCTGAATTCCACAGGACGGATTTCAGATACTGGATTTTCTGTGCCCTACTCACATTAATTTCCTTCATTTAATGCTGACCCCCATCATAAAACTCTCTTTTCTGCAACAACTTCTCATGCCGTCCAAAGACCTCTGTACATCAGATTTCGTTAATTCCAAAATGGCCTTTGCTATTTGTAGCCAAATGCCTCTCTTGCTCTTCTTCTTTGTTCTTTAAGACTCTGACCCTCAAATTCTTTCTGAATTTGTCAATTTACGTCTATAGTTAAAATGCTTAAACATCTTTGTCTTCAATGAGTACATGGAGTAGCCTAGATTTTAGTTCTAATTAATGTGTGGACTGTTAACAGTGGAACACATGTCCCTTTCTGCTATAAATCTCACAGGTAGAGTAGTTTCTGTTTCTGTTCCCACCTGGCAGTGATCCTAGATCCATTCCAGATAGTTTGTATGACATAGAGAATGTTCTAGTTTAGACTGGGGACCTCAAATTACCTACTTGTGAATCTTTTAGGTTTATGGTGTTGTAGTTGTAATATGACGTTATTATTTAACTTTTCAAAAACTAGAGGCAGGAGTTCCCTGACTTAATTTTTAGAGGGCAAAGACTCTTTGAATTGTCACTCAAAACTAGTCCAGGGAAATGAGAAATATGTGTAAATTATCTGCTGAATAAATCGAAAGAGAGCTAATTTCTCTACAGTCCTCATCAAGTAACTGTTGGCTGCGTGATGCCTCTCCTCTCTCCAGATGAAAAAACAGAACTGCAATGCAATGTTGAAACACTCTGTCTTGTCTCAAAATATCCAGTCATAAACAAGTTGAACTCTGTCACAGATTTCATTAAATTTGGGAGGCTGAGTTTACTCCTTGGTAACATAAACTGGAATACTATTGTTTTCCTCAAAAAGAGTTCATGCACGGTAGTACAGAAGAGCAGCACACTCTCACACAATTCAGCTAAAGACTCCAGGAAAATAAGTAACCTTTCTGATACGACCAAGCCAATCAGGAGCTAAGCCAGGGCGTCTTTGTGCCCTGATGTCTTTCCCACGTCTCAGAACAACTGTCCTTTGGTTTTCTGCATGTCAAAGTGTCTGTGCTATCTTAGAGCCGTGGTGTTCTAATGTATTGGGAATTTCATTTAAAACAAAATCATGGACAGTTAGGAAAGGAAAATGATGACCCACTGTGGTTTTGTTTGGCCTGAAGACACAACAAATGTTCACTTGCCTCTTTCACAGAAACCCAGATAATGTATGATGAAACAATTTTGATGATATGCAACTCCAAAATCCACCACATGAACACCTGCAGCTTGTGGAAATACTCCAGGAATTTTAAGAAGAGCACAGTGAGGCGGTCAATCACCAGATGCCATTTGTTTCTTAAATCTGCAAAATAGTAAATTCACCCAAGAGCATAAAATGTTGTGTGTTTTTTGGGTTTTTTTTTTTTTTTGCATTATTATTTAAAGCAGATCTTGTAACTGTCATTCAGGTTGGAATGAGAAGCTGCAAAATAACAGTAGTAGATGAACCCTAACAATATCAAAACCTGGAGGAGGGGGGGTCTCAAAGTCCCACTTCACGATGAGTTAGACCTCATGCACCGAGACTCCCTGGAGCAAGGTTGGTTTCCTTAAATTCATTTAATCAGCATGAAGGAGTATTTTTGACCTTATCTACTCTTAAGGCTGAGTTATAATTCTCTAATTTCTTGGGAATATTAGGTAACTGAGCTCCCCCAAAATGACATTTTCTTGCCATTATTGTGCTTCCGTAAGTTCCGGGGCCTTAAAGAGGGAGTGGATAAAGCTCACCGCTCACCCCCACGGAACGATTGGCAAGAGCCTGCTGTTGTTGCAACTGAGAGTGAACACTGAGAGTCTGAATGACTCAGTCCCAGTTCACAAAATGTGGTCAGACTCACCCTAATCATAATTTTTAATCATATTAGTCATTCCGTCCTTTCCCCCTTGTGCTAAGTAGTAATATTTTGCAGACTGGGGGTATTTTCTATCTAGAAGGGCTTCGGAGTTCACGTGGATGGAAGTCGAGACAGAACTATTTTGTGGCACCAGCACCTTGCCACGAGTGCAGACAGATGCTCAGGAGCTCAGACAGGTAAGACCAGAGCATTTCTTTAAAAGCAACATCTTCTTCACATGGCTGGGATGCTTGTAGCAGTTATTGTCCTCGGTTCTAAAATTTCAGTAAGGTTTTGGTGATTGTGAAAAATGCTTATTTACAAAGTGACAGACATAATAGTTGATACAAAGATTTCAGTCAGTATAGATGGCAGGTGTATGAGGGAGTGCCAGAACAAAGTGCAATCCAGTTTTTGGTAAGATCCTCTTAGCAAAGCTCAAAACCTTCATGAAGTAGTAGAGCAAATCCCAGTCTTGGTCCCACCTTGGGAGCTTGGTTCTCCTTCACCCTGAGGAACAGCCATTACTTAGACATGGAAAGGGCCATTCTGGGTCCCTCTCAGGGTCTTCTGAGATGGGGGGGGGGGGGGAAGGGACCAGGTTTGGGAGAATTTGCCTTTGGGAGGGATCTTCTGCCTTGTGCTTTTTCGTTTTCTAATCCTTTAAAGCACAGAGCACCAGCAAAGGCAAGTGTAGCACCTCACGGTGTGGCCCCAGAGCACCGCCCCAGAGGCCACCCAGTCTCGTTCCTCCCATACTGGCTGGGAGCTGCTGAACAGACGAGGCGCTCCGCCTTTTCTGGTCTGTGTCAGATAAGGTACCCTGATCACCTCGGACATCCAGTTCTCATCACGCCCTATTAAACATTAACTCAAAACAGAAAAAAGAGCCTGAAGAATAAAGAGGGAAAAACCTAAACTGACAATGACAACAAAAACACCTCTAGGAGTTGGCTTGACATGATAATTATCCCATCGCTCATTTGCTCCTCTGGTTCCCAGGTCCTGAAACATTAGCACAAAATTACAAGTATGTTCTTATGTACCAGTTCTCTGGGGAAGTCCCAGACTGGTTTCTTTGAGAATGCATTTGAAAAGGCCCTGTCTAGAACTTTCTGAAATTCTACACAGATGCCTGCCTCTGCTGCTGGTAGGAAACATCCCCAACCAGGATTCTGACTGAGCACAGGTAAGAGCCACACACCACCCCCCCGGGCCTGGTGGGGACCACCTCTGGCGGATCAGGGGCTGACAATCAGCCACCTGCTCTCTTCTTCTACCTCAGAGTCGCAAGGAAATGATGGGAGCCATTGGAACTGCAATGTTGTAACTATAGCAACCAAAAGACCACACCCCAGTTTTTATTTCATGAACTGGATCAAATCTCCACCCATCGGGAACCAGTCCATTTCATTCACTGAGTCTGTCAGCCAGGATTTTCAGAACAGCTACTGGTAGTGGGTGGGTTACCTGAAGTCTCTTCCTCTTCCTCTTCCTCCTCCTCCTCCTCCTCTTCCTCTTCCTCCTCCTCTTCTGCCTCCTCCTCGCTGTCTTTCCCAAGCTCAGCCTTCTCAGCCTTTTCAGGGCATCCCTCTGGTTTGTCATCCCCCGGCTCGGCCAGCTTCCTGATGTCCGGCTTCTCCAGGCTGGCAGTCAGATTCATCATGGCAAGGTCCGGAAGGCTTCCTTCGGGGTGGGCCAGTCTGTTGGCAGAGAGCAGCCGAGTCAGGGGAGGAAAGAGCGCCAGGAGAGATTTGAGTGAGGGGCAAGTAAAAGGAGGATAAATAAAAATGAAAATCAGTGCAGGTACACAGGCCTTGCAATGTGGGGTTGTTAGCATCTTGTCACTTTTTTTTTAAAAGCTCTTTCTAAAAACAAACTGTAAACTCAGGTCTTGTTAGCTTTTCCAATTTGGGTTCTAGTGATTAGTCAGTAATGAGAGCTATCGACACCTAAACTTGACATTTTTCCCGGAGGAGAAAATGGTCAGAGTTTAGGATGTAGAAGCATGAAATGGCAATCGTAGAGCAAGCATTTCATGGCTTCACGGGGGACTTACTCATTTTGGTGGATTGGTAATTTTTTCTTGATGCTGCTCAAAGTAATTGAAATAGAAAGGAAAAAAAGGAGATGAGAACAGAAGAATTATAAGGAAAGTCAGAGATCACACATCATGCTACGTATCACCCACTATCGCATTCCTGTATGCGGTTGCAGTAAGTCCTAATGCCAAGTGCATTCCAGGACGGCGTCAAGAGTGTGCTTTTGCTATGAACCCTAGGCTTGGCCACTGAGTTGAGAGTGGACAGGATTGCAGGTCATAAAGGGGAGAACGTATAGACGACAGAGGCAAATCATGTCATGCTTTTTTAGTAACGCAGCAGACCATCCCACAAGAATCCAGTCAGTCACACTCTAAATAGGTTTTTTAAAAATTATTCTTAAATAACGTGTAATCACAGTCCACCTTTGCACACTCATCCCACTCTGCTGTCATCTAAAGCATATGCAGTGGAAGCAAATGCTTTTGAGACTAAGAAGTCTGCATCACGTCCCAGTCTGCGGGCACTGGTGTTGACTGTGGGACTCACAGTCATGGGGAGACGGGGTGTGACAGCCCGGGTGAGGCACGGGGTACAGTTTCACTGAGCCTGGACAGCAGCCAGAGCTTTACGGCTTATTTAGTATTGGACAATAACGAGTACCATCTTCCTCCTAAATTGTTAAAAAGTGTATCTTTTTACTCATAGCGAATTTGAAGGAACATTTGTGGGCAATGAAGGAGGTATCGGGAAAGATCTACTGGAAATACTGATAGTCTTCTCCATTTGTAATAATTAATGCATATTTCAGCCTGGTTGTAACAGGATGGACAATTAATAATGTTATTGTATCTGTATAATTGTGGGCTCTGAGTATATTATTTAACCTTTCTGAAATTCACTTTTTTTTCTATGAAATGAGTAAGTTTGGCTAGATAAAATCTAAGCTTACTTGAAACACACTGATTTTATATTTGAAACATACCTATGATGTTGGGTACCTATTGCAATGAATCTGCATTGTTCTTAGACTTCTAGAGCTTTTATCATTAAAAAGTAACTCCTTTTAACAGGGTGCTAAGCAAGTAAATTATAGAATACAGAAACACTGTGAATTGAATAAAGAAAGAACGTCCTGATGACTCTATATTGGTGGAAGGACTTACGATGACATACCACTTTCTTATTTTCCAAAGCTAGTCAATCCACCCTCCTGTCTTTGGGGAAATCCCTCCCCCTCCCCGAAACAATACCATATTTTACACACCAGCACTGCATGTCAAATCTCAGGAGGCATATGTGCTATTCTTGCTTTGCCAGGACTCTGCATGTGAAATGGTGTTACATGTAAAAGCAGTCAGCTGTCACACAATTGTCAATATTTATATGTTCTCTTCAGCATTGGCAGGGGATGCATTTTATAAGTGAGAAGATACTTCTCATTATGACATTTGGTGGAAGGATGACCATCTTGGAGTGCCTTTTTACTATCTACTGCCATGACTTAGTACTGACAAGAAAAACAGCTTGCCAAGAATGAGAGCTAATTTGTGGAATGAAACTTACAGAGATGAGGCTGTTTCTGCAGCTGCCACTCTGGCTACATAACAAAAAGTCCACAAGCAAAGAGACCCCCAAAGTGTCTTGCCGTAGTTGGGGCACACTGAGGTGAGATTAGCAAATGAAGGAATCAAAGGAAAACCCTAGAGTAAACCCTGTGGAAATATGTCTGGAAGTCGACTTCTGGAAACTTGTAACAGTCTAGGAGAGATCTGAGACTAGATAATGCTGGGGAGAAAAGAGAACTAAATATCTGTGTCTGAACCAAGGACGCATTTCCGTCTGACATAATCCTTAGGAGGAAATAGGGCATGTAAGACCAGATGCCTTCTGGAACAGTCTAACCTCGAGAGCTTGTAACAGATAACAGAAAAAAAAAAAGGGAAAACCTGTATCAGGCTGTCGTTTACTAGACTCCAGGAGTCTGTTAACGGAGAAATTGCATGAGGAAATTTGTGTGCATAAAACGTGTACAGATGAAAATATTTTTAGTGCCTGATTGGAGTTTACGATTTTAAAAAGGATACCTGTGTAAAGACTTTCATTTTTCTCCTTCCATTTTTTAATAGCAATTTTTTCGAAGGCTATACAAAATATGTTAAAGCATGCTCATTAGAATCAAAAAGACTCAGATTCAAGCCTCAACTAGACAACTTACTAGCTAGATGATTTAACAAAACTCCCTACCCTGTCTCCTAAGCCTCAGTCTGCTGGTCTGCAAAATGGAATAATAGCACCTACTTCACAGGATTCTAGGAAAACTAAGGTGATTTCTGTTGAGCTCTTAACACAGTGCTTACTTAGTACACAGGGAATATTTTTAAAGTAAACAACCATCTGCTAATGATAGATCTTCATGTACTACTTTGATAATTTGTATCATGAAAAAGCGGAGTTAGAAATATGCCTTTGCAAGAAATATGCCACACCACGCTGAACACTGGGACAAGGGCTCAACTTGGACTGTAACTCTGTCATCAGCACATTCTTACCAGAACTTGTGTATTGCAACGGCCATTCGGAAGAAAAAGAGCAAAGGTTTGTTCCATGGGAGTCTGTCCCCACCACTCTCAACCTTCTGTGCTCTCTGCTCTCTGCCCACTACCTGCCACCACTGCATTCACTGAGGCTGGGCTGCTGCTCAGGTGGGGCTGTCTACACAATGTGAAGTTCATGGGCAGAACTAACCCCCAGTTTGCCGTAGTGAACAGCTGGACCGAATCTCTTGGAAAGCCTGTGTACCTCCACGTAGGTGTTTCCCCCCTAGTAAACTTTAAAATGGGATCCTGGATTTCCAAAAAGTAAATTAGTTAACCATGCTCCCTGAAATTTATGATACTTACAATACTGGTAATTCTGTGCTGACCCTCATGTGCAAATTAATCAGCACTTGAAGGAGATTTACAAATAGACATGGTGATGACCTGGATTCTCAGAGAAGACCCTCCCCCACTTCCTTAAATCTCACCTTTTTGCATGCCTTTCCCCACTATGGAGTTCATTTTCTTTTCTTTTGCATTGTCTTTATCCACACCTGTAACTTCCTTGCTTTGTTTTTATGCTGCTCCAGGCTCTGCTCTGTAATCCTCTCGCTGACTCACCATTTCTCCTTTTGCCTTCTAACAAAACAGGTGATGTTCTCTTTCTGTTGTCACTCACTCTTTCCTTCTGCACCCACGGCTTTCTTTATACAGTTCTTTATATGGTTCTTGATGCGTGCATCTGTCCATTTTCATCTACATAATTTTATTCTAATGATGGTTCTGGGGACTCTTCCTTTGAGGGCAGAAAGCCAGCCTTAACTCTCCTGGACTCTCTTGCAAAATGTTGCACTGGGCTTGGTATACAATGTGACTCACTGAGTGTTTGGCCAATGAATTCTACACACCGGATGAACATTCTTATGTGAAACAGAAGAAACTAATTGTGTTACATGGACAGTTGAAGAGGCTTAATTCTGTATTAGGATCTGAATTTGAGTCAATATATGAAACCACAAATTAGGGTAGTTCCCATGAAAGAAAATGGAAAGTCTACCATTGTAACATCTCCTTAGTCTAAATTCCATTTATTTTTATGACTATTCTAATTTGGAATATGTGGTAATGTAAACTGTACCCACCCTATTCATCAGACTGTTAGAGAAAAGAGGTGTCGTGCAAATTTCTAGTGTTTATAAGTAACATTTAAATAAAATTTACACTGCTTAAGATTATTTTCTAGAATGTACACACACTTTTAGAAGATGGTATTCACAGATGAGCATTTGATTTGTAAGTTTAAAATCACATCTTAAATGTGCATGGTAGTAATTTTCTCCAAAAATCTACTCGACAGGGTTGGGTATGATGGCTCTAGTTTCTGCATATGAGACAGAAATGACCATTACTCCTGTTAAAATATTCTAATTCATTCTGTTTAGGAATTCAGTTGGAACTTCCTCACAATTATTTGTACCATCAAAATTTTATCAGTCACCCACTGTCCTTACCACCCCTACCTCACACCTTGTTAGATCATGCCTAAATTTTAATCAACCCAGAAGTTGAATGTAGGTATCTCTTCCCTTTCATCCAGAACTCACATTTACAAACACATTGTTCTCCTTATGAAATAACACTGAGCATACAAGGAAAAAATTATGGGAGAAAGAAAACTTACTTAATAAAAGGACTGACTTACTATTTTCACCAAGACTAGGTCTTATTCAAAATTGGACATGCTTTACACACAGCCTTTCAGAAGCACAGTGAGGGAAGAGTTTATTGGGTAACATCTTCTCTGGGGAATAACTCTGGCCTTTTTTAGTATGTTAGCATTCAGACACAAATGAAAATTCTACCGCAAAGAAGATAGTGCTAACAGTGGAATGTTTCGAGTTTTTAATGATTTTATATGACTCTGGATCTTGGTCATTCTAAGAATTCCTGAGCACATTCCCTGGCCTTGTGACTTGGGTTAATGGGGATAGGCTTTCTCTCAAGAGGGAAGTCTGAGACAACTGGAACCGTAACTTGTATCAGTCCCTGCTGTTGGAGCCCATCAAGCCAACTTCTGCCTTCTTAGGTGTCCCAGCCATCTCCTCATATAGACAATGGTAAATACTTTATGGGAAGAGACAGTGAGAGACAGAGAGAAAGAGATGGATGAGCAGGGGGAGAGGGAGAGAGGGAGAGGGATGGATGGAGGGATACAGGAGTAGAGGGGAGTGAGGGGAAGAGGGAAAGAGGGACGAGGGAGGTGGAGAGATTGAGAGAGAACTTCTTTACATTTGAAGAGATGAAATTTCAATGGTTACTCAAGATCTCCAGCTAGAGTTTTTATCTTACTTCTCTGCCTATCAGCTAAAAACCTGAGGTTGACTCCTCTCTCTCAGCCTGTCAACAAAACTGGCTCCCAAAGGACCCAGCAAGTCTTCATCCCTCCTTCTTCAGTGATCTGCACAGTGATGTATTAATTTTTCACACTTCTTTCTAGAAGTTTTGGCTTCCAGAGTTTGCTATTTGGTTGTCAGCCTTGGGATTTTATTTAAGAAAAAAGCAAATGGAATAGAAAACCAACAGATCTTTCAAAGAGTTATTCTGTTAATTGGATTTATTGCAAAATACATGTTTCTATGACCTAAATTACTGGCTTTATTACAAATGGCATAAAGTTATAGGAGTGGATATTTTAATTTACCTATTTAATAAAGTCAGGATGGCTTTAGTAAATTAGATCCCAAAGGATCTTTTTTCTGTACTCTTAGGGCAGTTGAGGATAACTGCAAACAACACTTTTCAAAGCTTACTCTTTATTATGTGTGGTCATCTGCATGTTTTATCTCCCCAGCTGGGCAATAGGGCTCTAAGGTAGGGAGGGCCCTGTCCCAGTGCCCACCTCTGCATCTTTAGTGAAATCTGGTGACATAAAAGATCTTTATTCAATATGCTGATCTTTCAAGTCGAAGTATATTTGAAGAAACAGATATCTTCGTTTTCTTTTAACCATATATTGCTGTGACTATTAACACTTCATTCAGGAAATATCTACCGAGGGTCAACAAATGGGTGAGGCCCTGAGGTAGGTGGTACGTGGACACGTGGTGAATTATACAGGGACTCCAGGCCTGAGGAGCTGACGCTCTGGCAAGGGAGATAAGGCAGACAGGCAGACAGAGTGTCAGAAGGCAGCAACGATAAAGTGCTGTGGAAGTTCAGAGGACGGGCAGATTACTTGTAGCGAGGAAAGTTGGCATTTGTGGGCAGGTCTGTGGAGGAGGTGGTTCTTGAGCTGAGCTCTCAGTGATGTGTTCAAGAGGGTTATAAGCTCTCAGGCAAGCCTTGAACTAATTTACCAAAGAATGAAATTAATGGGGCATCCATTTGAACCAAGAGCAAAGGTTGAGCACCAGCTGAAGACCCTCGGCAACCTCCGAATCCACTTGCAGCACCATTCGGGATAAACACCAAATGGTTTGGTTGGCAAAATACATCCATGAGCATACCACAAGACCACTGTCCACTATCTGATGACATCATTTTTCGTTTACAAAACAGCAAAGTGCTTAACACACCAAGAGACCGTTAAAAAAAAAAAACAAGAGAGAAAACATTGAAGTACCCACCTATTTATTATTAGATATACGCGCCCATTGACTTTGGCATGGCTACGAGGTGAGAGATGGAAGCGCAAGGTGGCATGCGGATGAGGAGACAGGTGGGAGAGAGAAAGAGGAGACTGTTAGAGAGGAAAGAGGTAGACTGTCTTGCAAGCTTTAAGTCATCAGGTGTGTGCTCATCGATACTTCCCTGCACGAAGACGAGTCAGGGCAGCAAGATTCAGGAGCAATGCGAAGTTAGATATATTCAGGAAAAATGCTTGAAGGTAACAAGTTGCTCTGTTCTTCTCGTCCCACCCCCTCTCACACACTTTACTAAAAATCTGTAATGTTTCAATTTTCAGAGCACACTTATCCCATAAAAGACAATCTAAAAGAGGAATTCTTGTTCCTTCCCCCAAATTAAAAAAAAAAAAAATCCTACTAAGTAACCAAATACAACATAGTGTTCTCTAAGTTTTCTAAGACTGAAGTTAAAAAAAGTCATTTTGTTTCTATATGCATCAGAATACCTTCTAAAACAAAGTGTGGTCAGGGATGGATGTTTAATTACATAATGGTTATTTCGTACATAATTATTAAATATATATGTTATCATAGACTGTAGTTATGTTCTAATATTATATATTTTATCAATAGATAAGTGAAATAATATTCCTGAAAACACCTGTTTAGAAATAATAGTTTTTCCTATTATCATGTATATCAAAGCTTTTTCATAATGCTAACTTTATCAATTCTCTAAGGCTAAACACAATAAATTCTTCAGATATAAGTGACATTTGCCTACATAACCTATGTGTGCACAGAAACACAACACACACAAACAGTGGACAAAACAGGAAAAGAACAGCTGGATATTGACAGAAACAACAGTACTGGCTGGAATCAGTGTAAGGAACACAATGAATCAATTATTCCCAATTTGTGGGTCAGGTTCTGTAAAGCTTCTACTAAGGAGACGGGAGCAGAGAAGGAAAAGCATGACAGTCAATCCTAACTCTGTAAATACTTCTTTCTCTTCATCATTTTGATCTTAATGTGGTCATTTATTAGGGCTCCAGGGACAAAATAATACTGTTAGTAAGGAAAACACCAGAATGGGAACAAGGTGCTTAAAAAGATAGGATATGTATTCTATGTTCAAAGTTAAAATGTGGGGACTTTTATAGTAAAGGGTTGCAGGAAATCCCAAAACACCGAACTTGAATTTGAACCGAACTTTGAACTCTGTAAGGTCCTAGAGAACTGTTTTTCAAAAGAACTAAAAATGAAATCCCATGTTCCTAACGTCTTTAGGTATCTGGCCTTATATACTGTGTCGTCATTCTATATTTTCTTGGAAAATTAACTGCTCAGTGCATGCTCGGGACTCACCCATGGTCACAAGGAAGGCAAGCCATGACCTTAAATGGCTACAGATCATTAAGATCTTCTTTCTTCTCTTGCCATGGCATGGAGGGTGAGGGCTATGAGTGGAGCAACCATGGAAACAGGGAAAAAGCATCTCCACGTGAGACTATAGTCCTTCCCCAGAACTTACATAATTTAATAATGTTCTACGTGCTTCCAGGGAACTCTGAGGAACAAATTCAGTTTTCACATAGCCTAGGTCTCAGAAATTCTGATTCTTTTGGGCTGGTACAGTCTGTGTTGAGCTGCATGGTCTTCTGCAAAACTGTGGTCCTGAAAATCTATATTTTCCTGGAAAACTGTAATCTATATCTCTATTTGATTGTGTGACATTAGATTCAAAGACATGGTAATAAGAACAAGGGCAGGAAAAAGCTCCTACATCCTGGAGGAACTTTACATGAGGAGAAAATAGAGATCCAAGGGAAGAAAGGCATTTAGAAGGAAAAGAAAATTTAAGGCGTCATTAGCAATCACCAGATATTACATTTCTTTTACAAACATACAAATATACTTTGTTTACCAATAGGTTTTTCTTGATCATTGCATATGACTTTTTGAACAAATGGTGGGGGTTTATAATGAAATAAAGCATGTTATTTTGCCAGAGTTAAATATCAGAAACTAATTTTTCCCAGCTTTCTCAAGCAAAAAAAAGTCATCAAAAATACTTCTACTAATGATTGATAACTCTTACTTTCCTATGACAGCACTGTGTTTGTAAGCTTTTAATCTTAGGGTGACTTCTTTTGCTAACAAGTTTGCTTAGAAGTAATCTCTCCTAGGGGGCTCTCAGACTTCTAATAACTACCTATTTTTCCTAATGGTTGATAGTCACTGAGGGGAGCCACTAACCCCATCCATTCCCTTGCACCAGGGGCGTTGGGAGGAGACAGGTTTTAGCTGAGCTTGCTTATTGACAGTGGCGAGATGGGATAAGAAATAACAACTGCTTGATACCTCTGGGTTCTACTGGTTGGGAGCCATTCACAGATGGAAAGGCATCTGGAGCATACTCAGAATGAAAAGGAAATGTAAACTCAGGTCCGAAAAACACAATATGGAAAAGAAATCTGCTGGCTATAAATAGATAGAGATTACAAAATGGTTTTTATCACCAAATAAAAGAGCTTTGGAGTTATCTATGACTCTAGTCCCTATGATAGCAGAAAATTGAACGTTGGTTGGGTAGTTCAGAAGCTGTGCCTGATGAAATACTACTTCATCTTCTTTTGCTGTACTCATTGTTTCCTTTGAAAAAGAGTTCAGAGCGAAGTCAAAAAGACTAAAGGGGATTTTCGGCTGGCATCTGCACTCCCTCCATACAGCCCTTTGCTCCCTTGGTTGCTTAACAAGGGTTTTTCCAGGAACTGAATCATAGGCTAAATCTGAAGCAAAGAGAGACATTGGTATGAACGTTCATTAGAAGAATGCTTGACATTTCCCTGTGAGGGACCAGACTGTGAGATTTGTGATAAAATCATTGTGGTTTCAACACACACGGGCTGGGAGAGAGACATCTCATCTGTTGCTTGTGAGCAATTTATATATTTGTAGATGAGAAGACAACAGAGAGCTGATAAAAGCAGACACTGGGTTCACTCTATTTCCCTCCGTGTTATTCTAATTACCAGGAGAATGCAGATTCTTTCCCTTTAGCTGAAGTTCTTCATTCCCAGAGTGCAAGGGACATTCTGCACGCCACATTTTGGTATGCTCTCGCTTCTAAACTGGTTGTCAGCACAACAGAAAACTCATCCTCTGAATCCGCCAGATGTCATAAATGTTCTAAAAACACATCACGGCGCAGACACAGGACAGCCATCGCCAACGCTGAAGTATTCGCGTCTGTGCCGCTATTCTAAACCTACTCACGTGACGACCAAGGTCGCTTTGCATCAACCAGCCGTGAGTCACTACGTGTGGTTTCAGAAACTGTCAGAAAATACTACACGTTTTCTTCTCATTTCTTTTTTTCACTCACAGGTGGGTACTCATAGAAAGCTCAAGGGTGAATCTCTAAGGTTAGTTATTGGCTTCCGGCAGGGGGCCCAGCTGAGGTGGGAAATCAAAGCTGTGGCGCGCAGAGCAAGAGGCTCGTGCTTCTTGCAAGCGCTCACCTGTAGATGGCGCTGTCCTCCTTGCTGGGAATGGACTTCAGGTCTGTGAGCTCCAGGAACCGATCGTGGAAGTAGTGAAGGTGTAAAATGCATACCAACAGAAAGGAGGTTGGGATGAATATACGAGTGAATAGTTCTGCCACCGTAAACTGCTTTAAGCCAAGATCCTCAAGCCTGTAAAACAAAACAAAAAGAAATGAAACAAAAAGCAAATGCCTTTCTTAGGCAATGAGTGCATGTTCTTTTTGCTATAAATTACATCGCAGTCCTTCACTGTCCTGTTATGCCATTTCTTGCATTTCTCTCTCCCGCACGTTTGCTTTGGGTTTTGTCTCCATCAGTCCAACTGACCTGCTCTTACAGCGGTCAGTAACAACCTCGATACTGCCAAATTCAGTGGCTGCTTCTCTGTCTTTGTTTAATTCTGCCTCTAGTCCTTCTCGAAACAATTCTGGTCTTGGTGCCGCCACACTGGCCTGGTTTTTCTCTTCTGTCCCTGTCTCCTCCTTTTTTACTGGACCTCCAGATGTGAAATAGTCCCAGACTTCAGTGTTGAGTCTCTTCTCCAGCTTATTTTCCCCTAGATTATCTCACAAATCCCAGGGATTTATACACCATCTTAACACCAATGACTCAAATGTGCATTTACAACTCAGGCTTCTCCTGTGGACTCTCTCGTGCCCAAAAAACTACCAGAAGTTGTTGGGTTTTTTTCCCCACAGTTATTTCATATTAAGTGTCTTCCAAGCAGTGTTCTTGATTTCCCAGTTTCGCTCAGCTACGCTACTCTCCACCCCCGGCCCCCACGGGAGTCTTCCCTGGTACACCGTCTACCCTGCCTGTGCCACATTCTGAAATCAGGAAGTCTGTCTGTCTTTGCCTTCACATCGTATTCATTCACATTTCCTTCAGCCTCCTAGACATTTCTTGAAGCTGCCCACTTCTGTTATCCGTCTCTGTGCCCCCTAGTCTAGATGAAACCACCATCATTTCTCACGGGACCCCAGCTGTTGCCGGCTAACCCACCCTGTGGTTTCTATTCTCACCCTCTGACAGCACTTTTTTTTCAGACAGTCAAGAGTTCTTTAAAGACTTAAAAATTTCACCAAGAAAATAAATGCCAACACCACTACCTACGAGCCATGCACATCCCGGGTGCCTGGCTGCATTCTCCACCTCTGTTCAGTCCACTTGTCCCCCTTGCTCCCAGCAGGCGAACCTTCCTCTGCTTCCTCTTTCATGCCAGACTCAGTCTTATCTCAGGATCTTCACATTTGCTGCTGTCTTTACCTGGAATGCTTTTCACATCTCAGCTCCCAACTCACACACTTTTCTTAAGACAAACCCTTCAGGTGTACTTTCAGGCACCTCCCCAGGGAAGCCTGTCCTGACTACTTCGTTAATAGTTTGTGTCCCCCACTGTTCACTGCCTCAGCCTCTTGTTTGTTTCTTTCACAGACTTGCCACAGTTTGTAATTAATTTATTTGCACATTAAGTAGGGTTTTTTTTTTTTTGTCTCCTCCAGTAGAATATAAACTCTGCAGTGCTTAGACTCGGTCTGTCTTGCTTCCTGACATGTCCCCAGGCAGAGTCAGTGTCTGCCACATAGGAAATATTTGACAAATATTTGTTAAATAAATGTAAAAGACGTGTCAGCCTAGCTAGATGGCGAGTCTTTCCTTTTAAGCTTTTCTCTTAGCCACCTCAGTATATTCATTCAGCTCTGTGCCCAATTCTGGTAACTCATTTCAGAAGTTTACAGCAGCAAATCAGAAAAGGATACAGTTCATGCGCAGATCTATTACACACACGAACAATTATTTCGTCTTCATTAGTCTGCTAGCACTCTCTCTGTGGCGTCAAGTACTCCTTAGAATCTTCGCACCAGCTACATAAATGAGGAGAGGCTGCTACTTTATGTTATAGCCTATGAATCAACTCAACTGCTGAACTGAGCTTCAGTTTGGAAAGTAGAAGGCATGGCTGGTGAAGGACTAAGCAGGTATTTCACATGAAACAGAAATTTTAAAAATGGGGCTGAAAATGAACTTTTCAGTCAATATTCATTAAGTACGTACTCTACGTGTCAAGTCCAGGACTTGGCAGAGAGACCACAGAATGACACTGATGACATCATGTTTTACTAAAACCTTTCCTAAATATGTTCGAACAATATGCATGCAAGTCTTCATCCCGTTTGTCATTTTCACAGCCGATTTTACACCAAATTTCTTACTTTTCTTTTTTCAGTCCAGTCATATTTTGCCACAAGCCTGGGAAGTTCTCAAACTGATATGTGTATATAAAGATAAGCACCAGCATAGTGTAAATAACCACAGACATCCAAAAGTATTTTAGGATTCGCCTCCACCATTCATAGTGCACCTGTGAATCAGATGTTAAAAAACAAACAAGAAAAAAGAACCGATTTAAAAAACCTTACAAAGGCATCTGGTTTATTTGAGTATGGTGGGTGATGATATTGACAAATACTAAAAAATCAAATGGATTTCACTTTTTGTTTTTGAGGCTCTATTCTTCATAGAGTCGGCTGGATCTGGACTGGAGTCTCAGTACTATGATAGTTGCTAACTACATTTTTGGGTAAGTTGCTGGACCATTTTGAGCTTCCCTTTCTTCCTCTGTACGTACCTACTTTGAGCGCTGATAAGAGGATGCACTCATCATATTTATAAGCTAGTCTATAGGAGCCGTTCAAGGAATGATATGGTCAATGTTGCCATCATGGTAGTTATTGCTGGGAGAAAAATTGCCTCCGTTTTGAAATTTCAGTATTTAAAAGTATTTCAAAACTTTATCAGTTTCAGCTGAGATCCTTTTAACTCTGCAGGTGAATTAGTGTAGTTGCTTTATGTGCTCTGTTGTTTGCCTGCAAGAAGGGTGTCCCGTTGCACTTGTTTCTATGACTGAGCTACCACTTTTCTGTAAGTTAGGGCTGAATTGGTAGAGAGGCCAACTCATTTTAGTGGGATCGTCTATAAATTCTAATGAATAAAATACTAAAGCAGTTCATGCACCATGCATATAGATAAGTATACACATACACAGTTTTCTGATTCTAGAGTCTGAAGTACAAGTGAACTAGATATCATCCCATATTTTAGATTATCTAGCCACTGTTCTTCAATGACTATTCAAAAATGCATATAATTAGACAGGGTTTTTTTTTTTTTTTTAATCAAGAAGTTTTGAAAAACTCATGAACTCTTTTGTTTTTTTTACTTTTTAAGGGCCCCAAATTTTAAAATAACGAATAAGCTGAAGATAGTCATTTCCCCTTTCCTTCTTAATATGTAATGTTTGAACTGCCTTGATCACAGTAGGTAACATGTTCATGGGATTACAGTCATTTAGAATCTTGTCAAAGGAAGTTTCCATGTATTCCTGGGGCAGCTACCAGGATTAAAAAAACAGAGGACAATGGTTTACCTACCTGATACAAGGCCACACAGAACAGAAACAGCACCATGTAGATGATTTTGTACATCACAATTTTACCCTCGAAGCTGACGAAGAAGAACATTCCTCCACAGACGTATATCCAGTACTTGATGAACATGGCCACCACCAGATTGCCCAGCACTTTCATGATGTCCTGGTCATCGTCTTCTTCCTCTTCCTCTTCCTCTTCCTTCCTTCTCTCTTGCTTCTCTTCCTTGGCTTCCTCTTCCTCCTTCTCTTCGGCCTCTCCTTCCATTTGTATATCTTGCTCATCATCTTCAAAATAGAAGACTGTGCTGTTACACTTAGCTGGTTCCCCGCCTGGAGCCCAACTCCGACTGGGTGTGGTGGGGGCATGGAAGCAAATGTTCTATGTGTTACTCTGTGATTTGAATGATTTCAAACTGTTCCACTAACAAGGCAGCATTTATAATGAATCATAATCAAGTTTCATAACCTTCCTGAAATATAGTTTAAAAGATATGAACCTGGTAATATTTTATGCTCATCTTTTTATAATACCTAATTTCATTTCCAGTATCCAATGATAGCTTTAAATATTGCACAATCTAGAAAAGTTAAGTACAATAGTTCCCCTGGCTCCATTCCATGGTTTTGCTTTCCACTGTTTCAGCTACCTGGGGTCAACCACAGTCCGGGAGCAGATGACCCTCCTCCTGACACATGGTCAGAAGGTCAATAGCAGTCTAATGCTGTGTCACCTGCCTACGTCATTCAGTTCATCTCATTGCGTAGGCATTTTCTCAACTCACAGCGTCACTAGAAGGCTGAGTACAGCACGAGAAGATATTTTGAGCGACAGGGAGACCACATTCACATAACTTTTATTACCATGTATTATCATATTAGTTCTATCTTACTATTAGTTGTTCACATCTTACCGTGCTTAATTTATAAATTAAACTTTATCATAGGCATGGATGTACAGGAAACGACACAGTATCATCAGGGTTCAGTACTATCTGCAGTGTCAGGCATCCACTGGGGTCTTGGAATGCATCCCCTGTGAATAAGGGGTCCCTGCCCACGACAATAACACGAATTAAAACGACTATATCAGTTTCAAATTCTGATCGTTTCATGTCTCTGAAAGTGTGACCTTGGATAAACCATGTACCTTCTCCGAACCTGTTTCTTCTTCCCTTAAGTGGGAATCAGTTTTGTGAGGATCAAATGACAGTGCGTTTTCAAAAGCTCCTCGTGAGCTCCCGCGTTCGCACTAAATCGTCCCCACGGTTTTCCATCACTCCAGGTTAACACTCGGCTTTTATCTGGTCTGAAGCACAGAGGCTTTCTGATGTATGTGGGGTGCCCTCTCTTTGTAATTCTGCAGAGCACAAAACTCTCTAGTCACACTAATTTACCTTTTTCTTCGTTTTCCTGACTTCCGATTTTGATCTCAGATAAAAGCGCTTCCTTTTCTTGAAGAGCTTTTTGCTCGGTGAGGTGCTGCCTCAGCAAGAGCCAAAAAGTAATGGTGAAAAGTATCTGAAAGTAGAGAATTAGCAAAACAAGAATTAAGACACCCATTTGAAGTGTAAATACAATTCAACATACACAATGTTTTCTCCAGGCTTCAGCGGAAACACAACAAATAAGCCTCTCTGTCTGAGACAGCGTCGGGCAGCCACTGGGTTTCACCTGAAAGTCACTGGCTTTGGAATCCCCTTTGCTGAAGACACCAGCAAGCATGTCGACGGCCAGGAGGACATCCGGCAGGGCGCCGGGGCCCAGGGGAGGTGTCTCGACAGCCCAAACTACTTCCATCTGGGCCGGAAGTCAGCTTTGGCAACTGGTCTCAGACCCGGAGGTGCTAGTCCTTGCTTCCCTGTCCCAACTGTGACATAAGCACAATTGCAACAGGAAGACATACTTCTTCCATAATACTCGTTGACTCTGCAATGTTCCTTGGGATAAAGAATTCCACAGATGGGAAGAAGGTTTCATCCCGGAAAACAGAACCCTTGAATATCCCATTCATCTCCCAAAGCTGAAGGAAGAATTGTTCTAAGTGCCCATACTTGTATATTAAGGTTTTGTTGAGGGCTAGGAAAAAACAAAAAAACTGGTGTTTTGGGGAGCTCTTACTTCAGGGAATACAGGGCCTGGCACATCGTAGTTATTTCATGTTAGCTTTACTGCCGTACAATTTCCCCATTTAGAGTGTGCGACTCGGTGGTTGTTAGTAAAGTCACAGAGTTGTGCAGTCAATTGTAGAATATTCTCATCAGCCCAAAAGAAGCCCCAGAGCAGTGACCCCATCTCAGCTCACCTCAGCACTGGCCAACCACCAATGTACTTTCTGCCCCTACAGACTGCCCAATCCGGACATAGTATATAAATGGAATTACTTACTAAATATCCTTTGGTCGGTGGCTTCTTTTATTTGTGTCATGATATTTTCAAGGTTTATTCCTGCTGCAGCATGTGCTAGCATCTCACTTCTTTTATTATTGATGATATTCCATTGTACGGACAGACAACATTTCATTTCTCAGTTGATGGGCATTTAGGGTGTTACATTTTTTTGAGGCTATTATGAATAACACCACTATGAGCATTCATGTGCAGGTTTTTGTGTGGACATAGGTTTTCAGTTCTCTTGGGCATAATACCTAGGAGTGGAATTGCTGGGTCTTATGGCAATTCTATGTTTCACCTTTGGAGGAACTGACAGACCGTTTTCCAAAGCAGCATTTTCCATGCCCCCCAGCAGTCTATGGGGTTCTAATTTCTCCATGTCCTCACTAATACTTATTATTATTTGCCTTGTTTTTTTAAAGACTTTATTTATTTATTTGAGAGAGGGTGAGTGAGACAGAAGGAGTTGGGGGAGGGAGGAGTAGAAGCAGACGCCCCACTGAGCAGGGAGTCTGATGCAGGGCTCGATCCCAGGACCCTGAGATCATGACCTAAACCTAAGGCAGATGCTTAACCTCTTGAGACACTCAGGTGCCCCTCGTCTATCTTTTTGATTCTAGCCATCCTGGTGAGTTTGAAGTGGCATCTCATTGTGGTTTGTAGTAGGATTTTAATAAATATTAGCCAAAGACATGAAAAAAATAAATAGGGCAATGAATGGCTCAATTTTACTTTGAGTAACTGCCCACTTGACGATCCGTAAACATCCACTTCTCCTTTGCCTTCAGCATCAACCAGTCCCAATAAGCCTGGGACAACATGTTTAAGGCCTATGGAAATCAAGAACCAGAGTGCCTACACTTCTGAAAACCTAGCATTAAACTTCTGGGAGTCACAAAAAATTGAACTATAGCTGCAATTTGGGAAATAAATCTGTTTCTCTAATGCATGTCTAAAGAGCTTAGGAATACTCAGGAGCAAATGGGGCACCCTTCCTGGAAAAGGTGTGATTTACAAGCCCGTTTGGAAGGCATGGTTGGTGTAGTTTGATGGAGTGGGGAAGACACTCTAGCAGCTAAAGGATGCTACCTAGGAGCTGAGTCTGGCTCCCCCAGATTAGTCAGACCTCTGAGGACCAGAGACATATTCTTTCCTTCTCTCATTTTCCATCACAGTGACCCATTCAGTACTCGGCAGTGTGTTTAATAATGTACTTTGACAAATGTCACCATGATAGAGATTTTACGATCTTGGGTTGTGTTGTTATCTATAATAGAGCCTTGCATTTTTTTAAGCTCCTGGGTACATTAAAATATAAGTGCGGACCCTATTTTCTCCAGAATTACACTGAGTTTTTTTACAATTATTTTCCCAAAAATGTCCCCCTACCCCAAGAACTGTTATTTAATTTAATTTAATTTAATTTAATTTAATTTAATTTAATTTAATTTAATTTTACTTTAGAGAGAGAGCGAGAGAGTGAGAGCACGAGTAGGGGGAGGGGAGGAGGGAGAGAGAGAAGCGATTCCCCACTGAGCAGGGAGCCTGACCAGGCGCTCAATCTCAGGACCCTGGGATCATGACCTGAGCCAAAGGCAGATGCTTAAACAACTGAGCCACCAAGGCGCCCCAGAGCTGCTCATTTTCGATTAGACAGGAGGTAGTTCAACCAGTTAGCTGGCATACATTTTCAGATGTCTCACCAATATTCCAAGTCAGGCTGAAACTGATTTGCATAGTCAGAAGATGAGGTTTTGAATTTCTCTTAAAAAGTAAAGACTAACTTACCAGTTTTGGGTGTGTGTTTAAGGGGAAAGTCAGGGAGGGAGAGAAGGAGAGGGAAGAGTGTGAGACAAAGGTGACTTGTCAGTGAAAATATTCTGTGGGACTGTCAGCATGGAGTGCGGTTTGAGAGAGAAAGGAAGAAAGTTGCCATGGTCTGTGAACTCAGGGGATTATGATCTAATTTCTGTCATCACTATTCACCTGGTAAGAGTTTTTCCTTTACCCCAACAGCCTTCACTAAAAGTCTGTTCTGAGAACTAACCCTTGGTATCTACTAGCACCCCATTCATGCCTGGTTGCCTTGGATACGGGGTGTCTGGTAACCTGTAAGAAAGGTGCTTGCTCTCAGGAAAGGTGCGTTTCATGTGATGTAAATTGATGTCTCTTTCAGAGAGTGATTCTCTGCCTAGAGGAGAAAGGTGTTCAAGGCTCATGGAGTATTGTCTCAGGACTGCTTTCACTGTCTTAGCACAATGTCATCAACCCAATAGGCATGTGTGTTTAGAGTCTGCCATGCTGTCCACACAACAGAAACGTTGGGACATATAATCTTCTGAAGTAAAAGCTATTAAAATGGACCATGAAAATAATGAGTACTGAAAGATCATGGACCTTGTCACTACAAATGAAGGTATATCATATAATCTGCAGAAGGAAAAAAAATAAGTGCCATACTTAATTTTTGCTGCTAACAATATTTTTTAAGGCATAATTGAAGGAAAATGTTTTTACTAGTAATCGGTGATTATCTATAACAGCAATGTGTTCAGCCTGTTTTGAAAATGGAGATCAAAGAAAGCCCTCAAACCCTTGGATACATTTTACACTGTATTTTCCTATTTCCCCATGTTATTTCTACTATACTGTAATTGACATTAAAATATAACAGACTATATTTTTCCTTTCAGTGGAAAGCCTTGTTATTTTAAGTACAATCTAAAAGCACAGTGTAATATTTATTCGAGTTTAAATTATAGAGACCGCTAAGCAATATACATTATTCCTTAGAGTTTTTAATCTATTCATTTTTGTGAAGCACTGAATATGTGAAACCCATGTGAGTAAGTCTGTGCTTGGATATGCTTATCATGATTATTGTGGATTTGTTTCAATGTTTTGTTTTCTTATTTTCCTATTCACTTACCTTTGAGGCAAGTTCTCCTGGTTCTTTCTTTTCCAAAAATCCTGGGACTTTTTTAATTTCAGGAAGTTCAAAACTCCATATATACTGTAGTATCAGCAACAGATTTCCATAGACAACCATGAAAGGAGAGCTGATCATGGCATATTTTCTTCTGTTGCGAATCATCCAAAGCGTGCATGACCAAATCAACAACACAAAAGTCAACCAGCTGTGATAGGTGATGCTCCAAGCCTCAAGGGAGAAGGGAAGAGACAACACAACGGCGATGAGTACAACGTAGAGTCCCCCACTCTGCTAAGTCAGAAGTTATCTAAAAGGAAAACGTCAATAATATTCAGTCCAGGGAGAAGAGAGAGTGGTGAAATCACGGAGAGACGTCCCAGCCTGGGGCATAGGGACGAACTGAAGAAAAGACTGATCTTGCTGAGAAGAACATTGTTTTATAACTTCCTGCAGGGAACAGAGCCAAGGGCACGGGTGTCTTCTTTCCAAATTTTTTTCCCTTTAGGTATAAAAGTCTTCATCTTCACCCTACTTTACAGTATTAGAAGCAACTGTAAGTGCTTTATCCCTTCTTTTTCCAAACTAGCTTCGGAGTGATTTAAGTTATTTAAGAGTGCCAGGTAAATGTGGCCATAGCTCTGCTCTGAAATGGAAATGTGGGTATCACTAGGGTAAGCACACAAGTCAGGCCTCAGAGATCACTCTGGGACGATCCAAGAAGATGTACACCGCAGAAATTAGAATATTTACACAAGGAAGTTGTGTCTTTGGCTTCTGCTCATTCCAAACAATCAGTTTCTGTAAGGGGTAGGACTGAAGAGCCATCCGACTCTGGACAAATGATATATCTCCTTCTATTCACATGAAACTTGCAAAGAATCAGAAATGTATCTCAAAGGGCAGCTACCGGAACAATACATAAATCAGGCTCAAGACTATTACTAACTTCCCGAAATCCATCCTTTCTTACCGTGATCTTTGATACTAAATCTTTGTAAAAAGACGTTTAAAAGCATTTTCTAGATATGTTTGATGCTAATTGAAATCAATTGTATTCCTGAATATCATGAATTACCAAGAGTTAGTTGTAAAGTCTAAAATGATTTACAATTCTCTTTTGCTTCTGGCAAATAGATAAATATTAAGATAAATGAAGTCAGCATGGAACAAATATTTCCCCTCAGCAATTTGCAAATTTGTCCTGAAGGGCAGCTAACTTACTTTTTAAGTGGTGAGTTATTTAAAATTTTTGGTTGAAACATATGATAAACATAAACTGGAAATTAAAATTGCTTTTATTAAAATTAGATTAGTGACTGATAACTATTAGCAAGGCTGAATTATTTTCATGAAAATACAATTTCTTGGAAATATCATTTATCAAAAGTTAGGTAACATTTAAAGCTTTTGCATTTGGATTAAGTAGTGTATTTAACACATTTATCCCAGTATGAAATGGAGGTGTGACTGCCATTTTTTGCACATCACCCAGGAGAATAATCTTCAGAGATATTATCATTCTAACAGATTTTTCCCCCTCACCACCCAGCACACTATTCTTGGGAAGGTGAGGGTGATAGAGGAAGAAAAACAAGTTATGAGGATTTTTTTAAACCTCTTTCCTTTTTAGTGTCTAAGTCACCTATGCCTTTCAGTCGTGGTAGTTGGGATGCTTCTGCATTATGTTCAGTTTCCAGATTGTCTGATAGTGTAGTAAATTCGTACTTTGTAGTCTTGAATAAATATGTATCATTCTAACAGACTTGGCTCCTCTGGACTGCCCCTTCTGTCTGTGATTAAAAATCTGCTGCAGTGGGGTGCTTCCATGGAAGGCAGGCACTCTTAGAAATATTAAGATTATGGCTCCGTTTGAACAATGAAAATGGCACCAGACAAGGGCACATCTTTAATGAAGGATCTGCTCTGTTATGTTGTTTTTACAATAGATTTTTTTCTACTAAGTAGCAAAATGTGTATTCCAATTTTTTTTTAAAAGCTCTATTTCTTTACAAAGAAGACCAAACTAGGGGCACCTGAGTGGCTCAGTTGGTCAAGCATCTGCCTTCAGCTTGGGTCATGATCTCAGGGTCCCCCTGCATCAGGTTCCCTGATCAGTGGGGAGTCTGCTTCTCCTTCTCCCTCTGCTTCCCCCCCACACTTGTGTACACTCTCTCTCAAATAAATAAAATCTTGGGGAAAAAAAAGAGCAAACTTAACTGGCTTATTTTTAGGAAGAGAGAAGAAAAGTGCATATATACTCTTTTGAGTTTAGAATCAGAATTGTAAATTGCATTTATATTTGATATTTTAAAATTAGAATTTTGTTACAGTTTAAATTAGAGGTTCATATATCAAAAGATCAAAAAGGTCAAAAAGTACCAAGAGCACAGAATTATATTATTTAAAGAATAGAGTTTCCAATTACTAAGTGAGCCATCTTTAATTCCAAAGAGCTTTCTCTTTGCTAGCCCTCTCTCAGATGTGCAGTTGTCCTTACTAGAAGCTGAAGTTGACTAAACATGCAGGTGCATTTGGAAATCTTGAGGGAGTGCCTGGAGAAATATTGTTTAGGTATTTTCACCATAGGGGTATAGAATATTTTCATTTTTTATCATCAAAGTGGTCATGGGATCTCACAATTGACCACAACATATGGAAGAGTTATTCATTTTTTTAAAGGATTTTATTTATTTATTTGACAGAGAGAGCCAGAGAGCACAATGGAGGGAAACAGCAGAGAGAGTGGGAGAAGAAGGCTCCCCGCTGAGCAGGGAGCCCAATGCGGGGCTCGATCCCAGGACACCAGGACTATGACCTGAGCCAAAGGCAGATGCCCAACCAATTGAGACACTCGGGTGCCCCAATATGGAAGAGTTTTGTGTTAGATAAGTGTTTTCCAAAACAAGCTTATTTTTAGGAAGGTTACAAATTAGACTTTCTTTTATCTTCTATCTCCAGGCCAAAGGACTATTTTTTTTGAAGTTGTGATGCTGGAGATGGAAGACATACCTAGAAGTGAGTATAAACATGCATCAACTGAGCGCTCACAATCAGAAAAGCTCTTGCGAACTCTAGTTGCTTGATGATCATACCGGTAAAAATTTATTGCAGCTAAAGTGGAGTAAAGTCTCACTCAAATTTAGGGTAAGATGTGAATGTAACCCTCACTGTCTGAAGGAAATAAAAGCAGTCTATGTTAATCTTGGACACCTTCAATACCACACAGAAAAACTATGCAATAGATCCTTTATTTTTTAAAAAAAAATTATTATTATTATTATTTTAGAGAGGGAGAGAGAGAGTAGGAGGAGGGCAGAGGGAGAGAGAGAATCTTAAGCAGGCTCCACACTCAGTGCAGAGCCTGACACAGGGCTCGATCTCACAACCTTGAGATCACGACCTGAGCTGAAATCAAGAGTTGGATGCTTAGCCAACTGAGCCACCTAGGTGCACCACCAATAGATCTTTTTAAACTGGCAAAATAGGGAGCAGTCTCATTTGACAGGCTAATTTGAGAGAAACGTATTAATATTTAAAAGGAGGTTAAATAGATCACAGCACGATTTTGAAATCTGTAGTATGAAGAGCCGAGGAGAAATAAACATAACCAACCATTCACAGCAAAGACATTAGGAAGATTAGATATTTGTGCCAGCCACAAGAGGATGGTGGGGCATTCGTCGAGCATGCTGGCAGTCCCCTTTCATACATACCATCATGGCAATAAGGGCACAGATGTAACTTTGTTTCATAATAAACTGGAACACAGAGACCATGGCATGAACTTTAACACTTCGTTTCTCCTCACGGCTCCTTTCCTCCTCAAATTCCTCCTTCTCATCCTCATCTTCTTCTTTCTTTTCTAGATAGAGAAATAATTTATATATAACTTAATGCTAATACATAAATTCTGGATAAATGTCCCCAGCACTACAGCACATACATGGTTTTAGCAGAGACTTTTATTTAAGACTTCAGAGATTATTTCCAACTAACAAAGCCCTCAGAATTCAAACAGATTCAGTAAGTGCTGCCTGGTCAGTGTAATGGAATCCTGCACTCAGAAATCCCAGAAAGAAAATTTCCATTTAAGAGAGTGTGGAAGGTAGCCTCTAAGATGTTTCTCAATTCTCCCTACCTCCTGATGTTCATGCCTTTGTGTAGTTCTCTCCCCTTGAGTGTGGGTGGGACCTCTGATGAGCTGCTAACAAATAGGAGGGATGAAATATGACTTCCAAGATTAAGTCTAAAGAGATTGTGGCTTCTGCCTTGGGCACTTTCTCTCATTTTCTTGCTCATTCTGAGAGAAGCCAGCTGTCGTGTTGTAAACTGCCCTGAGAAGAGGCCCAGGTGGCAAGGAACTGGTGTCTCTGGTGAGCACTCAGGAAGACCTTAAGGCCAGTCAATAAGTACGTGGGTGGGTGTGAAAGCAGATTCTCCTCAGGCGAGCCTTCAGATGAGACCACAGCCTGAGCCAGCGGCTTATCTACAACCTCATGGAGACCTTGAGCCAGAGAAGCCCATCCTAGTCACAACCAATCCCTGCACCACAGAAACTGTGACAGCAAATGTTTTAAGCCACTGGGTTTGGGAGTAATTTGTTATTCTGTAATTGATAACTAACACAAACAGTATCTGGAGTACGATATAGTCAAGGTGCAGAAAGCCAATCAAGCAACCAACTGACCAACGACTTTGTCTGCATGAGCTCAGTAGCCCATAGTTTCCTTTTAGGTCATGCTGAAGCAGGAAAGTCATACTAAGGACGGAAATATCACATCAAAAGCAGGAGAAAGTGTGGAGGGCTGAGGAGAAGA
The DNA here is from genome assembly GCF_023065955.2 of Ursus arctos. Lineage (NCBI taxonomy): Eukaryota > Metazoa > Chordata > Mammalia > Carnivora > Ursidae > Ursus > Ursus arctos. Next base: position 57,244,432 of record NW_026622841.1, read on the forward strand.
GGACCAGCAATGGGACAATACTGGCATAGTGGTGAGAGAAGGATTTCTCCTCAGGACCCTCTCCCACATGTCAGGAAAACTAATTTGACTTCAAAGATGAAGTAATGAGTGGCACACTTATGTGAAATGTCCTTTCTGTCCTCCTGCTCGAATTAAATGGGCTACATGTGAGCAGGTCACATCAGGGAGTGGCTATACACCATGAAGAGGAAACATAAACCACCAAAAAACCCAGCGTGCACAGCACCTTGCGCAGCCTCCAGAAGTGAGCCTCCCTCTAAGTGAGGTGGTGGTATTTGCTTGTGCAGAAGCCCACTGCCCCCCACCCCTCCAATGCTGGGACTGGGGTCTATAAGGGGAAGTCCACAGGCTGGAGATAGTGAGGAAAAAACTGAGTCTGATGCATTTTACAGTTCCTGGTGCTATACATCTGGTTGTAATGCTGTCTGGATATATGGATTCAAATTTAAAAAATAACTTTCCAGCTTTTGTTTTACCTTTGAAAGTTCAAATTATGATGTGAGAATGTGTGAGTTTGCCCTGTTAGCAGCCAAATTCTGTTAATTTCTCTTTATGTTAAGTCATAAAGAGAAAAGAATAGAAAAGATACCTGGCTGTGACCTGAGTGTTTCAACCTCTAGAAGTCGCAAATGCTGGTTTTTGGGCCCACCCTTTGTGATTCTGATGGCAAAACATTGAAGAGCACATTTTAGAAAGTACGGTACTTCTTTGAGCTATTCGATAAGTGAAAACCTTGGTTTAAGCCCAACTTACAAAAAACACATGTATGTCGGAAGCAGAAACAGGTATTAACTCATGGAGTCTGGTGCTCCGTGGAGCCGGCAGGTGTTACCTGGGGCTGGGAGGATGGGCAGGGCTGCTGGCCTAGGGACCTGAACTCAGACCTTACTGAGGAAGACTGCAGAGTGTGACTAAACCTTTGTACTGCTCAGTGGATGCCAGGTCAGGGGCAACTGCAGGGCATGCTGATTACACAGAACATCACAATTGTAGTTTTTCATTTTCATAAAGAATTATGAAAAAAATACATTAAGCTCAATGTATCAATAATGAAGGCTGGATAGTTGCTCAGTTGCTGGCCCTTTACTCAAGGTAGGATCATGGGTAACAACTCTATGTTTAAGAAAACACCTGCATGTAGTCTGTCTCCCCCCCGCCCCCAATAGTAAACTTAGTTAATTCTGGCTCTATGAATTGGTGACAGGCGTGGTCTCTGTCAGGGCAGTGACAACAGCGGTTCAGTCAACATTTGCTTTGCAGGAATGAGGGGCACTAGTGTTGCCAGATATTCACATTGTTCAAGGGATCCCAGAAACTTCCATATCTCAGTCAGAGCTGCACTTTTAAAATGTTGGTTACTTTCTTTCACTTTAGAAAATACTGCGGCGGCCAACAAAACAAAACACAACCCAAGTCACAGTCACCAATTTGTCATCTCTAGTAACCGCCTGTTTCCCTTCAACATAATAAACTGAGAGAAACGACAAAAAAAGGCCTAGTACAAGTTTTGACCCTCCCTCCCCTCCTTTTTTTTTACTAGACAAGAAGAACTCTTTCTGAAAACATTCATCCATTAACCAGAAAAACTGGCCATAATTACAATATCAAATTCTAGAAAGAACACAACACACATATACACATAGATTTAGCAGCATAAATAAGTTGCCATGTTTAAAATATTTTTTTACCTTTTATTTTTCAAAATTTGCCCCAATTATACCATTTATTTTGTATAGAAGGATAAACTACCCATTGCAATATGCTGGGGCAAAATACAGAACTGAAGGAAATGAGCTTCATGATACTGACCATGGAAGACAACACCTTGGTTAGAAAAATAGAACCCACACAATAAACGATGGGACACAAAGAGACGCCGGGTGGATGCCTGAGAGGAGGCAAAGCAGCAGAGAGGGCTCCTTACCTGAGGAGTCTTCGGAGGGCTCCCACCGGTACTGCGGGGTGGAGTACAGGTCGGCTTTGGCAGGGCCGTTCTCTATGGGCAGATTGGGGTGGATGGTGTGGTAGTCTACAGGATTGCCGTTCACGGTCACCAGCAGGCCCTGGCAGGGGAGCGCGGGGCAAAGGCACACCTGTGACAGCGGCTCCGGTTTTCAGTGTGGACACACTGCCTCCTTGCCTTATGCTAGCTAGGCAGAGCTCTACAGTGAAGAGCTGACTGCGAGCTGAACAAGGCCGCCAATCACCCACTTTAGCAAAACGAATTGTGTACATTCCTCTGTTCACATCTATTTTCCAGAGTGGTCCCACTGATCTTCTCGTGCTTCTGCTAAACACCATGCAAGGCACCCTCTGTTCTCAGTACCAAGTGTAAACCCTGGAAAAGGCTGCCTGAGGATTCCTGATCTGGTTGATCTCCTCTCCAGCCTCTGTTCTTATGAACTCTCCTCCCAGCCCTCCCTCCAGCTATTGGAACTCTCAACCTTTCCCAGGCCCCAGCCAGAGCACCCCTGCCTTGGCCCCTCCTCACCCTGCCCACAAGCCAGTGCAGCTCTGCAGATGACTAGACTAACACAGTCTCAGGTTAGCTGGCACCCCCTCGGGGATCTTTGCTGATGCTGCCAGCTTGCAATTTCTGTGATGAAACACTTCGTACACCAAGTACAATTTCTTGTTTTTTTCCCTTTCTCTTTGGCTTTATAATATAAATATGTGTGTGTGTGTGTGTCCATGAACATGCAAGACCTCCTATTCAAATTATGTAATAGGGCTATCTGCAGAGCAAAATGCTTTTAAAAACCCTCCAATGTGGCTTTTAAAAGTTTAAATACATTCTGGATGACTATAGTCGAGCTCATATTATATGAATTATTGTTATAACAGCAATAAACCTATATAATTTCTACAAGAAAAATATTCAAAAACTTAGGGAAATTTTATAGATCATTAAAATATACTGAAAGGAGCTAATTCCATTTGTATCACTTCCACACCACTTACACAAGCATAGATGATAATTCTAAGAATATACTAACATCAGATGGTTTGTAGTCATCTTGGGTCATGGATAAAAGCTGCAAAAAGCAACGCAGGACAGCAATGTTAATTTGTAAGCAAAAAGCACTGCAAAGTTTATATATATCTGTAACGTTTTACTATGCACATACCCATTCATTCAACTAGCTAGGTGCTAGTATGTTAAAATTGCCATGCAAAATATAAAGGGACAAATAATTGAACTGGATGTTATTATAACTGTTTTCCAGCTTCTGATGTTAACTTTTAATTGTGACAGGAACTAACCAGTCATAAGCCACATGACTACAAAAGTTGATCATATTTTTTAACTGTTTTGTTTTAATAGAATAAGCTGCCTCATTTAATACTCCCAGAACACTTGAGACCTCTGCAGAATTTTGAAAATATTTACTTTTTAAGAAACAGAAGTTTCATACTAAAGAAAAATTGATTTATAATGCAGGTTGAGATTATTTTAAGATTTACATATTGTCTACGACAAACTAAATATTACATGACTATGCTTTTAAACTATATTAGCCAGGTGTTTTGGACCCCCCCACAAATAATAAGTACTTTTTCTGCTAATGGTTCTCCAACTTTTTTGGATCAGGACTCATTTATAATCATAAAAAACACTGAGAGTCCCAAAGAGTTTTAGTAGGTCCTGTCTATCAATATCTACTATACTAGAAATTAAAATTGAGGCCTTAAAAATATTTATTAGTTCCATTAAATTTTCCTCAAAACTTAAATGTTCACATAAATCACTTTATTCAAATAGCTATATTTAAAAAACAAACAGTGAAAAAAGTAGTATTATTTTAAGCTTTTGCATATCTTTTTAATACCTGGCTTAAAAGAAGACAGCTAGATTCTCCTATCTGTTTGTGCATTTAATCTGTTGTATTATGTTATTCTGGCTGAAATATATGAAGAAAATCTGGCTTCACCAAGCTTTGTATTTGAAAAATGAAAGTATTTCAATTGGCTAGCCAGATAATTGTGGACAGTTTTTTGTTTTGTTTTGTTTTGTTTTGATACTACACCAAACTCAGTGAGTGATAGTAACCTGAAGATCAGCAGCTAATGGGATCTGAGACTGTATCAGTGAAAGTTTCACACTTGGTTACATTAAAATCCACTGCTGTATCATGTGTTGGTGATTTGCCTCAATGAGTTACACAGTCTACCAAATACTGACATATTTCATTACACAAGATTTAAAAAGCACATTTGTTAATACAATCTCACCACTGATCTCATCAGGGAGGCCCTCAAGTATGGGGAAGTTTTCAAGCTCTGAATAGTGGATACAAGTTTTCTAATATTCTAATTTTCGCTCAAAAGTTCAAATTTTACCATTGGCAACAAATGCTGTCAGTTATTTGCCTTGAAATGATGGGCTCACTTCATTTACTTGCCAGGAATTCTCTGCCAAATACCCATCTCTGAATACCCAGAATCTGTCCACTAGTGGCTCTTTCCAGGGGCTGTGGTGTGCGGTGGGCTACAGTTAGTTCAGCTCACACTTCCTACACCTGGCCAAGTGCTTTTCAGCAAGACGTCATCACACTTTCACACGTGGTACTCTGCGAGACTTCCCATTTTGCCACACAGGATATTAAAAAGACGGTGAACTCCAAAGTGGAGATTTAAGAAAACGGATAACTAGTTTTGGCCCATCAAGGATATTCTTAAGTGAACTGGCCTGGCTGCTTTGTTTTCTCTGATTGCATGGCCATGAAGGGCAGGGCTGTGGGGATTCCTGCCACCGCCTGGGTTTGCTTTGTGCTTTTGTATCAGCAGAACACATGTCAGCACAGTGAAAGAAGGCACCTATTTTAAATATTATTTTAAAAAGAGTTTGAGCTTGTGGATCACTGTGAGGGTCTCAGGAATCCCCAGAGGTCCACAGACCTCCATTTGAAAAATTCCTGAGCTATCCTCGATGGCTATCTGTCATTTAGTAAAAGAAGCTGTATAATCTGACACAGGGCGTGATGAGAGAGAAAGGCCCCTAGAAATCCTCAGACATTTTAGGGCACCACATGTGCCGGCAAGGCCATCTACCACCTAAGCCAGCTCATTCATTGTTTTACTCTCTCTCAGCACATGGCAGCCATGCTTAGAGTAAGGCCACGTGCCTTAGAGAAACTCACCTGCCACCAAATAAATCAGAGAGTCTACTCCTCAAGTGTCTAACATACCACCAAGCAAATGCTTTGTATTTGTCATTACAACATTGCCAATGGGCATTTTTAATGAGTCAGTATAGCACTGAGTTGAGTTCAACATGGTCAATAAATGCTCAAAGGGTTACATGAATTACCCATTGTGACTCACTTTTCCTTGTCAATCCATACTGTTGCCTCAGAGTAGTAAGAGATGCTTAATCATATTCATATAGACTGTTTTGTTCTTCTCTAAGTGGTTACTTGAGTTATTATTGCAGCTGGGTATCCAATGAAGTGAAATTATTTTCTGCAACATATTTTACACTGAGACTTTCCCTGCCCCGTGCTAACAGTTCCTTTGTTATTTTTGTTTGTTCTAAACACAAATATATTTTTAATTAAATCTTTCTTTTGAGGACTAAGAGACTGCATAGAAAGCACTGAAATATAAAACGGTGTTCTCACAGGGTATGGTGGAACCATATATTTCCTTCAGAAGCAGTCGGTTCCCCTCTCTGAATACAGCTCTCTGTAACTGAGACATCAAAATAAGACTATTTCTATAAACTATGAGCAATCGAGTTTGCATATGATACATGATTCATATTCAGCAATATAACACAAAAGAAGCAAAATAAATTAGGAAATGGAAATTGCTTTCTTGTGGCTTACTTTTCTCTCGTCAGTTGGGTAATGGGTGGCATACCACAGGCTCCGCCTCCTCTCAGCTGTTATTTGGATGGGGCTACAAGCCAAGGCTCTGTCCTCTTCCTTGGTCCTGTCATCCTGCACCTGAGACACAGAATAACCCACAGGACCAGCTCTGCTTCCAAGAGCAGTTCCCTCAGTGGCCTGAGTGACCAAGAGAAAGTTTTTCATCTGTGCCTTGATAATGATCAATTTTTTTAATTAATGTATATGATATATGGGATTTCATCAAGACACTTTAAGAATGACACCAGTGCTACCCTGTAAGTGCTCAGCACATCAATATTACATCCTGACCCCTGCTAATCCCTATAATTACAGAGATATGCTCTCATGTGAAATACTCACAGCTTCCCACTGTGTATTCCAAACTATACTACGCAAATGGCTCTTAAAGGAAGAACTTCCGAAAAAGTGCTCAGTGGACTGTGTAACCCAGCCACAGGCAATCTTTAATTAAGAAGAAATTAAGTAAGGACAGAATCATCTAGAGCTTACACACAACAGTAAGGAAGAACATATGTAATGCACAAAACCATCACCTTGCCTTACGGGACACTGGCCTAAATTAGACAATTGGTCTAGAAGAGATACAAAGAAAAAGAGAGAGAATAGGGGCAGAATGTCCTTGGGTGCTTTTGCATGGTTTCCCAAAAAAAAGGTGCTCCAACAACAAAAAAAGGCATTAAACACCACTGATACTGGAGTGCAGGAAGGGAACTTAAGAGTCTTGGTGCCCAATTTCTGGGTTCCAGTGTGCCAGGGTAGAGCACCCATGGGGAGTACCCAAATGCCCTGGGTGGGAGTTCATGCTTGCCAGGTGGGAGCCCATATAATAGTTAACGCTCGACACTTGCTTTTCTCTCTCTCTCTCTCTTTCTCTCTCTCTCTTTCTCAAACATGCATTATAGACTTTCACCTCTGAACCCACATTTGCTGGCTGGCATTTTTTATGAAATGTGCCAGGTCATCTGGAACTATGATATAATCAGCCACCTGTCTTCCATCATTGCCTCAATGAGAAAGTGCTGTGTCCCAGCCCATTTAAAATATTGGCCACCTGAAATGTTGACGCTGGTATGAATTAGGCCCTGTTCTCCACACGCCCCTCTAGACATTGCGGTCTGTAAGACTGCTGTTAACTCTCCTTTCTTTTGTCCCCAGAGGGCCCGAGGCTGAGGAAGCCGAATGTCTCGTGGGCCTGAGGGGCTGTAACCCAGCCTTCACCCATATGGCAGCATGGCGACAGGGGTACACAAGTCCTTGGCATTCTGTGGGGCTGCCTGAGCTCTCACAGAGCAAGTGAAGAACACCTGGAACTCTTATTAACTTGGATGGCTTAAAGCAATTTCCATCCCTTGTAAGACATTGTTCAGAAGCCATTCCCATAATATATTTTAATTTCTTTGGGATACACTTTTATTTGCACATATGTGCACATCCCTTACCTTCTGTGTGTTTATGGAGGAAGTGAACACAATGACTTCACTTTAAAGCATTTTATGGGCACACACAAATTTTGGGAGCGAGTTGGAGAAAAATATAACACAAAATGATTGGGATTTCTTATGACCCCATAAAGCATTTTGTTACATGCAGCTGCCATCAGTGGGCCCACAGAAAGATGCCATATTGAGAATCCTGTGAACAAAACTGCCTCTGTGGCCCTCATCACCCGGGCCTGTCTGCCCAGTGGGGAGGAGATGTCACATGGGAGGGAGGACAGGACAGAGCCCCATTTCTGCAGGGAGCACTTCTGGGGAGGGATGAGGACATGCATCTCCCCTGGTTCCATTGTGCTATCTGACTCAGATCCCATTTACTTGTTTTGGATGGCTTTTTCTCTTGCAGAATGTCCAGTTCCTCTGAGTGAGGCCCTTGCCTATGGGCAATGCTCTATCCCTGGCCCCCAGCTCAGCGTCTGAGATAGTTGACTTTCAATAAATATTTGCTGTCTGCCTGTGAGGCTGCATGAGTGAATGTGTGCGCAACAGTCTTGCGGGTGTGAACACAGAAAAGGCCCTAATCTAGAAGTGATAGGAGAGGACGAGTGACTTCATGCAGCCATGCTCATTAGGAATGGCTTCTCAGGTGTGGACGCTCCCCTGGCAGGTGGTGGATGAGAGCTGTGACAACCCTCGCCTACACTACTTTCCTCCCTCGTGTGACGAAGCTACCTTAGGGCTGAGTTTCTTAGAGTCAATTAGGGGAAGAAATGAAAGTGGCTGGCGTTTTCTCTCACCAAAAGGGAAAAGAGAGAAGCTACCCAGGCTCTCTGGCCCTGCTCTTAAAAGTTCCATGTACCGTGTTAAAACCCCCATGGGAATAAACCAGTTCTCTGTCAAGCCGAGAGGAAACCCCCTAGTCCCCACGCCTCACAGTGGGGTACTCAGGAGGCTCCAGGCACCATTGAGAATTGGGGTGTCCCTATTCCATCCTCAGATGTTAGAGGTCTGAGAAGTTTCTGAAACTCCTGTCACCATGGTAACAGGCTGGGTAGTCCCTGAAGCCCTAGCTTTGTTGTCAAACTTGGGTTTGAAGCTGATTTCTACCGCTCAGACGAATTTACCTCTCTAACCTCATTTTCCTCATCTCTAGGATGGGTACAATACCTATTCTTCAGAGTTATGTAGTGCATGTAATGAGATAATATATAGGAACAGCCTCGCCTATGGCCTGGTACTCAGTACGTGCTCAATAAAAATGTCTTCCGTTCTCCTCACCATTGACCATTCCTGCCAACACATGGTGATATATCGAAGGGAAACCAGGCTTTGGTCTAACAGCATCTGTTTTCACACCATGCTCTTCACAGAAATAAAATATTAGAACCAGAACACTATAGTTGTTTTGGAATATAGCCCTGATTAGTCAGCAGTTCATAGGAATGAACCATTTCCCCTGGAGTTTCCAGGTTACTTTGCCCATGAGATCACCAGAACCTTCTGATCCCTACCAGGGGCTCCTGTAGCCAGATGCGGATAAGTGTTGCCAGCGTGTAATACATCACCAGCAGGACGATGGGGTTGGCATGGTGGTACCACGACAGGTCTGGGTTTGCTACGACCTTCCAGGTGCTGGAGCAGTCCGTGCGAATGACTGATTTGATACCAAACAACCTGTTTAAAAACAAAGGAAGGTTTTTAACCTAGGAATTAGTAGGAAGATGCAATGAACTATATGTCCCTAACATAGAGTAAAAACATCTTGTTTTTAATACACTTACGCGCTAGCCCTAGGCTAATCCATCCTGTTCTAGATATTTCATTATTCTTCTGTATATACAACTACATCTTTAAATAACATATGTACATATACATATAATATATACATATAATATACATATAATATACATATAATATAAAATATACATCCTTAAATCATATATATGTGTGCTGGTGTGTGTGCATGTGTGTAAAATTGATGCCAACAGTAGCCAGCTGATCTTTACACTGGTTCAAAAATCTATCTAATACTATCCAATCTAATAAGATGTAATGCTAATACCATTAATCTAATGAATCTAACTCCTTGAACACCTACTAGAAATTTACATTTTAACTGCCAATCAGCCCTATTAAGTCCCTGCATTACTGAAACGCCAAATATGTGGCAACATGTTATGAAGTTCAGCTAAATGAGCACCTATTTTGTTTTGGCAGGAGTTAGCATTAGCTATCCAACAAATGCTGCTATTATTGGGCAAATATTGAAATTGGACACAGTTCTATGATTCAGCCATAGAAACCAGACATTATATACTACAGTTTCTGGAAGATGTATTTCTGTCAAATTTCATTTATGGGGCAATTTGATCATTTTAAAGCTATATAACTAATCATTTATTTTGAAATATAACTTTATGAGGCTTGTTAAATTTTGAATTGATTTACTTTTTATGTTATTTCTACTATATAATCAGAAGGTATCTGATTCTATAATGGGAAATTGTATAAATATGATTCATTTAGAAATTCATTTCATATGACCTTTTTCTAAGAAAGGATTTTACTAAGTGAATAAAACTTTTATGTTAAGTGAGTCTCATATCTTTCTATTATTTGTATCTCTTAGATGAGAACTTCCTTTAATTCTTATGTTACGTTCTTCATTCAGTTATAAGATATTCAAGGACTACAAGTTCCTCACTTGTAAAACCTCTCAGCGTTCTTACTGTTTTCTGTCACAAGGCAAGTGCCATATTGGTGAATTGCTCAACATAGATTTTAAAGTAAGCTAAACAGAAACTAAACTTTCTTCAATTTTATCAGAAAAATATGTTATATTAGAACTTTCTCTTTACAGGTCTTTTCTTCTAAGTCTAGCCAAATATTTTGTAATTAGCATTACAAAAAAGTGTTTCCTGCTAACAAAAAGAATTATGTCCCTCTTAGGTGGAATGCTCCGAAAATTGTTTTGCAGTCCTAGATTAAAATGTCAATTTCCTGTATACAGTGTGAGGAACTGAAAGTTTTGAGATTTAGAATCAAACATTAGCTGAAAGTCTCTGGGTTAGTCAGGCAGCAAGTCTCAGACCCCAAGTCTTTCCTCTTCTTGTCCCACACCCGGTGCATGTGCTAGCAATGACTGCATCAATCATCGGTTTACAAATACCTGTGTTGCCCTGTCAGAAAGTCAGTAGTAATTTCTGCAGCTGTCTGTAAACTGACCCACATGCCTCCTAAAAGTCCACATTGACACTCCACAACTGACTGTTGATATCATAGCTTATTCCAAACTGATTTTTCACACTTCTGTAAGAATACTGAGGATTAGTCTCATGTTTTGTGCTCTGAGTTTGGACTAACAAACACGGGTAAGAAGCTATAGAATGATGGATTGTTGTACCCTTTAAGGAACTTCTTCTGACAGAACTATGTAAATATTGTAAGACCTAAGAGTTCTCTTTTCTTTTCTCTTTTTTTAAATAGGCTGGATACTACAGAAAAAAATTTTTATATAAGATGGGAAGTTTGTACTTAAAGTTTCACATAGTTTCTGGCACTAAAATTCTAGGATGCTGTGCAACACCCAACTATTATTTAACTTACTCAGTGTTTTCTTGTGAACCTTCCATAATTCATTATTGCTTCTTAATATTGACAATACAAAGAAAAGTGAAATGATCGGACCTGGCCTCCAGGAACTCACTCTCAATCTCACCACAGTGATGGGACAGGCTCGTTTGAGGACAGCAGGATGCTACAGAACCCCTTCTGTCTGGGGGTGTTTCTGTCTGGGAAGGGTAGTCAGGAGGAAGAATGTTACATGTCAGGATAGTCAAAAAAGGGTGGATGAGTAAATGAGAGAAAAGAGAAGTCCTGTGAGATGTTGCCGGGCTGTGGGGTTGGGCTGGGAAGAGAAACTGGGCACAGTGAGAACAATCCTCTATTTTTGTTACTGGTGCATCATTGGATATTTATAAGCTTCCTTCCATCTTGATGATTCCCACTTAACCGCTAGTGTATTTACAGTGGTCCTAGTTCACATTGATTGAATAAAAATACCTATATTGTTCATTGGTCATTAAAACTGAAAAATGGCTATCTTATATCTCTCCATAGAACTATCTCTTTGCCTGGGAAGTATGGTGACACAGCTATGGAGTTATGAATTCCTGTTTATTACTTATTTAGAAGCGGAAAGATAAAGCTTCTCTCTTCTATGCATTTGGAATATCCTTGGACCCCAGGCTAGTTCTTCAATAACAGACAGGGGTGCATTTAGTCGGTGGCTCGTGGTCTCTGAAAATCCAGTTCCTTATAAAACTTAATAGAATTGAGGGTAGGGAGGGGGCGTAAACAGGTGAACAAAGAAAGGGGCATTTTCCAGAAGATCTTATGCAAAGTGCTTAAGATCTCACAAACTCTTCTATTTTTCAGAGGATGGCTGGAGACGGCTCCCTGTGTGATGGTCAGTTCCCAGTAGAAACATATCAGACCCTTGGGTCACACGCTCCTGCTTTGGTATCTGACCTGTCTTGCTCTGCTGTTTATTTCATTCCCAACATCCCTGTCCACAAAACAGGTCCTCAGCTTCTCTTCCTGGACTATTATAACACAAAGGGCGGTCTCCAGGTTCTCTCCCCTCTACGGTGTGACCATTGCCAGAGTCACCTTCAGAAAACTCAGGTTCAGCACGGCACCTTCCGCTTCCTACTTCCTATTCTGGAGAATAACTCCAAGTCCCAGCAAAGTATCCCCCAGACCTTCAGCAGCCAGGTCTCATTTCCTTTCTCCCAGACACCATGAACTCAAGCTACACTGGACTATTTAGGGTTTACCATTAAGTCTTAGTCCCTTTGGTCTTGCTACTTTTTGCTTTACCAGAGTTATTTCCAGGTTGCTGTGACTTTTCGGGGGTTGCCAAATGAACTATTGGGGTATGTGTGCCAGGGAAGCTTTGTCCACTCCTTGGCAATGCAAATCCAAGGCAGCAGGCCAGGCAGGGCTCACAGACTCTCAGATATCTCTCAGGACCACTCCAGCCCCACCCCAACTGCATCCCATAATCTACACATATCAATGTATTCCTTCCAGATATGCTCAACCACTCCAAGTTACTGCAGGGGTCCCCAGGATACCAGCAGCCGAGGAATGCATAATTATATTACCACCATAGCCCATCACCTGAACCCTCATGCTCATTTATGATGGTGGTTGTTGCTGAAAGCATTAATTCTTCATTGTTTCTTTTGGTCCAGATGGTCTCCGTAGTTAATGTAAACTGATACTCTAAAAGCAATTTCCAACTCTCTTCATTTAGGTTTCTTTTTCCTTTTTCTTACTTTTTTTTTTTTTTGTGGGATTTCCTGGACATCATCAAGGCTTACATCTTAGGAGCTAGGGAACTATCTCTGGGAAATGTATGATTTCTAACTAGAATAAATCTGTCCTGCCTGCACATCCACAATGACGGGATTTGTAGTCATAGTTTGTAATTGGTTATCAGTTTATGTGCTTATCTCTCTGCCCAGCTTGATTCTAATTCCTTCAAAAAAGGATATGGGTTTTGTCATCTTGCTTTGATGGAAGCACCTAGAATACAGCAAGTTTAAAGTTGAAGCTTATGAAAATGAATTAAAAGTACCAGGACTAAGTTATATCATGAAGTTATAGTAGGTGACTGTGGTTATAGTAAGAGTAGAGACTAAGGGATAGCAAAGTTCCTGCTTTTGAAAAAGAAAAAGAAAGAAGGATGGGAAGGAACTATAGTTCACAGGAGAATTCTAGAATTTTTAGAGAAATATTGCTGTGGCCTAGGCCACACCATGCAAAATTATAGTGCCCTTGGTCTGGGAAATAAGAACACAGAATAAGAGCATAACAAAGGTATTGCAAGAACACTTTTATCTAAATTCTATCTTGGATCATAGGTAACATAATTATTTTTGTCTTCTACAGGCTGCCAATAAGAATTTTGAACTTTATCTTTTGGATGGATCAATAAATGAAAGTATATAGTCAAGAAGTAACTTTTTAAACTCAAGAGGTTGATAATTAAGAAGCAATAAGAGATTCAAATATCCAATAAGAGCAAACTATGGAGCAGCCTGGATCATTCCTTCAAGACCCCAAAACTGCACTTTACTCAGATTATTACTTGTAAAAATTCATCCCACACCTTTTGATAGAAGAGGACATCACAGCTACAAGAAGTATCTCTGATCACAGGATTTGCTTCTTCTTCCCCTGCAGGCCCAAATGGACAGCTGACTCTCAGCTCTGTTGGGGGTTCTGTGGGCTCACTGTAGATGCCTCTCCACCTGCCAGGGGACACTTGCTTTGCACTTTTTTCTCTTCCTCCAGAGCACTCATACTATCTGACAACATACGGTGAATATGAACTGGCAGTGTATTTGCTTCAATTTGCACATGTTGGCAGATTTATAAAACCTCCACCTGTTTTCAGGTTCATTCTGACCACATCTGCTTGGTTGCTAGTAATACAGAAACCTAGCCACTTGCAAAAAATTATGTAATACTGAAAATAACACCACATTTTTAAAAGTCTTAATTGTGGTAAAATACATGTCACATAATTTATCGTCTTAAATGTTTAAGTGTACAGGGCAGTGGTATTAACTATAGTCATTGTGCTCTGCAACCGATCTCTAGAACTATTTCATCATGCAAAACTGAAACTCTGTACCCATTAAACAATAACTCCCTATTGCCCCCTTCCCTCAGCTTGTGGCACCTGCCATTCTACTTTCTGCTTCTGTGGACTTGACTACCTAGGCACTCACACAAATGGAATCACGTAGTATTTGCCCTTTTGCATCTGGCTTATTCCACTGAGCATCATGTTCTCAAGGGTCATCTATGTTGTAGCCTGAGTCAGAATTTCCTTCCTTTTTAAGGTTGAATAATATTCCATTGTATGTATGGACCACATTTCGTTTACCCATTTCTCTGTAGATGAACACTTTCACCTTTAAATCATTGTAAATAATGTTGCCATGACCACAAGTGTACAACTATCTCTTCAAGTCCTTGATTTCAATTCTTTAGGACAGAAATAGGATTGTTGGGTCATAGGGTCATTCTATTTTTAATTTTGTGAGGAGCCTCCACACTGTTTTCTATCATGGGTGCAGCCTTTTACATCCCCACCAACAGAGCAGAAGGGCTCCAATTTCCCCACATCGTTCCCAACACTTCTTATGTTCTCCTGTTTGATAGTAACCATCCTAGTGCATGTGAGGTTGGACATCACGTTTTTCATTTAGGTTTTTCTTTTCCAGATCTCAGAGCTCTTTATGATCCAGGCCTCTCATGATACCGGGAGGCATATTCTTCAGTTAAATAAGCATTGGCTAACTAGAATGGATGAGTATGCAGTTAGGTTGATAGAAGTCTGGGCAGGTTTTAAATTCTCTTATGAAACCAGGGAATATAGTCTTTCCAACTAGAGTAAAATGATTGCTTTGGGGCAATAATTGTCTAGAGAAACTATCTTTTAACAATCTTCTCATTTTAACCTTACATCCTTTAATCGAAATAAATGGGGGACTGAATGGAGGGAAAAAAATAGAAAGGGAAAGAGGGCAGAAGAGAGAGATTTTCCCACTGCCAGACTTCCAGGGTGCTTGCTTTGCTATTTCTATTCTGAGACCATTTTCCCTGGAGAGGGGTTTAGTGGCAGACTGCAAGGGTCCCAGTGCTCCCCATGGTGATTATTCTGGAGATTCATGAAACACAAGAAGCCAAATGAATCAGCAGTCATTTTCACTGACTGTTATACACACTCACCTGAGTCAGGTGAGTACCCAGGAACAAATAGCAAATAGACTTCAAAGAGGGAAAGGTGAAGCCTCCTTTCTGTAAGCAAGTCATTGTTCACAGGGAAGCATAGAGCCTTTGGGACGAACTGTGTTTGAAGGTATAAAGCTAGCCCTAACTGCCATTGCCCAGAAAAGGTCCTTGGGGACCTGATCTTTTACGCAAATATGGGTACCCTGAAGAAGTCTGTGCAAGTAACTTGGGGGGAAATCACCAACCACTTAAAAATAACCAACTTTTCTTTTTTCTTCCATCTCTGCCCGCTTTTTCCCTACCCTGATGATCATAAGTCTAAGGGTAACAACATGTGGGTTTATTATTAAAGGTTCAAAAAAAGTGATGAAGATTCAGGTGGTACATATTCTATCATATTTTGGATTTTAAAATTAATCCCTTGAGTTAAATGGCCTTAGCATGAACTCAAAATAAACTTAAAAATAATCAGAGGCTATAAGGCTCAATGAAAAGAACAGGAATCTAGATATGGATTCCAATCCTGCCTGAATTATCAGCTGTGTGGCCTTGCATTACGACATTTAACTTTTCCGAGCTTCAATTTCCTCCCTTAGAAAACGAGGCTAGTCAATATGTATCTTGAAGACATATTGTGAGAATTAGAAATGACAGAAAACTTGGAAATAATTTTTCTGCCAGTTCAACTTGGAATTGTTGATATGGGGTTTGCAAATATCTGATGTAAAATACTTTTGGATTGCAAGCACTACGCCAGTAAATTTATTTTCAAATCAGACAGGTATTAATTTCTTCCTTGTATAAAAATATAGATCCAGAAAGGTCAAGCTGGAATGATGTATCTGTGTTTTGAACAGCACTATAAATAGCTAATATTTGGATATGGTGATGTTAATGAGAAATAAATGGAGAATAGTTTCTTGACGGTACATTCAGGTTATAATCTAAATAATCATATATGCTTTTTAAAAAAGATTTTATTTATTTATTTGAGAGAGAGAGGGAGAGAGAGCAGGGGGAGGGAAGAGAGAGAAGCAGACTCGCCGTTGAGCAGGACCCTGATGTGGGGGTCCATCTCAGGACCCTGAGATCATGACCTGAGCCAAAGGCAGGTGCTTAACCAACTGAGCCACCCAGGTGCCCCATAAATATCCACATATACTTCCTTCTCACACAGAGAACATACATTTCCTGCTCTAAGGAAAACCATTTCAAAATTCTTTTTTTTTTTTTTAATAATAATCCATTTCAAAATTCTACCCAGTTATGCAACTCCCCAGCTGGATCCCTATGTGATGGTCGGTCATTTCTTAGAGTTCAAAAAATATGCCATAGAGTTCTGCAAAATTGCACCAAATAGTAATATTGCAACTGCAGCAAAATCTCCCATTGGGAAATATGGAGTTTGGGCAACACACCACACTACCAGGCTGTAGTTATTATCAAATCCTGCTAGATGCTTAATAGGAATTGACTGGGACAACTTCCAGCCTGGCAGACCAGTAAGTATCTTGCTGGCATCTCTTGGTTCTTCTCATTAGGAAGGACTTCCTGTCCATTGTCTCTCTTGATCCATTGATCCAATATGAATCTCATCCACTCCCCAGACCCATTTCAACTGCTATGTGTGGTTAACATTTTGGTGTATTTAATGTCTATTGTCCTCATTTAAGCACAGATCACAATGTCTTATATCATTAGTCTTCTGTTATATGTCTGTGTCCTGTGTGTTGAAATAGGTTGTAAACTCCTCAAGGGCCAATATCATGCAGTTCTTGGCATCTTCTATAGCACCTACAATAGTTTTCCAAACAGTCCATACTCAGATTTATTACAAGCCTGGCCCTAGGAGTAGCCTTACTAATACATTTTCAAGAGTAATTCAAGATATCAATCACAGATTTTAGATTTCAATCATGTAATAATGCAAAACAATGCTGCAAACACAAGCATTGCAAAAGTATTTTTCAAGGACTCAGATGTGAAAGTCTTAAAATTGCCTGTTTAAACACTTTGATCAGGTTGACATGGACTGCTCTATCAATGTTCAACGCCTAAAGATGAATGGTTCCAAGGTGGTTGATTCAGTGAACAATCACTCAGGTGTATTCTCTTTTCCCTGATGTCCACAATGCATTGTTGCTGTGCACTCTCACACTCTTTCTTTCATGGTCATGATTTCAGCATTGTGTCCTCAGACATGATACCTCCACAAAAGTTCATTGATAGGTGGAGGAAAGGGAAATCTCATTCCAAGAGCTTTTTAGTTGCAGCTCCAGGTTTCTACCTAGAATCACTTCTCTGTAGTCTAAAGAACATCCCTTAATGTTTTGTGTAGTGTGGATCTGCCGGTGCCAAATACTATTTTTGTTTCTCTAGAAAAATCTTTATTTGACCTTTATTTTCTCCACCTACATCCTTTAATACACATTTATACATTGATTTTTTTTTTCTTTTCTTCCAGCAGAATTTGAAAGATGTTGTCCTATTGCCTTTTGAAGGGCATCACTTCTGACTGTGAAAATTCTTATCATTGTCCCCTTGCACATACTCTATTTTTCTGTTGGGTTGCTTTTAATATTTTCCCCACCATGGGAATTACAAAATTTAATTATATTGTGTCTTGGTGATACTTGTTTGTGTTTATTTAGATTGAGATTTGTTGAACTTCTTGAATTTGTGGGTTTATATACTTCATCATTTGGGGTAAACACTTGCCCACTATTTCTTAAAATGTTTTCTTTCCTCACACCTATCTGAGACTCCAATTACATTTATGTCAAATCTCTTGAAATTATCCTACAGGTCACCGTGGTTCTGTTTATTATTATAATTTTTCAATCTCTTTTCTCCTTTTGTACTTCAGTTTGAATAGCTTCTGTTACCCTATATTTAAATTGATTCATTGTCTAGTAATTTTCAACTGGATCCTGGACATTGTAATTTTTACATTATTGAGGATCTGGATTTTGTTGTCCTCCTTTAAAGAGTGTTGAGTTTTGTTTTGGCAGGCAGGTAAGTTCCTTGCAGATCAACTTTATCCCAGCAGGCTTGTTCTTAAGTTTGATTGTTGTGGGTCTGGAGTTGCCTTTATTGTGTAACTAGTTTAACAGTTAGACTGTTAACAGTTAGACTCAGTAGAGTAGTCTCTCCATTCTTATTGGCTAGAACTAAAGTGCTTTCCCAACCCTCTGTGAGCTCTGGGAGTTGCTGAGTTTACACTTTCTCAGTATTTTTTCCCTCCCCAGGACTATTGCTTTGTCCGGCTTAATGGAGTCTCACCCTATGTGTGCATAGCTTAGAATCCAGTTAAAGTATCTGGGTGACCCCATGCAGATTTCTGGAGCTCTTTCTCCATCCTGTTCCCTCCTCTCCATTAGTCTGTGCCACAAATTTCAGCCCCCTCAGCTTCTCCAAACTCTGGGCTCTCTTTCTGCAGCCCAGCAAGACCACCATGCTCTGCTGGGGTTCACCTTTCTATACAACATGCAGTAAATGCTATCAGGTAGAAAGCTGGAGTAATCATAGAGCTTATCTTGTTTTTTTTCCCTTCTGTCAAGCACCACAATCCTACACTTCCAATTGTCCAGTGTTTGAAAACAGTTGTTTCATATACGTTGTCTAATTTTCACTGTGATTGTGGCAGGAAGGCTAGTCCAGTACACTTTATATAACTTTTAAACACCTGCCTGGCTAACACACATACATACTTGCATAATGGTATCTGCTTACCTATCTACCCAGCAGTAGGGGATTCTATTTAGAAAATTTTTATCATAGATTTACCACCTGTAAACACAACCTGGATAATAAATATCTAATCTAAAAGCCCACACATAAAAAATGAATGATTATGTTCTTGACTCACTTTTCCTCTCCTTCCTTCATTTCAGATACAACTGCAGTTTTCTAGGTCATTGTTACCAGGAGTATTAGTCATGTGTCTCCCCAGCATCCTTTTCATCAGCGATTCCTTCTCCTTTTCTGTGCCCCTCACGGAAATGCACACTCTCCCGCATCTCCCTCCACACTCACCTTTCTTCAACTGTTATCAAAGAACCTCAGGAAAATTTCTTCTTTTCTTTTCACTGTCTCTTCATATTATTTGTGAATATCAAAGTAATTTAAGTGACAAATTATAAATGCAATAGTGCTAGTAAGGAGTATGTTTCAGGGAAAATCAAGTTACAGATTTTGTAATGAAAACAGATGTAAGGACAAGTTCAGTCACTTTCTAAAACGTGTTCCCCAAACCATCTATGAGGACCATTTAGGAAATACCTGTCCATTGCATACAGATACATTTGTAAAATACAATAAAAAGTAATTAATAGAAAAATAATCACATGCCTGAATGCCACAGCAATGCCAAACTGCTATATAGGTTTTAAACGTTTTCTCTCTTTACACACATTTCTGTATTTAACTTGTTGAAAATTTGTTTCAAACAATTCGTGGAACAGCAATGACCTGCTACAATAGAGTATCCAGAAACACTTGTCAGAATATTGTCAGTAGTCTATTACTAAAAGTTTGACCATCTCTAATTAACCTTTTCCTCAGATACATCTTTCAATATAAATATTTATTTCTTAAATTTCACCTATCAGTGAGATCATATGATAATTGTCTTTTTTTTTAAGATTTTATTTATTTATGTGACAGAGAGACAGCCAGCGAGAGAGAGAACACAGCAGGGGAGTGGGAGAGGAAGAAGCAGGCTCCCAGTGGAGGAGCCCAATGTGGGACTCGATCCCGGAATGCCAGGATTATGCCCTGAGCCGAAGGCAGACGGTTAACGACTGCGCTACCCAGGCGCCCCAGATAATTGTCTTTTTCTGATTGACTTATTTTGCTTAGCATAATATCCTCTAGTTCCATCCACATCATTGCAAATGGCAAGATTTCATTTTTTGATGGCTGTGTAATATCCCATTGTGTGTGTGTATCTATCTCATATCTTCTTTAAGAAACAAGGCAGAGGATCATAGGGGAAGAGAGGAAAAGATGAAACCAGAGAGGGAGACAAACAATAAGAGACTCTTAATCTTAGGAAACAAACTGAGGGTTATTGGAGGGGAGGGTGGTGGGGGGATGGGGTAACAGGGTGATGGATATTGGGGAGGGTATGGGTTGTAATGAGCACCGGGTATTTATACAAGACTGATGAGTCACAGACCTATACCCTTGAAACAAATAACACATTATATGTTAATTGAATAAAAATAAAATAAAATAAAACAAAAACAAAATAAACATTTAGAACTGCTCTTCACAATGTAATTAATGTTCTTAAAACTACCAATATAATCAATATTGAAGATGATAATTCCCTTATTGGTGTGTGTACAGGGGGAGAGTCTAAAATCATTGAGGAAACACTAACACATATTTTCTGTTGTGCTTTGTGTCATTGGAGTGTCTGACAGCTAGTTGGCAGAGAAGCTCCCCAATCTAGCACTGTAAAAGGAATGCTGGCACACCAAAGTGCTTCCTGCTAAATCCCAGACCCGGAAAGAATGGAAGGAACCAGGCCAGGATCTGATGGCCTCCAGTCAACCAATGGGATCTGCTCTCATGGGTGAAGAAGGCGCGGACCTAGCGCCTACCATCTGCCACACTTCCTGTTGGATGTGATCAGCATCTCTCTTTGCAGTTTTGTATTTAGTGAGGACAGGTTGGAGAGCACTAAGCTGCTCATGAATGTCTACTTCCCAAGTTTCTAAAAATAGTACAAATCAAAAGACAGCCAAAAAACAGAAGCATGATACTTTGGATTAAGCTAGCTTTCATAAATAAAACTTGAGACTTAACATCTATATCTAAACCAAATAAGTCAGTGGCTCCATGGACTTTTGGAACTGGACTGGACTGAAATCTGTGTACTTCTTTTGTGTTATATAGTCCGCTATTTTTAAGTAAATAGAGTATATCTTAAATTAAGACATTGTTTAATATGACATAACTTTTTTTCAAGATTTGGAAAGTATTTATGATCTTTTACAACTTTGCAGCCAGTGGTGGGAACCTCCATTCCATTATACGGTACTGCATCAGTAGAGGCCTGAGGTGTGAGAATGTGCACTGGTCCTCAGAAATGTGTGAGAATTTCTCTTTTAAGACAGAAAATGTTGGGGCACCTGGGTGGCTCAGTCGGTTAAGCGTGGCTCAGGTCATGATCTTGGGTTCCTGGGATCGAGCCCTGCATCGGGCTCCCGGCTCACTGGGAAGTCTGCTTTTCCCTCTCCCTCTGCCTCTCCTTGTGAATGCTCTCTCTCTCTCTAATAAATAAATAAAGTCTTAAAAAAAAGACAGAAAATGAGCTTCCATTAATTTGTCTTAGAATTTTTGTCTTTTTAATTTAAAACAATTTTAGCTTTCAGATTGTTTAATTTTGAATAAGTAGTAATTTTCCTGTTGTATATGTGACTTGAATTATTTACTTATAGCATATTTTGGAAATTTCTCCTAATAAAAATTACCTGAAGCTTCTTTTCTTATCCCCTTTATAACTATGATGCATTTTTAACTGTCCACTTAACAATGAAAGTATTTAAGAGAAACACTACATACAGCCCTGAATTTTTTCTTTACAGCCACTACTGAAGGCACTAAAGCACCATCTATTACCTAGTGAATGTGGAAATAAAAGACAGACTGAGAGCTGTGTACTATTTTGGTGAATGCGTGAGGGAATAATATTCTTCCTTAAGTTAGTTTTCATTCTCTTATATGGCTTTGCTTCAATTGAAACAAAGTGTCAGGGGTGCCTGTGTGGCTCAGTTGGTTAAGTATCTGACTCTTGGTATTGGCTCAGGTCCTCACCTCAGGGTCCTGAGATGGAGCCCTGCAGTGGTCTCCTCACTCGGCAGGAAGTTGGCTTGGGATTCTCTCTCCCTCTCCCTCTCCCTCTGCTCCTCCTGCCACTCATGCACACCCGTGTGCATGCACACGCTCTCTCTCTCTCTCTCAAATAAAATAAATAAATATTTTAAAAAAGAAAAAGGAAAGAACAAAGTGGAGAAAAAGAAGAGGGAGAAAGGATTACATTTAGGTACATTCAACAGGTGCCAATATAGGCAAGATAAAATCCATCTTTGAAGTATCAGAGGGAAGAAGAATCCTATAATTATTTGTCCACAATGCAAGGGATTGAACTAAACCACTTATAAGTAAAATTCTTTTAAATTTTAAAAATTGGATATAAAGACAGAACTTATACTAACATTCTGCCACATTTGCTTCTTCTCTTACACTTAAGCAAAAAAAAAAAAAAAGTAGTGGCCTTGCCCATCATTCTCATCCTCCCCCTCTCCCTTTTCCACCCAATACTATCTTGAGATTAGTGCATATCATTTCCATAAGCCTTTACTCACTTTTGCTACATATGTTTCATCCATAAATAATGCATACTATTGTTATATGAATTTGACTTTATGTAAGTGGTCATATTTGTATATACTCTTAAGCACATATATAATAAAGGTCATTTTAATTTCTGGGTGGTATTTCATTGCAGAAATAAACCAAGTACTCTAGAAATCCAGAAATGGAATATTTTACAGGAAAAGAAAGATACAAGTATCATTAATTTGTGGGGAAAATGTACTAAAAATAAAGGCAATAGGAAGGTGACATAAAAGCCTTCAAGACCTCAATATTTTTAGAGCATTTCCTTTAAAAAAAAAAAAAGATGATGGATTTCTTTATTTTTATTTATTTTTATTTTTTAAAGATTTTATTTATTTGAGAGAGAGAGACAAAGATAGCCAGAGAGAGCACGAGTAGTGTAGAGAGGGAAAAGCAAGCTCCCTGCTGAGCAGGGAGCCCCCATGTGAGGCTCGATGCCACACCCTGGGATCATGACCCGAACCGAAGGCAGACGCTTCACCGACTGAGCCATCCAGGCGTCCCCTGCATTTGGTGCTTATGTACAGCTTTCTCTATGGTACTTTTCAAAGCTTCTTTTGGATTTATGTGTTAGATATAGAAAAATTCTTGCATATGTGCATACATGCATATTTAAGGATGTTAATTGGGCATGGGCCTATTACTATAGGACAAAGCAACTAAATTTCTAAATGACCACCACTGGGTATGTTCAAGTAAGTTATGGCATATCCATGTGTATTATGGAACTTTATGCACCGTTAAAAATAATAAAGAATCTCTCTATATATTTGACATAGAAAACATTGCAAGGGATATTTTAAAGTAAGTTTTAAATTTTGGAATAATTTGAGATTTACGGATCAGGTATTCTGTAGAATGTCCCTTAGTTTTTGGTTTCTTTATTTACTCATGATTAGCAAGAGTTATGGATTTGGGGGGAGGAAGATCACGGAGGTAAAATGCCATTCTCATCACATCAAGGATACATGCCTTCAACACGACTTATTATTGATGAGGTTAACTCTGACCACTGAGCTGAGGTAGTGTCGTTAGGTTTTTCTACCATAAAGTTGCTTTTTTTCTCCTTTCCTTATTTTACGCTTTGGAAAGACGTTCTATGTTAAGCCCACACTAACAGGGTGGGAAGTTATACCCCACCGCCTTGAGGGGTCAGTATCAACATGAATGATGTGGAATTCTTTCATATGAGAGAATTGTCTCTTCTCCCCTATTTATTTATTAAATCATTTATTTAGATCCATATGGACTCATGGGATATGGTTTTAACCCAATACTGCTTTCTTTATTTCATTGCTCAAATTGTTCCAGCTTTGACCCCTGGGAGTTCTTTCAGTTTGCTCTAGTGTTTCTTTGACGAGTCTATTACTTTGTTATTTTCTGGCACTACAAGATGCTCCAGACTCATAGTCCTTGACTAAACCCTTGAGTCAGCCATTTCTCCAAGGAGCACTGGTTCCTTTTGCCGGAGAATGGTATTAGAAACAAAGCCCTGGGCACTAAGTGTGCTCATTGCTTCTGAGGTGTCACCACTTGTATGCCCTCTCAGCTAACAGAGCAAGGAAGTACTTGTGTGCATACTTACCCATGGTCACATACATATCTGTGCATATTTGTGTATATAACCATCTGTATCTATGCTACAACACACATGATTCATACTGATGTCTCCAACTCTACACTGTTATCAAATGGTTCTAGACTTCAGCCCTTGCTTATCTGTGAACTTCCACTCAGTGAGAAACCTGGCCTCCAATCTGCCTTGCATTTACGTATTTATTTAATCCCAGTACATGTACAGCTGTCTCAGAATTGTTAACACATAGCTCTATGGTAAACAACTTTATCAACTGGAGTATAGTACTTATGCACTGTTTCTTTTGTCTCTAGCCTTACAATCTCTACTCATATCCAAAGTTACTTAAGTAAGCACCTGTCTCCCTATCCCCTTCAGTGAGGTTATAGCAGACATTTGTAACACAGATTATTTCACCCCAGTCTGCATTCCATGCTGGGATCCTCTAATCTCCTAATTGATTATTTTTAAATTTGCATACTTTAAGGTTCACTCTGTATGCTATAAAGTTCATTGGGTTTTGACAAACGTTTGGTATCATGTGGCCACCACTATAGTATCATAGAGAGTAATTTTGCCACCTTCAAATGTCTCATGCTTCACCTATTAGCCTTCTCACATCCCTTACCATCTTTACAGTTTTGCCTCTTCTAAAATGTCATATAAATGAAATCATATACTATGTAGCCTTTTGGAACTGGCTTTTTCCCTTAGCAATATGCGTTTAGGTGTTATCCTTCCTGCCTTACTTTGATCTTACATATCTTCTTATGTGTACATAAATATATTGGGAAAATATTTGGAAAGATACTTATTATTGAACTCAGCTATCTCTGGTGGAAAGGAATTGAATTACAGATAGCAACAAGGCAAAGGAGGGAAATTCTGATCTTATTCCCTCATATATCATATATATATGATTTATATATGAATATTCTGGTTGATTTAGCTTTTTTCCAATGAAAATGTGTTACCACTGTAATTTTAAAGATTATTTGAAAATATTCCATCCTCTGCCACCTTTGTTTTCTTTTTTTGTTCATGTCCTTATATTTCTTAGATGTTCATTTCTATAACTGATACAAAGATTTTTTATTAAAAGCATTTACAATTTATCCAGAATACATCTAGCATTTCCTTTTGTCATGCATTTTGCCTATGTTTTGGTGTTTAAAACAACTTCAACTAACCCAGTTTTCCTTACTTAGACGAGCATTTTTGCCTCCTTTCCTTTCTCTCTCTCTGCTCTTTTCCCATTTTTCTTTTGTATTACCCTCTCCACTGAACCTTAACAGACACCATGCAAGGCTTACAAAGAGTTTTCAAAATAGTTACTCTGAGAACTGCCAAGATGTGATTGCATCAACCATTCTGAGAAAAAGACATAAGAAACTGGCATCATCTTCCAACAATTTCAGCTACAAGTTTTGCAGCAGTTACAGATAAAGACAACCACAACTTTGGACAAGACCACAGTCATGTACCCGTCTCTTCTCTATGCCTCATAAAAACTAAACCTTCTTCAGCTCAGGGAGCTAAAATTTTGAGGGGTTTGTTGATGCACACGAAGTGAATAATGCCTTTAACTTCTTCTTTTTTTTTAAGATTTTATTTGTTTATTTGACAGAGATAGAGACAGCCAGCGAGAGAGGGAACCCCACCAGGGGGAGTGGGAGAGGAAGAAGCAGGCTACTGGTGGAGGAGCCTGATGTGGGGCTCGATCCCATAACGCCGGGATCACGCCCTGAGCCAAAGGCAGACGCTTAACCGCTGTGCCACCCAGGCACCCCTTGCCTTTAACTTCTATATGAATACTTTAACTATCCTTTTTCTTTAACAATGTCAAAAAGAAAAGTAGTTTCTGGTAAAACAACAACAACAAAATCTTCTATCCAAAAAATAAAAAACTAAGCAATTACATCTCAAGGGCATGTTATTAAATAAGCAGATTTTATAAGCAACGGACAGAATAAAGACAAAAAATATTGCCTTATCCCAAGGCAAGCTTAACAATGAATAAATCTAGGAAAGCTCGAAATAGCATGATGCATTAATTAAAATAAAACCAATCCTGTAGATAGTCATATGTCATTGAACTTCAAACTTTAATAGTTGGAGACAGGATGTTGAAGTATTACTTGATATAAACTTTTCCCACTTTCCTAGAAGTGTGCTAAAAATGGAAAATTTTCCCAAGCTTTTACCATTTGAAGTTGTTGGAGTTTGACTAGTCATTAACTAAACTGGGTACTGGACAATAAATTCATCAAAATGAAAAATGGAGTTGCTGCCCTGTAGGGATCCCTATTTTAATAAAATGGTTGGCAGTTCTGGTGCATTGTGACTACTCTCTTTTATTAAAGGAGCCAAGTTTTCCTTCCATCACTTTCTAAATGAACCTGGAAGAGCTGTAAACTAAAGGTAAAACCTGCAGAGAGAACAGGTTCTAGGGAGATCATGAATTATTGCAGTGTGTGAGATTTTGGTGTCCAGATAGGCCCCTGCATCTCAGGTGGTGAACTGCAAACTCTGATTCTTCTCACTACCAAATACTTACACCAGTATTACCACAATGCAGGTGACAATACTGGGTCATGTGTTCAGAGAAATTCCAACGTCTGTAGTCTGAACATCCCCAAAAGTATCAGAGCCTTATAATACATTCCACTCCCTTAATATCTAAGGCTGAGAGTTCCATCCCACCCCCTATAGGTACCAAAGTGCTGTGTCCTCAGGGTTCTGGTGGATGCTCCTTGGTTGCTTTCATGAGTTCAACATATGTGGAAATAAACCACACAGAGGCAGGAATTCACAGGTAAACTCAACTTTCATGAGCAGTAATGTGCATTCATTTCCTGTCTGTTCATCAGTTGTTCATGGTTTCATCTCACTGTCTCCTCTCTGCTTCCCCAAATGAACCCAACTGCTGGTCAAGAACTGTCATCCCCAGCCCTAGCAGCTCCAGCTCAGCACCATTTTCCAGCCGTTGATCAGATCCTTCCCCCTCACGAACAATCCTGACCCCTGGTTCAAGCTACTCATGTTCCTCACCCCCAGCCCAGAGCATTCCCACAGCATGCCGTGTTCACATTGATCTCTCTTCTCTCCTCAAGTTTTTACCCCTTACTTACCTCAACTGTTGAGAGCTGCCTTGCATTTTTATGGTCATATATGATTTGTACCCAGTTACTTCACCCTCCTTATCTTATTTGATGGCTACTAAGTTTCTACTAATAGGAATATAGAACTCACTGTAGTAACCACTGAAATTCTCCTAAGAACCAGGGTTGAAATTTATACCTCTTTGCATCACACGGAGCATGTAACTCAGTCTTTCTCTGGCTGATGTGTTCTTCCATCGCCTAGAGATGCTGGTAAAATGTCAGGTCTTAGATCCCAGCTCTGAGCGTTCTGCATCTCCATGACCGACTGAAGCCCAAGGGAAAGCACTTTTTAAACTTGTCCTCTAGTCCCCAACCCCAGAAATTCTTAAGCATGAAAATTCAAAAAGCTCTGATAAACTAACTGAATGCCAGTCTAAAACAATGCCGAATAGATACAAATGAAACGAAGTTGGAAGCATCCTCATTAGACAAGAACATTTCTAATCCCTAATTTCTCAGTAGCATTGAAAGGAAGCGAGAATATTTGTGAAGGAAAGGACTCCTCCTACAGGCAGACAAGGTACTGGCAGAAGCCATGTAGGTGTTTTATTGAGGCTCCTGTAGGGCTACTGTCTTTGCCCCAGGAGGTGGCTTCCATTATCATGCTAACTTTACAGACAAAGACACACATAAAAAGGGTAATTTGCCCAATGCACATGGATCCTGGCAAGTGGCTGAGCAACATTTGAATACAGATCAAATTGGCCCTGGAAGAGGGGAGAGGAGTTTTGTCTTCTTCAACAAGAACAGAAATGGTAGGAGCTTATTAATAACATTTGTTGAATGAACAAAAGCAGGAAGGAAGGACATGGGGAATTCAAACAAATAAAGCTCTGTAATCCTATCAATCCATTGGACGTGATAATCGGCGAGCACGCCTACCACGGTAATGTGCTGTGAAGTGCTCCTCTTTGTGCTTTCTTGTACATCCGAAGAACTTGTTAGAATACCAATTTCCAGGCCCCCAGCTCTGAAGATTCTGGATTTTCAAGTCAGGCAGGGCTCAGGGATAAGCATATTTTTTGGATCAATACTTCAGGTAATCCCTAAGTACACGCTTGAAAGACCCTGAGAGGTGGCTCTCCAGGACCTGACATTTCCAATGGAGACCTGTCTACCCCGCCCTCCACCACCTGCTCTGATGAGCCCGCTTCATAGCTGTGTAGGAGCGAAGCGCTAGGAGAGGCATTTTCTTGAGAACTGGATTTCTGGCAGCTGCAGGCAGACTCGACTCTGAGAGAAAATTCAGCCCAGAAGGGGCAGCTGTGGCTCTGTGTGGCTCTGGGATGCAGCCACCCTGGAGGGATGCAGTGATCGTGGGGGTGGCATTTGGTGAATGGCTGAGGACTGGAGGATGCTGGTCCAGGGTAACAAGGTGATTGGGGGTGGGGGGCAAGCATGAAACAGAGACCTGAGGCACTGGATTCACTTTTTCCCACTTTCTTTTCCCCTTTGGTACTTGGAACTACTGTGGCTCCTGTAGCCTCTCTCCTCTCTTGGAGCCACCTGAGGATATTTAAAAGTACACTGCCTGGCTCTACCTTGAACCACCTGGAATCTCTTCAGGTGGGGCCGAAGGTGGCAGAACAATTATAAAGCTCTGCTGTGGGTTTGTATTTGCAGTCAGAGCTGAGAAGTGACTATGCTTCCTACAAGGGTGAGCAACTCTATAGCACAAATTGTATACAAACGACGCAAGTTGTAAAGACCTCACCTCACAGAAGCCTTAAGAGCCAGTCTCCCTGTTTCAGTCTATTCTACCCTCAGGCTTAGACCAAGCTCATCAAGCTTCTAGGTCTCTGGAGAGATCCCTCCTTCTTTCCCCTCAGCTTCAGCTCAAATACGCTTTCCTTCCTCAGTTTGGAACCTCAAGACTCTGCTTATATATCTGCAAGTCCTTTGGAGAACTCATTAGTTTACTCTTTCCTGAAACCAAAGGTTGCCATTGTAAACACATCCTTGGCACTGGCTAACATTCGTCCCAAATGCTTGTTCTTACTGCTTTTCTACAGAACTCATTACCTTTGTGCGCAGTAAGAAAACGGGATAGGGCAGCGATTTGGACTATGGGTTTCAGTTAGGTTTGACTTCAAGTTCTGCCTTTGCCATTCCGATCATGTGACTTGGGATGAATCACTTAGCTTAACTACATCTCACTTTTCTTATCTTTAAAGTGGGAATACTAGAACCCACCTTACAAATTTGGGGGGGGGGGTTCAATGCATTGACTAGAACCTGACAATGGTTAGGGTTCATTAAAACTTAACTGTCGTCATTACGAACCCAGCCCCACTATGTGCCCTGGGTGCCTGCTTTGCCTTTTGTATGTCTTCACAGAGTCCTAGACCTTTTCTGCTAGGCCTGTTATATCTACAACCTCATCAGTTCCACGAGGTGGATATTATCCAACCATGACAGGATGGAGAAGCCAAAATTCCAAAAGCTTATGTAACTGGCAGTCCCACAAAGAGTGAGCCACGACACATGGGAACCCAGGCCGGTTGGCATGCTAAAGTCCCTCACCTCATGAGGCCAAGCTGCCAAGAAAAGGGAGAGAGCTCCTGGATCAGTGGCTCAAGAAAGACTTCCCTTCTCGCTTGAGCAGGAAGCACCCAGTTTCCTCTCCTCGCACCACCTCTATCTCTTCACTTTTATAAGCGTATTGTCATAGGCTCTCCTAGGTTGAAGGCTGTACAAATGACCTCTGTCTATTTGGTAAGAAGGTGAAAGACAGAGGATGAGAAATAGACATTCCAGATTTAGAATATTGAGCAAAAAGCCACAGAAGAGTGTTCACTGTCTATAATATAAAGCATTGTTCTAGAAAGAGAAACTTTCTAGATATCTGTTCAATATTTTTCCAGCATTTTTTACACCATCATTGCGTCAAAAAAGGTTACACTGGCAATACGCCTATGACAGAACTTGACTGCACAGTTAAACTGCCAACCAACTTTATACATTGATACCTAGTAATTCTTACTAAACCCCAGTTCTGACTAGCAGTACCTTAGCAAATGCTCCATTACAAAGATCCAGCTGATGTTTTTATGTTAATTCTCTTTATGGAAAAACATCCTTTTACTCTGAGAGTGTAATTAATGTTATTGCCAGAAACTGATATAAATGACTCAAAATTAGCCAGTGTCACTCACACTTCACTTTTCTCCCTATTAGAATATAAAATAAAACGTCTGGCTTTCTAAACACTTTGTGTGATTCTCTTGGTTACTGCGTTACATTAACAAGTTCCCCCAAAATGGAATAAAATAATTCTAAGCCAGACTTAACTTCTCTCTGGAATCACTTCTCACATCTCCAAATTTAAAAGTCCTGAGTTATACTCACTTTTTCCCTCTGACTTATGATTACGAGGATTTATAATGCCATACTTTAATAGTGAATGATAAAGCTGTCCCATGTCAGCAAGCATTCCAAAGCCTATTGACTCCATTGTTTTAGGCCTTGGAGATCTATTTTAAATCATAAATATTTTTGAGCTGGAAAAGATCTTAGCAATCACTGACCTCTACCCCTGCCATTCCTATTTCTACTCAGTGACCTCCCCTCCCTTCTTTTCTGGTCCAATATGATTTGCTCAAGGTCACAAACCATATAAAGGAAAACGGTTAAAACTAGAAGAAAGAACTCTGGAAAACTATTGTCAGTCCATTGGTAATTCCTCAACTTTGTTGCTAATGACTAGATTGAGGTAATGAGGAATATGATATAATGCAAATAAATCAATACCACCAAATGTGGCACATAATAGCTGCTCAAGAAATTCTGGCTACTGCTACTATTATTGTCATTATGATAAAGTATAACATGATTTTGGCTTAGGCCAGGGTCCCAGCTTTTTTATAATACCATATTGATGTTGCTGGCAAGTAAGAGTAGAAAAGTGTCCTCTTAAAGATGGAATAGAACAACAATCCTCCTCAGAGTAAAATGGGTCTCTTCAAGGGTGGTAATATTTTTTTTAAAAGATTTTATTTATTTATTTGATAGAGATAGAGACAGCCAGCGAGAGAGGGAACACAGCAGGGGGAGTGGGAGAGGAAGAAGCAGGCTCATAGCGGAGAAGCCTGATGTGGGGCTCGATCCCATAATGCAGGGATCACGCCCTGAGCCGAAGGCAGATGCTTAACTGCTGTGCCACCCAGGCGCCCCAAGGGTGGTAATATTTGGCACAGATTGGGAAAGTATGGACAAGATGGTAGGGAGAGTGTGTAAAACTTAGCCCATTACAAAACTAATTAGGTTATTCACCAAGAAAAAAATATATATTTCTTTCATCCTGGTAATGCAATCAAAGAAAGGAGATGTGGGCCCCTGAGAATACTCCAAATTGTAGATGGGTTTCTGCAAAACATGCATGCACTCTCACACATGCACAATCTGTATGCTAGCTTCTTGTATTAAAAAAAAGAAATCCTCTTTGCACAGAAACGATTTTCCAAGCCAGGAAGAACCTGAATGAGGTGAGGGTACTGTGCAGTCTTGTATGGACATGAACTGGACATGGGAATCGATACTTCTGGTGGACTTCATTTCAACAGTCCTCACTAACTTTCCTTTCTGCTTTTCCAAGTCTAGAATGGAGAAAGTCAGTGGAGTCAGGGATCCTAAAAGAGAAAAGGAAGTTCCCTCTAAGGGGACAAAACAGAAACTCTTGAGGTCATCTTTTCAAAGTGCCCCCACCCGGCCTGCTGTCATCCTCCCCCTAGTCATGCTGATACATTTCCCTGCAGAATGCTCTCACACCCTGAATCCTGGGACTGGGTGGGGGAGTGGGACGGAGAGAGGACTGCTCTTGAGAATCTGGGGCCAGCAAACAAGCTTGAGAAGCAACAGTAGATGGTGGCAGAATCTCTTCCCAATCCAAAATTGTAAGGTGTGCCTGGCACAAGTAAAGGTCCCAGATCTAACTGCTGGTGGGGGGGGAAACAAAATTGGTTTTTATGTGTGAACGAAAGCAAGGACATGCTGTCAAAAAGGCGAGGGAAAACAGATGTGTACTAAAAGTGATGTTTGTATTCCCAACCCTTTTAAGAAGTGTCTTCAATTTTAGACAAATGTCTTTGCTGGAACAAGACTGAATCTATCTTTAAGTGATCTTTCCAGCAAGGTTCTCTCTATTTCTTATGGAATCTCATCCATGAGTATAATACTGCTTTTTACACATGAGTTTTTGCCACTTTGGCTTCCAATTCCCCTTTTCCCTCTGCATTGCATCATATGAAAAACACAGCCAATGTTTAACGATCTTTTTTCATTAGTTTTTTACTTGTGCTTTAAACACGTTTCCCTGCCAAACCCATAGACACTTTTTGTGTGTGTGGGAAAATTGAATTCTGACAGGTTTCGCACTACATTGTTTTTTTAAGCTTGGAAAAACTTTGCATTGAGTCCCCTGGGCTCTGCATCATGGCTTTGAAGTCTTTTTTGGCACACATGTGTCTTAACTGTTTGCCAATTTGCTATAATTGGGCTTTAGGCTACATGTGAAGAATGCTGCTTTGTAATAAAGGCATTCTGTCCAAAGGACAATTTTGTACCAGGTAGAAAGTGTGCTGTCTTCAGAACTGGGATTGTTGACAGACAAGTTGAGGCCATTTAAAAGGTCCTTTCCATTTAACTATTAAGGCACTCTACCCTCCTCTGATGTCACATGTAGGTTTCATAAGAGAACATTTATATTCTATGAGTGTTTCAAATTTATGGTCTATTTCCCTTGCCTGAACACATTTTCACCTCTGAGAGAAATGTGAGAAATGAGTCAGGACCAGGACTCCCAGGACTAGCCGCTTGTCCCAGGCTCCTTCCTGTGCTGCTTCTTAGGACAGTAAAGACCAACCTGATGCATAAGCCATGTGACCCTCTGTTCTGGGGAGCACAAGATAAGAAATAGTAAATGTAGGCATTTCAATCACATGTAAATATAACTTTCCCTAAGCAGCCATAATGTAAACATGAATTCGAATACCTTGTTTTGAAGTCCTACATCATTAATAACCAATAAAGTTGCAAAGTGGGAGAGAAGGAGACCAACACCCAGTAAGTGATTCCTCGATGAATTGAGTACTATGTTAAAAGGCTTACACCAACTCTGATGGGTATCTGCTATTGCTTCCATTTACGTGGAGATTCGGGGTACACTTGACTAAAATTAAGTAGTGAAGCTTATGAATCCAGGTCTCCTGGCTCTAAATCACATTGCCCTATTTCTCAGATGCAGTAAGTGGTGGTATAAGAAAACCCTAAAAGGATCTGGAAAACCTAAGGAAAGGGCATTAGTTATAGGGGAGTTCCATTACAGGACTCACTTACTAATTCATCCTTTTATTTGCTGAGTCCTGACTCTGTATTGGTACTATCATCCGTGCTGGGGTTACCCAGATATATAAGATACACTGTAGAAGGAATATTATTCAAATAATAGAATAGAATTCAAATAATAGAATGCTTCTAGGAAATTGGCTCTGACCTACTCACACCATAGGAAGATGGTTGTTAAGCTTTTCCCCCTCACAGAACTGCTTTCCCTGGATGGTGGGTGGAGGGACATGATGGCTCACTGTGCCTCTTTCTGAGCAAAGCAGCAAGAGTTAACTCTGAAGGGCACCAGGGCTGCTCACTGACCCCACAGGAGAGGACCTAACTTCCGAAGAGAGTAGCTGCTTATCTTCTCTTGCATTTTAATTTACAGGAAGAGTAGTAATTTGCAAATTAATGATTAAGGAGTTCAGGTAGTGCTGTAAATGTCAGAGAAATATAAGGAAGAAGACTGGATAATCCACTTATGGAGGTATACTCTAACAGGAAAAGTGATAAATTTTCTGAAAGAAAAGTTGTAGCTAACTGAAAGCTACTCAAGGAAGAAACAAACACATATAGAAAAGGAAACAATCAGCAGAAGTCTAACTAAAACTCAGATTTTCTCACTTCAGGTCCAGGTAAAATGTTTCCATAAATTCCGGGATAAAGTCCTAAGCTTCTGAGGTTCATGTCATAGGAAATGACCATAACTTTCCATGAAATATCCTTGTAACATGACCCAACAAAAGTACAAGCTGAATGGATTATTCTTGGGAATTTTCTTTTTTAGGAAAAAAACATAAGCAAACATAAACATTTTAATTTTAATATACAGATGTATCATGGAAATACGTTCAAAGTAATTTTAAAGAAAGGCAAGGTTATCTTTATGAAAAAAATCCTCTTCTATCAATAAATGTCTGGTGAATTATCGATTTGTCCTAAAATCATTTCTTATTTATGTTTATTGTCATAGAAATAAAATTGATACATGATCGGCTCTTTCATGTCATGCATGTTAGTGTCAGATGGGATTAAAAGGCTTATAGAAAAGTGAAGTACTGGCTTAGTGGTCATATTAACCAGTTTCAAATCCAATGAATCATTAGGACGAATGATGGAGCTGTATTTTTTTTTCACTCTGGGTAGCAGTGGTCAGGAAGATGACCACAACAATTTCTCATCAGTATTAACTTCAGGTATGATTTCTTCCACAACTTTAAGGGAAACCAGGCCTTTCAAGCACAGGTGGGAAAAATCTATCTCAATAAAAGTAAAATATGTATAGTTTATAAACAAGAACTCAAATTACCGGATTTTGACAATAAAAGACCCATTTCTCATTAAAAGGTATAATGGAAAATACTGGAATTGAATCCAATAAGTCAATTTAAAAGGTATCTACAGAAACAGATTTGATCTGCTATCAGAACGAGGCTCCTGTCTGTCAGGGTTGCCAGATTCTTCCTGACAGCTCTATTTGGGGGCTGGAGACCACATTTTCTAGAGTAGCTGGAAAAATGTAAGAAAAAAAAAATATTTCTCTTGCTCAATGAATTTTCACTGATGTTCAGATTATTATCCAAATCCTTCTCATCAGTTATGATACAGATACACTAGTTTCGTGTGGGGTGTGAGGACAGCCTGCACGTGGCTGATAGAGAAAAGGCTCCTTCGTGTGTTTGCCAACATCAGGGTCTAGGATGATTGTAGAGGAAGGGATAAACAACATTCTGAACTTCTCTCATTAGCATCACTAATGAGATAGAAATTTGTTTCTTGTCAAGGAGACTGACAGTGATTGGATTTACCTTCTTTACTGGAACAACCAAAAATATATGAAACAATGATTTGATAGACACTGTACATTACGGAATGAAGAGTAATAATTTCTGGGGGAAAAATGAGAGAAAACAAAGTCATCTCTAAAATTACTCAAGCATACTGCACTGAATTTTCAGTATGGAAATCCCCTCCCCTGGTTCTGGGAGGAGAAGCCCAGGAAGTATGTGGCAAGTTCTCTGAGTTGAAGAGGTGTTTGAGGAGAGTTTAGGGAGGTCACAGTAGCTAAGTTTCAGAGGACAGAGTATCTGAGAGGAGGAGACTATATACCGAGAGAACTCCAGAGGCCAAAAAGAGACATCCTTGTCACTCTGCAGAGTAGAGTCCAGGGCCATTTATGTAGATGTATATGAGGAAACTACACTACACTGGCAAAAGAACCACCTAGCAGACAGAGATAACAGTACCTAGTGTTCATACATGATAGAGAATAGTGCCTATCTCACCAATCAGAGTAAAAACCCTTATAATAAGCATTGGGTGGAGTACCCAGGAAAACCTTACCTCAGTAGGGAGGAATAATTCATCCTATACTGAACACTACTTTTGTCCCTCCTAACAAATCTTAATAAGACCTGCTTCCTAGAATACCCCTCATGAATAATTTTAGGAATACAAAATATTCAGCACCCAACAAGGTAAAAATAACATCTGGCATCCAAGAAAAATTACCAGGCATACAAGAATGCAAGCAATTATGACCCAATAAAAAGGAAAAAATCAATATTGAAACTGACCAAATTTGAGAGCAATGCTAAATCAGTAACCAAAGTCAGATATTTCATAATATACAAAAAATTAAATAGTGACATGAAAGATAAAAAGAGACAAAACCCAAACTAAACTTCTATTGATAAAAATTAATGTATGAGAAGAAAAATACAGTGGATGAGATTAACAGCAGATTAGATACTGCAGGAAAAATATCAGTAAACCTGAAGTAGAAAGTATACAAAATGTAACACAAAGAGAAAAGAAAATAACAAAAAAGTGAACAGAACATCAGTGAGCTGAGGGACTATGTCAATTAGCCTAATACAAAAATTTTTGGAGTTATCAAAAGGGATGTGTATTTGAATAAATAATGGCCCCCAAATTTCCATATTTGATGAAAACTATATGCCAACAGTTGCAAGATACTCAATGAACCTCAAGAACAAGAAAAATAAAGAAAAATTATACCATACTGAAAACTCATGATTAGGCGAAAATCTGGAAAGCAGCCAGAGGAAAGACACATGTTACAGAGGAACAATTAGAACAACTGCAGATTTCTTGTTAGATTCAGTGCAAGTGAAAAGACAGTGGGACAACATCTTTCAAGAAGTGAAATAAAAACTCACCCTAGAGTTCTACAACAAGCAAAAATATCTATCAACAGACTTGCAATACAAAAAATGTGAAATTAGTTCCTTCATGAAGAAGAAAATTAATGAGATGGAAATACTGACATATATAAAGGAATGAAGAACATCAGAAATTATAATACATGAGTAAATACATGCTTTTTATTAATTAAAAATACTTAAAATATGGTTGACCCACTTTAACAAATATAACAGTGTGGTATGGGGCTATTTTAAATACATATTATATATTATATATAAACGTAAATATATATAATATATACATAAAATATTAAATATATATTTAAAAATATATTTATATTTATATATAATTTACACATATATACATATATTTACATATACATATATATAATTTATACATAAATATATATTTTATATATTTAAAATTTATAATTTATATATTTATAAATTTATATATTTATATATTTATAAATTTATAATTTATATATTTATAAATTTTAAAATTTATAATTTATATGTTTATATATTTATATAAATATATATAATTTATATATTTATAAATATATATTTATAAATTTATATTTATATATTTATATTTTTATGTTTATATAATTACATGTTTTATAGTTAATATTAACATATATGTATATTTTTATATTTAACATATATTTTATACTTAAAAATAAATGTATTATTTATTAATATATATTTAAAGCAAAATGTAAGACAACAATAGCACAAATTTGGGAAGAAAGAAATTATAGTTTACCACTGAACAGTTCTTATGTTACACAAGAAGTGGTATTATAATATCACTTAAATTTGAATTAATTATTCCTTAAAGCAATCGCCAATTTACCAAAACAAAAGCGATAAAATGAAATCATAAGAAATTTTAATTTACACAAAAAAGAGAAAGTGAAGAAAAAAGAATAAATGTGAAAATGTAAAAAAAATTGAGATGATACTCAAGTTGAAAATGTTAATAGTCACACTAAATGTAAATGATTTAAGTACCTCCAATTAAAAGGTAGAGATCGGTTGTCAGGAAAGATGATTGACTAGAAAGTACTAGGAGTCTGTCTTCTGATCTAGACAATGGTTATACTGGCAGAAACTGTCTGAAGTAATTATTTTGGAACCCTAGAATTTACTAGAAGTCTTGACACTCCTAGAGAAATGCTTGGCTGGAAGCCATATTTAATACGGGTCAAATTCAGCCTTCAGTGTGGTAGTAGCTATACATCTCCTATGTTCAAGCCCGATCACAGGCAGCAATGGGAATGGTGTTCTGCATTCCTGGTATGGCTTGCTGGGGCCAGAGTGGGCAGTAACGATCTTGTTCTCCAAATATCAGAGCTTGTATTTAAATTGCAGATTCTGTTTATGGTCATTGAAGTGCAGGGGGAGAGATTAGCCACCATTGTTTCAATCTCCACTGAGTGAAACAACTTCCAGGGGTTTTAAAGGAGCCACATCTGGTTTTTTTTGGGGGGGGGCATTCAAGAGCAAATATGTATAAGGAGGAATTTAGAAAGCTATGACAGACACCCAGGGAAAGATACAGACTCATAAAAGACCAAAGAAGACCTTAAGTTTTCACCTCAGGCTGATTACCAGATACTGCAATTTAAAACAAAACAAAACAAAACAAAACAAAACAAAACAAAACAAAACAGAAACTCCTGGGAACTATTTTCAGAGTTATCACATTATAAGAGTCAAATGCCCAGTTTTCAACAAAATATCACAAGGCATATAAAGAAACAGGGAAGTATTACTTATTCAAAGGAATAAAAGAAATTGAAAGAAACCATTTCTGAAGATGTGCAGACATTGGACTTACTAGATAAAGGCTTTTGAGAGAGTGAGTGAAAGAGAGAGAGATAGAACACAAATGGGGAGGAGAGCAGAGGGAGAGGTAGAAGCAGACTCCCTGTTGAGCAGGGAGCCAGACATGGGGCTCCATCCTGGGACTCTGGGATCATGACCTGAGCCAAAGGCAGTCAGCTGCTTAACCAACTGAGCCACCCAGGCAACACTAGACAAAGGCTTTTTAAAAACTGTCTTAAAGATGTCTAAAGAGCTAAGAAGAGACATGAACAAAGGCAAGAAAATGATACATGAACAAGTAATGATACCGATAAGGAGAATTTATAAAAAGAAATCAAAAAGAAATTATGAAGCTAAAAAGTACAATAACTAAAATGAAAATTATACTCAAAGGGTTCAAATGCAGATTTGAGGGGGCAGAAGATTAAGTAAACTTAAAGCTAGAACAATTGAAAATACTGAGTCTGAAGAACAGGAAGAAAAAATAATGAAGTGAAATGAACACAGCCTAAGGGACATCAGGACATCATTGGAGAGGACCAATAAATGCATTGTGGGACTCACAACAGAGGAAGAGAAATGGGCAAAGAGAATATCTGAAAACTTCACAAATGCAATGAAAGACATGAATCTTCAAGAAGCTTATAAACTTGAAAAGATGCCTACTGAGACAAATTATAATCAAACTGTTAAAAGCCAAAGAAAGAATCTTGAAAGCAACAGGAGAGAAGTGATTCATCACATACATGCAATCCTCAGTAAGATTATCAGCTAATTTCTCATCAGAAACCTTACAGTCCAGAAGGCAGTGGGTTGATATATTCAAAATGCTGAAAGAAAACAACTGTCAACTAAGAATTCTATATCTGGCAAAACTATCCTTCAAAAATGAGAGAGAAATAAAGATAAATTAAGATAAACAAAAACTGAAAGAGTTCATTATCACTAGGCCTGCCCTGCAAGAAATGCTAAAGAGGATCCTGCAGGATGAAATGATAGGACATTAGATAGTAACTTAGATCCATACTAAGAAATAAAGATCTCCAGTAAAGGTAAATAAATGGACAATTATAAAAGCTAGTGGTATTGTAACTTACGTTTATAATGCCACTTTTTAAATTTTCTACATGATTTAAAAGACAAATTCATTAAAATTTCATGTGGAAAATTTATAAAAATGGTCCATATTCTGGATTAGAAAACAAATTATATTCTCTGACAACAATGGAAGTAAATTAAAATAAAAAAGAAACATCTCTGGAAAATCTCCAAATATTTAGAAATCAAATACATGTATAAATAGGCAAAGGATCAAAAAGGAAACTCAAATGGAAATTAAAAAGTATTTTGAACTAAATGAAAAATAAAACATGGTAGCTACACTTGTGGTGAGCACAGCATAACATATAAAATTGTCGAGTCACTATGTTGTGCACCTGATACTAATATAAACATTGTGTATCAGCCATACTCAAATAAAAAATTTTTAAGGGGTGCATGGGTGGCTCAGTCAGGTTTTCCTTCCTTTCAGGTCATGATCCCAGGGAGTCTGCTTCTCTCTCCCTTTGCCCCTCCTCACTGCTCATGCTCTCTCTCTCACTCTCCCTTTCTCAAATAAATAAAATCTTAAAAATTATTTTTAAATATAACATATCAACATTTGTAGGATGTTGCTACAATAGTATTTAGGTGGAAATTTAGATTTCAATTTAATTAAAATTTTCTAAACACCTATATTAGAGAAGAAGAAAGGTATCAAATTAATAACCTCAATTTCCACCTTTGGAAGAGCAACAGAGAAGATAAATAAAAAGAAGAGTTGACTAAGCCCAAAGTTTGATTTGATTAAGTCAATTAAACAAAAAGGAAGTAGAATAAAGGAAATTAAAACATCTGAGTTGCAATCAATGAACAGAAAATAGAACATCAATATGGAAAAAATAAGGGCTAGTACTCTGAGATAACATTGCCAATTGATAACATCTAACTAGACT
The DNA here is from genome assembly GCF_023065955.2 of Ursus arctos. NCBI lineage: Eukaryota > Metazoa > Chordata > Mammalia > Carnivora > Ursidae > Ursus > Ursus arctos. The sequence continues at coordinate 57,285,042 of NW_026622841.1, forward strand.
CACCAGGAGAAAAAGAAAGAAGGCATAAATTACCAATTTCTGGAATAAACTAAATAATACCACTACAGATTCTACAGATATCCAAAGGAAAATAAATATTATTAACATCTTACATGCATAGCAAATTCCTTGAAAGACAAAAAATATCAAAACTCATTCCAGAAGAAATAACCTGAACAGTTTATATCTATTAAAGAAATTACATTTGTGGCTAAAGACTTTCTCACGAAAGAAACTTCAAACCCATATGCTTTCACCAGTGAATTCTACCAAACACTTACAGAAGAAATAATATAAATTCTAAACCAACTCTTCCAGATCATTGAAAAACAGGAAATACATCCCAAGTCATTCTATGAGGCAAACATTACTCCATACCCAAAAAAACATACCCCAATAAAAGAAAATGACTGGCTGCTACCTGTAATGAAATATGGATACAAAAATTCTAAAGAAAATTTTATCAATTCAAATTCAATAACACATACAAAAAATATTGCTGCTTGATCAAGTGAGATTTATCCTAGGATACCAGGATGGTTTAATATTAAAAAGTAATCTATTCACCATATTAACTGACTAGATAAAAATTAAAAAATGATGATTTCAATAGATGTAGACAAAGCATCTGACAAAATCTAATATGCATTGTCGATCAAAACTCTCAGGAAACTAAGAATAGATAGGGATATTTGTCAATCTGATAAAAAGCATCTATGAAAAACCTACAATCAACATCATACTTAATGATGAAAGACTGAAAGCCTTCCTCCAAAGAGGGAGAACAAGACAAGGCTGTCCATTCTCACCACTTCAATTCAACATTGAACTGGAATGTTAGCACATGTGATAAAACAAGAAAAAGAAATAAGAGGTATCCAGACTAAAAAGGATAAAGGTAAACTATCTTTATTCGTAGATGACATGGTAGGAAACCTGATGGAATCAGTAAAAAAATCTTGTAGAACAAATACATGTGCTTAGTAAGGTGGCAGGATACAAGATTAATACATAGAAATCAACTGTATTTTTAAATACTAGCAATGAACAATCAGAAATAAAATTGCCATTTGTAATGGCATTAAAATCATGAAATACTTAAGGGAGAACTCTGACCATAGATGTGCAAAACCTGTGAATTAAATATTAAAAAGCACTGCTGAGAGAAATTTTAAAAGACCTAAATAAATTGAGAGATATAACATACTCATGCATCAGAAGACATAACATACCCAAAATATTATGCAGATTCAATGCAATCCCAACCAAAATCCCAGCAGGCTTTGCTGAAGAAATAGACAAACTAATTTAAAATTCATATGGAAATATAGAGATCTTAGCATAGCCTAAACAAACAAACAAACAAATGAATAAAAACTGAACTAACACTACCAAAGTTCAAGACACATTATCAAGCTATACTATAGCAGCCACCCCTTATCTGTTGTTTCACTTTCTGCAGTTTGTTAGTTACCTGGGGTCAACTGTGGTCCAGAAGCAGATGATCCTCCTTCTGGTGTATCACCAGAAGGTCAACAGCAGCCTAATACTATGTCACAAGCCTACCTCATTCACCTCACTTCACCTCACCACATAGGCATTTTATTATCTCACATCACCTCAAGAAAAAGAATGGCGGGTACAGTAAGACATTTTGAGAGAGACAGACACCACCTTCATGTAATTTTTATTACAGTACATTGTTATAACTGTCCTATTTTATTATTGTTGTTAATCTCTTACTGTGCCTAATTTATAAATTAAAATTTACCTTAGGTATGTATGTAAAGAAAAAGCATAATATATATAGGGTTCTTGGTACTATCCTCAGTTTCAGGCAATCACTGAAGGTCTTGGAATGTACCCCCAGAGGGAGATGAACAGATCAATGATACAGAATAGAATCCATATATAAATGTAATTACAAATATGTGGACGTTTGATTTTTAGTAAAGCACAAAGGCAGTTCAGTGTAGAAAGGATAACTACTTCAATAAATGACGATGGAAATATTTGAAATCACAGGCAAAAAAACCTATAAAGTGTCTAGAAGAAAATATAGAATTTGGGTTTGTGTATTTGGGTTTGGCAAATATTTCTTAACTATACACCAAAAGCATGATTTATAAAAGAACAATAAAGTGCACTTCACCAAAAGTAAAAACTTTACTCTTACAAATTCATAGACTGGGGAAATATTTTCAAAAACATAGATGTGATAAAAAATAAATGACTTGTATCTTGATTTTCTGAACAACTCTTAGAACTCATTTCCAAGAAAACAAACAGTTCTGATGTTTTTTAAATATGGGTAAAATATTTTAATACACACTTCATCAAAAAGGCACATGAATGTAAAATCAGCTTATGAAAAGATTCTCAGGCTCTTTAGTCATTAGGAAAATGAAAATTAAATTAGACCCACAATGAATTGCCAGTATACACTTATTAGAATGCCTAAAATTAAAAAAAAGATCATCCACACTAAGAGTTAGTGAGGATATAGAACTGAAGCTCCCACACTACAATGTGGTTACATTTCAAAATAATTAAGCATAGTGAAAGAAGCCAGGTCTATACCCTGCCCCCTACCTAATAGGCAAACCATAATCATAATCAGTATACTGTATGATTCCATCTATACAAATTCTAGAATATGTAAACTCATGTAGTTACAAACAGCACAGTAGTTATCTGGGGGTGGGATGGGAAGAGGATAAAGGGCAGGAGAGAAAAGTTACAAAGGGCATGAGGAAATGTCGGTTCGTCGGATATGTGCATTATCTGGCTTTTGACAATGGTTTCATAGGTATGTTTATGTCAAAACTTATCAGATTGTACATGTTAAATATATGCAATTTATTACATATCAATAATGCCTCAAGGAAGCAGTCATACTCTTTCACTAATAATAAATAACTAGCAAGTTTATAAAAACCTTTGCCAAATCTTCTCAGTAAAAAGCCTCCTTAGGGGAACTCTGAGGAGAAAATCAAAGCATCTTGGGTCATTTTTAGAGCTCATCTCTTAGGCTCAAATCAGAGTTGCTTAGAACTAAAAAAAAGATCCAACTGCAGAAGTTACTTCATAAGCAACATTCAGAACATTAGTAAGCCAAGCAGTTATGAGGCAATATTGTTCATTATATTTAAATTCTCAAAATACTTCAAGAGTCAGCCAAATCAGCTTATTTATAATCAAACTAAAAAAATTAATGAAGTGTTGCTGCAATTAATGAAGACCCAGACCATGATGAGAATCTTAACTCCCATAAACAAGACGGCCACACTTTCCAATAAAAAGCTTAATAAGTAAATGCTTTTTTTTTGTTCCAAAATACCCTTTCTCAAAAGATCACTTTAGATTTAATTTTTCATAAGCTGTTATCGTAATTTGAAGGAACAGTTCATCTTTCTATTGCAGGAAATTCTACCATCTTTATTTTGCTATTAATTTTTAAAGTTGAAAGAACCTAAATGTACCATCCAGGCATAGTTTATAATATGTTCATTAATACCAATCCTTTGCTGCAGATTTAGAAAAATATGTAACTGCAAACTACATCTTTACTCTTCTTCATATTTTGAAAGATTAAATGTAAAATGCATCATATTTTTCATCCAAAAAGTGTTCACTGGAGCCCGTGGCATGCTAAGCATGGCTCCAGATACCGAGAGAACACAATGATAAATTAGATGTGGTTTCTGCCCTTGAGTTGCTAGGCAAATCCTCTAACACCACCATGCCCAGATGTAAATGTTATGTGTCCAGGAGAACCTACGATTATATTGCCTGAAACCAAAATTGTTGTTTGAGCTCAGTTTACAAATAAAATATATAAAAGATTATAGCTATACAATGTTATTAAAGTTCTGATAAAAGGCTTGAATCCCTATTGTTAGACAACTTATTTATTAAGTTTATTTAATAAAACCTCTTTACAGTTCTTATTATGTGCTAGGAACCGTTTTTTTACAAATTTTTGTTGAAATGTCTTTTTCCAGCCCTTCACACTCAGTGTGTCCTTAAGACTAAAGTGAGTGTTCTGTAGGTAGCACATTGTTGGATCTTGTTTTTAATGTATTTAGCCATTCTGTGTCTTTCCATTAACATATTTAATCTGTTTATGTTTAAAATAGTTACTGATAGGTGAAGACTTACTATTGCCATTTTTGTTAATTGTTTTCTGGTTATTTTATAGAATCAATGTTCCTTATTTCTTATTCTGCTGTCGTGTGTGTGTGTGTGTGTGTGTGTGTGTGTGTGTGTGTGTTGATGTCATTTAATATCAGTATGCTTTGACGTCTTTATTATGTTCTTTTGTGTAATCACTACAGAATTTTCCCTTGTGGTTAACATGAGGCTTACATAAAATATCTTAAACTTATGATCTATTTTAAACTGATAATAATTTAACTTCAATAGCATTTTTAAGTTTTACACTTTTACTTCTATTCCCCCTCACATTTTAGGTTATTGCTGTTACAATTTGCATGTTTTTCATATTGTGTAACTAATAACAGAATATTATAATTATGGTTACTTTTACTACTACTTTTTTTTAACTTTTAAACTAGAGATGTAATGAGTTATGAACCATAATCCTATACTATAGAACTATAACCATATGTTTACCATTACCAGCAAGGTTTATGCTCCCTTTTAGTGTTTTTATGATGTTATTTAGTGTTTTTGTACTTCTACTCAAGGAACTCCCTATAACATTTCTTATAAGGCTGGTCTGGTGATGATGAACTTCCTCAGCTTTGGTTTATTCAGGAAAGTTTGTATCTCTCCTGCATCTCTGAAGGATAGCTTTACTAGGTATAAAATTCTTGGTTGACAGTTACTTTCTTTCAGTACTTTCAATATGTCATCCCATTCTCTCCTGACCTGAAAAGTTTCTGTTGAGATATCTTCCCATAGTTTTATGTAACTTCTTTCTTTTCTCTTGCTGCTCTTAAAATTCTTTCTCTGTCTTTGACTTTGACAATTTAATTATAATCTGTCTCAATTTAGTCCTATTCAGATTCAGCCTAGTTGGGGTCCTTTGAGCCTCATGGACCCAGATGTCTATTTCTCCAAGTTTGGAAAGTTTTCAGTCATTCTAGCTTGAAATATATTTCTGCCCCTTTTACCTCCTCTTTTCCTTCTGGAATTCCCATAATCTGAATATTGTTTCTTTATTATATTCCATAATTTCTGTAGGCTTTCTTCATTTCTTTCATTATTTTTTCTTTTTGTTCTTCTGACTGGGTAAGTTGCTGATTCTTTCTTCTGCATGGTTGAGCTTACTGCTGAAATTCTTTATTGAATTCTTCAGTTCAATTATTGTGTTTGTCAACTCCAGGATTTCTATTTGTCTGTTTGATGATTGTTATTTCCTTGCTGAACTTGTTTTGTTCATGCATTGTTTTCCTAACTTCATTTAGTTGTCTGTCTGTATTTTCTTGTTCACTAAACTTCCATAAGGGGATTATTCTGAATTATTTATTGACAGTTCATAGATCTCCATTTCATTGCAGTCAGTTATTGGAGTTTCATTAGTTTCCTTTGGTGGTGTCTTATTTAACTCATTATTCATGATTCTTGATACATCACATTAATAGAATGAAAGAAAATAATCACATGATCATCTTAATAGACACAGAAAAAGCATTTGACAAAATTAAACATCCATTCATGATAAAAACTCTTAACAAATTAGGCATGGAGAGAACATATTTCAACATAATATAGGTCATATGTGACAAGCTCACATCTGAAAGGTTGAAAGCTTTTCCTCTTAGATCAGAAACAAGACAAGGTGCCCACTCTTACCACACCTATCTGACATAGTAATGGAAGTCCTAGCTACAGCAATCAGGCAAGAAAAAGAAATAAAACATCAAAATTGGTAAGGAAGAAATAAAACTGTCTCGATATACTATATTACATAGTAAAATTATATAAATTATATATATATAATTTCATATTTATACATAATTATATGTGTGTATATACATATATATATATATATATATATATATATATATATATATATATATGGAGAGAGAGAGAGAGAGAGAGAGAGAATACATAGAAAATCCTAAAGACTGATTTAGTATAGAGAAATCCAAAAGGCTCAATGAAAAGACTGTCAAATACAAATAATGAATTCAGTAAAGTTGCAGGACACGAATTAACACAAAAACCAGTAATGTTTCTATATACTAACAACTAATTTTCTGGAAAAAAAAAGAAATTGATCCCATTTATGACAGCATCAAAAACAATAAAATAATAGGAACAAATTTAACTAAGGAGGTATAAGATCTCTTGGTTGAAAGTTATAAGACATTGATGAAAGATATCCAGACAGATACAAATAAGTGGAAAGATATCCCATATTAATGGATTGGAAGAATTAATATTGTTAAAATGTCAATGCTACTGAAAGCCATCTATGATTTAATGCAGTCCCTATGAAGATCCTTTTTTTTTTCTTTAAAGATTTTATTTATTTATTTATTTGACAGAGAGAGAGAGGGAGGGAGAGGGAACACAAGCAGGCAGAGCTGCAGGCAGAGGGAGAAACAAACTCCCCACTGAGCAGGGAGCCTGACGCTGGACTCCATCCCAGGATCATGACCTGAGCCGAAGGCAAATGCTTAACCAACTGAGCCACCCAGGTGCCCCCGTCTCCCAATCAAGATTCTAATGGAACTTTTTACAGAAGTAGATAAAACACTCCTAAAATGTATAGGGAACCACAAAAAACCCCAAATAGCCAAAGAAATCCTGAGAAAGAAGAAAAAGCAGGAGGCACCACACTTCCTGATTTTAAGCTATAGCATAAATCTATAATCATCAAAACAGTATGGTAATGGCATAAAGATGGACAAACAGACCAATGGAACAGAACTGAGAGCCTTGAAATAAATCCAAGCATACAGAGTCAACCAATATTTGAAAAGGGAACCAGGGATATTCAGTGGAGAAAAGACAGTATCTTCAATAAATGGTGCTGGGAAAACTGCATATTCACATGTAAAAGAATGAAACTAGATGCCCATCTTGCACCACTCACAAAAGTTAACTCAAAATGAATTAAAGACTTAAATTTAAGACCTGAAACCATGATACTACTCCTAGAAGAAAACAGGAACAAAGATCCTTGTCATGAGACTTAGTAATGATTTTTTGGATATGACACCTAAAGCACAAGGAACAAAATAAAAAATAAATAAGCTCTGCACAGCAAAATATATCATCAACAATGTGAAAAGACAGCTTATGGAATGTGAAAAATAGTTGCAAACCGTATATCTGATAAGGGGTTAATATCCAAAATATATAAGGAACTCCTATAACTCAATAGCCAAAAAGCAAATAGCCCAATTTAAAAATGGGCAAAGAACCTGAATAGACATTTCTCTAAAAAAGATATATGAAAGGTCAACAGGCTTACGAAAAGATGTTCAACATCACTATAGGGAAATGCAAATTAAAACCACAATGAGATATCATGTTACACTTGTTAGAATGACCATCATCAAAAAAGATAAGAGATAACAAATACTGGTATGGATGTGGAGAAAAGGGAACCTTGTGTGTTGCTGAATTGTGAATTGGTGCAGCTGTTATGGAAAACAGTATGGAGGATCCTCAAAAAATTTAAAATTGAACTACTATATGATCCAGAAAATCTACTTCTGAGAATATATCCAAAGGTACTGGAAACACTAACTGGGAAAGATATCTGTACCCTTATGTTCACAGCAGCGTTATTTACAAAAGCCGAGACATGGAAACCACCTAAGTGTCCATCAATTGATGAATGGATAAGTTGTAGGATATATATATACAATGGAATATTATTCAGCCATAAAAACTAGGAAACCCTATCATTTTCTTCTTTTTTAATCCTATCATTTTCGACAACACAAATAGACCTCGAGGGCATTATGCTAAATGAAATATGTCAGACAAAGAAAAATGCTGTATGATCTCACTTACATATGGAATCTAAAACCAACCAACCAACAAAAATCCAAATTCATAGAAAAAAGGATCAGACTTGTGGTTACCAGATGTGGGGAGGTGAGGGAGAGGAACTGGGGAAGGTGGTCAAAAGACACAATCTTCCAGTTATGAGATAAATAAGTACTAGAGATGTGCGGCACAACCTGATGACCACAGCTAACACTGTCATGTGATGCATAGCAAAGTTGTTAAGAGAGTAAATTCTAAGAGTTCTCATCACAAAGAGAACAATTTTTTTTTCTTTTCTTCTGTCTTTTCTATTTATTTTATCTGCATGAGAAGATGGACATTTGCTGAACCTATTGTGGTAATCATTTCATAATATATATAAATCAGTACTGTATTGTGACTAACATAACATAATAAAAAATTAAAATAATATATATATATATATCATACCACCATGCTGTATGCCTTAAACTTATACAGTGATATACGTCAAATATTTTCCATTAAAACTGAGGAAAAAAATCATACTGTGTATTCCTTCTACACACAAAACTACAGAGAAAAGTAGAATTAACATTTCTTAATCGCCTTCTGATTACCAGGCATGGGCAGACCCTTGTACACATCATCTCATCAGTATTCACCATGGCTCTCCCATTTTGAAGACAAAGTCCAGAGAAAGTAAGAAATATAAACCAAAGTCTCTCAAAAACAAGAGATAAACTGAGTCCCTAAGACCCACTGAGTATGAACAGAAATCTCTAGTTTCTTCAAAAGTGAAAGCTACTTTCTACATTAACCATGTTAACTTTAACTATCAAGGATAAAGCTATTTTTGAATTTTCTAAATAAATAAATGTAAAACCATCATTTTTTTTCTCAAGCAAAAAGTAAATATTTGCCAACACCACAAGTAAGGAACCACATGTACTGTAGTTTCCTCAGTTTCTCGCTGAACTTGACATTCACTAACTGGGTACAGGTACCACAGAGAAGAGCAGTGGGACTGCCGTGGGTATGCTGAAACTCACAGTAACCTCTCTTGGGAATACTTTTCCCATACATCTTCTAGCCAGTGGCCTCATCTGTGGCTTGGAGTTCAGGAAAAGCCTAAACAAGTTTTACTTTATTTTGGTGCACAAGGAGATGAAATGCAAGCGTTGCGGAGACAGAGCAGAAAACAGATTGAACAGGGATTTCCTGAAAGCAGTGTGATCCATAGTGTTAGAGCCTGAGAGTACCCAGGCCACCCAAACCCAAACCTAGCAGGGAGACACATTCCTAGATGGTCATATGGTCCAGTGCAGCAAGTGCAAGGAAGTAAGTTTGCATAGAGTAATTGCCCAGAAGATCATTCTTGTTCCAGAAGGAAACATGGAAGGTTCCAGAAGGAGCAGCATATGCTATGTTTTGAGAAAAGAGTAGGAGAAAGTGGGATGAGGAAGTAGGGCATTTCCAGTGAAGGAAACGGCACAAGGGGCAGAACAGCTTAATGGTCTCAGGTGCTGTCAATAAGCAAAAGGTGAGAAATTCGGTCCACATCATTAATCAAGGCTGAAATTCTTGAAAGTGAGGTTGGGAAGTTTTAAGTCCCTAGGTTAGATAGACATCCTGTGCCAAGGCTTCTACCCCTGGTCAGAAGCAGGAGCTGCTTCGTACGCAAGGCCGGGTGTCCTGGCTGTGTAGGGCACCCTGTTTCTCAGGGATCCTGGGTCCACAACACACCCACTTACCCTAAGTGACCATAAGGTTATGGCAAATTGCCCATCTGGACCCAGGGGTTCAAGTATTTATGTTCTATTGATTTTGTACCTATTTGTGGAAAGTCAGTTTCTCTCTTGGCTTCTATTTTTCACCTTTCAGTTAAGCACAAGCGAACTCTGCTTGAGACATTAGAATAAAGCACTTCATCACTAAGAATCTTTTCAAAAGGAAACCCAAAGTTTATCATTTTATCACCCACCAACTATAATTCCATGGATACCTGCCAGTGCCATCTTTTAACAAAAAGGTAAAGAAAACGTGTTAACTTCTTTGGGTGAATTTACATTCCTTACCATGAAAATGGCCTGCTTTACATGGATCCACACACCCCCCACACACACACTGCACTGCTTTTACTTTTTTTTTTAAGATTTTTATTTATTTATTTATTTGAGAGAGAGAGAGAATACAGAGGGAGAGTGAGGGAGAAGCAGACTCCCCACTGAGCAGAGAGCCTCATGTGGGGCTCAATCCCAAAACCCTGGAATCATGACCCGAGCCAAAGGCAGACACTTAACGGACTGAGCCACCCAGGTGCCCCTGCACTGCTTTCAGATGAAATTCTTGCCAACTTGTCTCCATTAACAACAATTTAGTCTTTCTGTGCTGTTTTTGTAACTAAACCTTATATTACTCCAACTCAGGACAGGCATAACATAGCAATCTGGGGCTGGGGTACAAAAGCACATTATTTAAAATAACCTGGATAATACAACAACTTACAAAGCAAACTGCAGCAGATGTAATAGCAAAACTGATTTCATTGTTCCATTTTTCTAAAGGACCCACTGGCTTCCCCAAATCAGAAGAAAAAGACATACAGCATTGAAGCCTTTTTTATTCCTTACATATTACTGATATTTTTATGACTAGCATTAAGAGAGTGTAAATATAATAAATGAGAGATTGTACTCTTAATGTTTGTTTCTTAACATTTTTCATAGAGTAGTTAATTCGTGATGTTGGAGTTTAGGCTTTGCTTTTTCTTTTTTATATTGTTTTAACACTGAAATAAGATTTTCCTTCACTAAACATAATGCGTTTTCTTATCAGTAGTATTATTGAAATAGGACCTAAAAGGGTAACGTAGGGCAAACTGTTGTGTATTTATTTTACAAAGAATCCTACTTTCACAGAGAATGGTCCAAAAATCTCTCTCATTCCTTCCCGCCCTCTCATGTTTGAGTTGCACATCTTAAAGTGAAGAAGGCAGCAGATGAAGAAATCGAATTTGGTCAAACAACTCCAAAGCCTACAGTAACTCCTGCAAATGTTCTTGAGAAACTTCAAGAGTTGGAACGAAAGCCAGTTGAAAATCAGAAGAGACAATTTAAAGAATGACCTACTCATCCCAATGTATATCATACACAAAAGGTCCATTAATAAGGTCAAAAAATAAATGTACGTGTTCCATGTGTCTCCATCATAATTAAGAAAACAGCTGGCATTTTAGTCTTCTGTCACATCTTCTACTCTGGCCTACAACACAACTTTTACCTGTTTTATTGAGATAACTCAAGATTAACAAACAAAGAACCCACTTCTTGTCAGGATTGTTTTTAGACAAGTTCAACTCAAAAATACTTTTGGTATCACCTTCACAAGGAAACGTAGTCAATGGTGAGCTGCCAAACTGTTACAATGGGCTTTTAATTCATGCCACTGATAAGTAGAAGTTTATGCATTCAAACCAGCCTGCCATTCATGACAATGCAGAATAAATCAGGTCCAACTGCCCTTCCATCCCTACCCAGCACACCTTCTGCACTTTTAATGCAGAAAACCTGCATGACACAAATTGTCCAAGACTCAGAGCTTCATAATGCGGCCAGCCCTACAGGTAGGAAAACAGGTGAGGATAAGCACAGGTATAATCGGAGAAATGTGAACATGAGCCCATCACCTTTAATCTTGCTTCATGTCTTTCAAAATATGAGGTGTTTGCTGTCTATAGAGATTCCCTTGAAAATACAAAACCTTTGGAAGAGATTACACACTGCATTAGCAAAGAAAAATTTTGTTTAGTTCACCGTTTTTAGTTAGGGACACCTTCCAGAATAGCAGTTGTTGTATGACTCTATTCTATTAAGCAAACTATGTTGACTGGTACATTCCCGATCTTACATACAGTTATGTGGATTTGTTTTGAAGTTTTATTTTGCTTGACCAACCCTTACAAAACAGTATGTGCATTATGATTCAAAGTTTGTTTTAAAAAGGCACATATATGCCTAGGAAAAATTCTGGAAGAATATAGACAGAATACAGAAGTAAACAGTATTTATTTCTGGAAATTAGGATTACATTTTTAAAAGGTGGTTTTCCTTATCCTTCATTATATTTTTCCAAATAATCATCAACAAATATGTATTATGATAAACAAATCAATTCAGTTTTTCCAAAAATAAAGATAATTCTGACCAGAGAATGCGTTTGAAAGCTTTTGAGAGGAAAAAAAATGGCTTGGATTGTTTTAAGAACAGCCACATCCGAAGCTGGGTATATGTGCTGGAGTTTCTGTGGTTATGAAATTTTTGACAAATGCCCATGCAAGGTGAGGATTTTTTTTGCCACTTTCCAGTTTGTTTTCTTCCAACTCAGAATTTGGGGTTAATAACAATGGACTGGAATCACACTTTATGAAAAAAGCTATTGTTTTAGATATGTTAATTTCCAAGCTTTCTAGGACTAAAATGCAATGCCTTGCTATCACCAAGTGAATGGAGGGAGGATGGGAATCTACAACAAGGCAGTGTATTTATGTTTATGTTTATGTTTATATTTATATTTATTTATATTTATATTTATATTTCATTGTTTAGCTCAAACTGTCTATAACCTATTAAGCAACCTAACTTTTAGTGACTTACCTCTTTAAGATTATAGTAATGGACCTTTTAAGCTGTTTAAATGGATCATCAACAAAATGCAATTATAATTATATGTAATGTGATTATTATTACATGTAATAAATAATAATTATAATTTTGTTTGTGATGATTCAAGTGAACAATAAATACAGTACATTATTACCCCATTAGGACTATTATTATCTACACCATAGATTGCAAGCCTTGTTTTTCACCTGTTTTGGTACAGCTTATGAGCTAACCACGGTTTTCACCTTTTTTGTTTTGTTTTGCTTTTATATTTTTGAGTGGCTGGAAAAAATTAAAGAAAAATAATATTCGTGAAATGTAAAAATAATATGAAAGTCAAACTTCAGTGTCCACAAAGTTTTACTGGAAGAGAACCGCGCCTTTCTTTTAAATCTGTCCGTGGCAACTTTTGCATTACAATGGCTTCTTCTTTTTTATTATTATTACTATTTTTTATAATTTTTATTGCATTACAATGGCTTCTAAAAAGAATTGTGACAAAGCCTAAAATATTTATTAGCTGATCCTTGATACAAAAAAATGTTTTCAAGGTCATTCTGAATATTATCTGTATTTCCCATCATCAGTCTCTAGATGGCAGGAAAGATCCTTAAGCTAGGGGGAGGGGAGTTATTGGCATATTGAAGATATTTACATTTCCAATTAAATCACCCCCCAAAAGTCAGCCCTTCCAACAGCACAAAACATTTTTTCTATGCATGTTCAATAAGCCAAACATTAAATCTCCAAAAGAAACCAAAGGATTCATTTAGTCTAAACTACTGTCTGTACTGAAATCTAGCATTTATTCACTCCTGCCTAAAATAAATAAATATTACATAAATCTGCACCATTAAAGAGGCTTCTCAGGTATAACCAACACATGAAATTGTAATACATTTATAGTGTACAATGTGATGATTTGATATACATGTACATTGTGAAATGATTACTTCAATCTAGTTAATTAACATACCAATGACTTCTCATAATTACTTTTTTTTGGTGAAACTGCTTAAGATCTATTCTCTTAACAAATTTCAAGTATATGATATACAATACTATTAGCTATAGGGAGCTTGCTGCACATTAGATCTTCATAATTTATTTGCCTCATAAGTGAGTTTGTATCTTTTTACCAACCTCTCTTCCTTCCTCCCCACGTCACCCCGGCAACCACTTTCCTACTGTTTCTATGAGTTGACTCTTTTGTTTAGATTCCATATGTAAGTGGACAAGTCTGTCTGATTTATTTCTTTAGCAGAATGCCCCCAAGTTTCATCACGTTATCATGAAGGGCAAGGTTTCCTTCTTTTTTAAGGCCGAATAATATTTCATTGTGTTTATATACAGATACATGTATGTATGTACATATACACGACATCTTCGTTATCCATTCATCTGTCAGTGAGCCCTTAGCTTGTTTCCATATTGCGTTTCTTCAGTTTTAATGTGTCTGTAACATTCTTCTCTTTATAGGCTGAATGTTTACTTGTTAAGCGTCCGGATTATGCCAACTGGGTTTAGAATTAGGTTGTAAGTGTGTTGAGTACTAACTTGTTTTAGTGGTTTCAGAACTTGAATTTTTTTTCTAGCATTGTGTAGACACAGCTACAAACTAGACAGATTTTATGCATGAATCAATAAAATCAAGGTGAGGAGGTCCAGACACACATTGCTGCTTCATATTTACTATCACATGAAAACCAGATGAAGATCCCCTGAAAGAAGGATGCAAATCTATATCATCAGGATGATAATATTTCTCATGTTCTTTTCAGTTGCAGGTTCTCATTTCTCAACAAGAGGACAAAAAGCACCTACACCACTTCCCAGACACATCAGAGACAACGATGCTGGCACTGCTTTCATCCCCCTCACATTCTCTCCCGTCATTTCTCCCCCACTCTCTTTTTTCTGTAACTTCTGGTTATAGATTTTTCCACGGAAACAGAAAGTTAAAACAGGACAACGGATAACCCAATGTCAATCATACATTTTCCTGTATGCCCACACAACAATCATGCACCTAAGAATTAACAACGATTCTATACAATCAGCTAATAACGAATGAATGCTGAAATTTACCCCCTTTAACCTCAAAATATCTTTTAGAGATTCGTGGTTGAACCAGGATGTAATCTAGAGTCAGGCTTCACATCTGTTTGCTGGGTTTCCCCAGTTCTCCTTTAAACTAGAACAGTCGGTCCCCTTGCTGCCTCTACACACACTTCTTTTTATGATGCTGAGTGTTTTAGAGATCAGATCATTTCTCTTATAGTATTTACATTCTGTATTTCTCTGATTGTTTTCCTGGGGAGTCATTATTTTTCTCGCCTTTATCTATTACTGTCAATCAGGGGTTAGGTCTAAAAGTTCAACAATATGATGCCATATACTTCATATTGCATCATATCACAAGTGTGAAATGTTGAGCTATCCCACTTTGGGTAGTACTAGTTTAATCAACTGGTTGTGATGCTGATCACCATTACAAAAGTTTAATTTTCCCTTTGCCATTGCCAAATAATCAGCAAGATTATACGTTGTCATTCTGCAAACATGGTTTAGCCCAACAACTTTTTCAAGTAATGGTTTCAGTTTGCAATGAGAATCAGTATTTCATTAAGAACCGAGATGTAGTAATTTTCTAATTATTATTCCTTCCCCTTTTATTAGCTGGTGTTATCCTGTAAAGGTGGGTTTTGTCTCATCAACTGAGAATCACCTAGAGTTCCTTCTAGAAAGTCAAAGTAAATGCTGGATTCTTTACCTTTAATTCCCATTTTTCAAAGTAAGGAGTTGGTGTAATAGTCGTCTTCAATTGAAGCAAATTAGTTCTCTCTCTCTCTCTTCATGAATTCATGCATTTTTATTTTTATATTTTTATAATCAATTCATTATCATATTTTGCTCTCTTTGGCCTGTGAGAGCATCTTCCAGCTGGATGCTTTAACACTTTTTTTAAATTCTTTGATGTAAAATGTTCTTCTGTGATCTCTTTCCACAGCTGTGACCTAACAGCAGCCTCCCCTCTCTCCATGTTCTAGCAGCACTTCCATCTGAAAAGACCTTCTACTTCCTTCTAGACTTTGTCATTCAATAACTTGAAAGTGCTAGATTGCTTCCCCCACCTCGCCAAACCTTTGCTGAGAGCATCAACTGGAACTGGGAAGAACCCCTGCAAATTCAAACAAGATCAAAAAGGAGGGCTAGTAGCTCCCCTTGAAATGCCTTCACCATTTCTCTTACCTTGCATAGTAGTCATTGGGCGGAACTGCTTCTTGGAAGAATTGGAACTGGTATAAATAAAGTCCAATCAAGTGCCCCGCCGTGAAAATCGCCAGCAGAACACAGAGACAGCTGAACAGCAACGGATCGAATGTGCGGCACCAGGACCACCAGGTGCACAGACCCAAAAACACAAAGAAGTACACAGATGAGGTCAAAGATGGCAACATCATACCTAAGGAAGAAGAGACACGGTCATGACAACTTGCCCGGAACCGGGAAATCATTTACCACTCAGGAACTGTAACTCTTAGAGATTATACACATTTCCTTCACATGTTTTCAGGAATGGATCAAGCTATTAAAATATGAATCACATTTTATTTATAAAATCAGAACTTATGCTGTTTTTGTTGTGATAAAAATTCTATTAAAGTGATATTTGTAAGTATAGGCAAACATAAGATGATGAAGAAATTCTTCCCATGGTGTTTGAGCAGAGTAAATATCTACTTTTCATAAAATAGAATTTAGCATATTTGCTTGCCTATTTCCATCTTTCTACTCCTCCCCCCCAGTTTTTCAGGAATACTTGTATGTCCGTTCCAACTTTCCCTGCTATCATTTTTATAATAACTTACTTTTTTTTTTTTGGTTAAGTAGGTTCCGTAACAATATTACATCTGTGGCCAAGGCCCACTAAAACTTTGCCCTACCCAACAAAAGTTGATCTACACTATTGCCACAAAGGGGCACATAAAATGAGGTAATTCTTTGACAGGCATTTAAAAACGTTTGTGGGGGGCATTTTGAAATGACTCTTCGTTAAAATATTGGGATATATTTCTCGAGAAAGTCTATTCTCTTTCACGCTTTTTAATTTTACTATTAAAAAAAACAGTCATGTTGTTTCACCTCCTGCAATCTCAACGACGAGGTATGGACTAAAATTCACAGCAGCTCTGGAGCAGCTGCCAACAGCGCGATGGAAGGAGGGAGAAGATGGAGATAACGTTACTATGGAACAAGTGGTCCACAGCCAAGATTTAAAGGAAGTGAGTGTCTGTGCTGCAAGATTACAATCTGAGGAAGAAAAATAGTATATCCTGGAGAGTTCAATTAAGATTACTAATGACCCAGTGTAAACAGACGAGTTTTCAGAAGGCGCACAGTGGCTCTGGAGGGGAACCCCAACTTTGTTCATCAGAGCCCATTGCCCTTCGTGGGCCCTGGGGGAGAAGAGTGGTTTTTCGGATCTACACCTAAAACATGACATCACTTCAGATATAGGAAAAGATGGCTTTACGGAGGTTGACAGAAACCAACTAAAAACACAAACGCTAGAAGTGAACAGGAAAAATGATTGCCACGTGTGTGTGCTGTGTACATGTGGCCAGTTTTCCAGCATCTACACTTATGAGTTTGGTGTCACAAACCAGAATTGTTTCTATCTGTATTTTCTCCTCAGCCATGTCTTTCCTTCTTCGCCCAAGTGCTACCACCTGTGCTCCATCCAATGCCGGAAATGCTCACCTGATGAACCGAGTAAAATCGTCACCACGACTTTTCCAGCGGTGGTGATCATGTTGCCGATAAACTCCTTAAGCTTGGAGGCCACAGAGGCGAGTCTGCGGAACATTTTTAATTTTGTGCTCTCTTCCACCTCGCCTTCAACACCGTCCCCTTCATCTAAATCCTCTTCATAGATCAGTGCCTCTTCTGGATCTATTTTTTCTCCTCCAGCCTAAATAAAGAAGAAACAGAAAACACTGCAGTCCAGAACTCTGCCTCTCCACCCAGCAGATTATATGGTTTGTAATTTATGGGTCAGTCAGTGAGGTGAACTTCACAAACCAGAGGAAAAATGCAGACAACCACTTATGTCCCCCCAGGTCTCTGACAGTGCTTGTGAAAGCCCAAGTCACTTGGATCTTTCCCGAAGAAGTAAACAGGAAAGGTCACCAATCACAGGGCCCTGAAGAGCATGTTGTCTGAGCCACATGAACTCATTTCCTATAGGCAGAAGAAGAAACTGAAACATCTATCAAAATTTTAACTTTCATCAATCTGGGTTCGGTTTCACACATTTATAGTTTGCCACCAAGGCGATAGGTAGTTTGAGGAAAGTATCCATGCCTTTAACCAAAAGGGTGAGTCCAATCAGTAGTTATGAAATCCCTTTTCTTTCTGAAGTAAATTTTGTCCACTATTTTAGTGTTTCCTGGCCATGGGATGGTGAGTGGTCCTGGGTTACTTGACTAGATACATAGTCACTTCCTATTTTATCCTTTTAAAAAATGATATACTGGTTCGATCCTGAATGATTCAGCACCCCAGTACTATCATCAGAGATTTAGGGAAGAAACGCATGGGCAGAATAAATACATATTTCTATGCATTATCTTAAACTGGGTATACAAGGTGTTTTTGTCTGTTTCGTTTTTAAAGAATACATCAAAAAGTTTTTTGACTAATTACAGTCTTTCCCTAAAAGGTTCAGGGTTTTTTTTTTTTTAAGTTCTTAGAAATATAAGCCATCACTTTAAGACAAAAGTTGTTTCAGATGCGTGAGGTTTTGTTTGCATTTGCCTCTAGGCTGGCAGTCTTCTCTTGAGCCCAATTGAAAAGCTTGCACTGGCTGCAGAGCCAGGAGGGTCTTTAGGCCCAGTTTAGACGTTTCTTTAGGGCTTAAAGAGTACAGACCAGCCTCTTCATTTTTCCCATTTTAAAGCCTTTTTCTTGATCCACTTAGTTCAGATATTTAAATTAATATTCACCAACGGTAACGGAACCTCTAACTATGCCCATGTGCACTAAAGGAAGCCAGCATAGGAAGGCTGATATGAAGTTCAAGTTAGTCCTGAGTGGCCTTGAGAACTCAGAGATCTTCTCTTTGCCTAGAAGGGCTCAGGCCACTCATAACTTATGCTATTGCTGAAGCAAAGGGTACAGGATACACACTCACCCTCTACACCACACACACAAATTTAATCTCGGGCCTATTCAAGTCTATATACCCAAACTGGGTTCTGCTGTATTCCATCATGACACATTTGCATCTTTTCCTGAAGGAAAGGAATGTCTCATCCTTATTCATGAAGATTTCTCTATAGATTCAGGGCCTAGTGTGTGCTAATATCTCATAAGAGATGCAGTGATAAACATGTAAGCAAGTAGAAAATTAACAAGCTGAATATCTCACAGTAACAAATGCTAGTCAGAGAATTAAAATAGGGTGATGTGACTGTGAGTGGCAGGATGGCTATTTTAGATTCTGAGGTCAGGAGAGGCTCTCTGAGGAGGTGACATTTAAGCCAAGATCTGAATGTCATAGTCACCAGCCATGTGAAAATCCTCATCAAGAACATTCCAGATGGAGGGAAGAGCTGGTGAAAGGCTCCATGGTATGTTCAGAAAGAAGGCACATGATCCCTGACATACATCCTCTTCCACCAATTCACTCTACCCATTGTCAGCTGATAGGCCCACTTACTACTTCACTGAGAGAAGGGGGGTTAACCCAGGGCTGGCACCTCAGCCTATCAGCCCAAAGTTCACCTGTGCAGCAGGCACTCGGGCGCCCCTGTCCTGTGACTGTGGATGAACTACATGCCCTGAGACACCAGGGAGAATGACGGTCCCAGCCACCCTCCCCTTTCCCCTGCATTACCTCATGCTCCCTTTCTCCCATATCTCCCCATCAATCAAAAAACATGCCTCACCATCTCCAGCCCACACCCCTTCCAACCCACATTTGCCAAAGTGACTCTCCAAGAGTTGGCTAAAAACATGGCATCACTTCCCCTGTGCCTCGTTTCCCTTGAACTCACTCTAACAGGAGTTTGATTGCCAATCACTGCACATAGTGAGGGCTATGATGTGGTCTGTTTCACATGGTGATGCCAAGGGACACCGCAGCTAGGAGGCTATTGCTGTGATCACAGAGCTGAGGAGAGGTTCATGTCTTTGCAGTTTGTCTTAAAGGTCAAGTCAGCAGAACTTGTCAGTAAATTTGATGTGGAAGGAGGAGGGACAGAGAAGAAGCAAAGACAATTCCTGTATTTTTGTCATTATTGAGGAGATGGGAATAAGGAAGGGTGGAGCAGGTTGGGGAATTCTGTTCTGAGATGCCCTTCAGGCTTTCTTGTTGGAGATGTTCCAAGGGCAGCCAGCACAGGAATTTGGAGGGCTGAGGGGAGGTGGAAACTGGAGAGGTCTATCTGAAGTTCAGTGGTAGAGAGATGGTTTCTAAAGTCAGGGGTCTGATGAAATTACCTGGAGAGAATACAGAGCTTGCCCTCCTCTCAGGCGCTACCACACCTGGAGCCAGTCTGTCTATCCAGCCTTATCCTCATCTTCACCTAGAAGTACTCCCTGCAGGCAACCACATGGGGGAACCTAGAGTCCACAGGCTCCCTTGGCCGTGGGACATGCTTGGAATGTGTCCTTGACTGTGAGATCCCCTCCCAAGCTCTTAAGGCCCCAAGGTTCCATACCAGCTCTTCCTTTCCACCTGCTCTGGCTCCCCCAAGAGTTTCTGTGGGGACCCATCCCGTGAACCTATTGCTATGGTGCCCACACTGCCATCCACATACAAACCATCTGTTCATGGGGCATGTGTTGCTTAATTTCCTCCTCACAACAGGGCGACACATAAAAATCCTCTCTGAGAAAGAAAGTTTGGCCAAAACCTTCAGTCACCGTACTTGAAAAAGGAGACATGGAGAAACAACACAGCTAGAGCTGCCTGGGTCCCATTCAGAAACACACTCCTAACTTTCATAATAAATGGCTCATTATTCAACTGTAGAATTGCTACGGATATAGATTAAATCAAATAAAGTTCTCTGGTCAAGAACTTTTGTGAGGTTAGACAAATGCATTTCCTTGACCTCTCTTGGGCAGGACTGGGGCCCCTGTGCCTTTTATAAACATACCACTGTACTTGAGGGTTTTAGCATTTTTGTACCGGAATCCCTGGGGCCCTCAGTTGGAAACGCTTTCTAAACCTGCCAAGCTGAGAAGAAGCCGAAAGTGAGCCAGGTTGGCCTCTGTGAGCCCCTACTGTCCAGGCTGGGGCCAGAACTGCCATTAGTCACGTCAGGCCTGCTTTTTAACAGGCAGGCTTTCTCCCCCTAAATGATTCGTGTGGTGAAGTATAAACACGAATCCTCTGGAACAGCGTCCACTCGCTCAGATGTATTTACTAACAAGCAACGTTGCTCGTGGGAGCTGTAATCTCTCCTGGCACTGGAACGCAACCGGACTCTGGCCTTGAAACTAAGGAGGAGTAGCTATAAATGAAGATATAATTCCCTTGATTCCAGAGTGATCTTACACATTAAAAAGAGAACACTTCATAGTTTAGAAAGGTAAAAAAAAAAAAAATCCATGTTATTACTGCCCATGTCAACATCTAAAACTTATTTGAAGACACGTAAATCCTTCGACTTGCCTTTGGTAAAACTTCCCCACTTCAAACGTGCCAACATGTATTCCCGTAGTACATCTGGGATCAACTGCATGCAAGGCCAAGCTTCTCTGAACCTAGGTCAGGGTCTGAGCGCCAAGCAGCCGCCGCATCTCACCCCACAGCTGCGTCCCCATGCTCGGCACACAGCAGTCATTCCCGCACAATCCGGACAGTCAAGACACAAGTTAGCCTTAGTGGAATGCAAACATCCATTTTTCTTTAGTTCCGAGTACTCAAAGATTCAACCTGGGTTGGGGTAGGTCCTAGAGATCACCTGGGAATCGTTAAGAGGGCAGGTATCTAGCCTCACCTCAAACCTCCTAAATGAGGAATTCTGGGAGCGAATCTCAGGCATCCCTATGACCACAGAGCTGCCCTAAATGATTTTGAGGCAGCCAATGTAGAATCCACGCACAGGCTGCCATCCGCCGGATCAACGGACTCCTTGCTCGGCATGGAGCATGGACCAGGCAAAACTGTAAACATTGTGTTGGAATCATTCACTAGGCAGACTCCCTGAATTAGAAAATACATCGAAGTAAATAATCTGTGGACCCTCCTTCCAATTTCAGTCAACCTTTACGTGTTAGCCCGTAACTTCTCATCAGATGAATCCACTTTCTTCTTTGTGGCTAAAACCACCCTATTAAAAACATTTCGAGGGAGTGTATCAGAGTCACAAACAAACAATCTGGAGGCAAAGGGAACCTTTTTCTAAAGTGTCATGAGTTGTTTATTCATTGTTTATTATTAAAAGTTAACAATTTATCTTTGCAGAATGGGTTCATCTCAACAGAAGAGCCCAAGGAAGGAAAAGGCAAGTGCGGTGCCTCACTGCACGAGACAAACCATAGGCACCATGCTGTCTGAGGAAGGAAGCAGAGCGAGCGCCTCGCCTGTGTGACATCACTGTATGTTATGTAAGCCCAACGGGACAGCATCGTACGGATAAACAAATATTTCATCCTACGGCCACACTTGTATTAGGAAGATTATCTTTCCAAACTTGCAAGAGCAGTGGAGCTTGGTGCCACCACCCACATCCCCCTGCCTCCAGGACACTGATTCCATAGCTCTGCGATGGACCCTGCATCAGAACCTCCAAAAAGGTCCCAGGTCAAATCGCCAAGTTAGAGATTGCACCAATCTTTGCAAGTCACCTGAAACATTTGAAAGGGAAATGAACAATAATGGAGGGCAGCCAAATCGGATTGACCATTATTTTAAAGGTTTATATCTCTAGGGTTTATTTTAAAAAAATCACTTAATGGCATACCATAAAACCAAGTCGGTATTGAAACACACACACACACACACACACACACACACACACACACACACACACACACACACACACACACACCCTGATGCCATCTACTCAGTTTGTCTCTGATTAGAGAGATTATTACTAACCAGGGACCATCCATCCATTTCCTCCTATAAGAAACAGCTGAGTTTAGCACTTCTGACACACCCAGTGCTCCCTCTAGAAATAAAGAATTCAGGGAGTGATAACAAAGCAGCACTTTGAGGGCACGCAACCCTTCCTGTTGCTCCAAAATTTCCTGAAAGATTCAGGACCCATATAATACCTTCTGATGGACTGAGGTGCAAAGAAAATGCACGTCTTTGTTACTAAAATGTTCAAAGGCTGAGCCCTGCTCTAGCTGCTCTGAAATCCACAGCGTTCCGTCCCGTCCTCCACTCCCATTTTTCCCTCCCCTCAGAACTTTTCCTGAGCCTGAGCTCTGCTCTGAGCACCATGCCAGGCCCAGGGTGGGAATTTGCCCTGGGATCCCAGAGGTTTGCGCTCACTCAGAGGAAATAAACCAAGTATATATAACTGTTTATAAAGTGAGAATATAAAACCCTGATTACAGGGATTTGGAATACCCAATTCCAGTTATTCCCAAAGCAAACATGATGGGGGAAAAAAAGGACAAATGTCCTGGAAAGCAAAGCAAAATATGTTAACTTTCAAAATGTTAGATATTCGTGTTCGCCCATGCTGGCACATAGTAGGTACTGAATAAATAAGCGTACCCATGGATAAATACCCATCCTTCTCTGCAGTTACAGCAAGGAGAGATCACTCAAGACAGGTGTGTGGGTTTGCCCTGGCCCTGCCAAATCCTCTGATAGTCTGGGGGAGAAGCAGTTCTTTGCAGATAATCCTGGCCCTGGGCTGACCCCTTACAGTTTGCTGCTTTAGTTTTATACTTTGGATTGCTTTGTGCAAGCCTCCATATTAATCAGTCAGTGCTTAACCAATTAACTTGATAGGTACATAAGCATCACTATGTGTGCAATCTCAGGTTACTTTGCTAACAAGATTTGCTGCAACAGAGAACAAGACGGATGGGATCCTTTCCCTCACTGAGCTTAGACTTTAGTGAGGGAGATAGAAAACAAATAACAACAACAAAAAGCAGTATGTAGAATAATTACAGAGTGTGATAAATGTTCTGGATATAACAAGACAGAGACCAGGGAATAATGTGGGCCGGTGCACGGTGAAGGACTCTGTGGGAAAGAGGTCACCCAATGAAGGAGGAGAAACTAGCCATGAATGAGCAGGGAGTGAACTGCATGGCAGAAGGGAAAGAGCTATTGGGTTGTGGGCACCAAGACACACAGAGAAGGAGCGGGACAGAGCCCAGAAGAGGGTATGGAGGCAGGAAGTGCATGGCCCTCAGGTTAGGAGCCTGAATTTGGTTCTCATTTAATGAGAATCCAATGAGGTGTTTTACCCAAGGAAGTGACAATAGTTTGATTTATAATTTTACAAGGATAATCAGGATAAGGCAGAGAGTGTGGTAGCAGAGGAACAGGGTGAGAACAGAGGCTGGAGGTGGGGAGGTCCAGGTGTAGCTTATTCCGTGGTCTGGTTGAGAGGTGGGATGAGGACTGTGGCAGGAGAGACAGAGAAAGGTGAACAGATGTTAGACAAAATGTCAAGGTAGCGCCCTAGGACTTGTTGATGATAACGGGTAAGGGATCCAAGGAATCAAGGGTCTTAGCAGGGCTCGGGGCTCTGGCAACAGGGTGAACAGTGATCCTGTGAACTTGGGTGGGCAGTCAGCAGGAAAGCTGGGTGCAGAGAGGAGTGGGAGATCTAGCTCCTGTCCTCAAACACATGCCACCAATACGCTGAAAGAAACATGGGGAATTAAATGACATTAAGTTGGTGACAATTCCATCTCAGTGTTTACAGCTTCGAGAAGGACGGATAGCACCACCGCCCTCACAGGAGTGAGGGAGAGGCAGACCCTCTGGAACAGGTGCAGGTGGCAGGAGTGGGGCCCACAGGTTCCCCCCCATGCACGTGTGCCTAACCATGTTACCCTTGCTGAAGGGACACGGGGCTCTGCAATCTCCCAAACAAGTTTCCCTTGTGGGTGTCTTGTTGTTATTTGCAATTCAAATGTGCAATATCGCCTGTCAAATATACCAAGGACAGAATAAAATATTCTGAGAATTTCTGAAAACATTGACCCAGACATACTGAGAAGGGTAAAAGTCTACTTCGGAGCTTTGATTTTCTTTAAAAAATAAAGCAAAGAATAGGCACACACTGTTAAATGTTGTTGAATGAATGAATAAATGGGAGAGAAATGAAGGTATATTTAATTTGGAATGGTTTTATTTTAATAATGTATAAGTATGTGAGCTGCCTTCCTAATTGCTTATTCTTTCCTTTATTTTTATGACCGGTCACATATTCAAGTCCAGGCTAGGCAAAGTTCACACAATTAACATACTGTCCATCATGTAACGTCCCTGAGTTTCTACATGATAAAGTGGGTATGCTCTCCAGGTGTGTTTCTCTCAGAGGAAAGGATGAGAGGGACTCCATGCTCTCACCTTGTGTCCAGGGAGATGTAGCTGAAAGACAGTGAACTTGTCTCTGTGATACTTATCCTGAAGCTCATTCTGTAAATACTGAGCTTTCCTGAGGCTTTTTGAAGACAACAGGCCAATGATTTCCTCCATTTAAAAACTTTCTCTTTATTTAAACTAATAGCATCTAAAATCACCACAATTAAAGATTCCCCCAAACTGTAAATGTGTTTAACTCAGAGAAGACAGACCCAGTGAGCTGCATTTTGGGGGACATACGACAGTAAACTCTTGCCTAGTACCTGAGAATGACCTTGAGAGGCAGCAAAAGCCATGGAGCTCAAGGCTGGTAGGATAAGTGGGTAGTTGCCCCGCTTCCCACTCTACTGAATGCTGCCATGTTTCAGTCGATAGTGTCTGCGTGCCTGAAAAGGCAGGATCTAGAAAACTTAAAACAGGTGATTTTGGACTAAATCTCAGGTGGGATGCTGAATGCCTTATTAGAAGGTGAAAGTTAAAAGATGGATTTCTTTCATTCTTTGTTTCTTGCTCTTCAAAAAAAAAAGAAGAGTAACTTCAAGAACCTCAAAGCTGAAACTTGAGGCCCACTGGTCATTTTATGTGCCGAAATGCAGATGCTGTAGGAGTCTAATGGACATTAGATATTAGAAAGGAGGGTATAGGTTTTAAGGCTCAGAATGAATTTCCAAACATTAGCAGGATCCAAATGTTGCATCCCTGCATTTTTAACAGATGGTGGATGCTTATACTGAAATATTATTTTTATGCTTCATATTTGATTTGTCAGACTAATTTAAGCAGACCAAGTCATGACTAAAATTCCTATTTGAATAAACATTTAGTTTCTCATAAATTTGGATTAATAATATATTAGAATACTATTTGCTTTCGAAAAAAATAAAGTCTGAAATCTCATTAAATAGCTAGAAAGAGCTAGTAGTACAGAAATATACAAGAAAACAGCAGTTTGGTGAAATTGCAAAGTGTTTCATTGCACAGGTGGTCTTACAGATGTGTCAGTCCAAAGAGAACCTTTTTTGGCACTTGAGGAATTGGCTCCCTTACTGAGGTCTGTTCTCAGGACAATGCAAGATTCTCTGTAACAATGCAATAAATACCAGGGCAGATCCTCCCACCCGCTGACTCCCCCTGGGGCTTTTTGCCAGTAATCCAGGGATTTGCAATGCCCTTTAAAACCACAAATTTGAGCCTCATTATCAAGTTGAGCAAGATTAGAAAAGACTCTGAGTCTTCTTCAGGGATTAGTTGCTAGTTTAAAACAATGCTGAATTTGAAAAGAAATTCTTGCAGGCACCAATGGATTAGTTTTGCCATTTCTCCACTGAGACAAATGAAAGAAGAAACAATGCCAGCAAACACTATTCTTTCAAAGGATCCTGAAAAACCAAACATTCTACAGTGCAAATGTCAAGATTTATAAAAGGGAGGAAATATGTTGGGACCTTCCAAAACAGTATAAATTCTCCTACGTATTTTGGCCATGTGCTTCTATTCTTTTCAGACTCGAGCCAGACTGTTCACATGTACGAAATATTTCCTTGTAGATTCATCTCAGAAGATTCACCCACCAGCCTGTTCCTCCCCGGTCACCTGGGGGGATGGAATGCACTAAGAGAATGGAAATTAAGATCTAAATGCGGCCAAAATACATCTAAATGGGAAGAAATTCAACCTTATAATAATGATATTGAGTATTTCTCAAAGCCCCAAATAAATAATATTTAGAATGTCTATCATCTTTTTGTTATTTTTAAATAATGTGATTAATAATACAGAGAGTACAGATATTTAAACGGATTTCAATTGGAAGAGAGGTACCATAAGTCTATCTTTGAGAACTGGGTGAAATCAAAAAGGAAACATGATTTTAGAACTAATTCATGTGATGGTTCCGTGCTTTCTTCTTCACCAGATGTGTGACCTTAACCATAACCTGAAATCCGTTAACTTCCATCAGTCAATGTAGGCTTCCCTAGTCCTATGGTAAAAAAGCATTTGTCCTTGGTGACAGAAGTTCATTTTATAAGAAGCTTTGTAATTCTTTATGGCTGTCTGTGATATACAGCACAAAAGGGACTCCCTTACTGAGTGGTTTGGCTTCAAAGTCACCACCCAACTTTACTTTCTATCATTCTAAGGGGACTCTGAATTTGTAACAGCTCTAGGACCTCTCCAATTGGAGAAGAGCAAGCAAGGTGAGGAGAGCAAGTAGCAATTCATTAAGCAACCCAATGAGCAGGCACTGCGCTAGGTGTGTTTTGACGTTTCATTTAGTGCTTACAGCAACTCCATGATGTAGGATTATGATCATTCTCATTTTGCAGAAGAAAGAGAATAAACAAGTTTCTCAACATCACACAGCCACTGTTAGTAGCTTCCACATCCGCCTACAGACTCTGTCTACTCAATTTACAATAGATATCTTTTATCCTCTATTTATAATATGAGGATAACTGAAAAACAATCTTGCCTTTACAACTAATAGTAATGAAAAATCCTAAGTCTGGAGAGTTTGTGGGTTTACTTTCACCAAATTTGGACAATTTTTGGCAATAATTATCAAAGCCAGATGATTTTCAAAACTGTAACTATTATAAATTGAAGTTCAAATGTAAAACTAGAAATTAAAATTTTAACTTTATCTCAAAATTGTAAAGCCAACAAGAAGAAAAGGCACTTTCATAGTCTTAACCCATTTTAAGGCACTGACAAGTGCTGCATAGTTTGTAGACATAAGGCAAGATAGGGTTAGTTGCTCCGTTGCTATAATTGCTTTTTTACACCAAGCACCTATTAACATTTGCCTTAAAAATAGCAGGATATTGATATGCAATGTGATCAATGTGATTGTGTATTTTTTACCCATAATGATTTTTGGCAGTAATATCTTTTCTAGTTTGTATAGATTTGTTGAATTATATCCTCACTTTATTGTTTTGTTTTTATTAACTATACTAGGCAATTTGCTACTTATTTGTGAGGCACATAGGTCATTTGCCATAACTGAGAATTGTCTTCCTTGATTCCTTTGTGATTACCATTCTCAAAGTAAGTGATTTCAATTAACTTCAGTTTTTCAGGTAAAAGTTCTTGCCAAAACTTCTGAGTAAAAACATTTGGTAGCTGTGTCTTGTGCCAACTGTGCAGAGTAAGTCTTTTTAGTAATTTTTCTTTGTAAATTTCATCTTTCAATTACCAAATCAATCACTTTTTAAATCGATGTCACTGAAACTCACATAACAAAGTACAGTCATTAGAACAGAGCAGTGTTCAGAAACAGGTCTGGGGACAGTGATGAGCTGTCTGCCTTGCTCTCACACATTGAGTGAGATCTGACGTGCTCCCTGAGTCTCCGAAACTCTTTCTGCTAAAACACACAGCTAAAAATTAACAGTTTCCTCATTATTGTTATATTTTTCCAATTCCTACACTTTTCCAAAGGTATATATTTTTTTTCTCCGGAATACTTTAAAATAACTTGATCAAAATATGCTAACACATGCCCACTCTGAAGAGCAAGGTACAGAGGCCAGAAAGCCTCCCTTCAGGGAGGAATTACTTTTTTTTGTCCTAGAACTACCAGGTGTTACTTCTTCTCTAAATGTTTTGTAATAACTAAGGTATCTAGACAATGGGCCACAATATTATGAATTTGAAAGGTCAACCATCTGAGATAATATTAGATGAGAGTGAAAAGAACACTGGGTCAGGATGAATGCCTCACGAAGGGCAGCCCTCATATTGCTTGAACTGGCTCCTCATGGCCAAGGTGTGGATGGCTAATGCCTAACCATCAGAACTACAACAGGGGCTGTGCAACGTAACAGAAGCCAAGCACCCCAAAGCTTAAGTGCTATGCACATTTCACTCGTACACGACTTATTACAAGGTTCAAGGCCCTCAGAAATCAAAGAAGGAGGATAGAGGCATGAAATCAGATTTACCAATTCTTCACTTTCAAACTCCGAGTTATACTGTGCCGCTTCTTCTGTTACTGGTTTCTGAACAATGTTTCTGCAGACGAGCCAGATGGTCAGACTAGCAATGAACATCCCGATATCAGGCACGAACACTCTGATCCCATTGCCAGCATCAGCTCCCTTTAAGCTATGGAGGGGAAAAAAAAAGAGGGGGTGGGAGGAAATTTAGTTGTTTTTCTCTTTCTGGTGACACTATCTTCAAATATGTCTGTATCTCCTTAATGAATTTTAAAAAAGCAATACTCAGTGTCTGCCTAGAAGGTACAGGAAAGGTTTTCATCAAACTCAAAGTCTTCTGTAATCTGCTGAGATTCAGGAAGTCACCAGGGTTTCACTGGAGTTTCAGAAATATTATAAAGACTCCTAAACCAATCCTCACTTCTAAAACACGCTAATGAACTATACTGTCATTAAATAAGCCACATGTGCAGTAAAGACACAGGTGTCAGCAATCTAGCTGAAGCAGTTAAAAACTAGACAATACTAGCAGCCAGGAGATATTTTACCTTAGATGTAAATCAAAGCTGGAGGGAAAACAGGGAAAATCTTACAGCAATCCTTGAAAGCAGGACCTCTTCGTTATTTTGAATATGGAGTTGATTTTGTTTTCCATACTGTTCCAAGAAAGGCACACCTAGTAGGTTTCTTCTTTTAATCTTGGAGAATGGATGGTGAACTTGGAATTGGAAGATTTGGGTTCAAGTGTAAGCCTGACACTGACAAGCGGCATTCCACTGGGGGGCTTTCCATGGCCATTTGTTCTCCTCCGTGCCAAAGAGGTATACTCTTTGCCTTCTTTATCTCATCTGAGTCAAATGCAAGTGACTCAACGTTTATCAGAGATAAAACTTGTTTAGGGGCTAAGCATGTGTGTGATCAAATACATACTAGATTCATTAATGTATACATTATATATTTTGACAAAAACATAAAATATAATAAACAGCAAGTCCCCCATTGCCTAGATATAACCACTGTTAACATTTATTAAATTAAAGCATTGTTAATAATGTCTACCACTAACTGAGCAATTGCTCTGTGTTAAGAACTTGATACCTATTATTTCATCCAACCAACTACCATATAAAGTTAGGCATTATTATTAATCCTCCTTTTACATATGAAAAAAAGCAAAACAAAACAAAACTACAGCTCCAAAAAGTAAAATTATTTCCCTAAAGTCACACAGATACAGAGAGAGCAGAATATGTATACTCAAGCTCCCTTTAGGTCTGAATGTTTTCGACCACTGCAGTCTCATGAATGTACCTGCCTGGCTTTCCTTTCCAAGCTTCCTCTGTGCCTCAACACGCATATTGAGAGTTTACAAAACTAAGCTCATATCTTACCTATTGTTTTAAAAATGATTCGTTCGTTTGATATATCACTAGTAATTTTACAACTCACTGATGATTTTTAAACATCACCACGTTCATGAGCAGATAGCATGTAACTATTCCACTATTGTTGTACATTTAGAATGTTTCCATTTATGTTACATATAATAATATGTAAAAGTTAAAACTTAATTACGTAAAGAGTCTAGGAAAAAGTTTTCAGACCAGTCTAATGTGCTTTTTAAAAAAATGGTCTGGAAGAGAGCATGCCCCACATAAGCTTCGCTTTTTATAAATGGCTCTAAACCCTTCTGAACAGAGAAGCATGAAAGTGGGAAGAGATCCCACTATCTCCATAAATGAAGCAAACATCATTGTGTCAGAGGTATTAAAAACACTGCAAATTCCATTCATTTGGGGTAAGAGGAAGAGAACTCAATTAAGAAAATTTCATCCAAACTACACTTACAACAATGAAATCTAATGATTGATTTTATCACAGGACAAAGGTAGAAGTTTGTGGTGGACTTTTAAAGTGATCAAACAGAGCAAGCAAAAATTAGTACCATTACAGTGAGAAGAAAGAGGGGATCTAGGAGAGAGGCCAGAACATAAAGGCCAGGCTCTGGTGGGTGTTTGCTGTGTGGGGCTAAGATCAGGAGAGCTGCTAGGCCTAATCAGGTGGATTTAGGGGAATAGGTTATTAGCGCTCTTTCATGGGAAGCAAATTAACTGTGACGTTGTATGAAAAGCACTAACCAAGCCGAGTTGAGGGGGAAAGAATTCTTAAAGGAAAGGTGACAAGGACTGCAGATGTGGCGTCAGCTGCTTCTTACCCCACAGCACAGAGAAGTAGGAAGCCAGAGCAGAGCCTTATGCCTTTCCCACCTGCGGACTGCATTAAGCTCCCAGTCTGCAAACAGTCGCTTTGAGGCAACAGTCTCAGCTTTGTGTTTCTTGGTCCCAAAAGACACATTTCACAGCATACATATATTACGGGAGTAAATGAATGCTGTTTGCAAAAGCAATCACTCCACTCGCTGTGATAGAATTCAGCTACTGGATCCAGGAGTGGGCTGTGATCCCGATTTGCAATGAAATCATTCAGCCACAGAGGTGCTAACCTATTAACTACTACTCTTGGCTTGCTGAGTTAACAAAGCAGTGCATTCATAATGCCACCACTGCAGAAACAAAGAAACTTTTGAAGAATGTAATGAAGAGCATGTCCAATGAACAGGTCATAGTCTAACTGATATATCATTTGGGGATCATCTTATCAATCACGTTTCCTTCTTCATTGTTTAGACCACTGTCTACTAAAGTACATTCATCAGAGTGCTTGTCCTCAGAAATGTAGTGAATTAAACAAAACAAGGCAAAATAAAAGAAAAAAAAAGGTCTTTGGTCAAATAAGTGTTAGAAAATATCAATGCATATTACTGTAGTAACGAACCTGTGAAGTTCTGTAGTAAAACAAGAGATTCGAGTTTATTTATACCTCTGTTTCCCAAATCTATTTGACCAAAACTAATTTCTTAAAAATTTTATCTGATGCCTATTACATTTTACTGAGCTAGTGTTCATGCAACAGGTCTTAGGAAATGTTGGGCTAGAGTCTGCTTACTGGTCTAGATTTTTTATTGAAATGAATGGATAATTTGGAAACTATCCTAGCATGCAACTAACCCCTATAAATTTGATGTTTAATAGGTCTCTAATAACTTTTGAAGTCGGTGACATCTCATTCTATTCTCTCATCCAATTGTCCAACTATCCATCCACTGACTCAGCAAGTCATTGAAATTATGAAGCTAGACGATAACTAGAAATAGCCCAATTCCTTTCCTCTGATAGACTGGAAATCAACAAGGGAAAGGATTAAATGGTTGACCCAACTGCTCAGTTAGGAGCAGAGTACTTCTATTCAAAGACTTCTGATGAGTATAGGCATCCCTCACATCACCTGTCCTTGCTCAGCCATTTTCTACCTACTGTAACAGGCTCCTTTGCCCTCACTGCTCAGAAAACACCCTGTCAAGGGTCACTAGTGATCTTCCCCTGCAAGGCCCAAACAACCCATTCTATTTATCATCTGAACCCATCTCTGTGCTGCACTGACAAGCAAGATCAGCCCTTTCTGCTCTCAAACCTACTCCTTGGTTTTCTCACCTTTCTCTTCTAGTTATTTGCCTACTATGGATGTTCCTGGAAACTTGCATTGCTTAGTGGGAAATCCCTCTAAGAAGTACTGGGATGGACTTTATCCACCATACTCTTGTTTTCTCCTCAAATACTGATGAGTCTTCAAGGTTCTACTCTTCACTTATTTTTCTTCTAACACTACATGGTAAACCTGGATGATTTCTCTACTCCCCATGCTCCCCCAGGCACCAACATGCTGACTTACAAATATACATACACAGTCCAAACCTTTCCCCTGAGACATACCAACAGATATCTATTTTCCTACTAGATATGTCCACCTCTAAAGCTTTTAAAATTAAATGGTATCTTTATTCCAAACTCTGTTTTTCTTAACCTTGAAAAATGGTGTTGTCGTCAATCTAGCAACCAAGACAGAACCTGGACCCTGCCATTCTCTCACTAAAAAGCTGGAGGTTCTGTCTCCATGTTTCTCTTGCTGCCGCTTTATTCCCACATCCCAGTTCTGCTCCTGGATTACTGCAATACCACCCTTATTATTTTGTCTCAGGCTGTCCCCTCTGCCAGCAGGTCTCCATGTTACTACCAGAGTTTCATTTTTAGAAGCATAAGGTTGACCATGTGAACTGTGCCGCCTAGCCAATAGTGCCCTTCTCCACACTTCTATATTCTCCTCACCTCTCAAACTCACTTTCCAGAACTCCACTGTGAAGCCCTTCCATCACCCTTCCTTGAGCACTTCTTCCTTTAGAAGCCTGCCGTATCTTGAACATACTTGATCATATAATGTTTAACATCTTACGTCGCTCACTTATTTACCAAATGAGAGCTTCCTGTTTACAGCCCCTCTGTATACAAGAACTATATATGTATGTATATATGTATACTCCACTTGCATGTGTGTGTGTGTGCGTGTATATATACATTTACATATACACACACACATACATGGGGTACAGTGTACACAGAGTAAAGACTGGCAGAATAAATGCTATCTTGAAATATTTACACTTTACTTTGTATAACAGTAGTTTATGCCAAGTACTGGTGAAGAATTAGATGAGATATTTTAGTTCATTTAGATAATTTCATTCAGGAAAAATAAAATACAAACCCAGACAGGAAGAAATGTTACTTTGTTTGGGAATAGCTGGAGATCAGGTGTTCATGACTAGTCTCAGTTACTTGGACACAAAGATGTAATTGTCAAAATTGGAAAATATAAATCATGAAATATATATATATATGGTTTCATTAAATACATATGTTGAAGAAAACATTTCAAGAACAAGAGATATGAAGTGTATCTAATGAACATTAAATGGCTCAATTTGGCAGAATTTTTTATTTGTTCATTCAAAAAATATTTATTATGTATCTACAATGTGCCAAGCACTGTCCTGGAAATTGATTGTTGGTTATGAAGGGAGATAAAGTCAAAAAGTTGGGTTAAGGTTGGGCCAAACTGGGCTGGGATTTTTGGCAAAGAATCCACATAGCCTGAACTACTGAAGGATTTGGAGCAAAGGAGGAACACAGTCACCAAGGAAACTGAGAGACTGTAGGGAGAGATTGTGATTTGGCTGTAGGAAGTGGGGTGTGGAGGCAGTGTTTTCCTGGTAATGTGAGATGTAGTGCAGAGGCACTATTTCATGCTGGAAGCCACAATGGGATTTGTGCCTGAGAGAGAAGTCATGGCTGAAGGAGTAGAATTTTCTTCCATATATGTTGGCTAAAGTCAATAGAATAGATTGTCCAGGGACAGTGCACTGCATAGGGTAAATCTTTGGATAAGTTCTCTGAACTAATTATAAGTATACATCCAGTGCATTTAACAATAAATTAAATTTTATTTCAAATAAATTCTACATTTGAAATCACGCTGACCAGGTTTTGTGTAGAAGTCCTGTTTTAATGAATTAATGAGATCGATATATATATTTCCCTATAAAATGTTATCCTAGGGTTGCAGGCATACAACAGTTATATTTTTCATATATATATAAAAGCATACGCTAAACTGCTTAAAACATCATGTTCTCTTAAACAGGTAAATATTTTCTTTCCAAACTTGCTCTAGTCACATTGATCTTATCTGTTGAGAGTGATTATACCTCCCGAAAAGGAATTGAGGGAGCTGGAAATTGGGAATAATCTACATATCCTTCAAGAGGAAAATGAACAGATTAAATTAGCACACTTCCATAAAAGAAAATAAATAGTATAAATGAATAAAGTAGTGCCAAAGTATGTGTGATGGATTTAAATATGGTTGTATCATCTCACAACCATAATGTGGAACATAGAAGAAGCAGCAAAAGTACAGAATGTAAATCCCTTTGGGATTTATGCATAAAGAATGACATGAAAATGACAAACCCTTATTTCTGGGAAGGGAAACGGAATACAATAAAGTATTGTATAAATACCAAACATAAAATATTAGTAATGCTCAAGTCCTTAAATTGGCTGAAAGTCAGTTGGTAGGAACAAAAATATATCTTTAATACTTCATATTCTTTTTAAAAGTTGGAATAGTCATGCTGCTTAAAATTCCTTGTGTAGAATATATTTGAAAAACATGAAGTCAATTATCTTGGCTGGAAAAATAATGACTTTTTTACTGAGGTAAAATCTGTGTACAGCATATTAATTTCAGGGGTACAATATAATAATTTGATACTTGTACACACCACAAAGTGATCACCACAATAAGTCTGGTTACTCTCTGTCACCATACAGTCGATCCCCCTTTTACCCTTTTTGCCCATTCCCCAACCCTCTTCCCCTCTGATAACTACCAGTCTGTTCTCTGTATCCATGAGTTTTGTTTTTTCTTGTTTATTTGTATTCTTTGTTTATTTGTTTTGTTTTTTCAGATGGAACATTTAAGTGAAATCATATAGTATTTGTCTCTGACTTATTTCACTTGGCACAATATCCTTAAGGTCCATCCATTTTGTCACAAATGGCAACATTTTCTTTTTTTCATAGCCAAATAGTATACCATTGTGCATGTGTATCACATCTTCTTTATCCATTCATCTATCCATGAATACTTATGTTATTTCCATATCTTGACTATTGTAAATAATGCTGCAATAAACATAGGGGTGCATGTATCTTTTCAAATTAGTGTTTCATTTTCTTTGGATAAATACCCAAAAGTAGAATAACTAGATCTCAGTCACATGGTAGATCTATTTTTAGTTTCTTGAGCAATCTCCATATTGTTTTTTATAATGGCTGCACCAACAGTATAAGAGGGGTTCCATTTCTCCACATCCTCTTCAACATATGTCTTTTTGATAATAGCCATTATAACAGGTGTTAGGTGGTATCTCACTGTGGTTTTAATTTGCATTTCCCTGATAACTAGTAATGTTGACATATTTTCATGTGCCTATTGGCCATCTGTATGTCTTTTTTGGAAAAACGTCTATTTAGATCCTCTGCCCATTTTTTTTTAATTGGATTGTTTGATTTTTTGGTTGTTTGAGTTTTTTTTATATATTTTGGATATCAGCCCTTATCAAATATATGAATTGTGAATATTTTCTCCTGTTCAGTGAGTTGACTTTTCATTTTGTTGATGTTTCCTTTGCTGAGCAGAAGCTTTTTAGTTTGATGTAGTTCCACTTATTTATTTTTGCTTTTGTTACATCTGCTTTTGGAATCAGACCTGAAAATTCAACACTAAAATGTAAGAAGCTTATGGCCTATAATTTTTTTTTTCTAGGAGCTTTATGGTTTCGGGGGATAATGACCAACTCAACTGATGCTCTAATGACCATGATTATATTAGGTCTAACTCATTAATTGAATATAATCACCATCCTTCCCAGCAAGGTCCAGAAAAGAAGTGAGGCATGTGGGCATTTCCATGGGCAAACCACTTCATTTTTCCAAGTTTTGGTTTTTTCATCTACAAAATGATTTCTCAGGGTCTTCCCGACTCTAAAGTTCATTTCAACTAGGAAAATCCACAATAAGAAGGCCGTGAAATTGAGATGGGACTGGGAAAGAAGAAAACTGTTGGAGTTTCAGGTATTGCTGAGAAGGTGCAACCAGGTATAAATGCAACCACAGTCCTCTCCAGAAGTTCAAAAAGAATAATTTCATTTATGCAACTCTTTTTTGGGAGGTAAGTCCTTTGGTTCAGAGTTAGTAAAAAGGTCAACTTCAATGGAATTCTAATAAATGATTAAAATATCAAATGAGCATTATTTAAATGAATACAAACTACTGATATGGTCTGCCCGGTACTTTGGTGGCCTCTGAAGTTGACACACTAAGAGGTGGACTACTTCTGTTTTCCTTAAGCTTAGGTCCTCGTTTGATTGAGGTCCACCAGTCACTCAGATTTCATAAATCACCTTAAGAACAAAGTGAATGTATATCTAATAATAAAACCTTAATGTAAGAGATAAAACTGATTTCAACTGCTTCCCACGTGTCTTAAAATATGTATGGAGGCTATCTTTTTATTGAATATATGACTTCACATAGCAAGACATAATTTGATGTAAGTGAAGAAAGGTTTGGATGAGAAACTCTGGAAAGAAATGTACCATTTATTGAGAATAGCTTTCAATATTCACATCAAGGGATTCCACAGTTGTTGATGTATTGGAGAAGCCAAATAGCTCATTTCTATGAACTCAGAAACATTTTCTATCACTAAAATAGCAATTGCATGCCAATTTCTAATTATCTAAAGGTATAAGCTGATGCTGGATTTTCAGAAATTTTTTTTTACATTAGTAGCAGGATTTTTTTTTCACCTTAAAGGTGAAACACTACTTGAGTATTTTAATCCACTTATCTCTTTGTGAGAAGTTGCTATTCTCCATTCGGAACGCACACACCTCATTCTTATATAAAGTGTATTGATGGCTTTTCACTTCTCTTGTTTATGAGGCAGAAGGTCAGTTAAGAGAATCCTAAGGTTCTTGCTTTGATGAAGCTCATTCACAGAAGGGAAGAGAAGGGAGAAAAAAGGATTAGGAGACTGTCAAATATTCATCCCTACACACTTGACTTTTCAGGAGTGTGTGGGAGCTGGCTGGTTCTAGCTCTAGGTACAGTGACAGTGTTTATTACTAGCTTGAAATTGACCACAGTGGGAGTATTTACATCATGGAAGTTGGCTAATGCTGCCAATAGGGTATTTTTCCCCCAGAGAGCTGGTTGGAGTGGAATATTACTCAGTCATTTAAAAAATGAAATCTTGCCATTTGCAATAACGTGGATGGAGCTAGAGAATATTATGCCAAGTGAAATAAGTCAGTCAGAGAAAGACAAATGCCACATGATTTCACTTGTGTGTGGAATTTAAGAAAAACAAAAACAAATAAGCAAAGGAGGAAAAAAGACAGAGGCAAACCAAGAAACAGACTCCTCACTAGAGGGCGTAAACTGATGGTTATCAGAGGGGAGGTGAGTGTGGCAGGATGGGTTAAATAGGTGATGGGGATTAAGGAGTGCCCTTATTGTGACGAGTACCTGGTGTTATATGGAAGTGTTGAATCATTAAATTGTACACCTGAAATTAACATTATACTGTATGTTACCTAACTGGAATTCAAATTAAAACTTTTAAAAACCCACTGAAACAAACAAAATACAAAATAAAATAAAACTCCAAAGCAGTAACAATAGAATTCACTCCTTTTGCTATGTGACTCTCTTGGGCAAGATTCTAAAAAATATCCTAAAACATCAAATCTAAAATCCTCAACCTGGTGTTCAGGGTTCCCTATCCTTAAGCTTATTTCTGGTTCCTACTAAACTTCTGACCTTCTTCTATGGGCCTCACCATCCTATGACAAGGACATATTCCTTCCAACTTCTGGATCTTTGCTAATGCAGTTTCTATTACTTTGAATTTTCAACCTCATCTTCTGCACTTGTCCCAATCAAAAATAGTGTGTGTGCTCTTTCAAACTCATGGATAGAAACATTAGTGTAAATGATCATACTTTCTATCCACTGGTCTCGCTTCCTGTCAACTTCTCTAAGCATTTGAGAGCTCCCTCTTCTGCCTCCTTTTTATTGATTTTGTGACCATGACAAGGCTTTCACCAAGGAAAGGTCTTGGTGAAAACCTCTCAGACATCCTTTCTTACTGTTTATCAAAAACAATGATAAAAACGCAGTGATCCAAGAATTTCCTGTAGCTGTCCTCTCTTCCTTGCTGGGGAAGTGCATATGCTCTGCCTCTTGGATCTGTCCTTTTCTTATTTTCTCTGAGCTCGCAAAGGATATTCTGTCCTCTATCAACAACACTAATTCCTATAGATCACTGTTTGTAGTCTCCACATCATTTATTCATAACAAAAGAGAAAACTCCATCATAACATTCATAAAAACAGAGCTGTACAACCTGGAGCCTATCCTGAAGTGACTTGCCTTCCAAGTTACAAACAAAGCATTGGTCACACTGTCCAGCTGGTGAGTTACCAGGTCTGGTGGACGTGGGGTTACAAGAACAACATTAAAAACAATCAGAAATTACCCTCCTTAAGCAACACTGGCAGTAAACACAATGTGCCATCTCAGATGTCCCCTCTTGCTTGAATTACTGTGTTGAATAGCTTGGGAAAAATGAACTCAAATTAATTTTGTTAAAAAGAAAGTAAGACACGCAATGGGTAGCTGCGACCAAGTAGCCCATTTATCCTCTTCATAAACACTTGATCCGAAAAAAAGCAAAAGGCTTTGTGTCACTACTGGAAGAGAACATGGAATAAAGAAAACAGCATGAACTTTGGGCTTCAAGACCTTGAAGTGAACCCCATCCCTGCTAATTTAATTCAACAAATATGTATGAGTATGTATCAGGTCACAGGCATTTTGCCAGGTCCCAGGCAGATGGTGCCGAGAAAGACACAGCGCCTTCCAGTCCTATATAGTAAGAAAGGCCAATAGGAGGCAAATAAATTCCTGTAGGTGGGTGAAGGCAAAAGTAGGCGTGTGTGGAAGTGTCAGCAAAAAAGAGAGAATAATTGACTTTATTTATCAAGGAGGCAATAGGGACTGTTCCCTTAGTTTGAGATGGGTTTTGAAGGATATCTGAACTAGTAATGGTGTGTCTGGGGAATTACAAACAAATGGACTTTGTTGTGATCTACAAGATGAGAATGAATGGTGGGAGACAGCCCTGAACGGTAGCAGGGTCCAGGCCAGGGATGACCTTGAATGACATTTGGACATGCAAATGCAAATGCCAATGCCAAGGCATTTGAAGAGGTACTGGTCCATATTTATAAGCCACTTGATTTTATGTGTACATATGCAAGTTATTTAACTCTTCAGTTTCCTAAGTTATAAAAAAAGAAAATACCACATCCCTCATAAAGGTGTGACAAACAACAGATGCTTGCTGTACCCCTACCCACCTCCCGCCAAGCAAATTTTGGATGAGTGGAAGAAGCTGCACTTGGGAAAGGTCAGAGCAGTGGGCTGGAATGAAAGAGAACCAGTGTTTATTCCTATTCAAGTGTGTGAGTTTGGAAAGGGAGAAAACTAGATGTCAAGTCCAAGACAGCCACTGGAGACTAAATCCCGGAACTGAAGAGAACCTTAAACGAGACAGAAAGGGCAAATAGAGCAAGCAGTCGGGACTGATAAAATGATCACACTGAATGCGTGCCTGCACACACACACTGCAAATGTGGTTAAATAAAGCAAGCAGAAGCTTAGTCTAGGTACAGGAAGGTGGGCTGATGTGCCCTGTGCATTTGTGTGGGATGAATCAGGACCAGATATCTCCACCTGTGTCACCCCGTCTCTCTACACCATTGAGTACTTCTCCCATATAAGGGCTCTCCTGCATTACCCCATGCATTCTTCCCCTTCAGGACATCAACACAGACATGCTACATCCAATGACAGACTCCATTCTTATTCTTCCTCCTCTGGGGCCAGGACCCTCCCCAGGAGCATGCAGTGCATTTAGCTGTCATGTCTCCTCAATCTCCTTCATTCTGGGACCACTTCTCAGTCTGTCATTCTTTGTTTTTCATGCTCTGGGAGGTCAATGATGCAGCCTTCATTATGTAGGATGGCCCTCAACCTGGCTGATGCTTCTTGTGAAGAGCACCACAGAAATGATGCTGTCCTCAGTGCACCAAATGGGGGCCTGCCATTCCAACACATCCTACCTGAATCATTTGGTTGGGTGGTTATTGCCATTTCCCCCTTTGTATTCGACTCATATTTTGTGGGCAGATATTCTAAAATTACAATAGTCCCAGTCCTTGTCAGACCTCCGTCTACCAACCTCAGCCATCAATAACTTCTGCCAAAGCTGGTCAGCTGTGCCTGTCCTTATAAATCTGTGTCGTGCTCTAAGCAAGCACTTTGCCTTATCCCTAGTAAATTAATTACTTAGCCAACTGACGTCAATCTGGAGCCATGAGTTCCTACTTTACTAGACAGGTTGTATTTTGGAACTGCCATTATTTATTTTGATGCTCAGACTGCTCCTGAGCTGGGAGAGTCCCTGGAAGCTGGCTCCTGTGATGTCCTTCTGGTTCATTAAGGATTTTCCTACTTTCTGACCCAGTAAGGTCTCAGGCCCATCCCCTATTTCCTCTTCCACCAGCCCTTCTACTCTCTGGGCCCCAGATCCCAGTTTTTACTTTCTCTGGAGTGTGGTATTCAGAACTGAGCTCTCAGAAGTCTGGTGCTTGACAAGCTCATTGTTTCTGGGCCATCCTACTTGACAGGGTAGGAAACAGATAGGTGTGTTCATTTTAACACATGCAAAGGTACATTTATAACTATTTCTGTATCTTTCTGTGCACATGTGTTTTTAAAATACATGAACTCGGGGCGCCTGGGTAGCGCAGTCGTTAAGCGTCTGCCTTCGGCTCAGGGGGTGATCCCGGCGTTCCGGGATCGAGTCCCACATCGGGCTCCTCCGCTGGGAGCCTGCTTCTTCCTCTCCCACTCCCCTGCTGTGTTCCCTCTCTTGCTGGCTGTCTCTCTGTCAAATAAATAAATAAAATCTTTAAAAAAAATAAATAAATAAAATACATGAACTCATTCTCATACTTTCCATTTCAATTCAATACCTCAAGATTCTTTCTGGTCTCTGCCTCCCCCGTTTATAAATCTTTGCTCAGACAGTGAGAAACCCGGCTCCCATTATGCTTTATATATTTAGTTATACACTCAATCGTTTTGTTTTGTTTTGTTTTGTTTTGTTTTGTTTAATGGAACTTTTTTCCAAACCACACCAGCTGCCTCATCTACCTGCCACTTCTGTAATCACTGGCACAGGGTCACTTTCTTATACTGGGGACACTCCCTCCAGCACCCCCATGCCTCCTTCCCCCCAGGCCCTGGCTTCCCCACACACTGGCCTGCTACAGCAGCCAGCACTTCAAGACAGCCCTTCACCTTAACTGCACACTTTGCAGCACCAACTTCTCAATGTTTGATTGTAAAGAGGAGGAAGGAAAGATGGGGAGGCCAGGAAAGATGGGGAAGGACCTCACTGATTCTTGATCCCAGGGAGATTTAAGAAGAGACAACAGGAAGGAGAGACGTGAACACCTTTGAGTTGCTCATATGTGCACTGGTATTGCCATCACCGGCAATGCTCCGAGTTCCAAATCCAGCTTTATGTTCCTCCCACCTTCTCTCAGTCCTTCCCTCCCTCAGTCTGAGACTTGCCTACTGAATAAAGTACCACTGAGCAATGTTGAAAGAAAAGAGCAGCAAATTAATCTAAACCACGGCCTACTTAAATAGAAATCAGAATAGTTTGGTGAGGTCAGATTGAGAAATCTTTTTGTTTTGATAATGAATTATTTTTAGGCCTTGGACCAAATGTTTGGCCCCTCTGAATGATAAAATGTGATTATAATGTCTCCGCAGACTGGAGAAATTAATGATGAGCATTTGCAGTACAGTTTCTGAAGACAATGGTTAAAGGTATAGAGAACAACAATCTGCAGATGAGGGTAACCTCCTGGTTGCTGGGCTGTGCTGCCTCAACTTGGTTAAGGTGGGCTGTTTCTGGAATCCTGACCCTGCAGAGTTCTGAATCAGAAAGGTCTCAGGAGATACCTGTGTGGGGCTGGAGGGTGCAAGTGAAGCAGGGCCACTGGGTCTGTAGTCCTCTCACAGCTGGATGCAGTGGCAGACTAACGAAGAGGTGGTGGTAGATTGCCCTTGTCTGGGCTCTCCTCCACTCCAAACCCAGCCCTTCCTCCTGGGAGCTGGACCAGGCAGGCCAAAAGACCAAGCCCAGCATCCCACCTGCTTGGGTGGCTGCACAGACAGAACTTCCCAGGGACCTTTCCAGAAGCTTTCCACCAGGTCCCGCTTCAAGTCCTGGATGCGCCCACTCCTCGGATGCACTGGTTCACCACCACCTCTCTCGTCAGACCTTCACTTCCCCAGCTCCACCCACAATTTATACAGTCTAGTTCCTGGAATAAATTCTTTATTGCATCACCGAGCAGCTCTGGTCCCCCACAAGCCCTGACTGACACACTCCTACAGTAATTCTCTAATTGGCTTGCAAAGCTCTTGTGAACTGCTGCAGAATGGGGAACAGGTAAGATCTACTCTGTCTGGAGGTCAGGGGTTGACTTCAGGTTATTGAAGGATATGCAGCCTTGGGGTCTCCATTTGCTTGATCTTAAGAGTAAGGATTATGAATCTAATCCACACATATTTCTGAGGCAGAGCAGCTCTCATTTGTCAATATGACAGTCTGCAAATGCCATGAAGTACAAGCATTTGTCATTGCAGTAATGTCTCACAGTAAGCAGCCAAAAGCTGAATTAACTTCTATTAATCTGCTTCTAGCTTTCTGTATATCGTGCTGGGCATTACCCTCCAGCTCAGTGTTTTTTTTCAAATGCAAGCCATGACTAATCAGTTTATTATCAAACATACTGAGTGGCCATCAACCAGCATTTTCTTTCACATGAAGCAATAGAATAAAGTGGAACAAAAATAGAGGAGTGCATTGCATGTGGTAAGAGTAGGGATTGTTTTTTGTAACTTCATAGATTTGCATTACATTGGATCATGACATAAAGGGTACTAATGTGGTCACAGTAGAAAGGTTTGAGAATGATTCTCTAGCACGTTCTATCAAACAGGTGGGGCAGTTGTATAGGGCCCAGATAAAGATGATACATAGGTAGAGAACAGATGAAAATAACAGAAATCCTCTCTCCAAATCTCTTGGAGCCAAACATATTTCAAAATTCATACTCTTCCTGACTTTGGAGAGACACCTCTTACTATATGATTTAATACTGGCAGTTGGGCACTAGGACAGTGGTCCCACCCAAACACACACACCTGGGACAACCCACACAAACTGCAATGGTCTCCCTTGGCTACCAGGTGAGTTTAGGTCAGGTTAGGTTTTGCCACCAACAAACTGGGCTCTAAAATGTTAAGTTTTTGGAGCATTTTTGAATTTGAGATTGTGGGCAAGCGATGTAGATCTGTACTCAAGCAAATTACAGCAAACTAGAAGTACCAAGCAGTAAAACAAATCAAAATTATTCCAGGAATAAATTCAATAATCACATGAGCAAAAAAAAA
This sequence comes from Ursus arctos, assembly GCF_023065955.2. NCBI lineage: Eukaryota > Metazoa > Chordata > Mammalia > Carnivora > Ursidae > Ursus > Ursus arctos. The sequence goes on from NW_026622841.1 coordinate 57,329,308, forward strand.
AAAAAAATCTCTGAATCCTTAACTGTCCCAAAGTGTACCCATAAGTAAATCCAAAAAATGAAAATATAAATTTGTAAAGCAAAAATTATAGCGTGCTGGTCTACACTACAAATAGAAATGCCAGAGAATATCTCTAAATATACTTCCCCATGCAGTGAAAATGTGATTTAGTTTTCAAAAGTTTGTTCAGTAAGCATTTTGAGTAATGCAGAATTCATGAACTGGCAAGCAGACTGAAGACAAAATAGACAATTTAGAGACAGAGTAAGAGAAATAAAAATATATACTCACACAAAGACCTAGATGCAAATGTTTTTAACAGCTGTATTCATAATCACCAAAAACTAAAAACAGCTCCAACATCCACCAACTGGTCAAGAGATAATTGTGATCTACACAATGATCTAATGAAGTACAGATACTTTCAACTCTGGGGATGAGCCTAAAAAGCATTATGCTAAGTGAAAGAAGCCAGACACAGAAGGTCCTATGCTCCATGTGTCCATTCATAGGACAATTTGGAAAAGATAAGACCATAGAAACAAAAATCAGATCACTGGTTGAGCAGGGAGAGAGCTGAATACAAAGGGACAGAAGGAGACCTTCCAGGACAATGGAGATGTCAATCACTGGTTGAGCAGGGAGAGAGCTGACTACAAAGGGACAGAAGGAGACCTTCCAGGACAATGGAGATGTCATATATCTTGAAGGTGGTGGTGGGTACATGATGTATATATCTGTGAAACTCATAGAACTACACACCTCAAGAGGGGTAAATTTCACTGAACATAAATTATACCTCAGTAAACCCAATGAAAGAGAGGGAAGGAGGGAGAGAGAGATTGAGAGTGAGCAAGCGAGCAAGCATGAGAGGGAGCTAGATTAATCCAGTATGAAATGACAAAGACAATCTAGAATGATCCAGGTGGACTAGAGAGGAAAAACCAACATCTGAGACAAAGCAAAGGAAGAAACACCGCAACCAAACCTAGAGAGCACTTGATACAAATGGCATTTTTTTAAAACAAGTTGCATCTGTAAATAATTTAACTGTTGAAAATAACACAGAAAAAGTACTAAATGGTAGACATTGTTCTGTGACATCTCAACATTCAAAAAGAAAGATGGTCCCAAAGGTCCTTGAGCATTTCACTATGGTATTTCCACAGAAGCTGCTCATTGGTTTCTTCTTCCAGGGGATTTCCCTAACAGAAAAATTTATAGCAAGGATAAAATTAACACTGCTGGATGCAGAGGAAATGGTTTCTTTTGTGAATCCCTTTGCTTGAAATTCTGGGAAATTATTTTTTAACAGTCCAAGATCTATTACCAAATCACTGATTTATGGGATTATGGGTGGTTATTGAGAGACTTTCTCCTAAACAAAGATTCAGTATTTTTATAAATAAACAAATAAAATAAACTCTCTTTGAGTGAACTGTGGCCATTTGTATGCCTACAAATCTGAACACTGTGTGTTTCTCTCCTATTTTCAGGATATGAATCTTCTACCCTAGTCAAGCCAGATTTCTTGGTGGTGCTCATGCAGGTCATGCCCACCCCATCCTTATTCCTGTCGCTGCCCCTCACTAACTCTCCCCTCTACCTCTGCAAATACTAACTAACCCTCTTGATTCACCAAGATGCAACCAGATTTCCACATTAGATCTCTCTTTTCTAGTCCAGGCCCATGGTCTGTCCACTTGGGTTCCTTGATAATTAATGCAAAAGCTGTTCATATTGAAATTATTCATATGGACAACTTTGGGGCATCTATTTGAGAATGAGTGAGCAATTCAGGGTGAGACCAGTTCTTATGCTTCTTTCCCATACTCTTCATGCCTATCACAAAGCTGGATATGAAGTATTTATTTAATTAACACCTTTATTGGACTGTATAAGAAATCATCCTTTTTCATAGTTGATAAATTTGGTGGGACTGATTGTTCAATAACAGCTCATTGTTTATGCTGTAATGAAGTTCTCATTTTACCATGCAATTCAGCAAGCACGTCAATTAAATATTCTTTGAGTGTTTAGGTGCTGTGATGGCTCTAGAACTTCCTCCTGGTACACATAATGTTCCGTGTCTGTAGATTTGTATAATCTCTCCCCTTCTTCCTTACTGAGACGAAATTTTTTCATAGAGAAAAGCGTTTGGCTCATACTTCTACCTGGTTTTTCCTCCCCTTGTAGCCTTCAAGGACTATCATTTTCCCAGGGAGAACTTTTGTCCTCCAGGTGCTTACAAGCCACCAGGTCTGGGCTACTCCTGGCTTGCTTGGTGGAGAATGCCAATGACCTTGTGAAGCCACTTGGACCCCATAACAGAGCCACCAACAGAACACATGGCTTGGGGGATGGTGCTGTTGGTCAAATAATGAGCAGTGTCAGGGCCTGAGACGGACTGGCAATTGTGAGGTGCCTATCTCAGACAGAGTAGGAAACAAACCTTAGCTTACCCACTGGAATGAGTATGCCCCTTTAGACCCACAGGTTTTATCTCTACTCGATGCCTCTCTGCAACAGATGAAGTGGGTTTTTGGGTTTTATTTGTTTGTTTGTTTTGGCTTTTTTCTTCCCTAAAAGTAACTCAGAGCATTGTGTGGATAACTTATAATCCATACTCGCATTCCTGAGTTGGGGGAGGTGGAGACCAACACTAACCACTCAACCACTTGGCAGATGTATCCTAGTGAAAATGAATGAGTCAAGCAGAACAATGTTCATATCTTACCATCATTTTCCTTCAAGAAGTTAAGCACCTGTTTTCTGGAAAGTGCTGGTGACTACCTAACAACTGGGGGCAAAGCCTGAGCCCTTGGTTTCAGATTTCTGGAGACAAGAATCCTCTGGACAGTGATCTACATCCTCCTAATCCTCTGGACAATGGTCTACGCCCATTAGTGTTCTAATACAAAACACGCACATTCACTGAAATTGTATTCATTCCAGTATGGAATTCGATTATTTGTGTGGATTTCTATGTAAATATATTTGACCAGTCAGAGCAGAGTTCAGAGAAGATCGCAAACCCAACCAGTGCTTATGATGACTGAGGGAAAACAATTTTCTGTTTATGAACAGCAGGTCAATGAACAGCATCCGGTAGAAGCCATCTGAAGCTATCTCTGTGGCTTCTCTGACTGCTCTCATTTAAGGTTGATACTTCCCTGTGTTATTGACTTGTTCATTGTTCAACATTTTCCATTTGCTCTGTGAACAACATGCTGTCAGGTTTTTTCTTGTTCACAGGTCACGAGATGAGGGCAGACAAAAGGATATTAGTGAAATGCTCTGCTGTGCAATTTTGCCACCACCTGTCTCTGGCTCTTGTTTGCAGGTTTGGGTGCTTGTTTCTCTTCACCACCTACTGTGCCATTAAGAGTTGTGCGGTGTGGGGGTCTAGAACTATTTCCTTCTTAGGCATGGCCTTCAACACAATTTCTGTAGAAGAAAAATCACTCAACCTCTCAGGATAAGGTGAGCTATTCCTAATTCACTGCAGCCATGACCACTGATATGCAAAAATATTCATGATTTTTTTCCACTTTCAAGGACTTTAAACACATTTCAATGTATGTGGATGACTTTTGAAATCGTACTCCTAGAGTCAAAGGAAAATACAGTCCACCTTGCCAACAAATTACAATTATTTTATATGGTCCTTCTGAAATAAGGGCAGTGACTCTGATGGAATACAATGACTTAAGGATTTCTGAAGTATTCTTCCTCTTCTATTGGAAGAGAAGACTCCACATCTTCATAAAATATTCTCTCTTTAAAGTTTTCCCTGCTATAAAATGATATTCAGGTAGGCAGATGCAAACTCTGCAAATCTTCCTTCCTTATGCAGATGAAAACATTTTTTTCAATAAAGTTCTAGCTTACCAACTGTCTCTGAAATTCAGTGCAACAAGTGTTATTTTGTATCTGCTCTGCCTCAGGCTTTGTGCTGAGCACCCAGCCATGAGTATGGCTCTCTGTTTGGCATGGATGCTATCTGAAAGGTAAAATGTTTGCAAAGAGTATGTAAAATCAGGACAGGGAGGTGTCAGAAAGAGGTGAGGTGACCTAAGGGAAATGCCAATTAGGTGGCGAGATTTTGATAACAAGGCACAAAGCATAGGGTATTCTAGATAGAAACAGAGGCTAGAAAGTATGGGGTGGATTCAGACTCCAATCTTCAGAAAACTGAAAATGTGTGTAGAAGGAAGCAGTGAGAGATGATTTGATTGGAAATATGCATGGAGACCCAGCTTGGGAAGTTTTGGAATATTACGGTTGAGGACTTAGAAATTAATTCAGTAGGCAAATGGATGATTTCATTATATCTGTTTTAATAAAAACAACTTAGTTTTCCTGACTAGCAGGAAGGGGCTATGGAAAAATTGGAATAGGGCAGTAAGATAAGGCAGAAGGCCATTTCACACTCCCAAGGAAGAGTAAGGTGGGTCTAAACCCAAGTAAGGACTGTAGGAAGTGTGTGGCAAGGAGGGAATGAATTTCAGAGCCTTTTCAGAGGTCAGGGAGTACTTCTCATATATGCATAAATCAGTGAGGTACAGGAGTGAGGCAAGAAGAAGGATGCAATAAATTGAGGCCAAAAAAGGTGGGGGAGGCAGAGAACACAGCCAGTGATATTGACACCATCACACCCCTGCAACTGGATGGCACCTGATGGATCATAAGACCTGCACAACATCTGAGAGGTTGGCAAAGCAGGGTACAGCCTGTACCATCAGAAAGACCTAACTGCTGCTTGCTTGCATGTAAAGGTGTTACTTCACATCTCTGAATCTTCCTTTACACGTCACCTGTGTAAATGAAGTGACTAAGCTATAGAAATGGCTCAGCACTGTAATTGTGTGCCATTTCCTAGATTTTGTGTATATTTACACACGGTCGTGCACCTGTGTACATGTATAAAGATAGATCAGGAAGAAGAGTCAGAAGGAACTCTTTCTACTTTGTTCATCTAGGATGATGCATTTCTAAGGGTCCTGATGGAAAACTCAAACAGTTCCCATGAGATAGGCTTCAAACAAACTGCCATTTTTTTTTAAGATTTATTTATTTGAGAGAGAGAAAGCGAGTGCATGCATGAGCTGGGGAAAGGGCAAAGGGAGAGAGAATCTTCAGGCAGACTCCCCACTGAGTGTGAAGCTCAATGTGGGGCTCGATCCTGGGACTCTGAGATCATGACCTGAGCAGAAACCAAGAGTCTGATGCTTAGCCCACTGAGCCACTTAGGTGTCCCCACAAACTGCCACTTTATACAAGCAATAATGTCTTGGTCTCTAGCTAAGGTGTTTAACTGGAAAAGACATTTCATAGAGTTTGAACTCTGAAAGAGCTAATTTCAGACTTGAAAGTAAGATGTAGAGCGAAGAAGAAATCTGAACCTCATGCCTTTATCTATTAGCATAATTCTCCAAAACATTCCATTTTATAGACTCAACATCCAAATTTTACCTCCGTATCAAACAGCATGAATTTCCTGCCTATTATTCATCATGCTGTCCACACCAAGACTTGAAATCTTTACGTGATATATTATACAGTTCGTTTGTTCATGTCACTAATGAAATCTAAAACGTTCCTGCTGGTACCTCTAATTTTGTATAGAACAAGGTGCCAAGGTAACCACCTGAGAATTTAGATTTTTAGTTCAAGAATGCACCATTTTCCGTAGGACCTGATCTTTATCACTCATTAACTCAGACTGTTTATATTAGTCATAATGACCTGATTTAGTGAAGATCGAGATTACAAATCAAAAAATCATTTTCCAGCCATATATTAAAATAAAGAGAAATTTTAATGAAAGATTACATCTTTTATTTTCCTAGAAGAAAAATAGATCCGTTCACTAAATACTTATTAAATGATGTCACTATGCTTAAATAAAAATGTCGCTTTCTCAGTCGGGAGCCAAAGTCCTAGGGCAAAGCTTTCAACACCCTAAGAAATGTAAATCACCCACTTTTATGATACACACACATACACACACACCTATGTACATACATTAGTCTGTAGTTTTTAATATGTTTCAAGTATACATAAGATATTTTGGCAGGTCAAAAAAAAACCGCAAATTTGATCAATTGCACAAGAAATGTTTAATGAAACGGATTACATGTTATCACAGAGACGTAACACCTCAGTGTAAGATCTTCTAACTTTTCTTCCAGTTGTGTGGGAGTTACAGGCACTTCTTACCCACTGAACGTCTGTGTCACCTCAAAATTCATATGTCAAAATCCTAACCCCCAATGTGATGGTATTAAAAGGTGGGCCTTTAGGAGGTAGTGAGGTCACGAGTGTGGAGCCCCATGAATGGGATGAATGCGCTAATAAAAGAGTCCCCAGAGAGCTCTCTGCTGTCTTTCTCCTTTTTTTTTTAAGATTTATTTATTTTGGGGGGTAAGGGGCAGAGGGAGAGAGAGAATCCCAAGCAGACTCCACTCTGAGCAGGGAGCCAGACTCATGGCTCAATCCTAGGACCCTGAGATCATGATCTGAGCAGAAACCAAGAGTCGCTGGCTTAACCACTGAGCCACCCAGGCCCCCCTCTCCAGCTCTTTCTGCTATGTAAGGACACAGTGAAAAAAATGGCTGTCTATGAACCAAGAAGCATTCTTTCTGGCAGACACTGAATCTGCCAGGGTCTTGATTTTGGCCTTATCAGCCCCCAGAACTGTGAGAAGTAAAAGTTTGTTGCTTAAGCCACTCACTCTGTAGTATTCTGTTACAGGAGCCTGAATGGACTAAAATAGCCCTGAGTTAGTGTTTACAACAAGAATGAATGGGACCTCTAGGTACTATCCCATGATGAAATGCAGCTATCTCGTGACAGTGAGTTTAGAGAAAATCTAAGACAGAATTCTGGTCATCTTACAGGTGTGATTTGGAGCCAGCACTTTATTTAGACTAAGATAAAATTATTCTGTTGGTCTTAGTCATAACACAGCGGTTTTCTCTAACGGTACCTAAGGGGACTTCTAGTCACCACATCCTTATAATCTTTGATATATCCATTTTGATCCCAAATGGTGACATCTCCCTAGGCTAGGCTGGGGCTATGAGGATGACCACCCTGGCACAGTCCACAGTTTCCCTGGAAATGGGAAACAGGGGCAGGTGTGTTTCTACTCCCATCTCCACACCCAGGGCAGGTATCTCTCCGATGCGCCCACAGCATGCATTTTTGCCTAAAATGTTTTACATTGAGGGCTTCAGTCAGCCACTAGCAATGAATCTGAGTTCCCTGGATACATGGTTATGGAAAACAATATTCTTATTTAGTACTGTGCTTTATTCTTTATTTAATGATAAATTTTTGAAAGGAAAGAATAAAGGGAGAGGAAGAAAATATTTATTAAACAAAACAAAGTCTCTTAGTGCCAAAGATTATTTGATACATGCATGCTACCCCCATCTGAGAAAACTCAATTCTGTGACTTGAACAAAAGCTCAGCAAATGTCAAAGAATGATGGTAGGATGCAGGGAGACTCAACCCATCTGATTCTCTGGTGTTTTTCCAAGCTTGTCTCATTGTTTCAGGGCAAAAGGCGTCTAGGCATTTGTTTTATTCTATATAAGGAGTATATCCATAGTATCGCTGTGAATGTTTCTACCATGAGGGGTCCTTCTCTGAGCCCTGGGGCTCTCAATTTAGCCTTTCTAATGGTGTGTTAAGGATTCTGGACTGTGTATCATCACCAGATGGGTGTGAAGCAGGGAATGTAAACACCTACTTTTCTTAATACATGCTTACACACACACACACACACACACACACACTCGTGCACACGCACACGTGCACACACAGCAGGGGGCATTAAGAGTAAAGGACAATCGAGTTATTTTTGACAACTGTCACTGTGACCTGAGGCAAGAAAGCAGGTTGAATGGTTGGTGTTCTGAATATAAATTCATCATCTACTACTTATAAGCCACATGGACACTGGGTGAATGTGCTTGTGGTTTCTCTGTGCACAAACTGGCATGGTGCTAACAGCCATGGCAGGATAGTGGGTAGAGATGATGCACACACAGTAATGTCTATAGTGCTTCACTGAATATTATTACTTGGATGAATAATGATATAATTATTCTTACTAAATGGTGGCAAACGAATTCATTCATAATAAGATTCCATTTTATTGAATTTATGAAATTTAAACCCAGACCTGGACTTTGACCAATCCCAGTTTTAAAAATGCTCTTTCGAGTTTTTTACTTAATTTCTTGGTGCCTTAATGTAACCATCTGCAAAAGAAGGGAGAGGTTCCCTCTGGGGTCTCTGGAGTCTCAAACTGCATGATTCCATGACCCCAACTTAACTCCCACTGCCCATGTAGTTCCAAGTAATTGAGGAAGGAGAATAAACATTTGCAGATTTTTATAACTTGAGAAAGAAATCTGAGGAAGTCTTCATCTAAAATGGAGCTCTTTAACTAAGGTTCATGTTCTGTGCTGTGCTTCTGAGGTTCTTTGAATCCCCTGAAACTGCACGCAAAAGTTTTTGTTTATGTGGGTATAGAATGTTTCTGGAAAGTGAGTCTATTACTTCTATCAGATTCTCTAGCAATCCATGACATGGCATGCCCCACCCCCTAAAAAGTTATAAACCAACGATTTCAGATTATAAATACTAATAGTGCTGTTTTGTACTCATAGAATAAATCAATGCCAATGATAAAATTGGAATACAAGCTTTTTAGTTTAGTGTCAGTTAAGGTACTTTAGTGCTGGTATCTTACTTCAGGTTTTCCAAAGGCTAACCTGGAACAGAGGCCCTGGGTGCAGATGGTTTATTTGGGAAGCCCTCCTGGAAAGTGCAGGAATGTGACAATGAGGGATGGAGAGATAGCAGCCAGAGAGTGGAGTCAGCCAACTGGATGTGGCCCATTTCTGAACCCTTCTCTCTCTCACACACCACATCCAATTATCCACCGAGTTGTAATTTCAAACTTTATAGCCTAAAGCACATTTGGCATACATAGTCTCTATCCCATTCAGTTGTCCCTGCCTCGGTTCAGACGTGTGCAATCACTCCCCCGACTTCTTGCAATGCTTTCCTGCTGATCTTGCTTGTCTAAGCCATCTTCTGGTCTATACTGCACCCATGTGGCCCTTCTACAAGTACATCTAACAGTATCTGCCCTAGGTTTCCCACTCTTCGATGGCTCCCAATACTGTCAAAGACGATCCAAACTCCTTGGCATTCCCGTTGGGTTTTTCACCCCTTCTCTGGTTCATTTCCATCTTCGTTTGTGCTCCCTGGCACTCCCTCTCTAACATCTGACAGATAGTCTCCAATAAATCGCCCTTGCAAACCCTGCCTGGGCAGTCTCGAAGTGAAGTTTTCACAAACCACTCCGCCCTGCGCCCCAACTAGGCGGCCAGGCCTTGGCTCCAATGCTGTCCCAAGCACACACTGCCCCCCACCCGCAGGCTTTCTCTCCTCCACTCTGTTGCACTTGTATCATTATTGTTGTACCCAGTGCATACTAGCTGCTTAAAAACATTTTCAAATGACTGCGCTAAACGGTAGTACATAATCACTGTTTTTTTTTAAATATTTTATTTGTTTATTTATTTGACAGAGAGAGACAGCCAGCGAGAGAGGGAACACAAGCAGGGGGAGTGGGAGAGGAAGAAGCAGGCTCCCAGCGGAGCAGGGAGCCCAATGCGGGGCTCGATCCCAGGACCCCGGGATCACGCCCTGAGCTGAAGGCAGACACTTAACGACTGAGCCACCCAGGCGCCCCCACTGTTTTATATTGTATATATTGGTGGTGTCTTCTATAAGACCAAGACCATGTCCTCCCATCTCCTCACTTCCAACTCTCACCATAGGAATAATAATGTGTGTCCAGCAAATGCTTGTCAACATGAAGCATCATAAATGCTGGCATGATGGACTGTGAAAGAACGGAAGGTAGAGTCACATAAAACTGAGCTCATATCTTTGACACTCACTAGCTGTGTGGTCTTGAGTAAATTACTTAACCACCCTGAGTATACTTTGCTCATTTATTAAATGGGGGTAGTATACTATGGTAGATTATATTACTGCTTCCAAATAGACACTTCTCTTGTAGTAGTATACACCCCTGGCTATTCCCGTGTGACTTACAGTGCACCTCTGCAGGACCTTTAACTTGACCACATGACCTGCCCTAGCAAGTGAAAGTGAGCAGATGTGACACATGTCCCATCTGAGCAAACGCTGAAAGAGCCACTGCTTGCCTTGGACATCGCAACTTTCCCCAGCCACAAGAAGGGCATATGCCAAGTGAAGGCTCTGTTTCAGCCTGGATCCCAGAATGAAAAAAGCTCTTGGAGAAGAGCCACAGTTGCTCCACAGACTCTGAAGCTGATATCCAATATCCAGATAAATCCCTGGTCTTATAAGTCCCTGGGATTTGAGCTTGTGAGATAGCCTAGCATAAGTCAGGAGAAGCCACCCCAGAATGTTGTGAGAATGCATTAAATCAGATAAGCAAAGCGTGTCTCAGAGAGGCCAGAATTTGATAGGTCTTTAAAAAAATCTAACTCCCTTGTCCCTGTCATGTTTCTCTGAAAACCCAAATCTAGCCCAGAGGTGGGCACAAAGTAGAGGTTTGAAAATATTCAAATAACAAGTGAATAAACACAGAAGTTGAGCTTAATTTTAAAATCAAAAATACAGACACATCTTTTTCATCTAGTCATTTCCTGCATATACATTACTTTGACAAAAATTTTATAACATAATTTCAAAATAGCTTGCTATAGCTTCCAGGAATATTTATATGTAGTCTGAAGGAATTAAAGAATTGAGTATCTCATCTTTCAGAAAGCCAACACAGCAACAGGGTAAATGATTTAATTGAGAAATGCCTATCACGTATCTACGTCCGCTGGCTTCACTGCCACGAGTGTGACAGCACATTGGGAAAGCCCAGCGATGATTTCCTTTGTTTGATTCCATAGACCACAGATTACAGCAATGGTGTGACTTGGATTGAATGTGTTTTCCCTTTTGTATGCTTTTCTGAGGGGCAATATAAAGAAATACTTGCTTGATCTAAATGAATAGGTATTCAAAATTATCCATTTTATCCTAGTCTTATGACCTTAACTTAAAAAATTCAGGAAAATACAGCAGTGACTATAGAAATTGATACCTTTGTTTCTTTTTTTTTTTTTTAAGAGTTTATTTATTTATTTGACAGAGAAAGAGGCAGCGAGAGAGGGAACACAAGCAGGGGGAGTGGGAGAGGAAGAAGCAGGCTCCCAGCGGAGGAGCCTGATGTGGGGCTCGATCCCAGAACGCCAGGATCACGCCCTGAGCCGAAGGCAGACGCTTAACCGCTGTGCCACCCAGGCGCCCCGATACCTTTGTTTCTGTCATAATTGATTCCACTTAACCATCACATTTCTTGGATGCAGTTTTCATATATAAAAACACATCATAAATCCATCAGTGGAGTGTAGCTTTGCATTATTTTTCAACATTTTACATAGCATTCCCTGCAGAAACAGCATTAATTTCAATAACACAGCTAATGAGTTACACATAAAGCTGGAGGAGAAAAAAGAATTTAAAAATTGGCCTTACATTTCTTAAGGAATCTGTTCATTTTCCAGAGCCAATAAAAACTACAATTTATCAGGAAGAGCAGATTCCATGGGGCTGGGCCAACAGAGAAATGACACACTAATATTTATTTGAAAGGCCATTTATTTATCAAACACTTAAGTGCCTATTATTTGCCACCTCGTGAGCTGACACGAGATAATAAGATAGCCAGACAGAGGCACTAACCTCAGAAGGTTAGGTCTGGTCTAAGACACAGACAAGTACATATAAGATTATGAACATATCTGGTGGCTTTGTTCTAAAAGACAGTAGGGAATGGGAAGACGGAAGAGGGACCCTAAGATGGTGGTCAGTGGGGTTAGGGGAAGGCTTTGGGAGGAGGTAGGGGCTGGGCACGAACAACCGCAGTGCCCTGAAAGGCCCATAGGCAAGGATGGGGCAAAGCCAACGAAATGCCATACAAAGATGTTTGCTAAGCCTTCCTTCGGTTCTGTTGCCACAGATTCAGCTCCTCACTCATGACTTCCTTTATCCAACCATTTCCCTCTGCTCACCTAAGTGAGTTAGGTGCAAGGTGTCTTGGTTAATGAGACAGATGTGGGGCGTGCCTGGGTGGCTCAGTCGGTTATGCGTCTGCCCTTAGCTCAGGTCATGATCCCAGGGCCCTGAGACTGAGTCTCGAATCGGGCTCCCTGGTCAGCAAGAGAGTCTTTTTCTCTCCCTCCCTTCCCCCTCTGTCTCATTCACTCTCTTAAATAAATAAATAAATAAATAAATAAATAAATAATAACAAAAAACCCAAACAACAAGACAGACATGGCTCCTACCCTGGTGCAGCTCTCAATCCTATGGTAGGCATCCTATTATGGGGAGCAGCTGGGGCCGAACCCAGAACATCAGACTCCGTTGTTGGCGAAGAGAGACTCGGAATACTCCATGTTAATAGGAAGGTCAGCGAATTAAGTGTTCGCTCATACTGACACACAGAATAAAGCCACATCTTCGTCCCTAAGCTTTCAAGGACGAGCCGGTTCTAGCTGCAGCCTACCCTATCCTCCCACAAGCTGCTGCGGTGCAGTGAGAAAGAGATGCTGGGACCCTGGTCCCCCGCTTCCCAAGAAGCCCACTCTTACATAATTACTCTCCCACCAAACCTGGGGCGCCTCCCCACCGCGGACTCTGTTCTGTACTCAAGACATGCTCGATGAGCTGGCACACAAGAGTGCCCTGGGCAACAGGGTATCGAGACAGTCCCATCCTTCACACGCTCATGGACTTCAAGGTCCAAAGGAAGAGAAACGCAGAAAAGAAGGTTCAGTACAATGTGTCCATATGTCACCCAGTGTGAGGTATTTGACAAAATATGTCCACATTTCGTCCACTGTAATATGATCCTAACATGCCATCGTAGAAGAATGCATGAAGTGTGATGGAAGAGGCGGGGCGCTGGGAGGGGCCGTCGGGAAAGGTTTCACAAAAACAATAATGTTTAAAACTAGAATGGTGGGCGGGAGGTCCTTACGGGATAGATGCGAGGGAGGAGCCTGACAACAGACAGGCTGTGGAAGGCTGCCCAACCCCCCGGAGACAAAGCCATGCTTTTTGAATTATGTCTGCTTTGGGGGGAGGGGGGGAATCCTTGGAATATTTGTGTTTCATCACAGCAGACTGTTTTCAGGGTGATTTGTATTTTAAAATATTCTTTGAAGGGGAAAGAGACTTCATTCCGCAATCCAAGTAGAGCATCAAATGAAGTCACGTGCAGTATGCGAGTAGTGACGTGAGCATCAAATGAAGTCACGTGCAGTATGCGAGTAGTGACGTCATCCGAGGTTCTGTGCTGATTCTACAGATTCATTAACACATTCTCTGCTTTTCAAGTAAAAAGGGGTGAGAGATCAGGAAAAGATCAGTATTTTAAAATAGGCAGCAATAAGATTTCCCAGAGAGTAGGAACTTTTATTTCTTTTGGCAACTTACTATACATGAGCCTATTTACTTGCTAAAATATTTTCTTCTCAGATGAAAAGTGCAGCCTTGGAAAGAGATAAGCCATTTCAGACCTTGCTCAGAGCTTATGGTGATAGATATTACTAGTGCTTTCTGCTATTTCTCTTATTTTTTTAATTTAAATTCAATTAGCCAGCATATAGCATATCATTAGTTTTTGATGCAGTGTTTATTGATTCATTAGTTGCTTATAATACCCAGTGCTCATCACATCACATGCCCTGCTTAATGCCCAATCACACAGTTACCCCATGCCCCACACCTCCCTTTTTGCAACCCTCAGTTTGTTTCCTAGAGTCAAGAGTGTCTCATGGTTTGTCTTCCTCTCTGATTTCTTCCCATTCAGTTTTCCCTCCCTTCCCCTATGATCCTCTGCAGTATTTCATATATTCCACCTATGAGTGAAACCATATGATAATTGTCTTTTTCTGATTGACTTATTTCACTTAGCATACAGTCAACAAAGCTAAAAGGCAACCTATGGAAAGGGAGAAGATATTTGCAAATGACGTAACAGATAAAGGGCTGGTATCCAAGATTGATTTCTACCATTTGTTCCCATCCTGGATACACGGCAGAGTGACATCTCTTCTTCCCCCTAAATTAGCGAGCTGATTCTCTTTGGGCCATAAACTGTGAGTTGCAGTGACCCAGGCCACTTCCAGGTGGAAACATTTAGGAGCCAGTGTGGATTCCTCCAAGCTCTCCTTCCATGCTTAAGCAAACTCAGCAGCATCATGCTGAGACAGAACTGCGACAAGACTGAAGCCAAACAATGGCATGCCATATAGAAGGCAAGCTGCCTCCTAGATTAATCTGGCTTCCTTGTTAAATTTTGCGTGAGTGAGAAAGGAACATTTGTCATATTAAGCCACTGAAGATGTGGGCCGTTCCCTAGCTGATATGCTTGTTTTGAACATGCAGAGTATCAGTGAATTTACAAAGCCACGCCCATGTGCATCACCTTAACAGAGATTAATGAGTAACTGATTTACAATCATAAACTGAGACAATGTACCTAGGAAGGTGAGCTTTCTGATTGAGACCAAAATGTTAGGCACAGATTTTTTTCTTTACAATAATAAGAAAGACAAAACAACAGAAAACCCTATGTGTGCTTTTGTTATGCAAATATAGGTATTATAGTAGCAGGAGTGGGAAGGGGGTGTGGGAGGTCACATCCAAGACACATGAACCTATATCCTTCCTATGTTACAACACATTCCTATAATGAAGTCCTACAATAAACTGATATCCTCCTACAGAGGGGCAATATGATTGTCTACAAGGTGAATATATTTTCTTGAACCGCAATGAACTGTGATGATGTGTATTTATTCTCAGATAATGTATATAATTCCACAGATTTTAGAAAGGAAATGGTTGAACACATCTCATGGTAAGTGTTCCTGCAAGGACAGCAGGTAGGACAGATCCCTGGGTCTTCCTTTCAGTTATAAAATGTACAACAAAGGGCATCTTGCTTTCTTATTCTTGGGGAGGACTTTGAAGCTTTAGCTGACTCAGTCACTTCTTTTCTTCAGATGTGGCCACTTTAATATAATCTGCTAGCAAACAGATTGATGGGCAAACTTCAAAGAACATAGCAATGAAAGGATCAATACCTCTATACAATCGCTCTAAAGAACCAGATAGCTTCATTTAAGATATAATTGGAATTCCCTTTAAGAGAAAGAAGAGGTTAAAACTCCACAAGAAAAAAGCACAGCCACATTTAAGAGCACTACCTGACACAGTCTTTGCAACTATAAATGCACAATAACCCTGAAGATCAATATTTGTTCTATATTTTAAGATGCAGGTGCAATGCAGAAAACAATTGCTGTGCTTTAGTGAGAAAAAAACAGGATAATGAGGGGAAACACAAGATGATATTTTAAGGTAACATCTAAAAATCAGGATGATCACTCAGCTGAGATTACAGTTCAAAAATAAAGCATTGCACTTGATATATTCCTTAACGGTATTTCTATCTGTACATCTATTTGGAAGTATAACAGTTTTAAGGAGGCATTGTAATATGAACGTTATACTGTCTGGTTTTATTCAAATGAGAATATCCAATAAGATTGTGACTTGAGACCATGTGCCCAGAGGTACGGGGATAGGAAACATAAAACAACATAAAATAAAAGAGACCTATAATCAAGATTTTAGGGTGTAAGAATCTTCATCTTTGGAACCAGGCAATCCTAGAACTGAATGTAGGTCAGTACTAATGCTGGTCAATGGCCATGACTGTATGCATAGACTACTTGATTTCTTTGAGTTTCTTTACCTGTGAGAGAGCAACCAGTAGCTACAGTGGGGGGGTTTAATAAATGATGGCCAGTTGCCTGCTTTTATAAATAAAGTTTTATTGGAATACAGCCATACTCATTATCTATGGCTGCTTTCTGCTACAAAGGCAAAGTTGAGAAATTACAACAGAAATTGTATGGCCCATAAAATCTGCAATGTTTACTATCTGTCCTTTACAGTAACCGTTTGCCAATCCCTGGTCTGTGAGGTTGCTGTATGGACCAGAAATTATTCAACACAGTGCTTGGTACATGGTAGCTGTTTCATTAGATCATTATTCAAGTAAGGGAAAGGTTAAAGTCTTACAAGGAAGAAAATGTTTCAACTGCCAATTCCTGTCGATCAATGAATCCTTAACCCATCTGAGAAGAAGCTGTTGCCCAAAGTGCTTCACTCAGTTGACAGAAAAGATCTTAACCTGCTCTTTACTCTATGGAAAAATGATGTGGGGTAAATGGAAATTAAAAAGACACTGAGATACCACTTCTCACCTATCAGACTGGCAAAAATCTCAAGTCTGACAGCATATTCTGTTGGTGAGGCCCTGGGGAAATACTCTCATGCATTTTTACCGGGAGTGCAAATTGTTGAAACTCTAGGGAGTGAAACTTGGCAAAATTAGCAAAATTCCATATAATTTACTCATTGATTGTCCTTGGGAATCTAATCCTTAAGATATCTGGCAAAAGTACAAGTGTGCACAGGGTTATTCATTACAACATTTTTCTGTGAGAGCAAAGGACTGAAAATAGCCTGAATGTTCCCCCACGGGGTGCTGGAAAAGAAGGAGTTAAAGCAAGTTGCTTGTGATCCATTTTCCTCTGATTACCAATGAGATACTGGGGTTGAGGGAAGAAGGTAAGTGACCTGAATTAAGCTTCGTGTAAACATATGAACTAGATCATTGGGCAAATAGAATAATTAATTAATTAATTATTTTTTTTTTTTTTGCTAGCAGGAGAGTCCTCATCAAGCAGGAAAGCCCTGGTTTAGGACATTATGATAAATAAACCTTCATAGATTGATGAGTTATGACCCTCTGGAGAATGTCACATGAGCCCTTCAAATTTCTTAGGTGTAAACCTGGAGATGTTGAAAAATCATGTTTCCTGCTATGTGAGGGACTTGTACATCTCATTGGAAACCTCATCTGTCACTCTGGGCCAAAAAGTGTGTGTGTGTGTGTGTGTGTGTGTATAAAAAATATGAAAAAGAAGGATGTGAGGAGCCACATGGGATAGGATAGCCTGGATTTCTCCCTCCATTACCAGTGTACCTCGGTCACTTGAATCCTTAAAATTATTAGTAAAGCTTGATTCTGGATGAGATTCCTGATTGAGCCAATCTCATCCTTTATGTTGGTTCATCCACCTAAAGGAGTGGCAGCTGCAGGTTAATGGAGTGAAGAACACCTAAATACACTGATGGGGAATGATTTCCATGATATACTCCTGGTGAAAAAAAATCAAAGGGCAGAATAAGGCATATAACATGCCGCTCTTCATGCAAGAACAGGGCAAGGATACAGTTATGTGCAAGTATCGGCTTGCCTATGTGAAATAAGCACCGAAAGCTTAAACCAAAGGCTAATAACCATGTAACTGGGGCAGGAAGAAGGCACAGGACACAGCGGCAGGGGATGCATGTGACATTTCTCTGAAAACGCTTTATACATGTAAAAACATACAATTTGCACTTGGAATATAAATGTTATAGATTAAAAAACACAATGACATTTTTAAAATCCATTAAAATTGAAAAGATTCTGAAACAAATGAAACAATTTATATATAAAAGTTAGAATATGACCACATAGAAAAAAAAAAAAACTTAAGCAACTTAAGTTTGAGTCTTTAATTGTACATCTTTAATGTAATATAAAATGAAGACTGAAAGCAAATTTTAAAACTTAATTTAATATTCTTGGGGTGGCTGGGTGGCTCAGTCGGTTAAGCGTCCAACTCTTGGTTTCAGCTCAGTTCATGATCTCATGGGTTGTGAGATGAAGCCCAGACTTGGGCTCCATGCTCAGCGGGGAGTCTACTTAAGAGTCCCTCCCACTTGCATGTGACTGCACTTGCTCTCTCTCTCTCTCTTAAATAAATAAATCTTTTATAAAAACAAAAAAACGCCATTTAAAAAAGACTTCATGTAATATTTTTATTGTGAGTGGTAATATTAGTGATTGTATTTAAATATATATATATATATATATATATATATATATATATATATACACACACATTAAAATAAATAAGTTTTGTTAAGAACCAATATTTTTAGTGAAAAAGAAAATAAATGCAAATATAGTACCAGAGAAGTTAAACATTCTGTAAGGCTATGTTTGATTTGGAAATAATGTATGAATTCAGGTTATTTTTTTATTTAAAAATGGTATTTTCAGGGGGCCTGGGTGGCTCAGTCAGTTAAGCATCTGCCTTCAGCTCAGGTCATGGTCCCAGGGTCCTGGGATTGAGCCCTGTGTTGGGCTCTTCACTCAGTGGGGAGTCTGCTTCTCCCTCTCCCTCTAACCCTCACCCTTGTTCATGCTCTTGCTCTCTCAAATGAATAAATAAAAAATCTTTTAAAAAATAAATAAATAAGTTTTTTTCTAGCTCTAACATGTATTGAAACAGCCCAGAAACAGTGATGGTCCAGATATGATGGGTGTCCCTAGTATTTAGATTGTGATTTCTAAATACCATTCTCCACAAAGAAAGGAGGGCTTCTTGGAGGAATGGCTGACTCCAGGTCTGGTACTGGATGGGCTTGTACATCTAGTTGTACTAGAAACACGGAAACTATCAAAGACTTGTGGATCCTGTGTCAAAAGGGCAAAAAGTCAACGTGAAGTTGTTCCCCGTGACTGAAAGGGAACAAAGTGAAAGTGCGTGAAACAGGATAGAACAAGATAAACAATACCACAAACAGACAAACCCAGAATGTAAGACATTCTTCAACAATTGACCTGTTTTCTTGACAAGTCAATGGCATGAAAAAAAAAATGGACCTGGGAGGGAGTTGTTACTCGAGATATAACAACAAGCTGGAATGTGTGACAGGCTTCAGTTGCATGGTGACTCAAACCAGTATCTGCACGATGACATTTTTGAGATGGTCAGGAAACACAAACATTGACTGGAAACTACATGATGCCAAGGACTTATTGTTATTAGCATTTGTCATGATAGTGGTATTATGATTCTGGAAGAAAATACCCACTGTTTTTTCAGAGGTGTGTATACCTATGTAGGGACGAAATTACATGATGTCTGAGATTTCCTTTAAAATATGTTAACCACTACCCCCCCAAAACACAAAGGAAGTATGACAAAGTCCTACTGAAGACGGATAATGACATTTAATATGTTATTCTCTTCCCTTTGCTTATGTGTTTGTCATAATATGAAGAGAGAATCAAGAGAAAGCTGCTTTGGGAAAAGGTTTCACACAAAATGAAGGGGTGACATGATTTTTTGTGCTTTATTTTAAATTGGCCTGTGAGATCTGCCCATTTCACTCCAACCTCCTACAAGAGACTTCCCGTGAGACCTACAGTGATGGTGTTGATTCAGTGGGAGTTTATGTAGAGAAAGAAATAAATTTTATACAGGAAATGCCACCACAGTCAGCCTGGTGCTGAGCTATTCTCTCTTGCTACTGGAGGAAGGCATTTTAAAGTATTTTATTATTTCTCTAAGCACTCAGTCAGCTTGATTAATACACATAAAAACACATTTTCAATATGATAAAAAGAACTAGTCAAAATCTGCTTTTAGAGTAAAAAAAGAAATTAAAATCACTTTTCTCTATTCCAATAGCTGTACTGACATGGCAAGATAAGCCACTAAATGCCACTGGGAAGGATCTGTCACATACGCTGCCACTGAGTTCCAAGGCAGATGCGTGAGTAACCTTACCGATCCTACCTTGACTTTGTCAGATGTTATGATCAGTCCATTTGCGGACTGCTTTTAGCTAGGATTGCCATGATCTCAGCTTTTAACTTGGAGTGAGTAAGACCTAACAATTTTGATGACTGGGAAGATGTCAATATCGATACAGGTTTCTTTGTGCTAAAACTGTAGAACTGATATGAGATAGGTGGTGATAAAGCTGGAAAAGACCAAAGTTAGACAACTAACCTTTGATGCTCTTTCCTAGTTTAAGAGGATTTTTACATAAATTCCTCTGCATGCAGGCTGGGATTTTATAACACAAAGGGATACTTTGGAACAAACTTGGCGAGACCACTGTTTATCGTCAGCAAATTACTTAGAATGAAGTAGGACATGAGAACCTAAAAGTGAACACATGCTAACATGCTAAATCCTGCTTACCTTTCAAAGCCGATCTGCCGAAACGTCTTTTCCCATGTGGAGCCTGCAGACAGAAGGAAAGAACATAATTAATTGATGCGCACCAAGCATGCAGGTAGCTCTGTCCTGGTTTTGTACACCCTGGTAGATATTTGGTTTTAGAGTTAAGTGGAATGAGTCTTCCGGCAGATGCACCGTTCTTCGCCTCCAGTCCCCAAATGGCCCTTTAGAGAACAATCCACATAATGTGCAATGTGACAACGCTCTCTAAACATCTGAGTGTGTCACAATAACATGTCAAAATTAATGCAACAGCGTCGTGTAAGCTGTACTCTGAAATTCAACGTTAAATTTCATGGGGCACATGGAAAGCTGGTTGGCTCTCTGAAGATCCAACTCATTATACCAGGTCTTTACTTCCCTATTGTTGAATCACAATGATTAACATTTCTTTCTTTTTAAAGCTAAACATTTAAATCAGAAGTCTCTTGAATGCAAAAATACTGTTTCCAGTAACATGATTTGAAGAGTAGTATATCCAAATCCATAAAAGAACAGCTAGTTTTAAAAAAAACAGATTTTCTATAATTTTTTCATGTAATAGTTCTTGCCTACATTATAGGCGTAATAATGTTCTGAGTACTTGATATAAAGAAAAGTGCTAATTTTTATCAAAGACCACTTTAATAAAAACTCTGCGTTAATAAAAGTTAAAGGTCTTTACTAACCCCACGGTTTTACATTTTACATTAATCACTGGCAAAATTATTTTGATTTCAGTAAACACCCACCTAGCCCTAAATTTGTGAGTTGTGCTATGCTCTAACTGCTTGATAATCACAGCAGATAATCACTATTTTTCTGTACAATTTAGTTCTGCAAATAGGAAATGGTAGATTCAGCGTTGGGTCTCCAGAGGCAGCTGAAAATCTACCCTTCTTCCTTTTCTCCAGTCACAGTTAACTAGGATGGTGCTATGTTTCTTTCTTGAGAACTCTGCCTCTAATGCTTTACTGTCAGGTGACAAGTCAGTGTCTCCTAGGCATTAGTCTTCTGGAAAGGCAGGAGATTATATTTTCCCCAGCCCCTCTGAGGACTGACTGAGCTAGTTCCAAGAAAGCATGAACATGGTGCTTCACTATGGGCTTTGAGTTCATATACTTGGTGATGATGAAGCATTTTAAGTAAGTATTATACATAATAAAGGACTACATTTTGTATATGAACTACACACATGCACACACACAAATTTAAAACAGATTCAGGCTTATCTCCTCAGATGAAGTCACTCTTGTCCAATTGAATTCCAATATGCTTTGCTGAGTAGAAGTAAAAGTCATGGAAGTTTAGTTAACCAGCCCAGGAATTTCCATGGCTCCTCGTCCAGGGGAGTACGCCTATATGAATGTCATCTGTCCTGTGAATCACATGCAAGACAATTCGAAATCCCTATCTCAGGAATTCTTAGAAGACGATTATCCTGCCCCAGAGATACTAGCAATTAAGCCACTGGCAAAACATAACATAATCTGAGTCAGAAACCACATAAAGACAGCTGGCAACTGCCCGGCCCAAACAGAGGAGTGGGAGAGATTGAGAGTCTCCTGCCAAGTGAGAACCAGACAGTCTGAGCTCAGACCAAGTG
Organism: Ursus arctos; assembly: GCF_023065955.2. NCBI lineage: Eukaryota > Metazoa > Chordata > Mammalia > Carnivora > Ursidae > Ursus > Ursus arctos. Next base: position 57,351,201 of record NW_026622841.1, read on the forward strand.
GGAAGGGTCTAGGGGAGCCTGGAGTGGTTGGTAAGGGGGTTCAGATGCTATTCTTCTTGACTCGCTTCCAGGGAGAAACAAAGCACCTTTACATTTTTTCTACATTTTCTTTTTTCTCCCCCCAGATCTGCTCAGTGTATTCCTAAACTGATTTTTTAAATAAATTTTTAAGAAAATCCCCCTTTTTAATAGACTCCATCTATTATCAAGGTAAAATAAAAATAAATCATTCTGTGATACTGCACTGTCAGGCTTTTAAAACATGAAATTTTAATTAAGAAATAGGTTCCATCTTCACATTTTTTAGAAAAGTAAACTTACTCAAATAAGCAGAACAAGATAAGAGTTTTCAGTGCGAGGCTTCCAGCACTCCTTAGAATAAATATTTTCAACCAATCAACCAAGCACAACAGAGATGGTAGAAAAACGACTTCCTTCTAGTAGTTAGATATTAATTTAATTGATAATTTAAGCATCTTACATACAACAGGCATTCATCTTTGACTGCTGTTGATATTCTATGAACCATCTTACTATGTGAGGTACAGGACCGAATATATTAAAATATGGTTTCTGCCCTCAAACACCACATACCCTAGAGGTTTGGGTTTTTATGTCTTTTGTGAGCACTTAGTCACGATGAAATGAGAAACACACAATAAATGGAACAGACATATCCAGATCCTTTGGCACCAAGAATATTTTTGACAGCTCATTATTCAGTTGTTGGGGAATTCTTTTAAAGCCATTAACCATGTTTTACATGGTAGGTAATATTATTCTCTTTTGCTGGAGCAGTCCGACAGGGAGAGAAAAGTAGGGAAACAAAAGTAGCTGGCAGACTTCCTCGGTTCAACACTTTTTAAATGAGATTTATAATATGGAGAAGTCTAAAACATGTTACATTCTTCAGGGGAAAGCGAAGGACAGCAACAACGAAGAGAAAAGTATATAGCATAGAGAAACGGACAAAGCTTAGAGGGATTTTTCCTGTCCAATTGTAGATGAAGTTAGAAATAATGAACTATGATTCCTCACTCCCAAACGTCCCCTTGATAGCACCAACATCCAGCAGCAGAACTGAAATCTGGAACGGAGCAGCACAGCGTCCAGAAGCGACAAACACACCCTAGACTCAAAGTCATTCAGTCTGCAGAGCAAGTTTCTCATGTCTTGTGTGCCCAAGGAGACAAAATGCCCTTTAGCACCCTGCAGCACCGACATTCTAAGGGAGTGGAGGTGGGGACTGCTATGCCTAGAAGCTCAGGACATTTCCTCCTCGAATACATTCATCAACAATTGCTCCTTTACAAACAAAACTCTATGTATCTCTTCTCTCTCCCCTTTCTCTCTCTCCCTCCCTCTCTTCCCCCATTTTCCTATTGGCCTCTGCAGATCCAAGCTCCAGTTCTTTCCATTAGACAAAGAAGTTATGGAAACTTCTTTTCTCGGGAGCTACCTTCCCCAGGCCCATGAGCTGACTCTGCTGGGGCTCCCAGTCCTACTACCTCTCCTGCCCTGGCCCAGCAGGCAGGGAAATCTAGGAGATTCGGGACCCCAGAGTTCTGAGATTCTTTACTCACAGCCTTGTCATCCTTTGGGGGCTATATTCTTGTCTTTCCTTCCTTCTTCATTTTCCTTTCCTTACTCTCCTTGCTATGGAATGATCTGTCACCCTGATCTGGCTATAATATGGAATTCAAAACAACTTTTTAATTCTACAAATTTTGTGTGTCTGATTATTAACTTAAGCAGCACGCCAGAGCCTCTAGTAGAAGTTATATCATCAAACACCTTCCCACACCACCCTCCATCCTGTGACTTTCCCTATGTTAATTTTGTTTAGCCCTCAGCGTGCCCAGCAGGAGTTCAATTTGTACAAATACACAAAGATAGAAGGCCGCATGCCAATATGTCACTTGAAGATGAGGGGACAGGGCTGATTAATTTTTACTTCTTTTAGTTTTTTTGTAGTAGTCATTTAAAGTCATGGGATTTACTTGTCCCCTGAAACCAGACATATGAGTTCCAGGGTTTGCAACCAGGTCCCTTTCAGTTTGTAATTTTCTGTTTTTCAGAAACATTAAGGAAAATGCAAAAATCTATCTTTATGTTGTAAATTGGTTACTTGCTTTATTATCAGTTTCCTCTGTGAGTACTCTTCTCATTCTTTCAATCAACTTGTTGCTCAGTTTCTAATACAAAAAGTAACTGGATTTTCCCCCTAGGCTTCATAATGCAGTGGTGAAACTGGTAGCCAAATGAGGCAGAGATTTTCTTCTAATCGAGCAGTTTTATACCAAGTATGTCTCAGATGTTGAGAGCCACTTGAACTTGGACCTGCACCTCTGTATTTTTCAAAATAATTAGCAGAAAAGGACTAATAATTCATAGAAGTGGTAGATTTTTGCCAGCACATTCCTATAAAAATGGAAGTGTTTTTTATATATTGCAAGGGCTGCCAAGCAGCTGAACATGTGACCTGGCACAGAAACTGGTGATCAAACACAAATATCAGGAAATGATAACGCTTCGAAGATTTCTGGTGAAAGCTCCATTTACATTATTTTTAACTCTTTTTTTTAAGATTTTATTTATTGACTAGAGAGAGAGAGTGAGAAAGAGAGAGCACAAGCCAGCAGGGAGAGGCAGAGGGAGAGGGAGAAGCAGACTCCCCACTGAGCAGGGAGCCCAACACAGGAATCAATCGATCCCAGGACCCTGAGATCATGACCTGAGATGAAGGCAGACACTCAACCGTCTGAGCCACCCATGTGACCCTATTTGTAACTCTTACAAAGATTTTCACATGTACTCTAAGAGCCAAGATTTAACCATGCATCAAACGTTGACCATAATGTGAAATCCTAGAAGAAAAATAGATCTTCTCAATGGGTCAGTAGTGACATTCACTTTGCAAATATTATGATGCTCTGCTGTTGAATGATAGCTAAAATCTAGTAACACAGAAATGGTTGCTCTAATGGATATGAACCCAAGTAATGCAACTTTCTGAGGCAATGAGCATGACTGCAGCACTTTGGGTTATATGCTGAGACCTGTAAAATTCTCTGAGTTCTAATTCCCAGATGAGATTTGTCATTAATTGGTTAAAAGTAACTGTAAAAGATAGAGGTAGAAAAAAAAAAAAACTTCACCATCCCATATTTAATAATTTTCGTATTAAATGACCAATATATTTTTTAAATCATTTTCACCTCTACCTAGTACTATCTCCTGCTCTGTCATCAGTAAATAGATGACACACCCCTTTATGTACCCAGTAACTTTCATTCAGTTGCATACTTGGGTTTTCATTTCACTTACCCTTTGTCAGTTCTTTTCATAATATGTCTTAATTTTACATCATCTAGAGGTGATTGCTCATAAATAAGGGTCAGAATTCTTCATTCTCACTAACAATATGGTGGTATATATAGAACATATGATCGTAAACAGCTTTATATTTTTCCTTATTTGTAAAATAATATACAGCTGACCTTGAACAATGTGAGGGTTGGTGGTGCTGACCCCTGCGCATTTGAAAATCCACATATAACTTTTGATTCCTCCGTAAACTTGCTACCAATAGCCTATTATCGACCCGAAGCCTTACCAATCACATTAACACCTATTTTGTATGTTACATGTATTCTATACTGTATTCTTACAATAAAGTCAGCTAGAGAAAAGCAAATGTTATTAAGAAAATAATAAGGAAGAGAAAATACATTTACAGTACTATAGTTTATTTATTGAAGAAAATGTGTATGCGAATAGACCCACGCAGTTCAAACCCATGTTGTTGTTAAGGGTCAACCGTAGATCATGACAAAATGTGGAAATACTTACGATCTTTTATTTTTGCATAAACACCCCTACACACGAAAACTCTCACATTCATATTGTACATATACACTAAGGATCGTCCTATTTTGAAATTTGCTTTAATCACTTAGTAATATATAATGTAACTCTTTCCATGTCAATAAATATAGGCATATAGCCATTTTATTACCCATGTAGTATTCCATAATTTTTTATAAATGCAAGTTTTTATTAATATTTATATTCTATCTACATTTTTGCTATTAACCATAAGAATGTGTTGAATACCTTTTAAATGTATCTTTGAATATTTGTTCCATTAGTACTTTGAGATAAATTCCTAAAAATAGAATATGTCATCATCTATGCATATATATTAATACAGTATATATTAATATAGTAATGTAAATGCATATATTATGCTTATATGTGCATCATATTTGATAGTATTAATCAAAATTTTAACCCTAAATCTTTTTCAAATACATGTCCTTGATCAAATTCAGTTTATGAATCGGTTTGCCTTTTATAAAATATTTTATTTTAATTTACATTTTCATAATTAGTAATGAAATTAAACAGATTTTCCTAGGTTTTTAAGATTTTAATATTTTGTATTATGAATCGCTTGTTCATGCTCACTGCCCATTTGCCTATTAGATGTTTGTCTTTTATCCTATCGATTTATAACAACTCTTTATATATTATAGTTCATATTACCAAATGTGGAAAGTCTACAGGAAATGCATTTTCTTTGTAGCTTAAAAACCAGATTACTTAATTATTTTATTTTCCTGAATAGAACTGATGAATTTTTGCATTTAATCAATTTCTATCATTTGAGCTTTTCAATTTTTCAGTCTACAAGTTTGTTGCCCCAGTAGGTGGGAACAAATATTACATTTATTTCTTTGCATCCAAATATCGCAACTCCAGGAGGTCTTCAGCATAATATATGTTTTATGCTGTCATCTGAGTTGACTGGTCAGTCTGAAACAAAACCTATTACCAGTATTCGCTCTTTGTGGAGACTAGGACAGGCCTATTCAGAAATATTCAGCAAGTCTATTTACAAATATGCCACACTCTTGTCTATGAATGGAGGGTGTTACAACACCATGAAAGATTTTCTTTTGAAAAATTATCTTCAGAGTACTCTAAAATGAAATGTAACTCCTAAATAATTAATCTCTTCATCAAAAAATGGATTTTTAAAGATAATTGTTGAGTACAAAATTTCTGGTTTAAGATTGGATCTGGGGAGCCTGACTGGCTCAACTGGTGGAGGGTTCAACTCCTGATCTCTGGACTGTGAGTTTGAGCCCCATGTTGAGTGTAGAGATTACTTAAAATCTTTAAAAAAAAATTGGATTTTAGTGGCAGTCTGTGATGTTTCTTCTACCAACTTCCCCAATAGCTATGGACATACTGGAAGTGAGAAACACACAGACACGCAAACACACACACACACACACACACACACACACACAGAGTAAATCTATTTTCAAGAATCTCAGAGGAACTTTCACAAGTAGGTCAACCAAACTGAATTGTGAAACTCAGCTTGTAGTGTTCTGTGCATTTGTCTCCCCTGGAAACCAAACAAACCAGCCAGCCCTACAGAAGGTAAAAGTATGTTCCATTCTCTTCCCACCATACTCCCCCTGGTTCAGAAACACAGATCCATACACAACAGGAAGTGGAAGTTGTACCTTCTGTGCACTGAAGGCCTCTTTCTGAGGAAGCCAGACTCCTGTCCCTGTCATTGTCACCATCACTCTGCCCTCACCTGCCCTCCCTGCCTTCCAGATCTTCCCACATCCACTCCAACCCCCAGAAACAACTGACAAGTGTGTGTGTGTGTGTGTGTGTGTGTGTTTGACTATGTATATGTATATTTGTGTATGTGTATATTTGTGTCTGTGTGTGTGTGTACACGTGTGGAAAGTGATAGACAAGAGGTAAGGAAACCAACCCCTTTTGGCCCAGTACCTTTTGGGGCACATAGTCCTCATCAGGGAAAAGTTATAGGGATACTTAGGGTCTGAAAATCCCTGGCAATTACCTATCCCGAGAACTAGAAATAGCCTAAATAGTCAATGATTAGAAAATGTTTATATACACTGTTGACACATGGTGGAATAGTATGTGACATTAAAATTACATTTGTAAACAGAAACTGATGAGATAATGAGACTCAGAACCTCTACAGAACTTAACTGAAATTGTAGTTGATGTGATGTCCCATTCATTCAAATAAAGTTTTCCATAATGCCAAATGATTTTTGCTGCTTCTTCAGCAAGAGCGTTTAGAGCATAAGATAATCAGGGATGGGAGTTGGGAGAAACTAACAATTTTTAAAGAGCCCGCTGGTCAAGAAAGATGACCCAGTTAAGCAAAAAAAAAAAAAAAAAAAAAAAGGTAAATGAATGTGAAATGAGGGATTGGAGAGAGGGAATCAAATACGGTAGAGGGACCAGCTTTGATGAGGGCATTCATATATTTTAGCTCTTGGAGAAGATGGGTAATATGTGTAGAAAAGTCTCAGTAGAATTACAGAAAAGATCATGTGGAAGAGGGAGACTGAGAAGTACATGGAAGGTCAGGAAGTGGAAGCAGTGAGGGCATACTTCTCTTTTTAAAAGCCAAGCCTAGGGACACCTGGGTGGCTCAGTTGCTTAAGCATTTGCCTTCAGCTCACGTCATTGTCCCAGGGTCCTGGGATCGAGTCCAGCATCAGGCTCTCTGCTCAACAGGGGAGCCTGCTTCTCCCTCCCCTCTGCCCCCTGCCTGCTCTTGTTCTCTCTCACTCTCCCTCAAATAAATAAATTAATAAAATCTTAAAAAACAATGGCTACTTGAGGTGGGGAGGGGGCGGGTGGGGGGTTGGGAAGAGCCAGGGCAAGGGCAGTGTGGCTCCTGAGGTGAAGCTCTATGGAAGTCCTACTAAACTAAAGACAGGGAAGCAGGGTGAGCAGAGAGGAAGGATAGTACTAGATTCCTTAGCAGGTAGGACAGGAGAAGACTGAGCAGGGAGAGACTCTGAGACCACAGGAGACAGACGAGGGAGAACGCGGTGGACCGTCTCGGCAGCAGAGCGCCGAGCAGTTCCTGTGGCACTCTTTAAAGAGGACAGGGAGTGAGGAATGTAAGCAACGGATATACAAAAACGCATCCTGGTTGATTGCCTACTTGGATAACTGCAGTCACTACACAATCCATATATAGATTACTTTTTTCAGGGAATGATGTTATGTAGAACACTGAAATTATACAAATAAAGCCATCTGTTCTAGACAAATTAGAAGACACTGAAGGATCCAGCCATGTTCTTTACGACGAAGAACAACCTTCATTGTGGAAGCTTAGAATGCAGGACTGCCTCTGAATTCTCCCCACGCTATGCTCCGAAACCGACTTTAAAACTCAACCCCTTATGTCCATGTTTGTTTTCTCATAGAAGTTGACTACAGAAGACATTCCAGGAATGATTGTTTCAGTTGTTTCAAAGCCAGATGTATGGGAGTTTCCTGCACAGCCTCACAAGTGATGCATTTGCGCAGAAAACTGCTTGAATTTGACTTCGGACTTTTTAGCCTGCAGCACTGTGATGATGACGTGCCCATTCTCCAGCTTACTTGAAACTCTCAGATGCTTGCATAAGATTCCATTCCTGCTCATTCTTATAAGAACTTCACAATATGGCTTGAGATAAAAATTTAATGAAATAAAGATCTATAAGAAATGAGTGGAAAATCACTAGAAAATGATAATTGTTAAAATTCATAGTCTACAATCCACCTCTGGTGGTGTTCAGATCTGGGGACCATAGGGGATCACAGTTGAAAATTCATGAGCAGCCCATTAGAAGAAAGGCCCGAGTTCTAGCAGGAGACCAAGTTAGAGCATCACCTTAAAGATGGCATCAGGGGCCTGGTCATCTTGGTCCTCATAGGTCACCATATCTTCATAAGTTAATTTTAGCTCACGTGTACTTATTTTCTAGGTCTCAAATATAAAACTTTACATTTCAGAGTCAGTGATGCACAGCTTTTATCCTTTCTTAAACTAGCTTGCTGTTTTGTATACTTGTCTAGACTGCACCAACAATGCTAATTTCCCTCCATCTTGGGGTGTCAGTTTCCTCTCAAAACCAAAGATGACGTATCTGAAATTTCAACAGGGCACTTGGCAGTAACTTAGCCCCACCAGCAAAATAACTTTGCCCTTGACTCCCTTCTCTACTACCTGTCTCAGTCAGCTATGATGCTGATATACTCACTTTAGGTCTCCAGGTTAATCGAGGCATGTCTAAAATGAGATCAGCAGCACCTTCTCACAAATCCAATGAAGACATATATTCAAAGCATCTGCATGGTGTCTGGCACAAAGTAGAGGAAGATAGCTGGTATCGGCCACTAATATATGGCTCTTGACCAGCATTGAAATGTACAAGGCCACAGTGCAGGCAGTACTTGGGAGCCTGAAAACTTTAATTGTACAGAATAACTACAGCCCAATTTCCCCTTGTCCACACACACACACACACTCACTTCCAGAAAGCCATGCATTAAAATACATACGAATAAGCTTTGGCATCATTTCTCTTTTTAATTGGCACATCATTATGTTTTGTGGTCGGTTTCAGTTAATCCGTGTTCTAGTACATACTTTTCCTTTTAGTGCGTGTTTGTCAAAACTCTCCTAAAATTATCTTAGGGGAAAGGCAGTGAATGCATATTTAGGTTAAACCCATAAATAACCTCATTCATTTAAACTTAAGTCCTTCCGAAAGAGGTTACCAAGCGAATACAAGTATTCAAACTGGTGTTTATGAGGTTGTCCTTGAAAGATACACATGAGAACGTGAATCGCGTGGGAGAGCTCTTGTCATTTCCTACGCTGCTGGTCCCAGGCATACGCCACACCCACAAGAGAGGTGGTGGAATAATGAAATGCAAAGTTGTCCTACAAGATCTCTTTAAAAACAACTGTATTTTCTCCACTAAAAATGCACTTACAGTATTCTTCCGAGAGAAGGAAGAAGATAGAGTTATTTCAGTTTTCTTATTTCCCAGTATTTATAGAACATTGGCAAGCATTTCAACGGAGGATACTTAGTTTCCCAGGACGAGGATTTTCACTTTTATGTTCCTTCGGGCGTCTTTTATGACGTTACAGTTCCTTTGTATGGTTTGTGGCTTTCTTTACACTAACTACCAACTCCCCTTTGCCAGAAGTGTGTGCCAAAGAGTGATGTTCACTTGTAAAAATTAAATAAAGCAACCCTGGAGGACATTTGATAGCCGGAAATTTTATGACAAAGAAAAACGTATGAAGCATATTTAGTTGAAAACTGCAACAGCAGCAGCTGAGACCTTGTTTCCTCTGAACATGGGTCAAATACAAAGTGCAGACTAAAGACAGTTATACCTATTTATTATATGGAGCGCTAGGTAGCTTGCAGTTCCTCATTTTTAATACAACTGATAAAATATGTACTATGCTATGTCATAAAATATTTAATGCATGTAGAAAAATCTCCTGTTGTCCTCTTTTTAAAAATTTCTTAAAAACTTTTATTTCAAGATCACTTTATTCCTGAGAACACTGCATATTTCCAAATAATTCAGTCTGTAAGTATTTTAATTATTTTTACTATTAAATGTCAACGATTACCTGTGGGTTAATATTATGGAAATAGTCTCTCATGCTTCATCCCCCCTTCTGGACTCTGAGAAACAAACTGAGGGCTTCAGAGGGGAGGGGGGTGGGGGAATGGGATAGGCTGGTGATGGGTAGTAAGGAGGGCATGTATTGCATGGCACACTGGGTGTTATACGCAACTAACGAATCATGGAACATTACATCAAAAACCAGGGATGTACTGTGTGGTGACTAACATAATATAATAAAAAAATACTATTATAAAAAAAAGTCTTTATACTAAGTTTTCTGACTCCCTCATGAACTGAACCATAATAATATCACTGAACTTGAAAAAAAATATTATGGCAATAAAATTCACTCGTTATTTAATAATACCCATGAAAAAAGGTAAAAGTAAGATAGTCATTCAATTTATTCAATAGACTTTTTAAGCTGTAATACATGCTGAACAGTGGTAGTACAGCAGTAAACATGAATCTTACATTTACTGGGGGAGAAGTAATAAAAATAATCAGACTATATATGTATACATACATATACATATGTGTACATACCCACATGCATACATACTATGGAGAAAATAAAGAAGAGAGAAGGGTTAGGGAGATAAAAGTGCTACAGATTTAAAGATTTATTTATTTGAGAGAGAGAGAGTAAGTGTGAGTGGGGGGAGAGGGACTGACAGAGAGAGAAAGAACCCTCAAGAAGACTCCCTGCTGAGTCCAACGTGGGGCTCGATCCCAGGACCCTGAGATCATGACCTGAACCGAAATCAAAAGTTGGCCGCTCCACCAACTGAACCATCCAGATGCCCCAAAAGTGCCACAGATTTTAAAAGGATAAATCCTTGAAAAGATTTAAGGATAAAAGTGTGAAGTAATAAATGAAGGATTTATTTATAATGAAATGCAACTCTTATGCTTTTAAATTTTTTGAGCCATCTTCAAGGTGGGTGATGACAATGGTGGCCCTCATTCATTCCATGAGCCAGACCCTCCTCAGCAGGCTGCCAGTTTTCCTTAGAGAAATACGAACACGGATTTTTTTCATTTCAGATGCTAGGAAATGCCTCCCCAGGACTCCCTCTCTGATTCAGTTTGCACTCCGGGGTGGAGACCCCTAATGGGAAAGGTACAGAAAACAAGGGTCTTCCAATGTCAGCTTGAGTGAGGACGCTGAAGTCAAGATTTGACCCGCAGAGATGTTTTTTGGCTGACCACAGCCTGGGGAGCAGGGGTGTGCTGGGGGCAGCCGGCACAGCTCCGGGCCTCTTCCTTACTCTATGGTCAGTAGTATCACATCCACAGCTGGGCGACACCCATGGTTGGGGTAGGTCAGGGTATTTATGCCATGGAAATCAATAAATACCACAAAGCAGGTGGGTTTCCTTGAATATCTGGTTGAACGCCAAATTCTCCAGGGTACCAGCAGATGAGACCTTAGCAGGTGGCCACCTTAGCACCTGGGAAGGTTCAATTCAATCAGACAGATGGAATAGGCTAAAATAGGGCACTTTGAAAATCTGGGCCCAATAAATCAACTGGAGAGAAAAGCAGGTTACAATGAACCCAACTAGGTAGACACTTCAGTCATCCAGACTTCCATTTGATGCTAAGTTGTGCATTTTTGTCCCTCCAGTACTCTGCTTTCAGGAAAAAAGAAATCATTGAAACAAACTGAAAGCCAGATTTCATGAAAAGGATGGAGTCGAGGCTAATTCTGGTCCCGTCAGCAAATACCCCGATCCTCTCTCCGGGACTGGCCTGCAGAGATGAACAGCCCACGGGACTCTGAGATGCTCTTGTTGGAGCAAGAAGACAAGAGCTTCTTGCAAAGATCTGCAACAGCAGGAGTCTACAGGGCTAATTATCAGCTGAGTAGAAGACACAAACTAGGCACTCTATTGAACTCGTCCTTCTTTATCCTGAGGTTTTACTGGAAACGATGAACTACGCAACCTCACACACCCCATGCCAGCCTGCTTCTGTAAAGAAACAATGAAAAGGTTTTACTCATGGCTATTTTTCACTTAGTAGCCACCAGGAAGGAGGGACAGGCGTGTGCTTGTCATCTAGGTCACACACGGGAGAAGGAGGCAAGCTGCAAACTTCCTGAATGTCCTTCCTGTGCATCCTCTCTTCTCCCCAGAGACCGGCAGCCACTTTTCCAAGTATTGTTATCAGATTCTCTCAGACGTCAGGATTTTCTTTACTTTTTTTTTTTTTTTTTTTTTTTTTTTTTTTTACAGAGACCTCTTTTGAAAGCTTAAGTTCCCGGCCCCAAAAAAGCATCTGTGGAGGAACTCTGCCTTCCACACAGAAACTTGAAATCGGTTAGTTGGGGATCTCCATGGAGAGTTTCCAGGCCCCAGATAGGGAAGGGCTCCTCGGGCTCCCCGCTGCACCATGGGGAGAGGCTGATGGAAGAGAGTTCTGGAGCAGCCAAGCCTTTGCTTCAGAATCATGCTTTTTACTGATAAATACTGTGAACACTACATTCACATTTAAGAATGTCTGACTAATTTCTTGGCACAGAGCAGAATCCCTGAGTTTTAAATTTGAGCCAGTTGAAAAGCAATCAATGCACATTTAAAGCATACACCAAATATCAAGCATTTTAAAAGTGGATAGACAGATAGCTAGATAAATAGATAGATATTGTTTTTTTAAATCTGAGGTATTCTGTAACACCTAAAATGAAGGGCAAAGCTTTCTTGGACAAACTACAGAATTTTCCTGTCTCTCTGTGGTTTTCCAGTAGTCCAACTCAAATCAAGCCAGACTACCACTTGCAGACATAAGCTTTTCTGGGGGCTGATAACTATAGCAGGCTTCCTTTATTTTATTGTATACTCTCCATGCTTTAGGTCAAATTGGAGATATAAAAGCTGCATTTTTAGGGGAATAAAATGTTTATGACGAGGGCAGGAGACCAAAGCCCAAAGAACTTAGACGTGGATTAATGTATTTAGTCTAGGGAGGATTCAGAATTTCATAAGCATCCGCTTTCTTAATAACAATCCCATACCTTCTCATGGCAACACGGCTGCTAGAGCAGCCTTGCAGATGGGAAGCACTACGGGCATGGAAGCAGTAAGGGCAGGCTCCCACAGGCCAGGAGGAAAGAGGACAGAGTCGCCTGATTTGCTCTGTGGTGGTTTCTCGGCTTTGCCACGTGCTTCTCACTTCCCCTTTGAGGGGAAGGAGCCAGGCTTTTACTTTATTTTTTTAATCTTCTGTTCTTAAACAGTTGCCTGGCACAGAAATGTTATAAATAAAAAATGAAAAAGGGGTATTATAGAAGACTAAATGTGATAAGCATGGAGCAAATGATTTAACAGGTCCCTGGTCTCAATGCCATCGCATTCTGGCCCACAGCGACAGATCAGAACCAGGAGATTTTTCCAGATCTAACATCACAATAGCCAAAAGTTCCCCTTACTTATTAGTGACCTAAAGAGATGTGTGGCCACCTTCCTCAGAGTATCCATTTGTTCCCTCTTTTACTGGCCAGCACCTCTCCTCCCAGGCCATAATTCAAAGCAAAAGAACATTTAGAAGTAGCCCTACATAGCATTGGGGATAAAAGGTGCCGAGTAAGACAAGTCTGGTCACAATCTCTCAAAGTGGAACACCGCACTTTCCTATTTCTGCAAAACTTTCACAACACTTCACCTTCATCCCTGCTTAATGGTTTAATTCAGATGCATTAACGGGAAAAGAAAAAAAGAGATTCTTGGTTTGTCTTAGTGCTGACTCAAAAAGATTTACTGCGCTTTGCTGAGGTTTTGGCGGCCTGCAGCCTCCCAGCTGCTGAAAAGGTATCCATGCATCAATCTTTATGTAAACACTCACGGCATTAACCGCAGCTGCAACGTAAATTAGAGCCACAGAAAATATCCTTGTTTATGCGATGAGGTGGAGCCTCTCAACTGACTGCCCCGCTGAAATACACAGAAGCTCAGTAAAGAATCTGGAAAAGGTGTGATAGGAGCCGCACATGCTTGCAGACATCGCTCAGGCATGCCAGTGCCTTGTGAATGGGGACATCCCACAGCACGCTGTCTTCCCTGAACTCATTCAGAATGGGGCAGAACCGCCACGGGAGCAAAGGAGGTCTGAATGCTTTTGACCGGATTCCTACACCTATTCCTGCATCTGCAAGTAAGACTGGAATGTCTGAACCAAAGAAGAGAAAGCTGTCACTGATTGCTTAGTGTAAACAATAATTGTGTTTCAGAAGTTTCACATTTGGGGGCCATTCCAAGTGAGGCACAGGTAGGTGCTGGCTGCACACACTCTCACCTGAGGGGCTGGGAAACAGAACGTCACTGGCGAGGTGGTGAGAAGAGACTGTTCCCACCACTCTCTCAGACCTCATTCATGGCCAGCCCTTAGGACAGAGGCTTTTATTCTCACCCATCTTTTTTTTTTTTAAAGCTCTTCCACAGTGTTTAATGGAGTTTGACACAAACTGGTAAATGGACGGGATGTCAGAGTAAACATATGCTTGACCCGACAGGATCTTGAGTTTACAGAGTTCTAGTGGCTTCTTAGCTGGGGGTGAAGGAGGGCACTAATATTTAGCGAGCACCCAGTACGTGCACGGATGGACAGACACTGTCTGTTCACAGTTGCTTTTTCAGGTTCTCGCTATACTTTGGAGAGAAAAAGGTTGTAACTCTAAGATACTATTTCAAAAACAAGTATCTAGGGAGCTATTAAAGATAAGAATTTTATAATTCTGTTACAAAGCTCAAACATGCCTTAAGTTCAGAGAAAGACGTGTTGGATGTCCCTCTAGGTAATGTCCTATCTCCTAAGAACACCACAGTATGATATCAGGAATGTTTCCTTGATTTTTCTCAGCACTTTTAGTTTAGAACAGAGAACAGTTCATCTTAAATTGTAGAACTTCACGCTGACTACCCTGGACTTCAATGATAAAATCAAGAACTCTATGACGTAACTGTATTAAACATAAGTTGCTTGTGATTTGGGACGGTAGGAGGTGTAGATCTCAATTGAAAAATTATAATTGTAGTTCTCTCTTTCCTATTGATCTGCCATCAAACTATCTAAACATGTATCTACCTATAATTTTAATAGGTTCTAGAATTTAATATTTTCAAAGGATCTTTCCTTATAGCACAAGTAATGGATATTCATTTAAATCATGAGTATCCCCACCACCCAGAAATTAACTGTTGTTAGTACTGGTATATATCCTTCTGGACTTATTGATCTGTGCAGTGTGTATGTGTGTGTGTGTGAGAGAGAGACAGAGAAAAACAGAGAAAATCATATACACTGTTACATAATGTACTTCGCTTAACTTCTTGTGGTAAAATGTGTCCTATCAATACATATTTTTAAACTTCCAGTGCATGGATGTACCCTAATTTAATTACCTAGTTCTTTTAGATTAGACATTTAGGCTGTTTCAATCTTTTTTTTAATTATTATTGCCAAATTATCAATAAGGCTGTGAGTATGGTCACCTTTTGCATATCATTATGCAAAATGATATGGATAAATAAATAGCAAGATATGGGCATGTTTACTCTTTTAATACTTTCAACTAAAAATGTCCTCTGAAAATCACATTAATTTAAAAGTTAAACCATACTAAATTGATGATAGTTGACAAAAATTCTGGCCTATAAAAACCATTTCATACTACTCAACGTACCATAAGCATAACATTTTGAAAAGAATGTTAATAATCCCGCCTCACAAATGTATTCAGTCATTTGGAAAACGTGAATGGAGCAGCCGTTGCCTGCTCAGCATTATTTCTGGGCTGTGTATAAATCAGTGAACACCCCACCCGTGGGTTCCTGCCCATTTGCAGCTTACAGTCCAGAGCAGAAGAGAAGCAATGAAGACAATTAGATGATTAAAAATTAAAGTAAGTTTTAAGAAGTTGAAAAATACGCAGGGGAGAGAATACTTCAAATTGGGAGGGAAAGGGGCATTTAGGCAGAGCAGACAAGGACCAGCGGGGGAAGATCTTCCAGGCAGAGGCAACAGCAGGGAGAAGCCCCTTTGAGAACTTGCTGGATGCAGTTCAGAAGGGCCGAGAAAGTTGTAATTGGGGGACAAGCCTACAGGCTGCAGGTGGAGAGCAGAAAGGGGCCATTCGCTTTTCACATCTTTACCAATTTTATAGGTAAAAAAATGTTACGTCATGTTTCCTTTAATTGCAATTTCTTTAATCCTAATGATATGGAACTTCTTTTCACATTACATTAGCCATTTAAGATTCTTTTTAATTGCCTGTTTTTGTCTTTTCTCTATTTTTCTTTGCTTTTTCAAACTCTTTTTCTCTATTTTTCTCTTGGTGTAATCATTTCCTTATCCATTCCTAAGATTACATGTTAACAATTTTTCGTTTATTTTGCAATTTTTTCTCCACTTGTTATCTCTCAGCATGGAATTGATTAGTGTGTGCTGTGCTCTGTGCTGCAAAGGTCCCCACCATCAGGGAACAGACTACATCAGACAGGTCATCTGTCATTTATTTGAGATGACCGAATTGCACCTTCTCTCTATCCATCCAACACACTTCTTAAAGGGATTAGAGAGCCCTCCATATGGCCACCGTTTGTCATGCAGACACACCATTTAAGGATATTTTCCTGAGTTCTAACTTAGGTGAACTGGTGGCATGATGTAGCTATTTTTCAATGTCTGAAAGAATGCCAGCCTGTAATTAAGGTCCTTCATAACTTCATTAGCTGTTTTACACCACCATCAAGTTTCCATTAAAGAGTTTTTGAAGGAAAATTAATGAGTGCCCATTGAAAACTTGTCATATTCTCTGTCCCCAAGCACAATTAACCACCGTAATTTGGCAGTACCTGCGTGGAGGACAGCGGCATTATAACCCCTCCCCATCAGGCAGAGAGCTTCAGCCCCTCACTGACCTGTCCCCAGGAAGCTGACTGAGGTCAAAGACAGGCTAGGGTGAGCATTAGAAGCCCACCTGATTCTCATGGTGCGTGTATTTCAGCAGAAGGCATGGACAGAGGTTTCTGTGGTCCCATTCCCACCCCAAATCAGGCAGAAAATCCACTTTAATTCCTGCATGGAAATTACAGAAAGCATCTGCTAATATGCTAAGGCATTCTGACTAATTTCAGTGGGTAACTTGAGTCTTATGCAAAGATTGAGAAATGAGAAGTGCTAGGAATTGTCAATATTATAAATGTATTATATATTTACAGACCATATATTACTTTTGGCAAACATACAATGCCCTTATTGATAAAGTTTTTTTAATTATGTTAGGCCTATTGGGCACAGCAAAGAGTGTCAAAACCTAAACATCCAGAAAAATCACTTAATTTAATAGCCAACTCTCCACTCCTCTTGAGACCTGATCCAATAGGACAATTTCACCTTGGGTCTGTCTTATGCGCCCGTGCCTTAACTGCCCCCTACCAGCATCCAAAGAAATAAAAAGTCTTTCTTCTTAAATGACTTACTCCTTCCTTCCTTCCTCCCTTCCTTCCTTTTATTTAAAAAGACATTTTATAGCACTTAATATGACCAGGTATTATTGCAAGCCTTTACAAATACTAACTCATTTTATTAAAACCTCAGATCTCCTCTGTGAGACAGAGACTCTTATTAGATCTGTTTTACTGATGTGGGAGCTGAGGCCACAGAGAGGTTAACTAACTTGCCTGAGTCACACAGCCACTGTGGAAGGGCCAGGATTCCAGCATAGGCCGTCTGGCTCTAAGCACCATGCTGTGGTGCTACTGCAACCCTGGTAAAGAGCTGTGCATGGCTCTTGCAAGAAAGAAAGAAAGGAAGAAAGGAAGAAAGGAAGAAAGGAAGAAAGAAAGAAAGAAAGAAAGAAAGAAAGAAAGAAAGAAAGAAAGAAAGAAAGAAGCATGCCATTTTTTTAATAACTGAGGAAACTATAATGATAGAATTCTTAGTTTTCTTCTTGGGGACAGTCCACGTGGGGACTCTCAGAGAGCACTCCCTGTGGTACCCCGTACTCAGGAGGAGGGATATTTACTTGGCTGGAGGAAGCCTGGATCAGTCAGCCTGCAGCTGACAGAGAAGAAGGGGAATTTGACAACTCTTGTGAACATTCTAGTGCAGTGATGCCGGACAGAAGCGAGGCGGCTCGGCGCTACTCAGAGGGCAGAATTAGAAGTCATGGATGAAAATGACAGCAAAGGTTCACGTGGCTCCTTCTAAAAGGACACCACTTCTGAATTAGACTCTGTGAAGGGTGACGTGGATAAAATCCCATGAAGCCGAGCACCTGCAAGTCTCCCAAACCTGATTTCATGAGGAGGATATTTAGTGCACGTTACAGAAACCTGCTACATTAGAACTATGAACAAATGCTGGCTTCAACCAAGGCAAACTGTTGAAAAGGCAATCTGGGGGTGGCTGATTCAAGAGCCAGGACTCTGCATTCTGTGGCAAGTCAAACCCACTTCGCCGCCCCAGCTCCCCGAGCCTTCGCCTGTCTCCAGCACAGCTGTGGCCGCTGCTCTGCCTGCTGTATTGATGGCGGCAGCACCCCGCCCGCAGCACCCCTCGGAGCACCAGACGCGGCCCAACAGAGAGCTCTCTGGCCCACGTTCACCCGGAAGGAGATTCTAAGACTCAACGCTCTATCCTTTCTAGCACTTTTGAGGACAGATTTAGGGGGGTGTCATTCATTTAAAATGGTCCCCTTAAAAGCCTTCTCTTCCACCCATCATCCCTAGTTAGTATCTTCGAGGATGTCTTGGGCAGTCTGTCTAGGAAGCAGATTCTAATGACTTCTCTGAGCAACAACAGAGAGGCTCTGCGCAGGGACATTCAGCACTGTAAGCTGGCACCTGCTTTTCCCATAACCCTCTCCTGATAAAAATGAGGCTTGCTTTCTCTGAGCGTGGATGCCTGTCCTGGGACCCTGCCTTACTTTCTGTAGGAATAGTTGTCAGATTGGAGTTCTGAAATTGCAACATCTCAATTCCTTCTTTTTTTTTCTTTAGTAATGCAAACTTTACAGCTCATAAACCTTCACTGGATTTATAAAGGTGGAGCTTGCTTTGGAATGTCTCCTGGAGTCTGTGCACGTTGAGATCACTTTTGAACCCCACTTCGCAGAAAGGAAAGAAAGAAAAAAGAGAGTCTTAAAATCGCAGCAGGGAGGCTCCATCTGCAGCCTGGCTGTAGCAAGTCCTGCCCTCACTGTCCCTTCCTTTGTGCTGATGTGCTGGTTGGTGTTAACCCTCCCGGCCAGCGGAAGTTCAAGGCCTGGCAGCTATGTTGTAGAAGTTTTGCCAAGATTAAAATACCTGGGGCTAGAATTAACAGTCTCTGGATGTAGGAAGAAAACAGTCAGATGTCACTGCTCCAGGCCCAGCAATCAATGCTAAGTGAAATAAGTCAAGCAGAGAAAGACAATTATCATATGGTTTCTCTCATCTATGGAACATAAGAACTAGGAAGATAGGTAGGAGAAGAAAGGGGGGGTAATCAGAAGGGGGAATGAAGCATGAGAGACTGTGGACTCTGAGAAACAAACTGCGGGCTTCAGAGGGGAGGGAGTGGGGTAATGGGATAGGCTGGTGATGGGTAGTAAGGAGGGCACGTATTGCATGGTGCACTGGGTGTTATATGCAACTAATGAATCATCGAACTTTACATCAGAAACCAGGGATGTACTGTATGGTGACTAACATAATATAATAAAAAAAATTAAAATTAAAAAAAAACTTAACCCAATGTAATACATCTTCGTTGGAGATAAGAAAAACAAAATGATGCCTACACTGAGTTCTGCTTTCAGGACTGCATAGACACAAACCAAAGGCACTCCTGTCAATACTGTGGCTGTTCTGGCTTGAATCCTGTGAGGACGCGGCTTCCTTGCTAGCTTTGCTTGATAGAGCTAAGGGCCATCCTCCCCTTGAGGTCCCTCCTGGCGGACACCCCTAGCCCCTTGACAACCCTGGAGACCTGGGCAGTTTTTAAACTTGTTTAGAATGCTCGTTTTAGTCTACTCTGGTTTCTCCACAGCGACAACGTCTAAACAGACAATCCAGCTTACTGTCATCAAGAGAAATGAATATTTAGTTTACGAAGAGTAAACTATTTGCTAGAAAATTACATGTAATGACCAGGAGATGGCACGAAATTAAACACAGCTCCTCGAGGCAGCTGAATGGAGCCATGCCAGAGCTACTATGGGAATGAATGAAAAGCCACTTCCCATTTGTTTGGTACTTTACCGAGTTCAGTGTTCTTTTGTAACAAACACCAGGAGTCTTAATTAACTCTGTTCTGATTTTGCATTTGGCATCTTAGTGGAGGCATCCTAGACCCAATGAGATACGCTCTTCAAACCAGTGTGTACACATGACATCTTCACGTGCTCTAAGCCTATGGTGCTCACGGAGAGCTTCATACAGGGAAGAAAGAGTCCATGCTTGTCCTGTGGCGGGATTGGACGGATCTGGGGAATTCTGGCAGATGTCCCTAAGTTTCTATATGTTATCTCCCCTGCATACAGAGCTAGTGCATTATAATGCCGTCTTTATGCTGCGTGTGATACGGAAGCAATTTAAAAATAGCTCCCTGGTAGAGTCAGAACTGGATTTCCACAAAATCGGATTTTTTTTCTTTATTCCTCTCATTTTACTAGTGTTTTGTCTCCCAAATTGTGGGAATTGGAACTCCCTTCCAAGCACCTAAACTTCCAGCCACTTCCAGTCCCTCCTGAGCAATTTACTAGGTTCTAGATGTTCTTCTTGTCATCTTCCCTGATGCTTTCATGAGTTATGCTCCAAATTCTCAAACGTTTTGCCTTGGCTATGATTATCTAGGAAAATGGTAAATTAATTCATGTTAGAGTGTTCCTTAAAAAAAATAGCTTTGGGCCCCTGGGTGGTTCAGTTGGTTAAGCATCTGCCTTTCAGCTCAGGTCATGATTCTAGGGTCTTGGGATCAAGACCTGCATCGGGCTCCCTGCTCAGTGGAGAGCCTGCTTCTCCCTCTGCCTGCCACTCCCCCTGCTTCTGCTCTCTCTCTCTCTCTCTCACACACACACTCTCTCTCTCTCATAAAAATAAACAAATAAAAATCTTGGAAAAATAAATAAAATAAATAAAGTAGCTTTAATTCAATTGGCTGAGATACAAATAGTGGATTTCAGACAGCAGAGCAGAGGTGAGAGAAATAACTCTCAATAAGAAATTATGTAGGTGAACTTCTAATAAGCCTTATACGTGTGAGTTTATGTATGTTTTCTTCTGTACATGTTCTATTTTTACTATACAAATAACTTAGCCATCTGAAATGACATGTAAAGTTCTCATTTTATAGTCAATTCCACTTCATAACTCACCAAAATGGGAAGTGAGGTATGTATGGAATAACAGAAAGAGCAAAATTGGTATTATAAGACATGTGGTTAAATCTTCATTCAACCCTGACTAACTGTGACCATGAGTTATTGGCCTCAGTTTTCTTATCTGTAAGATGAAATTAGTAATACCTGCTTTATGCGGTTCTTAGCATTAAATTGAAATCATAGCATGGAGAGTGCTTTGCAAATTGCTCAGTGCTGCAGAAATATAAAAAACTGAATAAAAGTTAATATACGAGGCATCTAATAAGTATTAATAGCAGCAAGGTCTGACTACAGGCAAACACCTATTTTAAGCTCTGACTTGTGCCAAAAATCCAGGGCCAGACGGAGGAAGGAAAGGCCCATAAATCAGTCTCCTTAAGAAGTCTCCTTAGGAAGTCAGCAAAGATTTAAACATTTTTAGCTTTCAGTTTAATTAGCATTAAACAACTCCAGAAAAACACTAAAAATTAATTATTTAGGCCTCACATGTCATGAATAAAATACATTATTGTTCTAACAATAATAAACATATTGAGAGATTCTTCATGACCAGAAAAAGAGACAATACTCAACACATTTTATAAATGAATCTATAAGCAAATTCATTTTATAAATGAAGATGATTTTCTGAACAGCAAATCTCCAACACACAAAAGAGATAACTAGGGTATGATTATTCATTTTTCAAAAGCGGGTTTACAGTCTCAGCATAGTTTCCAGAAGAAACTTTTTAAAAAGTGGGAGCTTTAGTGAATATTATAGATTGTACCAAAAATTCAATCCCAAGCCACTTTTTAGCTCGTGTATTTATGCCAGCAGAAGAGCCGAGACTGACAATGAGAATCCAAAAAAGAAGAATCATTGCAGGCGGTGTGAGATATGTGTGCATTAGCAGATTTTCATCGGCACCCCAGGGACAGTCAGTTGCCCTTGTCAGAGACACACGCTCCAGGGGTGGGCAGCCAACATTTCCTATTAGAAGCACACTCTAGAGGGGCCTCTAGTGCTTTGGTCATCTCTATCTCTGATTCACACAGGTATTTGTTATTTATCAAAATAAATGTTAAAATGAGGATTCTTAGGTGAAATTGGTGGTGTTCAAGCTATGTTGATTGGTGGGCCATGGCAAAACCCTGGGACAAACACGTAATATGAATCTAGTGAGCTCTTCCCCCAACTCCCCAGCACAGCTGCAGGTGGGAGGGCTGATGCTGTCTTAGTACGGGGCCTACCCCCTGAGTTCACAGGATTCGTGCTGCACTGATGCCAATGACAGGTAGGGCTGATCCTACCTGTAGAATATCATAGTGCTTCTCTCTAATGAACATGTCATGCAAATGTGCTCAGAGCTCTTTCTAGGATTAGGCACCGGAACTTTGTGAAGAATACAGGACAGGATAAATCACTGCCTTTATGCCTGCTGATAATGAATGTTTACAACTCTAAAAAATATTCAGTCTAAGACACTAAAAGTTGGAATCTAAGTACTCATAACACAAGCAGAGTTATACAGAAAGGACATGTGGCCCTGAGTTTTCTCTAAATATCGAGGACTACTGCTTTTACTAAAAATAACTTGATAGCTGTATAAGACTGGTGTGCCTGGGTGGCTCAGTCAATCAAATGGCTGCGTTCAGCTCAAGTCATGATCCCAGGGTCCTGGGATGGAGCCCACATCATGCTCCCTGCTCAGCGGGGAGTCTGCTTTTCCCTTTCCCTCTGCCCTCCCCCTTGCTCTCTCACACACACACTCTCTCTCTCTCTTAAATAAATAAATAAATAATCTTAAAAAAAATAGTTGTGCTTGACCAAATTTACTTGTGCCCATTTACAACTCTGACACATTGATTCGAACATATGAAATGTCTCAAATGAAATATCTAAACAGAAATGACTTCCATCTTTGGCAATGTAGCCAACTAGATACCCGAAATGAAAAATTCTCCCAACTGAAAAATAAAAAGCAAAAAATGTCGGGCACAACATTTCAAAAGACATTTAAATGCATCGCTGACCTGAGAAGAGCTTAAGGAATCGTCAGAGGTCAGAGAACAAGTGAAGCATAGGCCTGTGCTCCAGAAGAATCTGCCTTCCCCTGTAATGTTGATATAGTCACACAGACCACTGTGAAATGGTTATCAGTCCCAGGCTCCACCCAAAATAAGGAATCCAAATGGAGACCTCTGAATAAAGTTTGCCCCAAAATGGCTACACCCTTAGTGTGAATTAGAAGTGGAAATAATGCAACCCAGCAGTAAATGGCAACATGACTTCCCGTCTCTATTAGGCAGAGGGAGAAAAACATTTCCTGTGAGAACTCACACCTACAAACTACTCTACACACAGGTGTGCTGCCTGAATTCACAAGACCTATGTGGTCTGGAAAAACTTCTTCTGGAGAATTTCTTTTAAGGTGATGCCAGGTTGAAAGAGGCCCTAGGTGCCTGTTAAAAGCCAACAAATTATCTTGGAAAGGGACACACTTTCTAAATTTCTAAGTATTCCTCTAAGACAAATTTCCCAGGAATAAGAGATGACAATTAAATAATAAGAGTCAAGAATCCAAACATCATGATTGAAAACCAAAAGTAACTGCTGAGAGTTGAGATATTAGAATTATAAGGAAAGACACAGAATATAACATGAGTTGGTTTAATATATTGACATAAACAAAAATTAAGATAAAAAATGTTAGTAAGGAGGAAAAGACCAAAATGACAAAACAGGAAAATTTTTAAAAGAACTAAAAAACTAGAAAAGAAATGAAAACATAAATGTTGAAAACAAATACTCAGTGGATGAAGAAACCATCAGATTGGGCACAAGTGAAGAAAGGATCAGGGATTAAAGGATTGAAAAAAAATAATCAAAATACATGAGGACAGAGGTCTACCTAATCAGAGTTCCAAAGGGAGAGAATAAAAAGAAGAAAGAAAAAATATTCAAAGACATAATGTGTATAAATTTTCCAAATTTGACTAAAAATATCAATTCTTGAATTATATTACAACAATCCAATGAAACACAAAAAAGAATAAACAAAAGGAAATTTACACAAACATCTTAGTCAATGTAAAGATCACCAAGAGACAAAGCCAATATCTTAAAATCAGCCTGAGAGCAAAAGCAGATTACCTACAAAGAAGAAACAATTAACCTAACCCTTAACTCTAATAACATAAGAGGTAATACTGGGTGGAATAATATCTTCAAATTGATAAATGAGTTTCCATTTCCAGCCAAGATGTTGTTCTAAGAATCAGATTTGTTCTCCCATCAGGGATAATCAAAAACAAAACAAAACAAACTAAAAATATACCAAAGACCAAACTATGAAACAATTATTTTCAAGACACTGAATCTTAGGCAACATCAGACAGTGGTCCTTGAGGAAAAGAAAACAAACTAAGCACCCAACTATTGTTCCCAGAAACACCATGAGGATGTAGCATGTAGCATGGAGGGGAGGGGGAACCAGTTAGTCCAGGGGACTCCCTGAGTGGAGGAGACAGAGATGAGCATCTAGGGAGACCAAGGATGGTACATTTCACAGAAGGGAGTACCAGAGGGTAGGGATCAGCACAGAAAAAGGGCCCTGGATATCTGCAGTGTTCTGCTTGGGGATTCAGCCAAGTTATAAATAGTACATGGATATGAGGGAACTGCATACACCTGAAGGAAAAACCATCTGAAAGAATTAAAAGGAATAGTACCTACCTTTCTTACAAGGGCAACAATATTGCCTATTCTTACCAGCCAGCATTGAGTAGAATAATCAAATGGGTCCTGCCTCGGTAATGAAGAGAAATTGACCATAGACTTAATACTATTCTGGCCCTGCCTAACAAATGTTAAAAACAAGACCCAAAAGGATTAGAATGTTTCCAAATAACTTAACTTCATTTCAGAACAGAGCTTAAGAACATTTATAGGAATTCACAACGTGGGCATTCAATCAAAAATTACCAAATATATACAGAATCAGAAAAAAAATGACCCATAATTAGCAGAAAAATCAATCCAAATCCTCCAAGAATTGCCATAGATGTGCAAATGAGATGTTCAAATGAGTAAATTAAAGCAGCTGCTGTAATTGTATTCTATATGTTCAAGAAGTTAAGTAGATACATAGAAGGTATAAAAACAAAAAAAAACCCCAAAAATTATACTTCTGGAGATGAAGACTATAATGTCTGAGATGAAGAATACATTGAAAGTGATTAACAGCAGATTAGATGTTGCAAAAGAAAAAGTTAGTGAGCATGAGTACATAACATCAGCAAGTAATCAAAATGAAACACAGAAAAGAAAAACAATCAATAAAAAAAAAAAACAAACAGGGGTGCCTGGGTGGCTCAGTCAGTTGAGTGGTGGAATCTTGGTTTTGGCTCAGGTCATGATCTCAGGGTCCTGGGATCCAGCCCTGTGTTGGGCTCCCCGCTCAGTGGGGAGTCTGCTCAAGGATTCTCCCTCTCCCTTTGCCCCTTCCCCCTCAAATAAATAAATACATCTTTTTAAAAAATGAAAAAAAGCATCATTGAACAATGGGCAACATCAAGTGGCATAATATACAAGTAACTGGCCCCTGAAATAAATGTCAAACATTTATAGATCCAAGAAGCTCAATGACCTCTAGGAGCAAGAGAGATGGGAAAACATCACCATACAGCATATCGTAATTTAAATGCTCAAAATCAATGAAGAAGGAAAATCTTAAAAGCAGGCAGAGATAAAAGACATGCTATAGACAGAGAAAAAAGATAAGAAAGCCTACAGAGTTCTTTTTTTTTTTTTAAGATTTATTTATTTAAGAGAGAGAGGTGGCGGAGGAGCAGAGGGAGAGAGACTCTTAAGCCAACTCCCTGCTGAGTGCAAAGCTTGACACTGGGCTCGATTTATGACCCCCGAGACCATAACTTGAGCAGAAATCAAGAGTTGGGGTGCTTAACCAACTGAGACACCCAGGCCCCTGACTACAGATTTCTTATTATAGGCAATGAAGTGAGAAGACAGTGCCACAACATATTTAAAGTATTGAGGGGAAAAAACCTGTCACTTGTAATTGTATCTCCTGCTAAGATATCTTTCAGAAATGAAGGGGCACTTAATTAGGAACAATGACTTCACTTCTGCTGTGCAGCAACAGAGCGGTGTGACTCTGCTTCCCATTCCCTGGTATTAGTAGGTTCAGCAGGGAGCTGAGCTTACACTTGAAAGGAATGAGGTGGTATGAAGCAGTACACCATTTTCACTAGGAAGGTATAAACGGGGTCAAAGGAAAGTTGAAATTCATTGCACATATCTCTAATAAGGCAGTGTGGGTCAACACTCCACTTTTCTGGGCTGGTTTTGGCAGGGCTCTGGGGGAAGCTGAACACCTGTCTGGCCCTTGTGCTGCACCTCAACAGGGGGACTACTTGTTTTAAAAAATATACATTAAATAGGATCCATAATCTTATCCATAACATCTAACATATCCAGGATACAACTGAAAATCAATCATCCTCACCAGAACTAGGAAAATTGCAACTTGAACGAGGAAAAAAATTAAAAAAATTAACACAAACCAACACCAAGATGAATCAGATTCTAAAGTTATTTGGCAAGGATTTTAAATCAGCAACCACATATATGTTTCAATAAGCATCATAAATTATCTTGAAACAAACGAAAAATGGAAAATCTCAAAAAAGAAATAAATTATAAAAAAGAACTAAATGAAAATTATAAAACAAAAAATGCAAATCCAAAATTAAAAGAAACTTGCTAGATGGGCTCAGTAGTAGAGTGGACATGAAAGAGTACAGAATCAATATGATTAATTTGAAGAACATAATCTATAGAATCTGCCTAATCTTAAAAACAGAGAAAATGGAATGGGAAAAAAAATGAATCGTATCTCAGGAATTTTCAGGTCAAGAACAAAAAAGCTAACATTCATATCTTGGGATCCCAGATAGAAAGGACAGAGAGTAGAACTAAAAACAATATTCAAAGAAATTATGGGTGAAAACTTTCTAAATTTGGCAAAAGACTTAGCCCTACAGATTCAAGAAGCTGAGCAAACCCCAAGTAGGCTAAAGACAAAGAAAAAAACTGAAAGCAGCCAGAGATAAATCATGCATTATCTATGGGGAACACCAGTTCAAATTAGGACATATATCTCATCTGAAACCCTGGAGACCAGAAGGAAGTGACACAAGACTTTACAAGTATTAAAAGAAAAGAAGTGCCAATCATGAATTCTATGTCTGGTAAAAATGTCTTCCAGAAATGAAGGAGAAATAAAGATTCTCAGATGAAGAAAAACTAACAGGATTTCTTTCTAGCAACTCTACCTTTTAAGAATAACTAAACGAGGGGACCAGGGTGGCTCAGTCGGTTAAGCATCTGACTCTTGATTTCAGCTCAGGTCATGATCTCAGGGTTGTGAGATTGAGCCCTGTGTTGGGCTCCACACTAAGTATGGAGCCTGCTTAAGATCCTCTCTCTCTGCCCCTTCCCCCCCAACCACCCCCCCAAATGTGCACTCTCTTTCTCTCTTAAAAAAAAAAAAAGAATGACTAAATGGTATTATTTAAACAGAAATGAAATAAGAATAACAGAAGAAGGCTTGGAACTTCAGAAAGAAAGGAACAAGGAATGGGTAAAAACTGAGCTAAATATAACAGACTATCCTTCTAATGAGTTTCTTTTTTTTTTTTTAATTCTTTTTTTTTAAAGATTTTATTTATTTGACAGAGATAGAGACAGCCAGCGAGAGGGGGAACACAAGCAGGGGGAGTGGGAGAGGAAGAAGCAGGCTCATAGCAGAGGAGCCTGACGTGGGGCTCGATCCCACAACGCCGGGATCACGCCCTGAGCCGAAGGCAGACGCTTAACCTCTGTGCCACCCAGGCACCCCTCTAATGAGTTTCTTAAATCATATTTGATGATTGAAGTAAAATTAATAACATCATTTGATATGGAACTGAAAAACGTAAAGGAAATAATTAAGAAAACTATATTTTAATGGGGATAATAAAGGGACTTAAATGGAAGTACTCTATCTATACTTCATTTTAAGTGTTAAAACATCAATACCAATAATCTGTGATGTGTTACATATGTATACTGTAATACCGAGAGAAACCAGTAAGAAAACTCCACTAAGCAATACACTCAAAATACTGTAGATAAATCAATATTTCACATAACCCACAGGAAAATTAAAGAGAAGAGAGAGAAAAGGAAGAAACAAACAGAAAACAAATAAGATGGCAGACTTAAGCCCTAGCATATCAATAACTACCTTAAATATAAATGGTCTAAAAACATCAATTAAGAGAGATTGGCAGAGTGAATAAAAAGAAAAAAGAAAAAGAAAACATATAATCCATCAATATGCTGTCTATGGCATCTCATTTCAAATAGGACACAGGGATCATGAAAATAAAAGAATGGACAAAGATATACCATGTGAGCACCAACCAAAAATGGAGATGAAATAGACTTCTTCAGATGACCAGGAGACCTCCACCAAAGGAAGTCCTTCAGGTAAAAGGAAATGATACCAGATGAGAATATAAAAAGGATGAAGAGCACTGGAAATGGTAACTACATAGGTAAATATAGAAGATGTTTCATGTATTACATGCATTTCTTTGAAAGATGACCATATAAACAGAAATAGCAATGTATTGTGGTTTTTTTTAAACATGTATAAGTAAAATGTGACAAGAACAACATAAATGCTAGGAAGGGATACATTCTAGTACACTATAGCAAGGTTCATAATAAATGAAGTGTTATCACATCACATGAACTAGACTATGACAGGTTAAAGGTGAATATTATAAGCCCCAAAAAACCATATATACCTAATGTACAGCATAGTGACTATAGGTAATACCACTGTATCTCATATTTGAAAGTTGCTAAGAGAACCTTAATCTTAAAAAAGTTCTCATTGCAAGAAAAAATATTTTACCTACATGTGGTGACAGATGTTAACTAAATTTATTGTGGTGATCATTTTACAATATATACCTATATCAAATCATTAGGTTGTACACCAAAGTCTAATATAGTGTTTTATGTCAAAATATCTCAATAAAACTGAAAAAAACTACTAAAAGAACAAAACATGAGTTTTAGGTAATAAGTAAAAGCAAGAGGGGGATAAAAATTTAATTGCAAAATACTAAGTTGCAAAGAAGATAGAAAAAAGAAAAAAGGAAGAAAGAAAAGATAGTACAAATTGAAAATAACAGTGAATGAAAGACATAAGTTTAAGCATATCAATTACCACATTAAATGTAAATGGTCTCCAGACTGTGGAAGGGCACACTTGAGACTCCTAAGATATATGTAATGTCTTAGTTGTATTGTTTATCTTCTTATCTTTAATATGATTTCAATATATAATAAAAATTTAAATATACAGGGGCACCTGGGTGCCTCAGTTGGTTAAGTGTCTGACTTTTGATTTCAGCTCAGGTCATGATCTCAAAGTCATGAGATTGCACCCCATGTCAGGCTCTGTGCTTGGTGCAGAGTCTGCTGTCCCTCTCCTTCTGCTCCTCCCCCTGTTCTCTCTATCTCAAATAAATAAATAAATAAAATCTTTTTTTTTAAATATTTTATTTATTTATTCAACAGAGATAGAGACAGCCTGAGAGAGAGAACACAAGCAGGGGAGTGGGAGAGGAAGAAGCAGGCTCATAGCAGAGGAGCCTGACATGGGGCTGGATCCCACAACGCCGGGATCACACCCTGAGCCGAAGGCAGATGCTTAACTGCTGTGCCATCCAGGTGCCCCAATAAATAAAATCTTTAAAAAAATTAAAATAATCAGAGGTGTTCATAGAATCATGCTAACAATCATTGTAACAATATTGATGCATATACAATGGAACTATTTTTATATTCTGACCAATAGTTCTTTCTTTATCTCAGATTCTATATGAGATAGAATTAATTTTGTTAAATTAGAAGACTTTTCTATAAGACGTGTTCTCACAAATCTTATGATGCATATTTTTTTAATAATGTGGTCTTTGAATACCAGCAAATGTCAAATAATCCTAATGAAATCTGACCTGGTTCTCAAATTGTTGCAATGATGATGTTTTAAGATTTATACATTTTTTGGTTCCTTGATTGTAATGGGTGTTGAGACTGTATTCACTGATGGTCAGAAATGATAGGAATCAGTATTGTACAGAACAGAAAAACAGTGTGGGAGGGGCAGGGAGGGGCAGGGATTGGTAAAGCTTTACACTCCCACAGGTGAAAAATATTTGGAAGCAGCTATAAAAGATTCTTTTTCTGAACTGCTTTATCATTCCCTCATAGTAATTCACAAAGGTATAACCATCTTTACAAATTTTAACTTATAGAGAATTTGACTTCAGATTTTATTTTTTAATGGTGTGTGCATGTATGTGTGTTACAAAAATACAGAAGTATGCAAATAAATTAAACGGTGTGTTTTATATGGAGGCATGTGGACGTGTGCATTCACTCTCATGACAACATATGTGAGGATGTTAATGCCTGTTTCTAAAAGCCAGACTCTTGTAAACATGTAGATGTTATGTAACCACCTACTATCTGCTCCAGAAAATAGATGGAACCTATTTCAATGCAAGACCAAAAGCCCCTGAAAGAAGGCTGAATAATAGAACTCCGAGTATTAACACTGAGACAATCATTTATTGGTTAGTAGAAATAGTAGTTATATCTATTTTGAGATAACATTTCCCAGGAAGAAATAACATAAGGCTTGAATTTTGTAATTGGCTTATGGCTGAGAAATAGGAAACATTTTTTTCCTCATTTCCTGCCACTTGGTAGCAGCCTAAATCAATAGCAATGCAGGATATGAGTGAAGAGCCTGTGTGCATTTGTCCTTCACATAAGCAAAGCAACAAGCCCTACAAGAACAAGAAAAATCGAACACATTACATCAATACCAACCTGAATATGCCCAAATAATTTGTGTAAAAGGATGTTAGACAAGAACTTTATGAGGCTAAAGATGTCCCGCTTCTCAAATACACTTCCTAGCAATCATACAAGGCTGTATTCTCCAGCCCAGAGGTGATAGGAGGGCTCCAAGAGCCCCTATTCCCAACTCCTTAGTGTTAAGAGCTCAGATGGCTTCAGGCAGAATAGGAAGCCATAACAGCTCTCGGGTCCCATGCACCAACCTTGCACAAAACTCTTCCATGCCACTTGATGAAAAATCTCAGAAAAGCATTCAATCTGTCCATGACACCAGCCACAGCTGGAAGGAAAATCACTGTCTTCAGACTGATAACAAGGCTAGCTGAGCAGATTATTTGAGAGGTATGTTGGCTTCATCCTATATATTTTAACGAGAGCTAATATTGAAAATAAATGATGAATTACAGTTTAACTCCAGGGAAGGGTTAGCACAGATAAACCTACTATTTTCTATTACAAATTAACAGGCATGTAATGTGTATGCAGTGAACTGAAGAAAGTCAATGGATAGTATACCATTCATGCCATCACTTAAAAAAATCTGTCTATGATGTGCCAGACACCTTGCTTGAAGCTGAAGATGAGAGAAGTAAGCTTATCTGGAGTTCACCACCTAATGGAAGAGGCGGGTTACACACTTGAACAACGAATGGAAAATGAGAACTGAATGACACACATTGCACAAACTAATTCATGATATTTTGTCGTTTCAGCTGAAATCTCTGATTGCCAATTGAATATGGCTTTGCTTCGGCTCTTTTATTTCAACTAGGGAGCCGGAAATTTAAGTTACTGTAAATGTGGCTTTATCTATTACCAACACCCTGATAACCTCCACATCTGTGTCTCCAAGGTGTCTTCTCTGAACTGTAGAGCCATTTACACCATGACCTATTGGACATTTCCACTTATAAAACACATCGATTTCAGAACAGACACATTGATCTCAGGATTTCAATTTCAAACACTGAACTGACTCCCATCTTCCCTCCCCCCTCACTCCTTCCCTCTCCTCCATCAAATCTGAGCTTCCTCATGTGGTCTTACACTGTTTAAATGACACTTCTCTCTACCGAGTCAGCTTTCTCTTTCCTCCTTGTTGAATTAGACGATAAACCACATTGCTTCTAAAATTCCTCTGTAATCTGCTTTGTTCAGATACCATTTTTCACCCAATAGTCCCCTGACTGGTCTTCCTGCCTCCATTGCCCCCATTTGTCATCACACACGTATCTGCACCCACAACCCCACCCACACCCAACTATACACTAAAATTAACACTGTGACCAGGATGACCTTTCTAGAACATGATTCGCTCATGTTTTTACAACTACTTAAAACCTTCAGTGGCTCCTGTCACCTACAGACTAAATTCTGAGCTTTCTAAATGATGTACAAGACCTTTCAAGTTCTGGGACTCCCTCCCATGGCCCCACAGCTGGAGTTCTTCAACCATTCCTTCGGGTACCACGTTACCTTACAACAATCTACAGCAGCTTCATCATGCATTGCCGCAGGGATCTGTCTACATGTCGACCTCGCATCTTAGATGAGCAACTCCCCAGGGCAGGGGTCTATAGCTTACTTATCTGTGAGTTCCTGAGACTGGCACACTTCTTGGGACACAGTATGCCCATATAGTCAATAAATATTTGTCGAATAAATGCATGAAGAAAATATAAGGTATAAAACTGTTTCAAAAACTTTATCTAATTTGGTATTTACAATAGCTCTTGACACAGTAATCTTCATCTTGAGAACTTACAGCCACAATGAGAATCTATTGCTGTAATCCATCCACTCCTCATTAACGCCCCAAAACAAATAATAAGGAAAAATTCCAGTTTGTTCCAATTATGGTCACTGACTGTTAAAATCTTTTTTCTTCTTAAGGTATCATTTACATAGAATAAAATTAACTGCTTTATTGTGTATAATTTTTCAAGTTCTGATAAAGGCACATGGCTATGTAACCAGCACTTCTGTCAAGATATGGAGAAGTTTCATCAGCCCCCAGATTCTCCATGACTGCCCTGATCCCTTCACCACTGGTGACCACTGGTCTATCCCTGTCCTTAGAGTTTGACCTTTTTCGGAATATCATATATGTAATCATATAGCATGTAGTATTCTGAGACTGGCTTCTTTCACTTAGCATAATGCTTTTGAGATTCATCGATGTTATTGCTGATTAATAGTCCATCAAAGGACCACAGTTTCTGTATCCATTCACCAGCTGAAAGACATTTATTTTGTTTTGTTTCTCCAGTTTGGGGTAATTATAAATAAAACTGTGAGCAGACATTTTCATTTCATCTGAATAAATATCCAACAGTGGGACTGCTTGGTTGAATGCTAAGCGTACGGTTAACTGTATAATATACCACCAAACTGTTTTCAAATTGGCTGTACAATTTTGCATTCTCACCAACAGTGTATTCAAATCCCGGTTGTTCCGCATCTCTATCAGAACTTGGTATTGTTTCTTTTTTTCTTTTACTTTGTTTTCTTTTTCTTTTTTTTTTTTTTTGGCCATATATAGGGTTAATCCCATGTTTTAAATTTGCATTTCCCTAATGACTAATGATGTTAAGCATATTTGCATGTTTTTATTTGCCATCTGTTATATTTTCTTTAGTGAAGTGTTGCTTCAAATTTTTTGTCCATTTTTAAAAATTGAGATGCATGTTTTCTTAGTATTGAGTTTTGGGTGTTCTTCATACATTCTGGATACAAGTCCTTTATAAGATAAGCGATTTACAAAATTTTTCTTCCAATTTGTGGCTTGCCTTTGTATCATTTTCACAGTGGAATTTGAGGAGCAGAAGTTTAATTAGGTAAAGTCCAATTTATCATTTTTTTTCTCTTATGAATCATGCTGTTAGTGTCATATTTAAGAAATTTTTGCCTTTGTTTAACCCAAGATCACAAAGATTTTCTCCTATATTTTTGTAAGAGTTTTACGGTTTTAACTTTTACATTTACGTCTATAACTCATTTGAGTTAATTTTTGCATATGGTGCAAGGTAAGTATTGACGTAGTTTTGGGTTTTTTTTTTTAAAGATGCATTTATTTATTTTAGATAGAGAGAAAGAGAGCATAAGCATGAGGGGCAGAGGGAGAAGGAGAAAGAATTTGAAGCAGACTGCACTGAGAGCAGACCCAGACCTGGGACTTAATTTCACCACCCTGAGATCACAACCTGAGCTGAAACCAAGAGTGGTTCACTTAACCGACTACGCCACCCAAGGTTACTGGGTGGCACTCGGAAACAGAGCAAACCAACAGGGCTGTGAGAGGCAGGCTTTGTAATGTGCCGAGGATAGGGTAGCCAAAGATTACAGGAGGATGAGATTGGCTTCTTTGAATGATTCTATGGGCCGGCAGGACTGAAGCCGAGGCTGAGGGTGCTGGAGCTCAGTCAGTGCAACTGATAGAGCTTTTCTGACTATATCCAGTGAGAGCAGGGGAGCTTACGGTTTGGCCTGGGGCTCTGTGAGGCTCTAAGATGTCAAGGCAGCACATGAAATTTTAGACCTTACACTACATAAGTAAAACCTGAAATCATATAGTATAAATATTCCAACTTCCATTTTTCTTTTTCAAAATTATTTTGGCTATTCTAGCTCCTTTGTTTTTCCATATATATGTATTAGAATCAGCTGGTTGATTTCTACAAAAATACTCTGCTGGAGTTCCGCCTGGAATTGTGTTAAATCCATAGATCATTCAGGAGATAAATGCCATCTTGACAAGACTGAGTTTTCCAGCTTATGAACACAATATATCTCTCCATTTGTTTAGATTTCATTTGATTTATTTTAGCAGCATGAAGATCTTGCACATATTTTGTTAGATTTATATCAAATCTGGTGCTATTTTGGTGCTATTAAAAGTAATACTTTTAGGGGCGCCTGGGTGGCACAGCGGTTAAGCGTCTGCCTTCGGCTCAGGGCCTGATCCCGGTGTTGTGGGATCGAGCCCCACATCAGGCTCCTCTGCTATGAGCCTGCTTCTTCCTCTCCCACTCCCCCTGCTTGTGTTCCCTCTCTCGCTGGCTGTCTCTATCTCTGTTGAATAAATAAATAAAATATTTAAAAAAAAAAAAGTAATACTTTTAAAAATTCTATTTCCAATTGTTGATTGCTAGTATATAGAAATGCAATTGGTTTTTGTATACTGACCTGGCATCCTGCAACCTTGATTGCTCGGAATTTTCTACACAGACAGAGTCCCTGACAGAGTACATGTTTATCTATATATAAAAACCATTTATACATGTACTGCACAGAAATGATGCTGCTTAACCAGAACACAAAAACAAACAGCAGAAGAGCCATGATTTAGTCACTTAAATGAGTCTTTATCAGGTTCTTGAACTGCTCCTCGGAGACAGGTTTTAACTTCCAATTAGCAATAGAAAGAAAGAGTGGGGATTTGGTGGACCTCCTGAGCCCATCCACACACCTGTGGTGGATTCAGAGCTTGGGAAGAGTGATGATTGAGGCATGACAGCACGCAGAGCCCAGAGCCAACCGAAAGCCCTGTGAGAGAACTGGAGCCACCTGGGGTCCAGTGGGTCTGTTACTTACATTCTGGAAAGAAGCCCAGGTGGCAGTTTAGAAGCTGTATGTCAGATGGGAAAGCACAGCCAGTTGCTCACATTTCCTGGTCAACACCTTGTTGAACAGGTACCCCATGCTTTGGGCAGGGAATAATGAAAGCTTCTAGACATCTACAGAAATAATTCCTTAGGTAGACTTAGTCACTAAACAAATAATAATCACAAGAAGATGTGCCTTTGCTGTCCTCCACTATATCCATTCATTTATTTTCAAGGATGAAAATAATTGACTTATTTCACTTAGCATTATCTCCTTCAGTCCCGTCCATGTTGCAGCAAATGTTGAGAAATCGTTCTTTTTGATGGATGAGTAATATTCCATTGTATATATGGACATTTTCTTAAGTCAAGCAGAGAAAGACAATTATCATATGGTTTCACTCATTTATGGAACATAAGAAGTAGGAAGATCGATAGGAGAAGAAAGGGAAGGAGAAGGGGGGAGTAAACAGAAGGGGGAATGAACCATGAGAGACCATGGACTCTGGGAAATAAACTGAGGCCTTCAGAGGGGAGGGGGTGGTGGAATGGGATAGGCTGGTGATGGGTATTAAGGAGGGCATGTATTCCATGGTGCACTGGGTGTTATATGCAAGTAATGAATCATGGAACTTTACATCAAAAACTAGGGATCTACTGTATGATGACTAACATAATATAATAAAAAATATTATTAATTTAAAAAAAGAATGAAAATAATTGATGGCTGTTTTCCAAATCTTTAAAAACTATATAGTGTTCATTACACTAGTTTTTCTCTAAAGCTGACACATGCTATAACAGGTTGGTGAGTCATGAGAGATAATAAATAGTTCAATAGGGTCCCATCTCTATGGGTTATTGGCAGATCAGATCTAAGCAATTTGAAACAGCCCAGAAAGTTCTGCTTCACCCTCCCATCCATCCTCTGCACAAGCAGGCTGCACAGACACACACCTTGTTTGGTTTACCTAAATAAGCAAACATGAAAGCTTTATTTAGAATGTCTAGAGATGTCTTATATCTATAAATGGATATATAAGCTTGATTATTATGAAGAATATTTGGCTCTAAGTGCCTGAAGCCATGGATAAGTAGGAAAGAGGTCATCACCAGGGGCTCCAGGGCTAGAGACAGAAAGCCACAGCATGGTTCTCTCAGCCTGGGTGCCCCAGAAGGCAGACCCTGAGGGACTTTTTTCAGGAGGGCAATCTCGAGGAGCAAGAGTGAAGAAGGGAAGTGAAGTAGGGAAATGGACTTTCTAGCAACTGGCCACCACCTGGAGACATTCATAGCTCCATCTTACAGGACTGTCTACCAAGAGTAGAAATAGTAACTGTTTCTCAGGACAATCTATCTTGGGAGAAATGAAGATAAATCCGTCCTCCTCCTGTCATGCACTGATGGAAAGTTCTTTCCCTGAGGTATCAATCCCTCCCACCCTTTATGTGTGATGAGCCTCAACTCCAGCAGCCTCCCCATCATCACACCTCAACATCACCAGGAGAAACTGTGGGCAGGAGGGCGAAGTCTGAGCCTGGGTGACTGGTGCCAGCCCACTCAGAGCTGGTTGCCATGATAATGGCTATGGCTGACACAAGTGACAAAACTACAGAGACAGAGAGGCTGAGGGGATCTGAAGCAATATATAACAAGTATCTTGTACAAAGGTGAGCGACTCCTCAGGGTGCTGCCACCTTTTGCCCTCAATGTCGTCTCCTCATGATGCCCTGTGGGAGGAGGCTTCCATCACCTCATGCCATGAAGGATACAGACATCACAAGATGCTAGTTTTTCTACATTCTTGTGACACTTGAGACAATCCTTCACACATCATGACTACTCAGTAGAGAAGAGTACGAAGAGAGAAGGGACAGGGAGACGGAATGGAAAGAAAGAGAAGAAAGGAGAAGAAGAGAATGGGAAAAAGAGAAAGAGGAAGTGAAGCAAAGCTGAAAGGAAGTGAGTATGTGTTTTACCTTAAAAGCGCTAGAAGAACATGTGTCCTTCTGTTGTATTTCATGGTGGAATTGAAATACACAAGTTCAAAGAGAAAAGATTTTCTAGAAATCAAGTCCAAATTACATTCATACAGGGTCACCTTCATCTCCAACAGGGCCTGGGGGCAGGAGGAGTGAGGCTGGGCTCTAGCAGGAGAGGAGGAGACACAGAAATGTCCCTTGATATGGCTCAGAGGCCCGTGAGATGCCTGACAGAAGTTATTTAATTTGTCTCATGTTTCCTCTCAGTTACCTGTTATCTGGGATCCTAAGGTGGGAAGGGTGTGGACACATGGTCACTAGAACAGAAATGCTTGTGTTTTTGTGGTTTTTTTTCCCAGCTACTTAACATTTCAGCTCTATAAACAACTCCATAGAGTGTGTGTTTTGGAAGCAAACTCATCTGAAAATAGAAGTTCTATGGATGAGGAAGTTTGTTGCTGTACTTTTTCATGTTTCCACTTTGTGTGTTTCTATGACTTCCCTATCTAAAATTTCAAGCACGGCTGACTTCAATATTTCATTCCTACCTTCCTGGATTCATATTCTTCTCAGCAGTTATGATCATCAGAATATTATGAAGCTTGCTTATTCATATGTCTTCCACATGACACAGTGTCTGCTCCCCAAGTTCAAGGGTTTCAGTTTTTGTTGTTCTTTTGAAGCGACTTTATCCCCGACATCTGGAACAGTGTCTAATACATTATGTTTAACTAATAAATATTTGTTGGGTGGATAACTAGACTTGGGCTGTGCTTTCCATGACTCTGACATTCTTGGGGTGGGGAAGAGGGTGCATCCTCTCTCTGTTTATTTAAATTAAGCATCTGCCATTATTTCCAGGAAATCAGATAAAAGGCCTTGAATGACTTGGCCTCCTGGGAATGATGAGTCTTATCATGATCCAGCTTCAGGATTCTCAGCCAGTCCCAACGTCTTTATAATAACACCTTGGTTTCGCCCTAATGGAAACAAAAAACACTACTTTTTCCAGAAGTGCATGCATGTACTTCAGGCAGTCTATCATTTAAGTTAAGGCCATAAAAATGTAGACATATTCATATTCGAGGAATAAATTAGGTCCTCTGACTTTAAAGCATAAATAAAAATACCAACTCTATGAGAACTGTATATTATTGAATATAAAGTTTATTGGCATAGTTACTGAAACATAATAAATTTAAAAATTACATCATTATTGAGATGTTTACTGCTATGACTCAATGTCAAGGAAAATAATAATCTCTAAGTGTAAAATAAATGGCAGATACTGTTGATGATAATGTCTAGCTATAACTGTACCACAAAGACACCGAATACCTTTGAATATGTTAATTATTCAATCTTATGAAGGAGATGCCTGTTGTTGCATTTCACTAGCCTATTGATTCAAATTTTAAAATATGAACTAGTAACTCAAAGAGCTGTTTTAAATGGAAAATGTTTTTTCTTTTACATTGTTTGCAATGTCTTTGAGGTAAAATGGTATGCTCACCTGCATCTGAATTAGCGGAAAGGGCAAGTGATTTCATAAATGTTACATCAAAGACTTCACGTCCTATTTCAATTTTAAGCTTATGATTATCTGAAGGCAGAATTTTAATAATGTCTTAAGTTCTAGATCACTTAATTGTTTGGATTAAGGGAAATGTCACATGCCAAGTTTATTACCAATATGTCAGAACATCCTATAATCTATTGCAGGCAGGGTTGACATGAGATGTCTTGTAACACATTCACCCAAATATAACGAATAAATTCTTAAAATGTATCATGACAATTCTTCATTGCACTTTGTCAGACAACACCTGTGCATACCAACACCTTCTGCAAGACTTCTGATTAGTTCATATGCTCCCACCACCACCCTTTTATTTCATGAAATCACAAAGTCTGTTGAGGAACAGTGACTTGTCCAAAGGCAGAAAGTCTGAAGAATTTTTTTTTAAAGATTTTATTTATTTATTTGACAGAGAGACAGCCAGCGAGAAAGGGAACACAAGCAGGGGGAGTGGGAGAGGAAGAAGCAAGATCCCAGCTGAGGAGCCCGATGTGGGGCTCGATCCCAGAATGCCAGGATCAAGCCCTGAGCCGAAGGCAGACACTTAAGGACTGCGCCACCCAGGTGCCCCTGAAGAATTTTTGACTTAGTTAAGAGCTTCTGGTTTAAATTATTGCTCTAATTTAATAAGCATCTACATTTATTTTAAATAACATATTCATTCAAAATACCTACAATAAAATCAAATAAGTGACATAAATTTTAATCTCACCATAGAGTATATCAATAAGGCTTTATCGTATCCTAGGTACTTAGAGATAAATGTCTCTATGTCACAAACACTGAAACTATTAAAGCTGCCATATTTCTAGTTTCAGAGAATCTTGAATTTATTTTGTACATGGATATTAACTTTTTAATATTTATAAAAGTCAAAAAATTATCAAATTGAGGGGCACCCGGGTGGCTCAGTCAGTTAAGCGTCTGCTTCGGCTCAGGTCATGATCCCAGGGTCCTGGGATTGAGCCCTGCATTGGGCTCCCTGCTCAGCAGAGAACCTACTTCTCCCTCTCCCCCTGCTTGTGCTTTCTCTCTCTTTCTGTCAAATAAATAAATAAAATCTTTTTTAAAAATTATCAAATTGAAGTAAATGAAGCTTTTTACCAGCTTTGGAACAATTGAGATCATAAGTCTCTGAGCTTGATTTTACAGAAATGCACTTCTGTTTTTCATCTTTTTATTGAAATTAGGAAATCTTTAAATGCCAAAACAATATAACAATGTTAGTATGTGCTTTAAATATTAACATTGGTTTTATTCAACCTAATGC
Organism: Ursus arctos; assembly: GCF_023065955.2. NCBI lineage: Eukaryota > Metazoa > Chordata > Mammalia > Carnivora > Ursidae > Ursus > Ursus arctos. Next base: position 57,391,498 of record NW_026622841.1, read on the forward strand.
TGCAGAATTCATTTAAAATGTTTTGAATATAGCTTTAAAAGGCTTAGCTATATGATAGTAAATGCAAAGCTTCTCCATGTCCAATTTCAAAAACCCTTTGTAAGAAATACTGAAGCCAGACTCTAAAACAGGAATTCTCTAGCCTAAAAGCTATTGTCTTTATACTATTGCTTTTCTTCATTCAAACTCTAAAAAGTAATTAAAAACATGAAACATAGTATTTCCAGCCCTAAAAAAGTCATTTATAGATACAGTATAACATAATACCTTCCCTGACATCAAGAACCAATCAAGAAGTAATAATTATATGGCTGTGGCCACCAAAAATGAATTTTTTAGCTTCATGGTAAGCATCTATTTTTATTTGATTGTTTTTCATAAACCAATTGTGTGTGCATTTTTTTCTTCCTGTTTTGACAACTCAGACCAGAAAAAGTGTCCTAACCCTAATTTTAAAAGTGTACTCTCGGTTTTCTCAAAAACATTAGTAGATGAGCAGTGGACTAGGTGCCCTATTGTGACCTTTGTAATCAGCTCTCAGTGACCTTGGGGAAGTCATATAACTACTGTGTCTCTGCTTATCCCTGAAGTGAAAAGGTTAGATGGGATAATCTATAACATTCCAATTATCCTGTGGATATAGACATTGAAAAATGAGTCAGCACATATATAATACAATTCCCAGGAGGGTAAATTCCATTTAAAATGGTGCGTCCAGGTATCCTCTTAAGTGGAAGATGAACACAGGCTGCTTTGCACTCTTTAATTACACTGTGAGGGATCTAACTCCGCTGAGGGAATTTGAGTTCAGTAGAGGATTTTTTTTGTGAGTGATCTAAGGCCACACTTATCCAACCTTAAATGTAAAAGTCAATATGGCCAGATGGCTCTTATGTCTGAGAGGAAATAAATTGAAACAAGTAACAAAGAAACAGAAAACAAAGACTTTCCTTAAAGATCCATTAATGAAAATGTCCACAACCAAACATCAGCATTGAAGAGTGTCAGCTTTCCCTGAAGGACGCGTAGGAATTCAGGGGAGCCACCTCACTGTTTAGGCTGCATGAAAATCCATCCTTGTATGCACCCTGATTCTCACGACATCCACACTGTTTCGTCCAAGAACCTATGACCAGAGGCTGTAATTCACTACATTAGCAAGACACAAACTCTTTCCACTGTGGGCTTATACTTATCCCCCAAACTGCAACTGAATTAGAATTCTTTCCACATGTTCTGTTCAATGAAAGAGCTTCAAAAGGAGTGCAAGAGAATGGCATCCCAGGCTGGCGTGTGTGTGTGTGTGTGTGTGTGTGTGTGTGTGTGAGAGAGAGAGAGAGAGAGAGAGAGAGAGTTAACTGGCTTTTATCTCATTTTCCCCATAAAGATATAAGCCCTCCTCATCTTCTCAGAGAGAGAGAGTCACCTCTGCTGAGGGGAACCTACGTCCATGTGTGTGCAGTAGGTCAGATTTGCAACCATTGGCCTCCTGCCTGTCTTCTGTCACCTCCCCTCTGCTGGCCCACAGCTTCTCCTGGGGACTCACTGCCCACCTACTCACTGACCACAGCCTCCTACTAACAACCAGCATTTCCTTACAATGCATTCACATTTTTTTCCAGTGAGTGGAGAAAGGTACGGACTGGAGCACAGGATCTGCACACAGGCTTCTTTCACCCCTTGTTCCTCTCCTTGGGATTCATGGCTGACTTCCATCCAGGCTCAGCACTTATGATGGCTCTCCCTGCAATGCAGTGTCATCCCCACGATGTGTCCGTTGTTGAACCTCTTTAAATGGAAGGGTCCTTTCTAATGACTACAGTCAATGAGTACATGGTAGCAATATAAGGGGCTAATTTGCCCTTGAAGCTATCTCTTGTAACAGCCATGAAAGCGTCATTTTTCCAAACAACGCATACACCTCTATCATCTTGTGGGCTCTAAAATATTAGACTCGGCTCTGGGGCTATAAACACACTCATAAACATTTCTCCAATCAAGCTTCTGTAGAAATAGCCTCAGAAAAAAAATCAGTTTACTGAGACTTTGGATAACTCTTTAAACAGTAGCATTTACTCTATAAACTAAAAGCAACATTTCTATATCTCGGCCCGGAGTCTGACTGAAATTACACCAAAGACCTATCAAATTTAAAGTTGAGATCTTGACCAGATACATAACGTCTGGAAAAAGTCAGAGATGGTTTTCCACATTAACTGGTTATACTAGATAACAGTAAAGACAAAGTTATACTGCTCTTCTAACGTTGTCTTCTGTTTCTCCAAATCGATGTATTTATTAGCACTGATATAACCCATGGAAAAATGACAGATAAAAACACCTATAAATGAAAGGTGAGCAGAGTCTGCAAATACATGGTACAATATTACCTTCACCAGAAGCTATTACTCAGTTTTATGGTTTGGTATCGAGACACACAGAGTTGATGCCTTACTCAGAAATGAAGGTGATTGAGCACATCAGTAGTTGCTAATTCAGGGTATTAGCATCTGCATTTGGGGAACTGACATTTCTTACTTGCATTTTGGTTTTCAGGCTTATTCAAAATCTTTCCTAAATAGAATTTCAAGTTTCACAATAAAAAGAAGCATGAGGAGGGGAACAGAAAGCAGAAGGAAAAGAAGCAGCAAGAGAAGCAGATGTATTAAAGAAACAAAATCTACCAGGTACTGAAAAAGCCACCTTTCTATCAGGCCTCAGAGAAGAGTGCCTTGAGCACAAGTAAAGCTACCCCACTGGTATCAAAGAAAGGACTATTTAATCAATGGTGATGGGAAACTTAATAGTTATTTTGGGAAAAAATCCATTCTCCAAGGTTTCTATGCAAAATAAACTCCAGGTGAATTAAAGAGATGTATATATTTTAACATGTAAAAAAATCAAAAAGTGGAGTACAATAAATATCAGCTCTATAAGTTTATAGCATTGAAGCAAAAAGAAAAATAGGAATAATGGATTACATTTCTAAACATGTAAAAAACTCAATGTAATGAAAGTTAACAAAAAGCAGTTTTAAAAATCAAACTTGTAAAATATATTTACAGAGAATGAGTAAGTCTTCCACAAAAATAAATACAAATAGTAAACATGTGGGAATTTTTTTTTTTTTACCAACAGTAATTTTTAGAAAAAGCATTGACTTATTTAACATCGAGTAGGGTGGCAAAAATGCTTTCTTCAAACGCTGACAGATTTCAGTGACTATGGTACACTCTTTATTCATTTTTCCTTTGTGGAGATAACTTCATAAACATATAAGTAACCATTTAAAAGTAAACAATCCGGTAGGCTTTAGTACAGTCATAATGTCATGCAAACATCACTTCTGTCTACTTCTACAACATTTTAATCACCCGAGAAGAATACCCCACACTCCTTTAATAGTCATACCCCACTGTTCCCTCCCCACATTTGGTTTATCCATTTACCCTTTGATGGACATTTAGATTTTGTTCCGTCATTGGTATTATGAAGACTGCTGCTATGAACATTCATGTGTAAGTATGTGAACACCTGCTTTCAATTCTTTTGAGCATATACACAGGAATGGAATCGCTGATCATAAGGTAGTTATGTTTCATATTTTAGAGAACCACAAAACTATTCCAAAGTGACCACCACTGTATAGTGTCCAAGAGTTCCAACTTCTCCACATCCTCACCAGTGTTTGCTATTGTCTTGTCTTTCTTTATAATAGCCGTACTACTGGGACGTGGTATTTCGTTATGAGTAGGATTTGGAGGATCTTAATGACTAATGCTGAGCATTCTTTATGTGTTCGTTAGCCACTTGTATGTCAAAATGAGGCTGTGAGTGTGAATTTCTCTGAGGCCTCAAGGTGTCCCAAGACTTCAAAGTCTATGATACATTCTTAAAAATCTATCTACCTATCTATGGTGACTAACATAACATAATAAAAAATTATTATTAAAAAAATCGATCTACGTATCTACTATCAATTTATTTACTTATCTATCTATCCATCCATCCTTTTATCTATTCATCATTTATTAATTTTTACAGATAGGATTCCAAAAGTTATAAGCATGTTGATAAGCAATCTGCTACAACATAGGAATTTAAATTCTTTGACCTAGTAAATCTACTCTTCAAAATTTATCTAAGGAAATAAACAACAGATTTGCATGTATAATTGATCACCAACAATACTGAATGGCAAAAATCAAAACCACCCAAGGAAAATGTTAGAACACTCTTACGTATCAACACGAAGAAAGATTATGCCAGAAATGAAATATTTATAAAGACCATATAGAAATGTGGGAACATAACACATGGCAAAAAAGAGTTCTGATTTTCCTAAAGGTGACCCAGATTTGATGTCAGTCACAGGGACACAGATCTGAAGGGAATGTCCTCATCCTTCAGGTTTCTGCTACAACATAACTTCCTCCAGAGAGACTCCGTCCCCAGGCCAAAGTAGGCATGTACTATGTGTATTTCTATCAATCTTTGTATCACCTCACTAATAGCGCGTACCACAGTCTATGACTGTCATTCATTTATTTGTCTGCTTCTACGTCCACCAGCAGACTGGAAAGTCGATGAGGGCAGGGCCTAGGGTGTCTATTGGCTGCTGTATGCTAAGCACCTAACAGAACAGATGCACACAGCAGGGATTTAATAAACAGTTATCAAATAAATTTACATGTGACAGGATTGTGGGATTATGAATAACCTGAATTTCTTAAAACCAATTTTCTTTGTGACTGTTGTGGTATCTACTTTATGGGAAATATTTTCAAAATTGACAATGCAAGATATCATAATTATCATTATTGTAATTTAAATGTAACATTCTTCCAAATTTCTCAATTAGGAAATTCTTATTCTGCAAAAACAAAAAGAAGGAAATCTGTGCATGTTCTATCTTGATTAGAGTAATGTGGTTTATATGTCATGATTGCCTTGGTTTTTGTTACCCGTTGGCAGTGGGGAAGATGCAATCACCACGTGAGAATTTTTGGAAATCAGCCATCGAAATTTACTCCACTGCATTTCTTCTTAACAATGGTTTTGGGCCCTTTGAGAATGATTGCTCACTTAAAAACTAGAGATTATTACTAAATAACCATGCAAGGTAATGAAAGAAAAGCATTTGAAATGATAATTATCAATGCAATGCACATTTGCAAAGCAAATCCTTTTTCAGAAAATAAATGATAAAACAATATGCAAACATTTGTAATTGTATCATAACATTCTTATAGTAGTATCTTCACTATTAATATTCTATATATACCCACAACCTGCAATGGGAATCTCAGGAAATGTTTAAATGTCTCTAAAAATGAACGTAAGAGGGAAATTACATTAGCGACTTCTTTGCAGATCTTCTGCATCCTTGAAATATGTTTTTAATATGTGAAATCAAGAGGGATTTTTCTAAATCCAATCTTCTGTTTATAGGAAGAAATGGTATTCACTTATGAATCCACATACCTAAGCCCTAAGATATATATCAGTTTTGTAAGTCTGAAGACCTGGACTTGTGTTACACAATTAATATTTTCTGGAATGTCATGACTATATCTGGCCCAGTTTTGCTGATTCCACTATGCCCTTGAAATATCCTTCCATTATACCATGAGTTTCAAAACATACAATTATAGCTTTATGTTTTCCATCTATCACTTTGAGGTTAAATTTACTCCCATACCACACAGACTTGCTTTAGTGCTTTTATGGTAAATAATTCACACAGAAATGCTGCATCATGAAACTGAGGTCAGGGAAATTGTTATTTAAGCAAACACAATCGATCCAAGTCATTTCAAATTTCCTGCCCTGTGATTTATCTTACGGCAAGGACCGGTGGCCCCAGGGTAGGAGCAAGAAGCTCGAGGAGAATGGCACACCTATTATCGCTTGCAGGCTTCTCTTCCCTCCCTAATTATTAATGAGACCACCTGGCCCCAGCACACCTACCCCTCACAGCTCTTCTCCTCTTCCCTCCTTGCACTTCCAGCCTTGTCTTCTCTACGTTCATCCTCGATTTCCCCAAATCCAAGTAGAAATCCAAATTTCCTTTTGCCAAGAAAATCAATACCAAGTTACTTTGTTTGGTATATAATTTTTAAAAAGAAACAAAAGCCCTCAAGTGAACAGATCATTTTCATATTTCCTCCTGAACTGAAAAGAGGGGGATGGCAACAGCTATCAGAATCAGATCTTCAGGATGCACATGGGGGACAGAGAGAGGGGAGCAAGTTCCTGGTAGAGAGGGGACATTGTACACGGTAGCTGCTCTCATAGATGGCTTAGCCACCTCGATGGGGAGGAGTCCACTGAAAATTGGTAACAAAACAAGATCATCCCCTTTCATCTTTGTCACACTTTCATTTCCTTTTTTGCTGCTATTAATTCATTGATTTGCTCTTCAAACAGTTACTAGTCAGGATACTATATATGGGGCCCTGCCCTATGTAATCACTTTACAAAATAAACAAAATGTGATAGTCCCTACCCTCCATCTGTTCATATTCTAATAGGAGAATATATAAAATCAAGGACTGTAACTCAGCACGAGAAGATAAATGATCCATGTTTAGAGCCTCTGGGGAGCAGACAGGCACCTGACCCAGTCAGCCCAGGCCTCCTGGAGAAGGCGCTCAGTACTGAAGGGTGGGTTCAGTGAAGAAATGGGATGGGTGGTGTGGGTAAGAACACTCTCCCAGAGGACTAACAAGAGCAGAGGTATGGACGGGGAATTGGAAGCTTGCAGGATTGCAGAGCGGGAGGCAGAAATGACACCCACGGAGTGGGGAGAAATAAAGCTGGTGAGTCTTCTTTCTGCCTTGGCTGTAGCTCTTCCTCGCCTGCCTAGATGGGCCCACTGACCTGCACACGTGGGCCACAGGCAGCCAGCACCATCCTGGAGACCCTGCGTGATATTGTCACATTTCTCACTTTTTTATCTAATCCAAACCACCTCTTCTGTTGCTGCTCAGTTTCCTTATCTGCAAATGAGTAAAACAGCAAGCTCCCTGCAGAACTATGCAGAATTGAGATATGACACAGAAAATATGCCTGACCTGTAAGGGGCATTTATATACCGAATCTATTGCCAATACTGATTTAGAGCAAAACTTAGAACCAAAAAGATGTTATTTTTTTAAAAATGAAGCAGCAGCAGCAGCTGGGTGTGAGATGCAGTGAGGCGGAAGCAAGAGTGAAGGAACACAAGACTTACTGGTGTGCTTGATCTGTGCCAGGAGCTACATACATTTTAACTCATTTAGGGATGAGATGGAGATGACATATGGTAAGGAAACAGTTCTACTCAAGGAGAACCAAAATCCCAAATCAAGGAGGGGAGCACATCTGCCCTAAGGGAATTAGAAGTTGGATTGCACAAGAAATAGATTGGATATTTTAGGTAAGAAAAGATCTACATTTCAGATATACAATACATGACAGACTCATAATTTTAGCTGATGGGGGAAAGGACAGTTTTTAGAACAAAGAAAGTCACAGCCCCATGATATTTGACATTAATGGAGCCGCGGTTATCCCCGCCTCTCCCCATAAGGCACTGATGTGTTCTTATCCAAACATCCACACAGGACTCTGATGAACTGAGCAGATAGCAGAGGGGAGGACTCAAGATGGATCTGAAAGAAATACTTAGATGTGACAACACAGCTCCTTCAAATATTTGAAAGACTGTTGTGTAAAGAACAGCTTGGACTATATGGAAACTCAGGATCGAGGATCTCAGGGGTTCACACTTCAGGGAAGTAGATTTCCACACACCCCAAAGGCTTCCTGTACGTTCTTGTTGATTTATTGACTGATTTACATCTTCAGGAAAAAACACCTCCAATTTTCTCAGGCTTGAAGAAGACAAGTTAAAACCACTCACAGACCAGAGGGTGGCCGTTGTTAGCAAGTTGACACAGGACCCACCTGAAGTGAGGCAGGTGGGGGCAGTGGATCAGGCAAGAGTAGGAAATAAGCATCCCCTCTCACCCAGCAAACGTGCACCCACGCATGCATGCACCCAAACATGCAGCCCTGCAGAGTCCACAGAGCTCACTCTTGGGGGTGAAGATATTCTTGAAGTCCAATATTTACCAAGTAAAACATACTAGCAACACTTAATGCTTTACCTAGAGTGAGTATGGCAGATTAATTATCCTCTCCCCTAGCAGATCCTTCCAGTTTTGTGTATCCTAATCTTATCTATTTCTCAGAATCTAATTAACCAAAGCCCAATTTCTCCCTAAAGTTTTCCCTGTACACTTATGAGTCTCGCATGATGCACTGGAAAGAATACAGGCTACAGAGTTCAGAAGACCTGTTTGAATTCTGGCTCTACCACTAACTAAATGACTTCATGCAAGACACCCTCCACCTCTGGACCCTCCATCCCTGTCATTAACATGGCAGTAAGAGCCAGTCTGTTTTAAGAGACATGGGAGGATTTAAGTCAGATAATATGAGTAAAGTGTTAGTGTACTTAAAAAAAAAAAAAGTTAGCACCTCTCTTCCTAACATTTTCATCCTTTGTCTCATCTAAATCTAAATAGTGAATAATATCTTAGTACTTAGTCCTCTGTGCTGGAGGGCATGGGGTGGGTGACAAGATTTGGGGCAGGGCGGGGATGGGGAGAGGACTGTAATGTATTCACAAGTCCAGACCTAGCACCGCAGCCACAGGGCAGGTGGGGTGGGAGTTTTCCATGGGGACGTTGCTCTTGAAAAGGTGAAAAAAAAAAGTACTGAACGAGACTGGCAGGTCACTAAAGATACATGTCATTGACACCACCTTCCAACCAGCACCATGTCACCCTACTATCCAGGATTTCAACTACACAGCAGAGAATGGGTATAAATCCAAATATAACAGAATTAGTAGGAAACTAAGATAAAGATTGTAATAGAGAATTATTTGGTACCACGTAATTTTCATACACTTCCTAATTTCAAAGTTTCATCCATGTGATTGTGCATAATTTGGAGACAAGATTCAATTCTGAGCAGTTCTTGTTACCTTGTAGTTGCGCATAAACCTGAACAAGAAACATGACTCCTCTAATAAGAATGACAACAAACTGAGGGCTTCAGAGGGAAGGGGGGTGGTGGAATGGGATAGGCTGGTGATGGGTAGTAAGGAGGGCATGTATTGCATGGTGCACTGGGTGTTATAGGCAACACCCAGTAAAGTTCGAATCATCAAATCACTGGGTGTTATACGCAACACCCAGTAAAGTTCGAATCATCGAACTTTACATCCAAAAAAATTAAAAAAAAACAAAAAAACCAGGGATGTACTGTATGGTGACTAACATAATATAATAAAAAATATTATTATTAAAAAAAAGAATGACAACAGTAATACTAGCTTATCCTTAACATGCACTTACTGTGGGTCAGGCACCACTCAAAGGCCATGGACTGTATTAACTCATCCACCACAATAACGCTTTGAGATGGTAGACTGTTACATTTACAGTCAAGGACACTGAGGCACAGAGATGAGTAACTTGCCCACAGTCACGCCAGATCCTGCCTTTAGTCATATACTGAATGATATAAGTAATTCTCATGAAGAGTCTTCCTCCCACTAAAATGATATATTCTATTTGAAAAATACTATGTAAACTGAACATCACTGCATGACTATCACGCCAAGAGAAATCAGGAGGTCAACAAGGTTCTGGCCTAAGAGATTTTCATCCTGATGCGGCTTCTCTTCCTCATGGTACCACCCTCTTAGTCCTCCCTCTTGCCTGTAGAATTCTGACTTTTGGCAGTAAACACTGAATGTATTCCTTCTTCCAAGAAAGTAGACTCCATCAAATCTCAGGTTGCCAGAGCTCTTTCAGCAATGCTTCCCATCCAGAGACTACAGATCATAAATTAGTCTTAGACTGGAATTGCCTTCCTTGCCCACAGTGCTGAGCGCCAGGCTCCATCACAGGCTGGCATGTGCCTAAGTGTGTCAGGGGACAGAAAAAACAATCTGCCTCAATTCCCAGGGGCTGAGGGAAATAACACCTAAGGCTAACTGCCCTTATAATAAATGTGATTGGAAGGTGTATGCATGATCCAGATGCTTGTAGGCTATTTTGGTTAAGAGAAAATTAGACCAATACCCTCATCCTGGCACAAATGACCAGGGAATTATAACTTGGTCTGGACTTCTTTCTAATTGTTGTATCAAGGGCCAGTATGTCCTTTAAGGAAGCTGTCAGGGGAAAGAAAAAGAAGGAGAATCAAGGCTCTTTCAGAAGTTACCTTTTGGGGCCTCCATGCTAGCTTCCATGAGAAAGCAAACAGGAGTAAGTGACTTCAAAAATTACTCTTAAAGCCAGCACAGAGCTAGCTTCTTTTTACATATTTTGTCCCCTGCTCCATAAATATTAACTTTTTCCTCCACAGTACTGTGTCAAATGCGAAAAATCAAGACTATCCATAGGGATTATGTATACGAGGATGAACTCATCAGGTGACTCTGCAAATCTAAGGGTCTATCTCTAATTGACACGATTAATAATGAGCATGATTAATGATGGAGTTTTCTGGCTACGTGTGCTAAGAGACAAGTCAGCACTGGCAGCAAAAAGCAGAGAGGCTCACTGTAAGCATCCACCTCACCATCATCCAGATGAGATGCCAAAATGCCAGGCCCACGTCTGTCCCTTAGTGTTCTTTTCACACTCTAATGTTTCATACATTGGATCTCAGCATGGGGACCCTTATATGTTTTGAGCATAGAAGAGCATCGTGATAAAGTACTATTAGGGCTTATAAAAACCTCTTGGTCAGTGGGCTTCTTGGCCCAGTTTCCTGTGCTCTTAGTGAGGAAAATCAGAACTCTAGATGCTCTTCCCTCTAAAGGGGGAGAAAGCAGCTGATCTGAGGGGTCTGGCCCTTGGGGGTAAATGACTCTAACTGTGAAAGCTACAACTGAATGAAGCAAAGGAAATATTATAAGGACATACCAGTAACTTATTTAAGTCCTATGAAACTAATCCAAAATCCTAGGAAGTGCAATGGAGGAAATACTCCTAAGTAGATGATAAATAAGGAGTTCCCCCAATAGAAGGAAAGAGCGGGGAAAGCCAGGCAGGTCAGTGCTCAAATCCCAGTTCAGATGTGTGGCAGCTTGGGTGACTCTCTTGCTCTCCTGGAGCCCATTTCCTCATCATCACGCTCAACGCTACCTTCACCCCTGCCTCATCTGTCATTAGCCTCATCCCTACCTCAGCACCACCAGCAGACAGGCACTGCCTTAATACAAAGGAAAAGCACCTCCTTGGGGAAGACAGCCCACAAAAGGCACAGCCCTACAGGGCAAGGCTTGGCCAGCAGACTGCCTCTTTGTAGGAATAAAATGATGCCCGGTGTCCAGCTTAGTCCAGCCTGGGAGAGGCCACCATCTTGGTGCTCAGAACCTAAGGTGGATGGCAGCTCCCCTCACCTCCTCAGGGAAGCCCACCGGCACTGCACAGCTGTCCATCTGCCCGGCCTGACCCACTCTAAAGACTTGCTTAGAGAATGGAACCTGGTCATGGGTATGGAGTGCCCTACCTAAGAACATTCGAGTTTATCCATAACAAGAAAAAAAACGATTCCTTAATTAGAAAAGGAATATAATTCTCCCTGGAGTCTGCCAGTTAGTAGGTGCTCTACAAATAGTACCTATTATCACCACAAACGTTTTCTTCATAGTTTGGAACTCAAAAGTTTCTTTCAATCAGTAACATGCTTTAGCACAGCACAAGAATCCAGACTGGCCTTGAAATTTCACTAACATTGCCACACGTCCACCAGTGAGTCAAACAAACTACTTCTATGGAATCTGTAATGACATAATTGAAACCGGGTTTACATTTATTTAAATAGTATAGTTTTGATGGAATGAAAATATTTTAGTAAGCGGCACAACACATGTTTGAGGAAAATTTACAGAGGTCCCCCCTGCCCCACAGATTTCCTCACTTACCTATAAGCACCGTTTTGGAAATGAAGAAAGAGAGAGAAAGAGGGGGCGGAGGAGTTAAGTTTCAGGTCTGCACAATGGCACCTTTAACAGACCTGCCAGCCAGTCCGAAATGAAATAGGCTGGTTTGAAAAAATCTTTACTACTGCCGGTTAATATGCACAGGGCTCTAGGGCAACGAGAACTTTCAATGACTCAATATTTATAAATGCTACTGTTGTCCCCCAGACATGTGTCTTAGATTCCTGAGGGATCCTGGGAGCTTGTGCTATAATGAGGGTGAAGGTATATGAGTTTTAAATGGAGAGAGGAGTAGGTAGGAAAACAAAATTAAACACGTATAAATGAGCACTTGGTGGTCTTGAATTTGAATACAACTTCAATGATTGGGAAATCTGACCTGTGTGGGTTATTGCATTTTAATTTACCAATGTCTTAAACAGAGAGAAAGCATTCAAATTGCACAGCCCTGCTGGCCAAGACACTTTTTTTGTCTTTTTGTTTGAAATTTTGCTGCTTTGTGTCCACAGATGCCAAAAAAGGCTCCCCTTCAAATGTAGGATATCAAACTAGCTGAGTTTGTGTTTACAGCTCCGATGGTGTAATCGAAACTCCAAATGCTCAAGAAACAATAACATTAGTGAAGTGAAGTCAACTCTAAATTAAAAGTCAGTGTTTCCATTACCCACTCTCACAGTATTTTCTGGAGTTTATATAACTTGATCATTAAAAAATGCTTGAGGCTGAAAACCTGGTCTGTGTCAGTCTTGGACTAACCTAGTTTGCAAAGCTCTGAAGTTTGTTTGCCCTTCCCTTTTATCCTTTTTCAAGAATGTATTACTTTTAAAAGCTACACATGAAACTGGACCAAAAAAATCTGTAACACCCGATGAGCCAATGCTGTTACATGCATCACTCGTTTTTCAGAAGAAATTTACGATTTCTGTAAACTCACTTTCAAGGTGCCTATGACTGAAAGGAAAGAGTTCAAATTCCTTTTTCAAACTCAGTCTTTAGCACATCCCTTCTCTGTTGGTGACCTCATCAAAAATAATGTAACTGCAACTTGAAATATTAACTTTTGTAGGAATAAATTTCACACAAGAATTTAACTTGGTAGAAATAAAGTTTACTATGATGACTTCCATTATATTGGCTCTCTGTGGTACAGAATAGAGCTTTTATACAGGGACATCAAATAAAGGAAGGGAAGTCAGTATGTGAGATTATTCTTCACTGACCATAGACGATAATGTGCATGAATGAAAATATCTCTGAGAGAGACATGGAAATACCTGGGTTTCTGGAAGCCCAAATACTTAGGATATGAAGTTAGGGAAGGCAGAGTCAACTCCCCAAGATTGAATTGTAAGGAATGCTTAGGTCAAGAGGCCAGCTCTGACCACACTCAAGATGGCCTCCACATCTTCGCCACTGAGAAGTGCAGACTTCTTCATGGTATTAACATATGATTCATGCAAAGGATCCAGGTAATTTGGATCCTTGCCTGGGAAGAAGGAGACAAAGGAAGAACAAATTTCTGTGTGCATTTGTGTTTAAGTCTGTATGTCTTCGTGTTTGTCTCTACCTTATACGGAAGGCCATACATAGAGTAAACATATTTATAAATGTGGAAAGGGGAATGTTGTTTTAACATTTCATGTTATATTTTTATTTTGACTTTTGTAGAACTGTGGAAAATCATCCTTTTTAAAGTTTTATTTATTTAAGTAATCTCTACAACCTACTTGGGGCTTGAACCCACAACCTCAAGATCACATGCTCTTCCAACTGAGCCAACCAGGCACCCGAAAAACCATCATTTTGAATAAAAATTAGAAATACCTACACTCTGGGTCAGAAGAAATTATGAACTGCACTTCCTAATCTAGACACCCTCTAGTACAGTCGTTTCCACAATATCACTCAGCATCTAAATTCAAGATATATATTTACAAAGTCAATTTTTTAAAAATTTGAATGAGTTGTAATATATCTTGTGATTAAATACTTCCAGTGATGGATAACTCATTATCCATGAAATAGCCTTTTATTCAGACAACATTTTTGGTTAAAAAAAAATCTTTCCTAATGATCCTAGGAATGCCTTTTTAAGAAGTACCCAAAGGATTTGTGATTAAGAAGGACAAGGAAATACTGCTGCTAATATTTCGACTAAGTCCAAAAAGACTTGAACCCAGTCAAATGTAATAAATGTTTTTTATCATTATAACATAACTAAAGTACCATGATTTAAACATTTTATTTTATCAAGTTTTGAACAATGAAGAGACTTTTACCAAAGAGTTAAGCCACATCTTAACAATGGAATATTATGCAGCCATGAAAAGGAATGAAGCACTGACACATGCTACAACATGGATGAACCTTGAGAACATCCTGCTTGGCGAAGGAGCCAGACACAAGAGGTTCCATATTGTACAATTCTGTTTAGATGAAATGTCCAGAACAGGTAAATCCAACAGAGGCAGAAAGTAAAAAAGTCATTGCCTAGGGCTGGGTGGAGAGGGAATGGGAAATTCCTCTTCCATGGGGAGGGGGCTGATGGAAGTCTTCTGGAATCAGAGAGTGGTGATGGTTGCACACTCTAAAAACCACTCAGCTGTATTCCTTACAAAGGTAAATTTTATGCTATATGGATTATACCCCAATTTAAAAACAAGAACCATATCTTAAATAATAGATTTTAAAACAAAACCATTTTGATAGGCATTGTTATCCAATGAATTCTGAACTCAATAAAATGGCCAAAATGAATACTGACTTTAGATCTGTAAAATGTAGCTTTCTAAAAGTTATATGCTGAAGGATACTGAATAATTCATAAATATGGATTTTACTAAAGGACCTCTCACTAGATTTATGTTAATAGTACCTAATCCATAAAGAATTTTGATCTTTTTTATTTTACAGGGAAGGGTAGGTTTACTTCCTATTACTTGTGCTTGCCTGTATGAAAGATCAGGAAATTTAAAACTCACAAATAGGTTCCTCAAAGAAAAACCGACAATTTAAAACTTGTTATAATCTATTTCAAATATGTCAGGGTTTCTTTAGGTGTAACTTAAAACATGAGGATTGTATTCCATCCACTTGAAATGCTTCTGCTTTTTTCAAATAACAATCACACATCCTATAAGAACTGATGTCGAATTTATCCAATAGCAGGTTAATTTTGGAAACATGATGCTGCCCAGATAAGAATATTGATATTGACATTTTTAGATCATAAGTTCAAAATATAATGCATATAAGACATATTCTTTCTCTATGAGTAGCAATAAAAACTCCCAATTAAAAAAGAAACTATGTGTCATTACATATTTTCCCATAAAGACATATGAAATCATACGTTATCCTGTAGAATAGGATTGAGGTCACAGTCATATAACATTATTCAGTTTTTGTATTCATATTAATCATGTTAGAAATTGTATGTGTCTTGCCTCACTAGCTGTACCGTATGCTCCAGGAACCAATATAAATCTTGATTTTTTAGATTAAGCCCAGTAATAATGTCTTGCATACAAATAGGGGCCTAATATCTAATTTTTGTTGAAGATTCATTAATTAAGTTACTTGCATTACCTAATTTTCCATGACAGTTTCTTTATACGTATTTATAGTACAGGATTGTCAAATGACCAGAAATTATCATGAATTTTATCATGTAAATGTTGTATAGATTTCTATGAACATTATGACGCATGGATTTATTCATACATAATATAAAGGAAAAAAATCACCATAATACTCACAGTTGTAACCAGGTCCAATACGGTGTTGAGCTTCCAGGCTAGCCAACGTGATGTGGAAAATGATGTGCAGTAACAGGAAGGAAAGACTGGTGAAGCACAGAGACTTTAATAACCGGCCCGTGTGTCCTAGAAGGTAAGAAGCATGGAGACAGTGAGGGAGCTTCAGAGGCAACACACTCACTCCAACCTTTGTAGTCTTCCACATGGATCCCATTTCTGCCTGATCTATTTTATAGACATACTTAGAAGTGTATCAGGTGTAACATTACTCTCTTATTAGTCTAAAGGTAAAGCTATCTTATTCCCTTTGTAAAATTATACAACCAATATTGATTAAAAATTCAAGCACCTGGGTGGCTCAGTTAAGCATCTGTCTTTGGCTCAGGTCATGATCCCAGGATCCTGGGATCGAGTCTCACATTGGACTTCCTGCTCAGTTAGGAGTCTGCTTCTCCCTCTGCCCCTCCCCCCAGCTCATGCTCTCTCTCTCTCTAACATAAATACATAAATAAATAAATATTGGTTAAAAACTCAATGTAAAAGAAAAATGCTTTCCTACTTATTAGATGACAAATCACCACAAAATGGAACCACAAAGAGCCCCTGGCCCAGAAAATTTTATAAGAGTTCTGCCAGAGTTGAAGGAACAAACAACCCCTATCTTATAAAAGTAGTTTCAGAGAGTAGGAAAAGAAGGGAAGTTGCCTAAAACATTTTACAAAGTTAGAGTAACTTTAAATTTAAGGTAAAATAAGGCTATAAAATAAAAAGGAGATATAAGGCTGTTTTACTTATGAACATAGACACAAATTATTTAAAAAGATATTTGCTAACCAACTGAACTAACATAGTAAAAATATAGCACATCATAATAAGCTAGGATTTAAAAGAGCAGAATCAAGCCTATAAATACAGAGAACAGACTAGTGGTTGCCAGAGAGGAGAGGAGTGGAGAGATGGGCAAAATGGGTGAAAGGGAGTGAGAGACACAGGCTTCCAGTTATGGAACAAATAAGTCATGGGAATAAAAGGTACTGCATAGGGAATATAGTAAATGATATTGTAATAGCATCGTATGGTGACAGATGGTAGCTACACTGCAGTCAGCACAGCATGACAGAAAAGGTGAATCACTATGCCATATGCCTGAAACAAATGAAACATTTTGTGTCAACTATACCTGCCCCTCACCTCCGAAATAAGCTAGGGTTTATTTATCACTGAGAAACAAGTGTGATTTAAGTTAATAATGCATATGTGTAAGTCATACACCAGTGGGCTGATATCATAATTTTCTAAATGGATGTAGAAGAAGCATTTCATAAAGTTCAAATTTTATTTATGATAAAAGAAAATAATGGGATTGAGAAGGGCACATGTTGTGATGAGCACTGGGTGTTATACGCAACTTATGAATCACTGAACACTACACCAAAAACTAATGAGGTACTATACAGTGGCTAAATGAACATAATAAAATAAATAATACTCGATAAACTAGGAATAGAAGGAAATATTCTTAAAATGATGAAGGATTTATACCATAACTAAAGCGAGCATCCTGTTCGTGGTGGAACTTAAGGCATACATTACTGTCAGAGAATGATCAGACACTTGTTATCCTTGCCACCACTTAACATATATCACTGGGCACATTGGCCAATGTCATAAGATAAGAAAAAGAATGAAGAATTGTAATAATGACAATTGTTTGCAGATAGTGTCAAATTAAACTATTTGCAGATGGTATTATCACCAACATAGAATGTGAAAGTGAAGCCATAGACTAACCACTAGAACAAACACAAGAATTCATAAAATGATTTAGATACAATATCATCTTACAAAAATCAATAATATAGCTCCTCTATATTAGCAATAATCAAATAAAAAAACAAGATATGACTTAAATTAGCAAACAAAACCGTGGTTTTGCCAATGTGTCATTTTGGCTGGGCAATAGTTCCCAGTTATTTAATCAAACACTAATCTAGGTGTTGCCATGAATTTAGAGATATGATTGAAGTCCATAATCAGCTGATTTTAAGTAAGGATATTATCCTTGACAATTTGGGCAAGCCTGATTCAACCAGTCGGAAGTCTTGAAAACCAGTCTGAACAGAGAAAGGAAGAGAGAGAAAGAGGGCAGGGGGAAGGGGGAGAGAAAGGAAATTTTGTCACCTGTGCACAGTAGCTTCAGACTGTGCCCATGAATTTCAACTTGCCCATGACCATACCTCTTCCCTTCCTGAAAGCTTACCCTATGGATTTTGGTCTTGCTTAGCCAATTCATACAATCAATAGTGCAAATCAATTCCTTGTAATAAATTATATACATATAAACATATCTTACAGGTTGAACCTGGACTGAAAAAATATGCAAAAAAAGAATTAACCTTAACAAAAAATGCACAAGACCTTTATGGACAAAACTGTAAAACTCAACAGAAGAACAAAGTAAAAGACCTGAATAAATGACGAGATATACCACATTCATGAATGAGATAACTTAATATGACAAAAATATCAGTTTTTCCCAAATTTAGTCTACAAATTCAATGCAACTTCAAATAAAATGCCAGGGGAAACTTTCAGGCCACCAACAAACATATTTCAAAATATATAAGAAAAGAATTTTTGAGGAACTCAACAAATTTATTTAAAAATACATAAGTCAAACTGAGAAAGACAATTATCATATGGTTTCTCTCATCTATGGAACAGAAGAACTAGGAAGATCCATAGGAGAAGAAAGGGATAAAGAAAGGGGGGGGTAATCAGAAGGGGGAATGAAGCATGATTATGGACTATGAGAAACAAACTGAGGGCTTCAGAGGGGAGGAGGTGGGGGAATGGGATGGACAGGTGATGGGTAGTAAGGAGGGCACGTATTGCATGGTGCACTGGGTGTTATACGCAACTAATGAATCATCGAATTTTACATAAAAAAAATGCTTCCATATTCATGAATGAAGATGTTAGGGCAATAAATAAATAAATAAATAAATAAATAAATAAATAAAAATACATTTGGAAAAATAAAAACTTAGGAATTACCAGGCCAACTTTGAAATTTTGAGATGTAAGATCAAAAACAGGTGAGTGTGTTTGTCCTAATAGACAATTAAGGTATGCTATAAACCCATAAGTTAAAATACAACAAACAGAACTTACATTCCTTACAGAAAGGGAAAAAATTCAAATGGAATACCACACAGAGTTGAGAAAGAAACCTAATTTACTTATATGAATATGATAGATATCAAAGTTGACCCCACAAGTCAAGAGGAGAAGAACAGGTTTGCTGGCAAATGAAAACCTGGCTTCAATAAAATAATAATAATAATAATAATAATAATAATAATAATAATAATAATGCTATATCCCTGACACAAAGGTGATCTTCAGGTGAATAAAGACCTAAATGTGAAGGATAAAATTCTAAAGTTAATAGATGAAAACATGGAAGAATAACTTTGTACCTTTTCCATGGGGATTGCCTCTAAAATAAGACCTAAAACATAAGTTATAAGGCAAAAAAATTAAAATTGAAAATTCAGCAAATGCTATCATAAAACAATTCACCAACAGATGATTAGCTGGGACATCTAAGATTAGAGATGAGATTACATGAGATTAATATTTCAAATAGATAAAGAATGCCTGCATATCAACATGAAGACAGGTCAACCAATAGAGAAGGGAGGAAAACATCTAAACAAGTATCTTATACGGGAAGACTTGAGCGGGCAGCATGCTTCTACAGAGGAACTAAAAGCATAGAGACATTTGATAGAGACATTATAGTTAAAATACAAATGGGTTAACATTTTACACCCATCATATTAAATTATAAAGGTTCATAATATTGAGGGGCGCCTGGGTGGCTCAGTCTTTAAGCATCTGCCTTCGGCTCAGGGCATGATCCCAGCATTCTGGGATCGAGCCCTGCATCGGGCTCCCTGCTCTGCTGGGAGCCTGCTTCTTCCTCTCCCACTCGCCCTGCTTGTGTTCCTTCTCTCACTGGCTGTCTCTTTCTGGCAAATGGATAAATAAAATCTTTAAAAGAAAAAAAATATTCATAATATTGAGTTTTTTGTGAGGGGAACCAATGTTTTGCTACTAGTGTGAAATTGGTACGGTCTTTCTAGAGGCCAGTACTTAAGTATGCCTAAGTCTCTGCATTTGCGGTCAGACTCTGAGTTATGAACTCCAGAGAAATTTTTGCAACATGTCTACATGGGGACTTGAGTCATGATATTCTTCACAGCCTTGTCTGTAGTAGCAGAGAATTGGAGATATTCCAATTTTCCACCACTAAAGAGATGAACATGTAAAAATGAGGTGGGCGTGCATCTTAAAATACGCTCAACCATTAAGTGCATGAAAGTAGAAGAACAACATATGTGGATCTTAAAAAAAATTAGGGTTAACAAATGATAAGAAACAAAATGGGACACAGACCACAAGATCATTCAGATAAATTAAGAACATAGACCTGGAAAAATAACATATATGTTTAACACCCATGTGTTTATGTATATTTAATATAAGTATAAAACACATTTGTGCAGTTTCATATGGGGAGGCAGGAAACAGGAATGAGAATGGGGTAGAAACAAGCAAGAGTGAATCACCAAAATGAGAGACACTCTGAACAATCCCAAAATAAAACTATTCTTGTGAATCGAAGAGTAAACTGTTGCAACACTTCTCTGGAGAGGACTAGGTAGGTGTTGGACTGGATGACCTACATTCTGGTCCTTGGTCTGCTTCTGGCCATGCAACTCTGATTAGATAGGCCACCAGGCCTTTGAAACTCTAAGACTTTATACATAAATAAAATGTAATTATATGGCAAATTTATACATGATAGATTTGTGGTATACTTACATATTTATGTATATATAAATTTTATATTTATATAATGATAAATACATAAGCTAAATATATATATGTACTATGGTATATATAATTTTATATTTCAGTATACATGTGCAAATACACACACAGACCTTTAAGCTCTAACCAAAAGTTACATTATCTCATTTCAGCATAAAATCCTTCTTTAGTGGTCAGGTCTGCATTCAACAAACTTCTACTGGAAAGAGGGATTTCTCAGTAGCCCAGAAGATTCCATTAAATCTTGTGCAATATGTGTCTTTCAGGCAAAGTGGGGTCATGGGAAACCACCCATCTCCTAACCCACTCCTTTCAGCCACTGTGTTACCTGCCCCTGACCTACCACCATGGCTGCTGGGGCACTGGCTCCCCCCAAGCTCTGAGCTCAGGATATTTACATCTGTGTTTCTAATGTTGATTTGCAAGCCTCAGTGGGTGCTGCTCACGTGGACTAAGGCAGAGGAGCCCATAAAATGCCCTCAGGGAAAACACTGAACTGCCAACAACAAAAAAAAATGAAGCTTAAAGACTTAAAATGTCATAAACATGAAAATACATATACCTAAAATGTGCGTTTAATTCTAAAATGCCTTTTATTTTGATTTTTCTAACTTTTGACATAATATAGTTTTGGCATGTAGTCATTTACTTAAAAACATAGCTTAAGGAAGCTGAATTTTATTAGCCTTTTATGGAAATGAAAAGTTTAAAATAAATGTAAGCAGAAGGCAAGGGAATTAGTCTTCTGAGTTCTTCTCAATCCTACTGTAGTTTTTATTGCTTTCATTAGGGACAACTAAGGATTAAATAATGTATAATTATCTGATATGAACAACTGGGTTTTACTTGTCAAGTATTCCCTTACAGTAACATTTCCTGATTTTATATATATATATACATATATATATTTATATATATACATAAAATTCATATATATGATATATATACAAATATATATAAAAATTCAGTGGCATTTAGTACATTCCCAATGTTGTGCAAACATTTTCTCTATCTACTTTACAAAACATTTTCATCACTCCAAAAGCACCCACTAAGCAGTTACTTTTTCAATATTCCTGCTTCTCCTCCCTGCTGGAAACCACAAATCAACTTTCTACCTCTGGACATTTCCCATAAACATTATCATACACTATGTGGCCTTCTGTATCCGCCTTCTTTTCCCTTAGCATAATATTCCCAAGGTTCATCCACCTTGTGGTGTGTGTCAGTCCTTCACTGTTTTATGGCTGAAAATTATTCCATTGTATATACGAACATTTATTCATTTATTCATCTGTTGATGGATATTTAGGTTGTATCTACTTTTTGACTACTGTGAATAGTGCTGGTATGAACATGTATGTACATGTATTTGTTAGAGTACTTTTTCCACTTATTTTATGTACATACCTAGGAATTGTACAAACTAGGATCATATGGCAATTACATATTTAGCTTTCTGGGAAGCAGCCAAACTATTTTTCATAGCAAGTGCACCATTTTACATTCCTACAAACCATGTACAAAAGTTCCAATTTCTCCATATCTCTGCCGGCACTCAGTATTTTCTGATTTTTAAAATTATTTATTATAATCATGGTCATTGTAGTGGATGTCAAGTGGTATCACATTGTGGTTTTGAGTTCCATTTTCCTAATGACTAATGTTGAGCATCTGTTCATGTGCTTTTTGGCCATTTGCATATCTTCTTTGGAGAATACTCAATTCTATTTTATTGGTCTACATTTCCATCCTTATAGAAATATCATATTTTCATTACTATAGCTTTGTACTAAGTTTTAAAATCAGAAGGCAGAAGAATGAGTGCTGACACTTTTTCTTTTTCAACACTGTTTTGGCTATTTGGGACCCCTTGCAATTCTATATGAATTTAAGGATTAGCTTATTTCGGCATAAAAGGCCATTGGAATTTTGACAGGGATTGCACTTCATCTATAGTTTGTTTTGGGTAGTAATGACATCTTAAGGATATTAAATTTTCTAACCCATAGCACAGGATGTCTTTCTGTTTATTTAAATCCTCTTTAATTTTTGTCAGCATGTTTAACATTTTCAGTGTATAAGTTTTTCCCCTCATTGGCTAAACTTATTCCTGGGTATTTTATTATTTGGTTTGCTAAGGTAAATGGAATTGCTTTCTTAGTTTCTTCTACAGATTGTTCATTGCCCACATACAGAAACATAACTGATTTTTGTGTGTTGATTTGGCACCATGCAACTTTGCTGAATTTTGCTATTAGCTCTGGTAGTATTTTTATGGATTCTTTGAAATTTTATATATGGGAACATGCCATCTTCGAATAAAGATAGTTTTACTTTTGCTTTTCCAACTTGGTAGTCTTTTACTTTTTTTCACCTAACTTCTCTCGCCAGAACTTGCTGCACAATGTTGACTAGCAACTGTAAAAGCAGATGTATTAATTTGCTAGGGCTGCCAGAACAAAGTACCACAACTAGGTGACTTAAATAACAGAAATTTATTTTCTCACAGTTCTGAAGGCAAAACATCCAAGTTCAAGATGTCAGGAACTTCTGGTTTCTTCAGAGGCCTCTCTGTTTCACTTGCTGCCTTCAGGTGGCTGCCTTCTTGCTGTGTCCTCACATGGTCTGTTCTCTATGCACATGCACCCCTGGTATCTCTGTGGGTCCAAATGTCTCCTTTTTAAAATTCCAGACAGACTGGATTAGGACTCACTCTAATGGACTCATTTTAACTTAATCACTTCTTTAATGGCCAAATATGGGTCAAGTGAGATGATTATGTTTTTGTTTCCCCTTTTGTCCTTTCATGTGATGCATTACATTGATTTTCTTATGTTGAACAACCTTGCATGCTAAAATAAATTCCACTTGGTCACAATGTATAATCCTGTTAAAATGCTGTTGGATTCAGCTCACTAGTATTTCACTGAGGACTTTTGTATCTATATTCATAAGGGATATTGGACTGCAGTGTTGTTCCTATTGTTGTTGTTTTTCCCTTGTGTTTTCTCTGGCTTTGTTACTGACCTCACAGAATAAGTTAAGAAGTGTTCCCTCCCATTCTGTTTTACATTTTGGAAAAGTTTGAGAAGTACTGGTGTTAACTTTTCTTTAAATTTTTGGTAGAATTTACCAGTGAAGCTATCTGGTACAAGACTTTTCTGTGTTGAGAGGTTTTTGATTACGGATTCAATTCTTTACTTTTATAGATCTGTTTATATTTTCTATTTCCTTTTGTGTCAATTTTGGTAATCTGGAAAGTTCACCATTTCAATTAGGTTATCTAATTTGTTGCCATACCCTTGTTCATACTGCTCTCATAGAATTATTTTAATTCTATAAGGTTGGTAGTATTGTCTCCACTTTAATTTCTGATGTTATCATTTCATCTTGTCACTTTAGATTTGTGAATTTAGCTAAGGGTTTGTGAATTCTGTTGGTCTCTTTAAAGAATCACATTTTAGTTTTGTTGATTCTCCTAACGAATTGTCTCTCAATTTATTGCATCCAATAAATTTGGGTATATTGTGTTTCCATTTCCATTTCCAAAGTATTCTCTAATTTCCCTTGTAATTACCTCTTTGACCCACTCTGTTTAAGAATGCATATTTTAGGGCGCCTGGGTGGCTCGGTCCTTAAGCGTCTGCCTTTGGCCCAGGGCGTGATCCCAGGGTCCTGGGATCGAGTCCCACATCAGGCTTCTCTGCCTCTCCCACTCCCCCTGCTTGTGTTCCCTCTCTCACTGGCTGCCTCTCTCTCTGTCAAATAAATAAATAAAATCTTAAAAAAAAAGAATGCATAGTTTAATTTCTATGTATTTGCAAATTTTCCACTTTTCCTTCTGTTATTAATTTCTAGCTTTATTCCACTGTAATTTGAAAATTACTTAATATGATTCAATCTTTTAAAATTTCTTGAGTATTCTTTCATGGCCCTACATATGGTCTCTCCTGGAACATATTTCATGTAAACTTGAGAAGAATATGCATTCTCCTACTGTTCAGTGCAGTAATATCTCTCTCTCTCTCTTTCTGTCTCTCTCTCTGCGTATGATATATGTGTTAGGTCTTGGTTTATAGTATTTTCAAGTCTTCTTCTTTCTTATTGATCTTCTATGTAGATGTTCTTTCCAGTATTGAAAGTGGGTTATTGAAATATCCAATTATTACTGTAGAATTGTCCATTTATCCTTTTCAAGACTGCCAATGTTTGTTTCCCATATCTGGGGATTCTGTTCTTTGGTGAGTACATGTTTACGATTGTTGTATATTCCTGATAAATTGACCTTTTATTGATATATATTGCCTTCTTTTTAACAGTTTTTGAGTTAAACTATATTTTGTATAATATTAATGTAACCACCTGTGCACCTTTTGCTTATTATTTGCATAGTATATCTTTTTCCATCCTTTCACTTTCAACCAACTTTGACTTTGAATTTTAAGTGAGCTTTCTGAAGACAACATACAGCTGACTCATGTTTTATTATCCATATCACCATCTTTGCCATTCATTGAAGAGTTTAATCTGCTTATATAAAAATAATTACTAAAGGCATGCTTCTGTCATTTTGCTATTTTTTTCTGTATGTCTTATACCTTTTTTTGTTCCTCACATCCTCTGTTACTTCATTCTTTTTATTTAATGATTTTTGTAGCATATCATTTTGACTCCCTACACATTTTCTTCTGTGTGTGTGTGTGTATATATATATACATATATAGGATATCTTCCTACTGGTTACCAGAGGGATTATAATTGATATCCTAAATATATAACAATCTAGTTTGAACTGATAACAACTTCACTTCAATATCATACCAAGTCTCTGCTTCCATCCAGCTTCATCCCCTTTTTTATGTTGTTGTTGTCATAATTTACATTTTTATACATTGTGTACTTATTAGCATAAATTTATAATTATTGGCTTATGCACTTGTCTTTTAAATCATATTGGAAATTAAAAGAGAAGTAATGAACCAAAGATACAATACTGTGTTTTATATTTACCTATGTGGTACCTTTATTGGAGTTCTTCATTTCTTTGAATGTCTTTGAATTATTGTCTGATTTTTCATCTCAGCCTGAAGGATTCCCTTCAGCATTTCTGCTAGGACAGACCTATGAGTGACAAATTACTTTTATGTTTAACTAGGATTTTCTTGTTCTCCTTTGTTTCTAAAGAATAAATCTGCATGATATAAGATTCTTGGTTAACAGTTTTATTTTTCTTTTTGTTTTCCTTTCAGTACTTTAAAAGTATCACCTTTCTGGCTTCCATGGTTTCTCATGAGAATCTGTCCTTAATCTTATTGAAGTTTCACTTGATGGTGGTGAGTCACTTCTTTCTTGCTGTTTTCAAGATTCTTTCTTTACCTGTGGCTTTGACAATTTGATTATAATGTGATTCAGTCTTATCCTCTTGGAAGTTACTGAGATTTTCAAATGTGGAGTTCCATGTGTTTTTTCAAACTTGTCAAGTTTTTGGTCACTATTTCTTCAAATGTTCTTTCTGGCCCTTTCATTTTCTCCTCTTTCTTGGGGGACTCCCATTATGTGTGTGTTGATATGCTTCACACTGTCCCAGAATTCTCTTAGACTCTGTCATTTTTCTTCATTTTTTTTTTCCCTATCTGATCTCAGACTGGATAATTTCAACTGACCTGCCTTCAAGTTCATTCATTCTTTATTCTGTCCTGCTCAGATCTTCAATTTGAACTCTCTAGTAAGCTTTTCATTTCAGCTATAATACCCATCAGTTCCAAAATTTCTGTTTGGTTACCTTTTATAATTTCCATCTCTTCATTGATTTTCTCTATTTGATTAGAAGTTATTTTCATTTCCTTTA
Organism: Ursus arctos; assembly: GCF_023065955.2. Taxonomy (NCBI): domain Eukaryota; kingdom Metazoa; phylum Chordata; class Mammalia; order Carnivora; family Ursidae; genus Ursus; species Ursus arctos. The sequence goes on from NW_026622841.1 coordinate 57,418,022, forward strand.
GCTCTTTTCTCATGGCTTCCTTTAGCTCTTTGAACATACTCAACACAGGCAACATAAAGTCTTTGTCTAGTAAGTTCAATATCTGTTTCCTCAGGGAAAGTTTCTGTTGATTTCTACTGTGAATAGGTCATGTTTTATTGTTTCTTTGCAGACTTCATAATTTCATGCTGAAAACCAGACATTTTGAATATTACCATGTGATAATTCTGGAAATCAGATTCTTCTGCCTCAGAATTTGTTTTTGTTGATTATTGTAGGCTATAGCTATATGTTACTTTTTTTTTAGATTGTTATTTATTTGAGAGAGAGAGAGAGAACACAAGTGGGGTGGTGAGTAGGGGAAGAGGGAGAGGAAGAAGCAGACACCCCACTGAGCAGGGAGCCTGACACAGGGCTTGATCCCAGGACCCCAAAACCATGACCTGAGATAAAGGCAGACACTTAACCGACTGAGCCACTCAGGCTCCCCTTGTATGTTACTTTTCTAAACTATCTTTTACGAAATCTATATCTTTTTCCAGGTGTGGTCCATTTCTTTGTGTGGTCTTTCACTAGTATTACACAGAAATATTTTTGAATATCAGAGATTGTTGAGGGGGCAGGCTTTTTACAACTCTGCCTTAGCCTACACTTTCTACTTGCACTGAGACTAGAGATCTTACAGAAGTGAAAACTTGGAGACTTCTCAGGACTTTAGAGAGTATGCATCCTGCCCTGTGCATACATATGACTTCTTATTGCCCAGTATACATGGGCACTTTTGGATGTCATAATTTCCCAAAGAAACTCTCTTTTCAGGTTTTGCTCCCAGGCTTTCAGCACTTTATTGTTTGCCTCAGTTGTAACCTTCTGAAACATGCAGCTGTGAGTTATTCATTTGCTTTACAAGGTTTCAAGAAATGTCTGCTCTTCTCTGCCTTGAGTGAGTTCTGAATTAGGTGAAAGAAGTCAAGTCTCTTGCATCAACATTTCATGCAGCCCCAGACATATACAAACACACAAACACAATTCTTTGAGAATAGGTCTGCTCTCTTCCTCTGGAACCAGGGACCAGGGTCCTACACTGGAAATGTTGGCAACTGTCTTCAGGACTACTAGCATGCTGGGGTTGGGCATGGAGAAAAGGCAAATAAAAATGCCAAAATACTATCCTCCTTGGGGTGCCTGGGTGGCTCTGTCTTTAAGCGTCTGCCTTCGGCTCAGGGCGTGATCCCAGAGTTCTGGGATCGAGTCCCACATCAGGTTCCTCCACTGGGAGCCTGCTTCTTCCTCTCCCACTCCCTGTGCTTGTGTTCCCTCTCTCGCCAGCTGTCTCTCTCTCTGTCAAATAAATAAATAAAATCTAAAAAAAAAATACTATCCTCCATAGAGTTACCTTCTTGATTCAGCATTTCTTGTTGTTGTAAATCTTTCATTGTTATCTAAAGTTCTGAAAAATTTATTCTATTTTTGCTTGAATTTTAGCTGATGTTGTGGAGGGAAAGCTCTTGTTGCTATCTTCTCTGCCATCATCACTGATGTCTTCTTTTGGTTTCAAAACATTTTTTTGTTCCAACTTCTGGTTTTCATTTCTTGTGTGTACATGTATTTTGTATATATATATACTCCTTCAAATTAATTGAATGGGAGCTAATTATGCATTTATATAAATAAAGTACAGCACAATAACTAAATCTAACTTAAGTAATAACCAAGAGCCATTAGTAATGCCCTCTCTATTCTCATAACTTCCTGCTAATAAAACCAGATTAAGTAATTGGACTATAACACCATCAAATACATACTCTTTCAAAACTGTTTTTTCTTCTAGTCCTGCTCCAAAGAATGTCGCAGTTGCAAAGCTGCACTGCTGTTACTGCTCTGAGGCATCTAAAGTCCCCACCTCTTCCTCCACCCTCAGTTCTACCTTTCTGATCAGAGGAACTAGGGAATGGGGTCCCAAGAGTTAAAGATTAAAGGGGAGATATTGGCAAGAAGAAAGCCAGAAGGGGGGACGTTCCTCTAATTCAGTTACAAATCAGTACAAGTCTGCTCTTACCCTAAACTACGTATGTGTGGAATGAACTCAAAATACCCTTGAGACCTGAACTATGATATAATGAACTACTCAAGTACCAGTCTGATCCCTGAGTGGTACACATGCATGGAAGACACAAATAGAAAAGCAAAGAATTTGAGAACTGAACTGACATTGAACCACCACCCACAGAAATTGAGACAAAGCTTGTGACTTGAAACCCACCTAACTGCAGAAACAAAGAAAAACAAATCAACAGTTCCCCCAAAACTTTAACATGACTCAATGTCTCATAACATAATCTTCAAAGTGACCAGGATATAATCCCAAATTACCTGACGTATAAAACACCAGGAAAATCTGACCAATTCTCAAGAGAAAAGACAATAAAGCCAACTTTGAAATTACCCAGATGTTGAAATTATTACAAAATTATTTTAAAACATCCATTACAACCACATTCCATGAGGTAAAGGTAAACAATCTTGAATGAATGGAAAGATCAAAGTTGTCAGCAGAGTAATAGAAAGTAAAGGAAAAAAAATAAATAAAATTTCAGAACTGAAAATATACAGTATCTGAAATTTAAAACTCCCTTGAAGGGGTCCATAGTAGAAGAGAGATAATAAAGGAATGAGTCAGTAAACTTAAAAAGATTAATAGAAATTATCCAACACAAGTAACACAGAGCAAAAGATTAAAAAAATTAATAGACCCTCAAGGACCTGAAGGTCAAAAGATCCATAATTTGTGTTATTTTTGTCCTTAGAGTTATCAAAGGAAAGAGAAAGAGGCTGGTGCAGGGGGAAAAGATGGATAATAGCTAAAAATTTCCCAAATTTGGTGCAGACATAATTTATACATTCAATAAGCTTAGCAAACCCTAAAGAAGATGAACTCAAGGAAACCATTCCCTGACACATGATAACTAAGGTAAAGAAAAACTGAAAATAGGAAGAGAAATATGTCACATTACATACAGGGAGACAACTATTTGAATTACCATATATTTTTCACCACAAACCATGAAGAACAGAACACTGTGGAACAACAACTTTGAAATTATGAAAGAAAAGAACTATGAACCCAGAATTCTACATCTTGTGAAGATATCTTTCAGAAACTGAGGCAAAACACAGACATTCTCAAATGAAAAAACAAACAAACAAAACCCAAGAGTATCTGTCATCAGAAATTCTGCTCTAAAAGAAATGCTAACACGGGTTCTTCAGGGTGAAGGGAAACAGTACTGAGGGAAAACTTGGAACTTCAGTCATGAAGAACAGCAACAAAAATGGATTAAAAGGTGTTTGGAGGAAAGAGAAAGAAGGAGAAGGAAGAGGGCATCATCTTCTGACTTCACTTGGCTACACATGGCTCTTATGGCCTAAAATAGTAATCTTCAAAAACTTTTGTTCTGGGAGTTGGAGTTAAGATGGCGGAGGAGTAGGGGACCCCTTTTTCAGCCAGTCCCCTGAGTCGAGCTGGATAGGTACCAGACCAGCCTGAACATCCACGGAATCAGCCTGAGATGCAGGAAGATACATCTGGATCTCTACAAATGAACATCTCCAGCGCTGAGTATTGAGGTACGAAGCGGGGACCTGTGAAACTGTGCACAGATACTGGCAGATAAACGGAAGGGGGAGGGAGCCGCTGCGTTCGGGTGCCAGGAAACAGTCGCCACCTGCACGGGGGAGCAGGCGGACTCGTGGACTGGCACCTGCGAGACCGTGAGTCGGGGACCACAAGCGACCAGACTGAAATGGAGCTCCGGTGCTCTCACTGGATCCAGACTGAGACCGGGGGCTCTGGGAGCATGCAGGGGCGGCTGGTGGCTGGCGGTGTTAGAAACACAAAGGACAGAGACACGCCGGCCCTGGAAGTGAGGGCTGCGACGCCAGGTGTGGGGCACACATCCCAGGACGCTGCAGGGTTGAGGAGCACCAACAGAAACAGAGTTAAAGTGGCCAGAACATCAGTGGAGAACGGTCCGCGATCCCTCTCTTCTGAAACAAAGGCTGAGATTCGGCCACTGCTGCTCTGACTCTCAGAAGAGGCACAGCAAACTGCCAGGGAAAGCCGCCAGAGAACAAAAGCCTGGAAATACCAGCTCACAGTGTGCCCATCTCCATCCCCCCTCGCAGGGGACACAGAGACTCTACCCAAACAGGGGTGCCTGAGTATCAGTGCAACAGGTCCCTCCCCCAGAAGGCAGGCTGAAAAATCAAGAAGCCCACATCCCTAAGATCCCCATAAAACAAGTGCGCAAGGCCTGGGTTCCGGTCAATAATTTGGGCTCTGGACAACCCCGCAACCTCTCCTCATCAGAATGACGAGAAGGAGAAATCCCCCCCAGCAAAGAAAAAACAGAGTCTGTGGCCTCTGCCACAGAACTAATGGATATGGATATAACCAAATTATCAGAAATGGAATTCAGAGTAACAATGGTCAAGATGAAAAAAGTATTACCGAAAATGTTAATGAGAATATAGAATCTCTAAGGGCAGAAATGAGAGTGAGCCTGGCAGAAGTTAAAAATTCTATGAGCCAAATGCAGTCAAAACTAGAGACTCTGATGGCCAGGCTGAATGAGGCAGAAGAATGTATCAGCGAATTGGAGGATGGGTTAGTAGAAGAGAAAGCTAAAACAGAATTTGGACTCAAAAAAATCCATGCACAAGAATGTGGGTTACGGGAGATTACTGACTCAATGAAACGATCCAATGTTAGAATCATCGGCATCCCCGAGGGGGAGGAGAAAAACAGAGGTCTAGAAGAGATATTTTAACAAATTGTAGCTGAAAAGTTCCCTAATCTAGCAAGGGAAAAAAACATTCGTGGCCAAGAGGCAGAGAGGACCCCTCCCAAGCTCAACCACGACAAACCTACGCCACGTCACGTCATAGTGCAACTCGCAAACATTAGATCCAAGGATACAGTATTGAAAGCGGCCAGGGCAAAGAAATTTCTCACGTACCAAGGCAAAGGTATCAGAATTACGTCAGACCTGTCTACACAGACCTGGAATGAGAGAAAGGGTGGGGGGGCATTTTTAAACCTCTTTCAGAGAAACACATGCAGCCAAGGATCCTTTATCCAGCAAGGCTGTCATTCAGAATTGACGGAGAAATAAAGACCTTCCAGAATCGCCAGTCACTGACCAATTTTGTAACCATGAAACCAGCCCTACAGGAGATATTAAGGGGGGTTCTACAAAAGTAAAAAGGCCCCAAGAGTGATACAGAACAGAAAGTCACAATCTATAGAAATAAAGACTTTACTGGCAACATGGCATCATTAAAATCATATCTCTCAATAATCAGTCACAATGTAAATGGCCTAAATGCTCCCATAAAAATGCCACAGGGTTGCAGATTGGATAAAAAGATATGACCCATCCATTTGCTATCTACAAGAAACTCCTTTTGAACCTAAAGATACATTCACACTGAAAGTAAAGGGATGGAATACCATCTTTCACGCCAATGGACCTCAAAAGAAGCCGGAGTAGCAATTCTCATATCAGACAGATTGGATTTTAAACGAAAGACTATAGTTAGAGACACAGAAGGGCACTATATTATTCTTAAAGGACGTATCCAACAAGTGGATATGACAATTATAAATATATACGCCCCCAACAGGGGAGCAGCAAGATACACAAGCCAACTCTTAAATAGAATAAAGAGACATATAGATAAATATACATTAATAGTAGGGGACCTCAACACTCCACTATCAGAAATAGACAGAGCACCCATGCAGAAAATCGACAAAGAAACAAGGGCTTTGAATGCCATACTCGACGAGTTGGACCTCATAGATCTATATAGAACACTACACCCCAGAACCAAAGAATACTCATTCTATTCTAATGCCCATGGAACATTCTCAAGAATAGACCATGTTCTGGGTCACAAAACAGGTCTCAACAGATACCAAAAGACTGAAATTTTTCCCTGCATATTCTCAGACCACAACGCTTTGAAATTGGAACTCAACCACAAGGAAAAATTTGGAAGAAACTCAAACACTTGGAGACTAAGAACTATCCTGCTCAGGAATGACTCGATAAACCAGGAAATCAAAAATCAAATTAAACAATTTATGGAGACCAATGAGAATGAAAATACAACAGTCCAAAACCTATGGGATACTGCAAAGGTGGTCCTAAGGGGGAAATACATAGCCATCCAAGCCTCACTCAAAAGAATAGAAAAATCTAAAATGCAGTTTTTATATTCTCACCTCAAGAAGCTGGAACAGCAACAGAGGGACAGGCCTAATCCACTCATGAGGAAGCAGTTGAGCAAGATTAGAGCAGAAGTCAATGAATTAGAAACCAGGAGTACAGTAGAGCAGATCAACAGAACTAGAAGTTGGTTCTTTGGGAGAATCATAAAATTGACAGACCACTGGCAAGACTTATCCAAGAGAAAAGAGAAAGGACCCAAATTAATAAAATTATGAATGAAAAAGGAGGGGTCACAACCAACACCAATGAAATTAAAGGGTTATTAGAAACTTTTATCAACAGCTTTATGCCAATAAATTAAGCAATCTGGAAGAGATGGAGGCCTTCCTGGAAATGTATAAACTACCAAGACTGAAACAGGAAGAAATTGATTTTTTAAACAGGCCAATTAATTATGAAGAGATTGAAACAGTGATAAACAATCTTTCAAAAAAACAAAACTCCAGGCCCGGATGGTTTTCCTGGGGAATTCTACCAAACATTGAAAGAAGAAATAATACCTATTCTCCTAAAGCTATTTCAAAAAATAGAAACAGAAGGAAAGCTACCAAACTCATTCTATGAGGCCAATATTACCTTGATCCCCAAACCAGGCAAAGACCCGATCAAAAAGGAAAATTACAGACCAATTTCCCTAATGAATATGGACACCAAAATCCTCAACAAGATCCTGGCTAATAGAATCCAACAGTACAAAAAAAAGGATTATCCATCATGACCAAGTGGGATTCAACCCTGGGATGCAAGCGTGATTCAACATTTGCAAATCAATCAGTGTCATAGATTTTATCCAGAAGGAAAAAGCCAAAAATCATATGATTCTCTCAATAGATCAGAAAAAGCATTTGACAAAATACAGCATCCTTTCCTGATTAAAACCCTTCAGAGTGTAGGGATAGAGGGTACATTCCTCAATCTCATAAAAACCATCTATGAAAAGCCTACAGCGAATATCATTCTCAATGGGGAAAAGCTGGAAGCCTTTCCCTTAAGATCAGGAACACGACAAGGATGCCCACTCTCACCACTATTATTCAACACAGTACTAGAAGTCCTTGCAACAGCAATCAGACAACAAAAAGGGATAAAAGGTATCCAAATTGGCAAAGAAGAAGTCAAAATGTCTCTCTTCGCAGATGACATGATACTCTATATGGAAAACACAAAAGAATCCACTCCCAAACTGTTAGAAGTTATAGAGCAATTCAGTAATGTGGTGGGATAAAAAATCAATGCTCAGAAATCAGTTGCATTTCTTTTTTTTTTTTTTAAGATTTTATTTATTTATCCGACAGAGATAGAGACAGCCAGCGAGAGAGGGAACACAAGCAGGAGGAGTGGGAGAGGAAGAAGCAGGCTCATAGCAGAGGAGCCTGATGTGGGGCTCAATCCCATGACGCCCAGATCACGCCCTGAGCTGAGGGCAGACGCTTAACCGCTGTGCCACCCAGGCGCCCCTCAGTTGCATTTCTATACACGAATAATGAGACTGAATAAAGAGAAATTAGGGAATCCATCTCATTTACAATAGCACCAAAAACCATACGTTACCTTGGAATTAACTTAACCAGAGACGTAAAGGACTTATATTCTAGAAACTATAAATCACTCTTGAAAGACATTGAGGAAGACACAAAAAGATGGAAAAATATTCCATGCTCATGGATCGGAAGAATTAACATAGTTAAAATGTCCATGCTACCCAGAGCAATCTACACTTTCAATGCTATCCCGATCAAAATACCAATGACATTTTTCAAAGAACTGGAACAAATAGTCCTTAAATTTGTATGGGACCAGAAAAGGCCCCGAATCGCCAAAGAACTGTTGAAAAGGAAAAACAAAGCTGGGGACATCACAATGCCGGATTTCAAGCTGTACTCCAAAGCTGTGATCACAAAGACAGCATGGTACTGGCACAAAAACAGACACATAGACCAATGGAACAGAGTAGAGAACCCAGAAATGGACCCTCGGCTCTTTGGGCAACTAATCTTTGATAAAGCAAGAAAAAACATCCGGTGGAAAAAAGAAAGTCTCTTCAATAAATGGTGCTGGGAAAATTGGACAGCTACGTGCAAAAGAATGAAACTTGACCACTCTCTCACACCATACACAAAGATAAACTCCAAATGGATGAAAGACCTCGATGTGAGGCAAGAATCCATCAAAATCCTAGAGGAGAACATAGGCAGCAACCTCGACGACATCGGCCAAAGCAACCTTTTTCATGACACATCTCCAAAGGCAAGAGAAACAAAAGATAAAATGAACTTGTGGGACTTCATCAAGAGAAAAATCTTCTGCACAGCCAAGGAAACAGTCAAAAAAACTAAGAGGCAGCCCATGGAATGGGAGAATATATTTGCAAATGACACTACAGATAAAGGACTGGTATCCAAGATCTACAAAGATCTTCTCAAACTCAATACACGAGAAACAAATAAACAAATCAAAAAATGGGCAGAAGATAGGAACAGACACTTTTCCAATGAAGACATACAAATGGCTAACAGACACATGAAAAAATGTTCAAAATCATTAGCCATCAGGGAAATTCAAATCAAAACCACACTGAGATACCACCTTATGCCAGTTAGAATGGCAAAAATTGACAATGCAAGAAACAACAATTGTTGGAGAGGATATTGAGAAAGGGGATCCCTCCTACATTGTTGGTGGGAATGCAAGTTGGTACAGCCACTCTGGAAAACAGGTCCCTTAAAAAGTTAAAAATTGAGCTACCCTATGATCCAGCCATTGCACTACTGGGTATTTACCCCAAAGATACAGAGGTAGTGAAGAGAAGGGCCATATGCACCCCAATGTTCATAGCAGCAATGTCCACAATAGCTAAATCGTGGAAGGAACCGAGATGCCGTTCAACAGATGACCGGATTAAGAAGTTGTGGTCCATATATACAATGGAATATTACTCAGCTATCAGAAATAACGAGTTCTCAACATTTGCTGCAACATGGATGGCACTGGAGGAGATAATGCTAAGTGAAATAAGTCAAGCAGAGAAAGACAACTATCATATGATTTCTCTCATCTATGGAACATAAGAACTAGGAAGATCGGTAGGGGAAGAAAGAGATAAAGAAAGGGGGGATAATCAGAAGGGGGAATGAAGCATGAGAGACTATGGACTCTGAGAAACAAACTGAGGGCTTCAGAGGGGATGGGATGGGCTGGTGATGGGTATTAAGGAGGGCACGTATTGCATGGTGCACTGGGTGTTATACACAACTAATGAATCGTCGATCTTTACATCAAAAACCAGGGATATACTGTATGGTGAATAACATAATATAATAAAAAAACATTTAAAAAAAGGTGTTTGTTTTCACACACACACACACACACACACACACACAAACACACACACTTAATTATAACCATGCTCCAATTAAGTCATGGCATTTCTAGGAATGATTCCTGGGTTTTCTGGCTTTGGACATATTTTGTGTGTGCAGAAATAATTGAGGGTATTACATTGCCCATGTGTTTTGAGTAGTCACTCTTATTTTTACAAGAAATATGAAATATCCAAAGATATGTCACCTAATAAATAATCACTCATAATTAGAAACATAAGAAAATGGGACATATATTTTAAAAAGATTAAAAATACATATGCTATCTTCAAGATGATTTGCAAAAGTACCCAAATAGCAGATTTACAAAATGACAATTTATAGCCAGAATGACAGAATACCAAACTGTGTATTTATATACTATATTTCTCTAATTATTATAATGTGAAGGCAGAAGAAATTCAGTGCTATCAGAAGAAATAGAAAACAAAGAGAAAACAGGTTTTTTCCAATAAACTTTAATTTGAGCATTTTTAAAAATAAATTCTGTTTATTTGTCATATATTTCCACAAATAGAGCTAAAAAAAAGACTATTATCACTTTATGAATTTCATCAAGGAACTGGGATTTAAACACAGGTATAAAGGTAACTAGATATAAATCAAAACATAGGAATAATAATTTATTACAGTTTTGAAAGTAATTCAGAGGTTATTGCCTTAGCCAACACTTTCAATTCTCTAGCTTTCAGGGGATTCGAAATGTGACATGCAAATGTGGAAGATCCATGGTTCTTATGATTGTGCTAAGATGTGTAAGCTAATTTTGAAATTTTCCACTTAAGAAATAAAGCATTGCAGGGGGGCAACTGGGTGGCTCAGATGGTTAGGCATCCGCCTTTGGCTCGGGTCATGGTCCTGGGGTCCTGTGATCGAGTCCGACGTCGGGCTCTGTGCTCAGTGGGGAGCCTACTTATCCCTCTTCCCTGCCCCCCACCCCTGCTCATGCTTTCTCTCCCTCTCTCTCTCTCTCAATTAAAAAAAATTTTGAAAATATTCTTTAAAAAAAAGTAAGGCATTCTATAAATCTAGACATTCTTAAAGGAGAGCTCTGAGCCTTGTGGTCATTTTCTTCTTGGTGAAAGTGAAACAGCAAGAAGTTTTGTTGGTGTGGGTTTACAGGGAAGTTAATGAATTGAATGCAAATTCTGCATAAAGACAGAATTTGAAGAGTTCTCTATATATTTTAAAGTCTTCAGCTTATACCCCCAAGATATTTTTATTATTTATTTGCAACTTACTTAGAAAAACCCTAGTAGAAATACCATGTAGCCAATGTACATGGTATCTAGGCAAAAATACCTTAAGAAGCAAATATTTATAGTTAAAGGATTTCCCACAATTTTATGCTCCAGATAGAACAAATGAAAAGCAAGTTGACAAGTAAAACTGAGATTTTTCTTTTCAATTTAAAATGAGGTTAAATATAGATACCTATTAGCTGGAAAGAGTGTGCTGGGACTTCAAAATCAACTAAGAAGTCAGGATTTTAGGTTGAGAACATGAACTTGCTAATACTAACCATTTTGATCTACAGGAACGGCCATTTCATTAGTATCAAATTCATACAAATGGAGAGAAGAAATACATGTCTACTACATAATTCCATTTGAAATCTTATTGAGATCGTCATTCCAGCACTCCTCAAACCCTTTCTTGCTAAAAGGAGCAAGAGAGTCTTTCTGGGAACACTACAAAGTCAACGGAAGAACGAATGACAAGATCATTTCCTTCAGAGTTCTCCCCACCTTCACATATTGAACTAAAATCTTCCACTGCCTGTCTCCAAGTGGGACTTGGAATTCCCCACCATACCCACTTCTTAATCCTCCCTTGCAAAAGCTCAATTTTCTATTTCCAATTTTTTTATTGACATATTGTTGGAGCCAAAAAAAAAATTTTCCCTTCTACCTTCCCATTTGGATCCATCATTTATTACCTTGGCTTTATACGCTATTATTTAATAATTTTTAAAGTATTATAATTTCTGCCTAAAGGTTCCCCACAATGAACTGATATAATCAGAGAGAAAAATGGTGCAGAAAGAAAAATGGTGTTCTGGGCACATAGAAGAATGATAAGTGAGGAACTAGGAAAAGGACTTGAAGCTGCCAGCATCACAAATGTCCACTCCATTCTTCCTTCTAATTTTATCATTCATGACCAGGTCTCATGTCTTCTATATCTTTCCTTACTACTCTGACCCAAAGAGACCTCCTTCGGAGTCCTATATTGTATAATGTCTTTATCTGACACTTGGAAATATATATCTTATCATATTAGTTGCTATTCTAGGCTGGGTCACCAGGAAAAGACTCAGATTGAGATTGATGTACAGGAAGTTACTGGAGAGGGCTCTTGGCAACACCACCAATAGGGGAGTGAGGGAGGCAGGACTGAGCCAGGGGAGAAGCTGGACTGGGGATGCGTTTGCAGTGGAGCCCTCAGAGGGTCTTTACAGAGCTTTGGAGCTGGAATGGCTCTTCACAACTGTCCAGAATTGAGGCAAGGGGGCTGAGGGTGTGTATCCCACTTACCACCATCAGTGGCTAGAATTGGATGTGGGCTGTCCCCAGAGATGGGTGTTACATGAACAGGTCTTCAATTGCTACAACTGAAGACAATGGTTGCTGTGAGTAGTCATGAGTCAACTCTTCAGGAACCTGGGGAGATCAGTGCCACCATCATGGAGGGGGTAGGGGCAACACCCCACAGGGCAACTAGGTCATCTTGTTCTAGACATTCATTGTCCTCAGATATAGCAGAAATGTCCTGAAGGCAGGGATCACTCCAAGCATAAGATCTCAAGCTTAACAGGTACCTCATGGCTAAATATCTGGGGCAAGAAGCAGAACTCAGAGTATGAAGCAGCAGAGCTTTCTCACTCCAGAAAACACTGGGGCCTGGGACTTGCAGGGGAGAGTGCAATTCTCACTTTGAGGTACCTCCTTTGCCCTAAACACATACACAGGTTTTTTTAAGAGTTGACAGTAAAAGCCAGAAAGCATTTCTTTACAACTGCCCACTCTCCAGTCTCCATAGAATCCAACAGAAGGCGATCTGCACAGAGGTCATGCCTGCTGCCCTATGAGGATCCAAGAGGCACCCTGGGTGGCCTAGGTGAGGGCAGGACCTGACAGGGCTACAGGTATTGATAGGGTGGTCGGGGTGAGCAACAGGGCTGGTAGGCAGGAGGCTGGGCTGAAGCACAGGAACTTACCCAGAGGGCAGGGATGGCACAATGCATAGCACAGACAGCCCCTCCCCACTTTGGTCCCTGCCCCACCTTCAAAGGCCAGTGCACTCACATGTGGCCTTGGTTGCTGATGGCCACCCATTGTAGGTGGTCACCTCCAGGCACATAGGGCAGCTGTCCCTGCCTGCAGTCCTTCCCTGGCAGCTAAGTCAAGGCCCCCGGCTGCCAAACATCACCATGCCATCCTGCGGTGGGACCCATCACTGCCCCTGCACTTGTCCGAGCCTGGCCTGCCTATCCCTAGATTTTCTTTCAATAAATATACATAAAGCACTATAAATATATATTCTCTTTCTTACAATTTTCTTATCAATATGTTTTCTTCTCCGGCTTACTTTATTGTAAGAATACAATATGTAATACTGTAACATACAAAATATGTGCTAATCGACTTGTTATCAGTAAGGCTTCCTGTCAATAGTAGGTTATTAGTAGTTACGTTTTGGGGAGTCAAAAGTTACTGGTGGATTTTCCACTATATGGCGCAGGGTGGAGGCGAGCACTGCTCCTAACCCCTTCATTGTTCAAGGGTCAACTGTAATAGGTAACTTATGAAGCTGATGGTCAAGAAGACATAACCAGACACCAGTTGAAGATAAGCACCTCTAAAGAGCAAAACTAGTACAAAAATGCAAAGCTTAGTGCAGGCTGCTCTTGAAGCAGGCAAAAAAAAAAAAATCAAAGTTAGCTTCATGGTGAACATCTAATTACATTGCTTGGTATAAGCAAGGAAGCCATCATTAAGAAGCCTGATCCAAACAAGGGTTTGGGTTACAGCTCCTCAGATTTTAAAAGGATGCTGGGAAAAAATCTTCTCGTGACTACTTTGTGATTTATAGTTTACAAGGAGCTATGTGCTTAGGGAAGAGGGAGAACATGGATTAGTGACCACACACCTGGAAAGCCCAAATCCCCAATGTCATCACAGGACAGATCTCTCAGTCTCCACTGGGATCCCATGGGTCCAGGTGGGAGCAAGTGACAAGCTTTAGAAAGAAATATGAGCATGAAGGATGAAGAGAAGGAGAGAGCTAGAACCAGAGCAAGAGAGAGAGGGAGGGGCTAAGACCAAGGAAGCCTTCTCATTCAGCATGAGTAAACGAACTGTAATTCAAAACACATGAAGAAACATGAATTCACCAAAGGTAAAGTGAAAAATTATGCAACATACTGAAAATGACTTTAAACTCAGTTTCTTGGGGTTCTCCAATAGATAGATAAAGTAAATCCTGAAAAGGGGACAAGAAATTGTTTTTTCAAAGATAGAAGAAATGAAATAAAATAGATAACCCTGAAAAACAGCAACCAAACATCTTAGAAATTTAAAATATAGCTAGTTTAATAGATCAATAGGGAAGCTACTCCCTAGATCTGGTGGAGACAGAGATAAATTTAGTGAAGTGGATGACAAGACTGAGGAGCTCACCCAGCTCAGAACAAGGTTAAAAAAGAACATGTAAAACAACAGTTGGTAGACATGGAGGACAGATTGAAAAAACTCAACATAGACTGTCAGGGATTCCAGAAGGGCAGCAGAAACTGTGGAAGAAATATTTGAATTGCCTTCCATTTATCTTTGAATTTATTCATGAGACAAACCATTGTTTCATAACTACTGTATGAGAGACATCTTGTTAAAAGCCTCAGAGTCTTTGGATAGAACAAGGCATATTAAAAAAAAAAAAAAGAACAAGGCATATTGTACCCTTGTGATCATACATGTTACTGAGAAGCAGAAAATATGTTAGGTACATCATAAAGATAATGAGAATTCAAAAGAAATTGGAAATGACATTTTTCTTAAATTAATTAGAAATGATTTTTGTAAAAAGATATAGTTGACTCTTAATGTGGGGTTAGGGCTACTGACCTACCCCACACACACAGTGAAAAATTCACATATAAGTTTTGACTCCCCCCAAATTTCACTACTAATAGCCTCCTGTTGGCCAGGAACCTTACCAACAACATAGACAGCTGATTAACACATATTTTATATCTTATACATATTATATCTTGTATACTTACAGTAAAGTAAGCTAGAGAAAAGAAAATGATATTAAGAAAATCATAGGGGCAATTGTGTGGCTCAGCCAGTTGAGCATCCAACTCTTGATTTTGGCTTAAGTCATGATCTCAGGGTCGCGGGATGGAGTCCCAGGTCAGGATCTGTGCTCAGTGGTGAGTCTCCTTGACATTCTTTCCCTCTGCCCCTCCCCCAGCTCATGCATGCTCTCTCTTGCTTTCTGTCGCTAAAAATAAATGGAACAGGGACACCTGGGTGGCTCAGGTGGTTAAGAGTCTACGTTTGGCTCAGCTCACGATCTCAGGGTTCTGGGATGGAGCCCCACATCTGGACTCTCTGCTCAGCAAGGAACCTGCTTCTCCCCCTCCCTCTGCCTGCTGCTCCCCCTGCTTGTGCGCCTTCTCCCCTCCTTTCTCTCTCTGTCAAATAAATAAAATCTAAATAATAATAATCATCATAAATAAGTCTTAAAAAAATAAAAATCATAAAAAAGAGAAAATACATCTACTATACTGTACCATATTTACTGAAAAAAGAACAACATATACGTAGGCCTGGGCAGTTCCAGACCTGTGCTGTTCGATGGTCAACTGTGCAGGTAAATGAACATATAGAGTTGGCAAGGAGCCAAAACTTTCAGCAGAACTGGAAACTCTAGGTCCTCCATCTCTGAAGGCCAGACAGTAAATATTTTAAGCAAGGACACAATTCTGCCATTGTGGTACAAAAACGGTCACAGACAATACACGAACACGTTAGTAACGGCTGTATTCTAGTAGAACTTTATTGATGGAGACTGAAATTTGAATGTCCCGTAATTTTTGTATGTCAGGCAATAATGTTGATTTTTTTTCAACCATTTAAATTAACTCACAAGTCATATAAAAACAGTGGTGGATTGAGACTGTCTTGGCCTGTAGGGTGCAGTTTTCTGACCCCTGCTCTAGCAGAAGCAAGCACACTGGAAGGCAAAATGTTCATAAGGAGACAGAAACAAAAAGGACTGTGCTTCGAAGTTCAAGAAATTTTCTAGTAGGCATTCCACAGAATCCGTGATGTTCGAGAAATTTTCTAGTAGGCATTCTACAGATGCTGTGATGTCTGAAGGTCATTCCCCAATAATGGAGAAGTAACAAAGCGCAGTGTGACTCCTTCACACCAGGTGGTAAGCACCTGCCTTCACTGCATGCGCCCACACGGTTTGTTCCCTGGACAAGACCTCCATACACACTTTCACTTTCTCTAATTTCACCATTTCCAAAAGGAAGTCAGCCCAGAAATCAGAGTGGAAGTTGTAAATATATGCCAAGTTCTTAATATCAGGAGGTAGTTGTTCTGTTGTGATGTTTTATTAGAAAGAAAAAAAGATATTCAGGTAGAAATGTATTCATATCCACAGAGCCTTGTATAAACATGCTTACAAATTCCTGCTGAGGTCTCATAGGCTGAACTATGGAAAGGAGGCCAAATTGGATAACTCAAGCACCCAAATAAAATGGCTTTCCTTGCACATTCTCATGGCCTCCACAGGCAGGCTTGGCAGAGAACAGGCCAATACAAACATCCAATGTGGATATGAAGAATTTCCTTTAGTAAGATCAATTGATTAACCAGTCCCACTCACACAGAGGAAGGCATTTCCAAGTGTAGTGAGCACTGGGGCTTCCTCGTGGAATGGCCAACGCCTCTCTGCATGAAGTCAAGGGCGGAGATCCAAACACTGGAGACAGGAAGTCGCTCAGCCTTCTGCAGAGCCACCCCAGTGATAAGCCTTGTCCTTGTCCTTCCAGGTCTTCCTTCTTGAGGGGAGAGCACTTGGAGGCTGAATGATGCAGGGAGATTCAAGAATATGGATGCTATTTACTAGAGCTCTGAGAAAAGCTTTCATGTAAAAATGAAACCTCTGAATTGGGGCTTTTTGCCAATTCAGTAAACAAATTATAGGACAAAGAGAAGAGAGAGAACAGTCAATATTTTTTGGAGCTTTTACATTTTTGTGTTTTAAACCTTGCTATGACATCGGCAACTCTGACTCTAAACAATGGATGGTTTCCATGTCTTTCTGCTAAGGACTGAGAAGTATAGGGTGGGAGTGCGGGCCTGTCCACCATAGAAACTCCCCGACTGCAAACATCTTCTGGTTGCAGATGTGTCTTGCCCATGCCCCTGCTAGCTCCTAGGGACCTATATATGGTGCGTAGGGTGGGGAATGGTTAGCAGTGACACCTCTGAGCACTGGGGGCAGGGGGCCAGGTACACTGCTCCCTGGTTTGCTCTGGATGAAAATCCTGCAAATTTCAGAATAAGACAGGAACTTAGATATTTACCAGATTCTGCCCCATTCCACCTCTGGTGCTGGGACTTCACAGATTTTCCGGACTATTGTCCCCCCACATTTAGCCAAAGAAACGACATGGCAACTCATCTATATCAGGGAGATGCCATGTGGGAATAAAAAGCCTTAGTCACTTTTTAGAAGATTCAAACTATGGTTTGATGTCCATACATTTCCTTTCAGTTGGAGAGGATGTGGAAGGAAGAAAATACAAAATAAACAACTATTACACAAGAAAAATCTGCTCTGAAGATCAAGCTGTCAAAATCAGAAGGCAGAATTTTAAGGAAATTCTGAACTTATGAATGGTCTCATTTCTAAGAACTTCAATTATCTCAGGAATTCGTTTTTCTAGGAAAGAAAAAGTGCCCTTCTGAATTGCGTGCTTCCCCAATCCTCACTGCATTCACCACGAAGCAGTTTTGACAGAGAAGTCCTTTCCAACATCTTGTTCCAGATAATTGATTCGTGCATTTCCTAATGTTGACCAGACTATAAGTTCCTTGAAGGTAGGAGCCAAATATCGCACCTCTCTAGACACTCCCGAGTGTCTAGCACAGCGCTTTACACATAAGAGTCCCCATTAAATGGCTCCTGAAAGGACATAATAAATGAAAATCACATAAATGAGAAAAGGTGGTCCTTGTGTACTGATCTCAATATATGTTGGCAAGAACGTTTCGCATTGAGCCAACAAGAAGTCTGCGTACTTCTTGTTATTTTACTAGGCCAGTTTGCCAAATTTGGCACCAAGGGACCTACAAATGGTAATGAATGGGAGAAAACAATTAGGTTATTGAGTCCATTCCCCGTCAAGGCAGGCTCACTCCCTGCGGAGCATTCTTCCAGCAATTAGCTTTAGATGTTTTATGCACAGAGCTATTCTGCAATTCCTTTAGGAAAACAGTGAATTCAATTCTGAAAAAAAAATGTCTCTTCTGCTACACTTC
The DNA here is from genome assembly GCF_023065955.2 of Ursus arctos. Classification (NCBI taxonomy): domain Eukaryota; kingdom Metazoa; phylum Chordata; class Mammalia; order Carnivora; family Ursidae; genus Ursus; species Ursus arctos. The sequence continues at coordinate 57,436,244 of NW_026622841.1, forward strand.
TTTCTCTTAGACCCCATATAACTTTGCCTTTGTCCCTTTTTTCTTTCACATCTCTTCAAGAAGTCTGGTTTAGTTGCACATGTATTGTCAGGCGTGAATATATGTAGAAAGGAGTATTGCCTTCAGCTTCATGTTGACAGAGATTCGGAAGCTCGGGGCGTGAAGTGGAGAGTGACTGACGTTCATCAAAGGCAGGTAGAGATTAGTGACTGTCAGCGTGCTCCCGGCTGCTCTCTTCCTTCATCACGCTTTTTCCTGGTCTGTTTTTCCATCGGTATGAGTTGCCCAGATTAGTTGGCCAGGAGGGTCTTTCTGTCCTGGCCGCTCATCAAGAGAGACTTCTGTGCTATTATCAGCTCATTTTCCCCACAGTGAACATGCACCAGGTCGCTATGACTAAATGCCTTGTGACCTGCGATGTTTACGCTCCCCATCCCTGAGCTTCCTTCTCAGGCTGTGGGAGCCACGCAGGGCAGCTGTCAGCCAGCACTGCCTTCTGTTGGTTGTTTGTGCTCACAAGCACCAGAGGGATGACTCATCTGCAAAGGGAGGTGTCTAGTAAAAGGCACATATTATCCTCAATATCTCTCCCAGGAAGAGCCTAGCACATTTTCAAAAATCAACCTTTTAATTAATTTTTTGCCATTGCTACAAGGGTATGTTTTCATTTGTCTATAAAACTGGCAAGAAGACAATGCAATTTCTCTTTTTAGATTGCGCATGCCTCTCTCCTTCCTTTTGCTCAGGTGTCAGTTCAGATGTTTAAATCTTCCCTGGTCCTGCAAGGTAAAGTGGACACCATCTCCCTGGGTGCTGATGTTACCTTCCTTTGCACACCTCAGTACTTGCAATTACTTTATTTTATTTCTTTTTTTATTCTCTCTTTCTCTATCTCTAGCTCAAATGTAAGCTTCACAAGTCCAAGATCCTGTTTCTCTTGCTTGGTTATCATTGTACCCCTGATTCATAGAAAAGTGCTTAGCAGATAGTTAGCACACAATAACTATTGGTTGAATGAATGAACAAATGAATGAAATGTAACAGGTGAACATAATAAGTCATTTGTTGATTTACAGCTGTTAACACAGCCATGTGGGGGACACAATGTAAAATCTTTAACCTTCACCAGGGTAAAAGATTGAAGGATGCAAGACAGGAGCATATGGAAAGGAAGGGAATAGACAGAACTTGTCTCCTCATAGTTAAATTCATGGAATTCACAAATTTACCTACTATTAGCTTATTGGCCTTGCATTCACATTCACACTCCTACACTTGCTATGAAACAGAGCGGCCAAATCCTCAGATCCCTCCTTACCATCATTTTCAAGTTCATTCATCCTTTCCTCCCTCCCTTCCTTCCTCTCTTCCTTCCTTCCTCTCTTCCTTCCTTCCTCCCTTCCTTCCTCCCTTCCTTCCTTCCTTCCTTCCTTCCTTCCTTCCTTCCTTCCCACCTTTCTTTCCTTCTTTCCTTCCTCTTTCCTTGCCTCCATCCCTCCTTCCTTCCTTTCCCATTCTCTCTCTCTCTCACACACACACATTCTTAAGATGCTTCCCTTTTAGTTTTATCTGTTGACTCTTGAGCGTATTTCTTAGTATGAAGATCCTTCCTGAATAGTCTAAAAAATGATCTTAAAGTATTTTTTTATTATATTACCTATTTTTTTCATTTTAACCAGGACTTTTATCATTTAAAAGAAAAATATATGTGCAGAGATTTTAAAAGTGTCCTCAGAAACAAAATAGTAAATTGAATTCCCGCATTTAGTCATAATAGACTCAATTATTAGAGAAGATACATCTAGCTCCCATAAGTTACACTTTAAAAAAAAACGTAAAAGCTCTAAGTCACTTGTCTAAACTGAATAAAGTGAAATACATAGGTATTTAGTATAAGATTCAATGAGTTTTGGCAAATGTTTCCATTTGTGAAACCACTGTGACAAGATCTAGAACATTTACACCACCCAAAATGTTCTTCATGCCCTTTCCAGTCAATTCTTACCCTTCCTAAAGATTTAAAATCTCAATGCACTCTAGGCATAATAAGCTCAAAGAGAAGTCACTGTGGGATGCATCACAGTCAAATTACTGAGAGTCGAAGATAAAAAGAAAATGTTTAAAGGAGCCAGAGAAAAAGACATTAAGTAAGGGGGAACAATCACAAGATTTATGATGGACATCAACAACAACTATGGAAGCTAGAAGATATTGGAATGACATATTGACCATACAGAAGCAGAGAAAGAAAAGTCTTTCAACTAAAAGTTCTATATCTAGTGAAGCTATCCTTTAAAAGTGAAGGCAAACGTGAAGACACTTTTAGATAAACAAAAACCAAGAGGATTCACAACCAACAAGCCTGTACTATCAAGAATGCTAAAAGTTCTCCAGGAAAGGAAAATCACACTACCTGGGAACTCCTATGTACGGGAAGGAATGAAGAATACAGAAGTGGTAAGTATGTGAGTAAATAGAAAACTCTGCCCCTCACCTACACCAACTTATGTCAGACAGTCTCACTGGTTCCCACTGCCTTCAGTGGGCACATCTTCCTCCTCACTTGGCAAGTACAATGTGTACTTGACAAAAGGGTGATACATGTATCTTCAGAGTAATCTCTAAACCTGGGAATCCCTTTTCCAATAGTTTTTCCCCTCAATCACTTTGTGGGCATCAAATTCCCTGAATTTAGAAATGTCCCCTTAAAAAAGAATCCTTTTTGCCAGATCATTTGGAAAATGACCAAACTACCTTTGCCATTTGTGCCTATAATACACATGCCAGCCATAGCAGTGACCTTGTGCTAATCACCCAAGATGCTGTTTCTGCACTAAAAACAGGCCAACCACACCAGAAAACTGGGTTCTGTCCAACCAACAAACATCAAAGTCAACTCCAAATACACGCCCTTGTCTTAGTTAGCTCCTACTGCAATGGCTAGTTAACTCTTGTGGCTGCCTTACTTCCCAGCCACCTGCAGAGTTCATGACTCAGTGATGACTTTCCCAGTTCCTCAACAGTTTTCCTATGCACATCTGTATTTGGCTAGCCCCGGGCTCCACTTTTTATTGGGCTCACTGGCTTCTGCAAAATAGCCTGGCCTTTGACCTTGATCACTGATACCTCTGGTCCTCTAGCTCTGATTATCTGGATTCCAAATCACTTTTATGGTCCAAAATTCCATCCTTTGCATATCTTTTACTCATTCCCTCACCATTCTAGCATTTGCTAGCTGCATACTATATCAGCATTATACTGGTTGCTATAGTGACAAGGGTGAACAACACACAGCTACTGCCCTGGAACCACTCACATGCTGAAAGGCTGAGTTGATTTAAGGGTAGAGGGGATGACAAGGTGTTCTAAAAGCTTAAGGCTCAAAGAAATGTGTGCTGTTTTTCACAAACTTAATTAAAGATCATAAGTATTTTAGAGCCCTCCCATTATTGATAATAATAAAATTTTCAGCTGATTAATTCAATAGGGTAATGGTCACAGAAACTTTTTCATACAATGGTGATTGTTTTTATTAACTTCTTATTATCCCTTATACTGTATTGAGGATTAAATTTGCTACACAACTACTTATGTGATTTTGCTCAAGTCCTTCAGAATCTCTGTGACACTCTCTCACTACATCAAAGTGAAGGTTGCCTCAACGCAGAGATTGCGGTTGGCTGCTCTTGAAGTGTAGTTGTCATTTAACTGGACAGTGTATGCCAAGGGTTCTAACGAAATAATTAACTAAGTGCTGAAGGGTGCAGGGATCCGCAGAGGTCATTAAAGCTACTTGTGGGCCTTTGCAAACAGAATAGCCAGAGCTTATGATTACATTGCTCTGGGACAGGTTAAATCATGGGTTTGTTGTCAAGGATCCCTAGGCAATTCCGCAGTAAGCTGGGGCTGAGAACTACTGTGCAGAAAGTTCTGGATGAGGTAAGGTTATACCTGGCTGGGCAAGTAGACTGGTTGAGGTAGCCTGTGGAAGTGTTTTAGAGGTCTTACTAGGTCTTAATTTTTAAAGATTTTTATTTTTTTATTATTATTTTTTAAAGATTTTATTTATTTATTTGACAGAGATAGAGACAGCCAGCGAGAGAGGGAACACAAGCAGGGGGAGTGGGAGAGGAAGAAGCAGGCTCATAACGGAGGAGCGTGATGTGGGGTTCGATCCCATAACGCCGGGATCACGCCCTGAGCCGAAGGCAGACGCTTAACCGCTGTGCCACCCAGGAGCCCCTAAAGATTTTTAAACTTCAGTTGTATTCATACCGAATAATAATATAAATAGAACACTGTAAAAATAAATGTGGGCTGAATTGTGTCCCCCCTCAAATGCTTATGGTGAGGCCCTAATGCCCAGTACCTCAGACTGTGACTGTATTTGGAGATAGGTTTTACCAAAAGGTAATGTTTCCTATAAATTAAAATGAGGTCTGGGGTAGGGTGGCAGGGGGTGGGTGGTATCCTTACAAGTAGAGATCAGGACACAGACACACACAAAAGGCAGACCATGTGAAGACTCAGGGAGAAGACGGCCATCAACAAGCCAAGGAGAGAGGTCTCAGAAGAAACCAACCAGTGCTGACACCTTGATCTTGGACTTCCAGTCTCCAGAGCTGTGACACTTTGTTACAGCAGCCCTAGCAGATGGGTATCTGTGGGCACTCCATGAAAAGATAAAGGTTATGAAGGAACCTTCCTGAACCTTCAAGATGTTCTGTGGGCACTCCATGAAAAGATAAAGGTTATGAAGGGATCTTCCTGAACCTTCAAGATGTTCTTAATCAATAGATCCTCCACTAAAGTGCTACATATCTTTAATTCAATAAATATGTACCAAGTACCATTGCACCTGCCTTGAATAACACATTGATTTAATGCTTGTAAAATGCTCTGAGAAGGATGGCATGCTGTATACAATGCAGGAATGACAGACACCTAATCACACAATCCCCTGGAAGGCCAGAATCTGACCCCATGCACTTCATAGACATCAATAAAATCTCTGAGGACAGAAATGTACCAATGAAACGCATCTTCACTGTAAGTGTGCATGAATCAAGTCACCGGATTCAAAGGGTCTTTACTCACTAACCCTCATTTATCCTCATTACCCTCTAGCTGTTTTCTTGGAAAAACTCACCAACTTGGAATGAGTGTTTCTGAAAAAAATGGAGAAAAATGAAACTACAAATGGTTATCTGTGGGTCTTTAATAATATAAAAATCTAATACACTGACTATTATTTTGCCTTCATGATAACTGCCATGAAGATGGGGCTCTTGCTTATTTTCTATATGTTCATATGCTTAGTGCAAAGATGTACTTGGCCTAAAGAGGAAGCCCAATCAATATTTTTTAAGAGAATAAGTATATTATTATAAAGGTCTTCCTATTGAATCAACAAATAGCTGTAATGTTAGTTTTTAACGCACTGTATTTGTTCATTCAATACCTATTCATTGTACATTTATAGTAGATAAGACACTATGTTACATAGTGTGAAAAAAAAGAAGGCACAGCCCCTAACTACAAGTTGCTACATCCAGTCCCTTAGCCATAACATGCAAGGACCTTCCTATAAACTGCAAGGATGAAGGACTTAGGAACTTTTAAAATAAATACATTTGTCTCTTTGATGCTTGAATTTTCAAATTAAATCTTTTATTTCTTTATTCATTCATCCATATGTTTGACAAGGATTTATTTACACATGTTCTATGTTTCCTATAAGTGTTTTTTAAAAAAGGGTCTTAATTCAATTATATTACCAATGATTGAAAAATGGAGTTAAGGTTAGAAGTATCAGTATCAAATTAATCTCTCCTGGTAATTGGAATCTACTACACCTAAGTTGGACTTTTTTGTCTTATGTAAATCAGAGCATGAGTGCATGCTAATCCTTTTACTTTTGTAGTATAATGAAACTCACATTTAAATATTTCTTTCCCATAGCTAATAAAGACCTTATTACTGCATGTATTAGCACAATGTTTATGTTTTAAATATGCTAGGTAATTTCACTTTAAGTATCTTACATATAATAGAATTAGAATTCTATTTTAAATAGAATATTAAAAACCACAATGGGCATGTATATTTCTTTTCTAGCACATTTATTTTCCTTCACTCAAGTGCTACAACTTCATCAGGAAGATCCACCACCTAGATAGCCCATATCACACTGCCTTAGAAGAAACAACCTTCAGACAGGCAGTTAACTGCTCTTTGACTTGCATTCTCAGGGAAAATTAAATCTGCAATCCTTGATATACTTAGGACCACCAAAAAAACTAAATATAAACGTGCATATAATTAAAAACAGGTATGTTACCAATTGATTTCATTGTATAGTCCCTTAGCAAAAGGAAAGAAAAAAGTTTTAGGTTGTGTTTTATTCTTGAAGGTAAAATAATTTCAAAAGCATATAAACCTGAATGATTGTTACTTATAACTTTAGAAAATCATTTTCAGCCTCTTCTTTGACTGCCTTAAGTGCTCCATTAGACATCTAAATGTGAGCTAAATCATCTACCCACAATGTTTAATGAGCAGGGTTTTTTTCTTAAGTACCACACGTCCTCAAATTAAGGTACAGGAATCATCTATATTCCCAGCACCTAGGACACATACCGCCGTTCAGTCCTTACTCATCTCATATCTAATCTCCACAGACACTCTGAAAAGCCTATTAAACTCCTCTAGATGCTAATGACCTTAATTAGGCTTCATTTCTATTTAATAATTAAAGAGAGGCAAAAACTTGTATGAGCAATTTAAATGTAAATGTCTGATTTTCACTGTACATGCTAGGCTGACAGTTCACTTGGTGATTTAAGGTGATTTCTTTGTGCATTCCTCATTATATCACACCATGCAAAAGAAAACATCTTTAAACCAGAAAATGGATGGTCGGCCTTTTCTATCCATTAGTCTGTAAACTAATGTAATATTTAATTTGACTGACATTGGCACTGGTTATCAGTACATCCTTTCAAAACATTATGTTATTCATATATTCTAAAATTTTCTGATTAAATCTTTTATTTCTTCACTATCCATTTGAAAAGTTATTTGACAAAATAATGGCCCTTGAGGTTGCCCACACCCTAAAACCCAGAATCTGAAAATATGTTTCCCTACTTGGCAAAAAGGACTTTGCAGATGTGATTAAGTTAAAGATAGGGAGATGAGCTTGAATTATCCTGGAGAGCCCAGTGTCATTGCAAAGGCCCTTGCCAGGTTAAGATGAAGGCAGAAAAGAGATGGTATCATGAGAAGGACTCAACCAGCCATTGCTGGCTTTGAAGATGAAAGGGGCCATGAGCCACCCCCCCAAAAAAAAGCCCTGAAAGCTTCTAGAAGCTGAAAATGACAAGAAAATGGGTTTTCTCTTGAGCCTCCAGGAAGCACTAGAGCCCTTAATTTTAGCCCATTTCAGACTTCGGACCTCCAGAACCATAAGAGAATGTATTTATGCTGTTTTACACTAAGTGTGTGCTAACTTGCTACAGCAACAGTAGGAAACAATAGGTTTCATCCACATTTGACCTTGACTGTACCATTTTCTATTATACTTTAGTCACTAATTCAAGATCATCCACAGACCAGGAAAAATCTTTGTTTTTAAGCAATCTGGGATACTGTGAATACAGCAGATGGACTAGCTGCTACCCCTACCAGTTCCAGAGCTAACCACCTAATGGTGAACAATGGGATGCAACATCCTAATTCATTAGGAGCATTATAGTCCATGTGGGTGGTCTGATGTGGGCCTCAATCAGAAACCAAATGATCTCTTTAAAGTGGTGATATGGGAAACCTAACACTTAGATAAAACTTGTTAAAGAGACTTCTAACATCTGGATGGTGCCCAAGACTGTACTCTTTCAATCCTCAAATGTGTTATTTCTCCTCAAATAGAGGTCATTCAAAAACACAAAGTTCCAAAATTCTCCCAAGTTTTATATAAGTGATACCAGAGAGTTAGTGTGACTTTAAGAACATTGCAAGCGGGCTAAGAAACCCAGAGGAACAAAAGGTAAATGATGCTTTATCGGGTCATGAATAGAGAGACCATCTACTTGGTCCCTAATGAAACCCACAGCGTCTGTTGGCATTAGCAATTTGGAGGCCCCATCACCTGCTTCAGGTGCTGGCATAAGTCCAAATGACAGACACCTGGGCTAGTCTCCCATGCCTCAGAGTCCCAGCATCACCAAACCTCCCTGATTTCATCTAGAAATCAAAAAAGAATATTCTCTGGCAATAAAGATTTATCACTTTTCCCACCTGGTTCACTTCACTTGGTTGTTTGACCTTGAGGGGAACAGGGCACAATTCTTACATACCTGAAGCTACAGAATGGAAAAAAAACAAAAAATAAAAAACAAAAACCTGGCATGTATAATACTTCATTTCCGTTTCCTTGCATGGCCCTCTATAGCAGACTTGAACTTCTTATGAAAAGTTAAAACCCAGACACACACATGAAAACCCCTGAAGATATACAGTTTCAGTCAGAACTGATGGTGTATGCATGTGTGTCCAATTTCATATTTCAGAAATGATTTTGAAGATGGAAACCTTTTCAACTATATTGTTACATTTCCTTGTTTCAGTCACAATTTCAGTCTTTGAAAATTGACTCTGCATTAGTGACAAATAATGAGTCAGACACAGTGCTGGTGACATGCTCCCTCTTCCTTCTGGCCTTCACTGTTCTTTCCTTCCTCACCTCCTTCAGTTTTTCTTTCCCTCTTTCCCATCATTCTGGTACACCAAAACCAACAAGAACAATAGAAACTTTTATTAACCTATGTTTATGCCTCCATGTAGCAAATGTAATCAGTACTGTGAGCAGGAGGAAGGAAATGAGCCTTTGATGACTCTCTAGGGAGCTGGACTCCCACGGGCAGAGAAACAGAGGTCGAGTGGCCAAAATGGGCCATATTGAATGACAGTGAATCTGATCGTAATAACTGGACAGATGTGAAAAATGAAGGTACAGAAAACAGGAGCAAAGAAAGAGGCACAGAGAGAGTAAAGGAAACATGGAAGCCATAGTGAGGATAAAGGGTATTAAACAAACAAACAGAAGCCCAGACAATTCAAGGTCCAGGAGAGAAAGTGAACTCTGGGGAGCCTCCACAAGAACTTGGGAGACCAAAGCACTCAACAGAGGATAAAGCCTGAAAAAAACGTAGTGAGTGAGTTCATCAAACACAGGCAACAAGGTCTGCACAAAAACAAGGGATCAGGTGACGAAGAAAGAGACACAAAAGTTGCATATGGGTTGAGCTCCAGAAAGTGCAAAAGCAAAAGTGGGTGAAAACAGACACTTGGAACTAATAACATCACTTTTGATTATAAAAACTGCATCCAGGTATAGAGTATATTTTCATTAGAGGCATATTCCCTTCCAGTTTTTGTCCACGTGCATGCAGATTTTATATATTTATTTAGCTTTTTCTTTTTAATTCTGTACATGGGAAAAGTTCATTGTTTCATGCTCAAAGGCTTTGTTATCTCCTCCCCTCACTATTGATCTTTAACGCGGACACTCTGACCTGATGATGTTTAAGCACAGAGTTGGGAGAAATGCTGGGGAGCTGAAGGGAGGGCCGGGGTGCCTGAGAGTTGGTGGGAGCCAGAAAAAACCTCGGATGGAAGACTCAGGCACACCAAGATAGGGAAAACTCTTACCAGAAAGTGACACTGACACATCTAAATGGCTTTCCGGGGTGCTGAGAAATGGAATTTAACTTTGAGACTTTTCAAAGAACATAACTCAGGAAAGGTGCTGAAGTCATCAAGAAATGTGTTTTGCTCTCTAGGTCAAAACTTCTAAATGTCAAATGGTTGAGCTGCCTGGAAGTCAATGAGCTCCTCTTCTGACAGGAAGTGTTTAAGTAGAAATGAAGTGACCTATTCATGGTAAGTAAGAAGAGAACTCAGCATTAAAGAAGAGAGTTCTTCCAGAGATAACCTCTATATCCCTTACCAGTTCTGGAAAAGCTGGTATTTTTTAATAGTCTGAGGAAGTGCAAATGACTCTCACCATAATACGTTTTATTGCAAGTAGGCAATCGTTATTAAAGCATGAATTCCTTTTATTTATATTCATTGGGTATTTATAATATAATATCTATTTCAATCATTCCGGGGATGGGAAGCATGCTATAAAATGTCATTTCTGTTTATTTTCCCAGTGTTTCTGACAGTTGTATCACATAATGATGCTGGAGTATAAGTGAGATAGCAACATGCTGCCCAAACGAGTGCTCTTTACTCTGCCTGGAACATTCTCCCTTAGGGCCTCTGCACTGACGGATTCTTTTCATCCTCAGATTCAGACCTCTTTGATAGAAACCTCTGTATCAAACCACCTGCTACGGCATTATATTAGCTTCTTGTGGCCACCATAATAAAGTACTACAAACTGAGTGGCCTAAAACAACAGAAATTTATTGCCTCACAGTCCTGGAAGCTGGACATCTGCAGTCAAGTTGTCAGCCATGATCTCTCTGAAAGCTCTAGGGTAGAACTGTCCCATGCCTCTTCCAGCTTCTGGGGTGGGCAGCAAGCCTGATGTTCCTTGTCTTCAGCTGCCTCACTGTGATCTCTGTCTCAGTCATGATGTGATACTGTGTGTGTGTGTGTGTGTGTGTGTGTGTCCATGTCTCTCTCTTTTCTTGTAAGGACACCAGTCATATTGGATTAGGGTCCATCCTACTCCAATATGACCTCATCTTAACTAATAACATATGCAATAACCCAGTTTCCAAATAAGGTCACATACTGGGGCACCTGGGTGGCTCAGTCAGTTGAGCATCCGACTCTTGATTTCAGCTCAGATCATGACCTCAGGGTCATGGGATTGGGCCCTGCACTGGGCTCTACGCTCAGTGGGGAGTCTGCCTGTCTTTCTCCCTCTACTCCTCCCCCAGCTCATTCTCTCTCTCTCTCTCTAAAATAGATAAATACATCTTAAAAAAAAAAAATAAGGTCACATCCCGGGGTACTGCAGGTTAAGATCTTTTTGAGATGCAATTTTTGAGACACAATTCAACCCATAACAGTTAATTTCAACAGAACGTGTTTAAAGTGAATCTCTTAATTCTATCCCAAAACACTTCCTCACCTATTTATTTCATGTCAGTAAATATCACCATAATCCATCTAGTTGTTCAACGCAAAAACTCAAGAGAAAGTCTTGATTTTTCAGCTTCCTTGATAGTCCACATCCAATCCATCAGTGAAACCCTCTGAGTTACCTCCCAAATGTCCACTAATCCATCCCCTCCCCCATCTGCACTGACCTCTCAGTGAGCCCAAGCCACTAACACCTCTGTCCTGGACCATGGAAAGCAACAGCCTTGTAAGGAGCCTCCCTGGCACCCCTTTCTCACTCCCTGGCCATGTGTTTTTGATAGAGGTTTTGTAAAGACATTGATCTTCTCACATAATCCCCTACTTAAAACCGTTTAAGACCTCCCGTAGCACTGAGGATGAAATTACAACTCCTTACTAAGGTCTACAAGATCCCCAGTGTCAATTTCTCCATATCACTCTCATATTCATCTCATATTATTCTCCATCATCCACATGGGCTTCCTTTCAGGAAACAGGTAACCCTTCTACTACGTGAGAACTTTTGCACTTCCTGGGTGGTAAACTCATCCATACTATTAGCATGACTGGCTGTTTTCCCTCCCTCAAGTTTCAATCTAAATGTCTCTTCCCCTGAGAAGCCTTCCCAGGTCACACCAAAACATTTTTCTAGCTTCTCTCACCTTGTAGCAGCGTTTGATATCGGTGCCTTTGCCATGCTTCAAACTGGACAGAATGTCCTTACTTCCCTGCCCCTATACACATGAATGAGCAAGAAATCCTGATTTTTGTATATCACTGGAATATTGTGATTGTTTGTATGCAGCACAGGGTGACTGATACACTTCTTATCTCACCATCCTGCTTCTTTACTTCATAGCACTAATTACAATCTGTAATAGGATTATGTACTTGAACACTTCCTTGTTGATTCACTCTCACTAGAGAGTAAACCCATGAAAACAGGAGGCATCTCAGCCCCAATCTGTACCTGATACGTGCAAAAGAAGTGCTTTGTGTAATGGATGCAGGAACTCCCTTTGGGGCTGATTTTATTTAGTCTTTGTTTGACCCAATTTGTACTCTTTTTAAAATATGCTTTCTATGAAATGAATTAGATACTTCAACTTCAATTTCCTGCTTTTCAGAATTTGGGATTTGCAGACATGCTTAAAATACAAAAACAACTCTTCCCACAGCAAGGAAAGACAACACAGAACAGACCACTTTCACAAAGATTGGATGTGACTTTTAATTATATATTATGCAATTACATAGTTTGTAATACTTGTCCTCAGTCCTCCTCTGCCTAATGGGCTCCATTAACATCTCAAAATTACCATAAGAGCTCTAGGGCTCCAATGTTTCAGATGATTTAACAGTCTTCACCAAGTAACTTCCCACAATAATATTTCTGCTTGGCTTAAACTGAATTGGCATTTGGGGTACAATTACTTCCCATCATGAGTTCAAGTCAAAATGCAAAAATTAGGTATTTCTAACTTGCACATTTACATACCTGTTTTCCTGTCTATGCTTGGCACTGATGAATTACTGCATTTTTCTAGAAAAAAAAAAAAAGGAACTCTCATAGCTCTTGGGGCTGTGGACAAGATCATGGCAGACAGCTGGTGTCCAAACCGCCCAATAATTGTGGAGTAGTGCTTTGAAAATATTAAAATCACAGGTCTCTAGCAGTTTTCTAACCACTAAATAGAGGTTGGGAATAAGGGACTGGCAAACTCATATTTTATAATTCACAAAGTGAACCCTGTCTTTTTAAACAATTAACAGGTCTCACTACTATAATCCTTTCTTGAAGCCCAAGGCCTCATAGGCAGCTTTAAGAGTACTTGAAATATATTGTTTTATAAGAAAGTTACTAATCTGCTACTATATTCTTCTATCCTATACTTTGCGTTATTTTCTTGTTATTTTTCAAACCAAAAAACAAAAGAAATAAACTAACATGAACCCTAAAGAAAAACACGGAGTATGGGAGGTGAACAAATGAGAAAGCAGATGGGAATTAAAACTATTCATTACCTGAGGTGGACATACTTGCATAGCCCAGGAACACCAATAGGTGTGGCTCCACCACAGGAAATGGGTTGTCTGGGCTGGGCAGATAAACCCAAACCCCACTGAGGGGATCTACAGTTATCTTCCGCTTCATAAAAAAGGAAACTCCAACCATCTCCACCTGTCCCTGAACCACATCATCTCAACTGGCTCAACTCTTGCAACCCAACCTAACAGTGCAGGTCACAGGTGCCAAGGAAATGAGTAATCCCCTCTTGGAAGAACTCAAGCTGGTTTTCCATGGAGCGAAATGGGAAGTGACGTTGTTACTTCTTGTTTCCTTGTCTCCTCCACTCTGGAAAAACACTTTCTTTTCCCTTCAACAAAAGCATCATACGGCATGTGGTCCGCGCAGTCTGGGTGTTTCTGAAAAAAATGTTTCTTTCTCTCCTCTGCAACATACAGGCTCAATGTGCGTGCTTTGTTGATGGTGGTGTTGGGAACGTGGGCTGAGTTTCTGGCAGATCCGAGTGTGCTACACTCTGACGGCTTTCCTCCTCTACGTACATTCTCTCAAGGATGAGACACAGCGTCATGAAAACCCCTACATGGGGCACCTGAGGACTTCCTTTCCCTCAGATCTCATTATCCAGCCCACACTAAAACTGTTGATGGAATGAATGAGAAACCCATGTCCTTTCCATCTGTACCTTCATAACCTCATTCTATTCATCATGTGCACTTGAACGCCTCCAGTGCACTTGGCATTATTTAAGAATTGGGGATTACAGACATAAAGTGAAGGAAATGCCCAGTCCAGTCTTGACGCCATTCTTCTCAATCTTAATGTGATTGTCCAGGTGCCCAATGTTCTTGACAGCATCCTTTGGCCTTCCTTTCTTCTAGTTGTTCCTCAAGCACTTCCACAGAGACTCCAAAATATAAGGTGGGTCTGCAGGAAGGCAGCTCATGAGCAAACCGTATCCATTCACGTTCTGTTTTCAAGCTCTTATTGCTGCCAGGTTTGAAATGCCTTATGACCTGTCTCTACCAGGGCTCATTTGGCAAGCAGGCTGGTTGCATGAAAGAGTGGGATGAGGGAGGGTGTTTACAGTTGGCTAGATGCCGCCAGTGCTTCCAGTACATGGGTCCCTAAAGGCATGGCGTTCTGTCAATGCAGGGCTGCATGCAGTGGCACAGCACACTCGATCTCAGTGCTGGCCTTTGGACAGGGTGCAACAGTAGCAGTATCTGCAAGAAAACTGCTTGGTTCTTCTTCCAAGAAAAAAAAAAACTCTTAAAAATTTACACTTGAAGTGAAGTCACTAAAAAGCAAGCAGCATCTCAGGCATATTTTACTGTCTTCATTTGCTCAGGCTGCCATAACAAAATACCACACACTAGTGACTTGGAAATGTGTTTTTTGCACAAATAAACATGGGGGCTGGAAGTTCAGAATCAAGGTGCTGAGGGTTGTTTCTCATGAGGCTTCTCTCCTTGCCTGGCAGATGGCCACCTTCTTGCTGTATCCTCAGAGAGATTTGTGACATCCTGTGTGTGTGCAATGTCTCTGGTCTCTCTTTCTCCTCTTATGAAAGCAGTCCTATTGAATTAAGGTCCCCCTTATGACCTCATGTAAACCTAGTTACCTCCGTAGAGGCCCCACCCACAATACAGTCATGTGGGGACTAGGGCTTCAATGTACTAATTTCAGGAGACATAATTCGGTCTATAGCAACTACATAATACTATGACCTTACATGTGCATAGAATTCTGGACGTTTATAGTACAAAATTCTGTTTAATTACATAAATGAAAATATCTGTCCTTGGGTGTAAAAGAAAAGGGAAAAAGAAGATGGGGTGAAGAGGGAGGGAGGGGAGGAGAAAAGATTTAAGATCTATTCAAGAGTTTTTAAAGTAATATTTACAATATGCAATTCTTGCCTTACAGGGGAACATGGTGGAACTGCATTTTACACCAGAGCTTTTCTGCAGGTGTCAACTCTTTGGGGGACTGACTGGAGTGAAGAGGAATGTAGTCTATGCCACACTGCCTCCATTCACATCCCAGCTCCGACAGTGAAGAGCGTGAGCCCTTACACTCTTGCTGCCCTCTGTTCTCATCAGTACCATAAAGATGATAACCAACATAGCCCCCTCATTTTTTGGATATATTAAAATATATAACATTCTTAGAAAAATAAAGTAAAATAAAATAAAATACAGAGCACTCTTTAAGCAGTGTCTTTTAAATAGTAATCCATCAATATATATGTCTTATGGTTTTTGATCCTCGCAAATCTTATGTGAGGTAAAAAGGAAGATATTCATATTTGTTGTCTCATAGGAAATATTCAGGGTTTGAGAGGATTGCCCAAGGATGCTCAGCAAGTTTCTGGTGGAGCCAGGAACTCGGGTGTCCACTGCAAGTGCTCTCCCAGTACAGGGAGTACAGGGCAAACCTGGAAAGAGACAGTGGGCTTCCAAAGGGCACAAGGAATGCCGAGGATCTTATCCCATTATCCCCATTATTCATAAGAACTTATCCCAGCAGAACTCAGGGAACTCTGCTCCTCTCTCCATCCTAGGATGGACATGCTTTGTGCCTTTCTGGAATCTGTTTTTGACTCTGACATTTCCTGAATGCCTGGCCCCCAGTAACACCGTGAAGACACAGGACGAGGCCCCCTTAAAGAGCTCTGAGCCTCCAAGGAAAACTATCCAGAAAATTTGCTCTCCCCCTGTGCAGTGGCCGGGGGAAGGTTTAGCTGGCCCCAGTGAGTATGGCACAACTTTCACTGAGTCAGTAAGGGCAGAAGACAGAGCTCGGCTGAACTCCACAGATTTTCAACTCTGGGTTCCACTCAGAGAAGGAACAGCACCAAGCCTCAGGAGCCACCAGTCCCTGTTGGGGCCCCCTTTTGAGAGTTGCTCCACACAGTCACAAGTCAGAAGTGACAACCTTCCCAATTCTTGTCATCTGGTTGGTAGTGAGACCCAGAGAATGCACTGCCTTCCAAGCTTACAAGGACCTCTCTACTGTTCAGCTGTGGCAGGGGGGTGCTCAGGATAGCTCCTTCTTTATGAACATGCTTTTAAGTCACACCAGAAGCCATTGCTTAAATACCCAAGGCCACCAAAGGAGGAAGTAGTCAGTCTGGAGCTGTTCTGGGTGATTGCCTTTCATTTTTCTCACACATTATGCTTATTTTTATTAATAGTTTGAAACTGTAGTTGCATTTAGAATCTGTTGCACAACTAAACAAATCCAGTCAAAGTGTATCAGGACAGAAACAATGTCTCTGCTCACCTCCCTGCAATTCTGCTCACTTCCTCCTGATGCCTTGGATAGCTCCAAGCTCCTGGGCACAATCTGTGACCTGATCTCATCCACATTTCCAACTTCTAGGACCCCTCATCTTGAATCTACTAGCAATTAAAGGCAAGGCACTGATGTATGTGGATTTTGCTCTCAGTGCTATTGCCTGCCCACCTGCCCTCTGGGCGGATTGAGCTCCACATTCCAAACTAGTGCTCAGCCTTTTAGGGCTTCTTCCTCTGTTCAGAACTCCCTCCACTGCCCTCACCTGCTCAACCTTGTTCATCCTTCCTCAAAATTCCCAAAGACTCAAAATGCCTCACTTCTGTCTCCCCAACATCCTTGTCAAAATTCTACTGCTTCACTTATGCGTCATGTATTAAATGAATTCCTGATGTATCTGTCTTCCCAACTAACCTGTAAGTGGCTAAGAACACAGACCACATCACATTCGGCTCTGTTAACTTCAGCTCCCAGACAGGATGAGGGGAAAAGAGGTATTTACTAAATGTGTGTAGAACTGAATAGTGCAGAAGGAAGGAGAGAAAAAGGAAAGCCCACTGCCCTGGAAAGAGCCAAATAGAAGTATCTATGGCAGCAACTGAACCCTTCCAAGTTCTGTACAGGATTTATGGTTATTAGATTTGACTCTGCTGGAGAGCATCTTACAAACTATTTGGTGACACAAGACCAACATAAGTGAAATATCACAGAGCAGTCAACTGCTCAACTGTGTGAGAAGAAATGTGAGCTCAACCACACTTTAATATAGAGAGAGATTCAGACAAACTGAAGGAAGTGCCAGAATTCACGGTGGGTGGGGATGGTACCTGAACAGCCCCCAGAGTGTGGGAAAAATCTGGAGAGATGAAACCGAATGGCATTTGAGATGAAGGAGCTAACTGTGAACACTGACCTCCAAGCTTCTATCTAGGTAGGACCCGGCTCTGCTGAATGTATGCCTGAATAAACAAGGGGCTGTTCCAACTGGTCAACCAAACACTGCAGGGACCACCAGGACACCGCAAATTGTCCTTTCAGGGAGCTCTGGTAATAAGGCTCAAGAGGTTAAAAAAAATCAAATGGACAGTGAAATGGGAAATATCATTTAAAATTTAATTTTCAAGATAACCTAAGCTTTGCAGGAGAACCAGACCTAAAAATCATCTGGAACAATCTTCAACTTCACATTTTATTTGCATGGTTTTCTTCAGAAGCACTGTCAGTATCTTAAAAAAAAAAAAAGAGAAAATTTAATTTAAACATCTGTCTTAGGTAATTGGTTGAAGGACAAATGGAAGTTCGGTGGGGCTTAAGTTCCATTTAGGGTATTCTTTCACAATTATGCTGTACAAACAAACATAAAAATCATTAACATTAACTGAAAATAGCCATTCACTGTAACTCCAGGTCTCATAGTGATCTTGATATATCATTTAGAGTTTCAGTTCAATACTGGAGTCTCAGCTCATGGCTTGGTAAGTGGTTTTTCCATTTAAGAGGTTTTTACTTTTTTTTTTTTAACATCAGAACAGACTTAATTGTTAAGTAGACAAAAAGAGTTTTACTAAAATAAGGTCTTTTTTGATAAATTCTTCAAAAACCCTATGTGAGCAGGACACCACAGAACCAGGAGATTCACTCTTCATGGTTAGTTCAGGGTGACCTGTGAGTAATGGTTACACAAATGCTTTCACAGAAGGACAAGCAGTGGGAACATCTGGATCTGATGCTCATGTTCATATGTAGGTATGGTGGCACCATGAGCTGTAAATTCGAGAAATTCCAGTTGGCATTCTGCTTTCAAAATCAAATGCCAGGAAAGAAACTAAGCTTTGCTGCATTGGGGTATCTCAGGGAGAGAAGGAGCATCAGGTATGTGTGACAGCATAGTCATGGAGGTTTCCTTTAACGTCTCCTGTGATGCTGTGGGACAAAGTGGAGCCAGACCACAAAGTCTGCCATTTTAGGCATTTGTGTTTTCTTGGACAGATCCTCAAATATTCTGGAAAGAGATGGAACTGACAGTCTGAGCATTTCTGAATAGTATGTGGCCACCCAGAGTTGGGCCACCGGGTTGAGATCATTAGTCTTGGACTTTCTCATACTTGGTACTTTATCAAAAGACCCACTAGTTCATTTCCTTGGCAAATATTCACCAAGTGCCCCCATGCCAAAGACCATGTTCGGTGTCACAGGAACACAGTTGAAAAAGAAATTAGCTAGGATGGCACAGAACATTTTACTTTGCATCTAAAGCACCGTGGATGGCAAGCTGCATCATCAATTACTCCAGTGACAGTGGGGGGAACACCATGCTAACTGTAAATTTTAATTTATAATAGCATAAGATTACGAGGATATTACATTAAATTCTCACAATCACAGTTAAAATTTAACCTAGGCCTTCTTCATATTCCATTTGAAAATATATCTGAATTCAGCCCACATGGCAGTGCTGTTTGGCAGGTTCCTTGCCAACTAAAACATAACACATCCAAAAGGAAACTCTGGTTTTTCCTCCATGGGCTCTGCTCTACCTTCATTTCAGTAAACGTGTACCACCACCCAGCCCGTTGCTCAAACTTGAAACCAAGAACTTTGCTTTAATTCTCCGCCTCCCTCCCTCCCACATTCCATATCAAATCCATCTGCAAGTCTTGCTGATTTTTCCTCCCAGATTGTGAATATCTGCCTCTCGCCGCCACGGCCGCCACATGAGCCCCGCCCCCACGGGGCCCCGCCCCCTGCCGCATTTCATCTCTCCTCCCACTGGGGCCTCGGGTGGATTGTTTTCTTTCCATTGAGCTATAATTGACATGGAGTATTGTGTTAGTTCTAGGTGCACGACATACTGATATGATGTATATATTGTGAAATAATTAGCAAAGTACACTCAGTTAACCTCCATCACCTTGCGTTGTTATAATCTTCAAAACAGCAAATAAGACCACACCATTCTCCTGCTTAAAACCCATGGAAGGTTCTCCACTGCTCGTAGAATAACATCTATATTCCTGGCCAGTGCCTACACGGCACTGCTCATCGGTGGGAGCCCAGCTCTGGGCGTCTCTCACTCCTATCGGAACCGGCCACTCTGCCCTCCTCCCGTTCCTCGGCAGGCCAAAAGGCACGTACAGTTCTCTCTGCCCCGGGTATCCCCTCTGTGTCCCCATCTCTGCCCCATTCTTCACTTGGCTGTCTTTTCTTCCTTCATCAGAGACCCCTAACCTGCCCGCCTAATGAAGGTGGCCCCTTCAGCACTTGTCTCCTCTCTAACAGCACCGCCCTCATCTTCATAGCACTGAACCCAGTTAGTAACTACATGGCTGTCACATTTCTTGGAGATTGTCTGCCCCCTCACTGGGCTGCAAGCTGTATGAATTGATCTGAACAACATTAACTAGCCTGAAAAGATTTTATCTCTCTGAAAAAATGGGAAGATTTTTATTGCCTTTAATTATATAAGAAGGCAATGTTCTGCATACACATCTTTCAGCGCCAATGCTTCTCATACTATACTATTTCTAAATTTCTGAATTCTAAAGAATTTTAAATAAGTTTCATTTCAGCCAAGAAACCAACGCTTTGTAGTGCTTTTCTTTTTTCACTAGTTTCAGAGGTAGAACTTCGTGATTCATCAGTTGCATATAACACCCAGTGCTCATGACGTCAAGTGCCCTCCTTAATGCCCCTCACCCAGTTACCCCATGCCCCACTCATCTCCCCTCCAGCAACACTGTTTCCTAGAGTTCCCTGTCTCTTATGGTTGGCTCCCTCTCAATTTTCATCTTATTTTATTTTTCCTTGTAGTGCTTTTACGTAAATAGATTCAACTAAGGCATCATGCACCTGAATAGATTCATGATTGAGTCCAGAGGTGTGATGGAAATAGAGACTATAAGACAATTTTCTCCCCCATTATGAGCCATCTTATAATTTTCAAAATTCCAAAACAAGAGGAAAAATGTATCCAAGAATCAAGAAAAATCAGCATTGCTTCTTAGTATTCTCTATAAAATTCCCTTTAGTTTTGGGGCTACTTTTTCTTTATTATGTAGAAGTATCCCTTCGTACTCCTTGAGTTCAACCCCTCTCCTTGTGATGAGAAAACGGAGGCTCACGTAGGTGACTTTGTCTAAAGTCAGACAACTGCTCAGTGTAATTAGGAGTACCTGATTTCAGTTAGAAAAGCTCTAGTATTTATTCACCTGATACCTTCATCAAGTTTTACTTCCTTTCTGGTTTCCAAAAGTGAAACACAATGTTAGCTTGGCTCACTCCCCGGTGAAGGGCTAGAAACTCTGGTCTCCTCTGGGTCCTTGGTGAGGACCCGGGTTGTCCAGGCAGGGGTGGGGCTGTCCACTTGTGGATTCTTGGCAAGACCTGGTCCGGGGCTGGGCACATTCAAGGATTAGGACTTAAAGTATCTCCATAAAGATGAGCATCTAGAAAAAAGGTATTTCACTACATAATCACATTTCTTATTAACTTGGGTTTTGTTCTAGTTACTCTGCAAAATATATTGATACTTTTAGCAGGACTTCAGAGTCAATCTCAAACAGACCACTTCGTGGTGATAAAATTTTGCTTTTGTAATTTTTTAATCAGCCCATCAGGATTTTGAATAAGCTTACTTTTGTCTCCAAGAAAATAAATTTCATACATCATGATTTTTAAAATTATATTTTACCCTTAATTCTCATATTTTATATCAGAAAAAAATTTGGTAAAGACTACTAGAATTTTTTTAATTGGCCTAGTCATTTCTCAAAGCAGCTCAATTTTACAATTCTGGAACTTATTTTTGATATTTTAATCTTCACAAAAGTGATATTCAAATTTTTATATTTTTATAATTTTCTAGTAATACTATTCAAGTTACTTAACCACCAGTCTCATCCAGAAACCAACCACACAGAACTAATGCTAGTTTTATCACTGGGGCAAGGTTCTGGGGGTCTTCAGATAAGCCAGATGTAACCCTCTAGATGCTATACCATAAGGTGATCTCATGGTCCTGGAGGAAGGGTTGAGAGCTGGAACATTAGGGCAGTGGAGGAGGGGCTCAGAGCAATGACTATTTATTAACCTATTGGGTATATTTTAATATTCTATAATCCATTTGGCTGCACAGGTGCATGCCAGTTGAATATCAACCCAAACCTTTATTTTCACCATCACATCTTCAAGATATAAGAGGAAACTGTCTCTTTCATGGACACACACACACACACACACACACACAGACTTACAGCTGATTCTAATGATGATGATAATAATAATGAGAACTAACATTTCTGAGGACCTGTCATGTGCCAGAAATACTTGATATTAATTATTTTATTTAATTTGAACAATAAACCTATGAAGTAAAAAAGCCTTTGTGAATGTCAGGAATTTAAAACTCCAATGAATATGGCGGTGGAGAACCTTCAGTTCCAACATTGATCGTCATGTCTCCGGGACGGTCTAGAGGAAAGTGGACTACATTTGAAACAAAGCTCAGGGGTCTTTTAAATAGGCCACACAGATTTCTGCAAAGGAATCAATGACATTGACACCACTACAGGCCATTCATTTCCGTGTCTGCAGACAGAAGGTAATAGCATCTGCCCATTATAGCCTTCCCTCACCTGGGAATAAAGACTCGCTGAATTTCAGTCCATACTCTCTTAGTACAAGGAGCTATTCTGGGCCTTCCCTAGAGCAAGCGTAAATACTTTAGCCACTCTGTCTGGCATATGGACAAGGAATGGAAATTCCAGGTCCTGAGACCCCTCCAGTCCAGGATAGTGCTCAACTCACAGTCCAGGAAGGTAGGGAATAAGGGTACAAGTGACCCGTGGCATCAGTGGTCAGATATGGACAGGTAGGGAAATAATGATAGCTAACACCTGTTAAGTATCTCCTCTGAGTCGACACATTGTGTCATTGAATGCTCTCTACAACACTGAGGTGGGCACTATTCTTTCTTTTTTAATTGAAGTATAATTGATATACAATAGCCTATTAATTTCAGGTGTATAACAGTGGTTCAACATTTTTATGTTACAAAATGATCACCATGATAAATCTAGTTATTGTCACCACACAAAATTACTACAATATTATTAACTATATTCCCTATGCTGTACATTACATCCCCATGATTTATTTATTTTATAACTGGAGTTTGCACGTTTCAATCCCCTTCACCTATTCACCCACTACTAACCTCTTCTGCCTCCAATAACCAACAGTTTCTATCCTGTATCTGTAAGTCTGTTTCTGTTTTGTTTGCTCATTTGTTTTGTTTTTTAGATTCTACATATAAGTGAAGTCACAATATTTGTCTCTCTGTGTCTGACTTATTTCACTTAGTGTAATACCCATAAGTCCATCTATGTTGTCATGAATGGCAAGATTTCATTCTTTTTTATAGCTGAGCAATATTCCAGTGTGTGTGTGTGTGTGTGTGTGTGAGAGAGAGAGAGAGAGAGAGAGAGAGAGAGGGAGATTATATAAACACACACCATATCTTCATCCATTCATCTAACAATGGACATTTGGGTTGCTTCTATATCTCACCTTCCATAAACAATGCTCAGTGAACATATAGGTGCATATATATCCTCAAATTAGTGATTTTGTTTTCTCCAAATAAATCCCCAGAAGTGAAATCGCTAAATTGTATGGTAGTTTTATTTTTAATTATGTGAGGAATCTTCACACTGTTTTCCATAGTGGCAGCACCAATTTACATTTTCAGCAACAATGTGTGAGGGATTACCACCAAGAATACTCTATCCAGCAAGGTTATTGTTCAGAACTGAAGGAGATATAAAGAGCACTGAGTGTTATACACAACTGATGAATCATTGAACACTACATCAAAAACCAGTGATGTAGTATATGTTGACTAACTGAACATAATAAAAAGGTTTTTTAAAAGGTTTCCCAGACAAGCAAAAGCTAAAGGAGTTCATCACTACTAAAACGGTCTTACAAAAAATGTTCAAGGATGCTCTTTAAGCAGAAAAGAGAAGGCCATAACTAGGAAGAAAAAAAAAAAGCATATGGAAGAAAAAAAATCTCACTAGTAAAGGCAAATACATAGTAAAGGCAGTGAATCAGCCACTTAAAAAGTTAGTATGAAAGATAAAAGACAAAAAATAGTAAAATCAACTATAACTACAATAAGTTGTTATAAGTTAAGGGATGCATAATAAGTTAAGGGATGAACATAATAAAAAGATGTAAAATATGACATCAAAAACATAAAATGGGGAGTGGGCAAAAATGTAATGCATTTAGAACACAGTCAAATTTAAGTGACTTTCAGTTTACAATAGATTTTATGTATATATACGTAGATATACATGAGCCTCATGGTAACTACAAACCAAAACCTACAACAGATACACACACACAAAGAAAGGAACCCAAACATACCCCTGAAGAAAACCATCAAGCCATAAGAGGAGAAACCAAAAGATGAAGAAAGAAACAAAGAAGAACTGCAAAAACAACCAGAAAAAATTAACAAATAAGGACCTACATCCCAACAATTACTTTAAATATAAATGGACTAATGTTCTAATCAAAAGACAGAGGGTGGCCGAGTGGATGAAAAAATAAGACCCATTTATATGCTGCCTGCAAGAGACTCACTTCAGATCTAAAGAAAGCAAAGGGATGGGAAAAGATACTCTGTGCAAATGGAAATGAAAAGAAAGCCAGCGTAACAACACTCATCTCTGACAAAATCGACTTTAAAACAGAGACTATACCAAAAGACAAAGAAGGGCATTACTTAATGATAAGGAGGCCAATCCAAGAAGAGGACGTAAAGTGCATTAGTATTTATGCACCCAACACAGAAGCACCTAAATATATAAAGCAAACACTGACAGACATAAAAGGAGAAATGTACAGTAAGATCATAGTAGTGGGGGCTTATATACCCCACTGACATCAGTGGATAGATCATCCAGACAGAAGATCAATAAACACTGGCTTTAAATGACACATTAGACCAGATGGACTTAATAGATATTTACAGAACATCCCATCCAAAAAGCAGCAGAATACAATATTCTTGTCAATGCACAGGGAACACGCTGTAGGATAGAGCTCAGCTTAGGCCCCAAAACAATTCCTAATAAATTCACGGTGAGTACTATTCTAACCTTCATTTTACAAATGAGGAAATGAAGGTTTAGAGGCACAACGTGACTTACCAAAGCCCCAAGATTACTCAGCGGAGAAGGCAGGATTTGATTCCAAGTTTACGGAATTCCTGAATCTAGACACTAGACCTCTAGCGATTTTGGGGTCGACTCTGGCTAACAATGTCCATCTCTTTCCTGCTGATCTCACGCAGATATGGCGTGGCCCTGTGCAGTCATTCTGTCATGTATGTGTATTTAGAGTGTGATTCATGTCAAAGGTAGCATAATGTTGACTTAGAGAAAGGCCTATTTTGCTGTGTTTTTCGACAGCACAACGTAGAAGATGCTGGAGGTGCACATTCCAAGACAAATGTTTGACTCCTGGAAACTGTCTCCAATGCCTAATGTCAAAATAACTGCATTTCACTGAGAAAGTCACTCTCAAAACATAAACAATACAAGAGTCAGACGCGTGTAGCGCAGGCGAGAAATGAAGCCCTCTGTGCCGTGCGAACCCGCTGGGCCGATGGGATAAGCATCGCTCTCACAGCGGCAGCTCACAGGAACTCAAAATGTGATTTAAAGCTGGCACAGAGCTGAACAGGCTTGGGATCCTTAACATAATTAGGTGCATAATCACTGACCGCGAAGAATGTGCAAAGCTGACAAGTAATGGTTTTCCCCAGCATCCTACCAAAAATATTATCTGCAGACTTTATTAGGTTGGGTTATAACTCACCACTCGAAAAACTCCACCTAATTTTGTGCTGAGTTGAAACTGAAGGGAGAAAAAGGTCACATTTGAAATTTTGACACTATTTTTAAAAGTCCCCAAACTTTGGTGGGGCTTACTAGTGTCTTCCTCTCACCAGAGCTGTGCATGCATTTCCAAGGAGACCTGGAGCTGACCCGCGTCTTTCAGTTGTGTCTGAGGATATCCTCGCTGACCCGCTCTCCTGAACTGTTTGAGCCAAAAGTTTCCCTTTACCGGCTTCTGGCTCAAACAGGAATGGCATGATTTTCTCTCTTGAGGAAGGACGGGGAGAGGAATAAGGTCTATTTATTACATAAAGGTGCCATCCTTTTATGATTATCTCCACCCAGTCCTCCTGCCCCACCCACCCACCAATGAGTGGAACTGGAACAAACACCTAGGCTTCCATGTGCTTAAAAAATCTTCCTGCTTCAAGTATCCGGTGGTCAGAATCATTTTGAAATTGTGTATCGCGTGTTCAGCAAATGGCCGGCTTCCTGACTGCCAGGCTGTGCTTTTTCATCAACACTAGAAATGAGTCAGGAGGTCACTCAAGACCATCTTTATCCTCCAGAGCAAAGGCAGGAGCAGCCCCAGTTCTTGGCTGCAGGGCAAGCAACTTCACCAGCAAGAGCAAATCTCACATCACAGTGTGTGGACGCAGATGAGTTGAGGGCTGCTCTGACTCCTGCTAGAGGCGGACACGGCAGTGTGCTCCAGAGAGGGGAGTTACAGGCTAACTGGCAGGAGGTACAAACAATATCCAGGACCTCCCACGTGGATGGGAAGTCACCTTTTGTCCCTGAAAAATGTCCACAGAGGGCTAGGAAGTGAGATAATGATGAGAAGCTCAGTAGTCTAAATGTGCTAAACAGGGACAACACCTCCTTGTAAACAAGCTGTCTCCAAAAACATGATGCCCTGACTCTAAAAGTCCATGGGTTCTCTCCTAATGAGCAGCTATAAACTCTGTACTCCATACAGATATTTCTGCTGGAGGGCAGAAATTCGAGATCTCTGCCGGTCCCGACCTATGCATGTTAGCAAGAAGTCAGTGTCTGGAGGATGGCCTGTGAGCCAAGGCACGGCCCTGGCAGAGCTCTGGAACCCTGGGGAACTGTCAGAGCCACCCCATGCTGGGCCCTCGGCCACATGGTTGGAGCCAGCTACAGCCCCAGGTACAAATTCAGCAGGTCAGCCTAACGTGACTGCAGCATGGAGAACCTCAGCCTCAAACAAAAGCAATCCTCAGTTCTCTTGGAGAATCTACATTTTATCTTATACGTAAGATACACCAGGAAGTAGTCCCCGTTATTTTGTTTACTGAAGAGATTGTAAGAATGAGGGTCACAGCATCTCATAGGCTCCCTGTCCTGAGGATGAATAAGAATGGAGTCTACACCATAGCATTAGGTTTTGTTATACTTCTGAGAAGCTTAATGGTTTCCATCATAGGGTTTCTGCATTCTTTACCTAACTGCCTTCCTCTTTGACTTGACTGCTAACATGCTTGGTGTTTCCTATGAACCCACCCCTGCTAAAGTCTGCAGAACCTTGGGTATTAACTTTAACCCTGGATTTATCTTTTTTCCTACGCTATGTATTATGCTATACGTTATGCTATATATTCTTTATAAGCCATTTTACATCCTATTTGGAATAAAGTGGGATATAAATTTAAGAACCAAATATTTATATTTGATAAATATATGTAAATATTTTATATAAACCTTTTGATAGCGCTGAAGGCACTCAATTATTAAAGGATCCTTTCACCTCTGCAACCAGTCTGGTCCTGTTAGGTAAATCCTATGGGATAAATTGGGGGAAAGTATCACTAAAATCATAATAAAATGAATTACATTTATATATTCTTGATGCTGAATTATTCTAATATTGGGTAAGTATCTGCATACCAGACCAGGTTACTGTGGTGTTACATCCTAGCCTTAGCCTTGAGAAGGATGAATCAAGACACGGCACTCACGCTGTAGAAAGGACAAATTTTACTCAAGCCCAGGCACTTTGTGTTCACAGTTGGAACTTTTATTCTTTTTAAAGATTTAATTATTTATTTGTCAGAGAGAGGGCACAAGCACAGGGAGTGGCAGGCAGAGGGAGAGGAGCAGGCTCCCTGCTGAGCAAGGAGCCCAATGCAGGACTTGATCCCAGGACCCAAGGATCATGACCTGAGCAGAAGGCAGACACTTATCCAGCTAACCAATGGAGCCACCCAGGCATCCCTGCAGTTGGAACTTTTAAAAACACCCCAGGCCTCTAACCCATAAAACAGGAAAATCTCATAGAGAATCATTTTGTAACACCTATCACAGGTAAGTTATATATTTACTGCAACAATCCATCATTTCAGCCTGAAAGCAGGTAGCCTAGAAAACATCTGACAAATAAGGTGGATTAGAAGCAGAAATGAAAACTTGTATTGATAATTTATCCATTTAAATAGAAGTTAAACTATACAACTCAACACCCAAAAAACAAATAATCCAATTAAAAATAGGCCGAAGACATGAACAGACATTTCTCCAAAGAAGACATCCAGATGGCCAACGGACACATGAAAAGATGCTCAACATCACTCATCATCAGGGAAATAAACACAAATCAAAACTACAATGAGATAACACCTCACATTTGTCAGAATGACTAAAATCGAGAACACAAGAGATTTTAGGTGCTGGAAAGGATGCGGAGAAAGGGGAACCCCCTTGCACTGTTGGTGGGAATGCAAAGTGGGGCAGCCACTCTAGAAAATTGTATGGAGGTTCCTCAAAAAGTTAAAAATAGAACTACCTTATGACCCAGTAATTCCACTACTGTGTATTTACCCAAAGAAAACAAAAACACTAATTTGAAAATATACATTATGTCTATGTTTATTGCAGCATTATTTACAGTGGCCAAGATATGGAAGCATCCCAAGTGTCCAACGATTGGCAAATAGATAAAGAAGATGTGGTATAGATACACAATGGAATATTATTTAGCCATAAAAAAGAAGGAAATTTTGCCATTTGCAATGACACAGGTGGAGCTACAGAGTATAATGCTAAGCAAAATAAGTCAGTCAGAGAAAGAAAATATCAGATAATTTCACTCATATGTGGAATTTAAGAAACAAAACAAATGAGCAGAGGAAAAGAGACGGGGGGGGGGGGCAAACCAAGAAACAGACTCCTAACTATAGAGAACAACGTGATGGTTACCAGAGAGGAGGGGGTGGGGGGATGGTTGAAATAGGGGATGAGGAAAAAAAGAAAAAAGAAAAAGAAAAAAGAAGCTAAACTACAAAGCAATTATTGAGCTCTCACTCTGTCTCCTATGAAAGACGTTAGAATAAAAGGAAACTACAATCTGGTTGGAGGCACAATTCACACTTATCAGAATATCCCCAATAACTGTAGACATCTGAGGTGCCCTCAATTGTGGGGTCAGATGTCTGTCCTATAGGGGTTCAGAAGAGAAAGCTTGTTATAGATTAGAAGGAGAGGTAGTTTCACACACACACAGAAGATGACATCCTTCCTCTGCTTCTGCGAGGACCCTCCATGCTTCCCGCCCTGCCTTCCAGAAGACCTCCTGGCTGACAGACGCAGGTGAAACCATGGTCAGGCACGCTGGCAGTCTGCTAGAGAAGCCTGAAGAAAGACGAAGTAGTGAAGCCTGAAAACCTTGTCGGGATTTCTTCCAGGACCCTAATTCCCTGTAAAAGCACCTGAGGCTCTGGAAATACCTGGGTACCCTTGTGACTTCTCAGGTGCGATGTAATGTGCAAAATTTTCTGACTTTTCCATCCATGTAGGATTATTAAACTTTTAAATAATTTTGGCAAACTAATTTTGTTTCCAAGTTTGAGTTTCCCCAAATAGAAAACACTTCTGGTCCAAATAAGAACCTGACTGTCTCTCTACCACACACATGCATGCGTGCACACACACCTGGACTTCTAAGTTAAAGTGAGAAGTAAGGCAAGAGGGATGGTATCACACTTGTTTTTTGTTGGCTCACACGCTATAAAAAGATGCTCAGCACGCCTTAGGAGAACTTTAGCAATATTCGAGCCTGTATAACTTTTCTCTTCCCCAGATTCCAGGGACCGGAATCACTATAAAATAACATAGCCATAAACGTCATACCACCTACTCACATAGAGTTCATCAAATTATATTTGGATAACGTAAACTCCTTGCAAGGAAAAGCCATAAGCCTTCAAGCTACCTAGCTGAGCAATATTATTTCTAAGTTGTATTCTTCTCCCTAATTCTTAAACCAGACTTGCTCAATGACAGGAAATTAAAAGGTAACCATTTACCACACCAAGTGTAAGTCGGTCCTTTATTTGAGAATCTCCATCCATTCCAGGAGTGTTAGGTCCAATCCAATTTCTCCTCGTCACCTGTCATTTTTCAACATACTTGGGGGTCTGGGAGATCATGCTTCTTATTCAAACTTCCTACAAATGCCTATGGCACGCAGGCACACAGCCTGTCCTTGCAAAGCAGCGTGGTAGTTAGCAAAGAGCACTGGATTAGACGTCAGGAGTGTGGCTTCCCATATGGGTTTCACCTCTCGCTCTCTTTGTGGCTTTAAATGATGTAACTTCTCTATATTTCAATCTCTTCATTGGTAGAATGCAAAGACGAAAGAGAAAAGAAGAAAAGGAAAAGAAAAGAAAAGAAAAGAAAAGAAAAGAAAAGAAAAGAAAAGAGAAAAGAGAAAAGAAAAGGAAAGGGAAAAAAGCTCCATGCAAATCGTTAAGTGTAGTTGTGAGGGACAATTAGATTAAAAATTACAAAGGGTTATGCTTTGTTTTCCAATTTTTCCATTTCTTCGAGACTGTAGCCTTGAAACCACCGTAGCCTTGACTGGAAGTAGGTGGGTAGGTGCTGAATGTATCCTTAAACAAAATAAGGGACCCAGGGACACTGTTTATAGTGTCTCCAATTTACAAAATAAGTCTTAACCAAGCTGACACTGTCTATAGGATCACATGAAACTGAAGAGGAAAGGGAAGGAGGGAAATAAAGGGAAGGGGAGGGCTGAGGGGAAGAATCAGGAATGTAATACGTTAGCACCGTCTGGTCCACATGCAGAAAGCCCACGGGCACTGCCCCCTCAGCCAATGATTAGGTGACAGCAGCAAACTCTCTGCAGAAAGTAACACCCAAACACTGACTTTACTTTTTCAGACAAATGGAACATTCTATAGGCAGAAAGGGAAAAAAGCTGTGCCAAGTTCCATAACATGGTAGAGACATCATTTTAACAGATTTCTTCTAAAACCAGTCTGCTCTGGGCAAGGTTTTTGTTATGCTCCACTTTCTGGCTGTATGCTACAGAAAATACTATTCTCCTTTCCAACATGCAGGCAAATGTTGAGGCAAAGTCCCCTGACTTTCTCATTCTCCCCTTTCTTCTCATCCCTTGGACCGAAATAACCCACTTCTTAAGTCGGATCTATTTTAAATAAACATGCATGTACTCTCCCAGAGGCACACATGCACACACACACATGCATGTGTGTACACACATACATATGTGTACACATACACACAAATACACACATACACATGTACTCACAGAGACACACATGCACACACGTACACGTGTACAGACACACAAACACATGCATGTGCATGCAAACACACATACACACACATACATACACACATGTACACACACTTTCTTTCCCTTCCCATCACTACCCTCAGGATTAAAAATTACCAAAAACAATCTTAAACACTGGATATGCTAAGATTCCCCCAAGGATTTCTTTTCCTGATGCTTTACTATGAACAGGAAACATAACTGTATTAACCTCCCCAAACCTCCCAGCTCCCTACAGACACACAAATGGATTCATACTTTTTAACCTAGAGCTATACAGTGGAAACAGCCTTTAGATAAACGATAGCCCAGAAAAACACAGATACAGCTCTTCACAGATGACATGGATCTGCTTTCACTTTTCAGGAGAAGCCGTAAAAACCATATAGAGTTGTTATTGGCCAAATGCTATCTGAAAGAGGGACTGAATATTAATTATGTCAAAGTAAAATTGGGACTTTCAGTAGATGTTCCTCACCATTAAGGACAAGCCCACCCTCTTTAGTCACATAACAGTAAACTTTACTTATTTGTGCAATTATGCGTATTACTGGTGAAACGTTACATCATTTAACATTATTTCCAAGTAGAATCTCAGAATTAGATGGTAAACTCCTTGAGTTTAGATACATTGGATTCTTTGTATTTCCTTGAATCCTACATCCTAACTTTAGAAATCTCCAGTAAAGATCTCAGAGGTAATGAGTATACTGATGAAAACATAATGAGAACATAACTATCATCTTCGCTATTGATAAAACAATTGCATCACATGTCTGCGATATAACGAATTCATTGCATAAGTGGATATTTTGCTGCTATTTTTGAGTGACAGCCCAGAAAGACGTGGCTGGGAATGCTCTGTAATGTTCTGGGTTCTATCATTCATACAGAAGAGAGAGTTTGCTATTATCTATGTACCTATTCATAAAGCTTACTTTCTGCCTTTGTACTTATGGCACTGTGCTTCCCTTTCTGAAATCTTTTCTCCTGCTCTTTGGTCCCCACACCATAATTAACCTCAATTTGGAGGGAAAGAGTGTATTTTGGTTTCATCATTAAGTCAGTTCTTGAATTAGTGCTACTCTTCTTGCCAGTAAGTTTGATTTTCATGAAGCTGTGTTCTGTTCATCTCCTTTCCAAAAAATTCTGGTTTTTTCCTCACAATTTAAACTGCAATGATACTTAATATAAAGGATTATTGAAAATTATCTTGATTTTTCTAGAGAAAAGTATAAATGAGACCAATTAAAGGGGTTAGTGGGAATTGTCAGAAAGGCCTGGAAAACAAGCAGTTGAGGAACTGTTTTGGGCAAAGTGGCTCCCTCTGGTGGAAACAAAATCCTCTCTCCGACAGGACACTGTCCTTCCAGAACCCAGAATGTTTGGCTGTCTCCTAAAGATGTCACAGCGAGAAGAGTCAGCTATTGGTATTCTGATAGACTGTAGCAGGTGGGAAAACTGAAGAAAATTCTAAAACATGACTCGCCAAGTGGTTTTCATTCCACTAAACTGCTCTAATCATTGCCCCAAACCCTCTGGGGTAACAAGCCAGGGGAACCCTGAACTGTGATGTGTGCCCTGAAATATGCACATTTTGGAGTTCACAGGAACTGCTAAGGAGATGCTATGACATGACTCACAAGTTCCGCAAATTTAATCCCAAGGCTCTAGGAACGAAGAGAAGGAACAATTCAATACCAAGCTCAGGAGCTGTGAAAGGCCCATGCACTAGAAGAGGCGTGAGCTGTGCAGCCTGGCCCTGAGCTCCTGAATGGACAAAGACAATTGATTTCAAAGCAAGAGCAGCACTACAGAGCCCATCCCGTGCTCCAGACAGCCACTCTCATTGTTTCTAAAGGTCAGCGGGTTTTTAAACTAAATAGTTGGAACTGGAGGAAATCATGATGTTAGTCATTGTTTATTTTACCATATTATCTCCCCACATCTGTGGTCATTTTGTGTTTAGACTAAATGTGTTCATCATTTTTCTGCTATGTCAATTGTATGGGTCTTCTTAATGTGAGAAAACATTACAAATCAGCATTGCTTTAATACAACTTATAAAAATGTAAACTTTGTACAATTTGGAAAATTACATAAAAATTCTTATAAAGAACTAATCCACTTGCTACTTCCTCCATTTCTCCGACGGAGTAACAGCTGCTCACTCAGTATCTATAGTGCCCTTTGGTGCAAAATCCAATGACATCAAAAATTATACCTGGAACTGAACTTTTAGAGCATCTATTCACCCGTTAAACATGTCCCATCTGTCCTTCTCTAGATGGCCATTTTACCCGAGCTCCTGGTTGGCCATCTTCTCTCCATGACATCTATTTCACACTATTCATAAAGGCCTAATGTCCTCTCTAGGAAAGATGCTGTCCTTCAGCAGAGTTCTAGGGGAAGGGAACATGGAGCACCCTGTAACCCTCTCTCCCCTAAGAGTTACACCATGTGTTTTCATTCGGGTCAACCAAGAGAAAACCTGCCTCTGACAATGCGAGCTGCTAAGAAATGTACACTGCAGAGACAGACCCCAGGGGTCAGCCCCGATCATCTGCTGTCCCCTGCAATCTCAGGAGAACTCACAGCCTTCACAGCCCAGTCACACAGGGTCAGTGAACCCCATCCACAGCCCCCCAGCCAGGGCACAGACTGTGTGCACTTTGTACACAGAGCCCCCTCTGCCCCTTGTGTGGCCAAGTGTCAGATGGCCAGTGTGGGAAAAGGACGTTTTGCTGCTTGACCAAGGAAAGCTTCCAACACTCGCCGGACTGTGAATAATACCACCAATACCACTCAGTGGCCTGTCCACAGAACAATGATGACCTGGAGGGAATGCTGCCCGAAATGGATTTTTTAGAAGTCTGGGGGGGGAGGGATAGAGATGAAGTGGATCTCTTGAAAATCTGAGAGGAAGCTATCAGAAAGTCACCTGTCATGGTCGGCAGGACAGTTGTGTTTGATGGAGGCTCCACCAGGGTGTTATCGTACGGCTGTGAGAGGGAGGAACAGGAATGCCAGAAATCAAACCCGTGGCAGTTTAACTGTAAAATGCAGGCACTTCAAGCTAAGAAAGTAACTCAAGGACCCTAACCAGCCTCCTAAGTTAAATTAAATTGATAGTTAAATAAGATATGGAAAAATATTTCTTTAGAGTATTCTGCTGATAACTTTCAGTCTTAATTTTATCAGTAAGCTGGCTCTGACGCCCCAAAAATGTTATCAAAAAAGTGTTTTGAGAAAGGGGGCGTTTCTAGATACAAGTTTAATTAGCTAACTATAATCCAAGCCTGATGAAATTTTCAATCTCTTTTTTTGTTAACATGCTACATCTGTATAAATAAACAGCTGGTAGAGTAAATCAACATTTTGCATTAAATTGAAAAGTAGAGCCTAGAAATGTTTACTGTATGGAGCCCATACTGAGCCAAACAAATGGTGATTTGAAAAAGTAGGGACTATCTCCTCCCTTTACAAACACACACATGCACACACACGATTATATTCAAGGTTACCAGATTTAGCAAATAAAAATGCAAAAAATCCAGTTACATTTGAATTTCAAATAAAAATGAATAATTTAACTTTGTAGTCAAGTATGTTTCATGCAACTTGGGAAAAAGTATACTAAAATTTCATTCAGTATTTTTCTAAAATTCAAATGTAACTGGCCATACTGCATTTTATCTAGTAATTATAATAATTACATATATATACGTGTGTATAGACTATCTATAATTTGCATTTTTTTTGGACATTTGCCTCTGTGTAGGCAAGACAGAGGTTGTGAGAGAGAGCAAACCTATAGGTTATTCAAGAACTGAGAATTAAGAATCATTCATGAAACTCATGGGGAAAAAGGTACCCATTTTCTGCCTAACCATATTTACTTCCTGAAATAAACAGAGAGCTTATTGATATGTTTTAAAATAATACCAGTTAGTGAAAATTGTCTCATTGATACGCTAGTCCAGACATTATACAAGATTCCTGATAACATTCCTTTCACACATTTCATAATTTGGATTCATTGGATCTGCAATTGGGAGAAAAATTTAGGAGAAATTACACACACACACACACACACACACACTTATACATTTATACAAACATCTAACAAATTAACCGGAACCTATTTCTCATTTGTAAGGTAGGAAAATAATAATACCAATCTCTTAGGATATTTTGGGAATGTTTTAGAAATAAAAAAAGTAGAAGTCTTTGTGAAATGGAAGAACAAATATTAGTATTATTAAATTAATGGAGAATGTATTTTAACATTGAAAATTTTAAAAGTGCAAGCTTCTCTCACACCCCTCCTATACACCCTATCTGTAAGGATAACACAAATCTAACATAGTGTGGCCCTCCCAGAGATAGATCTGTGTCTCAAGTTTAAAATTCCAGGCCTCTAAGAAAAACATGCAGAGAAGACTCTGTCAATTGCATATCAGAGAATTCCTCGCCAAAGAGGGAGTTACAACAACTTCATAGAGGCTTTCCTCTGCCACACGATCTCCCAAGCTGTCATAACATAACTCACGTTAAAGAAAATTCTAACTGCAATATTTAAAAAATCCCTTTCAAACAATACGATAGTTATACTCTCCTGCTTGAAGCTCTATATCGCTATAACCCTAACCCTCACATTCTAGAGCAAAATGTATACAATTAATTCTTATTATTCCAGGTAGTTAGGTTCTGTAATGCTGCCATGAACACTGAATTAGAGAATACTGAGCCACTGCTCCTAGGGGAAACACAGGGTCAGGCCCCTGAGAATCTCTGGTTACAGTATTTTCATCAACCAATCAATATACAACCTTGTTTTATATGTATGTCTATTTAAAGACACATTCTTTAATATGTAGTGTTGATTCATTAACACTGAACTCCTGGCCAACAGCACCATGACTCAGGCCCAAACAAACTTTTCCTGATAAATGTACTTTCTCCATAGAGCTCCTCACATCCTTCTTGCACTTGGGAGCACAGGGCAGTACTTCAACACTACCCTGGGGGAGGGGCATTTTAAACAGCAACATTATCAGTGAAAAGAAGAAAATGTGGAAAATGTGGCACTAAATAGATGCAGAAAGGACACCTGTTTACAGTCCGGGAGCTAAATCAAGAAGGCAGAGCTTCCACTTGTTCTCTCCCCACTGAGAATGTGCACGGCAGGCAGGTGATTCCAAGTGTTGGCCACTCTGCACACATCCACGAATGAGGACGGAAGCACTGCAAGTATTATTCTGGTCTAACAGATACATTGTAGCAGGTAGACGAATTCACAAATACAGACTCTTTGAAGGATGAGGATTGACTGTATTTAGACTACAGAACATATTCTAAAAAATGAAACGTACACTTAATTTAGTTATCACCAGCCAGATAGTAAATTTCTGGATTACAGGGGCTGTTTCTTTTTGATTACTGTTGTACTACTGGTTCTTCATCCTATTTGCAAAACGTAAATGCCTCATAAATATTTGTGAGATGAATCAATCAATCAATCAGCACTTTGTCTTGTCCTGGCCACTCAACATAGTTCTATCTTCCTATAACAGGTGGTCCCATGAATAAATGTAGGGGACCTGTTCATTCAGATTCCATTAGGGTGTTACAAACAAAGTTAAAAAAAATCAGCAAAATCCTGGACCTCAAATATTTTTAGATTTCCCAGGTAACCATTCCCCTACCCCTCCCTCCTTCCTTCCGAATAGCTGGTGCTCAAACAAAAAAGCCAAGCACAGCTTTCAGAAGCTGAATCTCCTTATTCCCTGCTGCATGTGCACGTGCCTATAAAAAGCCTTTATAAAAGCTCTAGCTGCTGAATATTTGATGAGCAACATATGGCTGAACGATAGAACTGGTTCCTGCTATTCAAAGACAGATGCAGCCCAGTCAGCACCTTGTCACTGTTTGCCGCTCACTACGATGGACAAGTGTTTGCTAAACACTCGTTTTTATGAAAAAGTCACCTTCGAAGCCTGTGTCCATGATCATGGCTTTCTAATAACCCAGCCGTTGAGTGAGCACAGCAGGAAACAGATAATTAATCCTCACCTACTGCAGTCTGCTGGCTAGTCACTGTGGAGCAAAAAAGAGAGTGCAAGCTGGTAACTGATCACATGATCAGAAGACCCTCATCCTGCAACTTTGTTGCCCATTACTCACCTCTTGGTGGACCTTGCCTCACCATCAGCCACTTCTTCTCACTCTGTCTCTCGGGCCCTTAGTAACCTGACCACTTACTAACACTCACTATGCGGTAAAGCAGTGATGGACCATTTCAATCATTTATTCTGTCACCTGCATGGCAAGGTTGCTCCAGGCGGGCAGAAACAGGAACCTTACAGACTGAGGACATGTAATGGGGTCTCTCAAGAATGCTGTAGAAGTGAGGAGGGGACATTTACAGGAATGTTTTGAGTAAGGTAGTGCTCACCTTCAGGGAAACTGCGTATGGCTATAAAAACTGTGTCTGTGGTGCTCTCTTCTACTTTTTTTTACAGGACCACTCTTAGCTCACCCATCCTCTGGAAGCACATGATTCTGCACTAGAGTATTATTTTTTTAGTTAGCAAGACAAGGGCCAGAATTCAGTCTCCACGAGTCCTCTTGGCCAGAACCCCAATGTGGAACAGGGTCTGTCTGAGAACTCTGAGCTGCCCTGTTTCCCAACACATGTTCCCCCACCAGCCCTATCCCAGGGTCACCTCCTCTGTGGTGTCTCTCACAATGGCCATCCTTGCTCTCAGAGGAAGGGATGGGGAAATCTGGACAGAGCACCATGGATCCACTATAAGCAGACAACCGGAGTTCTACCTTGCCAAGTGTTCTTGCATTTTAAAAGAGCAATTTTCATTTTGCAGATGCCATTAAACCCAAAGGAAGGTGATCTACGATGAAGAGGCTGATATATGAGGGTGACAATCCTTTACACCCAGTTGTAAAGGGATCCTGTAACACTGATCATGGCTAGCTGGGTTGTAGACAGAGAAGAAAGAGGCTACCTTAATGATTTGAAACCACTCCAGAATACACACATGTAATCCTCAATACATAAATACCCACAGATTCTAGGCCTTCCTCTAGCTAGGTCTGGAGCTCTGGACATGGTCTCCACCTCTCCCAGCTTGACAGCTCTGGCTCCAGGCCACTGGAAGTGGCTGCTGGTGGCTTTCCCCAATGTTCCTTAAATACACATAGTATTGGCAAAGGGAAATGTAGAAAATAGGCTTAAGCAAAATTAATTTAAAAAAAATAATGGAGAGAGTGAGGATAAGAGGAAGGGAGGAAAGAGATAGGGAAGGAGGGAGGACCAAATGGTGAGCTGTACGATTAAAAGAATCAGTGTTCTAGTTACTCGTGTTTCTAGGGCCAGCTGACTGCCTGGCCCACTTCAGACACTCAATAATGCTTATTTGGTGAACAAGCAACAATTAATGCATATTTTTTATCAATATCCTCAGTGTACTCTTTCCTGCTTAACGCTGAAGAAATATACTAAAAAGTGGTGTACAGTACAATATTGTCCACTTTTATTGTCACAAGGCAACTAGACAGCATGCAAAATCTTTATATTTTCACTCTATATTAATTTTATAATAAAATATAGTCAAACGAGGGAAACGTCTACGTAGGTAACTGAATTATTTATATTAGATGCTCTCATGCATTGAATCAATTTAAAACTTATTCATTTCAGGAATTATTCGTTAACCTCTGTGTGTTTCTCAGTTTCCCTATCTGTAAAATACAGTAATACTAAATCCTACCTCATAAGGGTTCTGTAAGAATTAAACGAGTTACTGTCTAGAAAGCTTGGAATGTTGCCTGGCATGTAGCAAGCACTGTATGTGTTACATATTCTCTTATAACTAATCATCAGCACTGTTTGAAAGTTAAATTAAGTTTTCATCTCAAAAGGTTATTTTGTATAAATCTGTGCAGACACAGGTGGGTTGTTTAAGAGAAACAGTCACACATGACATGATGTCCAGATTCCCTAACATATAAATCAATCAGAAATTAG
The DNA here is from genome assembly GCF_023065955.2 of Ursus arctos. NCBI lineage: Eukaryota > Metazoa > Chordata > Mammalia > Carnivora > Ursidae > Ursus > Ursus arctos. The sequence continues at coordinate 57,475,285 of NW_026622841.1, forward strand.
TCTTGTCCAGCCTTTGAAGTAAATCAAGTTCAAAACTGAAATAAATGGACTCAACCTATATATTTAAGCATATCAAGTCAGTTGAATATATTCAAAGGGAAAATAAATTTTAAAACTAAAAGGAGGGCACCTGGGTGGCTCAGTCGGTTAAGCATCTGCCTTCAGTTCAAGCTGTGGTCCCAGGATCCTGGGATGGAGCCCCCATGTCCAGCTCCCTGCTCAGTGGGGAGTCTGCTTCTCCCTCTCCCTCTGCCCCTCCCCTCCGCTTCTGCTCTCTCTCTCTCTCTGATAAATAAAATCTTAAAAAAAAATTAAAGGAGCTGCTCTCTCTGTCTCTCTCTGTTTTTTTCTTGATGAGTCTGGCTTAACGTTGATCAATTTTACTTATCTTTTCAAAGAACTAGCTTAGTTTCGTTGATCTTTTCTATTGCTTTTTTCAGCCCCTATTTCACTTATTTCCCCTCTAATCTTTATTTCCTTCCTTCTACTAACTTTGTGCTTTGTTTGTTCTTCTTTTTCTAGTTGTTTTAGGTGTAAGGTTAAATTGTTTATTTGAGGTTCTTGTTTCCTTAGGTAGGTCTGTATCTCTATAAACTTCCCTCCTAGAAGTGCTTCTACCGCATCCCAAAGATTTTGAACGGTCATGTTTCCATTTTAATTTGTCTCAAAGTATTTTTTGATGTCCCCTTTGGTTTCTTCCCTGGCCACTGGCGGGGCAGCATTTAGTGGCATATTGTTTAGCCTACATGTTTGTGTTTTTTCCATGGTAGTGGTGGTGGTGGTGGTGTTCGTTTCCACTTTTTCTTTTGTAACTGATTTCTAGTTTCATACCGTAATCAGAAAAGATGATTGATATGATTCAATCTTCTTTAATTTATTGAGACTTCTTTTAGGGCTTCACACGTGACCTACCCTGGAGAATGTACCATGGGCAGTTGAGATGAATGTTGTATTCTGTTGCTTTTGCATAGAATGTTCTGTAAATATCTATTAAATCCCTCTGGTCTAATGTGTTATTTAAAGCTGATGTTTCCTTAACAATTTTCTGTCTGGGTGATCTATCCATTGATATGAGTGGGATACTAGTAGTGTATTACTGTCAATGTCTCTGTTTATGTTTACTAATATTTGTTTTTTATATTTAGGCAGTCCTATGTTGGATGCACAAATGTTTACAAATGTTAGATTCTCTTCTTGGATTGACCCCTTTATCATTATGTAATGCCCTTCTTTGTTTCTTGCTATTTTCTTTCTCTTAAAGTCTATTTTGTCTGTTACAAGTATTATAACCCAGCTTTCTTTTCATTCCCACTTTCATGGAATATCTTTTCTCACCCCTTCACTTTCAGTCCGTGTGTGTCTTCAGATCTGAAATGAGTCTTTTGTAGGCAGCACATAGATAGGTCTTATTTTTTCATTCATTCAACCACCCCTTGTCTTTTGGTTGGAACACTGAGTTCATTTACATTTGAAGCACTGATTGCCATTTTATTGATCATTTTCTGGTAGTTTTGTAGCTCTCTGTTCCTCTCTTCTTTTCCTGCTCTCTTCCCTTATGATTTGGTGACTTCCTTTAGTGTTATGTTTATATTCCTTTCTCTATTCTTTGTGCATCTATTATAGGTTTGTGATTCCCGTGAGGTTCATATGTAAAATCCTATGTATATAGGGTCTATTTTAAGTTAAATTACATTTATGTTGACGGTAACTTAAGTTCAAACACATTCTAAAAGCACTACCTTTTTATTCCCACCTATGTTTAGCTTTTGATGTCATATTTTAAATATTAATATTTTGTGTATCCTTTGACTAATTATTGCATATATAGATCATTTTACTACTATTATCTTTTAACTTTCACACTAGCTATCTAGGTGGTTGATTCACCAACTTTACTATATGTTCATCAAGAAAAAAGGAAAGGTCCCAAATAAATAAAATCATAAATGAAAGAGTAGAATTTACAACTGATACCACAGAAATACAAAGGATTATAAGACTACAAATAATTACATACCAATAAATGGGATAAGCTGGAAGAAATAGATAAATTCATGGAAACATACAATCTTCCATGCATACAAGACTGAATCAAGAAGAAATATAAAATCTGAACAGGCGAAATATTAGCAACAAATTGAATCAGTTATCAAAAAATCCCCAACAAACAAAAGTTCAACACCAGATGGCTTCACAGGCAAATTCTACCAAACATTTAAAGAAGCGTTAACAGTTATCCTTCTAAAACTATTTCCAAAATTTGAAGAGGAAGGAATGCTTCCACACTCCTTCTATGAGCTTGCTCTTCTGTGAGACCAATACTCTGATGTCAAAACCAGAAAAAGACACCACAATAAAGGAAAATCATAGGCTAATATCCCTGATGAACATAGCTGCAAAAAAATCCTCAAGAAAATATTAGCCAACCAATTAGCAAACCACCTTACCAAACAAACAAAAAAGATAAAAATCCTGATTGTCTCAACAGAGAAAAAGCATTTTATGAAGTTCAACATCCACTTATGATAAAAAAAATCTCAACAAAGCATATATAAAAAGTACATACCTCAGAACAATGAAGTCCATATATGAAAAACCCACAGCTAACATCATACTCAAAAGTGAAAAGCTGAAAGCTCTTCCTCTAAGATCAAGAACAAGACAAAGATGTCCACTTTTGCCACTTTTATTTGGCAGAGTATTGGAAGTCCTAGCCACACCAATCAAAGAAAAAGAAATAAAAGACATTCAAATTGAAAATAGTAAAACTGTCACTATTTTCAGATGACATGAGACTATATATAGAAGAAACCTAAAGACTTCACCAAAAAAACTATTAGAACTAATAAATGAATTCAGTAAAATTACAGGATTCAAAATTTATATATGGAAATCTGTTGCATTTCTATACACTAATAATAAGCTACCAGAAAAACAAATTTTAAAAACAATCTCATAACAATTGCATCAAGAAGAATAAAATATGTATGAATAAATTTAAGCAAGGAGGTGAAAGACTTGTGCTCTGAAAACTATAAGACACTGATGAAAAAAATTGAAGATAAATGGAAAGCTATTCTATGCTTATGGATTGGAAGAACGAATATTATTAAAATGTGCACACTATCCAAAGCAATCTACAGATTTACTGCCATCCCTATCAAAATGTCGATTTTTCACAAAACTATAACAAATAATCCAAAATTTGTATGGAACCACAAAAGACCCTGAATAGCCAAAGCAATCTTGAGAAAGAACAAAGCTGAAGTATTATGCTCCCTGACTTCAAACTATACTACAAAGCTATGGTAATCAAAACTGTGTGGTACTGGCATAAAAACAGACACACAATGGTGTTGAACTTAATATAGAAAGCCCAGAAATAAACCCACACTTATAGACTCAGTTAATCTTTAACAAAGGAGGCAAGAATATTCACTGGGAAAAAGATTCCTCAATAAATGTTGTTGGGAAAACTGGAGAGCTCCATGCAAAAGAATGAAACTGGACCACTTTCTACACCAGACACAAAAATAAACTTGAAATGGATTAAAGGCTTAAATGTAAGACCAGAAGCATAAAGCTTCTAGAAAAAACCATAGGCAGTAACCTCTCTGACATCAGTCTTAACAATAGATTTTTGAATCTGTCTCCTTGGGCAAGGCCAATAAAAACTAAACTAAATAAATGGGACTACATAAAATTAAAAAGCTTCTACATAGCAAAGGAAACTGTCAACAAAACAAAAAGGCAACCTACTGAATGGGAGAAGATGTTTGCAAATGATATAACCAATAGGGGCTAATACCCAAAATATATAAAGAACTAATACAACACAATATAAATAATCACACAACCCAATTTAGAAATGGGGAGAAGATCTGAATAGACATTTCTCCAAAGAGGACCTACAGATGGCCAACAGACACATGAAAAGAGGTTCAATATCTTTAATCATCAGGGAAATGAAAATCAAAACCACAATGAGATATCATTTTTGGTGTGTACATGGAGAAAAAGGAACCCTCGTGCACAGTTGGTGGGAATGTAAATTGATACAGTCACTGTGTAAAACAGTATGAAGGTTCCTCAAAAAATTAAAGATAGAACTACTATATGACCCAGCAGTTCCATTTCTAAATATTTATCCAAACAAAATAAAAACAGTAATTCAAAAAGATAAATGCACCCTATGGTCACTGCAGCATTATTTAGCCAAGATACGGAAGCAAACTAAGCATCCATTGATAGATGAATGGATTAAGAAAATACACAACCACACACACACACACACACACACACACACACACACACACACAACTATATACATAGAGGAGACTATTACTCAGCCATAAGAAAGCATGAAGTCTTGCCATTTGTGACAACATGGATGGACCTAGAAGATATTGTGCTAAGTAAAATATGTCAGATAGAGAAAAACAAATACTGTATGATTTAACTTATATATGGAATCTAAAATATAAATGAGAAACAGACTTATAGAAACAGAACCATCTGGTGGTTGTTGGAGGAAGGAAGGGGATAGATGAAATAGGGGAAGAGGATGGAAAAGTACAAACTTCCGTTTATCAAATAAATAAGTCATGGGGAGTCAATGTACAGCATGGGAAATACAGTTAATAATACTGCAACAACATTGTACGGTGACAGTTGGTGGTCAGATGTATGGAGGTAATCACTTCATAATATATATAAATGCTGAAGCACTATGTTGTACACCTGAAACTGATATAACAATGTATGTCAACTACAATAAAAACTTTAGGAAAGGGTCTGTGATTTCTAGAGCTCTTCATCCATCTATTCAGCACATATCACACAACTAGGTTCCCATGAACACAACAGCTCCACACACAGATCTCTTAATACTGTGTCCAAGACCAGTGTCAAGGACTCTGAGAAGGTAAGGAACTTGCCCAAGACCATGCAGTTAATAAATGGCAGAGCTGGATTCCACATCCTGGGGCAGAGAACCTGTACTGTTTAACTTAGTATATCCAATTGCCCAGTACCTGACCTGACAGGGTAGGCACCCATGTTTGTCAAATGAATAAACAAAAGAATAGTAATTTGAAGATGAGGTCAACAAACTGATATCAGTTCAGGTGGACTGCCTCACTGTAATGATAGGCCAGCATTTGAACAACAGCTGAAGCCCTATTATAGGTTTGGTATATCATAGCCAAATAAAGCAAAAATTGTGGGACTTCTGGAAACCTATCCCTAGTCATAAGATAACATGACCCAATGTTTCCTGAGCTGAGAATTACATGTGTATTCCCTGAAAGCCCCTCTGTCTGACTGAGCAGTGTTTTCCAAATTTAAAACAATAGAATACTACATCTGTACCATCCCCAAAAAGGACCTATAATTAGTTCATTCAAAAAATCCAAGAAACAAGATCTCATTATTTTTGTTAGCACTCCTCTTGGTGGTGAGCTGATATTCATAGTAAAACACCTAATAATTTACTCAATTAAATATTCTCTTGCTTTTTGCTTTATTATGACATAATAAAACATAGCAATAATAAGTCTAATGGTATAAAGACTAACAGTGTTTTTAACAAAAACCAGATGCAAGCAGTTTTAAATATCTGCTACTATTTCCTCTCTGACGTCTAAACATGTTTTTACAAGTTAGCAGACCTCTTTACCTCTTCATGTAGGCAAACTGATCATCATTCTTCTTTTCTTGGGGTGCCATTAGTGATTCAGGTATAGTCCATCCTGGGTGAGAACCTCAGAGTAAGGTCCTTTTGATGATTATTTTACACACACACACTGACTTCTTGTGTTAGTACAGTACAATTTCCTCCTAAACTAAGACCCTTGTTTGGAGATGGTTAGAAGAAAATACCTTTTTTTCTCTCCCCTGTCGTCTAGAATAACTTAGGCAATTATTTACAAAAGTTAACTCGGCCTGCTAAAAATTTCACTTGCTCACCATTGTCACCAATGCACAGTGAAACCTCTCCTTTACTACCTTCCCTAATTCTATCCCCCTGCCAAACGCTGAAAGAGATCCCAATGACCTGGAAAAAATACGTTCTTAGTAACTTGTGTGTTTAAATGCAAGGAATTATGCCAGGGAAATCGGTACCTTGTTCGCAATAATGAAGCAAAGATTATTCGAAAAAAAAAAAGATATTTCAGGGACTCACTCCTTTCATCACAGGGAAGAAAAAGATCTCCTCCACAAAACCACATATTGAAAAAATTTTGAGGGCAAAGCCGGAAATGGTTGGCAGTGTTTGGTTCTGTTATTCGTCTGGCAATCTGACTGGCCTGGGCGCAGAGCTGGGCCCTCCACCTGTGCCTCACCTACTCCAGGAGGAGCCCGCCATCGTAACTGGAGAGACAAAACAAGATCCACACAGGCACCCAAGGTCCTTCCCTTTCCCCCGCCACTGGGAATTTTGTTCTTATCTCTTACAGGGTTGCCCAATCTTCGGGAAGACGGCTTTTAGAAGGAGTATGGGTCCTCAGACAAGAAGACAACTTTGTCATTAGAAATAATTACACACCTTAGACAACAATCGTTTCCATCTGCCTTAGCATGTGTGTGTGTGTGTGTGTGTGTGTGTGTGTGTGTGTGTGTGTGTGTGTGATGTAAACATTTCACATGTGAACTGATGAGACGATGATGTTTCTAAGCTATTCTTACTGTACATCAATGGTAAATATTGCCCAGGGAGTGCTGTTTGTCTTGTAATTTGGAGAATCCCTATTCAAGTAGCTCCCAATAAGTAAGTGACTGTACTCATTGAATAGTACTAGTAAGATAAGACCCTTTTATCTGCCAGCCTGCAAGAGAACACATTAGCAAAGATAACTTGCTGGCAGGACCAAGCAAGAAGACAGAAGCAATTTCTAGCAAATAGCAAATTTCACACTGTAGCTAGATGTATGCCTCTAATATTAGAACAATTATTTATCAAGAGTATACGAAAAGATGTAAAATTTCCTGTTGGAACCAACTGAAAAACGCTCTGGACCCTGAACATTTACAGAGTCAAAACCTAAGGATTTATGGTAGGTACATGAAAAGAGGCAGTCTATCCCAGCTTTATGGGGAAGGACCCCTGTGGACACATGGAAAGACTCGGGGAAGTGGGATGGCAAAGGAGAACAAGAATCTAGACTGGCCAAAATGTGACTAAGTCTCACTAATGTAGCTTTCCCACCAATGTCTTAATAAAGAGGAGACAGTCATAGTATTAGTACTTTAGTATGTGGTATTCCTAGTTTATTAAGTGGATTTATAATCCAGTTAACAATAAATGTGGTTTTTTTCACTCCAGAATGGAGGTTCTGCCTTTTCAATACATCATTTTTCTATCTTGTAATTAAATGAGTCAGTATATAGGGACTATATAGTATATAGGGGGTATATAGGGAGTTAGTATATAGGGACTACATAGTATACAGAGAGTTAGTATATAGGGAGTATAGGGAGTATATAGGGAGTGCTTAGAACAGTACCTGTGACATAAAAGTTGGCTACTTTTATTATTACTAATATCTTCAGTTCAGGCACATCTCCAGATATTACATCTGATTCTCTGGTCTGGGTCAAGTAGGCACTGCCTAACTATCATAGTCAAGATTCCAGAGCAAATCGAGTTAATCACTGCTTCCTCCAGGATTCTGCCTTCTCGTTTGTGTATCTCATTTCATAGTGACATCCTAGAGGCAACACACCCTTACATGTACATACGTCCATCACGGAAAGACGCTCCGTGTGTATTTGTCATTTGCGTGTATCAACAACGGTATTCTCATTCAAAGAAATTTTAAACCTCATTTATAATGAAGGATGACCTTCAGATACTTTGTTTATACTAAATACTCCAGGTTTTATCTTTTTTTCCCCCCTACAACTGACATGACTAATTTCATCATCAGTTTTTTTCCCCATTGAACTTGACACCCAATGTTGTACATATCAGACCCACCTTAAGAGGACAGTGGCTTGCAACCATTGAGCCTACTCAAGGCAAACTCTTTAGGCAACCGCAAGGAAGTAACATGAGATAAGTTTAGAGAAATGACAGCATCACTGAATAAGCATATGGCTTCCAATGACCTCTTTGCAAGAGGCTATCTCATTCAGTGAGATATATAATATCTGTGTGTTTGGGTGGCTATTCCAGTGAAGAACCCTGTTTTCTTCACCTTTTTATCCTCCACAAATCCAAACACAGTGTTGTGTGAAGGGTGCTTTTCAATTAATAGTTGTTGAAAGAAATGACCAGTCACACTTAGCAAGATGTAATTTCTATATAACATAACATGTATATCATCAATCTTCACCAATGCAAATTCAAGTATCTCCTTTAAATATACTCAAACTATTTCTCCAAACCATTGTACCCAGGGCCTGGTAATCTATCAGCCATCAAGTATTCATTAAATGACTAGGTTTCCCTTGTCCCTCGCAAATCTCCAGAGGACCTGTCCTGGGCATGAGTCAGAACAACACAGTAGCTAAGAGTGTCCAGCCACCCACATGGCACCTGTGTGTCCTAGGGCCTTGTTCTCAACTCATCTGGAACTCAGTCTCTGTCCGTAAGGATTTCTGGTAACAGTTTTTAATAATAGTAGCAGCTCCCTCAAAAGGTTGTTGCTAGAATTAAACTAGTTCATGCATCCAAATAATAATATGTACTTAATAGGTAGAGCTACTGGCTCTTTATTAACAGGTTACTTGACTTAAATGTTATTTAGCAAGAAACCCTGGAAATCATCTAATTCTTAGCTAGATATTTAGAAAGCACTAGGGTAAGTCCTGACGTAAATATTGGCAATGGTCATGCACATGAGATTGAGATTTCTAAATCTTGCTCATTCTGATGTTCAAAGTAATGATGTTGTTCTTCAAAATAATAATATTATTATTAGCCAGTATATACTGGATATTTACCATGGTCTTCTTCCATATCTCATGTTTTATTACTTATATTCCATCCAAACAAAATACAACTCTTCCATCATCTTGGCGGACATGATGCACTCAAAATGCCATAAGGCATAGGGAATGTGTGTCCTGTTAAAGAACTTAACAGTTCCTCAACTTTGAATGTTTGGGCCACCTGCAGCTAATTATATATTAGTTCATCTTTATTGGAGTACAGTCTCAATCTGAATGCAAAGCACACCATTAGGTAAGCAGCAGAAAAAGATTTATTTCCCTTCCTGAAATACTATATACTTAAATAAAATGCCTGTAAGTAAGAGCATAAAACATCTTGATTTATTAAATTTCTCGTGATCCTCTGATCCCAATTAAATATAAAATAGCAAAATCCCATGGCCCTTTCTACCCTAAGCTTCTGTCTCCAAAGGACAGTTATACGCAGTAAATTGCTCTATGATGTTGGCTATTATGGATATTGAGGTAAGCAAAGGACTATAGCTGTGTTTATAAGTGCTGCTAAAATGCAGGACTCTGAGAATAAATTCATTCATTCATTCACTCATTCATCTCATAAATATTTACTAACCACCTACTATACACTGGACATCATTTCTGTGTCCTGGAAATGCAGTAGTAAACAAAACAGCAAAATCTTTCCCATCTTGAACTTTACATATTAAAAGAGAAAGAGACTCAATAAATAAATGTATTAAAATGGGACTCTAGCTCAGTTTCAGGGGCAACCCTAAAAAGCTGAGGCACCAAGCCTCCCTCATTTTCCAATGAATACCATGGCAAAGGATGTTTGTTTCCAAACTGTGGCTCCTTGCCCCATGGAGGATACAGGAGAGAATGTTGGAGAAGCCGAGAGAATTAGATATTGTAGAAAGATCTCCAAGCCTACTGAGAGTGGCTTGCAAGAGACACCCTGTGAGCTCAGGGGACACATTGCTCCAAAATATGACTTGCCTGGGGAATCAAAGGGCAAGAATAGAGGTGAGGGTCTTGTTGAGGGAACTAATTGCACACTGACCAATGCAGATCAAAGGTCCCTGCTCTCCATGGGCTGAGTGTGCACACCTGTGTGTGTGTGTGTGTGTGTGTGTGTGTGTGTCTCCTTCAGCCACCAATTCCCAGGGAGAAATGCCACTATGCACTGTTATAGACAAGGCCTCCTGGGGGCTGGAGAAGGGGTGCCTCAGTCCTCAGATGGGATTCCAAATTTCCACCTCAGCTTCCAGCACAAGGTGGCCTAGAGGAGATTCTGAAAGGGGGAAGTGCCTCCAGGGGACAGAGCGAAGGGAAAGACGAGCCCCTCCACCACCACGCCCTATGTTTGAAAAGCTATAGGCAGTTTACTGACAATGAACATGAAACGGTCTCATTTGACTCACCTGACTAACAAGAGGAGCGTTAGTCACGGCCTGTCTGCACAGATCCGTTCCCTGACCACCTCCTGTGGTTCTAGTGATGCACAGGTGGCTCTTGGGTCCAAGTTCTGCTCATGGCCGCTCTTCCTCCCCCCATTCCTCCCTGCTCTGCCAGACCTAAGTCCCCCAACCTTCCTCTTGACTTCTTGGCTCTTCACCATCTCTGGTAACCCACCCCCTCCATCACGTTTCCTCTGAAAGTGCCTAGGGTGGCTTGTGGTTTCTGGTTGGGCCCTGACTGATACAATCCTACTAAGGTAATTACACATTCGGAAATCTTTACTAGAAAAACAAGAATTCTAGAATCCTAGATTTATAAAAGACCCACAAAATGATGTAGTTGAAGCCAATCCCATCACAATATTCCTATAATCTAATTATGAAATCTTCTGATGACTATAATCCTCCAATCTCTGTTAATTCTTTCTTTATTGCTCTGAGTTGGTTCCTATGGCTTGGGTATCCTTGTGCGGCCAGGTGGACTTCAGGTCTATCCAAGAGAGAGCCGCCTAAGACCTCCCAGGGAGACTGGTAGCTCCCTGGCCCATCAGTGATTGTGAAGAAACAGCATGTATGGAACGTGTTCCATGAGTCCTGAAAGCTCTTCCGATTCTAGACTTAATGGTTCAGATGAGGCCACGAGTAAGCTGCCAAGTCACCATCCCTACTCTTTTTCTTTTTAGCTTGATAACATTTCAGCATATAACTGCTCCCTGCCCCTGATATTCCGTCCTGCAGGACGCAGTCATTTCCAGACTTACAGCAAATCTTCACTAGATCATAGGCACGGGGAGCGTCTCCATAACACTCCGATGTTCTGGGTGCTGCGGGGGGCGCTGAGATCAAAATAAGCAGACAACCTTGTCTACACAGCAACCGTGGAGAGAGTGCGATTTACATTCAGAACTATCCCAGGAATGAAGCCACAGGAGCACCCTCCAAGTTACAACTGGGAAGTTCTCCACGTGCTAGGCCCTCTGTATACTTAGAGGAAAAATAATGCCACAAGAGAAAAATAAATCCAGCACACCAAATGCAGGGCAGAGGGGCACGGAGTAACTTTTCCACGTCTGCACCACACTTTTGGCTCAGGGAGGTCTACGTCATTACAGGGTCCCCGCAATGTGTGCAGGCGCATATGGCTCCAGAGGCAGTCTGAAGGCACCTAGGTTTCAGGCGGACTGTCTGCGAGCAGGTGGTAAGGAGATTGCTAACAGTTCTTTCAGTCTGAGAATGTACTTTCTTATCGATTCAGGAGAAATGTGTGTGAACATGAACTTGAAGGCCCGAGTCTGTGTGAACCCAAGTCTTCCTGAAAAGCCACACCGCGACCAATCTTCCAGACCCGTTGCTTCCTTGCGTCCATGCCAAGTGGGCTTCGACGTCCTGGACTGCGCACCACCGGAAGTGCCCAGCGTGGGATATCTCAAAACACAGACCTTAGAAAGACCTGGACTGTGAGTCCTACGTGTTTGGAAAAAATGTGTGGGACATCCTCTCCTAGATACCCTCTGTGTTCCCATAAACAAACAAATAAATAAATAAATGAGCTTCCGTTGACTCTCAGTCATGCTTCTTGGCACTGAAATGCAGGAAAGAGGAAAGTAATCACAACTCTGCTTCCATAATACTAACTGGAAGGATGCCTGTGGGTTTCCCTTTCGGGGCCTGTGCTTCCCTCTCCAGCACTAGGAGCAGCACCAGCAGACACGTGTGGGCGCTCCCTGTGCTTTGCTTGTGCGCTGACCTTGTCACATTTTGTTAACTCTGGATATTTCTTTACATAGAGAAGAGCTGCTGTTTGCTTTTGATTTTATGTTTCACCTCTGAGCTTCCTGACATCAGTCCCTGGTGCGCCCGGGTATAAACAATGGGGTGATGGTCCCACGCTCGGGACATAGTTGCACACCAACTCCTACAGAGACTGAGTCAGCCCGACAGAAAGCAAGGCTGGTTAGCAGGGAAGAAGGCAAAGCCAGCTGCTGTGCTCTAAGTCTGAAGGGGAAAACCCCATTACCTGAAATCCAGATAAAACAATAAGCAGACACCCTGATATAAAAGGAAGGGATAATTTAATCGCATCTATACAGGTGCTCCTTTTTAAAGCACTTTCTTCCGAATGTGTATGATACCTTTTTTTTTTTTTTTTGAAACATGAGCTCCAAGCCATGAAATTCAAGCTGCCTGTACGCTATAATAATTTTGGCTTTGAGGCCCAAAACTACCGTTTCAATGTCTTGGTTAATGTTGAACTGTCGGAATGAGGGTGTGGTCCCATGAACAGGGATTTTGAGGTTTGATGTGGATTTGTACACACTCACTTTTCTCTAGCTCGTCTTTACTTTATGTATTAAGGATTTAAGTGACTTAGAAGAGCTGTCACTTAGGTTCTCCCTCAGGCAGGAAAGTCATCCTAGCATGTGCAGTCCTAATTATTCAGATGAGGAAACATAGTACGCATTATAAATGCAATAATTAAGGGGGAGAATGGGAAAGACAGAGCCATTATTTGCTGTTCTACGAACACCAACTCTTCACTTCTTTTCCTGAAGAATCACCACCATGAGTTGACAACAACAACCAACGGCCTTTCCCGTGCCACTCCATCGGTGGGGGTCAAACACAACTCCCTTTTGTTTTTCCAGGTTAATATACGGCCATCACACGCACCTAAGACGCTGGGCACAGTCCTTGTTTCTGATGGTATTGTTTGGAAAACTAAACTATTAAATTGATTTGGTGTGGTATAATGTTTATACTTGTGGAAGAACTTCAGATATATAAATTTACAAGCCAGACCATGCTTCTTAATTACAGCCTTAGAAGAAACAGTCACATTCTTTTCTATGCCTGCAGATTCATGCAGAGTAATGGGAAATGGATCTAAAATTTTGCAGTGACATGCTTGAGAAACTATCCCCCAGACTCAGATTACTCTCTTTCAGTACTTGATTGAGGCATGTGTAAGAGATCTCAGCTGATGTATAAACAAGGCATGACTGGGACCTGGTCTTACCCAGTTCTCTTGCTACATAGCTTGAAATGTAAGACCATGCTCTGCCTCCTTTCTGCTTGCTGCCACATTCTCCCCAGCAACCCAATATGCAAAGCATGTGCCAATATTGCTCCACGCTCTGCCTTATTTTATTGAAAATACGTTGAGTTCATCTTAACTAGCCAAAATGTTCCAGATACACTGCAAGCCTACCAATCAAGACCGACTTGGGAACTTGTATGGGAGGATAGCTGTGTAAGTGACAAAAACGTGTCACCAACAAGCTCCACACTACTCAACTTGCAGTTGCCCAAATGCTTGATGCCCGCTCCTAGTTGGACCAACGTGATGCATAGACAGCATCTTACCCATCAGATAAACACAAACCAAGCAGCCCAGCAAAATGCATTCAGAGCATGGTAGGGAACAGTAAACATCTCTTACCTTGCATCGTCGCTTTTGTTGGTTCTGAGAACAAAGGGATGAGCAAGAGGTAGATGAGGTAGACAAAGGAGAGCCCATTGTACCGGAACGCACACGCTGCAATTGGGAAGAGAGAAGAGAGGGAACGTCAGTAATAATGGCAGGCTGCTGGGACCAGTGTGCACAGGCTTGTGTGGGTTACTGCATCAGGGACCGCTGGATCAAATGGTGACCTAGGTAGATATGTCAGTTAGGAAGTAAAGGCTGAGCTTTTATGCTCACTATGTTGAGCGTCATGAGAAATGAAGAATTAAAATGCATGGCCCCTGCTCTTAAAATCTAACCAAGAAGGCAACACCCATGTAATACCTGAATGGAGGCAACCCACAAATAAGTCATAAATTAAGCTGTAAAAATTAAAATTGCTACAGAAATATACAGGGCAACGGGATTGGTGAGGGTTTGGGGTGTTCAGGTAAGGCTGGCCATGGAAGAGAGGAGAAAAAAGAGAAAAAAAAAGAAGAAGAAGATTTACTCAATGCTCCATGGCAGGGCTTTACACAAATTATCTCATTTAATCCTCATTTTACAAGTAAGAACACTCAGGCTCAGAAAGACTCATAGTCATTCACCTGAATCTCCCAACTAGGACTTGACTGAGTTAGAATTAACTTTGGGTCTGCCAGGCTTCCGACCCCACTCTCCTCCTTCTGCATTGCTTATCTTAGAGCTAGAACTCCAGAGATTTGCTCCAAGGGGGTGCCTTCCCTTTCCAGGTTCCCATTTCCCCATCTGTGATAACTGTGTCTAACTCATAGACTCATTCTGAGGAATAAATAGAATGATATATAATAATACCTATGGCTCAGCATCTTATATACAGGAAGCCCTCAAAAACACAAGCATTTATCATAAGCATCCTCATTATTATCCAGGGAGGAGAAAATGAGCACATTATAGCAATAAAAAATAAATTTATTGGATGACTAAAGAAAAACCAAAGATGAGAAGGTCTGAGTATGAGTCTGTGGGATGAGGAAATCTGTTAATGATGACGCAGGTGGAAAAATGTTGGAAGGAAAGTTGGTAGGAGAGAAAATGGAGGAAAGAGACATGGTACCTGGACAGGGAGACCAGATCAAGAAGTGCTGACCTCGAGACAGCATTTGAACAGCAGGAGCATGGCATACGCCAACCCCCAGCCCTTGCTTCTGGTGGCTTACTCTAGAAGCCAGCAATCAGAGACACAGTAGAGCAAAGTGAGGCATGGTGTCCTAGGGAAGGAGGGAAGCCACAAACAGAAAGAGCCTTTCTCTTTTAATGTGTTGGAACTGTCTTTCTAGATATTTCTTTTACTTCTGCGTCTTATTTTCCACCCATAGGGGAAACTCCTTAAAAACAAGTCAAAGATATTGGAGATTCATTCAGTTGACAAATATTTATTGAGCATATACTATGTGCTGGGACCCACAGAGATCCTTTTCTAACTCAGGAACTTACATTTTGGTGGGGAGATATATGATAAACAACAAACACGATAAAAGGTCAGTCACAAAGAATACTAGAAGACAAGCACTGTGAAGTTAGCAGGGAAACGGGGAGCAGGGGATACTGGGGGTGAGGAGGACTGACTGCAGCATTCAGTAGGAGCACTGAAAGTGGACCATTGCCAAGGAGAAAGTGAGATGTGGGTCAACAGGTGAGGTAGGTGAGCCAGCTGATAGAGCCTCTACGGGAAAGGGTGCCGGGTGGGGACTTGGAGCAGAAGAGGGCCTAATCTGTGACCTGCCCCAGACAGCCCCGCAGTGAGCTGGGGTACCAGCAGAGTCCTGGATGGGGGCAGATCATGTGGACCTTGCAAGGGATCCGAAGGCGCTGGCTGTCACTCTGAGGTATCAACTGAGTGCCGGTTCTCACCCTCGTTCAAGGCTGCAAGCCTGGCTCCGGCCTCCACCTGCGGCTCCATGCCCCACCAGTGCATCCCTGCATTCTGCGCTGCTGCCCAACTGAACAGCCAGCATCTTCCATATGCTTTGCTGCTTCCTGCCTCTAGGTCCTGCCGGCACCGCTCCCTCTGACTGCAACACCTTCTCATCCTTCCTCCATCAGGCATATCACTACATAGCTTACAAGTTTCCTTTTCTGGGTCATGGTCCATGTCCACAAACTCCCCAAACAGATGCATTTCACTCCCTGGTGCCTCTTACAGAACACTTATCATTCAGTGTCACAGGCTTTGGTTAGATGCCCGTGACCATCTCTGCTATCGCCAGGGCCCAAGGCAGGAGCTGCTCATGCCTACACAGGACGAACAGTGAAACAATGAATGAAAAGGAATGAAAAGGCGTGAGGGCATCAGGGAAGGAAATCAGGGTATCAAGGTGCACAGCGTGCCTGGTCGCATAAAAACATCACAGCTGACATTTCAACAACAATCAACAAACATCTAATCAATTGGAATATTTCTTTCTTTTTAGTTTTAGGGTGTTTTTGCAACGTGAAAATTAGTATTGCATAGCAATGTTACCTAATTCTGAGTACTTCTGGGTAAAACTAAACTAGAACTCACTTGTATGATTGTAGCACTTTAAAGAACATTCTCAAGGACCCATCTGCTTTTAATTTATCTCAGTTGTGCTTGCTCTGTGTCAAGCCCTGCTGGGTACACTTCATGTATGTTAACTCATGCTATTACTATCCTCCTTTATAGAGACTGTTATCACTCTCGTCTGACACATGAAAAAGCAGGAAGCACAGCTAAGGGACCAGGCAGTGGGTTGAGCCTGGGAGTCTAGTTCCCAAGTCTGCACTATCATTAGGAAGCATCATGGCCCCAGCATGACATCATGTCCTCACCTGTCCACCCTGTCCCTAGTTAACCCTCAGGGGCTCAGTGAGTGAGCAGGAGCCTGCCCTCCTCTTGTATGTATCTTGCTGTTTCCATTTTATAACCTCATTCTGTAAGGTTTCATATTACACATGGTGGAAACGTGTTTACTGAGGAAATTCTCAAAGATTAACTTTGGAGGGGGAGAACGAAACCTGCTCTTGGTTTCCCACATCACAGTCTTCACTTACCATTATTTATAGCGTAGTCCAAAGAGCTTAAGGAGAAGACAAGGACAACCCAGGGTGATAGGCGTCCTCCAAATGGCCCCCAGTTAATCGCCACCTCCTGGTTGTCACGCCAGGATGTCATCTCCTGCTCTTGAACATGGGCTGGAACTAATAACTCGCTCCCACCAAACAGAAACCATAAAAGTATAGAGATACTGCATGGTGGCTTCTATCCTGGCTGCCCCTCTGCCTCTCCCCTTGCTCACTATGAGGGAAGCCTGCTGCCCTGTTGTGAGTTGTCCCAGGGAGAGGCATATGGCAAGGAACTGAAGTCTCTAGCCGGTAGCCAGCCCTCACCAGCCAACAGCCACATGAGTTCGCTTGGAAGCATTTCCTCCAGTGACTGTGTCCTCGCCACCCCCTTGGCTGCAGCCCCGTGAGACAGCCTGTGCCAGAGGTGCCCACCCGAGCCACACCTGGCTTCCTGACTCCCAGAAACTCAGACAGTGTGTTGCTTTAAGCTGCTAAGTACTTAGGTGATTTGTATGCAGCGATACCCAAACTTAAAAAAAAAATCAAGCCACTTGTAAAAATCCAACTTCATTTATTTTTGCCTGAAATCATCCCATTTGACTAATGACAGTAGCCCAACCTGAATTCCCTGCTTTACTTTTTATGTATAAAGTTGCTACCCAGGAGCTCACCCAAGCTGATGGGGACTTCAAATGACATTTCTAAGCGAGTTATCCCCAAGAAGGGCAAAATATGCCTTTGAACTTATCAATAAAACACATTCGAGCTAGAAAAGCTTTAGAAGGCAAATGGCAACTGCTGCTTTATCAAGCATGATGTCACCTTTGTTCAGGAGCACATTGATTACTCGTCGCAATGAGCTCTCGTATTCTGGCTACACAGTGTTTGTGGATACCCCACACCTCTCATTGACTGTCAGGTCACCTGGACTTCCTCCCTCTGCCTCAAAAATTTGTTGACAGTACAATATTTTGAAATGCAGTCCAAGGTGTTCAAAGGAGAAAGATTCTCTGACTTGGTGAAGAATGCACTGTAGTTTCCACTATTCCTACCTGGTTTTAACCACCCAGAAGTATGTGGAAACCTCCCCAAAGAGATGACAACCGTTGACAGGAATTTCCCAAACAAAAGACTTTGCCAGGCCTAGAGAGCTCACAGTTACAAACTGTGAGTCAACAAGTTATCAAGTCAGAGTGCTTTATAAACATTAATACCATTATTTGAAATGTAAACAATTGAACTCGTCCCATTAACAAACTTCATTTTCTAAAGATGAAAGCTGGTAAGCAGTTTTGGCAAAACTCTCCAAGAAGGAAATGATTTGACTTTGACAACTTAGTTTATCAAAATAGAAAGGGGAAAAAATCTCTTGCAAGTATGAAATTGTTAAGATGGCCATGTAACATTTATAAAGATACTTGGTTGTAGCTTGTGTACAGATCTTCCTTGACTTACAATGGGATTATGTCCCAGTAAAACCAAAGTAAGTTGAAAATATCCTAAGTTGAAAATGCACTGAATACACCTAACCTACCAAACATCATAGCTCAGCCTGGCCTGCCTTAAACATGCATCGATGCTGCAGTTGAGCAAATCATCTGACATAAAGCCGACTGTAAAACCAGGTGTTGAATAGTTCATGTAACGGACTCACTTCCGTACTGAAAGTGACAAACACGACGGCTGTATGGATACAGAATGGTAAGAATGTAAGTGTAAGGTTACTGACCCTCCTGCCCGCAGGGTGGACTGGGAGCAGCGGATGCCTCCCAGTACCCTGGGAGAACACTGCACTGCAGGTCGCTAGCCCAGGAAAAGATCCAAATTCCAAATTGAAAAAAAAAAAGTTTCTATTGAATGCATTTTGCTTTCACTACCTTCATAAAGTCTAAAAATCGTTAAGTCAATCATCGTCAAGTAGGGACCATCTGTATAATAATTTCCCCATGATTACAATATGATCATGGAGGAGTTTATGCACACTTTAATTTGCCCTTCCATAATAGTTGAAGGCAATAATTTTAGATTATGTTATTAAAGGTAAGTGCTCTCAGAGCTGAATTTTTAGCCAGATGTGATCTCCTACTTCCTTCATACCCTTTAGCAAGGCCAAACAACATCTCACTATTAATGGCCTGGGAGACAATGCTTTAAATGTTTAGAATCTCCATTTCAACTAAGTACATTCTAAATGCTCTTTATTGCCTCCAGGAGTTTTGTTTATTTTAACAGTTGCCCAAGCAGTAGATACACATTACCCAGAATAAGCAACTTCAATACCAAGTGACAAAATAGTTCTGTCAATTCAGTGATTCCAGAAATTTTTTGTTCATTCGTACTTTTAATATTTTTCCTTCTCGACTCTGAAGCAATCAACTGCTTTTAAAAGTACGTCCTCTCAAAATCCTGGTTATTTTATTTTAAAAAAACTGACAACAAGAGAATCAGTTACAAGTATTTATAATGGAGCAGGAAAAAAAAATTAAACAATGGTAGATTTTTCCTAAGGAAAACTATCAAAGAAATGAGAGACAGGAAAAAGGCTGTTATGTCACCTGATTCATTGCCTATTTGTGTAGAATTCTTTTTCCCATTATACACTCTTGTGGTTTGCATCCGGTTAAAGTTATAAACGTCTCAAGTAGTGGTGCTTTAGAATTGACAGTCAAGACCCGGTGCCCTGAGCTCTTCCCGTTTCCTTTATGTCTGACCTCCACATCCATGAGAGGTCATGTCCCACCAGCTTCCTTCAGAAAGTCACAAAAATAATTTCATCAAGAAAGATGCTACCAGGGGTGCCTGTGTGGCACAGCGGTTAAGCTTCTACTTTCGGCTCAGGGCGTGATCCCGGTGTTGTGGGATCGAGCCCCACATCAGGCTCTTCCGCTAGGAGCCTGCTTCTTCCTCTCCCACTCCCCCTGCTTGTGTTCCCTCTCTTGCTGGCTGTCTCTATCTCTGTCGAATAAATAAATAAAATCTTTAAAAAAAAACAGAGAGAGAAAGATGCTACCAGAAAGTCTCTCCCACTACAGTCCATAAAGGCAAGAGATATGCTTGCACACTTATTTTTATCATGTAGCACCTGCATTATATTCTCCATGCATACTCTAAGAAAGTTCATACATTTGTGCCACAAAAGGCTAATAGAAATAATTTTCAAATAAGAAAATATGTTATCACATTGGGGGATAGTCCCTACAGTTTAATATTACATTTTGATTCAGAGACGTATGAAAGGTGACTTTGGTCCTGGGAGTTTGTCAGTATAACACTGAATCCATCAGTCATGTATTTCTCACACCTCAAAAAATAGAAGTAGCTCACCACAAAAAACAATTGACATGATAGGGGTGTTAGCTACACCACCGTGGTCATCATTTTGCAATATTTAAGTGTATCAAATCAACACATTGTATACCTTAAACCTACACGATGTTATATGCCAATTATATCTCAGAAAAACTAGAAAAGAAGAAAAATATTGCATTGTACATTAATTTCACTAAAGAAGTTGGTTAAAAGAATGTAATTTTAGAATTTTAGAATAAAGCATCAAGGAAAATAGGACTTTTATAAGGTAATGGATTGCAAGGTCTTAGAATCAAATTGCAGTAGCAGAAAATCATAACCATTACTAACCATAACAAAATGTCTAAGCCAGTTTAAGGAAAAATCAGGTGAAAGCATCTCATTTATAAAGGATAGAAGCCTTTGGTCTAAGTTTCCTACTTATGCAAAATAACCTGAAGTACTATCTGCAAAATATGAGTTGAACTGGGGGGGTCACTAAAATCATAGTTTGATTTTTTTTTTTTGGACTATAAATTTAAACAGTCATTGCCTATTAAATTCTTATAAAAAGGAAGGATTCTCTTTTCTATTTTAATTAATTTAAGATACATTCACAAATATTACTAACACTATAAAAAGTTTAACTGAGTTTTCTAAACTCATCCTGATTGTACAACTTGCATAAAACAAATTTTAAAGAATACGTTGCTTTTTCCTTGTTTATAAATGTCTTTTAATGTTATTCACCATTGCATAAGTTTCCCCATAGAAATTTGTCTTATTTAAAATGCAAATCCTTCTGCTCAAGCTTGACCATGTGCATGCTAAGTAACTCCCTCTGATCCAAGAGAATGACAGCAGATTATCTCCCCGATAGCAAATGAGGACACAAAGCTTTTATGCTAACAGATAGTTCCTTAAACTATCTGAAAAATTACATTAGGAATTAGATCTATTTCATTAGGAGTATGAAGAGCCTTGAATTTAAATGCACAGTTCCTCAGCTTACCCCAAATAAAACTTGCTCTCCTACCACCGTGATGAATAAGACATTAGGGGGGGCAGGTGAATGCTGACAAAGGCCGAACTTTACAACTGTTTATTTGCCCACTCATTTTGGTAGCTCTTTTATCTATGGATGAGGACAGTCAGTATTTGCAGACGGGGAAACTGAGAGTGAAGACAGGGCTAGCTTGCTCAGGTTCATGTCACTGTGTTTACCAATTTAGAAATCACTCCTCCTCCTTCATACATTTAATCTCACAGGAGGAAAGTACCTTTTAACTCAGTCTTAATTCACTCCTGTGTAACTGAACGATTTACAAAGCTATGGGTCATTATACCTCTCCAGCAGTCTGTTACTAGCAGAATTTAGATCCTCTTTTAGTTTTCAAATCATTGATCACACGAAGCCTTAGCCTGTAAAAAAGATTAATTGTAAGAATTTAAAAACTTATTTTTCTCAGTAAGAACATTATTTTTAAAGAGAGCTGTCACTCATGTTTAATTTTATACTAACTTTTCAGTTCCAGCTTTTGACTTTTAATTAACTCTGTCTTCATAAACTCAATCTTACTTATTTTTAATTAATGCTACTTTTCTGTAATTTTCCCACAGGTTAACTTCTCTTCCTAACATACTATATGACAAATTCACTGTAGCGGGGTTTTTACATCATTGGTCCTCTGAAAAATCTAAGACAAGTGCTTAGGACCCTAATGATAAAGGAAAGTTCCTTACTCAACTTTTGCTTACTTAGACTTGTTAATGCCACAATCTTTCACAAGTTTACCTTTACAGACTCATTGAGACTTCAAATTTAGAAACTTACCCTCCATCCATGTGAGTGTTAGTATCTCTAAACTATTAGGTTGAACCACTGAGCTTGATATGCCATAAACGGTTAAATAGTAGCAAGTTCGTATGAGTCAAACTGTGTTACAAGTGGAGAATAAACATCACTTCCATTTCAGAAATAAGAGAATCAACCACAATGCCGTCCTATCTGTAAGCAATTCGAGCCAGCTATGAAAACAGGGGGACAGCCAGGGCAGGAATACAGATGGATAGATGTATAAATGTAGGTTTTGTGTAAGCGCCAATGGCTTTTTAATAACACGATTGATTTATTGCCTGCCACAGTTTCCTTCTTTGAAGGACTTAGTAAACTGTGAATTTTGTATGTAGGCTTTCACTGTAGGTTGTAGAATATTCTCCATTATTCTCGGCAGCATCCTTCCTGGGCTGATATGTACACTAGCACAAGAAGAAATCAATGCAATTCACGATAGTAAAGTCGTGTTTCTTCCATCTTCAGCACACAATGCTGCTCAGTGCTGTATCTTGTTCAACAACTAATATGGCTCACAATTGATGAAAAATGACCATTTTTTATCTTGACAGATTTACTTGGACATCCTGCCTGCCTCTTCCTGGGAACACCCTCTTCCCTGCCATCTGTAGACCTATTGTTATTGGCTTCCAATATTTCTTGTGCCAGAGAAGTAGTAGACACACCTTCCATGGCATGAATTCAGCCCTTGACCATGTCTGGGGTTTATGCTTATGACACCACACCAATGAGGAACAGCCTCTGACCACAGTGTCAAATCCTCACTCCCAGAACAACATCCAAAATAGCAATGAATTGGACTAATGCTGCAAACTTAGCCTCTTCTGCCAGATCTCTTTATTCTGTCTCCAACTATGCAGAATCTTTGACCTTGGATTTAGTCTCTTCCTCATCACTTCAAATGCTGATTGTACACAAAATCTGTGCTTTTGAGAACTGAGTGGGTACAAAAGAATCCTTGCAGTGAACAAACTGAATAGGTGTCTACACTTGCCCACCCAACCACACTCAACTCCCCAGGCTGCCCTGGTCTTTCCTGCTCTCTTCCTTACTATTCTTTTCAGTATACACCACATTCTCCTGCCTTATAAAATTAAGGTAGTTTAAAAATTGTTTGTAGGGTGCTCTATTTAGAGAATGAGAGTAACAATTCCAGTAATGTGTTTAAGCTTACTCCAGATGTTTTCATTGGCTCACAGCCTAGACCTGATAAAGCATTTGATTTTCAGTCAGTAAGTAAAGAAATCTTGGATCTCCTAAATTTCCAGGCATAAGATGACATTTTACTCTCCCAGACCCATCATTATGCCCTGTATTTCTTAGATGATCCATAATGCGACAGAACTTTCCCCAAAGTCCCCCCAAATGAGACTGGGTATCATTGTCTATCTCCAAATTACAGGTATGAATCATGAGCCACTGTGAAGCTAAGCTGGATGGTTCATATCAAAATTCTGCAGAGGTCTGGTTACCTCTACAAATGTCTTTGTTAAGTCACTTGGTAATTTTTCATTGGGAGACAGGGATGCTGCAGAACCCTGCCACTGTTGCCCTATCTCTTAAAAAACCTCTAGCAACAATGCACCTCCTTTAAATATACCTCCATTCAAGCCAGAGTCCCCTATTAGCCATTCCCTAAACATGCATATCACCCACCCCTAGGCCACTTTAGAACAGAGGCTCTTTCCAGTTCATTACTCTATTTCTAGTTTCTATTACAAAACACAGTATGTATTAAGTAAATGTTTACTGAAAGAGTAAATAAATTCCTGCCTCTTTCTTTGCCAGCCTGTTAATGCCTTCTGCCCAATACTATATTCCAAATTTCTAAGCACCCTTAGACCTAGCTCAAATGGTTGTCTCCTCCCAGAAAATGTCCTAATTACCCCAATAAAAAAATAATCTTTTCTGAATAAAAAAGCATATATGTCTAGCAATAAGGGAATAATTCAATAAAGACTGTCATACTATGCAACTCTGTGCAACAGTCATGAAGCATGGTTATTGCACATGTGAATGAATATTAAAAGATGTTCATAATACAATTGGTTAAAAAAAACAGGTTATAAAACCGTATAGAAGATGACAGGTCTAAGAGGTAGATATTAACAATATCCCCCACTTTCAGGAAACTAAGGCTCTGAAGTGATATGTAACTTGTCCAAGGTCAAGGTGAAATTGGGATTTAATCCCACTCAGGGATCATTCACCCAGGACAACTCCAGCATCTGTACTCTTCACCACTGCACTCTGCTACCCCTCCTACACACTGAGAACATCTTTAGGAATATATCAGACAACTACCAGTGGTTGCCTCTGGGAAAAGACCTTGAAGGGGGGAGAACAGTGTCTTTATATTTAATTTTGTTAAAGTTTCCTATGTATGTGTATATTTTGTATTTTAAAATAAAGTTAAATCTAAGCTAAAGTAATCTCTTCCATCTCTGAATACTCACAACATTTGGCTTTCTCACTCTTGTGCCTTGACTACATACAACCTAGTAGTATTTTACTGTGTAAACATGTTACTTTCTTGATTAAGACCCTTGAAAGCAGGGATTGGCCATCATCGTGTCTTTGGAAACCTAGTATAATACCTCACACATTATAAGCACATGATGACAGTGCAGAATGAATATAGAGACGAAAGGTTGAGCTCCCACTGCGCTTAAAAACAGAAGGGTCAGAGAAGAGCTATTATAACTGACTATGGTGTAAATGTTCATCAGCTTTCACCAAATAGATCATTCTGCAACACTCCATCTGGCTAACATAATGACATGGCTACAACATCAAAAAGGAATGAGATGAAAGTGTCTATTGGAAAAAAAAATTGGGGGGTAATAATTTCCTCTCAGGCATCCAGGAGGAGTCAAGAAAGAAGAGAACCTCTTGAATCATGAACCTTTTCTGTCACAAAGAAGTGAAGCTCCAGGGAGCTTCTGTGGGAAGGAAAAGGTGTATGAAGTTAAACTCCGAGTCTTTTTTTTTTTTTATGTTCAGTTAGCCAACATTTGGTACATTGTTAGGTTTTGATGTAGTGTTCAACAATTCATTAGTTGCATATAACACCCAGTGCTCATCACAACACGTGCCCTCCTTAATACCCATCACCCGGCTACCCCATCCTGCCACCCTCTCCCTTCTGTGACCTTCAGTTTTTTTCCCAGAATCCAGAGTCTTAAACTCCAAGTCTTAACAATTATTTCTTACAAATGGATTCAATGGAAATCCTACTTAACCACAAGAGGCTCTATGAAACTTTGGTCAACTCTCCAGGATGGAAAGACATTTATTAGCCTTATATATAACACAAAGAAAGTGGGGAAAGGGGCTTTCCACTGTCCATCTTTAGCAAACATTCACTGAACCTCATAACATGACTCCTAACTGGTGACAACCAGAAGAGAAAGTCAAAATATTAATCCCAGTAGAGCCGCATTAAGCAAACCCATTAATACCCCTAAGCCTCAGCTTCTTCACAAAAAATGGAACTCTATCAGGTGTAATTTTTTAATGTTACTACAGACTAGTTCAACTAGAAATGCTCAAATAAGCCATGGGGTGAATCACAAGGAGCTGACCTGGGCCCACTTCTCTGCTAGTGGGACTGAGTTTCCAGCTGGGACAGCGCCTACCAGCAGTGATCTCAGTGAGGCTTAGATCTGGAGGAGGGCTGGAGGAGGAACATGAGAGCAGGAGCATTGAGCACAAAACATTTTCAGTCAACATGAAAACGAACACACCCTTCAGGACCTCCAGCAAAGGTTTCTTCCTCTTCTTTTTCAGTTAAAAATGGGCAGGAACTTTGCAAAGCTAAACTTACACGACTTGGGATGAATCACACATTGGCCAACAAGTCACCCCCAACCATGTCATTGGTAAGATCTAGCATACTAAACCAGCTAAACCTTTGTAGTAATAACATAAGTAGGAGGGCAAGGGACACAGAGATTATGAGTTCTCATTGTCTTCAATTTGAATGTACACCATCTTGAGGTTGATTTGTATTTTTAAGTTGACTAGCCCTTCTTTGGCACAAAAGAATCCTGAAGAACAACTCATTCTTCTCACTTTTGTCTCAGAAAAAAGAACAAATTTGTGGGTGTTTTCTCAGCTATCATCTGGAAACTGTTAATTTTTGCAGCATATTGCCTAGAAATACAACCTGGAGAATAATGGAAAGCAAGCTCCTACTTTCTTCTTACTCATTTTCCTTAGAAAGACACCCAAATTCCTCTTCCCAAGGCCTCTTCTAGATTGCAATAATGGGGGGGGGTGCCTTTCAAAGGAGAAAGATCTTGCAAAATTTGGTCCTAGCAAATTCCATTAAACTCATGCACTAGTGTGTAAAAAAATGTGGAAACACATCAGACTGAATCAATCTGTAGCTTCCTGTGAAACAGAGATAACACTTTCTGGCACAGAAGTCACAGTCACCAGAGCAGCCATCACCTCCTTCACCCTGCAGAACTCATTCAGGGTGAGCCCAGCAACCCACTCCACCTGCCAGCCCTCACCACTCAGAACCTGAGGGTCCAGGCTAGCCACCCTTTTTCCTTCCTTCCATTCCTAACCAGCAGCTGCTGTAAGAACAGTCCTCTCACTCAGGCAAATCTGAATATGATCAGTTTACAGATGAAGACCATTAGCAGACTGACATATATGCTTTAATTTTATTTCATGTCTAGCTACTCTATAAAGCTGATTTGTTGTGTTTTATTACAAGATGGAGGTATTTTTATTCAATTAGTAGCTAGGACCAGAGTTTCCTTACAAAGAATATATGTATGTTTTCTGTGATAGATTCTTGGGGTAGAATGACAGATCCTGAGGAGGCCAGGTAAGGGCACAAATTCTCTGCTACAGAGGGTGTTGCTGTCTGGGCTTCAGGTGGAGAGCAAATAGAGCGAGAACACTGAGCATGGAGGTGAAGCCAGATGCATAAGTTCTGCAGGACATGGAATGGCCTCCTCCTGGGACATGAAGAATTCATGGAAGATTTGGTGCAAGTGCCTAAAAAGGTTATTCTTTGCATCCAACTTGACATGAGCAGAACTGAGGTAGGCTGCAGATACAGAAAGCCCCAAGGCAGAAAGGGTTGGGGAATTTTGCAGAAATCATCCTCAGAGAGCTCTGGGCTCTCACAGGCCAAGCAACAGGGGCTTAGGGGACAGGAAAGCTCCATATGACAGCCATTGTACAGGTGCTTGATACCAAAACAACCAGTCTATATCATCCATTTTGATTAAAAAACCAATCAATTCAAATAAGAGAAAGAAGAGATTGAAAAGGAAACCCTAGTTATTTGATACCCAATAGAATTAATTTTTCTCTTTATAACGCTTTTTTGAATCAATCAAATTTTAAAGAGCATTTGTCAGGTTCTAGGGAAAATAACTTGCTAGTGCTCTTCAGGTTACCAAGGCTTTATCTCATTTGATATACTCTGGGGTCCTGTGAAGTAGGAGCTGTCATCACCCCTTTTCAGAGAGCACATGTCACACAAGGATTAGGATATAGAACCAGAACTCAAACCTTGGATTCTAGAAGCTTTCCTACACTCAAACTGGCCATCCATTGCCACAGAGACCCAACTATAGGGGGTTTGTCCTACAGACTTCCTCCTTTCTCATCACTCCCTCTTGAACACACAGGGTTTGGGTTTGGATCCCCATGTGACTGAATTTTACTTACCCTTAGAAGGCTTTATCCTACTTTTGTGGAGTCTTTTATCTAATGAGAACTTGATTCTAATAATTTGAGATGGTGGAAACTCCACTAGGCATCATGCCACTAGCAAATGTGAGCTTCCCACTTCCCATTTTCAAGAAACCAAGTTTAAGATGGAATGGAATACAATGCTCCCAACATCATCTTTCTAGGATACAAATGTGATCATGTCCCCCCTTTGCCTTCAACTAGCTGTGGGAGAATGGCACTAATAACAATTATTAGTCATATACATACTTTATCATCTATTAGTTGTCCTTATGTTAAAGACTCAACATCATCAGCTCTTTGTTTTGTCCGCTTCTCCCAGAATGAGGCTGCCACATAGCAGCTGCTATGACAGAATGGACACATACATGAATATTTTTTATCTTCCTAAAGCTCCATGTGGTACTGTCATTTTATTTTAAAGATGAACACAACGTGACTCTGAAAGGATATGCTGCCCTTAGTCATGTTGGTAGCCAGAAGACAACAGGACAAGAATCGAAACTGGATCAATCTCTCAGTTTCAAACTTCTGCTTCCTTACACCAACTCTCATCCACAATAGTCTATACTGTGTGGACAACCCCTCTCAGCCTCTGGCCTCCTCATGTCACAAATTCCAGTCACCACTTGGTTTTCCTGAAATATTCAAAAATTTTCATTCCTCCTTCTTTCTGATGGGCTGTCCAATTTCCCAGAAAGCCACTCCTCTTCCTTCCCCTTCAAATGTATCTGGTGAAACCAGCTCCAATACCATGTGCTGGCTGAGCTTCACCCCAGCCTCCCACACACGCACCCTACTTAGAGGGTTCCTACACACCTCTTTTGCTCTTGAAACTGTTTACTGATCATAAACAATGAGCCAGTACTCTTATCTTGATAAATTATGAATCTCGTAGCCTTCCTTCTTCCTGAGCTCCTCTTCTCTTCTCTATTAAAGCTGAAATTACCTAGACAGTAATGGGCTATATATGGAACAACAGACATCACTGTGAAAATATAGGAAATTAAAAAAAAAAATCTTACTTGAATTATAACACTTACTGGAATACACACACACACACACACACACACACACACACGAATACTGCTTTGAGAAGGAAGGAAGAAAGAAAAGGAGAGGGGAGAGAGGGAGGGAGAGCAAGAGAGAGGAAAGGCATACTTTCCATAATGAAAACCTTAATGGCTACATGTGGTGAACTGAACCCTGTGAAGTACCCAGGACAGAGACTATAATGATCCTCTGGCACTCCCAGCATCTAGGACAACGTTCTGTTCTGGCATGGAGTGAGTGAGTGACAAATATATGTTGTATTGAACTAGATTGATACGACTTACAAGAAAATAGTATTTATTATGATATACACAGATTTTTGAAAATTGAGACTATTTCAATAGTGGGAAATGTTAAAATTATGAGTAGCCATAAAAATTAAATTAATGTAAAGTTGAGTTTTTAAAACATTATATTGCCTCTTCTAGTGATATGAAAATTCAATATGGAAGTGCTGAACAGGTTAACGAGACTGACAAGTAAGTGGAAAATGTAAGTAAGAGGAAAATTTGATATTGTTATAAAATACCCAAACAAGAGCAAGTTTACAAATTTGCCAGTAATTGTTCTGAAGGAAGCGATAGATGTAAAAAACACAATCATGTGGTGAGAATGGATCCCTGCTTATAAAGCCAAGCTCTCTCATAATAAAATGGAAAAAAAAGAGGCAAATAAATAATTCAAGTTATTTTTTTTAAATGGGGAGAATTTTTTTTCAGATGAAGACGCTGAAAATGTCCTATGTAAGAGAAACAGGATTTTTAAGTCCAAATTGCACCTCAATCTCCAAGGTTTTTCTTTTCAGGGAGTAAGGTTAAGTCTTCTGTGTTTTGGATAATAGCGAGTGCCAATCCCGTCTGCGGCATGGCAGGAACCTGGCCAACCCCTCAGTGTCCCTTTCTCAGCCCTGAGGCTGTCAGAGGGGACACGTTAACACTGGGCCAAACTACCTTCTCTGCAGGCAGATGCCTGTCTGTGCACAAGCACCTCTCCCCGAGCAATACTCTTGGTCGTTCTTCATTTTAATGTAAATATATTTATCTGACTAGACAATAAAAGTATTTTTCCTCTGAAAATAAATAAGAACACGGTGCTGGTGCTCCAGGAGTTTATAGCCTTGATGTACAGTGACAAGAGAACAGCTTTATGCTCTGGGCCTTTCTATGAATGCGGACGATTTTTTCCCCACTTTGTTTATGTACTTCTTCACATCCCCTAAAAACACCGTACTTACCTCTGCTTCTGCACTCTTTCCCCAACTTTCCACCAAGAGTGCATACACTCCCATGTCAGGTTTTCATTCTTGCTTCTGTCCAGCTACAGCAAGTCTTCATCTTTCTCCAAGGGGGGCCCTCCAGGGTCAGAAGAAAGGGGTCGCCACAGGAGGGCTGTGTGTGCAATCCAGAGAGCACGGGCTCCTTCTGCTTTTCCACCTCCCACCTTCTGAGCAGGCTCAGCACTTCAAGCACAACAACCCACTGGCAGCTCCCATTGCTGCTGCTGCTTTTCTGGTTTTCTCTTTCCCTTCATGTTAAAACATACTGCTTCCTGTGTTTCCTTCTTAATCACTCTAGGATCTCATTCAGTAAGTCATCTCTTGAATGCCCGATGTTGGGTGAGGCATTTCTTTGGCGTTTGGGTGTTCCCATGAGGCCTCATACAGACTCCTATGTGTATGCAACCCTTGAATTGTTTGGCTTCAAGTCTTCCCCCCAACCCACCCACAAAACTATAAGCGCCTAAAGGAATCAACTATATCCAATTTGTTCCTGTATCCCTGGGATTTGACACAGAGAAGGTCCTGAAACCAACACAATTAGAATAATGAAAACTCTCACTTTGATGCTCTTTAATAACTCCTTGATTGAGGAAACCTAGATGAAATGAAGTGCTAGGAATCAGACCTTGAAATGTGAAATCCAGAACATTCTCTGTGACTGTCTATTCATTGGATTTCCATATTAAGGAAGACTTCTTAAGCTCCACAGAGCAGAAATAAATGTTCATAGGAGAACCTTAAAGCTCCTGGCTGACTCTGAGCGAACTGTATTGATAGGTTCTGCTATGTTCTAATTTTCTTTATTCTTTGAGCCCTGTACCGCTTCCTAGCTACGAATAATGAAGGCCACATCAATCAATGTCCTAGCAGAGCACAGGTGGTACACTCAAATCGGGTCACTAAAGAAAGTATAAAGAAGGGGCTATACCCAGTGGGGTCGCCTGGGTTACAAAAGGTATGAAGGATGGCAGAGAACAACAGCACCATCAACAATGGGGAGCCACCGCACCTGCCCTCTTTCCCCCCCACCCTCTGATCCCTTGCCAGAGCTGCTCATTGGCTAAAGCCATCCAGAATCGCAAGGGCAGAGAAGCACCTCAATGTAGTCCGTGCAGGGCAACCTCTCAGTGCCCACAAGGGTGGCCTGAAGTCTAAAGGAGGAAATGGAAAATTTCCAACACAGTGACTGATGCCCCACTGAGACCAAGTGCAGAGAAACATGGGAATTAGCCCATGCCCATGGGAATTAGCCAGGTAAGTATACAAGTAGCATTTAGTTTTATTTCATTATCATAGAAACTGCTCTCCTGATACACTGTTTACAGATCAATGACAGCAATTATAAGTCTGCCTAGTGTTAATGATACATGCACATGTGTGTATCTTCTTCACTGGCCAGCAGTCCTTACAACTGGCCACGTGCTGGAATCTTCTGGGCTGTCATATTCACACTCACTGAGTCCAAATCCCCAGGAGCGGCACCTCAACAGCCGTATTTCTCCAAAGTATTCCATGCGATGTAAATGTGCATAATGATTGATAACCACCCCTGTAAACTCTCAGAGCTTAATTCATCTTAATTCATCTTGACAATAGAATGCTTCACAGGATACACTGAGGATCTCCCTAGTAAAACTTAAAACCTGTTGTTGGATTGAACTAGAACGAAATATAATATGCAATCAGGCACTTGAAATAGAAAAGACATAATTGAATTCATGAAACATTCACTTCATCAAGAGATAAGAATCCAAAGCAATGAAGACGGCTGACTACATCTGAATGATTGGCAGCTTCCATGAGTTCCCAGGATGCCTCCTCATCCCAGGACACTGAAAATATTGAGTAAAGGATGTGTGTACAAACATTAACTGCCCAAACTCTTGAAATTTGTTTTAAGAGATAAGCTTGTATAACTGAATTTCAGGTGAAACGATAGAGGCAGCGAGAGGGAAGAACCATTCCTTTTTTGAGGACTAATAAGCACCCTCTAGCATTCTGGAACACCAGCTGTATGCTAGGTACCCTGCCAAGCCCCCAGAAACGCCATCACAGGACTTTCTAACTGGCACATGGTTTATTGACCTGATAGTGCAAGAATGTTGACAGGTGGAGGGGATGGCTATCTTCTCAAATATTCTATCGGTCAAGGAATGCTTCAGAGGTCCTCAACAGGAGGAGGACATGTCCCTTTCTGTGTCTGCAAGGCCTGAGGAGTAAGTGGTGTTGCAAACACAGATCTCTCCAAGCTCTGTGCAAAGAGCATTTCCGGTCCTAGCCCTTCACTGCAATCTTGATGTGGGCTCTGATAAAAATCCAGGCTATTTCAAGTCCTACAAAGAGAACCTATTGAACTCATGAGCCGTGTTCTCAAACGGGATCACAAAATCATGACAAAAATGTCAAAACCTTTCCAATTCATCTTCTCATGACGG
Source organism: Ursus arctos (assembly GCF_023065955.2). Lineage (NCBI taxonomy): Eukaryota > Metazoa > Chordata > Mammalia > Carnivora > Ursidae > Ursus > Ursus arctos. The sequence goes on from NW_026622841.1 coordinate 57,507,794, forward strand.
AAAAGAGACATGCACAAAGAGTTCAATTTGAAATTCTAAAATGGGCCTCAAGGTGATGTCCAGCCAGGTAGAGCCCTTCTGAAGGAAAAGGATGGGGAAGCAAAGCTAGAAACCTAACAGTCCTGATACCCAGATTCTGCTAGTTTGTGTCTCTTGTTCAGCTCAGCTTGCCAAAAGGTTTTTTCTTTTCTATCGATTTCCATTATAGAGCATCTGTAACGGTACCTTTTCCTGGAACAGACTGCAGAAGAACCCTCTGACCTTTGATAAGCTGGCTGCCAAATCTGGCCTCCCAGATTAAATGGCAAGGAAGAAGGGAGAGACAGGGAGGAGGAGATATAAAAAAAGAGAGAGAGAAAGAAAGCTAAGAATTTATATTTGGCTTTAAGCTTGCAAATGGAAGTGAATGTGAGACCCTCAATGTGGGATGCACCAAATTTGACAATCTAATGGCTTAACACTATCCTCTGGCTGGACTGGCCAAATACTATGGAAACCTATTTTGGACCTGAAGGGACTGGGGCTCCAGGGAGAGGGAGAGGGCAAGGGAAGTCAATTAGTTCTAGGCAAACTGCCCAATAAGCAAGCTTAAAGTATAAATACAAGGCAAAAAATAGATGTGCAACCATTTTATCTTTCCAATCAGAGTTTCACAACCACATCCCTACTTCCTTTAAGAGTCTGTGCGGGACACATTGTTCTATGAAGGACAGCACCATACCTTCTCATAGGGAAGACACATTTGTTAAAAAAGCCACAAATGTAGGGCTGCAGGGATCCCTATATTGGTATACATAAAATGTCACCTCTCTAGCCTCTTTAAAATTAAGCAAGAAATACTCCCTAATAAACTTACAGATAGAGTGGAGAAATTATAAGAATGGTAGGTTTTGAACACTGGCATTAATAAGGGATGCTTAAATCGAAAATACTCACTTAGCAACTAACGACACACTTGGCACGAATGTTTGTGGCTGTGGTATCTCATCTAAGATGGAAGGATAAGAAGACGGCCTACTTCGTGGGTGACATGGGAGGGGATAAGATGTGAGCGTGCCCAGAAAGGGCAGCCCATCATGAGCACTATAAAAGTGTTTCTTTTGCTCATAATGCTATCGCTGTTACTGGACTCTTTCTAGCACTCAAGGTGTTCTCTGGATAAAGATTTGTTAACTGCCAATTCCTGATTCAGCTTGCAGAATCAGGGAGAAGTAACCGGACGCCAGCTTCCAAAGACAGCAGCCCCATTCAACAGCACCACGCAGGTCTCATCTGTCTATCAGAATCACAACTCAGACATAATCAGGAGAAGTCCTCTGTCCACCTCAACACCCTCCCAAAGCAGAGCATGCTGTCACCCAGTTCAGCAAAGGGTACAAAAGTGGGTTTTCCACTGCTATTAGTGAAACACAGCCAGTATTCCAATAAAAGACTCTTTGGAGCATGTGGCAAATGTGGTTTTTGATGCAGGCTTAATTTCACTGAGAGAGGTGGCTAAAAATCAGCTTTCAAGAGGATGCCCTGCACCTTAGCTGTAAAAGGAGATTTGAGGATAGAGATTCATGGGGTATATTCTGCTCCAAGCTCAAAAATACAGCCTTTTAAACACTACTGATAAAAGCAAAGAATTGGAAATAACAATAGATTATAGTTAAAAATATTAAGGGATGCCAAATTATAGAAGTGTTCACCCATTTGAAATCATGTTAATGATGAACATTTACCAAGAGATTGCTAAATAATTACAGCAAATTACCAAAAATGTATAGCATGATTACATTTTATTAAGATATCATACAAAGTGGTATCTAAATATTCATTTGATAAAATCTAGGGTAAGGCAAGATAAAAAATAGTAGTGGTAGTCATTACTCAGTAGGAGAATATGATTGATTTGTATTCTGTTATTTACAGATTTCAGTCTATTTTTATATTTTCTGGAATTAACATAAATTATTTCTGTAACCAGGAAAAGAAGTTATTAATTTTAAAGCTTTTTTTTTTAATTCCCAAGAAAAAACCTAAACACATTTTTTTTAACAACCAAGAATAAACTTAACTGGGCAGGACAATCTGGATTCAACTTTGGATGTTGAAGAAATCTGAACAAATGAGTTTTATAAAATCAGGAAAGAGATTCACAGATGAAGTTCAGTTTTTGCCTGTTCTGTGGAATCATCAGGGTCGAAGTGAGAAAATTATGATGCATGGAGCTCCTCTACCCACCTTCGCCGACTTCACGTATTTGCACACCTATCTTTGGAGCCGGTAGCAGGTCTGCACAATTTCTCTTGCCTTTCCGTGTCAAAAACCTCTCCTCAGGGGAAAAACGGTTTAATTAAATGTGTCTAAAGTGTTGCTTAAAACCACACTATTCTCACTGACCCTAAGGCCTGACATGCCCAAGAACTTACAATATTGAAGGTTTGAAGCCAGGGTCATTTGATTTCCAGGTTTTCTTTTTTTTTTTTTTTTTTTTTAAAGATTTTATTTATTTATTCGACAGAGATAGAGACAGCTAGCGAGAGAGGGAACACAAGCAGGGGAAGTGGGAGAGGAAGAAGCAGGCTCATAGCAGAAGAGCCTGATGTGGGGCTCGATCCCATAACGCCGGGATCACGCCCTGAGCCGAAGGCAGACGCTTAACCGCTGTGCCACCCAGGCGCCCCTGATTTCCAGGTTTTCAAACCAGAAAATGATTTCTGGAAACATTCTAACTTTGGTAGTTTTGCTTTGCCAGCGATACACTGAAAAAATACTATGGAATAGATTGCTAGGATGCCTAGTGGAAGCAGTATCTTTCCTCTTTCATCTATAAGGTTACTTGACATTTCCAGAAATATGGTGTAGCCTAAATAAAGTAGGGTCACCATTTCGAGGCAATAGCCCAACCCCACCACGCAAGCTGGTTCCAGACCAACACCCTCCATGGCAAACACTGTTGACCCAGTATGAAGATCCTGAAAGAGTCCTAAAATCACTTCATTTTAATGTACACAATTTAACAAACAAACACAATAACTAAATGCTTTTTTTTCATCTTTTTACGACTTCATGTCAATTCACCAAGAAGAAAACAAGCTTGTTCTGATGATGTAATTAGATGATTATAGTCAACTTAAGTTTGGGGTACCAGATATTCTCTGCTACAAAATTCTCCCTTTACAGATTCTGGGTAGATGCCAAAAACTAGATTTCTCTTTGGTATCAAATCTATTTACTCAACATCTTAAACTACCTTAAAAGACACTTTAAAAGTTTTAAGTCCTTAGCCATTTGTAGGCTAAATAAAAGGTTCTCTGACTGTAAGTACCTTGAAGGTAAATAAAGTTACCTTTTTTGTTCATCCCCATACACTCAGCACCTGGGACAGAGCCTAGCTCATACAGGGTGAACACTCAATAAATGGGTATCAAGTGACAGAATGTTAAATGTGCAGCCATGCAAGTCTAGTGGATTGGATGGCTAAAGTAATTCAACTTTCCTACTCTAATAATCTGATCTGCTGTTCTGTGTTCAACTTTCAACCTGCATCTAATAGTTAACTTTCCCAAACCCCTGCGGAAGCCATTTATCATTAAAATGTTATCATTGAGGCATCTGTGGCAAAGTCACTTTTGTAAAGTCACATGGAGAGAAAGCAGCTTTAGTAGAACTCAAACCCAGGCCTCTGACTCCAAATTGCTGACTGTTCCGCTATTTCACAGTGTCCTAGCACGTGAAGCAATTCCATTCTCTCAAAGACCTAGTGCCAGAATACAGGAAGGTCAGGCAGTGGCAGGTGCCTGAAGGGAGCAGCAGCAGCTGCCCTGAATCCATCAATTTCCACAGGTGCTCAGACCCCCTGCCATTCACCCCCCGCCAGCCGGCCCCTCAAGCCTTCCTACTAACTCCAGCTGTTCTTTTGAGTCTCTTAATAAAGTGAAGACATACCTTCTCAATTTTCTGTACAGATTCTAAACAGGAAAGAAAAACAGGAGCCGGGTGAAGAGCTGATTATTCTACATAAATTATAAAATATCTTTAAACATGGCCTGGGACCATTTTCCAGTTCTCGTAAAAATGTCTCTTCTATGTAAACATTAGTCTGCAAATTTAGAAGCACTTAATAAAAAGTCAAGTGAAGCACCACAGGGATGGCTTGACTGAAAGCTGTCTCAGGAGCTCTGTCGGCTCTTCCTAGCAATCTGAAAACCAACCACTGGAAAGGGGTCCAAGGCCGGGTTAGCACACCACTGCCACTGAGTGGCCTCATCCTTGGGAATGGGGAGGGGAGCCTGCTCTGGTCCCCGCTCACTGCCCATGCTCACCCCTCCAGAGAGGGACTTCCCGCTTATGCCAAGATTCTGCTGGTTATATTCTTCTGAATGGGAGGGAGAGTCCAAAGTTTGCTGTGTGGTTAAGTGAAAATGGCTGCTAACTGTAGAGACCCATGGAAGAGTAGCCATTTCTCTTCCCTCAGTAAAATCATGAATAAAAGCATATACTAATCAGGACTTTGGAGTTGAAGTCTAGACATTGGCCTCCTTCCCTTTTCTTCTGAGGCCCAATGAGAAAAAAAAAATAATAATATTCTCCTTCCTCGCCATGCAGGAGATACAAGCTACTTACAAAGAAAGATGCCCTAACTCTGTGTTTTGGAATCATGGTGTGTTTGAATTCAGTGGCTTTCATTTGAAAAGTGAGGAAATTGACACCTGGCCAGGCAAACTGACTTGTCCTAGGTCAGAGCTAACCCAGAATTCAGGTCAGCATCAACCTAGCACTCTATTTATTCCATCCCACAACTTTGCTTCCCCTTCCATTTTTAAAATTAATTCAATAGTGGCCCAAGATATTTCTCAACAATACAGAACACGTAACAAACTTGTATAACACTAGTGAAAATCACTTTATTCAGACCAATAGAGAATCAAATGAGAGTGGGAAAGAAATAGGCATATCCTGTTTTGCGGTTAATAAAAGTTAATAACCTCAACATGAACCCCCTTTCATAGGATTCCTGGATCCTAAATCAGGACATTAACCAATTTGGAAGATTTGATCTAAAGAGCCCTGAAATCCCCTGCAGCAGATTAGAGGAGAGACAGAAGTGAATTGGGCCCTTTTTCCTTTACTGGCCCCCATGACATCCAAAAATAATACTCTGGCCCAGCTGTTCAGTAAGGCCTTTAGTTTATTTGTAGTTAGTTGAAGTAGAAGACTATAAATTAAATTCAGATGCCATCAGGGAGAAATGTCAATCCTTCCAAATTCAATATTGAAAAGCCTTTCTTGTTTTCTTGCTGAATGAAAGACTATGGGAGCCATGGAGCCTTGACCCAGTACTCCACGGATTCCAGGATAAAAGGCATAGAAAAAAATGGAGTTATTCTAAAATGGTTCACATTTTCTAAATCAGCAAGCCAACTCCAGTCCCTTGTTGCACTCCCCAGAGGTACCTGGACAGCAGCAGATCTTCTGAGAAGCCACACAGTGGCTGAGCTACCACTGCCAGGCCCCTAGGCACGGTCTGGGCATGGCCCATGGGGCTGAGTGAGGGAGCCATGGCAGAAGGACCACAGCGCCCTTTCTCCAACCGAGCCTGTCCACCAAACAGACTGGGCGGCCTCCAGGCTTTGGGTTCCATATCCTGCTACCAAATACCATTCCATTGGCTTCTGTGATATTTGCTTGGCTTTTAATGCTGAAGCCTGTCCAAAGGGGTGGAGGCCCGAGCAGGAATACAGAAGCCCGATTTCTGAGTTCCAGACCTGCTTCTGCCCCTAGAGACAGGCAACCTGAGACACACACCTCACTGTTTCTGGGTTTCGACTGGCTAATCACTAAAATGAAGACGCTCTACTAGGCCATCTATGTGGCCATTGCCAGCTCTCTTCACAAGGATTTGAGGGAAACCTGAAGTAGACTACCTTGAAGACCTAACTTCTCCAATGGATGCTTTCTTTCTTTTTTTTTTTTTTTTAAGATTTTATTTATTCATTTGACAGAGAGAGAGTGGGCGAGCAGGGGGAGTGGCAGGCAGAGGGAGAGGGAGAAGCAGGCTCCCCTCAGAGCAGGGGAAGCTCGATATGGGACATGATCCCAGGACCCCAAGGTCTGAGCTAAAGGCAATCTCTTAACCAACTGAGCCACCCAAGCCCCCCTCCAATGGATGCTTCTTTTGCTGCACTTCACCTTCATCCCCAAACACCCCGTTGCTGCTTCTGTCATTCAAACGAGGTCCGTCTAAAAACTGGGACAGAGGAAGACAACAGGAGAAAAGGAGGAACAGCATGTCACTGAAGAACAGACTGATGTGACAAGCATTCCTCCTCCTGTGTTGCTCGCTGCCCACTGCCAGCAAAATAGAAACTCACTTCTGCCCACCCTCCATCCCCATCCCAGGAGATGAGAGCTAGCAACAGATTTTCACTTTGTCTGAGAAAGATTTCACATCTAAAGACAACAGGTTTTTCCTCTAGGACACTGTCAGACAAAAATAGCTAATGAGTTCAGTCTGTCTCCAGGGCAGGACCTTTCTTTTGTATATGAGGCAATTCCATCCCTTCCTTGGAAAAGATTCCAGTTCCATTTTCTGTGAACAGGTGTCGGCAAACCTATCCCGTGGGCCAAACCTTGCCCCACCAGCTAAAAATGGTTTTTACATTTTTAAATGATTGAAGTCGAAAGGATATTTCATGAAATGTGAAAATTATAGGAAAGTCAGATTTCAGTGTTCCTAAATAAACTTGATGGCAGAACAGCCACGCTCTTTCCTTTTCATATTGTCTACAGCTGCTTTTTAGCCACGACAGCAGAATCGAGCTTTGCAACCAGGCCTGCGTGGCCACGACAGCAGAATCGAGCTTTGCAACCAAGCCTGCGTGGCGTGCAAAGCCTGAAATATTGACTGTCCAACGCAGAAAAGGTGTGCCGACCCCAGATGGAGAAGGATAGAGTCCTGAATTTAGGACCCAGCAAGCACTGAGCTGGGACCCCTCTGACAAAACACAGTTTGAGGAGGGCAAGAAGCTATTTACCGGGAAAACAGCCCACCCACCACTAGCCAAGCCCTCTTCACTGACCTCTCCCCACTTTGGGCTAGCCCCACTCCGAAAGCACCCAGTTCATTTTCATGTGAATATGCTACCTCTCTTCTTGCATTACGAACACCTGTGTTTACTCCGTAGAGAGATTATTCTGTACTAAATGGTTGGAAATACTGTGTTATGGCAGATGATTATTCCTAAATCAGAAATAGTTGACTCACTTGCCTGTTTTCTGAAGACATCTGTGGATTTCTATGTTTTTCCCATTATTTTAAACGGTACATGTTGGTTGACAAAGGAAATACATGGGCCTTTTCTTTTTCACCTCACAGTCTTCTGTTCTATGATTTTCAAGTTAAGTTACACTAATTATATTATAAAAATGAATGGGTGATGAAACTCATGCTCCCATAGTTTAATCCAGTAAACTTACTTCTAGGAATTTATTTTAAGGAAATAATCAGAGATGCAGGCAGAGATTAATGCATCAGGATGGCAGGCTCAGCAGTAGCTGTAATACTTAAAACTTAGAAACAAAGTTAATATCCAAAAACATGGAATAATTAAATTAATTATGATGTTGCCCTGGTGCAGGATATCATAGGCCACTGATACATGGGAAAAATCTGAAAACAAGCGACATACACACACACATGTGGAAATATATAGATGAAAGTATGATCCCAAAAGGTTAGTAATAGTTACATGTAGGTGGTGAAGTTAGGGGTGCCCTTTGTCTCTCCCTGTGTTGCTTTATTTTCCAATTTTCTAATTTTTTTCTTACAAAATAATAAATGCTCTTTATAAAATTTTCCAACATGAAAAAAGTTCATAAAATAAAAAGAAATTTCCCCACCCCCCACAGTGAATTCCATTCCTCACAAGTCCTCATTATTAACTTTTAGTGTGTATTCTTCCAAACCAGTTTCTTTTTTATAAAAACAAGAATATATTACAGGCTATGTTCTATGACTTGCCTTTTTCGGTAAACAATCAATTTATTATGTTAGTACATAAATATGTATTGTATTCCTTTTCAAAAGATGACATGGTTTCCATGGTTACCATGATTTATGGAACCAGGCCCATGTGACCGGACCTCAGACTTCAGTCCTGCATTCAGCCATGCTATCCACATGTCCCTGCTCCTGTGAGCCAATATTTTTGTAGGTTAACACCCCAATGGAAGGAAACATGGACATATTTTAAATTTTGATAGGTAACACCAAACTTTCCTCTAAAACAAGTTGAAAAACATATGCTCCATATAGACGTTCCTTATTAAATTCAGCCTCAGCACTACCAAATTAGTCCACTTATTTCTCAATACGTGAGCTGTGGGATCTTGTTATCATTTAAATTCATAGTTTTATTTTTAATGAGTTTAATTTTATTTTTCTATGACTTATTGGTAATTTGTACTTCTTCTTTTGTAAGTTATTGATAAATACCATTTTCCATTTTCCTTGCAGGCTATTTCTTTTTTATTCCAGCTGAACTGTTCTATCCTCTTACATATTATGGAGATTATTAGTTATATGCCCTATAAATGTTTACTCCTATTATATCATTTGCCTTTATACTTTGTTTATCAAGCCCTTCACCATAAAAAAACATTTAATTATTATTTTTATATTAAGAAAAGTAAGAGTATTTTAAAATAGGTCAATATAAAGTTTTCAGCAGATATGGGTAAAATGGAAAGTTGAAGCACCAAAATATTAGCCATTTTTTCCTCATCTACCCACACATTAAGTTGCATCTTGCTCTGCAGAGAGGATTTGAAAGTTTAGACTTAGGAGAGTTTCCATAATTATTCAAAAAGAATGAGGTTTTTAATTGAATACACCCATTGCCCTAAATCCACAATCATTTGATTGTCTTGCTAAAACAATTGATGTTTCAAATGATTGCTCCATTTGATTTTTTCCTTCCATCTGAATGCTTTTTAAAAAGCAATGGAATTAATTATCATAAAAAATATTCATGTAATAGAGTCAACTGTCTCTTGAAACTAAAGTGATGATTTAGATGATCTAGCTGGCTGGAACTCAGCCAGCTTCTATCCTAAATGCCACAGACGACAGCATTTTAAGTTCATTCTGGTCATGGAGAATTTCAACTGTGTTGTATCCTGTGTTTCTTTACATACCATAACACCCTCTTTGATTCTGTCCAGTGCCATGCTTACCACATTTTCACTTCTGTAATGCTCCAAAAGTGCTTTGGGCACCTGGGGCCATACAAAGGCGAGCAGAAATGGGCGCCTTAACCTCAGGTGGCCCTAACAAACTCAGGAGTTCACTCCAGGTGGGGCAGCCTTCCGGACTGGAGACGAGCTTTTGGGAGGTGTTTAATGACCGTGGCATCCCCAGGGTTCTAGGAGCACGTGGGTTCTGGGTTTGGTTCGGCATCTTTATAAGTTTCACAAGGTGAAGTGGCACCCCCCACCCTGAGCTAGGTTCATCCTACTCAAACCAAGTTTGGGCTCCTTCCAACGGAGCCAACCCAAGCCTTCTACTGGTTAGCCTTTCCAGATCTAAAACATTCCTAGAGATTCTGAAACCCCCTCCAGAGCCTGGAGACCTGACTGAGTCCATCCAGTGGCTCTGGAAGCAGCTGTACGCACCTCCCCATGCACCCTTGCTGGCCCCGGGACCCTTTCCAGAGGATGCTGGTAATAAAAATGCAAGTGGTTCTCTTGAAACACTGTAGAAAAATGTGAGAAATGTCTGTTTTCAGCAAATCCCTTCTCTGTTATGCTATTTTATACAAGAGACCATGGATTATAAAGTACAACATCATTGTTACATACCAGTAAGAAAAAAAGCTGCCAAATATTTTAACATACCAATAATTTTAAAATACATTATAAAGTCATTGAAATTTTTTAAATGAAAAAAATGTGATATTTTCCCCCCACAAAATTCCATTTTTTACTTGTCAATTGGGCAAAAAAATAAAAAAGAAAAAAAAAAGTGATGACTTATATACTTACAAAGCGTTTCCTAAAGTATCTAAGCTAAGTTGGGTTGGTCACTTTCCTCTTAGCTCACTGTAAAAAAACTTCTACACAGATATCTCCTTGAGGAAACCTCCATGTAGACACTCAGGTGGCAAAAGACCCCTGGTATCTAGGGGCGCTTGGGAGGCTCAGTTGGTTAAGTGTCTGACTCTTGATTTCAGCTCAGGTCATGATCTCAGGGTCATGATCTCAGGGTTGTGAGTTTGAGCCCTGAGTAGGGCTCTGCAGTCAGCAGGTAGTCTGCTTGAGATCCTCTCCCTCTACCCTTACCCCCTCAAAATAAAAAATAAAATCTTTAAAAACAACAACCCAAAAAGAAGGCCTCTAGTATCCAGTGCAAATTTTCAGGGATACACAAACTCTCATACTTAGCTTCCTAATTATAAGCTATCAAATGTAAAACCATACATCAACAGGTTTTGAAAGTATATTAAAAAAAGGTCAAGCATCTGTATTTTTCAATGAAAGCCAAATCCTTTTAAAATTCCTTGAAACCCTCTCTGCTTTCTTCATTTCTACTCTGTATTTTTTTCTAGACCAAAGACACAAAAGTGATGGAGGGATTATGGTTGTCCTAGGATGTGTCCCAATCACTGTCATTTTAGAAATTCCCAGTAAAAAAAATGAAGATATCAATTGTTATAAACAGATAATCATAAAAGAATTTAGCTTTCCATCTTATAATATGGTACATATTGCTTATTTGGTTTAGGCTCAGCTCACATAGAACAATGTTCTGCATAAAACCTTTTTTTAAAAAACTTCAAATTCTAAGTGGCTTAACAGTAGAGGCACATGGCTTACCCGTTGAATGGATTCTGAGTGAATGGACCTTGTCAGTCCTGTCTCCAACACTCTTAACAAATAAAGATCTCTTTGATATTTAAAATAAAACTGTTTTCAAGGGCATGAAACATACAAAGGTTTCTAAAGTTACTGAATATTATGGGATGTATATTTAATTAAGCATCAGTTATTAAATATGAAGCTTATAGGACATATAGCCTCTATATTTAAAACCACAGTGTGGAACAATTTCATGACATCATGTAGTAGAAATCTGGTTTACTTCTACATCTTCCAGAGGCAGCACATTTTGTTCTGGAGAACGTCCCCTTAGGAACCTCCCCAAACATTTCTTCCTAGCAATTGTAGTGTCATCTTTGGATGTCATCTTTGGACATCTAGAATATTCCCATTGAACTGTAAATGCAATTAAGATTCATGAAAGAAGTAGTGAAAAAGGGTCACTATTGATGTGGTCATTCACAAACTAGACCCAGAACTAACATCTCTACTTGGCGACATACAGACCATGGGGGTTATACCAGTAATGGCTGTGTCCTTGGCTGAGGATCCAGTTTGACCCTGGAACCAACCAGCTGGATGAAACTCTGTAGGCCTCCTTGCCTCTGTGAGGCTCTCTGTCCCAATTTCTAACATGCAAATCTGAATAGGTAATATCCAAGGTAACTGCCAGTTCTTTTTAACTCCCATAATACCTATCTGGAGGACTCTCTTCTCTCAACCAGCCATTGTCTGAGAGCAATATCTTTGGATATCATAAAGAAAAAGCTACGTAAAACCAAACGTTCCTGCTGGGTTCATGACTTAAGAGAAAGTCATGTAACTGCTCTATATCCAGTTAACCTGTCACACAGGAAGTGCCAATCCCTCCACTCTCTGTCCTCTCCTCCTGCAGCAGGAAGGTCTCAGGACCCATGTCCGAAGAGCTCTAGGAAGAACAGTCTTGGGGAAAGGCAAGGCAAACGAGCTCACTGGCAAGTCAAACTCTTAGGAATAGACTTCACAGCAAGTATTACAAAAGCTATTTCTTCAGCCTTTCAAAGTAGTGGACAAGTACTCATGAAGTTTAGTAATTAACTTACTGCCATGGTCCCAAGCAAAGTTCTCAGTATAAAATGTTGCCAACAGATGACTGGGTGGCTCAGTCGGTTAGGCATCTACCTTTGGCTCAGGTCATGATCCCAGGGTCCTGGGATTGAGCCCCACATCGGGCTCCCTGCTCAGCAGGGAGTCTGTTTCTCCCTCTGCCTCTGCCTGCCACTCCCCTTGCTTGTTCTCTTTCGCTCTCTCTCTATCAAATGAATAAATAAAATCTTTAAAACAAACAAGCAAACAAACAAACAAATAAATAAAAGTTTCCCAAAAGGCATCTGGTTTAACTTTCTGGCCTATTCCTGAATCCCTTCCACTAACCAGATACTTGCCATCTTTTCCATGACTAACTACACCCCTTCCTGAGACGTCTCCTTACCTGACAAGATCCCAGGTACTTTCACTCTTCATGACTCAGCACATCCCCACTCAGCCCACATGCTCTTCAAGGGTGAGCCCCAGAACTGACTATGGCCCAAGGGTCCACTGCAGCAGACCCTGCTGTGGGCCTGAGTCATTCAGCCCAGCAGCCCAGGGTGTGTGAGGGTCCTTCTCTCACACATTTGGGCACAATTCGCTGCCATTTCTTGACTGCCTTTCTAGTATATTATTGTTCACAATCGTGGCTACAGCCCCAGAGGGCCCACTGTAGGAGAATCACATGATCCACTGTACCAACACCAGGCTTGACTTTGTGATTTGCTTGACCAGCCATATGAGAAAGCCATGTACTTTTGAGCAGAAGCTTTAAGAGCAAATGTGTGGCCGGCCACCTTCTCTCTTTCTCTGCCATAAAAGGAGCAGTGCTCTGTGGGCTGTTTCATCAGCCTGTCCCACAATGAAAAGACCTCAGGACAGGGCTGCGGCCAAAATACAGTGAACATGTAGGGCCAGCAAGAGATGTGCCTTTGTTGTTGCAAGCCACAGAGATCTCGGGGTCATATGTTGCTGTAGAATAAATGCACCTCCCCCTTTTGGGGAACACTCTCCTCCAACATGGTTTATATAGATCAGAAGTGGTTGACCACAACCTCCAGTCCTAGATGTGACCTGGTTTGACCAGTGAGGTGCCTTCCCCCAACCTCCTCCTCCTTGATTCCCACTAAAATCCCAGCAAGACCATTCGCATTGTCTCAGGGACTTTTATTAGAGCTGGTGGAAATGACATTCTTTCCTGGTAGTCACCAGCTGTATGTCTATTAGCATAGAACCGCCCCTTGCCTCATCTGGCAAGAGGAGGCTTGATTAAGAATGACAACAATATAGAAGAAAGCAGGGACAGGGAATGGAAAAGAAGTGAGATCTGTACCCCAGGCTTTGCCATGACTAAGGGAGTGCCAGTTAATCATCTGCTTTCTGTAACCAAGATTTTGCTTTTGAAACTTGCAACCAAAAACTCTAATTCTGGGGGCGCCTGGGTGGCACAGCGGTTAAGCGTCTGCCTTTGGCTCAGGGCGTGATCCCGGTGATCTGGGATCGAGCCCCACATCAGGCTCTTCTGCTATGAGCCTGCTTCTTCCTCTCCCACTCCCCCTGCTTGTGTTCCCTCTCTCGCTGGCTGTCTCTATCTCTGTCGAATAAATAAATAAAATCTTTAAAAAAAAAACAACTCTAATTCTGGGCCCAAACACTGCAAACCAAAATAGACTCATATCCCCTGTTTGACGGTGTCCAGGTGGAAGGGAACTTGAAAATCAAACTTCTTCCTCTGGCCTGTGGACTAAACAGAAACTAAGCTATTCTAAATTGGTAGGAATACACCCCATTTGTAAAATGCTTCTAAGGATGTGTAGGAAATAGCTTGATGAAGAAATTTATTCCAGCATTTAACATCATCATCACAGCACACTCTCACACTTTTAACAGCAGCTTGGCAAGCATCTCTAGCTCAGGCTATCTCAATATCCCCAACCTCTTATCAGCTTTGGGAGCTTTAGGTGTGAGGTTTTAACAAAATGGACCCAATCATCCACATAGTGCTGAGTCTGACCCAAATGACCCTGCGGTAGTCGGAAAGCAGCCACAGAACAGATATCATTGCATCACATGTCCCGCAATGGCCTAGACTGGGGAATATTTCATTGAATGCCATTGCTTCCTGAGGTTTGACTGTAAAGCTCCATAACTGCATAAAAATTACATTATAAAATATAAGCAAAATTATGTTGGACAACAACCAGCAAAGCATTTAGATTGATCCTCCCTCCAGGCAAGATTCAGCTGGAAGTATCAGTGGCCTAATGGACCACACGGATTTCCCAAACATCTAGTGCCTCTGATATAGGCTTATCTGACTGACTGATTTGGTCATTCCAAGGACTTCTCAAAAGGACCAAATACCTTCTGATTATTTGAAAAGTTCAAACTTCATTTTTTGGCACATGGGAGGAAAAGTCATTCATGAATAAATTTTAAAAATGTCTTTTGGTCATTGTGCCTAAACATATCTGAAAAATGCAGCTTTAGGCCAACACTCAGATGGCAGCTGTTTTTATCAACAGGCCATCCCCTCATGAGCATTCAACCATGGGGCCCTATTCAGCATTCTTCTCTTTCATGCATCAACTGTAAGAAGGGTGATGTGCAGGGAATGCCTTCACAAACAAATGTGCAAATAATGCCAGCAGCTTTCCCTGAGATATCCCAGGAAGGACTGGCTTAGGAATGGCTTCCAGGGGGGAGTTCTTATAAATGCTGCTCCAGGAAAGGCTGCCAGTTCTTGGGACTGGACAGAGTTGATACAATACTGCTGGGAAACAAACCATCACAGAGGGTGTCCTGAGCCCTGAGAAGATGGACCACTGGTGAGTGTTCTACCAATGAGATAAAGTTTCAGTTTGACAAACCATTTTTGATTGACCTATGTAGGGGTTCAGAATGAGTCACCCCAAGATGTGCCACTTTGGCATGCAGATTATTTTAAGCTGAAAATAATCAAGGCCCAAAAGACTCAGGAAGAACCTCTGACCTATCCCCTAACTACCTAAAAGGATTTAAATAGAGGATGTGCTCCAGGAAGAGAACACCACCATAGATAACCACCGTATAAAATAAACTAGATGTGGCAGATAGGGAGGAACTTAGTAAAGTTTATTTGGTAAAATTTCTCTCTGTCCTATTGTTTCTGAGTGGCCCAGCAAACATTTGTTTACTGAACATTTACTCTGTCATCTTCCTGCAAATTGCTTTCCTTCTTTTTGCAGTCCCAGACCCCTACCTAAATCTTTCTTTGTTCAGGATGACATATATATTTCATTTTCCTTGACAGTCTTTGAAATCTCATGTTTATGTGGATTCCCTGTACATATGAAATTACATTTGATTTTCTCCTGTTAAATCTGTTTCAGGCCGATTTAATTCTTAGACCAACCAGAATATTGAAGGGTAGAATAAAAAATTTCCTCCTCAACACCTACCAGTGGTTTTGTCCTCCAAATTTGATTGTTGTGACTTCATACACCCTTTCTTTGGGGGGGGTGGATAAAAATGCTGCCTGAATTATTTTAAAGACAGATCGCATTTCTAAGGAGAAGGAAGAGATATATATCAATAGAGTGTGTCCCCTATGGCTGTTGTGAGGCTTAAATGTATGCAAAGGCTTGGAACAGTGCATAGACCCCCAAAAAACACTCAGTAAAGGTGTTTGCTATTATTATCAGACTTCAAAATATTGTTATAAGCTTGCTTTGTTTTGAAAGTGTGAAAAAAACATGTCAGGAGATGTTATTAGATTATCAACCTTCAGGAACTCCTGGGTGGGAGAGAAGAGTGAGGGGAGATGATAAACTGAAAATAAATGGATAAAATTGAAGTATTTGAATAAAATAACATAGGAATTTAGTGGGTAAGAAAATATGTTTTTGATTCTCCAAAGTAAAACTTTCAAAAACTTAGTTGAGTCAGTTTTTTCGAAGGAAAACTTAAAAAAAATTATGTAGAAAACTATGGAGTTTACTGGACAATAGATTTCTTTCACAGACGTGCTTCTACAGGATGGCATTACAGAACATTCAAAATTGCAGAGACCCAAATTTAATATTAGTGAGTCTGAAACCTTAGCCCTGCCAAAATTTGGGGGAGGTCACTAAAAATTCCTTTCATTTCACTTTGTATTTAGATAAATCAGAAGGCAATTTTTTGTTCGGATGAGAGGGGCTCAGAAGTATCATTTAATTATGAAAGTTAATACTAAAGCCAACGGCAAAGAAAAACAAATCTTTTCCCTCCGAGTTTCTGCAAAACTGAGAAAATCCAGAACACATATTTGTAGTTTGACAGTGGCTTTAAGTATACTAAATATATGTTACCAAACTTATATCCTTTATATTAACTTGCTCTGATTTAACCTACAAGTAGTGTAGGTTTGGAGGAAAATCAAAGTCAAGTGGGTTCCACAAAAACAAAGAAGTCATAAGAATTCACATTTGCTAGTATTGATTATGTTATGTTAACTTAACAAAAATCTGAGCCACTTCTTTGTCACTGAAATTACTGATGTAAAGTTCTCATTGAAACTCCATGCCCAACATATTGGTATGCTCTGCATTTGCTTGAGAAAAGGTACAGAGCAGAATATTACACATTTACCACACATGTTCAGATCTGCAGCCTCAAATAAAATCACAATATTTTGATTCTAAAAAAATGCTAGATTCTACCTGTGGAATTTCAGAAGTGAAAAGCATCACAGTACAAAGTGCTGAGTAGGAAAAGTCATTAAACAAAAGTGCAAGAGTAACAACTGACATTGAGTTTTACCATTTAAAATGCATTTTCTTGTGTTATCTAATTTTATTCTCACAACAACCTAGTGATGTGGGTTTTGTCTGTTTTTTTTTTTTTAATATTATTTCTTTGAAAGAGAGAGCACAAGCAGAAGGTGGGGCAGAGGGAGAAGAACCCCCCCCCCCCCACTGAGGAAGGAGCTCCCCAGGACCCTGAGATCATGACCTGAGCAGAAGGCAGACACTTAACCACTTAACCAGCTGAGCCATCCAGGCGCCCCATTGTTTGTCCCGTTTTTGATGCAGGTGTAGACACCAAGAGTTAATATCGGCATCACAGCTGCTAAGGGACCAGCACAGGGGTAGCAAGTTGACCATCAGTGTTCTTGCCACTGTACCACACTGCCCTCCAACACATGGGTAAAAAGATACAGAAATAACCACCAGTGTAAGCGTTACAGAGTCATGTGGATTTCCTCTTGCAAGGGAGCTCTTTCCAAGAGATTTTCGAGGAAAGGTACCCTTTCCCTGGACAGAACACAGCCAACACTGATGTGGGGTGACCAGCCAGCTCACTGTGTCTGCAGCTGTCAGGAACGCCCTGCCTCCAGCAAATTAGGGAAAGGTGACATCATGCCGGGGGATCAGTAATGACACTGAACAAACAGTCTGCAGAACTCACCAACCACATCCCCACAACTCCACTGAGCCCCCAGACTCACACCAGAGTGGCTGGAGGTTTCATTAGTGCCTTATGGTCCCCATGATCCTTTAAGGAGGGGCAAAAGCTTCTCTGGCCAGAGGTATTGCTGAATTAAACACCATGAGCAAATCTCTGTGAGAAGAAAATTACTGTACTCTCCATGTATTTGTAATGGACTTGCTCCTTTGGCTGTTCGTACGCCATGTTTTTGGGTGAGGGAGGCTATCTTTATTTCAATATGGAACTAAAGACAGCAAATTTAATGCCAAGAAGTAAAAACTGTATGCTTTGGTCAATTCTTAATACAGGCGAGATGCTGAAATCTTAGTTTGCAGTCCTTCCTCTCTTGCAATTTTTTTTTTTTGGTAAAATTTCTAGTTTAGGCTTGACTTTATAGGCATCTAAAGTGGAACGAGGCATTTTTTTTTTCAGAATTTGCAAAGAAAGTAGATGGCTAGAATTGAAACAAAGTTCCCATTTTTACAACATCAGCCCTCAAACTGTGCTCCCTCCCACCCCACGGGCACCTCTGGTGGAGGAAGGCAAGTTCAAGAGCAGCTGGAAGCTCTTCATTTTACCGGGGCTGCATCTCTGGGATTTCCATCCCCACTTTTCTAATAAACATACATAAAATGCCTTAAAAAGCAAATCTCAACTGTTTCTTCTACAAAAACATCCTTTTATTTAAAGAAGAAAATAGGAAGATGACCATTCTGTGTTAAGAACTGACCCTGCACCACATGCTCGCCCACAGGCCTTTGTGATGGGCGGTGAGGACTTGAGCCCTCCCAAATCCACTGGTTTCCCACATGGCTTTAGTCCAGTCGTTTACCTTACTGTAATACTGTGATTTGTAATAAGAAATACATATTTGGTCTTTGTCCCTGGTTTTGGCACAGAGCTCCTAGATCCTTTAGAATTTCCTAAGTGATAAGAGAGAGTGTCTTTTGTTATTCCTATCCCATCCCTTTGGAAAACTTAAGAGTTTATGCTAATGATGTGACTTTTGGAAAGCCCCTAGGGATGGGGGCTGGTTGCCCCAGGGGAAACAACCATGTGATTGCAGGTCTGGAACTTTCAACTTCACCCTCCAACCTCTGGGGGGATGGGGAAGGGGCTGGAGATTGCCGTGATCACCAATGGCCAGTGATTTAATTAATCATGCCTACCTAATGAAGCCTCCACAAGAACCCAAAAGGACAGGGTTCAGAGAGCTTCCCGGTTGGTTGGTGAACACAAAGAGGTGCTGGGAGAGTGGTGCCTCCAGAGAGCATGGGAGCTCCGCCCCTTTCCCCATACCTTGCCCTGAGCATGTCTTCTATCTGGTTGTTCCAGAGTTACAGCCTTTAAAACAAACCGGTAATCTAGTAAGTAAAACACTTCTCTGGGTTCTATGAGTCGCTCTAGTAAATCAAAGGAACCCAAAGGTGGGGGTATTGGAACCCCCATCCATAGCTGGTTGGTCAGAAGCCCAGGTGATAACCTGGGCTTGTGAGTGGCATCTAAAGCTAGGGGTAGGGACTGAGCCCTTAACCTGTGGGATCTGATGCTATCACTGGATCCATTGTGTCAGAATTCAGTTAATTGCTTGATGGTATTAGGAAAAAACACACACTGAACCTATTAAGTGTCTGGGCCTTTCTTTGAATAAATGAGAAGTCACAGATGTGGGGGAAATGGTAGTTGCTCTACTATTTCTCAGAGATACTGGATGTTTGGAACAGGGGAGCAAAATGAATTCAGTAAGCCAAGCTTGGCCAAATCCTTAAGTCAATCAAATTGATTTAGTGCCTCGCCATCTCTTCTGAACCAGCCTGCCTCCTGACGCCTTTCTGTCCGTCCTGGGTCCTGCGCTTCCTGCCATTCCTCCCGTCCAGCTGACCACAGGCAGCTCTGGCCCACATATGCATTTTCTTTGGAACACACAGTGTTGGCTAGCACAGCATTTTAAATTTGAATTATTTGCCAAAATACAAAGTCCAGGAGTGGGCTGGATTGTCTGTCATCCAGTCTCCACCACGACTACCCCCTTGAAAGGCCCTCTCTGCACAGGAAGGGGAGACCGGGACTGCTCTATCCAGAAACCTCTACTCCACAAGGTTCTGTGTTAGAGTCTGCTGGGAGAAGCACTCCACAAACTCAGAAGGGAGGAGAAGTCGAGATGCTTCTAGAGTAGCTCACACAGCAGGCAGACAAGACGGGTCAGGGGGCAAACATGAGGTCTTAACAGCCTCCCAAGGGCCCAGGGAATGACCCATTTCAGTGCCACCAGCACCAAGACAGATGGTGGCAGCGTCTTCGGGCTCCAGCAGCACCAGGGCTGCCAACCTACAGAGACTCAGGGTGCTCTGAAATCAGCCAAGGCCGCCTGGTGGTGGTGGCAGCGGTGGTGGTGGCGGCTTCCTGGTATGGCAGACAGAGGACTGTGGGCCTGTGAGAACTTCCTTTGCTCACAACCTTCCCAAGTGTAGCTCCCTTACTTAGATAAAGTGGCTCCTGTTTTCCTGACCAAATCTTGAACTGACTCTAAGATTTCTTATAAACACCTGGTTTTCCAATTTTTTTCTTTTATTGTACTGTCTGGCAAACTTGGCTTGGGTGTCCCATGGCAGCGACAGTCCCCAGCAGTTTGTCCTTTCGGAAAAGCACACATCCTCCAGGGGCCAGCATCCCCCACATCTGTGACACTGAAGCCACTCCGGACCACCTTCACCTGCCGGTACCTGCAGGCACTTGACCTTGACAGTCCTCATCCAGTTCTCCTGACACCCCTACTTCCTCTCCTGTTTTCAGGTCACACTGAATCCCCACCTAAACTTGAAGTCGACACAGCTTCTCAAAGCAGGTACCAGTGTCCACTCAGACATGGTGGGATTGTGGCTTCAGGACTGGTATGTTGTTCTTGGTGAGAAGCAATTTTTAAAATATTATTTTTATGTCAAAACAACTACAGATAAATTATAAAATAGAATAAAACTGTGTCTCTTTCATGATAAAACACAAGATCTCCAATAAACTTTGACCTTAGGCTGGCCACTCCATGGATACTCATGAGTTCTCTGGTTCTCACTTAAGAGTGAGGCTCTTTACAGGGTTTCAGGAGCCCTGGCTGAATTCTTTATACTCCTGACAGTATATATTATATGCTAATAAAAAACTTTTCATAACTGAGAGGATTAAAACAGACTAAAAGTAATTTAACTTTAAAATAAGATTTTGGGGGTTATGATGAATTCCTATGAACATCCAGATATTCCTACTTGGAATTTATCTTGTAGATACTGTAGATACTATCTAAAGATTCGGGTTTGAGTATTCACAAAGATAAAAGTGACTTTTTAAACTCTGAATAAATGGGAGTTTTTTATTTGGGATTCTTTTTACTTTTATTTTATTTTATTTATGGTATCAGAAAGATCATTTGAGTTTAAGATCAATTAAAACTATTGTTCGAAAGGACTGCTTTGGTCCATTAGAGATTTCCCGACCAGTCTGTCCATCTAAAGGCATAGGCATCTTAAGAGC
The DNA here is from genome assembly GCF_023065955.2 of Ursus arctos. Classification (NCBI taxonomy): domain Eukaryota; kingdom Metazoa; phylum Chordata; class Mammalia; order Carnivora; family Ursidae; genus Ursus; species Ursus arctos. The sequence continues at coordinate 57,528,701 of NW_026622841.1, forward strand.
AACTCTTGAGGCATTGAGAGCAACTCTTCAATACTTTAATCCCCCGCGAGGAACTCAAAGAGGTCTACAACCTCAGAAACTGTCAGGACCGAAATACATACTCCACCCCTATCATTTATTTATATGGCATTACTGAGAGTCAAGGCTCCAATTTACACAGCAATTGATGAGTCCAGTGCACATGGATAAAGTTATTGCAGATTGGCACTGCTATAGTTGTTGAAATCACATAAATGTTTGCTATTGGTCAGGGTCTTGCTAGGGTTGTGAGAAAGAGTTGCAGACTTGGTCATAAGTCAGCATTTTCCAAATCAGGTACAGAAAACAACCTAAATACTTTCTGAAAATTAAGCTAAGAATGCATACTCTATTGTCTACCGTGAAAACACATAATGGCCCAGGATTTGCCCCCAAATTTGGACCCTGCCCCTTCTTCTGTAGACAGTGCATATACAGGTAGAAGGAGACACTTCAGAGAAGAAGGAATATGCAAGGCTGCCCAGAATACAGACACCTTGATCCTTGAATAGTCTCTGGGTCCACCACATTAATAACTACCTCTGCAGGGTTTTCTCAGACAGAGTCAACTCAGACCTGGAGGAAAAAGATCATGGTTCATTTACTCATTTTTGCCACAACTCCATGCCCAGCACAGTGTAGACACTTAAGAACTGTTCACTTGAATTGGTTGATTCATGAAATGCCAAAAAGATATACATATATATACATAAGGTGATAATATAGAACTTGAAGTGAGCCCTGTGCCCCGGAAAGCAACAATGGTTAATAAACTCCCCATCCCTGAGGACACTGGGAGCCCAGTCACACGCTGGGATTCAGGGAGTAAGAAACAGACTTGGGTGGTGCATGAGAAATCGAACTTTAAAAACGTTATCCTTTTAAAACAGATATGACCTACCTATACATGATGTAATACCTGTATATGTAAAATCTCTCTATATTTGTTTAACTCGAGCCACTAAATCTAAGCCAAAGTACATGTGTACAATGAAAAATTTAAATTCTTAGTTATTTTCCCCAGCACAGTGTAAAATCACCTTTCTCTGACAGTGAGATCTGCACATTTGATATCAACAACTTTGCTCACTTCCTGATGAGGGTGGTTTGGTACTCAGTTGGTAATGGAACCCAGGGGTTCAAAGTTATTTTTAAATGCATGTAAAATAACTGTCAAAAATAATATTATTAAAATGCATTTATTATCAAAAGAAAGAAAGGAAAAAGAACCCCCTCCCTTTTTTGTTCTAGGAGAAGTTTCACCGCAAAGAATCTTCTTCCCCCTTTGACGTGGATGAAATTCTCAGATGCCCTCCTTGTCTACCAAAACAAGACCAAACACGGACCTTCCACACTCTCATTCTTTGTCTCATAAATTATTAAGAGAACTCTTTGTCCCCATTGACCAAATAGGACAAAGTACCACTTTCTTCACTTGACCCAACTTGTCAGACCCTCCCCATAAGGCCTTGGACATGACTCACCTATGAGCAGAACACCCCACTCTTTAAGGGGCCTCCTGAGAATATACTGACCTCAGGGAAACACACTCCCCAGCAACTGAGGACTGTCCCATGATGCCACCTGCTCATCCCATCCGCCACACCTCGTTTACATCTTTACTCCTCCCTATGAGGGAAAAGCCCTTTCTTCTTGGCCTTTGAGATGCTGGCAGATCTCATAGCCAGCATGTCTTCCCTCTGCCATAAGTCTTTCTGAATGAAGTTTCTCCTTACCCACACCTGAATTTGGGTCTTTATTTCACAGAATGAACTGCTCCAGTACCAACAAATAGGTTACCCCCTTGTACATTCTCTATGACAGTGCAGGTCCTCTCAGCCACCACCTGCCTAACCCATTCCGGATATGTGATCATGAGGAAAGGCCAGAAGTAGACAGAGCCCAAGCAGAGGATGCCCAGACTGTTGGTATGTTCCCAACCACATCACCCTTTCAGACATAATTTTTTAGCACTGTCCTTTTTTAATATTTATCATATCACTACCCTGACTATGATGAAATATTCATGTGGTTTCAATAGCTACAGCAAAGCCAAGTCTATGACAACTCTGCTGATGCACGAGTCTGCTACATTAATGTAATGGATACACTAAGTCATCAAATGTCATTGTGGGCTGACAACCTACTTCAAAAAGTATATGCCTCTTTCATTAAGCCATTACACTGGTCTAGTTGCATGCACAGTCTTAAAATAAGCACCTTAAAAAGTTTAGGGTAGGAGATTCTATCATGGTTCCCCTCTGTACAAACTCCAAGTTCTTTAGTTTGGCGCCCAAGGCCCTCAGAAACCTCTCAAACCATTCCCCAAGCTTATCTTGAAATGCTAGCTGTATTTAAAATAGGGCTCTTTACCATGACAAGGAGGAGGCATGTGCAACTGTCTTCAGTAATGAGGCATTTTTCTAGAGCAGCCAGAGAACATGAGAACTTCGGAGGAACCCTCTTCTTAGCCACAGACGCTGGATTCCAAGGTCAGCAGTGCTCATGTGATACCCAGGAAAATAGTTCAGCATCCCTCAGAACGCCTTCTGCTCTTTCGTGAGCTTCCTCTCTGTGCAGCTCCACTTCCGAGATCCCAAAAGAGAGGATCCCTTCAAGTCAGCTGGTCACCATCAGATACTGAGTATTTCTAGCAGCCTCAGCTCTGCATCAGGCACTTCAGAGGCATTTTGCTTTGCTGTGAACAGTTGTCCTTGACTGAGGAAGGAATCATGATTTGATTCAACAGATAGGGTTGTGGGATTGGTTTCACTCAAAAGAAATGGCAGGAGCCCCAGGTAATCTGGTGGTTCTTTCCAAGAAGTGATCTTGGATTCAACTCCAGGGTAAAGAACCACCAATGTCTGCCTTCCCTTCTACCCCAAAACCCTGCCCCTATGCAAAGGAAAACAGGGCCTGCCTCTGGTTGCTCCAGCCCCAAGATTTCTCCCCTACTGCACACTGTTGACAGGATTTGCTGCCTTCTTATAGCAAACATTCTTCAGTTATGGAGCTCTTTTATCTTACCAACTACCTTTTTACCATTTGTTTTTTAAATACATCTTGCCTTCCTCCTGAAAAGATTCAAGGGAGCCCATATAGGAGTACATTTTCAACATTATAAACGAGAATGGCCGGAAATTAAAAAGAAAAACACTGCAGGTGGCTATATGTTTATTAATTTAATATCATTAATACAAAGGGAAGGTTGTTGGGGGAAAAAGCACATCAAGATAGAAATATTTTGTACTGATGAAGTAATTCTGGAATTGAGAAAAATGTGCTATAACACCACTCTGGAAAGAAAAACATATTTTAGTAAATCTACAGTTACCCATGCACGCAATATGAAATGCTATCAAGATATGACTTAATGTGTTTGATGAAGACTCAGTTTCTGATTAAAGCATTTAACTATTCTCTGTAACTTCCATGAGAAGAAAATAAAATGACTAAATGACATACGATATTGAAAAACCTAAATTAAACTAGGAGTAAGATGACTTCATTTCAAGGTTCACTATTAAAATTAATTTTCATAAAAGTTCAGAAAGGAATTTAACATATGGTAGAAATGTATTTCAGAGAATTAATTCTTCTAAATATATCAGAACACTGTTACAAATTAAGACAAATTTTATTGTTTCTGAATAAGAGACAACAACAAACCTGTTGCTTATAAATTAGGAAATAAATCTAAATCTTGATTCATGACAAGTCCATTGCTTTAGATTCTTCCCCTACCCAACTGAAATCCAAGTCAGATTTTAGACCTAAAACTTTCTAACTGAAATAAAAATATCATACCCGGTATGAAGATGTTTTTGAATTGTAGTTGTGGAGGGTAAGCTTATCGAACTTTCGTATGGTACCAGGAGACTTACTATCTAAATATATTTCTTTTATTAATTGAATGATAATTAACATACAGAGCTATATTAGTTCCGAGTGTATCATTAGTGATTCAGCAATTCTATACATAACTCAGTGCTCATCGAGAGAAGTCTACTCTTAATCCCTTTTATCTATTTCACCCATTCCCCAGCCACCTCCCCTCTGGCAACCACCAGATTGTTCTCTGTATTTGAGAGGCTAGTTTTTTGTCTCTCTTTTTTTTTTCTGTTAGTTTGTTTTATTTCTTAAATTCCACATATGGATGAAATCATGGTATTTTCCTTTCTCTTACTCACTTATTTCACTTAGCATTTAATACCCTCTAGGTCCATCCATGGTGTGCACATGGCAAGATCTCATTCTTTTTCGTGGCTGAGTCATATTGCATTGTGTGTGTATATATATACCACATCATCTTTATCCATTCATCTATGGATGGACACTTGGGTTGCTTCCACATTTTGGCTGTTGTAAATAATATTGCAATAAACATACGGGTGCGTACATCTTTTGTGTTTTTTTTTTAATTTAAATTCAATTTAATTACCATATAGTATATTATTAGTTTCAGAGGTACAATCTAGAGACTCATCCATTGCATACAACACCCAGTGCTCATTACATCATGTGCCCTCCTTAATGCCCGTTACCCAGTTACCCCATCCCCCTACCCACCACCCCTCCAGCAGACCTCAGTTTGTTTCCTGTAGTTAGAAGCCCCTATGGTTTGTCTCCCTGTTTTCATCTTATTTTATTTTTCCTTCTCTTGCCTTATGTTCATCTGTTTTGTTTCTTAAATTCCACATAGGAGTGAAATCCTATGGTATTTGCCTTTCTGTGACTGACTTATTCTGCTTAGCATAATACCCTCTAGTTCTATCCACATCCTTGCAAATGGCAAGATTTCATTCTTTTTGATGGCTGAGTAATAATCCATTGTATCTATATACCACATCTTCTTTATCCATTCATCTGTTGATGGCCATCTGGGCTCTTTCCATAGTTTGGCTCTTGTGGACATTGCTGCTATAAACATTTTCAAATTAGTGTTTTTGCTTTCTTTGGGTGGTAAACACCCAATAGTGGAATTACTGGATCATATGGTATTTCTATCATTAATCTTTTGGGGAACCTCCATATGGTCTTCCACAGGGGCTGCACCAGTTAGCATTCCTGCCAACAATGCATGAGAATTCCAAATTCCCAATAAGCAAAGCCCAGGACCACATGGCTTCACAGGTGAACTCTACCAAACATTTAAAGAAAAAATAATACCTATTCTTCTCAAACTCTTCCAAAAAATAGAAGAGGATGGAAAGTTTCCAAATTCATTCTATCAGGCCAGCATTACCCCAATTCCAAAATTTGATAAAGACACTATCGAAAAAAGAGAACTATAGGCCAGTATCTCTGATGAACATAGATGCAAAACTCCACAACCAAATACTAGCAAACAGAATCCTATAATATGTTAAAAAAAATTCATTCACCACAATCAACTAGAATTTATTCCAAGGATGCAAGGGTAGTTCAGTATTTGTAAATCAAACAATTTTCTAAATAATTTTACAAAAACGTTATCACTTGTGAAATCTAGTTTATCTAGAAAACCATGTTCTACAGTAACAATGAAGATTCATTGTAATAAACAATATATTACTTACAATGTCTTAAAATTTGAGCTAACAAAAATTATGGACTTTAGGTGATAATGGTGTATCAACATAGGTTCGTCAACTGCAACAAATGTAGCACTATGGTGCTAGACGTTGATAGAGGGGGAGGGGTGCGTGTGCATGGAGCTGGGAGAATATGGGAAATCTCTGTACTTTTACTGTTTTGCTGTGAACCTAAAACGGCTCTAAAGAATTAAAGTCTATTTAAAAAGAAACACATTTTTGATGTACGATTATGAAAACTAAGTATCTGAATAGACATCAAAATCATCTTCCCTCATCTTTCTGTGTCAATTATAGCCCAAGATTCTATGAGAAAAGAAAAATGCACTTATTCTATCTCAGCGACATGAATCCCTCCCACAAAGTTCCTTGCTCATCTAGCCTTGAAGCTGAGTAACCATTTTTGAACACCCTTACACTGATTAATCACACAAAGCTAACATGTAAGGACTTAGAAGCATTTTTCTCAAATATTGTATGATATCACTAAACATTAACAGAAAGAAGTCCTAGATACAGCAAAGACATTGGTGTTGCCACAGGCAGGGGTAGGGGGTATGCAAAATGGGTAGAGGTGGGTCAAATGGGTCAAAAGGTACAAACTTCCAGTTATAAAATATGTAAGTCCTGGGGATGAAATCTGTAGCATGGTGACTATAATTAACAACACTGTTGTATATATGAAAATTGCTAAGAGAATAATCTTAAAAGTTCTCATCACCAGAAAAAAAAATTATAACTATGTGTGGTGATGGATGTTAACTAGACATATCGTGATCATTTCTTAATATACACCAATGTTGATTCATTATGTTATATACCTGAAACTAATATATGTCAATTATAGCTCAATTAAAAAACAGCATTTCTGTCATCCTAAAGGTTTCCAAATGAAATAGGAAAAACGTGGCCATGCTTGTCTTAGTGCAATGGTTCTCAACTCACCAGAGCTCTTGACAAAACATAGGAACTTAAGCCCTATTCTCAGCTTCAGAGTCTGTGTGTCCAGGGAATTTCCATTTCTTACAGATTTGAGGTGCTGATGATGCTGGTTTGAAAACTGAGAATCACTTTCTTTGTATATATCAGGAAACTCCAAAGAGGTGGTTTTTAGTATATGAAGCAGCAAAGTTCACAATATACACACACACACATATATGTATATTTATGTATGTATACTTACGTATGCATTATGTATATATGACTGTTGGGTACAATAGGTTAATACCCACTCACTTAAGGGTTTCTTTACTTTTTTTCCTTCAATGTCAATTACGGCAGAGTTGTTTTTTGGTTGTTTTTTTTTTCCATCCCTACTTAAAAAAGGCAGATGACAGGTAACACAGCTAGGCTATACTGTTCTTTACTGAACATAAAAAGTTTAGAGAGTATCACAAACGATCACCAACAGTAAGATAAGGCTAGTGGGTTCAAAACCAAAAAGAAGCTCACGGACTATTTCTAAATCTGTCAAAACTCTGATCAAGCTAACTAATCAACAACAGAGGAGCAATTAGTTTGACTTTGAATTAAATAGGTCAAGAGTTTTGCATCATCTAAATCTAGTTATAGATAAGAGCAAATGTAAAAATGCGTAACTACTAAGATATTTTCCCTTCCTTTTATTCCTCTGTCTCTCCCCAAAGCTAATGTATTTTGTTTAAAATCAATTGTTTGCCATATGATATTCAAGAGCTTTGAAGGTTTTAGTACCTACAGACTGGGACACGTAAGATTGATGGTTTAGGTATGATCAGTTAAATGAGTACTCATGAAGACATGGAAATCAGAAGTAAATGTTCACACTTTAAGTATCTGAGATTTTAAAAAGTACTGTTCACTTATTACACACTTGGTAATTGACAATTAGCTTGTATAAATGGTTATTTATTAAGCTTTAAAAAGTCTATAACATAAATTAACATCACAAAAGAATGAAAATCCTTGTTTGAGTTTACCCCTATCCATGCTCCACTTTCTAAATCCCTTTGAGGTCAAGAAAGAGAGGTTTTCGATTATTGCTCTAAGTGAAAATAGTTGAGATATCTTAAATGTTCAAAATGGGGAACTGTTAAATAAGCATGTATTTAACTCATGTTAATTGTATACAGTCATTAAGTAATAACTCTGAAGACTATGTAACAAAATAGAAATACTATTATGTTGTAAGACTAACAAGAAAAATGTGAAATTCACATACATGTAGTGTCACAATTATGCACAAAATATATAAATGTGGATAAAACCATATGTAACCCTCCAAAATACTTCAAGGAGCATACTATACTAAAAAAAAAAAATGCACTGTTTATCTGAAATTCACATTTGACTGAGAATCTTCTATTTTATTTGCCAACCCTAATATGAGATGAAAATGCTTGCACTAAATTATAAACATTCAAAATATTTTAAATGTTATAATTTAATTAAACATGTTTGTGTCCAAGGTTGAGGATAAGGTAAAGAAGAGCATCAGAGCCAATGAAAAGAAGCTTCATTCCTCAAAATGACAAAATATGAATATATATGCACATTTTGAAAAGAAAATGTAAACATCAATAAATATTTCACTTTTCATTGGTTTGGAATAAACTTCTCAGACCTATTTTAGAAGGAAACACTTATGTTTCCTTGAACAATGCAGGGGTTAGGAATGCTGACTCCTGCACACCTAAAAATCTGTGTATAACTTTTGACTTCCCAAAACCTAAGTACTAAGAGCCTACTGTCGATTGGAAGCCTTACCGAATAACACAAACAGTTGATTAACACATAATTTGTACAATGTATGTATTATATACTGTATTCTTGCAATAAAGTAACCTTGAGAAAAAAATATTAAGAAAATCATAAGGAAGACAAAGTACATTTACAGTATTGCATTGTATTTATGGAGGAAAATAAAACAACCATGTGTAAGTGGACCCATGCAGTTCAAACCCGTGTTTTTCAAGGGTCAACTGTAGTTGAAAGGAAAAGTATTTTAACAATGTTTAGAGCTAGTAATAAATACAATAAAAAGCTTGAGAAAGTACCCTATAAAAATACAGTAGCTGAAATAATTGCTAGTTTCCAAAGTGTATCACAAGAAATTTTAAAAGAATTATAAAAGTGAAAAAAATGAGTGTCCAATATCTGGCCTTTCATATCCTATTTGGTATTTGATTTTGGAAACTTCCAAGGGCGTGGGGGTCCCATGATGGATCCAAGCCTCAGAGATACTGATAGATAATGTACTTAGGAACCTTGAGAAGACAGCCTCCAGAAGGAGTGAAAATGCCCCTCTGTCGTGCTTGATTTGTTCCCTGGATGTGATGAGTAAGATTTGCAAACTTTCTTTTTTATCCCATGGTACTGTGTTGAAAATCACTTTCCTAGTGAAAGACAACTATACCTAAAGTTAAAAGAGCTCTGATTAAATCCCAGGGAGGCCTTCAAACTTCAAAGTCATCAGAATGCAAGCAAAAACAGACAACGAAAAGCTAAGGGACTGAAAGACTCAACATGGCTGAAGTTATATGAGTCACAATTTTATTGAGCACTTAGGGAAATAAAATTTATATTACCACCTAACGACACTCTAAAACATTATCCCAATATACAGATTTCACAGTCTGATTTGTAAATAGTCAACACAAAGAATTAATCTGACTGGCTGGTGAGCTCACATTTTAGTCTTGGGAATCCTCAAAGCTCACAATTCCCAAAAGTCATGGCATTCTGAAAAGTGAGACAGGACTAGCAACATTAAGTGCAACGTTTCTCTGTGAATAAGGAGACACAGATCCTGTGCTGATTTATAGAAGTTCAATGTAATAAAACAAGTCGTTTAGCACTTTTTCCCTACATTTGACTCATCACCTACACCAGTAAGTCTTAAAATTTCCAAAGCCTAAGAATTTAAATATTTCTAGTTGAGACAGACAGAAAATTTGCCTTTGGATGTCTGTCTACGGGATCAAAATGTGGCATCGACTTGAAAGACCCAGCTAACCTTTGAAAGAAGGTTGGATGGGAAGAGTCTGTGGAATCAATGGGGTTCTTCTTTAGGCGTCAGTCTTCACCAGAAGCATCATCGGGTCCAACAGAAGGACATGAAGTCAGTGCCCTCTGCTTCCAAAAGACTGGATTCCACAAGGATATTCGTACTCAAATACAGCTGCTCCAGTGCTAAGGGATACAGAGGCTGCATTCAAAGACGCTCCTAAGAGCAACATGTTGGCTTCTCTTCCATTGATTCAGGATACTAAACTTTCTGTTTATTTACTAGTTGGATGGCTAAGCGTTTATGTTGTCAGCACACATGCACCAATTTTTATATTTCCTTCAATCCCCATAAACGTCTTGACACATTCCACAGAATCTGCATTTATTTTTACCTCTGTTAAGTCCATCATCTACTCACTCTACTTGTGTGAATTATTTCTTGGGGTACTGTTATCACCACAAATGGGCACATCTGAAGCACAGCTTATGCCAGTCGCCCGCCATCGAACGCCAGATGTGAACCCGAGCACTCGTGTCTCACTTTGTGTGATCTTTAGGACTGCACACTCTGCCTTTCTAATCCTGTGCTTTTGGGGGGCCCTGGGTCTCTGCTGTTGCCCAAGCCTTGTCCTCTTTCACACCTATTTCCTTTTTATTTCATCGCACAATTGATTGAGATGCCTGGAGAGAGAACTCCGAGATGTGTTATCATCATTCACTTCCAACTGGCCTAAGCTGAGGACAAACTATTCCAAAGAGCATTAGAACATTAGACAAAATAGTAAGGCACGATCGATTGCACCTAACCTTTGGATCTCGTTCAAATGCCAAACAATGCCTGAATGTTTCATAACAGAAATAAAGTAAAAAGAAAAAAATACCATCAAGAAGTGTAATAAGAAGTATGAGAAACGCCCCACATGCCCTTATGTTATTGTAAAATAGTTTCCTAAGGATAAATCACTGACACAAATTCTGGTTGAGTGTCATTGTTTCACAGTGTTTTAACTTAAAGAATTAGTCAGATAAAACACACTCGTCCATCAGATCAGGTTAGTTACACCAAAAAGCGCCTTAAGCACCTGACTCTGTTGAAAGAATTTGCAATTCAAGTAAATGGGTGGATGGTAGGCAGAGAAAGACCCAGGCCAAGAAACACAAACACTGATCTGTAGACAAATTTTTTAATTCCCATCTTGAGGGGTGCCTGGATGGCTCAGTCGGTTAAGCCTCTGACTTGATTTCAGCTCAGGTCATGATCTCTCGGTTGTAAGACAGAACCCCACGTCTGGCTCCACACTCAGCAGGGATTCTGCTTAAGATTTTCTCTCTCCCTCTCCCTCCTAAAAAGAAAAAAAATTATAAGTCCCTGTCTTGAGAACAATCAAAGCCTAAAAAATCTATCTCTAGGGAAACCTGCATCCTGTCACATGGTTATGTAACTGCAGTTTGCTTTGTCCAACCTCTAAAGAGTTATAAATTTAGAGTAAGGACAAAGCTAGGATAGTTTAATGAACATTCTTGCTGACTGATAACAATACTAAAAAGATAAAAAAAAAAAAGAGTTCCTTGGGTGGATGAGGAGAAAAGCAACAGAACAAACAGTAACAACTGATGACAAATAAAACCAAGTTACTGGGGCTTAATTTAAAAAATCATCAACTGGAAATTGTCTTTGCCTAATTATGTTCTAAAAGAACTGTGTGTGTGACTTTCTCACAATTAACTTGCTGAAGTTAGTGTGGTCTCTATGGTTGATATTAACAATGAAATATGAAGACAGCAGGGTTGCAGAATAAGCAATGAAACTTGGTTCTTGAACGTAACTCAGCATTCGTACCGCCGGCAAGTACTTGAATCTGAACACTGCCTCTTGTCACAGCCAGCACCAGATCATGCCAGGAGCACTAACGTAGGAGGTGACTGTTTCAAATAGCTTTCCTTTCTGTGGCTTACAATATACTAAACTACTAGTCTCAGAGTTTCTCACAGTAAATAAACAATTGTACGAACGTGAATTCAGTGAAAAACAACCACAGCTTGGAACTACTCACTAGTTGATAGTTCATAAAAGTTCAGTGGTTTTGGTAATCAGAATGTAAGTTTAGCAGATGAGTTTGTTCCCTATTCTACTTTGGAATTGTTATAAAAATCACCAGGATAATCAGACTGCGTCCAGCACAACCAGTCATAATTGCCTAGGGCCCGACGTCTCCCCGCCTACGTGCTCATGCTGCCATCACAGTGCCAATCAGCCTTCCAGACCCATCTCTAGTTAAAATGACCACCAGCCACAGCTGCCACCAACCCAGAATAACACCAAGTCACAGTTAATAAGTTACCCGGCCACCTTTAAAGTTTCACATCTGTTACAAAGCACGGGCAAGATCATACTACTGTGACCCAGGGGTTGGTTCAGTGGCATCTTCTTAATGAAAAATATTTACCACAAATTAGATTCTCCTCAGAAAGACATGTTTTGCTGCTTTACATTGTGCGCTATGCTTTCTTCAGGGCATTCTTCACGCTGTTGGGGAAGCTAGGCATCTCCACATTTAAACAAGACAAATGCCTACCCACTTCCTGGTTCCCACCCAGGGCGCTGGCAGAAAGAAAACAGTGCAATACGTTTTATTAAGCACCTACTGTATGTTAGGAGGATAGGGAGGGCTACCAAATAGAAAAACAAACAGCTGATTCTACCCATCAGGGGTTTAAAAGACTGCTAAGCACCCTGTGACCCCAATCCTTAAAAAAAATTAAATTAAAAAAGAAAGCTTTGAAGAATTATCTGCAATTTATGAAAATTGCAGTTATGCAAATCAAATCTAAACCTCATGGCGTATCATTATAATCATGGCTACAGGACTTTGAGGATATTCATGTTAATATAAATCAAATACCTAACTCTGCAAGGCCAGGTTACTACTTCTACTGAGCTGTAGTTTTAGGACCTACGGTTACAGGTATTTTTTTAATGACAAAAATATGTAAATTAAATCACATTTTATCTTGAACAAATCACCTTTATAAAGAAATATAAAATTATATTGAAAATACAAAATTCAGCAAAACATCATGTCGGCTTTATTTTTTCCATTAATCAATAAAGTTGATGGATTATTATTTCATCCTCACGTATCTGAGGAACTGGGCTTGCTCCATAATGGTTCATGCTCCCCAGCATTCTCAAATATCTCCTGGCAAGTCCTTCCTTCAAATTCCAAAAGACATTATAGCCTGAGAGGTCAAAGTCTTCGCTGACACCAAATGTGGCTAAGCAGTGAAGACTACCCCCGTTACAGCATTGGATCCAGCAATGAGAGGACATACTTGTACATATTCTCAGGACCAAAATGTAGGTGTATTCAATCTTTCATTTAGTTCTCCTTTGTGAACTCTTGATGGCTCATTTCAATGACAATGTCAACTGAACATATATACTTCATGACAAAATCATGCATTAAATGAGAAGACTTCTTTCAAACTTATTTGGGACTTTTCAACTCTTCTAGTGCCTTTGATAGTAATTATCATGATTTACCTTCTAAAAGTCATGATTTAAACAATTAGTCAAGAATTGTTTTGTAACCTCTTACAGCAGATGAAAATGGCAATGAATACCATCACTAAGAGTTTGATTACACAAGTTTTATATAAAACACTAAAATGATCATTTTCCTTCCTTAAAATTCCAGCCCAAGAATAAACATTCACACATAGCTTCCACCTCGTATGGTTGGTCGGTCAGTCCTTTTATTTTAGCTCTCATGTCATGGTAATTAGCAATACTGCATAGGAAACAAACCAAAGTTCTGAAATAAATTCAAAAAAATTATTTGCCAGTGGGTTTTTCCATCAATAAAAAGTGAGGTGAAATTCATTAATAACATTAGTAGGGAGGGAAAGTCTCAGAGTCTTGTCCTTGAAAGTAGCAGGCTTTGTCTATAAGACACAGGGATAAAATCTTACTCATCCAAGAGCAACCACCAGGGTCATTCTAATACACTGATAGTCTAATTTTATAAAATCCTTACATACTGGAGTTTTAAAGCAAACAAGGTAAGTCGTTATCATCTAATTCCTTGAAAATTAAAGGTCGTTAATATATATAAAATTTGTGTGGTTTTTGTAGAGTAAGCAAGCAGAATATTAGTCTTTCATTGAGACGTTCACAACTGTATCACCCCTCCAATCCAATAATGTACTAACTTAAAACAGAGCAGGTGAAGTAGATGCTTCAGTTATAAACACTTTCCAATGAAATGAAGACTTGCTAATTCCAAGTGAGAAAAGTCTGCCATAAGCTTTTTAATTTCTAGACAAGTAAAATTTCACTAAAGTAGGCTAATTGGTAGAGACCATTCTGTTTAGTATGAAGACAGACCACTGACTACTTAGGAAGGAATCCTTTCATTTTCAAGAACATAAATGGGTTTAATTAAGTTAACCTCTACACCAAGCAGAGATCCCACAGTCTCTTTTGCTATAAAGATAAACAAAGCAGAGCACAGATGAGTATAGGTAGGACTGTGCCTCACATGACAGGAGGTACTTTCACCACATTTTTGTTGGATAAATGAACAAGTGACAGCCTATAAAGGACATTTCAGGCAAACTGCACTTGAGTATGTGAAAGGTACTGAACAGGAGACCAGATTTTTTGGCAACTTTGTATCCCTCCAGGATCACAATGGCTACTATGTTAGGGCCCAAAAAGAATGAAGGCAAGGGATTCATGAGTTTAATTCCTGAATTAATTCCATGAATTTAGTTTAACTCTCAGCACATGCTGTGTTACCCAAGTAATGATTTATTGTGTCAGCTGTGCAAGAAAATATGACAGTGCTGTGCAAGAGGAAAAACAATCCAAAACACTAGTTTTACAGGACATGCGTTAGTGACAGATGTCCCCTGAAGAAATGTGCAGAATGCAGAACTCCTTAAACCTAAGCAGTTAAAGCCAGGAGTTCACAGTGAGGACAGTTAGAGAAGAGGAAGCACCACGACCCATGACCTCATCCTACCTGCCCCTCTGGACTGTCAGTGCATCAGCAGAACCCTGACTCCAGGCAGGACAAGACCCTCAGAGAAATGAGAGCATTGTCCTTCCCGGTTGGCAGAACCGAGAAAATCCAGCAGGAAACATGGGCCCCTTTATCTGTTCCTCAGAGTAAATGACACACGCTATTCTAAAAGCTAAAGCTACATTTTATGCACTGGATTTTACATGGTCAGATTTTCAAATTGAAAAGATCACTCTGGGGGCGCCTGGATGGCTCAGTCGGTTAAGCATCTGCCTTCAGCTCAGGTCATGATCTTGGGGTCCTGGGATTGAGTCCTGCGTCGGGCTCCCTGCTCAATGGGGAGCCTGCTTCTCCCTCTCCCTCTGCAGCTGCTCCTGCTTGTGCTCTCTCTCTCTGTCTCAAATAAATAAATTTATAAAATCTTTTTTAAAAAACCACTCTGGCAGAAATGGAGAAAATAGATGGAAAGATCCAGATTAGGAGCATTTATGAGAGTCAGTACTTGTTGAGAATCTTTTCTTTCTTTCTTCTTTCTTTTCTTTCTTTCTTTCTTTCTTTCTTTCTTTCTTTCTTTCTTTCTTTGTCTTTTTTTTTTCTTTTGTAGCCAGGAATCACTTTTTTGTAGACTAGACCAAAACTTCAAAAAGAATATCAGAAGCCCAGGTCCAACACTACATCCAAAACTAATGAGGTACTGTATGATGACTAACATAACATAATAAAAAATAAAAAATTAATTAAAAAAAGAAAAGAAGAAGCCCAGGTCCAGGTCCAGCACCTTCTTGACACTGGACCACAAAAATGTTAATTTTTCTGAGCTTTCATTTTCTCATGTAAAATCTATTTCCACCTTCCATTTCTCCGAATGTAAATTCAACATAGTAATACCTATTTCTCACAGCACTTGCAAGTATTAAATTAGAGAAGAATGCTTAAATAGATCTACGAACACAAGCATGCATACATAGGTAAGTACATAAGTACAGCAGGTCCTCTACCTGCCAGGCAGCCTGAGCTCTGGAGTGGGGGATGGGATGAAGACTGGAGTGGAAAAGGAAACCACAGTCCCTGTCCCTCTTGAGCTTATAATGCAAAAAGTATATGAGCATTTTATAAATTGCAATGTGTTAGATAAAGGCATTGATTTGTCACCAACATTGTTATAGCACTTGCAATGATGAATGCGCCATTTCAACAATCTTAAAATCCAACTTCTGTCATTATCTCAAGATACTTAAGGGAGGAAATAAGTCATTCCTATCACATATACAACTAGATCACTCTGTTTACTGACACAACTCATGTTGAGTGCTAAAAGACCAGCACACTTCATTAAACTGTTGCATTGTTTCCTCCACATCTCTGAGGAAACCGAGACACACTTCATTCTAAATAAAGGATTACCCTTCAGGGAAGAGCCTGGTTTTATTAAGTCCTGTTGTGACCATAAGGAAAGAAAGAAAGAAACTTCAAAGCCAGGATTAAGCAGCTCTATGCCAAAAAGAGAGTCTCTAGCCCAAGACTGGACGACCTTCTAGCCTTGGCTGACAATAGCTTGGGATCCTCTTTTTGAGCAGTGCCAATTTTTCCCAAGTGTTTAGATGTCTGGGCCAGCACTGGCGTTTCATCCATTTGATTGCATGAAGTGGCGAGGCATGTCCAAGATAAGGGGACTACAAGGGAACTATGGACAGCATGATTCACATCTACTATTGCAGACTTTCAGTGCAATTCTGGTACGCAACTTGAGAGGAAAGATACCGTGTACCTTCCAGAAGATGAACAAGCAAGCCACAATGGTTTTATGCATGGAGTGTTGTCCTCACCCAAAATCAAAGAATGTGTAACTCTAGTTATTTCCCCAAATATGTCGGCTTATGCCTGGATCTGCCTTACAGGAAGAACAGCTGGGCTGCCAAGCCCTGCCAACATCAGGGGCAGCTGGGAGACCCCACCACCTCTTCTCTGTCCATGCCCACCAAAGGCCAATGGAAAGGTAAACCACGTGTACAACTCCACACTTGAGATTTGATTCTTTGGCTTAAAGTCTCTGTCCCTTGCTTTAAATATTCCCACATGTGTTGACATGTTCTTTTCAGCCACAGTTTTGTTTATCACATCATTTTCTGGAAGGGAGTTTTGGTAGTGAGGGGCAGTCTGTTATTAGCCAGCCATTACTTTCCCTCCATTCCCTGTTCTCCTTGGCCTTTAACTCATTCTAGGACTTATCCCACTGGACTGCACTGCACTGAGGGCTCCGAGATGGCTAGTACTGTGACTTTTTTATATTCATATAACCATAGCCTTATTAAAGTGCTATCACTCACACACTAGGAACTCCTTTTCTTACCTTTGGTTGAGTCTCTTGTTCACCTCCCACCAACATTCAAAACATTTAGTAGCATAATTGAATGGGTGCCATTAGCAATTTTCCATTCTGAGGAGTACAGCAAATCTGGGCTGCCTAAGTGTAAGGAGAATCTCAAAGGCAAAAACCATGCCTTATACATTTTTCTGTATTCACAGAATCCAGCCATATAGGCTGATCAATAAATGACTATTGAATGAATCAATGAAAGATCAACATCATCATAATTGTATTTATTAAATGCTTACTGTATCCCAGGTACTACGTTAACAGCATACATTATTTTTTTTATTTCCAAGTTACCTTATGAGATAAATACTATTATTATCTCCATTTTACAGATGAGGAAACTGAGACACAAATGAATGAATGAACAAATGAACATGATGACATCACTCCACTGTCGTTTCATAAACAATGAAATATATTGAGTTGTATGCTCACTGGAGGCAAGGCCCTATTCAAGATGCTGAAATCAGAACATCTGGGAGAAAATCAGAAGTGGTGGGAGGTATATAAAACATATCTTAGAGATCCTGCAAGTTCAGTTGCAGGCCACTGGAATAAATCAAGTCAAACAAATTTCCTGGTTTCCCAGTGCATGTAAAAATTATGTTTATACCACAGTCTAATAAGTGTGCAATACCATTATATCTTAAAAAGCAACACTGATACCTTAATTTAAAAATACTTCATTGCCAAAAAAAAAAAAATGCTAACCATCATGTGAGTTTTTAGCAGGTCATAATCCTTTTCCTGGCAGAAGGTCTTGCTTTGATGTTGATGGCTGCTGACTATGGATTAGGGTGGCCACATCAACAGACCCTCCTTTTCAAAACAATTTCTCTGTAGCATGAGATGCTGTTTGGTAGCATTTTATTCAAAGTAAAACTTCTTTCAGAATCAGAGTCAATCCTCTCAAACTTTGCTGCCACTTTTAACTAAGTTTATGAATATTCTAACTCCTTTGTTGTCATTTCGACAACTTCATAGGAGAAGATTCCATCTTAGGAAACCACTTTCTTTGCTCATCCATAAGCAAATCCTCATCCATCCAAGTTTGATCATGAGCCTGCAGCAATGCAGTCACATCTTCAGGCTCCACTTCTAATTCTAGTTCTCTTGCTGTTTCCACCATATCTGCAGTGACTTCCTTCCCAGAAGTCCTGGATCCCTCTAGGTCATCCATGAGGTTTGGAATTAACTTCTTCTAAACTTTTTTAATGTTTTAGTTTGACTTCTTCCCATGAATCATGAATGTTCTTAATGGCACTTCGAATGGTGAATCCTTTCCAGAGGTTTTTCATTTACTTTGCCCAGATCTAGCAGATGATTCGTGATGTATGGTAACTACAGCCTTACAAAATGTATTTCCTAAATACTAAGGCTTGAAAGTCAAAATTATTCCATGATCCATGGGTTGCAGAATGGATGTTGTGTCTGCAGTTATGAAAACAACATTAATCTCGTACATCTCCATCAGAGCTCTTGGGTGACCAGGTGCATTGTCAGTGAGCAGTAATATTTTTAAAAGGAATCTTTTCTTCTAAACAGTAGGTCTCAGCAGTGGGCTTCAAATATTCAGTAAACCATGCTGTCAACAGATGTGCTGTCATCCAGGCTTTGTCATTCCACTTACAGACCACAGGCAGGACAGATTCAGCATAATTCTTAAGGGTCCTAGGATTTTCAGATGGTAAATGAACCCTGTCTTCAGCTTAAAGTCACCAGCTGCATCAGCAATGAATGAGAGAGTCAGCCTGATCTTTGAAGCTTTGTAGGCGGGCATTGACCTCTCCTCTCTAGCTATGAAAGTCTTAGATGGCATCTTCTTCCAACACAAGGTGGTGTGTCTACACTGAAAGGTGTTTAGTGTAGCCACCCTCTTGAGCTATCTCAGCTGGACCTTCTGATCGTTTGCTGCGGCTCCGAGATCAGCACTTGCTTCTTCATCTCGCACTTTTATGTGTTATGTAGCTTCTTTCATTAAACCTCACAGACCACCCTCTGCCAGCTTCAGACATCCCCTCTGCAGCTTCCTCACTTCTCTCAGCCTTCACAGAATTGAAGAGACCTAGGGCCTGGCTCTGGATTAGGCTTTGGCCTAAGGGAATGCTGTTGCTGGTTTGATCTTCTATCCAGACCACTCAAACTTTCTCCATATCAGCAATAAGGCTGTTTCACTTCCTTATCATTAGTGTGTTCACTAGAGTAGTACTTTGAATTTAATAACTTTTCTTTTGCATTCACAATGTGGCTAAGTGTTTGGCCCCAGTGGCCTCACTTTTGGCCTGTCTCAATTTTTGACATGCCTTCCCCACTAAGCTTAATCATTCCTAGCTTTTGATTTAAAGTAAGAGACATGAATTCTTCCTCTCACTTGAACACTTAGAGGCCCCTATAGGGTTGTTAACTGGCCTAATGTCAATATTGTTGTGTCTCAGGGAATAGGGATACCCAAGGAGAGGGAGAGAGACAGGGAACAATTAGTCACTGGGACAGTCAAGAAGACACACAACATTTATTGATTAAATTCGTGACCTTATATGTGCATGGTTCATGGTGCCCCAAAACAGTTACAACAGTAACATCAAATATTATGGTCGCAGATTACCTTAACAAATATAATACTAATGGGAAAGTTTTGAATATTGTGAGAATTACCAAAATGTGACACAGAGACACGAAGTGAGCAAATGCTATTGGAAAAATGGCGCCGAAAGATTTGCTAGATGCAGGCTTGCCACAGACTTTAAATCCATAAAAAACGCAGTGTTCGTGAAACACAGTAAAGAGAAGCACACTTAAAGGAGGTCTGTCCGGAATCAAAAGAAACTCTCTAACAGGAAAGGAATGGGAGAATAATAAGCTGTGTGGAGAACCTTACAGCAGTGTGGCAGGGCAGTGCCTGAGGGCTGGGGCTTCAGGTGGTGTGGAAAGATGTCCCTAAGAAGTGACATTCACACTGAAGCCTAGCAGAAGCCACTCCTTGGAGCAAACAGCAAAGGCAAAGACCTTAAAGAAGGAAAAAAAAAAAAAAGCAAAAGCCCTATCTGAGTTTTGCAAACAATTCCAGGGTGGTCAGAGGGTGCCAGAACCATGGGCTTTATAAAGGCCAAGACAGGGATTCAGTATTTGATTTTTAAGTGCAATGAGAAAGCTCTGGAGGTCTGAGTGGAGGGGTGACATCTCTCTAACTAAATGTAAAAGATCACTGTGACCAGCATGTGGAGAAGGGACTGTACAGAGGCAGACAACACAGGAGACTTTCAGGGGCCACCGCAAATTCAGTCCAGTGAGGATGACAGGGATGCTGAAAGAAGTGGTCCTTTTTCACTCTGGGGCTGCTAGGCCTGGAAATGTGTATAGCCTGCTTATTTGAAGGTCTTCTACAAGAGCTGGAATATCTAGTTTCTCAAATGGTTTCTCTCCTTTTGACTGCTTTGCTTTTAAAATAGACCATGGTAGAGGGGCACCTGGGTGGCTCAGTCATTAAGCATCTGCGTTCGGCCCGGGGCATGATCCCCGGGTCCTGGGATCAAGCCCCACATCGGGTTCCCTGCTCTGCTGGGAGCCTGCTTCTCCCTCTCCCACTCCCCCTGCTTGTGTTCCCTCTCTCGCTGGCTATCTCTCTCTCTGTCAAATAAATAAAATAAAATAATCTTTCAAAAATAAATAAATAAAATAAAATAAACCATGGTACAAACATAAGTCAGCAATTATATATAAAAAAAGAACAACCACGTTTACTCCGTCCTATAGTTGGCTTGGCTTCCTGCTCACGCCTAAAAGGAAACTGGAGGTCTTCTGAAAGGCCCCTCATCCCAATGCCTTCATTGGTCTACCAATTAGCCCAAAGTTCGTACAGAACTTTCCAACATGTGCTCCGCAGAGGGCTGGGGCCAAGGGAAACAAGTAGGGGTTCTGAGCTCAAACAGGTTTGGGAAACTCTGCATGTTGTATCAAAGTCTAAGACAGTCATCATTTGCATTAGATACTAAGTTCTGAACAGCATCACTGTAAAGAACATTTACATTTATTTAGCCCTGCACTTCTCAACAATATCTAATTACGAAACTCTTAGTATCTCACTATCATAAAATGCTGAATTAAGATATTGAACATTTATGTAAAATGAAAATATTTCCCGACAAGAATTACATCATAAAATTCAAAAAGCCCGGTGGGGAAGAAAGAGCAGTAGATGATTAACTGAGTAGCATTCTCTCTGAGGCACAAAGTCACCCCTGAAATGGCTGGGCAGCATTTTCCTCTCTCTGTGAACAACTGAGTCACAGGCCACCAGCACTGGGACAGATAGCCAAACTCCATATTCTACCACTGAGTTCAAGATCAGGTTCGGCCAGGATCACAAAGTGAGCGTGTGACAGGACAATATCTAGAAGCCATCTGGTCTACCAAATCCACGGAAACACTGCCGTGGGTACCCTCCCCTGCAGTTAAACCCTAGCTTGTGCCTTCAGAAACATTCCGGGAGCACAACAGACCTGGAATCTTTGGAATCTTTGTTTTACTTTAATATAAAATCTGTGACTTTGGGAAAATCACTGGGACTATCTAAAACACAGTGTTTTCATCTATAAAATAAGACTTAATGCATACTTTGGAGAGTTTTAGGATGAATAAAGAGTGCTGTATGCAAAATACCTGGTACCTAGAATCAGCTGGTTTTTCCTTCAGCTCATTTGTTTCTTCTGCATTCCTCACAGTGACATGCATAAAACAGCCACTTACTAAATTTTACTTAAAGATTGAATAAATCAACTCTTCCAAATCATTTTTCATATTTCAGATACTTCAAGTTTTCCACAGCAAAGACATAATAATAAATTCTAGATATTTTGCATGTTGAGGTTTATTTTTTTTAAAGATTTTACGTATTTATTTGAGAGAGAGTGAGAGCAAAAAAGAGCATGAGCTGGGGGAGAGGAAAAGGCAGACTCCCCGCTGAGCAGGGAGCCCGACCTGGGGCTTGATCCCAGGACCCCAGGATCACAACTTGAGCTGAAGACAGACACTTAACCAACTGAGCCACCCAGGTGCCCCACATATTGAAGCTTAAAATATGCCAGGCACTTCTAAATTTAATCCTCTGAACAACTCAATGAGATAGGTCCTATAATTATTCCTGTTTTATAAATGGGAAAACAGTAGCTTGCCCTATGTCACTCAGATCCCATGTTGCAGAGGTGGGGTCAGACCAATGCAGGCTAGCTTCATACCAGATGCTCAGCTACCACTGACCTGGTGACTAACTCTGTATGGTGACTTTCTGTGGCATAGTATGAAATTGACAGTAAGATGGAAAAATTAGACAAACGAAGTAGAATGTGAGAAGCACTTTACTTTTTAAGTAAAATCAAGGCCTACCTTGATTTGACCCACTCTAGAATGGGTCAGATTAATAGCGGTGACTGCATGAAAAAATGCAAGATTTTTTAAAGGTGTTTGAATTCTCCAATTGTGTCAATTAATTATAACAAGTAAGGCATCAGTTCTGAGTTAACAAATTATTGTTTGTCATACTGATAAAATATCCAAAGCCTGACTTCTTTATTTGCTCATTCCTTTCTCACATAGAGAAATTGGCTAACATCTGAAAAGTGTCACACATACAAATGCTAATGAACAGATTCAGAACAACTGTCCACTTCGCAAGTCTTCCTATTGATTTTTAAGCTTTCGTTTGAATTCCAGGTAGTGACATACAGTGCTGTATGGATAACATAGTGATTCAACACCTCCATACATCACCCAGTGCTCATCACAGCATGTGTGCTCCTCAGTCCCCCTCCGCTCTGGTAACCACCAGTTTGCACTCTATAATTAAGAGTCTGTTTCTTAGGGGCGCCTGGGTGGTGCAGTTGTTAAGCGTTTGCCTTCGGCTCAGGGCGTGATCCCAGCATTCTGGGATCGAGCCCCACATCAGGCTTCTCCGCTGGGAGCCTGCTTCTTCCTCTCCCACTCCCCCTGCTTGTGTTCCCTCTCTCGCTGGCTGTCTCTCTCTGTCAAATTAATAAATAAATTAATTAATTTTAAAAAAAGAGTCTGTTTCTTAGTTTGCCTCTTTCTCTCTCTCTTATTTTTTCCCTTTGCTTGTTTGTTTTGTTTCTTAAACTCCACATTGGAGTGAAATCGTACGGTATTTGTCTTCCTCTGACTGACTTATTTCACTTAGCATTATACTCTCTAGTTCCACCCACATCAATACAAATGGCGAGACGTCACTCTTTTATGAGCAATATTCCATTGCGTGTGCATGTATCACATCTTCATCCACCATCAGTCGATGGACACTTTGGCTGCTTTCATCTCCTAGCTATTGTAAACAACGCTGCAAAAACATGTATGCATGTAACCTTTTGAATTAGTGTTCTTGTATTCTTTGGGTAAATACCAGCAGTGCGATTGTTGGATCATAAAGTAATTCTATTTTTAACTTTTTGAGGAACCTCCATACTGTTTTCCAGAGTGTCTGCTTCACTTTGCATTCCCACCAACAGTGCAAGAAGGGTTCCTTTTTCTCCACATTCTCACCAGCACCTGTTGTTTCTTGTGTTGTTGACTTTAGCCATTGTGACAGGTGTGTTTCCACTGATTTTAATATATCACACACAGGACATCTGTGAGGAGGCTTATGACCCCTTAACGTCTCTTCCTAGAAATTAACAGGATCCTACATTTATAGTGTGCCTGCAGCTCTGCCCTGGAATTCCCAGTAAGATTGTATAAGATACCTAGCAGAAATTCAAATGTAGCTTCAAATTTTGGGTCAATTATATTAAAATTTCATAAAACCAAGTATGAATTATTGGGAGCTAAGCTGAAATAGCACAGCCCCCTGCCTTCAGGCACTAGACATCAACGTGCACATAATGAACATGTCTTCTTAGCAGGAGTTTTGACATTATTAAAATTCCTGGCACCCTCATGGTATTTAAAATATCCCCAGGACAGGGACACCTGGGTGTCTCAGTCAGTTAAGCATCCAACTCTTGTTTCGGCTCAGGTCCTGATCTCAGGGTCCTGAGGTCGACCCCCTTGTCAGGCTTCAAGCTCAAGGAAGAGTCTGCTTGAGATTATCTCTCTCCCTCTGCCCCTCCCCCTGCTCATGCACACGCACCCTCTCTCTCTCTCAAATAAATAAATCGTTAAAAAAATATATCCTCAGAACATAAGATTGCATAAGATTAAATTAACACGGAAAAATATTTACTGTCCTTAATGGCTTTCACTTGTTACAAAAATTAATAATTTTTATATTACAAATAAGCACAGAGAATCACATTTGTATTATGTCTCCGAAGTTTTTCTTTAAACTGTGCAAAACGTGATAGTCTGCTACCATTTTAGAATTCTTGATATTTGGATCACCTAACAACTATCATAAAATCATTCATTCCTAAATGATTCTTAAACTATGTTTATATCAGAAAACTGTAATTATTAAATCCATCCAACTGAATAAGCCATCCTTAAAGGAATCCTTTAAAAAATATTCTTGGAAGATTAATTTGACACCTAACATACTTGATTTGAAGTAGGTTCTAAAGGCAAAGGAAATTATCCAACTCCATTCAGATTTTTGTAAAATTACCTGTTATCATTTAAACCTCAAATCAGGAAGATGTTTACTCAATTTGAATATCCTAAGAATTACAATTAGGGAAAATTAAGATATCCAAAATTTAAAATATAAGATGTTTTACACCTATTAAGTTCAGTGTCTGAAATAACAACAAGAAAAAAAAATCAAGAAATAAACTCAAGTATTAAATATACGCCCTGATACTTTATAAGACTTGAAAATAAGTCTTATTGCCTTAACATAGCAAGCCTGCGACAAGTCACTGTTGGATAACCTTCATCACTGTCTACCAGCATTTAAAGTGAATCCACCTCTATTCCTACCCTTTGCAGATTTTGCTAAAGAATTATAACTGAATTGCAGGCACCATGAGCTCCACAGAACTCACGTTACCATCACATTGGAAGCAGACCTGGTCTTCTTTTCTCCTCATCAGTCACTGAGTTCCCATCCTCTGAATTGCCCTCTTTTTGGTAACAGCTTTTTGCTTACTTGACATCAGGTGCCCCTGGGGGGGCAAACACACACAGTCAATAACACCTTCTTTTGATGCCTGACCAATCCACAAGGCTCTGAACCAGAGAAGCCAAGGCCATGACATTCAGGGTCCTGTGTTCAGAAGACAGGTGGGTAGGGAGAGACCCAGGCACGTGGAAGAGAGAGGAAGAGAAGCAACAGAACATTCGGTTAGCTCTTCATTTGTCAGCACTGTGCTAGGTGCTTGACTTACATCCTTTCATTTACTCCTTACTACTATTTTTGAGATACATGGGATGTCTGCCATGTTTTAGGCTGGGAAACTGAGGCTCAGAAAAGCTATACAACTTCAACTTGTCTTCATC
Organism: Ursus arctos; assembly: GCF_023065955.2. Lineage (NCBI taxonomy): Eukaryota > Metazoa > Chordata > Mammalia > Carnivora > Ursidae > Ursus > Ursus arctos. The sequence continues at coordinate 57,554,125 of NW_026622841.1, forward strand.
TTCTCACTAATGAGTTGTTAAGCAAAGTTTGAATCCTTGTCTGATTAATCCCACAGCCCAGGCTCTTCCCTCGCCTTTCATCCTGCTGGAAAAGTTCTGGAAGCCCATGGAGGAAAGGAGAGGGAAGAGGAGGTGAGAAAATAGTTATTACTGAAGGCAGGCAAGCTCAGCGGGGAGGAGGCAGGTTGTCTGGGCATGGTCCATTTTTGCCAAGGACAGCTCTAAGTGGAAACCCTGTGATTCTGAGAGTCTATAAACTTCAAAACTCTACTTGATGAGAGATGGCCATACTTTGTGTTTGTGTAGCCACGTGTCAGACCAGTCTCTATGATACTCTAGAGAAAAATGGTGAAAGTGAAAGAAAACATGTTTGTCCTGGACTCATGGAAGGAAGAATATCAAGAAGACCAGAGCTGCGGTGCTCAGTGAAGGGCATGTTCATGAAGCAACTGCAATTTAATTAGTTTTGCTAGAAATACATACACAAGAATGAGTGCATCCATGACAAAGGCCTTTCATGAACACCTAATAGCTTACCACCAACAAAGGAAAGCGGAACCCTAGGAGCCCAGATACCTCCTGCTGCAGGCAGTTGGAGGTGGCGCACAGCAATCTAGTGAGGACTACAGCCTGGGGTCAGCACTGAGCTACAGACACCGTGGATGACCTGTAAACTTCTCTTATATTTATCTCTTCGTGTTGTTTAATGTTTAAGGAGAAAGAACAAAGTAGGTGACAAAAAAATTATACATATATATCTTTTCTTATATTTTCATTGAGAATTAGATGAAGTGCCAATAATTGAGCCAGGAATACATAGGTGGGGAGGTCTAAATGGTAATAGTTAAAGAACTTTAAAAATAAGATTTTAAAAAATTGTCAAACTCCTCTTGGGCAATTTCCAAAAAAGAAACCTAGAAAGCAATAAAGTCAAAAGTGATAGAGAGAGGTGAATCAGCAAAAAAAAAAAAACAGCCTTGAGTTTTCTTTGACATTGGAGTAAACAAAAGCCAATGCTATTTTAAGACAGGAAAGACTGGGCACATTATGAAACAGTCTTGGATTACTGTATTATTTGAGTGCATTCTGGTAAATGTATAATGGGAGATGGGCGAGAAAAATTGGAATAAAAAATAATGAAAGAAACACAGTCATCAAGGACTATTAAAATCACATTTCAAATATGTGCTTTTTAAGAAAATGCATTATATGCATTTTCAAATTTACAAAATATGATTATAGTGTGGCCTGTAATTGCAAAGATATTCTAAACAGAGTTTGAGTAGCACAATGTCCCTCTCTGGTAGACCAGCACTACATTTATTTCTTTTTTTTTTAACTTTAAAATCTTTTATTTTAAAATGATTTTGGGGTTACATAAGAGTTGCAAAATTAACTCAGAAAGTTCCCATGATTACTTTACCCAGCTTCCCAACACCCTGCATAACCTTAGTATAATTCTCAAAATTGAGAAATTAGTTTTGTATAATACTCTTAACTAAACTGTCAATTTTATTTGGATTTCACCAGTTTACCACTAATATACTTCTTCCATTCCGGGGATCCACTCCAGGATGACACAATACATTTAGTTTCCTGTCTTCTTTGTTTTTTCCAATCTGTCAAAGTTCCTTAGTCTCTCTTGTTTTTCATGATTGTGATATTTTTGAATAGCCAGCACTACATTCAAAATGTACTTTCTGGGGCTAGATCTAATATGCAAATCTGAGTATTAGATCAGATAACTGATAACTGATCACTGTCATAAGGATAATACCCGAGATCTGTTCCCTTCTAGGTAGTAACTTTGGGTGGTCACCCTTATTCTAAAGATAATTGCTCAAAATATTTTGATATCCAATTCAACAAACTCTTTGGGGGCCTGCGCCACATCCCTTCTGATTAAACTCTATGGTGGGAAATCGTTGCCATGTCAAGGGTGGTTTTAATGTTTGCAAATAACCCAAGGTGTGTATGAGGTGGGAGGTGTTGAGCAACGCCAGCATGAGGCAGAGCACAGTACGACTGTGTGGCAATGCAACAGCAAGAACGAGGACGCTTTGAAAATTATTGCTAAAGAGATTTGTGGTCATTGATGATAAATTCCAGGGAGCTGGAGGTTTCTGGAAAATATCGGCTCCCCAGAAACAAACCCCATTTTATGCCTCTCCGTCTTCTCACAGCCTTGTAATCTGACCTTTAACTGTCTCTCCTGCCTGAAGATGACCCACCAGGGGTGGAGTGCTACAGCAGCTCTGTCTAGAACAGGGGTGTCAAGCCTGGCTCCAGCTAGGAAGGCTTCATTGCTTATCAGCTGTAGTGTGACTTCAGGCCCCAAGGCCAACAAGAGTCAGGATTCACCTGGCCTGGCTAATTTCAAAGACTTTTAAAACTGTAAGTCTCAAAAGACTGGAAGAGGAGAAGGTGTGGATAGAGGTTTTGAGGTGCAGGAAGCTCACAACCCCCAGTATCCCTGCAGCCAGGAGAGAGCAGTGCCCATACAGGAGCCCCCACCCCCCACCCTGGGCTCAGACTCTTATCTACACACACCTGCAGTTTTGTGCCCCTCCCATGTCTTCATCTGCATAATAGAATGGCCCAGCTAAAATCTCCTGAGGTCTGCAATGTCACTGACATGCTACATTTTGTGATAAATTCAATATTTGGCTCCAAATAAATCTTTTCCTGGTTCAAATGTTGTTTGTGTAATTCTAGGTCTCTACAGGTTCATTTAGCTTCAATTAATAACTCCACATGTTTAGACTTTCCTTATAGGCATGTCTGACCATAAACGACAGGCGGTAAAATTCCTTTAGTTCTGCAATGCTGCACACAGCCAATTCTAGACCAGATTTGACGACACATTTTGTTGTTCTTTATTATCTTCCCCGATGACTGTGTGTGTGTGTGTGTGTGTGTGTGTGTGTGTGTGATTCTGTGTTGGGAGCAAGGAATGGAGAGTTAGTGAAATGTCAGGATTACAAAAACCTAAACTCTCCTCCATACCAACTCTTGTGAAAAACCCTCAAATACCTAACACGATACAAAATTATTTTCCTTCCCTTTCCTAACATTTCTTTGAGGTCAGGTGTGAAACGATTTATGTATGATGGTTGTTAAAAGCCCAGAACAATTTAGATGTAAAAATTCTGGTGTGTTGGTTAAAAAGCAATCCTTTACAGTCATATTGTCTAATATTGAAGAAAAAATTATGTGCATAAATATTACCATGAGGATCATGAAAATATTTCTCAGGCTTGAGCACCTCATATTCTAGATGATATAATTGAGGAACAGAGGGTTTCTGTGACTTGGCAAAGTCACATAGCTCATTATGAATAGGGTAGAGACTTGTTTGTTAGACTTTCAGACCAGAGCCCTTTCCAAAATTCTCGACGCGTAGATTCTCCAGCAGGAGAGGTGATGCGAAAGCATAATGCCACTAGCAGGCAGGTACAGTCTGGGGAATGCAAACGGAGCAAAGAGATGGCAGGAGCAGGAACCACTCAACGCCTCACAGATCTATAATTCATTTCCACGGAGCTCTGGTTCAAAATTATCAGCTTGTTAAGGTTCTACACTCTTCCTCCTTCCTGTACCTGTGGCCGAAACTGCTAACCTAGCAGATTTGACCACAATCGAAAACAGATCGATTTGTGTGGTTCCAGAAGAGCTGAAAACATTTTTAAAAATCATATGCACTTCAAGGATGATGCCCTGGGCAAGTTTTACCACTGTCGAATGCGTTTCTCCTTCTCTAGTTACTGCAAAGCAAGTAAACTTTATTCATCCCCATGTTGATCAAATTCACATTCTGAAAGTCACAGGGCATGTAAATTAGACTGTTGTGAATTTTATATTCAAAGACAGAAAACCCAATGGCTAGAATATACTGGACCTAACTGAATTTTCCCACTTCTGAGATATTCAAGAGAAAATGTTTAGCCCATGAATTTCTTAATTAATCAATTAGCAAATATTTCTTCAGTATTCACTGGATATTGTAGCCCTTGCTAGACAGCTGAAGTATAATGACAGGACACAACTCTGCAGCCAAAAAACCCTCTAATTCAAACGATCTATATATTTTAAAAAGCCTACTATGTGTTAGGCAGTAAGTGAGTGGTAAGGAGATCAAGGATCCCTGAACTTGCAGATACATGGAAGGGAAGAGAACAATCATACAACTAAGTATAAAACTGTGTGATAATATGAACCAAGTGCCAGGTGAGCACAGAGGGAACACTTCATTCTGCCTAGAAAGGAGAATTAAAGAAGGGGAAAGATGTCACAGATGTGACATTGCTCCAAAGGTAACAATAAACAATGGTACAGAGCCTTCCAGCATATATGATGGGGGAATGCGGGGGGGGGGGGGTCCAGACAGACAGTACTCAACTTCCAACAGGTCTCATTCCAAAGCTCTTTTGGAATTTGACTGGAATTCCAAATCATCTGCCCATTGAAATGATGTTGCTCCTGATGAGCAGGTCCTCAAACTCACCTTTGACTAATAGCAATGCCTAATTTCTGAGTCTGGAACTAATCCTCAGACCTAAGATTTATTGAGTGTTTACCATGTGTCAAGCACTGCACCAAGCACTTTACAAGCACGGTCATCTAAGCCTTGCAACAATGCTCTGAGCTAGGTACTGTTATTATCAACTCATTTTACAGATGAAATAACTGAAGAACAGAGGGGCTAAACAACTTGATTAAGGTCACATAGCTAGTATGACAAGCTAAGATCTGTACTAAAACAACTAGACTTCAGAGCTGGGTTACTTAATCAAAAGAGGTTCCCCTTGGATGTCAGAAACCAGATTATACAAATAAAAGAAGAGGAGGGAAGGATTTTTGTGTTCTGTTTCCCATGTATAGGGCTAGCCCTAGGACAGACATGCTGCTTTTGGTATTGTAGAGGTTCCTTCATCAAGGGGACCTCATCTGCTATTCTGAGTTAAGAGTACTTAGGGCTTTTTTCAGCATCAACTACATTCCAGCCTTCACTCGATCAAACCAGGCAAACCACTGTTGCCATTCCACCTGCAATACAGTGCTTGGCCATCAGCCCAGAAAGTTTGTATTCTCGTCCTGGTAGCAAGTAGATTCTTTTTTCTAGTTGATAGATGCCCCTTTGGCCATTTCTAAGCAAAGACAATTCTGTTCTACATAAGTCCTTCATTCAAGGTTTTGAGTCTATAGACTGGCTCAAGCCTGGAAATTGACTGAAGGGCCATGACTCTGGGTTGGGGATGCAAGTCAGACTTTGGTTCATTTGAACTACAACTCATCCATGTATACCTATCAAGTCAGAATTTAGTAGATTGCTTGTCTATTTCACTTCTAGGGACACTGCCAACAATAAGCCAAAGGTCAAGCTCTCTTCAAGTCAGACTACTCTGATTACTGTTTTGACTCCACTGTCCATTATGGTAACCACACCCACCTTGGCTTTGGCAATTAAGTGAGCCATTTGGTGCCTGGGATCCAAACATCCCCACTGTATTTAAGGATCCCCAGTCAGTGGTAGCAGTTTCCAGTGTAATATCTGACCTACAGGGAAGAGCAACCACAAAACTCTTTGAGAATTTTGAGGGTCTCCTCACAAATTGCTTTCTCAGTTGTGGAGAAACATGTGTCCTCTGGACCAAAGTGCATGAGCTGGTCTTACATGATAAGTTCACTCTATCATTCTGATCTCCCTAAGCCTTTGGCACTCTTCCTCGATAGTGTACCAAGACAGGTCTGGCATTACAACTTCATTTAGTGTAAGTCACCTTTCTGTCCGTGTCTCAGCCAACCAACCAACCACACAAACAGAGCCCTTTCTAACCCCTAGAGAAACAATATTGAATCCAGAATGTCTTCTTAGTTGTTCCATATCAATAAATTTGGCCAGATTCAACCTTATGTTTCTTCTTTATATTATTCTATACCCTTAACATCCATTCCTACACATGTTCCTCAAATTTCTGTCTGTATAAATTGGAAAACTCGGTTCTTTTGGATTTTCGTGGATCACACTTTGTACTTCACCTTTAGGAGCCTGCTGGAACCTGAGTGTAGTATAGGTCTGGAAACAAAGTGCAGATGGCAGTTAGACACATCAGCAGTGTCCTCAAGAGGAGGCAGAGACTGGTATTTGTATGCTGATCTTCATTCTCTTTCTTTATCACTGTATCATCTTCCCCCATTGTTAGCTGAGCTCATTAACAGCCAAACTAAACATATTTCCCAGATTTCCTTGCAGTTAGGTTGGTAAATAATGTTATTAAACTCAAGCTAATGGGATGTGAACAGAAGCAATTCATGCAACTTCTAGGCTGTATACTTAGAGGGTGAGGAAGAAGTGTCCCTTCTGTGGTAACTTCCTCCATCCTTCAGCTTGCTGTAAACATGGGAACAGACTACCTTCAACCACAGGGATGACTGCAACACCTACAAGGTAGCAGAGCAATGGTGGCTTCCCCAGATAATATCGTAGGGCATAGTTAATGTACCAGCTTTGAATCACCTACATTTTGACTATCATGTGAGAGATATAAAGTTTATCTTATCTAAGCCCTGTTAGCCTTAGGAACCTGTATTTTAAAAAGGACTTGCAAAGAATAGAATTGTCTTTGATTGAAACTGGCTAAAAGGGTCATCTATCAACTGGAGAAAAGAATCTACTTGCTCCCAGGAGAGGAATACAAACTTCCTGGGCTGATAATCAAGCATTGTATGGAATGTAGAATGACAACAGTGGTTTGTCTGATTTGACTGGGGTGAAGCGGGAATGTAATTGATGCTGACAAAAGCCCCAAGTTCTGCAGAATCAATTCTAGAGAGTTTGAGCAGGCGGAGTCACACCTGGCTCAGCACATGGGAAGGATGGAAAGAGGCCAACATGGGGGTTTGAGGTTCTCCAACACTACAGGACAGGCAGGATGTGAGCCCAAGACAACCCTTCTGTTGACTGAGATGGAAGAGCAAAGAAAAACCTAGATGAACATCTATGAACAAGACACTTGATTTGCAAAGCACTTGCACCTGAGGGTCAATGGCACCAACAGTATCATTGCAAATGTGCAGGTCAAGGAGAGGAGGGAAATCTTGCCCTGAGCTCACAAGAGCTGCAGAGAGAAGATAAGAAGCCTGGTGTTGACCAAACCGAGTCTAAAGGCAGGGAGGAGGAGGGGAGTGAGGTGGAGTGTTCAGAGTTGGAAAAAATACTTAAAGGAGAATCCATCTGAGTTTGAGTAATAGAATAAATAACTCCTTAAGAGTGTAGTTAACGCATTAACAATGAAATTTTCAGAAAAGAAATAAATTTCCAATAGCAGCAAAAACAATAAAATGCTTAGGAGGAAATTTAACAATAAAATACCAAGAAGATGAAAGATACCTATGCTGAAAATGACAAGATATTGATTAAAGAAATTGAAGGTGACACAAATTAATGGAATGGTATACCATATCCATGGATTGGGAGAATTAATATTGTTAAAATGACAATACCACCAAAAGCCATTTATAGATTCAATGCAATCCTTATCAAGATTCCAACAGCATTGTTTACGGAAGTAGAGAAAACATTCCTAAAGTTTATATGAAACCACAAAAGACCCTGAATAGCCAAAGAAATCTTGAGAAAGAACAAAGCAGGAGGCATCATGCTACTATAAAGCTATAGTCATCAAAATAGCATGGTATTGGGATAAAAACAGTCAAACAGATGAATAGAACAGAATTGGGAGCCCAGATATAAACCCAAACATATACAGTCAACTAATATTTAATAAGGGAGCCAAGAATACTCAATGGAGAAAAGACAGTCTCTTTAATAAATGGTGCTGGAAAAACTGGATATTCACATGTGAGAGAATGAAACTTGAACCCATATCTTACACCACTCATAGAAATTAACTCAAAATGATTGAAGACTAAAAGACAAGAAGTGAAGCCATGAAATTTCTAGAAGAAAACATAAGAACAAAGCTCCTTGTATAAGACTTGGTAATGAATTTTTGGATGTGACACCAAAAGCATAAGGAACAAAACCAAAAATAAACAAGTGGAACTACATCAAACTAAAAAGCTTTTGCACAGAAAAACAACAACAACAAAGTAAAATGACAACCTACGGGAAAATATTGCAAATATTGCAAACCTCATATAATAAGGGGTTAATAACCAAAACATATAGAGAGCTCCTACAACTCAATAGCAACTCAAATAACCCAATTTAAAAATGGGAAAAGAACCTGGACAGACATTTTTCCAAAGAAGATACACAAAAGGCCAACAGGTACATGAAAAGATGCTCAACATCACTAATCATTAGGGAAATGCAATTTAAAACTACAGAGAGATAGCATCTCACACCCATTAGAATGGCCGTTATCAAAAAGACGAGATAGCAATTGCTGGCACGGATGTGAAATTACGCTAAGTGAAATAAGTCAGAACAGAGAAACGCAAAACAAATACTGTATCGTTTCACTTATATGTGTAATCTAAAAAAATGCAGGAAGTGGGGGGGGGGATTAGAGGAGATACAACCTTCCAGTTACAAGATATACAAGTACTAGGGATGTAATGGACAGCATGATGACTACAACTAACCCTGCCATGTGAGATATAGCAAAGGTGTTGAGAGAAGAAATCCTAAGAGTTCCCATCACAAGAATTCTTCTCCTTTATTCTTTTCTTCTTTCTGTTCATTTTATGGTATCTATATGAGAAGACAGATGTTAGCTGAACCTACTGTGGTGATCACATCAGAATATACAAAAGTCAAGCCATCATGCCACGTGCCTTTCAATAAAAATAAAGAGAGAGTAAAGTCTTAGCAACATCTTCACCCCCAGATGACTGGTGAAATTGCAAAAGAAAGCCAGAACTAACCACAGAGATAGATACAGCAGATCCATTCTTTTTTATAAAATGTATCTAAAATTTGGAATTCACATACCAGAAAGTTAAATATGTCTGTCCATAATATCCTAGTTGAAGACAGAATTGTGCCTACAGTGTTGATATTTTGTAAGTTTCCAGGAAGGCATCCATTTCTTCCAGGTTGTTTAATTTATTGGCATATAGTTGCTGATAATAGTTTCTAATGATTGTTTCCATTTCCTTGGTGTTGGTCGCGATCTCTCCCCTTTCATTCATAATTTTAATTTGGGTCCTTTCTCTATTCTTTTGAGTAAGTCTGGCCAGTAGCTTATCGATCTTATTTATTCTTTCAAAGAACCAGCTTCCAGTTCTGTTGATCTGCTCTACTGTGCTCCTGGTTTCTAATTCATTGATCTCTGCTCTAATCTTTTTTTAATAATAATATTTTTTTATTATATTATGTTAGTCACCATACAGTATATCCCTGGTTTTTGATGTAAAGTTCGATGATTCATTAGTCGCATATAACACCCAGTGCTCCATGCAATACGTGCCCTGATCTTAATCAATTGTGTTCTCGTGTGTGGGTGAAGCCTGTTCTTCTGTTCCATATCCAGCTTCTTAAGGTGAGAATATAAGGACTGTATTTTGGATTTTTCTATTCCTTTGAGTGAGGCTTGGATGGCTATGTATTTTCCCCTTAGGACCGCCTTTGCAGTGTCCCATAGGTTTTGGAAACAGGAAGAAATTGATTATCTAAACAGACCAATTAATCACGAAGAGATTGAATTAGTGATCAAAAACCTCCCAAAAAACAAGAGTCCAGGGCCTGATGGATTCCCTGGGGAATTCTACCAAACATTCAAAGAAGAAATAACACCTATTCTCCTGAAGCTATTTCAAAAAATAGAAACAGAAGGAAACTACCAAATTCATTCTATGAGGCCAGTATTACCTTGATCCCAAAACCAGGCAAAGACCCCATCAAAAAGGAGAATTACAGACCAACATCCCTGATGAATATGGATGCTAAAATTCTCAACAAGATCCTAGCTAATAGGATCCAACAGTACATTAAAAGGATTATCCATCACAACCAAGTGGGATTCATCCCTGGGATGCAAGGGTGCTTCAACATTTGCAAATTGATTGGTGTGATAGATCACATCAACAAGAAAAGAGTCAAGAATCATATGATCCTCTCAACTGATGCAGAAAAAGCATTTGACAAAATACAGCATCCTTTCCTGATTAAAACCCTTCAGAGTGTAAGGATAGAGTGTACATTCCTCAATTTCATAAAAACCATCTATGAAAAGCCTACAGTGAATATCATTCTCAATGGGAAAAGCTGAGAGCCTTTCCCTTAAGATCAGGAACATGACAAGAATGCCCACTCTTGCCATTATTGTTCAACAGAGTACTAGAAGTCCTAGCAACAGCAATCAGACAACAAAAAAGAATAAACGGTATTCAAATTGGCAAAGAAGAAGTCAAACTCTCTCTCTTCGCAGATGACGTGATACTTTACATGGAAAACTCAAAAGACTCCACCCCCAAATTACTAGAACTCATATAACAATTTGGTAATGTGGCAAGATATAAAATCAATGCTCAGAAATCAGTTGCATTTCTATACACGAACAATGAGACTGAAGAAAGAGAAATTAGGAAATCGATTCCATTTACAATAGCACCCAAATCATACGATATCTCGGAATAAACTTAACCAGAGAGGTGAAGGATCTATACTCTATAAACTACAGAACACTGATGAAAGACATTGAAGAAGACACAAAAAGATGGAAAAACATTCCATGCTCATGGATCAGAAGAATAAACATAGTTAAAATGTCTATGCTACCCAGAGCAATCTACACTTTCAACGCCATTCCGATCAAAATACTAATGACATTTTTCAAAGAACTGGAACAAACAGCCCTTAAATTTGTGTGGAACCAGAAAAGGCCCCGAATCGCCATGGAATTGTTGAAAAGGATAAACAAAGCTGGGGACATCACAATGCCGGATTTTGAGCTGTACTATAAAGCTGTGATCACAAAGACAGCATGGTACTGGCACAAAAACAGACACATAGACCAATGGAACAGAATAGAGAACCCAGAAATGGACCCTTGGCTCTTTGGGCAACTAATCTTTGACAAAGCAGGAAAAAACATCCAGTGGAAAAAAGACAGTCTCTTCAATAAATGGTGCTATATGCAAAAGAATGAAACTTGACCACTCTCTCACACCATACACAAAGATGAACCCCAAATGGATGAAAGACCTCGATGTGAGACAGGAATCCATCAAAATTATGGAGGAGAACATACACTGTAACCTCTTCGACATCGGCCACAGCAACTTCTTTCATGACACGTCTCCAAAGGCAAGAGAAACAAAAGAAAAAAATGAACTTTTGGGACTTCATCAAGATAAAAAGTTTCTGCACAGCAAAGGAAACAGGCATCAAAACAAAGAGGCAACCCATAGAATGGGAGAAGATATTTGCAAATGAAACTACAGATAAAAGGCTGGTATCCAAGATCTATAAAGAACTTCTCAAACTCAATACATGAGAAACAAATAATCAAATAAAAAAATGGGTACAAGATATGAACAGACACTTTTCCAATGGAGACATAGAAATGGCTAACAGACACATGAAAAAATGTTCAAAATCATTAGCCATCAGGGCAATTCAAATCAAAACCACATTGAAATACCACCTTACGCCAGTTAGAATGGCAAAAATTGATAAGGCAAGAAACAACAAATGTTGGAGAGGATGTGGAGAAAGGGGACCCCTCTTACACTGTTGGTGGGAATGCAAGTTGGTACAGCCACTATGGAAAACAGTGTGGAGGTCCCTCAAAAAGTTAAAAATAGAGCTACCCTATGACCCAGCAATTGCCCTACTGGGTATTTACCCCAAAGATACAAACGTAGTGAAGAGAAGGGCCATATGTACCCCAATGTTCAAAGCAGCATTGTCCACAATAGCTAAACTCTGGAAGGAGCCAAGATGCCCTTCAACAGACAAATGGATAAAGAAGATGTGGTGCATATATACAATGGAATATTAGCCATCAGAAAGAGCGATTACCCAACATTTGCAGTAACATGGATGGGTTTGGAGGAGATTATGCTAAGTGAAATAAGTAAAGCAGAGAAAGACAATCATCATATGGTTTCACTCATTTGTAGCAGGGAGATCAGTATGAGAAGGAAGGGAAGAATGAAGGGGGCGTAAACAGAAGGGGGAATGAACCACGAGAGACTATGGACTCTTGGAAACAAACTGAGGGTTTCAGAGGGAAGGGAGTGGGGGATTGGGATAGGCCAGTGATGGGTATTAAGGAGGGCATGTATTGCATGGAGCACTGGGCGTTATATGCAAACAATGAATCATGGAACAGTACATCAAAAACTAACGATGAATGGTGAATAACATAACGTAATAAAATTTTTTTTAAAAAAAAGAATTGTGCCTACAAGTATAGCAAATAAGGTAATTCAAAAGTGACAATCAGAAAACCTTACCATCCTGATATTATAAAACAAAGCAAACAAAAAAATGTATATTTTGCAGGAGACTTGAAATGTATTTTTAATTGCTATTATATATAGTTTTTTAAAAATCTACCAATAAATAGAAAAGATACAAAAAATTATGTTATCACTCTTAAATTTCAAAAATGATTTAGCTTAATGTTCTGGATAGGTCACAATTATGAAATTGTCAAAAATATCTGATGTGTTTTCCCCACAGATCCAGCCATGTCCTGATGGGTCTGAAAGGCCAAGTGGAGGATCTGGTGACTGTGATAAGCTTCATATATGCTTATCTCCTACAGACAAATACTTTTAAAATGTTTTCCAATACAGCTTTATGTTTAGCCTACATACAATGATATACTTGTTTTATTGTGTATACCTGATTCCATGTCCTCAAAACAACTGTTTAAATCTACAACTCTTACAAAATTTAATGTTTTACATTATATACTTTGTATCATCATATTGTTCTTAATCAATTGTTCTTAAATATTCAGGTATACCTATACTATACTAGGTTCTCCTGAATATTTATAGGAAAAGTTATAATAATACATACTGTTACTATGCAATGTCATATACAATTATAGTAGCATAGGAACTAAAAGGAAAATGGCTGTGTAAAAGCAGATAAACCAATAAAATTATATTCAATAAATACCATGAAAATGGTGGTATAGTGTCAGAAAGTCAAAAGTAAGCACTGTCAGCATGGGTCTAGGGAGGCCGTACTATTTAACCAGAAGAATGCAATTGTGCATATGTAGAATCCTGAGCAAAACTGGTGTGAAAAATCCTGATAATTAAAAATTCTCCCACAACACACACATACCTATTTTCAATTATGTAATTTGGCTATAGGAAGGTACAGAGTTGCTTTCATGTGAATCCCACCCACTTATATCAGTATCCTTATAACCCATGTCACTACCTGTTAGTCTTAATTTCTACCAAAACATTCCTCAAGCATCCCTGCTCTTCTGCCCATCTACATAGATGGAATAATAATACCTCCCACTTTGAGCACTTGCAGAGTGTCAGGCATTATACAAGGTGTGCTGTGCACACTATCTCACACCTGTGCAAGGAAGGAGGCATTAATAACTCCCTTTTACATAAAGAAAAGAGAAACAAGCAAAAACAACTCTATGATCAAATAGTAAAGGGCAGAGCCAGGATGTGAACGGAGATCTCTGAAACTGCCAAGTCACAACATCTTTTCCCCGAAGGTGAGGTCCAAAACAGCCTGCTTATCACTGACTATGAACAAGCATATATTGCCTGTAAAGCAACAGACCCACTGCCAAACCCACAGGCTGGACACGGTTCCAGCACCCACAACCCATGCAACAAAATGACCATGTCCATCTGTGTTTACACAATATTTTATTTTAGAATTAAACTATACATTTCTAACCCTTTCCACTATTACTTTTCTCCTTTCTGAAAGTGATAAATAGTATCTACCTATGTAAGACTGAGAAGGTGTAACGGAAAAGAAAGTAACTTTAAACACTGTTAATGCATCCTTTAACAGCTGAAACCTCCTTCCACTGAGAGCTATAGCGGGGGCAAGACAAAGGGGAGACCTCTGATCAGGCATCATCTATAAATCTTGGGGTGTATGTAAGTGTAATTTCAAATGACACATGCCACATAGGGAGAAATATATTATGCTATAGAGAAAAAAATATATTTAGATAGCCACACCCATACATATTTCAAAAGCGACTCCATGGATTTGCTCTAATTTTTATCCAATATCTCTAAAGGGAATTTTAGAAATTATTCCAGTATTTGCGCAATTACCCAAGTGTGATTTTTTTCTCAGAGCACTAGTTGGTTGTTTGATTCTTTTTGTGTGCTTTATAGTCTCCTGTTCTGCTCTGTTTTCTCCTAAGCTCTGGTCACTTCATTTAAGAAAAGCAAAAGGGAGTAATGTCACTGTGGCTCTGCCCCTCCTGGACCAATCTGTTCTGTCTAAGCCAGCTTCCCTCCTCCGCCCTGAAAACGGTTAAGCTTGCTCTTTAGGCAAGACATTGGGAAGCTCTAAGCAGTACTAGGCAAAAATGGAATGAATTGGTCAAGCGCATGTGAATTAAAATGCACAAATCCAGTTCTGGCACAGAAATAGACTCAAATCATATACTTAAAGATGAGTGGGACAGTACAGTCATGTTAAAAGAAAATGAATGTAAAAATATTTTTAAAGTTCTCAACAATGATCAGTTATTATTATAATTATTAGAGATTTCATAATATTATGGAAGATTTTGTCTGGCTTCTTTTCCCCCATGTATTATTTGTAAAAGAAAGTCAGAATGGCTACCCAAGTAATCATAAATAATTCTGGAGGTCTTTAAAATTTTCAGTTTCTACTCATGTGGGAAAATCTGTCACTGGATGTTCATTTTGGATGGTAAACAACTATTTTATATTATATTATAGTTTTTATTTTGCTTTTAATGCTCAAGAGACACATAACACCTGAATAAAAGAGGTCTGATATCACTTCTTACTTCTCTGTAAACTTCTTTCTACAGGAAAAAAAGAGAAACCTTAAGCATCAGTTTAAACACAATGGCAGTTAATTTTAACATCTATCATTAGGCCAAATGGCTAGAGGATACCTGTGCAGAAAAATTTCAACAACAATATTAAAGAAATGTTTTGTTTTTAAATACACAAGCTACTGCAAAGGCCTGGCTTTGAAGGTTGCCTGGCCCAGATATAAAATTAGATGGCTAAAATGTAAAAATCGATTCTAATGGCAAACAGATCATTGCACTCTCCATGACCAGGATATTAGGGAAACCTGAATATTTGATTTAGTAGCACCTTGGGAGTAGGCAGACCTGAAAACCCTCCAATAACCTTGAAAATATCCACTTCTTGTTGAGAATTAAATGCCCAAATCAGGCGACACCTACCCAGTCCCTTTTTGTCCCTACAAGTACAATGATTAGAAGGCATCTAGTCGCTAGAAAGTGGGTTGTCTTTCCTAAGCAGCAACCATCAAGTGAGGGGGTCCTCAGGGGATCAGCCCCCTGGGTCTTCCCCGGAGCTCTTGCTCTTGCAGTCAGGGGACGTGGTCCGAGATCCTCGTGCTTCATCTTCCCTTAGGTCGGCTTTCCACACGGGTGGGGGAAGCAACAGGCTCCAGACCGAGCTGGGGGGCTCCACCGCACTCCCCCCCGGCCCCCCCCCCCCCCCACAGGTTAGCCTTCCTTCTGTTAGCCCAGAAGATACGTGGGAATCCAGAAGCTAAGCTGGAAAGGGAAGGCGGCTGAGGATCACCTGGGCCGACTGCAGCTTTTCCTGGAGCTACCGAGCAGGACCAGGGGCGGGCGGGGGCTAGCATCTGAGTCCCTGGAAGCAGCTCTCCTTCCGGGAAGGTCCGGTGCAGCGAGCTAGCCACGGCGCGGGGCCCACGGGGCGCCGAGGAACAAGTCAGAGGGCGGGGGTCAGGGGGCCGGGCGGGGCCTGGGACCCGGTCTGCGGGCAGGGCTCCCCGCTCAGCCTTGCACCTCTGGGAGCCTCCGCGCCTCTCTGGAGCAGCGCGCTGGCGCCTCGGGCCCTGGGGCGCGGGAGATGGGAGTGCGGCGCGTCCCTGCCCCTCTGGAGGGCAGAGCTCAGAGCAGTCCCACTGATGGACTTTGCGGTGTAGACCACCAGTGATTAGACGGAACGACATAGCCCGGGCCCTTGCAGCCGTTGAGTATCCAGGGCTGCCAGGCTGAGTTCTGCAAGGGCCAAAGCTCAGGGCGAGGTGGGTGGCCAACAGGGGGTAGTCCTTGCTGTCACAGCACTAAGCTCAGACTGGACCAAGCTGGCAGCAGGTAACCACCTGCCGAACTCTTCCAACAGTCGCGGCGAGCTCCTACCCTGAGAGTTGGCGGAAAGGGGGGAAAGGCTCGGGTAGGGGAAGAAGTGGGAATGGTGAGGTGGGGAGAGGAGATACCTTGGAGAGAGGAAGAGAGTGCCTTCTGACCCTCCTGCCACTCCCCAGGCCTCCTGCCCCGTCTGCACGGACAACCACAAATCGGCCCTCAGACTGAAAGCCCCTTGTTAACTCAGGCATTGGCTTCCACTCGGCAAACAGTAAATGTGCCAGGCAAGGTGCCAGGCGCTTCAGATACTCAGACGATTCCCCAGACCATATGCATGTAAGGCACCAGAACTATGCCTGTGCTATTTTCTCCACATCGCTCTCCCAAAGCCTTTTCCGTTTTGAAACTTAGGCAAACTGGCAGAGAGAGACGTCCACGTAAACTTCGTGGACGCTGCGCTCCTCACCTCCATGCGTGGTTGTTAGGGATGAAGATCCTTGCAAAATGGTCCCAGCTCAAAACTCAAATGGCAAAGAAAGATCAGCACGAGCACCCCGGCCCCTTGGGCTGCCCAAGGACCTTATATCTTCTCCAGGGACTATTTTCACTCTGAAATCCTTCTCTGGTTTTCCGCGGAGGTTTCTGACACCTTAATATTCGACTACAAAAATCCTCCCAAGTAGCTGAGATTAGACCATCAGGAAACACTCTAGAGCCCCCCTGTCGATTACTTGCACAAATAAAACACTTAGCACAGGTGTGATCTTGAGTCCTCAACCCCTAGCAAACTGCAGAAAGGTGGATTTTTCTATGAAGGCCATGCTTTCTTTGTAAATGCAGCTGCTGCTTGGTAAAAGGTGCTCTGTTTTCCAACTCTGGTGGGGGAAGTGATAACCAAGGTGCTGTCAGTCATTCCTAGAAGGGGGATTCAGTGTAACAGGCACCTTCTATTAGAGGAGAAACTCAGAAACTCTCACTCCAGGCAGGATGCCAGTGTTTAGACCTGACACCCAGTTGCTTTCAGTGTCCCGCCGGCCCTGCAGAAATAGTGAGATCTTTTACTGGGAGTCGAAGAGGCTCCCTTCTGGACTTCCCTTAACCCTCACCGGTTCCAGGGAGTCCCAGTCCGGCTCTCTAAACCTTTAAAGATCTGTAAGGGCGGACGCCTGGAAGGCGGAACTGGGTCTTGGTTCTCTAAGGCCCCAGCATGGAGAGTTTTTGTTGTAGGGGCTTTTGTGGAATAAAAGAAAGTAAGCAACGTGAGGGCACTGTTTCCCTGTACCTTCTAACTTCTTTTTAGAAGGGTCAGAGCCCTGCACTTCTTCCCTCACAGTTGCTGGGACACGGGGTGGGAGCG
The DNA here is from genome assembly GCF_023065955.2 of Ursus arctos. Classification (NCBI taxonomy): domain Eukaryota; kingdom Metazoa; phylum Chordata; class Mammalia; order Carnivora; family Ursidae; genus Ursus; species Ursus arctos. Next base: position 57,571,756 of record NW_026622841.1, read on the forward strand.
AAATGGCTTTGGTACCGTCTGGATACACCAGGTGCTGCGCGTCTGCGGACAGCGGGGCGGAGGGGATTCTGGTTCGATGCTGCACTGTACCTGGGAAGGCCTTCTACAACCGCCTTCCGGGCAGATTTACATCCTTCGTGCACAAGTCAATACTCCACAAAAAAAATTCCACGTGTAACTAAAGTCAACACAAGAGTCTTGAGCACATGCTAATCCGGGCCCTCAGGACCCTGCCCTGGACGGTCCTGAGAGACCCAGGTCGTGCGCCCCAGCGCGGGAAGTGAGACCAGCGTCTGACTCCGCTGGTACAGAAACAGTGGCGCGGGCTTCCCCAACAGAGTCGTCAAGCACTAGAGCCCTTAACTTAGGTTTGCTCGGAAGCCTGGCCCCCTCCCCAGGCGCCCCCTTTAGCCTTGGCGAGCGGACCACACTCACCTACTGCCAGGCAGGTGGGGAGCAGCAGCCTGAAGATGAGCCCACACACCACTTCCGAGGCCATCGCGTCGGTCTGGCGAGTCCAAGCAGAGGGGCGAATTTCGAGGGTCTCTAAGACTGGGGCGCCAGGTCCATGTCCATCTAGGGCCTCGGGCGGCGGGCGGCTCGCAGCCGACCCGGCATCGCCTCAGAGAGGGCCGCCGCGAGGTCCACCTCGAGGGCTCACTCCCCGAGCTGTGGGCCGCCCCTCACCGGGCTCTCGGTCGCCCCTTGCAGGTCTCTCAGCCGCCCTTGGCCGGTGTCTCCGAAGCGCCTCGCCGGGCGCTCGGCCGCCCCTAACCAGGCTCTAGGTAGCCCCCTCGCCAAGCGCCCGACCCCCCCACGGCCGGCCCATGAAGTGTGGAATCCCCAATTCTGTGGCGGCGGCCTCTTCAGCGGGTCGCCGGGGCCAGAGCCATGGACGGGGGCACTTCGGGAGGGTCCCAGGGGGCGGCGCGGCGAGGAAAGGGGGCAGAAAGGGCGTGTTGTCCTTTAGCCTGGTTCCTGGGGAGTCGCTCAGGGGCAGGAGGGGAGTTTTCTTCGCGGAACCCCCACTGGAGCCAACTTGCCTCTGCTGCCGGGCGCCGGCCCCCTGCCCACGCAGGCTGCAGCGAGCCGCACTCCGCCGGGTCTCTCGGAGCTGCCCGAGGTCCCGAGCCGCCCCGCTGCGGATCCTCGAGCGGCCGCGCAGCTCAGCCTCTGCGCCCCCCAGCTTCGCGCCGGAGAGACCCGGGTGGGAGCTGCCAGAGGCGCAGAACCATCCCCGACTGCACGGGGCTCGAGCTATCGGTCCGGGGGTGGCGCTGCGAGTCCCTCCCTCACTAGGAGGAATCGTGCGAGCGTGGGCAGAAATCGAGACGAAAGCACACAGCCAGTGGGGCCGGCTCCAATTCCCTCCTCCACGGCCTAAATTTAAAAAAAAAATAAAATGAAAACCAAACGCCCTCCGGATGCCAGCGCGCCCCCCGTCCGCCGCGGTGCAGCCTCGCCCTGTCGGCGAAGCCCCGGCTCCCGGGCGGGCGCGCACTTCTCCACCTTCAATGAAACTTTCGAAGCCTCACCCAGGGACGGGCGTGCCCCCGGACCAATGGGACCGCGACTCGGGAGCCGGCGCGCGAGAGCCCGCCCCCCGCGCGGCAGCTCTCCAGGCGGGCGCCGAGCAGCGACGCGGCGAGCGCGCCCCCACCCGTGGCGCCAGCGCGCGCAGGGAGAAGCGCGGCCCCTCCCGCGGGTGGACTTTTAAGCGTTCTCTCGGCCCTGCTCGGCGCCTTTTCACCGCTGCTGGCTCCAGCAGACCCTCACCGCTGCTCAGTTCGGTCGTTCTGCAGAAACAGAAGCCACACATCCTGGCATCCTGTCCACAGGGAGTGCCCTGAGCTTACCCAAACCCAGAGAATCCTTGGGTGCTCCAGGAAAACTGCACAGGTGTGGCACATGAGTAGTCAGGGGCTTGAACAACTTTGTGGGACTGTCACTTGTGCCAAGTTCACGCGTACCCACTTGCATTGATTAAGAAGAATAGAACCCGGAATTAATCCAGACCAATGACCCCCCTCCATCCATATCTAACCTTGTGAGAAGTTTTTTTTGTTTTGTTTTGTTTTTTGGTTTGTTTTTTTTTTTTTTAGATTTTATTCATTTATTTGACAGAGGCAGAGACAGCCAGCGAGAGAGGGAACACAAGCAGGGGGAGTGAGAGAGGAAGAAGCAGGCTCATAGTGGAGGAACCTGCTGTGGGGCTCGATTCCAGAACGCCGGGATCACGCCCTGACTGAAGGCAGACGCCTAACTACTGCACCACCCAGGCGCCCTAACCTTGTGAGAAGTTTTAACGTTGAATGAGCTTTGAGGAATTCCCCGTCTTACGAAGAACGGGTATGGGCGTTCAGATAGGTACGCACTTAGTACACTATTTTGGAGAACTCTTCTTTTCGCCTCGGATTTGTTTCTTGCTTGTTAAAACTCCTGGGGAAAAGAGTATACCGTTTCCCTTTTCTCCTAATAACCTCTCTTTTCCTTGTTCTCTGGGTGAGATCTAGAGAAATCCGGGACCAGGAGGGGGATGCCAGTATGTTTGGGTCCCTTATTTCCCCCATTATCCAAGAATTGGGGCGATCTGTTCCTGCTGTGGCGTTGTTGGAATCCTCACAACCAGAAGGCAGATGATGATTTTCTGATCTGTAGGGAGGACCATTCAGAATTGGTCTTTCCACCAAGAGGACAGAGAGGAAGAATTTAACTTCATTCAGCACTAGCGTTCTAGGCTGGAATTGGTTGGAGGTAATGGAAAATCTGCTGATGAAAATTATGCAAACCTTGGTCCTCTGTGTTAACCAGGTCTCCCTTTTTTGAGATACAGTAAACTTGTGTTTTAAGTTCAGATGCCTTCCCAAATTCTTTGAGAATGACAAACTGAACCATTACTTTTTTATGAAGACCTGGAGGTAGCAAAATCTTGTGAAGATACCCCAAAACTTAGACCATTTGTGTGCTCTGGAGCCCTGAAGAAGGCTGGATATTTAAACCCCAAATGTAGTCATGAGCCTAAAAGTAAAGGTGAAGGAGACAGTAGGAAATTAAGTTCTCAGCAAATCATTGACTACTACCGAGAACTGTTTTGTGTCTTGCAGAATCTGCACCCTTTCTGACCTGTCTAGCATTTGGATGTTCATAAACGGTGTTCTCCCTTTCCCCCCTCCCCTTTCTCTCTCTCTCCCTGGTACAACTTATTCTTGGGACCTAAGTCTTAAAACCCTTCTGAATTTTAAATAGTATTGTGTAACTACATGAATGCTCAGTTTTCTCTGAATATTTCTTCACATCCTTTCTAGCCTTTCCATATACCAGCCATGTAGATGCCTTCAAAATAACTAACGTGGATGTTTAAGTTAGAAGACACAAGAAACCCAGCAGATAGGTGATCTTACCAAATGTATTTCTTAACTTTCTCTGCCACATTGTGTGCCAATATGGCTGTTCAGTTTTTAAAGATTCTAAGACCTGGATCCCTCTTCTTAGTCTTACCAGCACATACACCTAAGGAGTTTTAATTATCTAGACTACACATATAAAGGGTTCTCCATCTTGGCTGCATATGGTAGTCACCTGGGGAGCTTCCTGTGGAATCTCAATGCTCAGTCTCCACACCCAGAGATTCTGATTTAATCCCCCCCACCCTCCCCTCCCTGCCTGTATTTTTGTGAAAGCTCTCCAGTGATTCTCAGGTGTACAGTCTGAGAATCACTGTCCTCATTTACATATCAAAACTCAGGAGATGTGCTATTGGTTTTCAATATGGGCATCACCAAACCAAATTCACCTTTCGGGGGCTACATTTTCACAATGGGGTGACACAGTAGCCAGTGGCATTGTCTTTACAAGGGCTATTTTATCCAAAAATTTACCTAAGAAGCAGTAGGTATCTAATATCTAGACAGCCTTGTTTTTAAAGACTCCAGCTCACAAGAATATTGATCCCATTGGTCAGGAGTCTGGCGTGGCTAGAGACCGTAATCCTCAATCTGAGCATGAAACCTGGCAGGAGGTAGAAAATACTTTGGGGGAGAAAATTAACTACATAGAAAACTCATAAACACATTATTTTGATAATTGATGAATGCCTAAAGCTTTCGACCCCAAGTTTAGTACAGGTGATGAAGTAAGCACCAGTCACCTCATGCCTCTCTGCATCTACATGGACAACCAATGACTTCTTTGGATCATTACTAAGAGTTTAGTGCCTTGGAGTCCTCCTCTAAGTTGATGAAAGTCATAAAACCTACATAATATGCAGTGGTATATACAGATAGAGACAATTTATAGAGTGCTAAGCAAAGTGTCTGGTGCATAGTAAGCATTCAATGAATATTAACTGCCATTATTACCATTATTATTACTACTGTCATTGCTATTTCTGGAAAAAAAGGACTGGTCCTGTATTTCTGAGACGATCGTGCTGAAGCACAGTGACCTGTTCCTAGACTCAGAAAGATGCACTGGCTCTTAGTAATATGTTTAAAAGCCATGGCACAGTTGAGTAGTAGACAATTTCCTAAGTGTTTGAGTTTTAGCCATAAAGAATATGGCACTTTGTCCCTTGCATGGGTTTCATCTCACCTGTTTAGATTTGATCTTTTCTGAACTTGGTTTAACGCTACACTGATTGACAAAATCATTCAGAAACACCATCTTTGTCCCTAGTGCTAATTTTCTCTAGCACGCTCAATATGCAAACATTGTCCCGTACCATGTTTTGCCCTATGTCATTTATTATCCCCTCAAATGTTTTGTAAGCTTCTTTTGGAAGATCTCAGGGGTGGATATTGTCTCAGACAGTCACTCTGCAAACCAGTATTTCCCAGAAGAACATGAAGTTGTCAGCCTGGCATTTTCTTCTCCCAGTGAAATCTGCCAAAATTCCTCGGTGCCATCTAGCCTATAGAGGATGGGGTGTCTGGCTCCTGCCCGCTGGAGGATGTCTTCTAGCATTGGTAACATACGTTCTCCTTATATATGTGCTCACACAACATTTTTAGATGTATCCGTTTCTATGTTTTTGTTTACAAGTCACAATATTTGTTTAGAAGTTATCTTAGTTAGGAGCCATAGTTTTGGGCTCCTATACTTGAAAAAACCTGAAGCAGAATGGAAGTTTTTTTTCTTTTTGCAAATATATTCTGTGGTTGCAACTTTTTAAGCTGTCAATTTAATGTTTACAGCAGAAGTATTTTCAAGGTCTCTGAATTCCAAAAACCTAGACCACATCTAATAATTTGTAGGAGACATCACAGTGCTACACCTCGGTTATAGAGGTTATCCCCTCAACGGTCTTTCCCGGGTCACCTACGGGGAAAATGCACAAAACCTCTGATGTAGCCAGCAAACTGCTGATTTTGTGTCTGTTATTCAGGAACCTTGAAAAATCAGCTGACATGTATATGTGTTTTATTTTTCCAGTCAGATTTTAGGCTTTCAGGGCACAGACAATATTTCATCCATAAATCAAGGTATATAAAGCAGGCTATACAGCCAAACATTGTTTCTAAATGAATTACATTCATTTATTGTATTTATTTATTTACTATTGCATTTGTTTGTTCATTTATTATTTGCAATTTATTTGCTCCCATGACATACACATGTACAAACACACAAAATATCTATTACCGAGTAACAAAGATCTCATATGAAAATAATGGAGCATGTAAATTTTTATTTGTTTTTTGTAAGGTTGACACATAAAGGAAGAGATTGTGAATGTGTGGGGGGTGCGCTTCCAAAGCTGATGACTTGCCTTGGGCCCTCAGATCCCCAGATGGCTGACACTAGCACATGGAAACCACCATTCATTATTCACAGCCAACACCATGAGCAGATTTTTATCTCAGGGGTTGTCTGGCCGCTTTCTATGTATTTGCTCCTGAAGCTTTTGAAGAGGTTGCTGGTTTTAACACTATTTGATCTAAAATGGCTTATCAAACTCTGGGGAGAATTTTAAAAGGGGAACTGGAATTGGGGGAACAATTTAACAGTGAATTACAGTCATTCAAAGCAAGTTAATAAACAAAACAAAAATCATGAGATTTTCTCTTTACCTATACCTTCCCTGTCTATATCCTAGCAGATATTTAGTTAATAAATACACATTTCAGAATGATGTCGATTCCAATTGTATGTGTTGGAACTCCATCAAGATCTCTTCAATGGTCTTAGAAATGGTAATATTCTTAGCAACCTAAATAATTTTAGGTGTTTTATAGAAGTCTTTATTGAGGTTTCAGATATGGGTATGCATTGACTGTAAACAAGTTTTGCAATTGGCTCTATCTAGTTATTAGCATTAGCCCTTAAGGAGGACTCACAGAGCCCATTCAATGACTATTAAATCCTATAGGTTGAAGCTTCATTCACTTATTCTCCTGCAGTGCCACCTTTTGGCTAAAAGTATATTGAAAAAAATACAAGTACTAGAGTTTGAAAGCAAGCAATTAGGCACCATCAACAAAGGTCTCTTGCAGCCAAAGATATGCTGATGGGCTCAGAAATAGAGACGCTCGCAGAAGAGCAGAACCAAGTCTTCACTGCCTTCATGAAGCTAGCATCCTATCAAGACAGACATTAAATAATTATAAATAATCAAGTAAACAATACACATGTGCAGAGTACTACACTGAGTATTAGGCATTATGGGAAAGTATAAACAGTGAACCTAACTCATTCCCAGGGAATTCCGGGAGGACAGATTCCTCAAGAGACTGGTGTTTATTACAGTTTGGATCCTCCAAGAGTATAAGCTGTGTGAGGGCAGGGACTTTGTTCTGTTTATTGCTGCACCCCAGTACCTAAAATACGATGTGGACCATAGCAGACACTGTCTAAATACTTGTTGAATAACTAGAAGAGTTATCTAGGTGAGTGGAGGAGGAATGACAAACACAAGGCAGGAAGAACAGCCGGCCTCCTGGAGGCAAAGAACACGATGTGCTGAAGGGATTACAAACAGTTCACAGTCAATTCCATATTTTCCCAGCTATGGGTCCTCCACATTCTACACAATGATTTCCAATCCATGTCCTTTCTGTGTTCTTTTTAATTTGATTGTAACAGTAATAAACACTTATTAAGCACAAGTAGAATAATGGACACAGCCAGGCATGTTAAAGGAATAAGGACAGTAGCCCCAAAGCTGGGGAGTTTACCAGTCTACGTGGACCTGTCTCTGTGGGGCTACTCTGCATCGAGTTTCAGTCAGAGACAGTGGTAGGAAGTTTCTAGACTTGGGTCATCATGGCCGCTCTGGCTGAAATGACTATAAATAAGTCTCTTGACCTTGCTGGATTTGGTGCATGTTTTCCCCCCTTGGAGTTTCTGGTGTTTAGTTTACCTTCTTTTAAATCTTTATACAGAGAGAGCATATCTATATGTGCTCTCTGGGCCTGTGGCCACACTGTAGCCAATGAGATTCTTTAGGCCCAGAATGTATTCGTGCTGTGCATTCACTCTTCAGCTGAGGGAAGGCACTGGTGGTTATGAGCAATACTCACCACTCTTGCCAAACAAGCAAAGCAGACGTCGTTGGTGGACTTCCTGACTCTGGAAAGTCCAATCCGTTTTCTCCGTGGATCAGCATGAAACTTTTTCTGCTTGCCCAGCGATGAGATAAACATCACGGGTTTTTCCAGGATTCTTTTAGGTCCTTCAAACGAGCGTTTTGCTTATTTGTTTTGGGATGTGAGGAAATGGCCCCTCTTACTAAAATACATGTAAGACACCAGTCTCCTTTCCCCCGAGACTGAAGCACGATATCCAGGTCAGAATCCCCCCAGCAGAGCAGAGTCTTCATCCCCACTGCTGTAGAGCTAGACCCAGGATTCACTTTCCCTCCCTTTCTAATGAGGGAGAAAATGCCTTCTTTTGTATCCTGTTAAAAAACTGAGAAAAGTAGACATTAAAAAAAAGGAGGGGGTGCTACAAAATTAAAGGTGAACAAACACGAATGGTATAAAGTGTCTTTTCAATACAAGCTGCTGATGTTATATATCTCATAACAGTGGCGGCGTTTGTAGACACCCTAAAATAATTGGCTACCCTCTCCCCCCCCACCCCCTGAGTGAATCCAGGGCCAGCTACACAGCTTGTGAGTTCCAGTGCAAAATTATTCCAGTGCAAAATGTGGGCTCCTTGTTCAAAGAGCAGGAGAAAAGTACCGCTAAGAAGACTAGAAGAGAAAGCTCTTTGCTCTCTCCCACGCCTTTCTCGCCAATTGCCATAGCAGTTCTAATTTGCCATTTAATGATGTTCTATGTGAAAAAAATTGAAATTATTTAAGCTACTGGCACGGCTTTAACCATAAATCTTGTTATCCTGCAAGGCCAGTTTTAAACGCAAATATAAGAGCGTGTACCTCATACGCAGAATCATTGAGATCGCATAATTCGTATTTTGTAGCTTGTACATGCATTCGTATTTTGTTACAGGCAACAGTGTTGACATGAAACGAATTCAACTGTTTTTATTTCCCTTCTTGGTACACACGAGTGCTACCATCACTCTGGACTTTCAGTTTACTGATGAGGTGGAAAAGACTAAGAGCAAAGGGACTGTGGGTTGTTTTTTTTTTTTTTCTGTCCATGTTATCACTCAGAGCATTCGTGGTTGGCTAACCCAGGAAGTCACATAAGTAAGAAAGGACAGGACAGATAGGGTTCCTTGGTCATTAGGGGTTTTTACAGAGCCATTGCCTCCTTTCTGCCCTCTTGTTCAGACAGAAGGTGTGGACCCTGGAGGCTGTCGGTGCTCCCCCAGATTCCTCAGTCATAGGTAACACACCTGCCATGTACTCCCCTGCATTGCGGGTCCACTGGAATTCTGTGCCCACGGGCATCAGGCAGGACAAATGTGAACAGAGCGGCAAGGTACGGTGGACATGCATATCACATGTATCTCTGCTCATGTCATGCTCTGTTGTCCCATGGATGTCACTTGCAAAACACAAGTTCAAAGATAAGATTATTAAAAATTGCAAGATAGGGAGAACAGAGCATTCAGCCAAGCCCGGAGCCCTTCTTGGATGGGGTGGGTAGGGGAGAGGTTGTGTGACTTGTCAGGTGGCACATGAGTGAATCCTAGGACAAGTCCTAGGCATCCTTTTCCTGGCCATTCACTCAGCTCCTCCACTCCACCTGAGTGTCCACTCATGTTGTTTCGCCTGGACATCTAGCCCTATTCGCAGAAGAATCCCAGCCGCTTATATGATCAATACCTATCATAGTTCACCTGCTTGTCCCTGTTAGGATCCAGCTATGTAGGTCCAGGTTCTGCTCTACACAAGCTGCTGAGATAAAAACGTATGTTTCAAGGTTCCCTGCTAGCATGCCTGGACCCCAGGAAATTACCTCTCTTTCATATATTTCACCCCAAGAACCCCTCAGGCTTCCCATTATCCCTCATCATACACACCTCCATGAAGCTAGGCTTGCACAAACCTACACGTAAAGGTTTTCAATATTGCTAGACTTTAACTTTCAATTAAAAAAAAGCATATAATAAGTATCAGCATCATGAGAATGTAAAAAGAAAACAACAGACTGAGTGGGATAGTCACAACATATATGACAACGGGCTGTGGTTGCTAGCCATACTGTTTAGATAATTTATGAAATTTACCTAGGAGAAAAATAATACACAGGAAGATACACAACCTTGCTAAAATTAAGTTTAGAAAAATTAAAGCCAAAATGCAGTACAATTTTTCACCCATGAAATACACAAATAACTTTAAAAATGTAGTTGGCAAAATAATGATGAAAGGCAAACACGTGTTTCCTGTTTAATCCAACGTAAATTTGCAGACCCCTTTCACAGAGAAATGTGGGAAAATGTTTCCCACATGAATTCTATGAACTTATCCTGAAGAACTAATGTGAAATAGGGGAGACATTTTCATCACAAAACGTTCATTAAAACATTGTTTGATGATAGTGAAAAAGCTGGAGATGATACCTGATTATCCAGCAATAAGGAAATGGATGAATAGATCTCACTTTTAGGTTATTCATAGAATATTCAAATATTTTAATTATGAAAAAATCAGTAGCAAGATGTTTCTGATATGTTAAAAAAAACACAAAATTCTGCCTAAGCTATGATTTCATTATGTGAAATTAATATAGTTTGATTCAGTCAGTGGTAGATTGCAGTATTTTCCCCTTTTATCTTGGATTGCCACGACATTCCATGGTATTTGTTGGGCAATCACAATTTTTTTATTGCGATTAAATTCATATACCATTTAATTTTCTCAGTAATTTTATGGTGACACTGATTTACGATTTGGCATAAGCTAGCTCGACTAAACACACAAGGTTGTTGGAAAAACAAAGTGAGGAAACACACTTGAACATATTCAATAACCTGTAAACTATGAAATGTACACCAACATGCAATGCATTACCATCATTAACATAATTTTTAGTTAATGCTGTATTTTTTAAGCCATCAGCTTTGAGCATTCTCCTAGAAATAATGTGTATCAGGCATATTTCTCCCCATGAGTCCTGACTCCATTCACTTATTCATTTTATGCACTGGAAGAACAAGGCATATTACATTTGACAACTTGGTAGGAACTTAGATGCAAGGAGAGTGGTCTTTAGGACATTTCTTTTCCCCATGGAGTGAGCAATATGTTTTTTAAGATAGTTTCTAAAACATGTCAGCATTAGTGACTTTAGGAAAAAGTTCTGGTTTAGAACGGAAAAATAATGCAACTGAGGAAAAGGACATGAGCCAGAAAGCCAGGGAATTTGGCTGCGTGGTTGCCTTCATGGCCCCTGTGCCCAGGAATACAGCACAAGCCACATAGCCGCTCTGAACTACAGCTCCAGCAGCCAGAAACCTAAGCAATCATATTAATAATCCTTATTTCTCAGGGCTTTTATGAAGGTCAAATGTACCAGATACTATTAAGCTTGTATGACTACTACCATTGAGTTTGGAGACTTTATGGAGAGATGGTCTCCATGCTTCCAGATCACACACATACTTATTAGGAAAGGGTTTTGGGCGAATGCCCCAAATATGAGTAATTATATATTTATAAGTTATAAATTAAACATATAGGTATTGTATGCATTATCTATATCTGGTAATAGCTAAATGTATATTGTTATATTTGATATTTATACTTATAGTATGTTAATATGTATGATACTTATATTTATATGCAGATATGTATATATTTTTATTATATTTATACTTATATATGTATATATATTATATTTATATTTTATATATGTGGTATTAATATTCAGCATATATATACACATCTCACTATCATTACCTAATAAATCAGGGCACACAACAAATTTAGGACAAGAATCATCATTTATAAGACATAATTCAAACATTTCTTCATAGTGCTGAATTTTTTGTTCAATTCCTATTAAATCTGATTGAATGAAAATTGCCTCAGTGGAATCCCTACAGCAGTGGCTTAAGCAAACAAGAATAAATTTTTCTCACATGCCCAGAGTCCCGAGATGGGTGGTCCTAGGCTTGTGCAGCTGTGTTGTAACATCTTCAGCATCTCCGGCTGCTTTGCTACTTCTGTCCTGTCATTGTTGGCCACTGATCTTCCTCTTCGTGGTAACTCTCTCGTGTGCAAGACAGTGGCTCAACCTCTAGCACCAAGCCTGCTTTCCAGGCTGAAAGAAGACGGTGAAAGGGGAGTGAAATATGCGCTGGTTAGTGTGTCCAGGTGTGTTTTGAGGAGAAAACACATCAGATTAAGAAGTTGTGACTTAGTCTTCCTTTCTTGCCCCTAAAATGTACTTTTCAAAATAAAATAAAAATAAAATAAAATAAAGTGTACTTTTCACCTCCTCCCAACTCACATGGCCCCAGAGTTGCACAGAGTTTTGACTTGTTCAAGGTCTCAGCGAGCAAGGGGCAGAGTTAGGACCAGCAGCCAACTGAGCAGACTGGACCAGAGTCCTTTCCACAGCCCTATGGTGGCTCCGGGACAACGGGCACAATGTATGCCACAGGCAGGCACCAAACACATTCTGGGGGTGACCTGGGATGTACCCCCACCTTCAGCATCCATGTCGTGGCATTCACCTTGGAGATCCCCCAAAACATGCAGATACCGTGGTTCTTGAACACAGGGCTTTAAGGGGACTCAAGAATTCATCAAGGATGGCAGAATCCGCAATGTGAGGTAAAAGCTCTCTGTGCCCCACCGCCTGCCCCCAGCCCTTACCACTAGATGAATATACCCGCCCCAGCTGGAATTACTACACAGTGCAATTCAACATCATTCACTTTCTCCCCATCTCTCCTCATGAAATCAGGGAAGTTAGGGAAGCTATTTCTTGCCTTAGAAAAACAAGACTATGTGAGGAAGGGATCAACATTCAAATCCCAGTGTGTGCACTTAGAAGCTGTATGACCTATCATGGGTGACTTAAAATTTTGTACTTTTGTTTCTGTTAAAACAATGAAGGTGAAGTGTGGCCAGAGAGAGCAGCAAACTCACAATCTGTACAGAAACCAAGGGTCTGGCCACTTGGGTACAGGACTGCTGGAAAGGAGGAAGCAGCTTAATCGTTTTCCCAGAAGCATAAAAGTCAAGCAGAATATAGTGACTATAATGATGATACCTTGCGTTTATCTGGTTCCTTTCTCTTAAGAGCTCAGAGTGCTTCTCAGACATTATCTCATTAATTTGCAAGTCATTCCTGGGAGTTAGGTAGGAATAAAGCCAGACAAAAGTTTCTAGCTTACCACTTTACTAAGAGCCAACGATGGAAATATCCTCTCTGCAAATAGATGCACCTTCCGTGCACAGACACACTATTACATAAAGCACGTACAGCGAAGATCAATCGGCAGATTCTTGTGATCTTTAAAATAATACACATCTTGCAGAAGATAAGGCATTGTAGTGATGCCTTCTTTCTTGGTTTCTTGATAAATGAAAGGGTTTATGGAGTTATGCTCCCCGAAGTGAAATAGGAAACCAGTGTGATTCAAATTGCCTATGGTATTTAGTATATGTAAATATGAGCTTTCTCCCTCAGCACATGGCAATGATTGGATTACAATTGTCCTTAAAAAAGAATAGAAAAGTATGGAGAGTAGAAATAATATTTTCTGGTGACCAAATAAACACTGTGCAATAGAAAAGGACACTAATCAATACACTGCCAATATTTGGTCCCATTAGCAAGGAAGTTCCTAGAGGGAACGTTTCCCCTGACAATTGTTTTTGGCATGAGGATAAGGAGGTAAACATGAAGTCCCTAAGCTCATCGAGTCTGGGAAACAGATATCCAACTGGGGGGAATCAGTCTAGGCAGAGCGCAAAGCCCTTGTCAAGAAGGAAGATGAACTCTGGATGCCTTAGGTCAGGGTCTCTAGAAGCCCAGCCTGAGTGGGGGTTTTGGTGCAAGTGACTGCTTGAGGGAGGGCTGTCAGGAGAAGAGGAGTGGGAGAGCAGGTGGGCAGGGGAGGAGAGCCAAGGAAGGATGGGGACTCTAATACAGACTTGTGTCAGCCTGGTCACAGGAAGCCCTCAGAAATGCAAATTACATCACAGAGATGGCCCCACTTTACAAAAGGGACTGCTGTTACCTCTTTGTTGGTCAGTCACTGGCCCTGAGGTGCCCAGGGCATGTGGTGGGGTCATAACCTCCCTAGAGAGGTGGCTGTGGTTCAAACATGGGCAATGAGCTGCACAGGGCCAGCTGTGACCACGAGTAGCGGGGGCTCAGTGTGCTTGGTGAAGTGGTAATGGGCAGGTGCTGAGGAGAGCTCCTGGGTTGGCTTTGGCACAGCTCAATGACTGGGCAACTGAAAACACTCGTGATCTCTCCCAAAACAGACACTTTGGGGGAGTTATTCTTCCTCTCCAAACATCTTCCCTTCTCTTCCAATAAACACATATACAGGCTACCAAGAAACCAAGCAGTCAAACAAAATAATAAAGCAGCCAGTCATGTGAAACAAGGTGTTCAGTAAAAGCTATGAAATGCCCTGTATTCTCAAAGCAGTGGCCGAACAACTCCTCCCCTTCTCTTCACTGCTCTAAATTCCATCCATCAACTTAGGCAATGCTTTTGGGGGTTTGGGTTTTTTGTTTTTGTTTTTGTTGTTGTTGTTGTTGTTGTTGTTGTTGTTGTTGTTTTAGCATTTGCTTTATTTCAGACACTGCCCTTGGCTCTGGGCATACAGTAGTACAAAATGGAGTCCCTGTCCCATGTCCAGGCCAGAGTAGGACCTGTTCAGGACCCATCTCCACCTGGCACAGCCTGCGAGGCCCCACACAAAAGGAGAGCTGGGTCACAAAGCCAGTGTTCTCTCTTTCTCTCTTCACTGGCTTGGTGTGTCACTGAGATTCACGTCAGGTCTTTCTCTCCTGAAGTGGACTGTGGCCAATGAGGTCTGCTTCGCTGCTCTGCAAGATTCAGACAGATGCCAGGGGCTGGGCCATCCTGGTTGTACATGTTGCAGCCAGTCCTGTCCCACAAGGAGGCCCAAATGTGGTTTGACAAGTCCCCCTTACAGAGGAGTCATGAACCCTGGCCAAGGACAACACGTATTACTTCTAATATACTTTCTATATTAAAAAGGATTAGAAGTGGGCATTGATATTGGCTGAATGCCTTGGACATGCAGCTAGGCAAGTGGTTTTGATTTCACTCCATGTGAAAACGCCAAGTCCTTTTTCTTTTCAAGGCTCACACATCTGGTTTCTCTCCCGAGAAGGCTCATCTTCTCTGTCTTCTTGCAAAGGTGTTGTTCTCATTCTTCAGTCGTGGCTTCAGACCCCTCCTGAGAGAATCCTGCCCTAACCCCCAGTCTGTAGCTTCCATTCCCTCTTCCCAAATTTTCATTATTCTGCTTCTCAGTGGGCTGTTCTTTTTCTTCATAGCAGTTATCACTATTTTAACTTTTCCATGTACGTATGTGTGCCCATGTGTGTGTTTGCATCTGTTGTCACACTAGACTGAAAGCCCACGGGGGCTGTAAACGTGCTTTGTTCATCACTCAGATCCAATTCCCAAAAGAGAGCCTGGCACAGAAAACATACTCTTTGAGGAGACAGTCTGGCGCAGTGGCTAGGAGCAGGGACCCAGGATTCGAACCCTGACCTATCCCTCACTAGCTCTAGGCCCTTCAATCTCTCTAGGCCTGTTTCCCTATCAATAGAGTGAGGATATTGGTAACACTTATGTTTCTGTGTTGTTGTGAGACTTAGATGGACAGCTTCACGTAAAGTGCTCAGATAGGTCCCCGGCACGTGGTAAGCACTTACTAAATATAAGCCACCTCTGTCTGTAGCTTGGATGAAGAGGTAGCGTGTGTGGAGCACTGTGAAATCCTGTGATTCTAATGCTTTACTTGCACAAAGGGACTGATTGAGTATTTCTCTTGAAGCTTTGAAATTTTGTTTTGCTGGCTTTTCAGTTATCCCTTACCATCCTGGTGAGAGACGAGAATAGGAATGCTAGCTCTTCCTTAGTGCTGCCCTGCTGACCTCACTGCAGGGAGCAGGGAAACAGAAGCAGCAAGCCCATGGGGCCCTGGCTAAGTAGGTGCAGGGGCCGCGCTTCCAGCCCCACGCAGCCCGTTCATCACTAAAGCAGGTGAAGGACAAGCTGTGCATGGCTGAGCACTCCATGGAAGGGGACTGTCACTACTGCTCACCACAACATGTGCTACCTTATGAGAAGCCCCCATAAGCACAGGTGTAAAGGAAAATGATGACTTGCAAACAGAAAAAGATCAAGGGAGATGTATTTATTTTTATTATCTACAGAGAAGAAATTACATCCGTGGAGACACAAAAGAAAACTATTCCTGCCCACAAGATATTTGTAATCTAGGAACTCAAACTAGGCTCACACTAAGCCAGTGTCTGCCACAGGAAGAAACGGCAAATGCAAGAATTTGCCCACACAGTAATCAGGAATCCCATTTGCTTTCATGAAGGCTTTCCCATATATAAGTATGAACAGTATTTAGATTCTTGATTTGAGAGGTAGTATCTGTGGATTTTAAAAATGCTAGTGAAATTTAAACAAAGTTAATTTGATGAAGGGGCCACTTATTCTCAATTGCTCTGATAAACAAGCGTCCGAGATCCCATGGCATAGGGCTATTATGAGCACACGAAGTAGCACGGTGTTATTTGAAAGTGGACTTGCATTAATTGTAAATGCATATTGCAAACTCTAAGGCAGCCATTTAACAATGTAAAAAAAAAAAAGAAGTAAAACCTATTTGCCATCTGTATATATTTCTGGGAGAAAATATTTGCAAAAGACACATCTGATAAAGGACTGTATCCAAAATATACAGAGAACTTCTATAACTCAACAATAAGAAAATAAACAGCCTGATTCATTTATTTATTTTTAAGATTTTATTTATTTATTTGTCAGAGAGAGAGAGCACGAGCAGGAGGAGAGGCAGGTAGAGGGAGAAGAAGGCCCCAGATGAGCAAGGAGCCCGACATGGGATTTGATCCCAGGACCCTGGGATCATGACCTAAGCAGATTTTTAACTGACTGAGCCACCCAGGCGTCCCAACAGCTTGATTTAAAAAATGGGCCAAAGGCCAACCTCATCAAAGAAAGCACATAAAGATAAGTCACTAGAGAAGCCCAGATTAAAACCATGACATACTACTACACAGCTATTCAAATGGGCAAAATGCAGAACACGACAACACCAAACGCTGACAAGGCTGTGGAGCCTCAGGAGCTCTCATTCATTGCTGGTGGGAGTACAGAACGATGTGGCCACTTAGGAGACAGTTTGGTGATTTCTTACAAAACATATTGTTAACATATGTTCCAGCAAGTCCACACTTTGGCATTGATCCAAAAGAGTCTGTAAATTATGTCCCCACAAAAACCTGCACATGGATGTTCATAGAGGCTTATTCACAATAGCCAAAACCTGGAAGCAACCAGGGTGTCCTTCAGTAGGTGAGAGGGTAAATAAACTGGGGCACATCCAGATAATGGACAGAGCTAAAAGAAATGAGCTATCAGGCCATGAAAATACATGGAGGAACCTTATATGTATATTACTAGGTGAAAAAAGCCAATCTGTATAATTCCAACTGTATGACATTCTGGAAAGGGCAAAACTACGGAGGCTATAAAAAGGCCAGTGGTTACAGGGGTAGGGCAGAGTCCAGGCTGCCGCAGGAAGAAATAAAAAATTTGACTTGCTTCGCCACTAGTAAAAAAATATTTTTTTTTAAATTAAAATATCCAAACTAAGGAAACCTTAGTTCCTGATAATATTGGTAAATTCTATAAAACATTTAAGGAAGAAATACTATCAGTTCTATATACTCACTTTCTAAAAACAGCAGAGGAAGAAACACTTCCCCAGTCATTTTATGAGGCCAACATTGCTCTGACACCAAAATCAAAGATATTACAAGGAAAGAAAATTCCAGATCAATATCCCCAAGGAACATAGACTAAAAATTCTTATCAAAATATTATATCCAACAATATGCAAGGAGAATAATACTTCATTACAACATAGTGCTTATTTCAGGATTGCAGCATGGTTCAAATTTGAAAATCTATTAGTATAATTCACCACATTAGAATAAATAAGAAAAAAATACAAGTGATTATCTCAAACGATGCAAAAGTGAACCTACAGGTGGGGACAGGCAGCCATGGAACACTAGTTGCATTGCTGACTTATCCCTGCCTGAGGCAAAGGGCCTCCAGGGCACTCATGTCAGGAATGGTCAAAAGGCAATTTTCTGGAGAAGGGGGCAGTAGTGAGGGAGCAACTGGACATTGGGTCTACCAGCGAATAAAGGACATCTTTGAGGGGGGGTTCCACGACATCCTCTGTATCATATATATTCTAAAGTATGGTACCTCTTCAATTTGTTTCTTGTACCTTCATCAATAGATTAAATGGTTAACATAGCAACAAGTGTGTGTGTGTGTGTGTGTGTGTGCGTGCAGTTTATGTCTTATATTTGAATTCTTGGATCATATGGATATATGTACATATATAGAGAGAGAGACAGACAGAGAGAGAAAGAGCACAAATATGAAATATGAATGTTAGAAATTTTTGGATCTTGGAGCACCTGGGTGGCTCAGTCAGTTAAGTGTCTGCCTTCGACTCAGGTCAAGATCTCAAGGTCCTGGGATCCAGCTCCCTCACCCCCTCAGTGTCTGGCTCCCTGCTCAGCAGGGAGTCCCCCTCTCCCTCTCTCTCTGCCCCTTCCCCTTGCTAGTGCCTGTGAGCTCTGTCTCTCTTGCTCATTTTCTCAAATAAATAAATGAAATCTTTTTAAAAAAAGGAAATTTTTGGATCTTGTAATGGATGTATCAGCATTTATGGTATCACCCTTTTAATTTTTTCTGTGGGTATAAAAGTTTTGACATCGATGAAAACTAAGTATTCCCTTTAAGTATAAAATAATTCTAGAACAGGGTAAAAAAACAATGCATTTTTCTCAAACACACGGAAGTGCTCCATAAAGCTTCGTTGATTTTAGGAGGCTTCCTTTCAGTTCAGTTGTGTGCAAATGACAAACTGCTTATACGATTAGATTTCCTGACAAAAATATGTCCCAGAAATACTTAGACCTTAGAAAACTGTGAAAACAAAATACCTTTTAATTTGCAAACAGTTTATGTCTTTTCATATATACATATTTTAAAAATGATTTTAACATCTAGGGTTTTTCATATGTCTCAAATATAATTAAAGAAAAGCTTCTTCTGACTTGCAAAACTTTAAACAGTTAAAAAAACTTAACATTATTTGAAGAGGTTTTATGAAGTTTACGAGAAATATGCAGCAATTTTGTGACTGCATAGCTTGGCACGCACCTAGCTTTGGTTTGGTAATTACAGAGCTGTGGTATTTAACATCATATTTTTACAGTTTTGTCACTGTATTATGCTATTCTGCAGCCTGGAGGAAAAATAGCAAACCGTTTTTCATCTGATTTCCCCCCCAAAAAGAGAAACACCACCAAGACAATGAAGCCAGGGTATTAAGTTAACAAAAATCCGCAAATTCAAAAAAGGAGCTCTTCCTAGCTTTGAAGCACCCTGGCTAAAAAAGATTCACCTAATTCTCCATCACACTTCTTGTATCATTTTCTCTGTCTCTTCTGGAGCATCTTCAGAAACATGGACAGGGCAGGCAAAAGTGACCATGCTGGTGCCATGAGAAAAAGTCACAGAAGGCTGTCTTTCTGGGAGATCCGAGACACACAAAGCCCAGGAGACACAATCAGCAAAGCACCAGGTCATTTGCCACCACAGTCCTGGCGGTGGGGACCGCGTCTACTTTTCATCCAGAGAGAATCCCATGTTCCTCTCCCTTACCTTCTGCTTCTTTATTTCCTCCTCCTTTTCTCCCTCCCTTTCCTTCCCTCTTTTGCTGCCCAATGCCACGTTCAGTTCAATACGCAGCCAGTATGAGCTGGTGACAACCTCGTGTGCCCTCTATTACATCACTGATTCTAGAAGGTCACGCCAGTCCCTTCTCTGGCCCTCCTTCCACTCCTGAAGGCCCCAGACACACTCAGAAGTCACAGTGAGCGAGCAGCCTGAGAAGCAGAGGGGTGAAGAAGTCTTTGACACGGAAATGCAGTGAACAATTCCCTCCAAGTACCCCTATATTCTGTGTCACTAAACTCAGTGTAGTCAAAATGTAAAAGTCAATCCATGATATAGTAATCCTATCTTCAAACAATATTTTTTAAGAAAAGTCATCTGTAAATTGATTAACTAGATTTATGGAAAGGATTAAAGTTGTTTGCAAAGTAAAGGGAAGCTCATTGTCACCATCATTACTCTTCTTGCCTTTAAAATCACAGAGTTTATCAAATGCAAAGCAGACATTCTACTATACTCCTGTTAGTAACAGGGAAGAGGCGCAG
The DNA here is from genome assembly GCF_023065955.2 of Ursus arctos. Taxonomy (NCBI): domain Eukaryota; kingdom Metazoa; phylum Chordata; class Mammalia; order Carnivora; family Ursidae; genus Ursus; species Ursus arctos. The sequence continues at coordinate 57,591,680 of NW_026622841.1, forward strand.
GGCTCCTAACCAACTCCAAAGTTCCAATTGTGTGCAGCTTCAGACAACTTTAAGTGCAACTGCTGGAATAGACTCTCTTTTCATAATATCTTACACCTGTAATAGCACCTTATGATTTGTAACCTCGGCCCCAGACACATCCTGGCAAGCCCTCCCTAATCCAGGATAGTTAAGATTAAGTGTCTCTTGGAATGTTTGTACTTTTCAGGCTATGCCACTTGGTAAATTCCATGATGTTTTGGCAGTGTCTATCCACCTCCTCCCTCCGTAAGTCTCTCCGGATTGCCAACTGAAGCGATTCCATATGACTCAGACCATCCCTGGTCCCACATCTCCTGCAAAAACCATCAGAAGTCAGTGCAGAGTTGAGTAAAGCTCAAGAGAACCATCAGGTGATAATGCATTTTCCTTGGAACATCAGTCCTGAAATAACCTCTTCAGTGGCCAGGTCAGGCAATTCCCCCTGGAAGCATCAAACAGGCATTACAGCTTGAAAAATAAAAACTGGACTTCCCCCAAGAAAGAACTAAAAAGGCACCAATTAGCGATACCACAAAGCCACAAACAAACCTGCCTCCTTCATCCTGTCCTGCTCTTTTAATTAAAAACATCAGTTATGTGTATAGTGTTCAGAAAACATTCACTGAGCACCTACTGTGGGCTGGGCAGCCTCTACTTCTCCTCTCCTTGCCTGGCAATTAATTATACCTGCCCCCCCTCCAACCCCCACCACCATTAGCTTCATTATGTAACTTTTCACACACAACTGTAACTCCCTCTTTACTGGCTACCCCCCACCCCCACTCCTCAATCCCAAACTCTTTGATGTCTTATTCAGAGTTGTATTCTCGAAACATAGTCGGGTGCTCAGCACATAGTAGGCATTCAGTGACTAGCTGTTGAGTGAATGGGTCGTCAATGGAGGACTTGTCAGGCACTCTGTCGGAAACTGAACATTAAAAAATATATATTTTCTGAGATTTTGCTGTGCTATAGGCAGTGTATTTAAAAGTATGTTACATTGTTTCATTTAGTCTTAACAATAGCTCTGCAAAATAGGTGCCATGATCCCTGGATTACAGAGGAGGTCACTCAGAGGATTTGACCCCAATCTCTCTGGTACCATAGGTGGTCCTCATCCTCAAGGAGCTGACAATTTCTAGAGAGAAGGCATATGTGACCCTAGGCTAAGTGTTGTAATTACTCTTCACTTAGATTTCTGTGAGGCTAGAGGGGAGCTCGTTGCTGATGGGATGTGCAGGGAGAGAGAGAAGGGTAAGAAAGGGTTAAGCTGACTTGTGAAGGACAAAGAGAGTGGGGAATCTGGAGGAAGTCTGGAACCAGGAAGGACAAAAAAGGGCATGCTAGGGAAACAAAAGTAGTGTGTCACTGTAGACCAGCTGCTTTCAGGGAAACCCTCCTGAGTCACCAGACAGAGCCAGACTCTTCTCTGGCTGGTGGAGAAGTTGATGAGGTCACAGAGAGGCATGACTTACTCCCATTTGTGGGTCAGAAAAATGTTCCCAGAGACAACATGGAGTGGGGTAGATCCTGGGGACAGGATAAGGGCTAGTTTCTAGTTAAAGCTAGCAAGAAAGATGAATGACTATTGGGGATGGAGGGACGAGAATTCAAAAGGATCTCCATGTCAGAGACTTGGGTGGAGAATTGGAGAGGTTGTCTTCAGGGGATCAGAGAGACAGAAAGAGAAGCCAAAAGGCAGACACACACACACACATACACACACACACACACACACACACACACACACACACACACACACAGCCACTATAGGAACCACAGAAGCAGGAGAGAGCCCCAGGCTTTGTGAACAAAAAAGTCAGGAAGGAATTTAGAAAGAATAAGAAGGGATTTCTGGCTTAGCCTTATAAAACCGGCAGCAAAACCCAGTGCTTGAACCCAGGCTGGTAACTCAACAGGACGCAAAACTGAATGGGCACGATGACCTATGGACGTGTCAAACTCACGGCAGGTTTGGGTTTGTTTGGGGCACAGCACCTCAGAGGGCATAAGTCACTGCTACCAAATGCTGGGGGAGGGGGCACTCTCAGATCCCTCCATGTGTGCACAGACCTTTTTTGCATATGTATTTTTAATTTTTTAAAACGGAGGTATAATTGACACATAATATTATATTAGTTTCAAATGTACAACAAAACGATTTGATATTTGTATATTCTGAGAAATGATCACCACAATGAGTCTACTTAACATCTGTCATACAAAGTTATAAAAACTTTTTTTTTCCTGCAGTGAGAACTTCTAGGATTTACTTACTCTCTTGGCAACTTTCAAGTGTGCAATACGGTATTATTGACTAGAGTCAGAGTGCTCTATATTACATCCCTGTGACTTATTTATTTTATAACTAGAAGTTTGTTCTTCTTAATCCCTCTTCACTCATTTACCCCACTCCCAAAACCCCCTCCCCCAGAAATCTCCCTTCTGTTCTCTGTATCCATGAGTTCTGTTGTTCGTTTGTTCATTTGTTTTGTTTTTTAGATCCACATATAAGAGAGGTCATACAGCATGTTCTTTCTCTGACTTATTTCACATAGCTAATTCCCTCTCGGTCCATCCATGTTTTCACAAACGGCAAGATTTCATTCTTTTTAAGGCTGAGTAATATTCCATTGTGTTTATTTTCAACTCCCTATGCATCTTTATCTATTCGTCTATCAATGGACACTTGTAATCAATTAATTATTGTAAATCATGCTGCAATGAATATAGACGGCAGGTGTGTTTTCAAATTAGTGTTTTCATTTTCTTTGGGTAAACACCCAGAAGTGGAATTGCTGAGTCATAATTCTATTTTTAGTTTTTTGAGGAACCATCATACTATTTTCTACAGTGGCTGCACCAATTTACATTCCCATCAATGATCGGGGGGGGGGGGTCCCCCTTTCTCCACATCCACATCAGCACTTTGCATTTCTTGTCTTTTAGATAATTCAGAGCAATTCTAACAGGTGTGAAGTGATATCTCATTGTGGTTTTGATTTGCATTTCCTTGATGTTAAGCATCTTTTCACGTATGTGTTGGCTATCTGTATGGCTTCTTTGGAAAATTGTCTATTCAGATCTTCTGCCCACTTTTTAATCAAGTTTTGGTTTTTTGTTTTTTGTTTTTTTTTTTTTTTGCTACTGCGTTATATGAGTTATTTATACATCTTAGGTATTAACCCCTATCAGATATATGATTTGCAAGTATACTTTCCCACTCAGTAGATTGCCTTTTTATTTTGATGATGGATTCCTTTGTTGTGTGAAAGTTTTTAGTTTGATGTAGTCCTATTTATTTATTTTTGCTTTTGGAATCAAATTCAAAAAATCATCACCAAGACCAATGTCAAGGAGCTTATTGCCTATGTTTTCTTCTAAAAGTTTTTATGGTTTCAGGTATTGCATTTAAGTCTTCAATCCATTTGGGGTTAATTTTTTTGTGTGTGCCAAAAGATGTAGTCGAGTCATTCTTTGGCGTGCAGCTGTCCAGTTTCCCAGCACCAGTTATTGAAGAGACTGACTTTCCCTATTGTACATTCTTGCCTCCTTTGTTATGATTAACTGACCATATAAGTGAGGGTTTATTTCTGGGCTCTCTATTCTATTCCATTGATTTCTATGTCTGTTTTTATGACAGTACCGTACTGTTTGGACTACCATAGCTTTGTTTGAAATCAGGGAGCATGATGCCTCTGGATTTGTTTTCCTTTCTCAGTGTTGTTTTGTTTATTCAAGGTTTTTTCTGGTCCCATACAAATTTTAAAATTGTTTGTTCTATTTCTGTGAAAAATGTCACTGGAATTTTGATAAGGATATATTGAATCTGTAGATGGCTTCGGACAGTATGGACATTTTAACAGTATTTTCTAATCCATGAGCAGGGAATATCTTTTCGTCTGTTTCTTCAATTTCATCAATGCCTTATAGTTTTCAGTGTATAGGTCTTTCATCTCCTTGGTTAAATTTATTCCTAGGTATTTTATTGTTTTTGATGCAATTATAAATGGGATGGTTTTCTTAACTTCTCTTTCTGATAGTTTGTTGTTAGTACATAGAAATATAACAGATTTTTTATATTGATTTTGTATCTTGCAAATTTACTGAATTCATTTATTTGTTCTAACAGTTTAGAGGTCAGAGTCTTTAGGGTTTTCTATATATAATCTCACATCATCCACAAATAGTGACAGTTTTACTTCCTTTTCAATTTGGAAGCCTTTTCCTTTTCTTGTCCAATTGCTCTGTCTGGAACTTCTAATACTATATTGAATAAAAGTGGAGAGAGTGGGCATCCTTGTTTTGTTCCTGATCTTAGAGGACAATCTTTCGGTTTTTCACCATTGAGTTTGGTGTTAGCTGTGGGTTTGTCATAAACAATCTTTATTATGTTGAGTTACATTCCCTGTATACCTGTATACATTCCCTGTATACCCTTTTGGTTGAGAGCTTTTATCATAAAAGGATGTTGAATTTTGTCAAATGTTTCTCTACATCTGTTGAGATGTTTTTATCCTTTGTTTTACTAATGTGGTTTATCACGTTGATGTTGAACATTCTTGCATTCCTGGAATAAACACAATTGATCATGATGTATGATCTTTTGAAAGTATTTTTGAATTTGGATTTTGCAATTTTGCATCTATGTTCATCAGGGATATTAGCCTATAATTTTCTTTCTTTGTGTGTATGGTGTCTTTGTCTGGTTTTGGTATCAGGGTATTGTTGGTCTCATAAAATGAGTTTAGAAGTAATCTCTCCTCTTCAGTGTTTTGGAAGAATTTGAGAAGGACAGGTATTACATTTTTTTTGAATGTTTGGTAGAATTTGCCAGTGAAGTGGTCTGATCCTGGGCTTTTTTTGTTAAGAAGTTTTTTGATTACTGATTCAATTTCAGTACTGTGATTCGTCTATTCAGATTTACTATTTCTCCTTAGTTTTAGAAGATTGTATATTTCTAGGAGTTCATTAAATTCTAGGTTGTCCAACTTGTTAGCATATAATTATTCCTAGTAGTCTCATGATCATTTGTACTTTTGTGGTATCAGTTACAAGTTCTCTTTCTTATTTGAGCCCTCTTTTTTTCTTGTTAAATCTAGCTAAAGGTTTGCCAATTTCATTTATCTTCTCAAAGAACCAGCTCTTAATTTCATTGGTCTTTTCTAATGTCTTTTTAGTCTCTATTTTATTTATTTCCATTCTGATCTTTGTTATTTCCTTCTTTCTACTAACATTAGGCTTCATTTGTTTTTGTTTATCTAGCTCCTTTAGATGTGAAGTTAGATTGTTTATTTGAGATTTTTCTTATTTTCTGAGGTATGCCTGTATCTCAATGAGCTTCCCTCTTAGTACTCCTTTTTCTGCATCCCATAGATTTTGATATGTTGAATTTTCATTTTCATTTGTCTCAAGGCATCTTTAATTTCCTCGTTGATTTCTTAATTGATCCATTGGTTGTTCAGTAACATTTGTTTAATCTTCACATATTTGTGATTTTTTCAGTTGTCTTTTTTTTTGTAATTGATTTCTAGTTTCATATTATTGTGATCAGAGAAGATGTTTGATATGATTTCAATCATCTGAAATTTATTGAGACCTGTTTTGTGGTCTAACATTTGATCTATCCTGGAGACTGTTCCATGTGCAATTGAGAAGAATGTGTATTCCACTGTTTTCAGATGGAATGTCCTCTATATGTCTATCTGGTCTAATGTATCATCTAAGGCTGATTTTTCTTATTAATTTTCTGTCTGAATAATCTACCCACTGATGTAAGTGAGATATTAAAGTCTTTTATTATTGTTGAATTGCTGTCAATTTCCCACTTTAGGTCTGTTAATATTTACTTTATATACTTAGGTCCTCCAATGCTGGGTGCATAAACATTTACAAATGTTATATTGTCTTGTTGGACTGACCCCTTTAGCATTATATAATGCCCTTTGTTGTCTTTTACTATTGTCTTTGATTTAAAATCTATTTTGTCTAAGTATAGCTACTCCAGCTTCCTTTTGGTTTCCATGTGCATGAACTAGCTCTCTCCATCCCTTCATTCTCAATCCGTGTGTGTGTCCTTATATCTAAAGTGAGTGTCTTGTAGGCAAAGTGTAGATAGGTACACAGACCTTTGTTGAGCAGAGTTAATGGCAGTAGACCCTTAAGCTCTCATTTCTTCTAGAGTATTTTAAATTTGACTCAGAAAAGAAAAGAGATCAAATGTTTTAAAGATCATTTTTGGCTCATTTTTCATCCAGACTTATTCAGTTTTAGAAAAACAAACTTGTTTTCAAGGAACACAGTCTTTGTCAATTTCATTGATGAATCCATATCAAAGCACAGAAGTGATTTAACAAGGATTTTGCTACACTTATACGCATTCATAATATATGCTTTGCTTTAAAAGAGCACAGGATTGCACTTTTATAAATCTGAAAGTTTCATCAGAACAATATAGCCATTCATTTTATTAACATATAACAAATTCCAACAGTAGTAACATACTTCTTGAGAATAATCTATCTCAAGCATCTAAGAATGCAAATTAGCAAAATGATGTGTGTTCCAAAACTTTAATTATATTTCCATTAATTTTGCTTTAAATATAGAGTAGGAAGAAGAGGGTTATAATTGTAACAACAAATAAGCCAATTCATTCAAGATAACTGAACTCATTATACAACTAAATCACAGTACTTCAATATCTAGCCACCATTTAAAACCATATTTCTGAAGCAAACAAACAAAGAAACAAACACCGTATTTCTGTAGCAGATAGCTTCAGGTTCCAATGTAGGATACTGGGGGAAAAAATAACCCCCACACCTCCTCAGTTCATCCTCTAGGAACTGAGAGCCTGGGTGTGAAATCCGGGGGAGGTGCTGAGCTCCCTCTACTGATGACTCCTGCCACCCTGTGCAGGCTCCAGCCAGGAAGACCAAATGCTAGCTTGGCAGCTTCATGGGGTTAGGGGCTTATTGCAGAGCTAGGGGCTGGAGAGGTGCTAAGAAGCAGAGACATCCTTCCTCCTGTTTCACTTCATCTTCCTCCTGGCAGGAGCCTGATAAATATTTAGTTGAAAGATTGATTCATAAATGAGAAGTGGATGTGCTTTCCCCTCACTGCACAAAAATAATTAATTATTTGTAATTATTTATCTAATGCCTCCCTTTCCCACTCGACTTTCAGCTCCAAGATGTCAGGACCTTATTTGTCTCATCCTTTGCTGGCCATCAGCACAGACCCTTGCCCATACCAGAGTACATTTGTATTAATAAAACAAATGAAAAAAAAAAAAGAGTGAATCAATGGGTATAACTGATGACAATGGAAGTTCAGGACGGATTTGTTGATTGTTATATATTTTCTTCTGGCATTAGAAAAATCACCTACAGGGCCTGTGTCATATTGTATGTCAAGAAAAGAGAATTTACAAAAGCTTGGTGTGCTCCATAAGTAAGATCCCCATATATATCTCAAGGGACCCCCAAAGCAGCTCTCTGCATAACACTGGGTGATACCAGGAGGGCTAGAGATTCAAACATACCTAAGATCCCAAGTATCAGGAAATCTTTCAATCCCAGGAATATCCCCTCTATATCAGACTGCAGTGATTTGCAGGTACTCCCTCCTTCCACCCACCTCAACAATAACCTTGAAAGTGATCCTGTAAGGAACATTGCAGTTCTTGGAAGTCAGAACCTAGCAGAGGACCTTGCGTTTACTGTTTACCAAATCTCAACTTTCTGTTGATGTAGCCAATTGCTCGTTAGCAAATTTTGGACTTTGATCCAACTTTTTACAGTAACTCATGAATTCTTATATTGAGACAAAGGTGTTTCCAAAAGTAGAGTCTACTTTTGGAGGCCACTTGAATACAATCAAAGGGAGCAGCAGATGGGCTCATCCCGGCTCTGGAGAGTTAGGACCCTGCAAAGAAGAGCCCCTGGTGTGCAAGGAGCACTTTTACTTCTTTCCACCCATTTCTCAATAATCATCCCATTCCTGAACAATTCTTCAAGCGAGGTCTCTTCAATATTTTTAAAATATTTTATTTATTTATGTGATAGAGTGAGTGAGTGAGTGAGTAAGTGAGAGAGCATTAGCAGGGGGAGGAGCCGAGGGAGAGGGAGAAGCAGACTCCCGCTGAGCCCAGACCTAGGTACAGGGCTGGATCCCCAGACTCCGGGATCATGACCTGAGCTGAAGGCAGATGCCCCGAGGTCTCTTCAACTTATATTCAAGAGATGATATCACCTCGGGAGCTTGTTTAAACAAAATTCTCTACAAACCTAAGTGAGGTTCAGACATGTGTACTTTGAAAAAGAGCTTGGGCAAATTTTGAAATGGTTAGGAAGCTCTATTCTGGAGTCGTCATCTTCAAGCTCTTTCAACCACAACCTGCGTGGTTAAGAAACGCGTTTTCTTTCCAGACCGCACATGCATACACATGAAATCAGAAACAAAATTTTGCTGAACAATGCACCATGTGGACTATTTGCTATTCTTTTCTGTTTCATTAAATTGGGGGGGGTGGCCCATTAAAGGGTTGAGACTTTTAGCTCAGCAAACATTTTTAGAAGATACTGAAACCTGTTTCTAGGGGCTGTTTCTAAGGTCACTACGGAAAGTTTATTTTAATGAGCAGACTTTTCTATCTTCATTTTATCATTATGCATCATAAAATCCTCACTATTGTTCTATCCCCTATGTCACTTAATCCCACTGAGCATTATTGGAAATTATTCAGTCAATTTTTGGTTCAAGCACCATTTAAGGCAACATTGTGGTATGTGACTTCTTGCACGTGGGCAAGTATTTAACTTTCCATTATTTTTTGATACAGCTTTATAGAAATGGGAGTGATTTGTGAGTTTCAGTTCCTAGCACATACCATGCTAGGGATCAAATGTATAAAATAGAATTGAGTCAGGTTATTTGGAAGAATATCAGTTACAAGTAATTTAATTACTCATATTTCTAAAATTTCTGAGTCTTAGAATCTTTAAAAGGACAAATAAAATAGGACTGTGTAAGAGTGATAAAATTAATTAAATGATGAAAATATTCCTCATTGTACTCTGTAGAAATCACTGAACCTTAAAGCTGAGAGGGAGTTCTAGAAATTGTCTATCTTATGCACTCATGTTCATTTTTCTTTAAACAGGTGCACTAACAGAGAGCAGCGCACTCATGTTGCCCTTCTTTTGGTTACTTAGTTTTAACTGTATGTTTCAAACTCCTGAGGAATGGCTATAAAATCCTTGCAAGAGGAAGGGTGTTTAAAAATACATTAGGCAGGGGCACCTGGGTGACTCAGTCAGTTAAGCATCTGCCTTCGGCTTCGGTCATGATCCTGGGGTCCTGGGATGGAGCCCCATGTACTTCAGGCTCAGGCCCCCTGCTCAGTGCGGAGTCTGCTTCTCCCTTTCTCTCTGCCTCTCTCCCCACTTGTGCTCTCTCTCTCTCTTCTCTCAAATAAATAAAACCTTTTAAAAAATACATTATGCAATGCATGGTAGACCTTTTTAGGCTCAGATCATGTAAGCCCAAAATAAACTAGACTTAGGAAAACACTTGGGACTAGTGTCCTAATCTTTGACTCAAATATTTAATTTAGCTTCTTGCCATATTCCAGTCTCAACTAAAAAATGTTGATGAACCAAATGCAAGTTTCTACTAATTAACTTACTAAATTCACTTTAACCTTTCTAATTAAGAGCAATAATACTAATAATAGCTTTCTTGATACTTTCCCCTTTTAGAGTTAAGCAACAACATAGACAGCTAAAGAGAGCTCGTGATTCTAAATAAGGAGGAGTCCTGTACCTAGTATTTAACACCAACAGCAGAACTAAGCACATAGCACGTATTTGAAAGAATTAATATTAATTAATTCATTAAGAATTATTTAATAACACTTGGAAATTTCACTGCAGAGATTTTTGTTTTAAAATGACAAAAAACACTATGGACAATAATAAGACAGGATACCATCAATGTGGTTTTCGCTAAAAACTACCCAAAGCTGAAACATTTCAGCAGTGCAAATTATTCAATCACAATACTGAAACCTCCTAGAAATATTCTGAATGGAGCATAGAGAGAACATGTTTCTATTTGAAAGTTACCAAACTGGAAGTTGTTTTGAAAGCATATAGGCAAAAATGTACCACTGTTTTTCTAAGGAAATATTTCTAGAAGTATCATATAATCAGGCAGTTAATTGGTTAATGACAAGATACAATATATTTTATTAATTTTGGCTGAAACTGGTATTGCAAAAAAAAAAAAAAAGACCAGCTTCATCAACTCTAAAATTAATAAATTTGGGCAAGTCCCACAATTTGCAAGTAGATCTGTGATAGGCCAGAGCAAACTGATGAAATGTAAACAACAGAACTAGGAACAGAAAATCAGTACTTGTTATTTTCGACATAATTCATGATTAAGCAGAGAGGAGATACTGACTCTGCACACAATGTAAATAATACTTAATAATCTGTTGAATGTGTAAAATTTTACGCATCACCAAAGAGGCAAGAAGAAAAATAAAACACCAAGATACTGAATGACTCATACATGCTTTTCAAGTGAAAAACACCTACTTATTTTGGAAATTATGACTATTTAGAATGACAGAGTTAAAGCTAAACATTCATTGCCTGGCTATGGAAACAAAGTACAGTTTGTCTTTTATCTAACTTAATTATCACAATTATAAATTAATAGGGTCTGCCTTCCCAAAAGTCTCTACCCAATTTCTAGAGCATGACTCTCAGCATTTGGAAAATCATTCATTTCCATCACTCTGCTAAAAGGTTTCAAGAGCCAGAGAAGCTGGGTCATCAGTCTGGAAGTCATACAGTCAAAGAAAAGTTAACCACAAAATGCAAACTTGCTTTTAAGTTCACAGAGCAGTTTATAAAGGTTACTCCCATACTTACTGCAAATTGAATCACACAAAAGTCAATACATAAAAATATATTGCCTTTGTTCGATAAGGATGTTTTCACCGCCCATGCCAATGTTTTTACACAGACCTCTGCAAAGTCAGCAAATCAACAAGGAATTCAAATCTACGGAGCCTTTAATTCACTTTTGGGGTAAGGGTGAAGGAAATTATAACAATAATGTGATGGTCTAAATGTTTCGGTAATCTCAGACTTTTTTGTTGATTAAGCAGAAAGCACAACGAGGGAGATGAATTATAAGAAATCCTTTAGGTAATGGTCCTTTGTGTTCTGCTTGTTTGTTTTCTTTTCTAATGAAAACCATCTCATTTATACCATATTGTGAATACACCATTAAAATGTTTAGTCATTCTTTATGCCAGAAAAAGTATATCCTAATAGATAGTATTAATATAATCTTTTTTTAATTTAAATTCAATTAGCCAACATAGAGTACATCATTAGTTTCAGATGTAGAGTTCAATAATTCATCAGTTGCGTATGACACCCAGTGCTCATCACATCATGTGCCCTCCTTAATGCCCATCATATAACCTTATAATAGTTAACTTGAGAGATTTATAAGAAATCCTGAGTTCAATAGCATAAAAATTGTGAGCTTTATCAAAGGAGGAACATTTACAGTTATAAATGCATAAATGAGCACATCCAAGTATGCCAAATTGTTTTTTCTTCCAACTCACTTCCTTTCCATGCTTATCCGTCATTCTGTGAAGCGCCTACAATCATGACTGCTTGCCTTTGGACCAGACGTGTTGGCTATACGTAAGCAGCACTCTGGTGATTGCTGGTCTGCTAGCTGGCAAGGCGTGGACACAGGGAGTGACCTGAACTTTGGGGCATGTACAGACGATGGCATCTTCTAAGATGATTTTCTTTTCCAAACAACCTACAAGAATGCAGCCACATTGCAGGGACAGATGCACAAGAAGGCCAGAATTAGGCCTGCTTTACTTTCAAATTTCTCTAGAATTGTTTTGCCAATAACCAAGACTGGCAAGAAACATCTTCCTTTATTCCCTCTCTAGCACTGGTTTGATTTGGAACTTTGGTTTCATTATTAGTCCAGGATGTTCTATTGTTACCTGCAGGCTCCACTTGTATATAATTGTTTCAAAATCAATTGATTCCTGATAAGCAAATCCTCAGTTTGAAAAGAATATAATAGTTGAAAATCGTTAGATTCAAATCAGAAGACTTCACCCCTAAATCCTGAGTAGAGGCTTAAGAAGACTCCCCAGTGATGTCCGCATACTAATACCCAGAGTCTATGACTATGTTAGGTTACATGACTAAGGGGAGATTAGCATTGCTAATTAGCTGACCTTGAAATAAGGAGATTATTCAATTAAAAAGGGGGCAGAGGACCTGAACAGACATTTTTCCAAAGAAGGCAGGCATACAGGTGGCCGACAGGTACAAGAAAGGTGCTCATCATCACTCATCATCAGGCAAATGCAATTCAAAACCACAATGAGATATCACTTCACACCTGTCAGAATGTCTAGAAATAAAAAGATAAGAAATAACAAATGTTGGCGAGGATGTGGAGAAAAGAGGACCCTTGTGCGCTGTTGGCAGGAATGTAAATTGGTACAGACTCTGTGGAAAACAGTATGGAGTTTCCTCAAAAAATTAAAAATAATATCATCCAGTAATTCTACTACTCACTACCAAAAGGAAATGAAAACACTGATTCAAAAAGATATATGCACCCCAAATTCACTGCAGCATTATTTACAAGAGCCAAATACCAAGATCTGGAAGCAACCTAAGTGCCCATCAACAGATGAATGGATAAAGAAGGTATGGTATCTATCTCCAGTGGAATGTTACTCAGCCATAATATTAATCTTTACTGAGGGCTCACTATGCATCACATACCCTGCAGTGTCCTTCCTGTATACTTAATCAATTCCCCAACAACCTTATGAGGTAGATATAAAAATTACACCCATTTTATCTGTATGAAAACTGAGCCTTGTTGATACTCTTTTGTCCCAGGTCATACACCTGCGTAAGTGGCTGAGCTGTGATTTGAACGCTGACACTTACATATTAAGCCTACCTTCTCAACCACCCCATGATTCTGGTTGGCCAACTGCTCATATATTCACCAAATATTTCATCAACCAACAAATACTTATTGAGTACTCACTATGTGACAGACACTATTTCATGTAACGAGGTTATAGCAACAATAAAAAAAAAAAAGATAATGCCAAGCTCTCAAAGAGTTTGCAATCAGTAGCAATTGATACATTCAACAAATATTTTTTAAGTGCTCATCATATACCAGGTATCATGCAAGAGGGTTCACTGAATGTCAGAGCCTACAGCATCTAGTATATGCATCACACACATAGGCCAGTGTGCTCGTCTAAGAATCAGCTCATCAAAAATCATTGTGTGATGCATCATGGCCTGTTCCATACAGACTGAAGTTTTTACTGCTTGCCATATGGAGGGGCTCTGTTTTCACTAAACAACAAACAGTAAATCTGACAACTGCGGAAATTCGTCAAAGCCTTGAAGACCTGAACCTTACTGCTACCTAGAAATGAGAAGGAAAACAGTGTCAGAAAAAAGAGCTTTTGTACATATTAGGTACCTCGAATTTACTTAGTATTATGTTTTCAACTTATAGTAGAGATTCTGTAGTTAGACTATGTCCAGTTTCTAATTGGAAAGGACATTGTTTAGTGGAAAAAAAGCCATGTATATCATACCAAATGTTAAATTTGCAAAAATCACTACCTTTGCTCTTACACAGTTTCAGCAATGACGACAGAGAGTTTTGGCTTGTTGAATTCCTGCCTTTCATCATAGTTTGCTTGTGGAAGGATTTCAAGCTTAAAATGTCACAATAGAGCAATATTTATTCCTATCAACTTTTATTCCAAAAATAAATTGTGGTAGCTGAATGTCAGAATTTTAAGGATTTAGTGAGTAAATCCACTAACTGCATAATTTTAGCAGATTCTCCAAAAGGGCTTAATCTTTGTTCCTAAAGCACCACAAATCTTCATGAGATCATCTTTTAAGAATGTATCCAGAATTCTTTCTCATTCTTTACAGCCATAAATCATACCAGAATACCGTCACGGAACTTGGTTTCTACTAAGCTTTTAAACTTTATGAAAACCATATTTTGATAAAATAATGTTAAAATGGTGAGGTTTGACTATGACAAAAGGAAGAGTACATTCTTACTTAATAAATTACTACAGTGAAGTGGGTATACATAGAGAAAGCTAGGGATGAGGGAATGTCATGGATATGGTTCTTTTTACCCTAAATGATGAAATCCTAATCAAAGTTCAGTGAGAATATAAACTTAGGTATTTAAAATGAGAAAAAACATCGTGGTTATACAGATTTTTTTCTCTACCAACATATTTTGAGCTTCCCTCAAAGGAAATATTAGAGATTATTCTCTGAGTCCATACCACATGTTTCCAGGAATATGTATTCTCTCTGCTAAGGCAGCAGAGTATCATCTTTCAAAGGATTATTCCTCCTATGAAAAGAAAACAGTTTTTGGTTTTGGTTTTGGTTTTTGCTTTGTTTTTGGTAGTTCCATCTCTCTCCTGAAAATTAACCTATAAAGTAGGCTATAGGTGTAAATGTGTTACACACACACACACACACACGTGCACACGTGCACGCACGCCCTCACAATTGCTCTAGATATCCAAAAAGTCAAGTACAAAGGGGAAAAAAGGTGGCCAATCTGCCTTTGGACAAAAAAAAATGCAATCCATTATAGAGAAAGACCCAAACTTCTGGCAGAATTAGGAGGGAAAAGGGAGGGGCGCCTGGGTGGCTCAGTTGGTTGAGCGTCTGCCTTAGGCTCAGGTCATGGTCCCGGAGCCCCGGGATCGAACCCCACACCTGGGCTCCCTGCTCAGGAGGAGTCTGCTTGCTTCTCCTTCTCTCTCTCTGCCCCTCCCCTGGCTCATACTAGCTCTCCCCCCCCCCACTTTCAAATAAATAAATAAATGAATAAATAAATAAATAAATAAAATCAAGAAAGAAAGAAAGAAAGAAAGAAAGAAAGAAAGAAAGAAAGAAAGAAAGAAAGAAAGAAAGAAAGAAAGGGAGAAAGAGGAAGGAAGGAATTAACTTGGGTAGAACATCTCAATGTGCAAATCCCCTTAGTGCGTTGCCAGGTGGTGCAGAGACTAACCGTTAGGTCAGAGGGTCTCTGGAACCACTGTTGCAAGACTTCAGGCAGCCAAAGCACCCAGCTCAAGATGACTGTATGGTTGGAGAGAAGAGAAGACCACGGAGGGGCCATCACCCTGATGATTCAAATGTAGGCTTTATAAAAATTCCTATGATATTTAGGAAGATGGTCAGAAGATTTGTTTTCTATGCAGCATCTACTACTAAAATGTTTGCTTTGAAAAGATAATTATAGAAGGAATTCGTTGCTTACCTCATCTGTTTTGGGAAGAAAGAATATTACATTATAAGATAATTAAAGAAAATAAAGAAATAGACTTTTAGTGCTGGAACTCTAAAGTTCAACTGCAGTAATTCTAGAAGGGCAGAAGGATAAAAAAGCCAAATAGGAGCCTTGTCAGCAGTCACAAAGACTCTGCATAGGGCTAAAGAAAATGCATTGCAGGTGTTCTCAGTTGTTTAATGCAGATTTCATAGCCAACTGTAGACATCTCCAGCCTTGGCAGTACCTGGCTTATCTGAAATGTTTGTCTATAAATTTTAGTAGACTGCTGACCTAAGTGTTATTTAAAAGGTCTGTACCCATTAAGTCTGGAATGCCATACATAAGTGTGATTGCTGGTTTAATTTTAAGGTAAATATGATTGATCTCAAACTCACACGTTGAATGTATTTGGTAAACATCTCTATATGTAGATTGCTTTTAAACATACTTCTGTAATTAATGTGTATGTATAATGAAGATTTTGGGTGAGTAAAAGGATTTTTGGATTTTTTAAATGTAATTTGCCTAAGTTCCTTTTATACCCCAATTTAGGTTAATAATAACTCCCTGAACACAAACAGTTCTAATAAGGATTGTATTAAAAATAATCTCATTTTAGAAAGAGTCCATCTTGGTATTAATACAAAATCATGGCAGTTGTCATTTACAGGAATTTCCTATGTGTGGGGGGAGAGTTTAAGAGGCAGCTACACTGATAGACCTCGGACCCTTACTTATCAGTGTCTTTGCTCTTTGGGTGGCCCAAATGCCACGAAGCAGTCATGCCCACAACTGGCCACAGGAACCCTCTGTATATTTTACAGCAGCCGTCATCCTTCCGTTGACATCAGGCTAGAAGCCCCCTGGGACCTTGAGTCATTTCTGTCTCCAAAGAAACCCGTGCTGACATTTGGGATATCTGGGGTCAGCCACTTCTTCCTGGGTTTCTCATCCCCACCTTGTCTTCCCACCCCGCCCCTCTCCTATACAGAGCTTCATCTGTACCAAACCTCCCCACCGTACTTTCCCAGCCTCCGTAGGGTCATGAACCCAGCCTCCTCCCACACTTTTCCAGTGTTCCTTCTGGAGCTGCTGACTCTCAACCAGTTCCCTTACACTACTGTGTTTTTGAGGAAACACCCTTTCTTTTTCTTTTTTTTTTTATTATTATGTTCAAATAGCCAACATATAGTTCTATCCTCTTGCACCCACAATACAGTACAGTATAGACTGTCCATTCACATTTTCCCGCGTCCTCACTGCCCTGTGCGTTCTGGTACTTTCTCACTAGCTCTCCTTGAGCCTCTTAAAGGAAAGCAGTTATAACCAAACTTTCTTGGCATTGTCACTTGCTAATCTCCCTCTAACCACAATCTCAAGCTCTACGCTAACTCCTGGCTACATCTTAGGAGACTTACTACCCACTATAACAGCCCATCTAATAATTAACTTCACAGTGACTACATATTTGCCTACACTCGACTTCGTAGATCAGCTTCCTGGTTCACTGCCTTGATCTTGTTTTCACTGGAGATTCCTCAACATCTGAAATCTTCAATTGCAGTGTACATCCTTCTTTTTGCTGCTTTTTAACCATTTTTATTGAGGGGTAACTGACACATATTAAGTATTTAGAGTTTACAATTTGGAAAGTTTTGACATAAGTATGCTTGAATAAAACCGCTACCACAATCAAAAGAATGAAGAATTTTATCATCCCCCAAAGTTTTCTCCTATCTTTTTTATAATCCCACCCTTCCGATCATTCCATTCCCTGCACCTTGTCCAATGCAAACACTGATCTACTTTCTGTCACTATACATTAGTTTGCACTTCCAAGAATTTTACATAAATGGAAACATAGAATGTGTTCTTTTTTGTCTAGCTCTCTTCAGTCAGTATGATTATTTTAAAATTCAAACATGTATGTGTATCAATAGTTCGTTCCATTTTATCATGTGGGGAGGGATTCCATTGTAAGCGTACACCGTAATTTCTTTAGCGATTCATCTGTTGGACTGTTTCCAGTTTTTGGCTATTACAAATAAATCTGCTGGGAGTATTCATGCACAAGTCCCTGCATGGACATTTGATTTCATTAACCTTGAGAAAAGACCTAAAAGTGAAATAGCTGGCTCTATAGTAGGTGTATGTGCAATTATTTAAGAAACTTCAAACTTTTTTCCAAAATGGCATATACCATTTTTCATTCCCATCTGCAGTGTTACAAAAGTACTGATTGTTGCATGTCCTTGCCAACACATAGTAAGGTCTGTCTTTCAGTATTAGACATTCTAATAGATACATAGAATATTTCATTGTGGTTTTGGTTTGCATCTACCTGATAACTAATAAAATTGAGTATTTTATCATGAGTGTATTTAACATCTGTATGTCTTCTTTGGTGAAACATCTATTCAAATCTTTTGCCCATTTTTTATTGGATTGTGTTCTTATAATTGAGTTGTGATAGTTCTTTATGTATTCTAGACAGAGGTCCTTTTATCAGATATGCGATTTGCAAATGTATATTCCAAACCTGTAAAATTTCTGTGTCTAAGTTCATGAAAAATATTCAGTATAGTTTTCTTTTTTGTTGTTCTGTTAAATTTTAGTGTCAGAGTAATACAAATCTCATAAGATTATTTGGGAAAATATTCCCTCTGCCTATGTTTTCTGAAAGAGATTATATAAAACTAGTACTCATTCTTTTTTATATGGTTGGTAGAACTCTTCAGTGAACCTATCTGGCCTTGGCTGTTTTCTCTTCAGAAACATTATAATTTAATTTAAATTACAAATCAGTATTTGTAGTGTGATTCAGATAACCTATTTCATGTTTTAATAGTTTATGATTTTTGAGGAATTTGTCCATTTCTTTAAGTTATTTGTTGGTGATTTCTTGTCAGTATTGCTAGAGGTTTATCATTTTTGTTGATTCCTTTTTGGGAATCAGCTTTCTGTTTTCATTTTTTTTCTATTTTTTTCTTGTTTTCAGCTTCATTGATTTCTCTGTTGATCATTATAGTTTCATTCCTTCTACTTGCTTTGAGTTTATTTTCCTTCTAGTTCATTAAGGTAGGAATTGGTTTGAAACCTTTCTTCTTTTTTTTTTAGATTTTATTTATTTGAGAGAGAGAAAGAGTGAAAGAGAGATCAGGAGCAGTGGGGAAGAGTAGACTCCCCACTGAGCAGGGAACCCCATGCTGGGCTGGATCCCAGGACTCTGGGATCATGACTTGAGCTTGAAGGCTGACACTTAACTGACTGAGCCACCCAGGCGACCCCTTTCCTTTTTTTTACGTAAACATTTAGTGCCATAAATTTTCCTCTTGGCATTGATTTAGCTGTGTCCTACACATTTTGATATACTGTATTTTCATTAATCAATGCATTTTAAAATTTCCTATGAGACTTGATCTTTGACCTATGGATTATTTTGAGATGTTTGATTTCCAAGTGTTAGAAAAATTTCTTCTTTCTGTTTTTGATTTTTCAATTGATTCCATTTTGGTCAGAGAACGTACCTTGTAGAATTCCAATTCTTAAGTTTAATGAATTTTTTTAATATCCCAGGATACAGGCTATTTTGGTGAATGTTTCGTGGGCACTTAAAAGTTATTTCTTCTGTTGTTGTTGAGTGGAGTGTTATTTTATACATGTCAATTAAATTCAGTTGGTTGATTATTTGGTTCTTCTGTATGCTTGCTAATCTTCTATCCAGTGCTTCTAGCAATTACTGAAGTTTTGAAATTTTGAGGTCCCCAACTATAATTGTGGATTTGTCTTTTTCTCCTTTCAACTGTATAAATTTTTGCTTTGTTTATTTTTTAGGCTTTGTTGTTTGGTGAATATACATTTAGTATTGTTGTTTTCTAGAGGAATCATCCTGTTATACTTTTATAATGTTTCCCTTTTATCTCACCCTGAGGTCTACTTTATCTGATATTAATAGAGTTATTTCTGTTTTTGGTTTTGTTTTTTTTCTTTTTCTTTTCTTTTCTTTTCTTTTCTTTTCTTTTCTTTTCTTTTCTTTCCTTTCTTTTCTTTCTTTCTTTCTTTCTTTCTTTCTTTCTTTCTTTCTTTCTTTCTTTTTTGAGCAGGACAGATTATAGGTAGCACGCTATAGCTTTTCCTTTACTTTTCCCTTCAACCTGTCTACGTGTGTTTGAAGGGAGTTTATTGCAGACAGCATATAATTGGTTCATGGGTGTTTTTAACACACTCTGCCAATGTCTGTCTTTCAATTGGTATATTTAGAAAACTTACATTTAGTAATTATGGCCATGTTAAGGCTTAAGTCTGACATTTTACTTTACATTTTCTGTTTGTTTTCTGTTTCTCTTTTCTTGCCTTCTGCTAGTCCCTTGAAAATTTTGAAGAATTCTAACTTGTTTTATTTATACTGAGTTTGAGTATTGCTTTGGTTTGTATAATTTCTTAGTGGTTTCTCTAGATGTTACAATATACATATAGAATTTATCACAGCCTACAGGTGTAGACGTTTTACAACTTTGAGTTAATTATTGAAATCTTCCTTCCATTTACATCCCTTTGTACTCACCACTATCAAAATATAATTGTCTCAAGTATTTCTACTACATACATTGATCCTAACATCAGATAATGTTATCATTTCTGCTTCAACCACCAAATACGACTTAGGAAAATCATGAGGGTAATGATATTCTATTATATTTATATATTCTATTATAATTATCCCGTTTTTGCCCAGCTGTTGTTCTTACCTACCTGAGGTCCCAAGTCTTATGTATTCTTTCTATATGGGGAACTTCGTCTAGCCATCCCTTAAGGGTTGGTCTGCTAATGAAAAATTCTCTTACTTTCCTTTGTCTGAGGATGTGTTTGGTTTCCCTTTATCCCTTCACTGTTTTGCTGGAATTAAAATTTGCAATTGATAGTACATCCAGTACTTGAAAATGTTTTGCCACCTCTTTTGGGCCTCCATGGTTTCAGATGAGTTACCAACTCTAACTCAAATTGCTCCCCTATAGGTAATAAGGCATCATTTCTATCTGGTTTCTTTTAAGATGTTTTCTTGGTCTCTAGTTCTCAGAAGTTTAATTATGACATATGTTGGCTTGCGTTTTTTTTTTGGGGGGGTGGTAATCGTATTTTGTTTCATTCAACTTTCTGAATCTGTAGGTTTATATCTTTTGGTAAATTTGAATTTTGGAAGTTTCCAGCCAGTACTTACTTGAATATTTTTTTTAGTCTCACACTCTTTCTCTTCTCCTTCTGGGCTTCAAACTATATAATCTGCAATTGATCTTTTGTTATTGTCCACAACTACCTGAAAATCTTTACTTTCTTACAGTCTACTTTCTGTTGGGTTCAATAATTATATTGATCTGCCCTCAAGTTCACTAACTCTTTCCTCTCTCATCTTCAGTCTACTTTTGAGCCCATCCAGTGAATGTGAGTTTTTAATTTTGGTTATTGTACTTTTCACTTCTATAACTTCCATTTGGTTCTCTTTTTTAACTATTATTTCTTTGTTGATATTTTGTACTTTGTACTTGCTTTTGGAGACATTTTTATGATCGCAGCTTTCAAATTATTAGATAATTTTAACATCTCATTATAGTATTGTGATTTTTTAAATTAATACTTTTTTTTAGAAAGTCAATATTTTCTTCATTCTTGTTAAGACAAATGATTATTATTGAATCCTGGGCATTTTCACATATTATTTTAAGAGAGCCCAGATTCTATTTAATTCTTCTATTTTAGCATGCATTCTTTCTGTTTAGGTTAGTGTGTAAATTCTGGCTTTTTTTGGTGGGCAGTGATTTCAATGACAATTTAGATTTCAGAGTCCTTGTAGTGTGATTCTATTCGGCTTCATTTACCTGACCCCACTGGGGTACCTGTTTAATTCCAGATGGTGCCATCTTCAGGGACAAAGTACATTTTTCTTGGCCTGTTGTTATTAGGTAGGACACATGAGGTCTCTGATGGTGCCACCCTCAGGGTCAGAAGCCTCCCTGGAATGTGCAGTGCCTCTAGGTAGAGAGTATGGTCTTCCACGTGACTTGGTTCTAGAGAGCTGCCTGCTTGGTTTCTGCCAGTGCAGCTGGGAGGAGAACACCTGTCTGGACCCCCTTCTGCTGCTGCAGGTAAGTGTGCTGAGCTGCAGACTTGAAGTGAACCCTCTGCAGATCTCCAGAACTCCAGCACGTCTTTAAAGAGCACACTCGAAATTGTTATCAATGCATTAATGAACAGAATAATATAAACCAATTCTAACAATGTAAAATGTATTTATACTCTTCTCTAGTCATTGCTTAAAAGTTAAACATAAACATATTTATGTCTTCACTTTTTCTCAGTAGTGGCTTACGGTATTTAGTGTATTAGTCTGGCACATCTTTTGTCAGATGTATCCCTATGTATCTCATTTTTATGCTATCCACTGTCATATTGAATTCTATGTACTGTGATGTTTGTTAGATGTTTTTGCATTTATGCTTATGAAGAATATTTATATGTAGTTTTCATCTGTTTCCATATCTTTTTAGTATCAAAGTGATTCTGACTTCATAGAATGAGTTGGGAAATACCCTCTAACTTTCATTTTTTGGAAGAATTTGTCTATAATTGCTATTTATTCCTTAAATCGTTGGTAGAATTTGGCAATAAAGACATCCAGACATGGAGTTTTCTTTTCAACTACATTAATAAATACAGTGGAATTCAGTTTCTCAATTTCTTCTTAAGCAAGCCTTGTCAGGTTCTTTCTTTCAAGGAATTGTCCATTTCATCTACATTATTGAGTTTATTTTGTCTAAAGTTGTTCATAAGTGTCTCATAATATTTCAATATCTATACAGTCTATTGTGATGTCACCGATCTGATTTCTGATGTTGGACTTTTTTTTCCACTCTCTCTTTTTGTTATCAGTCTGAATAGATGACTTCACTTTGTTAAATTGCATTTGCATTAAATTCAAAATACCCTCTATCTCCCTGCTCCTTATTCCCTCCTTTTCCATGGACTACTCGGTATGTGACTTCTTTTCCAAATATCTGGGGATTTTCCAGATATTTTTCTGTCATTGACCTTTAAATTATTTTCACTGTGGTCAAAGAACATAGTCTGTATAACTTGGATCTTTTTGGATTTTGGGGATTTGTTTCATGGCCCAGAATATACTCTGTTTTTGTAAGTGTTCCACATGGACTTCTGAGCACTCTACCCGATGCCCCATGAATTATGAGGTGTTCCACTCTGGCTGCTGGGAACAGGAAATATTCCCTCCTGATGTGCACTCCAGCTTCATTTCCTCTTTTCCTTTTGGGTGGGTCTTTCCCCAGCACTGGGTATTTTCCTTATTTTCATGTAGTGATTCATACGTACTCAGCTGAAGGTTCAAGAGCAAAGATCCCCAGAGCTGTTTATGAAGCTCTTTCTTCCTGGTATCCCCTCTCTGTGAAGTCCTGTGGTTTTGTCCTCCCCAGACTCATAGCTTCCCTTCTTCACTCAGTAAGATCACCCTACTCTCCCTGGTTCCCCCTTCCTTGTGCTTCATAGAGAGTAGCTGGATTCTCATACTTGTTTCCAGATTCAAACTGTTGTAATGTGTTGTTTAGGATGAATAAAATCCAGCCTCACAGAGAGGTATGAAGTATTTGGAAAATACAACATTATTTTAGTAGTTTTTCCAGATTATTATAGGTATTTTTTATTGATGGCACACCAAAATTTGACAAATGATAGTTTCTGAAGGTTTAATTGCAGTGAGTAATCTGTAATCATATTGATGAAATATTTTTGTTACAACGAGAGTCTTTGGTCTATCTTTCACTTGTAATGGATCATTTATCTATACACGATTTTGTTACATCACACATTCATCATCTAGAAAATATTGACTCAGAGTTATGTTGACTTTAGAAATGTTAATACATTTTATTACACAATATGAAACATTCACAATTGTTATTTTCATTACAAATCTCACATAAGTTCTTTAAAATTGGGGAGATGTCAGGCTCACAGTGGCTACAAGTTTTCAAGAATTCTGATTTTCACTCGAAATTTCTACCATGGCAACAAATACCATTTGTTGTTTTCTTTAAAGTAACAGACTCACTTTGCTTTTGAGAAAGTTTTGGCCAAAACCCAAATCTGAGAAACTAAAGTTTGTCAGTTGTTCTTTCAGTCACAATTGCATTGTTTGCAACCGAAGTAATCTCATGAGTGGTTTTGCACAGGCATTCACCCTCCTGGAGCATGTAGTGCATGCATTTCCCATTTCTCTACACAAAACATTAAAAAGATTTATAGTGCCGTATCGTGACAGATGGTAGCTACACTTGGGATAAGCACAGTATCATGCAGAGAGAAGTTGAATCGCTAACTTGTACACCTGAAACTAATATCACATTGTGTGTCAACTATACTCAAATTAAAACTTGAAAAAAATTATTCAGGGCTTAAATTCCATACAATTAATAATACTTACAGTTTTACCAATGACATTCTGAAGTGAAATTACATTCCCTTTTAACCGTGTGTGGCAGTGAACAGTAATGACAACAGAGTTTTTCATAACTTGTGCTAAGGTGCTAATATTTCTTTTCATCTTCAAATAGAAAAGTTGGGGCACTGGGTGGCTCAGTCGGTTAAGCCTCCACTCTTGGTTTCGGCTCAGGTCATGATCTCATGGGTCATGGGACTGAGGCTTGTTTTGGGCTCAGCGGCTCAGCAGGGAATCTGCTTAAAATTCTCTCCCTCGCCCCCTCCCCTCACTCACAAGCACAGTCTCTCTCTCTCTCTACTAAATAAATAAGTCTTAAAATAATAAATACAGATGTCGACATGGTTAAAAAAACAAATAACATCTTAGTTTTATCATGAAATAGTTTTAACCTCATGAATTCCTTGAAAAAAATCCACAGAAATTCCCAAGAGTCCAAATTTTGAAACCCCACTTTGAGAGTCACTGGCTCAGGAAAAGTAAATATGATCATACGTTATAACAATTAATTGAACAAATTCTCTTGAGTAGAGCTGACTCCCAGCTCTTTCCCCTACCCTATCCCGAATGTCTTCTCAGTCTTATATCTGCTATCTGGTAGAGTTATGAAGTGTGGTGAGGTGAAAGAGATAAATTCAATTTTTCTTTGCAGTCAAATCTTATTTCTACCACCTTCTTCTTATTAGCTTTCATGTCATTCTGCATTTCGTTAGGTCAGAGTTATAAGAGCTAAAAGCTCTATTTTTTTTTTTTCAGAGTTAGAGACTATATTGCCAAAATCTAGCTAAGCTCTGCTCAGGAAGAGTTTTCTTTCTTTTCTTCTTGAGGCAAAAGAAACAAAAAAAGTCTAAACAAAAGACATCCAGACCAGAAGGTTTGATGCTGCTACTGAATTTTAATGTGCAGACATACTGTCTTGCCAGAAATCTGACTTCCAGCCACTGACTCCTGCCAGGCCTCAAGTTCTTTTGTATTATGTCACTCATAAATCAGGTTGGGTGGAAAGGAAGGGATATCTTTTAATTGGGAAAATATGTATTTTCTTTGAAATTATTTCAAGTTATAGTTATTGACTCATACATTTAATTAAAACATATTTACATGACTCTACTTTATTTCACTATTTCAAATGAGACCTAAAAGATAAGTCATCTGAAGGCTAATGTTTTCATTGTGGGTTTTGTTTTGTTTTGTTTTTTTGTACCAGCACCCTTTGTTTATGACCTGCAGGAAAATCCTGGCCATCCCAACCGAGAACTCATTGTGCTATCAACTGAGCCTTGCAGTTCTATCCCTTTCCAAATGGCCTGCATTTGACTGAAAACAAGAATCTGGGGTCAACTAAGAGAACAGGCTCAATACGTTGCCACCTTCCTATTGAAAGTATTTGAGTGCTCTGTTCCTGAAATTTTCTTTAATGATTATTACTTTAGTTTAAGATACTGATGATCCATTAAACATGCTTTGTGTTACTTGGGAGAGGTAATGTGTTACTAAAGTATTACTCTTCACGTCCAAGATGAGATATCCCCAAATTTTCAGCTAGTCACCAAGGAAGATTATGAAATGTGGGAGATAAGACAAATAATGTTTAAAGATTATGAAGGAGTAGAGGGCACAGTATGAGAAAACCGTGGCATCTTGTTCTTCGAGTTATTCAGATATCTTCTAGTGCACTGTCAACAGTAATACTTTCTGTGAGTCACAAACAACCATAAGTTTTCTTAACCCCTGGTTTGAGTCAACATGGAGACAACTGCGGACACTACATATCATATATCTCTATTTAAAAAAAGAAACAAATCTCTAAGCCTATTTTGCAGGGATATGAAATAATTTTTGTTAGGAAAAAAGTTCTGCTTTCCTTAAAAATTGTAGGCAAATTTGTTAAGAGCTGGAAGCTTGTAGAAAACAAGATAACAACTACAAAGAGTAGTTGAAATATCAAAAGCCATTTGCTGGAAATTGGTTGAAGACACAAGCCTACTGCAAGAAAATCTCCTAAGTAGAAGGAAAATGTCCTAATGTTTAAAATGCCTGACTTAACAGTCTTTCTTTGTTCTCTCTGACTTGAGGGACATTGCGACAAGGAGCCAATGAAAAGGAAGAGAGAGCCAATGACTTGGACTCTTACGAACACCATAATATAAAATTATTTTCCCTAGATCCTCTTAGAACTATGATTGTCTGGACACAGACTTTCACAGTGAAGGGGACTAGCAAGGAAAAAAACAAACAGAATAGATGAAGCAGAAGATACAGTTGCAGATACACGAAAAACAAGTTCACTTTTATTTTTGTTTAAATTATGGGATAGACCGGTGATGGGTAGTAAGGGGGACACGTACTGCATGGTGCACTGGGTTTTATATGCAACTAATGAATCATCGAACTTTACATCGGAAACCGGGGATGTACTGTATGGTGACTAACATAACATAATAAAAAAAAAATTAAAATACAAAAATTAAAAAAAAATGTTCAGAATGAAACTACCTCTGCTTCTCAGCGCACCAAACGCACATGGGGATGTTGATGTCATTAGAGAAAACATTAATCATGTTTGGAGGCTGCTCAGTATTTTTTGAGCAACGATCTAATATTTGAAGAATTTCACCCCCCAGGCAAAGCCAGCAGCTCACCTCCCGCCGCCCCTGCGGATGGGGGCCTCCCCGTGGCGCAGGCTCCGGGGCAAACATGCCGATGAGAAACTTCAGCGCAGGAGCGCGCATCGGTATCTGACGCCGGCGGAGGCACAGGCCTCGGAGCCGGGGCGCAGAGCGGCGGCTTCCGGCCTCGTGGCCCCCCGGCCTCGTGGCCCCCCCCCCGCACTCTGAGCCTGCGCGGGGCTGTGAGCGCAGCCGTAGCGGGGCATCTCGGTGGGCGCAGGTGCACGGAGCCCTGTGGGCCTGTGCGCCGCTGTGAAGCCCTCCTCTGTCTGGTCCCCCGGGCGAGGGTGCCACGCGCTAACGCCCTTCAACAAATTCGTTTTCAGTTTTCACCGATGGGTGGGTTCCGGAGCTTACATATAGAACATATAGTAACTGATAGAGGTTGTCTGTCTACTTCCTCCACACTGACCGTCCTTTAATGATTAACTGTAGGTCTGGTTGAAGGTGTCGTAGTGCCAGGCGCTTCTCACGGAGCCCTAGATAGACTCTGTTACAGGTTCTTCATGAAGCTGCGAGTCCTGTCCCTGGAGAAGCCAGCAGTCAGAGGCCAGGCTTCAGAGGCGGGAAGACGTGGCGGTTACGAGGTTAGAGGCTGTGGATCACACGGAGTGTATAACCACGCAGTATGGAGGTGGCCTGCCCGCAGAAGGCTGCATAGGAGTTAGCTGTCCTTGGTGACTTTATGCAACTGCTGTGGCTATTACTATATACATTGTATAGACTAGGAAATAGACCCTAAAAAAGAAATAATTCTCAGAATTATGCAGCCAGCATAGATTGAGCTAAAATTCAAAACCAAAATCATTTTCCATTTCCAAAGTCCATCCATGTCCTTTCGATGCTACAGTGCTACATAAATGTCTGGAGTTTAGGGACAGACCTTTCTATTCTTTCTTTTTTTTTTTAATTTCTACATGGAGGTTTTGACTTCCTCAGTAGACCAGACTGGCATGTTCCCTCCCATATCCACAGCTGTGGCAACTGTCTTCAGCCCCTAACATGCACTGTGTGAGTGTGTGGACAGTTATGTGGGACAGAATCATCAGACAATTTGCATTAGGAGATAAGAAAGAAAATAGTAGTTTCTGCCCATCTGTGATTTTTACTTACTACTGTGCTTCTCAGCACTGATTAGGATAAAGAGAAGTGAACTGAAAACAGAAACATACAGAGCAGGGTTAACAGGTTTTCCTCTGTCCCTTTATTACCCTTAGAGTCTTTCATTGGCTCCATTTTTCCCACATAGAGTAAGGATAATAAACTTCTCATGGTCTTTCTATTAATGAACAAAAAGCACTAAAGTTCTCTTGAAATTAGAGTTGTTGGTTGAAAGCACACCTTTATAATTTATACAGATATTTATTTAAATACTATAGACTAGGGCTTAATAGTTCTTAATTCTTGTCTGGAATTGAGTTTTCTAACATCTCTAGGACAGACATAAAATACGTATTATTCTTGAAT
The DNA here is from genome assembly GCF_023065955.2 of Ursus arctos. Taxonomy (NCBI): domain Eukaryota; kingdom Metazoa; phylum Chordata; class Mammalia; order Carnivora; family Ursidae; genus Ursus; species Ursus arctos. The sequence goes on from NW_026622841.1 coordinate 57,619,766, forward strand.
AACTATAAATTAATTTCCAGCACTCTCATTTTTTTAATCCTTGGGATGATGTAGACTTTGGAGGAAGACAGGTGTGCTATCCTTTCCATTTCTTCCCAAATGCATACCACAAACTTCGAGGCTAAAAACAACACCTACTTATCATCTCACAGTGTGGACGTTGGAAGACATGTCACCGTGTGGCTGAGCTGCTTCTCTGCTCTAGGGCTCACAGGTGTCAGCAGGGCTGTGATCCCTCCTGGAAGCTCTGGGGATGAACTGCTTCTGAGGTTGTTGGCAGCTCGGTTTTGTGCTGTGGCACTGAGCTTTCCATTTCCTTGCCATCAATCGACAGCCATTCTCAGCTTCCAGAGGCCGCCTATCCCTTGGCTAATGGTCCCCTTCCTTCATCTTCCAAGCCAGCAGCAGCAGGCTGGGTTCTCCTCAGGCTTCAAATCACTCAGACCTCCCTGTGCCACCTTCTCTGGCAGGCTCATCTGTCTCCCTTTTCTGCTTTTAAGGATCATGAGATGCCACTGGGCTCACCTGGATAGTCCAGCATGCTTGCCCTGTCGTAAAGTCAACTATTTAGTCACGTTAATTGCATCTGCAGAGTCTCTTCACATTAGTACTACGTTAGTGTTTGATGGAATAAACCAGAAAACAGAATCTTGAAGGAACATTTCTAGAATTCTGCAGACCCCAAGTGGGTACGACTCCCATTTAACAAGCTGAGTAATCCTTGACTAATCCATTAAATTCAATGAACCTTGATTTTTCTTTTTTCTTTTTATAAAATGGAATTAATTATGATATATTTCACAGAATTGCTATAATGATTAAAAGAGACTGCCTAGGTGAAGTGCTTGGCACAGTGGCTTGGCAAATAGTAAGATGATCAATACATTATAGACAGTAGGAAGAGGAGGGGGAACAGGAGTGGTAGTAAAAGTATTGTCTTTAGAACAGAGTAGGTGCTTAATAAATGCTTATTTTCTTCATTCCTAAATATGTTGGATTAAAGCAGTAAGCTTTCATATCTCAGCTCTTTCAAGGGATATTATGCTTTGATGGCCCTGGAGCCTTAGGTGTCTGCTCTTCACAGATCCTTCCCCTACTCTCATGCAGCTGACTCCATCACCGACATATGGACAGTTACAACTGTATAGTACTCATGTGGTGGGACATTGAAACCTATGAGGAATGAGGCAGAGTCTGTTTTATATCAAATATTGAATTAAACTCAAAAGACCAATTCATCAAGAGGACATCACAATCCTAAATGTTTATGTACTTAATAACAAAACTTCAAAATACAAGAAGCCGTAACTGAGATCTGAAGAATAGACAAATCTGCAATTATAAGTGATGGTTTTTATATCTCCCTTTAAATAATGGATGGAACAAATAGGAAATCTGTAAGGATGTGGATGATTTTATCAACTATCAAACAATCTGACCTAATCAATTTTTATAGGACATTCTATCCAGCAACAGCCAAATACACATTCTTTCCAAGTGCACAAGAACATCGTAACACTCACCAAGATAAACAATACTTTGAGTCATAAAACAAGTCTCAATAAGTTAAAATCAACAGATCCAAGTCATACAAAGTATATTCTGTGATCATAATGGAATTGGATTAAAAATCCATAGCAGAAAGATTTCTGGAAAGTCTTCAAATATTTGGAAACTAAGTAACACACTTCTAAGTAAGGCACGGGTCAAAGAAGAAATCAAAAGAGTAAGTAAAAAGTATTTTGAAATGAATGAGAACAAAAATACAAGATATCAAGACCTGACAAATAATAAAGTGACGGTTGCCGGAGGGGAGGGTTTGCAGGGATGGGCAAAATAGGTGAAAGGGGTTAAGAGGTACAAGCTTCCCAGCTGTAAAATAAATAAGTTACAGGGATATAAAGTCCAGCGTAAGGAATTCAGACAATGCTATAATAACTATGTATGATAACAGATAGTAACTAGACTTGTAATGATCATTTCATAATGTATACAGATGTCGAGGCACTATGTCATACACCCAGAACTAATATAATAATGTATTTCAACTATACATCAAAAAAAGGTATTAAGATTTGTGGGATGCTGTTAAAGCAGTCTGTGGGGGGAGATTTATGGTGCTGTTTTGCAAAGAACAAAGGCCTCGAATGATCTCAGATTTTACCTTAGAAAATTAGGAAAAAATCTAATTAAATTCTTACTTCAGTAAGAATTTAAAAAGTAATGATAATGTGGCCAGCAGAATTTAAGATGACCTCCAAAATTCCTTCCTATTGGTATATGAACCCTGTATAATATTCCCCTTTTGAGTGTGGACAGGAACTGGGAATAAATTAGTATATTGCTTTCAGGATGGCGAAGGAATTCTGCATGTTTTGTTATGTTACTAACCAGCTGACAGTGACTTAATCAAAAAACAAAAAGATCATCTTAGGTGGGCCTGACCTGATCAGGTGAGCCTTTAAAAGAAGGTGCAGCATTAGAGGGATGCTCCTGCTGTTCTTGAAGAAGAAAGCAAAGAGCCATGTTGCAAAGTGCTTATGGAACTAAATGGTGTCTGGCTGCTGAGTGACCCCAGGCCAACAAGTAGAAAGAAAAAGACTACAACCACAGAGAACTGAATTTTATCAAAACATGATGAACTTGGGCCAGGACTTGAACATCGGATGAGATCACAGCCCCAGCTTACACCTCAATTACAACCCCATGAAATCTTGAACAGAGGATCCAGCGAACCCATGCCCTGACTCCTGATCCACAGAGTATCTTCAATGATAAATTTGTGTAGGCTTAAGATCTTAAATTTGTGGTAATTTGTTATGCAGCAAGAGAAAACTAATACAGATAAAAACCGGACAGAAATAAAATAGAAAACAGAAAAATGATGGAAAAAATTAATAAAATCAAAGCAGATATTGTGTAGGATGGTTTTAAAAATCGATCCACTAAACAGAAATAAAAGGAGGAGATACAAATTTCCAATATCTGGAAGTAGAGGGGTGACACCACTGTAGATTCTATAGATACGAGAGGAATCATAATGGAATATTACAAACAAATTTATGCCCATAAATTTGAAGATTTTATGAAATGAAAAAATTCCTTACAAGACACAATCTTCTCAATGCCTACTTAAGAAGAAATAGATAACTTGAATAGCCGTCTACACATGAAAAGATTGGACTGAAAAAATTCTCACAAAGAAATCTATAGGAGTAGACAGATTTGCTAGTAAGTTCCACCAACTATTTAAGAAGTTAGTTATCCAATTCTTCAGAAACACTCCAGAAAACTGAAGAGGAAGGAGTACTGCCCAGCTAATTATAGGAAACCAGCATTACTCTGATACCGAAACCAAACAGATACATTCCATAAAAGTAAAACATAGACCAGTGTCCCTCAGGAACATAAATGTAAAAATTCTAAGCAAAATTCCATTAAATCAAATCCAATGTATATAAAATGATAATATATTATAACTGAGTGGAATTTATCACAGGAATGCAAAGCTGGTCTACCATTTGAAAATTAAGCGATGTAATTGCCCATATTGACAGACTAGAAAGAAAAGCAGTATTATCCATTTAATATATAAAGGAAAAGTATTGGACAAAATCTAACATCCATTCTTGACAAAAACTCTCAGCAAACTAGAAATACAAAGGAACTGCCTTAATCTGTTCAAAGGGATTTATGAAAAATGTAGAAATATTATACTATTATCATACTTAATGTTAAAAGACTGAATTCTTTCCCCCAAAAGATGTCTACTCTCACCACTTTTACTTAACATTGTACTGGAGATTCTAGCCAGTGCAAAGGCAAGGCAAAGAAATAAAAGGTATCCAGATTGGGATGTAGGAAGAAAAATTCACTTTATTTTCAAACAACATAAGGTCTATGGAGAAAAATCTGATGAAATTTATAAAACTTATACTAGAATTAATATATGTGTTAGCAATGTGGCAAGATACAAGATCAATATATAAAATTTATCAGTGTTTCTATATATTATAAATGAGCAATTAGAAATTTAATTTGATGAAACTAATAGATCTGAAAAAAGATGTGCAAGACCTGTGCACTCTACATTGTTAAATATTGCTGATAGAAATTGAAGAAGGCTTAAAGAAGTGGATAAAAGAAAGATACATACTATGTTCATGGGTCAGAAGAATGAATCAATATTTCTAAGACATTAGTTCTCCCAAAATTGATCTATAAATCGAATTTAATCCCAGTCAGAATTCTGGCAAGCATTTTTGAACAAAATTGAAAAGCTGATTCCAAAATTCACATAGAATTGCAACGTGTCTACAATAGCTAAAACAGTGTTAAAGAAGAACAAAATTGGAGTGCCAACACTACCTGATTTCAAGACATATTGTAAAGTTACAGTATTCAAGACAGTAAGGCATTGTTGCCTTGACACACAATATGATCAACTGAAGTAAATAGAAACTCCAAAAGTAGACCCACTTGTTTATAGACAACAGATTTTTGGCAAAGGTGCAAAGGCAATCAGTGGAGAAAGGATGGTCTTTTTAATAAATGGTGGTAGAACAAATGGATACCCATGGGCAGAAATGTGAAGTGTAGTTTGTACCTGACACCATTTACCAAAATTAATTCAAAATGGGTCCAAGACTCCAATGCAAAACTTAAATCTATGAAACTTGTAAAAAAAAAAAAAAAGGAGAAAAAATTTTGTGACCTTGGATTAGGCTAATATCTCTTAGATATGACACAAAAATACAATCTATTTAAAAAGTTGGTGAATTTAACTTTATCAAAATAAAAAATGAAAAATCTAAGCCAAAATCTGGAGAAAATATTTAAAGCCCTATATATGATAAAAGATTTGTATTTAGAATTATAAATAATTTAAAAAGTCAATAACAAACAACCCAATACAAATGAACAAAAAATTTGAGCAAACTTTACCAAAGAAGATGGCAAAAAAGCATATAAAATGGTCCATATTATTAGTCATTCTGGAAATTCAAATTAAAACCACAGTTAAGATAGCAACTTACACCTATTACAATAGTTCTACTTGTGAATACTCAACAATATCAAGCATTGATAAGGATGTGGAAGAACTGGAATTCTCATAAACTGCTGGTAGGACTTTAAAATGGTACAAAGACTTTGGGGAAAAAAACAAAAAACCCTCTCAGTTTCTTAAATAGGTAAGTCTTATACCTTTTATACAATCCAGCCATTTTAATTCTAGATATTTATACTAGAGAAATAAGAGCATAGTTCATACAATGACTTATACATGAATACTGACAATAGTTCTATTTTCAATAGTCAAAATATGGAAGCAACCTCAATGTCCATTAATGGGTGAATGAATAAACATTGTGATATCTCCACACGATGGAAAACAGCAATAAAAAAATGAATCATTGGTACATACAACATGGATAAATCTCAAAAAGCATGTTGAGTGAATAAACTCAGACAAGACACAACCCTATTATACTTTTCTATATAAAATTTTAGGAAATGAAAATTAACCTAGAATGTCAGAAAGCAGAGCAGTGTTTGCCCCTTGAAGAGCAGAGAGGCAGGTGGGAGGATTGCAAAGGAGCATGGGGAAAATTTTGCAGGTGATGCGTATGTCCACCCAACTCAAGGTGTGTGGTTTTGATCAGGGTCTCTTGGTGATGACCCATGGTCATCTATTCCATTTCTACCAAAGCCGAGTAGCTTACCGAGAACTCCTTTCCCATTGGTGTTTAATTCTCCTTGGCAGAAGCGTGGTCTTCCTGCAGAACCCCAGGGGACTGCACTGTCACTCTTAATCAGAGACTCCCTAGGGATCTATGTGTACCACAGATAACTCTGTGGGATCTGCTAGGTCATATGGTCCAAGGGAGTGAGCTATTTGTACCTCAGCATGAACCCGATGGAAAACCTTCTCTCTTACGGAGTCCCCTTCAAAGTGACAGCCTTTCATGTTATTTGGTATGTGAATTGAAGCAAAACTCCAAACTGTGGTATATGCTGGCTTCGAAACCCAAAGAGGCCTTCCAACCACTATACTTCTCTCTTAGTGGGAGGAGGTGCATCGTGCAATAGCTTGTTCTTTCCCTTAGAAGACACGTCCTGACATTTCCTAGGTCATTGGACTTCATTAAGTTGACAGTTGCCTTAAACTTTAGAGGATTTATGTGCAACTCATTAGTCTATGTGTATCTTACCAGTGTATTCCAGTACAAGGCAATAAACATGATGCACCAATATAGGAAACAATGAAATGGTCTATGAAACATCCAGATGACACATTGCAATAAAGAGCAGGAAAACTAACATAGCCCTGAGGCAAGACTGGAAACATGTATTGCTATAACTCTCTCCGATGGTCCTCTTCCTGGATGAGGGCTGAAAAGCACTCAGTCGTCAGATCATTAGCCTCATACGGCATTGATCTGCTCTCATATCATTGTAGCACAGCAACTGGGATTGAGATTGTGGCTACTACTTTACTGCTTTATTAAGTGTGCAGTGGTCCATTGTCTTTGGCCGTCTTCCTTCCTTCCTTCCTTCCTTCCTTCCTTCCTTCCTTCCTTCCTTCCTTCCTTCCTTCCTCCTCTGTTTTCTTCTTCTTTTTTGTTTTTTGTTTTTGTGTGTGTGTGTGTGTGTGTGTACCTTTGTTTGCAGTTGAAGTCCCTGAAACAACCTCGACCTATAGCTATTATTAATTAGCTATATTAGTAAATTAAAAAGATACCACAAATTAAAAATGATTAAAAACAATACCACATCCCACATGGAATAGAAGAGATTTCCATGGTCCTTAAAGAAGAAAGGATGCAGGGGCTGTGTTCATAAGTATATATACATTTAATTCACCAGTCTAATACCAAGATAGAAACATTAATTTATTTTATAGGCTGTAATCTGATAATGCTTTGGAATAGTTCACACCACTATGAGAAACTCCTAAATATAATCATGAATTTCTAATGTATTTTATATTGAAAACTATACTTCTGAATTCAGGTAGACACCCCAGGAAAAAGGACAAATATCGATGTGGATTTTCTGCTTAAAAACTAGTACAATAAAGGATTCTCAGTCAAACATCAAACCTACTTTGCGGCATGGAGATTAGTCATGTTCCTTAATATTAGCCTAAGATCAGAATTTTCTCGGTGTTCTATTTGCAGAAAATAAAGTCATCTAGGATGAAGACAATCTGGCCCACTTTCCTTTCATGTGGTATAAGTCAAAGGACAATGTCTTTAAGTGGTAAAGCCTAATTAAAACTAGCTAAAGGAAAAAGGAGGGAATTTAGCAGAACTATAGGTTAACAGTGTGGAACGACCTTCCAAACCATTCACTAAGACCCTAACCACCTCAGAGTCTCTCCTGCCTCTGGGATAGCTTCCCTCCCCTCCCTACAGATGATAAACCCTCTCCACACAGTGGGCAGTGCACCACGAGCAACTCTAAACTCACATTCTTCTAACTTATCCCGGCCCAGAAAGAGAGAAATCTCCCTCTCCACCAGCTCCAGTTAGAAACATCTCAGGAAGCTCACCATTGTCCCAGCTTAGACCTTTCAACCTCTTGACTCAAACTCCAGACTAGGACTACCATTGGCCTGCCTCTGCTACATGTGTACGTGTGTGGTTAGGAAGAAAGGATATGTCATGTTAAGACTGGAGGGGTCAGTGATAGACAGATAAGAACAATCAGTACTACCCATACTTTTTACTTTAAGCTGACAAGAAACTTTTGAATTACACCAAACAGAAGTGTTATAGTTCCTCGTGTATATGTGCATATCCCTTTTTCACCTACTATGTAGAAGACAATATACAAGTTGCAAAGATCAGCATCACCATATCTCAAAATTCTAACCTCAAGAGGTTTAATGTTTAATAAAGAAAATAGCAACAATAACAACAAAACTGGCAATGAAGGGCCAAACAGCCAAGTGCTCTAAGAAAGATATGAGAATCTATTGAAATTCAATGAATTTGGTGAAGTACCATATATTTATCCATCTACCCACCCATACATCAGAATCATTTCTGGAACATTGAAAAATCCAAACAACTACGTCAACCTCCAGAGATGCTCATTTGAGGGTCTGGGATAAGTTTTGAACATCTGTATTTTTAAGAATTTCTGTGAGACATGGAGCTAAAGCTGCAAATCCAGTTAGTGTTGAGAGCCAACATTTGGAAACATGGACTGAAGGTCAGTCTTCTCTGTACTGTACAGTACTGTAGGTGCTTTTGATTGCCAGGACCTCCATCCCAAAGAAATACATTGCCAGCTATATGACACAGCTACTAACCAAACAACTAGATAAGGAACCAAGCCAACCCCACCCGCCCATGACATTCCCTGTTTGGAAAGTCTTAGGGAACCTCGATAGCTGACCACTTGAGTGAGTGACCTCGCTTCTTCCTTCCCATGGCCTAACTCCCACTGTTGCATTTTAAATTTGCTGATCAAAAATAAAATGAACTTGTGATACCCAGGCGCCCCACTCTTGACCCTAATAAAAACAGATCCCAGCTAGGCTCTCTCTCTCTCTCTACGTGTGACCCCAATATGTGGCCCCAGGCACCTTGTGTGTCCTCTAGAACTTGAGTAATAAACCTTGACATTTCAAAGTTCTCTCATGGTCGTTGCTGGGGTGTGTCTTGCAATCATAACAAGAACCACAAGGGCCGGTCCAGCCACAGCATTGGCTCTGGTTGAGGACTTGTCTGTTGGGGCTCATCACAAGAAGTACTGGCCCAGGTGAGTGCCTCATGCATTCCTACCTGATACCATCACTGTCAATAGGCCAAGATTGACAGGAAACATGTGCATGTATGAAATTTATATAATTTTCAAGTAACAAATTTGAGGAAAAATGAAACAAAGGTTATAAAAACTCTTGATGCCAAGTCTACAATGCTACTTCAATTTAAAGTATAAACTGGTGATAATAGTATTACTTCAAATACTCAAATTGTATTTGTTATAAAAGTATGTATTTGAATTGTTTGGTCCCCTTGGCACCCATCTTAGCAATGGGAAGTTACCATCTGTTCACAGCTTGTTAAGTTTCCTGTGCTTGTCTGGGAACAACTCATCAAAAGAGATAATTAACACAAGCAAAATGGGGCAGTCAGCTTGAACAGATCCTTAAGAGTGGGCTGTAGGTGTCTCTCTGCAATGGAATCCATAACATACAGAGCCCCGTGGCTGCCCCAACCTCTATTTTAAAGGAGTATATCCACTCTGTTTTCAGACAGAACACTTTCAGTAGGTGACGGAAACCCAGTGTAAATGCCTTTAAATTTATTGAGGAAGTATAGAGGCAAGTTGAGCTTCAGAGTTGATTGATGCACTGGGTCAGTGATTCTATCTGGAACCCAGGTGCTTTCTGCTGGGGTCAGCTATGTCAACTCTGGCCTCCTATCATTAATCTGTCCTCTTTCATGGTCATAATAACATAGCAAATTGGTTCTTCATGCTTCCTTGTTCATGGATGGCCCCAGATGGAGGTGGAACCAGGATCCTGGCTTGTGTCGAGAAAGAACTTTCCCCAAAGCCTCCACCAAACCACTCCTGATATCCCACTGACCAGAATTGGGTAATATGCTTATTTCCAAACAATCATTGGTGAAGAAAATAGGACCACCAATCAGACTCACCCTTAGAGCCAAAGTGACTTTTTCAAACCACGTTACTGATACTCTGTGGGGAAGAGAGTGGAATAGACATCGGACAGTAGCTGCAATGCTCACTAGAACCCTGGAAATTAGTGCTCACTTTTGCCTCCATTTCTCCTCTTCTGAGGGACTCCTGAAGAAACCCTCGGTTGATGACAATAAAGTTAATATGATGAATATTTTCGTTAAGGTTGTAAAGACAGTAAAAGAAACATATGACTAAGATAAAGCCACACACACACAAAAAAATGTCTCCACATTCTGGAAGTCTACTTGCATGAGTGGTGAGGAAAACAGATACAGTCCCTGCTCTTGTGGAGATTATAGTCTGGCTCAGGGAGTGATGAATGCGTTCACATGGGAGATCGTGGGAGACATGTTCTTTCCAGGGGTCGTTGGGTGTGGTCATGAAGTTTGGGAGAAAGAGAGGCGTGAGCGCAGTCATGGTGATGGCAACCATAGGCTCTGAGAACAGCACGCGGTACAACTTAACTCTAGGATATATATAAAGGAGTAATGAAATAGAAGGCCAGAGAGATCTTCTGAATGATATTGCAGCAAATCTCAGGCATCAGGCTGAAGAACTTGTACTTTGTTGTTCGAATGCAAGCTATGTGAAACTGATGGAAATTTTAGAGCAGGAAAGTAAAATGATTGAAACTGAGCTTTTAAGAAGTGATCTTGCAGTGAATATGACTGGTGTTAAGATCATCTAAGGCATGACTTTAAGGATGCAGATGAGGAGAGCAACAGTGGACAGGGGGTAGGTGTAATAGTTGTTATTGACAGTCTTATCAGAGGGACCTGGTACCTGATCAGATTACAGGGCAAGGTACACTTACGTGTCAAGAGTGATCCAGGATTTCATGTCTGGATGGCTGGAAGAAAACAGGGCTTTTAACAGGAAAGAGATAGGTCTGGGAAGAAAGGAAGGAATTTGGTTTCATTCACCGATAGAATAATCATATGGTAATAGTCAGAAGATAGCTGGTTAGAATGTTGGGACAGAAACCTTCACTAGAGTCAGAGGCTCTCACTTTGGACAAAGGCAGTTATGTGCCTGTGTTCCAATCATGAGCCACTGAATTAGAATCTTCAAGAGTGGACTATAGAATGTGTGTTTTAAAAAGCTTCATGGCTGATTCTGGTGCAGACAGTGCTGATTATCACCAACTAAGTGCTAAAGAGACAGAGTGCTCTGCAGGAGAGCATCCATTGACCAACTCCACTTATAGGTTGTGTTTAGACTAAGTTTTTTCAATTTGTTTATGTCAAAAGTCCATTTAGCAGCATATCCCATGGAATCCCTTCTCAAACATATGAGAGCAATTACAGGCCTATCACTTTTCTAAGACTTCAGCACTTTTAAAAACCACATTATTGCAATTTATTTGCGTGCTGTCAATGTTGTCCTAAACACGTCAAGCTCAACTACATTCTTTAAATCAGTTTGAATGCAGTATATATTACAATTTCCATTTCTAGATTTTAGAGAAGAATAGAAATTTAAATGACCCACATTCTTCACACCCCTGTGGAAATGGTACCAGCAAACCACAAATTTGACGTGTGTTTTGAGGTGAGGCACTGTGTCACAAAGTGCCTTTTCTGGAGTTTTCCATAGTTTGTACATAGGTAACAAGGTACTGCTTTTTCATGCACTGTTTCTATTAAACCAGAAAAGAGATTTTAAGAAGAAAAACATTCCTAATGATTGTACCTACTTCACAATTTTGCCAAGCATTAACCCTACTTCAGTCCAACACAGAGAGAAAGTAGTGCACAAAAACAAAGTACTAGCGAGAATAATATGGACAACAGACAAAATGTATCAGATTATATAAGGGATATCTACATTTAATTTTAAAATGAAGATAAGTAATCTTGGAACATTTATACCTTATGAATATAAAGAAGTCTACTTGGGGAACCCTCTTACACTGTTGGTAAGAAAGCAAACTTGTGCAGCCACTCTGGAAAACAGTATGGAGTTTCCTTAAAAAGTTAAAAATAGAGCTACCCTATGACCCCGCAATTGCACTACTAGGTATTTATCCAAAGGATACAAATATAGTGAATTGAAGAGGCACATGCTCCCCAATTTACAGAAGCAATGTCCACAATAGCCAAAATAGGGAAAGAGCCCAGATGTCCATTGACAGATGAATGGATAAAGTAGTAGTAATACACACACACACACACACACACACACACACACACACACACACTGGAATATTACTCAGCCATCAAAAGAATAAAATATTGCCATTTGCAATGATGTGGATGGAACTAGAGGATACTATGCTAAGTGAAATAAGTCAGAGAAAGACAACGTGATCTCACTCATAGGTGGAATTAAGAAACAAAACAGATGAACATGGGGAAGGGAAGGAAAATAAAATAAAATAAGCTGAAAAAAGAGAAGGAGGCAAACCGTAAGAGACTCTTAACTCTAGGAAACAAACAGGGTTGCTGGAGGGAAGGTGGGTAGGGATGGGGTAACTGGGTGATAGGCATTATGGAGGAGATGTGATGTGATGAGCACTGGGTGTTATATAAGACTGATGAATCACCAAATTCTACCACTGAAACTAATAGTACACTTTATGTTAACTAAATTAAGTTTAAATAAAATATTTTTTAAAAAGAAGTTTACTTAAGAAACAAAATAAATAATAAATAAAATACAATATGTTCAACTTATAAGTCAACGATACTAAGGCAACAAGAAGATTCTGGTTTTTTTTTTTTTTTTTCAGTTTTCATACCGGAATAACTAAAGACTTTGACACTTTGATGCAATTAAGGATATGGAGAAATTGGTTTTGACACATTGTCACAAAACCAAACAATTGGTTTTGACACATTGTTGATGGACATGTAATTTGGCACCCTTTGAAGGAATTTAGCAGTTTCTGTCTATATCTTTAGTTTTAGTTTTTTTTTTTTTTTTTATTGCAGCTAACATAAATGGCATCCCAATTTCAGGTGTACAACATAGTGATGCAGCAATTCTATATGTGATGCAGTGCTCACCATGACACATGCAGTCGCTCTCTGTCACCATACAAAGTAAGTACTGTATTATTGACTATATTCCCTATGCTGTACTTTTAAGCCCCAGGACTCATTTATTTTATAACTGGAATTTTGTATCTTTTAATCTTCTTTACCTGTTTTGCCCATTCCCCCACTTCCCTCTCCTCTGGCAACCACCAGTTTGTTCTGTCTTTATGATACTGCTTCTGGTTTTTGTGTGTGTGTGTTCTTTTTGGTTTTTTGTTTTGTTTTTGTTTTTTGTTTTTTTAGATTCCACACCTAAGTGAAATCATGTACTATTTGCCTTTCTCTGTCTGACTTATTTCACTTTGCATAATACCCTTCAAGCCTATCCATGTTGTTGCAAATGACAAGATTTCATTCTTTTTTATGGCTGAGTAATATTCCAACATATAGGTACATATCTATCTCCTGGATCTGAAATTCCCCTTGTCTATATCTAATCTGGAGAAATACACACATGCAAGGGGACATACATGAAGAATATTATTACAACATTGTTTATAAGGGTGAGAAGTAAAAAAATAATCGAAACAACCAAATCAAAACAGCAATGAAATACAAGATGAATTGTGATATATTCTCATTATGGAAAACCACATAGCAGATAAATATAATGAGGTGCAGCTTTATGACCTTGGAGATAGATACTTTATTGTACTGAAAAGGAAAGTAGGATAGAATTTACAATTTGATAAAATGTTAAAATAATAAATTAATACGGAGTATTTTAGGGGGCATATCTGCTTGTTAAGGCAGGAATGCACCACTGTTTGTAGCTTTGAATGAAAAGGTCTGACAGGACTGCATGGTCATGGGGAGAGGGCTGGCATGGAAGGTGATGGTCAAAAGGAATTTTAGTCTGAGCTACAATGCTGCAATCTTGTATTGAAATAATTGGATTCATATATTACTTGGCAAATAAATTATTAATAACTTAAAAAGACAGGATTGGTTATCTGGTGCCTGTGCACATAGCTGAAAAGATGGAATAATTTTAATTTATTGAATGCTACTTTGTAGAGTCTTTCTCTTCTGTCTTTTTTTTCCTTTTTTCTTATACTTTTTAAATAATTAGTTACTTTCAAATGTATCATCTCACTTATCACTCCCTATCTGTGAAGTAGGGTAAGGAATGAAGCTCCGGGTAATTATGTAACTTTACTAATAACCCATAACTCATAATTGACAGAGTCTAAATAAGAATTGAGGTCTTCTGAGATCAGGTCCACTATATCACATTTGTTTCTCTGTGATTGACAAATGTAACATAATCCTCTTTCCATCTTTTCTTCTGAATTGGTCCTACCTGGATACATGCCAAAGACAAACACACCTGGGCCAGATGAACTTCATTAATCCCAGAGTTGTATAATATGTATGCAATATGCTCATTAGCATACAAGCAAGCATGAGTTAACCTTTCATCTATCACTCAGCTTGCCAGGCTAACACAGCCACACCCAAATGCATTCCTGCTCTCTGTGTGTGGAACTGGAACAAGGGTCACTTACCAGACCTCTTGGCAGTCCTACAACGGGCTCTTATACCTCATCCTGAGATCACTAAACTGTAGCCTTCAGTCCAAGGGAAAACTATTCCACATTAGCATATAAATTCATAAGAATTGTTTTTCCAAATTCATGGAACAAGCATTGGACTTCTCAAGTGTCCCATCATGTTCATGATATTATACAAATAGATGTCAAGGGGAGGAATCTCACCAAAAACCTTCACTGCTTTACATTTCTTTAGAATATATTAACTGTATCTCCCACCCTCTTTTGAATCATAGCTTCGCAGCACTGAGCAAAATAGCAGAGTTTTTCCCAGGAAAAAGAGATAAGAGTCAAGGAATAGTGGGCAGCCTGTGTGTTATTAAGTACTGAGAAGGATGCCAAAATCCCTTTGGCATCCAAGTGCTGTTTTATAGCCTCTCTGAAGAACAGAGGACAGACGTCTTGGAAAGATTGGGCCTCTGGAGGGTCAGTTGGGTGACCTCTTCTCTCAACTAAATCCAATGTTGGCAGAGCCTGAAAGACTCAGAAAGACAGTGAACCATGAAAATCATGGCTAATAACACAAGTGATTATATCCTCAAAAAATGTATCATGAGAATCTCTAATAAAAGTTGATACAAACAGTACATAAAAGAAAACCAGGAACATCCTTGGAAATTTTTTAAACATAAGTCACTATTGTTAAGGTAGGAAAGCAGCATGGGGAGTGTGGAAAGCAACTGTTTCCATTGGACACAACAAAGTGTGTTCAGGACCATTATTCCCTTGCTACCCAAGTGACCTTGGGAAGCAATTTCTCTGTTTGTTCATCTATTGTTTCAGAGAGAAAACAACTTCGTAAGTTGTTGCCAGAATCAAATGAAGTATTGGTACACAGATTAGTTCTTATTGTTGCAAAAATCCTTTCATAGAACCCCTGGTATCATCAGATACACATCTATAAAGATAGCTTTTTAAAATTATTCACACTGAGTTTTCTTTAATTTTCCCACAAAAGTCTACTGTTCTTATAATTTTATTGCCTGTCATTTTCTAAGGAAAATATGTACAATAGTGTACAAGCTCTCAAAACAGACTTCAAATCACAGCTCTGCTAGGGTGCTAGGGTGTGATATTTGGGAAAAATTCAACCTTTCTGAACCTCGGTTTGTTAAAAAGAAAAAAGTAGGGATGAAAATACAGCTGAATCCATAGTATTTTTCTAGGCATTAAATAAATGGTGTCTATAGGTACTTAGCACAGTACTCGGCACACAGTGAACGTTCAATAAGAACGATGATCATCTTCTGATGAGGAGTGAGGGGCATATTTAAAACTGACTTAGCATGTCAGGATGGCAGAAAACCTGAAGATAAGCCACAGTGCTATCACAAAACCATAGTAGTGACCAAAAACCCTAGAATTGATTCACTGAGTCATTTTACCAGTGATTGTTGGTCACTTCTGACGTGACAAGCACAGGAGATTCAAAGGACAAAAACAATCATGGTCCCTGCCTTCATGGCACTGACAGTTTAGAGAAGAGAAAGAATGAAATGGTGTGGTGGCCACACCAACAAATGTAAAAATCACCACAGTGGGAAGGGCTAAAAGGAAGTCGGGCAGGGCTCTAAGTACATACATGGTTGGGTTGAAACTAAGCCATTGTGGGTTTCCCTGGGGGATGGTGGGAGAAGGATGAGTGGGGCCAATGAAATAAAAGGAGGAAGTGGTTAGTTTGCCAAGCACACGGTCCATGGAAGGCCTGTGGCAAGGGGAGCAGGCATGTCTGAGGAACTGATAAGGGCAGTGTGAATGTAATGTGAAGGAGTGAGGAGCATGGGGAGAGTTAAGGCTGAAGAGTGAGGAGGATGCAACCATGTGGGCCCAGGAGGTCAGAATAGAGATTTCAAGTTTACTCCAAGAGAAATGGAAAATCTCTGATATGTGTGTAGAAGTGGGGGGCTGAGGGGGGCATATGAGGGCTTGTGATAGGAGAGTGTTGACAATCATATTTGCATTTTAAAGACTCTTTGGCTGAGATCTAGAGAATGGACCATTTCAACACTTGTTTGAGGAACAGAAAAAAGAGCTTAGAATGTGGGGTGAATTCATGGTAGTAGCAACATTTTCTGTTGTAATCTTTTAGCAAGAATTCACTACTAACATTCAGGTAGAAACATATCCAGGGCTGGGGTTTTAGCTAGTGGGAATTAAGAAAAAACAGGTGAAAAAGTAGAGGGTATCAGCAGGAGAGGTACTTAAGTCGAAGGGCCATGGAACCTAAAGATAGTTGAACTGCACAGCGATCATCCAACTGGATTTAATTGATATTTGTAGAATATTTATCCAAAAAAAAGAATACATATCGTGCTCAAGCTCACATGGAAGTGTCAACAAGAAAGACCACATTCTGGGCCATATGACACACCTTAACACATTTAAAAGAATAGAAATCATACAAAGTACATTCTTAAGCCACAATGGAATTAAACCGGCAATCAGAAACAGAGAGATAGTTGGAACATCCCAAAAGATGTGGTAACTAATCAACACACCTTTAAAGAACACAAGGGTCAAAGAAGAACACTAAGGAGAAAATATTTAATTTTTTTCATTGTTATTTTTTTATTCTTTTTTTTAGAAGATAGTGATACCTTGAATTTTGTATTGCTAAACACACTTTTATTTAGTTTTATTTTTTATTTTTTTTGGTTTTACAGATAGTCTTTTTTTTTTTTTTAATATTATGTTAGTCACCATACAGTACATCCCCGGTTTCCGATGTAAAGTTCCATGATTCATTAGTTGTGTATAACACCCAGTGCACCATGCAATATGTGCCCTCCTTACTACCCATCACCAGCCTATCCCATTCCCCCACCTCCCTCCCCTCTCAGGCCCTCAGTTTGTTTCTCATAGTCCATAATCTCTCATGCTTCATTCCCCCTTCTGATTACTCCCCCTTTCTTTATCCCTTTGTTCCCCTACCGATCTTCCTAGTTCTTATGTTCCACAGATGAGAGAAATCATATGATAATATTTTGAATAAATAAAATAAAAATACCACTCATAAAGTCTTGTGGGATGCAGTACAGTGATGCTTTGGGGGAAATTTATAGTATTAGATGTATATATTAACAAAGAAGAAATATCTAAAATTAATAATCTAAGCTTTCACCTTAGAGACCTAGAGAAATGAGAGCGATTTAAACCTAAACCAATTAAAAGAAAGAAATAATAGGAAGGAGAGCAGAAATCATGGAAATTGAAAACAGGAAAATAATACAGAAAACCAACAAAACCAAAGGTTAGTTATTTGAAATTATCAATAAAATTGGTAAACCTCCAGCCAGGCTAAAAAGAAAAAATATAGAGAAAACATAAATTATTGATATCATAAAAGAGATATTATTGCTGATACCATAGACATTAAAAGGATAATTAAGATTTATAATGAATGACTCCAAGCTCACAAATTTCATAATTTAGATGAATTGGAACAATTCCATAAGACAACCAACAAAACACAAGAGATATAGATAATCTGGAACCTCTATCTATTAAAGACATTGAATAAATAATTAATATCTCCCATAAAACAAAGCACCAGGCTCAGATGGTTTCACTGGTGAATTCTACCAAATATTTTAGTTTCTTCCTAAAGTACCAATTCTCTATAGTCAGTTTGAGAAGGATACTTCTTAACTCATTCTAGGAGACCAGTAATACTTCAAAATTGAAATCAGATGAAGACATTACAAAAAAGGAAAGCTAGACAATGTCTCTCATGAACATACGTGCAAAATATCTTCAACAAAATGCTAACAGCTTTATTTATAACTGAAAAACTGGAAGTAACCAAGATGTCTTTTAATAGGTGAATGGTAAAACAAACTGATACATCTGTACAATGCCCATAAAAAGAAATGAGCTATCAAGCCACACACACACACACACAAAACATGGAGGAACCCTGAATGCATGTCATAAAGTGAGAGAAGATGATCTAAAAAGACTGCACATCATTTGATTCCAGTTTATGACTTTCTGGAAAAAGCAAAAAGGGGCAAAGAACCTGAAAAGACTTTTCTCCAAAGAAGATATAAAACTGGCCAATGATTCCATGAAAAGATATTCAACACCATTAGTCATTAGGGAAAAGCAAAGAAAAACCACAAAATACCACTTCACGCCCACTGGGATGACTGTAATAAAAAAGACAGTCAGTCACAGTATTGGAGAAAAGAAATCTGAACCCTCATACCTGGCTGTTGGAAATATAAAATGGTACAGTCACTTTGGAAAACAATTTGGTCATTCCTCAAAGCAGGAAATGTAGTTTTCCTATGATCCAGCAATTCCACTTCTGCGTATGCACCCAACAGAAATGAAAACATACTTTCACATGATACATGGACACAAATGCCATTGGCGGAATTATTCATAATAAAAAAAATCATCAGCCAAATGTCTATCAACCAATGAATGCATAAATAAAATCTTGACTATCTACATGATGCAGTATTATTAGGCAATAATAAGGAACGAAGTATTGATAGATGCCGCAACATGGATAAACCATGGAAACCATGGATAAACATGGAAAACATGATGCTAAGTGAAAGAAGCCAGTCACAAAACATCATAGGTATATTTGTATGTTTCCATTTATGTTAAATGGTCCAGAATGAGCACATCAACAGAGGCAGAAAGTAGATTAGTGGTTGCCTTGTGTTAGGCTGGGGAAGAAATGGGGAATTCACTAATGAGTTTAGGGTTTTATTTTGGAGTGATGAATTTGGTCTAACTCTAGCTTGTGGTGATGGTTGCACAACTCTCTCTATATGCTAAAAACTATTGAATTGTATACTTAATTGGGTAAGTTGTATGTTATGTGAATTATATCTCAATAAAACTGTTAAAAATGCAACATAAATATTTTCATAACATTTTGGGTAAAGAAGAATTTTCCTTATATGCCAGGAAAGCCAGAGCCAGAAAAATTATGAGCAGATTTGACTTTATAAATATTTTTAAACTTTTTTAGGCAAACAAAATACACCACAAAGCTAAAAGAAAAAGATGGATAATATTTAAAATATACATGACCAATAAAGGTTTACTATCCTTAACAAATAAAGATTTCTATAGATGCAGTAATCAAAGAAAGAAACCATTGAAAATGCACAATGAAAAGGTTTTGACAAAAAATAAAATCAACTGGGAAATAAAGATGTGAAATAAATAAAAAATAGATGTGAAAGAAATCAATCCTATTTTTCTATAATCAGAGAAATATAACAAAAAATAATACATAGGTATATTTCCCTATCACCTTGACAAAGACTTAAAAAATTTGTAATATCCAATAATGGAAAAGATGAGGAAATGGTGCTGAATACAATGGAATGATCCATAAGGAGGACTACGTAGCAACAGGTGTCCAATTTTTAAATTACCAGAAATTTTGCTTCTTGCAGTTTAAGGAAATAACTGAACAAACAAAATTTACAAATATATCTATAAAACAATTTTTATCATAGCACTGCTTGTAAGAATGAAACCTCTATACAAGATAGAAGTCCATGAAACAGAATTTTTTTTAATGCTGTATATTTACACAGTGGAATAATGTAGTTCTCTTATAAAAATATCTAGCTTATACTGTTAAATCAAAGGGTGGTTTACAAACTATTATATAGAAAATTTAGAAAAAAACACGTATCAAACTACGAGTGGTAATCATATGTGAATCTGGGGTTATGGTTGATTTTCACTTTTTTCTTTATGTATTTCTAAGTTATTTTCATTTAAAAAAAGTAGATCAATATTCATTTCTAAAAGGAAATAACAAACATATTTCCAAAAATCCAATCTTATTTAAATGAGGTCAAAAATAAAGAAGTAGGAAGATATGGCCTTGCACAACTAGAGAAAATATTCATTTCCCAGATGTCGTCTGCAGACAGAGAATTATGAAGTTTCTGATCTTAACACAGGTTGTCATTGACAGTGCTTGCCATTAAGGTTCTCTGTTCAGCATGTACCCCTCCTCAGTAAGATTTAGAGTGGATAGTAGCATGGGGGTGCAGATGGCAAATTTTCAGCTGGGCTGCAGCAGTGTTGGGAAGTCACATATTTAGAATAAAATATTCCCTATGTCCATGAAGCATGAAAAGAGTAACATCTTCAATCACGTTGGAAGAAAATAATAGGATCTGGAATGTGAACCCCAGCTACCCTAGTGTTTGCCATACCATTATTCATGAAGTGTTCCTAGGGAAACAAGAGCTCTAGGAAGAGAGTAAGAAATGGTCTGAAATCCTCATCTATAGCACAAACAATAGATCAAACAGTAAAAATGTTTCAAGTTCAATAACAGTAACTTGGTTTATACAAATCATATGAGGCAGGATTAGATATTCATCTGATAGGAATTGACTCTTTCAGTAATAATTTATAATCAATTTCATGATAAAATTATGATTAGGTTGTAGGAACGTAAAACATCAAGTAATATTTTATGTCAAGTTGAACCATATCACAGGACGTAGTAGGCATGGTGCAGTTGAGTAAAATGGAATGTGGGGATTCTAAGTCCTTGACTAGAGCTCAACACAGGAGTTCCTCCTGCTGCCAAAGCTGAAAGTAAGTGAAGCTTAAACCTCAAGGCCATGGAAGCCATAGACCCAATCCCAGCATAAGAGGGTGTAAGGGACCCCGTCAGGACAGTCCTCCCCATGTATGAGACAAGGATAGAACAGGGAACCTAGAGATAGGCAAAGCCCATGAACCTAGGCAGCTGCTGTTGGAAGAGTTTGATGGAAGATAATCAGGCCATAGATGGACGTAGGATGGGGGTAGTGATGTTCAGAAGACCGGTCAACAAGAGTATAGATGAACAAAATACACTTGCAGTCACTGCAAAGGCAAAGGCCTAATTTGAAGCCCTGTGTCCCAAGACCATGGAAGAACTCATATCCCAAGTGATGTAATTGTATCAAGCTGCTTCAGCACTTCCCACCTAAGATTTTGTCTGGTCTTCAATATCAATGCAGGAACAGAGAACGCAGAAGGGCAAGGACTCCCAACTCTGTGAGGGAAGAAGGGAACATTTTGAGTGTCTTTTAAGCTCATCTACAAGAGAAAAGTAGTTTTTTATGATTTACATATCACAAAAGTAGGGATACAGAGAACTGACTACAAAAGACTAAAATTGTAAACATAAAAATATAAGCCCTCACGTGAAATGGTCCTTAAAGCAAAACCCTTGGTGGCAAGATCTTGGAAGTCCTGTCGGTCCTCTTCCAGAGCTGCGGCCAGCGATGGGCCATGCACGTGGCAGGCTAACCGGAGCACTCTGGCATTTCTGGATGTCTCCCAGTGGCACCAGGCTGACACATATGCCCGAGGAAAGGCTGGCCAACATCAATGCTTAGCCACAAAGGAACGGTTCTATTGCAAAGTGTGCAGTCTGTCTTTGAGTGCCAATGTTCCCATCTGGAGGCCATTTGCAAAAGTGCATGCATATCTTTTTTTTTTTTTTAACTTTCTAAAAAATGTCTAATTTTAGTGCCTAGAGACATAGGTAGAACTGGGCCTGTGTCTTTACAAATGCAAAGCTGTTATTTACTCTGAAATATTTTATTGTTGCTTACCCTTCTTCTCTGCCCACCCCTGAAACTACGTAGCAACATATCTTAGAAAGTCTGCTTCTCTGAATGAGCAGAGGAGTGAGTTGCTCCTCTCCCAGAGACACTCATTAGAATCTCTATGGGGCATGGATCTTTTGAAAAAGCACATTCAATTTTAGGTAGTTTTATATTTGGAAAAAAAGGTAAAGCACATTATAAAACCAATGGCAGAAAATAAAAATTAACAAAATCTTTTTGACAAGACTATGTTGGTGGGGTCAGTCAATTTGACTTTCTTTGTGAAGTTATCCTCCGGTTTTATGTATTTCCGA
Organism: Ursus arctos; assembly: GCF_023065955.2. Taxonomy (NCBI): domain Eukaryota; kingdom Metazoa; phylum Chordata; class Mammalia; order Carnivora; family Ursidae; genus Ursus; species Ursus arctos. The sequence continues at coordinate 57,641,986 of NW_026622841.1, forward strand.
CCATACCACCTCCATTTGATTATGAGTTCCTTGAGGACAGAAAAAATAATACTTTCTACATTTGCATAGGCCTTTGCAAAATGGTAAGGAGCTTCCATTGTGAAACACAGCACAATGAAATGGGGAGCTATAGACAAACTGCCTGAGTTCAAATCCTGACTCCATCAAGACAAAACTGCATGACCTTGAGTGAGTCCCTTCCTCCATAATATGGGACAGTACTGTCACATTCTCATAGGACAACTGTGCAGATTAAATAAGTTATGTATACAAAACATTTAGCATAGTCCTAGCTCATAGTAAGTGCAATGTAAGTCCTGGCTTTTATGTCACATGTGCTATATGTGACGAATACATGTGCACCTGGATAATCCTTAGAACAATCTTATGACGCCATAAGGGAAGTTAACTCCATTTTGTTAACTGGGTCTCAGGAAACCTTGAATAAACCTTGTAGCTCCTGAGAGTTGAAGCTAAAACTAGGTCCCAATTCTTAGACCACTGCTCTTCACAGGACCTATGTGGTACATTTTGTTTTAATTCATGTCAAGGAATTGACTGGGAAATCTTGTTGATAACTTTAGACCTCTTTAGGCTACATTGATGTAGGTGTAAGTTAGGGTCACAATGACACAAATAAAACATTTCTCTGGCCTAACTTCACCAACTGAAAGATTCCAACACCCATAAAATTCATTTGAGCTGGCCTGGGAGTCTTGGGAATGTATGATATGCCCTTTGTCACAGCTCCTCTTTGCTGCCATTTGACAAGTAATCTTTTTCCTCACTGACTTCATCCACTGTGGGGATGGCAGTACAGGGGTCACCTGTGTCTCTGGCAAAGCTGTCAACCTATAGCCTATAGGTGTCTCCCTGCTTGTTCTCGTTTCCACAACCCAAGTACAGGCCTAGTCAGCCTCTGTGGGAGCTGCTGGGCCAGCCTGGCACACAGCCCTCTGCTGAGACCCCAACATGCCTCAAACCAGGCGCAGTTGTGACCCATTCCTTATATAGAAAACTGGGGATCGAATTATTTCTTCACTGATATATTAATTCCTTATTAGTAATAAATGTGAAAGTATAGTGTTCAAACATATAAAAGCATAACTCTCAGGCAAATGTGAAATGAGTACAGGTCATAGATTTTATTTAACTGGTTCATTAGTGAGGGGACCAGTAAGATGCCATGACTGTTCAAAAAAACATCTTAGAAGCTAAAGCTTTTATAGAAGGATAAGATTGTTGGCTTAGACACAAAACTGGCTAATGCCCACCAAGGACCATAAGTAAACAAAAAATTATTCTAGAGAAATATGGAATCCTTCCAATCAAGCAGGCTTAAGGAAAGGTAAAAAAATAATCTTTTCACCTCTTGTTAAGAGTTCTAAGATAAATCAGTCATCTCAATAGAGAGAAGCCAAGTTCAAGTTTTAATATCACATATTTCACAGTAAAAGTTTCACAAGGTTTTTCCCCCCCTATGAGTAAATCCATCAAAAATAAGCCAACTTTGTCAAAATTTTAATACATTTTATTGCATCTTTCAGACTCACTATTATAAATCAAAGCAATAAAAAATTCCTTTCAACAAATCCTCCACAACTTTCTATACCACCTCAGGTATATTTCTGAAATAACCAGACATTTACAGACTCTATACCTCTACTCTTTTTTTAGCTTGACAAATCAGAACATACCAAACAAGAGTGTGTCTCTGACCTTCAGCCTTATTTCTGTTACCATTGCTTATAGTAGAGTCTCTCCTACCTGTATTTGTCATAACTTTTAATCAAAGTAAATAAATTTTATTATAAGAGATATCTGGGAGGTAGAAAATTAAGAACTATCTGTCATTTGCAATTATTTCAACAACAAATACATGTAAAGGAACACACACCCTTTTTCTTCCTTTTCAAAGTGACCAAATGAATAGCTTTATTAATATGACATTATAGCATATGAAACTAGGAAGTGAAAGTATGTAATTTTTAATGTCTCAGCATTTGATTTTTTTTTTATTTTTATTTGACAGAGAGAGAGACAGCGACAGAGGGAACACAAGCAGGGAGAGTGGGAGAGGGAGAAGCAGGCTTCCCACTGATCAGGGAGCCTGATGTGGGGCTCAATCCCAGGACCCTGGGATCATGACCTGAGCCAAAGGCAAATGCTTAATGAGTGAGCCACCCAGGTGCCCCTCAGCATTTGATTTTGCTTAGAAATTATCTAGGCATACAAAGATTATTTAGTAATTATATTGATTTAATATTAAACTGAGTTGTTAAGTAATCTAAGGATCTCGGACTATTTGAACTGCCATACTATAAAACATAATTATTTTTGATTGACAGTGTTTGCCAGAATAACGATTTAATTTACTTGAACACAGTCTTTTCCATAGTCTTAAACATGACGTAGCTGCAGTGACTGCTTTTTGATAAGTAAGCCAATATAAAAGGTTTGGAAGATTCAACATAGAACAAATATTATGAAGAATGTACACCTGTATTATATTTAACATCAATCAGAGAAAAGACTTATAGCTGTTTTTTTCTCTCTTAAACCAAAATTATTAAACCAGACTGTTTTTCTAAAGACTCATCTTAATTATATAAACTTGGATGTGTTAAGACATTTCTGAAGCAACAAAAGTGTATCACGGTTGACGTATTATAAATGCTATTTAATTTATGTGATATTTGGGGATATCATATTTATGTAAGTGCTCCTCTATTAACCAATCAGAACAGAGATCTTTTAAGATCCTTTAATTAATCTAATATATTAATACCATCTGGTGGTAAGAAAATATTTCACACTCATGTAGTGATAGTCAGAGGTTTTCCTGTATTACAGACACACAGACAATAGAAAGGTTACAGCTTTATTTCTACACCTTCAGCCACAGGTTAAAAGTAAATATAGAAACACAAAAATCTCACCTGTTCGAATCTCAAAGAAGAGCTTTTTTGAGCAAACATAAGATTCTTAATTGATTTGAGCACACAAATAGATGAAGAAAGACTAGCAAGCTGCATTCTTTATCATCTTCCATCCAATAGGGAGTATATCTATATCGTCCATCCAACAGATAGCATCGTATGGTCAAACCATAAAACCAAATTCTCCAACACTGCTGCTACCAATGGGAATAACTTATCAGCCATATATGAACCAGAAACAAAAGCAAAACAAAATTATTAGAAAGGGAAAAAACAAATAAAAAGAAAGTGAGTCAGTAAAGTAGAAGTTCTGTTGCTATTTGGGATTCATTCAGGAAGCCAAGAAAAGGTATCTGGGCTTAAGCCATGACATTCCCTTCACAGACCTGGTCTAAGTTTGGGCACAGTTTACTTGGCTCAGTCAGGTGATTCTACCTGGGCTTCTTGGTGGACCTCCAAAACAGTTCAAGTTTCAAAAGAGTAAAATCATGACTTTCATGCAAATGTAAGAGGAGTATATGTATCAAAGATTTTATTTAACTCACTAAATAATGAAATATTGTGGAGTGAATGGCTATCACCCAAAATTAATATGCTGAAATACAAACCCCTGATGTGATGGTATTTGGAAGTGGGACATTTGGGAGGTGATTATATCATGAGAGTGGAGCCCTTATGATGGGATTAGTGTCCTTATACAAAGAGACAAACTAGGGCCTTCTCTCTTACACCTTTCTTTCTGTGTCTCTGTCTCTCTCCTTCCTATGTGGGGAAACCAGGAAGCAGACCTTTCCCAGAACCTGACCATGCTAGCAACCACATGTCAGACTCCTAGTCTCCAGAGCCTATGAGAAATAAAAGTTTGCTGTTGAAATCACAGTCTATGGTATTTTTGTAGCAGTCTGAAATGACTAAGACATAAGGGAACCTGTAAGATGTTATGACCCATTTAAAAGAACATTTGAGAAGCTAGGATGTTTAAAGAAGGATAAGAATGCTTGGTTGGTTAGATACAAAACTAATTTCCACAGGACAGTAAAACCTTGGAGTTACACGTTCTACTGGATAGAAATTATTGTATATTTATTTTTAAAAGGTACAAGTTAAAATGAAATTTGACTAATCCCAGGACATTAAATCAGTGGGGAACAATGAGTTGTACTATGTGCAATACAGGAGACAATCCTTGCCTGGCCCTCATGCCATGAGACTTAGAAGATATGCCTCCCGCTTTCTAAAATGTCATTTTCAAATTTTGGATAATTTTTCTGATTTGTATCAGAGAAATTAAAGAACTGTGGTATAGTGGTTATTCAGTTTAACTTTATAAAGCAAGAGTAAGAACCCAGAATTTTGTAAAGCCATATGCAAATGTTTACTATTCACAAATACAGCTACTGTGAATATTAAAGTTTTTCTCCACCATCTCTCATCTTTCCTTCCTTGTACACTTCTTATTTTCCTATCTTGCTGTAATTTCCCTTTCCCCACTCCCATCCACACTAAACACAGTTTCCAGGAAACCACAATTGATCATACACACAGCAACACACACACACACACACACACACACACACACACACACATAAATATTCCTCCCCACACTCTGTACCATGCTCAAATTATCCCTCTTTTTCTTAAACATCTTTTCCCTAGTTCATTGCTACTAACCAAATCTGTTAATGGCTGAAAGAGTTAATGCATCACTCCCACCAGATTGATGGTAGCTAGTATGGTAGCTGGAACAGTCAGGTGAATGGAGCTGCCTTCTCAGTTTTCCACAAATCTAACAAAAGATTGAAAAAGATGACATTATTGTCTATGTAGAATCCCAAGGAATCAACAAAAATACTCTTGAAACTAATAAGTGATTGTAGAAAGTCAGAGAATGCTAGGCTAAACAACCCATCTGAATAGAACTATAATTAGTTAAGGAGATTGAATCAATAATAAAAAATCCCCTAACAAAGAAAAGCCAGGATCTAATGGTTTCATTGGTGAACACTACCAAATATTTAGAGAAGAATTAACAGCAATCCTTCTCAAATTTTCCCAAAAAATTTAAGGTAGGGAATGCTTCCTAACTTATTCTATGAGTCCAGGATTGCCCTGATACCAAAGCCAAAGACACTACAAGAAAATAACATTTACAGATCAATATCCTTTGTGAACATTGATGCAAAAATCCTCAACAAAATCCTAGCAAACTGAGTTAAGCATCATATTAAAATGATTATATACCATGACAAACCGGTATATAAAAATCAGCTGCCTTCCTGTCTATCAGAAATGAACAGCTAGAATTTGAAATTAAAAGCACATTGGGGCACCTGGGTGGCACAGTCAGTTAAGCACCTGACTCTAAGTTTCAACTCAGGTCATGATCTCAGGATCCTGAGACTGAGCCCCATGTCAGGTTCTGTGCTCACTGTGGAGTCTGCTTGAGATTCTCTCTCCCTTTTCCTGCCACCTACCCCTCCCTGCTCTCTCTCTTGAATAAATAAATAAATATTAAACATAAAAAAGTAAAAACACATTACCATTTACATTAGCACCAAAAAAATTCTTAAATAAATACTTAACATAGTATGTATAAAATCTATATGAAAAAAACTGCAAAAATTCTGATGGAAGAAAGCAAAGAAGATTAAACTATATGAATGCAACTATATGGCATTCTGGAAAAGGCTAAACTATAGAGACAGTAGTTTTGGAGAGGAGCAAATGGATGAATTGGTGGATTTTTAGGGCAGTGAAGCTATCCTGTATGATACCATAATAGTGGATATAGGGTCATATACATTTGTCAAAACCCATTTAACTGTATCATTGAGTGTATACTAATGTAAACTATGTTCTTTATTTAACAATGCTGTATTAATATTGATTTGTCAATTGTAACAAATGTACCACACTAATATAATATGTTAAGTAGGGGAAACTGGGAGGTGGAGAGAGAAAGTATATGGGAACTCTCTGTACTGCTCTGTAAACCTAAATCTTCTCTAATAAATATTTTTAACAAGTAATTTACACAACTGTTTGCAAAATAGACTAATTTACATCATTTCTTATCCTGTGACCCCAAATAAGATAAAATATCCACTGACAATCGCATAGTTTTGACACTAAAAATGGAACTAAGAACTCATCCATTTTGGAATGTTGGCATGTTTGATCTCAGTTGCACACAGGTTCAGGTTATAATGGAATCTGTTCTTTGTGAATCAAGTTTGGAAGGTGGGACTAAAGAGGAACTTTTCTAACATCCCAACTACCTATGGGAACTTGCATACCACTCTGAGGACTCTAACTGCTCTGTCTCCCCCAGATGGGGTCACAGTAGAACCCTCTGGAATGAAAGAACAAGGTTAGAGGGAAAGGCATTAGGTGGGCGTGTAGAGAGTATCTCCTCCAGAAATAGGTGGTGAGTGTACTGATGTGTGTGAGTGTGTGTATGCATGGTTTTCATGGTTCTATGATCAGGTAAAATATGGAAGTTATTTGAATTTCTTTGCTGGAACTCTTATCTTTGTGCTCTAGATATTGTATGACTGTGACCACTATCTCCACTGGTATATCAGGACAAAATTAGGTGGTCTAAATAAAATTTTATCATAGCATTTAGTAGATTATGTTCAGGACTGATATACATTATAATTGCTAGAAATTAGAAGAAAACTAATAAAAGAGAAAAAGATCATTAAAATATAGGGAAGAAATCTAAATAGGCAAGGGCAATCTTGAATGATGTGTAGTTCAGGAAAACAAAAGAAGAGAAGATGACCAGCACACTGGAATTCACCTGTTCATGTTCAAGCACAATTGACCAAAGCGTCCCTGTTTGAGATTTCATTGCACATATGGATTAGCGTGATAATTAATTTTATGTGGTAACTTAACTGGGGCATGGGGTGAGTAGATTTTTGATTAAACATTATTCTGGGTATGTCTAGGAGGGTGTTTTTGGATAAGATTAACATTTTAGTTGGTAGACTGAGTAAAGCAGATTGCCTTTCTCAGTGTTGGTTCAATCCCTTGAAAACTTGAGCAAAAGGCAGAATAAGGGAGAATTTGTCTTTGCCTGATTGTCTTTGAGTAACTGGACACCAGCCTTCTCATTTCTTTCAAGCTTACACCATCAGCTCCCCTGGTTCTCAGGCCTTCAGACTATAGATCTTGGGGCTTCTCAGCTTGTAGATCTTGGGGCTTCTCAGCCTGCTCTATAATTGCTGAAGCCAATTCCTTATAATTCTCTCTCTCTCTCTCTCCTTTTCTCTCTCTCTTAGTTCTATTTCTCTGTAGAACTCTGATTAATACAGATTTTGGTATGAATAGTGCCTCTAGAGAATCAGAATTTTAAGAATGAGTTTTCTTTCTCAGGTTTTAAGAGATTTCTTCTTTTATTTGTGAGAGGGAGAGAGAGGGAGTGGGGGCACAGGGAGAAGGAGAGAGAGAGAGCCTCAAGTGGACTTCAAGTGGGCTGAGTGTGGAGCTCAATGCGTGGCTCGATCCCAAGACCCTGAGATCATGACCTGAAATGAAACCAAGAGGCAGATACTTAACCAACTGAGTCACCCAGGCACCCCAATAATGAATTTGCTGAATTGGTTCTGGAATTTCTGAAATTTACTGTCTCATATGATTAGATTTAAACACATTAATGACTCTGTTTCTGGAAGTAAAGAGAGAACTAATAATGGTCCATGGTGTGATCTGATCATAGAGACATGCAAATTACCGGCATTGAATACTCTTAACAAACCACTAATAAAGACAAGGAGTTGAGTGACTGTGTATATAAGTGGTTTTGGTTGGGGTTTTGTTTTGCTCTATTTTGGGCGGTTTTTGGATTTAGATTTAGATTCCAGTTAGTTAACATGCAGTGTCATATTAGTTCCAGGTGTACAATAGAGTGATTCAACACTTCCATACAACACCTATTGCTCATCACAAGTGCACTTTTTAATCCCCGTCACCTATTTGAGCTCTCAGTTTTTCCCCATTGAGGATATTAGCTGTGGGTTTTTTGTATATGGTCTTTATTATGTTGAGGTATGTTCCCTCTTAACCTACTTTGTTGAGAATTTTTTATCATGAATGGATGTTGTACTTTGTCAAATGCTTTTTCTGCATCTATTGAAATGATCATATGGTTCTTATCCTTTCTTTTATTAATGTAGTATATCATGTTGGTTGATTTGCAAATATTGAACCATGCTTGCAACACAGGAATAAATTCCACTTGATCATAGTAAATGATTCTTTTAATGTACTGTTAGATTTGATTTGCTAGGATTTGATTGAAAATTTTTGCATCCATATTCATCGGGGACATTGACCTATGGCTCCCTTTTTTAGTAGAGCTTTCATTTGGTTTTGGCAACAGGGTAATGCTGGTCCCATAGAAAGAGTTCTGAAGTTTTCCTCCCTTTTCTATTTTTTGGAGTAGTTTGAGAAGAATAGGCATTAACTCTTCTTTAAATGTTTGGTAAAGTTCACCTATGAAGCCATCTGGTCCTGGGCTTTTGTTTGTTGGGAGAACTTTTATTACTGATTCAGTTTGCTTGCTTGTTATCAGTCGGTTCAAGTTTTCTATTTCTTCCTGTTTCAGTTTGGGTAGGTTATTTTTTTTTTAGAGATCTATCTATCATCTATTATTTATTTATTTATTTATTTATTTATTTATTTATTTATTTATTTTAGAGAGAGACAGTGGGGGAAGGGGCCAAGGGAGGGGGAGAGAATCTCAAGCAAACTATCTGCTGAGCATGGAGCCTGATGTGGGGTTTAATCCCAAACCATGAGATCAAGACATGAGCCAATATCAAGAGTTGGCTGCTTAATCAACTGAGCCACCCAGGCGCCCCTCAGTTTTGGTAGTTTGTGTGTGTCGGGGAATTTATCTATTTCTTCCAGTTTCACTATTTGTTGGCATATGCTTTTTCATAATATTCACTTATAATTGTATTCCTATGGTGTTGGGTATCATTTCTCCTCTCTCATTTGTAATTTTATTTATTTGGGTTCTTTCTCTTTTCTTTTTGTTAAGCCTGGTACAGGTTTATCAATTTTATTAATCTTATCAAAGAATCAGTTTCTGGCTTCATTAATCTATTTATTCATTTAGTTAGTTTCTTTTTTTATTATAATAATATTTTATTATATTATGTTAGTCACCATACAGTACATCCCTGGTTTTTGATGTAAAATTCCATGATTCATTAGTTGTGTATAACACCCAGTGAACCATGCAAAACGTGCCCTCCTTACTACCCATCACCGGTCTATCCCATTCCCCCAACCCCCTCCCCTCTGAAGCCCTCAGTTTGTTTCTCAGAGTCCATAGTCTCTCATGCTTCATTCCCCCTTCTGATTACCCCCCTTTCTTTATCCCTTTCTTCTCCTACCGATCTTCCTACTTTTTATGTTCCATAGATGAGAGAAACCATATGATAATTGTCTTTCTCTGCTTGACTTATTTCACTTAGCATTATCTCCTCCAGTGCCGTCCATGTTGCAGCAAATGTTGAGAAATCCTTCTTTTGATAGCTGAATAATATTCCATTGTATATATGGACCACAACTTCTTAATCCAGTCATCTGTTGAAGGGCATCTCAGCTCCTTCCACGATTTAGCTATTGTGGACAATGCTGCTATGAACATTGGGGCGCATATGGCCGTTCACTTCACTATGTCTGTATCTTTGGGGTAAATACCCAGTAGTGCAATTGCTGGATCATAGGGTAGCTCAATTTCTAACTTTTTAAGGGACCTCCACATTGTTTTCCAGAGTGGCTGTACCAACTTGCATTCCCACCAACAATGTAGGAGGGATCCCCTTTCTCCACATCCTCTCCAACAATTGTTGTTTCTTGCCTTGTCAACTTTTGCCATTCTAACTGGCCTAAGGTGGTATCTCAGTGTGTTTTGATTTGAATTTCCCTGATGGCTAATGATTTTGAACATTTTTTCATATGTCTGTTAGCCATTTCTATGTCTTCATTGGAAAAGTGTCTATTCATATCATCTGCCCATTTTATGATTTGTTTATTTGTTTCTTGCATATGGAGTTTGAGAAGTTCTTTGTAGATCTTGGATACCGGTCTTTTAACTGTAGTGTCATTTGCAAATATATTCTCCCATTCTGTGGGCTGCCTCTTAGTTTTTTTGACTGTTTCCTTGGTTGTGCAGATGCTTTTTATCTTGATGAAGTCCCACAAGTTCATTTTATCTTTTTTTTTCATGCCTTTGGAGATGTGTCATGAAAAAGGTTTCTGTGGCCAATGTCGTAGAGGTTTCTGCCTATGTTCTCCTCTAGGATTTTGATGGATTCCTGTCTCACATTGAGGTCTTTCATCCATTTGGAGTTTATCTTTGTGTATGGTGTGAGAAAGTGGTCAAGTTTCATTCTTTTGCATGTAGCTGTCCAATTTTTGAGCACCTTTTATTGAAGAGACTGTCTTTTTTCCACTGGATGTTTTTTCCTGATTTATCAAAGATTAGTTGCCCAAAGAGCCGAGGGTCCATTTCTGGGTTCTCTATTCTGTTCCATTAGTCTATGTGTCTGTTTTTGTGCCAGTAGCATGCTGTCTTTATGATCACAGCTTTGTAGTACAGCTTGAAATCTGGCATTGTGATGCCCCCAGCTTTGTTTTTCCTTTTCAACAATTCCTTGGCGATTCGGTGCCTTTTCTGGTTCAACACAAATTTAAGGGCGGTTTGGTCCAGCTCCTTAAAAAATGTCATTGGTATTTTGATCGGGATGGCATTGAAAGTGTAGATTGCTCTGGGTAGCATAGACATTTTAACTATGTTTATTGTTCTGATCCATGAGCATGGAATATTTTTCCATCTTTTTGTGTCTTCTTCAATGTCTTTCAAGAGTGATCTGTAGTTTCTAAAATATAGATCCTTTACGTCTCTGGTTAATTCCTAGGTATCATATGATTTTTGGTGCTATTGTAAATAGAATCGATTCCCTAATTTCTCTTTCTTCAGTCTCATTGTTCATGTATAGAAATGTAACTTATTTCTGAGCATTGCTTTTGTAACCTGCCACATTACTGAATTGCTCTGTAAGTTCCAGTAATTTGGGGGTGGATTCTTTTGCATGTCATCTGCAAAGAGTGACAGTTGGACATCTACTTTGCTGATTTGGATACCTTTTATCCCTTTTTGTTGTCTGATTGCTGTTGCAAGGACTTCTAGTACTATGTTGAATAATAATGGTGAGAGTGGGCATCCTTGTCATGTTCCTGATCTTAAGGGAAAGGCTTTCAGCTTTTCCCCATTGAGAATGATATTCACCTAGGCTTTTCATAGATGGTTTTTATGAAATTGAGGAATGTACCCTCTATCCCTACACTCTGAAGGGTTTTAATCAGGAAAGGATGCTGTATTTTGTCAAATGCTTTTTCTGTATCTATTGAGAGGATCATACGGTTCTTGACTCTTCTCTTGTTGATATGATCTATCACACCGATTGATTTGTGAATGTTGAACCACCCTTGCATCCCAGGGAGGAATCCCACTTGGTCCTCATGGATAATCCTTGTAATGTACTGTTGGATCCTATTAGCTAGGATCTTGTTGAGAATTTTGGTGTACACATTTATCAGGGATGTTGGTCTGTAATTCTCCTTTTTTGATGGGGTCTTTGCCTGGTTTTGGGATCAAGGTAATACTGGCCTCATAGAATGAGTTTGGTAGTTTTCCTTCTGTCTCTATTTTTTGAAACAGCTTCAGGAGAACAGGTATTATTTCTTCTTTGAATGTTTGGTAGAATTTCCCAGAGAATGCTTCAGGCCCTGGAATCTTGTTTTCGGGGAGGTTTTTGATCACTGCTTCAATCTCTTCATAATTAATCATACTGTTTAAATAATCAATTTCTTCCCATTTTAGTCTTGGTAGTTTATAGGTTTCCAGGAAGGCATCCATTTCTTCCAGGTTGTTTAATTTATTGGCATAAGGTTGTTGTTTAAAGTTTCTAATGATCCTTCCTATTTCATTGGTGTTGGTTGTGATCTCTCCCCTTTCATTCATAATTTTATTAATTTGGGTCCTTTCTCTATTCTCTTGAATAAGTCTGGCCAGTGGCATATCGATCTTATTTATTCTTTGAAAGAACTAGCTTCTAGTTCTGTTGGTCTGCTCTACTGTGCTCCTGGTTTCTAATTCATTGATCTCTGCTCTAATCTTTTATTTTATTTTATTTTAATGATTTTTTATTATGTTAGTCACCATACAGTACATCCCCGTTTCTGATGTAAGGCTCGATGATTCATTAGTTGTGTATAACACCCAGTGCACCATGCAATACGTGCCCTCCTTACTACCCATCACCAGCCTATCCCATTCCCCCACCCCCCTCCCCTCTGAAGTCCTCAGTTTGTTTCTCATAGTCCATAGTCTCTCATGTTTCATTCCCCTTTCTGATTACCCCCCCCTTTCTTTATCCCTTTGCTCTAATCTTGATCAACTGCCTTCTCGTGCATGGATTAGGCCTGTTCTTCTTGAGGTGAGAATAGAAAAATTGCATTTTAGTTTTTTCTATTCTCTTGAGTGAGGCTTGGGATGCTATGTATTTTCCCCTTAGGACCCCCTTTGCAGTGTCCCATAGGTTTTGAACCAATGTGTTTTTATTCTCATTGGTCTCCATAAATTGCTTAATCTCATTTTTAATTCCCTGGTTTTCCCAATCATTCTTGAGCAGGATGGTTCTTAGTCTCCAAGTGTCTGAGTTTCTTCCAAATTTTTCCTTGTGGTTGAGTTCCAATTTCAAAGCACTGTGGTCTGAGAATATGCAGGGAATAATCTCAGTCTTTTGGTATCGGTTGAGACCTGTTTTGTGGCCCAGAAAATGGTCTGTTCTGGAGAAAGTTCCATGTGCATTCAAAAAGAATGAATATTCTGTTGTTCTGGGGTGTTGTGTTCTGTATATATCTATGAGGTCCATCTGGTCCAGTATGTCATTCAAAGCTCTTGTTTCTTTGTTGATTTTCTGCTTAGGTGATCTGTCTATTGCTGAGAGTGGAGTGTTGAGGTCCCCTACTATTAATGTATTATTATCTATATGTCTCTTTGTTCTGGTTAAGAGTTGGCTTGTGTATCCAGCTGCTCCCCTGTTGGGGGCATATATATTTATAATTGTCATATCCACTTGTTGGATACGTCCTTTAAGAATAATACAGTGTATTTCTGTATCTCTAATTACAGTCTTTAGTTTAAAATCTAATCTGTCTGATTTGAGAATTGCTACCCCAGCTTTCTTTTGAGGTCCATTGGCATGAAAAATGGTTCTCCATCCCTTCACTTTCAGTCTGGATGTATCTTTAGGTTCAAAACGAGTCTCTTGTAGACAGCATATGGTTGGGTCATGTCTTTTTATCCAATCTGCAATCCTGTGTCACTTTATGGGAGCATTTAGGCCATTCACATTGATAGTGATTATTGAGAGATATGATTTTAATGATGTCATGTTGCCTGCGAAGTCTTTGTTTCCATAGATTGTAAACTTCTGTTCTGTATCACTCTCGGGGTCTTTTTACTTTATAGAACCCCCCTTAATATTTCCTGTAGGGCTGGCGTGGTGGTCACGTATTCTTTCAGTTTCTGCCAGTCTTGGAAGGTCCTTGTCTCCATCCATTCTGAATGACAGCCTTGCTGGATAAAGGATCCTTGGCTGCATGTTCTCACTTAGTGCTCTGAATATGCCTTGCCAACTTTTCCTGGCTTGCCATGTTTCTGTAGACAGGTCTGACGTTATTCTGATGTTCCTCCCTCTGTAGGTTAGGATTCTCTTCCCCCTGGCCGCTTTCAAGATTGTATCTTTGGATCTAATATTTGCAAATTGCACTATGATGTGACATGATGTAGATCTGTTCTCATTGATCTTGGGAGGGGTCCTTTCTGCCTCTTGGACATGAATGCTTGTTTCCTTTGCCAGATTAGGGAAGTTCTCAGTTACAATTTGTTCAAGTATCTCTTCTAGACCTCTCTCTTTCTCTACCCCCTCAGGGATGTCAATGATTCTGACATTGGAATGTTTCATTGAGTAAGTAATATCCCATAATCTACATTCTTGAGATTGGATTTTTTTGAGAGAAGTTTCTGTTTTAGCTTTTTCTTCTACCATCCCATCTTCCAATTCACTATTTCTTTCTTCTGCCTTATTTACCCTGGCCGTCAGAGCGTCTAGTTTTGACTGCATTTGATTCATAGCATTTTTAATTTTTGCCAGATTCACTCTTATTTCCACCCTTAGAGATTCTCTATTCTCGTTAATATTTTCGTTAATATTTTTTTCAAGTCTACACGTCATCTTGACCATTGTTACTCTGAACTCCATTTCTGATAATTTGGTTGTATCCATATCCATCATTTCTGTGGCAGAGGCCACGGTCTCTGTCTCCTTTCTTTGCTGAGTGTTTCTCCTCCCCATCATTCTAATGAGGAGAGGTTGCGGGGTTGCCCAGCGCCCAAATTATTGACCAGGACCCAGGCAGTGTGCACTTGTTTTATAGGGACCTTAGAGATGTGGGCTTCTTGATTTCTCAGCCTGCCTTCTGAGGTAGGGGCCTTCCACACTGGTACCCAGGCAACCCTGTTTGGGTAGAGTTGCCCATTCCCCTTGGGGGGGGGGGATGGGCACAATGTGAACAGGTATTTCCAGGCTTTTGTTCTCTGGCAGCTTTCCCTGGTGGTTTTCTGTGACTTTCCTGGGAGTCAGAGCAGCAGTGGCTGTATCCTAGCCTCTGTCTCAGAACAGAGAAATTGCACTTAGCTCTCCACTGAGCTCTCCTGGCCACTTTAACTCTGTTTCTGTCGGTGCTGCCAAAAACCCCGTAGCACCCATGTTGTACACCCCACAGCCACTCTCCCAGCCCTCACTTCCAGGGCCGGCCCGTCTCTGTGCTTCTAACACCGCAGCTGCCCCCGGTTCCCACACGTGCTCCTGGGCTCCCTGTTTCAGTGTGGTTCGTTCATTCCAGAGTGTTGGTTTTCAGTCTGGTCGTGCACACGTTCCTGGGCTCACAGTCTCAGTCTGCTTTCTCACAGGTGCCAGTCCGTGAGTCCAGCCGCTCCCCAGTACAGGTGGCTACTGCTTCCTGGTGCCCGAGCACAGTGGCTCCCTCCCCCTTCTGTTTATCTTCCAGTATCTGTGTGCAGATTCATGGCTTCCCCTTCGTACCTCAATACCCAGTGCTGGAGATGTTTGCTTGTAGAGATCCAGATGTATCTTCCTACATCTCTAGCTGATTTCGTGTGTGTTGAGGGTGATCTGGTAGATATCCAGCTCAATTCAAGGGACCAGCTGAAAAAATGTTCCCTATTCCTCTGCCATCTTTTTCCTGAACTGGGGTTTGTTGTTGTTGTTTTCTTCTTGAAGCAGGCATATGTGTATATGATGTTTGCTTTTTAACATTTTTGGAAAACTAACAAATATAATGAGATTGGCTGGTTGTTCTTATTGTTGCTGGACAACATGGTGAGAGAAAATAATGAGCTGAGGATTTGAGTTCCTACCTCAAGCACTGAATAAATGACCCAAAACTTCCTTGTATACTCTGAAGGGGTCCCTAATCTCTTGTAGCTGCAGTGCTGAGATTTCTGAAAAATCAAACACAGACTCTCATCCTGTGACTGAGGGAATTACAATGCAAATTGAACTTCCAGCCTCACAGGGTGTGTGCTCTTAAAACAAAGGCACAGACTGGGAAGGAATGGGATCCTTTAAGTTAGAACGGAGACCTGTTGGAAGACCTTGATGAACCTGGAGACATTGAGCCTTAAATTCTGGTGAGTCTTCTTTGCTTTTTATCCCAATGCAAACAGTCTTTCCAGCCCCAGCACTAGGAGCCTTTCCACCTCCATTTGAGGGGATTAACCATACATTGCCTGTGGAAACTCTAGTGGCCTCCCCTGAGGCATTGCCATGCAAGACCATGTTGATTCTCCTTAAGACTCACCCCACATTTTGTTAAGAATGTTCACGTCTATGTTCATGAGAAATCTTAATTTTCAGGCCTCTTTTCTTGTAATGTCTATATGGTTTTGAAATTAAAGGTAATGCTGGCCTCAAAAAAAAAAAGATGCTAATATGGTCTTGAAAAGAAAAAAAAAAGACTCACTCTAACACCTCCCTTTGCTTCTAGGCTTTCACTAGATTCAAATCCAACAGGCATCTAAAGTTGAGGTAGAAAATATGGCCTATGGGGTGGCTATACTTCAAAATAACTACTTGAGTTTCCTAATTTATGCAGACAGAAATTCAGAGTCCATGTGTAGGAATGGATATTAAGGGTATGGGGTAATGGTGGAAGGAACATAAAGATGGATCATACTGGATTTATTGATAGGGCTCACTAAGCAGAAATTCTGCATTTAAATTCTGCATTTAATGTTGCATTGAGGAGTTAGGAAGGGATCTAACAGTTTGTTTAGTTGATTGGCTGAAACATGGACCAAAAAGTGATCCACAGTGAGTTTGAAATGCCAGATCTTCCTTGGTTTAATATAGAGGAAGGGATCCAAAGTCTTAGAGAGATTGGAATGTTACAGTGGATTTATCATATAAGACCTGCTCACTCACTCTGGGAGGGTCCCTAAGACACATATTTCACTACTACTGTGAGAAATAAATTTGTGAGGGGAGCCCCAGAATCCTTGAAGTGCTCTGTGATCACTCTTTTATGTTGATCCCACCTTACAGTGTGGACTGTGGTCACTGAATTGAAAAAACTAAATGCAATGGGAATAATTGGACCCTGAGATGGCAGGGTCAAATGGGATCACTCAACCAGCATGAACAAAGAAAGTGTGGTTACTGTCATGGAGAGCAGAGTTAAAGCAGCAATCAGAATAGTTTGACTCATATAGACCTATGGTGTTGGCTGGTTCTCTGGCATTCCTATAAGTGAAACAGAGAGAAAGCCTATTAAATTTTTACTTGATCTGTATAAGCAGAAAAGAACTAGATCAAGGGAACAAAAATCTAACCTGGATTATAACAAGAGTCATATCCCTTTCATCAATTCCCAGACTTTGACTAGTTTACAGGCCCAGAACCCCTTGAAGGAAGAGAGGCTGGGTACCCTTCAGGAACAACCTCAGAACACTGTCAAAAATTTATATTGTTAATCTTTTTTCCCAGCCTTCCCAAAATAAACCTACAGACACCAATGCAGGGCTTGAACTTACGACTCTCAGATCAAGACCTGAGCTGAAATTAAGAGTCAATTGCTTAACCAACTGAGCCACCCAGGCATGCCAAACCTACAGCTTTTTACCAGGGTATCTGCATTGGGGAAAAGGAAATAATTGACATTTGGGGGACTACTCCACACTAAGTCTAAATGACACTAATTCTAGGAGACCCCAAACATCACTATGGTTCACCATTCAGAGTGGAGCTTATGGAGGTCAGATTAGCAATGGGGTTTTAGCTCAGGTCTCTCACAGTAGGCCCAGTAGATCCCCAAACCTACCTTGTTATTTTCCCAGTTATAGAAAATATAATTGGAATATACTTATCAGCTGACAGAATCCTCACATTAGTCCCTTGACTTGTGGAGAAAGGGCTATTATGGTGGGAAAAGCCCAGGGGAAGTCTAATAGAACTGCCTCTAGATAGTACACCAAAAGTAATACCACATTTCTGGAGGCATTGTGGTGATTAGTGTCATCATCAATGACTTGAAAGATGCAGGGGTAGTGATTCCCACCACATCCACATCCAACTCTTCTATTTGGTCTATGCAGAAGACAGATGAATCTTAGAGAATGACAGTGGATTACTATAAGCTTAACCATGTGGTGACTCCAATTGCAACTGCTGTACCATATGTGGTCTCATTGTTTGAAAAATCAGTACATCTCCTGGTACCTAGTATGCAGCTATTGATCAGACAAAGGTCTTTTTCTCCACCCCTGCCATTAAGGACTTTCAGAAGCAGTTTTCTTTCAGCTGGCAAGGCCAGCAATACATCTTCACTACCCTAATTCAGAGGTATATCAACTCTCCACCCCTGTGTCATAATGTAGTTAATGAGAAGGCTGTCTTTCAGAAATAAAGGAGACTTTATTCTTAGACTTTTATCAGACAAATAAGAGCTGTGAGAGTTCATCACCACCAGAACTTCCTTACAATGCTAAAGAGAACACTTGAAATAAAAGCATACTAACATCATGAAAATACATGAAAGCATAAATCTCACTATAAAAGTAAGAATATTGTCTAATCCAGAATACTCTAATAATGGAATGGTATGCAAATCACTTTTAACATAGTATTAAAGTTAAAAGATAAAAGTATTAAAAATATAGCTACAATAGTTTGTTAACAGATACACAATATATAAAAGATGTAAATTGTGACATCAATAATACAAAATGTGGGAGAAGGAGAAGTTAAAGTGTAATTTTTTAGGGTTATAGGTCAACATCAAGTTGCTATCAGCTTTAAAATATTGTTGTACTATAAGATGTTTTATGTAATCCTCATGATAACCACAAAGAAAAAAACCAGTGGTATGTACACAAAAGATAAAGAGAAAAGAATCCAACCATGCCACTACAAAAAATTCATCAAATCACAAAGGAAGACAAGAGAGGAAGGAAGAGACAAAGGATCTACAAACCAGTCAGAAGACAGTTAACAGAAAGACATTAGTAAGTTCTTACCCATCAATAATGAATTTAAATGTAAATGGATTAAATTCATAAATCAAAAACATATAGTGTCTGGATTGATTTTACAAAAAGATTGAAAACTACATGTTGCCTATAAGAGACTCATTATACTTATATAGTGATAAAACAGGCATTAAGTCAAAAACTGTCACAAAAGACAAAGGTTTATATAATGTAAAGGGGTAAATCCATCTAAATTACCATCTAAAGGATATAACATTTGCAAATATTTATGCACCTAATATCAAAGTACAAATTTATAAAGCAAATATTAATAGACCCAAAGGAAGAAACAGACAGTGATACTGTAATACTAGGGGACTTTAATATTCCCCTTTCAACAATTCCCCTTTAAACACAATAAAGGAACATTAAACTTGAACAACATTGTACACCAAATGGACTATATATAGAGAGAAACTCACACAGACCCCTCTGCCTTTTGCTTCCCACCCCCATCCCCCATGCTCCCTCAGCACCACAAGTAGTTACTTCCACCTTGACTTTATCTTTATAAAATTGTTGTAACTCTTATACTCCCACTGGTGTTTACATGTTTTACCATGATATGTACTCTTCTTTTAATGTAGGTTTGGTTCAGATTAATTTCACAAGTTATAAGATAATTTACTACTGTGGCTTCTGAAACCAAAGAAAAATTTTTTAAAAGGAAAAATAATCTTGGATCTTTATTACTATAAAGTGAAATACTTCAGTGCTAGCTAATTTCACAATCTTATAATGGAGAAAACATAATAAATTAAAATGTTTGTGTGAATTTTAAAGCATATCAGTGACTATGGGGCACCTGGGTATCTCTTTTGGTTAAGTGTGAGACTCTTGATCTCAGTTCAGGTCTTGATGTCAGGATCATCAGTTCAAGCCCCACTTGAACTGGGTTCCTCACTGAGCATGGAGCCTACCCCCCCCCAAAAAAAGGGCACAAAACAGCATATCGGTGACCATAAATTTCAATTACTTGTGTTCTCATTATTTAACACATGAATAATTTTATAAAAAATATGTTTATGTAATTGTCTACTATTAAATGGTGTTGAGAAAACTGGATATCCGTATGCAAAAGAGTGAAACTGGACCCCTATGTTACACCACTCAGAAAAATTAATTTGAAATGGGTTAAAGAGATAAGGGTGCCTTGGTGGCTCAGTTAGTTCAGCAAAAGGCTCCTCATTTCCGGTCAGGTCATGATCTCAGGGTCGTGTCATCAAGCCCCACGTTGGGCTCACCTGGGCATGGAGCCTTGTCTCTCTCGAAAGAAAGAAAGAAAGAAAGAAAAAAAGAAAGAAAGAAAGAAAGAAAGAAAAAGAAAGAAAAGGAAAAAAATAATGGATTAAAGAGGTAAATGTAAGACCTGAAATCAAAAAACTCCTAGAAGAAAACATAAAGAAACAGCTCTTTAACATTGGTCTTGGCAATGATTTCTTTGGATATGACCCCAAAAGCACAGGCAACAAAAGCAAAAATAAAAAAGTGGGGCTCTTCAAACTAAAAAGCCCTTTACAGTAAAAGAAAAACCAACAAAATGAAAAAGCCATATGCTCAAAGTGAAAGGATGGAAGATGATATTCCAAGCAAATGAAAACCAAAGAAAGCAGTAAAGCTATCAGACAAAATAAACTTCAAGCCAAAAATGGTAATAAGAGACAAAGAAGGTTAGGATATAATGATCAAAGGATGACTACATCAAGAAGACATAACAATGGCAAATATACATGCTTCCAACACCCAAGCACCAAAATATATTAGCAAATACTAACAGATCTTAAGGAAGAAATAGACAACAATATAATAATAGTAGGGAAATTTAATACTCCACTACCAGCAATGGATAAATTTTGCTGACAGAAAATCAACAAGGAAATGGAATTGAATCATAGTTTAGCACAAATAAACTTAGACACACACAAAACATTCCATCCAACAATAGCAGAATACACACAGAATACATAGGTATGCACATGGAAACTTCTTCAGGATAGATCATATAATAGGACACAAAACAAATCATAGCAAATTTTAAGTGACTGAAATTATACCCGTGATCTTCTCTGACCACCAATAGTATGAAACTAGAAATCAAAAAAAGTTAGAAAATCTACAAATATGTGGAAACTAACAACACAACTCTAAAAATCCAATGGGTTAAAGAAGAAATCAAAAGGGAAATAAAAGACTAACTCTAAACAAATGAAAATAGAAATACAATGAATCAAATCTTGGGATACAGCAAAAGAAGTTTTGAGAGGAAAGTTTAGAGCAATAAACTCATCCTTTAAGAAATTAGGAAGATCTCAAATAAACAACCTAATTTTATACCTCAAAGAACTAGGGAAAGAAAAACATGGTAAGCCCAAAGTTAGCAGAAGGAAGGAAATAAAGATTGGAGTAAAAATAAATGAAATAGAGACCAGAAAAATAATAGAAAAGATCAACAAAACTAAGGGCTGGCTGTTTTAAAACATAAACAAAATTGACAAACCGTTTATTGGATAAGAAGTTAATATCCCAAATATACAAAGAATTATACAACTTAATAACAAAAAAACCCAAACAATCCAATGAAGAACTAGAAAAACTAGATAGATGTTTTTCCAAAGAAGATGTCAAAATGACTAATAGACATAAGAAAAGACACTCAGTATCACTAATCATCATGGAAATGCAAATCAAAACCACAACAAAATACTACCTCACACCTGTTAGAATGGTTATCCTCAAGGAAAGAAGAGACAATAGGTGCTGGTGAAGATGTGGTGAAAAGGGAACACTTACACCCTGTTGGTGAGCATATATGTTGATCCAACCACTATGGAAAACAATATGGAGGTTGTTCAAAAAATTAAAAAATAGATCTATCAATTCCTCATTTGATCTAGCCAAAAGGCTGAGAAGTGATAAATGCACCAATTCTGGATATATACCTAAATGAAATGAGAAGAGGATTTTGAAGATATATATGCACTCCCATGTTTTTTGTTTTTTTGGTTTTTTTTGGGTTTTTTTTTTTTTTGAAGCATTATTAACAATAGCCAAGGTATGGAAACAGCCTAAATGCTTATCAACAGATGCATGGATTTTAAAAAGTGGTATATATATACAATGGAATATTATTCAACCATGAGAAAGGAGGATATTCTGCCATTCATGACAACATGGATGGACTTTGAGTATGTTATGCTAAGTGAAATATTAGATAGAGAAAGACAAATTCTGAATGACATCACTTATATGTGGAATCTAAAAATGTCTAATTCATTTAAAGAAAAAAAAAGTAAAATGATGGTTACCAAGGGATGGGGGTTAGAGGAATAAGACTGATGTTTTTAAGGGTAAAAACTTGCAACAAGTGGTAAATAAGCCATAGAGATCTAATGCACAGTATAATGAATATAAACAACAATATTGTACTCCGTGTAATGTTACAAATATGACTACAATAGCAATCATATTACAATATATAAATATATCAAAATAACACATTGTACACCTAAAATCTACATAATATTATATGTCAAATATATTCAGTAAAAGAAATGAAAAGGCAACCTATGGAATGGGAGAAAATATTTGCAAACCATATATCAATTAAGGGATTAATATCCAAATTAAATAAGGAACTCATATAATTAAATAACAAAAACATAAATAACCTGATTTAAAAATAGGGAAAGGACCAGAATAAATATTTTTCCAAAGAAGACATACAAATGGCCAACAGGTATATGAAAAAATGCTCAGCATCACTAATCATCAAGGGAATGAAAATCAGGACTATAAGGAGATATTATCTCACACCTGTTAGAATGACTAGTAACAAGAAGACAAGAAATAACAAATGCTGCTAAGGATGTGGAGAAAAAGAAACCCTAATGCACTGTTGGTGGGAATGTAAATTAGAACAGCAACCATGGAAAACATTATGGAGTTTCCTTCAAAAAATATAGAACTACCATATGATTCAGCAGTTCTACTTCTGGGGATATATCCAAAGGAAATGAAATCACTATTTCAAAGAGATATCTGCAACCCATTTTCATTATAGCCATATTTACAATAACCAAGTAATAACCAATTACAAACAACCTAAGGGTCCACTGATGAATGAAATGATAAAGAAACTGTGGTACAGTGTGGTACATACACATATGCACACACACAGAGAGGTATATTATTCAGCCATAAAAAGGAAGAAATCCTACCATTTGGCACAATGTAAATGAACTTTGAGGACATCATGTTAAGTGTAATTATTCATACAGAAAAGAAAAATACTATATGATCTCACTTATATGTGGAATCTAAAAAAAACCCAAACCAAACCAAACCAAACCAAAACAACAACAACAACAACAACAACAACAACAACAAAAAACCTCCTAGAAACAGAGAGTAGATTAGTGGTTGTGAGAATGGAGAAAATGGGTGAAGGTGGTCAAAGAGTGCAAACTTCCAGTTATAAGATTAATAAATTATGGAATCTAATGTACAGTGTAGCAATTATAGTTAATAATACTGTACTGAATACTTGAAAATTACTTAGAGAGTAAGTCTTAAAAATTCTCACCACACACACACAAGATGGTAACTATGTGAGATGATGGATGTCTTAATTAACGTTATGGTATTAATCATTTTGCAATAAATGCATGTATCAAGTCATCATGTTGTTACACCTTAAAATTACATAATATTATATGACAATTATATCTCAACAATGCTATAAAAAAAGAAATCCAACATGGACAAAGATTGGCATCAAAGACCTTATTTGATCTTTTGCTATTTTACTCTTTAGTGTTTTATAAATTAACAACAAAAATTTGTTAAATATATGCATTTACATAATGTTTGTGTATTAAATGATATTGCAATATTTGCTTCCATTATAATGTATAACTGGGTTTCAATAAGAAAAAGTTGATCTCAGAATAAACAAAGAAACAATTTGATGTGTTGGTGAGGAGATGGAGTAAAAGAAATTCCTGTGCACTGTTGATGGGAAGGTAAAGTGGTAGAGCCACTGTAGAAAACAGTGTGGAGTTTCTTCAAAAAATTAAAAAGTAGAAATAATGTACGATTCAATAATTCCACTACTGGGTATTTATCCCTTAAAATGAAAACACTAATTTAAAAAGATACATGCACCCCTATGTTTATTGCAGCATTATTTAAAATAGCCAAGATATGGAAACAACCTAAGTGTCTATCAATTGATTAATGGATAAGGAAGGAAGGTACACACACACACACACACACACACACAAGAATATTACTTAGCCATAAAAAAAAGGATGAGATCTTGCCATTTGCAACAACATGGATGGACCTAGAGGGTATTATGCTAAGGGAAATAAATCAGACAGAGAAAGACAAATACCATATGATTTCATTCATATGTGGGATCTGAAAAAAATGAATAAACAAACAAACAAAAAGTAGAATCAGACCTATAAATACAGAGAACAAATTGATGGTTTCCAGAGGGAAGGGGGTAGCAGGAAGGGCAGAATGAGTGAAGGAAAGTGGGAGATACAGGCTTTCAGTTTTGGAACAAATAAGTCATAGGAATAAAAAGCACAACATAAGGAATGTAGTCAATGATATTGTAATAGCATTGAATGGTGACACACAGTATCTACACTTGTGGTGAGCATAGCATAACAGAGAGAGAAGTTGAATCACTATGTTGTACACCTGGAACTAATGTAACATTGTGTGTTAACTATACTCAAATTTAAAATTTTTTTAAAAAGAGACAGTTTTAATCAGTACACTATTAAGTATTACTGTGGACAGCTCTTGAGTTGTCAAAAAATAATTTAAGGTAGAAAATGAAATATGAATTGATGTCTAAAGAAGATCAGGATTTATATAATCTTCAAAGGGGAGAAATATACCCCAGGGAGTAGGATATGGAAGAGCTGAGGCACAGAGGTAGTAAAAAGCAAGCCAACAAAACAGATGTGTAAGATGGAGCCACTGAAGGCTTTTGAGTAGTGTTAGATATTTTGCAATCTCCATATCCCAATTATTAGAAGAAAATCACTGTTTCTGCCTTTTCTGGGATCCATTTGTTCAGGGTTATAACAATATTTCCTTATAGCATAAAGTTGCAGCTGCCCAGAATGGAATGGGTGGAGATGAAACACTTTCTGTGTGTTCAAATAGAACAAATTTGAGGAGATATTGGAATAAGCTATTCTTATTTTACCTTAGGCCCAAGTAGCTTGAATGTTGGTTGGATAGTTTAGTGCTCCTCACTTGGTCTGAATATATTTTTTAAAAAAACCATAAGGTTTATATGAAGTTTTGTGTTCATGGTCATTGTTCCTCTAAATTTACAGTTTTATTCAAGTATTATCCAACTGAAACATATGAAATATGGTCCTAGAAAACTACATATAAAACATTTGCATAATAAGTGTCATTTTAATAGAAAAGACATGTTTCTAAAAACATATATTCAGACTGAACATAAAATAAGAATGGAAATATTCAAATAAAACAAATGCATAAAGGAATATTTTACTTTGGTTAATAAACAGGGAACAGCATTTAATTTTCCCTCAAAATGTATAATAAAAATTAATTAAATGGACAATCACTTTGGTCACAACAATTTTAGCCAATATGTTTGGTATATCAATGTTCTAAAGCAGCGTTTCCCCAAATATGTTCCTTAAACAACAATCTACAAAATACTCCTCTTCAAAAAGTGCACCATGCATACGTAGGTGTAAGGACCACCACATATGTTATCCCCTCTTGAAATTACTTTGATGTTAACGTATTAAAGGCTCTCAGAAGCCCTACAATAAATGAACCTGCTTAGTATTGTTTATCACACAGTATATTGTAAAACCTAAAATTCTAAGTGTTACCTTGACATTTTTGAGCCTCACATGGCCTCAGAGGTCTAAGCAAGAGTTCCCCTGTTCCATCAGATATCTCTACCCATCCACCCAGAAGGAAGGGCTCCCCACCTGGCTAGCTCCCCTATCAGGTAGATCAGCTGAATTGTACCCAGTTCTCAGTCTAAGGGGTTTCAGTTCTCTGCCAGCCATGAAATTATTTAAACAAGCTAATCACATCCCCCCCATAGAAACCAGGGTGTACCCCATGCCCTGTTACTACGAAGCTTGCCTCTTCTGGTTCACTCTGCTCCTGAGTGAAGTTTTCATGTGGCCCTGCATGCTGTGCAGTGTTCCCCTCCCCTAGTGTTAGTATATGTGCCTAGTTAACTGCTGTCAATCTCATCGGTTCAGTGTCAGGTGTTTTGTGTTCAACCATCTCATATAACTTAAGGTAGGAAATCCATTCTTCACCAACAGGGTGAGTAGGAGGTGATCAGAATACATGGTTTCCCTATACTTTACGAAAACAGAACTCTCTTGTTTCTTCTATAGAAATAAGTGTCCAAGATACCCATACACATATTTGGAGAAATGCCATTCTGTGTTAGTGAACAAAGACTCTATGGCTAAAGAATTATCTAGCATTGATTTTTCTGGAGAGCACTCACCAAATCAACAGTAGAAAAGAGCAAAAAGAACAAAATTTTTCATTGATAAACTGTTATGTGCAGTAAGCATGGCTCTTAGCATACTAAGAGGTACATTATATGATAGTTATATTCAGGCACCTAAGAGTTATGTGATCTGCTTTGAAAATTTCATTTGGGCTTAATATACTTAAAGTTTTATTGAGCCTCAGTCATGAACAGTCAAAGAGAATTGAAAAGGAAGATGAAATATTAACTAGTCTCTGAAAACACTGGTGGGGCTTAGACAAGGCAGAATAAAGAGCAACCAAAGCATCAGTATGTGTAAGAACTAAGGCACAGTCACGAAAAAGGCTAGCAAGTCTTCTCAGTTTCTTTTTTTAAAATACTTTTTATTATATTATGTTAGTCACCATAAATACATCCCTGGTTTTTGATGTAAAGTTCCATGATTCATCAGTTGTGTACAACACCCAGTGCACCATGCAATACCTGCCCTCCTTACTACCCATCACCAGACTATCCCATTCTGCCACCCCCTCCCCTCTGAAGCCCACAGTTTGTTTCTCAGAGTCCATAGTCTCTCATGCTTCATTCCCCCTTCTGATTACCCCCCCTTCTTTATCCCTTTCTTCTCTTACCGATCTTCCTAGTTCTTATGTTCCATAGATGAGAGAAACCATATGATATTTGTCTTTCTCTGCTTGACTTATTTCACTTAGCATTATCTCCTCCAGTGCCGTCAACGTTGCAGCAAATGTTGAGAAATCCTTCTTTTTGATAGCTGAATAATATTCCATTGTATATATGGACCACAACTTCTTAATCCAGTCATCTGTTGAAGGGCATCTCGGCTCCTTCCATGATTTAGCTATTGTGGATAATGCTGCTACGAACATTGGGGGGCATAAGGCCCTTCTCTTCACTACGTCTGTATCTTTGGGGTAAATACCCAGTAGTGCAATTGCTGGATCATAGGGTAGCTCAATTTCTAACTTTTTAAGGGACCTCCACACTGTTTTCCAGAGTGGCTGTACCAACTTGCATTCCCACCAACAATGTAAGAGGGATCCCCTTTCTCCACATCCTCTCCAACAATTGTTGTTTCTTGCCTTGTCTATTTTTGCCATTCTAACTGGCGTAAGGTGGTATCTTAGTGTGGTTTTGATTTGAATTTTCCTGATGGCTAATGATTTTGAACATTTTTTCATGTGTCTGTTAGCCATTTGTATGTCTTCATTGGAGAAGTGTCTGTTCATATCTTCTGCCCATTTTATGATTTGTTTATTTGTTTCTCGCATATTGAGTTTGAGTTCTTTGTAGATCTAGCATACCAGTCTTTTAACTGTAGTGTCATTTGCAAATATCTTCTCCCATTCCATGGGCTACCTCTTAGTTTTTTTTGACTGTTTCCTTGGCTGTGCAGAAGCTTTTTCTCTTGATGAAGTCCCACAAGTTCATTTTATCTTTTGTTTCTCTTGCCTTTGGAGATGTGTCATGAAAAAGGTTGCTTTGGCCGATGTCGTAGAGGTTGCTGCCTATGTTATCCTCTAGGATTTTGATGGATTCCTGTCTCACATCAAGGTCTTTCATCCATTTGGAGTTTATCTTTATGTATGGAGTGAGAGAGTGGT
Organism: Ursus arctos; assembly: GCF_023065955.2. Taxonomy (NCBI): domain Eukaryota; kingdom Metazoa; phylum Chordata; class Mammalia; order Carnivora; family Ursidae; genus Ursus; species Ursus arctos. The sequence goes on from NW_026622841.1 coordinate 57,669,775, forward strand.
CAATTTTCATTCTTTTGCATGTAGCTGTCCAATTTTTGAGCACCATTTATTGAAGAGACTGTCTTTTTTCCACTGGATGCTTTTCTTGCTTTGTCAAAAATTAGTTACCCAAAGAGCTGAAGGTCACTACTGGGTTCTCTATTCTGTTCCATTGGGCTATGTGTCTGTTTTTGTGTCAGTAGCATGCTGTCTTTGTGATCACAGCTTTGTAGTACAGCTTGAAATCTGGCATTGTGATGGCCCCAGCTTTGTTTTTCCTTTTCAACAATTCCTTGGCGATTCAGGGCCTTTCCTGCTTCCATACAAATTTAAGGGGTATTTGTTCCAGTTCTTTGAAACATGTCATTGGTATTTTGATTGGGATAGCATTGAACTTGTAGATTGCTCTGGGTAGCATGGACATTTTAACTATATTAATTCTTCCAATCCATGAGCATGGAATATTTTTCCATCTTTTTGTGTCTTCTTCAATATCTTTCAAGAGTGATTTGTAGTTTCTAGAATATAGTTCCTTTACGTCTCTGGTTAAGTTAATTCCAAGGTAACATATGATTTTTGGTGCTATTGTAAATGTGATGGATTCCCTAATTTCTCTTTCTTCAGCCTCATTATTCGTGTATAGAAATGCAACTGATTTCTGATCATTGGTTTTGTATCCCGCCACCTTACCGAATTGCTCTATAACTTCTAGTAGTTTAGGAGTGGATTCTTTTGGGTTTTCCATATAGACTAGTATGTCATCTGCGAAGAGAGACAGTTTGACTTCTTCTTTGCCGATTTGGATACCTTTTATCCCTTTTTGTTGTCTGATTGCTGTTGCAAGCACTTCTAGTACTATGTTAAATAATAATGGCGAGAGTGGGCATCCTTGTTGTGTTCCTGATCTTAAGGGAAAGGCTTCCAGCTTTTCCCCATTGAGAATGATATTTGATGTAGGCTTTTCATAGATGGTTTTTATGAGATTGAGGAATGTACACTATCCCTACACTCTGAAGGGTTTTAATCAGGAAAGGATGCTGTATTTTGTCAAATGCTTTTTATGATCTATTGAGAGAATCATATGATTTTTGGCTTTTTCCTTCTGGATAAAATCTAAGACACTGATCAATTTGCGAATGTTGAACCACCCTTGCATCCCAGGGATGAATCCCACTTGGTCATGATGGATAACCCTATTAATGTACTGTTGGATTCTGTTAGCCAGGATCTTGTTGAGATTTTTGGCTTCCATATTCATTAGGGAAATTGGCCTGTAATTCTCCTTTTTGATGGGGTCTTTGCCTGGTTTGGGGATCAAGGTTAATACTGGCCTCATAGAATGAGTTTGGTAGCTTTCTTTCTGTTTCTATTTTTTGAAATAGCTTTAGGAGAATAGGTATTATTTCTTCTTTGAATGTTTGTTAGAATTCCCCAGGAAAACCGTCCAGGCCTGGAGTTTTGTTTTTTGGAAGGTTTTTTTTTTTTATCACTGTTTCAATCTCTTCATAATTAATTGGCTTGTTTAAAAATTCAATTTCTTCCTGATTCAGTCTTGGTAGTTTATAGGTTTCCAGGATCCTCCATCTCATCCAGATTGCTTAATTTATTGGCATAAAGCTGTTGATAAAAGTTTCTAATAATCCTTCAAATTTCATTGGTGTTGGTCGTGACCTCTCCTTTTTCATTCAAAATTTTATTAATTTGAGTCCTTTCTCTATTCTTTTGGATAAGTCTTGTCATTGGTCTGTCAATTTTATTGATTCTCTCAAAGAACCAGCTTCTAGTTCTTTTGATCTGCTCTACTGTACTCCTGGTTTCTCATTCATTGATTTCTGCTCTAATCTTGGTCAACTGCTTCCTTGTGCGTGGATTAGGTCTGTCTCTCTGTTGCTATTCCAGCTTCTTGAGGTGAGAATATAAAAACTGCATTTTAGATTTTTCTATTCTTTTGAGTGAGGCTTGGATGCCTATGTATTTTCACCCTTAGGACTGCCTTGCAGTATCCCATAGGTCTTGGACCATTGTGTTTTCATTCTGGTTGGTCTCCATAAATTGTTTAAATTGATTTTTGATTTCCTGGTTTATTGAATCATTCTTGAACAGGATGGTTCTTAGTCTTCAAGTGTTTGAGTTTCGTCCAAATTTTTCCTTGTGATTGAGTTCCAATTTCAAAGCGTTGTGGTTGAGAATATGCCGGGAATAATTTCAGTCTTTTGGTATCGGTTGAGACCTGTTTTGTGACCCAGAACATGGTCTATTCTTGAGAATGTTCCATGGGCATTAGAATAGAGTGAGTATTCATTGGTTCTGGGTTGTAGTGTTCTATATATGTCTATGAGGTCCAGCTCGTCAAGTATGGCATTCAAAGCTCTTCTATGTTTGTCAATTTTCTGCTTATGTGCTCTGTCTATTTCTGATAGTGGAGTGCTGATGTCCCCTGCTATTAATGTATTTTTATCTATATGTCTCTTTATTCTGGTTAAGAGTTGGCTTGTGTATCTTGCTGCTCCCCTGTTGGGGGCGTATATATTTATAATTGTCATATCCACTTGTTGGATACGTCCTTTAAGAATAATATAGTGCCCTTCTGTGTCTCTAACTATAGTCTTTAGTTTAAAATCCAATCTGTCTGATATGAGAATTGTTACCCCAGCTTTCTTTTGAGGTCCATTGGCATGAAAGATGGTATTCCATCCCTTTACTTTCAGTCTGAATGTATCTTTAGGTTAAAATGAGTCTCTTGTAAACAGCAAAAGGATGGGTCATGTCTTTGTATCCAATCTGCAACCCTGTAGTGCTTTATGGGAGCATTTAGGCCATTTACATTGAGACTGATTATTGAGAGATATGATTTTAATGATGCCATGTTGCCCGTAAAGTCTTTGTTTCTATAGATTGTGACTTTCTGTTCTGTCTCACTCTTGGGGCCTTTTTACTTTTGTAGAACCCCCCCCTTAATATCTCCTGTAGGGCTGGTTTTGTGGTTATGAAATTGGTCAATGACTGGCGATTCTGGAAGGTCTTTATCTCTCCATCAATTCTGAATGGCAGCCTTGCTGAATAAAGGATCCTTGGCTGCATGTTTTTCTCTGAAAGAGCTTTAAAAATGCCCCCCCCAACCCTTTCTCTCATTCCAGGTCTGTGTAGATGGGTCCGACATAATTCTGATACCTTTGCCTTGGTATGTGAGAAATTTCTTTGCCCTGGCAGCTTTCAATACTGTATCCTTGCATCTAATATTTGCGAATTGCACTATGACGTGATGTGGTGTAGGATTGTGGTGGTTGAGCTTGGGAGGGGTCCTCTCTGCCTCTTGGACATGAAAGCTTGTTTCCTTTGCTAGATTAGGGAAGTTTTCAGCTACAATTTGTTCAAATATCTCTTCTAGACCTCTGTTTTTCTCCACCTCCTCAGGGATGCCGATGATTCTGACATTGGAACGTTTCATTGAGTCAGTAATCTCCCGTAACCTACATTCTTGAGATTGTTTTTTTTTTAAGATTTTATTTATTTATTTGACAGAGAGACAGCCAGTGAGAGAGGGAACACAAGCAGGGGGAGTGGGAGAGAAAGAAGCAGGCTCCCAGCAGAGGAGCCTGATGTGGGGCTCAATCCCAGATCACCAGGATCACGCCCTGAACCGAAGGCAGACGCTTAACGACTGCACTACCCCTGCGCCACGAGATTGGATTTTTTTGATCCAAGTTTTTTATTCTAACTTTCTCTTCTACTAACCCATCCTCCTATTCGCCGATACATTCTTCTGCCTCATTCACCCTGGCCGTCAGAGCATCTAGTTTTGACGGCATTTGATTCATAGAATTTTTAATTTCTGCCAGATTCGCTCTCATTTTCCCCCTTAAAGATATTATATCCTCACTGACATTTTCATTAATACTTTTTTCAAGTCTACACATCATCTTGACCATTGTTATTCTGAACTCCATTTCTGATAATTTGGTTATACCATATCCGTTAGTTCTGTGGCAGAGGCCACAGACTCATTGTCTTTTCTTTGTTGGGGGGGATTTCTCCTTCTTGTCTTTCTGATGAGGAGAGGTTGTGGGGTTGTCCAGAGCCCAAATTATTGACCGGGACCCAGGCAGTGCATACTTGTTTTATAGGGACCTTAGGGATGTGGGCTTCTTGATTTTTCAGCCTGCCTTCTGGGGGAGGGGCCTGCCGAGCCGATACTCAGGCAACCCTATTTGGGTAGAGTCTCCGTGTCCCCTGCGAGGGGGGATGTGAATGGGCACACTGTGAGCTGGTATTTCCAGGCTTTTGTTCTCTGGCGGTTTTCCCTGGCAGTTTGCTGTGCCTCTTCTGAGAGTCAGAGCAGCAGTAGTCGAATCTCAGCCTGTTTCTGAACAGAGGGATCTCAGACCGCTCTCCAATGATGTTCTGGCCACTTTAACTCTGTTTCTGTTGGTTCTGCTCAACCCTGCAGCGTCTGGATGTGCGCCCCACACCCGGCGTCCCAGCCCTCACTTCCAGGGCCAGGGCGTCTCTGTCCTTTGTGTTTCTAACACCGCCAGCCACCAGCCACCAGCCGCCAGCCGCCAGCCGCCCCCACGCGCTCTGAAGCTCAGGCCCTCAAACTGGTCACGTGCATTCCCCGGCTCCCGGTCTCAGTCTGCTCTTCCGCGGGTGCTGGTCCATGAGTCCACCTGCTCCCCCGTGCAGGTGGCTACCGCTTCCCAGCGCCCGAACGTGGTGGCTCCCTCCCCCTTCCATTTATCTTCTGATATCTGTGCGCGGTTTCACAGCTCCCCGCTTCATACCTCTATACTCATGGCTGGAGATGTTCATTTGTACAGATCCAGATGTATCTTCCTGCATCTCAGGCTGATTCCGTGGATGTTCAGGATGGTCTTGTACCTATCCAGCTTGACTCAGGGGACCATCTGAAAAAGGGGTCCCCTACTCCTCTGCCATCTCAACTCCTTTCATATCAAGTCTTCTCAGTTTCAAGCTTATTGTGTTTGGAGAACCAAGAATAGAGAAGAATATTTTATAAAGAGTAGAGTCTTTTGTTAGAAAGAGTATTAAATAAATTAAAAGTGGCAGATGTAGCACAATTCGGAAGGAATTATATGATCAATATGGAGTTAAACTTTATATAGAAAGAAATAGAAGAAACAAGGGTGTCTTAGTGAAGAAATAATGTCCAAAAAGAATCGAGGGCCCTAATTCTTCAAGTAACTGAACACCTGGCATTTAAAAAAGAATGTAACATAGCTAATGAAATTCTTAGTGCACTTTTCCCATAGTGTCTGTGTTCACAATTTCAGTAGTTACATTAAAATTGTATGAACTCTCACATAATGGTAATTTAAAATTTCCAAATACTTGGAAATTAACAACACTCTTCTAAAAAAAGCCATGGGTCAAAGAGGAAGTCTCAAGAGAAATTAGAAAATATTTAAGCTTAATAAAATAAAAATATAATATATCAAAACTTGTGTAATTCAGCTAAAATAATGTTTACAGGAAAAGTTATGCCATTCAATGCTTGTATTAGTAAAGAAGAAATATTTTAAATTAACATTTTAATCTTCTCTATCAAGAAACCAGAAAAAAAGCAGGAAAAGAGAATAATATAAATAAGATCAGAAATAAATGAAATTGAAAACAGAATAGAGAAAATAAATGAAACAAGGTTGATTTTTGAAAAGATTATTAAAATTTATATACCTCTAGACAGACTAAAAAATAGAGATGGCATATATTACCAATATGAAAAAAAAAGGGCATATCAGTACATACTCATAAACATTATATGAAAAATAAGGAAATATTATTAAGAACTATATACAAATAAATTAAACAAAGAAAAAATTAGCCATTTTCATGAAAGTAGGAAAAATTACAATGATGAAGTAAAACTCATCAAGATGAAATAGATAATCTGAATAGTCCTACATCTAGTAAATGTGTAGTTTAAAATCTTATTAAAAAGAAAACTCTATGCAGAGATCATTTCAGAATTACAACCAAATATTTAAAGAAATAATAACACCAATTCTACACCAATCTTTTCCAGAAAAGGAAGGGAACATTTTATTCAGTTTAAGCTTTTCTAGTTTCCCTTGAGATTTTCCTCTTTGACCCATGAAGTTTTTAGAAGGGTACTGTTTAATTTCCAACTACTTGGACATTTTCCAGTTGTCATTATGTTAGAGTTCATATAATTTTAACATAACAACTAAAATGCTAAACAAAGATGCTATGAGAAGGGTGTTAACATGCATCCTTTTTAATATTGGGTGTTCATATATTTATAGAATCAGAACTCTTTATATTATATATTTCATGAGTCTGAAATTACCTTGATGCCAAAACCAGCAAGGATGTTCCAAGAAAACTACAGATTAATACCCCTCATGAACATACAAAATGTCTCAAAAGATATTAGCCAATCAAATTCATCAATATATAACAAGAATAATATACCATGGTCAAGTAGAATTTTCCCCAGGAATGCAAACCCAGTTGAATACTCAAAATCAAGCAAAACTAAATCATCAAATTAATGATTTAAGGAAGAAAAAAACATGAAATCATATAAAATTTGATAGAAGTGGCATTTGAGAAAATTCAACATCCATTCACAGTAAAAATTCTCAGCAAAGCAGTAGGAAAAGAATTTTCTTAACTTGATGAAAGCAGTAGGAAAAGAATTTCCTTACCTACAAAACCCCACATCTAACAATACTTAATGGTGAAATACTGAATCCCCCATCCCCTCAAGATTGGGAAGAAGGAAGGTATTTTTATTCTCACCATTCCTATTATTTAATATTGTACTTAAAGTCCTTGTCAGTGCAACAAAGCAAGAAAAAGAAAGTGTACAGATTGGTAAGTAAACAAGAAAGCTGGAATTGTTCAGAGACTACACTGAAAATATCAAGGAATCCACCAAAAAAAAATCTTGAATTAATAAGTGAGTTTATCAAGACCACAGGCTACAAGGTCATCTTTCAGAAATTAATTGTATTTCTATGTGATAGTAAAGAACAATTGGAGACCCACACTTGAAAAACAATATCTATGTACAAAAATTCTCAAAAAATACTTCAGTATACATCCAGTAAAACATGGTCAGGATCTATATCTTAAAACTATACAATGCTGTTGAACAAAATCAACAACGTAAATAAGGTAAGAGACATACCATGGGCTGGAAGACTAAAAATATTTAAGATGTTGATTCTTTTCAAATTGGTCTATAGATTTGATGCCATTCCGATCAAAATCCCAACAGATTTTTTTGTAAATATAAATATATCTAAAATGTATATGTTAAAGAAAAACAATTATAATAGCAAAGTGATTTTGGAAAAAAAACCACAATAAATATGGAGAACTCATATTACCCATCTAAAGGCAAAACAAAACCACACCAATTAAGAGTATGATATTTGAGAAGTTATATATCCAGAGGTCAATAAATAGAATATGGAACTCAAAAACAGACCTACCCATATACCTGCAATTGGTTTTTGACAATGGTCCAAAAGCAACTCAATTGAATAAGAATAGTGTTTTCAACAAATGTTTCAACAAACAGCATTTGCATATTGGAAAACCATATGCAAAAGCATCAACCTGTATCTAAGCCTCATGCTCTATACAAAAATTAACTCAAGATGACTTATAGATCTGAAGTAAAACATAGAACTATATGACTTTTAGAAGAAACTCAAAAAAATTAAAATGAAAAATGCTTGCTCTTCAAAAGACACTAAGAATGAAAAGAGATACAATACACATGAAAAAAAATTGTAAATCTCATATCTAACATACAGTCATAACCAGAATATAGAATTCTGAAAACTGAACAATAAAGAATATAGCACAATTAAAAGAAGGACCGATTTGAACAGGTGCCAAAGGCAATATATAGATGGCAAACACGCACATACAAAGATGTTCAACATCATTAACCATTAGGAAAATGGAAAATGAATAGCACTATAAGATATTACTACAATTGGAATAGCTGAGGTGTTTTTTGGGGTTGTTTGTTTGTTTGTTTGTTTGTTTGTTTTTAATGACAGTACCAAGTGCTGATGAGAATATGAAGCAACTGGAACTCTTATACATTGCTGGTGGGAATGCAGAAATGGCATAGTCTCTCTGGAAAAATAGTTTGACTGTGTGTTATAAAGCTGTACATGTACTCACCAGATGATTTAGCAATTCCTCTTTTAGTTATTTCCCCCCAGAGAAATGAGCACTTAACTTTCTTAAAAACGTCTATACCTAAATGTTTATGGTATCTTTACTCATAATTGTTGAAAAATGAAAAAAATCAAATGTCCTTCAATAGATGAATGTGTGAGTAAACTGTGGAAACAATGGAATACAATTCAGCAATAAGCAAGAACTGTTGATACACAAAAAGAACGTGGATGAATCTCAAAGGTATTGTGTCAAGTAAAAAAAACAAAAACAAAAAAACAGTGTCAAAAGGTTACATACTGTGATTCCATTTATGTAACATTTTGGAAAAGGCAAAATCATAGGGAAAGAGATTAGAGATTGCCAGGGGTTCCAGTGGTGTGAATGCTTGACTATAAAGGAATGACATAAGAGTTTTCAACAGTGATAAAAATATTTTGTATCCTGAATGTGATATTGGTCACAAGAACAGGCAAATATATTAAAACTCAGAGTTGTACATCAACAAAGCATATTCTATATAAATTTTAAAATAATGATTTTTAAAATACCAGAAATTATTGAACCCAGCCAATTGCCTTGAATAGCTAAATAGAGAAGAGGCATATTGCTTAGAAAGAAAAACATTGTTTTTCATGCATAGACTAATAGGAAGATAAAAGAGCAATGAAGGGAAAAAACAGCTTTTGTCATGACACACATTACAACCACTCATTGTATGAATTGAGACAGGACTTGGAGAATTAAAAAAAAAAAATAGCCCACAGTCTTGTTCTACTCACTACAAGAAGGAATGGACAGCAGGCAGTGTTAGTGGAGAGAAAATTTGGGAGAGAAGGAATTACAATAAATGATCAGTTCCCTGGTTCTATGTCATGGACCTAAGTCTGAATGCAGTCCTGTTGCTTTCAAATGACTCAAAAGTGGGAAAATCATGATGAAAGAAATATAAACTTGTGCATTTGGTTCTAAAATAATTGACTCATTTACTTGCTGTGGTGGCCCTATTGATCAAGTCAATCAATAAATACTTATGGAGCACATACTATTTGCTAGATGGCAATATAGTCGCTAGGAATAGAGAAGTGAATAAGATAAAGTCTCTGGTCTCAGGAGCTTACAGTCTAATGTATAACAGGTGATAAATGCTGCTCTGAAGAAGAATGTGGTAGAGTCAGGGAAAGGGAGAAGGATGGACAGGTGGTAATGGTTGCTATTTGGAGTGATCTTGGAAGACCTCTCAGAAAGTGATACACAAAAGTGACCTAAATGGAGCCAGTAGGAGAGGCAGGGGCATGTCTGGTAGGAGATTTTTAATCTGAGGGAACAAAGAGCAAAGGTTGTGAGGGAAGTGAGGGCTCAAGAAGTCCTAGGAGCAACAAGGACACCAGGGTGGTGGGAGTGAAGAGAGTGAAAAGGAGAGGGAGAAGAAATGAAGTCAGAAAGGTAGGTAGGCATCACATCCAGTAGGACGTTGAAGGCCATAGTAACAACTGGATTTTTCTCTCTAGGATACAGTTGACCATGAGGGTTTTCAGCAGAGTGACATGATCTGAGTTGTGTTTTAAAAGACTCATTTTGAGCAATGTGTGGACACTAATCTCCAGCAGAATAAGAGTGGGAGAAGGGAGGCCAGTCAGGAGGTGGTTTCAGCAGCCTACTTAGACCACAGTGATAGGAGTCCAAGTAATGGAAAGGGGTTTCAGGTTCTGTCATCCACTTCCAGTTTGTGGGGTTTTTCCCCACAATTCTTGGATACCATCTGGTGTCCTACAATTACCACAATTCTGACACTATCTACAGGGAGATAGCATTGGATCCTACAGGTTAAGGCATCAGTCCTACAAAACTCTCCCTACTTCAGATAGCAATCACAAGCCTGGGTTGTCGGGCATGAATTATGTACACCTGAGAGGTTCCCACACACCCCCCCCCCTCCATTTGGGTTCAATTCATTTGCTAGAATGGTTCACAGAACTCAGGAAACCAGTTTACCTTTTAGATAACTGGTTTATAATAAAAGGATATGACTCAGGAGCAGCCAGATGGAAGGGATGCAGAGGGCAAGGTGTGGGGAAGGGCATGGACCTTCTATGCCTTTTTCAAGAGTGAGACATTCTCCCCAAATCTCCACATGTTCACCAACCCAGAAGCTCTCCGAACCCCCTTCCTTTGAGTTTTTATGGGACTTCATTACATAGGCATGATTGATTAGATCATTGGCTACTGGTGATTGATTTCAACCATCAGCTCCTCTCCTCTCTCCTCTCTCAGGAAGTCGGGAATGGGACTGAAAGTTCCAACTCTCCAATTACATGGTTGGCTCCACTGGCAACCAACACCCATCCTGAGGTGTTTTTCAAAAGTCACCTTATTAACATATGAAAGACACTTTTGTTGCTTTCATCACTTAAGAAATTCCAACAGTTTTAGATGCTCTGTGCCAGGGACAAAGACCAAATATATATTTCTTATTATAAATCACACGATCACAAGTTAGTTACATTTGGATGTATTGCAAAGTTGGATGCAAGAGAACTGCTGTGAAATTGGATATGGTGTGTATGAGTTAGTGGTGGGGTTCTAGGTGGATTTCAAGGTTTGAAAACCAGCTTCAGCAACTGGGTGCCAGAGGGAACCATTTTTTTAAAAAAATTGTAGTTGACATACATTATTATATTAGTTTCAGATATGCAACACAGTGATTTGACATTTATATGCATTATAAAGATAGTAAGTTTAGTTCTCATCTGTCACCATACAAAGTTATTATGATATTATTAACTCTATTCCCTATGCTGTACTTTACATTTCTGTGACTTACTTATTCTATAACTGGAAGTTTGTACCTCTTAATCCCCTTCACCTATTTCGCTCATCCCCCTCCCACCCTCCCCTCTGGCAACCACCAGTTTGTTTGTATTTGAGTCTGTTCCTGTTTTGTTCTGTTTGTTATTTTGTTTTGTTTTTCAGATTCCACATATATGTGAGATCATACAGTATTTGTTTCTCTGTCTGACTTACTTCACTTAGCATTATACCCTCTAGGTCCAACCATGTTGTCACAAATGGCAAGATTTTAATCATGTTTAAACTAATATTCTTCCGTGTGTGTGTGTGTATACATATATATTTCCATCTTCTTTATCTAGTCATCTTTTTAAGATTTTATTTATTTATTTGACAGAGAGACAGCTAACAAGGGAACACAAGCAGGGGAAGCAGGCGAGGGAGAAGAAGGCTCCCTGCGGAGATGGATGCAGGGCTGGATTCCAGGACCTGGGGATCAGGACCTGAGCTGAAGGCAGACGCTTAATGACTGAACCACCCAGGCACCCCATCCATTCATCTTTTGATGGACACTTAGGTAGCTTCCGTATCTTTGCCATTGTAAAAATGTTGAAATGAACAGAGGGGTGCATACGTCTTTTTGAATTAGTGTTTCCATTTTCTTTAGATAAATACCCCGAAAGTGGCATTACTGTATGACATAGCAGTTCTATGTTTAATGTCTTGATGAATCTCCGTACTGTTTTTCACAGTGGCTGCATCAATTTACATTCCTACCAATAGTGGGAATTATGTTCAATCTGACAGAAGTGGGAATGGAGAGAAATTTATGCAAAAAAAAAAAAACATGGGTTAATTTTTAGCTGATCTGAAGTGAAAGGAGAATAATAATTGGATATCCGGTTAGAGATGTGGACCTAACACTAAGTAGAGGGTGTGAGAATATAAGAAATTGAGACTTTTGGTTAATAATAATAATATCAAGAGCAAATATTTGTTGCATTGTTACTGTGTACAAGCCATTATTCTTAGACTTTCTACATGTATTATTTAATTTAGGTTTAACAATTCCACAGGTTAAGAACTTTTATTGTCCTCATTTCAAAGGTGAAGAAGTTGACAGGCAGAGAGGTTAAATGCCTACCCCATCTGCCAGGATTCCAGCTGTGGCATTTGACTCTGGAGTCCCTATTCTTACACAGGGGTTGTGTCCTGGGTTATGTTAGTTGAATATAAAAGCTTATATTCAAAACAACACACAAAATAATGGTAGCATTTCCTTTAAGTTCAGTCACTAAATTTGTTTTTTTAAAGCTTTCTTAACTGGGGGGCCTGGGTGGCTCAGTTAGTTAAGCATCTGCTTAGGCTCAGGTCATGATCCCAGGGTCCTGGGATCAAGCCCCACATGGAGCTCCCTGCTCAGCCAGGAGTCTCCTTCTCCCTCTGCCTCTGCCCCTACCCCCACTTGTTCTCTCTCTCTCTCTCTCTCTTTCTCTCTCTCTTTCTCTCAAATAAATAAAATCTTTAAAAAGAAAAAAGCTTTCTTAATCATGTATAAACTTTTAAACTTTTTTTTCTTTTAAACCTGCTCAAGTGGGGTCTGTAAACAGCACTGTTAAATTTGGAATAAACTTAGAGGCTGATGACAACTGGCCATGCAATGTGTCAGAGCCCTGAGATGGAAGCTCTCTGGTGAAGAACCAGCCCACTAAGAAATCTTCATTTTGCATTGAGTTTATTCTAATATATTGGAAAACATTATGTCACTCCTATTAGATCTTAATAAAAATCAAACACTATTTATTATTGTGAAAGAAAATCCTTTTAACAGGATTGGGAGCTGAACTGGAAAGAAGAAATAAATTTCAAAAGAAAGGAAAGTACCATTCAGAGGCAAAAGAGTCCAGAGCAGGTTAGGAAGCAAAGTAGCAATATTCTCATGCCAGGAAGAATGGGAAGTTAACTTCCTTTATCGACTGGAAGGAACTCCTGAGTTACAGTAAGGGCTGCCATAAATCCCCTCCCACTACACAAACAAATCTTGCTAAGCTAGACCTTCTTTTCCATTTGTTTCTTCCATATATTTATCTTCCCACAGTTTGCCACACTTGGAAGCCCAAAACTCTTTCCCATCAACATGTCACATGTCCATAATTTTTCAGTCTTTGTTGAAATGGCATATAAGCTCTCGGGCTTATCCACTTCTTTGGGTCTTCACTTCTTTCATAGGAAGAACACCTCCTCATGTACAGATTAACATCAAATGAAATTTGTATGCTTTTCTCCTGTTAATCTTTGTCAAATTGGCAGGGTCTTAGGTAATGAATCTAAGAGGTAGAGGGAAAAGTTTTTCCTCCCCTACACCTGCTTATTGGATTCAACTGAATTCCTACATCTAGCTAATTCTTCAATGAAGATAAACAAAAGTTTAGGGAACAGGTTTATAACAATGTTGCCCTTAATAAGGTTAGTTCCATTTTTCAGAGCAATGTGGTGCATTTGTTCCCCAAACAACCAGTCCTGCAAGGGAGATGCAGCCAATGTGGGCTACAAGACATGGATGTGAGCTGTTTTCAATGTTGGTGATAGTAGAATTTCATCTCCACTCTTGGAAAATCAACTCTAACTGATGTCAGTGGGTCAACAGCATATGTGTATGTCAGATCAGCCATTCAGACACAAAATACTCTAAGAAATTGCTCTAAGAAGAGGGATATCCTGGTTTAAAAACAGTATCATTGAAGTTGGCCAGTGAACCAGAAGGCAATAGCCTTGAACACATTTGTTTGTAGCCTTGAATAAATAAAAACTCTCTCTGAGCAAAAAGTAGTTAACACAGAAGTGGAACTTTCAGAAGCCAGTTCAAAGATTTGATAAACATCTCAGCATGGTGGGAAGCTGGTGATATTCTTTTACTTTAATTTATCTCTTCTGCAGGCAAAGGGATGCCAAGTCATCATTTGGTTAATGACAGTCCCTTCTTTATCGATGTTAAAGAGATGACGTAAAGGATTATTGCAAACAGCTTTACATCACAGTTACTAAATGCACTTGAGTAAAAAATACTAAAAATACTTTTCTTTCCTTCTTGATACATAATGAATTAAAAGTCATTTATGCAATTAGGAAGTACTTATGTTTGGTTGGAAGGACACACTAACAAAAAGATTCCAAATATTTATTAAGGATGCAGAAAGTCAATCTTAATAAACCAACCAATCACATCTTATTCCCTCTTCCTCCAAACCTCCCTCAAGAAAAAGATATAGAAGCCACACACATGTATTTTCCCCTCCCCTGTTTGTGATAATTATATCAAAAGTGTGAAATATTTAGCAGAATATTTCAGCTGATTTAGCTACTATTTTAGCAGCTATGGTGAAACAAGAAATTATCTCTAATACTTAAGGACTACTTAATGTTTTCCCTAAATGTTTGTATAAAAACAGCCTAAAAATTCTAGAAATACTGAGGGGGAAAAATAGTAGTTTAGAATAATAAGCCTGCCACTAATCTAAGCAATTAACGGCAGAAAAGAATTGTCAAAGAGTATTTCTAATCATCCTTCTGAAGAACAAGCTTATTTGTTTGACACTCAACATTCTTGTCATTTGCCTAAACATGTTTCATAAGCCTGTCTCCTATGTGTAGAATATAAGGAAAATTTACCACTAGAAAAATGGTGTAAAGATCTGAACATGTACAAATAAAATTTCCCCAACTGATTGAAAATGAAAATTTGTTTTTTTCTATTTATGGTAAAAATTCAAATCAAAACCTTAATATTTAGCTTAATTAGTGAGTCATACCTCTACAGTTTTACTATGGCAATCATAACTGGAGATCCCAGGTCCCTCTTGATCATCAGCATCACTTCTTTCCAGGTAGATTCTGGCCTCCATAAGTAGTACTACTCTGATCCCATCCTTAAGGTTGGTTCAGGCAAGCCCAACCGCCTGTATTCCACAACTAATAAATCTCACAAAGTTCATGGAAACTCCATCTACAAAGTGTCTCATCTCTAAAGCTGGGCTGCAGACAAATTTTTTATTTGCAATTAATTGTCTCCAGCTGTTGGAGAGCAAAGAAAGAATACTCCAACTTAAGAGCATCAAGTGAATATTTTTCATGCCCATGGGGCACAAAGTTCATCTTGCTCATGTGAACCCCACAGAATGGGAAGGGGCATTAAAAAACATTTAATCTAACAGTTTCGGCTTCATGGGAGAAGAGTGGGTGAGGCTCAGAGATTGTGAGTTCTAGACCCAAGGTCAAATTTTTAATAAGTGGTTGGTCTAGAACATACTCTGAGTCTAGAGATTTTGTATAATATGTGTTTTTAAAACATTAACATTTTCCCACTTCCTTAAGGAGAAATCCTAGATACTATGACCTACCCTCAACTGTACATTGCAAAGAAGGGTGTGTGTGTGTGTGTGTGTGTGTGTGTGTGTGTGTGTGTGTGTTTGGTGGGTGGGCACCAGGAAAAGTAGGTGAGGGAGGAGGGAAAGGGTAACGCAAGAACAACATGAATAAAAGTAAACCCTAAGAAGCATGTTAGCCAATAGGCATGTGCTCTATCAAATTATTTCCCAGAGCTACTAAAGGAGAAAACAACATGCCAGTTTGTTCTTCCTGCTCACACTGTGACCTCCTATGGCAATGATGTCACACAATGAATCAGACAAAGGATGAGCAGCTGGAGGGAAAAACAAGAGCAAAAAAGAGATTGGAATCCATAAAGTGCAACCCCTCAATTATTGAGCATTGACTGCAGAATCACATTTGGAGAGTTCTGGAATGCCATCAAAGTTTTAGTTGATAGAGCTGGAAATTAATAATGTAAGCATTTTGCTTACTATCATAATCATAAGATACCAGGTAACAACTAACCTTGTCTCAGGAAACCCTTTTAGGGTACCGAGACACACCTTCTCATTAAGAATCATGAATAAGGGGAGATACCCACCGAAACCATGGGATCACTACAGGTCACTTAGTGTACAGTAAGAAGCATTGCGCCTTCCGTTTATGGCCTCATCTCTTTCTTCCAGCCACTTGGCGGCAGCACAGTTGAGCTGTGGGATTACTTGAAGGGATCAAAGGCAAGTCCCCACACTCCTCTCCAGCACATAACCACTGTGAAATTATGGTAAATTATGTCAGCACCTCTCTGTGTTTTTCCAAGTTCTCATCTGTAAAATGTTAACAGTAATCTGTGAAATGCAAACCCTGCATTTCCTTGTGTTCTTAGAACATAGTGACGATTTGTGAGATCATGGCTACCCACATGGCATGGTGATTGTGGTGACTCTGGTTGGCACCTGTCATCCTGGCCAATGGTGATAAAGCCCGTGGCTCTCTGGAGGATCCCTACTCAGGGCTCCACTGTTGCTGCTGGCAGAGGCTGCCTGAAGGCCCACATATGATGCCACACACACACACACACACACACACACACACACACACACACACATTGAGCATTGTACAAGTGCTGAAATGGGCCATGTGTTTCTTACCTCTGAGACTTCATACATGCTGCTGTCTTTGCTTCCCATGCTCTCTCCTCATTCAGGCCCTGGATGACTCCTCATCATCCCCCTAGAATTCATGTCAGAGCCAGGATCTCCATTAGGCCTGGTCTGTTCCCCTCAGAGCTTGACTGGGGCTTTTGCAAGGGCTTTTGTAGAATCTTTATGCATAGGTCTGCAAGCCCTTAACTTCTGAATTGAAATTACATGTTTCTGTGTCTGTTGTCTTCACTACATTGTCTTTATCTCAAGAATCTAGCACTTAGTCGTGCCTAATGAATTAAATAATAAATGAATAGTGAGTAAGTGAGAGGATTTTGCACAGAAACGATTACTTGGAGAGAGACATTATATAAATCTGGGATAGGCTGCCTTTAATCAGAAAATTCCCAGATGTGATACTTTGAACAGTTTTTTAAAAATATATATATTTTTTAGAGAGAGTTCGGGGGGTGCACAGGGAGAGGGAGAGAGAGTCTTAAGCAGACTCCTCACTGAGCATGGAGCTCAAGGCAGGGCTTGATCCCATGACCCTGAGATCACGACCTGAGCCAAAACGAAGAGTCAGATGTTCAACCGACTGCACCACTCAGGTGCCAATCCTTTGAACAATTTATCCACCATCTAGTGAAAACAGCAAGCTTTGGTGAATTTGACACGTACATACTTATTTGCATGTGGATCCCACACACCCTTATACACACACGTGCGTTTCATTTCCTGGGAGACACTGTGGTTATCAGCAGTCTTTGCTTTTAGACACACATCCACAGACCGCACAACAACTGCTGTGAAGTATGTAAGACATAGATGGACTTATAAAGAGCAGAATGAACTGGCATTATTCTGCTCACACAGCCTGGGGGCCACTACTTTTGAGCTGAAATTTATGGCCCTCTTTTTTTACATTGT
This sequence comes from Ursus arctos, assembly GCF_023065955.2. Classification (NCBI taxonomy): domain Eukaryota; kingdom Metazoa; phylum Chordata; class Mammalia; order Carnivora; family Ursidae; genus Ursus; species Ursus arctos. Next base: position 57,687,171 of record NW_026622841.1, read on the forward strand.
TCATACTTTTCTTCATTCTGAAGAAACTCTTACTCTGCTTCCTTGCTGAGAATTTACTTTTTGTTTCAGAGCTCCTCATATGAAGTCTTAACTGAGGGTTTTTTAATTCTACTTTCTTGGCAAACCTGCTTATTTTGCAAAATGCTTACTTATCAGGTCCAAGAAACCCTTTAGCCAAGAATCATAAATTTTCAGTATTTCTTGGGCTCTTTTCCGTTAAGATACCAGAGAATTCACTTCCCATTCTCATCATTCTCTATACAGGAGGCCCTCATCTGCTCCAGGCAATTTCAAATTATGAATTTTCTTACATGTGAGAACATTTAGGAGTCCCCCTCCTCCCCCCTTTTTTTTCAGTCTGATCATTTGGCACAAGTGGCAGGCTGAATGGAATAAATATAAGTGTGACAGTAACAAGCTGACGTGTTGATTCCCCCACCTTCCCAAGGGAGTAACCCCCCATCCCCTGCTGCCCTGGACTCACCATGGTCTAAAAATAGCTGCAAGATCAAGATCACATTCTTTCACCTATGAAAGTATACCCATTAGTTAAGACTCCTATTTTCCAATAATAGAAACTCACCTCAGACTCTATAAAGCAAAACAGCATGCTTATGATTAAGATATTGGGATCAGAGACTAAGGGAAGGACTGTGGTTAAGCTTCAGGCTCAACTGGGACCAGACTCAACTGACGTCAGGATTGTCTCTCCTCATCTCTCTACATTTTGGTGCGTCTGGATTATTCATTCTGCTCACAGTCACCCCCCCTCTGCTTCTTTGGTCGATTTGGCTATCATCTAGCCCTGACCTTTGTATTATAAATTGAAGACACTCAGAAGAGGCTGATTAATCTTTTTTTCCCTTCCAAAATCTTTGAAGTTTTTTTTTTAATTAACCTTGAATCTCATGTCCACCCCTGGTCAAATAAATGATGGCCTCGAGGTGGGGTCACCTTACTAATACAGTAGTTCCCACAATAGTCATATGAACAGAGATTGGGGAGGGCAATTTTTAGAAAGGGATGCTGGATACAAATTTCTGCTTGTCTTCATTATAGTAGCTGTTTGATGTATGTAGGACAAAATACTACCTCTGTGTATTTCAAATATAACTAAATATATTGCTAGTTATATTTTATCTTCCTCCCTTGACCTTGCTTATACCTAGCTTATTCTTCCCCTCACAAACACACACACACACACACACACACACACACACACACAATGCACAAAGAATCCATTCCCATATGCAGGCTAGTAAGCATGTCTCAGGAAATTATTGACCTGGATCATGAGATCAATGTTATCAAGTGAAATTTTTTTTCCTAAAAATCTCAGCAAATGAAGTTCATTTGGAAATGCTAACATTTGATCTCTAGGCTTGTTGAATATTTTAAAACTTCATTAAGATCTTATCTTGCCCAGAAAGCTGACTTTATTATTTCTTTTGTCAAATATGCCTAAAAGCTGATAGAATAGTATTTGTGATTTCTGGGATAGTTGTTTCTTCTCTCTTAATATTCTCAGTCATTGGAACAATTTCCACCAAATCTTCTCTGTGCACAGTTTACCCAACCAGAGTTAGATGGAGGTGTGGTACGATATTTGCTACTGTGGCAGAACCACAGGTGAATAACGTTTTATGTTAAGGGTGGGCTTACTTTGGTGTCATATTCCATTATTCTCAAATAGATTGTTTGCGAATATAGTACAACTTTTATTGTACTTCACGTCCTCTGATGAGACACGTGATAAAGCATGGAGGATAGTCAGGGGTTGAGGGAGTTGTGTTGGAGGCAGAGAGAAAAACAATGCTATTTCAGCCAGGCAGGGGAGAGATGTAGACCTAACAATGGGATACTTACAGTTATTTTTCCTGCTGTTCTAGTTGTGGCTAAGACCTCAAAGTCTGAGATCATTACATTAGATGCCAAGTCTGATCACATGATGAGAGGCCACTAGACCACCTGCAAGTCTCTTGCTTAGAGAATGCACAATGAGTTCTTTACACCACTAGCCCACCACCCGCCTCCAGACTGTGTGAGATGGTAAATCACTCACCATGGAGCCTGAAGGAACAGCAATTAGGAATCCTTTGAAGATCAGTGTGACTGGGGTCTCTGTTTTCCTCCCCCATAGGCACAGGGATATGCTCCATGTGAAGGTGGAGCTTCCAGGGAGCCACAGCTTGGTATCTGCTCCCTGGGATCTGAAGGACACAGGACTTGTGTCTAGCTCAGACCGTCGAGCTGTGAAGGTAGGTGTCTCACTGGCTGCTTCGAGATAGCAGAGGGAGGAGGGGTGGTGGTAGAGTTAAGAGGAAAGGCAGTGCAGGTTCTGTGGGCCTGATGGGAACCCCACTAGGGAGAGCCAGGCTAAGCTCTTAAGAGAAACTCTACCCAAGAGGGCTGCTTGAAGAGTGAATTGAACTCAAAAAGGGGTAAGTTGCAAGAAACAAAAGTCAGAAAAAGAAATTATAAGCAACCAACTGGAGATGGAAGGACACACCTAAGATAAGGGAACCCCAGTGATGGAGTCAGTCTTCAGAAAGAGTCCAGAGGGTTCCCCTAGGAAAGTAAGAATCAGCTCTTGGAATATGGCAATTTTACCTGATAAGTAAGACAGTACCTGTTCCTTACCTTTCTTCCCAACTTTTAACTAGATTTTTATATGGTTACCAAAATAACAACCTCTGAGGGGGAGAAGGAGTGGGGCCAGAAAGAGAAAACAATCAGTGGTGCCCCTTCCTACCGAGGCTTCCCTGGCTGAGTTAGGCTCAACATGTGAATGAAATGAAGATACAAGGGTTGATGTTACACCAAACCAGAGCTTGGTAGTTGGAAAACAGAAACCATTTTGTTTTACAGCTAGTAGCAATTGGAAAATGCTCAGAATTGCCTGAAATTGCATCCAGGAAATGGGTATGAAGGGATAGTGATGAGAAAGAACAGTTTCTATTTGTCTCTTCCCCAGTTCTGTCTGTCCTGTTTATTAGTTACACTGCAGATGACTTATTCATCACCTGCCTGCATTTTTATAGTCTCCTACAGCTCTTCAAGGACGTTCAGGAGTGGTGCTTACAGTCTTAGGGCTTGTCCCCTATGCAAGGAGAGAGATGGAGGTGTCTCCCTAATACTTGTTTGGAAAATAACAAATACTAAATAATATCTGGAAGCAATTTAATAAGAAAAATAGACCACCAAAAATGCCTCATTCCAGATTTACCAATGCTCTGTTTGGACCATCTTGAAGTTAAAGTGGGACTACACCATCTCCCATTCATGACTCAATGGTTTAATTAACGTCACCTGAATTTGATTCTCTCTGGGGGCAGTGACATCACACTGCTGACATGGAGATAAAACTTCCAATCCTTTTTCACACGTGACTTTATTGAACAGAGTAAGTGCCATTTGAAGAGCACAAATGCTTATCTTCTTATTTGGTTCTCTAAAATTCTACTTCTTTTTTGGCTTAGTAGTCACAACTTTTGCCTCTTTGCTATGACTTAATTTCTCTTTAGATTATACTAATGCCCCATCAGAGAAGCATTTAGCCCCTGTGTGTCTCTCAGCCTGTCTTTAATTCATCTCTAAGATAAAGAGGTGACTGTCAGGTTAATGAATAGGGAGCACACCCACATATGGACCTAACTATCTGTCTCAAAATTTCACTAGTTGTGCAACCACGGGCAAGGTACTTAATCTCTCAGGGATTTTCTTCCTCATCTGAAAAGACGAATAGTGTGTACCTTACAGTGTTCCTGTCAAGGTCAAGGAAGGTGCTACATGAGCAGCAATAGGCTGCCACTTCACCTCTGGTATGTTTTCAGTAAATCTTAGCTACTGTCAATGTGGATTCTTACCATGAAATTATCTTCATCCACAGGACTAGGCACCAATTTTAAAGATTTTATTTATTCATTTACTTATTTGTTTGTTTACTTATTTATTTATTTGAGAGAGAGAAAGTGCAAGCAGGATGAGGAGCAGAGGAAGAGAGAGAATCTCAAGCAGACTTCCCACTGAGTGCAGAACCTGACATGGGGCTCCATCCCACAATCCTGAGATCTAGACCTGAGCCAAAATCAAGAGTCAGATGCTTAACTGACTGCACCACTCAAGCACCCCTGGGCACCAATTTTAAAATTTAATCTCATTTGGAAAATCCGCCAATTTAAATTTGGGCCTCAGAAATTCTGGTAATGAAGTTCTTGAATTTTGTAATGATTTTCCCATTTCCTGAGGCAACATGTTGACTTCTCAGAGGTTGGCAGGGAGCTCCAATGTGCAAACATCTCTGACTGTTCAGGCCACTTTATGACTCCCTATGGCCAGATCACCAAGACCTAAAAGTCATGTGAAACATGAGAAGAGGGGACCTGGAATTTCCAAATTGCCATTCCTGGGAATTTGACCTCTTGTCTTTCTTTCTTATGCCTTCTTGTCTTAGGTGTGGAGACTAGATGTTCAGCCCTGTTCCTATTCTTGAGCTTTGGTGATTCAAAGAGCACTACTTCTTTTATTTTTCTTAAATAAAAGAGTAAGAAAGGAAAACAAAGAAAAGAAAGAAGGAAGGGGGGTGGGGAATGAGGTTATTGTGTTTCTCCACATTGACCAAAGCAAAACCAATGAGTTCCCTTCAAACATTTCTCAAATGCCCCAGGGCTGATTCACAGGGACTCACAGAAAGTTCTTTGCTCTCTCAGCTCTTTCTGATTCAGCAACCCCACCCTCAGGGAAGACTCCTTACCTCTTCCCTGGCTCCCACAACCCCCCAGACAGCACCTCCATACTTGTGGTTTCCCACTCCTGTGGCCTGCTTCTCCCACTCAGGCCCTGGAGCTAGGATGTGACCACTCTGCCCCGTCAGTGAGGCTACAGGGCCTTGCACTGCACAAAGGGCCATATGTGCTGTGGTAACTGGAGCAAATGCCCCTTTGCTTTTTGAGGTTATGTTGGTCGAGGTAGCCAAACAGTTTTACCTTACGTCTAATGAAAATGGCTGTTTTTACTCACATTATTTTCCTCCCTAAAACTTACAGTGAATTCATGATTACATACCCAAGGAAAATCATCAGATGCCATGTTTTAAGGAGAATCCCCTCCTTAAGGCCTTGCAATGGGGTCATGGTGCAGTACCTGAGTACAATAACAGGACCTACTTTGTCGGGTTGTAGTGGTATGAGTTAATACTCAGGTCTTGGCACAGAGTGAGTGCTCAATAAATCTTACTACTGTTATTATTTTTTATTACTGTTATCACCTCCCTTATAATGTTTTCTCCTAAAAAATTTGTCTTGCCCCCAGCAAGTAAACTTCTGTGGCCTTCCTCCCTGATTTTTCTGGGATGTCTCTGAGTAGCCCTCAAATGAGACATAAGTCCAAGATGGGGACAGATATTTTCTTTATTACAGATAAAGGTTAATTTGGAAGGTGTATCTAAAGGTGAGAAAAGAATGGACTGCTCACTCCAGACTATGGGCACTGCCTGTATCTACAATGACGATGACAATGACAGTGATGGTGACAATGACAGTGATGGTGACCACAGCAGTGAGGTGGAAGCAGCTGTCTCTTGATAGAACTTTACAAAACATGTTGGCACACAGTTAAAATGCTTTTAAGCATATGTTCCTTGTGGGAGATTAAAAAACCTATTTATAAGATATAGTTCTTACTACGAAGAAGCTTAGAGTATAGTAGATAAGACACAGGAAGGGAATAAATCACTACCTAACAGGGTGAAAGTTGCAAAGTTCTAAAGCAGTGTAGCTAAATGAGAACCCAGAGGAAGGAGTAGGTATTTCTTGCCCAGAGTTTTAGGACAGACTTCAGTGAGGAGCAGAATGTCAGCTCAGTCTTAAAGTGTGGGTAAAATATGGAAATTTAGAGTGGTAAGGTGCATCCCAGAGAAGGGAGGTGTCTCAGTCAAATAATGGGGGGAAAAGAAGCTGGGCAGTGTTCCAGGCTTGACATATCCAGACTCATAGGAGCAGCACAGAGAGTGGAGTGGTGTTATGGTGACTTCACTGCCGTTCATCTCAAGGTGTGGGCTGTTCTCACCAGACACTGTCACCACTCTGGCCAAACCAGATGAGCCTTTTAATGAGGTCTACACTGAAAGTCTACATGTGCTTTTCTGTCACCACTCTGGCCAAACCGGATGAGCCTTTTAATGAGGTCTACACTGAAAGTCTACATGTCAAGAGCACAATTTGGTGAGGAAACAATGAACTAGAACAAGTCCTGAGACATTTACCATCTTCTACTGAACCACAACCAGACAAGCCCACTAGAATCTTTAGACCAATAAGAAAAGTCTCCAGTTTGCAGTCTGCCCTAGAGGGTCTTCAGGTGACACATCTAATCACAGAAGTCCCAATTTCATACATAATATTAAGTCATTATTCATTTCAGGGTCCATGGTATTAGCCATATTGTATATGATGCAGCCTAAATTATATATGTATTTATGTAGCTAAGTGTAAATATTATGTTTAGCCAGATTTAATCATCTCAAAATTATAAGCCATCTAAATCTCTAGGATTTTTGAGAATGCTAAATCAATTACTGCGAATGTCTATGCATTTATCTGAAAACATTGAATAATGTTTACCTTTATCCATTTAGTTAAAAAAAAAACTAATGCAAATTCAAGATCTATAGTAAGTATTCAGCCATCTTCTGTAGTAAAATACTCCTGATGGTGACTAACTCAGAAGAAATGACACATTTCACCAAATCTAAGACACTTCATGGTTTCAGAGATAATAAAATATGAAAAAAAAATGTGTCTTAGGATCAATAAAATGAGATCTGATATCTTCTTCATGTGTGAGAAAGAAAATCAAAATTTTTTCATGAAAAGGATCTGTATCCTGATACTGTCATTTCTAATGGAAAAAAAATACTTCAAAGTCCATTATTTTTTTAAAAAATAATACTATAGTGTTTGAAGTGTCCCTTTAAGTGGACAACTGAATAGTAGGGGGGTTAAAAAAAGCAGTAATAGAATAATTGCCAATGAAATATGTAATGCAATGCTGGTAAGTTGGTTTTTTTACTGTTAATCCATCTATCCACTTATCTTCCAGAAGTGTAGACAGGAGTCATGTTAGAAGAGATTCTCTTCATTTTGGGGAAGTTCTCCCTTCGGTGTACCCTGAGTGAACATTATTAAGTCAGTCTTTATGTTTAGATTTGTGCTGTACCACCATCTCTCTGGTGCAACAGAGGTGTCTTTCATCTGACATGGAACTTTCTGGAGGACAATTTAGACTGGTCTACCCAGGAAGGGATTGAAACTTCCCAATAGTTTTTTATAAACCTTTGAAGTTAAGACTACCAGTGTGCATGGACCATGGCAAGTGGTGCTGTATGTGTACCAGATCAGAGGCTCCCATGCCAATTTCTTCATTACTAATGGAGAAATGAGAATATACTTATTCTACATATTATTAATTCAACCTTAACTACCTGAAAATACAATCAGTGCTTCACAGGGGAATTCGAATTGAAAAATTGAGTTGTTGACTGGAGCTCAAAGGTGGTTGTCTCATGGATGTGGGTAAGTCTGGAAGCTGCTACCCACCCCCCAAATCCCACAGTCATGTGTGGCAGTGATGGTGAAACTCCTGCAGTAAAACAAAGAAATGCTTTTTAACCAAAAACAATGGGTAGAAGATCTGCTTTAGTTTCAGTTTGACTTTGAAGAAAAGAGAGAGAGGACACAATGGCAGAAATTATCCTGGCCATGGGGTTAAGCAAAAGAGAATATTAATACTGTCTCTGTCAGCACTTGAGCAGATTTGCCTTAACAAGAGGAGAAGAGGTGTTGGAGTCACTCTTTTCTGGGGGGTGGGGAAACAGAAAAACAAAAACAAAATAATAGCAGTATAATTTGAAAATTAAGCCAGTAAATAGAAGACAAATATTTGATACTATCACGTACTGAAGAGTCTGTCATAAACAATGTCTGTATGTACAGAGCCTCTTGTCCAATGGCTGCCAGAGCGAGTTCCTTGGTGACCCTAGGCCATCCAAAAATGTTTAAATGTTTCCTAAGAATTCTGTAATTGCAATATTTTATGAAATAACTCTCACTCAGGAAAATGACTGCACTTTATTAATCATTGTATATTTTGGGGCCACCCAGAACCAGAAAAAATTATATTGATAAAGGTGCTCAAAAAATAATACTTTTCTTTTGAGAAAGAAAGGAGTATCTTTAACTCTGAACTGAGTGACTACTACCCATGAATTTCTAGTATGTATTAAAGTTGTTTGAAAAAAATTGTTTTAATATTAATATTACCATAAATAGATGCATATCTCCTGCACAAAGTTAAAAAATACATTTTATAAAGGCCAAATTTGGGCATTTAATCAGTAACACTCTCCTGTAGGAATCATGATCCTGTCCACACATCAGCAGGTCCCTCATTGCCATCTCGATGTCCTAGCTGAGCCCCTCAGAGAATCTGAGACAGGAGAAGGAGGTGACGTGAGCAGCCTGGGGCAGACGTCAAGGACAGTGCAAAGATGATGGGATTATCTTGCATTGTGATAACTGTACTTCTATGTGATTTTCATTTTTAAAAAGTAGATATTAACCATATTAGTTGCACTTTACCTCTCAGAATCACATAAAAGCATAAGCCATTCAGTAAGGAACTGCCTTATAAAGGACTTGACATTCTGGCCCATGTTGAATTAGATTTACTTTGAAAGCACTTGGATTTATTTCATCATGAGGTAAGTCAAATTCATTATAAAGATTTATTCCTGTGATTAAAAATCTGCACATTGTGTTACCAAAAAAAAAAAAAAAACAATCGAGAAAACAATGACAAAGTTTGTGGTGTCTTAGCCATAAAGACGACAGAGGCTGATTAAGCTGGAGAATTATGCTCTTCTTCCAAAACACATCATTACACTCTGTCTGGCAACCTCTTCTACCTCCCACCAATAAAATGTAAATAGGGCCTCTGGGTGGCTCAGTCGGTTAAGCATCTGCCTTCGGCTCAGGTTGTGATCCCAGGGTCCTGGGATTGAACCCCATGTCAGGCTACCTGCTCAGGCTACCTACCCCTCTCTCTGCCCCTCTCCCCACACCCATGCTCTCCCTCTCTCTCTCTTTCTAATAAATAAATAAATAAATAAATAAATAAATAAAATCTTTTAAAAAATAAAATAAAATGTAAAGTAATGTAAAATGTCAAGGACAAACGTTGATTCTGTATCAGAATATTTCTGGAATGAAATGGAATGGAATCTACAAAATCAAAGAAAGGAAACGAAAAGTGTTCACTAAATAAATTATCCGTAGTTTTTCTTTACATTAAGCCTTTGTTCTTTATTTACATCCTTGACAAATGAATAATGCCTCAGCCCAGTGATACAACGAGGAGACGTGAATACTGTCTTCCCTCAGTGGGATTCATTGCACTGAGATCCTTGAAGATTTTTCTGGACATTCCTGGTGTTTGAGACACAGGAAATGGCTCAGTTGAAACCAATCAGGAGAAGAGCAGTGGGCAGGGGTTGCCAGTCTTAGAGTAAAATGTGCTTTCATGTCTTGAGGGCAGCAGGATAAATGTTTCATACAAAATGGTAAGGTTTGAATACTTATTTCACCTATTCTTAGAGTCCCCAGTTAAAATAAGTTGTATGAATCTGCTAACAGGCACAGAGCACACTCTTGCTTGTGGAGTCCCTTGACCTGAGTCACTCTGCCAAAGCTGAAACTGATTTTCAGGTGTCATCACCTCCTATCATAAGGAAGAATGTAAAAACCTGATTCAATCACACCATGTTCAGAAAGTGGCCACAGCATGTCCAGAAAAGATGCCTGGCTGGTAGCCTTTCAACATCTTTAAAGGTTCTGGTTGTGAGACATAGGACTTGAATTTAACCAATTCTGATGCTGTTATAAGAGTAAGGAATCGTACTGTGTCAAAAAGCAGTGTTACCAATAGTATGATGAAAATGCTATTTCAACTGAGATGTCTATTCAGAGGTAATGAAATGAGGGAGCAAATTAATCACCAAGTATGGCCCAGTTCAAAAGGGATGTGGAAGGAGGCATCCCTGCCCGAGAGTCCTCCAGCCATCCTGCAGTGTTCATTGGCCAGGATGAGTGTGGGTCCGTGACCACTCCTTTAAAATACCCTCAGTCCAAATAGTAGGAATAAAGAGGCATGGAGAGCAGTCCATGTGTTAGACACTTCTGGGGATGGAAGAATCAGAAAAGGCAGTTGACTACATATTTGTGGGTTAAGAGCAGAGATTGTAAGGGAACTTTTACTTCTGATGGCCAATAAGGATACATCTTCAGTGAATCATAGTTGTTTTTTTTTAATTATAATCCTTTACACTACATTATAAAAAGATCTTTTGGAATATTGAGCTTTTCAGTAAGTCACAGGTTTTTTTTTTCCTAGTCTTTAAATACAATATTAAAAGACCTTTTGAAATATTGAGATTAAAGGCATTAGAATTTTTTAAAAGCTCTTCTTAAAACATATGTGTGGTTTGTCAATACATACCTGTCAGAGCAACTTGAACCAATTCTGTGGGTATGATCGGCACAGAGAAGGGTTTGCTCATAGGATCTGATCCAGAGCCCCCTTGAAACAGACATTGGGAAATATCTGCCTCTTTACCCATTATTTCTCAGGCAGAGAGCCAACAAGAGGGAAAGCTGAGAACTAGAAAGAGTGTCTTTAGCACCCTTACACCTCTTTCATCAGTGTCGCATCCTCCCCTCCCTGCTTTATGTGTGTGTCCTCGCTCTCCACCTCTCCCCAGATGGCACACCAAGCCTTTTCCTTCTGAGCCACTACAGAATGTTCCACACTACAATTACTCTATCTCCCCCTCCGTGTGGGAGAAGGTGGTCTTGTTCATTGCTCTATCCTCCCTGGGTATCTGGAACATGTCCCCAGGGCATTTATCTTGGGGACACCCTGCAGAGAGGCCCAGTAGATACCTAGTAAGTGTTTGGTAAGGCCTGGAGGCCACCATGACACTGCTTTCTCTTACACCAGCACCAAACATTAAACACGGGCTCCTTGGCTACTTACAATGCCCTACCTAAAATTGCCCATTTCTGTTTACACACGTGCTCTACAAGTTATGCCTGCTATCTCTCTCTCTTTGCCCCCTCTCCCCACATCGCTCATATCAACATATTGACTCTTTTCCCCCATCAGCATTCCCAAGCCAATATAAAAATATATATATAACTCTAAGTCCACCTTCCCCTTGAGACTTTTGAAATGAAAAAGAGCAAAGGTACTACTCTGCAGTGATGTAAAACCGTAGATATATGCCGTGCAATGGACCTTTGGGAAATAAACTGAACATGTACTGAATTGATGCAAGTGAGTAAACAGAGATCGAATCCAGTGAGTAAAGAAAGAAACCACAACTAGTAGGCATTTCAACGGCAGTTAAATGGGAATGGGATTTCTACAAAGTAGAAAGAAAATAAGAAACAGAGCAGGACACGGTTGGAGAGAGAAAATCTCACAGAGACGAAATCTCAGATGATGGCTCGTTTCCACCTAGGTTTTACTGGCTAGTGCTCTTGAGAAAGCCTAAGTCAAATTAGAAGCAGAGCATGCACTAGGAAGAGTTTCCACTGTGCTCTTTCTGTACGTGACACATCAAAAGTCCAGTTTTCAGAGGGCTGCTTCTGGTCGTAGTTCCCACTGCTGTGAGCCCCTTCCAAGCTTCTAACTGCCACCTCTCCAGACTCTTCACATTCACTTTAATATTTCATTGCTCTCTGGAAAGAGGGAGGAGAAGTATCTGTTTGTGCATGTTCCTTTTAATCGATTTGTTATGGCAATTATTATTATTATGACTTTTTTACTCCAGAGGATGCTAAAGAGACTTCTACTTCCCTGAAAGGGAGGGTTTTAGAAGCACGTGTAATGCAACTGGCATTCCCCTTGTGCCCGTGCAGGGTATTTCCGAGGGACTCTCCTGTGTTTCCAGAAATCCTTGGGGTTAATTTCCAAGACCTGTTTAAGGGTGAGGCACTCCTCATCCTCTGGTGGACTCATTGTCAGGCCCGCCTACCAGTGATTGAATAATATCTTAGGAAAGAGAGTATCTGGCCACAGGTTTAGCCTCAAGAGAAAGTTCTAGATAAGTCCAGCTTCCAAGAACATGGCCTAGTGGCTTCCCACCATTCCCGACCAAAACTCCTACAGAGCACTGACTCTCCATCCCTGTCTTATGAACAGCCAGTGAGCTATTCATCATGGTACATTTAATGTATTCTTGAAGCTTGTGCTTCCAGATTTGAAAACACGTTGCAAGTAACACCGTTGAATTTTACATCATTATATTCTGGCAATCTCATAAATCCAATGTGGTAATAATATGCAAAGTAGAATCCATTGATTACCTGAAAAATATCAGGTAGCGTTATACTAAACTGAAAAATCTAGTAAATGTTTCTCTCACCCTTCCTCCCTTTTTTCTTTCTTTCCTTCCTTCCTACCTTCCTTCTTTCCTTCCCTCCATCCTTCCTTTTCTTTCTTATATTTGTATTTCATTGATAAAAATCATTAATTTATTCATAAATATTAAGCATCTATCATGTGATGGGCACTATTTGGTACTAGAGATAAAACAGAAAGCAAAACAAATTAGGAAACAAGGAAGTAGGCTGTGTCCATATCTGAGGAACAGAGTTCAGGTCAGAGGGAACAGCAAAGGCTCCAAGGAGGTGAGTGTGTGCCTGACAGGATATAAGGAGGTGAAGAGGTCCATAGCTAGTGGGGTAGAAGGGATGGGGTCAGAGAGGTCACTGTAAGGGCGCTGGTTTTCACTCCAAGTGAGACGGGAAGCTGTTGGCAGACTTGAAGCAGCAGAATAATACGACATGACTTGGGTTAACAGGGTCACCATGGTCACTACAAGGAGACCAAAGCAGAGAGGACTGTTCCCATCACATGTTGTAACTGTCCTCATTTTCTAAACTTGAACACACCACCTGTGTCTAATCGCATAGTCATATCCTGTGGACAATATCTGAAATGATATAAAGTCTAGTCACTCTGAAGAACATGGTGACTAAAAACAAAACCATGAATTCTCCATAAAAACAAAATAGCCACTTTCTGGGGTGCAAAGTACAGCAAAGTTTTGACTAGTCTTGAGGAATGCCATGTGCGGATTATTTTCTGATTAACTGACAGGTTAACCTGATGGGAAAATAAGTGAGAAAGAAAACTATCAAATTTCCCTGTCTTATTAAGCAAAGCATATCAAACACAATTAGGTCATTCTGAGGACAATATCTTCTTCAAGTCATGGTCGGAAATAGCTCAAGCTGCAGATGGTGCTGAGCTGGGGTGCTGAGAAGGTCGGCATGGGGGCCGGAAGGGAACTCCAGGCAGGGAGGACCCTGCAGGGAGCAGAACAGAGAGTAGAAGGCACAGCACACAGCAAAGACGCTCGACTACGGTTCTACTGCAGAGTCAACGCCTTTAACTGAGCAAAGTAAAGGGATTCGGGGCCTCATCAAAGTGAAAGGAGACGCACTTCCACGGAAGTATCCTCAGCCAGCATCATGGGCGCAGTGGGAAGGGAGACACTACTGCTTGATGTTCTTATACACCCTGCTTTTAAAAATCAGCCCACGTGCTGCCCTGTGCCATTTTACCTACACTGACTCCTATCCCTTATCTGTTATTATCCTTGTCTCCTGGGCTCACTCACAGAAGAAACTTGTTCTCAGTGAAAGGTTTTAGACCATTGGCCAAATCACCCACAAACGCAGGTTGATCTTTCCCAGAACTCCTGTTGTTTTAATAATTTAGGTCTCATCAGAGAGCACTGTCTGACCCTGAAAGCATTTGAAATGTTTTGTTTTGTGTTTTTCCCAAGTGATTGAGTTGCTTCTATGCTCTCCGCAGTCCCCCAGCGGGGCAGGCTGCCGAGCCCTGGGATTTAGACCCTGGAATAGCATTCCTTAGCTCAGCAGCAGCTAGAGCACCCACGAAGCAGCACAGCCAATCTGTCCCCTCGGCCTTTTAGAAGCAAGAGGTGTGAGCACGTGAAATTGTGCAGTTGATTAGATGGACGAGAATATGCGTATCTCGGTGCCAAGCTATAAAGGCATTCACACGTGGTTCCGGAACAAGCTGACACTTCTACATGGCCGTTTAAGGATTGGGGCAGTTGAGCTGGATGTATATGCTTTAAAACAGGCCCGGACGTGAGGCAAAAGTATCAAATGCATATTCACAGCCCCCCACTTCCAGCCTTCGCTGGGCCAGGCAGAGGGGCTGCTTCTCCTGAGCCGCACAACAAACAGTCCGCAATCTACCAGCCTCGGGGCCCCAGTAACCCGACCTGGGCCAGAATACTGACATTATCTTCTGTCACTTTTCTTACTTTAAGGTTTTTAGCTAGAAATGGGACATTCGGGGCGCCTGGGTAGCGCAGTCGTTAAAGCGTCTGCCTTCAGCTCAGGGCGTGATCCCGGCCTTCCGGGATCGAGTCCCACATTGGGTTCCTCCGCTGGGAGCCTGCTTCTTCCTCTCCCACTCCCCCGCTGTGTTCCCTCTCTCGCTGGCTGTCTCTCTGTCACATAAATAAATAAAATCTTAAAAAAAAAAAGAAATGGGACATTCATTCATTTCTTCAACAAACACTTCCAGAGCATCCATGTAGAGAGAAAAGCTGAGAAGTCCCAGTCCTCCAGAGGCACAGGAATCCTCAGGGCCCAGGGACGAAAAGCGAGGTGGGGGGAAAGCGCTCTTCCCCGACTTACATTCTTTACTTTCCAACAACTGAACTGGGGGACGTTAACACTGGACTTGACTGAGAATAAAGACAGAGCAATAAAAATGATGCGAGGGGTTATTTTGACATCTGTCCACATCTCCTTCCTTATCATGTGGATCTTCTGCTCTGAATAATGTTTTGTTTGTCTCCAAAAGTTAAAGAGATTTTATTACATTCTGGCTAAACGTATCTCCATGATCTGAAAGAGTGATGTGATTAACTAAATCATAGACCTTATGATTGGCTATTGTTTCTCAAATACCTTCCACATGGCAAATACTATGCAAGTATATCTTCATATACATTATTTAGTAACAAAAAGGCAGGAGAAGGTTGTAGCTAACAGCACAGGCTCTGGGAACAAATGCCGGCTCTGTCACTTCTTAGCTGTATGATCTCATCTCACTGTGCCCCACTTTCTCATTTTTAAGTTGGGGATTATAATAAAATACCTACCTTGAAGGATGTTTTCAGAGGTTAAATCAAGGAACATATGTCAAGCAGTTAAGGAAAGAGTAAGGACTGTGTAAGTTTGGCTCTTATCATTAATCAATCATCCTGTCATCAATAATCTTCATGAAAACTATGTAGTGTTATCAGCTTTTACAAATAAAGAAATTGAAGCCAGAGCTGTTACATAACATAGAACATGAATTCATCTCTAGATTGTCTGACTTCATGGCTCAGGTTGATATAACTATACCAGTCTGCCTCCCCCTCAGAGTATCCTTCAATAATAAGTTGTATTCATAACTATTACAATCAATTCAGCAGACATGTATCTAACATCTGAAACATAGACATTTTGTATGGTTGCAAGATTACGGCCCTCAAACTTACCTTGCTTGTGTTGGGATAGGAGGATAAGGTTGGAGAAAGATGGTGGACCCTGATACGTTAAAAACAAAATGAAAGGAATATTCTGATGAAGTCATATTCACAGTAGATAGACCCTGAACTGAATTTGTTGAATTTAAAAGGTTGATGAAGAAATAGTTCTAATCAAATCAAGATGTAACGAGTGGGATATAGGGACATAGGTAGAGTGTGTTGGAGAGGGTTGGGGAATTAATCGGGGGTACCAGCAGAGAAGGTCACATTTATACTGGCCCACAAATACTGATAGGATCTGGAAGGATGCATAGATTGAGATAAAGGGCATAACAAACAGAGGAAACAAGTCTGAGCAGAGACGATGAGGCTGAAAAGCAATTATACTTTCAGAAAAGTTGTGTTCAGATGCTCAGAAATTTCAGGGTACACAGAGGAGTGAAATGTAATAGGAAATGAGGCACAAGAGTTAGTTTGCCGGATATCAAAGCAGTTGATTCCTATGGTTGTTAGGGTTGAGAAGAGAGTGACAGGCTCCCTGTGGGCCTGGCAAGGGAGCTCTGCCGCCTCACTGAGGCATGGGTGGAGAGAAGGGAGGTCGGAGACAGGGAGCAAGGAGCCATTGAGAGGAGAAGGAAAGAAGCCTTCTCTAGAGCTATTCCAAAGGGGAATTAATCAGTAAAGAAGACAAGATAGGAGAGTTGGAATATCAGTACAATTTAGTGGTCGGAAAGGGAATGAGGGGCAGAGAGGAATACAAAATGGCTAAGGTTTGGGGTTCAGTGGGAGAAGACTAACCTGTGTCGCTGAGAAAAGAGGCATAAGAGGCAAGAAGCTCTTGTCCTGGACGTAAGGAGAGAAGTGGGGCCGGGAAAGATCCTGAGTGCCATTGTGAGGCTGTCGTGAGGTCCTGCAGGGGCATCTGGGTGCAGATACCTGACAGGCAGCTAGAAATGGGGTCCAGATTCCATCAGAGTTTGGGGAGCTATGTGTCAGAGGTGACTGTTCACACTATGGGAGAAAATAAACTGAGAACAGATACTTATATTTCAATGTGGAACCAAAGAAGAAAATGCAGGAGAAGAAACTAACATGGAGACAAGAGTGAAGAAAAGTATCCCGAAGACCAGTGGAAGACTGCTGAGAACAGAGATGGAAAGTGGCCTGGGGAGGGGCCGGGGAGAGGGAAGGAGGACTGATGGATCCCCAGAAAGAGGCAGAGCAACAGGAACACTGAAGAGAACCTTTTAGGTGAATGCATAAAGAAAACATGCCAGGCAAGAAGGTTGAATTTTTAAAAAGTCCTCCTATTGCATTAACTTAAGAGGAAAACTATCAAAAAGATTTCCAGAAGCATGCTTTAATTACAAACAAGTGATTTTGGGGACATGAAAATAGTTTTGAATGCCATACTGTAACTCAAACAAGTTGCAGTATTTAAAACTATTTAAAACTATAGATCAAATGAACCAATCAGATCACTCTGTTTTTCTGCTTACATCTCTTTCCCCATCAAAGCAGACGAATTTTTGCATTAGGTGTCTATTAACACATTAGCTTAATAACAAGTATGTTTTCACCAATCTCCTGGAACCCATTGTTAAAACACCAGAAGAGAAATCCTTCAATTTGTTTAGCCCACTGAATTTTGAAGAGACTGAAAGAGTAAAAAAAAAAGTTGGCAATTTGTCTGAAATAAGAGTGTGCTTTTAGAAAAGAAAAGGTTCCCCAGAGAACATTTTAATACTACTGAGCATTTAGTAAGAAAAACATTCAGAAATAAGCAACATCCGTGGAATTGTGAAGCCTGCCACTCTGTCAGGAAGTTTCAAAGCAGAGGCAGGCTAACCCCAGCCGACGGTGTGCTGCTGGAGACGAAGATTGCCTTCCTCATCAACTTCACCGTTTAAAAATGTAGACACATCATTATGAATTGCTTCTGATAGCCGAGTGTTCACAGCAGAGGGTTTGTTCTTAACTATTTTTCTACTGCCAAGTCGTGCTCAATCGCAGCAGTTTAAATTATGTGCTCGTTGATGAAATTGGATGCACTGCTTTTTAGGTTTTCATCCAGCTAAGATCATGTCTGGGGAGAAGCCAACTGTAGATGCAGTTTTCTGCCTCTGAGCTGGAAACTCCAAGTTCACTAAAGTTCAGGAAGTTCAGAAAGACAGATGACAGGGGAGGGTAGCCCTGCCTGTTTGGTGGCTCAGGACCTTCCCAGGAGGCCCTCACCGCCCTAACCCTGGCAAGTTCAGATCCACACGCAGCATGGTAATGATGCATGATTTTCTCCTTTGCTCAGCTGGCCTCCATTTCCTTTCTCATGGAAGACCCTCAACAAATATGTGCTAATTTGGCTTTGTCTTCTGAAGATATGCCATGTTTTGTTTCCAGAAATCCTATCTAGTTAAAATAGCACTCTGACTTACAAAAAAAAAAATCTTTTCCCCACATTTTTAATCTCTCACTGCAATGTAGAAACGACTACAGGGGACTCACTGACTCCAATTAGCGTCCCAGGCACCCAAAGAAAGAGCATTTTAATACCTTGACAGTGGCCTCCCAGCGACCTGAGGGGATGCTGGGCTTCAGTCCAGACTTGCTGGCTCCACAAGGGTACACCCTCTCTTCATCGCGCCTTCACTGCTGGAATGCAAACCTGCACGACTCTGAATTCAGACTTGAAAACGGAAAGGAACTTGGGAAGCAAAACAGAGTATAGAGAAGCCTAGAAACTGTGATGAAAAATCTCAAACAGGAACTCTAAATCCTAAAGGCAGAAGAGCTAACTTAAAAAATTAAACATTATCCAAGGTGAGGGAATGTTTTCTGGCCCAGAAGACCTGAGCCCAGGTTGGCTGGGTGGGAGCAGAGAGGGCTACTCTGCCAGCACTGTGCCCTGCGATTCAATTCCGGGCACTGATGATCCCTCTAGTCTGGTGGGTGGCAGATCGGTTTCTGTGAAGGGAAGTATCTCAGGCCTTGTGGGCCACATGATGGCAACTCTTCCTCCCTGCTGCCCAAGGTAGGAAAGCAGCCCTAGAAACCATGTAAACAAGCCAGCCTGACTGTATTCAAGAAAGTTTTCTTTGCAGAATCGGACAGACCCCGTCTAGTATGTCGACCATTAAACCGTTTGTTCAAGCCTTTCACCCAGTGATCATTAATATCACCATCATCAAGAACACCTGGAACTGAATTTAGAAGAATCTTTGACTCGTTCTGCTTCATAAGGGCCACAACACGGGCCTAAATCCTTATCGGAAGACCAAAAAGTTTTGTGATTTTAAACATTTCCCACTGAAATTCAACCTTTGTCAGAGATCTTTCTAGAGGAGATTTTTTTTTTCCACCAAGAAGGAACTGCAGTCCTAATTAGCTAGGATCAAAGAGTTGAGCACAACTGTGACAATGTCTCTGTTTTCAGACAATCTCCTAGCTCTGTCATTTCTACATCTGGCTGCTTATTTGAGAACTCAACCAAATTTCCTTAAGCACTGATCTCCAAAATGGATATTCCTGGTTTTCCTAGGATATGACAAAGGTCTGAGTTTGTTTACCAGGTACTTCCAGGTTAGTGCAAATGTTTCCTGCAGTGATTTAAAGACAAAGGCGCTAATAGTCACACTTAGGCTTCGAGGAGGACCTTTGGTTCTTGTTATTTTATAATTTAGGTTTTGGGTTTTTTTCTACTGTGCAGCTATGTTTCAGATTGTTACATTTGATATATTTTTTAATAATAATTTTTATTATGTTATGTTAGTCACCATACAGTACATCCCTAGTTTTTGATGTAAAGTTCCATGATTCATTACTTGCGTATAACACCCAGTGCACCATGCAACACATGCCCTCCTTAAAATCTTGCATTAAGAACAACTTAAATATTTCTTGCTAGAAAATGAGAATTCAAAATCAAGAACAATCTTGAAACGAAGAATTCGACGTTCTTGAACAGCTTCTGATGTTGACCTATTTGGCTAAATGCAGGTATTCTTAGGAGCTCATATACACAAAACAAAAAGTTTCAAACTACGAAATGAGGTTCCCAGCATTTTAGAAATCGCCTGGATTACTGACTCCCACTGCTTGTTTTTATGAGAAATTAAATTTATCAAGAAAAGCACAAACTTGACTTGTCTTATTTAATCTGTATTTGAGAAGCTCCCATTTAGTTCAGTTTTAATGAATCTACTTGAATTGGCTTCTGGTTAGCATCAAATGTTGCTTTGGAATGTTTTGCAAGGAAGTTATATTTTGTGAAGAAAAACAGTCTTTGTTAAATACCATAATATCACTAAATCTGGCAATTTATCTCCAACAAGCAACAGACTCAGACAATTAAAAACATCCTAAGTAAAGGCCTTTCTATAAAACTTTGAAAAACTATAGAAACGTATTTGTAAGAATGTATCAGTGTTAAAATTTATGGTATACCTTGTAACTTGATCTTTCTTACAGCTTAAGCTATAGTCTTTTTAAGGATTTGAAATAGGAGAATATGTTCTCAGAAGCTTCAGTTATGAAATAATTTGAGGAGATAATCCTAAAATATGTTTAATCCACTTCAAGTCCCTGATTACAACACATGTGTCTAGAGTTCCCCTGGGGAAACTCCCATGACAGAGGGACCAACAAAATTACTTTGTTTTGTTGACATTCCTTCCTATATGACCTTCTTTCTTCTCAGGGATATTTTTCTTTTGACCATAGTGACAGAACAAAATGATATGCATGACAGAAAGTTGTGACAGAGAAGGATCCCAATAATAGAGCCACTGGCTAGTGGGCAAAGGCACTGTGGTCGGACACACCTGAGGTCTAAGCCCAGCTCTGCAGACCCTTCTTACGTACGACTGGATAACTACTACTGCCTTTTGCACCTGTTTGTTCATCTGTGAAATAAGGATAAGCATACCTACCTTGAAGAGTTAGAATCGCATTCATTTAAAAAGTAATTACCATTTTCTCCCAGAGGCCCTGGCTCCGTCACTTCCTGGCTGTGTAGGTTACTCAACTTCTCTGTGCTTTTTCCCCTCATCTGTAAAATGAGGATGTTACCATAGCTATCTCTCATTGAGAGGGAGGGTCATGAGACCTACATGCAGGTTCAGAACAATACGTAGCACGTGGGAAGCTCACAATAAATATTAAATATTGTTCTGATCGTCATTTTTAAAGTATTATTAATGGTGGGCAATAAACAACTAGGTATTAGGTTACAGGCTAGTCGGGGAGAGAGACCAAAAAGACCAGTGTAGTTGTCTGACACGTGCTATCACAGAGAAGAAAAGGGAAGCCGAAGGAAACGTGGAGGGCAGCGTGTAAACCAGAAAGAACGGCCTCCGTACTGAAGCCGGGGGCTGAGCAGAAGGTAGCTGAGCACAGGGGTGGGGCGCGGGACCCCAGGCTGGAATGAAAGAACCTGTCCTTGGACATGGAGCGTTTGAAATGCTAAGTACCAGGACGAGGGGAGGCGAAAAGTGAAGCCGGAGGGTCAGGGAGAGGCAAGCCCACCGAGCCAGCGAGCCAGCGGCAAACCTTACTGGGATTTGCGATTTTATCCTGACAGCCTTGGAAAGCCTGAAAAGAGGTTTAAGTGGGAAACTGAGAAGAGTTTCCTCTGAGAGGCGTGGTCTGGGCTGCCTTTGAAAGACTCCATTGAAGAGGCCGGACTGGAGCCTGGCCACCAGGTCAGAGGCTGCGGGGGCGGGGTCCAGAGGGGCGGGGCTTGGCCCGGGTCCAGGTAATGCAGGGGCGGCGGGGCGGCGGGGCGGGGGGGTGGGGGGAGGAGGTTCTTTGTGAACTGTGGAGGGGCTGACTTCACCTTCTGGCTAAGCGTATTACTGTCGTGGAGATACTCATTTATTCGACCCGCAAAGTTAGGTTGTAATAAAAATGGGCCGGTAGTTGAGGAGTGCCCAGTAAGGTGGTGTTTTACCGATAACCATAAAGCAGCAAAATATTTTACTTGACGTACAGAGAGCCTGGAAAGACGCTGCGTGGGTCGTGGACGCCTTTGCTGGAATTAACTAACAGGATGATTCTCATAGGCCCTGAGTGGGATCCTGGGGCAGAGAGGCTCCGTTTGCAGAACCTGAGAGGCAGAGCCAAGAGAAGGAAGCCCAGGACTCCCCCAGATCTCGTCGTGTCATGCTGACTTCCCAACTCAGGCTCGCTCGCCTGCCCCCGTCTTGTCCTTTCCCATATTATTTTTGTGGTTGTTGTTTTATTTTGTTTATCATTGATATATCATTGACATAGAGTGTTAAATTAGTTTTAAGTGTACAACCTAGGGTTTCAACAATTCTATACATTACTCAGTGTTCACCATGGTAAGTGTAGTTATCATCTGCCACCTTACAAAGTTATTATGCTATTATTGACTATATTCCCTATGCTGTACTTTTCCATCTCTGTGACTTATTTATTTTATAACTGGAAGTTGTACTTTCCCATTCTGATGACAATCACATCATTTAGGGTGATTAGTTCACACAGAACAGAACACCTACTCCTAACAGCTTTTGAAAAGGAGAAATTATTATTTCACATAACAAAAAGTCTGAAAGGCAATGGTTTTCGTTTAGTGGAGTGTCTCCACAACCTCCCC
This sequence comes from Ursus arctos, assembly GCF_023065955.2. NCBI lineage: Eukaryota > Metazoa > Chordata > Mammalia > Carnivora > Ursidae > Ursus > Ursus arctos. Next base: position 57,709,430 of record NW_026622841.1, read on the forward strand.
AGCAACCTGGCTTCATACTTTTCTACCTTCAACGTTCCTCCTCAAGCTGGTCCCCTCATGGTTGCAAGATGACTTTGACAGCTCCAAATATCCTGTCCTTGCAGAGCAACATCTGAGGGGAGAGAGACAGATTGACCAGTCCTTTGACGCTTGCTTTGAGTGGGAAAACCTTCCCCCAACCCTGTGCTACCGATCCCCTTACTTCTCATGGACCAGAACATCATCTCATGCCCACATCCTGAATAAGTCTGGCAAGTGAATAAGGCTTCGGAAGCCAAGGCAGGGTTGGGCCCAGACTCCGCCAAAGTGCTTGGCAGCCAATACCTGAAGGGAATCCAAGTGCTGGTATTAAGAAGAGGACAGGCCACCAGCAGGGAGGGCCACAGCAAGCCTGACGATAAGGTGGCTACTGGCTGAGGTTAGACCACAAATCCTATTTGACCCAGACTTGACAGTTGGAAAGATTTCTTTTATGGTCTAGTCAGCAAACTTGAATGGTCGCCCTTACATTCTCTGGATCAAAAAATGCTTTTTATTGTCCTTGGTGGTGCTTGACCCTGGGGGGGGGGGGTTCATAACCAGTCAGATCCATTGAGACCTATGGCTCCTCTGCCCCCAAGGGAAATTTGCTTATGAAATCGGACATACAGAATTTTACTTATGATTTTAGGGCGTCACGAACTTCCTGAAGCTCATCACAGCCCAGCTGGAGGTTAGTCCCCAGGTGTTCTGGTCATGACCCTTTAGGGCCTGCTAAGCCCTTTGCAGTCACTGAAATGCTGGCTGGGACCCAGTAATTCCTGATACCCACATCCCTGCAAGGGGCTTATCCATTGAGGCAACTATTCAAGTTAGACCCTTAAATTGCACAAGATAATAACTTTTCCATCTTTTTAGTTGGTACTTAGGGCATTTTCGTACTCCTTCTGTCAACATTATAAATGCCCTTCCCCGGAATGTGCTTACGTGAAATGACCACTATCTATCTCCTGACAAAATGCCAATAGAAACAACTTAGATATAACAAAGAGGTAAAAAATACTCAAAGCACGTTTACTCAAGGTTCTCTAACTTCTACGGATGATTCAACTTGTGTTTACAGAAAGCTATATTGATAGATCACACTCACCAGACTAACAGTGCACCTCGACACATTAGTTTTGGATTTACACCCCTGGCTTTTAGTGAGGTTCATCAATGGTTGAGCCGCTGATGGCTTAAATTCATTATCTGCCACCCTGAGGTGCTGGGGGCTCAGGGAACCAGTGCAAGAAAATACAGGTTTTCTGGATATTCCTACCACAGTAAAGTCCTTTGTCTCTGACCCAGCCATCTTGTGTCTTCTGTCAGTATCCATGACACTGTGACTGGCTAAATTGTTAGCTTATGAGTAGGGAAAAATCTCAAAGATTTCACAGTTTTCCTTCATTTGAGGAGCCACATGTGGTCAGAGAATTTCTTGCCTGTGAAAAACTGTCCTTTCAATCAACTGGTAAATGCTGGTATGAAAAGTCCATTTTCTTCTGGTAAGTGCTAAATGAATTAATAGCCCAGAATGTGGCTAACCAGGACTATTATGGTATCTAACCACTCTAAATAATTATTTCGATTAAAAGATGCAACCCAAATGCCATAGGCCCTCTCTTTTCAGAGCAGGAGCTCGGTTGCAGCCAGGGTCTTCAGTGAATCCACGAGGCAGGGCTTGGGTGAGTCTTACTTTGGCAGCAGCTCTGGAGTGCTCCTCAGGTAATAGGTTTACTGAGAGTTCTCACAGACGTGGGCTTATATGACTCCTTCCCTTGAAAGAAAGACCAAGTTCCTGGTGAAGTGCAAGGCATAGATCTAAGATGTGGGAATGATAAGGTCAGAAACTCAGAAGGCAAAGAGCATCAAATATAGACTCCAACAATGGGGCACCAGCAAACACTCCAGCAGTGTCCAGACTTCTATAGAAGCAGAGGCTGGGACTGGGTTGCAAGTGTGTCCATTTTATTAAGAAAATTCTGTTCAGAAAAACTCTGTGAGGGAAGGAGGGAAGCAGGATAAGGTAGAGGAAAAGGACCAAGCAAGATGTGGTCTTGGTTTAAGTCTATTCTTGGCCTGATTTTTGGCAAGGGAATGGGTAGATTGCCTCCAATGAGCCAAGTATGCTAGCCTTGGTGGGGAGGACATGCAGGACATATACCTGTCCCGTTTCAGACAATGTGGCTCCCATTGGCTGAGGGACAGTTCTCCAGAGAACCATAGCAGTGAGCTGTTGGGAACCAACACTCTCAGCAGGTGGGGAGAGATATACCATCCTGGTAAAGGAGACAGACAGTGAAGGACACCAAAAACACCTACCATCTACTACAGCAGTGATTATGTGTTAGGGGGTCCGCCAGTGGGGACTGGCAGGGGACAGGACAGCATAGAGCATGTGGGGTCATAGTGGAGTTGCTCTGATGAGTCTTCCTGACTGTAGATGATGGTGGGTCACTGCTGTGCTTGATATTGAAAATTGGGGGACTCTCTGTACTAACACTATCTACAAATGTTCTGTTCCAGGATTAAAGCCAATTAGCACCTTATTCCATTTTGTTACGCTTTCTGCAACCCTGGAATTCTAAATTACATGGAATCATGGCATTGGTATCTCCCCATTTTCATTCAAAAGGAACACAAATCAGCTGGTCTTTACAGTCCAGGAGAACATGCAGTCAGATCTTTTCTTAAGATTTAGCAATGTGGGGAGTACCCATGTGGCTCAGTTGGTAGAGAGTCTGCCTTCTGCTCGGGTCATGGTCCCAGTGTCCTGGGATCAAGCCCCATGTCAAGCTACCTGCTAGGCAGGGAGTCTACTTCTCCCTCTCCTCTGGCTCATGCTCACTCTCTCTCAAATTAAAAAACAAAATCTTGAAAAAAAAAAAGGGATTTAGCAATGCGGTTCACCACAGGAACAAAGAAGATCGACAAATGCCCATTAACTTTTTCCTGCTGATGGGAAAAATACAAGTTAAGAAATGAAATTACCTGTTTACAAATTGAACAAAAGTAGGACAGCATTGGGCTGAGCTTCTTGGCCATGGGATTATCTTTAAAATTTTGTACATAATGCAGCCGCTACCACGTCTCTGGAGAGACCATGTCTTCCTAGTCACCAAGTTATTTTTTAACAAATTCTCAAGTGAAACTTGATTCAATTTATACACACTGAGGTTTGGGGGAGTCTAAGACAAGCATCATTTTGCATGTCACAGGTCAGAAGTGCCATGTGAAGGGGAGTTAAGAGTCAGCACCAAACCACATGAGCACAAACTTGCTTCTTTAGTTCCAGACATCTTCAGACCAGGAAATTGCAAATGAGTCCTATGGGGATTGAGTTCTTTATGAGAAGTAATCATTCCCACTGTACCACAAGAAGTCCCTAGTAATGGAATCTGCTACTACTAAGTATATATTAATTGCTCACTTGACATTCTACGGCACAAGAAGCTCATGGAAGATTTCAGCTTTTCTATAGTAGAGTAGCAATGGCCAGCACCAACCCCCACCTGTCACCCAACCTGGACCATTCAAAATTAGATCCAAATAATGTCCCATCTACAAGCAATCATCTCCACAATAAATGCAGTAACCCTGAGGAAACATCAGTGGGCCTGAAAGGCAGTGAAGGAAGTCCCATGTCATGTAGAGAAAAGGATAGTTCTGAATGTTTTAAATTTGGGAGATTTCAATTTGCAGGCTTGTATAATATTTGCCATGGTCTTTTGAACATACCTGTACTCTCCTTGGCTGTATGAACACCTCTCCTCCAGAAGAAGAGGGGATTTTACCATTGGGTGAGTAAATGTTAATTTAGTTCCTTGAAAATAAAAGACAAGTTATGCCCTCAAGGGGCCTATCAAAGCAATTGAATATTTTGCAAAGAAAGTCCTTCTTTTTTTACCCTATCCCTTATTTTATTTTCTTTTAAAAAATTTATTATTGAAGTATAATTGATACACAATGTTATATTAGTTTCAGGTGTACAACATATTGATTTGGTTATTCTATACATTATTTGGTGCTCACCATGATAAATGTAGTTATATCTGTCACCATACAATATTACAATTATTATAATATTATTGACTATATTCCCTAACCTGTACTTTTCATCAATGTGACTTATTTACCTTATAACTGGAAGTTTGTACCTCTTTCTTTAAGGGTTTTTTTTGTTTGTTTGTTTTTGTTTTTTTGTTTTGTTTTGTTTTTTTGAGTAATCTCTACTTCCAAATGAGCCAGCCAAGTGCCTCTGGAAGTTTGTATCTCTTAATCCCCTTGATCAATTTCACCCATTCCCCCACCCACCTCCTCTCTGGCAACCACCATTTTGCTCTCTGTATTTAAGAATCAGCTTGGTATTTTGTTTGTTTACTTGTTTTGTTTTTTAGGTTTCACATAGAAGTGAAATCATATGGTATTTGTCTTTCTCTGTCTGACTTATTTCACTTAGCATAATACCTTCTAGGTATATCTATGCCACAAATAGCAAGATTTCATTGCTTTTTATGGCTGGGTAATATTCCATTGTATGTATATACACCATATCTTCCTTATCCACTCATCTGTCGATGGACACTTGGGTTGCTTCCATATCTTGGCTATTATAAATAATACTGCTATAAACATAGGGGTACCTATATCTTTCCAAATTAGTGTTTTCGTTTTCTTTGGGTAAATACCCAGTAGTGGAATTACTGAGTCATATGGTATTTCTATTTTTAACTTTTCGAGGAACTTCCATACTGTTTTCCACAGTGATGGTGCCAATTTATGTTCCCACAAATAGTACATGAAGGTTCCCTTTTCTCCACATCCTTGTCAACACTTGTTACTTCTTGTCTCTGTTAACTAGCCATTCTGACTGGTGTGAGGTGATATAGTTTTAATTTGCTTTTCTTGGCTAATTAGTGATATTGTGCATCTTCTCATTGTCTGTTGGCCATCTGTATGTCTTTTTTGGAAAAACGTCTATTCAGGTCCTCTGTCCATTTTTAAAATCAGATTTTTTTTGGTGTTGAGCTGTATAAATTCTTCATATATTTTCAATATTTACCATTTGTTGGTTGTATTATTTGCAAATATTTTCTCCCATGCACTAGGTTGCCTTTTTGTTTTGTTGATAGTTTCCTTTGCTAAGGAAACTTTTTATTTTGATGTAGTTCCAATAGTTTATTTTTTGCTTTTTATTTCTCTTTCCTGAAGAGACAGATCCATAAATATGTTACTAAAGCCAACATCTAAGAGATTACCACCTATGTTTTCTTTAGGAGTTTTATGGCTTCAGGTCTCACCTTTAGGTCTTTAATCCATCTTGAATTTATGTTTGTGTACAGTGTGAGAAAGTGTTCCAGTTTCATTCTTTTGCATGTGGCTGTCCAGTTTTCCCAACATTATTTATTGAAAACATTTTTCCCCATTACATATTCTTGCTTCCTTTAATATAGATAAATTAGATAAATATAGATAAACCACATAGGCATGTGTTTATTCCTGGGTTCTCTACCTTGTTCTGTTGATCTGTATGTCTGTTTTGTGCCAGTACTATACTGTTTTGATTACTATAGCTTTGTACTGTACCTTGAAATCTGGGATTGTGATACCTCCAGCTTAGTTCTTTTTTCTCAAGATAGCTTTGGCTATTTGAGGTCTTTTGTGATTCCATAAAAATTTTAAGATTATTTATTCTAGTTCTGTGAAAAATTCTATTGGCATTTTGATAGGGATTGCATTGAATCTATAGGTTGCCTTGGGTATACTACTGGACATTTTGACAAGATTAATTCTTCCAATCCACAAACATGGCCTATCTTTGCATTTTTTTGGTGTCATCTTCAATTTCTTTCATTAGTATCTTATAGTTTTCAGCGTATAGGACTTTCAGATCCTTGGTAAATTTATTCTCAAGTATTTTATTCTTTTTGGTGCAATTATAAATGGGATTGTTTTCCTAATTTCTCTTTCTGAAACTTTGTTATTATTGTATAGAAATGCAACAGATTTCTGTACATTAATTTTGTATCTTGCAACTTTACTGAATTCATTTATCAGTTCAGGAGTTTTTTGGGGAGAGTCTTTAGAGTTTTCTATATATAGTATCAAGTTATCTGCAAATATTGAGTTTTACTTCTTCCTTACCAATTTAGATGTCTTTTATTTCCTTTTCTTGTTTGACTGCTGCAGCTAGGACTTCCAGTACTCTGTTGAATTAAAGTGGTGGGAGTGGATATCCTTGTCTTATTCCTGACCTTAGGGGAAAATTTCTCAGTTTTTCCCCATCAAGGATGATGTTCATTGTGGGTTTTTCATATCTGGCCTTTATTATGTTGAGGTATGTTACCTCTAAGCCTACTTCATTGAGATTTTTTTTATTATAAACAGATGTTATATTTTTTTCAAGTGCTTTTTCTTCATCTGTCAAGGTGTTCATACAGTTTTTAGCCTTTCTCTTGTTAATAAGATGTATTGCATTGCTGATTTTGTACTGTTGAACCACATTTGCCTCTGTGGAATAAATCCCACTTGATCATGGTGAACGATCCTTTTAATGTACTGTTGAATTCAGTTTTCTAATAGTTTGTTGAGGGTTTTTGCATCTCTGTTCATCAGAGATATTAGCCTGTAGTTCTCTTTTTTTGTTGTGTCTGTCTGGTTTTGATATCAGGGTAATGCTGGCTTCATAGAGTAAATTTGGAAGTTTTCCTTCTTCTATTTTTGGGAGTAGTTTGAGAAGAATAGGTATTAACTCTTCTTTAAATGTTTGGTAAAATTTACCTGTGAAGCCATCTGGTCCTGGACTTTTGTTGGTTGGTTTTTTGATTACTAATTCAATTTCAGTACTAGTAATCAGTCTGTTCACATTTACTATTTCTTCCTGATTCAATTTTGTAGTTGTGTGTTTCTAGAAATTTATCCATTTCTTTTAGGTTGTTCAATTTTTTGGCATATAGTTTTTCAAAACATTCTCTTATAATCCTTTGCAGTTCTGTGGTGTTGGTTATTGCTTCTCCTTTGTTTCTGATTTTATTTATTTGGTTCCTCTTTTTTTTTTCTTGAATCTAGCTAAAGGTTTATCAATTTTATTTATTTTCAAAGAAGCAGCTCTTGTTTTCATTGATCTGTTCTACTTTTTTAAAGTCTCTATTTCATCTATTTCTGCTGTTTCTTCTAACTTTGGGCTCCTTACTTTATTTTCTTTAAAGAAACAAACATTAATCAAATAATCACAGAATAGAAAATATAAATGGTGATGAGTGCTATAAAGGAAAATGTAGGGAGCCTCAGATGAATTTAACTAGGTTTGGAATCCAGTCTAGGAGTGCAGGGGAATCTTCTGTAAGGAATGGCTCCCAAACTGAAATCAGAAGGATGAATGAAAGTTAATAAGTGGAGCAGAGGTGGAATTCATCAAAGGCCCTGAAGCAAAAATGAAAAAATGAAAGCAAATTCCTGGGTGGGAAGACCGAGGAGGAGAAAGACTGCAATGAGGGAAGAAATTTAAGAAGGTCACATAAGTCCCTGTATAATGTTATCCTTAACAATGCAACATAATGAATTGTAAGCAAGAGAAATACATAATCATATTTGCTTCCACACAGGGGCAGTTTGGAGACTGGAACACTAGGCAGAAAGAGCAAATATGAAAGATGGTTAGGGGTGATTGCAAAAATAAAGCCAAAAATGGTAGTATTTGGACTCATGTGGTGGCAATGAAGATGTAAGAAAAAAACAACAACAAAAACAAAACAAAACAAAAAACCAGTAACAACCAGCTAGCAGATTGGAGCTGTGCTGAATTGGATCACTCCTCTCTCAAACAATTGTTCTTCCATATCTGTGGAAGCTATTTCTATTTCAGTATCAGTAACTTTTTTCAAATTTTTTTTATTTGAGTAGAGTTGATGCACAATATTACATTAGTTCCAGGTGTACAACACAGTGATTCAACTTCCCTGTGCATTATGTCATGCTCACCGCAAGTGTGGTTACCATCTGTCACCACACAACGCTATTACAATATCATTGACTATATTCCCTGTGTGGGTCTTTTATTCCTGTAACTTACTCATTCCATAACTGGAAGTCTTGTATCTCCCACTCCTTTTACCCATTTTGTCCAGCCCTCCCTCCCCCTTCCCTCTGGCAACCACCAGTTTGTTCTCTGTAGATCTGATTCTACTTATTGTTTATTCATTTGGTTTTTTGTTTTTAGATTCCACGTATGAGTGAGATCATATGGCATTTGTCTTTTTCAGTCTCACTTATTTCATCCTCTAGCTCCATCCATGTTGTCACAAATGGCAAGATCTCATCCTTTTTATGGCTGCGCAATATTCCATAGTGTGTATGTATATATATACATACATATCACATCTTCTCTATCCATCTCTTAGTGGACACTTAGGTTCAACAATTATTTAAAACACTATTGTTTCTATGTTTTTCTTCCCCTACTAGACAGTAAGCTACTCAAGGGTGAGTATAATGTCCTTGCAGTTTGCATCCTCAGCACTTGACACAGATAGAGCTTATCACCAATCAGTCCCTCCATAAAGATATGTGGAATAATTGAAGCCTAGTGAATCCAGATATTGGAAATGGGGAAATACATGCTTCACAAGAAGAGTAACAAGCAGAGAATCGACATGGAGCTTACAGTCAGGCAAAGATATGAGCAAAAATGTTAAATGGGGAATGATTCCATGATGAAGAGAGCTTTCAAACTTAGAAGGCAGCAGTCACTCTAATTTTTTTTTCTGTGTTATGCTGTACTACACCCAATGAACCTGATCATTCCAGTAATAGTCTCTAACAGTCTGTAATAGTCCCTCTCAGTTAGTTATATCTTACAGCTACCCACTCACAGTGGTATATGTTCCCATTTGTGGTCCTAGAGTAAAATTTAGAAAAAAGTTGTCATGCTCTTTATTAACTATAAAATAAAAGTTTCCTAAAGTGAGAGAGGTTTTCTCCCTTGGTCTCTCTGATATGCTGGGGCTCCTCAAACAACACCTATGCCCCTGATACTCTGAATAGACTGCTAGACTGCAGGGCTGCACAGGCTACGAGATTCAGCACTTGCCACCTCATGTGGTTCTCATCCTAGGGTGGGGCATGTCAGCAACATCTAGGCTTCAAGGGCCACAGACACCAGAGTGCTGGTGTAATGCATGCAGTCCCATTACCAAAGGCCTCCCTGTACCCAAGGACACAGATGGGACTTGGCAAGAATCCATGCATGTCATTTGTGCCAATCCAGCCATCCATGTCCCTCACTAGAATTATTATGGACAAGGTTACAACTCTTCTGGGGTTTTCCTGATGGAGGGAAGGGTTGGGTGCTGATCAGCAGAGCCTAAGAAGACTTCCCCAATCTCATTCTCTTCCTCCATAGTTGCTTTTTCCCCCCTTCCAAACATTTTCTACCTTGATTTCTGCAACATGAAAAATCTTGAAGCTCAGGCTTTCTTGGTCCCGAGTATTCAGCCATTCCTGTAGCCTTCCAGCATTAAGGCCTCTGGATATTTTTCTTCACCCCTTCCCTACACCCCTCCACTCTCTCTCTCTATCCCTCCTCCTTCCCTTCTACTCCCTTTACACCAGTACATACTCAGTGACCAGAGGCACTAGAGAATTTCTATATGGGAGCAACTCTGCAAGTGGGCATCCAAAGGGTAGCAACAGCACTGAGAAAGAGCACTTGAAGCCATGTCTTCAGAGGAAGGCTAGGGATCTTACTCAGAGAATGCCCTGAATGGGGGCAGCTTGTGAGTGTTGATGCTCACCCCAAATGACACAGCTGTTTGCTGAGCAACCTCTCTTTGCAGACACTTGCAGGCACTTGGGGTAGTGCTGTGGTTTATATGTGCTCCATATTCTGGTAGAATTCCTAATTGAATATCAGGCTGAAATTTCTAATTCCTAATGTATACACTGGTAGCTAGCTCACCTGGCTGAAAGTTGGCCTAGATTCGACTTTCCTCTTCTCTCTTGTCCTCTGTTGGAGTAGAGCTGGGCCCTGACCCCAGGTGCAGCCTACTGAGAGAAGGAAGCTGATAGATTGACTGCTTCATTCATTCACTTCCTTGGCAATCATTTATTGACTTCTTCCTCAAGCAAGTTGCTAGGAATACAATAGCAAATAATGCAAAGTCCCTACTTCTTCAAGAAACTGTCAACCTAAATTGTCAGGGGGCAATAATTAAGCAAAAGCATTTATTTGGGATGAAAGAATTGCAATTTGCAGTGCACCAGATTTGGGCAATACCCAAAATCAGAGGTTTTTGAAGACAAAAAGGGAATGTGCATACATTGTTTGCAAAGAATTTTGCTTGGTGTTGACTGCAGAAAACTAATCTTGGCTGAATATAATTGGTTGCTAAGGTTATCACAAAGGAAGTCTGTTGTTATACAAGCAATTTGCAGCTATTTGCGCAGAATCCTTGGAGAATGTGTGGTTTGGCCCATTTCAAAAGTTCATGATTCCACCGGTGAAGAGTGCATAAGGCCCGCTACCTCTATGGCCTCCAGGCTCCATTTTAAAACATCTGGACACAAGTGACTCCATTTCATTTCATCTTTCACAGAATCAACAGTCTGACGGGAAAGAGACCAGTAAACAGACAATTGCAACAATGTGAAATACACACTCTCTGATGGGGGGGGGTGTCTCACAGGGTGTTGGGGGACCTGATAGGTGAGGCCAGGCTCAGCTTTGGAAATGCAGAGAAGGAAGTAGAAGCTCTCAGAGGTTGGGCCTTCCTTCTAGTACACCTCAGGGCCCTTCTTCATCTGCTAAGCATCCACTTCTGGCATGAAATGGGATCTTGCCTTGGAAAGCAATGCTTGCAAAGGTCAGAACACAGTCCTCTGTTGTCAGGCTCAAAAACTTATAAGGGGCTTCTCCAAGAGGTGTGCATGCACTCAGGGATGCAAAATGGAGTGCTAACATCCATTTTTGTCTTTTCAAAAAATAGAAGAGGCTTGGGCTTTTTCACACTGAACGTGGATAGGCAGTTAGGTGTTCACCCAGTGTGAGCATCAGTCACCGGCCAGAGGCGGCAGAGCACTTCTCTCCAGCTGGTTCACTTTAGCCTGATGTGACGAGGCACTGCCAACCTTGTGTGCCCACAGTGTACTGATTATATTATTTAGATTGACCCTCACAGATTGAAGACAGTTCTTGTGATATGAGCTCAAAAGAACAGAAAAGTGGAAGAGCTAACACTCTGAAAATGAACCATGTTTGCAGGTAAAAATAATTATTTCATTTTTATGTTAGCCTTTATAAATTTCTATTTCACTTAAAATGTACAGTGTACAAAATAAGCCTGTACAACAGTGTTCTCAAATCCATAAGTAAATACTTAAATTCACACTATGCTCAAAAATGTTTCATTGATAGTGATTTTTCATTAAAAATGCTTATGCACCAGGGGACCTGGGTGGCTCAGTCAGTTAAACGTCCAACTCTTGATCTCTGCTCAGGTCTCAATCTCATGGTTGTGAGTTCAAGTCCCATGTCAGGCTCCATGCTAGGTATGGAGCCTACGTACAAAAAAAGACTTATGGACCATTTGCTTTGGGTTGCCAATCTCCACCTCAAAGTAGGTAATACGTCTGTCAGGTAGCTCATTTTGTCCTCACCTCGATGGTGTCAACTTCCTCCACACCAGAAGTTCTGGCATATATGGGTTCCAGTAGTAGAACATGAAAACAAAAACAGTGCCTTAAGTAAACTGCAAAGTACAAGCCCGGAGAAACATTTCCTGTCTCCTGGCTGACATCCCACACAGGTATGAAAGCAACAGAGAGCTCCTTCCTGGATGTGGCAGACCACTGTCTTCTCTGGTGACAGGCACGCTGCTCACCGTCTGCTGGGAGGTGCCACCCAGCTCCACGATGGTTTTATGAAATCCTCTCCTTGATTTGGTTCCTGGTGGTTTGCCATTTGAAGTCTTACCTTGTTCTGGATTGAAACCATGTAAAACTATCACATTCTATGTTTCCATTCTAGACTATGAATTCATTGGTACCCATCCAAACCAAACCTCAGTCCTGATTTCCTCAATATTTGGCTCATATTTATAAACCTCAGAGAACCTCCTGGCCAACCTGGCTTGAATCTGAAGCTTCCTTACCCACATTTTACACAGCCCTGCTTTCAAAACCAGCAAGCCTGCAATCCACTGCTCAGGGATCCCACAGCTTCCTTCCAGTCATGTTATATGTAACTTTTCTATTGTTTGTTTAAAAAGAAGAAGCAGCGAGATAATTTGGTGACTCAAATCAAGGTAGCTTAATAGAATTGTAATGATCTTGGCAATCATTTTTGAAGTAGCAATAGCTAATCATTGTAGATCTAGCTATATGTCCAGACAGACACATGGAGAATATTAATAGAAATCTTCCCACAAAGCTTCTTTCAGAGCAGGCTTGCCATTTGCTAAGTGGTCTTCCTCACTTTCTGTAGAAAAGGTCATAGTCCCCTTTTAAACAAATATTCTAATGTTTTCTACATATTGCATTGGTAAAAATACACATAGGCAAAAATACATACATGTGTACAAATATATATGTAAAAATACATAGATGTGTGTGAAGTCCCAAAGAGGAGCAGCATTTACGTGTGGTGACATGTTGCAGTCTGCATCACGACATTGCAGAGTTAACACCACCTGTGAAAAACACTGGCTCTGTAATGAATGCTTCTATTGTAAGTACAGTAGAAATACGCCATGTGTATTACACCCTATAAATGTAATACAGGAAATTAACATAAAGGCATTTGCAAAGTCAACGTTTATATAGCTCTCTCCCACGGAGGGTCCCAAGACTTGACTTCATCCCCGAGCTGTGGGGTAGGGATCCTTTATAAATTGATTCTACATCAGTCCTGTATGCACTCCCAGATATGTAGACAGAAAAAAGTTCCGTTTATTTTCCTTTTCTAATATTTATTATAGCACCTAAGACATATAAGCAGGAGATGCAGACTTCTGGCCGAATTCAAAGACTGGAGTAGGAAAGCACACGTACTACAGCCCCCCATGCGGAGGCTGATAGAGAAGGGGGACAGGCACTCCTCCCAAGCTGCTTGCATGTGTGCAGGCTTCCCATTACATGCTGGAATGAATGCTTGCCGCTAAGTTCAGCCTGTACTCTAGAACGACTCAGACAGGGTAAGCGGAAAGGAACAATGCGCTGTTTTAGGTAAGAAGCTGAGTCTTAAGGCACATGCAAGAAAAACAGAACGGGAAGAGGCCAAAGAAGCACATGTGCTACAAGCTAAAAAAGAACCCTCCCCACCTTAAACCAAAGTTTAGAAACTGGGGTGGGAGAAGGAGCATGTCTTAACATACCCAGATTGTTCACATGAACACCACCTACTTCTCTGCACAACCTTCCATCTCATTTTGTGGGTAAGAAATAGACATAGACTTCTGTTCGAAGTTTTCGAGATACTGTTGTCCTCATCAAGGCCTTTGTCCATGTTGAAACTGAGTTTCTCATTCACAAATCAAGCAGCAGGATGAAATACAGGTTCCTAAATCAAATGAGAGATTATTGAAGGGGCTCATTTCCTGGAAGGTCAACTGAAATGTGTTGCGGTTAATTCATGGCCTTACCCCACTATCTTCATTTATTTAACAGCTACCGTCATTCATCAAATCTAAGACACCACTGAGTGCCACGTGTACCCTTACTTTACGTCCCTCTAAGAAAAAGAATACACTCAATTATAACGTCAGAGCCATCAACTGAAAGACACACACTGATTTCAGAGGTATGAAATGTGAAAATACACCTGACTTGGAACTCATGAAGTAGTGGATTTCTTGCGGGTCAGTTAGGTGTCAGGTACCGCAGAAATTTTTCCTTTTATTCATGGAACTTGCTGCCACCTCAGAGATGGGACAAAACTTCAACTGTAAGGCCTTCAGTTCCTTCCATAGGACTGACTTCAAGGAAGCCAGGTGGCCTCTCTTCACTATTTCGCTTCAGGAAGACAAGTTAACCCTTTACGCCTGCTATGTTTAACAACAGGTGAGCAAGTAAATAAAAGAAAATAGGAAGATAGTACGAATCTTCAAAATAGCAAGCACAGGAACTCTACAGTGCTGGAAACCTTATAGAACCTGATTTCAGTGACTCCCCCATTGATTCCTGTTTTGTTTGCAAATATGTTTCCTGTATTTATTCCTTGGCAGTAAATAGTACGGACTAGTTTATTTTAAGAGAAACAAACATGTGCCGTTTCACAGACAGCGGTACACCATGGACAAAGAAAAGAGGGTAAGTTAGGCAGAACCCAGATGGAGATCACACACTTTGAAGTCAGATTTTAAAAATAGATCGTTAATCACCTACATTTCCCCAGAGAGTGTTCACCCATCTTGCTTTATGGGTACAACCTGGAGGACAGTTTTGCTCTGACTGGATTTGGCTATTATTTACCCACTGAGACCCACTTCCAAAAGTGGTCAGGACAGAGATTTAAGACAGGCGGTGGGCTGTGTGCCTGTGTGTGCTGGCTCCAGCCCACCATTCCTTGAGGGCTCCCCACTGTGTCTTTACTTAAACCCCTGTTCTCTCTGCCTTGCCTTTGAACCCCAAGCTCTTGACAATCCATCCAAAGAAAAGGAATCGATTTTTTTTCACCTCTTCTCTCTGACAGGAACACTTTCTTATACATGCAAATGGGAGCCTGACTTAATTCTTTGAGATTAATTATCTTCTTCATTTTGCTTCATAAAAGAAAAATGTTCCATTGAAACTGACGCATCTGATTGCTGCCCTACCCAGCCTTAAAGAAAACAGCTCTTTTGGAAAGGTCGTCTGTAGTATTTTGAGTAGTAACATGGCCTGTGACATCGAATGTGTAGCGTTGACTCAGGAACGTCATTTCAGCCTCCATACCGCAGTCACAGCATTGGTTAGGGTAGCTCTCCTGGGCTATTTTAGCTTCATTTTGATTAAGTTGTCGTCATTGTTTGTTTGTTTGTTTACTATGTTCAACGATACTGACATTTGTAGATTTGAGATTTTACTGGGTCTGTCTTTCCATAAAAATAGTTTGCTCGTTAATTAGCCCAAGTACTTTCATCCACGTTTCTGAAGATCAAGGTTGGCTACCTCATTTTATCCTTGTTCTTTCTCCTTGCAATATAAATGAATAAAAATAAGCCTTATCTTTGTATAATGCTTCACACTTTCCAAGATACTTTCTCATACACTGTTATATTTGGAATTCACAAAAATCTTCGTTAAGTGACCAAACAATGCCTTTTATTTGTTTTTTAAGATTTTATTTATTTACTTGAGGGAGAGCGAGAGTGAGAGCACAGAGAGACAGGGAGAAGCAGACTCCCTGCTGAGCAGAGCACTGTCTCAGGGCTGATCCCAGCACCCTGAGATCATGACCTGAGCAGAAGGCAGACACTTAACCGACTGAGCCACCCGGGCGCTCCCCAACCAAAGCCTTTTACGCATGAAGCTTTCATTTTTATAATCCTCCTTAGGGAAAGGAAGAGGACCTGGATTCCTCAGTCTCCATTCCAGTGTTTTGTTAATTTTAACACTAAAAGATGTAGATGAAATAATCTTGAAACCTAGATTTAAATAAAGATCATAGTCATGACATATTACAGAATAAGATCTTTTCTCCTCCTAACTATGTAAATAATGAGAATGATTCAGTTCCATTCAAGTGTCTAAAAATAAAGTATTAAAACACAAAGTGGTACTTACAGTTTGAGCATGGTAGCACGAAGTTGACATCTACATCTTCTTTACTTGGAAATCACTTAATGACCAAGAGAAGATTAAGAAACAAATGGAAACTCCATTTGCAGTGAAACTCAGAGGCACCTGAAATCACAAACCATAACACAAAGAAAGAACTTTCCAAAAAGGTCAGATGGAACCAGTGCGGGTGCAGAGGATGCAAGTCTCAGGAGAAGCTGGGCTTCAAAGATAAGGAGTCCTTTGGGCAGTTGGGCAAAACTATCAAATCATTTATAGACTTTTCCACAGAAACTAACACCTACACTACAGAGTTCTAAAGGAAAGGAAGTTTGTTCCAAGAAAATTTCTATCCATCCTTATTTAGTGAAAATATGAAGTAACAGAGAAAAAGTTTTGCTCTTTTGAGAACTCAGGAAATATTGTCCCCATAGATTCCTCAAGAAGAATCCAAGAGGAGTACTAGAGGCACCGAGAGATGCTAAGGGTGGTCGTTGGGAAGGGGGCAGAAATATGTCGAAAAGACCAGCTTTGTGCCTGGACTTTGTTAAATTGGTGGACTGACTGAAAGGAATTGGGGTATTGTGTTTTCAAAACAGACTATAAATGTTATAAACCAGAGAAAATGTGGAGACATTAAAACTGACAAAGAAAAGAAGTGGGAGGTGGAGATAGTGTCAATTCACTGATTTTCTTATTTTTACTAATTGGGAGTTAACATATATTATTGCAAGGTTAAAAACCAAGGGGTAGAGGTATAATTCCATTTAGTAGTGTAAACATGAATAGTAGCACTAATGAGATCATCAAAATGTCTGAGTGGGTGGTGGAAAGAGATAGAAACAGGGATGAAGAGGAAATAAGAGGAAGCACATATTCTTTACACATAAAGGTAAACGCGTTTATTTTACCACAAAGAGTGTCAGATTGGATCATGGAGCAGATTGACAGAATGAGTAAATACAAAATTGAACTCAATCATTAGAAAACAAAGATTAGAGAAATAATATTAAAAATAAATAGTAAAAAAATTAAGTAAGTAGTAAAAAAAAAGTTAATCGTAAAAAAGTAAGTTAAAAAATTAAAGATCTTGTTTTTTGAAAAAATGGATAACTTTTACCTCCAAAACCTCTAGTATATATAATAGAAAATGATGAAAAGAAAATGACCACTGACATAATTTAGTTAAAATAATTAAAGTCAGGATAAGACATTATTTTGCTTTTTTCTATAGAAATAAATTTGAAACTTAGACAAAATATACACTTCCATAAGAAAACACAAATCTGCCGGGTTGCCTTGGTGACTCGGTTGGTTATTAAGCACCCGGCTCTTGGTTTCAGCTCAGATCATGATCTCAGGGTCCTGAGATTGAACCCTGCATGGGGCTTTGTGCTCCTAGAGGAATCTGCTTCTCCCTCTCCCTCTGCTCCTCCCCGCCTCCCTGACTCTGGCACGTGCTCTCTCTCTCTCTCAAATAAACAAACAAATAAAACATTTTTTTAAAAAAAGAAAACACAATATGCCAAGGTGAACTCTAATGAATCTTTTGACTAATTACAAAAATATATAGTTTTCTAAAGTTATCCTTAAAAAAAAAAAAAAACTAGCTCCCAAGTGGCTTCACAGGGGATTTCTTCCATATCTGTAAAAATCAAGTAATTGTAATGCCATTATAGATCATAGAAAAGAAAAAATTTCCTAAATTATTTCTAAGAAGCATTGTAAGTTTGATCCAAAACCCTGAAAAGGCCACATTATACATACGCAAGTTATCGTAAATAAAATAGTAACAAACAATCCAAGAGTACATTAAAAATTAATACATCATGACTAATTGGGGTTGATTTTAGGAATGATGAGATCTTTCAGGAAAACTAATAATGCATTTTACCATCTTAATAGCTGTAAGAAGAAAAATCATAAGAGAGCTCATAGATTCAAAAGCATATTTAGTATATGATTAAACAAACTTTCTTGAGTTAACCACTTCTACCAAGATAGAAATGGGAGGTTACTTCTTTTAATGCTAAAATATCAATCTCATCCTAAACACTGGTTTCATGCTTAATGGGGAAAAAATCCTATAAAATACATTAATGTTGGGATGCCTGGGTGGCTCAGTCAGTTAAGTATCTGCCTTCAGCTGTGGTCATGATCCCAGGGTCCTGGAATCAAGTCTCTCATCAGTCTCCCTGCTCAGTGGGGAGTCTGCTTCTCCCTCTGCCTGCCACTCCCCCTGCTTCTGCTCTGTATCTCTCTCTCTCTGACAAATAAATAAAATCTTTTAAAAAAATTAAAAATAAAATATATTAATGTCATAACTCTACACCATCCACATTACATAACATTATTCTAGAGGGCCTAGCTAATACAACTAAATAAGATAAAGAGGTACTGAATTGTTATCATAGTTAGGAAGGAGAAGGTAAAATATCATATTTATATTTTAAAGATTACATGCTTGGAAGATCCAATATTATAATATGTATTACTTCAATGATAAAAATAATTCCTCAAGTACCTAGGTACAAAATTAACATACAGAAAACAATAGCTTTCTTGTATACAAACAATGATTAGAAGACACAATAGCAATAAAGACCCCACTTATGACAACCCCAAAAGATAAAATATGTAGGCATAAATTCAACAAGAAATATCAAGATTCACATAATGAAAAAAGTTAAATGCTTAGAAGGCAAACAAAAGGAAATTTGGAAAAAATGAAAAGG
Organism: Ursus arctos; assembly: GCF_023065955.2. Lineage (NCBI taxonomy): Eukaryota > Metazoa > Chordata > Mammalia > Carnivora > Ursidae > Ursus > Ursus arctos. Next base: position 57,727,936 of record NW_026622841.1, read on the forward strand.
CATGCAATACAATGTGCATTACTTAATCCATTAGGCAACTGTTTACTAAGTACCCTTTATTGCCATTTTGAGATCCTTCAGAGATCTTTGTCTTTCAATACAACAACCAGAATGCTAAATATGGTAGTGGCTTTGCCAATGTGGGTCTCTGAGTGATTGTGATGGTAGAGCCTCCTGCTAACTCATGGAGAATGCATATCATAAGAAATAAACCTCTGTTATTTAAACTTTTGAGATATTGGGATATTTTGTGTTTCATCATAACCTAGCCTCTCCTGACTAATACAATGTTTCCATGCACATTTCCAAATGCAGGACTTTCTTATATGCAGTACTTCCACAACCAGCTTTGTTCATTGTATTTTTTAAAAATTCCATTTGTCTACTGGATCCTATCCTTTCTTGTTGACTCAAAGATTTAAGTCCTGCACTTGACCTCTCTCTTCTTGCATTATTTTTTCCTCCTTACTGGATCATTCACAAACATACAAATATACCAAAATTTTCCAAATTTAAAACTATGTTCCCTTGACCCAGTTTCCTCATACCTCTGTGTCTTAGTCTGATCAGGTTTCTATAACAAATTACCACAGCCTGGGTGGCTTATAAATGATAGAAATTTATTTCTTGAAGTTCTGGACCCTCAAAGTCTGAGATCAGGGTGCCAGCATGGGTAGGTGAGAGATCTATTGCAGACTTTTTTTTTTTTCTTACATACTTCTTATATCCTCATGTGACAGAAGGGGTGAAGGATCTCTCTGGAGCCTCTTTTATAAAACAGTAATCCCACTGATGAGGGTTCCACCTTCACGACAGGAACATCTGCAAAGTCTCCACTTACTAATAGCATCCTCTTCGGGGGTTAGGGTTTCAATATATGAATTTGGGGGAGGCACAAACATTTAGACCACAGCACACTGACACCCTGTTTCTCTGTTATTAAAAACTTGAGAATCTACCTCTCCCCAATTCTCTAGCCTACCTCTTTAAATCACGCTTTTGGCTCTACCATCCCAACACTGTTCTACCAACCACCAATGGCATTCATGTTACCAAAGTTAATGGTCGATAATGCACAGACTTCAGAACCACAGCTATGTTGAACACATTTGCTCATTCCCTCTTCCTTTCCTTAATCCTCTTGGCCTGTTTCCTTTGTTTTCCTAAACTCTAAGCATTCCTCACATACTTGGACTCCATCAATGGATAGATCGTATTTAACAGCATGGGAATGGAGGTCACCTACGAAGTGACAATGACGAAAGGGAAAAAGAAAGAAGTTTGGGTAAAATTTAATAATGGGAAGTATTATTAGGTTAGCCTTCCAAACTGCATGAAGACTTGGACATTTTGGAGTCTCACCTTCTCCCTTGTCCCGATCTGGTTTCTTCTCTCTGAGTGTTGGCATCACAGCTCATATTGTTCTCCCTCAGGACATCATTGCTTCCCTCTGTGTCTCTGTTTTCTCTCTCTCATTTTCTCCCAACTTGATGAGTTTCTCCTTAGTTTCTTAAACTTTTCTGAGGATTTTGTCTTGTTTAATAACCATACCCTAGTTTGGTAGAAATTTCATGGCAGGTTGCCTCAGTGGCAGCAGCCAGCACAGAGATTCACTGACCTTAGGTCAGTTGTCTGCATTTAGTTCAATCAGGGTCAGCCACTTCCTCAAAACACAGCCTGGACCATCACCTTCTGCACTAATCTAGGGAAGGGACAGCGGGTGTTGCCAGGCAACTTGGTTGAAGACCCTGGTGCTGTGTTGACCATTGGTCTGCATATTTGGCTATATTGTCTTACAGATTAGAAAGCATTAAAAAATTTAGATGATTTACCTGAAATACTTTTTCATTAATTCAAAATCCCTGAGATTCTGGAGACCATAATTTAAGAACTAGATTCCACCTAATTTCAAGCGGAGTGATAATATTTTAATTATGTTCATCGCAAAATTCTATAATACCATTAAAAAAACCCTAAGCAAACTTATTATGCTATTTACAATTCATGTACTTCTGTCCAGATGTGGGCCATACAATTATCTCCAAGAAAGTGAAAAAGTCACCTACACGCTTAGGAAAAGCTCAATCTTGCTCCTACATTTAAATATGAAATTCTTTATTTTCAGCTCTGTGCCACTGACATTATCACCACAGATACAATTAAATAAACTTTAAAAACAAAAAATCAAAAGATAGTAATTAAAGTAATATGAAAAATCATGAGTTGTTGCTTTGTCTGAAATCCTTGTTTCTAGAGTAAATCTATTCAGCACAGTCACTACTGTGTCTTACTGGACTCCTGTATGCAGCAAAGAAAGTTGGTGCCTATGTGTCCAGGTGATATTGTAGTGAAGAGCATGAGTCAGACTTCCAATGCTGGCTCTACTGCTGACCGGCTATGCTGCCTTGAAAAAGCTACTTGAACTCTCTCCATTTTCCTGATATGAATGATAAAATGTGATTAATAACTGATGCATCTGAGTTATTGTAAGAAGTAACTGAAATAATATGTCAGAAAAACTTCAAACTATGTCTGGCACTTAACAAAATCCTGTACACATATAATTTGTATTTAACAAAATCCTGTACACATATAATTTGTATTTATTTCAGACATATATCTTCCAACCTACTCACCAAGGATGGCATTTCCTTTGCGCACAGTTTCATTTAGTAAAATGTAATTGTGACAAGACTTATTAGATATCCCATTGTATTAACAATTATAATAACATAAACCTCAGGCAATTTGTAACATATGGAAATGTAAAATATGGAAACACATTAAAATAACTGTTTCTTTAATAAGTGGATGCTTCTCAAAATGTAATGTGTGTAAGAACCACCTGAGGCCCTCACTAAAATGTAAATTCTGATTCAGTAGGCCTGGATGAAGTCTGACATTTAAATGTCTAACAAGTTCCCATATGACAGTGATGTCCCTGGTCTTTGGACCACAATTTGAGTAGCAAGGCTCCAAAAAACTAGCTAAGAGTTGAAATTTAAATATTACTGTGGTGTGTGTAGTTTTGAATTGAAAACGTAAAGGTGTCAAATCAAGACAAAATGTGAACAAAGTTTAGGCCAAGTGGTATATTAACCCAGGGGTGTTTGCAAAATCCTAATTAAATGGTTTTGTTGACAAAAACTGGTCAGATTGTAGACTTTCACTCTTTTTCATATTCTCAATTCATACTTTACACAAGCGTGTAGTGACCGTACTTCTTGAACTGTTTAGACAGGTGATGTGGATGATGATAATAGATGAAAACATTTCAAACAAGGACTATCCTAAAAATTTGAGATGCGTGACCCCAGATGTCTGCTTTCAATGGTTGGTGCACTTGCACAATACCACAGTGGAATCTCAGATTGCAGAATGTATAAAAAAACTTTAAATATATTTTTAGAAATCATACTTGCCTTTTCTTTCCAGGATCTTGATAACTATGTAATGAAACACGCATTTCTTTTCTTTTACTTACAAAAGAGTCATTGTTATCTAAATTAAAATGGAGACACCTCACACACACATAAGAAATTCCCCATCACTACCACTCCCTCCCTCAGGGTTTAAAAAGTAGGGGTGAGGGTGGGAGGATGGCAGGACAGGGTCTGGCAGGATTTCTCCACCAGAGCTCAGCATCAAAATTGTGGTCTTTGGGGTCAAGGGTAAGCGCGACATAAAGCTTTTCATTCAGTCTTTAAAGATAAAATAAGAAAAGTCACTACCCCTGGGAGTGGACATGCACTGATTTAAATTTATCCTACATTATAAATGGATTGTATTTTTTAAATTTATTATACCTTTCTTTATAAAAGCAAATGAAGGTAGTTCATATAAATAGATACACATGATAACAAAATTTAAAATAAAGGCAATGAAGAAATCATAGAGGAAGAAGCAATAAACTGATTAAAGCAGCAAAGCAACAGTAAAGCCAGTATCTAGATCCATGCCTGGAGGCCTTTTATATTCACAAGAAGTATTAAAAAAAAAAAAGGTTCTGAGTCTTTTGGCCACTGATTAAAAGAGTGAAGTAATAGTCAGTTGTGTGACTTGAAAAGGTAACACGAAACAGTTGGTCCAGGACCACACGCTGTGAATGAGAGCAAAGACTGGTTCCTTCTTCGTGTAGAGGACCAGGAAGAATAGAGACAACACCCGGCTATCAGTGCAGTCAAGACAGCCATGAGCTCTAGTCTTCCCTCCTACACTCTCCCAAAGTGGGTACATTGTGGCAGGACCAAGCAGGATTCAGTTAACAGCAGTTCACAGTTGGGTGCAACAAGCAGATTGCTATTAGCCACACAATCCAAGAATAGATTTTATAGTATCTAGAAAAATGCATTGATTGACAATTCTCCGGACAATCACCTGTAAATATTTCTCCTGAAATATTTCCTCAGGTAAGAAAGAGCATGGTTCAAGCTTCCACTCTGGAGTAGAGTATATGGTATGGGAACCATGTTGCTCAAATGCAAAGAGGTAGCATTAGCTGAGTTCAAGGCTGAGGTAGGACTGTGGTCTTCCTGTGACGAGAACAGCACCTGGACACAATGCCACTTGGAGATGTGGTCCAGATGGGGGCCACAGGGCTGCTTCTGAAGAGCCAAACATCCTGAAGAAACAGTTCTGGTCCACTATGACAAGATGCTGAAGGACCATCCAGTCCCTAAAGTTCTGAGTCATCAAACAATGCTGTCAAGCGGTTGTAGCGATGAAACTCTGTATTCAAATAAAATCTTATGTGAATGCCTAGTATTCATCCAAGCAACAAAGAGGTCTGCCCCATTGAGGCAGGGGTAGCCCCACAACTCCAGTCTTGCCTGGACAACTCACCATGGCCCCTGAGGCACCTCATTAGCAGGTCTGAAAAGATAACCCCACATTCTACCAAGTTCCAGAAAGCCGTTTCTGCTGAGGTTAACAAAAACAACCGGAAATCTTTAAAATCAAGAATAGTCAAACACCCACCTTGTAATTGAAAAAAAAAATCAATAAAGCTCTCATGGAATACTTAATACTAAGCAATAAAACTTCCTGACGCACTCACCAAGATTAAATAGTTGCAAAGTGCATGTCTGAGTAACTAAGTAAGCTTATTAACTCAAAAGCAATCAAATGTTGGTGGATGCCTAACAAAAATGATATAATCTGGCAATATTGTCAACTGACTCTTACAGCCTGGTTAATAACATGGAACTCACACTTATTCAATCGCCTGAAATAATGCTGTTGTCCTCTATAAATAAGGAAGTCATTCGAAAGAGCTTTTGAAAAAACTTCATTTTTGAAATGTTAAATGTTTAAAGTCTAAATGTTAAGAAAGCGCACATTAAAAAATAAGATTAAAAATTAATAAGTATTTCAGAATAGATTGTGCTTCACTCCACAAGAAGTACTTTTCTTATCCTTCAAAAGATGGTGCCTGTCAAACTTGACCTTCAAGGTAATGTAAAGGACAGATTATGAATAAGGGCCAAAAACTAGAGAGTTGGCACTGAGCTTCTTCAGGTAATTCCATTACAGACATATGACCGCCTTAATATATATATATATATATATATATATATATATATATATATATATCTCCATAAAATTTTAATTAAGTGGGATGTAACTGTGTCCAGAATTGGACTAACCAAGATTGAATTCCAGAATTTCCTTGTTAGCCTGAGAAAAACCTTTTTTTTTTTTAATTTGAGTGTTGACACACAATGCTACATTAGTTTCAGGTGTACAACAGTACACCTGACAAGCTCATACACAATGCTATGCTCACCACAAGTGTAGCTACCATCTGTCCCATTACATCCCTACTACAATATCATTGACTGTATTCCTTATGCAGTGTCTTTTATTCCCGTGAATTTCTCATTCCGCTACTAGAAGACTGTATCTCCCACTCCACTTCACCCATTTCGCCTACCCTCAGCCCCTTCCCCTCTGGCAACCACTAGTTCGTTCTCTGTATTTATAGGTCTGATTCTGCTTTTTATTTATTCATTTGTTTATTTGTTTTTAGATCCCTCTTATGAATGGAATCATGTGGTATTTTTCTTTCTCTTCTGACTTATTTCACTTAGCATAGTACCCTCTAGGTCCATCCAAGAAAAAAACATTTTTAAGTTTAATTAAGAAAAAAGATGCCATCATATGACTCATATAATATCACTTTCAGGGAAAAAAGAGACAATCTTTTTAAAAATTGGGTAAAAAACATATTGGATCCACCAGGTACAAACATGCTCATATAATCACAAAATTGGTAAAATAAACAGAAAAGGCCAAGAACAAAATGTGCATTTCCAATTTGGCCTTAAACTGTTTCAGAGGCAAGAATTTTTTTCCAGTTTTGTTTTGTTCTGCTTTTAATATGATTCAACCATACAATAGAAGAAAATGATTCATACAGGAACTTGGGGAGGTATAAGTGATCAAGATCGGATTATTGCTGGGAAGACACTTGAGTCAGACTACACACCCAATCTTACAGGTAACAGACAGGGTAAGCACACAGCTGTGGGCTGGCAGATGCAGAAAGCAGAGACTGGGAAATGTGGACAAAAATATATCACGCAGGGGCGCCTGGGTGGCACAGCGGTTAAGCATCTGCCTTCGGCTCAGGGCGTGATCCCGGCGTTATGGGATCGAGCCCCACATAGGCTCCTCCGCTATGAGCCTGCTTCTTCCTCTCCCACTCCCCCTGCTTGTGTTCCCTCTCTCGCTGGCTGTCTCTATCTCTGTCAAATAAGTAAATAAAATCTTTAAAAGTAAATAAATAAATCTTCAAAAAAAATTTTAAAAAAATATATCACGCAAATGATTTTTTTTAAAAAGACAAATAAGTAAATGATTACATAAAAGATGCTACTACTCTGGTCACAAGTTTATTTGTTATGAAATGCAACCCCAGCTAAAACTCCAACACTATTTTTATAAAGTGTGAAATATTAATTCTAAAGTGTGTGTGTGCACATGTGTTTGTGTGTGTGTGTATAAAATAGGCAAACATAGCCTAAATGTATTTTACAAAGAAGTAGAATGAAGGTAATGCTAGCTGTTAAATCACATTAATTACAATACTTCATAACTGGAAGAGAAATAAACAGTCAATAAAACAGGCTGAAGTCCAGAGACACATGCATATGTATGGGAATGTGATACATAATTAGAACAGCATTTCACCTAATCATGGTGTAATATTATAAATCAAAGTGTTTTTGAGATGGCATGTCTACTTGGAAAATAATAAATTTTGATTCCTACCTCACACCATACAAAGAAAGGAAACTCTCGATGCATTCAATCGCTACTTGTAAAAACCCAAACTATAAAAACACTAGCAGAAAATATTGGAAGATGTTTGTATAATCATACAATGGAGGAGCTTTTCTCAAGCTATAAAACCTGAAACCTTAAAGAAGATTTAAATATGTTAAAATTTAAAGGTTTTGTGTGGTAAAGATAACATTAAAAAAAAATTAAAATACAGAACACCTGGGTGGCTCAGTGGGGTGAGCAGATGACTCTTGATGTCAGGGTCATGAGTTTGAGCCCCATGATGAATGTAAACATTGATTAAAAATAATTAAAAATTAAAGACAAACAAGATACCAGGAACTTAACAAAGGTTAATTCTTATAAAAAGACTTCCTAAAAATAAATTTTAAAAAGGCAAACATAATATAAAAGTAGACAAAAGACAAGAAAACATAATTTTGTCACATCACAAAAGCACTAATTTACAAAATTTGATAATCAATAGTGTTTATGAGATTGTATGGACAGAAACTCTCCAATCCTACATAAAAACATTGGGTTGGAGTAGCATGCTTTAGTGCAATTTGGTGTATCTACCCTGCCCTAAGTTAAATATTTTGTGCATTCTTATGGCACAAAATTATCATATCCAGAGCTATGACTTACATAACTAATATCCCTAATGTGTAAAGATATACATAATTTCAGTGAAACATTGTTTATCAATGAAAAGTTGGAAGTAGTTAAATGCCACAAAGTGGAATACATCTCCAGCTGTGGCATTCCCAATATTATCAAGCAGGAAGAGGATATGATTTTCAAGAAGAGCAAGCATTCCTGTGACCCTCCATCCACCTGGTGACCAGCTGTTATGTCTTCATCTCAGGCTGGCTCTGATGTTTCTGAGTGTCATTACATGCAGTAAAGATGCTTTCCTAAAATAAATCCAGGAACCTGCTACATCTCTGGCATCTGAGGACTGGCATATTCTGAAAGGAGTCTATGCCCTCTAGTTCCAAACGCCAAATCTCTAAAAGCAAATTCTAGCAGCCTCTGTAAATCCATATACATATTACAAAAGTGTGTATAAAAAGTTGCAGAACCAAAATAAACTAAAATCCTTTTCCTTGGTGGCACTCATTGTGTTAATCAAATCTCGTCTAAAATAATGTATTCATAACCCCAGGCACAGGGAAGTAATTTAAATCCAGGAGTGATTTAGAATCAAGAATAAACACAGGCATGTGTCTTTGGCATTAAGAGAAAGCCTGGGGACAGGATGTGGCTGCAAATGGAATATTTACCCTTCAAGCCACGGTTCCATGGAGCCTTCGGTATAAAAAGATGAGGAGGTCATTTCTTAAATAGTTAGCAAAGGTACTAAAGATTTGGAGATGCTTTGATTTGTTAGTTGTTATTAGTGTGGTAAAATCAGGCTTATAGATAATCCACAATGTAGGAAAGTTAAATTACTAATCTAACACTCTATTATCTTTGCAACAACTTTGTTAGTACCAAAGTCATGGGAGAGAATGTGGACAAAGACGAAATGAGCAAGGCATTATGGAGACAGTCTGAGAAACCAGTCCCCCAGGGCCCAGGGCAAGGGGAGTAGCAGGGGTGGTAGATGTCGAAGGGGAAACTGAGAATATCCATCACATTTGACCAACATAACTAATCACAGGTGACTGTGAGGTAGGTTGCTCTCTACCCAAGACACACTAACCCAGCGTGTGTATGCCATTCAGAACTTGTCCTTCAAGTTGCAAACTTTTCTGGCTGGAGTAGAAAAGTCTAGTTCAAATTTGCCTGTCACTAAATGACCTATAAAGCAGTATTTGCTCCATTCCTTTAATATTTTATTGAATATTCCATTCTTTGTTTTGTAAAATGATTGGAAAAAGAAATATAAAGACCGATGCTATTCGTAGGAAGCATAAGCTTTACAGTTGTATACTGTGAAACAAAAATGGAAACCATAACGTACTAATCAGAAGCCAATCTTAGTTTTCAAACAGAAGGGCAGTATGAAGGAAGAGCTTAAAATTAAAGAATTTGCATAAGATGCATAAAAATAGTGGTAATAATATATGTCTAAATGGAAAGATTTATTCAGGGATTTCAGATTGTCTTTGGGCTTTCAACAAATAGATTCCCTTCCCTATATTACTTGACCTTTTTAAGTTTTTTTCGAGAAAACATTCTCTATGAAATTCAGTAGGAATGTAACCTCTTATTTTCAGGAGGTTTGATAATTATTGACTTTTCAAAGTTCTCAAGTGGTCCTAACTCTTGCAGGCAATTATACTCAGACCTGCATTCTCCAATAGAACTTGCTGGAAATGTTCTATATTTGTGCTACCCAAACGGTAGCCACAAGCTGCATTGTGGCTACTAAGCACTTGACACGTGACTACTGCAAATACAGTGCCAAATTTTTAGTATTATTTCATTTGTATTAACTTAAATTTTAAAAGCCACCTGTGGCTCGTGGCTGCCGTACTGGACCATGGAAGAATCTAAGCATTTGGGGAATTTATCCAATGATTGCTTGTGTTACATATCCCACTACATATATGAACACACGTATCTAGATAGGCAGATGAAACATAAAACTGAGGTCCTAATCACTAATAATCAGCATTAAAAGTTATCATCATTCAACTAATGAATCACTGAACACTACATCAAAAACTAATGATGTACTATACAGTGGCTAACTGAACATAGTAAAATAAATAAATTTTTAAAAAGTTATCATCATCCAACAAATAATTACTCAACTCCAACTACATGCTCAGAAGTGGGATGAATGGGTACCAAGATGAACACAGTTCCTGACCCCGACATTATCTCTCATCTGACAACTGAAGCAGGTGATTATTCGGGGTTAGATGTGACAGAGCATTAGCAAGCAGCTCCATGGGCCATGGTGAAGAAGACAATGGGAAAATGGAATGCCAAGGAAGCCAAGGCAGGAAGCCCAGGCTTGTCTAGGGAAGACAGGGATCTTTGGATGTGGCCCAGGGTGACCACACACCCCGATGGCCCAGACACTCCCGGCTGATGTCTGCTATAGGGCATAATTAGTTCTCTTGCACTTTTCCACTCTCAGATGTATCTCACTTTGGACTACAAATGACATGGTAGGCCCAGATAGCCAATTGGATATCTTTCTTTCTCTGGAAAAGGCAAGCTTCTTAAGGGCCTACATAATTTTTTATGCTTCTTTATATTCCCTGGCAACCTCTAGTGCAGTGTTGGGGACTTCAAGGAGCCATAAAGACTCAGGAGTTACACAATGATGAATGTAGTGCCTCCTGTGTGCCAGGTGATTACGTTATGTCCCTTCCACATCTATGTGATGCCATATCACCCCTTTGAGAGACAAGGGATGGGGAGCAGAGAGGTTGAGCACTCACTCAAGTTCAGCCAGGCGGTGCCTCCATAGCTGGACCCTGTCCCAAGTGTCTCATGCTGCCTCTCGCATCCATTTCCACCACCACAGCCCTGTGTTTACTATGTAGCTACTGCCTCACATGGAGCTTTGGGCAGAGGAGGGCCTAGAGGTTCTGAGGGGTCATTGGTCTTTTCTGCCCACATCACCGGGCTCTCCCACAGGCCCTGCTTCTCTGGACGGTGTGTCTTCTTCCTGCCCCATGAGGAGGTACTATAGACTCTTGTGGATTTATTCAAGTTCAATGCTAAATGCCTGGGAAAAGCTAGGAAACCATGAGAGTCTCCCAGGGTCCAAAGACTAAACAGAGAAACTCACACAGACCCCTCTGCCACCCCCCAGCCCCCATGCTCCCTCAGCACCACAAAGAGTTATTTCTATCCTGACCTTATCTTTCACAAAGTTGCTATAACTCTTATATTTTCATTTGTTTTTACAAGTCCTTCCTTGATAGGGGGTATTTGTTTGCTTTTTTCCCCAGAAGATTGTTTTTTTAACTTTAAATCTAGTTTAAATTTAAAATAACCAGCTGTGCCCAGAGGCTGCCATATTGGGCAGTGAAGTTTATGGCATTCGTACCTGTCCCAAGAAATTTTTGTATATTTTTATGGAAAGAAGTCAACAATTAAGTTGATCTTGCTTGGGTGCCATGCTGAGTGCTGTCACATAGCCTATCTAATTTAGAATTCACCTCAACTTTGTGACTAAAGAAAGTGAGGTATGTTAAAACCACTCAGTTAGTTAGTGACAGATGTAGGATTTGAACCAGGCACATTTGGTTTTAAAAGCTAGGTCTTTTTGTTCAGTCTTCCTGCAGCTGCAGTATAGGGTGGTAGTTGAGAGCGCCCTACAAGTGTAGCTTTGGGGTCAGGAAGAACTTGGGTCAGGTTACAGTTCTACCAATAACTGGCTTGTGGCCTTGGGTTAGTTATCTAACTTCCCCAAAGCACACTATCTTCGTGTGCAAAGTGGGGGCAATAATAGCAGCTCCACTGCATATTATCCCTGTTACATAATACTACAGAACATTCTAGGTGCATTTCATGGTATTACACGTGCACAACTCACTAACAATATTATAGTTACTTACATGCAAAAATTCATTTCAAATCATTCTTTAATTTAGTCACTAAAGCAGAATCCTAAAAACTTCAATCCAGTCACACTTTCTTGGACTTCTTTGAGATAATGATTAAGTCGAAAGTATAACACAATATCCCTAATTTTTAAAATCTCAGACAAGGGAGGAAATAAAAGCTTCTTATTTCGTCTAGCAAATTTTTTCAGCTATTTTAAATAGATGGTTTAGGGATTGTTTGGTTTTGCCTTCAGTAGTAATGATTGAAGAGAGTAAGATTTCAACAACTGTCTGATATGGTGGTAAACATTTGCCTGCATGCCAGCCCCTGGCCAGTCCTGAGGAAGTGACCTTTGAGGGTCTGAAAGGGAGGGGTCATTGGAGCCATAGAGGTCGCCAGAGTCCACTTGAAACTACATGGCCTCAGAGTCCTAGAGTTGCTCCCAGTTTCCAGATCTTTCCCAGTGGAGCAATCCTGAAGGAAGGAAAATAAATCATACTTTAAAGATTAGTCTTTCAATCCCTCTGCCCTGAGAGCCAAAGATGCAGGCACATAATTTTCTTTTTTTAAATATTTGGCCCTGTGCTACTGCTGTCAAATATCAGATGTTACCGATATTTTATATTGATTCTATTATTTTTTCCAGAGGATTGTATCATAGTTAGCCAGTTACAGATTCATAATAATATAAATTAATCTTGTTGACTATTATATTAAATTCTGAGGAATTGCTGACTGTCCTTCAGAAAGCCAAGAATTTTTCTCAGATGAAGTTTTTCTAAACTCAAGCCAGATTTTTCACGGTTCATATGTCAGGCAGTTATGTTCATGGGACAAGGATCAAATAGTCTACAATGCCTTCAGGCAGGTCGACATTTATAACTTCGATGCAACTATGGGGACAATGAGACATTGACAAGGGTGGGTGACAAGGGGAAAGGCACAGTGTTGTACAGTCTAACAACTCAAATTTCTCTTGTGAGTTTTTTTCCTTTTTTTAATTGAAATTCAGTTAGCCAACATATAGTCCATCATTAGTTTTTGATGTATTATTCAATGATTCATTAGTTGCGTATAACACCTAGTGCTCATCACATCTCTTGTGAGTTTCCAAAGGGTTGGTTGGCTCACATGAGAAGTCCAGTGGGCTATAACAACATCAAAGATTTCAGAAATCTTGTTGATTCAGAGCAAAATGATACTCTGCAACCTTCTTAGGGATACCTTTGTTGAACACATATGCTAAGATGGATAATGAATCTGGTCCACATTTAATATTGAAAGTAGAATTATAGGTAATGTGTGAGGAGGGGTCAAGTAGGAAAGAACCATGGGCTGGGGCCTGAGATACTTGGAATAAAGAAGGGCCTTTTCATTGCCCACCCATAGCATCCATGTGGAACAGGTGACAGTCTTAGGTTTGACCCAGGTGCCACGTTTGATGCTCTTAGATCCAGTCCTTGCTTCAGCTACTGATGCTTTTTCTTAGTGGAAACACTACTCATTTTTACATAGTGAAGTCAACTCCTTAATTTAAAAACAATGTTTGTGTGGTTCGGATTCAACTACTATGCTTCCTTGAGAAGCTTGAGACCTGCGGAGTAAATGGTGTGTTGCAATGACAAAATGACAAATGGCAAAAAAAGGTCTTATTACTAACACAACAAGTAGTGACCCAAGTCATGGACAAAGTTTTGCACGTTGGCCTTAAATTTAAGACATTTCCACTGATAAGTTTTTAAACTTACTGCTGAGAATGGTTCCAGTCGTTTACCAGAAAAGTCAGAAAGATAGGAATTTTTTTTTTAATGGCATTTAGCAAGATGGATTCTCAAGGCAGAGCACAGACTATTAGTAATAGATCAGAACGCCATGTGGGATATCAGTTTCTTAGAACAGACTTCTCATGATAAAATGGGTCAAGTACTCTCAAGCTGCAGCCAAATGTAGGATGACCATGCCAACTGTAATTACTGCCAGGATTATACTGTTGGAAATACTGCTTCTGAAACTACTGCCATGTTAAAATTGAAGGTATTTCTGGTGATGGAGAGGAAGATATCACTGCAGAAAGAAACTAAAATATTATAGAAGGAATCCAGCAGTGTTATTATATTGTGAATCCTTGTGCTGTTTTTTGCTAACTGGTTTTGGAATACTTTCAGTTGATTTGAGATCTAATACAGTGCTGAGAAGTTGCGATGGTTTGAGATTTGGGGAAATATGGGGAGGGGTGAATATATTTTGCACAGGGGATGGACATGGATCTTTGGGTGCCAGTGGGTGGGTCATAGTAGACAAGGTGTCTATATTCTAATCACCAGAACCTATAAATGTGTCACCTCACATGGCAAAAGGGACCGTGCAGATGTCACTAACTTAAGGATTTTGAGGGAGGAAGATGATCCTGGATGATTTAGGTGGGCCCAATGGAAGCAGAGAGGTAGAAAGTTTGAGTGAGAGATGAGATGTGGTGACAGAAGCAGAAGTCAGAGACAGAAACTGAGAAACAGACAGAGACAGAAGGAGACACAGAATGAGCCAAGGCATGCAGAAGCTGAAAGAAGGCAAAGAAACAGATTTTCCCCTAGAACCTCCAGAAGGAATGCAACCCTGCTGACACCCTGATTTTAGAACATCTGATCTCTAGAACAGTAAGATTATAAATATATGTTGCTTTAAGCTACTAAATTTGTGGTCATTTGTTACAGCAATGATAACAGGAAACTAATACAGAAGTTTTGTTTTGTTTTGTGTTTGTTTTGTTTTTGTTTTTTTTTTGTTTGTTTGTTTGTTTGTTTTTTTTAGGTAACACAAGGTTTTCTTTTAGTCCTGTACTTCTTGGTCTCAAAGGGAGCTTGGAAATGACATGGGCATCCAGATTTTCCACTGCAGCAAATATTGGCAGGATTCATCCATTGAAGAATAGTACCTAAAAATTGGCAATTTAAAACAGGTTCAGGCAATAATAAGTTGGTATTCTTGCAGCTGTGGCAACAATTATTTGGGGTTTGATTTCAGAGGGAAAATAGGAAAATAGGGTCATTCTATACTTTTGTGCTCTGGTAGAGTGCAATGACTGTCATGCCATCTCTTCTCCAGGGAATAATACTGGTTGAGGTTATCACTAGATCCAAGGAGAATGGTATAAATCCTGATAATGTCACTACACCCATGGCTGCTAGTGTGGGTAACCTTGTAACTCCTTCTACATCTCTATTTAAATGGAAATACGAAAGTATGGAGTATATGGAGTATAATGTTAGCTGTAGATTTCCAATACATTTATTTTATCAGGTTTCAAAAGTGACCCTTTATTCCTTATTTTCAAGAGGTTTTTTTTCTTTTTTCAATCATGAGTAGGCATTGAATCTTACCAAATAATTTTTCTGCACCTAGTAAATGATGATAGGGCTTTCCTCCTTTATTCTTTTTATATGGTGAGTCACAATGATTACTTATCAGATTTTAAATCAACTTTTAAGACTTATGATCATTTTTACATATTACTGAATTTCATTTGCTGAAATTTCTTAATATCGCTATTAGTCTGGAGTGATCATTTCTTATGATACATTCTTTTGGGTCTGGGTATCAAAATAAAATTGTTCTCAAAAAATATTTTTAATTTGTTCACTCCTTCTCTTTTTTCTTTCAGAGTCTTGTAGAAAAATATTACTTATCCCTTCCCTACTTTCCTGCTTAGGGTCCAAATACATTGAGAAATGAGGTGAAAGAATCAGTAGCTGGAAAATCATAACATCTCCTAAACTGAAAGACATAACTTACTTTGAGTCCATGTGGGCACAACAACCTGTGAATTAGGCAGACTGCCCCCATCTTGGGATCACCACACCAGGGAGGGGGGGGGGAGGTCTGCTCATGTAAGAATGTCAAGATGGAGGAACAGAGGAAAATTCCCTCTTCCTATAGAAAGCTTATTCCCAAAAGGAAAAAAAGAAAAAAAGAAAAGAAAAAAGAAAAGAAAGAAAAGAAAAGAAAAGAAAAGAAAAGAAAAAAGAAAAGAAGAAAAGAAAAGAAAAGAAGAAAGAAAAAAAAGAAAAGAAAAGAAAAGAAAAGAAAAGAAAAGAAAAGAAAAGAAACAAGAAAAGACAAGACCTGGACTAGACTAAATAAAACCTGCTTAATTTTCTTTTGCTTTTTTTTTTTTTTTAGATTTTTATTTATTTATTTGAGAGAGAGAGGGAGAGCTCGAGCCAGGGGTGGGGGTGGGGAGCGGCTGAGGGACAAGCAGACTCCACCCTAAGCAGGGAGCCCAACATGGCGTTATCTGAAGACCCCAGAATCATGACCACTGCTGAAGGCAAACACTCAATTGGTTAAATTGAACCACCCAGGCACTGCCCCCCCTCCCCCTCCCAGGTTAATTTTCTTAAATCTACTAATGTTTTAAATCTGTTCCACCTCCCCTGAGTAGAGGAGTAGGGGAGTAGAAGGAGGCTGGAAGTGTTGCACTAATCAAGCTCCCTTCATGTAAGAAACATCAGGAGTGGGGAAAAACCGTTCCACCTTGATAATCAGGACTTGGTAGAACTAGCACAACTGTGGCGGAGGTCACTGAGTACAGAAGATAGCAAGAAAATCAGATGCCTTATCTTTTCGCCAAGATACTATAAGCTCCAGCTTCACTTCCCACTCCCAGGAGAAAGTGTCATGAAGGGAGAGGGACGGTAGCCTGAAGTGGGCCAAATGCTGCAAATGGGCAAAGAATTGTTTTGTTATCAACATAAATAGGAGCTAAAGTTAATTTCAATTATATAGGAAGAAAAAAACACAGTATTGCATATAGCATGGTGATTTTAAATTATAACCCATGACTTTGTAAATATCAACACAAGCACTCTTTAATTTCAGAGAATGACACTATGAAACAGAAAAGCCAAACAAAACCTCCCCCTTGGTATCCTGTTACATTTAATGAACCTAGTTTTATACATGTAAACTCTTCTAATCCAGGTAATCAATTATTCAATCAAAATTGAGTCAAAAGGAAGACAGACTAGCTTTATTAAGTACCAGACTCATATTAGAAATCTGATGAGTTAAGGGCTTTAACGGTGTAGCTTTCTGCAACTGATATATTTTATTTGAAGCTCTATTATAACATATCCTGCAGCCAGATTCACTCTTTAAGAGTGAGGCATCCATCCCCCAGCTGCTGAGAACAATCACACTTAATTGCATTCATTCCTGGGAATTCTGCTAGGCCACAGGAAGTACCCCACCCAAAGTTATGTCCCCTCCAGGGGAAGCCTGCATAGATGACTGGTCAATGCAAGCTTACAAAGCCCTGACACTCTTTCTAATTTGGGGCAAGTCTGAAGAGCCATTCAACTGCAGAGCTCCCTGGAGGGTTGGCTGCAGCATGCACCGTGCATCATGAGTCAGCTTTCCCTCTGTCCTGTCTTCGCCACAGGGATAACTCCTGAGAGCAATCCTCAGAAGAGCTTCAATAAACCTGTCTATTTCTGGATCCATGTTCAGGAAATCCAGTCTAGGAGTGTTGGTACCAGTTGTGGACCTGGAAAGCAGCCTCTGAGAGGGGATTTGAGGATGGATCATCATGGGCCTTGAGGACACCATCCCTGGTGGCTGGTGGAATCTGCATAGCCCCTGTCTTGCTCCAGTGCCACAACATCCGTTTTTTTCACTGGCATTGAAATGGGATGGCATACCCCTAAAAGGGGGCACCCCGGCTGATGCACTAGCTTTTGCACTTGTGAGGTGTGAGGTGTGAGGGAAATGGTAATTATAAGGGCTATGGAACTACATGGATGTGGGAATGCCACTGACTTATTGAAGAGAGGCAATAACAGGGCAGGGTGATTAATGAACAATGAATGGAAAGTGTCACGTGAAACCCAGAGCCGCCCCTTCCCCTGCCCCCATAGTAGTTCATGAAACCCTCATTAAGCTTAAAGGACAAACAGAGTGAAGCAACAGGCCCAAGGCTTCATTATAAAAATAGCAAAAATTCAGAGTGTGAGTTCTCAACCCCGAAGGTCCCCTACATGGTGGTCAGAGCTCCCATAGTGAAGGAGAGGGACAGTGAAACATGGGCTGGGAAGATCTGGTGGGTGCAGTCAGGAATTTTGAATTCCCAGATTGCCTTGGACACATTAGGCTTGCAGAAATGACCTACTTCTCCTTGTTAGAAGATTACCCCCTCCTTGTTTGATGATCATGCAGAGGTCCCAAATGAGGCAATTTCCTTAGAAGCCAATGCTCACCCCTTTGGGATTGGCCTGGACCTTCTCTCTTGGCAAGCAGGCCAATCACAAGGACCAAATCCCAGAAGAAAACTGGGAATGTGATGGGTCTGCTAAGGGAATAGTGGGAGGAAGTGCCAAAGAATCTAGAGCACCATGATGATTTAATGATGCTACACTAAAAAATAGAATCTTATTTATTTCCTCATGGGATACAAGCTGCTAGGGAAGCTTCCTACTAGTTTTCATGCTAAAAATGGAACGTATATTATATCTTATATCTAACCCACAGAAGGAACGAGTAGTAAGAAACTATAGGAAATTATGACAGATTTGAAGATATGACAAATTTCTTTGGTATTGCTCATTTAATAGCCAATGCACAAAATTTATTGAAAGGAATTTTGGAAGGCTTTGAAATGAATTTCCATGAAATAAAAGTGGAAAAACATTCCTTTATTTTAAAATACAACCTTGATTTACTAAAAAGTTCATTCTTTATCCCTATGCAATAAATTGAATAATCACCTGGTTTATGCTGAACCAGAAGCTACTATACAGAAGCAAAAAACTAAATTTTAATGTAGTTGTATAATATCAAAATATTTCAGACTGTGGGGTGCCTCAGTGGCTCAGTTGGTGAAGTGATCGACTCTTGATTTCAGCTCAAGGAATGATTCCAGGGTTCTGAGATCAAGTTCTGTGTAGGATTCTCAGCTCAGTGTAGAGTCTGCTTAAGATTCTCTCTCCCTCTTCCTCTGGCCCTTCCCCCCCCAACCCTCCCTGCTCGCACTCTCTCTCTCTCTAAAAAAAAAAAAATTTCAAACTGTACAACATATTTTTTTTAAAGATTTTATTTATTCATTTGACGGAGACAGAGACAGCCAGCGAGAGAGGGAACACAAGCAGGGGGAGTGGGAGAGGAAGAAACAGGCTCATAGGGAGGAGCCTGATGTGGGGCTCGATCCTGTTACGCCGAGATCACGCCCTGAGCCGAAGGCAGACGCTTTAACCACTGTGCCACCCAGGCGCCCCCAAACTGTACAACATATTGATAATAAACACCATGAAACAGGTCCTCTATTGCCTGATCCTAGGTCTATCATCACAAATTGTTTAAACTATTTGAAATAGAAGAACTCTCTGTAGCAAACAAAAAGAAATATAAACATATTAATTGTACAACACTACTTCTATTTAATCAAAGTATATTATTTGGTTAAAAGTTAAATTTCCTATATTTTAAATATTTGGAAATTTGGAGGAAGTCAAGGCTCAAAAGTATTCGCCTATTCACTGCAAGATAGAAAATTGAAGCAATTCACCATTTTTTCTGACAGATTTTATCTATTTGAGAAAAAAATAAATTTATTACTAATAAACTTCTTCCCCTATTTTTTTTAGAAAAATAATTTATTTCTAAGAAATTTGTTCCTCTATTTTTTTTATTTCTAATAATTTGATTCCCCATTTTGTCAGCTCAACAAAACTCTTTAGTTTAAGAGTCATTCTATGTATAAATTTTCCTAAGTGATCTCTAAACACCACCAAAGAGAAATTAATTTATTTCATTAATCTTATTATGCATAGACATTAAGAAAATTCTCCAAGTATGGAAATTCTGAGTACTCTAAAGTTAAAACCAACTAATTGGCCATAATTAATTGAGGATATTTTTTGTTCTTCTAGATTTTTTTCCTAATGTTAACAAAGAACCATGATAATTTTAAAATGCCATTATTTAGTCTTAAGAGGAGCTTGATTTTTCTTTACTAAAATGCTATCATTCACATTCAATAAAATATTGGCTTTTTCCCTTTCTATAAGCCTATCACATGACACATCAGATTCCATACACCATGACTACAGGACATCAGGAGGGTAGGTATTTGTGCAAGAAATTAGGAGCTTTCTCTAAAATTAACCCACACAATTTTCCTTAAGAATTTCTTTTTTCAGAGAACTTCTGGTTTCAGCCAAGGGCCAGACTTCTTCTCCCAAATGAAACAACTAAAAGCCAGGATAAAATATACGAAATAATAGTTTTCTATACTAGACCCCAGGCAGCACAGGACTGACTCTTGAGAGATGAGAAACAAATGAGGGAAGCCCACCATTGTGCCATTTCACCACCTAGACTGTCCAGGCAGCAACAGCCCCAAAATCACCTAGCAATCTCCTTGACTTGAGGGGAGGGAGCTGGGAACCTGGGGAGGCCTCAGCGGAAGTTCACGTGGAGAGAGCAAGAGAGGGGAAAGGCGCACAGAGAGAGCACTCTGGAGGGTCTTCAGCTGAGTTCAGATGGATACAAGGGAGCGAACCACCAGGAAAAGAAGCACCCAGAAGGGTAAGGGAGCAAGGCTTCGGAGAAGTTCATGTTTCCTCCAGCCACTGTATAAAACTTGATAATTCCTGGAGAGGCAGGTAGAATACTCTTGTACCCACAAGCTTAAAGCTATTGAAAGCTATTGTATCCACAAAACTTAAAATTGATCCACGAAAAGATCAAATTGTTTGTAGAACAAAACTCAGAATATAAAAATATCCAGCACCCAACAAGACAAATTTCACAGTGTCTGGCATCCCAGGCAAATATTACCTGGCAAGCAAAGAAGCACGAAAACGCAATCTGTAATGGGAACATCAGTCCATTAATACACAGACCAAGAAATTATATAAATGGTAGAAGTAATAGAAAAAAAATTCAAATGTTATTATATCTATATTACATATGTTAAAGAAGGTGGAGGAAATTTAGGGCATGTTAACATACAGAAGGAATGGGGCACCTGGGTGGCTCAGTCAGTTGAGCTTCTGCCTTCCACTGGGGTCATGATCTCAGGGTTCTGGGATGGAGCCCCACATCGGGATCCCTGCTCCATGGAGAGTCTGCTTCTCCCTCTTGCTCTCTCTCTGTGCTCGCTCTCTCAAATAAATAAATAAATAAATAAATAAATAAATAAATAAAATCTTTAAAAACAGGAAAAGATATGGAAGGTAGAAAATACTCCCAATTGAAATCCTAGGTTAAAAAAAAAAGATACAATGGCTGATATAAAAAGCACATGGAATGGGAGAAACTGTAGATTGGATGCTGCAGAAGAAAAGATTAACAAGTTTAAACACAGCAATAGCCACCGTCCAAAATGATGAAACACAGAAGGAAAAATACTGAAAAATAAATAAATAGAGCATCAGTGAGCTGTGGAACAACATACATGTAACGAGTTTCTGTAGAAGTGGCACAGAAAAAAATTTGAGAAAATAATGACTTAAAATTTTCCAGATTTCATGAAAACCATAAACCCACAGATCTAAGAAGGTCAATGAAACTCAAGTATAAAAAACATGCTGAAAATTAGACCAACACACATTGTAATCAAATAGCTTAAAACCAATAATTAAAACAGTTCTCCAGGTTTTTAAAAATTATATTTATATTACAACCACATTGCATTGGAGCCAATATTTTAAAGATATTAGGTCTAAAGATCTCATATTTTGTATACATGAAATAAAATCTGGAAACATCCCTTCATAGAGCAAGTAAATTTGGGGAATGGAGCAAAAATCTCTCTGTTACTTTAAGGTTAAAGAGCCATTGGCAGCAATCCAACATAAATCTGCACCTGAATCCCATTGGCTATTTGGTGGTAGTTTTTTTGTGGGCTGGGATTTAGTTTTTGCTTATTGGTTTGTTGATTTTAAGGGGGAAAAAAAACCTGGAGGAGCAATGTAGATATTTATTTTACAAAAGTAAAATAAAAATGAACAAAAACTGAGGGTGACTGGGATTTAGAGTAGAAAATCCAAGTGGTAAAAAGACAGGAATTCACAAAATGAGTTACAAGCTGAGGTCTGCCCAGATATTAGGGAATAGTTTCAGATGATACCAATTTACTCATAAGCCTGGTTAAATATTTCTGACATTATGTAGTTGAATAGGAAAAGGAACAGAATGCAGTTAATATGAAAACCATAATAATTACAGCTATAGATTAATGCATCCTGTGTGGCAAGTTCTTTTTATACATTACAGTATTTAATCCTTAATACAACTGTGTGATGTATGGGCTTAGTTATTAATCCTATTATTACAGAAGTAAAAACTGAGGTTTTGAGATATTACCATTTGTAGACATTCCCCAACTTACAATGGTTCTACTTAGACTTTACAATGGTATGAAAGCCATACGATTTCAGTAGAAATCAAACTTTGAATATGGAATATTGATCTTTTATTTTTAGTTTTTATTTGAATTCCAGTTAGTTCACCTACAGTGTGATATTAGTTTCAGGTGTACAATATGTGATTCAACACTTCCATACATCACCCAGTGCTCATGATAAGTGCACTCCTTAATCCCTATCCCCTATTTAACCCATCCTCCCACCCACCCCCCTCTGATAACCATCAGTTCATTCTCAATAGTTAGGAGTCTGCTTCTTGGTTTGCCTCTCTCTCTCTTTTTTCCCCTTTGGTTCGTTTCTTAAATACCCCAGACTAGCAATATGCAGTAGACACTCTTCTGTGATGCACCTGCTGGGCAACCACACCACCGGCAGGTGAACGACAGACACACTTACAGCCATTCTGTACCCATCCTGCCATTCTGTTTCTCACTTTCAGCATAGTATTCAATCATTAAATGAGATAGCCAACACTTTATTATAAAATAGACTTTGTGCTAGATGATGTTGCCTGACTGTAGGCACATTTAAGGCAGACCAGGCTGAGCTATGATGTTCAATAGGTTTGGTGTATTCAATGCATTTTCAACATAGAATATTTTCAACATACAATGGGTTTATCAGGACAAGACCCAATTGTAAGTTGAGGAAGATCTGGATGCCATATTTAAGTCACACAGAATATGAAACAACCCCAAATATAAGGGACACAACAGAGAAAGCCATGACCATCTTTTCAATGAGAAGACCTAAAAATCAGCCAGCTCTTTTCCATCCTCAGGTCTCATTCTTGAAAGTCTCAAGTCCTTGGACAGTCTCCCTGACAAGTCCATATTTGTTGGTTCCTACCCAATATCCACAGGAATTTTTTATCAGGTTTTCCATAATTTGGAACTATTTCTGTATATGTTTGTTATTATCTTAGTAGGTTCAATCCTCAAAAAAAAAGGGCAATGCTTTCTTCATTTATCACTCACCACTGTGTACCACTACTATTACTACTACTAATAACAATAGTATAGTACAAAATTTAGTGTTACATAAGTACTTTCATATTTACATAGTCCAGAAGGAAGATGGAGGATGGACTGAAGGACTTTCCACTTTTGTCACTTTGATAAAAACAATAATAAAATTAAAAAGTCAAAATATATTTACTGTGATAAAGAGAACAAGACATTTGATTTTTCTTAAAGACTTATTTAGATTTATTTAGAGAGCATACATGTGGTGGGGAGGGGCAGAGGGAGAGAAAGAATCTCAAATAGACACCCCACTGACCACAGAGCCTCATGCAGAGGCTTGATCTCATGACCCTGAGATCATGACCTGGGCCAAAATCAAGAGTTGGATGCTTAACCAACTGAGCCACCCAGGTGTCCCAAGAAAGCAAGGCATTTTAAATTAAAACTAGTTGAATTATCAGTCAAGCCTGCTATTTAGGAATCTTTCCATTAAAGACTATTTCAATAGAAACAGCCACTTGCTTTAGAAGTTGCCATGGTTTTGACTTCAAGAAAATCTTATTGGCTAAGCAAGGTTGCATAAGAGAAAAGTAACTAAATAAACCTCCACTTCATGATTCTTAAGTCTGTGCAATGTTTCTAAAGTAATTAACATTTTTGTGGTTTTTGGATATTTGAAATCATCAAGCCAACAATCTCCTCACCCTTGTTTTCCTAATTCTTCCATTCCAATATTCATTCTGGTCACCAACTGGCTTATGGTTTCATTTAATGAAGCGCAGAGCTCCATAAGTATTTAACATAAAACACATGGTAATGTACACACCCAGAAGCCATTAAATAAATGCAAAATTCAGAATGCACTTCATTCCCTACACCTTGGAGTTCCAAAACATCACAGTCATGTAGGACAACTGTGGACAGAAGCCTTGGAGCAAGACATTTTTAAAAAAAGAATCACAGAAGAGGTTTCTTCAAGTAACAGATCTGTATAAAGAGAATGACAGCAGTATAAACAGGTTTTTTCTTTTTAATGCACACTAAATTAACCCTTATTTTTAAATAAAAGATAAAATACACTCAATAAATTCCTCTGCAATCCTACCAAAAGTCATTGCTACTCCTGTACTTTAAGTAATAACCTCTTGGCCCAACTGAATTTTATTCCTTAACGTCTAACATACTTTAGATGAAATAAAACATTGGGGGAAATGTGATTTTTTTCATCTCCCAACTGGGGTTTTGAACATTTGCTCTCTTGCAAATTTAGGTAATTTTTATTTATGGGATTTTTATGGTGATGGTGATTAAATCAAATAAAGGACTTCATCCAGATAGTAAAAAATCTTACCAAGATCCATTATGGCTATCACACTGCCTGGATCACTTCATAAATTTCCAGTCGCTTTGCTCTTTTGTTGGTTGCCCCTTCTCAACTCAGGCCATCTGAGATGTGAGCCTTCACTGTTTGATGAGATCCCTTAGTTTTAAAAAATGTCCCTACGTATGGGGTTTTGCCTTGCTCTCTGCCAAATCAAGTCAACCCCTCTGGCAGAAAAGCTACCAGTTCTTGCTGCCTGCCCTGTCCTATCCTGAAAGACTCCTCATGAATAATGGATCTGGAGGGAGGTGGGAAGGGATTGACAGCATCCCTAGCTAAAATACCACAAACTTCCATTGTTTTCACCAAAGGTTCAGTAACTTTTCCTTGACTAAAAATTCTTACCTATTGTATGCCTATGGTCATTTTTTAGAATCCTGCAATGATGGTTTTTGACAATTTTGTTCATTTTTGTCATTACTTTTGGGGGAGAAAATTTGCCAAGATCTTTACTCCATCATACTGGAAGTTCATTGTTAACATTTGTAGTTTTAAGAGATTTGAGGATAATTTGTTACCTAGCCTGTCCTGATTGATATAGCACCTCTCTCTCTCTCTTCCAAGTCAGTCACAAACATTAAAAACATTCAAAATTTGATTCCCACCTCTGGTTTCAACTCCAACATGTAAAGAGCTTGGAGTCATTACTCCCTTTCTCACAAGAAAAAAGCTAAGCACACCAAAACAATGAATTTTATTAGATCCATCATAAAAATGAGGTCACAGGACAAACCCCCACCCCAACATCTGGAGATATAAGAGAACACAAAGAATCACAGCAGTGGCCAACTTACCTAAAGCAGAAGCTTCTGTCTTAATAACTATACAGAAAAATTCAAAGGTAATTTTGATAAATTGCTGAAGACTAAGTGTGGACTACCTTGAGAATTAAAATTCTTAAGCTTTCAAATTTCCCCAAATTGATCTATAAATTTGTAGCAATCCCAATGAACATCTTGGCAGGATTTCTTATACACATGAAAACAAGTTTATTCTAAAATTTACATGAAAAAGTAAAAGAACCAGGGGCACCTGGGTGGCTCAGTGGGTTAAGCATCTGCCTTTGGCTCAGGTCATGATCCCAAGGTCCTGGGATTGAGCCCCACATTAGGCTCCCTGTTCAGCAGGGAGTCTACTTCTCCCACTGCCCCTCCCCCCACTCATGTTCTCACTCTTGCTCACTTTCTCAAATAAATAATAAATAAATAAATAAATAAATAAACAAATAAATAAATAAAACAAAAAGAACCACGATAGCAAAAATGTTTTTGAAAAAAAATCCAAGCTTATATACACATATTACCTCATTTCTGGTCATAGTGTAAAGCTATCAGGAAACAACGCAGCAGAACAGAGATTTCAGAAATACAAATACACATTATAGGCAAATTGGGTTTTGGCAAAGGTGCAAAAGAGAGAAATGGAGAAAGAATATTTTCAACAAACAGTGTTAAAATAATTGGACATCAGGCAGTAATTTCTTTGACATCAGCTATGGCAACATTTTTCTAGCTATGTCTCTTAAGGCAAGGGAAACAAAAGTAAAAATAAAAAATTGGGACTATACCAAAATAAAGGGTTTTTGCATAACAAAGGAAACTATTAACAAAATCAAAAGGCAATCTACTGAATGGGAGAAGATATTTGCAAATATCCAATAAGGGGTTAACATCCAAAATACATAAAGAACTTACATACACCAAAAACAAAAACAAAACCCCCACAAAACCCCAAACAATCCAATTAAAAAAATGGGCAGAGGACCTAAACAGACATCTTTCCAAAGAAGACGTGCAGATGTCTAATAAATGCATGAAAAGATATTCAGCATCACAAATCATTAGGGAAATGCAAATCAAAGCCACAATGAGATACCACCTCCTACCTGCCAGAATGGCTAAAATCAAAAAGACAAAAAGTAACAAGCCTTGGTTAGGAGGGGGAAAAGAAAAGGAACTCTCACACACTATTGGTGGGATGTAAATAGATACAGCCACTGTGAAAAATTGTATGGAGTTTCTTCAAAAAATTAAAAATGGAAATACCATATAAGCCAGTAATTCTACTACTGGGTATTTACCCCCAAAAAATGAAAATATTAATCAAAAGGATATATATATACCCTTATGTTTATTGCAGAATTATTTACAATAGCCAAGATATGGGAGCAACCCAATTGTCCACTGATAGATGAGTGAATAAAGAAGATGTGGCATATACATACAATTGAATATTATGCAGCCATAAAAAAGGTTCTTGCCATTTGAGAAAACATGGATGGACCTAGAGGATATCATACTAAGTGAAATAAGTCAGAACAAAAAGGACAAATACCATATGATTTCACCTATATGTGAAATCTAAGAAAACAAACCAAAAGCAGAATCAGACCTATAAATACACAGAACCAACTGATGACTGTCAGAGAGAATGAGGGTTGGGGGATGGGCAAAATAGGTGAAAGGCAGTGGGAGATACAGAGTTCCAGCTATGGAATGAGTAAACCAGAAAAGACCCCAAATCGCCAAAGAAATGTTGATAAAGAAAGTCATGGGAATTAAAGGAACAGCATAGGAAAAATAGTCAGTGGTACTGAAATAGTGTTGCATGATGACCAGTGGTAGTTACACTTGTGGTGAGCACAGCATAATGGAGAGAGAAGTGGAATCACTATGTTGTATGACCAAAACTAATGTTAACATTGTGTCTCCTATACTCAAAAATAATTGGACATCTATATGCAAAAAAAAAAAAAGTTAGACCTCTTTCTATATCTTACTCCTTATACAAAAAATTAGCTCAAAATGGGGACCTAGACATAACGTATCAAACTCTTAAAATTTAAAAGAAAATAGGATAAACTCTTTGTGGCCTTAATATATGCAAAAATTTCTTAGATTTTATAAGTAAAAAAAAAACAGAAAAAAATAAAAATGATCACTATATTTTATCAAAATTAATGATAAAACACTGTTAAAAGAACAAAAAAATAAAACATAGGCTAGGAAAAAAATGTTTGTAAATCTTATATCTGACAAAAGCATTGGGTCCAGAATATATAAATCTGTAAATAGGCCTCAAACCTTGATAGGAAAATAAATTACCCAGTTTAAAAATTGGCAAAAATTTTAGTAAACACTTCACAAAAGAAGATATATGGCTGAAAAAGAAGTACGGTAAAGGGTGCACACCACCAGTAGATATTAGGAAATTCCGATTAAAACCACAAGATGAATGAGATACTACTATAAAGTTTTTAGGAGAGCTATTCAAAAGAAAACGGACAAGATAAAATGCTGATGAGGATGCAAAGTAACCCGAACTTTCATGCATTACTAGAAACACAGAATGGGGCAGACGCGATGAAAACGGTTTGGCAGTTTCTCTTAAGGTTAACATACAGTTAACACATGACCCACCAATTCCGCTCTTAGGTTTTTGCCCCAGGGAAATGAAAACTTATGTTCAGAGAAACCTGTGTATGAATGTTTATAGCAGCTTTATTTAGAACTGCCAAAAAACTCAGGACAAGCCACATTTCCCTTATTTGGGGAACGGATAAATAAACTGCAGTCTATCCCTACTATGGAATACTTCCGAGCAATAAAAAGAAACAAACTATTCAAACATGCAACAGCATGGATGGATCTAAAAGGCATTTTCCTAAGTAAAAGAAGCCAGACTATATCCATGTTGTTTAAAGGGGGAAATAAAAGCCAGACCAAATACCGTTCGAATGCATTCATATGATAATCAGGAAGAGGCAGAAGTATAGGACTGGAGAATAAATTATTGGTCGCCAGGAGTTAAAGAGGTAGAGAGGAAAGTTTGGCTGAAGTGCATAACGCAGGGGACGGGGGAACCAGCGTGATTTAAGTGCTCTGTGCGTTGATCGTGGAGGTGGTGCACAGCTCAATACATTAGTCAAAACTCATAGAACTGTGCACCAAAAAGGCGAATTTTACTGTATGTAAATTATTTTTACCTAAAACAGTAATAATAACAAAGATAAACAACAAAAGTAATGCAATGTATTTTGTCTTTACAACCTGTAAATCTAAAATACATGACAATAGCATAACAGATGGAAGAAATTAGAAATTCGCTGCTGTAAGGCTTTTACACTACCAATGAAGTGGCATTCCATTGCTGTATTATTTGAAAATAGATGGTAAGTTAAAACATAGAAAAAGGGGGCACCTGGGTAGCGCAGTCGTTAAGCGTCTGCCTTCCGCTCAGGGCGTGATCCCCGCGCTCCCGGATCGAGTCCCCCATCGAGTCCCCCATCGAGTCCCCCATCGAGTCCCCCATCGAGTCCCCCATCGAGTCCCCCATCGGGCTCCTCCGCT
This sequence comes from Ursus arctos, assembly GCF_023065955.2. Taxonomy (NCBI): domain Eukaryota; kingdom Metazoa; phylum Chordata; class Mammalia; order Carnivora; family Ursidae; genus Ursus; species Ursus arctos. The sequence goes on from NW_026622841.1 coordinate 57,756,854, forward strand.
GGGAGCCTGCTTTTTCCTCTCCCACTCCCGTGCTGTGTTCCCTCTCTCGCTGGCTGGCTCTCTGTCAAATAAATAAATAAAATCTTTAAAAAAAAAAACAAAACATAGAAAAAGGGCATAAGCTAATAAGCCAATATTAGGGGTAATATGAAATAATAAAAAACAATCTAAAACAAACCTGATATGAAAGGAAAATGGAAAAAGATCAGATGTGACAAATGGAAAATAATCAATAAGATGGCAATTAAATGTAAATATTTTAAACTCTTCATTTAAAAGATAGATTTTATTACAGTGGATAAAAAGGTAAAACCCAATAATAGATTATCCATAAAATTCCACTTTAAAAGACGTAACTAGTTTAAAAGTAAAGTTAAAATTTTCTGCTCATTTAAGGATATGAAAATTAACAAAGAAGATACGTCTGAGAGAAAATATTCTATATATATTGCAAATTTACCTGACAAAAGACTTGTATCCAGAATGTATTTAAAATGCTTACAGGGCTCCTGGATGGCTCGGTTGTTAAGCCACTGACTCTGGGTTTCGACTTAGGTCGTGATCTCTGGGTCCTAAGATGGAACCCCACCTTGGTCTCCATATTCACTGCATCTGCTTGTCCCTCTCCTTCTGCTCCTCCCCCCACTTGCACTCTCTCTCAAATAAATAAATTAATTAATTAATTAATTAATTAATAATAAATAAATAAATAAAATCTTAAAATGATAAAATAAAATTCTAACTGTATATTATCATGCCTTTTTTCCCTATGATTAATAATTTATGCACCTGCCTTCTACATTTGCTCAGCCTTATCAAAAGTTTACATATTTTTATTTCATTAATTTCTATTTTTATTATTATTTCTGTTCTCTTACTATTTGGGGAAGTAGTCTTTTGTTCTATTTTTAAATTCTTGAGTTTGATTCTTAACTCAAAAATTTTAATTAATTATTATACACAATTATATATAATATATAAATTATAATATTATACATACTTTGTGTATTATATAAGGAGCCTGGGTCTTTACCCTTTGCAATGGTAGTGTCTCCAGGGTAAAGATAACATAAGCATCCAATAAAGAATTTTATCCCTTTGAAATATAAACATCTAGGAAAATAATTCTCTGAATCTCTCAGATGACCTCAGGGTTATTCAGTCTCCCTTTCTAGTGCCCCAGATCCCTAACACAGACTTTTATCTCTCAGAGAAGTAAATGAAGGTTTATTATCCTTTGGTTGTGAGTAAATTAGCTTTACCCTTAAAGAGACCAATAGCTGCAGATGTGATATACAAGACATGTGAAAAATAGAATATTTGAGGAGTAAAGCAAAACCATCTCTAGCTTCATAGCATGTCAATTTCAGTGATTGAAGACTAGAACTTTGCAGGAATAAGAGAAATCCAGGAAAGATTGATTTCCCCATGCATACATTTTACGGCTATAAATTTCCTTCTATTGGTTTATTTAGCTGCATTCACAAATGTTGCCTTGGAATTTACATTCTCTTCTAAATACTTTCTAATTTCCATTGATCCTTCCTTCCTACTTTCCTACTTTCCTCCCTTCCTCCCTTCCTTCCTTCCTTCCTTCTTTCCTTCTTTTTTCTTTTTTTACTTCCCTCTTTCCTTCTTTCTTTTTTTCCTCCCTCCCTCCCATTTTTCTTTCTTTTTCTTTTTGTGTACCTTGAACTATTATTGTGCATACTTAGTTTCTAAACATTTTGAGGTGAGGTACGGATTTATTTGGCTATCCATTTTATTGTTGACTTCCAGTTGCATTGCACATGGTCAAAGAACCTAATCAGAAGGTGGTATCAGTGTTTTGGTTGGTGTTCTTTGTATAGTCTAGTCTAGCTTGTGCTGTTCTGTTCCACGTGTATTTTTGTATGTGTATGTGGTAAAATATTAATAGCACAAAATTTGCCATTTTAAGCATTTTAAGTATACAATTCAGTGGCATTAGTAAGGTTTCATGTTTTCTAATTGTTAGTTGCAAACTTATTACATGTCTACTAAATCAATATTGTGTGTTCTTTAAATCATCTAGATCCTTATTAACATTTTGTTGCTTTTTCTACCTAATATTGAAAGAGGTACAAATTTTCTCATTGTAATTTCATAATTTTTTACTTGAAATCTTGTACTTTTTGCACCACAGATTTTTCCATTGTTGTAAGATCTACAATTATGTTATCTTCCCAGAAAATTATTCATCTTGTCAATATAGTTATCTTAATGAACACATCAATTTTTGCCTTAAAATTTATTTCATTTTATATGCTGTTATTACCAGGATCAAGTGGAGTGACCTAAGAAAATGGAACTTCCAGTAGATGGGACATGGCAAGATTTATTTTCCTTTCAGTGGATGGGCCATGTGAAAATAGCTATTAACCTTGGGTGAAGAGGGAATTCTGTGGAATGAAAAACAAAGGCAAATTTTTATGATTCAATCCTCTGTGGGATCGCTGTGCTTTCCCTTCTCTGTGGTCAGTCAACTTTCCTCTGAAGATATGCACTATGCTGCTGCTCCATGTGGCTCTGAGTCATCCTCTTTGAAGTGACCTGGGGTTTGGAAATTCATGATACCTGATTATTTCTTCTTCTGTCCTTCATTTGTGTTATTTTCAGCCTCAGAAAAGTTTTATAGAAATGTGCTTTCTCAGTCATTACTCCCTTAAGATAGTCGAACTCCTTGTTTTCCTCCTTGGCCATGAGGTTGGGAGTGGAAGCCCTGATCCTTTCAATGGCACTTCTATTTTTATAGCAGTCAGCATTCACTGAGATTCGCCCACGCAGTATTCCCAGGAGGCATGGAAAGCCCTGCTAGTCCTATTTATTTTGGTTGAATTAGAATGAAAATAAAACTAGATGGTGAGGAAATAGGTCTTGATCATGGTGGCAATGAGAATGAATAAAAATTGCTGTGAAACACTGTACATCCACATCTTGATTTTCACTTTTAAAGACTCAACTAAAAGGGTGAACTTATACTAACATTGCCTTGTTCCTGTTTTGTCAAGCACTCTTTGTCTGTTTTACGCCTCAGAGAAAAACAGCAGTTTGTTTCAAATAGAATATTGGGTGCCATTCTCACTGCTCTTCACATGAAACATAGCCTCTACCATTTTGCCCAACAAAAAAAATGCCTGCATTCTCTCTGTTGTGGTTCACAAAGGACTTCTACTCCCTTCACCCATTTCACTCCTCTTCTCCCTCTCACGGGACATTTTAGTATATCACTTTTTAAAAAAAGATTATTTATGGGGACACCTGGGTGGCTCAGTCGGTTAAGTGTCTGCCTTCAGCTCAGGTCATGATCCCTGCTTCTCCCTCTGCCTGCTGCTCCCCCTGCTTGTTCTCTCTCTCTCTCTGTCTCTCTGACAAATAAATAAATAAAATCTTTAAAAATATATATTTTTTATGCTACTGAAAGCTTTCCAATTCTATAAAATATCCGAATTTAACATCACTAACTATTGGCCCCCCTTTGACATTTTGGATGTAATCAGATGGACATCAACCTCTGTCTTCCCATCTGTTTCCAGGATGTTTATTATTTTGTAAGAGGTTTCCCACTGAATATGGTATTCCTGTATTTCCCACATCTACCCTACAATCTCTCAGAGTCACTTCACAAACTGAGAAGTCTCCCTGCTAAATTCAATAAATTTGGGGGTGAAACTTTCTTTTAGGTCAATTGACTATTTTTGTTTGTTTTAATTATGGTAAAATACACATAATATAAAATGTATCATCTTAGCCACTATTTTTTTTAAAGATTTTATTTATTTATTTAACAGAGATAGAGACAGCCAGCGAGAGAGGGAACACAAGCAGGGGGAGTGGGAGAGGAAGAAGCAGGCTCCTAGCGGAGGAGCCTGATGTGGGGCTCGATCCCATAACGCCGGGATCACACCTTGAGCCAAAGGCAGACGCTTAACCGCTGTGCCACCCAGGCGCCCCCAATCTTAGCCACTATTAAGTGTAAAGGTCAGTGGTATTAAGGGCATTCATATTACTGTGCAACCATCACCACCTTCCGTCCCCAGAGTTCTTCATCTTACAAAACTGAAACTCTGTCCCCATTAAACAATAACTCCCCATTTCTTCCTCCGCCTAACTTCTGGTAACCACTGTTCTACTTTCTATCAGGATGAGTTTGACTATTCTAGGTACTTCATGTGAGATCATACAGTATTTGTCTTTTTGTGACTGGCTTATTTCATTTAGCATAATGGCCTCAAGGTTCATCCATGTTGTAGCCTGTGTCAGGAATTTCTTTCTTTTCAGAGATGAGTAGTATTCCGTTGTATGTATAAACCACATTTTGTTTATCCACTCATCCATTGATAAACCCTTGGGTTGTTTTTGCCTATAGCTATTACATCAAATGATTCCATAAAAAAAACAAAAACAAAACTTTGAGCGATACAGAAAAGTAAAACTAGGAAGGTAAAGCCCCCTCTTTTTTCAACAGTGCAAAGGCAGCTATTCTTATCATTTTCATGTATGACCTTCCAGTCATTCCTCTATCTTCTTGCGTATACATTTGTACATACAGATATGGATAAACAATTTTACATATAGTTGTACTGTATGTGCTATCCTATAATGTCATTTTTAACTGAACAAGACTCCAGGATCCTGTTGCCAAGTCAGAAACTGCTGTCTACATTATCCTTTCATGATTGGATTGCAGTCCATTAAACGATCATGCAGTGATTTGCTTAACACATTCCCTATAAGCAAAAATATAGCATGATTTTTTTTCACACAGTGTAAACAAGGCATGATGACAATATTATGACAAATTTCTTAAAGTAGGATTTGAGCTCAAAAGAAAAACATTTGGTAAAAAGATTAAAATGTTCAGTATTTTTCTTTTATATTGAAAGTGAATTGCAGAGGAGAACAATAATACCTATTTTAATGTGTGTTGATGAGGTTAATAATCTTTTAACAAGCAATTGGCCATTTGTAATTTTTTCATGAATTGTCTAGGTACAATCTTGACATATAATTTTTATTTTATTTTTTATTTTCTTAAAAGATTTTATTTATTTATTTGAGAGAGAGAGTGAGTGAGAGAGCACAAGCAGGGGAAGGGGCAGAGGGAGAGGGAGAAGCAGACTCCCTGCTGAGCAGAAAGCCTGACATAGGGCTCCATTCCAGGACCCTGAGACCACGACCGAAACTGAAGGCAGATGCTTAACCGACTGAGCCATCCACACACCCCTATTCTTTATTTTTTAAAAGACCCTCTTTGGGGGCGCCTGGGTGGCTCAGTCATTAAGCGTCTGCCTTTGGTTCAGGGCGTGATCCCAGCGTTCTGGGATCGAGCCCCACATTGAGCCCTACATCGGGCTCCTCCGCTGGGAGCCTGCTTCTTCCTCTCCCACTCCCCCTGCTTGTGTTCCCTCTATCACTGGCTGTCTCTCTCTTTCTCTCTCTCTCTCTGTCAAATAAATACATAAAATCTTTAAAAAATAAAAATAAAAAAATAAAAGAACCTCTTTGTCCTTACAATACTACTTATAGGTCAACAATCTTGTTCAAACTGTTTTCCTCTTTTTTGATTTTTCTTTCAGTTTCTAAAAGGTATCTTTTGGCATAAAGGGGTTTTATTCTTGTGGAAGTAAATTTATTTATCTTTTTTTGTGGCATCTGATTTTTCTGACATTCTGAGGTTTTCATCCCTACAATCATCCTTTTGCAACTGACACACACATACATGTATACCTGACCATAAAACTTAATTAGTTGCATTTTCTAATAATATTTTATTTTTCAATTTTTAAATATAAAAGTGTATACATTTGGAATTCGTTTTTACGTCAGAGTGAGGTAAGGATCTACTTCAGTGTTTTCACAAATATAAACAGTGAGATTTCCCGGTGCCATAGATCAAAGAATTTATTTCCCCTTATTGACTTAAAATGTCATGTTTATCATAGACAGAAGCTCACAGACACTTAGGTTATATTTCTGGATTCTCTATCCCATCAAATGGAGTGACTAATATTTTACTGATAATGCAGAGTTCTAATTACTGCACTTTTAAAATACATATAATGCAGATATGGCTTGTGCCTTGTGGGGTTTTTTTTCATAATTTTCAGATTTTCTTTCAGTTTTCTCAAGAGAAACATAACAATTACTAGTAACTTTCAAAAGAGTCTTTTTGGTATTGCCCTGGGAAAATCTGCTACAGGAAAAGTACTTTTTAATAAAATTACCTCTTTATCCAAGAAGAAGGTACATTACTCAATTTACTTAATTTTTCCTTTATGTTCTTCAGTCAAATTTTATCATTTTCTTCTATAGGTACAAAAAATACTCGCTAATTTTATTGAGAGTACTTCATAATTTTGAAGAGATTTCTGTTGTCAATGGTTTATTTCTTTCTAATATATCTTTTTTTTAAAGATTTTATTTATTTGACAGAGAGAGACACAGCGAGAGAGGGAACACAAGCAGGGGGAGTGAGAGAGGGAGAAGCAGTCTTCCCACTGAGCAGGGAGTCCTATGTGGGGCTCGATCCCAGGACCCTGGGATCATGACCTGAGCTAAAGGCAGACGCTTAACGACTGAGCCACCCAGGCATCCATCTTTCTAATATATCTTGTAATTCATTATTTCTGCTCAAATAAAAAGTACCTTCTGGTTTTAACATATTAATTATAACGAACAGTCTTACTGAATAGCATATCTGAAATCATTCAGTTCACTCTTTTGAATTTTTACAATTACAGTTATATTATTTCTATATGATGTCTATAACTTCTATTTGGTGCTGTAATTGTATGATCTAATACTTCCAGGACAATACTTAAAAACAGTGCTGAGAATAAAACAGTGTTATTTTCCTCACTCTAATAGGAATGCTTCTACCATTCTGTTATGAAGCTTGAAGTAGGCTTATGGTCAGGTATGTGTGTGTATATATAAATATATATATTTGTCCTACTAAGTTATCCACCCACTCGACCAAAGGTGTTTAGCATTTACATTAGAAATAGTTGTCAAGGGGCACCTGGGTGGCTCAGTTAGTTAAATGTCAGAACTTTGGCTGAGGTCATGATCTAGGGGTCCTGGGATAGAGCCCTGTGACTGGCTCCCTGCTTGGCAGGGAGTCTACTTCTCCCTCTGTCCCCCTCACCCCCGCTCATGCTCATGCTCTCACTCACCCTCCCTCTCAAATGAATAAATAAAAACTTTAAAAATAAAAAAGAAGAAATAGTTGTCAAATTTTTGTTATGTTACATTGGAAACTAGAGAGATAAACACATAATGTCTCCTCTTTGGAACTATTAATACTGTGAATTATTTCAGTTATTCCTATTATTGAACCATTTTATACTTCTCAAAATTATTTAAATTTTTTACAAGTTATTTGTAAAAAGAAAACACAAGATTTGATTAAAGTTGTAAGAACAGTATAATAAAGTTCTTCACCTAGGTTGATCAACTGTTAACTTCTTGCTGTATCTCCCTCATTCCCATACATTTATATTTACTGAATTATTTGAGAAGAAATTACAGATATGATTAATCTGTTCCTCTAAATACTTCAGAATATCTGCAGTAAAAACTAGAACATACAACCACTGGTATAATGATCAAATTTAGGAAATTGTTAACATTGATACAATGCTATTATCTAATCTATGATTTATATTAGAGTTTTCCAGTTTTACAGCTCTTATTTTTCTGATCTAGAATCCAATCCAAGCTTGCACATTAAATTCAGTTGTCTCTTTAGTGTGTTTTAATATGGAGAAGTTCTTCAGGATTTATTTTTTTATTATGACATTAAAATTTTGAACAACACAGGCCAATAGCTTTATAGAATATCCCTCAAATTGAGATTTTCTTGTGTCCTAGTGATTAAGCTCAGCCTTTCTGACAGGAATGCCATGGAGTTGCTGTGTCTTGCTCCTCACAAGAGACATCTGGTGTCAGTCCATCCATGTTTGGTCATGTGGACTTCGGTAATACAATATCTGCCAGGTTAATCACCATTTTCTTCTGTGTAATTAATACGTAACCTATGGAGGTAGACACATATCGAAGACTGTGTAGCATCTTTTTTCTCACCTACATTTCACCCACAAGTTTTAGAATCTCATGATGATTTTTGCCTGAATCGAATAGTATTGTGCTGATAGCAACATCGTATTTCAAATTCTGCCATTTGTTTTTATATTTATTGGTTAGCATTTTATTATAGGGAAAAACTTCTCTTCTTCCTAGTTCCCTCCCTCTCACCCTCTTTCCCTCCTTCTTTCCTTCCTTCCTTTCTTTCTTCCTTCCTTCCTATGGACACATGCATTCTTTTATCCCCAGTGGGTTATAATCCATTACTATCCTTATTACGTATTCTTTCATTGTCCTGCCAGATTCCATTTCTTAATATTTTATTTATTTGTCATCAATATTTATAAGTGACACTAATCTAGTTTTTATACTGTATGCTACCTTTATCTGGATTTGGTACAGCTTTATATAGACATTTAAGAGTAATCAGAAACCTTTAGAACAGTTGAAATAACATAAAAATTAATCTGTTTTCTTTAAGTTTGAAAGAATTTCCATATAGAGTTTTTGGGATTGAGTAGATCGTTCAGTGTCTGTCTCTCTCTGTCCAGTTTTGTGGTTATAGTTCTATTTTGTCTTATATTTCATTTTGTTTAGGATAGATTGTGTAAATACACTTTTATAACTATTTTAAGTTTAAGTTGTTGTGGTTTTTTTTGTTATTTCCCTGTTCTCATTTCCATTTTGGCATTCTCACACTCTTTTCTGTACTCACTCCTTGATTTACTTATCTACTGAGTTTTATCTAAATTATCATTTATTTTTCCCTTGAAGGTATAACCCTTGATATATGCACCAATTCTGTAATTTTTGCTTTTTCCGACTTACAGTATCTTCTTAGGTAATTTTTCCATCTCCTCTTCTTAGATTTGTTTTCTGGTATTTTTTAACAACCTAAGTTTTATTCTAAATGCTATTCTTCTCTGAGTATAAGTTTGGCAGTAAGTCATGAATTTTTATTTGGAGCTTTCCCATTATTGTTATTTCCTAAATAATCTGCAATTTCAGTCTTGACTTTCTCTTTGATCCTAAAGTCGTTTTCCAGATGTTTTTATAAATTCAAAATGGTTGAGGTTTTATTATTTTAGTTTCATTGTTGGCACTTATTTATAATATTATCGCATAGCCAGAAATACACAATTTTGACTCTGGGTCTTATTTGCAATGTTATGTTTCTTTGTAATCTAATACGTTGCTAGTTTTTATAAATACTCCATGAACATTTGAATTGAAAGTCCAGTGTCTGCTTATAAGGTGTACATTTCAATGTATGTTAGATCTGTTTGATGAACCTGATTTCACTAAAATATTCTATATATGTACTTACTATATATTTAATCATCAAGGACTGAGAAAAAGGTGTTAAACTCTCCTACTTCTGTGTTGATCTCTTCATGGCTCAAATTCAACTTTATATTATATCCCTTGTATTATATGTTTTTTAAAATTCGCCCATTGGTTCTCTATCCAGTTTACTCTAAGAAAATCAAATTTGACAAATGAAATGAAGCCAGGTCCAAACAAAACCTGAGAGGTAAAACCCATGCTTTGTGCCCTCTCACCCCCCACCTCCTTCCATCCAGCTGAGTTCTTGTTCTGTTCATTCCAGAGCTTCCCCTCTGCTCTGGATCAGTGTCAATGGGCTTCAGGAAGTCTTAGCCTTTTAAGAAAAACTCATTGTATGCCTACAGTAATGGATCTCAATGAAAAATTGCAGTCTCCATGACAAAGTGAGAAATAGATTTGAACACAGAGTATCCCATTGAGGTCCTGGCATCAGGCTGCCCCTAACATAGCCTTTCTGTGCCAAACTTACTTTACAGTGGTCTCTACACCAGGTCCCCCAAAGTCTCATCCTTTTATTTAAGCTCTGCCTTTTCTACACACACTATGACAATATACAATAACATTTACGATATGCCCAACACTACTGAGGCTGTCACAAACCTATCCTCAAGCAATATACAACTAACCTTTTCTAGATTCCACTGATGTAGTATTTGTTTTCAAAGTCTCTCACCTCAACCCCCAACATTGATATCAAGAAGATTTCCAAAAATCACACACAATGGGGTGAGAATATGAAGCCAGGTCTGTCTAGCTTCCATGTCAGGACTATTTCTCAATCTTTGGGGGCACATGAATCACCTAGAGTGCTCATTTAGAATGTCCATTCCAACCCTCCCCAGGTCTGTCCCGAGGCCCAGAAATCTAAGTTTTTACCAAGCTCCTCATTTAAGTCTGATGCAGCAGTTACCAGTCCGCACTTTGCAAACTGCTCACTGTGCTGGTTGACATTGGATGCTTTCACATGCTTATAAGAACCTCAACAAAAAATTGGATTTTAATCTCTGATATGAAAGACTAGTAAAGATACCTTATTTTTCTGTGTTTTCTAATGTCATTGGGTAAAATGTTGTAGAAAAATAAAAGTTTTGTTTTGAGTTATTCCTGCTTTAGGTCATTACAGTATCTAAGAAGGGCTTCATTCCATCAACATAGGTTGTAATTTATGACTATATTTACAGGGTTCTTAAAAATCCTTTACTCTCAAAATTTATTCAATATAGTTTTCCCCCTTGTACATATAACATCAAATATAATATAAAGCATTAGAGGGAAAAGGAAAGACAGAACAATGAAAAAATAAAAAAGATTTTTTCTTCTGCCAGAAGGTAAATACTATTGCATCCAGACTGCCCTTCTCCAATCAACATTTTTCTTGAAGATATTTTTGTTGAACACAGAGAGTTCTTTATTCTCTTTTAAACTGTAACAGGAAGAATAACTTGGGTGACTGTTTGACCCTTACCAGTTGGGTAACTTTATTTGATAGAAAAATACGAGCCATATATTTAAAAGTGAGTAGCAGCAAGTGACTGGTCAATAACACCCTTCAAAGGAAAGACCACAAAATTGAGCCTGGTGGTTAATCCAGGCACAGCTCATTCATCAATCTGGAAAGTTCACTCAATTTCCCTCCAAGGTCTCACTTTTCATGATCACTATAGAAAACAGTCCAAGAGCCCAGAGTTTAGAGTGGGAGGGTTCCTCACTGTCTCTTAACTGGATGTTTGACTTCAGACAAGTTGCCAAATACTCTCAGCCTCAACTTACCCATGTGGAAAAGAAACCATGCTATTCATGCAGGGGATTACTATGAAGATTTAAATGAGATGATACATATATGTTCCCTCCTCCAACCTTTCTGATGACATTCTGGTCTATAATGAAGCAAGAGCATAGCACAGGAGGTCCTGGGTTGTTACCACTCCATAAAGCTCTGTAGTTTTACTTGGAAATAGCTATTGCTTATTATCCCCCCAACATCGTTCCACAGTTCCTCATCCTCATAAAGGATATGCTGCATATTATTTATTATTAAATATGGTTTGTCTACTAAACCGGTTGTATATGTGTGATAACTTCATATAGGTAACTTCCACAGAAAATGAGGGACGTCTAACAACGTGGGATATAAGAGGCCACAGCTTCTGGTCCAGGGACCCTTAGACTTTCAGGTGATGTAGTAGGAACCGAGGTGGGAAGCAGGTGAGAGGAGTATAACACACTCTTGGTTCAAATTTCTGTTAAACACAAATCCAAAAATACTGGCCATATGTATCTGGCATCCATAAATGTTTTTTGAAGAAGTTTTTCACTAAAAAATTTGAAAAACCAGTGAAACCGTCTGGTCTTTTCACCCAGGACAAGAAAAGTAAAAGAACTGTTCTGTTCACATGTCTTCTGGTATCAAGATGCAGGATGAGGCCCTGGGTTTTCCAAGCCTCAATCAGTGTACTTTCAACTCTAACATTTGGAGGGATATTCCATGTACAGAGACACAAACTGGTTATGGGATAATTCAGTAGGGGATTAAGCTCCATGTGTCACATAACAAAGACAGTTTTGACTTCTGTCCTTTTCCTCCCCTCGTAATGTGGGAACCATCAAATGGTATATTTTTTAGAAATTTAAAAAAAACATAATTGCTATTTTAAATTGATCCTCTGACCCAAGCTATGTTTATTTGGAATATTTTCTTTTTGATATGAAGTTGAGCATCTACTTAAGAAGTTATAAAGCATGATTTTTCAGTAACTAAGTAGGAGATTTCATTTCCCCAACTGCATACATACCTGAATTTTTTGAACCCTCTTGAATGAGTCTAAGAAACACCTTCCAAAAATCACAACTTCTATATTAGCTTAAAATCCTATTTTATATGAGAGACTGTCTGGGTAATTTGGGGAGGGTTTAGGGGTGGGGGTCGTGGTGGGAAGAGGATCAGGAACTTAACAGCAGCCAAGCAGCACTGTCTCAAAACACACACATTGAAAGGAGAGTCCTGCACTCTGATGGATTTGGTTCCTGATGAAGCTTTGGTTTCAGCCATTAATCTCTGTGCAGTGGGGGATAAAATCCAAGTTGTGTTGTTTTAGCTGATACTCATTACCAAATCCATCAGTCTATTGCTGCACAGCACTGCAAACCCCAAAATGTGAGCAGGGAGCTCAAAGGGATGAAGTTAATGTTTCTGACCGTGACGACCATTACCAATCCTTCTCCTTCAAATCATCACATCTGCTCTAACAGCTGAAGTAGAGAAAAAAACTATTGTGTTCAAGAGAAAAAAGAATCTGTCTAGAAAAATGAGTCAGGCAGAACTGGTTTAATCCATTTCTTTTGGGAAGTTTCTCACCTTCTTACCAAAGAATTTGAAGGCAGTTTGCAAAAGGAGCAAAATGGCTAGAATTAGGAGGAAAGTATCATAGAAGGAGATGTTAGCAGGTACCTGAGTTAGGGGGTTTGCTTTTGCCCCAAAGCCAGCCTAAAGTGCATTGGGTTAGCATGGTTCTATTTTTCTGACACACACACACACACACAAAAAGTTCCAATAAATGCATTGCAAAATACATTTTTTAACACCTATACATTAGCTGAATCAGATATTCATCACTTGGTGCCTTGTATAGAGAATATAACAATTTTGGTCCCTTCGTACCTTGGAAAGAGGATGTTGATGAACGTGATGCCCAAGACATTTAACTATAGATCCCCAGAGGATTGCTGAGACCCTTTCAAATGCATAATTTCCATATCACTACTCCTTAAGAGCTGAGGACATCATTTAAGTGAACTATGACACAGCGAAGACATTTCTGTGCTGAGTACCGCAGGAAACAAAGGTCACAGAGCAGTTTGGAAGGGTTTTAGTGAGGGATTATTTACGAAGGTGTGGGAAGAGAATACATAAATGCCAGGTGCCCTAAGGGACCCCAGGACTAAAAGAGCGGCCTGAATCAGAAAGGGAGGAGGCAGTTGCCAGGACTTGGGAACAGAGAGGGCTGTAACGGAAGCTGCAACCTTCGGCGGAGAGACACAGCCAGCGGAAAGGGAGCCCGGAAACACAGGCCAGGTCCGACTCTCCTCCTGCCGTCTTCTCTCTCGCCAGGGGTTCCCAGGCCAAGCACAAAGAGGAGTCAGAAGTCAAGAGAATGTGTGGCTGCAGTGCATCCAGGAGGCTCCTGGAGCAGGGGACAATGGAGGACGGTGGTGAGCAGATGAGCAGGACATGGGAGGACCCCAGCATAGTCCAGAGGATGGAGACAACACGGTCCCTGTGCTGTGGCAGCTTCAGAGCCAGACAACTGAGTCTGAACCCCAACTCCACCACTGCCTGGCAGGGTGGCTTGGGCAAACGATTAACTTCAAGGAGCCTGACCTCCTCATTTGTGGTATAGCCACCCTTCCAGAGGATTGTAAGGACAAAATGAGTCACAATTTGTCATGCACCCCACGGAGTCTCAACACTTCAGAAACATTCATCACATCTTAGCTGACTTCAGATACTCCGATGAGCCAACTGAGTTTGTCCTCTGATCAATGAGATGCAGTCAGAATGTCTGTCACACACGAAGCTGCAGGGAGAGTCACAGCGATGCCAAAGAGGCAGAGCCAAGCACGCTAGTGTTTGCTGCCACAGATGGCGAGGCCAGAGAAGACGTGCTTCCCCTAAGGCCCTGCGAAAATACATGCGCATGCGCACACTGATGCACCACCGCCAAGCCACTCTCCGGACGAGGATGCCTCCCATCTAAATGCATGGGGAAGAAAGGGCCATTGCATGTCCTTACAGGTCACACGGTGACTAAAACCCTACCACATAACATGCAAAACGATCATTTTACCTGAAGACAATGACAGACTGCCAGTTAATGCTAAGGAAAAGCCCTCTAAAATCCTTTTGGTGGCCAGGCAGGGTTTAGATACATAAACCACTAACTAACACACAGAAACCTCTTTGTCTGTTTTCCAACTCGGGATGAATGAAGCGGCATTGCAGACTTAGGAGCTAACCCCCCAAAAATCACAAAATAACTTATAAATGCTATAAATTCTACATCAGTCCGAAAATTGACTGTATCTTGTTTCAAGGCTCCTAGTAACCCTGTGAGACTCCTTCTTGATGTAGTTAAACCTTGGGTTAATTTATGGACTACCCAAACTTCAGATGAGCTTGCAGGGCAGCCCCCCCCCCCCCCAACCCAAGGCTAGTTCAAACAGTCAAACCCTTGAATGAAAAAAAATATATTTTTTTCTTTTTCAGAAAACTCCTTCAGCTTTGGTAAATAGATTATTTATGGACTCACGAGCTATTTTTAGGTATATCCTGTCTTCGGAGGCTAAGCAAGGGAGCCCGAGCTCTCCAACGTGTCCCGTGAGACACGGAGGCTCCACACCTTGAGCCCATGGTGCTAACTCAGTAGAGCACTGCAGGGCTGCCCCTCTGTGCTGCTGTGGGTCTGGGACAGTGTGCAGACGTTCTGAGAAACACAAGCAGCTGCTTGGAATTGGACAGAGACACCAAGTCTCAGGTTAAGGGAGCCACCAGCTTGTTACAGAAGCCATTGCTCTAGTGAATGAGAAAGAGTATCCATAAAATGGAGTAAGGTAAGTCAGAGCTTTTGGCAGAAGATGATGGAGAATGTAATGAATCTGTGATCTTATAAGTTCCAGGATGGATGTCCTGAATCCATAACCAAATGTTCCAGTTATTCAAACAAACAAAGCAAGCATCTCTTTAAAATACCATTGTCCAGAGACCATTTGAATTTTAAATTCATTTTAAAAATTTTTAAACAAATTTATTTTAGAAGAGTACAGCTCTTTGTGGAAAGTCTGCTCCTCTTGATTAGTTTTCTAACATTTATCACTGCTCTGGGGCAGGCTCGTTTCTAAGCCATTAACTTATTTCTTTTTGTACAGTTAATTGAAATAAAGAAATGTTGTGGTGAGGCAATAAGAGGAAATTCTTCTCATAACAAGGAAATTAAGATTTCATTTTATTGTTATGACTATCATTATGGTTAATTGCACCTTATTAGTGAATTGCAAGACCAAAAAGAAACTAGGGTACTATGAGCTAGGATACTTCATTCATTGTCATTTATGAGGGCAGGCACGCCAAAATTCTAAGACAGAGAAAGGAGGGAAGGGAGACAGGGAGGGAGGGGTAGGAAAGGTTTCAGGTTTCGTTTTCCCAGTACAACCATAGAAGCAAGCTTTGGGCCCCTGTTTGCTGTGGATGGATAAAGCTGGTAGACGACAAAGAAAAAGAAGGACTATATCTGTACTGCCTTGTGAATGAGATGAAGAATAACGGCTGGCAGACCAAGACCAGTAAGACAGATACCAGTAGGAGGAAAGGAAGGCCAGCCTTGAGGGATGCCCTAAGGGACCCCAGCTGCTCTGAGTGTCCTGGCATCCTGTCTTTCCAAGGTTAGATCAGTTTTACCTTGAAGGTTCTGCCCAGGTATCCTCAGTGTACCAGCCGGGACCATGGCAAGAAGTAGAGGCACACTCCCATTTGGTAACAGAGAGGGAGCTTAATGCAGGCTCTATTTACAAAGGACCAGGAAGCCAAGAAGCATAGTGCCAAAGTCAGGGGTTAATAACACTGAGCACCCTTACCACTGAGGAGATCAAGGAGAGGGAGCAGTCCTGGGAGAGAGAGAGAGACTGAAACCTGTGGAAGAGAGGTGGCCAGAGCAAGACAACTGTAGGAAATGAGCTGAGCGATAGGCCAGGGAAGGGAGCTGGGCAGTGAAGACCCTTGGATCCTGACATCCTTGGCCTTCAGTGCAGTCTGCACAGGTCAACGTCCCAGGGCACAGAGCAGAGGCAGAAAGGCGGAGTTATGAAGAGGAACATGAAAAGGGGATTCTGTATACTCATCTAACTGTTGTTGGTAGATCCCTCTGGACCTGTGTACTGAATTAGAAAGGTGTAGGTTGGGTGGGACTGCAGTCTGGATGTACGACTGTGGAGACAGATGGGCTGGAGAAGCTGAGGTGGCAGACAACCTACTACCCAGTCGGTATGATAATAGACATTAGGCAGTTCACTAGGTAGATCCAATCCTGGGAACACAATTTCCCCCAAAACAGATCTGTGACCACCAGTGCAGAATCCAGGAGATCCAGGGGCAGGTGGCATGCTGATGCCCACATAGGTGTTATGTGCCAGGAAGTGACCTTGCTACCAGAGTCACAGTCACCAGGATGGTGCTCAGAAAGAGCACTTATGAGTCTGAGTGGGGAGCCAGGTTGTGGGCAGGCTTTTAGGGCATCCACATCCCAGAACAGACAGGAAGCTCAATTAAGGCTAAGGATTGAATTCATTCTGAATATACCAATAACGAGTTGTATGGCAACATATTTAAATACTTCATTTCACTCAGTTTCAAAATAGCCGTTATCATAATGGGAAGAGATAGAGGAGCCTCCTTAAAATCAGATCTTATTCCTTATTAAATAGAATATTTATTGAACATCTCTGCACTGGGTGCCATCCCAGGTGAAAAGGATGTCAAGAGGAAGAAGACAGATTGTCATGGAGCTTGCCTGGTGAAGGGTCAAAAATTACCTGGAATTTTTATACACACCTGAATGTTAATACTTTAAGAACAGAGATTTTATGTGTTTTGTTCTGAGCAGGATCCCACAACCAGGGCTATTTGTTGACTGACTGACTCACGATGGGCATATTCAGTAAGAACTTGACTGGCCAAGAAAGACATCATCTCCCAGTACCTACTGAACTGTACAAACACATGCGAACCAAAAATGAGGCTGCATATGAAACTCAGTAGGATCCCATGATCGAGGATGAATTATGACCAAGAGCTGCAAGAGGTAGAATGTTTACCACAATCGATCAGACCGACAAAAGAAAAATACCATTAAAGACATTTTTCTCTTGTGTTCCTTCCATTTTGGAGGGAGGGGGATAAATATGGCATCACTAATTTGCTGACCTTGGTCTTCAAAATTCTACATTGGTCAAATCTTTCCTTAAACTGAGACCATGATTGGAGGAAAATATTTCCAAAGGCATTCAGACTCTACAGGCCATTTATTCTATATCTCTGATGCCCACATTTATTCTCAATTAATTTTTTTCAAAATCATCACATTTAAAATTTAGCACTAACAATTGCAAAATTCTTAGCACATTCATTCTTTCGACCAATTATTTTGATAACCACCTTTAATCTTCCCTCCTTGACCATGTTGTTTCAAACAGTGACAAGATTTATAACAGAGAGAGTTATTGACTCCATACAACAGAACGTTTTTTTTCTAGGACCAGGTACATTAATAGAAAATGAGGAATGGCTCCTAATGGTTGTTTTGAAAAATCTGCACAGCATAAAAATTGATAACAGTTGAGTCACTGGATGAAGGAAAAGGAAAATTAGTAAAACATTTCTCATAAAGAGCAAACTTTTGAACTTTTTGTATTTGCTTTTTCTCTCAGAAGCTTCAGAAGTTTTTTCCACTTTGGGTACAAAATGATCAGAAAGGCCCCACTTAGAAAAAAACAACAAAAAAACCACACACAAAAAAAATCACCTACTTTTCAAGAACCATAGAGCCATGATTTTGTGTGTCCCCGGGGAACTTGGAGGTGAAAGCCAAAAACGAAGGCAATCTTCAAATTCAGGGAGAACTCTGGCAGTCAGCCTTACTCACAATGAGAACCCGTCATAGCTCTGTGTGCTAAGAAATAAAATAAAAATTCAGGCATCGCCATGGCCACTTTCCTGAAGAGAGATTGGAGTTTCTTAAGCTCACTATTATCCCTGGTGTGAAAGCAGAAAAAAAGCAGTATGAATCACACAGCTACTGGAAAAGATTATTTATAACATTATCCAACCTACCCTAAAACAGGAGTGGAAGAATTGAAAACGTGCTGAAAATTCATGTCAAACGTGAGTGGATCCTAAAGATTCTATGGGTTTGCTTTATTTTATTTTGGGAGAAGGGACAATGATGATATCACTATGAAAATTGAACTAAATAGCTCGTTTTCTTTTTACATCTTAGAAAATGCTAAGGGGAAGAGGCAAGATAAGAGCATTCTATCTTTTAAACAGGATAATATAAATACTAGAGTTTAAGGAAATGTCTTGAAAATGAAAAATAATGCAATAGATTATCCTTGATTATAAATAGATAGATCTTTCCTATATCCACATATAGATACTCTTTGGGCAAATAATGAGCTTCTTTGTTGTTCTACATTGTCATTGCTTTTCTCAAGGGATCTTAGTGAGTCAACCAGGAAGATAGAAAAGGTGAAGTAAGCACTAGTTTAGTAGAGACAATATGTAAATCGCCACCAAAATCATTTCATTTCATTGTTTGCCATAGAGCCACATGGAGCTGTGGGGGGTTGAAATGTTTCTGATTAAAATGAGTATTTTTCAATGGCTTTCTGGATTGAATGAATGTCTACTACTTGCTTAAAAAAATCTGTTGTAAATCTTAACTATTGCTCTATGACAAATGAATGCTTAAATAAAACTAGGAGATTTTCTTTCAAATATTTGTTGATAGCCTTATCTGAAAAGAGTGTCAGAATCAAGTTTTGAATCACTTTAATCTTGATGGTCTAGAAAAAGAGGAGAAATGTAATTTTTAGGAAACTCTACCACTTAATTTGCTATTTTATCTGGATCTTTTGATAATATGTTTAAAATAGGACACATTATCTCACGTTAAGCAAAATCACAAGTTTTGATCCCGTGGTTTCCAGTGGCATATCTATAGGAAAATCATTATATATTGCCAAGAAAATAAGCAATATGTAAAACAGTATGTTTAGAATTCTCCCATTTTGGTAAAATATAACAAAATATAGCAAATATGTTAAATTGCACAGAACTTGGTAAAATTAGTATGTAAGTGATGTTATTATAAGAGTGATATATACAGCAGATGTGTTATACATATGTATGGATGATATATGTATGTGTCATTTATCAGTGCATGCCAGATGTATGCAGATAGAAAGGAGGGAGGGGAAAGACGAGTGACATATACCAAAATAGTAATCTCTGGAAATTTTGATCTTTTGTCTTTGAGCTATCTGCAACTTTCTAAAATTTCTGCAAGGAACATATGTGAGTTTTTAAAATGAGTATGATAGGTGCCCTCTTTGCCTTCCAAGATCCTGATTGCCTTTCAAGAGTCACTCTTTTATACCCTGCTGTGTTACATGGGTGGCTGAAATGTATAGAGTGCATCTGTGGACTCAAACAATTGGTTTGGCCAATTAGATCTCAATTTGGCTTGGCAACAGGGAGCATTTATGAGGAATTTCGGGAGAAGTCAGTGTGAAGTTGGGCATCTATTTCCCTGGCTCTTTGTCAGTGATGTCACTGAGGATGATTCTATCCCTTGACCAACAATGGCTATTTGCAAACATCCTCCCTCTTTCTATGGGTTTCACTAATAATCCCCTAGCCCCAAGTGCTCTTACTAGTCTTGGGTGTTGTGCTATTCTTATATCAGGCCCCCACCTTTTAAACAATCTCTTCAATATCTCCTTATGAATAACACAAATGCATGTGCATGTGCAATCTTGTTGCTACTGGCAACATAACTGAAACATGGGGATAATTCCTACGGCTACATTTTCTGTAGCTTCACTATTAATGTTATTCTTGGGACTTCACTGAGCATGGGAATTCATTGTAGGTAGATTTCAAGAAACACTCATATAACACCATATATTGCAATGGAATTCCTGTGAGAGATGTTAATGTTTGAGCTAGGGTAGCTGGGATAGAGCCAACCAGTGTTATGAATCTTTCACTTGTTATTGGGACACAAAGCCATTCTGAAAGTTTTTAGGGTCCTAGATTGTCTTTATATCCATCCTGAAACAAACTCATTTTCTCTCCTACTTCCCAATTTTAATTCATTTTCCCTATGGTCTTTCCTGATATCACCAATGCCTTTCCAGGTTTGCCATATGTGCTGGAAGCAGGGGACAGTTTCTCTCCCATGATAAGAATCAGCTGGCATAGACAGTATTAAAAAGGATTCCAATTTTTTAAAAAAAGAAAAAAACAAACTTCCACTCTGACAATGATGAAGTAACTGGAACCAACATTAAACTCTTGCCTGGAAAGTCATGTATATGAGGAAGTGATCCAAAGCCTGGGAAAGAAGCATTGAAAGAGGCAAATGAAATAATTCTTGGAGCTCACAAATAACCAGGAATATTGTTCACTCCCACCAGCCAGACTGTGATAAACCTTGCAAGTCATAGGGCAAAACCATGAGCACTCAGAACAATGCTGCCTCAGTAATGAGACCAAAGAGCTCCTATGCTGAAGGCTGCACTGATATTGCTTAACAAAATTAAGAACAAGCTTTAAAAGAATTAAGCTGTTCCCAGAAAACTTAACTGTGTTCCAGAAGTAACTTATACATATTTCCAGGAACACCAAAAATTCTAGTAATTGACAACAAAAAATCACAATGTTGGGCATTCATTTAGAAATTTCCAGGTATGCAGAAGTAGGAAAAACAACCCATACTGAAGAAAGTAGTCGGTAGAAATAGACTCAGGAATGAAAAAAGTAATAGAATCAGTAAATAATGACATCCAATTGTACACTTTAAAGAAGTACAGCTTAAAAAAATTAATAAAAATAAAGTATAGCTTTTTGTGTTTCAAGTTTACTACAATAAAACTGTAAGGTTTTTTTCCAAATAATCTGTTGACATAAGTCACTTGATATTTTCCTTCCAGAAAACCTGCCACCCACTCTCAGTTTGGCCACAGCCAAAGGAAGGAGGAACTTGCAAATGATGATTATAAGAATGTCACTTCTGTCACTTCTTCCTTTAAGCTGTCTTTCTTATTTTATTAAGTGGCTCAGAGTGATCCCAAAAGATGCAACGCCCAAAGTGATTTGCCTGGAAATCCAAAAGTTGAGGAGCCAGAAGTGAAGGGAAAATAAAAGCCAGAAGGAAGAATGAAGTAAGGGTACCACAGCCACGGCAGAGAGCTGGCCTGCATAGTGCCAAGCCCACGGAGATTTCCACAAGTACAAATAAGGCTACTGACTGTTACTCCCGAAGCTGAAAAACAAAATCGGTCCAACTTCATAGTGAGAACCTAAGTGGACACGAGCAAAATAAGTCTTCTGTGGTATGGTATGGTTATGTGTCCAAATGCAGTATTGCAAGTCCTAAATCTTGTGTCCCTCTTCCCACAATGTTCCTTTTTCCTCACCCTTCCCATTCTCATAGGCATGCCTGTGCTGAGGACTACACAGTCAGGGCAGTTGGTAACAAGTGTGAAGAGTGGAATTGAGACAGGAAAATTAATGTCTTACTCTTTCAGATGTGTTCAAATTACAAGTGCATTAACTCAGTTGATTCCCACAAATTGCTTGTGAAGTAAGCAGCACCAGCATAATCATCCCAGTGTGACCAATGAGGACAGAGTGGAACTCAGAGGCATTCATTGGAATGAGGCATTCTTGTCATGGCCAACTCAAGTGTGAATATCCCACATGGCTCAAAATAAACCCATTCTGATCTATTACCTGTGTATTTGGACCCTGAGCTGGTGGGGCTCCAGCCTTTATCTTTGAGGCCTGGTAGATTCCTGTGGAGGACAACTTTTCATTGTCAGGGACTGTTTGGGAATGTGGTGCTAAATATTTATTTATTAAATGAGAAAATAAACATCTAGGGAAACTATCAATGCCAAGATAAGAACAAAGAATCCGAAGGGAAGACATGAGCCAGTCTGTCGGTGTTTGTTTACTATGCATTAGCAGAAACCATCAATATAGTCGGCATACTTTCAACTGAAGAGACACCACATTAAACGACTTTCGTGAAGCTCTTTGATGAGTATGAATAATGTTCTCAGTTACCAACACAAGAGTTGAGTCTTCCATTATCATGAGTTTTCTCCTTCAGCATTAGTCCAAGCCGGAGAGAACCAGAGACTTCTGTTGGTACAATAAAAACATTAAATAATTAAAAAGATTTACGTTGCCCCTTCTTTTAACATTTCCTATCCAAAAAGACCATAAATCACTTCCATAAAAATGACTCATTTTTGTAAGCCCTGGATCTTTATTTAGGTTTATGGGCTTCCATTTGATTTATGCATCTGACACAGCAAGAATTAAATGACCTGTTCTACAATGTCCTAGATGTGTGACCATCACTCAGTTCTGCCAGCAAGGGGAGGCCACAAAAGTAGATTTCACAGGAGACAACCCACAATTTCTCCTTCTTCCAGGGATTTCACCTTACATGCTCTAAACCAGATCATTAATTACAATTAATTAACTCTAATTAAGGATCCCTTTTAAGAGTAGACAGTCTGGAAGCACCAATAGCAACAACTATAGCTACTAAATGCCTGGTGCCTAAGATCTTTTCTTTTATCAAAACACTCAAACATAATTATGCATGGTTAATTCTGTTTTCTCCATTTTGCAGACTTAAAGTGATAATGGATTTGACCAAAATCTCCATAAATAACCAGGAGAAACTGAATTTGATTCAAGCTCTCTCTGACTTAAAGATCTCATCAATAAACTCTTCTTTCAAAAAAATGTTACTCTGGTCAGTTAGTAGAAAAGGATATGATGCTGGGTGATGGGTATTAAGGAGGGCACATGTTCTGATGAGCACTGGCTATTATATGCAACTAATGAATCACTGAACACTACATCAAAAACTAATGATGTACTATACAGTGGCTAACTGAACAT
This sequence comes from Ursus arctos, assembly GCF_023065955.2. Taxonomy (NCBI): domain Eukaryota; kingdom Metazoa; phylum Chordata; class Mammalia; order Carnivora; family Ursidae; genus Ursus; species Ursus arctos. Next base: position 57,780,060 of record NW_026622841.1, read on the forward strand.
CATAAAAGAAAAAAAGAAAAGGATATGAGATGTCAATTTCTTTAACAGTTGTCATCAAAACAAGATTATGAGGTAGATAGGAAAGAATTCTATTATTTAACTTCTTTAGGGAAAGTAATTTCCCAAATTGCTTCCTTGCCCACCCTTGGGCCATTCTATACCTGTAAATCCAGTTCTGAAATGTTTCTCATCCTCTGAGTAAGCTCTTCTAGTTCTACTCAATCCCATCTAGATAGTACCTAGCAGTAGTAACAAGTAATACATACCAAGTGCAGGAACATGACACAGCTAATCCACCTTTCTGGCAATTTCTCAGGCTCTATGTATTACAACAAGATGGATTTTGACATCACAATCAGATTACAAGCAACCTGGTAATGCAGAAAATGAATAAATATGGGAGTTGGGCATAATTGGATTCAAACCTCAGCTTCATCACTTAACAACCGATTAATCTTAAGAACATCACTTAACCTCTCAGAGTATTATTTTCCTCATCTAGAAAATGGGTTAATACCACTCTCCTTGTACATATTGATAGGAGTTTTTCAATGAGATAATGCAAGCAAGATACTTAGTGATAAATTAATAATTGTAACTTATTATTATCACAGAATATATATATATATATAAAATCTCAATTGTTCTAGAATTAATTTGATCTCCCTCTACGTATACCTGCAGACTTACTAATAAAATGCCCCACAACATACTCTTCCACACAACTTTCATTTGTGAGAGAACACTGCAGTGTTGTCTGGAGTAAGTTGAGGAAATATTGAACACTGTGACTATGCTCAGATTTGGAAGGACAAGGAGAAAACTAGGAACAAAATGGACAAACACTTTCTGGTTCTATAACAAAAGGATGGAACAAGGAGGTGTCCCTCAGTTTGCTTTTTCCCTTCTTACTTGGCTCTCTGATAACATCATGCATGTTTTTTGACATGTGCATAACATCCTCCTAATCTGGAAGGGGATTCTAGAAGCAAGAGATAAAATTTGGGAGGACACTTTTAAAAAATCTCCTTGGAATCATTTTTTGGCAGTTGACTTTCAATGTGAGCAAATCAAGGCAGAAAAATATGCATGTAAACATCTCAAACTAAATGTCCTTATTTGAAGTCTATCTATTTAAAGTAATTTCACATCAAAGTAGTTAGTTCACTGTCAGAGTGGAGAGAAATATCAAATTTAAGAGGGGTACTCTAATTCCTTGGGGTATCCTCCTGTAGGGGAAGAAAAATATTCCTCCCTCTATTCTTCTGAGTTCTTGGCTGAGACCCCTGTAATAAAAGACAGATTAACAAGAGAAAAACAAACAGTTTACTAATCTGTATTCCTCATGTACACATGGGAGAGGAAAAAATGAGTGCCTCAAAGGGTTGGCTTAGAATTCCAGTTTATATAGCACCTTTAACAAAGTACAATAAATCTGTGGAGAAATGACAGGACAAAGGAAAATAGTTTTAGACTTCTGAGGTCAACAAACTGGGGGAAGGTCAACTAACGGTAAAGACTAGTTAGTAAATTTTGTTATGTAGATTTCTCTGGTACCATTCGCAGGCTGATAGAATCTAAAATTATCTCCAGTGAGTAACTTTTGTCCTTCCTGATAGAGAAGGAAGGAGGAACACCTTCGAAATGTATGTCCTGCTTTTAGGCAAATGGGGAAAGAAACAGGGAGCTTCTCTTATATCTGCTTCTTCTCAATTGCTTTCAGCTCAAAACACTCCTTATGCCAAAGTGGCATATTCTGGGGTGGTAGAATCCACCCTTCATTCCCAACATAGAAACCTTGACCGTTAGGCAATGGATTTTTACAAATACCAAGAGAAAGCATTGAGAGACAAAGCTCCATGACCTCCAGGTGCCCACAGTCCCAGCTCTTTATCTGCTTCCTTAAAAATCTTAACAAAAGAAAAAAAATCATTTATCATTCCATTGTCTTTGTATTGCAGAAAACTCAATTTACACTGGAATAAATAATAATGGGAATTTATTGACTCATGTACCTGAATGTCCAATTATGGAGTGGAATACAGGATTTCTTAATCCAGCTGTACAGGATGCCATGTGTTCACTAAGTCTTTCACAGTATTACAAGGCTTAGAGTGGCTGCAGAAACAATCTGTCCACTGGTAAGTGGTTATTGTTAATGAGGGAAATAGAATATGTTAGCAGACATAGCCAAAAGTGACACCCTGTAGCTAGGGATCAGTTTTCTCCTACATGCATGAGTTGATTGGGGAGGAATGCATACACTAATGAGCATCTGGTACTATTTGAAAGAGGTAGAGGAGAAAAGGCACTGAGTAGGTATACAAAAAGTACACTGAAAACAGTATAAGCCACATTATCTAAGACCTCTGTGATTTTAATGGGGAAATTCAAACTAGCCCCCATTAATCAAGAAATGAAAACAGCAGAAAAAAGTGATCTACACTACTTTGGAAACAGACTCTTTAAAACGAGTGGACAGAAATAATATATATCGTAGAATCTGTGTCCATTAGGAATGTGTTTGGTTTCATGCAATGGAACAACTCAAAATACCAATAAATTAAGCAAGATAAAAGGTTTTATTCTTATGCAAAAAAATATAGAAAGATATGGTATGGTGACTCCTTGAATTAAAAAAGGAAGCAAAAAATAATGAAGGGACCTCTAACACCTATTTTCTGTTCTTCAGGGTGGGCTTACAGCTTCACTCAGCTCAAAATTTAAAGTATCTGTTAAAGCTCTAGTCATTATTTCTACATTGCAAGCAAGTAAGAAGAGCAAGAATGAAAGGAAAACCAGAAGGGTACTTGCCACTCCCCCACCACCCACTTTTGAAAGAGACTTCTTCCCATCCGATACACACTTATGCTTGCATCAGATTGGCCAGACTCTTGTCACATGACCATATTTATGTGAAAAGAAAGCTGCCAAGAAATGTAGCTTTTTAATAGGATATATTGCCTACCCTTTGGAACCAAATGACAAAAACAAGAATAAATATTGGAAACTATTAATGGTATCATTCTCAGAACCATGAAAATGATCTAGAACAACCAAACCAAATTGAAAGAAAAAGAACAAGTTTGGAAGGCTTATATTATTTGTTTTCAAGAATTATAATAACAGTAAAATAATCAAGAGTGTAGCACTGGCATAAGAATAAACATACAACCATGGAACAGAACAGAGCACACAAAAACAGATGTAAACAAATATACTCAATTTTTAGCAAAGTTTCCAAGGGAATTCAATGGGAAAGAAAAGTCATTTGAAAGAATGTTTTCTCTAAAAACTGGATATCAGTTTAGGAGAAAAACAACCTCAACCATTGTTTTACAACATACATAAAAATGATACAAAATGGAACACAGGAGTTAAGTGTAGGAGCTAAAATTCTAAAGTTTCTAGAAGAAAATATAAAAGAAAATCAATGTGTCATAGGTTTAGGCAAGAATTTCTCAAAGAGGACACAAAACCCATAAACAATATAAGAAAAATATGGTAAAACTGACCTCATTAAAATTAGAAACTTGTGCTCTTCAAGCGTTAGAGTTGGGAAATTGAAAAGGTAATGTACAGAGTGAGAGCAAAGGTTTACATAACACATATGAGACTAGGGCATGGGTCCAGAGTTTAAAGGAAAGTCTTACAACTTAATAAGTAAGAAAACCACTGATTGAAAAATGGGCAACATTTATCAATAGACACACACAAAAGACAACATGTGAACAGCCATTAAAAACATACAAAGTTGCCCAATACCATTAGTAATCCGGGCAATGCAAATTTAAAACCACAGTGAGCCATTACAATTAGGTTACTTTAATGACTAAAATTTAAAAACTTTCAATATTCAAAGTTGATAAGAATGTAGAGTAACTGCAACTCTCATGCTTTGCTGGTAGTGGCACAAAATGGTGCAATACTTTAGGAAACAGTTTCAAAGTGTCATATAAAGATAAATATACACTTACCATATGAACCAGCTATCCCACTCTTAGAATTTGCTCAAGAAAAATTAAAGCATCTGTCCACACAGAAATGCTTGTGAATATTTATAGCAGCTTTATTCATAATGGCTCAAAACTGGAAACAATTCAAATGCTGATCAACTGGTGAATGGATTAACAAATTATGGTAAATCTATAATATGGAATACTATTTAGCAATAAAAACAAACAAGATATCGACACAGAAATATTATATTAAGTAAAATGAGTAAACATAAAATAATACACACTGGATGATTCAATTTATATGAAATTACAAAAGAGGCAAAACTATAGAGGCAGAAAATAGATCAATGGCTGCCTATGCTGGGGACAGGAGCACACAGAAACTGATTTTGATGGTGGTCAGAAGACCATATACAACTGCTAAAATCTATCAAACTTCAAATGGGCAACTTGAACCGTATATAAATTCTACCTCAGTAAAGTGGGGTGAAAACAAAGAATTCACAAACAAGTAAATAACGGTATGAGTAGCTGGTGGCAAATGCTAAGTCTAAGGCCAAGAAGTCTAAAGAACAATTAATAATTTTAGTTGACAAACAGAATGTAGATATTATAATCCCCCCAAAATATATGTATTGTAAATAATGTAAAATAATTATTATTTTAATAGACAGGGACAAGAATTTCCATTTCATGTCCTCAAAAACACATAAAAGATAATAATAAAGAAAAGGTAAAATTATTATTCAATATAAAGTTCAAGAATTAAAGCATTGAACAAAAAGGCTTATTTTCTTATTAAAGAAAGATATGGTACATACTGAAGATATGCTTGCTATGAACCTATAGGTTACAAAAAGCTACAGCCTTAAAATAGAAAATTTATATACATACACACACACGTGGATATCTTAATATCAGAAATTACTGAAATTATAAAGAAAACCTGACAAAAGCAAAACAAATACTTTATAACATCTCACATTGACATTTTAAGTAGAAATAAACATGATAATTGACTGTTTAAACAAAAATACTAATGTACTGTGGGGTTTTAATGTACATAAAGCAAAATGTGTGACACCAATTGTACCAAGTCTGGTAGGGATGAAATGGAAGTATACTATTATAAGGTTGTTATACCACATGTAAAGTGGTATAATATTACTAGACTGTGCTAGTGTGTTATAGTGGTGCCTGGGAGGCTCAGTCAATTAAGCATATGCCTTCAGCTCAGATCATGATCCCAGGGTCCCGGGATTGAGCCCCACATCAGGCTCCTTCCTCAGTGGGGAGCCTGCTTCTCCCTCTCCCGCTCTGCCTGCTTGTGCACTCCCCCTCTCTGTGTGTCAAATAAATAAACAAAATCTTTTTAAAAAGTGTGTTATAAAAGTCTATAAACCCAATTAAAAGGCAGACATTTTCAGATTTGTTAAAAAAACAAGACTCTACTTGATACTTCCTACTACAATATACACTAAGCATAAAGAATTTTTTAAGTAATTTTTTTTACTTTTTACAAATTTTTAAAATTTGTAAAAAAAATTACAAATTTTTAAAAGTAAAACAACTGAAAAAGATATGCCTTGCTAACATGAAACAAACAAACAAAAAAAGAAATCTAGAGTGACTATTTTAATATTAAAGTATATTTCAGAGAAAGACTATTACCAGAGGTAAGTAGTATATTTCATAATGATAAAATTATCAATTCAGGAAGAGGACATAAAAATCATAAAGGTTTATGTAATAATACAACTTCAAAATGCATGACCCAAAAACTGCTGAACTGCAAGAAGGAAAAGCATAATCCACAAATATATTAGGAGATTTCAATGCTAATTTAACAATAATTGATGGAACAAGCAAAAAGAAAATGAGTAAGGATATAGAGAAATTGAACACTATTGACCAACTCATTATTTTTTAAAAACTCAATAGAAGATCAGAATTCACATTCTTTTAAAATATACAAAGAACATTTAGCAAAATACACTATATTCTGAAACAAATCTAGATATATATTTTAAAGAATTCTTACAAGCTATGTTCTCTGTCACAATAGAATTAAAATAAATAAAAAAATATATCAAGAAAATCAACAAATATTAGGAAACTGCATAACATGCCTCTAAGTGATATATGGGTCAAAAAAGAAATCAAAAAGGAAATTTAAAAGTACTGAAATAAACGAAAATGATAACAATAGCATCTAAAAATGTGTGGAAAGTGACTAAAACAGTATTTAGGGGACAATTTGTAGCACTAAATGTCTATATTAAAATGATTTTTCTTATCAGTGACTTAAGCTTCTACCTTAACAAACTAGAAAAAGAAGTGCAAATTAAAAGATTAAAGGATAGGAAATAATACAGATTAAAATAAAAATCAATGAATTAGGAAATAGGAAAAAATAGATAAATCAAGAAACCAATGGCTGGTTCTTTGAGAAGATCAATAAAATTGATAAACCTGTAATGAGATAGATCAAGAGAAAAGAGAGAAGACACAAATCACCATTATCAGGAATAAGAGAACTAATATTACAATTAGAAAACATATTAGGTTAATAAGGGAATATAATGAACAGTTTTAGGCATATATATTGGACTACTTAGGTCAATTATACAAATTCCTTGAAAAATACACACCACTAAAGCCTACTCAAAAACTGGAATAGAGGGAGGTTAAGATGGCGGAGGAGTAGGGGACCCCTTTTTCAGCCAGTCCCCTGAGTCGAGCTGGATAGGTACCAGACCATCCTGAACATTCACGGAATCAGCATGAGATGCAGGAAGATACATCTGGATCTCTACAAATGAACATCACCAGCGCTGAGTATTGAGGTACAAAGCGGGGAGCCATGAAACCACGCACAGATATCGGAAGATAAACGGAAGGGGGTGGGAGCCTCCGCCTTCGGGTGCCAGGAAGCGGGAGCCACCTGCTCGGGGGAGCCAGCAGACTCGTGGACCCGCACCTGCAAGAGAGCAGACTGAGACCGTGAGCCGGGTAATGCTCGCGACCAGACTGAAACAGAGCTCCGGTGCACTCACTGGAACCAGACTGAGACCAGAAGCTCCGGAGCGCGTGGGTGCGGCTGGCGGCTGGCAGTGTTAGAAACACAAAGGGCAGAGGTGCGCCAGCCCTGGAAGTGAGGGCTGGGACGCCGGCTGTGGAGCTCACATCCTGGGACGGTGTAGGGTTGAGCAGCACCAACAGAAACCGAGTTAAAGTGGCCAGATCATCAGTGGAGAACATTTCACGATCCCTCTGTTCTGAGACAGAGGCTGAGATTCGGCCACTGCTGCTCTGACTCTCAGAAGAGGCACAGCAAACTGCCAGGGAAAGCCGCCAGAGAACAAAAGCTTGGAAATACCAGCTCACGGTGTGCCCATCCCCATCCACCTCGCAGGGGACACAGAGACTCTACCCAAACAGGGTTGCCTGAGTATCGGCATGGCAGGCCCCTCCCCCAGAAGGCAGGCTGAAAAATCAAGAAGCCCACATCCCTAAGATCTCCATAAAACAAGGGCGCATAGCCTGGGTCCCAGTCAATAATTTGGGCTCTGGACAACCCCACAACCTATCCTCATCAGAATGACGAGAAGGAGAAACCCCCCCGCCCCCAGCAAAGAAAAGACAATGAGTCTATGGCCTCTGGATATGGATATAACCAAATTATCAGAAATGGAATTCAGAGTAACAATGGTCAAGATGATTTGTAGACTTGAAAAAAGTATTAACGAAAATGTCACTGAGGATATAGAATCTCTAAGGGCGGAAATGAGAGCAAATCTGGCAGAAATTAAAAATTCTATGAGCCAAATGTGGTCAAAACTAGAGACTCTGATGGCCAGGGTGAATGAGGCAGAAGAAGGTATCAGCGAATTGGAGGATGGGTTAGTAAAAGAGAAAGCTAGAATAGAATCTGGACTCAAAAAAATCCACGCCCATGAATGTAGGTTACTGGAGATTACTGACTCAATGAAACATTCCAATGTCAGAATCATCGGCATCCCTGAGGGGTTGGAGAAAAACAGAGGTCTAGAAGAGATATTTGAACAAATTGTAGCTGAAAACTTCCCTAGTCTAGCAAAGGAAACAAACATTTGTGTCCAAGAGGCAGATAGGACCCCTCCCAAGCTCAACCGCGACAAACCTACACCACGTCATGTCATAGTGCAATTTGCAAATATTAGATGCAAGGATACAGTATTGAAAGCGGCCAGGGCAAAGAAATTTCTCACATACCAAGACAAAGGTATCAGAATTACGTCAGACCTGTCTACACAGACCTGGAATGAGAGAAAGGGTTGGGGGGGGCATTTTTAAAGCTCTTTCAGAGAAAAACATGCAGCCAAGGATCCTTTATCCAGCAAGGCTGTCATTCAGAATTGATGGAGAAATAAAGACCTTCCAGAATCGCCAGTCATTGACCAATTTCGTAATCATGAAACCAGCCCTACAGGAGATATTAAGGGAGGTTCTACAAAAGTAAAAAGGCCCCAAGAGTGATATAGAACAGAAAGTCACAATTTTTGAAACAAAGACTTTACTGGCATCAGGGCATCATTAACATCATATCTCTCAATAATCAGTCTTAATGTAAATGGCCTAAATTCCCCCATAAATGCCACAGGGTTGCAGATTAGATAAAAAGACATGACCCATCCATTTGCTGTCTACAAGAGACTCATTTTGAACCTAAAGATACATTCAGACTGAAAGTAAAGGGATAGAACACCATCTTTCAAGCCAATGGACCTCAAAAGAAAGCTGGAGTAGCAATTCTCATATCAGACAGATTGGATTTTAAACTAAAGACTATAGTTAGAGACACAGAAGGGCACTATATTATTCTTAAAGGATGTATCCAACAAGTGGATATGACAATTATAAATATATATGCCCCCAACAGGGGAGCAGCAAGATACACAAGCCAACTCTTAACCACAATAAGGAGACATATAGATAAAAATACGCTAATTGTAGGGGACATCAACACTCCACTATCAGAAATAGAGAGATCACCTAACCAAGAAATCAGCAAGGAAACGAGCTTTGAATGCCATACTCAATGAGTTGGACCTCATAGATATATATAGAACACTACACCCCAGAACCAAAGAATACTCATTTTATTCTAATGCCCATGGAATATTCTCAAGAATAGACCATGTTCTGGGACACAAAACAGGTCTCAACTGATACCAAAAGATTGAAATTATCCCCTGCATATTCTCAAACCACAACGCTCTGAAATTGGAACTCAACCACAAGGAAAAATTTGGAAGAAACTCAAACACTTAGAGACTAAGAACCATCCTGCTCAGGAATGACTCGATAAACCAGGAAATCAAAAATCAATTTAAACAATTTATGGAGACCAACGAGAATGAAAATACATCGGTCCAAAACCTATGGGATACTGCAAAGGCACTCCTAAAGGGGAAATACATAGCCATCCAAGCCTCACTCAAAAGAATAAAAAAATCTAAAATGCAGTTTTTATATTCTCACCTCAAGAAGCTGGAACAGAAGGGGCGCCTGGGTGGCACAGCAGTTGAGCGTCTGCCTTCGGTTCAGGGCGTGATCCCAGCGTTACGGGATCGAGCCCCACATCAGGCTCCTCCGCTATGAGCCTGCTTCTTCCTCTCCCACTCCCCTTGCTTGTGTTCCCTCTCTCGATCTCTGTCTCTATCTCTGTCAAATAAATAAATAAAATCTTTAAAAAAAAAAAAAAGAAGCTGGAACAGCAACAGAGGGACAGGCCTAATCCACGCACAAGGAAGCAGTTGATCAAGATTAGAGCAGAAATCAATGAATTAGAAACCAGGAGTACAGTAGAGCAGATCAACAGAACTAGAACATGGTTCTTTGAAAGAATTAACAAAATTGACAAACCAGTGGCAAGACGTATCCAAAAGAATAGAGAAAGGACACAAATTAATAAAATTGTGAATGAAAAGGGAGAGGTCACAACCAACACCAATGAAATTGGAAGGATTATTAGAAACTTTTATCAACAGCTTTATGCCAATAAATTAAGCAATCTGGAAGAGATGGAGGCCTTCCTGGAAAACTATAAACTACCAAGACTGAAATAGGAAGAAATTGATTTTTTAAACAGGCCAATTAATTATGAAGAGAATGAAACAGTGATAAACAACATTCCATAAAACAAAACTCCAGGCCCGGATAGTTTTCCTGGGGAATTCTACCAAACATTCAAAGAAGAAATAATACCTATTCTCCTAAAGCTATTTCAAAAAATAGAAACAGAAGGAAAGCTACCAAACTCATTCTATGAGGCCAATATTACCTTGATCCCCAAACAAGGCAAAGACCCCATCTTTTGAATTACAGACCGATTTCCCTAATGAATATGGATGCCAAAATCCTCAACAAGATCCTGGCTAACAGAATCCAACAGTACATTAAAAGGATTATCCATCATGACCAAGTGGGATTCAACCCTGGGATGCAAGTGTGGTTCAACATTCCCAAATCGATCAGTGTCATAGACTTTATCCAGAAGGAAAAATTCAAAAATCATATGATTCAATAGATGCAGAAAAAGCATTTGACAAAATACAGCATCCTTTCCTGATTAAAACCCTTCAGAGTGTAGGAATAGAGGGTACATTTCTCAATCTCATAAAAGCCATCTATGAAAACCTACAGCAAATATTATTCTCAATGGGGAAAAGCTGGAAGCCTTTCCCTTAAGATCAGGAACATGACAAGGATGCCCACTCTCGCCACTATTATTCAACATAGTACTAGAAGTCCTTGCAACAGCAATCAAACAAAAAGGGATCAAAGGTATTCAAATCAGCAGAGAAGAAGTCAAAATGTCTCTCTTCGCAGATGACATGATACTCTATATGGAAAACCCAAAAGAATCCACTCCCAAACTATTAAAAGTTATAGAGCAATTCAGTAATGTGGCGGGATACAAAATCAATGCTCAGAAATCGGTTGCATTTCTATACACAAATAATGAGACTGAAGAAAGGGAAATTAGGGAATCCATCCCATTTACAATAGCACCAAAAACCATACGTTACCTTGGAATTAACTTAACCAGAGATGTAAAGGACCTATATTCTAGAAATTATAAATCACTCTTGAAAGACATTGAGGAAGACATAAAAAGATGGAAAAATATTCCATGCTCATGGATCGGAAGAATTAACATAGTTAAAATGTCCATGCTACCCAGAGCAATCTACACTTTCAATGCTATCCCGATCAAAATACTGAGGACATTTTTCAAAGAAAACAGAAAAGGCCCCGAATTGCCAAGGAACTGTTGAAAAGGAAAAACAAAGCTGGGGGCATCACAATGCCGGATTTCGAGCTGTACTACAAAGCTGTGATCACAAAGACAGCATGGTACTGGCACAAAAACAGACACATAGACCAATGGAACAGAATAGAGAATCCAGAAATGGACCCTCGGCTCTTTGGGCAACTAATATTTGATAAAGCAGGAAAAAACATCCGGTGGGAAAAAGACAGTCTCTTCAATAAATGGTGCTGGGAAAATTGGACAGCTACATGCAAAAGAATGAAACTTGACCACTCTCTCACACCATACACAAAAATAAACTCCAAATGGATGAAAGACCTCGAGGTGAGAGGGGAATCCATCAAAATTCTAGAGGAGAACATAGGCAGCAACCTCTACGACAACTAATGAATCATCGAGCTTTACATCGGAAACCAGGGATGTACTGTATGGTGACTAACATAATATAATAAAAAATCATTTAAAAAAAAGCAGACCTCAAAGCAGAACAATTAAAAAATAAAACCAATTAAAAATGGAAAATTTGAACAGATGTTTTATGGATGAAGATGTACCAATGGCACATGAGCAAACAAAAAATGTTCAACACCATTGGTCATTAGGGAAATGCAAATTAAAACCTTTATGAGGTATCATTGCAAACCCATAAGAATGTATAAAATGAAGAGACAGAATACAACAAATGTCAGAAGGGTCTAGAACAGTTGGAACTCTCATACGCTGCTGGTCGATATTAAAAATGGTACAATGCCTTTGAAAAATCATTTGGCACTTTCTATAATGTTAAACATGTAATTACTGTAGAATTCAACTGTTCCACACATAGATATTTCCTCAAAAGTAGCAAACACATATAGTCATGCAAGTATGAATCTATACTAATGTTCATTGCAGCTTTATTTGTATCAGGCAAAACTTGGCAACAATCCAAATTTTCATGAGCAGATGAACGGATAAACGAATTGTGGCAGATGTTATAGTGGACTACTACTCTGCAGTATTAATTAATGCACTCAGAAAGTGAATTTTTTTATTATTTACAAACTTTGTGATTGTTTCCCTGAAATGCCTGAGAGTTCAGTAAATATCTGAAAATAGTATATTCAGTAAGAGAAATTGCCAAAATGTGTAAGTATAAAATAAGATATAAAAATTAAAATTTTCGGGGCACCTGGGTGGCACAGCGGTTAAGCGTCTGCCTTCAGCTCAGGGCGTGATCCCGGCGTTACGGGATCGAGCCCCACATCAGACTCTTCTGCTATGAGCCTGCTTCTTCCTCTCCCACTCCCCCTGCTTGTGTTCCCTCTCTCGCTGGCTGTCTCTCTCTCTGTCAAATAAATAAATAAAATCTTTTAAAAAATTAAGATTTTCAATGCTATTAATAAATAGCTAGAAATATTATGACTAAAAGTTTCCTTTTCATTGCCAAAAATTATTATATATATAAATACACACATATCATGTATTGTCTAAGGTTTACAAGGCAAAAAACTAGAAATATGTACTGAAAAACTTAACTGACTTAAGTAAATTAATAGATATAATTCATTTTTATAGGGGAAGATTCAAAACTGAATATTCTAAATGTCTCCCAAATTAATTTATAGATGTAATGCAATTCCAATGTGAATTACAGTGTTATTTTTGCGGGGAAAGTGGTACTTAAAAACTGTCAATCTGGTTTTAAAATATGTCTGAAAGAGGGTCCTGAGATCAAGCCTGGCCTCAGGCTCCATTGAGCTTGCTTAAGATTTTCTCTCTCTCCCTCTCCCTCGGCTCCTCCCCACCTCCATCCTGCCCTCTCAAAAAGAAAAAAAGTGTCTGAAAGACAAACCACAGGAAAAGATTCTGAAAAAGTAGGACAATGTGTTGGAACTTATGCAATCAGATATTAAAATATATTTAATAACAAATTAAATTAAAGTTAACTAATTATTTAAACAGTATATTTATTGCACAGGACAGAAAAATAAGTGGAACATAATAGGACTCAAAAAATATATCAAAGTATATTCATGCCATTTTAAATCTATAGTGGAAAATGAATTATTCAATAAATAATGTTGAGGCAAATGATTGTCATTGGAAATAATAAAAATGGATACTTACCCTTATGACATAACCTAGATGGGTTAAATTGGATATGAAAAAAATGACTATATAAAAAAGTAAAAAGAGAAATTACAGGTCCATGTATTTTTGCCTTGGGAATGTGAAGTCTTTTCTAAGCATGACACTAAATGCAGAAACTGTAAAAGAATTAATGACATATTTAACTACAAAAATTTTAATTTTGTGTTCTTCAAACATTTTTTATAAAAGATGAATAACAAACTGGAAAAAATATTTCCATTTATATGCCAGACAAAGAACTATAGCATTTAATGTACAAAGACTTATTATCAAATAATAAAAAAGACACAACAGAAAACTGGATAAGACAGGATAGACAATTTAAAAATGGCCAATAAATACAAGAAAAGATAATCTATTATATAGTAAAGAAGAAATACAAATAAACATAAGGGTTTTGCATACATAGTAAGCAATTTTTAAAATATTCACAATATGTATAGCTGGCTATACATATTGTAAAAAGCACATTTATGAGCCATTTTGGATATTCTATTTCCAAGCTATTAAAAATTATAACTTTGTTCATGAGCATGCTAATGTATCTTTAACGTAGTTGAGTGGGAAAAGCAGCTTACCAAAAACCATTAAAATGATTCCAGTTTAAAAAAAATGCGCAGGGACACCTGTTTGTACATGCATGTGAATGCTCAGAGGAAAGTCTATAATGCAAGAGTCAGTGTTTGTTCTCATTGTGTAATGAACATGATTGCAGGTGGGTAGTGATGGAGCATGGGGTAGGACGTCTACTTTGGTTTTGGACCTTGATTCTCAACACATCACTGGTTGCCATTTTTGCTGCTGAATGCTCCTGAATGCAGGGACTCTGCCATCCAGTTCTCCTAACATCCAGCCTGTCTCAAAGGCCGAGGAATGTTGGCATAAGTATGCCTTTGGAAGGTTTATATATTAAAATCTTCCATGTCAAATGCCAGAGGTCAAAATGGGATCACAAATGGGACCAAAATGAGACCATCAATATCTCATTATCACATCAGTCCCGAGCATGACCTGAGCCAACACTTGCCTTCCCTTAACAAGGAAAGGGAAGAAGTCATGGTTTGTGGGTGCTCTTGTTACAGTGTTCTAGAAGAATTGCAATTACTTTTAAAAAAGCCAAAGATAATGTATATTAACTAGAGCTGAGGAACTCTTCCAAACAACTTTATCTTCTCAAACAATTTATTTTACCAAATGAAGTTGAAACCCAAACTGCAGAGCCAAGCAGTGTGTGTGAACATTCTGGTTCCACTACTTCACTTTATCAAGCACCAGACCCTTCCCTTGCCAAAATTTAGACAATGGAATAACACTGGAATAATGCTATTGCAGAATAATTTTTGAAATCATTAAAGAGACCAAAACCTAGAGTAAAAGGAAATTGTAGAAAGACTACATTATTTATAAAGTTAAACCATTTCCTGGAATGCATCCACAATGGATGTTATTGAGCAGAGAGACCTTGGCTGCGTGATCAAGCCACTCAAATCTGCCCCATGTACACGATCAAGCAGGTGGGTGGTTCTAGCCCATGCTGATGACGTGAATTGCAAAAAATGTGCAATAGTGTACATGCTAAAGTTCATGCTACTTCAATCACTGTCCTTAAAACAGATATGAACTGTTACTTACAAAAACTCAGTGAAATGTTTCTAATGGCATTGTTGCCTAATTATATTATGCAATTGCTCAGTTTCATCTTTGTGTTCTATTATTGCTCAGTAATTACATAGGAGTGCAATATGCATATCTTTACCTGTTTTTCTTTCATCCTTGCAACTCTTAGGTAAACTACTAACTTATTTACACTCCCATCTTTTTACATAACTCTTGCTAAAATAATAATAGTAATAATAATAATAATTGTACATTCAGCTGTCTCAAAGCAGAATAATCAAAGTGTTCTCTCTATTCTTCATTGTCACCTCTCCCTTAAAGAAACCCAAATATCTTCTTAGTACCCATCCAACCTCAATATTCATGAACATGAATTTGTCTTCTTTGATCTCTCTGTCTGATACAACCCACACATACAGCTATCACAAGTTTGGCCTCATGAGCATGGGACTGTACAATTCATAGACACAAACTGTCTCCTTATGGATCTTCCTCACCACTTAGCTGCTGCCCGAACCTGCTTCCCATCCAGTGATCACAGCTAGACAAACCTTGCCTCCTTCTAGATCTGCTTCTTGTGTTCCTTTGTCAGATAATTCTCCTTGATGCCCAGTTTAATCTACCCTTTGTCCTGAATGAAAAACAACCCTTTAAAATGGCAGTGAATAAGAAAAGTGACCCATATGCAACAGGACAGGAAAAATAAGTCCTGATCCCTGAAATTAGCGCATTGTATAAGGAATTATTGGTAATTATCCCATCAGTCAATGAAACGAAGAAACATCAGTGAGTCATTTGTTGTTGTTCTCCAAAAGCAGAAACTGACTGAGTTTACAATGAATGAGTCTACAAATATGAATTAGTATCAATCCTGAATGAATAAAAAACTTGAAGGAAAAAACCTACCTATTCAAAACTTGTTTAGCCAAAAGGTGAATCCATCATGTTGAAACAAAAAACAATCAACAAGCACTTACTAGCTACTGAGTCACATAAGACATTTTAAAAATGATAGACTAATCATAAATTAATGACAGTAATATTTATAAACTTTATAAATATTTATATTTATATATATAAATATATAATATATAAATATAAATATTTATAATTTCTCATTTGGGAAAATACTGCTTTTTGTGGTCTAATACATTATTCATTCTTTAAATGTATTCAATGAACAATAACAGAGTCATTCTTGATCTGTAAGATAAAAAGTTCATATGCATGTATTAAAATAGCTTACATAATTAGGAAATTTTTGGTCACTTAGTAAAACTCTAGTGATTTAGTAAGCTCTCAACTCTTCTATTTTCTTTACTACCATTAGCCCTAAATGATGAGAAATATTTTAAAGTCTCCCAATGCTATTTCATTTCTGTCAATTTCCCATTGAATTACTAAGATCTTTTGTTTTATATATTTTAATGCAATTAGTTTTAGCACAGAGTTTCATAGAACTCATATTGACAAGCTAAGTATTTATCATTTTTAATTTTTATTTATGCACTGAACAATATTTAAGAAAATAAAGTTATAAAAATAATGCAACAAATATACGAAAACCCAAAGATTGACAGCACAGTTAATTCATCTTTGTGATCCCTCCCCAGGGCCACCTATCTTCCTTCCTCTCTAATTGAAACCATTATATTACTTCTTAAGTTTACATTTCTCATAAATTTTTATATACTCATATACTTTTTTAGCTCTGAATCCAAAAATAATATGCTATTATAGTATTTCATGCAACAGAATTTTGTGCAGCAATGAAAACAAATGACCTTTGGTAAAACCTTTCAAGTTATATGATTATCAAAAAATATTTAGGAAAAATAAGCAAATACACAAAAATATATGCAGCTTGAAACCATTCATATCGTTTTAAAGTAATAATTGTACATTATTGATATAAAATAGTTTCTTTTCTCCCATTTTAATCTTTCTGCCTTGAATTGTTTCTTATTTTTAAATATTTAATTCTGATGTTTAGTTTATTTTGTTTCCCTGTTCATGATTTACAAGTGGCCATTCTTGTAAAGTACGTTTATTTACACTACATGTTTGTCTCATATTCACTGTGAAAGAAGCAATAATTTCACTCTCAGAGTTGGAGATTCTAACACAAGAGTCAGCAAGCTTTTTCTCTAAAGTTCCAGAGAGTAAATATTCTTTGGTGTGTGTGTGTGTGTGTGTGTGTGTGTGTGTTTATAAACCTTGAGGAAAGTAAAAAATTTCTTAATAGCCTTTGGACCAGCAATTGATAGGACAGTCAGACAAAAGAATCAGCAAAGACAGAGAATGGTTAAACAACACTATCGATAACGTAGAGCAAATTGATACTTATAGAACATTATACCCAACAAAAGCAGGATACATATTCTCTGAAAGTATATAAACTACATTTACCAACATGCAGCATATAATTAATCATACAAAAAATCTAAAATTTAAGAGATTGGAATCATGTAAGTATGCTCTCTGGCCACAGCAGGATTAAATTAAAACTCAGTAACAATAAAATATATAGGAAAACTCTAAATGTTTAGAAACTAATCTCTTTCAAATAATCAATGGGCCAAACAAGAAATCCCAAGGGATGTCATTCAGTGATTAAACCAAATGATCAAAAAATACAAAAAAGTAAAATTTATCAGATGCAAACAAAATAGTACTTAGAAATTAAATACTGATTCTGGAAAAGAAGAACTAAAATCAATATTCTGAGTCTCACCTTAAGAAATTAGAAAAAGGTTGCTGTGGCCAATGTTGTAGAGGTTGCTGCCTATGCTCTCCTCTAGGATTTTGATGGATTCCTGTCTCACATCGAGGTCTTTCATCCATTTAGAGTTTATCTTTGTGTATGGTGTGAGCCTTAAAAAGTTAAAAATTGAGCTACCCTATGATCCAGCCATTGCACTACTGGGTATTTACCCCAAAGATACAGACATAGTGAAGAGAAGGGCCATATGCACCCCAATGTTCATAGCAGCATTGTCCACAATAGCTAAATCATGGAAGGAGCCGAGATGCCCTTCAACAGATGACTGGATTAAGAAGATGTGGTCCATATATATAATGGAATATTACTCAGCCATCAGAAAGAATGATTTCTCAACGTTTGCTTCAACATGAACAGCACTGGAGGAGATAATGCCAAGTGAAATAAGTCAAGCAGAGAAAGACAATTATCATATGGTTTCTCTCATCTATGGAACATAAGAACTAGGAAGATTGGTAAGAGAAGAAAGGGATAAAGAAAGGGGGGGTAATCAGAAGGGGGAATGAAGCGTGAGAGACTATGGACTCTGAGAAACAAACTGTGGGCTTCAGAGGGGAGGGGGTGGGGGAATGGGATAGACTGGTGATGGGTAGTAAGGAGGGCACGTATTGCATGGAGCACTGGGTGTTATACACAACTAATGAATCATCAAACTTTACACCAAAAACCAGGGATGTACTGTATGGTGAATAACATAATATAATAAAAATATTATTATGAAAGAAAAAGAAATTAGAAAAAGAACAAATTAAACCCAATGTAAGTAGAAAAGGGAAATAGAAACAGAAAAAGAAGAAAAAAGCAATGAAGTAGAACATGTAAAAACAACAGAGAAAATAAATAAAACCAGTATCTCGCTCTTTAAAAAGACAAATAAAATTGATAAGTCTCTCAAAAGACTGATTTTAGGGGGGAAGAAGACAAAAAATTATCATATCAGAAGTGGACAAGAAGACATCACCACAGATCCTACAAACATTACAAAGATAATTATTATGAATAACAACTTTATGTTAATAAGTTCAAAAATTTAGATAAATTAAATAAAATAATTAAAAGGTACAAGTTTCCAAATGGATATAAAAACAAATGGAAAATCAATTAAAGTTATTAAATTCTCACAAAGAAATCTCCAGGCCCAAATACCTTCACTGGTGAATTCTGTTAAATGTTTAAGGAAGAAATAACAATATTCTTTATAAACTCTTTCAGAAAATAGAGAATTAGAGAACACTTTCTAATTCATTTTACAAAAGGAGCATTACAAAAACACTACAAACTAATATTTTTCATGAACACAAATGCAAAAATATCCTTAAAATTTTATAAACAAGGCAAGGATGTCTACTCCTGCTACTCTATTCAAAATAGTACTGGCAGTCCTAGCCAGAACACTTAGATAGGAAAAAAGAAATTAAAAATACCCACATCAGAAAGGAAAGAGTAAAGTAATCTCTGTTTCCAGATGACATGATCTTATATGTAGAAAAGTTTAAAGACCCTAAAACAAACAAACAAACAAACAAACAAAAAAAAAACAAAAAAAACCCTGTGGAGCTAATAAATGAATTTGGCAAAGCTATGGGATACAAAATCAACATACAAAAATCAGCTATGTTTTTATACCTTAACAATGAATTACCTCAAAAGGAAATTAACAAAACAATCCCACTTACAGTAGCATTAAAATGAATAAAATACTTAAAAATAAACTTAATCAAAAGGTGAAAGAATTAAAAACTATAAAACACTGATGACAGAAATTTAAAAAGACACAAATAAATGAAAAGACATCCTGTGTTCATGGATTGAGAGAGTTAATGTTGTTAAAATGCCTAAAGTACTCTACCAATTCAATGCAATCTCTATAAAAAAATTCCAATGGCATTTTTTATAGAAATAGAAAAAACAATCCTTAAATTCATATGGAACCATAAAAGACCTCAAATAGCCAAACAACTTTAAGCAAGAACAAGGCAGGAGACATCACACTTTCTGATTTCAAATATATTACAAAGCTACAGTAAACAAAACAGTATGATACTCACATAAAAACAGGCATATTAATCAATGCAACACAATAAAGAACCCAGAAACAAACCCATACATATATGGTCAAGTGATCTTTGAAAAGGCTGTGAGACTACACAGCAGGGAAAGGATAGTCTCTTCAATAAATGGAGTTGGGAAAACTAGATATCCATATGAAAGAAAGAGAAAGAAAAGAAAGAAAAGAAAGAAAGAAAGAAAGAAAGAAAGAAAGAAAGAAAGAAAGAAAGAAAGAAAAGAGAGAGAAAGGAAGAGAGAAAGAAAGAAAAAGGAGAAAGAAGAAAGGAGAAAAGAAGAAAAAAAGGGAAAAAGGGAAAAAGGGAAAAGGGAAAAGGAAAGGGAAGGAAAGGAGGGAAACTAAATTGGACCCTATTTCACACCACACAAAAATCAACTCAAAATGAATTCAAGACTTAAATATAAGAGCTGAATTCCTAGTAAACATAAGACCTTAACTTTTGAAAGACAACATAGGGAAAAACTTCTGGATATTGGCTTCAATGATTTCTTAGACATGATACCAAAAGCACAAGCGACAAAGGCAAAAATAGACAAGTGGAATTACATCAAACTAAAAGCTTCTGCACAGCAACAGAAACTATCAACAAAATCAAAAGGTGACCTATGTAATTGAAGAAAACATCTTCAGACCATCTATCTGATAGTTAATATTTAAATATGCAAAGAACTCCTACAACCTAATAGCAAAAAACCACCCAATTTAAAAATGGGCAAAGGAACTAAATAGAGATTTCTCCAAAAAAGACATACAAATAGCTAACAGATATGTAAAAAAGTGCTCAACATCAATGATCATCAGGGAAATGCAAAGTAAAACCACAATGAAATATCACCTCACACCTGTTAGAATCTGGCTATTTTCAAAAACAAAATGAAAGAGAAGATAACAAATGTTGGCAAGGATGTGGAGAAAATTTGTGCACTGTTTTTGGGAATGTAAATTGGTATAGCTCAAAAAGTTAAAAATGGAACTATCATATGATCTAGCAATTCTACTTCTGGGTATTAGCAAAGGAATCGAAATCAGAATCTCAAAGGTGTATCTGCACTCCCACATTTATTGCAACATTATTCACAATAGCCAAGACATGGACACAACCTAAATGTTCAGTGAGGAATGAATGCATAAAGAAAATGTGATGCATCCATGTAATGGAATATTATTCAGCCTTTAAAAAGAAAAAATCCTGCTATTTGCAAGAATATGAATGAACTAGAAGATATGGGAAGTGAAATAAGCTAGACACAGAAAGGCAAATACCATATGATATCACTTATATTATGAATAAAATAGTCAAAGTTGTAGAAGCAGAGAGTGGACTGGTAACTGCCAGCTGGCAATTCCAGTTGCCAACTGTACATGGAAAAGTATTAGCCAAAGAGAACAAAGTTTCGGTTATATGAAATGAAAGAGTCCTAGAGATGTATTGAACACCATAGTGCCTATAGTTAGCAATACTGTACTATAAACTTAAAAATTTGCTAAGAGGGTAACTTTTTTTCTATTGTGCTCATTTTATTTATTATTTTTTATTATGTTCAGTTATCCAACACATAGTACATCATTAGTTTTTGATGTAGTGTTCAACAGCTCATTATTTGTATATAACATCCAGTGCTCATCACAACACATATCCTCCTTATTGCCCATCACCAAGTTACCCCATCCCCCACCCACCTCCCTTTCTACAACCTAAGAGGGTAAATCTTATTTTAACTATTCTTATCACAAAAAATAACAATAAATAATAAGGTGGGAGGAAACTTTTGGAGGTGATGGATAGGTTTATGGCATAGATTGTGGTGATGGTTTCACAGATATATACTTGTCTCTAAAGTCATCAAATTGTATACATTATGCACAGCCTTATTCTCTCCTTCTTGACTACTTGAGTCCAATCCTTTACCTCCTCTTAGCCAGAGCATTGCAATCTGCTATCTACAGTACTGCTGGACAGAGCATGAAAGACCTTTCTAATGTGTGTGCGATAAGGCCCAATATCCCCAGCACAGCATATACGGCCTCTTATGAATGGGTATCCATTCTCCAGTTTGCTTTCTTACCAGTTTTCGGATCACATTTTGCTCCTAGAATTCCAAACTGCAATGCTTACATAAACTTTTACTCTTCTGTGCCTCTGCTCCTAATATTCTCTGCAAATTGTCCTTCTGAAGAACTGGGTTTGCAGATGCCTCCAGGTACTTTAAGACTCAGATTAAATATCACCTTTCCTGACCAAGTTAAGCTGTTTAGTGCCCTTAATCTCCATTCACATCGCCCTGTGTGTAACTACATTTGATTATTTACCACATTTTACAGAGATTTCTCTTCCATTTTGTCCAATTCCCCAGATAAATGTTATGTGCTACACTCACCTATTCCTAACGTAAATCTCACATGAACACTAGATAAATGTGAAACTTTTCAAATTCCCCCTAATTTTTAGATAAGGAGAAATCAATTTTTATGCCTTAAACTCCCACAATTTTCTCTGGCAAATTAAAGACGTCCTTTAGCTTTTAACAATCCAGGAATCTTCAATTTATAGAATCGAGAGCACAGTATGGTCATACCATCACTGGTGTATTAACCTGAAGCACTTCATGACCACCCTCACTGGTGTGGTTAGCTGTCATAATCTGGACCAGATACGCATGACACTAGCCCATAACTGCAGACTCTTATTCAACAATTTGGAGCCATTTGCACACCAAGTGAGCAATTCACCAAGGTAAGCAAGTTGTGATGTTCAAGCCTTCATATGCATTTCTTGACTTTTCCAGGACTAATTCAAGCCATAATCTTACTCTAAGTGATTGATATATTGCCTGCATGGAATTTCAAACTCCTCAAGTGAAATGTTCTAAATGTGGAAAATGCAAAAAAAAAATGCATTTCTATCTTTAAAATGTATTGTGTACCTCCAAATTGCTTGTACCTTTGATGAGACTTACCTTGTATAGTACCCAGAAGGCAACAAGTATCCATGAATGTTTGTGACTGAGTCAGTAAGACTGTTCTCAGAAGTAATTTTTTTATTTCTCTAGTTGCTACAAACAGTAAAAATTTAGTGCAATGGTCACTAGTGATACCTATTAAGGTAGGTATATCTATGGAGGAAAATGTGCATTGGTGACATTTCTGGGCTGAGAAACATTTTTCCAAATGGACAGATCTTTTCAGTACACTGTATGACTCACTCTGGAACTACTGAGTCCAAATAAAGATGACTACTAAAATATCTAGAATCTCTCCAGCTGGGCTTGCTTAATTAAGCCTGAGCAGTTTCTCCAGGACAACTCCATATTGCATCTGCACATCTCAGATTTGGCCAAAACCAGACCTGCCTCAAAGGGATCAATGGTCAAGAACTCTTGGCCTTTCTGACCTATGCATAATGGATGTCCAGTTATGGGGAAGGCTTTCTCTCTGTTAGAATCCTCCCTTCTTTCATCACACTTCAGATACTTCTATTAAGTTCAGCACATAAGGGTCTGAATGTTTCAGATGCTGAATGAATTAAAAATATAAGTGACTCTTTAACCAGGTTGTGGGTGACCCCCAGAAAGGTCAACAAGGGAGGGAAAGGAAGTAATTCAATAAATAATTAGACTCTCTAATACACGGTTGAGTCCCTTGTGTGCAGTATGTTATTTTTTATGCAATCTCTTGGCCTTACTGGCATAAGTTCTCAGGCATTTACTCTGTGAAATATTTGTTCGTTCAGTTTTTCATCATAAACAGGAAGGCAGAGATTTGCAGAGCTCTTCTCTATGCTTTATTTTCTTTGTGAGTAATTACTTAAAGCTTTTGAGATTACTAGAAAGATTTTAGAAAGATGACACAGATGGTATTTGTTAGTATTTATGCTTTAAGTTTTGATTATTTAAAGCAGACAAATAGGGAACTGGGCAGTTGGCCCAGCCATCCATACCATTCACAAGAACAAGTTGACTAACAAAAGAACTAAGCAAACACTATTTTTTCCTGGCAAAGGCAAACAAGCAAAAAAACCTCACAAAATATTAGATGAAGAACTGAAAACGGGAAAGAAATCTGGAAGAGAAGGTGGAGGTGGCGAGAGAGTTTCTACATATGTTATCCATTACTGGGCTGAGCCTCAGCCAAATCCCCAACAGGGATGAAAAATTAAACTTTTAACCAATTCATGAAGGCCTGGTTTTTGAGAAAGTCGGTCTTTTTGAGTAAAAAAGTTCTCAGAGCACCCCCTTCTCCTGGTCCCTTGAGAACAGTAGGCCTTTCCAGCAACCAAATGGCTTTCTCCTTAACCAAGCTTTAGAGCAAGTAGTAGAGAAAGGCTCATGAAGGGAGCAGGGAGGGCTTTCACTCTTTCTCTGCTTGCTGGTAGCTCTATAAAAATGTTCATCCTCCAGAAGCATCATCCAGGCATTCTTTGTCATAAAAATAAAGCAGAGTAGAAATGTTAGAAAGAAAATTCATGTATCCCTTTCAAAGAATTAAGGTATGATTTAGCAGCAGTGCCCCATGCTCCCAGCACAGTTGCCAGGCTACCGTTGAGAAAAAATATCAAGGGCTAACTTGCCAATTACCATCACACTGCTCTGCTTGAGTTTGCCCCCCAGGCCAGGGAGGAGGCTTTTCTTGTCAGCAAAGACCCAGAGGCTAGAAGACCTTCTCTCAGACTGGCTCCCATTCTGTAAGCCAGCCAGCCAGGCTTAAGGCCTGAGTTCACACTCCTTCTACTTCAGCTTCACAGCTGTTGCTTAGCCACAGGGGTGACCACAGGCACCAAACTCAAAGTCAAGCCTGGCCGTGTATATCCAGTTAGCGAACACTGTTTAGAGGAAGAGTGAGAAGTTGGAGAGTATTCGTTTCCTATTGCCGGTAACAAATCACCACAGTCTACGTCCTTAAAACAACAGAAATTGACTCTCTCTCACAGCTCTGAAGGCCAGAATGTCCAAAATCAAGGTGTTGCCAGAGGATTGCTCCTTCCAGAGGCTAGAGGGAGATTGCATCACTTTCCTCTTCCAGCCTCTGGGAGCTGCCAGCCTCCCTTACCTGTGGTTCCATCAACCCCACCTCTGCGTCCAAGGTCACCTTGCCTCCTCCCTCTTCTGTATGCCTGGAGTCTCTCTCTATCTCTTACTTACAGGAATACATGTGATTGGATTTGGGCCTTCAGATGATTCTGGGTAATCTCCTCATCTCAAAACCTTTGATTAGAAACTTTTTCCTGTTAGGTAACATTTCCTGATTCCAGAATTAGGACAGGATGTTTTTGTGTGGCCAGTGACTCAGCCTGCCTCAGAGGGTAAGAAGAGTCTCTTTTATTTAATTCGATCTTCTTTTATTATACCTGATGCCTTAGTCTGCTGAGGTTGCCATAACAAAATACCATAGGCTGGGTGGTTTATGCAACAAAAATTTATTTTCTTACGGTTCTGGAGGCTGGTAGTTTAAAATGAAGGTGCCAGCATAGCTAGGTCCTGGCGAAGTCTATCTTCCTGGCTAACAGATGGTATCTTCTCACTGTGTCCATGCATGGCCTCTTAATTCATTGTGTTTGAGGAGAGAGAACAAGGTCTCTGGTGTCTCTTTTTATAAGGGCACTAACCCCATTGTGAGGGCTACCTCCTCATGACCTCCTTTAATCCTGAGTGCCTTCCAAAGACTCCATATTCAAATACCATCACATTGGGGGTTAGGGCTTCAACCTGAGATTTGGGGGAACACAAACAATCAGTCTGTAGCACCTAATTATGTGCTCAATCTTGGGCTAAAAATGCACACCTACAAATTCCAAGAAGGAAAAGAATCCAGGACCCCAGAACCATCCTAGAGTCTCTGAGTACCAGCTCCATCAAAGATGGGACTAGCTGAGTGAAGAGCAGAACACTTTTTCCTTCCAGAGTGAAGATGGTGTTCAGGCTCTCTGGCACTTGGGTGGGGATAGAATAAACACTTTACAGGGCAAAAGCTTATGTCATCAGATTTTTTCACCCTCAGACCTGCTAGTATCTCATTCTCTTTCAGCTAATGACACAAACATAATGAAAAAGTACAAATATATTTTAAATTGCCTTGTTTTAATAACATCTAGGTCATACTAACCCTTGAGACCCAGAGGTTTCATAACCTTCACAGGATTCCAGACCATATGTTATACATTTCTCTCTGCAAATTTACATTCTGGATCTACATCTGGGCCTAATCCTAAAACATCATGTAATCATTCTGCAGTGCAATAAATTTTATGACAAGCTAAAGAATGCAAAAACATAATCTAACATTAAAGCATATATTTTTCTCTGCTAAATAGTTTAGCCACTTATCCTCAGAGATCAGTAATGCAGCCACTGAATCCAACTTCCCTTCATGTGTTCTGAACAAGGAGATTCAGAAATATTGATCCTTCTTACACTTTTCTATGGTCTATGAAAAGAAGAAGAAATCACAAATAATTACATCAGGCAGTGCTTAGAAAGATAGGCTACAGAGCACATATTAGAACATCCTAAATGAGAGAGAGAATGAGAGGAGGTGAGAGAGACTGAGGCAGAGGGACAGAAAGGTGAATACATTGGAAAGACTTGGAACAAATAAGAAAGACTACTCTGGAGCCAGCTGGCCTTGTAGTTGAACCTTTAAACTTTGTAAAAAGTATTTTATACTATTTATGAAGAAATATCCCCACGGATATTGCCCAATTCTTCTTGTGATCATTTAGACTATCTTCTGTTTTGAAGGAAATAAAAGCAATGTATAATTTAAAAATAAGCAATAAAAAACAGAGGCTAAAATCTCTAAAGCTCTTTGTTTTCGCTGAGTCTAGAACTATACACTAAATATACCACATTTTGCTTGAGATAAACACACCATCAACCAACCTTTTTCTCTTTCACATACATAGGGTATTTTCCTTGTTCGTAAATTGGTTGTTTATTGCTGAGTGCTATGAAAATGAACTTTTTTTTCTATGTGTTTTCCTCCTTCCTTCCTTCCTTCCTTCCTTCCTTCCTTCCTTCCTTCCTCTCCCCCTCTCTCCCTCCCTCTCTTCCTCCCTCCCTTCCTTCCTTCCATTCTTTCAAGAGCACAGAGGACTATGATGAGTATGAAGGATAACATAATTTTTAAACCTAACATTCATAATGCTGCAACTCATAGACAAATAGCTGGCCTGTTAGAATACACAGAAAGAATAGGATGTTTTTGTTTTTTGCAAGAACAATGTGGAATCTGCTATGGGGATTTCTGTAGCATGACCTTAAGTATTCTCTTAGGGTTTGTTGAGGAAATATTCTAAAATGCATATTTATAAGGAAGTCTACGGATACATGGTTGATTGGCAGGAATGTATTACACTAAGGGTAGCTTCCAACCTAAGAATGGATTGCACTCCCATTGACCTGTCCTAACTTGATTGCCATTAAGACTTTTCCTCCGGGTAACCACATAGTGGGTATACTATCTGGCAGAAACCCATTTTACCCAAACCGCCACTGAAATGGTTCTGCCCAGGGCAATGGCTCCTCTGGCTGTGGCTTCAGCAATGATGGGCAGCCAGAAAAGTCTATTTGTGCTACCTAGTGGTTCATAAATCAAGGGTTTGTGAACTGAGAATGTCCAAGCTCCCTCTTTGTTGACAAGTATATTCTTTAGGTGAAGAAAGCCCTGAAGTTTCCATAAATGCCAAGTTCTCTCAGAACAGCAAGATGGGTAAGAAAGCATTATTTCAAGAAGGACCGTAACTTTCTGTTATTGAAAATATTTTTTAAATGGTTTCAGCTCATTGTATTTTTAATTAAGTTACTTAAAAATGAAAAACAGTTGTATTCTCAAAATAGTAACTATTAAATAAGTTCATGAGCTGAATTATATCTGAAGAATACATTAGATTTTCCAATGGTGGAAATTCAGAGATCTTTACATGAACAAATGACAGAGTATTTGCTAATACCCATCTACCTTGGATAGAAACATTTTAAAGGCAAACGTCTACCATTGAATTAGCTGCAAATTGGCACCAGGCCTCTGTTGTCAGCCTGCTTGTGCTGTGGTTTTATGATTACTATTGCCTGTATCATCAATTTGTATTTACTATATTCCACTCTTAAGTGAAAACACAGTTTACTGCATAAATCACAAGAGCCTCTTGTTATCCTTCTCAGTCAGCCATTAATAATGCATCCTGATGTCCTGTTCGTAAATGCAAGTGCATTTACAAACTTCACATTAACCATTGAGGCTTCTACAGGGCCTGGTGCCCTCTTGCAGCCATCAGAGGTAGGAGAGGTGGACCATCGCTGGCCTTGGCCCAGCACCTGCCTCCCCATGGATAACAGGCCCCAGCACTTCCCATTACCCCATCTGCTCCATGGGGACACAAAGTTTGGGTCTAATCAATTAACCTCTTTCAAAAAAGGAATAATTATTTTAAAATTTTATTACATTATAGCCATGGAAAGTCAAGGCTGACAAGTAAAATGCCCTAGACATTCACCAAAAGTTAACATATTCCATAGCAAATGAAATAAAGCTTTTTTCATGGAACATCCTTTTTACTATTTCAAGACAATCCTAATTGTTTTCTCCACAAACTGACTTTTTGTGAAGCTCTTCTGTTTAGGCTCGACTGAGGTAATTTTAGGAAAAGAGAACCAGTGTCCTATATATACCTGTGACTTTTGCCCTTGTCAAAGATGAAGACCCCCTACTTTGACACAGAATACACCAGAGCACCTCCTTGTTTTATTCCCACCCTCATCTTTACCCTTCCAATTCTTGTGGCCCTTTATTCACTAACACTTTCACCCTATACATTATCCTTTTCCTTCCTCCTTCTTTTCCTCCCTTCCTCTCTTTCTTCTTTCCTTCCTTCTTTCGGCCCTCCCTCTTCATCCTCCTTCTTCTTCTTCCTTTTCCTCTTCTTCTACCTCATTCTCTTCTTCTTCTTCTTCTCCTCCTTCTCCTTTTTCTCCTCCTCTTCCTCCTCCTCCTTCTTTTTTCCCTCTCTCTCCCCCTCCCTCCTAATCAAGGGTTTGGACTCTGACCTGCCTTTGCTGGATAGCAGCTCTATCTTTCTTTTTTTTCTTTTTTTTTTAAATGATTCTTTCTTTCTTTCTTTCTTTCTTTCTTTTTTAAAGATTTTATTTATTTATTTGAAAGAGAGACAGCCAGCGAGAGAGGGAACACAAGTAGGGGGAGTGGGAGAGGAAGAAGCAGGCTCATAGCGGAGGAGCCTGATGTGGGGCTCGATCCCATAACGCCGGGATCACGCCCTGAGCTGAAGGCAGACGTGCTTAACCGCTGTGCCACCCAGGCGCCCCAACAGCTCTATCTTTCACAAGCCATGTGACCCCCAACAAATTTATCCTGACTTTCGGCAACCTCAACAGCAGACCTGGATATAATACTTCCCTTGAAAATTTTTGTGAGAATTAAGTGAAATTATATATGTAAAAATACTTTGCACAGTCTGGAATATAAAAATATGGTCCTTACTTTTCAACCTCTGCTTATCTTTCTTTGTTCCTCTCTGTCTGGTATTTCCCTTACACTTGACTGTGCAATTCGACTCGATCTGAGACATTTAATACCCGTTATGATTAATATTTAACAACATCACCTTCAATAATTTTCTGATTCATATGAGAATTGCTCTTTCTTACAGTAATCCAGGTGTCAATGTGTGATAAGAGCATCATAGAAAAAAGTGATAGTAAAAAGAATTTACACTTCATATTCCTACCACTCACTTCAGAAACAGCCCTGCCCTCATCAATGCCCAGACTAGCTATATTTAATTGAATCCCACAAATCCCTTTAAAAAGTCAGATGAATAAGAAATCCATGTTATCTTGCATATTCAGTTAAAAGGACTCATAAATTATGATATAACAGGTTATCCAGTTGGCTATGAGTTTCTACCATATTTCTTGGGACTCGAGTAGTTAAACTCCACACAGGCAATGACATTCAGTTTTTAGTGGAATTACCTAAATGTACTCATCATATGGAAATGCTCTGTATGACCACTAAGATAACGTAAGCAAAATGGGACAAGCACTTAATAGCAAAAGAAGAACCTTCTCTTTCAGTGGTTTTATTCAGCTATCAGTAGGCACGTGTTACCCCTACTAACTAATCTATAGAATCTTAACATGGGGAAGAAACCTGGAAGTCATCTACCAGTTCGAAACAGAAATTTTCCTTGGCCCCTTTCCAATATACTAGAAGGGAAATCTCTAAGAAAAAAGATATTTAGTTGTCTTTTTTTGTTTCTCCGGATAATGAAATGCCTACATGATAAAGAGTAAATCCAAGATTATCTCAATAAACTGTGAGTGCATATGAAAGTGGCAAATAAGTTTCATCATGAGCCAGTTTAAGTTTTAAGAGTAAAATTCTCTGAAGGGATTATATGAGAAACATGTACTTGGCTTCTACTTTATATAGAACCTGTTTTAGACGGTGTGGGAGTTTATAAACTAGTAGAGGTTATATACAAAAAATATTTGCCAAAAAAATTTTGCAAGCTAAAGCATAAGTGACATCAGAAAGGTACAGATAAAGTGTCTTGTGTGTGTGTAGAGCAGAGAAAATATTGCTTCCTGCTGAAGGGATAGGTTTAAATTGTTAAGAAAATTTAAAAAGCACTGAAGTCGTGTCTTCCCTAAATACATTAATTTAATGAATTGCAACATATCAAAATTCCAAGAAATGTAGTGAATCACTGGAGTCTATTACAGACCACACACATAGTACTTGCCAAGTAAATCTTTGTTCCATAAATCCATGAGGGGAAATTTTAAAATAAAATGGAAGGCATTCTGGGGAACCTGGGTGGCTCAGCCGTTAAGCACCCACCTTCAGCTCAGGTCATGATCCCAGGGTCCTCGGATCGAGCCCTGCATCAGGCTCCCTGCTCATTGGGAAGCCCTTCTCCCTCTCACACTCCCCTTGCTTGTGTTCCTCTCTCACTGTCTCTCTCTGTCAAATAAATAAATAAAATCCATAAAAAAAAAATAAAAGGAAGGCGTTCTGCTAAATGTGCATCTTCACCTGAGATATAGTATGATCCTGAGATCCAGAAAAAAAAACAACCTGAACAATTATGGAGATGGTCAGATTTCCATATGAGGATAAATTAAAAACATCAAAACGCTTGGGGCACATGGGTGGTTCACTAGGTTAAGCATCTGACTCTTGGTTTCAGCTCAGGTCATGATCTCAGGGTCATGAGATAGAGTCCCATGTCAGGTTCCCTGCTCATTAGAGAGTATGCTTCTCTCCCTCTCCCTTTAACCGTCCCCCCACTTGCTCTCTCTCTCCCTCTCTCAAAATAATAAATAAATCTTTAAAAAAAGTCAAAACCCTTTAGAGCAAATCCCAGAACAACTTTAATTCATATAGAAGAGTAAACATCTCGAGTTCATGTCACTGAAGCTTCTTAGATTTTGAAAAACATATATGGAGTGAACATAGATTAAATCATAAAATTGGATTGAGGAAGATTGCTTTCACTTTGTTAGCTTTACTTGCAACTAAAACATTGACAGCATCAAACAAAAGCCTGTGGGCCTAACTGGATCTTTCCTGAGTGTCCACTCTCTAGCTCCTCAGCTTAGATACAGATATGCACTAAAAGTTATTCAATTTGCATAAAGTTTTAGTTTGAGTTCTCTTGGTAGTGGACCTTGAGGCAAATATTTGAGTACTCCTAGTTTACTGGAGAGATGAAGAAGACATCACCTTGCAAGTAAGAGTTGAGACAAGGCAGTGAAGGTAGCCAACAAACGGTGCATTATCAAACCAGCTACCACTGAGGGCCCCAAGGCGATTCTGGGAACCAGTGAATCTAGGAGCCACGTATCTCAGCCAAGGTTTGGAATCACTGGGGTATCTATCTGCCAACTCTTGTCATTGGTTGAAGACCATTCCCAAGGCAGTGTTAATTTCCCAAGTAATTTCTTTGCTGCTTTTCTGCCTGGGACAACCAAAGCTCTGATGACCAAAGAAAGCCCTTAGGTAAAGAAGCGCAGAGGTGAGCAATAAGTTGAACAGTAGACCAAAGTGGTGCAAGCAAGGTGGCATGTGTGGGTATGGCAGCATCTGCCACTCATAGAATGCATGTCTTGACCTTGATAACCATCTTAAAAGCTGTCGTAATTGAGGTCTCAGAGACAATGGAGAAGCCAGCTCCAGAATATCACCCTTGGTCATGCCATCTTATGTTACGGTATTGGGAGTAAGCTGACTCTTCCACTCTGTCTGCTTCCTCTTCTTCTCACCCTAGGAAAAGAAACACACAATCAGATCCTACAGCCAAAACTAAAACCAATTCTGTCTCAGAGAAGCCATCACAGATGTGAGCTCTGACATGCAATGGCTTTCTGGTAGCGATCTCCCTAACAAACTACAGACAGAAAGAAAACAGAATATTGCTCCTGCCATACTCTGCCAAGATTAAGCAGACAACCAACTCAGTCCTTACTTGATTTAAGTATTTTAAGAAAAATTATAAAATTTATGCCAGTGAGGCTGAAAACATTGCTGGTAGTTCTAAGGAGTTCTAAAATAAATTAATATATCTGAAGCCTCTAATGACTTTCTGTTGACTGTCTAGAGATTTAAAGGGAAAACTTCCCCACTAACATTAAGCAGCTGTCAACAGCCTCTGTCTGAACATATTGCACACAGCCAGCTTTCCAAAGCATCAAGCCCATGACAAATAAATGTATTTTCAGACCAGCAGCCACATTACTAAAATGTCAGTAGGAAAATGACGCTTCTATTCACATTTCTTCTAACTATGGCAATAGTATCATCACTTAAAATTTACTCTTCTGTACTCTTGCAAAAACAATGAAGCCTGACTTAGCTAATCTAAAGGAGGAATAGTTTCCATATAGTCTTGGGATTTCTGAAAAACATGCTATTTACAGAGCTATAACTTATTGAAATTCTCAAAGAAAATAAATTCTCCACATTCGACCTATGTCTACATCAGGACCTTTGCAAGACTAAGTATCTAGGGTTCCAGAAACCCTACTTCATCCATGGAGACACACACAATTGGAAACTCTTAAAAAGGATACAAAAAATAAGCCAAATTGGCTTACTCTTATGTAAGTTTAGGCAGGTGTTGTAATGTCTATATTTTGCTAGTTTATCCCTTAATTCATTCAACAATTATTGACCCACCTACTGTTAAATGCCAGACCCTGTACTAAACGTTAGGTAATCAATGGTGAGCAAAGCAGACTGTCTCTCCTTTTTTATCACTTATGACACATACAGCATCAGAATTACACTTAGAGAAATCAAAGTGAAGAAAACTTCCCAGAATGCTGTCATCCCTATTTGTTTGATTTTGTGACCTCATAACCTTCGGGGTTCCTCATCGTTCTTATGATAAAAACGAAGTCCTTCACATGATGTGGAGCTTGTGTAAGAATTTACTTTAGGTAATTTTTAAGAAGATATTACATTGAAGATGTATACAGTGGAAATCTTTTTTTTTTCCTTTCTTTATTCCACAACTTCTTTGCAAACATAGCAAAGAGAGTACCCTACCTGGTTGTATAGAAGAATAGAAATTCTGTTCAGATATGCAAGTCAATTCAAGTTAAAAATGCCCAAACAGTCATGCATTAGTTCCTAGAAAAGCATGGAAGTATAATGTATGGGTGAATTCAATAAGATGAAAAACTTTCCAATGTTTAAATATGATAAATACAAATGCACATTTTGGGTTTAGGTTTGAATATTTAAAAGCTGGAGGAATCTAAAACAGTTTCGGAAAAAAGTCATGTCTTCATATCCCTACAACTCTGTCACTGTCATCTGACAAATCACAGTTAGAATAGATTTTTATATTTCCAGACAGAAATATTGTTAGAGATTTTTTTTTTCAATCATGTGTTTCTCTAAGTCTTTTAGAAAGATTTTCCCTTTCCTTGAAGATACCTAGGCTTATTTGCTTGAAAGCCTAAACCAGACACCAGCTGATAAAAAAAAAATGTTCTCGTTCACTTCAGCCAATTAAGGATAATTTATTCATGGGGAACCTAGAGAAAAAAATAACATTCACCCATTCAACAAAGTATTTATTAAGTGTTTATCATGTGCCAAGTGCTGTTTCAAGCACTTCAAATTGGATGTGAGCAGAAAAGTCCCAGAGCTCATGAAGCTCTTATGTAGAGTCAGAAGGGCCAATTCTAGCCCACAGTCTATGTGCAAACTGGCTAAGTGAGCTCAGGTAAGACATATTGCACTTGGGGATTTCAGGTTTCTCATGTAGAAAGTGAAGAAGCACTCAGCTCTAAACTTCTATGGTTTACACTAGGGATAATACCAAATAGAAATTGCCTCATGTAGATGAAGATGATGTTGTTAGTAAGAAACATTTTCCCATTTAAGTGGATGACTCTCTGCAAACCCACTCACATTCTCTTGCTAATCCCTTAAAATAAAAGTAAATGATCTATTGTCCCAAGGATCTAATGTGGATGGATTCTAAGCTGGCTTTAAACGCATTAATCTTGGGGTGCCTGGGTGGCTCATTCAGGTTAAGTGCCAACTCTTGATTTCAGCTCAGATCATGATCTCAGGATCCTGGGATCAAGCCCCCCTCAGCGGGCTCCATGCTCAGCAAGGAGTCTGCTTAAGGATTCTTTCTCCCTGGGGCGCCTGGGTGGCACAACGGTTAAGCGTCTGCCTTCAGCTCAGGGCGTGATCCCGGCATTATGGGATCTAGCCCCACATCAGGCTCTTCCGCTATGAGCCTGCTTCTTCCTCTCCCACTCCCCCTGCTTGTGTTCCCTCTCTCGCTGGCTGTCTCTATCTCTGTCGAATAAATAAATAAAATCTTAAAAAAAAAAAAGATTCTTTCTCCCTCTCCCTCTACCCCTCTGCCCACTGGCAATCTCATTCTCTAAGATAAATCAATCAATCAAAAAAATAAAAAATGAACACATTAATCTTAAATTCTAAGCAACTGATTTAAAGATTGAATCTACTTTAGAATTATTTTCATGGACCAAATATGGTAAACTAAATGAAGTGTAATATTTACTACATAAAATAATTCAAGTACTCAAAAATATTGGAAATGTTGAAATCACAACATCATTATCAAAGCAAAATACTATGTACTCACTAGAATATAAGTTACATGAGGGTAGAGATTTGTATCTGTTTTATTCAGTCCCTTAGCCCCAACAGCTTAAACACTACCAACATATAGTAAACACTTCATATATACTTGGGGATTTTTGTTGTTTGTTGTTGTTGTTGTTGTTTCTCAGAGAGATCAGTCAAGCTCAACCTAGATCAGTAGAACTGGTCAGCCGACCCATAGATTCATGAGCAAAAATAAATGGTTATAGTTTCAAGCCGCTGTGTCTGGGGACATTCATTACACAGCATTATTGTGGCCATGGATAACTGATACAAGTGGTTTATAGAATCACATGGAGGGCTGAAGAAGTGGACTCTGAGGCCACATCATAGAACAGACTGCCTGATGTCCAAAAGTTGTACAGTCAGAAGACCCCTTGTTACAGAAAAACTAAGAGGCAGCCCACGGAATGGGAGAATATATTTGCAAATGACACTACAGATAAAGGACTGGTATCCAAGATCTACAAAGATCTTCTCAAACTCAATACACGAGAAACAAATAAACAAATCAAAAAATGGGCAGAAGATATGAACAGACACTTTCCAATGAAGACATACAAATGGCTAACATACACATGAAAAAATGTTCAAAATCATTAGCCATCAGGGAAATTCAAATCAAAACCACACTGAGATACCACCTTATGCCAGTTAGAATGGCAAAAATAGACAAGACAAGAAACAACAATTGTTGGAGAGGATGTGGAGAAAGGGGATCCCTCCTACATTGTTGGTGGGAATGCAAGTTGGTACAGCCACTCTGGAAAACAGTGTGGAGGTCCTTTAAAAAGTTAGAAATTGAGCTACCCTATGATCCAGCCATTGCACTACTGGGTGTTTACCCCAAAGATACAGACGTAGTAAAGACAAGGGCCATATGCACCCCAATGTTCATAGCAGCAATGTCCACAATAGCTAAATCATGGAAGGAGCCGAGATGCCCTTCAACAGATGACTGGATTAAGAAGTTGTGGTGCATATATACAATGGAATATTACTCAGCTATCAGAAAGAACGAGTTCTCAACATTTGCTGCAACATGGATGGCACTGGAGGAGATAATGCTAAGTGAAATAAGTCAAGCAGAGAAAGACAACTATCATATGATTTCTCTCATCTATGGAACATAAGAACTAGGATGATCAGTAGGGGAAGAAAGGGATAAAGAAAGGGGGGTGATCAGAAGGGGGAATGAAACATGAGAGACTATGGACTATGAGAAACAAACTGAGGGCCTCAGAGGGGGGGGAATGGGATAGACCGGTGATGGGTAGTAAGGAGGGCACGTATTGCATGGTGCACGGGGTGTTATATGCAACTAATGAATCATCAAGCCTTACATCGGAAACCGGGGATGTACTGTATGGTGACTAACATAATATAATAAAAAATCATTAAAAAAAAAAAAGACCCCTTGTTAAATTGACAAGCTACAGCTACAAACCCTGGTTCCAGAACCCTCTCACTTCTGCTGTGATCAGGAAGTTCATGATAGAGCTGCCAACTCAGGACCATGCTACTGCTGCTACTGTTATGATTAATACCATCACAATAGAAGCCCATATTTCATCTTTATTCTATCTAATTCAGTTATGCTGCTGCTTCTCACAAGTAGAATATAAATTACATGTGAACTTCAGCTGCAAAGGAGTCTAGGATCAGAGGGATTTTTTAAACAAAAATTAACTTTATTTTTTATTTATTTTTTAACTGAGATTAATTGACATTAACATTATATTTGTTTCAAGTGTACAACATAATGATTAAATATGTGTGTATATTATAAAATGCTCACCATGATAAATCTAGTTAATATCCATCACCACATATAGTCACTGACCTTTTTCTTGTAATGAGAACTTTTAAGATCTGCTCTCTTAGCAACTCTCAAACATACAATGCAGTAGTTTCATACTGTACTATGGTATAGCTAACTATAGTACAAAAATTAATTGACTGAATATTTTAAAATGTATTTAAAGTATTTTAAAGTATTTTTATATCTACATGTACTTGAATTAACTGCTAATTAACATAAGTCAATTGGTAAATCCAAATTATAGGAGACAGATGTTAATTCAAAGATATATAAAGAACTGGATGTTTAAAGGGGCTGTCAAAGAGTATCCCTTTCTTCCAATCCAAGTAGAAAGAGTTCTTCTAAAGGAGCCAATATTATAGAAGCTGTTCCAAAAAGGAAAGTGAAAGTTGGAGAAAATATTTCACTAGTTACAAATTGTAGAGTTCTCCAAACCTAAGGGAAAGAGACCTAGGAAAAATCACCAAGATTAATATGCTGTCTTTTCACGCTCCTAGACCAAAGTGTTTGAATGGGTTTATATCTTCAGTACTTACCATAATGCTTAGCAGGTTGTATGAGACTGAATGTATATATGATTAAAGGTTGGCTTCAGAACTGACTAAGGGAATAAGAGACACCCGTTCAATCAAATAAGAGAGACACATTCAAGCAAGCCATTACAAGGAGCAAGTCAGTAACCTCAGAATCTGAGTACTGGAGACATCTGCATTTACTTGATTACACCAGCATACAAGAAAAGCTGCTTTAATTGTCCACAATAGCCAAAGCATGGAAGGAACCGAGATGCCCTTCAACAGATGACTGGATTAAGAAGTTGTGGTCCATATATACAATGGAATATTACTCAGCTATCAGAAACAACGATTTCTCAACATTTGCTGCAACATGGACGGCACTGGAGGAGATAATGCTAAGTGAAATAAGTCAAGCAGAGAAAAACAATTATATGATTTCTCTCATCTATGGAACATAAGAACTAGGAAGATCGGTAGGGGAACAAAGGTATGAAGGGGGTAATCAGAAGGGGAATGAAGCATGAGAGACTATGGACTATGAGAAACAAACTGAGGGCTTCAGAGGAGAGGGGGTGGGGGAATGGGATAGGCTGGTGATGGGTAATAAGGAGGGCATGTATTGCATGGTGCACTGGGTGTTATACGCAACTAATGAATCATCGAACTTTACATCGGAAACCGGGGACGTACTGTATGGTGACTAACATAATATAATAAAAAAACATTAAAATAAAAAAAATTTAAAAAAAGAAAAGCTGCTTTACAAATACAGATAAAGGAAGGAGAGATTTATTGCTCAGGAAAATGCAGGAGTGAATAGATCTAAGACCAGGCACTTGGTAGAAGAGGGTGAGAAGAGCAACCATTGCTGGAAGGCTAAGGATTTTTGAAGGAAAGGAATGCAATGAATTCCAAACCCATCAGAACAGTAGTTAAACCTTTTTTAATATCTATTATACTTACACATTATTTATATTGCTGGAGTTATTCTTAATGGAATCTAGGAGACTGATTAAAAGTAAGGTATAGAACCAATACCCTAAAGATGAAAACAAAGTCCCCAGACCATACCATGAGAACACAGGCCCAGCACATACACAAAAATCTGGAAGGCGATTTAAAGAATCACAGGGCATAGAGTGGATATTCAAGTCATTCTACTTAAAATCTCAAATGGCCAGGAGACACAAATTCATATGCATGTGCATAGGTTTGCTTCATATTTTATTTATTGGAAAAGTTTCTTTTTCATACTGTTATATTGAGGTGTAGACATTCTGTTCTTCCTGACTTTCTTTGACTCACTGCCCTTGAGATATTGTCTTATGTCAGTTCAGCACCCAACTTCCTGTTGGCTTTTGTTTCATATAGTGTTAGAAACATACCCTTCTTCAGATCACTTTTGGTACTTCTGACTTCTTGCAGGTTCTTTGCTAAGCCATGTCCTCAACTGGATTTATATCAGAGCTTAACAAACAGCAAGTAAACGCAGAAACCTAAATCATCCCCCGCAAATGTGATAAGATATTATGCACAAAGGCCAAAGATAAAAGTCTAGAAGAAGCAAGGAATGTAATATGAATAATCATATTACAGTATTGGAAATGTGGCATCCGATTAAACAATACATCTTGGAATCTCTTAAAAAAACATTGAATCATAGGTCAAATATTCACCCTCATTCTTAAGAGTTTATACATATGCTTCAGCAAATATTTTATTGCACATTAGATGGGAAATGCCAAATTAGAGATTGAAAAAGGTGAAAGTTGAAATAAAAGGCATTTACTTGTACTATGGGTCAAATTTAGGGATACATATACTAAATTTTGGTCCAAATAATGACTATGCATGCAAAACCTAGCCATTGGATTTTATTATAAAAATTCCTCAAGCATTTAGGGGTGCCTGGGTGGCTCAGTCATTAAGCGTCTGCCTTCGGCTCAGGGCGTGGTCCCAGGGTCCTGGGATTGAGCCCCGCATCGGGCTCCCTGCTCTGCTGGGAGCCTGCTTCTTCCTCTCCCACTCCCCCTGCTTGTGTTCCCTCTCTTGCTGGCTGTCTCTCTCTCTCTCTGTCAAATGGATAAATAAAATCTTTTTTAAAAAATCCCTCAAGCATTTAAAATACTTACTAGGAAATCCAATTTTCTAAGTCAAGAGAGCTAGCAAACCATAGAAAACTGTCTTTAAACACAACCACAAAAAATATAAATAAATAAATAAGCAAAATAATAAATAAATACAACCACAAACTTGTAAATGATTGACAGAAATTGCTGCAGACAACTGGAGAGTTATAAGAATAAAGATGTAGTTCTCACTTGGGGCTGAATCAATTACTTCTAGAATAGATGTGGAAGTCTGGAGAGTCTTAGGATTAGTTGGAAGGTTTTTGAAGGGATATATGTTCTCAACAAAGACTTCATGACAGAAAACAGTAGGAGGGAAGAAAGAAACAAAACAAAAGAAAGACTTATTACAGAATTTTACATGAAGAAAAAAAAACAGGTAGGGTTTCTTTCATAACTTCATGATCTAAACTACATTGTGTGTTCTTTTCCTCATCTCCTTTAGCAAATAGCTGTTCATTTTCTTTATTCTCTCTCTTTTTACCACTCCCTGGCCCATAATGAACTTTGTCACCCCATGTGCTATGATGGCATAGCCATAAAGATGGAAGTGTTTCATAACACTCTTTGATGATAATAAAATAACAAGCATATAGTTCCTATCATTTCATTTGTATGACAAAGACTGACTAGAAGTTATTCTGCCTGATTTTCATTCTTCCCATCCCAGATAGATGACATTTCTCAACCTTGGTGTCAACATGTGATGTTAGTGTCCAATGGAATGTGAAGCAGAAATTATATTCTCCCCTTCCCATCCTGTCCAATTAGATTCCCTGAGCATTATTCACTCTACTTCCCCCCTGACTAAAGGCTTGAGGCATAGCATCTAACAGAAGACTCTGAGGCTTAGGAATTAGCCAAGCCACAGGTAGAAGGAGGTGGGGCCCTGCACTGCAATGTGTACAGTCTCCTATTGAATACTGGCATCAGACACTTAAAAGGCCAGAAAATAGATTTCTATAGTGCTATGCCACAGTGCATGTGGGGGCTTGTTACTAAGGCATTTGTCAATCCTGAATAATAACGGTTTGCTACTCCAAAAAATGTTATCAGTTTTATAACGCAGTGCTCTTCAAACTAACTGTGGTGAAGGACTAGGGGTCTTTTCGTTTTTGATTATTTTGTATTTTAAATTTCTAATCTAGTGTGGGTTGACAACTTTGTAAAATACAATAAAAATAAGTGACTAGAAAATAAAATTTAAAAATAATAAGGATATCCAAAATATAAACAGAAATTTGTTATTACTAGAGTCAATGGACATTATCAATTGCTATAAAGTTCCTAAATTTTCCTTGCTCTAATGTATTCTTTAATAATATCTTTTTAAAATCACAGTTTTTAGGGACACCTGAGTGGCTCAGTTGGTTAAGTGTCCGACTCTTGGTTTCAGCTCAGGTCATGTTCTCATGGGTCCTAAGATCAAGCCCCTCAGTGGGCTCTACATTCAGCAGGGAGTCTGCTTGAGATTCTCTCCCACTGCCCCTCTACCCCCCACGTGCACGTATGCTTTCTTGCTCTGTCTAAAAATAAATAAATAAATCTTTTAAAAAATAAATGAATAAAATCACAGTTTTTAAAACCTAACAATAGGAAAACAAGTAATTCAATTAAGAAATGGGCAAAAATCTGGACACCTCACCAAAGAAGATATAGAGGTGGCAAATGAGTAGAGGAAAAGATGTTCAATATCATTTGCAATTAGGGAAATGCAAATTAAACAACAATGAGATATTTTACACACCTACTAGAATGGCCAAAATCCAAAACAGTGACAATACTAAGTGCTGGGAGGAGAGATAAAGCCACGGGAATTCTCATCCATTGCTGGTGGGGATGCAAAATAGTATAGCCACTCTGGAAGACAGTTTGACAATTTCCAACAAAACTAAATATTGCTTTATCTAGCAATCTTATCTACACAAAAGCAGGCACATGAATGTTAATACTTTTATTTATCATCACCAAAAAGTGAATGCAATCAAGACATTCTTCAATTAGGTGAACTGGTGTATCTTAAGATAAAATGCTATTTGGCAATTTTAATAAGTAAACTATTAAGCCATGTGAAGATATGGTTGAATCTTAAATGCATATTGCAAAGCAAAAGAAGCCAGTCTGATAAGGCTACATCCTGTTGGTTCCATTTATATGACACTTTGTAAAAGGAAAATCTATAGAGATGGTAAACAGATGAGTGGTTGTGGGTGTTTTGGGGAGGGGAGTGAGAGAGGCTAGAACAAATGAAACACAGGGGATATTTTAGGGTGATGAAACTGTAGTGATGGATACCTGGCACTGTGCATTTGTCAAAAACCATAAAACTTCACAGCAGAAAGAATGAACTCCAATGTACACAACTGCTTCAACAGATCAGTTAGCAGAGGAATCCCAAGGTGGAATACAGACTGTGACAAGAGTATCTGACTGTACTACAAACAGATGAAACTAACTGAAGGGGTTAAGGGACAAATGTACTGACCGAACTTTGGAAATTAGTGAAGTCTGTAAGAAGGAAGACAAAATAAACTGTGTGTAAGCACCACACTCTAGTTGATAAAATCATTTTCCACAGAAGTGTAAGTTAAAAATTCAGAAATCGTTAAGGTAATACACTAGAATTGAACAAGTAAGTAAATGTATGGCGGAGCATGGGAGCCATATTTCTCAGTGTTGGAGTGGAAGGTTACAAGCAAGAAAGGGAGGAGGCTATAACGGTCCAGATGGCAATGGATATAGTTGGAGACATCAGTATGAGCTCATGCTGGATTCAACATGGATACAGATGGCTACATGTAGAAATACTTGTAGATATGTAAATGTGATGAGTTAGCACCACACATATATGCCTCGCTGCCAGCTGAGAGGCCTAGAAGCACTGAAACTCCAGTGGCAATGAGCACACCTAGTAACCAATCATGGTTTCCAATACCAACCTCCAATAAGAGAAACCAAGTCTTCTTGGACAAAGAGCTGAATCCAGGACAGAAGCAGGAAATATGCAAGGTGACCCTGGAATGTCTTGTAGTCAGAAAGTAAGGAACTATTCCAAAAAATGCCTACTCTGCTATAGCTATGTCAGAGGAGCACACTGGAACCAACTGAAAGAGCTTCCACTGTCCAAAGCTGGAACAATCTGAGCAGAAAAATAAAGTAGCTGAGGCTTATACCCCAAGTATAAAGTAAATATCCAGGAGTCAATGCTGATATAAATAAATGACTCAATAAATAAATAAGAGGGAATAGATAAATCTCTCATGCAGTAGAATTCCAAATAACTTATGTAAACACTTTGCCCTCAAGGAGCATAACTCAAAATGTGGGCTTCCTTCCAAAACACACATAGTGACTTCCTTCCAAAAGTACAATACGGACCTTTATGTCACAAAACAACAGACCAACCCATCATTTCTTATGATGTGGTATTTTAATAAATACGCTTTCTTAAGAAAATCTCCATGGAAACTTAGTGATAAAAGAAATAAAATAGTTTTCACATTAAAAATAATTTTTTTATTGAATATACTTAATATTGTGTAAATTTAAGTTGTACATGATACTTTGAAACATTCATATGGTGTAATATGATTGTGGTTGTAGTGATATTTATCACATTACGTAATTATAGTACAATATTGTACTATTACATAACTTATTCATTACACCTCTTTAGTGTATATGTAATAACTCAGTGATTCAAGATCGTAAAGAAGAAAGTATAGGGATTATACTAGGCCAGCCTCAAAAAAGTTAAATCTGAGGACATCATCAACGTTTTTGCCAATCAAAAAGCACTTTTACTATCATAACATGTAAACTTTTCTGTTACCTTTTGCATATCAAAGAAAAGGGAACTCTGGAATTAAGCCAGAAGTCTAAATTTCTGTGTGAAGCTTAAATAGAAATTTATCTTGGTATCCCTATGAACTTTGGGGAAAAGCTATATTTAGGAGCAATTTAGATGGTATATTCGTCAGCTAGGGCTACCATTACAAAATATCACAGACTGGGTGGCTTAAACAACATAAATTTAATTTATTTGTTTTCTCACAGTTTTGACAGCCAGAAACCCAAGCCTGACAGGTTTTTGGTGAAGTCTCTCTTCCTGGCTTACAGATACCACTCGCTGTGTCCCCACATGCCCTTTCCTTGCTGTGCACACAGAAGAAGAGAGCTCTCTGATGTCTCTTCCTCTTCTGCCAAGGACATCCTATAAGATTAAAGTCCCACCCTTATGACCTCATTTAATCTTAATTAACTCTTTGAAGTCTTCATTTCTAAATACAGTCACATTGGGGCTAGGGTTTCAACATATGAATTTCAGCATGACACAATTCAGTCCATAACAGATGGACAATCAAATTTCACTTTTTGGGTGACCTTTTGCTTTCCACATGCCCATTATGTTTTCAGTGTATTAAAACTGTCTAGTAAAATTAAATATAAGGCCTGGAGTTCGCCAGTACTACATCCTGTTATTTCTTTTAGATGTTTATAGACTTCATACTTTCACCTTTCTTGACAGTCATAAATAATGTTATTTATGTTCATATTGGAAAAAAATAGAGCATTACTACTTCCTTTTTTATTTTACCAGAGGAATCTGAAAAAGAAAATATATTACATAACTTATTCAATATGACCACAGAAAAATTGCAAAGTAAGATTAAGACTCAGTACGCCATAATGCTGGTTTTCTAGTTGCTTCTCATGATACTCAGCAGTTAGACATAACACAAAGACTTTTATTTCTGAATTCTAGAGTTATTTAAAGATCACAAAAGCTTCTTCAAGTTTCACCTATCACTTAGATAG
This sequence comes from Ursus arctos, assembly GCF_023065955.2. NCBI lineage: Eukaryota > Metazoa > Chordata > Mammalia > Carnivora > Ursidae > Ursus > Ursus arctos. The sequence continues at coordinate 57,824,392 of NW_026622841.1, forward strand.
AGTCATTGGGGAGTTTTCATCTCTACCTCTTTTTTTATTAATTTAACAAAGGAGTCCTGAGGGCTCAAAAGACAAACTGGACTTGCCTGTTGAGTGGGGCCACAGAAGAAGAAAGGTCAGAAGTCTTCAGCTTCACACCACTCACATCAAGGAAATTATGAAGACCACAAAAATGTAGGTGTTTGTAAAACACATAGGTTCGTAGACTCTTTCAGACTGTTGAGATTACATATTATCTTCGAGCCAACATAATCACTACACACGTCTACAATCATCATTTGATCCTAGAAAAATTATGATTATTATGTCATCACTTGATAGGAAAATGGGGTAGCCCCTCTGGAAAATTATTGATTAGTAATCAAAACATGTTAAGAGAAATGAGGCAATGCGGAGAAGGGTGAGCTACCCTAGAAAAAAAGAAAATTTAAATCTCTCATCAATTTCCACTGGGTATTTTGCTGAAAGTGGTTGTAAATTTATGACATGTACAAACCAGCAGCCTGCCCAGTAGGTGTGGACTGAACCCATCAATCAGCGGGCTAAGAGCTGAGTATAACAATGTAGCTTTTTTCTTATATCGAACATTTGTTATTGAATATATTTAATGTTGTGTAAATTTAAGGTGTACATGTTACCTTGAAATATTTATATGTTGTAATATGATTGCAGTTATAGTGATATTTATCACATTACATAATTACAGTACAATATTGTCCACATCCATTATACTGTGTGTTAGAGCTCCAGTTTATTTGCTGCTTATTACAAGTTTGTACTTTTAAACACCATCAATCTTATTCTCCCACGCCCATCCTCTGGGAAACACCATTTTACTCTGTTTTTCATGAGTTTAATATTTTTAGATTACACATGTAATATCACACATATACAATGGAATATTATCCAGCCATGAATGTAGCTTTATTTTATATTTAAAATCGAGCTTCCCAAAGGGCAGCAGGTATGGGGGCCCAAGAATCCTCTAGGCTTGCTGTGCTCAGTAGTCCTCCTTTACCCACAGTTTTGCTTTCTGTGGTTTCAGTTACCCGCAGTCAACTGCCATCTGGAAGCACATGGTCCTCTTTCTGATGTATAGTCAGAAGGCCAATAACAGCCTGATGCTGCAACACATGCCCACGTCATTGCCCTCACTTCATCCCATCACATAGGCATTTTCTCATCTCACAGCATCACAAGAAGAAGAGTGAGGACAACACAATATTAGAGACCACATTCACATAACTTTTATTACAATATATTATTATAAATTGTTCTGTTATTTTCAGTTATTGCTATTAATCTCTTACTGTGCCTAATTTATAAATTTAACTTTATCATAGATATGTATGTATAGGAAACAACAGCATACATTGTGTTTGGTACTACCCATGGTTTCAGGCATCCACTGGGGGTCTTGAACATATTCCCCATGTAAGGGAGGACTACTGCATCAGCTTCACCCCTGACTCACCACCCAGGTTCATTTGGCATCTGCTGGGCTGGCTGGCAGGGCCACAGGATGTCTGCTCCCACTCCAGCCCCTCAGTGTTTGCTCACGCCTGCACCCGTGCTTCTTCGACAACCCATGTGGCTTGCTGTGACAACAGAGTATTTCAGACACTGCATTTAATTAACTGACCAGTTTGTTTCATTTTTCTATGCCACTCTCTTGAGACAAACCACGTTGGTAGAAGTGGTATTTGTTCTCTGAGGTGTTTGTGTGTGCACATGCATGCTGGCGTATTTCCTATAAAGCTACCACCATGGGAGTGTAAGCTACTTCTTTGCCAATAGAGAACAAAAGTAGAAGGAATCTAAGAGATGACCTAACCCAAAACCACCATAATGAGAAAACTGAGGTCCAGAGAAGTGAAGCTATTATCCCAAGTCGATGAAAGCTACTCAGGGGGCCTGAGCTCCACACCATTCCTTTGGCGGACCACAGTTACTACCTCCCAGCTTTCTTCCAAATTCCCTCCTGCCTTCTCCTTCTCTTTCTCTGTTGTGGCTTCCACAGCAGCCCTGCCTCATTAACATCCATGCTTCCACACAGTTCCACCCTCCCACCTCCTCTTGTGCTGACACTCTCCTCCAAAGATCTTCTTCATATGAATCACTATAATGACCTTATTTGGGTGAAATGAATCTCAGGCATTCCCAATGAGGCTCTTCTCCCCTTCCCCAGACCTCCACTGCCGTTGCCACATGGAGGAACAGTCAGTGGACCACGGGGACCTATGGCTGGACCACCTCATTCCTCAATATGCCCAAAGTGCCCCCAAATGGATTCCTCCTCCCATGTGTCCTCCCTCAGCAAATCACTCCACTATTCCAGCCATCCTCCTAAAGCAAAAACCTGGAATTAATTCTTGAGTCCTCTTCTATACACACGCACACACCATTTATCTGGTGACTGGTTCTCACCCTAAGTCCTTAGGAATCCACTTTCTCGTCTTCATTTCCACCATCACTTCCTCCATGCAGGCTCTTCTCTCTAACACATCTTGAGGAGAGTATATTTCTGTTTCCAGGGGCTCCAGTGGTGCTCTCCCTCCCCACTTCCGGTAACCAGAACAATAAACCAGTTCGAGACTGAGTTAGTTCCTCAGAAGAATTCACCAAAAGAAGTACAGCAGCACAAGAATGCTCCTTATCTAAGCACCTCCAGAGACTACAGGCTTCAGGAGGAGAAATGCCCCCAAGGCCACCATGCCACCACACTAAATATTCAGAGCTACAGCAAGAGCTGATTACCACTTTTTCTGTGATGATTTAGCCCATCATTTTACATTGTGTGATTGTAAATCACAATAATGAGTACATAATTTGCAATCATTCTTTTTTCTACAGTGTAACATTTTAAATCTATACAAAATTCTGGAAATGTCACAAGTTGAAACCGTTTTTTAATAATATTCAGTATTTTCATCATTATAGGCTTTCCTAGCTTCTCTTATTTAAACAGCTTTATTGAAGCTTAATAATTTAAGTGTGCAGCTTGATGAGTTTTGGCAAATGAATTTGGTCATGTAACCACAACCACATTCAAGATACAGATCATTTCCAGCACTTCCTCATTGCCTTTTGCTCTTGTCCCTCCTTGCCTGTCTCCCCATCCCCACTGCCACCTCAGCCTTAGGTGAACACCAATCTACTTTTGTTCACTATCATTTTCTTATAAACTTATTTTTTTAAGTTTTTTTTTGTTGTTGTTTATTTGAGAGAGAGCTAAAGTAAAAGAGATCACAGAGGAAGAGGGAAAAGCAGGCTCAGAGCCGAGCAGAAAACCCGATGTGGAACTCAATCCCAGGACCGTGAGATGAGGACCTGAGCCAAAGGCAGATGTTCAACCAACTAAGCCACCCAGGCACCCCATTGTCCACTACCATTTCACGTTTTTTAGAATTTCATACAGTTTTTATATAGAATTTCATTAGTTTTTACTTTCTAAGTATTATTCCAGTTTATGAATATACCACATTTTTTTCTTCATTCACCAGCTGATAGACATTTGGATTATTTCCAGTTTGACTCTAAGAAATAAGGTTGGGGTGGATATTCACATGCAAGTCTTAGTGTAGACGTGGGTGAAAACCTAGAACCATAACTGCCAAGTCACATGATAAGTATATGTTTAACTTTATTTGTTTTTGTTTGTTTGTTTTTAATTTTTTATTATATTGTGTTAGTCACCATACAGTATATCCTTCGTTTTTGATGTAGTGTTCCATGATTCATTGCTTGCATATAACACCCAGTGCTCCATGCAATAAGTGCCCTCCTTAATACCCATCACCAGCCTATCCCAATCCCCCACGCCCCTCCCCTCTGAAGCCCTCAGTTTGTTCCCCAGAGTCCATAGTCTCTCGTGGTTCACTCCCCCTTCTGTTTGCCCCCCCTTTATTCTTCCCTTCCTTCTCCTACGGATCTCCCTGCTATTTCTTATGTTCCACAAATGAGTGAAACCATATGATAATTGTCTTTCTCTGCTTGACTTATTTCACTTAGCATAATCTCCTCCAGTCCCATCCATGTTGCTGCAAATGTTGTGTAATTGTTCTTTTTGATGGCTGAGTAATATTCCATTGTATATATGGACCACAGCTTCTTAATCCAGTCATCTGTTGAAGGGCATCTCGGCTCCTTCCACGATTTAGCTATTGTGGACAATGCTGCTTTGAACATTGGGGTGCATATGGCCCTTCTCCTCACTATGTCTGTATCTTTGGGGTAAATACCCAGTAGTGCAATTGCTGGGTCATAGGGTAGCTCTATTTTTAACTTTTTGAGGGACCTCCACACTGTTTTCCATAGTGGCTGTACCAACTTACATTCCCACCAACAGTGTAAGAGGGATCCCCTTTCTCCACATCCTCTCCAACATTTGTTGTTTCTTGCCTTATCAATTTTTGCCATTCTAACTGGCGTAAGGTGGCATCTCAATGTGGTTTATGTTTAACTTTAAAACAAACTGCAAAACTGCTTTCCAAAGTGACTGTACCATTTTCCCACAAGCATTGTATGAGACTGACAGCTGTTTCACATCCTTGCCAGCACTTGGTACTATAAAGTGGTGCTTTATTTTTTAATTTTAGCTATTCTGATGAGTGTCTAGGGTTTTAATATTCATTTTCTTGACAACTAGTAATGTTGACCAACTCTTCATGTGTTATTGGCCCTTTGTAAAAATTTTGGGAAATACTTGTTTAAATCCTTTAACTTTTTGAAAAGCTTGTGGCTTCTTATTTTTGAGTTGAAAGTTTTTAAGCACATATATTCTGGACAAAACTCCTTCTTCTGATGTATGTTGGGTAAGTATTTACTTTAGCCTGAGAAGTGCCTTTTCATTTTCTTATCTTAAAGAAAAAAGTTTTAAATTTCTATAAAGTCCAAAAGATCTTTTTATGTCTTTCATGGTTCATTTTTTAGGACTGTACTTAAGTAATTCTCCTACCCCAAGGTCATAAAGGTTTTCTTCTGAAAGTTTTACAGCTCTATATGTAAGTCAATGGGCCATTCAAGTTGTGAGACAGTCTAGTTATGCTGTTGCCTTTTGGTTTTATTTTTGTTTTCTTTTCTTTGTCATAGATATATCCAATGGCTGTAGGAAAGGACTCCGTCTTCATATGACTTTGAGTTGCCTTGGAACCTTTGCCAAACATCAGTTCACATGTATATGTGGGCCTATTTCCAAATTCTATTCTGTTACATTGATCTTTGTGTTTATTCTTTACCCAACACCACACTGTCTTGGCTCCTGTAGCTTTATAAGAAGTCTAGAAATCAGGTAATATAAATTCTCCAACTTTGTTCTTCTTTTTAAAATACTTTTGGCTATCCCAGGTCTTCTGCTTCCATATAAATTTTAAATATCGCTCCTTGGCACTTTCTACAAAAGCTTTCTGTGGCTTTGACTGAGATTGCATTGAATCTACAAATCAGCTTGGGAAAAACTGCCATCCTAACTGTCATGTCCTCCAGCATATAAGCTGGTATCCTCCTCCATTTATTTAGGTCTTTAATTTCTCTCAGTTTTCACTGAGCAAGATGTATGGTTTTCACACATCATTTGTTAAATTTAGTCAAAGAAATTTTATGTTGCTTTTGTAATAAAGTTGTTTGGTAAACAGGTTTTTTTTCCTGATATATGTGATTGAATTTTTAACCTCAACCTGGTACTTTGTGACTTGCCCCAAAATTACTTTTCTTTTTTTTACTTTTCTTTGATTTGCTACCCACACAATCATGTTGCAAAGTTAGTTTTATTCATCCCCAATCTACATTCCTTTTACTTTTTTTTTCTTTCTTTATAGGACTTACAGTGCAATGTTGAACACAGTGTCTTGTTCCTGATCTTACGTGAAAGTATTCAGTCTTTCACCATTAAGTATGATGTTACTTATAAATTTATCATACCTGCCTTTCATCCAGTTGAGGAAGTTACTTTTTATTACTAGTTTGCTGACAGCTTTTATTGTTTGTGTTGAATTCTACCACATGCTTTTTTGACTCCTCTTGAGAAAAATCATATTTTTTCTTTTATTCTAATGTAAAAGAGAATATAATATAAAAGAGAATATAGCAAAATATATTAGTTGATTTTCAGAATTAAAATGACTTTGCATTACTGAGATAAAACATTTTTCATATTTTATATGAAAATTTGTTATTTTTTATATGTTTTACAATTTGATTTGAACATGATTTGTTAAGGATTTTTACATAAATGCTCTTGAGAGATATTTTTCTCTATCTTCTAGTCTTGCAATTTTTTTGTCTGGTATGAGGGTACACTCACCTTATAAAATGGGCTGAGAAAGTTTAAATTGCCTCAATAATATGCAAGAACGTTTGTAGCCTTAATATTCCTTCCTTCTAAAATGTGTGACAGAATTCACCAGTGAAACCATATGAGTCTGGAGATTTCAATTTGGGAAAATTTTTAATTATGAATTCAATTTCTTTCACTTATGGAGGGTAATTCAGGTATCCATTTCTACTTTGGTAAGTACTGGCATGATTTTTTGAAAATATGATAATTTCATTGAGGTTGTTATAAGATTCCCCTATTTTCTTTTTCATGTCTTAGAAACTGAATTGATGTCCCTCTCCTCTTTTACTCTTGATATTAGAAAGTTCTTGTAGTTTAATACACTCTCCTTTTCTACCTTCTTCAGATGAAAGCTTAGATAACTAGTTTTAAGTCCTATTTTCTTATTTAATGTAAATGCCAAGGGAATAAATGAGCTCTCTAAATGATGTTTTAGCTATATCTCACAATGTTTGATATGTTTACTTTCATTACTATTGAATTTAAAATATTCTCTAGTTTTCCCTGTTATTTCTTGGGCCAGTGAATTATTTACCAATGTGTTGCTTAATTTTCAAATGTTAGGATTTTCCCAATAACTTTCTGTTACTGATTTGTAATTTAATTCCTTGGTGACTATAGAACATATGCTATGATTTCAATCCTTCTACATTACTTGAGATTGGTTTTATGTCTCAGCATATGATTTATCTTGGTAAGTAGTCATGGCACTTAAAAAGAACATGTATTTGTCTGTTGTTGGGTAAGGTGTTCTAAAAATGTCGTTTAGGGGTGCCTGGGTGGCTCAGTAGGTTAATCCAACTCTTGATTTCAGCTCATGTCATGATCTCAGGGTCCTGGGACACACAGAGGGACTGTCGATGCTACTCTGTGAACTTGGGCCATTTCAAAGCAGAGCAGAAAGCCCTTAGAAGGAAAGGGGGTTATGGATGTGGCTATATTAGGGGCGCCTTGGTGGCTCAGTTGGTAAAGAGTCTGCCTTCAGCTCAGGTCCTGGGACTGAGCCCTGCATCTGGCTCCCTGCTCAGCAGAGAGTCTGCTTCTCCCTCTCCCTCTGTCCCTCCCCCACTCATGCACACACACGTGCTCTCTCTCTCAAATAAATAAATAAAATCTTAAAAAAAAACAACTAAGAAACAATACTATTTTCTTGTCCTGAACTCTCATAAATACTAAAGCAATGTTGTCTTTTACACTTACGAATTCTCTTTCCCTCAGTAACCATTTCCTCTTCTTCCCATTTAGTATTATTTTTCACCTATACCTTCTTCAATATAGTAGAACTATTGAGTTTAGCAAAAGGGCTGACCCTTAAAGATGGTGGTGATAAGAGTCAAAACTCTGCTTCTTTTTTCATCTGCTCCCAATTGTTCCAGATAGAATTGGATAAATATGAGGATATAGAATTTCCTCATCTGCTAGGTAGGGAGGAGGCTGAAGATGTTAATCCTAACTTAGATGAGTAAGGAAAGTTGGCAATGCTCGTGTCCTTAAAAATTTAGGTAATTATACTCAAAAGCATTGCCATTTTGTTGTGTTTTATAGTAGAAATTGTAAGTGCAATCTGGGTCCTAATCTATAATATTGAGCCAAAATTATTTTTTTCCAGAAGAAGACATTTCTGTAAATTACAATATCCTTTCCTATTTTCTCCATATTTCCCAATGTATCTTACAGTTGATCTGATTGATGGTGATCCACCTTGATGTTACACATTCATGTAGAAATGCAAGCCTTCCATTGGGGCGCCTGGGTGGTGCAGTCATTAAGCGTCTGCCTTCGGCTCAGGGCGTGATCCCGGCCTTCCGGGATCGAGTCCTACATCGGGCTCCTCCGCTGGGAGCCTGCTTCTTCCTCTCCCACTCCCCCGCTGTGTTCCTTCTCTCGCTGGCTATCTCTCTGTCAAATAAATAAAATATTTTTTAAAAAATGCAAGCCTTCCCTTTAATCTTATATTTCCCCCACCACCACCACCAATTTAGTAAGGTGTGTTAACTGTCCATTCCACTTTTCTAATAATCCAGTGCTCTATGAATGGTATTGTCTGTGATAACGCTATTGTAAATGGTATTTTTCGCCCATTGTTGCTCTGCATCCTCAGTAAAATGTGCCCCTTGATGAAGATATATAAACAGAGGATCAAAATTGAAATGACATTTTTTGTTCTAATCATCTGTTAATATTAGAAGCAATTGCTTCCATAACCAAACCCAAATCCAAAATAAATGTCTGTCACATTCAAAACCATTTGTATCCTACTTGGGCCATGACCAATGCATATCAAGTAAGTTTTGATTGAAAACTGAACACTATAGATAATACATTATACATTGTACAAACCCGGGAATCTGTCCTATTTCTCTGAGGCTTATTTTGCTTTTGTTGATGTTGTTCTAATAGGCAGTTAATTGGCCTGGAACCAAACTGTGAAATCTCTCATGTGTATGATGGACAGCAGCTGCTGTCTTGCATCCGCTAGATTTGGGTATCCAGCTGCTGCTAAAAAATCTCGGCCCCTGGAGGGATCTCCCCTACACCTGTGTAGATTAGTAATCAGCCAAAGATTTATGCAGAGTTTATAGTCACATTTGGAGGCTTATCTTCTCAGTACTTCCCTTGATTCCAGGTCTTCTTTCCTAAATTTCCAGTTACTTTGCCAGCCCTAAGTTCTGTGCTATGACACTTGAAGCCAGTAAGATTGTCAGTATCTGAGGCAAGAACTATATATGTTGGGAAATGCACTCAGTCAAAGGTATGAAAACTCAAATAATCATCTCCTATGCTATCTCCAGATAGTACCACCTCCTATCTTACCAGGAGCAGTTCTGACTTGCCAATGTGGACCCTTCTTGTGAATGCTGTCTGCTTTTCCTTGGAGCTGTCTGGAATCTGTGGTGTGCACACATAGTTCCATGTTTATCCAGGGGTTTGAAGAGAAGTTTATGCTCAGATTTTATTTTATTCAGATTTTATTTTAGCCTTTCTGTCATTCTCTTGCTTTCACATTTTCCCTTAAAATTTCCAGCTGCTCTGCTAAACTATCATTTGCCCCTTCAAGTCGCTGATGTCAATGTGTGATTAGGGAAGGGAATTGTGGAGTGTCCAAGGCAGGAAAGCCATTAGCTCATAGTTTTGATCCCATGCTATAATAGTCATTCATGAATAAACTTGTCTCAAGTTTCTACCTGCTTTTGGTCATTTTCCATTTATTGCCCAGGTTTTGTAATCGTTGTCCACAGGAGGAATTATTTAGCCTTTTTACTTAACCATTTAGTTTGCACATTTCATTTTAAATATTTCTTAAATTTCATTCTGATTGCTTTGATTCATGAGTTAAAGTGTTTTCTAAATTTTCAAGACTATAGGGGAATTAATTATATTTTGTTATCAATTTCTATCTTAAGGGCACTGTGGTCAGATAAAATGATACTAAATTTGTGGTCTCTTTTCATATTTGCTTTGTGCTCTCCTACATGGTCTATTTTTATAAATATTCCTTGAGTACTACAAAAGACTGTTGCTTAAATCTTAAGTGCATGCCTGTATTCAATCACGCTGGTTTTTCAAGTGGTTTCCATTCTTATTCATTTATTTCGTGCTTAAACTATTTCTGAGAGAATTGTGTGAGAAAGTGAAAAACACTAAAGTCTCACTTAGTATCTACCCTTAAATTTTAATATACATATATTTGATTAACATTCTGTAAAGTTATTACATATCTTTACCTTCCTCCCAAACAGTACAAGATTTTCATTTGATTTATATCTAATGACCTCCTTCCTATCTGGTTTTTATTCCCTCGTATATTGTCATTTTTATGTTTGTTTTTGTTGTTTCTTGCTTGTTTGATTCCATATCATGCAGTTATTTTTGCTCCATGTGTCTATCGAAGTGAGTATCTGATAGCAGGAATTTGAACTCAGAAAATTCAGGAGCAATAATATATTTTCTCAAGCACCTTTTGAAAACCATGATTATACTTACAATTCAAACCACACTTGACCCTTGAACAACACAGGTTTGAATTGCATAGGTCCACTTATGTGAGGATATTTTCTAAATTTAAATTCTATTTAATTAACATACAGTGAATTATTAGTTTCAGAAGTATAATTTAATGATTCATTACTTGCATATAACACCCAGTGCTCATTACATCAAGTGCCCTCCTTAAAACCTATCACCCAGCTACCCCATCCCCTCACACACCTCCCCTCCAGCAACCTCAGTTTGTTTCCTATAGTTAAGAGTCTCTTATGATCTGTCTCCCTCTCTGTTTTCATCTTATTTTTCCTTACCTTCCCCTATATTCTTCTGTTTTGTTTCTTAAATTCCACATATGAGTAAAATCATATATTTGTCTTTCTCTGACTTATTTCACTTAACATAATGCCCTCTAGTTTCATCCACATGGTTGCAAGTGGCAAAAATTCACTCTTCTTGATGGCTGAGTAATATTCCATTGTATATACATACATCTTCTTTAACCATTCATCTGTCGATAGACATCTGAGCTCTTCCCATATTTTGACTATTGCGGACATTGCTGCTATAAACATTGGGGTGCATGTGCCCCTTCAAATCACTATGTTTGTATCCCTTGGATAAATACTGAATAGTGCAATTGCTGGGTCATAGGGTAGCTCTATTTTTAACTTTTTGAGTACCTCCATACCGTCTTCCAGAAAGCCTGCACCAATGTGCATTCCCACCAACTGTGTAAGAGTGTTCTCCTTTTTCCACAACCTTGCCAACATCTATTATTTCCTGAGTTGTTAATTTAGCCATTCTTACTATTGTGAGGTGGTATCTCATCGTGGTTTTGATTTGTATTTCCCTGATGCCAAGTGATGTTGAGCACTTTTTTATCTGTCTGATGGCCATTTGGATGTTGTCTTTGTAGGAATGTCTGTTCATGTCTTCTGCCCATTTCTTGATTGGATTATTTGTTCTTTGGGTGTTGAGTTTGATAAGTTCATTATAGATTTTGGATACTAGCCCTTTATCTGATAAGACATTTGCAAATATTTTCTCCCATTTTGTCAGTTGTCTTTTAGTTTTGCTGACTGTTTCCTTTGCTGGGCAGAAGCTTTTTACCTTGATGAGATCCTAATAGTTCATTTTCTCTTTTCTTGCCTTGCCTTTGAATACACGTCTAGCAAGTAGTTGCTGCTGCTGAAGGCAGCAGAAGCTGCCTGTGCTCTCCTCTAGGATTTTGATGGATTCCTGTCACACATTTAAGTCTTTCATCCATTTTGAGTTTATTTTTGTGTACGGTGTAAGAAAGTGGTCTGGTTTCATTCTGCGTGTGGCTATCCAATTTTTCCAACACCATTTGTTGAAGAAACTGTCTTTTTTCCATTGGACATTCTTTCCTGCTTTGTCGAAGATGAGTTAACCATGGAGTTGAGGGTCCATTTCTGGGTTCTCTACTCTGTTCCATTGATCAGTGTGTCTGTTTATGTGCCAGTATCATACTGTCTTAATGATTACAGCTTTGTAATACAGCTTGAAATCCAGAAGTGTGATGCTTCTGTCTGTTTTTCTTTTTCAACATTCCCTTGGTGATTCCGGGTCTTTCTGGTTCCATACAAATTTTAGGATTGTTTGCTCCAGGTCTATGAAAAATGTTGATGGTAATTTGATAGGGATTGTGTTGAATGTGTAGATTGCTCTGGGTGGCATAGACATTTTAACTATATTTCTTCTTCCAATCTATGAACATGGAATTTTTTTCCATTTCTTTGGGTCTTCCTCAGTTTCTCTCATAAGTGTTCTATAGTTTTCAGAGTACAGATCCTTTAACTTCTTTGGATAGGGTTACTCCAAGGTATCTGGTGGTTTCTGGTGTAATTGTAAATGGGATCGATTCTTTGAATATTCTTTCTTCTGGCTCTTTAGTGTATAGAAATGTGACTGACTTCTGTGCATTGATTTTGTATCCTAGGACTTAGCTGAATTCCTATATCAGTTCTAAGAATTTTTTGGTGGAATCTTTTGGTTTTTCTACATAGAGAATCATGTCACCTGCAAAGAGTGAGAATTTTATTCTTTGCTGAACTGGATGCCTTTTATTTCTTTTTTTTTTTAAGATTTTATTTATTTATTCATGAGAGAAAAAGAGAGAGAGGCAGAGGAAGTAGGCTCCCCAAGGAACAGGGACCCTGATGTGGGACTTAATCCCAGGACCCTGGGATCATGACCTGAGCTGAAGGCAGATGCTTAACCATCTGAGCCACCAAGGAACCCTGGCTGCCTTTTACTTCTTTTTGTTCTCTGATTGCTGAGGCTAGGACTTCCAGTACTACATTGAACAGCAGTGGTGAGAGTGGATATCCTTGTCATGTTCCTGACCTCAGGGGAAGAACTCTCGTTTTTTCCCACTTGAGGATGATATTCACTGTGGGTTTTCCAGAAATGGCTTTTATGATATTGAGGTTTGCTCCTTCTATCCCTACACTGCAGAGTTTTTATCAAGAAAGGATGTTGTGTTATGTCCAATGTTTTTCCTGCATCTATTGAGAGGATCATATGATTTTTTAAAAATTTTATTACATTATGTTAGTCACCATATAGTACATCATTAGCTTTTGATGTACTGTTCCATGATTCATTGTTTGCATATAGCACCCAGTACTTTATGCAATATGTGCCCTCCTTAATAAACATCACCGGGCTAACCCATCCCTTCATCCCTCTCCCCTCTAAAACCCTCAGTTTTTTTCCCAGAGTCCATAGTCTCTGATGGTTCATCTCACCCTCTCTCCCCCCCCCTTCATTTTTCTCTTCCTTCTCCTAATGTCCTCCATGCTATTCCTTGTGTTCCACATATAAGTGAAATCATATGATAATTGTCTTTCTCTGCTTGACTTATTTCACTTAGCATAATCCCCTCCAGTTCCATTCATGTCAATATAAACGACGGGTATTCATCCTTTCTGATGGCTGAGTAATACTCCATTGTATATATGGACCACGTCTTCTTTATCCATTCATCTGTTGAAGGGCATCTCAACTCCTTCCACAGTTTGGCTATTGTGGACATTGCTGATATGAACACTGGGGAGCATGTGCCCTTCTTTTCACTACATCTGTATCTTTGGGGTAAGTAACCAGTAGTGCAATTGCTAGAACATAGGGTAGCTCTATTTTTAACTTTTTGAGGAACCTCCACACTGTTTTCCAAAGTGGCTGTACCAGCTTGCATTCCCACCAACAGTGTAAGAGTGTTCCCCTTTTCCACATCCTCTCCAATGTTTGTTGTTTTTTGCCTGGTCAATTTTTGCCATTCTAACTGGTATAAGGTGGTATCTCAATGTGGTTTTGATTTGAATTTCCCTGATGGCTAGTGATCTGGAACATTTTTTCATGTGTCTGTTAGCAATTTGTATGCCTTTGGAGAAGTGCTTGTTCATGTCTTCTGCCCATTTTTTGACTTGATTATTTGGTTTTTGGGTGTTGAGTTTGAGAAGTTCTTTATAGATCTTGGATACTAACCCTTTATCTGTAGTATCATTTGCAAATATCTTCTCCCATTCCGTGGGTTGCCTCTTTGTTTTGTTTCCTTTGCTGTGCAGAAGCTTTTTATCTTGATGAGGTCCCAAAAGTTCATTTTCGCTTTTGTTTCCCTTGCCTTTGGAGTCATGTCTTGAAAGAAGTTGCTGTGGCCAATGTTGAAGAAGTTACTGCCTGTGTTCTCCTTTAGGATTTTGATGGACTCTTGTCTCACATGGAGGTCTTTCATCCATTTAGAGTTTATCTTTGTGTATGTTGTAAGAAAATGGTTAAGTTTCATTCTTCTGTATGTAGTTGTCCAACTTTCCCAGCACAATTTACTGAAGAGACTGTCTTTTTTCCATTGGATATTTTTTCCTGCTTTGTCCAAAATTAGTTGACCATAGAGTTGAGGGTCCATATCTGGGCTCTCTGTTCTGTTCCATTGATCTGTGTGTCTGTTTTTGTGCCAGTATCGTGTCTGTTTTTGTGCCAGTATCATGCTGTCTTGGTGATCACAGCTTTGTAGTACAGCTTGAAATCATGCAACATTATGCCCCCAGCTTTGTTTTTCTTTTTCAACATTTCCTTGGTGATTCAGGGTCTTTTTTGGTTCCATACAAATTTTAGAATTGTTTGTTCCAGCGCATTGAAAAATGACATAGGTATTTTTGATCAGGATGGCATTGAAAGTATAGTTTGCTCTGGGCAGCATAGATATTTTAACTATGTTTATTCTTCTGATCCATGAGCATGGAATGTTTTTCCATTTCTTTGTGTCTTCGTCAATGTCTTTCATCAGTGTTCTGTAGTTTCTAGAGTATAGATCCTTTACCTCTTTGGTTAGGTTTATTCTAAGGTATCTTATGGTTTTGGTGCTATTGTAAATGGAATCAATTCCTTCGTATTTCTTTCTACAGTTACATTGTTAGTGCATAGGAAAGCAACTGATTTCTGTGCATTGATTTTGTATCCTGCACATTACTGAATTGCTATATGAGTTCTAGTGGAGTGGAGTCTTTTGGGTTTTCCACATAAAGTATCATTTCATCTGTGAAGAGAGAGTTTGACTTTTTTTTGCCAATTTGAATACCTTTTATTTCCTTTTGTTGTCTGATTGCTGATGCCAGGACTTCTAGTAATATGTTGAACAACATTGGTGAAGGTGGGTATCCTTGTCGTGTTCCTGATCTTAAGGAACTCAACTTTTCCCCATTGAGAATGATATTCACTGTGGGCTTTTCATAGATGGTTTTTATGAGATTGAGGAATGTTCCCTCTATCCCTACACTCTGAAGAGTTTTAATCAGGAAAGGATGCTGTATTTTACCAAATGCTTTTTCTGAATCAGTTGAGAGGATCATGTGGTTCTTGTCTCTTCTAATTAATGTGTTCTATCACACTGCTTGATTTGCTAATATTGAACCACCCTTGCATCCCAGGAATAAACCCTACCTGGTTGTGATGGATACTCCTTTTAATGTACTGTTGGATCCTATTAGCTAGGATCTTATAGAGAATTTTGGCATCCATATTCATCAGGGATATTGGCCTGTAATTCTACCTTTTGATGGGATCTTCACCTGGTTTTGGGATCAAGGTAATGCTGGCCTCATAGAATGAGTTTGGAAGTTTTCCTTCTGTTTCTATTTTTTGAAACTGCTTCAGGAGAATAGGTATTATTTCTTCTTTTATTTTTTGGTAGAATTCCCCAGGGAATCTGTCAGGCCCTGGACTCTTGTTTTTTTGGGAGGTTTTTCATCACTGCTTCAATTTTGTTATTGGTTATTGGTCTATTCAGCCTGTCAATTTCTTCCTGTTTCAGTCTTGGTAGTTTATAGGTTTCCAGGAAGGCATCCATTTGTTCCAGGTTGCTTAATTTATTGGCAAATAGTTGCTGGTAATAATTTCTAATAATTATTTCTATTTCCTTGGTGTTAGTCATGATCTCTCCCCTTTCATTCATACTTTTATTTATTTGTGTCCTTTCTCTTTTCTTTTGGGTAAGTCTGGCCAGTGTTTTATCGATCTTATTAATTCTTTCAAAGAACCAGCTTTTAGTTTCGTTGATCTGCTGTACTGTGTTTCTGGATTCTAATTCATTGATCTCTGCTCTAATCTTAATTATTTCTCGTCTCCTGTTTGGCTTAGGCTTTATGTGTTGTTCTTTCTCCAGTTCTTTAAAGTGTATAGTTAGTTTGTATATTTGGGATTTTTCTATTTTTTTGAGTGAGGCTTTATGGCTATATGTTTCCCTCTTAGGTTTTGGACTGCTATGTTTTCATTCTTATTGGTTTTCATGAAATGTTTAAGTTCTTCTTTGATTTCCTGGTTGACCCAAACATTCTTAAGTAGGATGGTCTTTAGCTTCCAAGTGTTTGACTTTCTTCCAAATTTTTTCTTATGATTGAGTTCCAGTTTCAAAGCATTGTGATCTGAGAATATGCAGGGAATAATCTCAGTCTTTTGGTATCAGTTGAGACCTGATTTGTGACCCAAATGTGGCCTATTCTGGAGAAAATTCCATGTGTGTTCGAGAAGAATGAGCATTCTGTTGTTTTAGGGTGGGATGTTGTGTATATATCTATGAAGTCCATCTGGTCCAATGTGTCATTCATAGTTCTTGTCTCTTTGCTGATTTTCTGCTTCGACGATCTATTTCTGAGAGTGGTGTATTGAGGACTCCTACTATTAACACATTATTATCAATATGTTTCTTTATTTGGTTAACAGTTGGCTCATGTAGTTGGCTGCTCCCAATTTGGGGGCATGAATATTTACAATGGTTATATCCTCTTGTTGGATAGACCCTTTAAGAATGATATAGTGTTCTTCTGTATCTCTTACTACAGCTTTAGCTTAAAATCTAATTTGTCTGATATGAGAATTGCTACCCCAGTTTTATTTTGAAGAAAGAAATGTTCGTTGGCATGAAAAATGGTTCGCCATCCCTTCACTTTCAGTCTGGATGTATCTTTAGGTTCAAAATGAGTCTCTTGTAGACAGCATATGGATGAGTCATGTCTTTTTATCCAATCTGCAACCTGCAACCCTGTGCCATTCGTTGGAGCATTTAGACCATTCACATTGAGAGTGATTATTGAAAGATATGATTTCATTTTCATCATGTTGCCTGTGAAGTCCTTGTTTCTATAGATTGTCTCTGTAAATTTTTGTTCTATATCATTCTTGGGGTCTTTCTTCTTTTATAGAACTCCCCTTAATATTTCTTTCAGGGCCTGCTTGGTGGTCACATATTCTTTCCATTTTTGCCAGCCTTGAAAGCTCCTTATCTCTCCATCCGTTCTGAATGACAGACTTGCTGGATACAGTATCCTGGGCTGCATGTTCTTCTCATTTAGTACCCTGAATATTCTTGCCAGCCCTTTCTGGCTTGCCGGGTCTCTATGGACAGGTTTGACATTATTCTGATATTTCTCCTTCTGTATGTAAGAAATCTCTTCCCCCTCCGCACTTTCAAGATTGTTTTCTTGGATCTAAGATTTGTAAATTGTACTATTATATGTTGTGGCATTGGTCTGTGCTCATTGATCTTGGGAGGGGTCTTCTGCCTCTTGGACACGAATGCTTGTTTCCTCCCTCAGATTAGGGAAGTTCTCAGCTATAATTTGCTCAAATATGTCTTCTAGACCTCTCTCTCTACACCCCCTCAGGGATCCCAATAATTCTGATATTGGAATGTTTCATTGAGTCATTAATCTCACTCAGTTTGATCCCTTGGGGTTTAATCTATTTTTCCCATGCTGCCTCAGTTTCCTTCTTTTCTATCATCTTATCTTCTAGCTCACTAATTCATTCTTCTGCCTTGTTTACCCTGGCAGTCAGAGTATCCAGTTTAGGCTGCATTTCATTCATAATATTTTTAAGTTTGGCCTAATTAGATCTCATTTCTGCCCTTAGAGATTCTATATTGTCACTAATATTTTTCTCCAACCTAGATATCAACTTCATAATTGTTACTCTGAAGTCTATTTCTGACATCTTGGTTATATCCATATCCATTAGGTCTGTGGCAGAGGCCACAGTCTCTGATTCTTTTCTTTGTTGGGGGTCCCTCCTCTTAGTCACTCTGTTGAGAGGTGGTTGAGGGAATGTACAGAGTCCAAAGTATTAACCACAACCCAAGCAAGATGCACCTGTTTTATAGGGACCTTATGGTTGTCATCCTCTTGTTCTTCCAGCCTGTCTTCTGGGGGAGGGCTCTGCTGAGCTGTTACTCAGGCAACCCTGATTGGGCAGAGTTGCCCTGCCCCCTGTTGGGGGGATGGGCTCAATGAAAACCGGTTTTTGGGTGCTTTTGTTCTCTGGTGGCTTTCCCTAGTGGCTTTCCATGTCAGAGCAGAAGTGACCAAATCCAAACCTCTGTCTCAGAACAGTGAAATCGCAGTCTGCTCTTCATTGAGCTCTCCAGGCCACACTGTCCCTGTTTCTGTCTGTGCTGCTAAAAACTGCAGTCTCTTGGGTTGTGCACCCCACAGAAGCACTCCCATGTGTTGCCCCCAGGGCCAAGCATGTCTCTGCCCTTTGTGCTTCTAAAACTACCAGCTTCCCCGGTTGGCACATGCACCCCTGTAGCTCCAGGTTTCAGTCTGGGGAGCTGTCCTAATGTCCTTTCCCCACCACGACTGCTACCAGTCTGTGAGTCTGTGCCTAGTCCCCAGCACAGGATGCTTTTGCTTTCCCAGTGCAAGCTCACGGAGGCTCCTTCCTCCTTCTGTTTATCTTCCGATATCTGACCACAGAATCTCAGCTCCCTGCTTCATACCTCAAGACCAACCGCCACAGATATTCTGTTTGTAGAGATCGAGATTTATCTTCTTACATCTCAGGCTGATTTTGTGGGTGTTCAGAATGCTTTGGTAGATATCCTGCTTAATTCAGGGGACTGGTTGAAATAGGGTCCCCTACTTCTCCACCATCTTTTTTTGAGTGGGATCATATGATTCCTGTCCTTTCTTTTATTAATGTGTTGTATCACATTGATTGATTTTTGGATGTTGAACCACCCCAGCATTCCAGGAATAAATCCCACTTGATCATGGTGAATAATCCTTTTAATGTACTGTTGGATCCTATTAGCTAATATCTTGTTGACAATTTTTGCATCAGGGATATTGGTCTGTGATTCTCCTTTTTGGTAGGGTCCTTGTCTGGTTTTGGAATCATAGTAATGCTGGCCTCATAGATTGAGTTTGGAAGTTTTCCTTCCATTTCTATTTTTTGAAACAACTTCAGAAGAATAAGTATTAATTCTTCTTTAAATGTTTGGTAGAATTCTGCTGAGTGGCCCTCTGGCCTTGTTGAGAGATTTTTGATTACTGCTTCAATTTCTTTACTGGTTATTGATCTGTTCAGGTTTTCTATTTCCTCCTGTTTCAGTTTTGGTAGTTTATGTTTCTAGGAATTTCTCCATTTCTTCTGGATTGCCTAATTTGTTGGCATATAATTGTTCATAATATTCTTTTATAATTGTTTGTATTTCTGTGGTGTTAGTTGTGATCTCTCCTCTTTCATTTGTGATTTCATTTATTTGTGTTCTTTCTCTTTTCTTTTTGGTAAGTCTCATTAGGGCTAATTTTTTTTAAGATTTTATTTATTTGTCAGAGAGGGATTGAAAGAGAGAGAACACAAGCAGGGGGGGCAGCAGGCAGAGGGAGAAGCAGGCTCCGTGCCAAGCAAGGAGCCCAATATGGAACTTGATCCCAGGACCCTGGGAACATGACTTGAGCTGAAAGCAGACACTTAACTGACTAAGCCACCCAGGCATCCCACTAGGTGTAATTTTTTCAGTAAATACAGTGAAATACTATATTTTCTCTTCCTTATGATTTCCTTAATAACATTTTCTTTTTTCTAGCCTACTTTATTGTAAGAATATAGTATATAACATATATAACATACAAAATGAGTGTTAATTGACTTTATGTTATCAGGGAGGCTTCCATTCAACAGTAGGTTAAGAGTAGTGATATTTGGGGGGAGTCAAAAGTTATGTGGATTTTCAACTGTGTAAGGAGTCAGGACCCTTAACCCCCTTCAAGGGGCTACTGTATTTGAATAAAGAATAAAAATTACATTTTTTAAGAAAAAATATTTCAACTCTAAGTAAGTTATTTAAAGTGAACATTTATTTACCATAAATGTTATATATTTTATAAGTAATAAAGAAAATTAAAGGTCCTTCTCCCAAGAAGTAACTTCTGCTACTAGTTTCTTGTATGTCCATATAGGAATTTTCTTTGAATAGCCAATATGCAGTCAACACACGTTTAGATTTATTCATGTAAGTATCACCTTCTTAAACGCCATTCATTATTTCATCTGACTCCCTCCTCCTTGGTTGAGTTTTCTCCCCCTGGAATATATACTTCAACAGTCTTCTCAGTGAGGGTCTATGGATGGTCAACTGTTCCCATTCCTTGTCTGAAAATGTCTTTATTTCATCCTTAGTCTTAAAGTATCATTTAGATATATAGAATTATAGCTCACAGTTGTGTTCTCTGAAAACTTCTATTGCAATTTCTATTGTTGAAAAAGTCTGCTCTCAGACTGTTATTCTCTTTTGGGAATCCATCTTTTCTCCTGGGCTACTTTAAAGTTCTTTTCTTTGTCTCTGATGTTCTTCTATTTCATTCTGATATTCCTGGGAGTGGATTATTTTTAAATCATGCTTAAGTCTCATGCTTCTTGAACTGAAGAATTAATGTCTTTGATTTTGGAGAAGTGCCAAACATTTAAAAAAAATATATCCTCTCCTCTTTTCCCTCTATGCAAAACAATTTCTATGTGATGTATTCTGGACCTTTTAAATCTATTTTCCTGGTCCCTTTACTACTATTTTTAATCTCTTGAACTCCTGTGCTGTATTCTGGTAAATTTTCTCACCTCTGTCTTCCTGTTTTCCTTTCAAATGTATATGTCAACTGAGTTCTAATTTCAAATAATATATTTTTTCATTTATAGATGTTCTAGCTATTTCTATCGAGTACATTTATTATTTTTTTCATGGACTTTTGTTTGTCCTCATGTCCTTTTCTTTCTGGGTTTTGTTTTTGACATTTTTAATGTATATACTTAATGGACACTATACAGAAGCTCTAAATATGAATCATTTATTATCAGCTAACACTTGTTCATGGTAGATTATTTTCTCAATTTTTCTATAATTTGGACTTGTTATCACTCTCAGGGGGACTTTATTTGCAAGACTTTTCCTCGGCTGGTTGGAGATCTATGTCTTCCAAAATGTTTTAATTTAGTTTCTTTCATGACCCTCAGATATACCATCAATCTGGGCTAGCTTTTATTTGTCTATGTTTCCAATGAGATAACACTTATATATAGTGAGGTGAACACAAGTTAAGTGCATAATTCAATGAGTTTTGAATAATGTGTAAACTGGTGTGACTGTTAAACAAATCAAGATACAGACCATTTCTATCTTCCTAGAAGTCCCCCTCACTCCCACTTCCAATGAATTCCTTCCTCTCCTAGGCAATGACTATATTTATTTCTATTGCTATAGAACTTCATAAAATTACCATACAGCATTCATTATTTTGTGTCTTGCTTATTTTATTCAACATAATTGCTTCTAAGATTTATCCATGTTGTTTCATGTAACAGAATTTATACTTTTATTCTTTCACTAGAATTTTATCTCATTGGGTATTGAATTTTATCTAATTATTTTTGTGCCTTCTATTGATTTGATCATCTATTTGTATCTCCTTCATTCTGTTAACATGGTGAATTACATTGGTTTTTCATGTTAAACTAATTGTGTATTTCTAGGACTAACCCCACTTTATCTTACCATATTATCCATTCTTAAATATTGTTGGGTATGTTGCCAACATTTTTTAAGAATTTCTGCATCTACATTCACAGTAGATATTGCTCTTTAATTTACTTGTTATATTCTTTCCTGGTTTTAATATTAATAATAATATGCTAGCCTTGTAAAAATGATGAGGAGTATTCCTTCTTCATGAAAAAAATCTGAAAGAATTTGTGTGAAATTGGTATTATTCCTACCTTAAATACTCATGGAATTCACCCATGAAACCATCCAGGTCTGGAGCTCTCATTATAGAGTGTTACAAATATATATTATCCACATTCTGCTAGGTATAGAACTATTCATATTGTTATTATGTCAGTTTTGCTGTGTTGTTCTGCAAGGAATCTTCCATTTCATGTAGGGTAAAGAATTTATTAGAATAAACTATTCACAATATCCCCTTTCATATTTTTGTCTCTAAGATTTGTATAATATTTCCTCTTTTATTCCAAATTGGAAATTTGTATTTTCCAATTTTTTTTCTTAATCACTCCTGCTCAAGGTTCATCAAATTTTCTCAAAGAACCAAGGTTTGGCTGAATAAACACATCCTATTGTTTGCTTATTTTCTATTTCATTGATTTCTATTCTTATCTTTATTATTTCATTCTGTTTATTTACTTTAACTTTGATTTGTTCATATCTTCCAAACTTCTTATGGAAGAAAATTAGATCATTGATTTTAGCCTTTTTCTTCTTAAAATAATCATTCAAAGCAATAAATTTCTTCTAAATAACCATTTTTTTCTGTACCTTACAAAGTTTTTTTTGTTATATCTCATTTTTATTCACTGTAAAATATGTCATAATTTTTCTCTATACTTTCATCTTTAACCCACGAATTATTTAGAAGTATGCTATTTAGTTGCCAAATATTGGGAGCTTTTAATAGAGTTCTTAATACATTAGTATCTAATTTAATTGTATTGCCATCATAGGACATATTTTATAACATTTTAGTCTTCTGAAAGTTATTGACATTCATTTTACACCATAGCACTTGTTCTATATTGTAGAATGTTATTTTACCCTAGAAATGTGTATTATACAGTTGTTGGGTCTAGCGTTTTATGAATACCAAGTAGGTCAAAGTGGTTGATGATGTTACTGATATATTGTGTAACTGTTCTTTCAACTGCTGAGAAATGGTTGTTAAAATTTCTCATCATTGTTTTGTATATTTCTCCTTTTAGTTCTCTACATTTTTGCCACATGCATTTTTTAAGCTTTCCTATTAGGCACACATGCATCTAACTTTTTATTCTTCTTTATGTATTTTTCTTTGTATCATTATACATTGATACTCTTTATCTTGGTAATAATCCTCAGTTTGAAATATACTTTATATTATATTAACATATCTACACAAGTTTTCTTATGTTTACAGGTTGCAAGGTATATGTTTTTCCATTCTTTTATTTTCTCTGTGTGTCTCTAGAATTAAAGGGAATTTCTCAGAAACAACATATAGTTGGGCCTTGCTTTTTTATCCAATCTCATAATCCATGCCTTATAACCCAGCAATCTATAATGTTAATATTAATATGACTGGATTTAGGACTAACATCTTGCTTTTTTAAGTTTTTCATCTATTTCTTCAGTTACTTCTACTATGAATTCTTTTGGTATAATTAAATATTTTTATTACTTCTTTTTATTTCCTTTAATGATTTACATGTCTTTTTACCATTTTAGTGGTACTTAAAAAATTACAATGTGTGTCCCTTATGACAATCTACTTAGAATTAATAGTCTACCAATGCATATATAATATAAAAAATCTTGCAGGAGCATATTTTTATTTAATTATCCTGATCTTTCTACCATTTTTGACACTTATTTAATATTCACACTTGTTATAAACCCCAAAATATTGTATATTTTTCAGTAAGTTAATTTTCTATTAGAGAAATCAAGAGAAGAAAAAGTAATTATGTTATACATATCTACATATCTATCATGTAGTTATTGTTCATTCTTTCTTGTATATCCAGGTTTCCATCCAGTATCACTTTCTTTCAATGATTTCTCTGTGCTCCCCGGACTTGTAAGATAATCTTGTTTCACCAAATTTTGGAAATTTGGAGATATTATTTTTTCAAAAAAATTTTTTCCACCATTCTGTCTCTCTTCATCTTCTTGGAATTCACTTACACGTATGTTAGGATATTTGCTATCATCTGATATTGTCTCACACATCACTGGGGCTCTGTTTTTCTCATTTTTAAAAAAATCTTCAAAGTAGATAATTTCTGTTGATTACTCTTCATACTGACTGACTTTTCCTTTTTTCCATCTCTGATTTGCTGTTAAGCTTAGTCCATTAAGTTTTGAATTTTAAATACTGTACTTTCTCTGTCATTCTATTTCCATTGGCTTTCTGCATAGTTCCCACTTCTTCACTGAAATACCACATCTATTCACCCATTGTGACCATTTTTCCTTTAAGTTCATATTACCACTGTTGTCTTAGTCACTGTCTGTTATTTCTAACATAAGCTCCTAGTGACTACATTTTCTCTTAACTGTTATGTTTTTGCTAATTATCCCCATATGTAATAATTTTATGTTGTATAGTGGACATTGCAGATGATATGACAGAGATTCTTTGGTTCTGTTATTCTATTCTAAATAGTGTTTACTTCTATTCTAGCATGCAGTTACTAATTCATCATTTTGTACATGTTGTGGTTACATTTTGCAATTAAAGTGCAAAATTTTCAGATTTCCTTTTAACCTTAGAGCTTATCCTATCGTTGGGACATATTTTTCCAACATTATAGCCCCTCTGGGATTTCATTGGAAAAGGCCAAATGCTTCTAACTTGATGAGATTAAATTTCAATCTTTCCTCCCCTGCGATGGGAAGAAGTTAACGTTTTGCTTAGATTTTTCAGTCTTTATATTGTTGCTCCTTTAATTCTCTCCCTGCACATTTCATGGGTAAGCCAAGTATAAGGGAATGGTGTATATGAGACTTGTGGGGTCCTTCTTCTGTGGTTCCTTCCTCTTCAAGATTTCCTTTCTCAATTTCTAATGTCTCTAGCAGCACTGAGCTCCATATTTGATACTGCAATAAGACAATGCTGTTTTTCTGCTTGAATTCTAGCTACTTTCACAGTGTGTGGACTGGGAATTGTTTTCAAGAGAAAAGCTGTGTTAAGTGTAATTCTCACCCAGTGCATTTTTTTTCTTTTAAGGGTCAAACTCCCTGCAGTTTCATGCTGTTTTTGTTTATTCTTAGTGGTTTCTAATAGTTGTGTTTTTAAAAATATTTCATGCAAAGTTTGCAATTGTTATGTGTAAGAATTAGCCTGATAAAAAGTACCCCTCTACTTCTGGATCTGGAACCAGACAAGCTATGTTTAAATATGAATTGTGTAGAAGAACCAGACAAATGTCAGTGTAAGTAGGACTCAATCTAGTATTGCTGTCTTTGAAAATGCCGGAAGAGGTCACAAGCAGAGGCATGTGGGTGACCTCTAGAAGGTGAAAAATGCAAGGAAATGGTTTCTCCCCAAATCTCCAGAAGGAATTGGCCCTCCCTGTTGAAACCTTGATTTTAGCTTAGCAAACTCTCTATTTGGCTTCTGACCTCCAGAACTGTAAGATAAACAATTTGTGTTGTTTTAAGTCACCAAGTTTATGGTAATTTGTATGACAGAAATGGGAAACTAATACAGGTACCTAATTCACTGAGTCAATGCAGGGATTCTTGAGATAGTGACTATGAACAGCAGAGCAAAGCCCACAAAGTGTCACAATTATCACCATTGTTGTTATTTTATTACTCAGAAAGTCGTCAGCTTCAGATGTAGCCCCAGGCAGTACAGCTCCTGGAGGAAGCTCAGGCCTGCATTCAGCTCCCTGAGAAGTGCTCTGAAGGGGAAAATGCAGAGACAGAGAAGCAATGGCAAGCGTCCTCTTGTATGCTACATCTACAAGTCATTCTCCCTTTGCAAAGCCTTTTAGTACCACTATTTCATTTACTCAGGAAGTAGTGTGCAGACAAATTCTGCAGCCCTGCCCTCAATTTGGAAATAGGGGTTCACTGCAGGCTTCCAGGAAAATGGACGTTGTCTCAGAAAAGATTTTGTTCACTCGTGGGTCCAACAACATTCCCATCATATCAGGGAGACACACATTTAAGCTTTTCCTTAGAAGTCTCCAGGAAAAGGAAATTTATAAGCTCCCTTTGGGGAGAGACTACATTCTCAAAACTCTTAAAATCAAGTTATCAAGGGACTGTGGGGCTGCCACTTCACAAGGAATGTGAAGGTCCATCTAGTCCAGGGGTCACCAAACATTTTCTATAAAGAGGCTGAGTCAATACTTCTGGTATTACAAGCCATAGTCTATCACAACTATTCAACTTTACCATGATAGTGTACACACTTCATGGTCAGGCTCTGCCATGAAAACTCAAAAATAATAGGAAATGCATCCACATTTAAGGCCAGTCACCCAATTTTCTGCACCTCTATGGCCAGCTGGTCAAGACTTCTGCCTCAGATCCACTACCTTTACCTGAGCTATTCCCTAGGAGTTAGCCATCAAATGAATGTGCACCCCAAGACAGGAGGGCATGATCAACTTTGAAAAAGCACAGGGCTCTCCTCTTCCCTGACTTCTTATTGTCAAACACCATCAGCCTGGTTGTGGATTCCACTAATGTTGCTTGACATGCTAAGCCATCATTTAGTGAAGATGCATTTTTTTCAGCCTGCTTTTACTTTATTCCACCTTCGGAGGGCCTGGTCTGGTAAGGCTCAGTTTGGCCCCAGCTGTAGGCAGGAAATGAGCATCCAGGGGCAACACAGCACAATCAAATCCTTTTTAGTGAGCATACAATCTGTCCAACATGGCATCTGAAAAGATGGGCTTTGCTTAGAGGGGCCCATTATGCAAATTTCTGTGCCCTCAGAAGAAAAATAATATGGAAATTATGTTTGGCACCTAATGCCTTATTGAGAGAAAAAGATAGGTCTATTTCATAAGGATCTTAAAACAGATGTCAATCAAACAAATCAACAGCCAAAAGCTCCAGATACCTGGGTTTAATGAATAATTTTGAGACACTCCACTGATAAACCCCCATAGAAGAAATAACTAAAAGTTGGGAATTTTAACAGAGAATGTTCACTTGGCCTGGAGATTGAGCCAAACTAAATGGGAAGAATCAGACGACACATGAAGTACCTCCCACCTCTTCATGCTCAGAATGAAAACAAGGTTTCTGGCTTACTCTGTCTAGAAGGGAACTCTGAGACTGAGCTCAGGGAAGGCAGGGCTTTTTATTTTATCTATTACTTGATAGGAACTGGGTTCTCAACAAATGAATGCATTTGGAGGAGGGGTTGTTTAGTTTTTTAAATTTTTTAATTTGAGGATATTTGACACACAATGTCACATTAGTTCAGCCATAAAAAAGGATGAGATCTTGCCATTTGTGACAACATGGATGGACCTAGAGGGTGTTATGAATGCATTTCTGAATTATTTTATATTTCATGGCAATTTGAATGTTATTGTTGACTTGCTCAAATAAATCTTAATGAAATGAAAAATTAATCACTTAGTTTATGGTTTATCAGATCAAGGAAGCAATACATTCAAATCAAAAACCACATAAGGGTAGGCCTGTGGTTACAAACTGTCAGATATAATTCTGTTTTTGTGCCCAGAACTCAGACTAAAATAAACAATTCATTTGTCAGTTCACTATGCCAAAGTGCAATTTTTTATTCATGATGTCATTGATGGTATTGTGTTCTAAAAGTCCAAGGTTCATATAAGGAGCTCAGATCCAGCAATTAAGTTTACTTTATACGATATAACCAAACTCTTGTCACTGTGTGGTCATTAAAACCCAATCCTTTTGGTTCTTAATACCAGTAACTCCTGCTAAGGCAGCCAGAAGGACAGCTGATTATGTTTATCTTCCAGTTTCTTCTTGGTTTACTTCCAGGTCACACTGTTTACTTAATACATCATTTTGATATCTAATAGAACCTTCAAACATTATATACCTAAACTAAGGCTCCTGATTTCTTTTTCCATCAACTCGTTTTCCCCCAGACTTCTACATCCTAGTAAATAGCATCATTATTCATCCAGTGTCTCAAGTCCTTTCAATTCTATATCCAGAATAGATCTTAAATGTATCCATCTGTATCTCTTCACCATTTCCCTAATATCAGCCTCTCTTGTCTCTCACTTGGGTAACTGCAATGCCTACAACAAGGCTTCTTATTCTACTCTTCTCCAACACACCTCCACAAGCAGCCCAACTAAGCTTTTTTCAGTCAGAGATATTTTATCAACAGAGATCATGTTATGTCACTTCTCTGCTCAAAACAGTATAATGTTTTTTTTTTAATCTCTATGCCCAATGTGGGGCTTGAACTCATTACCCCAAGATCAAGAGTTGCATGCTGTACCAAGTGAGCCAGTATAACAGTCTTATATGATTAAATGATTATATTTATATGATTAAATGATTTTAGTGCAACACTCGAACTCTCACCCTGGGCCACAAGTTCCACCATGATCAGAATCACACACACCTGTCCAACCTCCCAGTGGTTTTCACATACTTCTTCATTTATTCTTCCATCCTTCTGGAATGTTCCTTTACATATTATCTATGTCTTAGCTCAAATGTCAACATTCCAAAGAGATGTTCCCTGAAAAGTTTATTTAACTCTTGTTGCATCCTCATGGTTAAACTCTATAACAACATCCTACCTATTCCCTCATATCAGCCACTGTTATCTGAAAGGATCATTTTAAGAATTTGTAAACTTCTTGTTTATTCATCTACTAGAATGTAAAATCTATGAGGGCCAAGATCTTCTAGCAGTGCATATGTTCATAACAACGTAGAAGTTGTTCAACAAATGTGCCTTGATATAAGCCAGGAAAGAAAGAAGGAAAATACAAAAGCTGAGAGAAAATCTTCCAGTCAAGGCAAAGTGATCCAACTGAATAAAGAAATCAAATATGACTGGAGGGGTATCGAGGGAGGTACAATCTTCTGTTGATTTATCTTGTGTTGATTTAAGGAACAGTCTGTTGTAATGCAAATTGAGTGTAGGCCTCTATAGAAGAAAGATATAGCTTCTGTGTGTCTACAAGAAATATCTTCACTCCACCAGCATCAGAAGAATGTGCCCTATAGAGCCCCTTTAGGGGATGGAGACAGGAAATTTCGGGAGAGGAATCTTTCCCTGGAAGGGCAACAATAACAGTAACAACTAAAGGCAGTTAAAATAATTAAATATCTCATTCTTAGTAGAGAAAAGGGGTATTTAACATAAGCTACAAAAAGGAAAACCAGTGGGCAATAAACTGGTTGCTGCCAACAATGCTTGCATTAAACTAAATTACTGGAAAAGAGTTCAACAAAATTGGGAGAGAGCAGGAAGAAAAGTAAGAACGTAAGTACATTCTGAATGGGGAATAAGATTGCCAATGATGAGCTATGGCCACTTGCCTTTTCCATAGGATGGTTCTATTGAGAACTCAGTAAATTACAATCCTTCTGTGTGTCCACCTTAACTTTCTCTAACTCATATTGCTTTGCCACCTTCCTGTATTCCTGTGTGTGCATGCATGTGTGCACAGGCATGCGCACACACACACACAGACTCACACAATGAAACCACATCATATTTACCATTTAATACCATTTAATCTGTTCCTCTCACTCCTTCCTTTCCCAATGTGCCTGGCTTACATGTCTTCATTCTTCTCACCTCAGTTATTGCAATAGCTTCTGAGCTGGTCTCTCTCACTCTAGGTTAGCCCCCACTATGTTTCAGAGTCTACTCTGCTACCAGAATAATCTTCCTAAAACATAAGACTGGTTGTCACTTGTCTGCTTGAAATCCTTTATGTGGCTTTTTTCAGCTTATAGAAAATGTTTTAACTTCTTAACCCAGCACACATGACCATTCTTGACCTGATAAACCAATTTCATTTCCCTTAATTTCTCCTCATACACTCCCTACTATGACCAAAAATATTTTGAAAGTCCCTCAATGAGTCAAGGTTTTATTATTATTAACATATATCTTAAATTCTGCATATTAGTGAGATCATGATAATTGTCTTTCTCTGATTAACTTATTCTGCTTAGCATAATACCCTCTAGTTCCATCCACATCATTGCAAATGGCAAGAT
This sequence comes from Ursus arctos, assembly GCF_023065955.2. Lineage (NCBI taxonomy): Eukaryota > Metazoa > Chordata > Mammalia > Carnivora > Ursidae > Ursus > Ursus arctos. Next base: position 57,854,268 of record NW_026622841.1, read on the forward strand.
TTTATTCTTTGATGGCTGCATAATATTCCTTTGTATATATCTATATATACCACATCTTCTTTATCCATTCATCTGTCAATGGACATCTGGGCTCTTTCCATAGTTTGGCTATTGTGGACATTGCTGCTATAAACATCGAGGTGCAGGTGCCCCTTTGGATCACTACATTTGTATCTTAGGGGTAAATACTCAGTAGTGCAATTGCTGGGTCATAGGATCGCTCTATTTCTAACTTTTTGAGAACCTCCATACTGTCTTCCAGAGTGGCTGCACCAGCTTGCATTCTCACCAACAGTGTAGGAGGGTTCCCCTTTCTCTGCATCCTCACCAACATCTGTTGTTTTCTGATGTTAATTTTAGCCATTCTGACTGGTGTGAGGTGGTATCTCATTTGGTTTTGATTTGTATTTCCCTGATGCCGAGTGATGTTGAGCAGTTTTTCATGTGTCTGTTGGCCATTTGGATGTCTTCTTTGCAGGAATGTCTGTTCAGTCTTCTGCCTATTTCTTGATTGGATTATTTGTTCCTTGGGTGTTGAGTTTGAGAAGTTCATTATAGATTTTGGATACTAGCCCTTTATCTGATATGTCATTTGCAAATATCGTCTCCAATTCTGTTGGTTGTCTTTTGGTTCTGTTGAATGTTCCCTTTGCTCTGCAGAAGCTTTTTAACTTTATGAGATCCCAATAGTTCATTTTTACCTTTGCTTCCCTTGTCTTTTGCGATGTGTCTAGGAAGAAGTTGCTGCAGCCAAGGTCAAAGAAGCTGCTGCCTGTGTTCTCCTCAAGGATTTTGATGGATTCCTGACTCACATTTAGGTCTTTCATCCATTTTGAGTCTATTTTTGTGTATGGTATAAAGAAATGGTCCAGTTTCATTCTTCTGCATGTGGCTGTCCAATTTTCCCAACACCATTTGTTGAAGAGACTGTCTTTTTCCATTGAATATCCGTTCCTGCAAAGGGGCAGGATATAAAATCAGTGCACAGAAATCAGTTGCATTTCTATACACCAATAGTGAGACAGAAGAAAGAGAAATTAAGGAGTTGATCCCATTTACAATTGCACCCAAAACCATAAGATACCTAATAATAAATCTAACCAAAGAGGCAAAGGACCTGTACTTAAAAAACTATAGAATACTCATGAAAGAAAGTGAGAAAGACATAAAGAAATGGAAAAACGTTCCATGCTCATGTATTGGAAGAACAAATATTGTTAAAATGTCTATGCTACCTGGAGCAATCTACACATTCAATGCAATCCCTATCAAAATACCATCAACTTTCTTCACAGAAATGGAACAAATAATTCTAAAATGTGTATGGAACTGGAAAAGACCCCAAATAGCCAGAGGAAAGTTGAAAAAGAAAACCAAAGCTGGTGGGATCACAATTCTGTACTACAAGCTCTATTACAAAGCTGTAATCATCAAGACAGTATGGTACTGGCACAAAAATAGACACATAGATCAATGGAATGGAGTAGAGAATTCAGAAATGGACCCTCAGTTCTATGGTCAACTCATCTTCAACAAAGCACAATGAGTCAAGCTTTTGAAGCCTCTATGCTTTTCTATACCCATACTCTATATATATAGAGAGAGAGACTATATATATATATACACACACACACATATATATGTATATATATTCTATATATCTATACTAATGTAGAAAATATATATAATATAAATATACATATTCTTTATATAAATATACAATATATATGTTTTCTATAAAAATCTATATGTATTTATAAATTTATATATAGATAGATATAAAGATATGTATTTTCTACATTAGTCACTGTCCCTGGGCTGTCATTTCCCATCTCCTTCTTTAGATAACTTAGACTTCATTCATCCTCCAAAACTAAGCTCAAGCACCATTTCCTCCAGAATTTCCTCAGTATGATTGATATAGTGATATGTATTTCCCATTATGTTCTTTGTACATCATGATCATTGATTAATTGTCTATGTCTTCCATAAGGTTATCCTTGGTGGCAAACATAACATTTTATTTTACCTCTTAGCTTCAGTTTCTGGAGCTAAATAAATAGTTGCTAAATAAATGTTTGTTACAGGCATAAGTGAATGATTGAATGACAAGTGAATGCAACCCATAACAAAACTCCCATTAGTCTATCTGGTCACTAGGTTCTCCATGACACCAGGGATGCTGGTTATGGCCACATTAACAAATGATCAGAATTCTTAAATCATTCCCATTGGATGATTTGAAGTTAGGCATGAAGACATTGTGGAGAAAAGGGAACAGAACCCAGATGAGAAAAACTGGATCTGGATCCTGATTCCTCAAACATTCACCATATGTGAATCATCTTATCATGATTCTGCATACCAATATTTTATCATCCATAATGCAGTGATGCTGCCAATGGCTGCTTCCCCAGTTGGTCATGTTATTTAAAAATACATCATTTTTTAACTAATTAATCACTCTATAGGTTCTATATAGCAAGTATTTTGGTTAAAGTTAACTTTTTCACTACTCAAGAGCAACACTAGAACTGGCACAGAGAATAACAAAATACAGTTCCAACTCTCCACTGCATTGTTCTTGTCTATTTAGTTCTATGATCAGGACTCTTATAAGCAAGTCACTTCCTTGTATCCACAACTTGGAAAAGATGTGATCTTGTGTGTTGGAGAATAGGGTGGCCTCTGGCAAAGCACTGACCATGCAGCAGTGGCAGAAACATCATCTAACATGGTGGCTGGGAACATAGGACCCCAGCCCACAAGATTAGGAAACCTGTGGAACAACACGTTCTGGTTTTAAAGAATGAAGAGATGCAGTGTTTGGGAGTGTGCATAAGGCTGATGCTATAGTTAGAAGCAGTAAAAATGTTTCATAGATTGTTAACTTCCAACAGTTGGACATTTCTAGCTTGAAAGATTACTAGGAAAGATAACCTTGCCATGAATTTCTTCTTTATAATGTTCAACTCAAGAAGAGGTCAGCAAACTTTTTCTTTACAAGGCCAGACAAATAAATATTTTAGGCTTTGCAGGGAAAGCACTCTCTGTTGCAGTGACTTAACTCTAGCACTTATGCAAAATGAGCTGTAGACAATATGTAAATAGATGGGCATGCCTGTGTACCAGTAAAACTTTATTTAGGGACACAGAAGTTTAGATTTCATAGCATTTTCATGTGTCATGAAACACTATTCTTCTTTTGATTTTTTTTTAAACCAATTTAAAATGTAAAAACCATTCTTAGCTCACAGGCCATATGAAACAGGTGACAGCAGATTTCGGCCCTGGGCCATAGTTCTCCAGCTCCTGAGCTAGAGCTGGGTGCAGACTATGGGTTATGGTGCAGACTGCTCTAGTTAAGTTTTCTGCATGTCTTTGGGGCTATGAGGTAGGCTGGAGCTGGCTTGTTCTTCTCCTGAAGCTCTGGAATTCTAGCATGTCCCAGGAAGGTGTTGATGTTGGCAGTCTGGGGTCTGAGTGCATCCCAGACCATGTCAGAATGAGGCCTCGGTCTTTGATTCAGTTGCCACCAAGGCCACCCCAAGCAAATTTGCCCCAGCTGTTCACTTAAACCCCACCCCAAAGACTGTGAGTCAGTTAGAGGATGAAAGTGCTGCCTTCAGTCTACCAGCCACTGACATGATTCTAACTGGGAAGGGGTAAAGAGGACTTACCTGGGCAGTGCTCCCAATGAGGCCATGATTGGGTGGTAGCAGGTGGGGGGAGTATGGGAGGGTGGGGAGGGCCCTCTTCCAGCCTGCCTTCTAGGACCAGGAGGTGCTGGAGCCTAGGAAATGTTGGAGGAAGCATATTAGAGTACAAAGAACATGGACCTGGGAAATGTGCAGAACCAGGTTTGAAAGTACTCTCACTGTGAACTCAGGGTAAATCATGTCAACCCTGAACCTTCGTTTCTCCATGTCACAGGTGAGAGTGATGATTCCATCCCAGGATCCTACAATGTCAGTTGTGGTGGAAGTCCAGCTAATGACAGTCACTCAATCCTGCCATGCATACATCTATTAGGTGCCTCGCCCTGAACCAAACACTGGTCTTGTTCTCAAGACGGCCCTGAGAACAGATACCAGGAAGTCTAACTGCTATCCAAAGTCAGGGAAGGCTCCAGAAGGCCTTGCTGTTAAAGCTGAAGTCTTGAAAACTGAGAATGAGGGGCAACAAAGAGGTAATGTAGCCATGGCCTTAGCAAATGTTCTCAGCACAGAGCACTTGGGAGCCTGGACCTAGTTCATGCATCTTACACAGGAAGAGTGGACTGGTTACAATGGTAAAGCTAAGGCCAACTGGGCATGGACTCCTGGGAGATTACCCCACCTTTTTACCAACACAGAACAAACAAGTTGAAGGGGAAATACCTCTTTGCTCTCCTATTGCAGAGAGAGGGTTAACATTTAAGTATGACAAGGATCCATTTCCTTTAGGCTTCTAAAAAGTTTGCAATTCAGGAATATTGATCTCTGTAAAGTAGAATGTTGGCCTTTAGTAAGCAATAAAAGAAAAGCATAAACAATCTCTTCTCTGCCAAAGAATTTTGTTTTATTATCTAAGCACCCTGTGCCTTTGAGAAGACTAATCCTCGTCAGTCATCAGTGCCTCCAGCAAGGTTAGTGAAATACTTGAGAAATAAGAAGCAATTGAAAGTGCTTTGCTAATGAGGTATTGGATAATTTTTATTTTCATTAAATGATTTCTAATATTAATGATACTAATTTTCTTGACTACAGTACCCAAATAAGAAACCTTTAGAATACAGTGTCTTTAAAAATAGTTAATACTACCCTATAAACAATTCACATCATTTACTCTTCTCTTTACCACTCTGCTGGCCCACCTCCACCCTCAAGAAGTGTGTGTGTGTGTGCACTATTTAGTCACTCATTCACCGTTTCTTTTTGTAAACAATCAAATTCCATCCCAGTAGCTTTCTAACACTTCCGAACACATTCATACTAAATCTTCAAACACCAGTTCATCCTGGTTCTCCATAACCTAATTGTTTATGCTTTTCTTTCTGATCCTAAGTGATGATGAAATCATTTGAATGTTCCTTTCACAGGATATAGAAACATTTTTTATAAAGAATGCTAATAATAAATAAAACCTTTTTTAAAAATGAGGGGAACACCCGGGTGGCTCAGCCAGTTAAGCCTTCTGTCTTTGACTCAGGTCATGATCCCAGGGTCCTGGGATTGAGTCCTTGCTCAGCGGGGAGCCTGCTTCTCCCTCTTCCTGCAGCCTCCCCTGCTTGTGCTCTCTCTCTCCCTGACAAGTAAATAAATAAAATCTTTAAAAAGAATGCAATAACATGAGGCCTTTCAATAAAATAAGTATAAAGCTACTGGAGTCTTCTAATGTGATCTCAGATTCCTTGCCCTGATATTCTACTACTACAAGCCCAGTTCTCATCTCTCAACTCTTGAAAATCATAGGTTGAGGGGAGTTTCAAAAATAGGATGGCTATTTATCTTTTATAAATGCCAAAAGATTTATAAGCCCACTTTTATTAAAATCCTATCTTTTCCCTTCACAAAAGGAAAGTAAGCTGAATCAACCAAACGACTTTGTCTAGGATTCTGAACCCATGTTCTGGGATGAATGTATATTCTTAAGGTTATCAGCAGTGTGACTGAAAGAGCATTGAGCAGAGAAATGAGTGATATTTTTCCTAGTACAAGTCCTGTCTCTGCAGTGTTGTGTCAACTTGGGCTAGTTACTGATGTCTTTAGGTCTCATTTTTTTTTAACATTTTATGACCACTATAGCAAGTGTATAGCAAAAAACCCTCAATATGATATCAAAATATCATCCTACTTACCTGAGGACGTCTCCCTGTTTGTCTTCTAAAATTTAAGTAAATATTACATCATCCTTTTTGTAGGAAGGATTTCTTGTCCCACTGATTTCACATAAACAGCCTTTGCTTCTACCTGCAGAGTGCTTCACAATCTATGAAGCCTTTCCATGAAACATTCCCCTCAAACCAATAAAACAGATATTATATTACCAATGCTATGGATTATGAAATATTCTCCAAGATAATAATTTATTTGCTCAGTGAGTAAACAAACAAAGGCTCAAATTCCAGTGAAATTTCACTTGTCTCATGGCATCTCCCATTCTCTATTATTCTCTTAAAACATTATTTTACTTACTCTAATCCCTTTGCATTCCTGTATAAATTTTAAAATAATTTCACCTATCTCTATTCAAAAGTCTTGCCTTAATTTCAATAAGAAATGGGTGACATCTGTATGTCAATTTGAAAAGAATTGACATCTTTACTATGTTAAGTCTTCATGAACATGACATGCCCTTTACTTATTCGTATCTCTTTTCAAATTCCTTTTATCAGTGGTTTGTGGTTTTCAGCATACAACTCCTGTATGTGTTTGTTAGATTTATATCTAAGTATTTCCACTTTCTGAGAAGCTGTAAATGGTACTGTATTTTTAATTTCAGTGTTCTTGTGGTCATTACTAGTATACATTAATGTGGTTGACTTTTGTATATTTATCTTTTATACTGAAAACTTGCTGAACTCACTTATTAGTTCCAGGAGTTTTTGGTAGATTTGTTTGGATTTTCTACATAAACAATCATGTCAAATACAGAAAGGGAAACTTTTATTTCTTCCTCTCTAATCTGTGTGCCCTTTATTCCTTTTTCTGGTCTTATTGCATTGGCTAGAAACTCTGAATTGGATAAAAATGGTGGGAGTGGCCGTCCTTCCTTTATTCCTCTTATAGGAAAGTATTTAGTCTCTTACTATTAAGAATAATGTTATCTGTAGGTATTTTGTAGATGATTTTTTTATTCAAGTGAGGAAATTCTTATATTTCTATTTTTATGGACGTTTTTGTCATATATATAGGTATTGAATTTTGTCAAATACCTCTTCTACATCAATTGATATGATCATGTGATGTTTCTTCTTCAGCCTGTTAATACAGTGTTTTATACGGAATGGATTTCATATATAGAACCAGCCTTCCATACCTGGGAAAAAAACTTGTCCATGTATAATTCTTTTCATATATGGCTTAAATCTATTTAACAATAGTTTGTTAAAGAGATTCACATTTATATTCATGAGAAATATTGGTATGTAGATATTTTTATTTTTGGTACTTTGTTTGGTTTTAGTACCAGTGTAGTGCCAAATTCCTAAAATGAATAAGGAAGTGTTTCCTCCTTTCCCCTTTTCTGGAATAACCCTTTCATATCCCTTTCATGTATTGTAGTAGTTAGGAATTTGTTTTCGACTGAGGCCATTTAATTAATTTAATTAATTCTTGCTATCCTTTTGATGTCTGTAGGATCTACAGTGATAGGTCCTTTTTCATTGCTAATATTGGCAGATTGTGTCTTCTCTATTTTTTTTCTTTGGCAATCTTGTTAGAAGTTTGTCAATTTTATTATCTTTTAAAAGAACCAGCTTTTGTTTTATTGATTTTCTCTATTGTTTTCCTGTTTTCAATTTCATTTATTTCTACTAGCATCTTCATAATTTTCTTCCTTCTGCTTGCTTGCTTTTGCTCCTCTTTTTCTAGGTTCTTGAAACAAGCACTCAGATTATCGATTTGAGATCTTTGCTCTTTTTAATCATAAGCATTCAGTGCTATAAATTTCCTTCTCAGGACTGCTTTAGCTGTGCCCTGAAAATTTTGATGTGTTGTATTTTTACTTTCATGCAATCAATATATATATTTTTTTATTTCCCTTGATACTTTCTCTTTGATGTATGGATTATCTGCAAGTGCATTGTTTAGTTCATCAGTATTTGGGGATTTTTCTATTATCTTTCTCAACGATTTCTGGGTTGATTCCATTGTGATCAGAAGACATACTCTGCATGATTTCAACTCTTTTAAAGTTGTTGAAGTTAGTTTTATTGAACAAGATATGGTCTATATTGGTATATGTTCCCTGGATGTTTATAAATAATATGTATTCTTCTATTCTGAGGTGGAATGTTCTATAAATGTCAATTAGATACTTTTGGTTGATGCCACTTTTGAGTTCTTCTATAACCTTGCTGGTTTTCTGTCTGGTTGTTCTAAATGTTATTGAGAGGGGGTGCTGAAATCTCCAACTGTAAATGTGGATTTCCCTACTTCTCCTTTCAGGTAAATCAATTTTTGTTTTAAATGTTTTGCAGCTCTGTTTTTTTGTGATACACATTTAGGATTGCTACATCTTCTTGGTGGCTTGACAATTTTATAATTACATAATGTCCTTCCTAGTCTCTGGTCATTTTCTTTGCTCTAAATTCTACTTTATCTGATAATAATGTAGCCATTCCTGCTTTCTTTTGAATAATGTTTATGTAATATATCTTCTGCTTAACAATATGAAGGATCCTCAGTCCTCCATGGGTTTTCACAGAGTCCAAGAGGAAAACCTGGACTTCTACCCTCATCTGGTGGTAATGAAGCAGCACTCCCTTTCTTCCCTTGTTGGAGTGGTATTGGAGGAAGTCAGCTAGGCTTAAATAGGATCCAGAGTTTCATAGAATAACACCCAAAATATCCAAGTTTCTTTTTTTTTTAAGATTTTATTTATTTATTTGACAGAGAGACAGCCAGTGAGAGAGGGAACACAGCAGGGGGAGTGTGAGAGGAAGAAGCAGGCTCCTAGTGGAGGAGCCTGATGTGGGGCTCGATCCCAGAATGCCGGGATCACGCCCTGAGCCGAAGGCAGACGCTTAATGACTGCACCACCCAGGCACCCCCCAAAATATCCAGGTTTCAAAAGAAAATCACTCTTCATGCTGAGAACCAGGAAAATCTCAACTTGAATTTAAAAAATAAAATCAATAGCTGGTAACACTGAGATGACAGTAATATTAGAGTTATCTGACAAAAGTTTCAAAGCAGTCATCGTAAAGATATTTCAGTGAATAATTACATACTCGAACAAATAAATAATAAGATAGTCTCAGCAAAGAAGAACCAAATGGAAATTTTAGAACTAAAAAATATATAATGACCAAATTAAAACTGAATTGATGGGCTGAATAACAGAACAAATATAATGGAGAAAAAAATCAGTAAATTTGAAGAGAGAATAGAAATTATGCAATCTGGGACACGTGGGTGGCTCAGTCCCAGGTAAGCATCTGCCTTCAGCTCAGGTCATGACCCCAGGGTCCTGGAATAGAGTCCCAGCTCTGCAGGGAGTCTGCTTCTCCCTCTGCCCCTCCCTCCTGGCTCCCGTGCTCCCGCACTCTCTCTCTCTCCCCAAAATAAATAAAATCTTTAAAAAAAAGAAGAAATTACCCAATCTGAACAACAAAGGAAAAATAGACTGGAAAAAAAAAGAAGAAAGAAAAGAGCCTGAGGTACATGTAGGACTATAATATCAAACCTATTATTTGTGTCATTGCAGTCCCAGAAGGAGAGGACAAGGAAGGCAGGGCTGGAAATTTCCCAAATTCAACAAAATACATATATCTACAGATTCTAGAAGCTGAGAGAATCCCCAAAATGGCCAAACAAAGAAATCTTCCCAAAACACAAGTCAAACCTCCAAAATTTAAAGACAAAAATCTTGAAAGCAGTGAGAGGGAAAAGACGCTTATAGGAGGAAAATAATTCAAATGACAGTGGATTTCTCATCACAAACCATGGAGAGCAGAGGAAGTGTTATGACATTTTTGAAGTACTGAAAGAAAACAAATGTTAACCCAGAATTCTCTATCCCATGGAAATATCCTTCAAGATTGAAGGAGAAATCAGGATGTAGGGGAAATTCTCAGATGAAGGAAAATAAAGAGATGTTACGAGAAGTCCTACCATAAAAGAACAGCTAAATAAGTTCTCTAAAAAGTAAGGAAAGGATAAGAGGAGGAATCGTTGAACATCAGAAAGGCAGAAAGAACAATGGAAAAAGTAGAATGTGGGAAAATACAATATGTTTCTTTTCCTCTTGAGTTTTCTAAATTATATTTGGTAGTTAAAGAAAAATTTATAGCATTGTCTGATGTATATCTAAACATATGTAGAGGAACTATTTAAGAAAATTATAAATGGATGATGGTAAAGAGATACAAAAGGAGGTACATTTTCCATTCTTGAATTGGTAAACTATTAATACCAGTAGACTATGGTAAATTATGTATATACAATATAGTATCCTAGAGCAACACCAGGAAAACTATAGAGAGCGATACACTTGAAAACACTATAGATAAATAAAAATAAAGTTCTAAATAAATGTTCAAGTAACCCACAGGAAGGAAAGAAAAAGATAACAGAAATGAAAAACAGATGACAAATGGAAGATAAAAAACAAAAGGACAGATTTAAGTTCTAAGATATCAATAATTACATTAAATGTAATTACATTCATGTAAATGGTTTACATATACCAATTAAAAGACAGGAATTGACAGAATGGATTTAAAAACCATGGACATCAAGGAGGGCACATAATGTAATAAGCACTGGTTATTTTTTAAGACTGATGAATCACTGACCTCTACCTCTGAAACTAGTAATACATTATGTATTAATCAATTGAATTTAAATAAAAAGTATAAATTAAAAAAAATAGCCAAACATAAGCCATCTACAAGAAATGCACTTCAAATATAATTGCGTAGATAGCTTGAAAGTCTCATACACCTCATTACTCCTAGACAGAGTCTGAAGTCCTGAGTAACAGCTCAGCTTCCCACAAGGCCTCTGCTAATACTGCCCTGAGTTTCCACTAGGCCTCCTCTGATACCACCCTCATTTCCACCAAATAGGGAGGAAGTACAGGGTTCCCTCACAGCCTCCAGGTTTCCCTCATGGCCTCCACTGGCCCTGCGGCTGGCTGGCAGGGCTGGAAGTCCAAACTCTCTACCCTATCTCCTCTAACAACAGCCCTGTGTGGGGTTGGGGGTCCTTACTGCAGCCTGACAGAGTGGAAGTCTAAGTTCCCTGTTCAACCAGTGCTGTGGAGGGTGGGCAACCCAGTTTTGTTCTGTGGTATTTGGTTGCAGTAGAGCAATTATTCTCTAAAAGTTTTCTGACTCACTGTGTTGTCACTTCCCTGGTCTTTCTTTGACTAGAGGCAGTGGGCTTTGGTTGGGCTTTTGTTTTCTGCACCCATTGGTATTTCCAGGTTGCTGACTTCTTCAGCTCCAACTCTGGGATATATAAAGCAAAAAGAAAACCGAGGGGACCCACCATCATGCTATTTATTAGGTCCCCATGCCCTTAGCCAGTCTGCTTTCTTCTCTACCTCTCAGAGTCTTATATTTGTTTTACATAAAATATGCAGGATTTTTCATTGTAGTTGGTGAGAAGAATAATGGAAACTGAATCTACTCATCTTCCCAGAAGTAGAAGTCCCAACAATTAACTATTTAGGAAACTTATCTGCCATTTATTTTTCTGAAATATTTAAGAACCTTTTAGATTTGCCAATTCCTCTAATTGAAGCAAATGTTTCAGTGAAGCAATCAGTAAAGAAGATGAAGCATCCATCCAGCATCACCCCATTGGGAGGAATGAATAAGACTAAAAAAAGGTAAACAATAACAAAGAAAACTCTAAAGAAGAAAAACAAGATGGAGTTGATGGGTAAGGGGAAATACATCTATTCCTACCATCTCAGGGTCAATCTAGATGAAAAATCAGTCTGTGAGATAAAGGATGAACATAAGCTAACTACAGCCACATCAGGTAAACATGAAGTGATTCAGATGCAGGATGCAAATTGTTATTAATAAGAATTAATACCTAGCCATTATCGTTTTAGTAACCATATATAGAAGCCATTAAGCCTTAACTTGCTGGAAGGAAGGGAGGGAGGAAGGAATGTTTTTAGTCTCTGCCATCGGCAGTACCAAACCTACTCATAGATAGGATTATGCTTCAGCCAGTTATAATGCCCTAAGTGATGTACCAATGAATAAGATGGTATTTTCACCTCTGTTACCCACTTTCCTACTCCTTAGTACTTTCAATATGACTGTTTGTGGCATCCTTTACACTCTGCTTTACTCACTATTAGTAGTGCTTGAGTTCAACAGCAAGGGACTTCTCTCCTGCTACTTCTTCCCCCAGGAACTTGGAAAGTGGACAATCTCTGAGAGTGAAATGATACAACAAACAGTTAATGGATTAGAACCGAGTTATGACAATTGACCATCAAGAGACAGAATGGCTCTCAGACCAGCAGTACCTGACTAGAACCAAAAAGATACTAGCCTCTCTAAGGAAATGTGCCGAGAAGAATGGGGATGATGAGTAATGCAGGCAAAGAAAAAGGCAGGTGAGGGGAAAGTTCTGACACTGTGTCTCCTGCCCTGTGCCAGGGAAGAGATGCCCAACCCCAGGTAGCAGAAACCTGTTCATGGGGCAGAATACCCTGTTATGAGGAGTGAAGGCATGTGACCAATGCATTAGACATCTCCTGCTGACAGCCTATGCTCTGCAAGCAGCTTCTGACTACCATTTGGCTCCCATGTAGATTTGTCTACAAAGAGAAAACAAGCTGGGCAGCAGATATAATATTTACTCTGATTCGAATTCTCATTGTAAAGTAAGAAAATGGTGTTTTGGTTTTTAATCATCAATCTATGTAAGTCAATCATCCAGCTCAATTACTTCTGAGGACACTGACAATCATCTTCAGAGCCCAAAAAGCCAATGCCCAGAGAAAGCTAACCTGCCTCCTCCACTCTTAGGGAGACCTGCCTGATGGACAGTCAACCTTTCTCATGGGATGCCTTCTGGTCTCATTGCTTGTTTTTTCAAACTGCAACATACAACCTCCACCTCTCTTCAGATTCCCTAGTGCCTTATCTTTTCATTAAGATAGACCCCCTGATGCACCATCCTTTTAAAATACTACATCCAGTTGCTAGACTAGACTCTTGCTCAGTGTCTGAGGCTGGGTCTGAGTTCCAAACCTGCCCCATCCAGGACAGCAACTTCAGTTCCAGGCACTGGTCCATGGGTACCTGGGCCATCACCATGGCTACCTAGACCATCCTTGGCTACGTCTTGAGAAACAGAACTGGCCAAGAAGCAGGAAACATAATTGAATACTTTTAACATGTACAGCCTCTCCAAAGATTATAAATCATTATTACTGCAGACTTCGGGTCTGAGGCTGATGAAAAAAACCTGAGAGTATTCAATACTGTCTTAATATTTAAGTGCATAATGGAATTGCATATGTAAGGAATGTTTATTTTATCAATATGATTATGAACATGACCCATGAATCATGTGAAACAAGTCATAAATCATAACCTTCCTGTAAGTCTTGTCAAGGTATCAAAACACAACTCAAGATAAGAACATCTTTTTTCTAGGGGCGCCTGGGTGGCTCAGTAGTTAAGCATCTGCCTTCGGCTCAGGGCGTGATCCCGGTGTTCTGGGATCGAGCCCCACATCGAGTCCCACATCAGGCTCCTCAGCTGAGAGCCTGCTTCTTCCTCTCCCACTCCCCCTGCTTGTGTTCCCTCTCTCGCTGGCTGTCTCTCTGTCAAATAAATAAATAAAATATTTAAATAAAAAAAGAACGTCTGTCTTCTAAAGCTAAGTCAACTAATGCTTTTTCACCCATGAATTCAGCCTCCAAACAGGAAACCATTTGAGCACACAGAGACACAGGTAGCCTTGTTTTGTGAGTAGATAATTTTTTGTGGTCAGCCATGGAACCATATAAAAAAATGACTGCATGATGGGGGACATCCTGGGATGGAAGTACTCCCTCCAGACCTCAGCATTGCTCCACTTTCTTCTTCCCACTTGTAAGGGAAGGGACATCCCTCAGGTCCTCAGCCACTGGCTGCAGCACCCTCAGACCTGTACAAAACCCACATAAATCTGGGGAGCCCAAGTCATCAGCAATAGCAAAGGGCAAAGGACCCCCTACTTCTTCAGCAGCTGTGGCCATCCAATACGTGGCTGCAAGAGGGACTGAATCCATCCAACCATCTTTTGAAGTCCTTCATCCTATTTGTTTTGAAATAGGTTCAAAGATAACATGTGGCAATAACATGTATACATAGATAATTAGATTAAGTGAGAAATATGTTCCAGCTCTCAAATGTTATTTCTTTTCCACACTCACAGATATAGTAACATGACACACCCTAAGGTATTTCCACTTGGATAGACAAAAACATTTTCCCAGTCTTTGGCTGACCATAGTAGAAAAACTGGACAACTCTCTGGGCTTTTGTTATTTTTCTTATAAACTCAAATATAATTTCCTTAAACCTGCATTTCCCACTCTGTGTTTCAGATACTATGAGGTGCTAGAAAAAGGATCTCATTTCCAAAGAAGTTAGGAAATGCTGCGTATGATGTCTAATGGTTACAGACTCACAAGAAACAGTATGTTAGAATCTTCAAGGTTCTGGGCAGGGTTGTAATTAAAAACCAACGGTTTATTATTTAACCAGATTTTTTTTTATTGGTTTATGTGTGTGTACATATATACATATGAAATATCTGTTTTCAAAAGCTTTTTTCAGGTATGATTTGCATACAATCATATGTACTCATTTATATGCCACAGTTTAATGAGATTTGACAAATGTATTCACCCATGTACCATCACCACAATAAAAAATACAGAATATTTCCATCATTCCAAATTTTTCTGATTATTCTTTCCATAAATCTATAACCCATGCCCAATGATGAGAAAAACATCACACAAGCCCAAACTGAGGGATATTGTACAAAATACCTGACCAGCACTCATCAAAATGGCCAAATCAAGAAAAACAAGAAAAAATGATAAATTGTCCCAGATTTCAGGATAAGAAAGGAACATCGCAACAAAAGTAGGGTCCTATATTGAATTCTGGAGTAGTAAAAGGACATTAATAGAAAAACTAGTGTAATCTGAATAAAGACTAGAGTTTAGTTAATAGTAGTGGACCAATGTTGTTCTTAGTTTTATTAAATGGACCACAATAATGCAACATGGTAACATTAAGAAAAAAAGAAACTGGGTGAGGAATGTAAGGCACTCTCTGTACCCATCCATTATCTGACAGCTTCAATAGGTCAGGAGTCCTAGCATGGTTAAGCTGATGCCCTGCTTGGGGTATCACAGGCTGTAATCAAGGTGTCAGTCAAGCTGCATTTCTTTCTAGAACAAGGAGTCTTATTCCAAGTTCACATGAATGTTGGAAGAATCACAGTTCCTTGCAATTACAAGAATGAAGTTTTCTGTTGGCTATCAGGTGGAGGTCACTCTCAGCTACTAGAGGCTGCCCACACCTCCTTGCCAGGTGACCCTGCCACACACAGCACCTCACTTCTTAAAGGCCAGCAGGAGAATCTTCCTCCTGTTAAAATGGAGTCTTATGTAGATTGATGTAGTCACGATAATGACATCCCATCAACTATTCTGTACAATCTAACTGAACCAAGGGAGTGACATCCCATCATCATATTCTATTTATTAGAAGCAAGCCACAGTCCTGCTCACACTCAAAGGAGGGGATTGCATAGGAGTCACAAGGGGGAACCAAGATAACTATTTTTTTTAATCTCTGCATTGTATGGATCCCTTTTAAGAGAGAATTTTGGAGGCACAGAGACACAAAAATAAATCTAATCCCAACCCTTATTTTGACAGAAGAAGAAACTGAGACCCAACAAAGTAAAGTGACCATTTCAGGCACATAAATGATCAAAAAGAAAGTAGGGCTAGACCCCCAGTCCTATGAAAGGAAAACTTTTCTGAAACTCTATAAACTCTTTAGTTTAGCTTTTTTAAAAATTTTATTCCATGTTAGGGGTGCTTGCTTGGCATAGCAGTTAAGCGTCTGCCTTCAGCTCAGGGTGTGATCCCAGCGTTATGGGATCGAGCCCCACATTAGGCTCCTCCGCTGTGAGCCTGCTTCTTCCTCTCCCACTCCCCCTGCTTGTGTTCCCTCTCTCGCTGGCTGTCTCTATCTCTGTCAAATAAATAAATAAAATCTTTAAAAAAATTTTTATTCCATGTTAAAATAAATTTGTAGCTTCCAGTAACATGATGCCTACATTTTCATCAGATAAACATTACCAAATGCCAATTATTAAGCATCCCCTTAGGGTGGGCACAAATTTAAGTTTATGAAATGAGCATACTATCTGTAATTGGACAAAAACAATAAAACAAGGTTCAGCAATAAACCTTTAGCAAGATTTGGAAAGGTATGAAAAATCTAGAATGAGAAACCATGTTACATCTTGTGATGATCATTTTCTCATAACTTCTCACACAAATTCTGCATCCACATCTTTTCATTTTCAGTCATTTTGCTCAGATTATTTCACAGCAAACAAAATATCTCCCAAATACAGGAGTAACATTTCATCTGGACACCTACAAGAGATACTAGCCCATATTTGGGTTAATTAAGAGGTTTTGTTGCTTACAGTATATTTGTCATAGGACAAAAAGTAGCTGTGTTGTTCCATAGGGTGTGACATGAAAGACAGGAAAATAGTTGTTTGTTTTGTTCTGTTTTGTTTTAAATGACTATCATGGCTATTTGTCAGAAACCTTTAGATAGCCCATTCTAAAAGAAAAATAAGAATAAATTAATTTTAATAATGGTAGTTTTTATGCAATGCAAAACCTACACTATATACTGAGCATAAAATAACAGGAAAGAATTTCTAAACAACAACTAAAATGACCTATTTATATAAAAAAATAACATTTTAGTTCCTTTATGCTGACTGGTCCAAAATAAAGATTATAGGAGAATTCTGAAAATTAATGAACTAGGAAACTGTAGGAAAAGTAGACTTTAAAAATGTAAATGAGGAAGAGGAGTTAAGATGGCAGAGTTGTAGGGGGACCCTGGGTTTGTCTCATCCCTTGAACACAGCAAAATCAACATCAAATCATTTTGAACAACTAGGAAATCAATCTGGGGATTAAGAAAATAGTCTGCACAATTAGAGGGAAAGAACATGGCGAGGTTCCAAGATGTGAATTGGGGGAGAGAAAAGCTTGGGTACTACAAAGGACTGGGCGCTCTCTCAGTGAAGAGAAGTCAGGGAAAGAAGAAAAGAGTAAGAGAAAGAGCAGTGTTTAGGGTTTCTGCAAGATGCCGTAGTGTGGGAATACCCTAGGTCACAGGGGCAGAGAAGATTCCCCTTCCTGGAGCACATTTAGAAGAGGGTATATTGCCTCTCCAAGGACAAAAGGCCCACCAGGTGCCATTGAGCAGCCATTCAACAGCAGGGCACAGAGGCACCCACAGAGGGCAGATAACCTGGTCTCAGTTGTAGGCTCTCCTCCAGGGGAGGGGAGGAGGTCCACGCCTTGCTGGGTCCTTTAAGATTTGGAGTTTTGAATCCCAGCCACTGGCCAGAGATAAAACACAGAACTGTGGCACCAGGCATGCCAACGACGTGGGTATAGACAGTTTGAGGGCAGGAATGTGATGAAATCCTGGGACACAGGAGGGGAGATTGTTTGCTTTTCTGTGAGGGCCTCCTGAACAGCAGTGGCTACAAGCCCCCCTCCCTGGGAATGAGAGGGCAGGGTGACTCCATCTTCCACACACACACACTCCCAACCACCAAGATAGTCAGACTTCAGAGAGAAAAACAGCACCTCCAGAGGAGGCTAGAGTTGCTTACACCAAACCCCACTTCCCTGCACCCAACAGGGGCATCTTTACTAGGGCAGGTCTGACTGTGAGCCAGTGCAGAGCCTCTCCCTCAGACGACCAGCACAGGCCTCCTGTATGTGCCAAGTCTACTGATCATGGAATGCTCCAAAGCATCAGCTTCAATTTTGGTGGAAATAGAACCAGGTTTTTTTTTCTTTTGTAATACTTTTTTTTTGTTCATCTGTTGCTTTGTTTCCTTTTCTTGTTTTTTGGATCAGGCTTCTTTTTTAAAAAAATAATCAGTCTTACCTTAACAAACAAATCAAAGCACATCTATTTAAAGGTCCAAATACTCCCCACTGTAAGCAAGGAGGAAATCTGCAGAGGACTGACCTGTGGTAAGAGCAGCCAAAACACAACAGCAGAGAGCACATAGCAAACACCAGAAACACTTCCTGAAGCATAAGGCCCTGAAGTGTATGACCCCTTCTTAATATAGTATTACTCTCAGGAGAAAACATAAGCTTTCATAACATGCAAAAGACAGAAACCTAAACATAATGGCAAGATGGAGGAATTCACCCCAAAAGAAAGATCAAGAAGAAATCACACCAGAGATTGGCTCAAAACAGATACTAGCAATATATTTGCATGAGAATTTAGAACAACAATCATAAGAATACTAGCTGGACTTGAAAGAAGCATGGAAGACACCAGAGGAACCCTTGCTCCAGAAATAAAAGATCTAAAAACTAGTCAGGCCAAAATTTTAAAAATGCTATAACTGAAATGCAAAACTGACTGGATGCAATCACAACAAGGATGAAGGAAGCAGAGAAGAGGATAGGTGAAACAGAAGATAAAATTATGGAAAATAATGAAGCTAAAAAGAAGAAGTAAAGAAAACTATAAGATCACGACTATAGACTTAAGGAACTCAGCAATTCCACAAAGCACAATAATATCCGTATCATAGGAGTCCCAGAAGAAGAATGGAACAATGAGGCAAAGGTTTATTTGAACAAAACATAGCTGAGAACTTCCCTAATCTGGCAAAAGAAATAAGCATTCAAGTTCAAGAGGCACAGAGAACCCCTCTCAAAATTAACAAAAACAGGTCAACACCAACACATATCATAGTGAAACTTGCAAAATAGAAAGATAAAGAGAGAATTCTGAAAACAGCTAGGGACAAAAGGCCCCTTAACCTACAAGGGTAGACACATAAGGTCAGCAGCAGATCTGTCCACAGAAACTTGATGGGCCAGAAGAAAGGGGCATGATATATTCAACATGCTAAATGGGAAAAATACGCAGCCAAAAATACTATATCTAGCAAGGCTGTATTTCAGAATAGAAGGGGAGCTAAAGAGCTTCCAAGGCAAACAAAAACTAAAGGACTTCATGAACACTAAACTAGCTCTGCAAGAAATATTAAATGGGACTCTTTGAGTGGGGAAGAGAGATCAAAAGCAAAAAGACTAGAAAGGAACACAGACAATCTACAGGACCAGTGACTTTACAGGTAATACAATGGCACTAAATTCATATCTATCAATAATTACTCTGAATGAAAATGTACTAAATGCTCCAATCAAAACATATAGGGTATGAGAATGAATTTAAAAAAAATAAGGCCTATTGATATACTGCTTACAAGAAACTCATTTTAGACCCAAAACCACCTCCAGATTGGATGTGAGGAAGTAGAGAACCATCTATCCTGCTAATGGGCATCAAAAGAAAGCTGGAGTAGCCATACTTATATCAGACAAACTAGATTTTAAACCAAAGACTATAATAAGAGATGAAGAAGGGCACTATATAAGGGGGCCTATACAACAAGATTTAACAATCGTAAATATTTATACCCCCACCTTGAGAGCAGTCAAATATATAAATCAATTCATAACAAACTTAAAGAAACTCATTGATAATAGTACAGTAATAGTAGGGGATTTTAACACCCACAGCAATGGACAGATCATCTAAGCAGAAGATCATCAAGGAAACAATGGCTTTGAATGATGCACTGGACCAGATGGGCTTAACAGATATATTCAGAGCATTTCATCTCAAAGCAGCAGAATATCCATTCTTTTTGAATGCACATGGAACATTCTCCAGAATAGATCATATACTGGGTCAGAAATCAGGCGTCAACCAGTACACAAAGATTGAGATCATAGGAAGCATATTTTTCAGACCATAATGCCCTGAAACTTGAAGTCAACCGCAAGAAAAAAAATTGGAACGACCACAGATACGTGGAGATTAAAGAAAATCCTACTAAAGAATGAATGGGTTAACTAGGAAATCAAAGAAAAAAATTAAAAATACATGGAAGCAAATGAAAATGAAAATACAACAGTCCAAAACCTTTGGGATGAAGCAGAGGCAATCAAAGGAGGAAGTACATAGCAATACAGTGCTTCCTCAAGAAGCAAGAAAAGTCTCGAATACACAATCTAAACTTACACCTAAGGAAGCTGGAAAAAGAACAGCAAATAAAGCCTAAAACCAGCAGAAGAAGGGGTATAATTATGATTAGAGCAGAAATAAATAATATAGAAATTTTAAAAACCACAGAACAGATCAGTGAAACTAGGAGCTGGTTGTTTGAAAGAATTAACAAAATTGATAAAAACTCTAGGCAGACTTATCAAAAAGAAAAGAGAAAGGACCCAAATAAATTAAATCATGAATGAAAGAGGAGAGATCACAACCAACACCAAAGAAATACAAACAATTATAAGAGAAAATTATGAAAAATTATATGCCAACACACTGGGCAATCTGGAAAAAATGGAGAAATTCCTAGAAACATATAAAACTACCAAACTACCAAAACTGAAAATGTAAGAAATAGAAAATTTGAACAGACACTTAACCAGCAAAGAAATAAATAGCAGTAATCAAAAATCTCCCAATAAATGGCAGTCCAGGGCCAGACGGCTTCCCAAGGGAATTCTACCAAACATTTAAAGAAGAGTTAATACCTATTGTTCTCAAACTGTTCCACAAAATAGAAGTGGAAGGAAAACTTCTAAACTCATTCTATAAGGCCAGCATTATCTTGATTCCAAACCCCGACAAAGACTCCTCACCAAAAAAGGGAATTACAGGCCAATATCCCTGATGAACATGGATGCAAAAATCTTCAACAAAATACTAGCAAAATCAAATCCAAAAGTACATTAAAAGAATCATTCGCCACGATTAAGTGGGATTTATACCTGGGCTGCAGGGGTGGTTCAATATCCAAAAATCAGTCAACATGATACACCACATTAATAAAATAAAAGATAAGAACCATATGATCCTCTCAATAAATGAAAAAAAAGCACTGGACAAAACACAGCATCCTTTCTTGATAAAAACCCTCAAGAAAGTAGAGATACAAGGAACATACTTCAACATCAGAAAGGCCATATATGAAAGACCCACAGCTAATATCATCTTCAATGGGGAAAAACTGAGAGCTTTTCCCTTAAGGTCAGGAATATGGTAGGGATGTTCACTCTCACCATTGTTGTTCAACATACTACTGGAAGTCCTAGCCTCAGCAATCAGACAACAGAAAGAAATATAAGGCATCCAAATCAGGATGGAAGAAGTAAAACTTTCACTCTTCACAGATGACATGACACTATTTAGAAAACCCGAGACACTCCACCAAAACACTGCTAGAACTGACACATAAATTCAGGAAAGTCACAGGATATAAAATCAATGTACAAAAATCTGTTGCGTTTCTATACACCAATAATGAAGGAGCAGAAAGATAAATCAAGGAATTGATCTCATTTATAATTACACCAAATATTATAAGATACCTAGTAATAAACCTCTTTGGTTAAAGAGGTAAAAGTACTGTACACTGAAAATTATAGAACACTTATGAAAGAAACTGAAGAAGACACAAAGAAATGAAAAAACATTCTATGCTCATGGATTGGAAGAACAAATGTTAAAATGTCTATACTACCCAAAGCAATCTCCACATTCAATGCAATCCTGATCAAAATAGCACCAGCATTTTTCACAGAACTAGAACAAAAAAACCTAAAATGCATATGAAACCAGAAAAGTTCCTGAATAACCAAAGTAATGTTGAAAAAGAAAAGCAAGAGGCATCACAATCCTAGACAAGCTGCATTGCAAAGTTGTAATTGTCAAGGCAGTATGATACTGGCACAAAAACAGACATTGATCAACGGAACAGAATAGAGAACCCAGAAATGAACCCACAACCTTATAGTCAACTAATCTTCAAGAAAGCAGGAAAGAATATCCAACGGAGTAAAGACAGTCTCTTCAACAAAGATTGTTGGGAAAACTGGACAGCTACATGCAGGACAATGAAACTGGACCACTTTCTTACACCATACACAAAAGTAAGTTCAAAATGGCTGAAAGACCTAAATTTAAGACAGAAAACCATCAAAATCCTAGAGGAGAAAACAGACAGCAACCTCTTTGATATCGACTGTGGCAACTTCTTGCTAGGCACATTTCCAGAGGCAAGAGAAACAAAAGCAAAAATGAACTATTGGGACCTCATCAAGATAAAAACTCTCTGCACAGTGAAGGAAACAATCAACAAAACTGAAAGGCAACTGATGGAATGGGAGAAGATATTTGCAAGTGATATATTGGATAAAGGGCTAGTATCCAGAATCTATAAAAACTCATCAAAATCAACACCCAATGGGCGCCTGGGTGGCTCAGTTGGTAAGCGTCTGCCTTTGGCTCAGGGCGTGACCCCAGGGTCCTGGGTTTGAGCCCCACATCAGGCTTCTCTGCTGGGAGCCTGCTTCTTCCTCTTCCACTCCCCCTGCTTGTATTCTCTCTCTCGCTGGCTGTCTCTCTCTGTCAAATAAATAAACAAAATCTTAAAAAAAAAATCAACACCCAAAAAAATAATAATCCAGTTAAGAAATGGGCAGAAGGCATGAACAGACATTTATCCAAAGGAGACATACAAGTGGCTAAAAGACATAAAAAAATACTCAACGTCACTGAGCATCAGGGAAATACAAATCAAAACCACAATGAGATACCACCTCACACCAGTCAGAATGGCTAAAATTAATGACTCAGGAAACAACAGATGTTGGTGAGGATGCAGAGAAAGGGGAATGCTTTTGCACTATTGGTGGGAATGCAAACTGGTGCAGCCACTCTGGAAAATAGTATGGAGTTCCTCAAAAAGCTAAAAATAGAGCTACCTTACAACCCAGCAATTGCACTAGCAGCTATTTATCCAAAGGATACAAAAATGCTGATTCAAAGGGATGCATGCACCTTTTTCATGACACATCTCCAAAGGCAAGAGAAACAAAAGAAAAAATGAACTTGTGGGAAGTCATCAGGATAAAAATCTTCTGCACAGCCAAGGAAACAGTCAAAAAAACTAAGAGGCAGCCCACAGAATGGGAGAATATATTTGCAAATGACACTACAGATAAAAGACTGGTATCCAAGATCTACAAAGAACTTCTCAAACTCAATACATGAGAAACAAATAAACATATCAAAAAATAGGCAGAAGATATGAACACTTTTCCAATGAAGACATACAAATGGCTAACAGACGCATGAAAAAATGTTCAAAATCATTAGCCATCAGGGAAATTCAAATCAAAACCACACTAAGATACCACCTTACGCCAGTTGGAATGGCAAAAATTGACAAGGCAAGAAACAATTGTTGGAGAAGATGTGGAGAAAGGGGATCCCTCCTACATTGTTGGTGGGAATGCAAGTTGGTACAGCCACTCTGGAAAACAGTGTGGAGGTCCCTTAAAATGTTAAAAATTGAGCTTGGCATTGCACTACTGGGTATTTACAGACGTAGTGAAGAGAAGGGCCATATGCACCCCAATGTTCATAGCAGCATTTTCCACAATAGCCAAATCATGGAAGGAACTGAGATGCCCTTCAACAGATGACTGGATTAAGAAGTTGTGGTACATATATACAATGGAATATTACTCAGCTATCGGAAAGAACGAACTCTCAACATTTGCTGCAACATGGACGGCACTGGAGGAGATAATGCTAAGTGAAATAAGTCAAGCAGAGAAAGACAATTATCATATGATTTCTCTCATCTATGGAACATAAGAACTAGGAAGATCGGTAGGGGAAGAAAGGGATAAAGAAAAGGGGGTAATCAGAAGGGGGGATGAAGCATGAGAGACTATGGACTCTGATAAACAAACTGAGGGCCTCAGAGGAGAGGGGCGTGGGGGAATGGGGTAGGCTGGTCATGGGTAGTAAGGAGGGCACGTATTGCATGGTGCACTGGGTGTTATACGCAACTAATGAATCATCGAACTTTTCATCGGAAACCGGGGATGTACTGTATGGTGACTAACATAATATAATAAAAAAAAACATTTAAAAAAAGGGATGCATGCACCCCAATGTTTATAGCAGCACTATCAACAATAGCCAGATGATAGAAAGAACCTAAATGCCCATTGACAGATGGATGGATAAAGAAGTCGTGATTATATATTATTACTTAGCCATAAAAAGAATGAAATCTTGCCATTTGCAACAGTGTGGATGGAACTAGAGGGTATTACGCTAAATGAAATAAGTCATTCAGAGAAAGATAAATATCAGATGATTTCACTCACATGTGGAATTTAAGGAACAAAACAGATGAACATAGGGGAAGGGATGGAAAAATAAGATAAAAACAGTGAGGGAGGCTAAGTGTAAGAGACTCTTAACTATAGAGAACAAACTGAGGGTTGCTGGAAGGGAGTTGGGTAGAGGGATGGACTAAGTGGGTGATGGGCATTAAGGAGGGTACTTGTTGGGATGAACACTGGGTATTATCTGTAAGTTTTGAATCACTAAATTCTACTCCTGAAACTAATACTGCACTATATGTTAACTAACTTGAATTTAAATAAATAAATAAAATGTAAATGAGCCCTGAATGGGTAAGAGATTAAAATATATATATATATATAGTTCCCAGAAAGCATAGAATTGAAAAACAAAACACAATGTATTAGAAGAATTTTTCCATGACACTCATAAAGGAATGAAGAGGAGTTGGGTAAATTGTTGCAATTATTCAATTTAGTCCATAAATCATCAACACAGCTGAATACAGGAAACAGCTAAGCAGGTTCATTCCTTCTCCTCAGTTCTGTCACCATGAAGACCACGTGGGCAACCTTGTCAGGGTTGTTGGCAGGACTTAAGCACTGACAGAATACACAGAGGAGCCACATTCCATGTTCCTAGGAACTCCACTGGGATGAAGACACCAAAGCCAGCTCATCTTCAAAATCACATGAACACTGCACACAGAGAATAGTGCATAGAAAAGAAACTGCAAGTAACATCATTGTCCTCAAATCATCTATGAACTGTGATTGAAACCAAAGAAACCTTAGAATTTTTGAGCTATAAGGAGTCTTAGCAATTATCAAATGAAGGCATTCACATTTTGCGGTGAAACATTTAACCATGTTTGGAAACGGCATTTACATTAAGTTGTATTTTTCATGCATATATGTGTTATTCTAAAATAAATTTTGCCGAAGATTAGTTGACCATAGAGTTGAGGGTCCATTTCTGGAGTCTCTATTCTGTTCCATTGATCTATGTGTCTGGTTTTTGCCTGTACCATGCTGTCTTGGTAATCACAGTTTTGTAGTATAGCTTGAAAGGAGGCAACGTGGTGACTCTAGCTTTGTTTTTCTTTTTCAACATTTCCTTGGTGATTTGGGGTCTTTTCTGGTTCCATACAAATTTTAGGATTGTTTGTTCCAGCTCTTTGAAAAATGATATTGGTACTTTGATCAGGATGGCATTGAAAGTATAGATTGCTCTGGGCAGCATAGACATTTTAACTATGTTTATTCTTCTGATCCATGAGCATGGGATATTTTTCCATTTCTTTGTGTCTTTGTCAATGTCTTTCATCCGTGTTCTGTAGTTTCTAGAGTATAGATCCTTTACCTCTTTGGTTAGGTTTATTCCAAGGTATCTTATGGCTTTTGGTGCTATTATAAATGGAATCAATTCCTTCATATTTCTTTCTACAGTTACATTGTTAGTGTATAGGAAAGCAACTGATTTCTGTGCATTGATTTTGTATCCTGCCACAGTACTGAATTGCTGTATGAGTTCTAGTAATTTGGGGGTGGAGTCTTTTGGGTTTTCCACATAAAGTATCATGTCATCTGCAAAGAGAGGGAGTTTGACTTCTTTGCCAGTCTGAATACCTTTTATTTCTTTTTGTTGTCTGATTGCTGTTGTTAGAACTTCTAGTACTATGTTGAACAATATTGGTGAGAGTGTGCATCCTTGTCGTGTTCCTGATCTTAAGGGAAAGGTTCTCAGCTTTTCCCCATTGAGAATGATATTCTCTGTGGGCTTTTCATAGGTGGTTTTTATGAGATTGAGGAATGTACCCTCTATCCCTAAACTCTGAAGGGTTTTAATCAAGAAAGGATGCTCTATTTTGTCAGATGCTTTTTCTGCATCAATTGAGAGGACCATATGATTCTTGTCTCTTCGACAAAACAAGCAAACAAAAAAAAAAAAAACATCCACTGGAAAAAAGATAGTCTCTTCAATAAATGATGCTGGGAAAATTGGACAGCTATATACAGAAGAATGAAACTCGACCATTCTCTTACACCATACACAAAGATAAACTCTAAATGGATGAAAGACCTCAATATGAGACAGGAATCCATCAAAATCATGGAGGAGAACATAGGCGGTAACCTCATCGATATCGGCCACAGGAATTTCTTTCAAGATATATCTCCAAAGACAAGGGAAACAAAAGCAAAAATGAACTTTAAGATAAAAAAGACAACATTAAGATAAAAAGTTTCTGCACAGCAAAGGAAACAGTCAGCAAAACAAAAAGGCAACCCACGGAATGGGAGAAGATATTTGCAAATGACACTCCAAATAAAGGGCTGGTATCCAAGATCTATAAAGAACTTCTCAAACTCAACACCCAAAAAAACAAATAATCAAGTCAAAAAATGGATAGAAGACATGAACAGGCACTTTTCCAATGAAGATATACAAATGGCTAACAGACACATGAAAAAATGTTCAACATCTTTAGCCATAAGGGAAATTCAAATCCAAACCACTCTGAGATATCACTTTATATTAGTTAGAATGGCAAAACTTGACAAGGCAACAAACAAATGTTGGCGAGGGTGTGAAGAAAGGGGAACCCTCTTACCCTGTTGGTGGGAATACAAGTTGGTACAGACACTTTGGAAAACAGTGTGGAGGTTCCTCAAAAAGTTAAAAATAGAGCTACTCTATGATCCACCAATTGCACTACTGGGTATATACCCAAAAGGTGCAGATGTAGTGAAAAGAAGTGCCATATCCACCCCAATTTTCATAGCAGCAATGTCCACAATAGCCAAACCGTGGAAGGATCTGAGATGCCCATCAAGAGACAAATGGAGAAAGAAGATGTGTCCATATATACGATGGAATATTACTCAGCCATCAGAAAGGACGCCATCAGAAAATGATCAACATTTGCATCAACATGGATGGAACTGGAGGGGATTATGCTAAGTGAAATAAGTCAAGCAGAGAAAGACAATTATCATATGGTTTTGCTTATATGTGGAACACAAGGAATAGCATGGAAGACAATAGGAGAAGGAAGGGAAAAATGAAGGGGGGGGGGGAAAGAGAGGGTGAGATGAACCATGAGAGACTATGGACTCCAGGAAACAAACTGAGGGTTTTGGGAGGGGATGGGCTAGCCCAGTGACGGGTATTAAGGAGGGTACGTATTGCATGGAGCACTGGGTGTTATATGCAAACAATGAATCATAGAACACTACATTAAAAACTAATTATGTACTGTATTGTGACTAACATAACATAATAAAAAATTTAAAAAACTAATGACGTACTGCATGGTGACTAACATAATAAAAAAAGGATAAAAAAATAAAATAACTTTTTATTTATTTATTTTTGTTAAAATAACTTTTTATTAAACTATATTCTAATTCTAGTCCATATTTCTAAGATACATATTGTGTCAACATGTTTATGATCATGCAATATTTCAGTGTTTTCCCAATCCTGCAATAGCCAAGCCTTTACTTTAAGAGATGATCTAATATTGCTTGTATATCTAAAATCAGACAGATGACTAGCAAGATAAAAGAATATTACTTTAAAAGCATAAATCTTTGGATCCAATTATTTGTGAGTGCTCCTTAGCTCCCTCAGGAAAGGAAAGAAACTGCTGACATCCTGAAGAAGAAACAGGCTAAGTACACATTATTGAGGACTTGGGCTGACTTGTTCTTTGTGCATATTCTCCTTTAACAAAATATAAGGTAAGTAGAACACAGTCAATTATTTTCATGTCTTCCCAAAATTCATCAAGAGAAATAGTGGAGTGACTAGCACACTACATGCACAGAAGCACATGTGTAACCCCATGTCTCATAAGAAGCTATCCAAATTCAAATAAACATTTAAAATGAGGTCCCTTGGGGCGCCTAGGTGGCCCATAGGTTAAGAGTCTTTCTCTTGGTTTCGACTCAGGTCATGTTCTCAGGGTCATGAGATCAAGCCCCATTGGGCTCCAAGCTCAGCACACAGTCTGCTTGACAGTCTTTCCCTCCTCCCTCTCTCTCCCCTTATAGAATCTCCCTCCCCCTCACTCCTCACTCATGCTATCTCTCTCTCAAATAAATAAATACATAAAATTTTTAACAAATAAAATAAAATACAACAAGAGGCCCCTTGTAAGGAGCTGCCGTTCTGGACATAACACAGCTCAATATAATTTACTTTCCTCTCAAATACATCTCAAAGAAAGCAAACCTTCAGTGCCCTTAGGAGGAATGTGATCATTCTAAGTCTTCCCAGAAGGAAAATTTAATTACTAACTATCATAAATGGCAAATTGCCTATTTGCTTCAAATCAGTGTATGTGTATGTGTGACCAGTTTCTCAGGTTCTGACCACCCCTTGGATGAGTAGACAAAGCAGTGGTAAGAGCCAGACCAGTTAGCATTGAGATGTCTGCACTTCAATGGCCAAGACATTCTTAATATGTGCTCTGGCCTGACAGGTTTCCATTGTGGTAATAGCTACTAGAATGAATTAAACAAGATACTTAAGACCCTGAGCTCAAATATAACTGACTGTTTCTTCTCCTTTTGATGCTAATTCTTACTCTGTGCTCTTCCCAGTGAATCTAAACTAACAGCCAAACTTCCTTCAATAGAATCCAGACACATCTGTGAGCTTGAGGTATTTTTGGTGCTGTATTAGCATCAAAGAGGTTCGTAATGGTAATCAGGGGCTCCTGTGTCCTTCATGTACTTTGTGCTGCATGCATTGTGTGTATTAACTGATTTAACCTTCCGGTGACCCTTAGAACAGAGGTTCTAAAAGTGTGGCCCATGGATCCCTGGGGTTTCTCCAGGGCACTTTCATGTTTTTATTATTTCTTTTAAATATTTTGTAATAATTTTTTTGTATTTTATATTTTTTATGATTTTCTTTTCTGATCTTCATGATAATTTTTATAGTACTATGGTGACATCATTTGCCTTTCTCACTATGTTGGCATGCACACTCCTGGTGCAAAAGTAATGGGAGGGAAAACTCCTGGTATCTGAGCAAGAACAAATTAGTGCACTGGCACCAAACTATACGGGCAGTCATAGTATTCTTCACTGCCAAACAAACACTCAACATTGCCCAAAAAAAGCCAGTTTCACCAAAGAGTATTTTTTGATAAAGGAGTAAAAATGTTTCTATTCAAGATTCTATTAAATCTTGACCCTTGAGTACACATCTTTTTCATATTTTGTGAGACAAATTCTCTTAAAGCACTTCTGCTATATGTAGAAGATGACAATTGTCTCAAGTAAAAGGACACATATGGTTGTCTATTTTCTTGGAATGACATATTTTATAGTGCTGGAAAGAATGATTGGCATAGCAACTATGATCATTCAAATTTAGCTAACATTTTCTTGAAAATAAACAAAATAAGGATGTAACATCAACAAAAACAACTGAGTATATGTGTTTCCTATGAAAAAAAAGCTTTTTAGCAAAAATTAGAAAATTGGAAAACTGTATTTATCATAGTGAATGTGACATCTTCCCAACATTTAAAAGCTTTTTAGATGAGATCAGTAGTAACATTAACAAATGTGGATTTCTTGTGTTATCATGGAATGCAACATGTCAACATTTGGAAGTGCTACATAGCTCAGGGAGGCCATGCATAATGTTTCAAAATCATTTAGGGTTAAAAGATCCATTCAAAGTGCAAGCTAGACAAGTAGATTTTAATGTAATCAAGAAAGAAAAGTTTACTGATATGCTTTAGATTATACAGTGCAACTAGCCTTCAAGAAACTAATACTTGTTCAGGTTTGTCATGGCATCAAAGAAAAATATCCACACCTATCTGAAAAGACTATTAAAATACTCCTCCCTTTTCTAATTATATATCTGTGTGAGGCCAGATTTTCCTCATATACCTCAATCAAAACAACATAGCACTGGATTGAATGCAGAAGCAGATATAAATCAGCTGTCTTTTACTATTAAAAAGACAAAAAAGATACTAAAGAGATTTCAAAATTGTAAAACAGTGCCACTGTTCTCAATTTTTTCTTTGTTTTAGAAAATATAGTTATTTTTCATTAAAAAGTATGTCGTTTATGTTAGCTTTAAAATTGATTTATATAGAGAGATTTTAGAGTTTCCCATTTTAACTTCATAATATGGTAAATTAATATGGGCTTTCTGGGGTACTCAATAAATTGTATGGGTGCAAACAGGTCCTGAGACCAAGAATGTTGTGAATTGCTACCTTAGAGGTAAGTGCTTCAATGGCATCCCACCTGTTTGCTACAATTCAGGCTGGTAGTAGAACTCTGAGGAAAAACAGTTAAGTCTGGAAATCATTAAACAATGATAGAGTCATACCTTAACATTATACTTTAAAAGAAAAGATGCAAATATACATTTCTGTCACTCTTTGATGTAAGGATAAGACATTTTCTTTGTGTATGGATCTGCATTTTGGAGTTTTGCAATGTCTTTCTTGCATAAACTACCTATAAGACATCATCAAAGATCTCCTTTGTTTCTTTAAGTGGAAAAATATATTTAAAATACCCTGGAAATTAGACTAAATGAATACTGTCTCTACATCTTTAAATTATTTTATGCTATTTGTTCTGATCTTTAAACTGTAATCTCACTCACAGCTAATTCAACGTAAAAAAATTAGCCAACCACTTTGTTACATTCTTTCCGAAACATCCAACTTAATTTTATAAAAGTAGCAACTCTCTACAGAGAGACATCTTAGGCTGAGACACCTTAGTAAGCTATATAATATGCAAAATATCTTATTCACAATGATAATTGCAATAAGCATACACTGGTTTGGGAACAAATGCAATGATATGGGAAGGAATTGCTATGGTTGACTTAAAACATATAAGTAAAGCATAAGATTTTTAAGAATTTCTTAAGGAACGTTCATTTTCTTATTGGAAACTTGATCATGTTTACAGGTTGAGCAACCTGTAGTATTTATTCTAAAAGTTTATATCATCTCTTTCATGCACACATTTTAATTTTTCTCTTTGACTAACCCCAGGATCATTCTAAAACTAATCGATTAATGCTGGTATGAACCTGGTTTTCTAAGCTGAGTTGGAGAATATTTATTTAGCTACTGAAGAGACAACCAGTCTTCTAAATGTAGAGAATGAACAGCCAAATAAGTCCAGTTCCTAGGAAATTAGAAATCTCTACGTGGCTCCACTCTTCCAAAATAGGAAGAAAATATCTGTTATCTGCCTTCTCGTTTTCAACCAAATGCCTACGGGATTTATACGGATTTGTGTTTTAGGCATGGGAAAAAAGATAATGTGCTTAAAGTAAATTTTCCTACCTATCTTTTTTATTTCTAGTTGGGTGACTCAGATGGGCTAGCAATTTGATTCTATTCACATCATGGGATGGAATTACTTCAAGGCCTACAGCCACATAGCATCCCACTTCCTTCAATGGTAACCCTATGCCAAGAGAGGCAGAGGTAGAGTACCCAGGCTTTTCAGAAAAATAGCGTGGCTGCTTTGTAGTCAGTCATGGCCTCCAGAAGACCCTCAGCGTCTAAGAAAAAGTAGCTCAACTAACTGGAGTTCTGTTGTCCATGTCACCTTCAAAACGGATTTCACAGAACACCATACAGTGCTGTAGGAGAATTCCTTTTTCTAAAGTAGACCTTATGAGTAGAGAGTAACATGAAGACTGCAGAGAACAGGTTCAGAAGGTAATCAAAATAGAAACTAAGCTCATAGCTGTACTGAATTTCTGTCTTATTATTTAAGTTGATAATTGCCTTCAACTTCTAGAAGTCTTCCATAAATGCAGTGCTTTCTCTCTTGACTCGCTACTCTTTCCAAGATTAAAATTTGAGATACACTTTAGTCAGGGTATTTGAAGGTGGTATAAAAGGCAATAACCAAGCAAATTCATTTTAAAATTAAAATGTAGTGTTTTTTAGGTGACTTGTAGTTTACTTCTCAACTCTGTTTGTTATTGGTTTTTATTGAAGTTGAATATGTTCAAAGCATCTGAGAAATTAGAGCATTACTTGGCATTTTGTAACTTCATAAACACTAAAGAGAGCACTTCTAATATCTCTAATGATGCATTTTGGAATACATTTTTGGGAGTATTTTCTTAACTTCAGCATCTTTGTCAGTGAACTAAACCTGACAATACTTAATACTTTAAGGTGGCCATGGAGAACACATTCTCTGTGTACATTCTATAGATTGATCGATGGCTATCACCTGCTCCTTGAGCCTCACCCACAGATCTACATAATAATTACAAGTGCAACTCCTAGTATCATGGTCAAGAAGAGAAGAATGTCTCTATACACACATAAGTATTCCCTCATCAATCATAAACGGTCAACAAAATCAGAGTCGTAGAACTTTTAATCAATAAGAGAGGCTAAACATCATCCAGCAGAGCCCCAAAAGAGATCAGGGCCCAGTTTTCTTTTAGGTAAAATAAATTAATTCTTTAGGCAACAATATAACATTAGAATAATATATAATAATGCAAAAGGAAATATGAAATGTGATGTATTTTATATAATACTTATAAATATTTTATATAATAAAGTAAGTTAGTCTTCAGATAAAAATACAATTGCATCATGTACAATTGTTCTAAAGAGAGCATAATAACTTTTTTCCTAAAACACATAGAAAATTATTTTAAAATAAATGAATAGAGTGTTTCACAGTCAGATTTGTACAGTGTAATTGTTTAAATTGGATTTTCTGATACACTGGCACCTAGAAAACTGATATGAGGCCATTAATTGCCTCTGGCACTCCAACGTTTGCTTTTCTTGCAGCCCTAAAGGAAGTAGCCTTCCCAAAACCACTGACAGGGACTCTCAGAATGACTTTTAGGTACCGTCGGGTGGTTGGAAGGGCAGGTTTGGAGCCAGAATCAGCAGAGGTGGGAAGGAAATAGTCAAGAGAACAACAGGAAATTTTGGCAGAGTTGGTATTCAGCAAATTTACAGAAAGAAACATATGTTATCCTCTCTCCTTTCCTGATCCAACATTACCCACTTTTCTCATGCTATATCAGCAACTGAACACATAACCTCTTAGTGTCCCATCTGTAATCCATTATTTAAGGAGTCTATGCATAATCCATCACTTGTAGGTACCTTCTTGCTCACATTACTATCGCACATGCAAGCAGTTCTGAGCAAGGAATTACAGTAAGGGACAAGGAGAGAGAAAAGTTAGTCATCTTAAACAACGAAAAAGGACCTTGTGTATTTACTGGTTGACTGCCTGAGGGTGACCCTGTGCTGCCAAAAAAAAAAAAAAGAGCTATGTTTGAAAGACAACATTGCATAGTCAAAGTGTATATAGGTAGACAGACTTGGGTTCATTTGGGCTTTGTGAAAATTATTTAACCTCTATGTATTTCAGTTTCCTCATTGGTAAAATAGGTACTTCATAGTCCCTTGGTTGGGATATGATAAGGATTCCAGAAAATACTCAGAAAGACCTAACCTGCACCTGAATCCCACCAGACATAATAAATGAATGGCAACAGCGGCAGCAGCCATAGGAAGAACAACACTTCTTTAAAAGTTCTTCTAACCACAAAAACAGAGGACCAGGACTTGCTTTTGAAGTCTACAAAAGACTGGCTTCTCTAAGACAGGGTTTCCCCAGAGATATTCTGTGTCTATTAGTTCCCTCCAAATAGTAGATGACTTTATAAAGGGAAAAACATGGCTGGGGGATGCACCTGGTCACATAAGTTTGGGATATTGGGGGTTAACCAAGAACACTATTTTCTTACCAAAGATTTCTTGGGGATTTAATATGCTAACACACATTAAAATGCTCCAACAGGGTAATATATGAAGTGTACCCCAAAAACTTATTCATCAGCAGGTTTATTTTTGAGGGAGCATCATATAGGACTAGTGATTTATGGGGAAAAATTTGGAAAATGTTGCTGTAAAGATACAACTGATCACAAAAAATCAATTTGAAATGTAAGTGGAGACTAATACAATAAATGTTAGCATGAAACACAATAGAATTTTCGATAGTTTTATTATTAATACCATCAGCAATTCTGCAAATCTCTTTCTGGCATTTTATTTGTGTAATATAAGTAGATACGTAAAGAGTCAAACATTCATGGTCCTAAGGGAGCCAATAGGTTATGCCAGTCTTTGTCTCAGAAACCATGGCTAACCCAGCCCTGGAACTCAGTGATGTCAACTCAGCAGTTCATCAATCTAGCCACAAGAGCAGAGATCCAACCTCTGGGGAGGCCATTTGGGTGGGCCAGAGCAGTGTTGGATCTGGGAAGAAATAAGCAAACTTCTCCCAGTTCCATACAGAGCTTTTTCACCTAAACCCCAAACCAACATTGTGCATATCCAAAGATTTACAAAGTCTTATGAAAGCATATCCTTTCGTTTCTGTTCCTAACTCATGTCTCCACTGGAGGGAAAAAAAAGTCAAAGAGACCAAATGGGGAATGAATGTTAGGCTACCAATTATAGAAACTATCCCATCTCACAGTTCAAGCCAAATCCAAGACTACCAAGTCATACAAATAAGTACCCAGGTGAGTCACTGGCCCACAAGAAACTGCCAAGCCCTGAATCCCACTTCCTCTTGCTGAATTTGAACAGATGGTATTCAAGAATATGAACATAAAAAATTAGGGGAGATATGTGCAAAGGTGGGATTCGGGGGCAAAAGCAACGTCTTATTATTTAAGGGATACTGAGGGAGACATAGACCCAGCAATACGTCCACCTTAAAGTTTATCATTAGGAATCTATTTCAACATTCTTTCAAGTTTTTAATCACCGAACACAAAAATGCCAGTATTCCTTGGAAGACTAATACATTAAACTGTCTATATGTCCCACACTGAGCAAATACTCATTCAGTGTCTACTAACCATAGGCAATGCACTGCTCTAGATGCTGGCACTATAGCAACAAATAAACCAAACAGAAAATTCTACCCCCATAGAATTTGTATTCTATTGTGATTATGAACAACTGAAAAGTCTCTGATGTTAGTTTTGATGTTATAGCCCACTCAGCGCTGGGTTGGAATAACAGCTTCTTTAAGCATATCCAGCAGATAATAAACATTGTCCAGGGAGAGCACACCAAGACAGAGTCTTAGAAAGCCCAAAATCTGAAGATCCTGGGCACTGAATCCATGGTGTGTGTGTGTGTGTGTGTGTGTGTGTGTGTGTGTGTGTGTGTGATATTTGGAATAGATATTGAAAGCATTCATGCAAACAAAATTGAGACAAGTATGCCAACCTCAAGATTCATCCTAGATCTGCCTCAAATAAAAATGGTATGAGAAATAAAAATAAATTGATGCCCACAAAGTACTTTGCCAAGCAACATTACCATCTCTATAGTAAGTCTGATGAGTTTCATTAACTATTTACATAGGCTTTGCTAATTGCAAAGGGCACTTGGGGAATTCTAAGAGGGTTCATACTTTTAATGGGTGAATAGAAATTCTGAGTCTGACAGTACAGGGTTTTTTTTAAGTTTTTTTTTTTTCTATTCGACAGGATAGAGACAGCCAGCGAGAGAGGGAACACAAGCAGGGGGAGTGGGAGAGGAAGAAGCAGGCTCACAGCGGAGGAGCCTGATGTGGGGCTCGATCCCATAACGCCGGGATCACGCCCTGAGCCGAAGGCAGACACTTAACCGCTGTGCCACCCAGGTGCCCCTGACAGTACAGTTTTAAAATAAATTGGGGAGGGGGAACGGTGTAATAAATATAGCAGGCCCTTTCAAAGTGTCTGCCTAGTTGAAAAGACAGACTGTGGTCATGGTCAGGTCCGTAGGGGGCCTGGTTAGGGCTCATGGTCAGGCCCCTAACCCTGGTCCCAGCCACAGCTGACTGAACCAATGAGGACACCAGACCCAAGTTTGGAAAATCAGTTTGTAACTGGAGCTGTACAACTCTCATTTAGTCTGTGCTACTCTCTTTCATAGAGAGTATCTCACTAATTCTCAAGAAAACTTATAAGGGATTGTTGTTCCCATCTCAATGACATGATACTGAGGACCATGGACTATCATATACTTCTTTCCCCCTACCCCAAATGTAGACTGAAAAGCAGAGTCAGAATGCAAAAAGAGAGAAGATAGAATTGAAACAGATGCAAAGAAAGAAATTGTTCAGGTCCCTAATGGTTTTGCAAATACCACTGAGAGGCCACATATTGTGTTTTCCAAAGACAACCAAAACAGTGTCTCTCATTCCACATTGCCATTTACTTCCCCATCAAGACATGGAGCCCAATTCCTCCTTCTTGAGTCTGGTGGGGCTTGCAGCTCACTGGTGACCAATAGAATGCAGCAGCATCAGTGGCATGTGACTTCTGAAGCTAGGACACAAAAGGTGGTACAGCTCCTGCCTTCCAGGCTGCATCATTCCTTTGGAGTCCTGAGCCACTACATAAGAGGTCTGACTACCCTGAGGCCACCATGTTGTGAGAAAGCCCAAGTCACATGGAGACATCATGTAGATGTTCCACAACAGCCCCAAATAAGGCTCTGCTGACAACTAGGTCCAACCATGGGATAGCTGCAGGACTCCAAGCCCCAGATGCCAATGCATTCTCAGCCTCTGAATCTTCCAGCTGAGGCTTCTGGCATTGTGGAGTAGAGAAAAGGCATCCCTATGTGGATTCCTCACCCACAGATTCCATGCCCATACAAAATGGTTGTTTTATGTCACAAGTTTTGGAGTTGTTGGTTTACCAGCAACAATAAGTAGAACAGAGACCTGGCTTGATTCTTTTTTTTTTTTAAGATTTTATTTATTTATTCGACAGAGATAGAGACAGCCAATGAAAGAGGGAACACAAGCAGGGGGAGTGGGAGAGGAAGAAGCAGGCTCATAGCGGAAGAGCCTGATGTGGGGCTCGATCCCATAACGCTGGGATCACGCCCTGAGCCGAAGACAGACGCTTAACTGCTGTGCCACCCAGGCGCCCCAAGACCTGGCTTGATTCGTATGCTACAGTTCCAGGAGATTCTACTGAATCTTGTTTTAGCCTTCCCTAGGTTTCAAGGATTTCCATCACTTGCTAAAACCCATTGAAATGTATAAGAAGACTGATATTGGGAATGGGGTTGCAGAGAAAATGTGGGACTGACTGAGTCAAGATGGATAGGGTGCAGCAAAAAGTCTGTTGCTTTGGGATGGAGAGCGGGCAATGCATATATGATAGTAGCAACACATCTTGTTTCCTGGGATTCAGACCTTCTATTTCATCAGTCAGAGAGGCTCTAGAGGAATTCATTCTTGAAATATCAGAGTATTGGATTGTGTTAGCAATTCCTCATGGCCTTCAGTAAAGCAAGAGGAAATATTAACTCCAGCCTAGAGCTTCTCAGTGGAAACCAATGGCAGAGAGAGAGAATAGAGGGTACCCAGGAGACTACAGGGCTCCAGATCACAGAATCCATTATTAGCTGGACCAAACTTCGGTGGCCAGATTCGTGCGTGTGCGCACACACCTCACATGTGTGAGATTACATACTGACTGAGAAACTGAAGATTACTAGCAAATGGAATGAGAATACAGAGAAAGAGCCAGAAATTTTAGCAAATCAATCATAATGTACCTTCTCCCTCACCAAGCAAAAATGATGTTTCCCTTTGCAATACTCATTTGCCTATGATGAAATATTCTGGTAATACTCCCAAGCAGATTTGAAGAGAAGTGCTCCCTGCAGCCCATGCCAGAGCTCCAATCCATCCTATCCCACTCATGCCCTGAGGTTGTCATGACAAAACACGGAACTAGATGGAGCCCTAGAATTCCCACAGGTCTGACTTACCCCTGGGAGTTTATAAGGGCAGGAGATTCACAAAGCATGTCTCAGCAATATTCCTGACATTAGTCTTTAGCAAATATAGTTCTCAAAAATAAAACTAGCAGATAGCTGACTAAGGTTTTACAAGAATGGTACTGCAAGAAACATCCCTCAAATTGACATCCACCTGAAACCTCTAAACACAAGTACGGACAATGTTGGTCACAGTTGAAAATGGACTAAGGTCCCTGGTCCCCCTCCTCCAGAGAGAAATCCTTCCCTTCCTGATACCCTGGAAGGATAAGGAGCAAGTAAAATTCTCTCAGAGGACAGAATCTGTGGCAGTCTTTTGGCTGACCAAGAAATTTACATTTTTACAAAAAGAATTAGTCAACAAGTGAATGTTTATGAGGGTTGTTGGTCTTTTGATTTATTCTATTACCCCTGTATGAGCCTCTAATCTCCTAACCAGCATATGGCATTGTCTTGGGGATAGTTCCCCCTTTCTTTCTGGGAGCATGAAAAGTTGATCAAGACAGAAATAGAGGGAAGACACCACCCAGCGATAAGAGGCTCTATGAGGAGTGACTCCAGAACATCATCTCTAGATGAGTGGTGGGATTGAATTTGGTTTGTCTTCTCTTTGGGTGGGGGGGGCAGTAAGTAGGTTTGTAATTACACATGTGTCACATCAGGTGGGATTCCTTTCAACATATGAAGGGTATGCAGGACATTCAAGGAACAGATTGTCGAAGCATCTTAGGGTAAGTTCCCTAGAAGCAGAACCTGAGATGGAATAGTTGTGCAAGGCATTTATTAATGGATTGCTCTGGTGAGAAAGGGAGCCTACAAGCAAGGGGAAAGCAAGTTAAAGAAGGATGTAGTTTCAGCTGAAGTCAGCATTGCCTGAATTGTACTGAAATTATAGCTCTCCATGTACTTCCCAGCCAACCTGCCAGGCATGAGCAGGGCATGAGGGGGAACTTCTCAGGAGGATCTTGAGGCCTGACAGGGCCACACTGGGTGCTGACTCCCTTGTCTGCACCCATTCCTGAAACCATATCCCATCCTGCTGGCAGCCCCTCCTATATGAAGACTAGCAGTACCTCCAGGGATTGGCTGTCCTCTCCAGCCATCTTAGAGGACTTGGCCCAGAGATGGGAACATTGATGGGTGATGCGGGCATGACCATGTCACAAGATAAGTCAGGAACAAAGGAGGCGACTTAGTGAGAAAGACAATGCATTTGGTTTATGATGAGAAATATCAGGCCATGCAGTGCTTTACCTCTTGGACTCTCTATTTTTCCTGACTTTTTCTGGCAGCAAATCTCTGATACCTAATTTTGGCAAAAGGCAGCACCAGAGTGGAGCTGAAGTTACCAAGCATGATGTGTGAGCCTATAGTGACTATAATTGGAAATGAAATTCAAGGGGACTGGAAAAAGAGAAGAAAACATTTCTGGGTCCTACCTTGGGCTAGGGGCCAAACAAGACACTTGAGATAACACAGACATTTTAAGGTTACATATTACTGTGGCCATTTTATGCGGAGAAATCTGATGCTCGGGAAAGGGAAGTGACACTGGAGGCAATTTAACAGCAGAAATTCAAGCCAGACTTTCTCCTACATGCCCTGTTCTTCCTGTGCCCTAGACTGCCGTAGGTCAGGGTTGCAGGGGAGGGGACAAACCTAATGAGAGGCAGCTTTACATCTCAACGAGTCATGGTCATGATGGTGATAACTGAAAACAAGAAGGAAGCCAGGGAAAAAAGCAGAAAAATTCATCTCTGAGGACTCAGAATAATAAAATCCTAGGATAAGGAAGGTCTCCAGCAGACACATGTCTTGACCTCCCATACGGTGGAGGACATGCCTTCTCAGATCCCTGTGGATGTCCTTCAGCCTCTGACTGAGGAAGGCCAGTTGGGGTGGGAGGAAAAGTGGGAGGGGTGGAAAGGAGGGCTTGCACATCTTCGGGTCAGAAGGTCCTTTCTTGGGCTGGAGCAAAATCTGTCTTCCTGTATCTGCTCATTGCTTTCTGTTCTTTTGTCTGGAGCAATACAATACATACTAAGTTCCTTCTCTGCCAGTCACCAGTTCTCTTATTAGCTGTGGTCCAGATTAAACACCTTCTTTTTCTTCAGTTAGTCCATATATGACATACCTTCTGACCTTCAATATCATGGTGGTCTAAGAGATCTGTTCAAATATGTTGCAAATATCTTTAATCACACCTTATAATTATGGATAGAAAATAAACACTATTTTGGGGGCACCTGGGTGGCTCAGTCAGTTAAGTGTCTGCTTTCAGCTCAGGTCATGATCCCAGGGTCCTGGGATCTAGTCCTGATTGGGCTCCCTGGTCAGCAGGGAACCTGCTTCTCTCTCTGCCACTCCCCCTGTTTGTGCTCTCTGCCACTCCCCTTGCTTGTGCTCTCTCTCTCTCTGTCAAATAAATAAATAAATTCTAAAAAAGAAAAAAAAGAGAAAAGAAAAGAGAAAAGAAGAGAAAAGAAAAAAGAAAAGAAAAGAAAGAAAAGAGAAGAGAAAAGAAAAGAAAAAAGAAAAGAAAAGAAAAGAAAAGAAAAAAGAAAAAAGAAAAGAAAAAACACTATTTCCATAAGAGTGGACATTGGAGATTTGGGTTTTTTAATTTTCAGAGTGGACAATTTGAACTGTTTGTTTAGCTTCCTACACCTACAAATACTCCCTTTAAAACTCAATTTCTTTCCTAATTTCTGTATCCCACACCTCCCAGACACATTTTTCATCACACTGTGTTACCAAAGTGCACAGGAAATGCTTAATCTCTTTTAGTGCAAAATTGTGACTTGTTGAATTAAATTGAATGATCATGTTTGTGGTTTTGTTTTCCTCTTTTTTTCATTTTTTGTTGATGTAGAATTAATTATACATCAGTGTTATAGTTATACATCAGTTTATATATAACATATAAAGTGTTTTATTAGTTTCAGGTGTACAATATTATGATCCAACAAATGCTTAATCTCAAAGTACCTGTCATTGTCCTCCCCGACGGATGCCCACATCTCAATGCCCAAGCTCTTCGATTTATGCTACTGGTTTTAAAACCCATCTTCCAGGTATTTGATAAGTAGGTGGAGAACTGGGCTGGTTCTAAAATCCTGCTCAAAAGTTAATTTGTAATAAAAAATGTTCCAATGCAGCAATTCCTGCAGTCATTACCTGTCTGGGCTTCCCAACTGCAGCTCCAGACCATCAGGCAGAGGGAAGGGGCAGTGGTTTTATCCCATTTACATGCCTCCCTTCCAGCAAAGTCTCCAGATCACTTTGTTGGGAAGCTGCAAGAGAATGAAATCATCCAAATGGTGATTCATCTCTCCACCTTCAGCCTAATTAACCATCTTCAATCTAATGTTATAATAACTTACCAATTGCTTTATTTTCTTAATTTTTTATTTAAATTCAATTAGCCAACATATAGTACATCATTAGTTTCAGATGTAGAGTTCAATAATCTATCAGCTGTGTATAACACTCAGTGCTCATCACATCATATGCCCTCATTAATGCCCAATTACCCCACCCCCCACCCACCTCCCCTCCGGCAACCCTGTTTGTTCCCTATGGTTAAGAGTCTCTCATGGTTTTTCTCCCTCTCTGATGACTTCCCTTTCAGTTTTTCCTCCCTTACCCTGTGTTCCTCTGCACTATGTCTTATATTCCACATATGAGTGAAACCATATGATAATTGTCTTTCTCTGATTGACTTACTTCACTCAGCATGATACCCTCCAGTTCCATCCATGTGGATGTAAATGGTTAAGTATTCAACTTTTCTCATGGCTGAGTAATATTCAATCGTATATATAAACCACATCTTCTTTATCCATTCATCTGTCAATGGACATCTGGGCTCTTTCCACAGTTTGGCTATTATGGACATTGCTGCTATGAACGTTGAGCTGTGTCTGCCCCTTCAGATCACTACATTTATATCTTTGCGGTAAATACCTAGTAGTACAATTCCTGGGTCAAAATGTAGTTCTATTTTTAACTTCTTGAGGAACCTCCATACTGTTTTCGAGAGTGGCTATACCAGCTTGCACTCCCACCAAGAGTGTAAGAGGGTTCTCCTCTCTCCGCAACCTCACCAACATTTGTTGTTTCCTGACTTGTTAATCTTAGCCATTCTGACTGGTATGAGGTAGTATCTCCTATGGTTTTGATTGTATTTCCCTGATGCCAAATGCTGTGGAGAATTTTTTCATGTGTTTGTTGGCCATTTGTATGTCTTCTTTGCAGAAATGTCTATTCATGTCCTCTGCCCATTTCTTGACTGGATTATTGGTTTTTGGGGTGTTGAGTTTGATAAGTTCTTTATAGATCTTGGATACTAGTCCTTTATCTGATACATCATTTGCAAGTATCTTCTCCAATTGCTTTAACTCTCACTTTCTTAATGTGATTTCAATCACTCATCTTTCAAAGATTATTTTATGGAACAGCCCATAAGTTCCAAACCAACTTCATTCCTTTTAGTTCAATGTGCCCCTAGGATTGCAGCTTTTAGTCTCCCCACTGTTGGAAGTGTTGGCAATGTTTCCAAGAATTGATATAAATGATTACTTATATATATGAAATGGGTTAAAGAGTTTTATTTATCACCTGACAGTGAATCTTTCAGTAGTGTAGTAAAAAAAGTACAAGATAGGAATCAGAAGACTCAATTTCCATTCCCGCTCTAACTAGTTCTTGACCTCTTCCAGCTCACTTCACTCCTTGGTCTCAGTTTCTTTATTTGTAGAACAAAGAAAGCATCTATGATAAGCTTCCAAATC
Source organism: Ursus arctos (assembly GCF_023065955.2). Taxonomy (NCBI): domain Eukaryota; kingdom Metazoa; phylum Chordata; class Mammalia; order Carnivora; family Ursidae; genus Ursus; species Ursus arctos. Next base: position 57,897,157 of record NW_026622841.1, read on the forward strand.
TAGCACTCTATAATCATAGGGTGACACCCTAGGCCTTCAATGTAATTGTTTCAAGCTCTCAAGGCTATTAAAGAATAATAGCAAAAAAAAATGGGAAATTTCTAAAAATGCTACTTCTATAGGGCACTGTGGTGGAAATTCTTCCTCAATAACATTTGTAAACAATCTCCAATGTACAGCATGCCAACATGAAGTTCAAATTGTTGATTTGCTGGTTAGAGTAATCTTTTAAAATTGTTTTGGAGAAAACGTGCTTTCAAAATGCTTCCACAAACATTGGAGGGCTTTGGGGGCACCTCAGTCAGTTGAGTAGCCAACTCTTGGTTTCAGCTCAGGTCATGATCTCAGGGTCCTGGGATCGAGGCCCAGTTGGGCTCCGTGCTCAGTGGGGTGTCTGCTTCTTCCTATCCCTCTGCCACTCACCCTACTCTCTCTCTCTCATATAAATAAATAAGCCCTTGAAAAAAATTGGAGGGCTATGACCACATGGATTGTGTGCTGAATTCCACTTCTTGTTCTTAGACTTAGTTCACAACAGTTTTGAAGGGATTTTGACATTTGACATTCCAATGGGCTCTGCATAAATATAGATGTGCATGGCTCTTCCATGCTGTGATTTAAGGATACACCTGCACGTCTGTTAATGCTTCACTTCCAGGTTTATCTGCTAGTACTGGCCTTGGGAACAGGTGTGTGTATTACTGTGAGTGTGAGTTTTGCAGTCACACACCCTCTGTTTTGAGTCCCAGTTCCACTACTGGTTAGATATCTTTTACCATCTGTAAATTGTGTATAGCAATAGATACTATTATGAGAGTTCATACAAATAAAATGCTTATCACAGTACCAAACATATAGTAAGCACTCATATGTATATGTTTGCACAAATTATTATGGATCGTGGTAAAGCATGTATGTTATTTTAGATCCTTGGAATTTTTTTAATCTATAAAATAAGTTTAGATGATTATTGAGACCTCCGGTTTTGAAATTTTATAATTCTGTGTTCTCTATTTTAGAAGCTGATGGATGTCACATTGAGTGGATTTTTGAGTCTAAGATGTAATCCTTTCCCCTGTACTTTCAAATATCCAGCTGAAAAGATCGTGCAGGAGTTTCACCCAAGTTAGATGGATATTCCAAAACCTATGAGCCAAAATGCTATGGAGACAAATATCTTTTACTTAAACACTGACCAAAGAAATTGTGACATATCAGTATACTTAACCACTATAGAGAAGCCAAAGATGATCTGTTTTCAGTGTGAATTATATTGCTACTTGGAAATGCATCTATGAAACATTACACAAAAAAAGGCAAAATTTCAAGGAGTATGATGAGCACTGTACCCAGAAGGTTATCATGTCAGGTTTAATTTATGCATCTCGCCATAGCTGTACTTTTGCCTTCCGTAGTATCAGGGGGTCCTACAGGCCCCTCCAGATGTTTCCATGCTCTGGATAGCTGTCAATGTCTTCAACCACACACCTGTGAGAGACAACTAAGATTTCAGACCCCTAAGGTCTAGACCCCTGAGGGCTAAAGACCTGGGCTACCCCACCAGTCAAACCACCCAGATAGCTGAGGTGACTGATATGGGGAGAAAATCTTGAATGGCCAGTAAAGAGAGAAAATAATGAATATTAACTAAGACCCCAGGGCAGCTCCAGCAGTGGAGACTGTAGCTTGGCTTACAGACCCCCTTGCAATCTACAAGATACTGCAACTGACCATCTTTGCTTTCTGGGAAAAAGTGAGGTCATCTTTGTTCCTGGTTTTTTAGTTTGTAAAGAACAGACATGCCAGGATGTTTTAATCAATTCTCCAAATGTGGTGTACAAATGGCAGCTCATTTTCTCATTGGATCAGTTCTCTGTATGATAGTCTTCCTATATTAAAATAAAAATATTAAAGACTTGTCAAATCACTATGTTGTACACCTGACACTAATGTAACATTGTATGTCAAGTATACTTCAATAAAAAGAAAAAAGATCTGTCCTCTTAGCAATAATGTATTGTGCATTTGAAATTTGCTAACTGTAGTCACCATTTTATATACATATAAAATATATATGTATATATATATGTATATATATATATATTTATATATACATATAAAATATATATATATATAAAATAAGAAATTGAAATGCAAAAATCAGGTACATTTTTGAGATAACAGGAAAATGAAAGACTCTCTCACTTGCTGCCTGCAGCTTTGGCTAGATCTCTAGACTCCAAGGCTCCTGTTGGGCCTCTCAGACTGTCAAGTACTTCAATTTGAACTTTTGAGAAACACTGCCTTAGGTGTTAGAGGCTTATGATCATGATGAAAGGGAAACATCTCAGAAGCTATATAGCCAGACCTCATGGGGAAATAGAAGAGGCACCCTATTGTCTGTACCTAGCATAACAAAGTCACCCTGAACGCCACTCAGGAACAGGTGCACCTCTCCACTGGTTCTAGCCTTCCCATGACACAGTTTCTCTGGCTCAGCTCTTTCCCCCTCTAAGTCTTCCACTTCTCTTATTATGCTTACCCTTGGTCTTTACTTGTCTTTCTGTTTCATTTAAAAAAATACAAGATTGTGTTGACTGGTAGCTACTTAATCTGAAGTATCACTAACAGATGATATCTTTGTGCTGAAACACCTCATAAGCCAGAACTGCATCCAGTGCTTAATGTTCAACTTTGTCCCATCAGTTTTGGGGTAGAATACCTGGCTTTTGTGGGTATGTGTCTTTGTCTTGACAGAGACACTTACCTTGCATCAGATTCTCAAAGGTACCTTTGACATGCAGAAAGGTAACCACTGTTGCTCTAAACATTTTTTTTCTGTATGTGGCTAGGCTATGTATTAAATATATTTCAGTGGATCAACTTTTTTTTTAATCGAGGTATAATTGACATATAACATTCTATTAGTTTCGGGTGTGCAACATAATGATTTGATATTTATATATTATGAAATAATCACAACAATAAGTCTAGTTAACATCTGTCACCATACATATTTACAGATTTTTTTCTTGTGATGAGAACTTTTAACATTTACCCTCTTAGTAATTTTCAAATATGCAATACAGTGTTATTAACTGTAGTCACCATACTGTACCTTACAGTCTCAGGACACATTTATTATAACTGGAATATAATAACTGGAATTTTGTGCCTTTTGACCCCCTTCATCTATTTCACCCACCCCCAATTCCTGACCTCTGGCAACCACCAATTTGTTCTCTATATCTATGAGCTTGGTTTATTTGTTTGTTCTTTGTTTTTAGATCCTACAGAGTGATGTCATATGATATTTGTTGAAATCTTACTTCACTTAGTATAATACCCTCAATGTCCATCCATATTGTGGCAAATGGCAGGATTTCCTTCTTTTTATGGCTGAATTATATTCCAGTGTATGTGTGTGTGTGTGTGTGTGTGTGTGTGTGTGTGTGTGTGTGTGTGAGAGAGAGAGAGAGAGAGAGAGAGAGAGATCTTCTTTATCCATTCATCCACTGATGGACGCTTAGGTTGTGTCCATATGTAGCTATTGTAAATAATGTTGCAGTGAACATGGGGATCCATATATCTTTTTGAATTAGTGTTTTTCTTTTCTTCAGATAAAAACTCAGAAGTGTAATTGCTGGGTCATATGGTATTTCTACTTTTAATTTTTTGAGAAACCTCCCTACTGTTTTCCATAGTGACTGCACCAATTTACATACTCACCAATGGTGCACAATGGGTCCCTCTTCTCCACATCCTCACCAACACTTGTTATTCCTTATCTTGTTAATAATAGCCATTCTAACAGTTGTGGGACAATATCTCCTTGTGGTTTTGATTTGAATTTTCCTTATGATTAGTGATGTTGAGAATCTCTTTGTTTACCTGTTGGTCATCTGTATGTCTTCTCTGAAAAAAATATATGTTCAGATGATTGTCCATTTTTTAATCAAATTGTTTGGTTTTTTTGCTATCACATTATATGAGCTCTTTATATATTGTGGATATTATCCCTTCTCAGATATATGATTTGCAAATATTTTTTCCCATACAGTAGGTTGTCTTTTCATTTTGTTGATAATTTCCTTTGCTGTGAAGATTTTAGTTAGTGGATCAACTTTTAACAGTTTTGTTTCCCAAGATTTCAATATAAATTTTGAAAAAACTCAAATATTCCATTAAAACTAAATTTAATATTTTTTCCATCATTTCCACAGTCAGTTTAAACCACAGTGTTTCTTAATTATTCCACTGGCACTATAGAATATAAAGTGACTAAAACTGCCTTTCTAATTATTTCTCCCAATAAGGTATAAGTTCCTAGCCTTCCAGAATTCAGGGAGTTTTCAGTACACAAGAGTATCCTTCTCTTGGTTGCAAAATTAGTTTCTTCTAATTCTTTTTTTAAAACTGAGTCCAAAATGCAGCCATGGCAGGACTAAGTGGTTTTGATAGACCCACCAAAAGTCCTAAACATTAATGACTTTCCATTGAAGACAATTCCATCAATGCATTGTTTCCAAACATCTTCTAAATACCCAGTGATTCCTCTAGTGGAATCTCTTATGAGACATAAAAACTACTGGCATAGAAGATAATTGAGTTTTACTTCTACCATGAACATTATCTAATGTTCCTTAGAGGTTTTATGAAACCAGGGAATCATCCGTTCCCAGTTGTGTTTATTCCTGAAAATCTGGGCCTCGGTTGGCCATGATTACACACAGAGTAAACATGATCTCACCCACCAGAGAGGTAGAATAAAGCTCACTTGCACACGCAAAGAAAATTAAAAGGCAAGCAGGAAGACAAAATCTTATAATTTTGGAAAAATGTACAAAGAATTTGCTCATCCAGTGATGAAGATATTATAGCAAATGCCTAACTGGCTTAATTGAGCAAACAAAATTAGATGTCCACCTTGATGAACCTAATTATTGCAATTTTAACACTACAAATGGCTTAGCCGGGAGAACACAACCTAAAGCAGCTCAGCTTTCGAGTGAAAAACTGAAACACAGAGAAGTTGAGTATATTACTCCCCAATATAGTGTAGAGCCAGCAGCAGAATGGAACTTTGCTCATTGCCCTTCTGTCCCCATGGGAGAACCCCCACTGGTACTTAAGGGGCTGTAGGAATTATTTCATAACCTGAAGCCTCTGATATGCAAGAGCTCCCACTCAGACAGTAAGTGGACCTGATAAAGGTGAGTTAGTTACAGTCAGCTAAAGAAAGATCAAAGATTAGCATGCAAGTCTTCATATTACTTTTTCTTCCCACTTAGATGTATTACCTTTCTTCCCAACACTACTGTTTGTCCAAAATGTTATGAATCTCTCCAAAAATATTCATATGGCATATCTCTTTATGGAAACTGCCAGGCCACAGGTCAGTATTTATTTCTGATTTGAACTTACACTTAGTGCTCGAAAGCTATTGTTACATTTTGTATTGGGCAAAAAGTGTCCCTGCACTTGGATTTTACTTTAATTTCTGAAGTTAATCTTCCTGAGGTTACCAAGAATCTCCATGGTGCTAAATCTAGTGGAATCTGATCAGTCCTCATCTTGTTTGACCATCTGTAGCATTTGGCACCTTTGAGTATTATTCTCTCCTTCTTGAAACACCACCTTCTTTTGGTTTCCAGGAAAACTATATTCTCTTGGTTTTCCTCTTGCATTTTCCTCTCAATCTTCTTTGCTGGATCATCCTCCTCCACCCAGTCATTAAATGCTGCGATTTCTCAAAGTTCATTTACAGTTCATTCATTTCACACTCACTCAGTCCCATGGCTATACAATAACTCCAAATTCCTAAGTCCAATTTCAATGGCTTTTCTGAGATGCAAATCAATATAATCTATTGCCTTCAGATGTCTCTATTATGATATCAAAACTTTTTAAAGTTAATGTTATATACATCTAAATTAATAATCTTTCCAGAAAAACAAACAAAAAAACAAACCTCATCCTCTTCCAGTGTTTCCAAAATGAGTGAATAAAACCATCATCTAATCATCTGGAGAAGTTCAAAATCTGGGAGTCAATCTGCAGCCTTCTCTCTCACTTGCCATAGGTAATCATCTCCAAGACAAGGGTAGTTTTCCTTCCTGGGTCTCAGCCTCCACCCCCACCACCACCCTCAACCCAGAAACCATGCCTGCTAGCTGCCTGTGTCACCACCTTCTAGCTTGTCTCCACATACCTAGCCAGCCTTCCTACATTTTTTTCTTCACATGGTGGATAAAAAGTTCTTTGCCAAATGCAAATCTGATTATTAACACCTTCTGCCTAAAATCCTTCCATAGCTGACTTTAGTCTCCTTTCCAAAGCTGAGCAGACTTTTCCTGGTCTGCCCCTACCATTAGTTTCATTCCTACATGTCCCCAAAGATGCTCAAGCTATACTCCAAGGTATATGCCCAAGGGCCAATACATCCCCAGGACGCCCAAGCACCAGCTGCACCACCAAGTGCCAGCCACACCCCCAGGATGTCCAATTGCATTCAGTTCTCCAAACATACTATTCTTTTCCTCATCCCTGCCACCAGCACTACCACCAAGCCTCTGAATATATCTTTCCTCGACCTACAAGGCACTTTCCATCCTTTGACAAGTTAAATCCTATTTCTCCTTCAGTTCTCAGCTGAAACAAGACTCCAATAAGAAAATCTTACCTGAACCCCTTTCTAGGTCAGGTTCATTCACTCTGCATTTATGGCTCCCCTTGCCCTTCCTTGGCAATGTCTGCCAAAGCTGTTCTTTTATATTTTTCCTGAAAACTTGAGCTCTGGGGAAGTAGGAACCATGCATGGTCTTTTTGTTTTCTGTACTGAATCCACAATGTCTAGCCCAAGACCCGGCACATAGCACATGCTTCATAAATATTTGTTGAATAAATATCAGTCAATGTTTTACCTTTTTTCTGGCAGACTTCCATGACATGAACTGGATTATTCGGGAATGGATAGTTTGTTCCTGAGTTATCAGTCTAGCAGATTCTCTATCCTAATCTTTCCTCCTCTTTCAACCAGCCTGACTTCACCAATGTCACAAAATATTTCCATCTCTTCTGCCATAGACAAGAGGGACTGCTTATTCTGCCTACATATTGGTCATGCTAGAAACATTTTTCTAGGAAGATATTGAAACTCCTAACAAAAGTCAGGTTTTGGATTTAATCAATTCACACCATCCTAATGCCTCATGAGAATATATTAGTGAAAGTGAGCTGCACGGACAACTAACCTAAAAATATAGGTCACAGCTGTGCCCCAGGGCAGTCATAACTCAAAGCTACCCCCTCTCAACCTCACATGAGTCACCCCATGGTACTGGAAAGAACAGTCTTGACAGGGATTCAAATTCTTCAGCCAAATAACTAATAAATCGATAAAAGGTCATATTGTCATATTTAGCCTCAGCAACAGGCAGTAAATTTGTAAGTGTATTTTTGAATTAAGTTTCTGCTCTTAAATTTTAAAAGATACTTAGTCACCTTTAAAAAAGATTTTAATTATAAAACCAAATTATTCTCTTTATCCTCTGAAAAGGGAAAAGCCAGGACACCAGTCTCTTGGCAAGTTATCTTTGCCAGGACAACAACGAGAGGCCCACAAGCAACATGTATTTTCCAAAGTGGAGTAGGTCACTAGTCAAAGTTCCTCATACAGACAAAGGGGTGAATCATTTATTACTGGTTATGCAGATGCTTGTGTTTGGGTTGGATGATCTTTAAACATGACCTCAAGAAGAGAACATTTCATCTTTATCAGGTTAAAATTTTTTTAAAGGAGAAACATTTTTTTTTAAAAAGGAAAACAGAAATTTCCAGATTGGAAGGGATCCAGATCTTTTAGCCACAGTGAAATCACTCAGCCCAGGAGCTACCTCAGAAAGCATGCCATCCAGTGTCTTCCCTATCTGACTTACTTACTTAGCATAATGCCCTTAAGTCCATCTATGGTGTTGATGTGGCAGTATTTCCTTCTTTTATGGCTGAATAATATTCCACTGAGTATATATACCACGCCTTCTTCATCCGTTCATGCACTGATGGATAAGGTTGTTTCTGTGTCTTGGCTGTTGTGAATAATGCTGCAGTGAACGGGAAACTGCCCATCTGCAACAACGTGGGTGAAACTTGAGAGCATTATGCTGAATGAAATAACCCTGACAGAGAAAAATAAATACTATATTAATCTCTAAAAAGTCAAACTCATAAATACAGAGTAGAATGGTGGTTGCCAGGGGCTGGGGTGGAGGTGCCGAGGTGGGAGAAGATGTCAGTCAAAGGTATATACATTCAGCTATGCAAGATGAATAAGTTCTGGAAATCTAATGTACAGCATGTACAGATATAGTTAACAATATCTTGCTGCATACTTGAAATTTTCTAAGAGAGTAGATTCTAAATATTCTCACTACAAAAAAAAAATAACTATGGAGGTGATGAGTATGAGTATGTTAACTAATTTCACTGGGTCATCATTTCACAGAATATACCTATATCAAGTCATTATGTTGTATACCTCAAATTTATAAAATTGTATCTGCCTATTATCTCAATAAAGCTACAAAAAAAAGAAAGCATGCTATACAATAATAAAAAATGATAATTGCCTTTATTATCACTATTCCCACACATACCCATGTTTGAAGTTTGTCTATAAATGCGAACAGCAAATTTAGAATCTTGCATTAACATAGATAAATCTTCATAGTCTAAGAAAGTAGTGTTGCTGGACTTCTCTTCATCATCAGGATTTAATATTATAGACTTTACTCTTTAGATAAGTTTATGCTCACTTTACAGATGAGGAAACTGACATGCAGAGAACTTGTTTGTTTAGTGGTTTCCAAAGTATAAAGGACATAAAAACTGAGTGGTGTTCAGGAGCATGGATTTGAAAGTCAGATTGCATGTGTCACGTCCCTACTCTGTCACCCACTGTGTGACCGTGGGCAAGTTCAACCTTCCCTCTAAGCCTCAGCTGCCTCGGCTAGAAAGTGGGAATGATAATACAAAGCTTGTAGAGTCGTGTTACATTCTAAGTTGAGATAATGAATGCAAAAGAGTTAAAACAGTATCTGCCACATAATACACTTTCAGAAGATTTGGCTCTGTTTAAAAGTCACCTGGACAACTTGTTAAAAAATTAAGTTATCTGGGATCCTCCTCCAGAGATCCCGACTCACTAGGTCTGGACAAGAACCCAGGAATCTGCACTTTCACAAGTACTGCAGGTGATTTAGACAACACTGTTGGTGCGGCCAGATACACATAATTCCAAGGTCCATGTGGCCTCACTGGGAAGAAATTCTTCAGTGCTTCCCCATTTTTATTGGTATTTTTATGATTTTCTGAAGGTACCATGTGTTACCTTAATCTAGCATCTTCCTAAGTATTACATCTCATCTCTACTGACTTAAAAGAATTTCACTTTTTTTGTCTTATAGAAGCTCTCCTAAGTCACAATATTTTTCCTGATGCTGATCTTAACTTTCAGTGTCTCGTGTACCCCTTCATGATGGGTCATCAGCACCTTCACTCAGGTGTATCAAGGACTTGACCCTTGTCCTCTCTAAACTAGTACCCCATCTCCCATGCAACCAAAGAGGGCTCAAGCACTCTGGGGAGCAACTGTTAGCCCCCATGTCAAACAATCATTTTATGACATGTGCTGATGTCATTATAAAGAGATGACTGAGCCACCTCCTGGAACATGAAGATCTTATACCAAGACTATATTCTATATAATACATACCCAGTGCTTTCTGGGAAAGTAAAGTATACAACATTATTTTCACTGTATTGTTTTTGGAAAATAGGCCTCAGAAACCAAAGGCAAAGACTCAACATGCCAATCCCACATCGCCTTCCAAGATTTGGGCAGTGAAATTACATTTGGTCGGGTTTTAGTTGTCCTCAGGAATGAAGAAATCAGTGTAATATGGATGTTCTAAGAAGCAAAGAAAAGCTACCAAGCAAACAAACATTTTTTCCAGCATTTGAGTATGCAGCTTTTTTAATGACTGCATGATTTGACAACAGAAGAAGAAAACAATAGCATTAGTCCATATTGTCAGTCAGATATTCATTTTAAATGAGCCTCCTTGAAGCCCTGAGTGGCTCAATTTGGAGACAAAGAAACACCTGGAAAATGTCAGAAATGGAACCAACTCTCTAATGTGTTACAAATGTGACAACCGGAAAATCAAAATTTATTAATCCTTTCTCTAATTTCAATTCTGCTTACCTATTGGAAGACTAACACTCTTTTCTATCAATAAAACATACCCCAAAGTGTTCACAGTCTCCTGCTCAAAATAGACAGAACATGCTCAAGTACTTTATATTACTGAAATAGCATTGTGGGGTTTATCTTCTCTATCTCTTCAGCAAATCCAGCCATTCTATTCTATTCTCTGTTCTTCACCAAGGGTCCATTAACTTCTTTACCCATTCTGCCTAATAGCTGAGAAATCATCAGCCTTTACTGCACCATTTCCTAAAAGAAAGGATATGAAGTCATTAAAAAGTCATAAATATGAAGGTTAGGAAGATATAAACAAGGACACACAAGTAATGTGAAGTAAGAAATAGTGGAATAGGAAAATGGATATAGTTACTAATTAAAACAACATTAAAAACCATGTAGTTGCACAATTACTATCATAAGAGACCATAACTTGCTCTGCTAAGCCATTTGCCAGGGTATGATTTTCAGAAAAAAAAAAAAATCTGTGTAAAACCTTCAGTTCCTTTTGAGAATTCTGTCCAATAGAAACAAAAATATCACTATGTACTGATAAAGCAGAAATGCTTACTACAGAGTATTGTGACGGCAAGTTAAAGAGAAAAATCTGAAATGTATGTATAATGAAAAGTATTAAAGGGAAACCTCACTAAAGTGGACCTGGGAAGCTAGAAGAGGAGATGGAAGAGGGATCCCTACACTTAGTGTCACTTACAGACCCAAACAGGGGAATCATCAACAAGAAAGAATCAATTTCAGGCCCCAACACTGGGGAAAGATGGAAAGATGGACATGCATCTCCTACAAGAAATCAACTACCCCTGCAACTCAGCCAATGAGAAACCATCATCACCCTGAACTCTTGCTTCTCTCCAGTGGACTTTCATTCAAAACACCCCCCCCCCAAGCTTTCTCCTTCTACTCCATAAAATAACGTTCTGCTTTACTTGTTGGGCTAGCCTCTCATCTTTGCTGTAGCTTGATTGTCCTGAATTGCAATTCTTTGTTATTCCCAAATAAACCTATTTTTTTGCTAGTAAAGTAACAGACTGTTTTATTTTTAAGTGTAAATATATATTCCATTCTTGTAAACACAATTAAAAATTATCTCTGAGCTGGAGGGAAGTATAGAAGAACACATACATGACTGTCATCTTCATGTGGGTACAAGGAGGTGGGGTGTCAGGCTGATCTTTCAAACTATTTCTCTCCTTTTAGGCATGTGCTATTCTTGTAGTTTTTGAAAGGGAATTTAATTTTTAAATTGAATAAAGAGGAGACTTGCAGGAATATGGAAATACATAAATGATGTATAAAGTGAAGGTATTTTTAATTTTGGAGACATTTTTTAAACATTCAATGTTTCTTTAAAATAACCAGTTCTACCCATTTAATAGTATATTTTGGATTTTTACATTAAAAATAAACATTGGAGACATACATTTTGGAAGAAACCTACTTATTAGACTCCAATTTCTTTCTAATATTTCTAATAAATAACTATCCAGTGGCTTTCCAGGAAAGTAAGATGTGGAGATGTGGCACAATGTCCTTTTGGAGAGCATTTGCCAGAAGGAAGCACAGCATGCCAGCCCAAGAAGGTAATGCGGTATCAAAAAACCTGGTCACCTTACTGGTTTTACAACTTACTAGTGGGCACGATGAATCTTTGAGCTGAATTTCTTATTCTTAGTGTCATAGCAATGGAATAATAATGTAATATATCCCTATACTGTCTATACCCATGTAATAATAGGTAATGTTGCTGAGTACCGACTGGGGTCAGGGTGAGGCATGTTGCTACCTTACTGCATAAATTTGTCCTAATTCTCACAAGAACAGCATAAAGGAGACCTTATCATCACCACTTTACAGAGAAAAACATTGAAGCTGGCATCCCCAATAGCTAGGCAACCATATATTCTCGGGACATTCTTTTCATACCTTTTAAAGGCAATTTGAAATGTCAAACTTTTGTTAAATCCTTCAGCCGTACTAAGAACCTACTTCTCCCCCTTCATCTTCCTTAAACATGTCTACTACAAATGAGAGAATGTTACCTCAGGAAGAGGAAGTGGACAGCCTCCTGCAGCCAAAGAACGGCTCTGGTTTTGGGACTGGATCTCCCCAGTTTCTGGTGTCACCCCTCCAGTCTGAGGTCTGTCCTCAAGACTGGGGAAATACCTGGTGTAGGTGAAGCTAAAAGCAATCATTCCTTTCTTAGAAAACAGTAGTACTTGTCTCCCTTGCCTTGTGTTAACTGGTGGTCTAGCTTGTCCAGTGCCCCCAAGGCAGAGACTCATTCATCTCTGTATGTCCCCAGTGCCTGGCAGTGCTTGGTACACAGTTTGTATTTAGCTGAAATCGAATAAAAACACACTGGAAATGAGACATGATTATTTTACAAAACAAAGCTACTCTGCGTCTTCCTGGGACTGGTACCTTTAAATGGTAGAGTTCTTTAAAAAAAAAAAATAGGATTTTGACTTCCTACAGAAAGTACTTTTTATCTAATTGTAGAAGTGTTTTTAAATGATTAAAATATTTTGATAGAATATACACTTCAGGGGCGCCTGGGTGGCTCAGTCCTTAAGCGTCTGCTTTCGGCTCAGGGCGTGATCCTGGAGTTCTGGGATCGAGCCCCACGTCAGGCTCTTCCCATGGGAGCCTGCTTCTTCCTCTCCCGCTCCCCCTGCTTGTGTTCCCTCTCTCGCTGGCTCTCTCTCTCTCTCTCTGTCAAATAAATAAATAAATAAATAAATAAAATCTTTAAAAAAAAAAAAAAGAATATACACTTCAGCCCCAATAGTCCATCAGTAGAGAAATGGTTATATTCAGCAATAAATTCACAATATACCATTATGTACAAAATTGGAAAAGAACTAAGTTAATCTATAGGTACTAACATGGAAAGATCTTTATATTATCTGAAGACAGCAAAATACAGAAATATTAGTAAGGTATTATCTCCCTTTCTAACTAAGGTAAACGAATCATGCAATCAGATGGATAAAAAGAAATTTGCAGAGGACTTGTAAAATTTTAAGACTTTTTAAAACACCTACGCCCCAGACACATACATAGATTGATTGTGTCAATAAAAATGAAGAGAGAGAGAGAGACTTCCTGCTCTTATCCAAAAGGGGTTCTTGGCAAAGACTATGCATCTAGTCTGGAACCTGTCTTAAGGTGAGAGGGAAAAAGGGAGAAAAAGAAGCTTTGAAGAAGGGTGTTTTGAAGTTAGCATGGAGCCTGGGGAGGGAGGCAGGAACAAGCCTTCTGCAGAGAGAACAGAACCTGCAAGAGGAGACAGGTCCTGGGAAGTAGACTTCTCTGGGAGAAAAAAAGTCCAATGAGCAGTCTCTGGAGACAAGGATTGGCTGCCTTCTGGAAGGACCTCCCCTGCTGTCTCTGCAGCCCTTTGTTCCCACAGTGGACTTGTACACAGCAGTGGAAGTGTGGCTAGCAGACACTCACACGCATTGAGAAAGGCACTCTGGGCTGAAGGACCAGCACAGAAAGGTAAGGAGGGGTGGAGCTTCTGCAGGTGTGGCTCACCGGAAGTACCTGGTGTAGGTGAAGCTAAACAGACAGCGTGGGACCAGATGACACAGATCCTGTGAGTTTCAGGACCTGAGATTTTCCCCAATAAATAAAGGGCAATTCATGAGCAAAATTACTTCATGATGCTTAGCCATTTTTAGTTGACTAAATAACTAATCTAATCTAATCCAATAATTAATCTAATCTAATCTGATTATAACTTGCTACCCAAGATGCTGGCAAAGTAGACAACAAAGAACTTCAAGATGCAGTTATTCCCTCGCTGTACTACATTGCTGATGCATTGTCTTCCATTCCACCCAGGGGGTTGTTAGCTGAGTGCTAACATCTCCACCAGCCGCAGATGGGCTTTCAAAGAATGATGGTTGTAGGGACATGGAATTTGCAGACCCTCCTGATGACAGGCTCTTCCGGGGTCACAGCTGGTTCTCCAGCTACCCACAGACAGCCTGAACTCAAATCTTTCTGCAGACGTGTCTTTTAAAAGTTTTACTGGCATTATTGCTTTTTTACTTCTGGTAATTGCTTTAAAAGAACGAAGCTCTTTGTTTAAGGGGGGCCCAGGGATCTCATAATTGCCACGAGGCACATGAGAGTTTCCTAGACTTTCTAAACAGTCTCTCTTTTAACATTAAATATTAAGTTCCTAATGTTTGGCCAAAATGTAGATGCTCCCGAGGGGAGGAGAGGGGAGGCAATCAGGAAGATCATGGAGACTGGTAAGTGATACCTCATAGTTGCTTGCCTCAGAACCACAGTATAGAAAGCACACCTCAGGCAGGCAGGGAGCTGAGTGGTGCCCACATATCCAACAACCCTGAGCTAGAGACACAACGTGTCCCCACCTCCAGCAGCATCTGAGGCTCGCTGACACTATTGCTACATCACAGCAAATTTAGTCACTTGATCACTCGCTAGGAATCACGTTGAATCAATTTTGAAGGAGAATTTCCCAAATCTTTAGGGATACCAATACATCGCATGCTAGTACCTCCCTAACACTTCTTTTCCCTTCAGTGACTGATATCTCTCTTTTTTTCCAGAATTTTCCATCTGTAACGAACAGTAATCTCAACAACAGTAAGTACCATAACTGGGACTTTAGAAATGCAGGGGACACTTCAGAATGAAGCCCTTCAGCGTGAGGATACAGACTGTTTATGCAGTTGACGATCATCAGGAGCTGTTGGGTGACCCCACACCTGACTGGATGAGCCAGGCAGGCAGAAGACAAGATTGGGGGAAAATCACAACTTGCCTTTTCCAGGCCTAAGAGCAATTTTCAAAATAATTCTTATTTGCATAGAAAGTCAATGCTGTGATAAAAGATCATCTGCTTACAATTTTATGATACAGACCTCAAATCTACAAACAGCAGGAATTTCTGCCTCTGGGTTAACTGGAAACAATGCATGCAGTCCAGGAAGCTGAGCTTCCAAGGTCTTTAGGAACAAGAGAGAAGAAAAACAACAACAACAACAACAACAACAACACGTAGCTTTTCCATCTGGCTGTCACTTTGTAATAACTAGTTCTGCACTAGTTAAATACTTATACCTTACACCGTTGGATGGTTTACACAGAGCATTTAATTTTCCTGTTTGAATTAGGTATTTTTAGGAACATTAAAAGATGAGAAAACTGGGAGAAGTCTTTACCCAGGCCTCTCAGGTTCTCAGAACTACACAGGAAGGCAGCCCATGTGGGCAGCAGCTATTGGGAGCCCTTCTCTAAAGAACCTAAAACAGTATAGCTGACGTCTCAGCAGTGGCAACTGCAGTCATCAATAACACCTACTAAGTGCACACCTGCCAGGATCTGCAGTTGTGGGACCAACATCCATATTTTCAATCTGCACAACAACCCTGACATAGGGACAGACCTTCATTGACTTACGTTTGAATAAACACATCATAAATTGAAAGCATCATAAGTAGAAAATGCGTTTAATACACTTAACCTACCAAATATCTTAGTTTAGCCTCACCTACCTCAAGTGTTTTCATGACACTTACATTAGCCTATAGTTGGGCAAAATCATCTAACACAAAGCCTATGTTATAATAAAGTGCAGAATATCTCATGTTACTGATTGAATACTGCCCTGTGACAAACAGAATGGCTGTGTGTCCATTGTTCACCCTCATGATCACATGGCTGCCTGGGCGCGGTGGCTCACTGCCACCGCCCAGCCTCCTGAAAGGTTCATACCATATATTGATTTTAAAATTTGAAGTTTGGTTGTTACTGAATGGTATCACTTTCACACCATCATAAAGTCACCAAATCTTAAGTTGAACCCTTCTCAATTGGGAACCGTCTGCACTCCTGAGGAGGGAACAGAAGGCAAGCTGAGGACAAAGCAGAAGGTGACACCCTGAGAGTTAAGATGGCGGAGGAGTAGGGGACCCCTTTTTCAGCCGGTCCCCTGAGTCGAGCTGAATAGGTACCAGACCATCCTGAACATCCACAGAATCAGCCTGAGACATAGGAAGATACATCTGGATCTCTACAAATGAACATCTCCAGCACTGAGTATTGAGGTACGAAGCAGGGAGCCCTGAAACCATGCATAGATATCGGAAGATAAATGGAAGGGGGAGGGAGCCGCCACCTTCGGGCATTGGGAAGCGGTAGCCATCTGCATGGGGGAGCGGGCAGACTCATGGACCAGCACCACAAGAGAGCAGACTGAGACTGTGAGCCGGGGAACTCGCGCCACCAGACTGAAACGGAGCTCTGGTGTGCTCAATGGAACCAGACTGAGACCGGGAGCTCTGGCAGCGCGCGGGGGCAGCTGGCAGCTGGCGGTGTTAGAAACACAAAGGACAGAGAGACACCAGCCCTGGAAGAGGGGGCTGGGACACCGGGTGTGGGGCGCACATCCCAGGACGCTGCAGGGTTGAGCAGCACCAACAGAAACAGAGTTAAAGTGGCCAGAATATCAGTGGAGAATGGTCCGTGATCCCTCAGTTCTGAGACAGAGGCTGAGATTCGGCCACTGCTGCTCTGACTCTCAGAAGAGGCACAGCAAACTGCCAGGGAAAGCCGCCAGACAACAAAGGCCTGGAAATACTGGCTCACGGTGTGCCCATCCCCATCCACCCTCGCAGGGGACACGGAGACTCTATCCAAACAGGGTTGCCTGAGTATCAGCGCGGCAGGCCCCTCCCCCAGAAGGCAGGAAAAAATCAAGAAGCCCACATCCCTAAGATCCTTATAAAACAAGGGTGCATGGCCTGGGTCCTGGTCAATAATTTGGGCTCTGGACAACCCCACAACCTCTCCTCATCAGAATAACGAGAAGGAGAAATCCCCCCCAGCAAAGAAAAGACAATGAGTCTGTGGCCTCTGCCACAGAACTAATAGATATGGATACAACCAAATTATCAGATATGGAATTCACAGTAACAATGGACAAGATGATGTGTAGACTTGAAAAAAGTATTAACGAAAATGTTAATGAGAATATAGAATCTCTAAGGGCAGAAATGAGAGCAAATCTGGCAGAAATTAAAATTTCTATGAGCCAAATGCAGTCAAAACTAGAGGCTCTGATGGCCAAGGTGAATGAGGCAGAAGAACGTATCAGCGAATTGGAGGAGGGATTAGTAGAAGAGAAAGCTAGAATAGAATCTGGACTCAAAAAAATCCATGCTCAGGAATGTAGGTTATGGGAGATTACTGATTCAATGAAACGATCCAATGTCAGAATCATTGGCATCCCCGAGGAGGTGGAGAAAAACAGAGGTATAGAAGAGATATTTGAAGAAATTGTAGCTGAAAACTTCCCAAATCTAGCAAGGGAAACAAACATTCATGTCCAAGAGGCAGAGAGGACCCTCCCAACCTCAACCACGACAAACCTACACCACCTCACGTCATAGTGCAATTCGCAAATATTAGATGCAAGGATACAGTATTGAAAGCGGCCAGGGCACAGAAATTTCTCAGTACCAAGGCAAAGATATCAGAATTACGTCAGACCTGTCTACACAGATCAGGCATGAGAGAAAGGGTTGGGGGGCCATTTTTAAAGCTCTTTCAGAGAAAAACATGCAGCCAAGGATCCTTTATCCAGCAAGGCTGTCATTCAGAATTGATGGAGAAATAAAGACCTTCCAGAATCGCCAGTCACTGACCAATTTCGTAACCATGAAACCAGCCCTACAGGAGACATTAAGGGGGTTCTAGAAAAGTAAAAAGGCCCCAAGAGCGATACAGAACAGAAATTCACAATCTATAAAAACAAAGACTTTACTGGCAACATGGCATCATTAAAATCATATCTCTCAATAATCAGTCTCAATGTAAATGGCCTAAATGCTCCCATAAAACACCACAGGGTTGCAGATTGGATACAAAGACATGACCCATCCATTTGCTGTCTACAGGAGACTCATTTTGAACCTAAAGATACATTCAGACTGAAAGTAAAGGGATGGAATACCATCTTTCAAGCCAATGGACCTCAAAAGAAAGCTGGGGTAGCAATTCTCATATCAGTCAGATTGGATTTTAAACTAAAGACTATAGTTAGAGAGACAGAAGGGTACTATATTATTCTTAAAGGATATATCCAACAAGTGGATATGACAATTATAAATATAAATGCCCCCAACAGGGGAGCAGCAAGATACACAAGCCAACTCTTAACCACAAAAAAGAGACATATAGATAAAAATACACTAATAGTAGGAGACTTTAACACTCCACTATCAGCAATAGACACATCACCTAAGCAAGAAATCAGCAAAGAAACAGGAGCTTTGAGCACCATACTCAATGAGTTGAACCTCATAGATATATATAGAACACTACACCCCAGAACCAAAGAATACTCATTCTATTCTAATGCCCATGGAACATTCTCAAGAATAGACCATGTTCTGGGTCACAAAACAGGTCTCAACAGATACCAAAAGACTGAAATTATTCCCTGCATATTCTCAGACCACAACGCTCTGAAATTGGAACTCAACCACAAGGAAAAATTTGGAAGAAACTCAAACACTTGGAGACGAAGAACCATCTTACTCAGGAATGAGTCAATAAACCAGGAAATCAAAAATCAATTTAAACAATTTATGGAGACCAATGAGAATGAAAACACAACGGTCCAAAACCTATGGGATACAGCAAAGGCAGTCCTAAGGGGGAAATACATAGCCATCCAAGCCTCACTCAAAAGAATAGAAAAATCTAAAATGCAGTTTTTATATTCTCACCTCAAGAACCTGGAACAGCAAAAGAGGGACTGGCCTAATCCATTCATGAGGAAGCAGTTGACCAAGATTAGAGCAGAAATCAATGAATTAGAAACCAGGAGTACAGTAGAGCAGATCAACAGAACTAGAAGCTGATTCTTTGAAAGAATCAATAAAACTGACAAACCACTGGCAAGACTTATCCAAAAGAACAGAGAAAGGACCCAAATTAATAAAATTATGAATTAAAAAGGAGAGGTCACAAGCAACACCAATGAAATTGGAAGGATTATTAGAACGTTTATCAACAGCTATATGCCAATAAATTAAGCAAACTGTAAGAGATGGAGGCCTTCCTGGAAACCTATAAACTACTAAGACTGAAATATGAAAAAACTGATTTTTTAAGCAGGCCAATTAATTATGTAGAGATTGAGTCAGTGATAAACAACCTTCCAAATAACAAAACTCCAGGCCCGGACAGTTTTCCTGGGGAATTCTAACAAACATTCAAAGAAGAAATAATACCTATTCTCCTAAAGCTATTTCAAAAAATAGAAACAGAAGGAAAGCTACTAAACTCATTCTATGAGGCCAATATTACCTTGATCCCCAAACCAGGCAAAGACCCCATCAAAAAGGAGAATTACAGACCGATTTCCCTAATGAATATGGACGCCAAAATCCTCAACAAGACCCTTGCTAATAAAATCCAACAGTACATTAAAAGGATTATCCATCATGATCAAGTGGGATTCATACCTGGGATGCAAGCATGGTTCAACATTCGCAAATCGATCAGTGTGATACATCATATCAACAAGAAAAGACTCAGGAACCATATGATCCTCTCAATAGATGCAGAAAAAGCATTTGACAAAATACAGCATCCTTTCCTGATTAAAACCCTTCAAAGTGTAGGAATAGAGGGTACATTTCTCAATCTCATAAAAGCCATCTATGAAAAGCCTACTGCAAATATTATTCTCAATGGGGAAAAGCTGGAAGCCTTTCCCTTAAGATCAAGAACGCGACAAGGATGCCCATTCTCGCCACTATTATTCAACATACTACTAGAAGTCCTTGCAACAGCAATCAGACAATAAAAAGGGATCAAAGGTATCCAAATCGGCAGAGAAGAAGTCAAAATGTCTCTCTTCACAGATGACATGATACTCTATATGGAAAACCCAAAAGAATCCACTCCCAAACTATTAGAAGTTATAGAGCAATTCAGTAATGTGGCGGGATACAAAATCAATACTCAGAAATCAGTTGCATCTCTATACACGAATAATGAGACTAAAGAAAGAGAAATTAGGGAATCCATCCCATTTACAATAGCACCAAAACCATATGTTACCTTGTAATTAACTTAACCAGAGACGTAAAAGACCTATATTCTAGAAACTATATATCACTCTTGAAAGACATTGAGGAAGACATAAAAAGATGGAAAAATATTCCATGCTCATGGATCGGAAGAATTAACATAGTTAAAATGTTCATGCTACCCAGAGCAATCTACACTTTCAATGCTATCCCGATCAAAATACCAATGACATTTTTCAAAGAACTGGAACAAATAGTCCTTAAATTTGTATGGAACCAGAAAAGGCCCCGAATTGCCAAGGAACTGTTGAAAAGGAAAAACAAAGCTGGGGGCATCACAATGCCGGATTTCAAGCTGTACTACAAAGCTGTGATCACAAAGACAGCATGGTACTGGCACAAAAACAGACACATAGACCAATGGAACAGAATAGAGAACCCAGAAATGGACCCTCGTCTCTTTGGGCAACTAATCTTTGATAAAGCAGGAAAAAACATCTTGTGGGAAAAAGACAGTCTCTTCAATAAATGGTGCTGGGAAAATTGGACAGCTACATGCAAAAGAATGAACCTTGACCACTCTCTCACACCATACACAAAGATAAACTCCAAATGGATGAAAGACCTCAATGTGAGACAAGAATCCATCAAAATCCTAGAGGAGAACATAGGCAGCAACCTCTACGACATAGGAGACAGCAAATTTTCATGACACATCTCCAAAGGCAAGAGAAACAAAAGAAAAAATGAACTTGTGGGACTTCATCAAGTAGAAAGCTTCTGCACAGCCAAGGAAACAGTCAAAAAAACTAAGAGGTAGCCCTCGGAATGGGACTATATATTTGCAAATGATACTACAGATGAAACACTGGTATCCAAGATCTACAAAGAACTTCTCAAACTCAATACGTGAGAAACAAATAAGCTAATCATAAAATGGGCAGAAGATATGAACAGACACTTTTCCAATAATGACATACAAATGGCTAACAGATACATGAAAAAATGTTTAAAATCATTAGCCATCAGGGAAATTCAAATCACAACCACACTAAGATACCACCTTAGGCCAGTTAGAATGGCAAAGATTGACAAGGCAAGAAACAACAATTGCTGGAGAGGATGTGGAGAAAGGGGATCCCTCCTACATTGTTGGTGGGAATGCAGGTTGGTACAGCCACTCTGGAAAACAGTGTGGAGGTCCCTTAAAAAGTTAAAAATTGAGCTACCCTATGACCCAGCCAGTGCACTACTGGGTATTTACCCCAAAGATACAGAGGTAGTGAAGAGAAGGGCCATATGCACTCCAATGTTCATAGCAGCATTGTCCACAATAGCTAAATCGTGGAAGGAACTGAGATGCCCTTCAACAGATGACTGGATTCAGAAGTTGTGGTCCATATATACAATGGAATATTACTCAGCTATCAGAAAGAACGAGTTCTCAACGTTTGCTGCAACATGGACGGCACTGGAGGAGATAATGCTAAGTGAAATAAGTCAAGCAGAGAAAGACAATTATCATACGATTTCTCTCATCTATGGAACATAAGAACTAGGAAGATCGGTAGGGGAAGAAAGGGATAAAGAAAGGGGGTAATCAGAAGGGGGAATGAAGCATGAGAGACTATGGACTCTGAGAAACAAACTGAGGGCTTCAGAGGGGAGGGGATGGGGGAATGGGATAGGCTGGCGATGGGTATTAAGGAGGGCACGTATTGCATGGTGCACTGGGTGTTATACGCAAGTAATGAATCATCGAACTTTACATCAAAAACTGGGGATGTACTGTGTGGTGACTAACATAATATAATAAAAAAACATTAACAGAAAAAAAAAGAAAAGAAAAATAAATAAATAAAAAGAAAAGAAAAGAAAAGAAAAGGAAAGAAAAGAAAAGAAAAGAAAAGAAAAGAAAAGAAAAGAAAAGAAGGTGACACCATGAAACCCCCTCCCCCTGGGATGTATGCAACATTCCTCAGGCACTCGTGACTGCCCTAAGGGACAAGGAAACAGTTAACCTATAGATACCACAATATTGCAAAACTGGAGTCTCCCTCAATTTACAAATGTCTTAGCAGTTTACAAGAACAAAGCTATCAGTAACCTAGCTTCCAGAAGGGAATGTATGTAGACACAATTAAATTTCCTTACTATCTACAGCCCATTGACAAGTCCTTGAAACAGGCACAGTGACATTCCTCTTGGAACTCAGCTGCCTTGTTGTTAATACTTTGCTAAGGCCAGAGGCAGTCCTAGCCTGACCCCCTCTCCTCCACCAAGATCCTGTAAGTCTACTTTAATGTATAAAAATTCCTTTGGAAACTTCTTTTATCTCTAACACCTGCCCCCAAGTTAAGTATTGGCAATCATCCCCCAAGCACATGGCCCACTGATATACATCTGAAGGGTCTCATGACTAAGGTTTTACTAGATGGTAATAAATGACCTTTTCCCAACAATAGCTAGCCCCTTCAAGGTCCTGGAAACCTCGCTTCCAAAATTCCTTAGAGACATGCGCTATCCCTAACCCCCTCCCAACTTGAGGGTATATAATGGGCCATTCCTCATGACTTGGAGCAGCTCTTTCTGTCCACGGGTCCTGTCCCTGTGCTTTAATAAACCACCATTTTGCACCAAAGACGCCTCAAGAATTCTTTCTTGGTCGTAGACTCCGGACGCCACCCCACTGAACCTCACCTATATTCCACAACCTCATCACTCCTATGGCCCCATCTACAAAGGAGGAAATGGAAGCCTATGTTACCTTGGAGGACTCAATATGAAAGACTTTGTCACCTCACTCTCTTTCATCCCATCTATTCATGCTAGAAACAGTTTGAAGGGAAAAGCCTTACTCCACAATTTGAGGCAGAACGGAGTGTCACAAAGTCATATATTGCTAGAAACGCTTCCACACAAGTGTGTCTTGATGTGCTGTGCCTATGGGTGGGAGGTGGTATCTACATGGAAGAAAGGAGACAAAGAGAGGGACAGCAGAGCCCACTCTCCAGCACGAAATGATGCTATCACAGCGAGGTCCAGGGCTGGCTGTGTCACCTCCAGTTTTCCTGGGTAATCACAAGCATCCACTGAGAGGGATTCAGTCTGACAGGGTGGATAAAGCAGTCGCTTATAGTGATCAAAATGAGACCCATCCAAATGTGCGGCAGTGAGGAAGATAGGACAGAGGCAGCACCAATATTCCCAGTGGAAAATTAGCATCACTCTAAATATTTGCAGTTGCTTGAGTAGAAAAAAGGTTACAGGAACACCTACTTTGACATTTTGCTCTTCTTCTTTTTTATTTTATTTTTTTTAGATTTTATTTATTTATTTGTCAGAAAGAGAGGGAAAGAGCACAAGCAGGGTGAGTGACAGACAGAGGGAGAAGAAGGCTCCCTGCCTGAGGTAGTTATGGGATATCCGCGTATAGGTGAGGTTCAGTGGGGTGGAGTCTGGAGCCGAGGACCAAATTTGAGAGATCTTTGGTGCAAAATGGTGGTTTATTAAAGCACTGGGGTAGGACCCATGGGCAG
The DNA here is from genome assembly GCF_023065955.2 of Ursus arctos. Lineage (NCBI taxonomy): Eukaryota > Metazoa > Chordata > Mammalia > Carnivora > Ursidae > Ursus > Ursus arctos. Next base: position 57,921,063 of record NW_026622841.1, read on the forward strand.
AAAGAGCTGCACTGTCATTGTGAGGGGTGACTGATTATATACTATGGGGTTTGGGGAGGTAAGGAAAAAAGGGAGGTCTCAAAAGGATTTTCACATGTTAAAGAAGATTCTCAGGATACCAGAGGCCTTGCCATGTCAAGTTAAGGTTGTTTTTCCCTTCTAGCAAGGCATTAGCATCAAGATGGTTGGGGCTACCTAGAGGAACATTACATTTTGCCAGCTTCAAGTACCTGTCAATGGGGTGCAGATTCTAAGGACATTTAATTGTATCTACATTTCTTTCTGGCAGCTAGGCCAGTGATAGAAATGCTTTGTTCTTGTAAATCGCTAAGGTATTTGTAAAACTGAGGGAGACTCATGTCCTGTAGGATTGTGATCTCCATAAGCTAATTATTTGTTTTTCCTTCAGCCAGGAGTGTCTGAGGAATGTCACATACATTCCATGATGGGGGTTGTGGGGTGTCAGCTTCTGCTTTGTCTTCAGCCAGCCTTTGGCCCCCTCATGATACCTAGCAGGGAGCCTGATGCAAGACTGGATCCCCGGGACCCTAGGATCATGACCTGAGCCAAAAGCAGATGCTTAACAAACTAAGCCACCTAGGTGATGAGGGAATGGAAGGCAAACTGAGGACAAAGCAGAAGCTGGCACCCTGTAATCCCCCCACCCCTGGATGTATGCAATGTTCCTCAGGCACTCCTGACTGCCCTGAAGGACAAAGAAAGTCCTTGCTACCCTACAGCCCACTGATAAGTCCTTAAACAGGCAAGGTGACATTCCTCTGGGAATTCAGCTGCCTGGATGTTAATACTTTGCTAAGGGCAAAAGGCAGTCCTAGCCTGACCCCCTCCCCTCCACTAAGATCCTGTAAGTCTACTTTAACGTATAAAAATTCCTTTGGAAACTTCCTTTATCTCTAACCCCCCAAGATACGTATTGGCAATCATCCCCCAAGCATATGGCCCACTGATATACATCTGAAGGGTCTCGTGGCTAATGTTTTATTAGACGGTAATAAATGACCCTTTCCCAACAGTAGCTAGCCCCCTCAAGGTCCTGGAGACCTTGCTCCCAAAATTCCTTAGAGACTTATGCTACCCCTAGCCCCCTCCCCACTTGAGGGTATAAAATATTCCACATTTTACTCTTCTTTTAAAAAACACTTTAAATCTGGCATAAGTTAAGTGTGTCATTTTTAAAACTAAAGCATTTTTTATAATAGAACTTTGGTTCTGCTAATAACCAGCTACAGCATGCTATTCAGAACTAGTGTCAGTCAGGTCATATCAGGACACACAGATGTGACAGCCATGGGGCACCAAGACCAGATGCTTTGTGTCTCCGTCAGGGGACACCCGGCTCCCACCTGTGTTCTTAGTCTCTCATCCAATTTAGAAGACGTTCAAGACTAATGAGGTTGTGGAGTATAGGTGAGGTTCAGTGGGGTGGAGTCCGGAGCCAAGGACCAAGAAAGAATTCTTGAGGCGTCTTTGGTGCAAAATGGTGGTTTATTAAAGCACAGGGCCAGGACCCTTGGGCAGAAAGATCTGCTGCCCTGGGGCTGTGAGGGGTGGCTGATTATATACTATGGGGTTGGGGGAGGTAAGGAAAAAGAGAGGTTGAGAAAATACTTTCATATGTTAAAGAAGACTCACAGGATACCAGAGGCCTTGCCATTGTCAAGTTAAGGTTGTTTTTCCCTCTAGCAAGGGATTAACATGAAGATGGTTGGGAACTTCCTGAAGGAACATTGTATTTCCCACCCAAGAGTAGGGGGTGGAGAGAGGTTGTAGGGTTTAGGCTTATGCTTTGTCTTCATCCAGCCTTCTGTACCCTCATCAAAGACTGCTTCAAATCACCAGGTTTTAGCTGGTAGTATTCAGCAGGTCAGTGCGAGGGGACATCTCATCCATAAAATGGAAGGAGATCAGAATAAAGGAGTTCTTAGCAATCTCTTTATTCAGCTCATTGTTTTAACGTTACAAAAATTGAACCCAACTTAACCCAAAGGGGTTAAAACTCACCCCACTTGTTAAGGGATTAAGTGATATTCACACCAGGTGCTGCTCCATCCACCACACCAAAGAGCCCCTTTCCCCTCACTCACAAAGGGCTAATCCAAGGGGACAGTGAAAGTTTATCTTCACACAAGTGCTCTGGTGACAGAGAGACCTAACTATGGCCTCAGTAATGGGACTTTACTGTCATTGAGTCACGTATTTATAGTAATAGAAGCAGTACAGTTGGTGTGGCACTATGGCTTAAACAAAGAATAAAAGTATCATAGGAAAACCATTTATTTCTACTTTACCTTGTGATGTAGTAAATGAACTTTTGGCAGCTGGTTCTACTTTGCCTTGCTAATGCTAATTTTAAAATGAGTGTGCATTCCTGAACATGTACCCAGGGCCAAGTCTATGCATGCCTGTGTGTGCGACTGCCCTCCTGGCCAACACCACTGAAAACGCCTCCTACTCCCCGCACCACAAGGCACCTTCCTCTGTCTTTCCTTTCTCTGGGTTCCTCTTTCTGTGGTTCTCTTCTAAAACATTCTCGTGAGACTAAATACATTTAGTAAGTCACACCAAGATTATAGTTATTTTTTCAGATATTTTCCTCCTGGCTGGAAGAACCTCAGTAATTTGAGAGTAGTAGGAGCCAGATGGGATAGCCTCATCAGAAAAGGAAAAAGTGGGGTGGAAAAACTTTACAGTTTTTCCTGGAGCTGGCCCTGGGACACTATTAACAGGTTGAAATGGACCCCATGCATGCTGGCTGAAGTCAAGGAAGACAACTGGGACTAAACGCTCACCATGTAGAATTCTCGGAAAGAAAATACTGCTCCCCAATAATGGAAAGTTGATAAAATTTAATACCATAATAGACTTTGTTAATTACACCATGGTTACACTCAAGGAAAGTGAAGCGGTGATGTGGGTGTGATCATTCTTAATTTGTGAGACATTTTTTTCATTCCATGTCCTCTCCAACAAGACTGAGTGACCTGTGACATAATAAATGACTTTCAGATTTTTTCCTTTTTCCCCCAGTTTTATTGAGATATGATTGACACGTAACATTGCATAAGTATAAGGTTTACAATGTGTTTATTTGATACACTTACATATTGCAATATGGTTACCACCAAAGCGGTCATTATGTCCCATAATTACTGATGAGGGAACAAAGGCAAACAGAGGACAAAGCAGAACTTGACACCCTGCACCCCCCCCCCCATGTATGCAACATTCCTCAGGTACTCCTGGCTGCCCTAAAACTAAGGAAAGGAAAAAACAAATGGTTAACTGACAGAGAACACAATCCTGTGAGACCTGAGTCTCCCTCAGTTTACACACGTCCTAGTGATTTACAAGCAAGAAGCTTTCTTATCAATAGCCTAACTTCCAGAGACCCATAATTCAGTTTCCTGAAGTCCTAACATTACCATCCCCTTCATAAAATTGAGGGAAGCTGAGGCAGAAGGAAATGTAAATAAAAAGGAATTTCTTTTGGACCTGCAGCTCATTGATAAGGATAGAGTGATAGTGTAAACAGCCTTGGCTTGACAATAGCAAGGTCTCCAATATCCTGTGAGTCTTCTTTAACATATGAAAGTTCTTTCTCAGCCTCCCCTTTACCTTACCTCCCCCAACCCCATGGCATATAATCAGGCACCCCTCACAACCCTAGGCAGCAGCTCTTTCTGCCCAGGGGTTCTGTCCCCGTCCTTAATAAACCACCAATTTTGCACTAAAGATGCCTCAAGAATTCTTTCTTGGTTGTCGGCTCTGGACTCCAACCTGCTGAACCTCACCTATATTCCACAACCTCATCAATTACCATTTCTTTTTTGTAGTAAGAACATTTAAGATCTACTTTCTTGGCAACTTGTAAGTATGTAAATGTATTGTTAGCTATAATTACAATGCTGTGCATTAGATCCCCAGAACAAATTCATCTTTTCACTGGAAGTTTATACTCTTTGATCAACATCTTCTCCTAATCAGACAAAATTTCAGAAGTGTTACCTTAGAAATAGGAGCTGTTAAGGTTTATCTAAAGAGCAGAGAACAGCTTTTAGGGACACCATAGCAAATAATCTGTGAGCCTGAGAAGAGCAGCGCTTGATCTGACCCAGATGGCACAAGACAACACAGCAAGCCTTGGGATACAGAAAAGAGGCGGAAGCTATGGATGGTCACAGCACCCTACTGTCTGTGTGGGGCTGGGCAAATCAATTAACCTCCCTGAATTCCAACACCCCCCTCTGTGACCTTCATGGAAATACAATATGCCCAACCTCACTTTCAGATTTGTTATGAAAACTCTAAAACTTCACTTATTTCATTCCCATTGGAGAAAGTTCCAAATGCCAGCGCGGATGTGTGCCCTACCATCTGGGACTAAAAGGGAGGCAGTGCTAATTTATTCACCAAAAGAATGAAGATTCTTTCTGCCTGAGATACTTCTGGCCACGTCTTCCACTGATTTATTCATCATCCAGTCTCCTGTATCCTCTTCTCCAGAAAACCTTCTCTGAAGCTCCATCTGCATTGCCTGTTTTCCTTCTGTGCTTCCATATCATACTGGCCATGCTGTAGAGGAAATGCTGGTGTGTGTGCCTATTTCCTCCATTAGACTATGTGCTCTGTAAGAGCAACACCTTCCCTTCTGCAGCCTCTGTATTCCCAACATATCCCCTGGGACAGCTCTGGTCTTCCCCAAATTGTGCAATAATCGCTTAAAGGAACACTCCACTTGTTTTCCTGTTTCCTCTAATCCACCATCCACACTGTCGTCACAGTGGTCTTAAAATTAAAACCTGATCACTGCTGCTCAGTTTAAAAATCCTTCAGCGGTGTTTCATTGCCTTTGTGACATATGAACCCTGAGGATGTATTGTAAAGCCCTGCATCATCTCGGACTTGGTGACCCTCCTATTCCCTTGTTTTTATGCTACACTGACTTCAGGTACTTCTAAAAACCATAACCTGTTTCAAATGTTCCATCTTACAAGAGATAACTCCAGTTCACCCCTTAAGCTGAGGTGAGGACCCTCCCCCCAGAAAGCCTTCTCTGCCCTTGAATTTTAACCCTCCACCAGCTAGGTCAGATTCTCCATCATATGTTCTCAGAGCATGTGTAACCTCCTCTGGAGCACTCTTCACAAATGTAGTTAAGTAATTAAATGTGAGCCTACTCCATGAGGATGAAAATTCTAAGAAGGCAGAGTTATATTTTCACTGTTGGAGTGCCCGTAGCCAGTAAGTACTCAAAGGTTATTTGAAAAATACGTAAATAAATAAAACTTAAAATATCTGGGAGACAGTGGAAATTCTATAACTAATTCATGGATGGATGGGTGGATGACTGAAATGGTCACCTCACCCATCTCCTGGTTTCCATACTCATCTGAAATCCAGAGTCAATTCTCCATGTAACAGTCAGAGTAACTGTTTTAAGTCATGATGTCAGATAACATGTCTTATCATGTCACTCTTCTGCTCAAATTCTCTAAGCCGATCCTCAAAAACACCTGAAGTCCTTTCAAAGATCTACCAAATTATACACAATCTAACCCCCCACTACTCTTCTGAATCCGTCCTCTATTTTTCTCCTTTTGTTCATTCCACTGCAGCCACTCTGGATTCCTGAATGTTCTTCAAGTATGCCTGAACACAGTCCTACCCCAGGGACTGTCACTAGCTATTTCTTCTGCCTGCAAGATGTGTTTTCTCAAAAGTGACTTTATAAAAGCCTCCAAATACTAACAACAAAGATCTCTGAAGAAGCATAAAAAGCAGGAACTTCCCATGAAAAGATAGAGTAATAAGGACTGAACTTACCCTCCTTCCTGAAACAACAACAACAAAAATAAATCAAGCAACATTTTTAAGACACTGAGCAACAACAGATGCTGAAAGAGTTTTCATAATGGTATTCCATATGTTCAAGAACTTAGGAGGTAAATTAAACATGTTAAGTAGAGACTTAGAAGATCTATTAAAAAGAAGGAGAAGGGGAAAGGGAAAAGACAGAGAAAGAGGAAGAAGGACGAGGAGACCTAAAGCAAAGAAACATAAAGAAAAGCACCCCAAGGCACATCATAATAAAATTGCCTAAAATTAACAAAAGCAAAATCTTAGAAGCATCCATAGAATGAAAGGACACAGTATAGATAAAGGTACAAAGAAATGAAAGAATACTTGTTGTTGGAAACAACAAAAGGCAGAAGACAGTGAAGCAAGATTTTTAAAATACTGGAAGACAGAAATTTCAACATAAAATTCTAAAATCAGGGAAAATATCTTCTAAAACCAAAGGACAATTGGGGTGCCTGGGTGGCTCAGTCATTAAGCATCTGCCTTTGGCTCAGGGCATGATCCCAGGGTGCTGGGATCGAGCCCTGCATCGGGCTCCCTGCTCTGCTGGGAGCCTGCTTCTTCCTCTCCCACTCCCTCTGCTTGTGTTCCCTCTCTTGCTGGCTGTCTCTCTCTGTGTCAAATAAATAAATAAAATCTTTTAAAAATGAAAATAAAATAAAATAAATAAAACCAGAGGAAAATAAAAACTTTTCAGATGTGCAAAGGCTAAAAGAATTCATCACTGCACTCATCTGCATTATATGAAATGATTTTTTTAATTTATTTACACAGAAAGTAAAAACAGATGAAATCAAGGACAACACAAAGAAATGAAGAGCACCAGAAATTGTAATTATGTAGCTAAACTTAAAAGACTTTTTCTTATTTAAATATCCTAAAAAGATAATTATTTAAAAGCAAAACTAACAACATTCTATTGTGAATCTTATAACATATGTAAAAGTGAAATATGTGAAAACAGTAACATAAAACCAGATGAGAAGAATAAAAGTACACTGTTAAAAAGTTCTTATATGATACATTAAAAACTATATTCTCATTTGAGACACAGTGATAAGTTAAAGTTGTATAGTATAAATCCTGAAGCAAAACCAGATAGCAGAGAGAAAAAGAAACAAAAAATAGGACAATTTTTTAAAAATAGCAGGATATTACAACTGTAAAATCAGCAATATTAATAGCTGCATTAAATGTAAATGGTCTAAATCCCAATTAAAAGAACATTTTCAGATTGGATTTTAAAAATCAAATCTTATCTATAGGATGACTGTAAGAAACCCACTGTAAGACAGAAATATATTAACAGTGAAAGAATGAAAAAAGATATATCATGCTAGCACTTATCAAAAAAAGCTGCAATAGTTATATTAATACAGACAAAGCAGGATTTTGGAACAAAAAATATTATCAAAGATAAAGATGGCTATTTCACTGCAATGGAAGGGTCAAATCTTCAAGAAGACAAAACAATATTAAATGTTGATTCAAACAAGAACAGAGTTTTAAAATACAAGAAACAAAAATTGAGATAACTTACAGGAGAAATAGAAAATTTCACAATTATAATCTGAGATTTGATCACCTCTTCTCAATAGGTAATTTTAAAAGTAAGCAGTAAAGAATATAGAAGACTTAAAAAAGACTATGAACCAACTCGACCTAATTGGCATTTATAGAACATTCCACCCAACAAGATAGCAGAAACAACAGTCCTTCAAGTTAACATATAATATTTACCAGGATAGACCACATCATTCTGGGCCATAAAAGAAAATGTCTTAATTAATTTAAAAGCTTTCAGGTCATACAAAATATATTCTCTGACCATAATATAAGCCAGAAATTAATAATAGAAAGATGTCTGGAAAATCTCCAAATATTTAGAAACTAAATAACACACATCTAAATCAATCATGGACAAAAAAAAATTATCAAAAAGTAAATTAGAAAATATTTTAAACTAAAAGAAATTGAAAGCACTACAGATCAAAATATGAGGAATATAGCTAAAGCAATATATAGAGGGAAATTTGTAGCACTAAACACACATATATTAGAAAAGAAAAAAGATTTCGAGTTAATTAGCTCACCTTCCAGATTAAGAAATTTTTAAAAAGAAGAGAAAATTAAACCCAAATTAATCAGAATGAAGGAAATAGTAAAGATCAGAGTTGCAATCATTGAAATAGTAAACAGCGAAATAAGAGATGCAATCAACACAACAAAACCTGGTTCTCTAAGAAGATTGACAAAATTGACAAACCTCTAGCACTATTGATCTGAGAAATAGAGAAGCAAAACAAATGACCAATACTGAGAATGCTAGGACTTCAGATTCCACAGATATCAAAAGAACAAAAAACAAATATGATGAACAACTTTATGCTAATGAATTTGATAACTCACATGAAGTGGCCAAATTTGCTGAGAAACAAAACTCCCAAAATTCTCTGAAGAAGAAATAGATAACCTGGATAGCCCCTTACCTTCTTGACAAAACAAACTGTACCTCAAAACCTTCCCACGAAGATTACTAAACATTTAAAGAAGTAATACCAATGAATACAAACTTTTCCAAGAAATGGAAGAGGAGGGACTACTTCCCAACTCATTCTGTTTTTGTTTTTTTTTTTCGTTTTTTTCCCAACTCATTCTATGAAGCCAGCATTACTCCAATATCAAAACCAGACAAAGACTTTAAAATAAAACCACAGAACGATATTCCTCATGAATAGTGATACAAGAATGATAAATGAAATTTCAGCAAATCACATCCCACAGTATGTAAGAGGGATAGGATCTATCCCAGGAATTCGAGCAAGTCACTCTAACATTTAAAATTAATGACTGTAATTCACCGCATTAACAGACCAAAATAGAAAAAACACAGAATTATGCCAACAGATACAGAAAAGGCATTTGAAAAAAATACCAAATCTATTATTGATAAAAAGTTTTATCGAACAAGAAGTAAAGGGGAACCTTCTTAACTTGATAAAAAGCATGTATAAAAAACATACAGCGTAGGGCAATGAAAACGCTCTGTATGACACTACAATAATGGATATATGTCATTATACATTTGTCGAAACCCGTAGAGTACACCACACCAAGAGTGAGCCGTAATTAAACTACGGACTTCTGGTGGTTGTCAATGTGGGTTCATCAGTTATAATAAATGTACCCTCTAGTGGAGGATGGTGATGATGCAGGAGGTTGTACATGTGTGGGGCCAGGGGGCATATGGGAAATCCCTACACCTTCCTCTTAATTTTGCTGTGAACCTAAAATGGCTCTTAAAAAATAGTCCTTAAAAGAAAACCTACAGCAAAAACATCCTTAAATATGATATTTAATAATACAAGACTTTATGGTTGCTCACTAAGATCAGGAAAAAGGCAAGAATGTCTATTCTCACCACTTCTGTTCAACTTTATACTGGAATTTCTAACCTGTGAGGCAAGACAAAGAAGTATAAATCATGTATACTGAAAGGAAAAAAAAAATCCTTTATTCACAGACAACATGATTGTCTGTGTAGAAATCCTATGTAATTAAAAAAAATACCTATGAGAATTAACAGGGGAGCTTAGCAATGTTGTTGAATATAAGATGTACAGAATCAGTTATATTTCTATGTGTTAGCAATAAGCAATTAGAAACTTGAATTTAAAAAATTAATACCATTTATAACAGCATCAGAAAACATAAAATGCTTAGGAATATGTCTGACAAAAGATGTGAAAGATCTTTACACTGAACATTAGAACACGTTGCTGAGAGGAAATTAAAGACCCAAATAAACAAAGACACAGACCATAGATCAAAAGACTCAATATTGTTAAGGTAGCAATTCTCTGCAAACCAATCTATAGATTCCACACAATCCAAATCACAATTTCTATAGGCATTTCTTAGAAATGGGTAAGCTGATTCAAAAATTCATATAGCAGTGCAAAGAACCCAGAATAGCCAATACAAAGATGACTCTGAACAAAAACAGATTTGGAGGACTTGCATTATCTGATATTAAGACTTATTATAAAGCTATAATGAGCAAGATAATCTTGCATTGGTGTATTGATGGACATATAGACAAATAGAACAGAATAAAGAGTCCCAAAATAAGCCCATTCATGTCAGTTTATTTTGCACAAAGTTACAAAGTGAAATTAATGGAGAAAGAATAAAGAATGGTGTTTTCAATAAACCACGATGGAACAATAGGACATTACTGTGAATTTTTTTTTAAATCACAACAATTAACTCAAAATGGATCATAAATTTAAATGTAAAACATAAAACTCTAAAGCTTCCATATGAAAACCTAAGATAAAACCTTTGTAATTGGGACTAGACAAAGATTTCTTACATATCACACAAAATGCTTCCAAGAAAAGAATGATTGATGGGCCTTCAACAAAGTTAAGGAACTTTTGCTCTTCAGAAGATGCTGTTAAGAGAAGGAAAAGGAAATACTTGCAAATTATGTATCTGATAAAGGAGCTATACTCAGAATATTGAAAAAACTCTCAAAACTCTAAAAAAAAAGGTTTTTTTAAATGGCAGAAGAATTTATCTGATGGAAATGAAGCTTATGTCCACACAAAAATACGTACACAAATGTTCATAGCAATTTTATTTATAATAGCCAAAACTGCAATTTACATATCCATCAAATGGCCAACGGGTAAACAATAGAATAGTACTCAGCAGTTAAAAGGAATGAACTGTCAGTACACTCGACAAGATGAATCTCAAAATAATTAAACTGAGTGAAAGAAGCCATTCCCCCCTCCAAACAAGTCCATGTCATATGATCCATTTATATCAATGCCTAGACAATTTCAGCTGATGTAGAGTGACAGTAGCAGTTGCTGGTGGGGTGGCAGGGAGGGGCAAGAGGGATGGGTTACAAAGGACAGGAGGAAATTCTTAGGAGGGATGGATGTTCATTATCTTGATTGCCGTGATTGCTGCTGCTTCTTTTTTTTAAGGTTTTATTTATTTATTTATTTGTCAGAGAGAGAGAGCGCACAAGCAGGGGGAGCAGCAGGCAGAGGGAGAGGCAGGCTCCCCACTGAGCAAGGAGCCCCACGTGGGACTCTATCCCAGGACCCTGGGATCATGACCTGAGCCAAAGACAGACGCTCAACCAACTAAGCCACCCAGGCGTCCCATGGTGATTGTTCCTTGCGCATATACTGTATATGCCAAAACCTCTCAACTGTCCATTTTAAGTATGTGTGGTTTATTGTATGTCAATTATACCTCACTAAAGCTCTTTTTCTTCTAAAAAGTCAGCGAGGTCTTCTCTGATCTGACTCTCTCACTTAAAATTGTAATATGACCGCCAGACCCCACCTCACTCCAGCTTAATTTTTCTCCATAGATTTGATCACTTTCCAGTATAACATAATTTACTTACTTATTCTGTGTATTCTCCTCTCTCCCCACCCATCCCAGTGAAGTGTGGGCTTCCTGAGGGCTGAGGCTGTTCTCTGGTTTCTTTAGTGATGTGTCCCTAGCAATTAGAAGAGAGCTTGAGGGAGTGAGGGAGTGAGTGAATGAATGAATGGCTTCTTTGTCTCTGCCCTCCCTTGAACTCCCTCAGATTCTTTTTTAACATAGAATGAGTCCTCATATCTAAAAATCATGAGATGACAGGAAGAACTCAGGACACATTAATATTCTATTCATGGCTCTCCATTAATTGTGCTAGTCATTCAGCCTTCCTGGGTTTCCATTTCCTCACTTATGAAAAGAAAAATTTTAACTAAATGATTTTTAACATCTAAAATGTTTGCTAATTGTAATGTACTTCTCTCAAAAATAACCTACAGGTACATCGAAATTGGGATGACTTTGTAAATTGTAATATATGCATGTACCATAATACTACATAGCAACTTCTAAAGTGAAGTAGATTTATGTGAACTGATTTGAAAAAATATCTATGTCAAAGATTAAGTAAAAAGAGATGCTGTCAAACAATACATACTGTATGGTCCAATATGGTAAAAATGCCATAAAAATATGTGTGTGCAGATGTGTTTTAGTCTGATAGAGAGGCACAGGGAGCAGTCTTGTGTGATGGTTGCTAAAGTGTTCAGTGTGATTCCTCTGGGGGTAAGTGGGAGGGAAAGGGAAAGCTTCACTTCTTAATCCTTACACTTCAAAACAAGAAAAGTGAGGCATTATAAAAATTCTACTTTTTTTTGTATTTTTTTTTCTAAATTTTCCATTTCCATAAAACTAGTTCTTATTGTTCCTGACCTCAAATATCCACTTCTGTTAGGACCTCTCTAGACTGTGGAATGCAAGGCTCTTGTCACTATTTTCTCAGCCTGTGTATTCGCACTGCAGCTATCAGAGGAGAGGACTGGTGAAATCACCAAAAGCCTAAGGCTATCACAGTGAGTCCAAAGCCAGGCTTTGGTTGCGGAGACATTCCAGATGCACGCTGGGGCAAGTCCCTGGCAACATAGTTTTCCTTTATCGGTTTTTCCCTACCAAGCAAGGAACCAGGCTTGTAAAACTTAATATATCATAACCTTCCAGGGGCTGGCATAGAAACACTTTCTCCTAATGCGTTGTTAAAAGCAGGGCATTCTCGCAATGGTTAGTGCATTCCAGACAGCAGTTTGGGCTGATTTCATTCCACAAAGGAAGAACAGGTTTTGGAAACAACCAAGTCCAAGTGTTTCAGGCTGTTGCATTTGGTTTCACTTAGATAATTCTTGGCATGATGCGTTCTCCCTTTCTAGCTGACCGTTTTGTATAAAGAAAATGAGAAGATAATATATCACACTCGTATAATTCCAGACAGGTCCACCATGAAAAATGTAGGGCAACAATACCCCCTTTCATCACCATAGACTTGTTCTAGACTGAGTTATGTGACTACACTACCAGTTCCTAAGTTCTGAGGTCACCTGCCTCCTTTCCTGTTGATGGGTGTTCAGGTTTCACCTGTTCACAGCTGCAGCTGCCGCCAGGTGGAAACAGGGTGTGCAGGTATAAAGGCATGCATCCAGAAGGTTTGCTTAATAGTCCGAGTCTGTGCCAAGCTCACTGGTGAGTTGCATTTAGCATGTTCCCTAAAGTGTGCTTACTCTGCAGGAAAGATAAGTTCCCTCATCCTGCAGGATGAACAAGATGGGGGGTGGGGGGAAAGAGAAAGTCACTGGAAACGAGAAGAAGAAGGGTCTAGATCTGTAATCTGGAAAGCAAGGATTTCCCATTTTTTATGGCCCGCTCGTGGCTATAAATGTTCATCCAAGATCTACCCCAGACTGGATAGCAACCATGTTGTTATAGCAAGATAATCCAATTTTTAGACATTATATTTTCAAGGGCAGCCGAAACATACAGCATTAATTCCGGCTGAATCCATCCTCTGAATGCAGCATGAGCAGAGACGTTTTGAGTGTTAGATCTTTGTTACATACATATGGCTTGTTAAGAAATCAAACTTTATCAAGGAACCAAAGCAAATGTCTTCATTAATGGAATCCCCATCCCCTTTAATTATTATATAGACTCTCTGAAATTTCATACCACTTATGTTGATTTGAGGTGCCTTAAATATCAGAATTCAACTTGGACACCAACTGTTTGAAATCTACATTTCTAAGCAAGAAAATAAATCAGTGTTATTTCTCCAGTTTTCTACAGACTACACTTAGCTTGATACCTTTTTGTAATTCATCAGATCTTTTATTAGAAAATCAGAATAATCTTTCAAGCTGTAAAAAAAAGTGATATTGTGATATTATTAATTGTCTCTATAAGGTTAGCTTGCCTGTGCCTGTGCCTAAAAGATCATATTATAAAAAGTGCTAGCTCTAAAGGATGAGTAAGACTATGAGGGTTCTGATAATAAGACATCTGATATTTTACATCTGGGAAAATGTGTTGTACTTCTTTCATCACAGGACCAGCACACACTTACTGAACTCTTACTATATACTAGGAGGGTACAAATGAGTCAATATTGCCCTTAAGGAACAGTTCTGAAGAGACTTCATTGCATCTGTTGTACTACTTTGTGAACACAAACACTGATGAGCAAATAAAAAGATATGCTTCTTCCCTCTGCCTTCCCAGTTGTATTCTTCATTTTCTTTCATTCTTTTTCCCCACATCTCATCTACCAGGCACCTTCTACCTGTCATGATCACCTATTTATATGCTTAATCTTTTCTTAATGCTAATACTCAAATTTCCACCTCAACAGAGCTTTTTCTGCTGCAAAATATTGTATTACTGTTTTTTCCAGGGATTTTTTTGTGTGTGTGCGTGTTTTCATAAAAAGTTCCTTCTTTATGTGAAAGTGATTGCACATCCTTCAGCACCCAGTAAGAAGGTAACAGAGCTCACCACACTGAAGGAAGGGCTTCCCTTAGTGAAAACACCGTATTCATTTATTCAAAATGGAGCAACAATTTATCACTCCGCTAAGATGCCTTCCAGGGACTAAAAAGACTCTCCAAAGAAAAATGACATCAAGAAAACCGTATCAAGGAACAGAACTTTCAAAGAACAACTGAAGGACTTCCAAGGGATGTTTTGGGCTTTGGTCTGCCTCTGAGTTACTGAACAACATGGAGGAAACCACAATGCCTAACTGATGTGTTCAATTAGCCCTAACTGTAGGCAATAGGTTATATATGAATTGTAAATGCTTCCACCTCCTGAGGAAGAAGAGGTAGGAGAAGCCACCGTACCTAACCCACGAGGGCAGGGGTGGGGGATAAGGACTGAGCAGGGCAGAGGCGGCCAAATGCACCAAAGACACCCACGGCCTGGCAACCAAGGCCTGAATTCTAACCTCCCTTAAGTCTGGGTGACTCACTAAGCCCCAACCAGGTTGCTGAGACCTCTTCTTTCTCTAAAATCATGTCACTTGAATTACTTTAGAGTCTGCTCTTGGCATATCTTTCAGTGGATATGAAAATACCTGTATCTCTTGCAATGTGTGCTGATGCCTGTATTTGAGTTTTATAAGCAAGCTGGGAAAATCATAACAGAGAGGGTAAAATAAAATCATGGTTTCAGGCTCCACCTTAGAATGACAATAAATAGAGGTCTATAAAACTATAAAACTCAGCCCTGGGGGGTACCTGGGTGGTTCATCGGCAACTGCCTTCAGCTCAGGTCATGATCCTAGGGTCCTAGGATGGAGCACCACATGGGGCTCCCTCCTCAGTGGGGAATCTACTTCTCCCTCTCCGTCTCTTCTCCCACTTGTGCTCTCTCTCTCAAATAAATAAATAAATAAAATCTTTAAAAAATTTAATTAAAAAAACTTAGCCCTGGCCTTTACTGTTTGGGGGGAGCATCAGAATGACTCCATATGGGATGTGAACAATCTCAAAAGCAGACCAGAGACCCCCTTCCCTAAAAGTGCTCACAATAGGAAAGGGAAAGCAAAGGATGTGACCATGCCTTTGAGGAAGAATCCAATGAAGTTAGTTCTTGGCACTGTGCTAGGCACTTTGGAGGAACAAGAAGGTCAGAGGGGCTGCCCAGAGGGACCATCGGCTCCGTCAGAGGGAAAGAAGATGACACAAAGGGAACAACTAAGTGCTAACCTGACTAGCACAATCTCGAGAAATGTTAGTAAAGCACAGGATGAGCTGGGCCCTGAAGGATGTGCCATATTAAAACATCAAGCACACAGGAAGGAAACTTGTGGCATCAGGGCAGAGAGGGACACACCTCTTGAGGGATGGGAGAAAGCAATCCTGACACCATCCGAGGATACTGGAGACCAATGATGATTCATGGTTACTGGGAAAAGGTGGAGCCGAGCGTGGAAGACTCTGGAAACTACCCATGAGGCATGAAAAGGTTTGGGGTCAACCCACATGTGCTGATGTAGAACAATCTTCAAGAGGTAGGAGTGAATGAAGAGCACAAAATACAAAACGTTGACTGGACACCACATACCACTTCTTTAACAAGGAAAGGGGCCTTTATGTTTGCACGTACAGAGGAATTTCTGAAAAACCCCAAGCAAACTATTAATCATGGCTGCTTCAGAGGAGCAGTGCCGGGAGTCTGGGGTGGGAGCAGGAGACTTATTTTTTTTTTTTTTTACCTATTTGAAGGAAAGGGGTGGAGGCAGAGAAAGGGAAGGAAGAGGTTGGGCGCGAGACCCCAGCAAAGGAGTTTGGGCTTGAAGCAGTAGGCTGGTAACTTTCCCTCTCTACTTCATCACAAATGTTGAAGGTTGATAAGTCAAGTAGCAGGTTAGATCAGAAAGCTCTAGAAATGGATGAAAGAAATGTGATGAGAGAGGCATGAAAGAGCAAAATTTGGGTTAAGTGAGTAGAAGGATTGAAAAGAAACAAGTTCTCTTATTTTAATATAGAAGAAAAGACCACTGTCTTACATTAGTGGTCACTCACAGAAACTGCAATTTATCAAAAACAAAAAAAGGGGGGAAACAGTAATATTGAAATCATTACCAAAAGAAATTTTATTTTTGCTGCTTTTTCAGTTTTATAGGCCACATTATTTAGAATTCAACAGAAGGACAATAAAGAGTATAGAAATAACGTCTACAGGGCAGATCTTCCCTCTTAGAAGAAAATGTATACACATACAAGTTATCATTCAGGATTTGAAGCAGCAATTACCATTCTCAAACACAACCCTCCAACCATCTGAACAAGCCTGGAAGGATCCATTAGATGACAACACGTAGAATGATTCAGCAGACCACCAAGTGCAGCTCTGTCTTGTCAATCCCACGGCAAATGCTAACATGCTCTCGGGTTTTGGTCAAGCTTAACTTCGCTGGGACATGCTGGTCTCAGCAGAGACATCGCAACAAGGATCTTATCGTGTACCCACACATGAGCATTCAAGAAGGCAAACCCTCAATGGTTTACAGTATTTGGCCCAGTGTTCTAAAGACCGCCACATCCAAGGCAAATCAGGAGGTATAGAATAGGGTGACGGGGCTGTTGCTGTGGCTTTACAGGAGATCCCCCAACCCACGGCTGAGCCCTGGGACTTCCTGTCTGGGTGCCAGTGATTATCTTCAAAGCTGGAGGCCAGCTGGGAGGAAAAGTGGTCTGTTGGGCCACTTGATTAAGTGTTAATTGGAGAATTTTCCACTGAGCATACATTTTGCAGTGCAGCTAAGGAGGGAGGAAAAAAAACAATGTCATTCTTGCAAATAGTCTATGGGGAAACGCCTGTTCTATGAAGAAGCCCACTGCCCACAGGCCCACCAAAATGGACAAAGCGTTAGTCTACAAATGTGCAAGGAGTGGGCTCCTAATCCATTCCAGATGGTGGCGTTCTTCCCCTGCCGCTGTGAGAGAGCTGCCTGCATATGACAGTCCTGCTATCTATTAAGACTTCAGAAGCTTCCAGGAGCAACAGTTGGCCCTAATGAGGATTTGAGCAAGTTAAGCAGATATCTGTTCTCTTTTATTCCCGGATCTTGATCCTTATAGTCAGAAGGGTGCTTTATTGGCCATGTTTCTGTGGAGCCAGTGGGGGTGGGATGGTCTAGAGCAGGGGCAGCCAATGGTAGCCCACAGCGCCCACCACCTATCTGCATAAATACACTTTCACTGGGAACACAGACACTGCAGTTCATTTACATGTTGTCCATGGCTGCTTTCACAATACAATGACCAAGTTGAACTGTGACAGGACCATATGGCCTGCCAAGATTAAAATAGTTTTTATTAGTCCCTTTCCAGAAAAAGTCTGCCGACCTCTGGCTTAGAGGCTCGTAGCAGGACTGGTAGGTTCCTACTTCATCAAATCCCACCCTACCCGTCACAACTTCTACCTCAACTTTCATAGAATGGAGGTGGCACTCCATCTGGGGAACAAAAGAATCCAGGAACAGCATATTGGGAAAAAGTCTAAACTGTGCTGTCGTCACTTAGAAGAAGTTGGCTGGTTCCCTCTGACCCGTCCACCACATGGTCAGGACTGTACTTGGCTGCTGGAGACCAGCTCAAACCCCGTGGTTTGATGTAAAATGAGAATACAGCACAGGTGCTCTAGGCTTTTGGTGCTATAAATGTGGGGGTCCCTAGGGGGACTGACTCACATGGCCAGGCTTACACGAACAGATACTGTAGAGTTATGGGGTGCCCTCACTGCAATGAGAAAGACAAAGAAATGAGCTCTTATTTTATTTTACTCATGCAGAATTGGTGGGGTCAGATTCACCAGTGGACAAGGATGGTTGTACCTGGCTGGGAGGCTGAAGAGAGTCAGTCATTTGAAATGAGAAGTTTGGAGAACAAGCCACTGTTCTGGCTGTCCCAGAGAAAGTGTTTTGGCGGCCAGCACCAAAGAACTTTCATGGGCCATGAGCTGACTTGGTCTTGGCTTGGGCTCAGGCTGGAACACTGGGTTTGTCTGGCCCAGAAAAGAATTTTTCCCAGAACTAAAGAGTGTAACCACCTCATGGGAAGGGACACAGAAACCAGGAAGAGGTTCCACTGTGCCCTGTTCCATTCTGCCGGCCACTGACATGACTTCTCCCAATCTTTGAGTATTAAAAGGAGCACCTGCATTATTGTAACTTCACAGGGTGAGCACACTGAGATCTGGCAACTTTAGGTTTTATTCCTTCAGCAAGATATAAATCTCCTAATTAATCATCAATCAAATCATCAAAGCCTAACAGAGAGGTGGGTTTAGTTTACACTCTCATAAAAGGAGCTCAACTTTTCCAAAGTCAATTTTGAGATCAGTCCTAGGTGTCTGACAGCATTTTTCTCCTGCACTTAATAGCTACAGATGAGGGGCGCCTGGGTGGCTCAGGTGGCTAAGCAACCGTCTTTGGCTTGGGTCATGATCCCAGGACCCTTGGATCAAGCCCCACATCTGCCCGGCTCAGCGGAGCGGAGAGTCTGCTTCTCCCCCTGCCTCTGCCCCTTCCCCTGTTGTGCTTTCTCTCTCACTTGCTCTCTCTCAAATAAATTAATTAAAATCTTTAAAAAAAAAAAAAAAAACTACGGATGAACACTTGATTTCCTACCAAAATCAAAATAGGAGCAAAGAGTAACATAAAATTTACAAAGCTTTTATTTATTTATTTTAAGATTTTTATTTATTTATTTGGCAGTGAGAGAGGAAACACAAGCAGGGGGAGTGGGAGAGGGAGAAGCAGGCTTCCCGCTGAGCAGGGAGCCCAACCTGGGGCTTGATCCCAGAACTCTGGGATCATGACCTGAGCCAAAGGCAGACGCTTAATGACTAAGCCACCCAGGTGCCCCCAAAGCTTTTATTTTCTTGTTAATGAAAGAGTGTGCTTAATATTTAAAATGATCACAATTAATACAGTAGGGTTTTTTTTCTTGAACTGGTGAAGCTGATCCACTGGACAGGTGTGTATATAGTGGTGGGTGTTAAAAGCCTTCAATAAATTACTGACCTTAGAACCGAAGCTACAAACACCCTATGTCAGAAAATACCTTCTGCTTTCTGTCTTACATTTAATTTCATTGGACATAGAAGATTCAAAAAGAATGTCTTTATTCTTGATGAGCAGAAAACTGTAAAACTTTTCAGAGAGAGAAATTTTTTCTGCTTAGAAGTTTTTTTACATAAATGATTAAACAAGACATGCATAATATAAAATACCTAAAGAGAAGAAAAAGTATTAAAATATTAAAGTGTTTAATTCTGACTTAATATATTCTTTAGCAATTCTTATCGGCCAGATTCCTTCACAAACACCCTCACTTAATTATCACAGAACCCTTGTGAAATGGGCTCCAGGCGCCTGTTTTACAGATGAGAAAACAAAATCTTATTAAATTTGCCCAGGGTCATCTACGTATTAAGTAGACTTCCCATTAAATCACACTGATTCAAAAAAGATTCTGTAAAACCCAAACATGAAGAAAATCCAGAAACATAATGTCTAAAAACCAACAGAATAGTTAGATGTAATTTGCCTTCATTTTCCCAATTAATACTTCCCAATTCATAATTGTAAAGATTGCAAGCACATCAATACAAAGGATCAAATAACTGAACTCTGCCACTGTTAAAAACTATTATTGTTAATACCTGAGAGAACACTAGGTGAGAGAATGCAGAAAAACTGTAAACGGCGTCTATTTCAACCATTTCATGGGCCTGTTGTGCTCTGCCCCTGGAGACTACTACTCTGGTCCTGTTGCGAGACTGGGGGCTTCTTGCTCCCGCTGCTGGCTGATGAGTGCCCTCTAGGGGTATTTTATGAAAGCTCGTCAGTCCTTAACATTGGGAGGAAATTCTACACCCCACCTCCAAAACCGTGCTACTGAAAACGGCGCAGACACTTATTAGTGAAAATTTGTAAATAAGGAGATCAATGAAAGTACAAATCCGCAGGCAAGATGTGAAAAAAAACAAAAACAAAAAACCATAGACCGTTCCCCACTACTTGTGGAAGCTGGACTGGGCAAGTAATCTGGTCATTGGCCAACTGAATAGCTTAAATAACACTTAATTTGAAGATTAGAAAGGGGTCACTGCTTATGGAAATAATCAAACCAGTTTTCAAGGGGTCCAAAATCACATCAAATTTCAGTAGCTACAGAGCATGTTTTCATAAATAAAAAATGCCTTTCATTTTAGCAAATACCTTATTTCCTTCCTACCAGTTCTGAAACTACTTTACCATGAAACAGCCCTACAAGTATTTTCTTTTTATTTCATAAAAGTAAATTCAATTTCTAAACATAAAAATAACTTTAGATCTCCCTTTCAGACTCCTGTACTCATTTCGCCATTAAAGTTATTTATTTAAAGTTTAAACCTGTGTTTAAATACTCACATAATTTTTATTAAACAGAGCTTTAAAAAACACCTGGCAGCAATGCATTTTTTTTCCTGAAAAAAAAAAAAAAGATTATTTTCAAACCATTCAAAAATTCTAAAACCCCTATTTATTTAAAACTGTTGGCAATTTGCCTCCTCAAATTCCACAGGATAAGAGAGAAAAGAGAAAAAGAATAGGAGAAAACATTTTAAACTGTACAAATCTAGGAAATAAAAACACATATTAGATGAGAAGCTGTCTTTATCTTCCTGTTTATCTACATACCTTTCCCCTCAGAACCTGAAGTCAAAAATCATGTCTTCCTTATCTGTTGTTTCTGGAGGGTTCACTGGTGACAGAGTAACTCTAAGATGCCATTGGAAGTCTTCAGCAGAAAGCTAATGTTATTGGGAAAATCCTAATTTCAGTAGTTCCCCACAGCTCTATAGCTGCTCTGAGCAATCCTCTCTTCTTCCTGTTGTCTATACGCTAAATATGAGGTTTCCCACATTTTCACACCATTTAACACTGCCTCACATAATTCTTCAGTCACAAATACTGCAGTGTGGTACTTTTATATATGTATATGCCAATTAGTATTCCTCTAATACTTATTATTATCATAAATTATTTTCTTCCTGTTATTATTGTTATTTTTTCTCTTTAAGTGATTTCCTTTAAAAACAAAAAATCAAAAGACATCCCTTGAGGTAAGTTCAGGATGAGCCCACATGACTGCCTACTGCTCTATTCCCAATCACCACACTGGACCTCCATCTCTTTTCCAACAGACATTTTGAGGTTCCTGGCATTTCTAGCAATCACTATATGCAGGAAGCAACACGTCCTGAGTGAGAACGTTTGCTCTGTTTTCCTTAAGTAAATGAGGACACTCCTAAGCAAGGAGGGTGGCATTCTCATATTTTTGTCCCCTAACAGGAAAATAATTAGAGCCATTTTCCTTCATTTCCCTGAGCTACCTTTCCAAATAGATACACTAAAGTGGGTGCCTTCGAGTTGCATGCCTGTGTCTGTAACCGTGTACCTGTACTGGCAATTTAATCAAGAGGGCTTCTGGAAAAGAAACCGATGACAGGTTGAAATCAGTGCACTTCCCTTCCTTCAATTCTACAGGCAGCAGAAAGTTGCACAGAAATGGGGTCCTTATGCCCTGCACCTCAGTACCAGCAACCAAGACAAAGACACCAGACACACATTTATATGGGTATTTTATTCTAATTCTGGCTTTCCATTCCAAGAAGCAGGGATCATGCCCACTGCCTGCCCCCACACACACATACCCCACCCCCACCCCTGAGGACTGCGAGGCGGAGAATGCCCACCTCTGGGTCCAGTCACTTAGGAATTTCTTATCCTAAGAAACTCAATAGATCAGTTGTCCATGATATTCCTGACCAGGTTCCTCTTCCTTCCTCACTTCTCAGCCATACCCCACATGGGGCCATCACTCCCAAATTCCCATCTCTAGGCCAGACATTCACACAGAGTTCCAATCCCGATGTCTGTCATTCAGGTGTCTCAAAAGCACCTCCAACTCCATGCGTCTCCACAGGCTCACTTGTGTCTCTGCACCAGGGAGTGGCATCAACCTTCCAGAAAGTATCTTCCCACTAGAAACCTCCTTTCCCCACCTGACATTGTCAGCTCATCACCACATCCTGTGAATTTAAAATCCTAAGCATACTAGGAATCCCTCATTCTCTACCTCTCTACAGCCACCTCCCTAGACTAAGCTTCAGTTATGAGACAATTGGCCAACTGAAACACCCCCTAGTCTGCCCAAAACCTGCCTCCCAAAACCTGTTGATGCTAAACCAGCATGTTCTCCTGCTGCCTTCACCTGCAGCCCTTTGCTTTTAGGTGAAATCCTCAAGTGATCTGGATGCCTTACATGGCTTCATGTGATTCATTCTCTTCTTGCTTCCAACCCACACACCCTGTCAATGCCTCATGCCCTCTTTCCCTTCCTCTCTAAGTCCTTCCTCTTACCACTCCATTTCTCTTGTCAGCTGCTACTCATCCATCAGACCCCAGTGTGAGAATTATTCCCATAAATTCCCTTCCCTTGAGACTCTCAAACTCTTACAGCACCTGGCTACTTCTCCTCCATGGGATTGTCACAGCTGTAAATGCAAACCAAAAAACTGATCTAGCTGACTATTCAGCTGATGTGTTTCCCTTCCATTCGACTGAAGGTCCTGTGAGGAGTGACCACGTCCATCTTACTCACCGTTGTAGGCTATCTAGCACAAAGTCTATATATACATAACTGCTGTGTGAGGAATATTTGTTCAAAAAAATGTTTTTGTATGAGCAAAGTGTAGAGCTCATGAAAAAAATTGCTTTGCTAATACGTGAAAAATAAGGAGATGGTGTTCTTGACCTCTATTATAACTGCACCGTATACCCAACACACAGACCAAAGAGAAAAATTTGTTCAATTGTCAAAAGAAAATATTGATTCCTCACTAAATTCCAAGCATTATGTGCATTCTTTTATATGCTAAGCATGCACTATCTTATTGAATCAGTTCAGGGTAGACTAACATTTGGAGGCACCAATCAGTATGCCCAGCAGGGACACTGTGCAAGTTTCCCTGTGTCATCACAGATGGACACAACAGCTCTTTGGGACAGGAACCCTCTCCGTTCACCAAGTGATTAAAATGAAGCTCAGAAAGTTCATGAGCTGCTGAAGTGCATGCGGGCAGTGAAGTGGCAAAGCCCACGTGTCATCTTTGATCAGATCATTCGACGACTTCCAGCACTCGTTCCAATGCAACCGTTGGCCGAAACTGCGACAAATCATAGAAATGCGCATCTTGGACTGCTAGCTAGACTCCCTAGAAGACTGATTTGGATGATCCAAAATACTTTATGTCCTAATTTGTGTTATCTACTATGAGAAGAGGACAGAGTCCTTTATAAACCCCAGCAAAACAATTAAACAGACCCATCACCTCCCCCCAGAAGCCTTGATAGTCTCCCCCAGGGCTGGGTGGGGCACCCACCACAGCCTTGTGTGGTGCTCTACGCTCTGCCATGCCCTGGGAGTTATAACAACGCTGGGTTATAAATGTTTCTAGGAAATTTGCTTCCTGGGCTCAATCACTGTATTTTTATAACTCTTTTCAACTTACCCAAAAATCTTACAGAAAAGTTACTATTTTTTCTGCTTTTTAGACTGCTAACTTGGCAATTTATTCTCAGTATGAGACCAGGTACAAAGAGACCAATTCAAAAAATATATTTATTCATCTGAAGCCAAAACACCTTTGGAATGTTTGGATTTTGGCATTCCGAACAGGGCTGAACATTTCTTCATATTTAAATGCTCTTATAAAAAACAATCTGGTGCTTTAAAATCCAGGATGATTTTTAAAATGCCCTGTGAACTTTGGTGATATTTTTAAACCAATTTTTTAAACAAATCAAATGAAATAAATGACAGGATTCAGGAGAAAATAGCATTTTCAAGAGATTTCTTTTACACATTAAGATTGTCTTACCAAAAACGATAGGAAGAAACAGCCACAGCTGTCTATGAAAGATGTGGGGCTGGTCAAGGAGGCATCCCTCATGTGCCTCTGCAACCCGAGTGAGGAAATGTCAACTCACTCTGCACCCAAGTTCAGAGCCCCATCATTAAATTGTGTTTGTCATTTTATCAATATCCTTCAATTGACAACTTTCCTAACTCGCCTGCCGTGGGGCATTTGCCCAAATCTCTGTCACTGTTTTTAGTATTTGATCTACTGGGACTTTCTCCAAATATCAATTCTGACAAGGGAGCAAATAAACATGTTTTCCAACATATGACCTTTAATTTTCTGTCCTAGTTGTATTTGCTGTGGATTTTTGGCTGAGCCACTTACTACTTCAGTCGTTGCTGATGGAGATCTTTCTGGAATTACTCTACTTCCCCACCTCAACTAGAGCACAAGCAGTTTCCAACTTAATACAAACAAGCTTATTCCAAAAATTCTATTTTAATGGATCATTTAGAACTTTAACCATATTATCCCATAGAAACACAAATAGAAAGTGTTGCTTTTTCAAGTTAGCCACCAAGTGATCATTTTTTCATCACATATCTGAGGTGATGTACTGTAACACAGAAGATGTCCACCCCAGGTCCTCCTCTCAGGAAAGACTTGTTATAACTCCTGACCTTCACTTAAATGAGAGGCTCCAAAAGGAGTGAACCCAGCTTAGACTTGAGAGAAGAATTTGACCAAGCCAATCAAGCCAGACTGCTCCCTGAGTCCTGATTACCTATTATTCCAACCTTGTAGTCATTCAAAAATTCCCATTCAATAAATCCTTAGCACTGACTATGTGGTCATGTTGCCATTGCCTGTCCTGTGGTCACTGTCAGAAATAAGTCTGCTTTAGAGCTGTGATCTCAGACTTCCCAGATTGTGGTCTGTGCATTGTCCCAGTTGACTGCTTATTCTTGTCACGAGTATGTATACCACTAACCCAACTGAAGGATGTGCAGTAAATCCTGTTGGATACCAACCAGCTTTCTCTTCAGGGCTGAGACAATCTTTCTCCTGCTGCCAGGATGTTGTTGGTTTCTTGCTGGACCATAGCCAAGTCCTCCCCAGCAATTGCCTTTGGCTAAAGGGAGCTGCCTTGCCCAAGGTCATGACTCCTTGCCGGGGACAGCCTGCTTACAGGGGCACAAAGGCCCAGGGCTCATCATCACTCAATCTGGAACATGGCCATTCCAGAGCTCCCTGAAGGGTTGGCTGAGGACAGTTCAACTTCTCCTTTTACCCAAACCTGCTTCCCTCACCCCTAACAGGTATTGTTCCAGAGAGAACTGCCCATCCTCTAAAAAAAATAAGACAAAATCCTGTATATGAATATGTGCCTCAGAGTCCTTTCCCAGGAAAGCTCAAACTAAGGCAACTGGAGATCTGGAGCCAGGAATAATCCTGGCAGGTCACTGGCACTCACTCATCTGCTGTCTGGTTGGCACTGAGGCCCCAGTGGAACCCTGCTGACCCCATCCAGTTGTAGATGGGTACCTGCCAGAGGTTCCACTGAAGGTGATGTAGGCTGGCACCCCTATGAAGGGGAGGCCAATGGAGGTGCTAATTCACATGAATTCCAGAGGTTCCAATGAAATCAGCTCTGATGCTCTATGGAATGAGACAGCTCTTCTGGGAGCCACCAATGCACTGCAGAAAGACAATAAAGCTTGCTTTAAATTGACCTTCTATCTAAAGTAAAATCTGAAAGCTCCTGGGCCACTATAGCAACACAGAAAGACTTTCATGTCTTCCAGACAGAGGGCAGGACAGGCGAAAGATCAGGTGCAGGACTTCATTTAAAATAAGCAAAGACTGAATGCTCAGACCTGGCTCTGAAATATCAAAGTCAAGGCCCTAAATGGAAAGGGGGATCCTGAGATTGAGATGGAATCATCTCGGAGAACTTTGAATCCTCATGTTTCCCTGAGCCCCTAGGGCATGCAGAACTGATCGCTTCTCCCTATTGATGACTATGCTCCCAATTGCTTAAAATTGATGCTGGGGCCTCTGGCTTATGAGACAATATGTACCACCCACAAAATTAATCCCCAGATGTCACCCAACCAACAGGTCAGCAATAAAGTATCAAGTCACAACATAACAAGTGCTATGTTGCTCTGCTGATGAAGTATGGTAGATTAATGATGGCAGCAAATGCTTTGCTATTCTTCCCGTTAAAAAATGATGCCTTATCTCTTCTCCTTGAATCTGAGCTGGCCTCAGTGACTCGCTTGATCAATAGGATGTAGAAAAAGAGACACAATCATAGACTTCTGAGGCTAAGTCAGAAGAAGCCTTGTAGCTTCTGCTCTCTTGTAACACACTGCCTAGGATACATGTAAGAGTCTGCTACCCAGTGGCAATATGCTGGGGAGGCCATTGTAGGCCTGCAGCCATCACTGTTAAGACATCAGGCACATGAGTGAAGCTGTCTCAGATCCTCAAGACCAACCCACTATCTAGCTACATACCTCTGGAACCTATAGAAGTAATGAGCCACCTGGCTGAGCCCTATCTGTATTCCTAACCCAGAAAACATGAGATATAATAAAATAGTTGTTGTCTTAAACCACTAAGTTCAAGGACTATGAGCTGAGGTTGCCGGAAGACATGGACAACTTGTACAAGCAAGAGCCAGGAGAGCATATATGGGACTGGATACTGAGGGTGTTGGATCAAGAGTGGTAGAACATGAAGTTGGCAATGAGAGAGTTCAGTACGATGAGAAAACTTTCCTGTTACACAGAATTAAACATCGAGCAAGGAACTTTGTAAGATAGTTCTTAGAAGCTTGGGTAACAATGGCCCCACTAAATGAAGTAAAAATGTCAGATCTGCTGCAGCAGAGAATAAAGAACCCATTAGAAGTCTTGTGGAGGTCATCTCCAAAGGCAAGAGAAACAAAAGAAAAAATGAACTTGTGGGACTTCATCAAGATAAAAAGCTTCTGCACAGCCAAGGAAACAGTCAAAAAAACTAAGAGGCAGCCCACAGAATGGGAGAAGATATTTGCAAATGACACTACAAATAAAATACTGGTATCCAAGATCTACAAAGAACTTCTCAAAATCAATACACGAGAAACAAATAAACAAATAAAAAAAATGGGCAGAAGATACGAACAGACACTTTTCCAATGAAGACATACAAATGGTTAACAGACACATGAAAAAATGTTCAAAATCATTAGCCATCAGGGAAATTCAAATCAAAACCACATGGAGATACCACCTTACGTCAGTTAGAATGGCAAAAATGGACAAGGCTGGAAACAACAAATGTTGGAGAGGATGTGCAGAAAGGGGATCCCTCCTACATTGTTGGTGGGAATGCAAGTTGGTACAGCCACTTTGGAAAACAGTGTGGTGGTCCCTTAAAAAGTTAAAAATAGAGCTACCCTATGATCCAGCAATTACACTACTGGGTATTTACCCCAAAGATACAGACGTAGTGAAGAGAAGGGCCTTACGCACCCCAATGTTCATAGCAGCATTGTCCACAATAGCTAAATTGTGAAAGGAACCGAGATGGTCTTCAACAGATGACTGGATTAAGAAGATGTGGTTCATAGATACAATGGAATATTTCTCAGCCATCAGAAAGAACAATTACACCACATTTGCAGCAACATGGACGGGACTGGAGGAGATTATGCTAAGTGAAATAAGTCAAGCAGAGAAATACAATTATCATATGGTTTCACTCACTTATGGAACCTAAGAAATAGCAGGGAGATCAGTAGGAGAAGGGAGGGAAGAATGAAGGGGGGGGTAAACAGAAGGGGGAATGAACCACGAGAGACTATGGACTCTGGGAAACAAACTGAGGGCTTCAGAGGGGAACGGGGTAGGGGATTGGGATAGGCCAGTGATGGGTATTAAGAAGGGCACATATTGCATGGAGCACTGGGTGTTATACACAACCAATGAATCATGGAACACTATATCAAAAACTAAGGATGTACGGTATGGTGACTAACATAACATAATAAAAAATTTAAAAAAATAAATAAAACTGTCTGTTGGGGCGCCTGGGTGGCTCAATCGGTTAAGCATCTGAGTCTTGATTTCGCCTCAGGTCATGATCTCAGAGTCGTGAAATGAGCCCTGAGTCGGGCTTGTGCTGGGCATGGAACTGCTTAAGATTCACTCTTTTCCTCTCCCTCTGTTTCTCTGCCACACCCCTCCCCACAATAAATAAGTAAAATAAAAAATAAATAAAACTCTCTGTCTTATTAATGGGACCATGTACCTGCTTCTCCGCACTAGAATGTCTGGCCCATAAAGGCACTGAATCCTGTTGTATCCTTAATACAGGGTTGCCTGGAAGACAGCAGTGCTCAATAAATAGCTGCATGGGATGGATGGATGGATGGATGGATGGATGGATGGATGGATGGGTGAGGAGTAAATAGGTGGGTGAATGGATGTATGCATACACAGGTACATGGATGGATGGGTGAATGGGCAGAGTATAAAAGAGTAGATGTTTGGATATATGGATCCATGATGTATACACTGATGGACAGACAGGTGGATAAATTAATGGGTGGGTGCATGGATGGATGGATGGATGGATGGTTAGATAGGTAGGAGGAAGGATGGAAGGATGTATGGGAGGATGGATGGATGGTTAGATGGATGGATCAGTGGACAGAAAAGAATAGATGTGTAGATATAAGGATGTAGAGGAGAAGGAATGGAAAAGTAGATGGAGGGCAGACAGAAGAATCAATGGGGGACCACATACTTTGGGTGCTTCTGACCATGTGTTCATGAGTTCAAGGTCCTGAATTCAAATCTCTCATGAATACGGTTTTCTGAATGAGTGAAATGAAATAAAGCATGTAAAGCATCTAGCAAGGGCTCAATAAACATTAATCCTATTATTTTAGTTATTGTTAAGCACTGTAATATATGTCTTGGTTCACATTTTGGTTGATTTTTGTGGGGTGTTTTGTTGTTTGTGTTGCTTGTGTTGTACAACCAATCTGGATTGTTTTTGCAATAAGAACCACCCTTTACAATAATTCTATATTGGTTTTGTAAGAAAAACCACCCACACAGTTACACTTAGAGCTTAGCATCTCTCTCCAGCATCATCTCGGGTTTCAGGCCTGGTCCAGCCACGTACCCTTCACACTACACATACTTTGGAAGCTGAAATCCCCCAGGATCATGTTCCCCATGGAAACACTGTTGAAGAATCCTGTCTGGAGACAGTGGCATCTAAAGGCATAGCCGGGTCAAGGAGATGCCCAGGGCACAGCACAAGCCAGCAGCACATAAGGCCAGGTGTCCTCCCCACACTGCCTACAAGCCAGACTCTCCTCTGTGGTCCACCCTCCAAAAAATACAGTTTCTGGATGCGAATTCAGTACCACATCCCACAAGAAGAGCCAGATTACTCATTCCCAAGTTTGGGAGACATTTGGGATGTGCCAAGCTGTGGGTACAATATCTGATCTGGAGAACCCCAGGGGTACCCCCAGGATTCAGAAGCCATCCTTCAGAGCAGCTGAGGTGGGTGAAAGGGGCCTGGGGGACCACTAAAGGGGGGCAAGGGATAATGCAAACTAGTAGTGGTTTTCAGGATCAGCCCCAGAAGAAACCCTCCCAGGGGCAGGTGCTCTCAATCACAGACATTGGGTTGGGTTGTCTGCCTTGCGTACAAACAGCCCCGCGTGGCACCAGGAAAATAAAAATCGTGAACCACTATGGCTGCCTGTCATTGACCACTTACTATGCACGGGATGCTCTATCACACAGTCAAAGGCGTGGAGCTCTGGTTAAACGTATTCTCAACCAGGGGCCCCCGGGTGGCTCAGTCGGTCGAGCTTCCGACTCTTGATTTTGGCCCAGGTCACAATCTCAGGGTAGTGGGGTGAAGCCCTGCATCAGGCTTCCTGCATGGACCCTGCATGAGATTCTCTCTCTCCCTTCTCCCTCTGTCCCTCCCCTTGCTCACGCTCTTTCTCCATCTCAAATAAATAAATAAAATTGTAAAAAGAAAACAAAAACAAAAAACTCCCAAGCAATGCGGAATCAGACGGCAATACAGTAGCGTTATTAGGAATTTCAACTACCATTTATTACGAGGATTCAGGGTGACAATCACAGTAAGTACCCAGCACTTCTTGTTACAAACGTCCTAAATGACAATCATCAGAAGGAGGCCCTGACTGTGTGCCTGGCTCTGCCAGCAGCCTTCACAGACTGTGCCACAACTGTCTTATAAGAGGGGGGAACCTCCTACTAGCCCCATTTTACAGACAAGGAAACTGAGGGTCGAACAAGTTGCCTAAATTACCCACGGTCCCAGAGCAAGTCAGGGATGACATCACTTCCGTCCATGGCAATCACCAACCGGAAACTCACCTCTGAAAACCCTCTGAAAACCAGGCCCCATTAACCCCTTCCTCTCTCCAGCCCTCCGGGTCCCACTGGCATCCAGTTGACTTCCTAGTTTTTAGACCTTCTTAGAGGCAGCCAGCTGACCCTGCCTCTTGTTCGAGGGGTGGGGGGTGGAGGGGTGCTGAGCCCATCCCAAAGCCACAGCTGCAGCCAGGGGAGGAGGTGGAAGGGTTCCAGGTGAGCTCATCTTCCAGGGGCCACTTCCAGGCCCAGGGACCATCCAGCTGCTTTAACTTGGACAACACCCAGGCCTCCGTGGGGACAGGAAACATCCCTGAGTGATAAGGATCAGGATTGGCTTGTAAGAGCACCCAGAATGCTTTGTGTGGGCCAACACACCTGGCCCAAGCCCCATCCTGAGCAGTCCTCATCTCCAACATGAATTGGAGCAGCACGGGGCACTTCCTGGAGGAGATGGTCTGGGGGACCTCCAGCTTAATGTCCAAATCCACCAGCTGCACACTGCAACATTCCTAGAAAGGGGTTCACCACTTAACCCCAGAAAAAAACACACATACATATAAAATGATTGCTAGGAGAAATTACACACTTGCTATGTGCCAGGCACCTCTAATCCCTTCACATACATTAACTCACCGAATCCTCATGCAGCCTCCCTTTACAGAGGAGAAAGGGAGGCTCAGAGAGGGGATGTGACCTGCCTAAGGTCACACAGCTAGGAGGTCCCAGAGCCAGGATTTGAACGAAGCCAGCTGAAAATAAAGCCAACATTCTGAAACCCAAGACATGGTGCTGACAGCTTTCAATCATCGGTTCGTACACACGGTGTGACTGCCAAGCCTAGAAATCATACTTCAGAATATTACCACTGGTTATCTTTAGAAGTGGGGTTATAAGAATTTTATTTCCTCCTTCTACGTTACCTGTATTTCTAAATGTTCCACAATGAAAAAAAATGTATTGTATTATAATGTAAACATATATAATGTGTGTTATAATAAGGACAAAGAGGATAAAAATTATTAATTTGGAAAATGAAACGAGAGTCACGTAACAAGCAGTAATCTCAAGCCACCATATGCCAGGCGTGGGCAGCCGAATAAGGCAGAAGGACCCACCAAGCATAACTATGAAGGTATGAGAACCCCACAGTACTCTGGGGAGAGGCATGCACGTGGTGGGGGCCTCACTTAACAGGGCCATACCCCCCCAAAGGGACAGCACAGATAGCGACTTGCCTTTCACCCCACCTTCACCCATGTGACCTCGCTGAGAGCCGCCCCCCCCCCAAGCTGGGAGGCAGGCATCGGCATCCCCATTCCACAGGTGTGAACACTGAGGCAGAGAAGGGAAGTCACACCCGCAGCTGGGGACCCAACAGCCAGAGCCCCATGGCTCCAAACCTGGGCAGTGTCTTCAGACTGCTGCCACCGTCCACAGAAGAGCCACCTTTCGGGGGTGACTCAGGCCTCAGAACAGGAACTGGGAGACACCCATGGAGCCTCCACAGAAGCCCAGCCAACCCCGACTAAAGCCAGGACAGATGGCTCACACTTGTGCTGCTGGGTCAGCCAGCATGCTGGACATTCCAAAAATTCCTCCAAAGCTTTTTGCTATCCCCCCTTTTCCAACAAAACCCCCATTTTTAATGAGCCGAAGGAAGGAAAAGCAGAGGGGCTGTAACTAAGGCCTATGGAAAAGGCAATCCTGGGAGGCTTGACGGCCTTTCCAGGGTTAGTGCCGACAGTAATTGGGTGCCTGTCGCCTCTCCAAGAAGAAGGTGGTCTGCTAGATGCCAACACTTCCCCTCGCATCCAAATCCTGAGTGCATCATGGGAACCGGTTTGGCTGCCAAGCTGACAGAAGGGTGACCAGGAGAACCGTGCCCCTGGGGCCCCCGCTCCCCCATCACACCCTGAGCACACCTCTCTCTGCCTCCTCTTCTCTCTCCCCTGAGAGGGCAGGGACCCAGCACAGGCCCTGGTATACAGTGAGCGCTTAATAAATAACAAAGATAGAAAAGATCAACCGTCCCAGGGGAGAAAAGGAAGCACTGCACTGAAATTCTCAGGGGAGGGATGGTATTTCCCACAGGGTCAGCAGAAGATGGGGAGAAGGCATCAGGCTGCCTTGAGAGTTATTATAGGGAGTCTGGGTTTGCAGGAGGCTGGCCTGAGTTCAAATCCAGACTCTGCCACTTCTACCTCAAGCTGAGTGAGTAAGAGGCTCTAGGAGCTACCCATCCAGTTCCCCTTCCCCAATGAAAGAGGCCCAGAGAGGAGAAGGGGCTCACCCAAGGACACACAGAAGAGTAGCTGGCATTAGAACCCAGAGTCCTGACTTCTGGCTCAGGACTCACTCTACTACACTCTGTGTTCTCTCCCATGAGCTAGGATCCCTTCACGTGCCAAGTACAGTCCCTGGTATGCAGGTAATCAGTTCCAGAAACAAAGGCAAGAGTTCCCAGGGCTGGGGCCTAAAATGAAAGAAACGATCATGGGCAGCTTCCTACACCAAAGGGTCCTGGGAGTTCCCCCACCAGTGACAGCCGGCCCAAGGCCCAGGGCCCTGGGCAGTGCTCCACGGGCACAGCGCCAACCGAGGCCCAGGCTTCACGTCTGGGCAGGTCGGCCAGTGCCAGTTCACACGGTGACCTCAGTGTCCCCAACACGCCCACTGGCATCTCCTTCTGCCAGGAGGCCCCGCACACCCCAAGTTTCCCTCCCCCAGCAGTGTCTCCACCCCACCCCACCCCCGGGTAGACAGGCCGTTCCCAGAAAGGGCTTTCATCACTGAGGACACAAAACAAAAAGAAAAGAATTATAAACAGTTGGCAGGGAGCTGCAGCCTGACCCAGAGCCTTTGAAAGTACAGTTGGACACCACTGACAAGGACGACATTCACACACGAAGGGCCTCCAGTGCACCCTGCCTGCCACTAGCTGCAAAAGGGGTGGGGGGACAGGCACTCCGGCTCTCAGAGGCTCAGCTTCCTCATCTGTAAAATGGGAATGACACTAACATCTGTCTTCATAGGCTGAGGAAAGGATTCCGTAAAGGGTGAGATAAAATAATGCACCAACCCACGTGTCCATCCAAGGAGCTGGAATATAGGAAGAAATATATTTATTATAGTTCCTGTTACTATTTCTGCTGCTACAACCAGCAAGAGAGATTTGGATCGTGATTTATAAAGCAAGTACTTGGTGTATCTTACACACATTTGTTTTAAAGACCCTAAGGTGATCTTTTTGGTGGGAAGGGTTCCCGTCTTTCAAGGTCCTACTACGTGCAGGAAGCTTTATATGGTTATCTTACCCAGTCCCACAAGGACCCCACAGGGAAAATCTTAGCATTTTCTTTCTGCAGAGGAGGACTGAGACTTAGAGAGGCCAAGTCATTTGTCCAAAGTCATACAGCAATGAAGTGATGGAGAGAGGACAGAATGCTGGGACTGCCCAGCTCTGTCCTGCTTTACCACCAGGGAGGTGGTGGGGGTTGGGGGGTCATGACCCAGGGGCTACAGTCAGGCTCCCTGGACCTGCATTCACGCTTCCCAGGAGGGAACATGGGCATGCAACTCCCTCTTTGAGTCTCAGTTTTCTCTTCTGTAAAATGGGGGCATGAGAATCAAATGAAACACAGATGAGCACCATGCCTAGGAGAGAATGAATACTCTCTAATTCTTGGTCTTATTTTACTCTAAATAATAGCACTGTTCTCAAAAGCCTATCCTCAGCAAGTAGAACAAAGGCAGCCTCAGTCATTCACCCCCTTTTTTTTCTTTAAAGATTTTAATTATTTATTTTTTGGGGGGAGCATGCACAAGCAGGGGGAAGGGCAGGGGGAGAAGGAGAGGGAGAGAATCCCAAGTAGGCTCCCCACTGAGCATGGAGCCCGATGTGAGGCTTGATCTCACAACCCTGAGATCATGACCTGAGCCAAAACCAAGAGTCAGATGCTTAAACGACTGAGAACCTGGGTGCCCCAACCCCAAACTTCTGAAGGCACAGAGGCCCAGGTTGAAAGCCACCAGGCTCACACAGGTCAAAGACTAGCCTTTCATGCCTCCAGTGACACCTTGGCCCTTCTGAGACTCACCTTACAGATGAGGAAACGCTCAGAGAGGTGAAGCAACCTGTGTGGGGTCACACAGGAATCCCATGCGTGGGGCACCCCAGAACCTCTACCTACCCCACCCAGCTTCCTTCAGAAACCCACCCCTGACACCCAGCAGAAGCCCCTATAAACGGGGACCCATTAACAGACAGCCCTCCAACTGCAGCAAAGGGGGCAGAGGTCCAAGAAACATCCCTTTCCTCAGCCCTTGCCCCAAGGCCCTGTAGGTTCCCAGGACCAGAAGCAACCCCCTGGGCCTTTTCGGACTAATAATTAGTGGAGATAATAATGAAGATAATGCTGATGCATGTACATTCACTAGCACGCACCATGAATTACCCCAGTGAATGAGGCAGACGCTAGTATTATTCCCATTTTACAGATGAGGAAACTAATGGAACAAAAGGTTTAACTGCCAGGCCCAAAGTCACACAGCTGGAGAGTGGTGGTTCTGGGGTTTGAACCCAGGCAGTCTGAATGCAGATTCCCCACAATATTCCCAAGGGGTACTGGGAATATCCCATTCTGCAGAATTCCATATTCCACCCCAGTCCGGACTGCATCAGCTCCACACTCACAGGCACCAGCAGCAGAGCGGCCACGTCATGCCAAGTGTCGCACAGCCCTTCCTACTAACAGTCAAAAGCGTGGATCCTACACTCACTTTACAGACAGGAAAACTG
This sequence comes from Ursus arctos, assembly GCF_023065955.2. Lineage (NCBI taxonomy): Eukaryota > Metazoa > Chordata > Mammalia > Carnivora > Ursidae > Ursus > Ursus arctos. Next base: position 57,956,481 of record NW_026622841.1, read on the forward strand.
AGGCTCAAAGAGGTCAGGAGACTGGTGGAAGGTCATGTGACCCACAAGGCCAGAGTTGGGATCTGACTGGAAATCTGACCCCTCCACAGCCTCCTCCTGGCTGCACGTACCACAGCCTGAGGAACTGTAAACCGAATCCAAAGCAAAAATCAATCAAGGGGCACCTGGGTGGGATGGCTCGTTAAGTGTCCGACTCTTGATTTCAGTTCCGGGTCGTGGGGTTGAGCCCTACGTCTGAGCCTGCCTGAGACCCTCTCTCCCTCTCCCTCTGCCCTTCCCCCTGTGCGCTCTCTCTCTCAAATAAATAAATAAATAAATCTTTAAAAAAAATCAATCAAGACAATGGTGCCTCACCTTCACACCTCACATCACAGATACAAAATACCTGTTTACACAACATCTTTCTCGTGCTTCACAGCAGCTCTGCCAAAGGAGGCACATTATGCTCATTTTCCAGATGGGTAAATTAAGGCTCACCCACATGAACTGCCTGTTCAGGGTCATCAACTCTAACCAGGTCTCCTCCTGCAGAGAGAGCCCTGCTCTGATGTGTCCCACACAAATCAGGCCCCACAAGGCTCAATGCCCTCTCCGGGTGGACCCTCCACCTGGACTCCATCCTCCCCCCTCCAAAACCTGATTGTGATAGGCTGTGTCACTGCTCGGGAAACATGTACTCCCTCCTTCTCAGCCGCCGTCGGGGCAGTACATGTCTTTGTGCCTGACGTTGGGCTTGGCCGTGTGACTTGCTTGGACCAACAGAGAGCAGAAGGAACACCACCCAAGTTCATCAAAGAGACTTTCTGATGCACCACGGGTTCTCATTGAACTCCCGAGCGTCTGCCGTCCACCAGAGAAAAGCCACTGCCCATCGGCCTCGTTATCATGATGAAGATATGTAGGGCATATACGCACCCAACTCAAAGCCTGATGTCCAGCCTGTGCCCCAAAACTCAGCCAAGTTCAGCGTAGTCATCTGCTGACCCGGTAGCATGAAACAAATGGTTCACTATTGAAGTTGAGAACTTGGAAGGAAGTTGGGAGATACTCATTACACAGTATTGTTACATGAAAACGGGACTAATACACAGCCACCTATCTGTAGAGAGAAGCAGGTGGACGTGTGTGTACAATAGGCAAACATCTTCCAGGACAGGCCCCAGCAGGCTGGATTCAAACCCAAGGGCTGCAAAATGTGCTATCTGCAGGAATGATCACCCTCCCTACAGTCACCCCAAATGCTACCCCGTGACCACCAGTAAGATGGAGCCATCCACCGTTCCATCCCCCTGAAATGCACCAATTGGCTCTCTCTCTCCCTCGGCTTCAGGAGGAATGTGAAGCGTTCAACAGCTCAGGAGGGAAACGGGGCAGGCGAGATCCAAATCCCAAACCCCCTTTACTCCAACAGCTCCACACCCTGGAATCTGCTGTCTGATCTGAAGGCAGGAAGCGCGCAAACACACAGAAAAGCAATGTCTATTACACCCCTATGTGTCACAGCAAAAGCAAGCCACTCAACACCCATCCACAGAGGATCCATCTGATAACCAACAGTGCCCTCAGGCATTGGGGTATTATTCAGCTTTTTAAAGAGTAGGGTCAGTCAACACATTCTGAAATGGGAAAGGACCCAAATCTATTTTTAATTTATGTGTGAAATTCTTTGTTTTATCATCGCTGTTGTTAAAAGAGTATGTCTACACGTATGGATTCATTGTTTATTCCACCACTGTCTGCAGAGCAACCAAGTGAAGCCAGATAGGGTCTCTGCCTTCCTGGAGCATGAAGTCTAGAGGCAGAGGAAGGCAAGGGTAACAACTCCACTACAACATGTTAACAAGTACAGTAACAATCAAGGTATACTGAGCACTGACCACGTGCCAGGCCCTTCTCCATTACTCTGCACAAAAACCCTCAGAAGGAAGACCTGCAATTTACCCCTGGTCACTAACGAGGAAACTGGGGCTCAGAGAGGTTACATCAGCTGCCCAGAGTCACAGAGCAAATAAGTGGTAAAACCAAGATTCGATTCCTTCCATGTGGCTCCAGGGTGAACATAGAAATAACTTAATTAGCAGAATGTGATAAGGACTGATTGACTTAAGCCATTACAAGGAAAGACATTTTGGCAGATCCTGAAGTTCTTATACAAGGGGAGCCATGGACACTATCAGACCATTTAACAAGAGGCATCTGGCCAATCAATCACTTTAGGAAAATGGGCTGTTTCATCAGAAGGTTTGCAAAAGCTTTCATGCTTCCCAAACGCAGTGCCTGAGAACAGTTCCACCTCGACACAGAACCAAAACCTTAAAACCCACTATGAACGTCACAGAAGCTGGCAACCAATGCACTGGATTTCAGTTTTCTGGGTTAACATGGTGAGGCCTTGTCACCAACCTCCAAACCTCTTCTCGCTTTGCCTTTTCGTGGTGCTGTGGGGCTCGGTGCCTGAGGTCAGAACCAGGGTGAATAGAGCCTGGGCAGAATCACCTCAGATGCTCAGGAGGTGGAGGCCAAGGGGTCAAGGGTCAGCTCAGGCCCTCTGGCTTCTCTCTCCTACAGGCAGACATCCCATGAGGTGCACTGGCAGGGCTGACAGGGGATGCCCCAGCCTGCTGGTCAGGGTCAGAGGCTGTGGCTGTGAGGAGGAGGGGCCACAAGCCAGCAAGTGAGTGGGCAGGAAGGCTCTGAGTGCTCATGGGCATGAGGGAACACCAAATACTATGGTTGGGTGCATGTAGCAATGCTGACCTCCAGAGGTGGGTCCCCAACAGGCTGTTGCCATTTAGAATTGGTTTATGATTTTCATTGAGTTTTTCTCTTTCTTTTTTTTTTTTTTTGGTACCCAAAATACCTCAAATTACAAAAAACACACATTGGGCTTCCATCCATAGCTGACAGCAAATAAGGCCCTGCCTTGGTTGGAGACTGTTTTCTGGAACGACCCACCGTTTGTCTTATCCATAAGCCCTGTGCCACCATCTTTCCCCTGAGCCCAGGCAGCAGTGTGGATGCTACTCCCTGGCCTGAGGGCCCTACCCCGGGCTGGGCTCCTGAAGCCTCTGCAGCCCCACAAGCTGAAACCTTTTGGGATGGCACACTGCCGTCACTTAGAGCTCAGTCCCTAGAGTGAGGAGGGTCACCCCCCTACCCCCCAGGTGCAAGAAGCAGGGTTCTCCACTGCATGGAGATAAACGGTCTCAGGCTAACCTACGCAAATGGAACTCATGCACGGAACCACGGGAGCATGCCCCGTTCGCAGGAACAGTTTGGAAACTGGCACAAAACAAGGCGATCTCTCAGAAGGCAATCAGAGATGCCTCCAGCTTGCCCGTCTGCAGCTGGAGACTCACGCTGCCAGGAGGGGGTGGCCACACCACCCCCGGCCTAGGCTGGGCACTTGTGGCCTGGGAGGCTGCCCTGTAGAGTATGGCCTGGAGGAGAGATGATGCCCCGGAGGGGGTGGGGGCACAGATGTGCAGGGAAAGGCAGCCAATGCATGAATGACCCCTCTGCATTATCTTGGATAGGGGACCCAGTCTGCTCAAAGGCAATTTTGCAAGGGTCGTGCCAGAGGCTCAAGCCCCCAAGAGAGGCTCAGCTCCCCATTACCCTGTGGATGGGGTATCAGTGAAGGAGAAGAGGACCCAGAGCCCCAGGTTCCTTCAGTGGAATCCTAACTGGTAGAGATGCAGGTCCCCGCCGCCCCTGTGCCCACTGATTTTCATTCTGGGCCTTCTGGGGATTGGCTCTTCAGGACTCAGGGTGCAGGAATCTCCCAGTGTGTTGTGCTTCTCTCCTGCCCCTTCCCTGACACCAGGGCTGTCCTCAAGGAGTAAGGAAATGCATTCAGGGCTCTGAGGCTGGGACTCTCACCCATGCTGCTTTTCCAGCCTGGGGCAGTCCACCTGGCTGGTGAGCCGAGTCTCATTGCCGGGCAGTGGGCATGAACATGGCGCTCTGGGCGGTGAACACATTGTGCAGGTGTGTCCCTGCCTCCCTATCCGCCACTGCCTTGTACCTCTATCAGGGTTGCCCGCCCAGGGCCTGCTGCTTCCACAAGTTGTAGTAGGTGGGGTCAGGAGTAGTGGTGCCTGGAGCTTAGCAGCCTCGACGACAAGCATCTCCACGGGCACACTAGCTGGGCTCTCACCAGTGATGTCGTACACCATCCGGATGAGCTCATAGTGCCGTTATTTCTTCAGACCTACTGGTGGAAGGAGACAGGGATCAGCTGGCCCTGGACCACCACCCTCCCTTGGAACCACACTGAGGGGCTGCGGGGCAGGCCGTGGGTATCAACAGAGGGTCGCTGGAACGTTCTCCTCCTCCTTCCCTGGCCCCAGGGTAACAGCCACCGTGCGTGCGCCCAAGCAGACCCATCCCACGCTGAGCTCATGGTTAAGGTGGCAGCAGATCACTTATAAGGCCACCTTAACTAACTAAAACGTAAATAAAAATCTGAAAAGAAATAACAAAAAAAAACTTACGGACAATACATTTAGAGCAACATCTGTATTTACTGAAAAAACCCACGTAATAAGCAGACTGCCCAGGTCAGACCCACGTTGGCCAAGCGTCAACTGCAATACTGGAAATCCTAGCCAGAACAATTACACAAGAAAAATAAATCAATAAAAGGCATCCAAACTGGAAAACAAGAAGTGAATTTTTATACACTAACAATGAAGTATCAGAGAAATAAACGTAAAAAAAATCAAATTTACTACTGCCTCAAAAACCCAAAGGACTTGGGAACAAATTTAACTGAGGAGATGAAAGCCTCTCTACTGACAACTATAAGACATTAAGGAGAGACACCAAAGATAACAGAAGTTAATGGGCATTCCACGCCCATGGATTAGAAGAATAGTGTTAAAATGTCTATATCACCCAAAGCCATTTACAGATTCAATGCAATTGCCATCAAAATTCCAATCATATTTTTCACAGACATAATTATAGCACAGAATCTTTAAAATGTGTATGGAACCACAAAAGACTCTGAATAGTCAAAGCCATCTTAAGAAAGAACAAAGCTGGAGGCATCATGCTCCTTGGTTTCAGATTCTATTACAAAGCTATACTGATTGCTGGCATACTGGCATCAAAGCAGACACACAGATCACCAGAACAGAAGACAGAGCCCAAAAATAAACCCACACATCTACGGTCCAGTACCTTATGACCAAGGAGCCAAGAATATACAAGGGGGAAAGGACAGTCCCTTTACTAAATGGTGCTGGGAAAACTGAACAGACCCATGCAAAAGAATGAATCCGTACCACTACCTTTCACTTGACACAAACATTAACTCAAAATGAATTCAAGACTTGAATATAAGACCTGAAGCCTTACAACTGTTTGCAGGAAACATAGGGACAAAGCTGCCCAACCCAGGAGTGATTTTTTTTTTTTTGATCATGCTCCAAAAGCCAAGGCAATAAAAGCAAAAGTAAATAAGCAAAACTACAACAAACTAAAAAACTCCTGTCCAACCATGAAAACCACCAACTAAAGAGGCAACCTACTGCCTGGGAGAAAAGATTTGCTACTCATAAATCTCATAAAAGGTGACTTTCCAATATATAGAATGAATTCCTACAACTCAATCACAACAACAAAAAACAAACAAAGAGGAAGGATTTTCCAAACGGACATTATGCAGAGAAGACACAGAGACGTCAACAGTTCCGTGAAAAGGTGCTCCACATCAATAATCATCAGGGAAATGCAAATTGAAACAACACTGAGGTATCGCCTCACGCTGCTTAGAAGGCTTAGTATCAAAAAGACAGAAATAACAAACGTTAGCTAAGATGTGAAGGAAAGGGATCCCTGGTGCACTGTTGGTGGGTACAGAAGTAGGTGCACACGCTGTGGAAAGCAGTATGCAGCCTCCGCAAACAAAAGAAAAATTAAAAAGAGAACTACCCTACAATCCAGTAACTTCTCTTCTTAGTTTTTAACAGAACAAAATGAAAATGCCTATCTGAAAACATATTTATACCTGCATCTTCATTGCAGCATTAATCATATGTAATTAATGAAACATACAAAGCATCATATTGAAGTATACAATATATAAAACATCTATAAAACAAATTATAATACAAGACTGTATGTACATAACATAACTTAGAGGACCCAGGAGAGAAGAATAACCTACAAGACCATGTCCATGGAGAAATGTATCCATAAAGAGCCCCTTCCAACCCAACCCATCCCCCACCACCCAAGCAACAGCCCTTGTTGCTGTGGCCACCGCTGAACATACCTCCCATGCCCTCTTCCATCTCTGCCTAGGACCATACTGCTGCTGCCCTCGCCACCCAGTGACAACTCACAATCCTCGCCCTCACCGCTGCCTGGGACTCAGAGCCCTAACCAACCGTGCCATCCTCTTCCCCGCCAGCAAACCAAGGACTCCACGGCCCTTGACTTCACTGCACACCTACAAGGCACGTGCCACTGCCACCTGGGCCCCCGACCTCACTGATGCGCCACCACCGTCAACACCACGGAAATCAACACCGGCGCCACAGCACGACCACGGAACTCCCTGCCGCTGCCGTCACCACTCTCACCACCCCTTGCGTCGCAGACCATGCCACTTGGGAACTCACCGTCGCCCTCGTTGCCGCTGCCTCCACAGCAGCCGTAGCCACCTCCAGTGCCGAGGCTGAATCTGTTGATGCCGCCTCCAGCGATGCCTCCAGCGATGCCACCTTTCAATGCCGGAGGCGGTGCACCACTGACGTCAGAGGGAGGCGCCGCCTCCAGCGCCGCGGAAGCTGGGGCTGCCTCCAACACCGAGACCTCTTCAGTCGATGCCCCTACAGTAACATCCCCGGTGCTGCCTCCAGGGACGCCGCCGCTCCCGCTGACTCTGTCAAAACCGAGGACACCTCCAGCGCCACTGCCGCTGACTCCATCAACGCTGCCGAAGACTCCAGCACTGCCATCACCGTCCATGCTGGAGTCCGGGCAGCACCGAAATGAGGAGAAGCGTCCAGCATGCGGGGGCGCCGCCCCCAGCGAGCAGGGCGCCGCTGCGGGCGGGGTTTCCATAGTCGCCCCTGCTGTATCATGTGCGGTAGGCCCCGCCTCCAGAAAGAGCGGTGACCGGGGCGCCTCCAGCAGGGGCGCCACAGCGGGCACCTCCGGCAGGGACGCTGCATCTGTGTTCCCTCCTGCCGCCTCCAGTGTGAAGAGCGCTGCCTCCACCACAGCGGGTGTCGGCCCCAGGAAGGACGCTGATGCAGGCGCCACCTCCAGTAAGAGCGCCGCAGCCGGCACCTCCGGCAAGGGCGCCGATTCTGTGGTCTGGCGCCGCCTCCAGCGTGCGGCCCCGGCACCGCCTGCATGGTGCATGCAGGCCTCCAGCCCAGCGGGCACCACTGCTGGTGCCTCCAACAGGGGCTCGGCATCTGTGGACACCCCTGCTGTCTCCAGCGGGGCCGGAGCAGCCTCCAGCATGGGCATGCTCCGGTGTATGCCCCTGCTGCTTCACTGCTGCGTGCACCACCTCCAGCACCCAGGCACCGCCTCCTGCATGCGGGCGCCACCTCCAGCAAGTGGGCACCGCCTCCAGGAAGGGGGCCACCCCCCCCCACCGCGCCTCTAGCAGGGGCCCTGCTACCGTGGACTGCACTGCCGCCTCCAGTGCCACCTTCAGGAAGGGCGCCACCTTCAGGAAGGGCGCCACCATAGGCGCCTCCGGGAGCGGAGCCACTTCATTGGACAACACTGCCGCCTCCACCGCAACGGGCGCTGCCTGCAGCGACGCCATCAACACCGCCACCATCAGGTGCAGCTTAGGCATCCAGGGCGGCAGCGGATTTGATGGCTGTGTCCATGAGGTGACGGCAATGGCAACGGCAGCGGGAGCCGTGATTTCTTCAGTGGCGAGTGCAAACAGTGAGTTCTGAGGTGGCAAGAGCGGGCGACAGTAGTGAGGTCCGTGGCGTTGCTGGCAGTGGCGCGTCACTAACATCAGGGGAAGCCGCTTGTGGGCGATGTAGTCAGCGTGGATGACATCAGAGGCTAGAGCTGTTAGTTGTGTTAGGGCAGTGCCATGGATGGATGTAGGGGCCATGGCGGCAGTGTCCTGGCTGAGAATGGTGATTTTGGCAGTGGGGACAGTGGAGGTGAGGGCGGTGAGCAGTGGTGGGAAGGGTGATGAGGTCTGTGGCATTTCTGGCGGTTGCCGCATCAATGACCTCAAGGGCTGTGTCGGCGGCAGCGTGATCCCCCTCCATTCGCCAGGACTTCAGGTGCATCAGTGACGATGGGGTTTTGGGTCAGTGAGTTCCAGGGCATCAACACCAGCAAGGTGACGGCAGTGGCAGGAAGGGTGCCCGCGTGGCAAGGGCACACCAAATCTTCTTTATGGATACATTTCTCCACGGACATGTAATTGTAGGTTATTCTTCTCTCTTGGCTCCTCTAAGTTATGTTATGTATATATAGTTTTGTATTATAATTTCTATTATAGATGATGTACATATTATATATTTAAATATTATGTTTTATATGTTATTTTAATTACTGAATATACTGCTGCAATGAAAATGAAGGTCTAAATATGTTTTCAAATAGGCATTTTCATTTTCTATGGTTAAAAACTAAGAAGAGAAGTTACTGGATTATAGGGTAGTTCTCTTTTTAATTTTTCTTTTGTTTGCGGAGGCTGCATACTGCTTTCCACAGCGTGTGCACCTACTTCTGTACCCACCAACAGTGCACCAGGGATCCCTTTCCTTCACATCTTAGCTAACGTTTGTTATTTCTGTCTTTTTGATACTAAGCCTTCTAAGCAGCGTGAGGCGATACCTCAGTGTTGTTTCAATTTGCATTTCCCTGATGATTATTGATGTGGAGCACCTTTTCACGGAACTGTTGACGTCTCTGTGTCTTCTCTGCATAATGTCCGTTTGGAAAATCCTTCCTCTTTGTTTGTTTTTTGTTGTTGTGATTGAGTTGTAGGAATTCATTCTATATATTGGAAAGTCACCTTTTATGAGATTTATGAGTAGCAAATCTTTTCTCCCAGGCAGTAGGTTGCCTCTTTAGTTGGTGGTTTTCATGGTTGGACAGGAGTTTTTTAGTTTGTTGTAGTTTTGCTTATTTACTTTTGCTTTTATTGCCTTGGCTTTTGGAGCATGACCAAAAAAAAAAAAATCACTCCTGGGTTGGGCAGCTTTGTCCCTATGTTTCCTGCAAACAGTTGTAAGGCTTCAGGTCTTATATTCAAGTCTTGAATTCATTTTGAGTTAATGTTTGTGTCAAGTGAAAGGTAGTGGTACGGATTCATTCTTTTGCATGGGTCTGTTCAGTTTTCCCAGCACCATTTAGTAAAGGGACTGTCCTTTCCCCCTTGTATATTCTTGGCTCCTTGGTCATAAGGTACTGGACCGTAGATGTGTGGGTTTACTTTTGGGCTCTGTCTTCTGTTCTGGTGATCTGTGTGTCTGCTTTGATGCCAGTATGCCAGCAATCAGTATAGCTTTGTAATAGAATCTGAAACCAAGGAGCATGATGCCTCCAGCTTTGTTCTTTCTTAAGATGGCTTTGACTATTCAGAGTCTTTTGTGGTTCCATACACATTTTAAAGATTCTGTGCTATAATTATGTCTGTGAAAAATATGATTGGAATTTTGATGGCAATTGCATTGAATCTGTAAATGGCTTTGGGTGGTATAGACATTTTAGCACTATTAATTTTTCTAATCCATGAGCATCTACAACAACTTCTGTTGTTTTTGGTGTCTCTCCTTAATGTCTTATAGTTGTCAGTAGAGAGGCTTTCATCTCCTCAGTTAAATTTTCCCCCAAGTCCTTTGGGTTTTTGAGGCAGTAGTAAAAATGTTTGTTTTTCCGTTTATTTCTCTGATACTTCATTGTTAATGTATAGAAATGCAACACATTTTTATGCATTTTGTACTCTGCCACTTTACTGAATTTGTTCAATAGTTTTTTTTTGTGGTTGTGTTTGGGGTTTTCTACATATAATATCATGTCATCTGAAAAGAGTGACCTTCACTTCTTGTTTTCCAGTTTGGATGCCTTTTATTGATTTATTTTTCTTGTGTAATTGTTCTGGCTAGGATTTCCAGTATTGCAGTTGACACTTGGCCAACATGGGTCTGAACTGGGCAGTCTGTTTATTACGTGGGTTTTTTCAGTAAATACAGATGTTGCTCTAAATGTATTGTCCGTAAGGTTTCTTTTTTTGTTATTTTTTTCGGATTTTTTTTTAAGTTTTAGTTACTTAAGGTGGCCTTATATGTGACCTGCTGCCACCTTTACTGTGAGCTCAGCGTGGGACGGACCTGCCGCGGTGCATGGTGGCAGTTACCCTGGGGCCAGGGAAGGAGGAGGAGAACGTTCCAGCGACCCTCTGGTGACACCCACGGCCTGCCCCACAGCCCCTCGTTGTGGTTCCAAGGGAGGGAGGTGGTCCTGGGCCAGCTGACCCCTGTTTCCTTCCACCTGTAGGTGTGAAGAAATAGCAGCACTATGAGCTCATCCGGATGGTGTACGACATCACTGGTGAGAGCCCAGCTAGTGTGCCCGTGGAGGTGCTTGTCGTCGAGGCTGCTAAGCTCCAGGCACCACTACTCCTGACCCCACCTACTACAACTTGTGGAAGCAGCAGGCCCTGGGCGGGCAAGCCCGGTACAGGTAGAAGGCAGTGGCACATAGGGAGGCAGGGACACACCTGCACAATGTGGTCACCGCCCAGAGCGCCATGTTCATGCCCACTGCCCGGCAATGAGACTTGGCTCACCAGCCAAGTGAATTGCCCCAGGCTGGAAAAGCAGCATGGGTGAGAGTCCCAGCCTCGGAGCCCTGAATGCATTTCCTTACTCCTTGAGGACAGCCCTGGTGTCAGGGAAGGGGCAGGAGAGGAACACAACACACTGGGGGATTCCTGCACCCTGAGTCCTACAGAGCCCAGCCCAAGAAGGCCCAGAGTGTGCATCAGTGGGCACAGAAATGGCGGAAAACACAGGGGCATCGGGGACCTACATCTCTACCAGTTAGGATTCCACTGAAGGAACTTGGGGCTCTGGGTCCTCTTCTCCTTCACTGATACTCCATCCACAGGATAATGGGGAGCTGAGCCTCTCTTGGGGGCTTGAGCCTCTGGCACGACCCTTGCAAAAGGGCCTCTGAGAAGAGCTGGGTCCCCTGGCCAAGATAATGCAGAGGGGTCATTCATGCATTGGCTGCCTTTACCTGCACACCTGTGCCCCCACCACCTCTGGGGCATCATCTCTCCCCCAGACCACACTCTATAGGGCAGCCTCCCAGGCCACAAGTGCCCAGCCTAGGCCGGGGGTGGTGTGGCCACCCCCTCCTGGCAGCGTGAGTCTCCAGCTGCAGACGGGCAAGCTGGAGGCATCTCTGATTGCCTTCTGAGAGATCGCCTTGTTTTGTGCCAGTTTCCAAACTGTTCCTGCAAACGGGGCAAGCTCTGGTGGTTCTGTGCATGAGTTCCATTTGCGTAGGTTAGCCTGAGACTGTATACCTCCATGCGGCGGAGAACCCTGCTTCTTGCACCTGGGGGGTAGGGGAGTGACCCTCCTCACTCTAGGGACTGAGCTCTGAGCGATGGCAGTGTGGCATCCCAAAAGGTTTCAGCTTGTGGGGCTGCAGAGGCTTCAGGAGCCCAGCCAGGGTAGGGCCCTCAGGATGGGGAGTAGCACCCACACTGCTGCCTGGGCTCAGGAGAAGGATGGTGGCACAGGGCTTATGGCTAAGACAAATGGTGGGTCATTCCAGAAAAGAGTGTCCAACCAAGCAGGGCCTTACTTGCTGTCAACTATGGATGGAAGCCCAACGTGTGCTTTTTGTAATTTGAGGTATTTTGGGAACCAAAAAAAAAAAAAAAAAAAAAAAGAAAGAGAAAAACTCAATGAAAATCATAAACCAATTCTAAATGGCAACAGCCTGTTGGGACCCACCTCTGGAGGTCAGCATTGCTACATGCACCCAACCAGAGTATTTGGTGTTCACTCATGCCCATGAGCACTCAGAGCCAGAGCCTTCCTGCCCACTCACCTTCATGCTTGCAGCCCTTCCTCCTCATAGCCACAGCTCTGACCCCGACCAGCAGGCCGGGGCGTCCCCTGTTAGCCCCGGCAGTGCACCTCATGGGACGTCTGCCTGTAGGAGAGAGAAGCCAGAGGGCCTGAGCTGACCCTTGACCCCTTGGCCTCCACCTCCTGAGCATCTGAGGTGATTCTGCCCAGACTCTATTCACCCTGTTTCTTACCTCGGGCACCAAGCGCTGCAGCACCATGAAAAGGCAAAGCGAGAAGAGGTTTGGAGGTTGGTGACAAGGACTCACCATGTTAACCCAGAAAACCGAAATTCGATGCAATGGTTGCCAGCTTCTGTGACGTTCATAGTGGTTTTTAAGGGTTTGGTTCTGTGTCGAGGTGGAACTGTTCTCAGTTACTGTGTTCGGGATGTATGGAAGGTTTTGCAATCCTATCAATGAAACAGACCATTTTCCAAAAAGTTTCGGTAGGCCAGATGCCTCTTTTTAGATGGTCTGATCATGTCTGTGGCTTCTCTTGTACAAGTAGTTCAGGATTTGCCAAAATGTCTTTCCGTGTAATGGCTTAAGTCAGTCAACAGAGTGCATGGGCAAAAATTCCAAGCTGTTAATTTTGGGCTCTGCGGTCTTAAAATGTCCTGCTTCTCCTCAGATGAGACCATACTCTACAGTCATTGAATAAACCACTACATTATGGAGTTGAATGTGAACCAGGTAAAAAATGCATATTTTTGAGACATCCAGCAGAAGTCATAATCACCCTGATGACTTTGGGGGCCCAGTGGGGTCCCTAAAGAGGGACCAAGAACAAAATCACATTCAGCTGGGCGAGGCCCAGAGCCTACAGCTGGGAGTCCTGTGCTCCCTCTGTCTTAGGGAACATTTTTTTCAAGAACGTTCAGGGCCAAAAGATTGGGGACTGGCTGCTCCAGAGATGAGGTGTGACAGAAGCCAGACAGAGACCCAAACGAGCCCCTCAGAAGGCCTCCATGGACATGTCTGCTAGAGAGGTTCATCATCCACCTCACTAGGGCCACGTGCCCCCTGCATGGGCCTGGACACAAGGCACTTCTGGCCCAGTGCCACCTGTAGCACAGATGTCCCCAGTCCCCCCGAGACAGGAAATGAAATCTGCCGTGTCCACACGCTGGAACCTACACAGCTGTTTGAACGTGTGAGCTGAAGTAACATCAGTAGGCACAGAGCAAGCCTAAGTTATGCCCTTAGGAGGAAAAAGAAGGGTGCTCTGTCTAGTGTGTGCACGCATGTGTGTAAATGCACACATACACACACACACTCAGGATGTGTAAAGACCACCTCTGGAACGATGGACAAGAACTCGGTAACATTGGTTACCTCCAGCCTTGGCACGGTCTGAATTTGTCACCACGCACACAGTATATCTTCTCAAACAGAAGAGGAAAATGATGCCAGGGCATCAAGGCTGACTGCCCCCCTCCCCAATGCCTATCCTATCCGGGCATCCTGGGCGCTGGTCACAGATGTGAATTGAAGAGGGTGGGCTGTGACCTAGCCATGTCATCTTGGGAGGATTGCTGCTGCTCTCCAATTTGTTAATTTTTTTATAATATCGCACTAAGCTGTTTTGAGATATAAGTGAGAAGTGGGTGGGGGAAGCTGTCTGCAGACTCCTGTTGTCCCCAGCACGATCAGCTCAGGGCACCTCGAGCAAGAACTGGTCCCTCCAGTGGGGGCCTGTCCACCCAGACGTCCACAGAAAAAGCAGAGGTGGAGGGCCCCGGCACCTGCTTAGACAAAGAAGTCCAGACTGCCGCACACCAACCACGCCAAGACTTCATTGCCAACCGCTTCCTGCTCGTAGGCTTTTAGGTAAATGTACCACCATCCAAATCAAAATCCACTACACTGGTTCAGAGCCCTCACTCTGAAAGAGAAGTGTGGTCAACATTTTGTTCTGGGACAACTTAGGCCCTTTTAGCTAAGAAATTGTACCTTGGGTCAGTCCCATCATCTGTTTAGAGTTCCGTAGTACTGGAAAGTGTCATACATTTTTTGTCTTTGTTTTTTTTTTTAATTAGTAATGAGGTTTTAGAAATATTTGCGTATCTAACCTGTGACATGAAAACACAGGGACCAAAGCCCGTTCTCCCCTTGCCCTGTTCCCTCTTCTCCCTCCCAAACCCCCATCATGTGTACGTGTCCTGGCCTCCTGAGTAGTCTCTGCTGATGACTGTCTCTCATGATGCCAAGAACAAGCACCACTAAATGTGGTTTCTGAATTTGCTGTTGCCTTTGAGTGACTCTGAATCTAAGTGGATAAGATCTTACAAAATATGGGGTTGATGGGGACAGAGAATGATGAAAATAGCTCTTCTGAGAAAACATTTTGAAATCCAGAGCACAGCACATTGTCCGATTTGGTTTATGCTAAGATCACAATCTGAGAATTTAAGGGACAGAGGTTTCCAGGAACATCCCAGGCAGGTCACTGGGTCTTGCAGTGAGAGAGCAGGCCTGGGAACACCTGCAAGGTGGGGCCGGTGAGGTCTCTGATGGAGATCAGGGCTTGGCAAACCACAGCCCAGTCCACAGGAGGAGCTGGGTGTCAGTCATAGGAGTTGAAGTCCATTCCGGTGAAAGTGGCTTTTTTTTTTTTAAGTGAGAAACATGGACCCATTGGTTTATTCCCTCTAATTTGGTGGCACAGGAAGTGGTGAACAGTAGCTGATGAGGTCCCTTCTGTCGTGGTTAGTCTAGAGAGTCTTTAATTTGGAGTCTCTTGCGAAATACACAATCACCTGGCATTAGTCCATGCTCTCCTTATTCTTCTTCATTTGGGCTTTCGTCGAGGACGGAGTTGGGAATTTTTAGTCAGCACAGTGTTCGTGATTTGGACAGACAGAAATCCCCCTCAGTAGTGCTGACACGTTTGGAAGTACTGATCTGTTGAAGTGAGCTTGCCTCCTTTCTTTGTTACCTGTTCCCCAGTGTTGCAGTCAGCATTTCTCAGAACACTTCACCATTGGGTATGTTCGTAATGAACAATTGCCAGTGTCCCAACTCCTGTCTCCATTGCACAACCAAGAGAACAATTCCTTGTGAAGTATTTTCCCAGTTTGAGTTCTGTGATGTGAATGTCAAGGGAGGGATTTTCCACCTTGCTTTGGGATCGGTGTCCATCTGGTCCAGTGTGTCATTCAGAGTCCTTGTTTCCTTGTTGATTCTCTGCCAAATGATCTCTCCATTGCAGTGAGTGGGGTGTTAAAGTCCCCTAGTATTATTCTATTATTTTCGATGTGTTTCTTTAATTTTGTTATTAATTAGCTCAGATTAATTGGTGCTCCTGTGTTAGGGGCATAAATATTTACAATTGTTAGATAGTGTTGGAAAGACCCTTTAAGTTGGATATAGTGTCCTTCCTCATCTCTTATTAGAGTCTTTGGTTGAAAATTTAATTTTTCTGGTATGTGGATTGCCACTCCAGCTTTCTTTTGACGTCAATTAACATGATAAATGATTTTCCATCCCCTCACTTCAAATTTGCAGGTGTCTCTGGGTCTAAAAGGAGTCTCTTGCAGAAAGCATGTTGATGGTAACTGTCTTTCTCTGCTTGACTTATTTCGCTTAGCATTATCACTCATTTATGGAACATAAGAAGTAGGAAGATCAGTAGCAGAAGAAAGGGAGGAAGAAAGGGGGGGTAAACAGAAGGGGGAATGAACCATGAGAGACTATGGACTCTGGGAAACAAACTGAGGGTTTCGGGGAGGGGGGGATGGGATAGGCTGGTGATGGGTATTAAGGAGGGCACATATTGCATGGTGCACTGGGTGTTATACGCAACTAATGAATCATGGAACATTACATCAAAAACTAGGGATGTACTGTATGGTGACTAACATAATAAAAAATATTATTATTAAAAAAAAGGAAAGCATGTTGACGGGTCTTGCTTTTTATCTAATCTGATAGGCTCCTGTCTTTGGATTGGGCCATTGAGCCTATTTACATTCAGAGTAACTACTGAGAGCTGTGAATTTACTGACATTGTATTGCTTGTAAACTCCCTGTTTCTGTATATTGGCTCTGTTCCTTTCTGATCTGTGTTCCTTCTGGGCTCTCTCTTTGCTTCATTGTCCCCTTTTAATATGTTATTTTAATAATACAATGCCAATCTAAAGAATTCTAGTATAACCGTTCTAGTAACCGATTGGTTACTCCTTAGTTTTCACTGGAGGCAAAGGTTTGTAAAAGTTAAAATTCTGCTAAGTGTACATTGAGATTGCTGGAAATGATAGGGGAAGCATCTGTGTATGCAAGAAAAATTAAGCTGTATTTTTGATAAGGGCACTATAAGGAATGAGAATACACTTTTGTTCAGGAAAGAATAAAAAGTAATTTTGTTATTTTGTTCTAAATAAAGACTGTTGATTCAGAGAGAAAAGTCTTAGGACAAAATCTGAATGAAAAAGAAAGGTGTAGGAAGTTTGTGAAGAGAAACTTCGGAAAAGACTTCTATGTATGGTCAGGACTAAGATTGAAATGAATGGATTTTATAGGTACGATGGTATAAGTCTGAAATTCTGCTTTTTTCCTCTCTGTTAAAAGGACAAAGTTTTCCTGGATGGTTGGTCTGCTCTTGATGAGAGTTGTATCCCCGAGTCCATAGTCTCTCATGGTTCATCTCCCCCTCTGTTCCCCCCCACCTTCATTTTCCCTTCCTTCTTCTAAGGATCTCCCTGCTATTCCTTATGTTCCACAAATAAGTGAAAGACTATGGATTCAGGGAAGCAAAGGAGGGTTGTAGAGGGGAGGGCGGTAGGGAAATGGGTTAGACCGGTGAAGGGTATTCAGAAGAGCACGTATTGCATGGAGAACTGCTTGTTATATGCAAACAATGAATCATGGGACACTACATCAAAAGTGAATGATGTACTGTATGGTGACTAACATACCGTTAAAAAAAAAAAGATGAAAGATTAAAAAGAGGGAGTTGTAAACAAAGATGTTATTACTATTACTATTATGTGTTTTCTTTACCTTTCCAGAAAAGCAAAGTTTCTATGTTTTGTCTTTGTCAGGTTTTTGATGACTTAAGAGGACTGAAATGTCTCAATCTGAAAGAAGCTAAGTTTTGCTAAGGATTCCATAATCTTCCCTAAAATCTCTTTTGGCCACCTTGGTTAAGTTTAAATACTGAGTTTTGTCATGATCCATATATCTATTTAGGCCTATGCTTTAAAACATTCTGAGTTTTTTAACAAATTGCCTGCGATTTAAATTGTAAGTGGAGACTTTGCTTTTCTGTTCTTTTCATTTTACTAATTAGGCTTCTTTGGTATGTTAAGTCACTTGGGAAGCATTGTCAAATAAATGATGGGAAACCATGGGTTCTGTTGTATGGGTAAATGTTATAAATGTTTTAGAAATTATGTGAATTCCTCAAGCTTTAATATGTCTCAGTATAAGGTCATCACTCGATATGCTAATTATTGAAATGTTCTGTGTCACAGAAGTAACGGGATTTCCTTGTCAAGTGCATTGTAATGAGCTCTCATCAGATCTTGAGCCATGTACATTTGTGATTCTTTTGTCATTTATGCCCTTGTCGAATGTGTTTCATCCTCAAGGAGATTCATGAAAGGAATTTTTGACAAATATAAGTTCTGATATTTAAAATCCTAAAACTAAACTGGGTAAGAATTTCCAGAACTAATGGAGCCGGTTTTGTTGCATTCAAACAGAACAAGAATTAATATTATGGGACAGAAAGAATTGAGGACGACGATGATAGTTTTTGTGACTCTTGCTTGAAACATTGCTGGTTCTTTAATATGTGTTCTTCCAGATTTAAGGAAACTTTATCTTAAAATATCCATGATATAGGGGAATATGATAAAATATGTTTTTGTGAACAAGTGGAAACATTTCACTTTTCTCCCTACCTGAATCCTCCAGAATTCAGAAGCTCTCGGTGAGTATTCTTTCTTTCAAGGTAATTTTGATTATTTGCCTAAGTTCAACACAAGTCTGTTTTCCTTGCAACAGGTCACTCCTGGAAACTTTAGTTATTTTACCAAGGCATTGAATGAAGTGTCCTGTTAGAGAGAGAGAGACATGCATATAGACCCTGATATGACCAGACAAGTTGAAGGATATAAGGTTGACTTCATGGAGCCCCTTGGAAATATTGTCCTGATAACCTTGCTTACAGGATTCCCAGGAGCCTTGCCAGATGAGTAAAGAGTGTTACTCCCTGGCAGGTATCGGAACCTCAGGATAGTTTGGGGATCTCAAAAAGAAGAATTGACCCAAATCTACAGGTACTGCAGGCAAGTCTGTTGTGAGTATTTGGCTTGGCCTCTGGCCTCAAGACACAATTGCAAGTTCAATCTAGAAGATTCCTTATGAAAAGTTCTGGCAAAGCAAGCTTTACAAATGTATATGGTCCATTACTGTTCTTGCTGAGCTTAGTTAGAATAGATGCTATGTGAAGTAAGTCAAGCAGAGAAAGACAATTACATGGTTTCACTTATTTGTGGAACATAAGGAGTAGCAGGGAGATCATTAGGAGACGGAAGGGAAAGAGGAAGGGGGACGGATAACAGAGGGAGAGAGGAACCATGAGAGACTCTGGACTCAGGGAAACAAACTGAGGGTTTTAGAGAGGAAGGGGGTTGGGGGATGGGCTAGCCGGGAGAAGGGTATTAAGGAGGGCACGTGTTGCATGGAGCACTCGGTGTTATACACAATCAATGAATCATGGGACACTACATCAGAAGCTAATGATGTACTGTATGGTGACTCACATATTATAATAATTTAAAAAGTGTAAAAAAAAGAGTAGATGCTAAGCCAGCAAGTGTGCAATGATCGCTGCGGCCTTCTTTCATCTAAGAAACAATCACAAATCAGTGTAACTGAAAAGCATCACCCATCTGGATTAGCACACACTGCAAACATGCCTGATATTTCTGTGTCTCAAAATGGGTCCCCTTAAGCTATGAAACCATTTAGTTTGCAAATTTGGGTTGGAGACATCACTTTTGACACTGACAGTGTTTTCTGATTGGGCAAATCCTATCGGAATGCCACCCAAAGTAATCTCGGAATCCCCTAGAAGCTGGTGGTTAGAGTGCTTGCACTTTGGGTCAGTATCATAAATGCTGGTTAGGATTTAAACCCCATTAAGTCTCCTCGGTAATTTTACAATTGCATTTTGTGGTGATGAGTTTTCTGACTTCACCTGTCTGTGAGAGGCAAATCTTTTTTTTTAAATAATAATATTTTTTTTATTTTATTATGTTAGTCACCATACAGTACCTCCCTAGTTTTTGATGTTTAGTTCCATGATTCATTACTTGCGTGTAACACCCAGTGCACCATGCAATACGCGCCCACCTTTTTCTTTTTCTTTTAATGTTTTTTTTTTTTAGATTATGTTAGTCACCATACAGTACATCTCTGGTTTTTTATGTCAAGTTCGATGATTCATTGGTTGCGTATAACATGCAGTGCACCATGCAATACGTGCCCTCCTTACTACTCATCACCAGTCTATCCTATACCCCCACCCCTCTCCCCCTGAAGCCCTCAGTTTGTTCCTCAGAGTCCATAGTCTCTCATGCTTCTTTCCCCCTTCTGTTTACCCCCCCTTTCTTCTTCCCTTTCTTCTCCTATCAATCTTCCTACTTCTAATGTTCCATAAATGATTGAAACCATATGATAATTGTCTTTTTCTGCTTGGCTTATTTTGCTTAGCATTATCTCCTCCAGTGCCATCCATGTTGCTGCAAATGTTGAGAAATCGTTCTTTTTGATGGCTGAGTAATATTCCATTGTATATATGGACCACATCTTCTTAATCCAGTCATCTGTTGAAGAGCATCTTGGCTCCTTCCACAATTTAGCTATTGTGGACAATGCTGCTCTGAACATTGAGGTGCGTATGGCCCTTCTCTTCACCACGTCTGTATCTTTAGGGTAAATTCCCAGTAGTTTAATTGCTGGATCATAGCATAACTCAATTTTTAACTTATTAAGGGACCTCCACACTTTTTTCCAAAGTGGCTGTACCAACTTGCATTCCCACCAACAGTGTAAGAGGGATCGCCTTTCTCCACATCCTCTCCAACATTTGTGGTTTCTTGCCTTGTCCATTTTTGCCATTCTAAGTGGCATAAAGTTGTCTCTCAGTGTGGTTTTGATTTATATTTCCCTGATGGGTAATGATTTTGAACATTTTTTTTATGTGTTAGCCATTTATATGTCTTCATTAGAAAAGTGTCTGTTCATATCTTCTGCCCATTTTTTGATTTGATGATTTGTTTCTCCTTTATTGAGTTTGAGAAGTTCTTTATAGATCTTGGATACCAGCCTTATATCTGTAGTTTCATTTGCAAATATCTTCTCCTATTCCGTGGGTTGCCTCTTTGGTTTGTTGAAGTTTCCTTTGCTGTTCAGAAACTTTTTATCTTGAAGACCCAAAAGTTTATTTTTTCTTTTGTTTCCCTTGCCTTTTGGGATGTGTCCTAAAAGATTTTGCTGTGGCCGATGTCAAAGAGGTTACAGCCTATGTTCTCCTCTATGATTTTGTTGGATTCCTGTCTCACATCAAGGTCTTTCATCCATTTGGAGTTTATCTTTGTACATGGTGTGAGAGAGTAGTCAAGTTTCATTCTTCTGTATATAGCTGTCCAATTTTCCCAGCTCCATTTATTGAAGAGACTGTCTCTTTTCCACTGGATTTTTTTCCTGCTTTCTCAACGATTAGTTGACCATAGAGCCGAGGGTCCATATCTGGGGTCTCTTTTCTGTCCCATTGGTCTGTGTGTCTTTTTTTCTGCCAGTAGCATGCTGTCTTGGTGATCACAGCTTTGTAGTATAGCTTGAAATCAGGCAATGTGATGCCCCCAGCTTTGTTTTTATTTTTCAACATTTCCTTGGCTGTTCAGGGTCTTTTCTTGTTTGACACGAATTTTAGAATTGTTTGTTCTAGCTCTTTGGAAAAATGTCGCTTGTATTTTGATTGGGATGGCGTTGAAAGTGTAGATTGCTCTGGGTAGCATAGACATTTTAACTATGTTTATTCTTCCAATACATGAGCATGGAATGTTTTTCCATCTTTTTGTGTCTTGTTCATGTTTTCATCAGTGTTCTGTAGTTTCTAGAGTATAGATCCTTTACCTCTCTGGTTATGTTTATTCCAAGATACCTTATGGTTTTTGGTGCTAGTGTAAATGGAATCGATTCCCTAATTTCTCTCCTTCAGTCTCATTGCTCATTTATAGAAATACAACTGATTTCTGAGCATTGATTTTGTATCCTGCCACATTACTGAATTGTTTTATGAGGTCTAGTAATTTGGGGGTGGAGACTTTTAGGTTTTCCATATAAAGTATCATGTCATCTGAGAAGAGTGAGAGTTTGACTTCTTTGCAGTTTTGAATACCTTTTATTCTTTTTTTTGTTGTTGTTGTCTGATTGCTTTTGCTAGGACTTCTATACTATCTGGAATAATAGTGGCGAGAGTGGGCATCCTTGTTGTGTTCCTGATCTTAAGGGAAAGGCTCTCAGCTTTTCCCCATTGAGAATGATATTCCCTGTAGGCTTTTCATAGATGGTTTTTATGAAATTGAGGAATGTACCCTCTATCCCTAAACTCTGAAGGGTTTTAATCAGTAAAGAATGCTGTATTTTGTTAAATGCTTTCTCTGCATCAATTGAGAGGATCGTATGGTTTTTGTCTCTTCTCTTATTAATGTGATCTATCACACTGATCAATTTGTGAATGTTGAACCACCCTTGCATCCCAGGGATGAATCGCACTTGGTTGTGATGCACATTCCTTTTAATGTACTCTTTGGATACTATTACCATTGGATCTTGTTGAGAATTTTGGCATCCATATCCATTAGGGATATCAGTCTGTAATTCTCCTTTTGTTGGGGTCTTTGCCTGGTTTTGGGATTAAAGTAATCCTGACCTCATGGAATGAGTAGAGGGCAGGCCACCCTGAAGCTTGCCACTTTGGCATATTATTTTGAATTAAAATTTACTTTGAAGAAAACTTCCAGTACAAGAAGGCACTCTGATTGTCCTGCTTTGTCTCAAGAAATAAATCTCCCATGTGAAAGGGACCTTCCCTGTACCAGGAGGTAAACAGACATCCTTGTCACCAGAGATAGGGATTTCAGGGCTGAGGAGTCTGTGTAAACAAACTTGTACTTTTACTAATTTACTACGACCGCAGCCCAAATTCTGTTTAGAATTTCTTACTAATTGAAGCACTGAAACATAAGTTTTCTTTTTCTTGTCAATTCCTCACAGATTTACTGTCTCTTTGTCTAAAAAGCATAAAAATTGCCTGCCTTGGTCTCAATTTCATTATTGGGCATCCACATGCACATAATTAAACTTTGGGTTTTTTCTCCTGTTAATCTGTTTCATTCCGATTTAATTCTTAGACCAGCTAGAAGAATCTTATAGGGTTAAGAAAAATTATTACTCCCCAACATGCCCAAATCAGATATTCACACATTCCCAAATCAGATATTCACACATTCATTCCAAAAAAACATGTACTGAATCCCTTTACTAGGTGATGTCTATATAAACACTAAGATGACATGATTAGACATGTGAAAACTGTCACTGCCTCTGCTTAAAGTAAATATCACCTCCTAACTTAGTGGTAATTGATTGAGAATGATTTAGAGCAGTTGTTAAGAGACTTTGCAACCAGACCACCTGGGAGTAAATCCTGGCTTTGCCATTTATTATTGTCAACAATTCAGGCAAGTTATTGAATACTCTTTGGGTCCTGGCTTTTGTTGTTGTTTTTTTCCTTGTCTGTAATGTAGGACTAGTAATAGTATCTGCCTTGCAGGAATGTTGTAAGACATAAATGTATTAACTCACATAATTGGTTAAATAGTGTCTGATACATAATAAACACTCATTAAACATTAACTATCATAATTATTATTAATTAACATTAAAATGGATTTCAGATGCATATAAATAATAATGATAGGTGATGTCATCACCAGCTAGATCCCAAGACCTGAGCTTTACTGACCACCTCCTTGTACTCACTAACCTTTGTCTTACATTTTTCCTTAAGCTCTTCTCTCTGGCTCACCTCTTAACTTAAGCAAATTAAACCCAAAACCACCCACAGTTGATGGCAACTGCCCCGACAAGACCTCCCTCCAGCCCACACAGCCCAGACCATTTTGAGGGTAACCCCCAACTAACCCCTGTGCAGATAGACCATGGAGTGACCTCTAGAATGACTGACAGCTACCTTTACCTCATTATAATACTAAACTCTCTGCCCATGGAGGAGCTTCAGCCTCATTTACATAACATATGATGTCCATATAGGCATATTTCCTTTAGGTGCATGCATGGCCTTATGCACACCTCTACATACAATAACAAGCTTCCCTATCTATTCTTCCTAACCCTAAATAAAAGGAACTCATTCACCCTTGCTGAGGCAGTCATGGCTTTGGAAGTTATTCCCTGTGATCTCCTTATTTGCTGACAACTCCCTCTGGTGTATTTGTGACCCAACAAGGTACAAACTCATGTAGGTTCAGTTACAATGTGGAATTGTCTACAATCTCTAGACATAACATACTTCATTTTAAAGCTCCATTTGCCTTTCCAAGAAATGAACTCTTGAACTGGGATAGAAGTGGCAAATGTTTGATGAGCAGTTGCTCATAAAATTTCAACAGACCAACTGATATTCAGATCATATGATAACAGTAAAGTTAATTAATACATACCAGGGACAGTTTCATTTGATAATACCAATAAAATAATCAGGTAATAATCAGAAACAGCTCAACTGGTCAGCACCAAATTAGCAGGGTTTTTTTTTTTCCTCTTCTCTTCTTTGTCTAAATTATGTAATTAGCCTTCCTTCTTTCTCATAAAAACCCCTTGCTTTCCCTACTTGAACAGGACATTTTTCTGGTTACTCCAGAATCTGTGCTTCCCCAAACTGCAGTTCTGAGACTCCAAGTAAAGGTCAGTTTCATCTCCTTTTCTCCCTTGACAATGAAAAATAAAAAAAAATCAGAAAATAAATAATGCATACAATATCATCATAACAAAGACAGAACAACCTTATGTGTGAAAGAAATTTTATGCTGGAAAAACTGAAGCAAAATGTTTAAAAGGGTTTGTTGGAGTGGGAAGTCTATATTGCAAAGATTTTTCCCCAAAAAATAAAATTTTAATTTATTAATAAATTGTAATTTTTAAATGTGTTTTAAGAAAATAGAAACTATACTTGCTGACCTATACCTAAAATAATAAATCTATTTCCCGTTAAAGGGAAAATCAGATTTTTTAAGATATACATTCTCTGTACTTCCAGTTCCCCTTAAAGTTGATCATATTGATCCACATTGTGCTTTGCTCTAGCTCTAGTCGATACAGTGTACCTAGTGTTGCAGCGTATAGAGAAAGAAAGAAAAGTGGCTTGAAACTTAATGACATGTAACAGCCTGAATTCCTAATGCAAACTTGGTCAATCTCTGATACCCAAAAGACCATCTGTCTCCCTTTAATGTCTTGGATAACCATCTATATGTTTCAGATTTATCACTCTGGACCTAATGCATTTGCCAAATACATGAATATTTAAATATCTAAAAATGATCACATCAACAAAAAAGTGACAGATTTATAGCTGTGGTTTTTTTCCTTTGGTTACCCATTGCCATACACTGGTGCTGGAGACTTTTGGGAATTCAAATTAATTTCACCTGGAGGGATAAGGACCCCAAATGAAAGAACTTTCAGAATAAAAACAGCCAGCACTTGTGGAGTGCTTACGATGTCCTATGCCCCAGGCTCTGTGTTTGACATACCTCATTTCATCCTCATAACAGCTCCATGAGATATGAAATAGTATTACCCTGTGATATAGTGATTAAGTATTTATTTGTTCTTCATCCCAGTTTCCACCACAAACCTCCTAAAACCTTCTGAATTTTCTAAGTGATAAGAGAACCATAAAGACGTGGCACCTGTTAGTCAGTTAAGTGTCTGCCTTCAGCTGAGGTCATGATCCCAAGGATTGTCCTGGGATGGAGCCCCGCATCAGGCTCCCTGCTTTGTGGGAGCTCCCGCAAAACAGGGAGACTGCTTCTCCCTCTCTCTCTGCCTGCAGCTCCCCCTGCTTGTGCTCTCTCTCTGTCAAATAAATAAATAAAATCTTAAAAAAGAGAGAGTCATAAAGATGTCTTTTTTTTTAAGATTTTATTTATTTGACAGAGAGAGAGACAGCCAGCGAGAGAGGGAACACAAGGAGGGAGAGTGGGAGAGAAGAAGCAGGCTCCTAACAGAGGAGCCTGATGTGGGGCTTGATCCCAGGACTCCAGGATCAAGCCCTGAGCAGAAGGCAGATGCTTAAGGACTGCACCACCCAGGCGCCCCTAAAGATGTCTTTTGTTATTCATCACAAGCCCTTTTCAACCACACTTCAGTTTATGTTAATGAGGTAACTCTTGGAAACCCAAAAGAATGGGGGCTGGTTGCCAGGGGAAACAATGATATGATTGGAGGCCTGGAACTTCCAGTCCCATCCCTCAGACTTTGGGGAGGAGAGAAGGGCTGAAGACTGACTTAATTACCAATGGTCAATGATTTAATCAACCATACCTTTTCAATGAAGCCTCCATAAAACCCCACAAGGACAGAGTTTGGAGCACTTCTGGGTTGGTGAACACAAGGAGATGCAGGGAGAGTGGTGTCCCAGAGAGCATGAGAGCTCCATCCCTTCCCCATATCCTGTCCTGTACATCTCTTACATCTGGCTGTTCCTGGGTTACAGCTTTTTAAATTAACCAGTAGTATAGTACATAAAATGTTTCTGAGTTCTGTGAGTCACTCTAGGATATAAATGGATCCCAAGGAGGAGTCATTGGGACACCCATCTACAGCTAGTTGGTCAGAAGTCCAGGTGACAACTTGGACTTTCACCTGGCATCTGGAGTCAGGGAGGGCTGTCCTGTAGGACTGCACGCTTAATCTGTGGGATCTGATATTGTCTCCAGGTAGACCACTGGTGTCCAAGAATTGCTTGCTTAGTGGCATGGAAAAAACACACCACATGTTGGAATTTCTATAAGTATCATCAAGCCCCATTTTACAGGGAAGGAAATTGAAGTTCACAAAACTTAAATGACTTGCCGAGGTCACAGAGTCAGGAAGTAACAGACCCAAGACTCAAGCACCTTTCTTCCCAGTGCCAAACCTGAACTTCCTGCCATGGCAGCTGGGTGAGGGGGCTTAACAAAGCCACGACATTGCTACTGCTCTGGCTTCTCCATACTTGGTCCCGTGGGGTTAACAGGCAGAGTCTGAGCAACAAGACTGTGAATCCTGAGGGTGCCTCCACGCAGAATCCCACCAGACCTCTCTCAGGGTGAAAGGTCCCACTTCCTGGGATCTTCCAAAAAAGGCCCTCTACTTTGCTTTGCTCTTCTCTTTTCTTTTCATTTTGTTTTCTTTTCTTATAATAATATTGACATCATCCTAAAATGGGATTGGGGTTAGGGTGTGAAAGACTAGGGGAGTTATTCCTAACTAGTATGCAAATAACTGACTCCTAATCATCAAGCCCAACAGCAGAGTAAGAGCATGAGAAATATCCAGACCAATGTGCCTCAGCATCAAACTCAGCCAAAGAAATTCAGCCCAGTAAGTCAGATTTCAGGGTCTAAGATGGTCAAAGGCCTGTGAGAAGTGAGAGAAAATACACATATGCAACTTTCATATTAAGAAAGAACAAATGACCAAATGGGCAGACATGCTTTTTTAAAAGTATGTACAACTTTATGCTGATAACGTTGTTAGTATTAACGTCTTTTCTAGCCTGAACTTAGTAAATACTACTATAGCTAAAATAGAAACATTCTATGACAGGTATAGTTTAACTTTTTTTTTCCCCAAGGTTGAAAAGATGAAAGAATTGGTTGTTCCAGAGCTAAAATTGAAAAAACAGATCCATTCAGTTTTCTTCTTTTCAGGAACTGTCTGCTAGGGCTGAGAGAACCGTTTTTTATGAAACCACCGTGTTCTCTTGGAACAACATAACGTTAGAGCCAAAAGTTACCTTAGGAGGCAACTGTGCCAAAAGCCTTATTTTCCAAACGAGGAAAGTTGGATGCATTTTTCCAAATTCACTTAGCTAATCAGTGAAGAGCCTCTCAGACAGAAAAAATTCAGTGTGTTGGCAAATAAGCCTTTCTCTTGAGTGCTTCCCTAAGAACGCCACTACAATGACCCCATTGTTCCTGCAGTAAGTCGTTAACATGACCACCTTTAAGGGATGACATTCACCCAAGAGATCCACTGATTAACCATCACAACAAAGTGGCTCACACCTCCTGCCTCAGGTGGACTCTAGCACCTCAGAATCTGGAATCTGCTTAAACCCCTGAGCCTCACAAAGCCTGCCTGTGTGACCACATCACCAACACTGGCTCTCCTCAGTATACGACAAAGATCCTGAGCTGCCCCTCAGTATACACGGGATTATGCAAGGTAATAAATATTCAAGTCAGATGTTTTGGGTTACTCTCACTAGAGGGAGCTTCCAAAGACACAAAGGAAAGGAGGAAACCCCAAGCTTTAAAATCTTTTACCCAAAGAAATCCAATCCATCAAGTCAAAGTGGAGGGTCTAAGATGGCCAAAGGTGGGCCCATGAGTAATGAGAGAAAATAGTAGTATGCAACATTCAGAATGAGAAAGAACAAATGATTACATAGGCAGAGGATGCTTTTTAAAGTTTCTTTTTCAATTTCCTCCCTATAACTCTTCATCTTTATCTTCTTCCTAAACATTATATTTGTTATATAAATTCCCTCACTGCTTCCACATAAATGCAAGTAGGACATTTCCTTAACCACATCGCCTTTGTTGCTTCACCATAGTCTGGACCCATCCATGAAATAGTCAGCATTGGCTTCTACCACCCTCATTTGGAGTCCCCTCCTTCCCCCATCCCTGTCACCTAGCATGTGCAACTCTTGTGACCACACCTCACTCTACCTCCCTCCCCACACACATGTACTAAATGACATCCATTGAAAGGAAATATGTGAACATGCCACTTGTAGCCAAAAGACCTTTGGAAAGTCAATGTCCCCTCCCTTCTGTAACATCTCCCTCGATGCTGATAACTTTCTAAAGACACAAAATCTTAGCCCAAAAGGAACAGCTCAGAACATTTCATCCTAAAGCAGCAGAATACAAATTCTTTTCAAGTGTATATGGGACATTCTCTAGAATAGATCACATACTAGGTCACAAATCAGGCCTCAACCAGTACAAAAAGATTGAGATTATACCATGCATATTTTCTGACCACAATGCTATGAAACCTGAAGTCAACCACAAGAAAAAATTTAGAAAGACTACAATATGTGGAGGTTAAACACCCTACTCAGGAATGAATGGGTCAACCAGGAAAATAAAAGAATTTTTAAAAATACATGGAAACAAATGATAATGAAAACACAGCAGTCCAAAACCTTTGGGATGCAGCAAAAGTGGCCAAAAGAGAGAAGTGTATAGCAGTACAGTCCTGCCTCAGGAAGCAAGAAAAATCTCAAATACACAACCTAAATTTACACCTAATAGAGCTAGAAAAAGAACAAAAAAATGAAGTATAAAGCCAGTAGAGGAAGGGAAATAACAAAAATTAGAGCAGAAATAAATGATATAGAAACAAACAAAAAAAAACAGTAGAAGCGATCACTGAAACTAAGAGCTGGTTCCTTGAACGACTTAATAAAATTAATAAAACCCTAAGCAGATTTATCAAAAAGAAAAGAGGAAACACCCAAATAAATAAAATTGTAAATGGGAGAAGAGCAATCACAACCAGTACCACAGAAATACAAACAATTTTAAGAGAATATTATGAAAAATTATATGCCAACATATTGGACAATCTGGAAGAAATGGAGAAATTCCTAGAAACATATAAACTACCAAAACAGAAAATGTAAGAAATAGAAAACTTGAACAGACTGATAACCAGCAAAGAAATTGAACCAATAGTCAAAAATCTCCCAACAAACAAAAGTCCAGGGCCAGATGGCTTCCCATGGGAATTCTACCAAACATTTAAAGAAGAGTTAATACCTATTCTTCTCAAACTGTTCCCAAAAAATAGAAATGTAAAGAAAACTTCCAAACTCATTCTATAAGGCCAGCATTCCCTTGATTCCAAAACCATTAAAAAAGAGAAATACAGGCCAATATCCCTGATGAACACGGATACAAAAATCCTCAACAAAATACGAGCAAAATGAAATCTAACAGTACATGAAAAGAATCACTCACCACCATCAAGTGGGATCTATTCCTGGGCTTTAAACGTGGTTCAGTATTCACAAATGAACCAGTATGATATAGCACATTAATAAAAGAAAGGATAAGAACTATATGATCCTCTGAATAGATGCAGAAAAAGTGGGGGTTTCAAGAACGCAAGACAGGGATTTGAAGATGGAGAGGGTCCATGGGAATTTTTGAAGGACACCACAGAAATACCTGTTCTACCTGGCTCCCAGAGTTTCTCTCACACCCAGATGCATTTAAGATTTGTCTGCATTGGGGTTTCTCTCTCCCTCCCTTTCCCATCAGACCCCCTGAGAGCTCTCCCTCGGTGACATCAGTTTCCTCAAGCGGACCTCACAGCAGCTATGAGCACCCGACAGCAGCATTTGGGAGCCGAGACCATCTATTGCACCTGAGCTTTTCAGGTTTTGAAGACCCCTTCAGAATAGCCTCACCAAGGTAGTTGAGCCCTTTATCAACATATGGTTTTATCACTGTTACTAGAGAGTACAACAGTGTTCATCACTGTTACTAGAGAGTAGAACTCTTTCAGTTTAGGAAAGAGCAAAGCGGTAGCTTCTACACAGAAGGCAGTTTTGTTTGGGGATAAATTAAAAACACATGCAAAACTTTCTTCCAATTCAACATAGATTTCGATGTGTAGCTTGTACCTAAGGGTATCTGAAATCAGGGAGTGCCGCATTCAAAGTGAACAGGGAGAGACATTTCGAACTTTCTCTCCTGACATTTTATCAAGTACAAGACAATAGTGGGTAAGGGCCAAGGCCAGTCTGGAGAATCTATGATGCAATTCTACCATTTTGCAAGTCACTAACTGATCCAAGCTTCAACTTATTCATTCAAAAAAGGAAGAGTAATCCAAACTCACTTCATTGTAATAGTGTAAGGAGGTGTTAACTATCACGGATAGTGTCCACTAAAATCATATGCACAGTATGGAAAGCTTTTTCAACGTATTGAGAAATTATAGAGCCAGTGAAATAATCAAGCCTTGAATTAAGTGTTTTCATTTGCATTTCCCCCACACTCCTCACCATCATGACTAACAATCACAGACTCAAAATTGAAAGGTACCTGAGTGGTCATTGCAGTACAACTGACTCAGCAGTTATCCATGATCTTGTCTTCTCCTCACATTCTTAAATACCAGTATTTTTTATCACACACTCAGAAGATGCCTAGATTCATGCCAAAATGTGCTTATGGGAGGAGATGAGACTAATAAATATCTTACCATGAAACTAACACAGAGTCATCTTCTAGAATTAGCCGAAATAAACTTACAATTTAAGAAAAAAAAAGATTAAGCTAGGACGCATTTTGATGTCATTATGGACAAAACTGAAGGAGTGCTTGTAGAAATAGGAGGAGTGGGACAAATTGAGAATTTAGAGCCAAAGCATAATTCTGCCTACCTACAGTCCATTCTTTCTGTTTTGTTTTATTTCATAGCCATTCTTCTTTTTTTTTTTAATATAATTGACATTGTCTAAGGGATCCATCCATTCTTATGGCAAAAGTGTAAATTAAGGTTTAAACTTCCAAAAGTGCAGAATAGACATTATCTAAAGTTAAATTATTATTCAAAAATAATTTCTGTTTATAAAATTCATTGTGTAGCCAGGTGTATTTTGGGGTAAATGGCTATAAATACAGATTACCCATCTGCTGCTGTCTTTGAAAAATGCAGTACTTCTAATTCTCATTTTATTTCTCCTTTGCTCTCATGCTGTCAATAGCTTCAAAGTGAGGACCATAGACAGTAAAGATATGCAGGGGATCCAGAAGTTGATGTAAATCAGGCCCACTGTGGATTGATTTTGGATGCAGCTGTTACTCAATTTTACAACACACATTCACTGTACTTTTGTGTTTTTCTAAATCACAAAAGTCAGTAATTTAACAGAGTCCTGTAAGACAGTTCAAAATAACTTCTCCTCTTTCAACCATTTGAATATTTTACTGGAGTACCTTTGATGCCAGTGAAATTATTCTCACTTTTAAAAGTAATTAACGCTTTGTGCAAAGAGGTAAAATAGGAGTATTCTTGAAGTTGATTAGTATAAGAAAAATTTATTTTATTCTTTATTGTTTGTAATTTTTTTCCTATAAAATATTATTTTAAAATTTCTAAAAGGTGTCTATGCTCTGAAGATGAAATAATTACTGTATAATCTTTACAAAGATGTTAGTTTTCCAAAACTACCAAATATAAAATATTCAGATATGAAAAAATGGTACATGTCATATATGTGATAAGTTTTATCATCGTAGGTTTAAAAATTATTCTTGAGGCTTGTCATCTCAGACATGTAAGGCATGAAATTGTTAACCACAGAGATAAGAATTTTGGCATACAAACGCAAGCTCTATCTTGAAACTAGTTCTTTTTCTTTATATGTTTATGGCAAAATATGTGATAAAAGTATAAAGTTTAAAATTTGAAGCCCTTCCAAAGGGTAGTGATTAAAATCACATTGAAATGACTACATGAAAAGGTACTCATTCTTCACATATTGTAGGAGTTATTTGTGTTAAAAATAATTCAGCTGAGTAAATTTTAAAGATCTATTGGCTTTATTCAATGATTTGTGATTCTGGCAGCATCCCATCTAGCAGTTAGAAAAGAACTCTGAAGAGCTGTATAAGATAACAAAAAGTGGATAGGTTGTGGCAAGGTCACGTTCCTGTAGGGCACTCAGGGTTCTATCAGGCAGATTACCTCACTAGTGCTGATTAGGCAGCTCCTAATTGCCTGGTTTGAGAATCCATTTCTGGGAGAGCTCAAACCATAAATTAAATTAAGTCTTGGTTTGGTGACTGTGGGGCTTAGCATAAGTGACTCCGTTGTAGGCCTGTTGTTTTGTTTTCTATATCTTGTGAGATACTGTATCCTCAAATGTTCCTGTTTTGGGTTACGTTTATTATGCTCTCTCTCTCTCTGTCAAATAATTAGCATTGTTTTTATTAACTGAAGATATTGTATTAAAATTTTACATCTAGATCCACTCTGAGTAGTTTGCAAAACCATTAGGAATTGGTTAGTAAACTAATGAAAGCTCATTTCTTGAGATCTCTAATAAAAAACTTCTCTTAACCCATTGTAGGACAAATTGCCTCCAAAGATTTTATTGAATATTTATACATTTTTATTTTAATTTCTATACAAGGGTTAATGAAGGACTTACTTGGAATCCTCTTCAATTTCTTTTCTTTTTCTTTTTCTTTTTTTTCAACCTTTTCATTCTCTTTCCCTACCATCCTCCAATTTTTAGCCTCTGGCAAGAAAAATATGAATCCAGAGGCAAACTTTTTGACCACTAATTTCAAAAGCTATCTAGTAAGAAAAGGGGTTCTACTGAAAGCTAAAAGTGAAACCAAATTAAAGTACAAAAACTGACATTGGAATCAATAATGCAAAAAGTAAGGACTTCACTGAATTTCACTTTCACTAAAATCCTTCATGTGTCTATAGAATGGTGACCTTGAAAACAGTTACATGTTTTTGCTTTTATTCCCAAGGGCTACTTGCCAACCATATTATGCTTTCCAAGTTGGATCTCATTTTGCGGTTGCCCTTTAATCACTGAAGGTCCCTTTTTATCATTTCTGTACTAATTGGTGTTAAAACACTTGACAATTTATTGTGATTTAAGTTTCATTAGCTTGCATCTCTTTCCCCATTCAATGATTAATAGAGATGTTAAATATATTACAACCTAATAACAATGCCCTCTCTACCCTGCCTGTATCTCTCCTCAACTAGTTAGCAATATGTTTTCTTGATGGAAGCAAAATATGGTTTCAGTTCAGTGTCCTGTGAAGAATTAGGCTGCTGAACTTTGATAACGTGAAGATTCGTGGTCCCAGTCAGCCTATGATATTATATAAGTTGAGAGTTGTTATTTTAATTAATGGATAAAAATTTATGTCAGTATTTGTATGAAATCAAATAATAGCCTTTTAGATATGAAACTTATTTCTAAAAAAAATTTTCACACACACACACATGCATGCACATGCACACAGTCCTTAGCATATAGATATTTTAAAAACTAATTTACAAATTCCAATTTACACTTTTCAATTTCTTGAAGACATCTTAAAGTGGATTTACTCCAAAAGGTGGGCTTCAATTAACCTCATCTCAGAATGATTCTTGCACCATTTTTAAAAACAATTTTATTGAGATGAAATTCATGTATCATAAAATTCACCCTTTTAAAATAAAAAGTGGTTTTTCATATATGCAGTGGTGCAACCATCAGCTGCTACCTTAACTGTAAGGCATGTATTGTCATATGTTGTTATTACAACATTTTTTAAATATTACTTGACTATGTTATTTATTGTAGCTTATATATTTACTTCCTGGTTATTTTATACAGACATTATTTTCTTGACATGATTCCAAGTTCATTATTGGCCCAACAGATATGCTTTTTTTTATAATTTTTATTTTGTCCAACAGATATGCTTTTAACACAATATTTAATTGGATTTTTTGAGTATAGCAACAAGGTAAAATGAATATGTGTCAGATGACATTAGGCTGATTTTATAAAGGAAATCCCCCAAAAGCCTTTATACAACTCATTGTCTCAAGTTCAGATGCTGTCCTTAGACCCTGGCAGGTGGGTCTTTATCTAGGTCTCTATTCCTCAGAGATTGCACTGGTTTGAATAGCTTCCCCCGACACCAAAAAAAAATTTGTCTACCCAGAACCTCAGTATATAATCTTATTTGTAAAGAGGGTCTTTGCTAATGTAATGAAGTTGAGATGAGGTCATACCGAAATAGGGTGTGCCCCTAAATCCAGTGTATATGGCAGTCTTATAACAAGATACAGATTTGGACACAGAGACAAAAGGCCATGTGAAGGCATAGGCAGAGATTGGTGTGAAGTGTCTACCAGACAAGGAACATCAAGGATTGCCAGCAACCACTGAAAGCTAGAAGAGGCCATAATTCCACTCTAGAGCCGTCAGAGGAAGGATGGCCCTGCCGACACCTTGATTTCAGGTTTCTAGATTGTAGAACTGATAGAATAGCTTTTCTGACATTTTAAGCCACACGTTTTGTGGTACTTTATTTATAGCAGCCCCAGGGAACAATACAGGATCTCCACACTTGGGATATCTTCCTCAAAAATGTTTAAGTTCCCCTCTGGTGTCCAGGTACGGTATCCATGGGAAACAAGATGACTGAAGCAGCATCATGTATAAATGATAAAACTAGGATTAAATACATGGCATTAGGAAAATTTAGAGGTAAGATATATATTGTTTCTAAATGGACATTCCAAAGAGTCAGAACATTCTGTAAAATAACAGTATTGCTACCTTTTTCTTTGGATGGAAGATATGAAATTAACCAGGAATGGTGCATTTGGCAAAAAAGGACATGAAAAGCTAATGAATGTCTGGGTCAGAGGATCTGAAGAGGAAAAGATGGTGCTTGAATACTGCATTTAGTATTCACATTCTGTGATTGGACAATTAACAAAATGTAAGGTTTTTTTTTCTGTACTCATTATTCTCCATCTTCATTGATGAATGATTATATATCACATGGGCCCATGGCATAGATTTTTTTTTTTGAAGAGATTTTATTTATTTGAGAGAGAGAGAGGATGCACGGGTCAGGGAGGGGGCAGAGGGAGAGTGACAAGCAGACACCCCACTGAGTGGGGAGCCCATCATGGGGCTCAATCCCAGGACCCTGAGATCATGACCTGAGCTAAAGTCAGATACTTAACCGACTGAGCCACTCAGGTGCCAAGATTTTAATAATATATTTATAGTCGAATGGTATTATAGACAAAATCACAACAGAAACCATTGACTCAAGGACCCACAGAGCCCAGGGATGGTCCAGACACACCCATACTAAATATTAGAAACTAAGGGGAAAGAGAATTTGTAAAGAGGATTGTCTGAATCCTCTTTATGTTCATTAATACTTGCCTATCCAACCTTCCAACAAAAGTAAGGGGAATCGGTAGGATGCTCTTGTCTCCAAGATGAGGTTGGGTTTCCGTGGGATAAATAGAAGAGCTTAATATATATCCTTTGGATTTTGGGGGGCATACTCGTATCTGACATATGGCTGAGGAGCCTGAAGGCAAGAGCCTGTTTCCTCAGGCAGCAGGAAAGATACAAAGATAGAAGGGGGGAGGGGCACAAGACTTTGTTGTGAAGTAACTGAACTTCCCTGAATGTAAGGTAAAGTTTGCCTTAGAGGTTCCTACGGTCCAAAGACAACCTCCAGGAGAGAGGAAGGCACTACATGGGAATCACTTAGGTCGAGCTTGACTGGTGATCATCTGATCCTGAGAGACAATCACAAACAAATAGATATAAAAACCGCATACATCCTGTTCTAGGGTAGTAACAGTGAAAAGACCAACAGTATTGTTGGTTTTGGTCAGACAGATTTAAGTTTTGGTCAGGCCCTGAGATTACAAATTAGAATTAAAAATAGCAGTCAATAAAGAACTTTCTTTTATCCCTACTTCTGGTCCCTCTCCAGGCTTTCACCAGGAATGTGAAAATGGCATTTTGTAGTGAAGGGGAAATAAACATGGAAAAAGAAAATCAACAATCTCTTCACATATTTAACCACAACTTGGTGAAGAAAGAAAAAAAGCATTTTCATACTGTTCATTATCTGCTGAGTTGAGACTGTTTGCAACTTAAAGTGAGAGTTAAAAAATGGTGGCAGCGACTTGCTGGAGGCGGAGCCCACATGCAAGAGGCAGCACCTGCACACTGGAGTCGGCCTTCGCAGCCGTGAAGGGAGCAGGGGCATGCAGGGAGTGCGCCCCTGCTGGAGGTGGGTCCAGCGCCCCCCCCCCCCACTGGAGACAGCAGGGGCAACCACGGATGCAGCGCCCCTGCTGCAGGCACGGCGGCGGTGCCCACTGAGCTGGAGGCCTACAGCAACCACAGAGGCAACACTGTGGTGGCGCCAGACCACAGAAGCGGCGCCCTTGCCGGAGCTGCAGGCGGCTGGAGGCGGCACCTGCATCAGCATCCTTCCTGGTGGCCGGTGCCCACTGCAGTGGAGGAGTGGCCCTTCACACTGGAGGCGGCAGGGGCGACCACAAAATGCAGCATCCCTGCCAGAGATGCCCACTGCGGCGCCCCTGCTGGAGGCTCCCGGGGCACCGTTCTGCAGGCGGCGCCCACCGTACAGGAGACAGCAGAGGCGACACTGGAGGCCCCGCATGCTAGATGCTTCTTCTCACTTCCGTGCTGCGCGGACTCTGGTGCGGACGGCGATAGCAGCGCTGCAGTCTTCGGCAGCGTTGATGGAGTCGTCGGCAATGGCGGGAGGTGTCCTCGGCGTTGAAGGAGTCAGCGGGAGCGGCGGCGTTCCTGGAGGCAGCACCGGCTGCGTTACTATAG
This sequence comes from Ursus arctos, assembly GCF_023065955.2. NCBI lineage: Eukaryota > Metazoa > Chordata > Mammalia > Carnivora > Ursidae > Ursus > Ursus arctos. The sequence continues at coordinate 57,993,344 of NW_026622841.1, forward strand.
GGGCTTCGACTAAAGAGGTCTCAGTGTTGGAGGCAGCCCCAGCTTCGGCAGCACTGGAGGTGGCGCCTCCCTCTGACGACCTGGTGCGCTGCCTCGGGCTTGAAGGTGGCATCGCTGGAGGCGGCATCAACAGATTCGGCCTCGGCTCTGGAGGTGGCTGCGGTGGCTGTGGAGGCAGTGGCAACGAGGGCGACGGTGAGTTCCCAAGTGGCATGGGCTGCATCCCAAGGGGCGGTGAGGGTGGTGACGGCAGCGGCGGGGAGTTCCATGGTCATGCTGTGGCGCCGGTGTTGATTTCCGTGGTGTTGACGGTGGTGGCGCGTCAGTGAGGTCAGGGGCCCTGGTGGCAACGGCACGTGCATTGTAGGTGCGCAGTGACGTCAAGGGCCATGGAGTCGTGGGTTCCCTTGCGGGGAAGAGGATGGCATGGTTGGTTAGGGCTCTGAGTCCCAGGCAGCGGTGAGGGCGAGGATTGTGAGTTGTCACCGGGTGGTGAGGGCAGCAGCAGTATGGTCCTAGGCAGAGACGGAAGAGGGCGTGGGAGGTATGTTCAGCGGTGGCCACAGCAGGAAAGGCTGTTACTTGGGTGGTGGGGAGATGGGTTGGGTTGGAAAGGGCTCTTTATGGATATATTTCTCCATGGATATGGTCTTGTAGGTTATTCTTCTCTCTTGGCTCCTCTAAGTTATGTTATGTACATACAGTCTTGTATTATAATTTGTTTTATAGATGTTTTATATATTGTATACTTGAATATGATGCTTTATATGTTAAATTAATTACATATGATTAATGCTGCAATGAAGATGTAGGTATAAATATGTTTTCAAATAGGTATTTTCATTTTGTTCCAATAAAAGCTAAGAAGAGAAATTACTGGATTGTAGGATAGCTCTCTTTTTAATTTTTCTTTTGTTTGCGGAGGCTGCATACTGCTTTCCACAGCGTGTGCACCTACTTATGTACCCACCAACAGTGCACCAGGGATCCCTTTCCTTCACATCTTAGCTAACGTTTGTTATTTCTGTCTTTTTGATACTAAGCCTTCTAAGCAGCGTGAGGCGATACCTCAGTGTTGTTTCAATTTGCATTTCCCTGATGATTATTGATGTGGAGCACCTTTTCACGGAACTGTTGACGTCTCTGTGTCTTCTCTGCATAATGTCCATTTGGAAAATCCTTCCTCTTTGTTTGTTTTTTGTTGTTGTGATTGAGTTGTAGGAATTCATTCTATATATTGGAAAGTCACCTTTTATGAGATTTATGAGTAGCAAATCTTTTCTCCCAGGCGGTAGGTTGCCTCTTTATTTAGATGGTGATTTTCATGGTTGGGCAGGAGTTTTTTAGTTTGTTGTAGCTTCGCTCATTTACTTTTGCTTTTATTGCCTTGGCTTTTGGAACATGATTCAAAAAAAAAAAAATCACGCCTCAGAACTACGTAGGGCAGCTTTGTTCCTATGTCTCCTGCTAAGAGTTGTAAGGTTTCAGGTCTTGAATTCATTTTGAGTTAATGTTTGTGTCGAGTGTAAGATAGTGGTACGGATTCATTCTTTTGCATGGGTCTGTTCAGTTTTTCCAGCACCGCTTAGTAAAGGGACTGTCCTTTCCCCCTTGTATATTCTTGGCTCCTTGGTCATAAGGTACTGGACCGTAGATGTGTGGGTTTACTTCTGGGCTCTGTCTTCTGTTCTGGTGATCTGTGTGTCTGCTTTGATGCCAGTATGCCAGCAATCAGTAGAGCTTTGTAATAGAGTTTGAAATGAGGGAACACAGATTTTTATGCATTTTTACCCTGCTACTTTACTGAATTTGTTCAGTAGTTTTTTTTTTTCTTTTGTGGTTGTATTTAGGGTTTTCTACATATAATATCATGTCATCTGAAAAAAGTGACCTTCACTTCCTGTTTTCCAGTTTGGATGCCTTTTATTGATTTATTTTTCTTGTGTAATTGCTCTGGCTAGGATTTCCAGTATTGCGGTTGACGCTTGGCCAACGTGGGTCTGAACTGGGCAGTCTGCTTATTACCTGGGTTTTTTCAGTAAATAGACGTTGCTCTAAATGTATTGTCCATAAGGTTTTTCCTTGTTATTTCTTTTCAGATTTTTATTTAAGTGTTAGTTAAGGTGACCTTATAGATGGCCTGCTGCCACCTTTACCGTGAGCGGAGAGTGGGATGGGTGCACTGCAGCGCAGGGTAGTGTTATGCTGGGGTCAGGGAAGGAGGAGGAGAACGTTCCAGCGACCCTCTGGTGACACCCACGGCCTGCCCTGCAGCCCCTCGGTGTGGTTCCAAGAGAGGGAGGTGGTCCTGGGCCAGCTGACCCCTGTTTCCTTCCGCCTGTAGGTGTGAAGAAATAGCGGCACTATGAGCTCATCCGGATGGCATACAACATCACTGGTGAGAGCCCGCCTAGTGTGCCCGTGGAGATGCTTGTTGTCGAGGCTGCTAAGCTCCAGGCACCACTACTCCTCAACCTACCTACTAAAACTTGTGGAAGCAGCAGGCCCTGGGTGGGCAAGCCCGGTACAGGTACAAGGCAGTGGCACATAGGGAGGCAGGGCCACACCTGCACAATGTGGTCACCACGCAGAGTGCCATGTTCATGCCCACTGC